>NW_027362767.1:345697213-348197213 GCF_046119375.1 Phyllobates terribilis | reverse complement strand
CCATTTACAAGGATCTATTGGAGGGCAAGTCTCATGCCAGCAGCCGCGTAATTCCAGCTCCAGTAGCGTCCACTAAAGCTGCTGCAGTTAAAAAGCTTTTATAAGGATCGAGCTCGGCTGTCCACCGCAAGGCATCCTACTGCCAGTCCCAGCCCCTATGCCTTGGGGTGCCTCCTGATGCTCTTCACTGAGTATCCCATGGTCCCGAAGCATTTCCTTTGAAAAAATTAAGTGTCTAAACTACAGGTGGTGTAGCTTGCTTAACAGCCGGGATAATCCGCTGACTAGCAGACACTGCTACTAGGCACAAAGTATTTCCTGGGCTAGATGCAGTTAAAAATTTGTAATTAGATACTCTCGTTGGATGCTGAGAAAGCATTCCATAGAGTCTCCTGGCACGCCATATATGATTCTCTTAAAAAGCTTGGGGTAGGGGTCTAGGGGACCCTTTTATAGCCAAAATCACAGCCCTGTATCACAATACGTCACCTAGGCTGAAGATGAATGGAACTGTAGCACCCTGAGGGCTCGGTTGCTAAAGAGGTATTGCACCTCACCCAGAGGTGTGATATCTCACTCTCAGGTAAGGATGGAGTGTGGATCAGGACCCGACACCTGCATGCATTACACCACATTGCCGTGGGGCAGGGCGACCAATATGCCTCTGAGATGGGCACGACAGTCCCTGTCCCTGGCTGGAGTGGGGGGAGGGAACACTGAGGAAGGGGAACCCTGTAGTGCAGGAGCAGGGAGGAAGCAGTTCCTGGGTGCATTGAGAAGGGAGTATAAAAGGTGGACACCATCTTAGTTCAGTGCAGAGAAGTCTGAGCAGAAGTGGCAGGGAGCAGGGGCTCTGCATGAGCTCTGCTCCGGAGGCGGGCCTAGTAACAGAGGCCCAGGCCAGGAAGAGGGAGAAGGAAGGAAGAGTAGCGGAGAAGGCTCCAGGAACGAGGAATGAAGGGATCCCAGGGGTGCGGACGGGCGAGTCGCCACCGCACGCCCGAATCCACCTGCGTGGAGGGGTCAGGCCAAAGGGGGAGACCGGTCCCCGAAACTAGTGGAGGCAGGAAACGACCCTCAGCTAGAAACCGGAGGCTGTGACATTTTATGTGGCGCAGCCCCTCGCTACACCCGCTAGGAAGGCACCACATAGGGTCAGGGAAACTGGCGCCAAGTTTACCAAGAGGAGGCCCGAGGCAGCCGGACAGAAGGGTTGGTAAGAAAGGCCAGAAAAAGGACACACAAAGGGGGTCCTGTGAAGCGCTCCAAAGTTATCTGGGAGTTGTCTGAGCCCCTCACCTGGTGAGCACAGTACGACGTGGGCAGCCGTTACCTGCAGACGTGGTCTGGATAATAAGAACTGTGAGTAAAGGCCCTGGAATGCATCACTGACTCCGTGTCGTTACTGCTGCTGCCCTGCACCATCACCCCCATCCTCCGCATACACTGCCCTGAGGCTATACTCCTCCCGTGGGGAGTTATGCTACGCTCTGCTGCACCCACAACACCAGCCTCAGCGGTCTGCCCTGCAGCGGCGGTTCACTCTGACCGCAATCCACGGGTGGCGTAGTCGGACATTTAAACATCAAAACCACATAAATAGTTCCGCCACTGGTTTGACCACCCTGAGCCACGGAACCGGGTCGCCGCCACGAAGACTACAACCACCAGCATCCACCAAAAAGGGTCCGGCTCCGGGTGTCCCAAGGCCCAGGGGGTGCATCAGAACATTTTCATCACCTTTCACAATCACCAATGGGACAAGGCAGGGATGTCCTCTGTCCCCTCTCTTATACATCCTAGTGACGGAGCACCTGCTCTCATCAATTCTCCATAACCCCAATATTAGGTGGATTGAGGTGGGAGACACCGAGTACAAGTGCTCTCTATTTGCTGATGATGTCCTAGTATATATCACTCAATCACATATATCCATCCATGCTGTTATGGCTGAAATAGATCACTTTGTTACATGGTCAAATTTTAAAATCAAGGCAGCGAAGTCTGAGGCCCTGGATGTCTCCCTCCCCAAATCCATATAGGATTCCATCCAGTCCAACTTTCCCTTTGCCTGGCCCTCACAGGGTATCAAATACTTAGGAATTCCTATTCATAGAGACCTCTCCCATCTATGTTATCTTAATTTTGGGCCCTTTATTGAACAACTCCATACAGACCACGGTTGGCAAGTTAGAACTGTAAGATTCATTACGTGAACCACTGGTGTTTTGTGGAAAAGCACATGTACACTGCGTTCCAAATTATTATGCAAAAAGTGTTTAGGAGTGATAAGGGAAGAATTTGTTTGTTTGTCTGTTAAACTCATTGATGGTGATGTGTGTCAGGGCTCTTTATATCACTGTAAGCAATTGCAGACACCTGTGCTAATTAGTTTGGCAGGTGTGTCCAATGAAAGGCAAGACTACTTAAGAAGGCTGTCTCACATTACTAAGCAGCCTACATTTTCTGCCAAAATGGGAAAGAAAAAGGATGTGTCGGCTGCTGAGAAGCAACAAATTGTGGAGTGTTTAGGTCAAGGCATGACTACAATCAACATTGTGCGATGATCAGGATGAAGTGTCTTGGCAATCAAGAAGTATGTAGCTGATTCACAGTACACATGTGTGCGTGCTGATAAGGGCAAATTGAGGACTCTTTCCTACAGGCAATTACGTCAGGTTGAAAGAGCAGCGGCAAAAAAGCCTTGTCAGAGCAGCAGACAAGTTTTTGAAGCTGCTTGTGCCTCCAACGTCCCCCGAACAACAAGATGCAGGGTCCTTCAGAAGTTTGCAGCTGTGCATACGCCATCCTGTCGACCGCCTCTATCCACTTCACACAAGCAGAAACGGCTCCAGTGGGCCAAACATTACATGAAGACTGATTTCAAAACTGTTTTGTTCACGGATGAGTGCCGTGCAGCGCTCGATGGTCCAGATGGATGGAGTGGAGGATGGCTGGTTGATGGACACCCCACGCAAACACGGCTACAGCGCCAACAAGGAGGAGGTGGAGTAATGTTTTGGGCTGGAATCATGGGGAGAGAGATTGTCGGCCCCTTTAGGATCCCTGAAGGCGCTAAAGATGAACTCCATAATGTATGTGGATTTTCTCAAACAGCACTTCCTGCCATGGTTCAAGAAGAAGAACCGTGTATTTCACAGCAAGATCATTTTTCTGCATGATAATGCACCATCTCATGCTGCACATAAAACATCTGCATCTCTGGCTGATATGGGCATAAAAGGGGACAAACTTATGGTGTGACCCCAATGCTCCCCTGACCTGTACCCCATTCAGAACCTTTGGAGCATCATTAAAAGGAGTGTCTATGATGGCGGGAGGCAGTTCACATCTAAGCAACAGCTCTGGGAGGGTATTCTGTCCTCATGCAAAACAATTGAAGCGGAAACCATCCAAAACCTGACAAATTCAATGGACGAGAGAGTTCAGAAGCTCCTTTCGAACAAGGGGTCCTATGTGAAAATGTAACATCACCTAGAATAAAGTTTTGAGTTGAAAACTGTTTGATTTCAGTTTCTAACAACCTGCTAATGCTTATAATTTCAAAAATGACCATTTTTTTGGTCTTTATTAAAATGAAAAGGTTGATCGAAAAGTTTGGGGGATCTAAGAGTGTGGCAACCCAGTAGTCATGATTACTTCGAATTCTGACAATATGAGGGTCATGCTGCAGGTAGTGCAGCAAGAAGGCACTTATGTGTCTTGCGCATCTCAGAGCCCCAAAATTATTTTCCGGGCTAGATGCAGCTAAAAATTATTATTCATTTTAAATCTGGTGAAGCTTTAGTATAGATGGCCTAATAGGATCAGTGCTGCACACTGCTACAAAGCCCAAATTATTTTCCAGCCAAGATACAGATAAACATGATTAGTAATTTGAAAGCTTAAAACGGTTGGTAGGGTGATTTTAACCAATCATCAAGCTTTTACTCTCCCCAGGATGACACAGGGGTAGAAAAGTCGTTTCGGATCCATGATTTGTTCATCTTTATGACCGTGAGTCTGTTTACATTATCAGTGGAGAGCCACGTGCGCTTATCTGTCAGCACACCACCAGCAGCGCTGAACACACGTTCAGACAGAACGCTGGCTGCGGGGCATGACAAGATCTCCAAGGCGTAAGTGGCTAGCTCCGGCCATTTATCCAGATTGGAAGCCCAAAAAGAGCAAGGGTCCAGTGACACAGTCGTGGCTTCAATGTTTACTTGGAGATACTCCTGTACCATCGTCTCTAGGCGTTGACTATGTGTCAGACTTCTTGTCTCCTGTGGCCTTGCAAAGGATGGGCTAAAAAAGTGGTGAAATGATTCCGCAAAATTGATGTTACCAGCAGATACTGTGGTTCTGTTACGGTTTGAGTGCTGAACACTTGACGGTCCCACGGTTGGCAAGTTGGAACTGTGAGATTCACTACGTGCACCACTGGTATTTTGTGGAAAAGCACATGTAAGATTCTGCAACAGTCTCTGCTGATACTCCTGCATGCGTGCATCCCTTTCTATGGCAGGAATAATTTCTGCAAATTTACTTTTGTACCGGGGATCTAACAGTGTGGCAACCCAGTAGTCAGGATTATTTCTAATTCTCACAATTCGAGGGTCATGTTGCAGGTAGTGCAGCAAGAAGGCACTCATGTGTGTTGCGCATCCAGGAGCACCAAGTCCCTGTTGTGTTGGTGGCGAGGTAACAATCATGCTTCCTTCCTCTGTCCTCTCCCCCCAACCTCGCACAACATGTGATCAAGGTCTCCCTCATCTGATGAGTCTTCCATCAGTTCGTCCTCCACTTCTTCCTGGGCTCCTGCACCTTCCTCACTAGTTTGGCTGCTACCATGCGCCCTGGTAAAACCATCTCCCCCACCCTCACATGCCTGCCGCCTTGGTGCTGCCGACCGTCTGGACCTTGCAGATGTTAGCCCTTCCGCATACAACTCCTCCTCCTCTACTTCCTCCACCTCCTCTTGTGCCACCATCTGACTCCGAATTCTGTTTAACATGTGCTCCAGCATGTAAATCACCGGAATAGTCATGCTGATAATGGCATCGTCAGCACTAAACATCTTCGTCGCCATTTCAAAACTGTGCAGAAGGGTGCATAGGTCCCTGATCTGAGACCACTCCTCCAGCGTGATTTGCCCCACCTCTGAATCTCGTTGGCCCAGGCTATACGTCAGAACGTATTGCACCAGGGCTTGTCGGTGCTGCCACAGTCGCTGCAACATGTGCAGAGTTGAATTCCACCGGGTAGGCACATCGCATTTTAGCCGGTGAAGTGGCAGGCCCAAAGACTTCTGTAGAGATGTAAGTCGCTGAGCTGCGGGATGCGAACGGCGGAAGTGAGCACACAGCGACCATGCCCTCTGCAGAAGGCCATCTAGTCTGGGATAGTGGGCTAAAAATTGCTGGACAACCAGGTTCAACACGTGAGCCATACAAGGCACGTGTGTGACATTGCCCCGGCGAAGGGCCGCACCCAGGTTTGCAGCATTGTCGCACACGGCCTTCCCTGGTTTCAGGTCCAGTGGAGACAACCATTCATGAAATTGGTTCTCCAGAGCTGACCACAACTCCTCAGCTGTGTGACTCACATTTCCCAGACATTTCAATGTAAAAACCGCCTGATGACGTTGAGCCCTACTGCCAGCATAGTAAGGAGGTGTTCAGGATCCCTTCTGCGCAGTTAGAAAGCTTGTGGCATGACCAGACAGGCTTTGGGTGCAGGTGGAAGACCGAGAGGAGGTTGAGGAGGCAGAATCAGTGGAGGAACTTTGACATAAAGAGGATTGACGCACAACTCGTGGGGACGGCAAGACTTGGACAGCAGCCCCTTGTCCTGCTGTCACCATAGTTACCCAGTGCCCAGTCAGCGACATGTAACGCCCCTGTCCATGCCTACTCGTCCAAGTGTCTGTGGTGAAATGCACCCTGTCACACACAGAGTTTCTCAAAGAAGCGGTGATGTTGTGTGCGACATGCTGGTGGAGCGCAGGCACACCTTTCTTTGAGAAGTAGTGCCGACTGGGCATCTGGTACTGGGGCACTTCGACGGACATAAGGTCTCGAAAATCCTCTGTGTCCACCAGGCGGAAAGGCAGCATTTCTGTAGCCAAGAGCTTGCAGATGGTGAAATTCAACCTCTTAGCTTTCTCATGGCTAGGAGGAAATGGTCTTTTACTTGTCCACATCTGAGGGACCGAGGGCTGGCTATTGTGCTTAGACGGGGTTGATAAGGGTGTCCCCGGCAAACTGCCGGTCTGTGAGGAAGATGCAGGCGGACATGTTAGGTTGCCTTGATCCAAAGGTGGTGCTATCGATGTCGGACAGCGCTCAACACCAGCTGGTGTTACCACCTCCAGAGAAAATGATGACCTGCCAATCACGCTGGCTGTTGCGGGTAAAGAGGTGGCAGGTCTGCGCCCCAAAACAGGTGTGACTGCTGTCCCCCCAGTCACAGAGGATGAAGAGGCCGCGGATGCACAAGATATGGCAGACGGTGGTTGGCCCGGCCGGCTAGGCCGCATTGTAGCACACTGAGCTTCCCACTGCAACTTATGCTTCATGTCCATGTGCCGGTTCATGCATGAAGTACTCAAACTATGTATTTTTTGGCCTCTACTTAGCTTTTGCTGACAAATGTTACAGATAACACGAGTTGGGTCATCTTTATCGATCTGAAAAAATGCCCAGGCTATGCAAGGCTTAGCACCCATGCGACCTGAAGAGCCACCACGACTTGTGGTGAGAGGCAGAGTTGTGTTTGAGGATGCAGTTGTTGACGTGCTTCCAGTACTACGTCTCTGTCCAGGAAGGCGCAACCTGACCTCGTCGTCACTAGCATCTTCCTCCACCTCCTCTGCTGACCTCATCTCTTGGCTGACTGTGGGTTGACAGTAAGTGGGATCTCCAACCTCATCATCATCACCCTGTGCGTTATCACACCCGTCGTCCTCAGAGCCAACCTGTTCCTGCCCTGACAAAAATCTAAAGTTGTCGCTCCAATCAGGTATTTGAGTCTTATCATCGTCTTCCTCATTGTCTCCACCAACAGGAGTTACAGTTTGGGAATGAGGGTCTACATTATGGTCAGAACCTTCTGCGTCTGGTCCTGGATCCGACTCATAAAGATTCTGGGCATCAGTGCAGATCATTTCCTCGTCTGGATTCACAGAAGCGCTGGAGTCGACCTCTGATTCCCAGGCTATAGTATGAGTAAACAGCTCTGCAGACTCAACCATCTGTTCTACCTCATACTCAGACGGGCAGCTGGAGATTTGGGAGCTGTGAGGAAGCAAGTGCGATTGGGGTGACACCTTTGAGGACTGGAGTATTTGTGATGTTGAAGTTGATGTGGAGGAGAGCCCACTTAAAGGAGCACTTGATATCCGTTGAAGCACCTGCTGTTTTTGTGCCTCATCTGGAATTTGTAGCGATTGGCGTGGCCGTAAGAAAGGGATCTTATCACATTGTCCACTAAAAGAAGTAGACATTTTAGTTTGGCTGGAAGATGGTCTTTCTTCTGCAGATGTTACTGTTGCTTTAACACCTACCCCACGGACACAACCTTTTTTCCCCTTCCCAACACGCCTATTCCCCTTTCCACCAGCAGCAGGCCTTTTTCCACTCATTTTGGTGGTTAACTAATTCACAACTCTGGAGTTGTTTGCACAAAAAAACAATGGATGGGAACCGAGCAGAGCTGAGTGGCCAAACTGTGGTATTAGGCCAAAACTATTGGCTGGGTTAGATGCAGAAAAAAATTATATTCAATTTGCAACCTGATGGAGGTCTGTATAGATGGATTAGTAGAACAAGTCCCACACACAGCTAGAAGCCCAATATTTTTTCAGAGGTAGATGCAGAAAAAAATTATATTCAGTTTGCAACCTGATGGAGGTCAGTATAGATGGACTAATACAACAAGTCCCACACACAGCTAGAAGCCCAATATTTTTTCAGAGGTAGATGCAGAAAAAAATATATTCAGTTTGCAACCTGATGCAGGTCTGTATAGATGGATTAATAGAACAAGTCCCACACACAGCTAGAAGCCTAATATTTTTTCAGAGGTAGATGCAGAAAAAAATATATTCACTTTGCAACCTGATGGAGGTCAGTATAGATGGACTAATACAAGAAGTCCCACACACAGCTAGAAGCCCAATATTTTTTCAGAGGTAGATGCAGAAAAAAATATATTCAGTTTGCAACCTGATGGAGGTCTGTATAGATGGATTAATAGAACAAGTCCCACACACAGCTAGAAGCCCAATATTTTTTCAGAGGTAGATGCAGAAAAAAATATATTCAGTTTGCAACCTGATGGAGGTCTGTATAGATGGATTAATAGAACAAGTCCCACACACAGCTAGAAGCCCAATATTTTTTCAGAGGTAGATGCAGAAAAAAATATATTCAGTTTGCAACCTGATGGAGGTCTGTATAGATGGATTAATAGAACAAGTCCCACACACAGCTAGAAGCCCAATATTTTTTCAGAGGTAGATGCAGAAAAAAATATATTCAATTTGCAACCTGATGGAGGTCTGTATAGATGGATTAATAGAACAAGTCCCACACACAGCTAGAAGCCCAATATTTTTTCAGAGGTAGATGCAGAAAAAAATATATTCAGTTTGCAACCTGATGGAGGTCTGTATAGATCGATTAATAGAACAAGTCCCACACACAGCTAGAAGCCCAATATTTTTTCAGAGCTAGATGCAGAAAAAAATTATATTCAATTTGCAACCTGATGGAGGTCAGTATAGATGGACTAATAGAATGATGCTATGCCCAAAAGATTTTACTTCACTAGGTGCAGTAAAAAAATTGCTATTCTATACACAGGTGGTATATCTTGCAACACATATAGGCTACTCCACTGACTAACACACTCTGCAATAGGCCAAAAAGGATTAGCTTTGCTAGATTCAGCCAAATGCTGTGAAAAAAACTTGCACAGCACTGGCACAGACCTGCCTGGCAAAAACTGATAGGAACTGATGTAACCTAGTCCTGAAAAGGACTCCAATTACAATTAGTCTTTACTCCCACAATCTATCTATTTAAGAGCACAGACCTGCCTGATAAAAGTTGTAGGAAATGCTGTAACCTAGTCCTTAAAAGGACTGCAATCACAACTATTCCCTACTCCCAAGCTATCTGTAGATTTGTGCGAAAATTGGCTTGAAATTAACAAGGTATAGCGCACACAGCAACAGCGTTCCGTCTAACACGCAGCTGCAGCAGTGAGAAAATGGTGGCGACGGGGAAAATGGCTTGGTCTTATAGGGCAAGGACATGTGACATACACTGCCAATGACACATGCCCTTGCTTGTGTGAAAAAAAGCACTTCGCTCCGTGTGTGTGCTGCTGATAGGCTGACAGATTGCACCTCCCCACTGCAAATGCGGGAAAGAGAAAAAAAAATGGAGATCTTCATTGTTCCTGCAGAGATCCATCCCCTGCCCCTCCCCCCACCCCGCTGTACACTCAAACTGCGTATTAACATTAATTTTCATCATTACTGAGAAAAAATCCAGTTATGATTTTGGTGCACGAACAGTTATCGAACATAACCTCGAACAGCCGAATTTTTCTCAAATTGTTCGTGTTCGCCGAACGGCTCGAACACCGCCCAAAACAGCTCGAATTTGAGATTGGCGAACAGTTCGAGTAGAACAACGCTCATCTCTACTCCTCACCTTGGCACTCTCAACTCCCCTGATGGAGAAGCCAGGGCCCACCGGAGGAGTCTGGTTGTCTGGTGGGCTCGTCCAATGCTACCCTAAAGCAGGCCAGGCTAAGAAAAGTGTGGGGAAGGTTACCGGGACAAATAGTGGCGGCTGGGGACTGAGTATGGAGACCTTGCTGCAGAAGCAGCCATGAGGTAGTGGCCAGCTTCGGCCTCCTCAAAACTAAAAGGCCCCCTTTCGAGTGCAATCTAGCAGTATAGTATTGCAGCCTGCGGGTGGGTGGGTGGTTGGCTGCATATTTGCGCCTGCATTGCATGGAATGGGGGAGGTACAATTGAACACTGCCCTGGGACAAGGACTTGCATGGGGATAGTTGCAAGTCTGCATCTTCTGATGCAGCAAGGATCACTTCTGATAGGCACACTTTTAGGCAGTGACCTGGGTGTCAGAGATGCTTCCAGGGGTCTTCCCCATGCTGTTCCCATGTCTTTTCAGCACTGTATGCATGTGTCACACAGCACATGGCCAGATAAGGTTGTAAAATGTTAAAATTACATTTCCCGGTGAATGCATTTGTCACGGTTGAAAGCAATACAAAAGTGCAAAAACGCATATAAAATGCTACTTGTGAACATAGCCCAAGGTATGAAGGAGTATTTTGGTTTTTGGTTATTTATTTTACCTTATACACAAGTCTTTACCCTGGAAAGGATGTTCCTTAACATATTTCACAGGAAAGCAGTTTCAGCTTCGTTTTTGAACGTTTTATTGTGAGCCCTTAAAAGTGGCTTAATACCTCTGACCACGTTGTTGACAGCAGTGACCTGGGGGTCAGAAATGCTTCCTGGGGCGATCCCCATGCTGTCCCCATGTCATTTGAGCACTGTCACTATCGTTTTGCTCACTTTTTAGGCTTTCTACGGACTGCCGGGGGTGTCGCCGCAAAAATGCTCAGGTCTCCCATGGACTAACATTGGGCTCGTTGCTCGGGTCGAGCATCCGAGTAAATCGGTGAACTCGCCCAAGCTTCGAGCACCTGAGCATTTTAGTGCCCGCTCAACACTAGTTGCCATCAGTCAGGATTTGGTCCAGAAGCTGATATCCAGCTGCCAGGGTGAAATGCAGAAGTCTTGAAAAAATAAGGGTCATCAGTCACTATAAATATTGAGTTTTTTCAAAAACTTGATCTATTTGGCAAAAGTTTAAAAACTTATGAAATACTTATAATTGTGCTTTAGTATACCATAGAAAGATCTGACTAAAAGATCTAAAAACATTGAAGCAGCACGTTTTGTGAAAAACAAAACTTGCATGAGTCTCAAAACTTTTGGCCAAGACTATCTTAGAGTAGGGGTATATTTACATTGAAACACATTTACTTTGTAGTTATAAAATAATTTAAGCTAGACTGAGGTAGAAAACAAAAATCAAGTTAATAATAAAACCCGACAGTCGTTGACAGTAATTTGTAATGGTGTGTAATAGCAGCTTACCTTGACAATGTAAATAAGTACAACAAATTCCTGTTTTTCCCTCTGTAAAGGGACATTTACACAGCCAGATAATCATGAACAAGCATTGTTAAAAATACTCTTTTCATGATTATCTTGCTGTATAAACTGACTGCTGATCACTTGATAAAAGAACAAAACGCTTGTTTATTGGATAAAATTGTATTTTATGCAGCATCGTTCTCGGCGGTGCATTGTCATGTATCAACAGGACTCGCGCAGCTGAGAACAATAGCAGCCTGTGCGCTCTAAGCGATCTAGTATAGATTGCTCAGTGTGCATTCTTTACTTTGATCTGCCTGTGTAAACAGGCATTTAAACTTCCACTGATCACTAAAATTTACCCGTCGGTTGTGCCACCGATCAGTCTGTGTAGAGAAACGTTATTCTGTTAGATCTAATAGCTACTGATAACTTACAAGAATTATTCACTTTCCTATTAGCTAGAGAGTTAAAAGCAGGAAATGAAAAACTGATAGAGTAAAGCTATAAATAAGAATGAAAATACACACTATGTACTTTCATTAAAAGTGACTACCTACCCTCACATGGATCCATGCGCATTACATTTCTTTAGGCTCACCTGATGAAGTGGGTCCACTAAGCCCCAGATCCAGATGGGTACATGGACCACGAGTGTCAATGCAGCTGGCTGGATAACACATGGAATGTGAGGAGGAGACATCCTCATTTATCTTGGGAAGAGCAGGAATGATGCAGTGAAGTCAGCAGGACAGCAAAGATAAGAACAAGTAACACGGTATGCAGAGGAGGAGGAGAGTAACAAACTAAACTCTTGTATAATAAACCGAAGACATAGGTGTGTGTCCTAATGGGCCATAAAAGGCCTAGGTAGAGGATGTCATACGCTGGGCAACCTGCAAAGCACAACATGGAGCACAACAGATGGCAGGGGACCGAGGTGAAGGGAGCAGAGCCTGGACCTGGGACAGGTGTGTAACAACATCATTATAATATGACTGCCTTGCCTGGGCAGTACAGGGGAAAAGCTCCCAAAAAGAGGCTTGTCTAGATGAACCAATAACGACAGGCCAAGATCTATCGTAGCAATCAGATCTACAAATACGACCAGAACTTCAAACCTGCCCTACTCACATCTCCCATTCTCCATCTATGGCATTTCATTTTGACGTGCTGTTTGGGCACAAGTATTTATTTTGCAATGCTGATTTCGCACTTGCATTTATGTTGGGAACACTTGTCTGTGCTGTGATGCTAATTGGGCAAATGTATTTATGCTGCTGATTGGAGCATGTCTGAAATATCAGTATATAATTCTTCAAATGGATTCTTATGACTAAAAATGCATCCTTTTCTGGTACTATGTTTAGATTATATTATAGATCCCTCTTTTCTGTAATGTTGTGTGGATACTGGGGAGTGGCCTAGGAGGTGTGGGGAGGGCAGATTTGAAGTCCTGGTGACGGCATAGTAGCTGATCTTATCACTATGGTAGAATCGCGCCCATCCTTATTTGCCCCTCTAAACGAACCTTCTTTTTGGAGCTTTTCCTTATTGGTGGAATAAAACAATGTGATGTGAAAGGGGTGGAGCTATGGATATTTAAAGCTAGCTGCTGAACCACTTAATGCAGTCAGCAATTTTCCTATTATGTGCACAAAGTTATGCACTGATGTATTTTTATTTGAATTGTCCGCTCATTATACTGTCTAGCCCTTGATGAATCAAGGCAGTCATCCCATAATAATAAAATGCGTAGGACTACTCGTGAGGTCAGGTAGTCACTTTAAATGTGTCACATCTCCTCTCTTAATTCTGCTTCAATGTGATTATTAAGCTCCCGTTTAGCCGGTTTAATTCCGTTACTGACCTCTGCCTGTGCTTAGACTAACTTTCTGCCTTACGATTCTGTCTTTCCCTAATGGTATTGACATAGATTCTTGATCATCTTCTGCCAGCTCACTCCACTGGTCAGCAGCTACTCTGTGGATCCAACTTAGGGACCCATGTGTAAGTCAGCAGCTACGCTGTGGACCCAGCTTAGGGGACCCCTGTGTGATTCCAAATTCCTCTACAGGCCTTGAAGGGTGAAGGACAGGACTATGCCTGTCAATAAAAACCCTATTAAGAGCTGCCAGATTGTTAAATACACTGCCCCATAACACATTAAAAGTAGATAGAGTAGAACCATCAAAAATATTAAAAAATCACTATCAGTTCATCCTCTCCTTCTTTTGAATGGCTAAAGGTAAAGTGAATAATTATTTTTAGCTATCATTAGCTATGAGACCCAATTGAGTAGAGAGGGAAAATTTTTATCATAGTCATTTGCATTTTCAGGGTGAGCTACTATTACTCACCAATGCCGACTACTGTCCCATTGGTATTGTTATTAATTTGATTTTTTCAGTCTAGCTTAAATAATTTTATAACTAAAACATCAAAGTCTTATTTTAATGTTAATATGCCGCTACTCTAATATACAGTGATAAAAATGTAAAAAAATATGTAGAATATAATGAAAAAAATAAGACAAAATATGTATTTTTAAAGCAGTCCATGTTTATGAGTAATGATAAAATCACTCAAAATACTCTATATAACGTGAAGCTCTGTAAAAATCTTAAGGAAGCTGTAATTGCTGCTTGAATATTTACTGTATGTACTATTATATATTAACTATGATGCTGACAGCCTAGAGTAAAGCGGCTGTGGTATCAGATAGTCATTTTATGCAACAAGATGGTTCTTATTTTGCTTATGTTACCTTCTACTTACCTCCTTCTGCAGTTTATCAAATGACATCACTTCCTGTCTGCATATCATCTGTAGAACCTTGGCTGATTCAGCTTATTTGAGTATCATCTCCTGTTAATCCTATGTCCATGACTTGCGTTTGTCTTCTTTAGGTCGGTGGTAGAGATGAGCGGTGTTCGACTAGAACTGTTCGCCAATCTCAAATTCGAGCTGTTTTGGGCGGTGTTCAAGTTGTTCGACGAACCCGAACGATTTGCAAAAAATTCGGCTGTTCGAGGTTATGTTCGATAACTGTTCGTGCACCAAAAGCATGTCCTGCATGTCTGGCGCTATTTAGAGCACCAATCATGCAGGGATTGTCTGCCACTCACTGTAATGCCACAGCCATGGTGGTTGTGGCATTACAGTGATTGCCCAAATCGATGGGAACAGTGCCAACAGTGAAACATGAAAAGCCGGCAATTCAGCAGCGGCATACACCGGTACCCGACAATTTAGAACCGAAAGAATAGAGCTTCACACATAGATTAGATAGATATAAACATGTCAGTCACATATATATGAAGTACAGTGAAAGTGCTGCTTACTGTACTTGTCATTTAGTGTAAAGGATTTATCAAAAAAAATAATAGTGTTTTCATGCACCGTCTCTTTAAAAAAGCCGGCCGGCAATTCAGCATCTGTACCCGACAATTTATAACAGACAGAATAGAGCTTCACACATAGATTAGATAGATAGAAACATGTCAGTCACATATATATGAAGTACAGTGATAGTGTTGGTTACTGTACTTGTCATTTAGTATTAAAATAAAGGATTTATTATTAAAAAAATTGGCGTGGGGTTCCCCTTAATTTTAGGCTCTAGCGGAGGTTAAGCAGACAGCTGGGGCAGATGTTTGAAGCCTGGGAAGGGGGTAATACCCACGGAGCTTCCCAGGCTACTAATATCAGCCCCCAGCTGAATACATAGCCTTTACTAGCTATTAAAATGGGGGACCACCCCAAAAAAATGACGTGGGGTCATTAGCTAGCAAAGGCTAGGCAGACAGCTGGGGGCTGATATTAATAGCCCAGGAAGGGAGCCATGAATATTGGCCCCCTCCCAGGCTAGAAACACCAGCCGTCAGCCGCCCCAGAAATGGCGCATTCATAGGATGCGCCAATTCTGGCACTTAGCCTCGCTCTTCCACGCTGCCCTGGTGCGGTGGCAGGGGGTAATAGGGCTGGGGTTGATGTCAGCTTATAATGCCAGCTGACATCAAGCCCAGGTTAGTAATGGAGAGGCGTCTATAAGACACCCCCATTACTAACCCCATAGTCAAAGTTAAAAAAAACACAAACACCCAGAATAAAGTCCTTTAATTGAAATAAAGACACAATTCTTTATTGTTCTAAATTAAACCATACTTACCATCACGCCCATTCCAGCTGAAGCCAACGATCTCCTGTAATAAAAATAAAACAATAAAGCAACCTCATCCTTACCTTTCCATGGTTCCCACGATGGCTCCAGCTCTGCTACATCGAGATGACAGGCTGGACCGCAGCAGAACGCCGCCATCCAGCCTGTCATCCCGCAGACACTGAGAAGAGCAGGCTTGCTTGCGCTCCACATTGTCTCTCTGTGACGGCATAAAGATGAGCCGAGGTCATGTCCAATGAACTCGGCTCACCTCATGCACGTCACTTACAGCGTGGGAGAATTCTCACGCTGAAGCGCTGAGTGCAGGAGAATTTTCCCACGCTGTCAGTGAGGTGCATGAGGTGAGCTGAGTTCATTGGACATGAGCTCACCTCATGCACGTCACTGACAGCGTGGGAGAATTCTCCTGCACTCAGCACTTCAGCGTGAGAATTTTCCCACGCTGTCAGTGACGTGCATGAGGTGAGCCGAGTTCATTGGACATGACCTCGGCTCATCTGGATGCCGTCACAGCCAGACACTGAGTAGCGCAAGCATGCCTGCGCTTCTCAGTGTCTGCGGGATGACAGGCTGGATGGCAGCGTTCTGCTGCGGTCCAGCCTGTCATCTCGATGTAGCAGAGCTGAAGTTGTCGTGGGAACCATGGAAAGGTAAGGATGAGGTTGGTTTATTATTTTTCTTTTATTGCAGGAGATCGTTGGCTTCAGCTGGAATGGGCGTGATGGTAAGTATAGTTTAATTTAGAACAATAAAGAATTTTGTGTTTATTTCAATTAAAGGACTTTATTCTGGGTGTTGTGTTTTTTTTTAAATACTTTACTAAAAATTCATGGCGGTCATGTCTAATACTGGCGTGACCCCATGAATTTTGGGCTTGGGGCCAGCTGATAATACCAAGCTGGCCCTAACCCCTTTATTACCCAGTGAGCCACCGCACCAGGGCCCTGGATGAGTTGGGTACAGCGCCAGAAGATGGCGCTTCTATGAACGCGCCATTTTCCGGGGTGGCTGCGGACTGCAATTTTCAGCAGGGGGGGCCCAGAAAGCTTGGGCCTCCCTGCGCTGCAGATTCCAGCCCCCAGCTGCCTAGTTGTACCTGGCTGGACACAAAAATAGGGCGAAGCCCCACGTATTTTTTTTTTAATTATTTCATGAAATTCATGAAATAATTAAGAAAAAAAGGCCTTCCCTATATTGTTGTGTCCGGCCAGGTACAAATAGTCAGCTGGTGGTTGGGGGCAGCCCGTTCCTGCCTGCTGTACCTGGCTGGACACAAATATAGTGCGAAGCCCCACTTCAATTTTTTTTAATTATTTCATGAAATTCATGAAATAATTAAGAAAAAAAGGCCTTCCCTATATTGTTGTGTCCGGCCAGGTACAAATAGGCAGCTGGTGGTTGGGGGCAGCCCATTCCTGCCTGCTGTACCTGGCTGGACACAAATATAGTGCGAAGCCCCACTTCAATTTTTTTAAATTATTTCAGGAAATTCATGAAATAATTAAAAAAAAATTGACGTGGGGCTTCGCACTATATTTGTGTGCAGTCAGGTACAGCAGGCTGGAACGGGCTGCCCCCAACCACCAGCTGCCTATTTGTACCTGGCCGGACACAACAATATAGGGAAGCCCTTTTTTTCTTAATTATTTCATGAAATAATTTAAAGAAAATTGACGTGGGGCTTCGCCCTGTTTTTGTGTCCAGCCAGGTACAACTAGGCAGCTGGGGGCTGGAATCCGCAGCGCAGGGAGGCCCAAGCTTTCTGGGCCACCCCCGCTGCAAATTGCAGTCCGCAGCCACCCCGGAAAATGGCGCGTTCATAGAAGCGCCATCTTCTGGCGCTGTACCCAACTCATCCAGGGCCCTGATGCGGTGGCTCACTGGGTAATAAAGGGGTTAGGGCCAGCTTGGCATTATCAGCTGGCCCTAAGCCCAAAATTCATGGGGTCACGCCAATATTAGACATGACCACCATGAATTTCTAGTAAAGTATTTAAAAAAAACACAACACCCAGAAAAAAGTCCTTTAATTGAAATAAACACACAATTCTTTATTGTTCTAAATTAAACCATACTTACCGTCACGCCCATTCCAGCTGAAGCCAACGATCTCCTGAAATAAAAGAAAAATAATAAAGCAACATCATCCTTACCTTTCCATGGTTCCCATGACAGCTTCAGCTCTGCTACATCGAGATGACAGGCTGGACCGCAGCAGAACGCTGCCATCCAGCCTGTCATCCCGCAGACACTGAGAAGCGCAGGCTTGCTTGCGCTCCACAGTGTCTCTCTGTGAGGGCATCCAGATGAGCCGAGTTAATGTCCAATGAACTCGGCTCACCTCATGCACGTCACTGACAGCGTGGGAAAATTCTCCTGCACTCAGCGCTTCAGCATGGGAGAATTCTCACACTGAAGCGCTGAGTGCAGGAGAATTCTCCCACGCTGTCAGTGACGTGCAGGAGGTGAGCTGAGTTCATTGGACATGAGCTCACCTTATGCACGTCACTGACAGCGTGGGAGAATACTCCTGCACTCAGCGCTTCAGCGTGAGAATTTTCCCACGCTGTCAGTGACGTGCATGAGGTGCGCCGAGTTCATTGGACATGAACTTGTCTCATCTTTATGCCGTCACAGCCAGACACTGCAGAGCGCAAGCATGCCTGCGCTTCTCAGTGTCTGCGGGATGACAGGCTGGATGGCGGCGTTCTGCTGCGGTACAGCCTGTCATCTCGATGTAGCAGAGCTGAAGCTGTCGTGGGAACCATGGAAAGGTAAGGATGAGGTTGCTTTATTATTTTTCTTTTATTGCAGGAGATCGTTGGCTTCAGCTGGAATGGGCGTGATGGTAAGTATGGTTTAATTTAGAACAATAAAGGATTTTGTCTTTATTTCAATTAAAGGACTTTATTCTGGGTGTTTGTGTTTTCTTTTAACTTTGACTATGGGGTTAGTAATGGGGGTGTCTTATAGACGCCTCTCCATTACTAACCTGGGCTTGATGTCAGCTGGCATTATAAGCTGACATCAACCCCAGCCATATTACCCCCTGCCACCGCTACAGGGCAGCGTGGAAGAGCGAGGCTAAGTGCCAGAATTGGCGCATCCTATGAATGCGCCATTTCTGGGGCGGCTGACGGCTGGTGTTTCTAGCCTGGGAGGGGGCCAATATTCATGGCTCCCTTCCTGGGCTATTAATATCAGCCCCCAGCTGTCTGCCTAGCCTTTGCTAGCTATTAAATTAGGGGGGACCCCACGTCATTTTTTTGGGGGGGTCCCCCATTTTAATAGCTAGTAAAGGCTATGTATTCAGCTGGGGGCTGATATTAGTAGCCTGGGAAGCTCCGTGGGTATTACCCCCTTCCCAGGCTTCAAACATCTGCCCCAGCTGTCTGCTTAACCTCCGCTAGAGACTAAAATTAAGGGGAACCCCACGCCAATTTTTTTTAATAATAAATCCTTTATTTTAATGCTAAATGACAAGTACAGTAACCAACACTATCACTGTACTTCATATATATGTGACTGACATGTTTCTATCTATCTAATCTATGTGTGAAGCTCTATTCTGTCTGTTATAAATTGTCGGGTACAGATGCTGAATTGCCGGCCGGCTTTTTTAAAGAGACAGTGCATGAAAACACTATTATATTTTTTAATAAATCCTTTACACTAAATGACAAGTACAGTAAGCAACACTGTCACTGTACTTCATATATATGTGACTGATATGTTTCTATCTATCTAATCTATGTTTGAGGCTCTATTCCTTCTTGTCTAAATTGTCGGGTACCGGTGTATGCCGCTGCTGAATTGCCGGCCGGCTTTTTTAAAGAAAGCGTCTTCTGAGCAGTTTGTCAGCTTTTGGACACCTTTGAAGGTGTTTTCTATGTGTTTCTATGTGTTTTTGTTTGCCTGCCATTGGTTTTAACGGTGTTCGACGGTGTTCTAAGGTGTTCGACGAACAGTTCGACGAACAGTTCCTCGAACATCCCGGTGTTCGACGAACCGAACCGAACCCGAACACTACGGGGGTGGCTCAACACTAGTCGGTGGTCTCTTCCTCTGGCACCTGGCCTCTTCATTCAGCGTATGGCCCCATAAACTAAGCCCAGTGTCATTATGTTGCAGAGCGATGCTCGTCAAAACACTATGGGGCCTAGCTTGTGCTGGAGGTGCTATATCTTGTAGCTTTGGAGGATCAGACCACACCTTATGGAATAAGAGACCTCAAAAAACTAAAGAAGCCAATTGGATCAGAGCAGGACTGTATTGTGGGTAATATGAAAGCCGGGTGAGTCTAATTCTTTTTCGTTTTTCAAACCCTTCCCAGTCCTCTATAATCTAGCAAAATGGTACCCAACTAGCTGCCATTTTGTCAGATGTGCCAGGAAAAAAAAACAACAAAAATTGAATTCCGCTGAATCATAGTCTTTTGAAAAATTCAAAGCAAATCCAATTCTCCTTGAAATAAATCACTCATCTCTAGCCACCACCAGAAGGTGCCTAACAGTGGCTTAAATTGGCCATATTCATCACATGACTCATTCTGTTATTTTTCCCAACTCCCCATACGCATGGGCATATTTACATGTGTTTTCAGTTGGGAGAAGGAAAAAAGCATGTGGCAGAGTTTTATCTTCCCCGCAAACAAAATGATCAGGTGTTTGAATTTCAACTTTCTGATTCCATTCGCTCCCCCACCCTGGATGCCATTCATTACACATCAGTTGAGCATGCATGTGTATGAAACTAGGTCACAAGGAATAACTGTTGGTCAAACAAACTACTGAAAGATTCTGGGCACACCAAGTTGATAAGACATAAAAAATGGAATGCAGATGAGTGGGGGAAAAGTGGTACAATATTTGGCAAAGTCTGCAAAGCCAGAGGTCTTGTTAGATTGGCAAAAGTGGAATTTTGTGGTGGAATTACGTTTCAAGAAACCTTGGACTGTAATCAGCCGCTAGGCATCTTCTCGGGATGGGCTTCATGAGCCAATGTTTTATTCGTTTTGACATGGACATTATATGCACTAATACCAAATGAAGATGGGTAAAAAAAAATAGAATGCTCCAATGGTCCAAAATGTGACAATTCCAAGCGGTTATTATTTGCAGACACTATGATACAGTTAAAAGTACAAACTTATCTTGGTCAATGTTACTAGTTCAGAGAGGTCCACATGGGTGAGAATACAATCAACTATTATTAAATCTAATTTCACAGAATTATCTACTATTTGGAGCATAGAATACAAGAGTTTTACTATTTCTACTACTTTTTTCAATTATGCAGCAGGGGACACATATAAACCACTTTTGCTGACAACATTAAGCATGCTGGTCAGTGTGTAGAACTGCAATAGCATGAGCCAGGTGACACTTCCTTCTCAGTGATGCGACTCAATTGTACTTGTCATGCTCAAAAAGGAATTTCCTAAAAGCCTCAGTTCACCTACTCTTGTCACTAAGGAATACAACGTGATATTATCAGTCTTGACAAATAGTTTTTAAGGAAATTCATCATCAGTAGACAGTGGTAAGGAATGTCACAGAGTGTAGACATCCTGCTAATGGAATGTAGAAAGGAAGCTGCAAGCGAAGACCATGTAGCAGTAACTAAAAGCAAAAACATGACCTAAATCATCAGGAACTGAACACATACACACAGCAGGAGGTATGACTATTACCAATTCTATGTCATCATCACTTCTGTTCTAGACCACACCTCTGTACAATGCTGGTTGCTAATCTCATTTCATTGGAGATCCATAAGTCTCATAATAAGAAGATCCTGGGTCACTTTGCAAAATCTATAAATGGACACCAACCTAGAATTCTTTTTTTGTGGCTTTGAGTTTTTGAGATCCCTCAGGCATGTGAATTTAGGTGCAATTTCTAGCTATCTGTTTATTTATTTTTTTAAATTTATTTCATTTTTTTAACATGGTTCATTTTTTGGGGGCGATTACAAGTCACTTCATTCTACCAAACTCTTCAGACCTTACCACATAATGGGTGGGATTTTCTAACTAAATCTTAATTTGAAAAAAACGGCACATGTGTTTTAGAAATTTTTTTGTATCTTGTTAACCACTTCGTGCCAGAGCCTGTTTTTGCCTTCGTGACCAGGCCAATTTTTTCAATTCTGACCACTGTCACTTTATGAAGTAATTACTCTAGAACACTTCAACGGATTCCCCTGATTCTGAGAATGTTTTTTCATGACATATTGTACTTCATGATAGTGGTAAAATTTCTTCGATATCACTTGCGTTTATTTGTGAAAAAATCAGAAATTTGGCTAAAATTTAGAAAATTTTGCAATTTTCAAACTTTGAATTTTCATGCCCTTAAATCAGAGAGATATATGTCACACAAAACAGTTAATAAATAACATTTCCCACATGTCTACTTTACATCAGCACAATTTTGGAACCAACATTTTTTTTGTTAGGAAGTTCTAAGGGTTAAAATTTGACCAGCGATTTCTCATTTTTCCAACAAAATTTACAAAAACATTTTTTCAGGGACTACATCTTATTTGAAGTGACTTTGAGGGGCCTTTATGACAGAAAATACCCAAAGTGACACCATTCTAAAAACTGCACCCCTCAAGGTGCTCAAAACCACATTCAAGAAGTTTATTAACCCTTCAGGGGTTTCACGGGAATTTTTGGAATGTGGAAGAAAACAATGAACATTTAACTTTTTTTTCACAAAAATGTTACTTTAGACACAATTTTTTTATTTTCACAAGGGTAACAGGAAAAAATGGACTACACAATTTGTAGTGCAATTTCTCATGAGCACGCTGATACCCCATATGTGAGGGAAAACCACTGTTTTGGCGCACTGCAGGGTTCGGAAGGGAAGGAGCGCCATTAGACTTTTTGAATGTAAAATTTGTTTGAGCAATTAGCGGACACCATGTTGTGTTTGGAGAGCTCCTGATGTGCCTAAACAGTGGAAACCCCCCACAAGTGATACCATTTTGGAAACTAGACCCCTTAGGGAACTTATCTAGATGAGTGGTGAGCACCTTGAACCCCCAGGTGCTTCACAGAAGTTTATAATATTGAGCTGTAAAAATAAAATTTTCATATTTTTCCCACTAAAACATATTTCATCCCTTAATTTTGCATTATCATAAGGGTAATAGGATAAATTGCACCATGGAATTTACTGTGCAATTTCTCCTGAGTATGCCGATATCCCATATGTGGGGGAAAACCACTATTTGGGTACACTGCAGGGTTCGGAAGGGATGGAGCGCCATTTGACTTTTTGAATGTAAAATTTGTTTGAATAATTAGCGAACGCCATGTCGCATTTGGGGAGCCCCTAATGTGCCTAAACAGTGGAAACCCCCCAGAAGTAACACCATTTTGGAAACTAGACCCCTTAGGGAACTTATCTAGATGTGTGGTAAGCACCTTGCACCCCCAGGTGCTTCACAGAAGTTTATAATATTGAGCCGTAAAAATAACATTTTCACATTTTCCCCACAAAAAATGTTTTTCATCCCCTAATTTTGCATTGTCATAAGGATAACAGAAGAAATTGCACCATGAAATTTGTTCTGCAATTTCTCCTGAGTACGCCGATACCCCATATGTGGGGGAAAACCACTGTTTTGGTGTACGGCAGGGTTTGGAAGAGAAAGGAGCGCTATGTTGGCTGGGATAGGTTGCAGACACCATGTCACATTTGAAGAGTCGCTGACATGCCGAAACAGCAGAAACCCCCACAAGTGACCCCATTTTGTAAACTACACCTCTCAAGGAATTCATCTAGGGAAGTAGTGAGTATTTTTTAATTTTTAAATTTAAACCATTGGGCAGTGAAGAAAACATAATTATATTTTTACCACAAAAAAATGTTTTACCCTCAGATTTTACATTTTCACACAGGGTAATGGGTAAAAATGGTGCCGAAATGTGTCACACAATTTCTTCTAAAAGTGGCAATACCCCATATGTGGCTGTATCGTATCGCCTAGCCATACGGCAAGATCTGGGAGGGACGGAGCGCTATTTGACAATTGGAGAACAAATTATTGTAGAATAGGCATTTGGATTTGGGAGCACAAAATTTTCTGAATTTCTTTTGGGGGACAAGGGCCATTTTGCTTTTCTAGAGCCTTTCTGCTACCAGTAACTTGGAAGTACCTTATATTTTTAACAGATAACGGACCTGAGTGGGGACTAGGTTGAGTTGAATCTTTTATTGGGAACATTTTACATATTGTTTAACCGGCGCTCGAGGCTGAGCACTTACATCGGGGTTTCCATCTAAATTTCCAAGTGATGTAATACAGATGAAACCCCTGCGGGATCCATTCACTGTAATGAGGCAGCAGAGCTACTCTGGACTCCATTTGGCCTCTGTTTAGCGGTGTCCTTTTTTTCAGAAGTGCACAAAACTGTGGCCAACCGCACTTTTATGCACGCCTAAAAAAACTGACACTGTGGGATCACAGGCCAGACGGCATCCACAGTGATCTATATCTGCCTCATTACAGGGAATCTTCCATCATGGGTTCCGTCTGAATCACGTATTTCAGAGATTTACACGGAAACTCTGGTGTAAGTGCTCAGTGCAGAGCGCAGGATAAATGTGAGCAGAGCCTTACTGCGATCTTTTGGAGACATAATAAACAGTGAAGAATTGGTTTTATTTATTTTTTACGCCGTTCCTCATGCGGTATAAGTGATGAGATTACTTTATTCTTTGGGTCGGTGCGATTACAGAGATATCAGATTTATATTGGGTTTTTATGACTGATAACTGTCACACACTAAAAGACGCTTTTTTGCAAAATCTAGTTTTTGTATTGCCATATTTTGAGAGCTATAATTTCTCCATATTTCAGCTGACAGAGTCATGTGATGGCTTGTTTTTTGCAGGACGTGTTGACATTTTTATTGGTACCATTTTTGGGTACGTGACATTTTTTGATCGCTTTCTATTCCGTTTTTTGGGAGGTAAAATTAACAAAAACCAGCAATTCAGCAATTGTTTTTTGAGGTTTTTTTTATGCCTTTATGTGTGTGGTAAAAGTGATAAGGAAGCATTATTCTTTGGGTCAGTACGTTTACAGCGATACCACACTTACCGTATTTTTTTTTTTATGTTTTGGCGCTTTTACACAAAAAAACAATTTTATAGAAAAATATTTTTTTTTGCATCGCTTTATTCTGAGAGCTATAACTTTTTTTTTTCCGGCTGATGGAGCTGAATGGCAGCTTTTTTTTTGTGGAACAAGATGACGTTTTCAGCGGTAACATTTTTATTTCCATTTTGCTTTTTGATCGCCATTTATTCCACTTTTTGTTTGACGATATGATGAAAAAGCATAGTTTTTTGCTCCGTTTTTTATTTATTTTTATTACGGTGTGCACAGAAGGAGTTAATTAGTGTGACAGTTTTATAGATCGGGTTGTTTTGGACGCGGCGATACCTAATATGTGTACTTTTTTTGTTTTTGCATAAATATACAGATTTATTGGTTTAATATTTTATTTATTTATTTTTATTTATTTTGTGATTTTTTTTTAACAGCTTGAAAACATTTTTTAGACTTTTTTTTTTACATTTTTTACTTAGTCCCTGTATGGGACATTAATTTTTATTTTTCTAATCACTGTTCTCATGCAGTGCAATAGACATGTATTGCATTTCATGAGAGCTTTGCTGACAGTGTCACACTGTCAGTGTCTCCTGCTAGAATCAGCTGCAGACTAAGCCTAGCAGGACACTATACATGGCATACCCGGAGGCGGTCATGTGACCTCCGGCTGCCATGACAACGGCAGGTCCTCTCAGACATCAGGGAGCCGTCGGAGAGGTAAGTGGACGACCCCCTCTCCTTTCACTATCTTCTAAATGCTGCGATCGCTATAGATCGCTACATCTAGAAGATAGCAAAGGGTTAACATCATTGGGACCTGATCCAATCAGGTCAAGATTATGTCCCCTGTCAGAGCTGTCTTTCTGCACCGCACTCGCAGCGCTTGCAGGACCCTGGGGGTCCTGAGCGCTGCGGGACCACCGACCGTTTATAAACGGCGCTGCACAGAGCCCAGGCAGCGCCGACATTTATATACAGTGGCCGGTCGTGAAGCGGTTAAACAAAGGGGGGCTTTGAGAGAAAGTTCAGGTGTAGGGATGAGCGGACCTGTGGAAGTTCCGGTTCCTTGGGTTTGTCTGAACTTCAGTCCAAAGTTTGGTTTGGGTACCAGATCTTGCCCCGAATTTGACCCCGAACCCGAATCCCATAGAAGCCAAAAGGGACCAAAACTTTGGTGCTGTAAAATGGCGGTAGTAAGGGCTAGACAGCTGCAAAAGGAAGCAAAATGGGGGTAAGAGCAGGACAATTGCCCTGCAAACAAATGTAGATAGAAAAATTACTTAAAATAACATAGAATAAAAAAAATCTAAAAATAATAATCTTGAACCAGGAGACAAAGGTCCAAGTGGAGGAGTGGAGCAGTGCCTTGCGTGTGTAGTTTACTATACTTGTTAATAAATAAATGAATGAAAAAAACAACATGGGGTCCCCTCAATTTTTAATAACCAGTTAAGGCAAAGCAGACAGCTGGGAGCTGATATTAATAGGCTGGGAAGGCCATGAATATTTGCCCCTTCCCAGCCTAATAAGACAAACCCTCAGGCACCCCAGAAAGGGTATGAGGCATGAGACACAAAGACAGTTTTCACGACAAGTGAATAAAATGATAAGTTATCAAATCTTATTGCGTATGGTGTGTTTGAACTGTACTTTTTAGAATAGCTCCTATGTGCTAGACTAAAGTCTTGTTCCAAAGTGTCTTAATTTAAGACATAAAAATAAGGCAGAATTGCTGGCACTGCTAACACACCCTCCAGGAATGCATTCAGACAAACACAGCTAGCGGATTGCCAGATATAGTGGTACGCAGTCCAAAATTGTGAGCAAAAACAGCATCAAAAATGAATGAGAGTGGCACTCACCACTGGTACGTGAAAAAGCAGCACTTCGATGTGGTCGTCACATGAGGAGAAGTGACATAAAGAGGTAAGTAACCGACAGCTGTTTCGCATAAATTACGCTTCTTCTGGTACTAATTTTTATGATCTTTAAGAAAGAGGCGCTCATAGGATTCCCTGGGGCATGTCTTTAGGCTGTTCTGCATAATTAAACTGTGAGCACTGCCTCCTTGGTAAAGACCATAAAACTACGTACTACGTAAAAATACCTATATCTCCCAAACTATGTGGTGGATTAATAAAACAGAGCAGGTTATATGTTGGGTTGTAGGTTGAACCTGATGAACTTACACTACAGTGTCTTTACCTTCAACCTTAAAACTATGAAATTATAAGGATATGTGCACACGTTAAGTATTTGCAGCAGATATTTCTGCTCCATTTCTGCAACTCTTGGCAGAAAAAACGCTGCGTAAAATAGGTACTTTTTTGATGCGTTTTTGAACTGTTTTTACATTGTGAAAGTATTGTATATGACCCCCTTGAACTTTTCTACCTTTTCTACCTTTTGCCACATTTCTGGCTTCATACTTAAAGATATAAAATTCTAATTTTTTTTGGGAAGAATCAACAACAAGTGGGACACAATCGTGAAGTGGAACGAAATTTATTGGATATTTTAAACTTTTTAAAAAAAATAAAAAATGAAAAGTGGGGCGTGCAATATTATTCGGCCCCCTTGAGTTAATACTTTGTAGCTCCAACTTTTGCTGCGATTACAGCTGCAAGTGTCTTGGGGTATGTCTCTATCAGTTTTGAACATCGAGAGGCTGAAATTCTTGCCCATTCTTCCTTGCAAAACAGCTCGAGCTCATTGAGGTTGGATAGAGGGCATTTGTGAACAGCAGTTTTCAGCTCTTTCCACGGATTCTCGATTGGATTCAGGTCTGGACTTTGACTTGGCCATTCTAACACCTGGATACGTTTATTTTTGAACCATTCCATTGTAGATTTTGCTTTATGTTTGGGATCATTGTCTTGTTGGAAGATAAATCTCCGTCCCAGTCTCAGGTCTTTTGCAGACTCCAACAGGTTTTCTTCCAGAATTGTCCTGTATTTGGCTCCGTCCATCTTCCCATCAATTTTAACCATCTTCTCTGTCCATGCTGAAGAAAGGCAGGCCCAAACCATGATGCTGCCACCACCATGTTTGACAGTGGGGATGGTGTTTTGAGGGTGATGAGCGGTGTTGCTTTTACGCCAAACATATCGTTTTGCATTGTGGCCAAAAACGTCAATTTTGGTTTCATCTGACCAGAGCACCTTATTCCACATGTTTGGTGTGTCTCCCAGTTGGCTTGTGGCAAACTTCAAACGAGACTTTTTATGGATATCTTTGAGAAATGGCTTTCTTCTTGCCACTTTTCCATAATGGCCAGATTTGTGCAGTTTACGACTGATTGTTGTCCTATGGACAAACTCTCCCACCTCAGCTGTAGATCTCTGCAGTTCATCCAGAGTGTTCATTGGCCTTTTCGCTGCATCTCCCTGTTCGAGATGAAAGTTTAGAGGGACGGCCGGGTCTTGGTAGATTTGCAGTGGTCTGATACTCCTTCCATTTCAATATGATCGCTTGCACAGTGCTCCTTGAGATGTTTAAAACTTGGGAAATCTTTTTGTATCAAATCCGGCTTTAAACTTCGCCACAACAGTATCTCTGACCTGCCTGGTGTGTTCCTTGGTCTTCATGATGCTCTCTGCACTTGAAACAGAACCCTGAGACTATCACAGAGCAGGTGCATTTATACGGAGACTTGATTACACACAGGTGGATTCTATTTATCATTACCAGTCATTTAGGACAACATTGGATCATTCAGAGATCCTCACTGAACTTCTGGAGAGTTTGCTGCACTGAAAGTGAAGGGGCCGAATAATATTGCACGCCCCACTTTTCATTTTTTATTTTTTTTTAAAAGTTTAAAATATCCAATAAATTTCATTCCACTTCACGATTGTGTCCCACTTGTTGATTCTTCCCAAAAAAACTAGAATTTTATATCTTTATGTTTGATGTCAGAAATGTGGCAAAAGGTAGAACAGTTCAAGGGGGCCAAATACTTTCACAATGCTCTGTATATTTTTGTTCCAGATTTCCCCCACTCATTAGTATGGGTGAAATCTGCAGCAAAAATGTTGAATTATATGACATGCTGCAGATTTAAATCTGCCGCAAATCTGCAAGGCAAAAATAAGCAATGTGTACAAGAGACTTTAGGAATCTAATTCACTTTGCTGGCATGAGGAAACCCTTCAGGTTTTGTGACAAATTTGCGCAGGAAAAAAAGTGACCAAAAATGCATCAAAACTGCAACGTATGCACAGACCCTAAACTATGAAAAAAATAGATACTTAGGGGAGCAGCAGAAATAAAATAAGAGCAAAAATTGGTTGCTTTTGACCTGGTGACAGGTTCTCTGTAAATCAGAACAAGATGATTACTTAATGGCATTTACCCATGGTGCTCTGCTAAGTGTTTGTGGCTTTTGATTTAGAGATTGTTGAATTATCTTCAAGATATACTTGACAATTATTCCTAATAGAGTTCATCAATACTGTCCTGCAAATGAAGTACGTGTGCAATGCTAATTCTTCATATGTAATGCTTATACTTATTATTGTTAGAAAATCACAACAAGGTTACTCATAGCTCCCTCAGACGACCATGGTAGGGAGAAGCATGAACTGTAATCAGCACATTGAAAAGGAATCTGCCGGAATGATTCATCCCCACACTCCTCCAGACTGTTCATGTGGTCATGTTTGTGGAGACATTAGGGTCAGTGGGTGCTCTCGCCCGCTGGCTGTCTTTACGAAGACCACACGTCTCAGGGCTCTTCCCACTGAACACCCATACTCCTTCCTCGTGGGCAGAACACTACTCAGACAACACAGCGTGAGGTTACTACTTTATTGGGTCGCCAACAGTTATCAGCATATAGTACATTCCCAATAAGTACACAAGATCGTGCAAGTGACAGAGTCTCACCCTAGCGCTGGTTCACCAGAAATTAGAATCTCTGTGACTTCGGGGCATTCAGGGCCAACTACCCCAACCAGCAGCACCCCGCTTTTGACAGGCACCCACTGAGAGGAGGTAGCGGCAAGCGTAAGAAGCTGATCGAGCACAGCGAGGTATGTGGCCAGGTGATTGGATTGTCACAACCTGGGTTATTCAAGCAAATTTATGGGTTCAGTGTTGGGCAGTGGAGCAGTTCTGTAATTCAACGGCTAGAACCATGGTCCCTTGGCTGAAGTTCCATAGAATCACACCCGTGACAGGAGCCGACCCCTTTTTAGGTCCCCAGCTCCCATTTCAGGACATTGTGTCCTACAGGATTGGGGGAGATAATCATGGCTGTTTCCTCATTGTTTGCTAGTTCAATTAGACTGCATAATTTTCCTCCAAATGATGCAGACTAGAACACTGCAGGGGGAGGATGCAATCTGTAATCAGCAGGCATTCCACAAATTAGCATACAAAAAGGGGAATTGGACAGCCTCACATGAAACAATGGCTCATGTCCCTTGACTTACTGAAAAAAGGAATAGTATGTCTGGCATAATTAAGAATAGTTCACCCTCGAACAAGTGGCCAGATTTTCCTCATTGGCACTGAGTTGTCACAATGTTGCTTCCTGAAAGATAATGTCATCCACACCTTTACTTATGCAATCTGTTGCTCCCTGATTGAAAAAGAATAACTGTTTTAATTGATATGCAAATCAGGCTTAAGTGCAGTGGAAGTGTCAAAGCTCTTCCCAAGCCTCTCCCTCTCTTACTCTATTCCCTACCCAATCCCTCCTTTCTCTGCTTATCTGAGAGCTCACTGATTAACTACACAGTCAGTGAGCTGTCAGTCAACTAGAGGAAGGTGGGGCTGTGCGGAGAATAGAGCCTGGGGAGAAGAGGTTTGGGAAGTGCTTTGACACGCCCAGGGAATTTAAGCCTCATTTGCATATCACTCAAAATAGCAAAATGCTAGCTCATCGGATGAAATGATGTTCTGTGCTGCATAATCTTATGATCTTTTTACATCTAGGCCTGCAACAGGGACAAGGGGGCATGCTCTACATCGAGAGGAAAAAGGTTTAATCATAATCACAAGCGCAGATTCTTTACTGTAAGAGCAGTGTGACTTTGGAACTCTTGTCCAAATTATATTGTAATGGTTGATTCACTGCTAAAATTCAAGAGGGTCTGGATGCCTTTCTTGAAAAATATAATATTATAGGTTATGGGCACTAGATTCTGTGATGGGATGTTCATCCAGGGAACTAGTCTAATTGGTGCATGTGGAGTCAGGAAGGAATTTTTCCCCTAATATGGAGCTATTTGTGTCTGGCCCATGGGGTTTTTGCCTTCTTCTGGATCAACATGTTAGAGTATGGGTTGAACTTGATGGACTTAAGTCTACTTTCAACCTTCAAAACTATGAAACTATAAAAGATCATAGTTCTTGGCAAAGCTTTGTCCTGTGTGAATAGGATTTGCGCTGCTGAGAACCGTGGCAGCCTATGTCTAGTATAGATTGCTTATTGTGCATAATTTACTTTCGTCTGCTTGTGTAAAAAGGCATTCAAGCGACTGCCAATTGGTAAAAGTTTGCCGATCGGCAGTCATATCGTGCCGCCGGTCTGTCCGTGTAAACTGACCTTTACTCACAAATAGGATATACAGTAGCTTAAACATCAGCAGCTGATATATTTAGTGAGTAATCAACTCATTATAACTAAGGCTTAGAAAGGGTTCCTCTCTCTTCGTGCAGATCTGGAATTTTCCTGAGTGACAGCTTTGGGTTTCCATTCATATGTTTAGTGTTTGAAGTCTCCAAAGGCCAGCACAGATTAGCTTAGTACTGGCCAGTCTGCTTAACTCATTAATGTGCAGAATTAATGAAATCAGGGTTCTGCCCCCATTATATCTCCTGACACTTACTGGGTGATCCACAAAAAAAAAACCATGACCCCCTCACCTGTAAAGACACCTGCATTTCTTAAACAGGAACTGTTGCAAAAACTAATATATAGATCTAAAAAGATGATAATTACATACATGATTAGTTTATCACAATCTGATGCTTAAAGAGAATTTGTCCCCCAAATAAAAGAATATTAGCAGTGCCATCTATTAAGTCATAACTAGTGTTGAGCGAGCACTAAAATACTCGGGTGCTCGAAGCTCGGGCCGAGCTCGCCGTGATACTCGGGTGCTCGACCCGAGCAACGAGCCCAATGTTAGTCCATGGGAGACCCGAGCATTTTTGCGGCGGCACCCCCGGCAGTCTTTTAAAAGCCTAACAAGTGCCCAAAACGATAGTGACAGTGCTCAAATGACATGGGGACAGCATGGGGATCGCCCCAGGAAGCATTTCTGACCCCCAGGTCACTGCTATCAACAACGTGGTCAGAGGTATTAAGCCACTTTTACGGGCTCACAATAAAACGTTCAAAAACGAAGCTGAAACTGCTTTCCTGTGAAATATCTTAAGGAAGTTCCTTTCCAGGATAAAGACTTATGTATAAGGTAAAATAAATAACAAAAAAAAAATACTCCTCCACACCTTGGGCTATGTTCACAAGTAGCATTTTTTATGCGTTTTTGCACTTTTGTATTGCTTTCAACCGTGACAAATGCATTCACCGGGAAATGTCATTTTAACATTTCACAACCTTATCTGGCCATGTGCTGTGTGACACATGCATACAGTGCTGAAAAGACATGGGAACAGCATTGGGAAGACCCCTGGAAGCATCTCTGACACCCAGGTCACTGAGCAAAAGTGTGCCCATCAGAAGTCATCCTTGCCGCATCAGAAGATGCAGACTTGCAACTATCCCCGTGCAAGTCCTTCTCCCAGAGCAGTGTTCAATTGTACCTCCCCCATTCCTTGCAATGCAAGCGCAAGTATGTAGCCTGCCACCCACCCACCCCCAGGCTGCAATACCATACTGCTTGCTTGCATTTGAAATTGGGCCTTTTAGGCATGTGGAGGCGGAATCTGGCCACCACTTCTTGGCTGCGTTGGCCGCCTGGTATCCAAACTCAGTCCCCGGCGGCCGGGTGTCCACACACGGTCCTCAGCCGCCTGGGGGCGGCCGGGTGTCCATAAACGGTCCCCAGCCGCCCCTATTTCTCCTGTCACCTTCTCACACACTTTTCTTAGCCTGGCCTGCTTTAGGGCAGCATTGGACGAGCCCACCAGAGAACTAGACTCCTCCAGTAGGCCCTGGCTTCTCCATCAGGGGAGTTGAGAGTGCCAAGTTGAGGAGCATGATGATGATGATAGAAGTTAGCATCTGCTTTGTTTCTTGGAATGCAAGCGTAAGTGTTCAGCCTAAAACCCACCCACCCCCAGGCTGCAATACCATACTGCTAGCTTGCACTTGAAATGGGGCCTTTTAGTTTGGAGGAGGCCGAAGCTGGCCACTACCTCATGGCTGCTTCGGCAGCGAGGTATCAATACTCAGTCCCCAGCCGCCCCTATTTGTCCTGGTGTGCCTTATACATAAGATTAAGCACGCATACCAAAACATTACCTGTGCCCTCCCCAGTGCATTTAGTGGGAATCACAGCCTATTCCACTGTAGTGTGTGCATGCCAAACCCCTGTTCATGGTACATGCGAAGATGCCTCCCACCCTGCACCTGTCGTTTCAGACTTGCAACTATCCCCATTCAAGTCCTTGTCCCAGGGCAGTGTTCAATTGTACCTTTCCCATTCCTTGCAATGCAAGCGCAAGTATGCAGCCTGCCACCCACCCACCCCCTGGCTGCAATACCATACTGCTTGCTTGCACTTGAAATTGGGCCTTTTAGGCATGTAGAGGCGGAATCTGGCCACCACGTCATGGCTGCGTTGGCGGCCTGGTATCCATACTCAGTCCCCAGCCGCCTGGCGGCCGGGTGTCCGCACTCGGTCCCCAGCCGCAAGGGGGTGGCCGGGTGTCCATACTCGGTCGCCAGCCACCCCGCGACCGGGTGTCCACACACAGTCCCCAGCCGCCTGGGGGCAGCCAGGTGTCCATAAACAGTCTCCAGCCGCCCCTATTTCTCCTGTCAACTTCCCCCAACACACTTTTCTTAGCCCGGCCTGCTTTAGGGCAGCATTGGATGAGCCCACCAGAGAACCAGACTCCTCCGTTGGGCCCTGGCTTCTCCATCAGGGGAGTTGAGAGTGCCAAGGTGAGGAGCATGATGATGATGATAGAAGTTAGCATCTGCTTTGTTTTCTTGGAATGCAAGCGCATGTATGTAGTAGCGGCTAGGCCTGAGGTGGTCAGCGTTTAGGCGCATATCCTACCTCCTCCGAGGATTGCTGGATGTTTTCCTGCTACTGTCCCAGTTCTATGACTCCTGTTAAAACAAAACTTCAGGTGATAAATGATGGATGAGGTGGTGGCAAAGGAGAAAGAGCAGGAGGAACAGCGACCATTCACATCAATATCAGGCCAGTCAACCACATATGTCTTGTAGGATATGTTTCTGTAACAAAAGGAGCGGTTCGGCTACACAGTTATAGGGAAAACAGTGAGTGCAATGCCTACCAAAAATTTCAAGGCACTCCAATGCCCCTTGGAAATGACATGGAGGTCAGAGGGCCTTAACTAAACCATTTTTTCCATTTATATCAACTGGGTCGCCTGTACACTGTTGGCCTAAGCAGTGAATGGAAGGCTTTGCAAAAATTATGAGGAACTGCAATGCCCCTTGAAACAGACGTGGATTACAGCGTACTAAAAACCTTCTACCCATTATTGGGGAGTGGGTGTCCCTTAGTTTTCGCCTTTGCATTGAAAAGCAAAAGCTGACTAAAATTAGGAGGAAATGCAATGCCCGTTGGAAGAATCGTGGAGGTTAGAGGTAATTAAAAACAACATTTCAATGCCCCTTGGAAGAGCTGTGGAGTTCAGAGTGGCTTAAGAAGACGCTTATAATGCCCCTTTGAAGAGACGTGGAGGTCACAGTAGCTTAACAAGATGGTTTTAATGCCCCTCGGAAGAGACGTGGAGGTCCCAGTAGCTTAACAAGACGGTTTGAATGCCCCTTGGGAAAGTGGTGGAGGTCGAAGTAGCTTAACAAGACAGTTTTAATGCCCCTCGGAAGAGATGTGGAGGTCCCAGTAGCTTAACAAGACGGTTTGAATGCCCCTTGGGAAAGTGGTGGAGGTCGCAGTAGCTTAACAAGACGGTTTAAATGCCCCTTGGAAGAGACGTGGAGGTCCCAGTAGCTTAACAAGACGGTTTTAATGCCCCTCGGAAAAGTGGTGGAGGTCGCAGTAGCTTAACAAGACACTTTTAAGGCCCCTCAGAAGAGACGTGGAGCTCCCAGCAGCTTAACAAGATGGTTTTATTGCCCCTTGGAAAGGTGGTGGAGGTCACAGTAGCTTAACAAGACGGTTTTAATGCCCCTTAAAAGAGCCATACAGTACAGCATCTTAAAAATATTATTCCCATTATTGGGGAGTGGGTCTCCCATAGTCTTTGCTTATGCCTTCCAAGCAAAAGCTGCCAAAAATTAGGACGGTGGAATTTGCAATGCCCCTTACAAGAGGCATGCTGTACAGCATATTACAAACATTATTCCCATTATTGGGGAGTGGGTCTCCCATAATCTTTGCTTATGCCTTCCAAGGAAAATCTGCAAAAAATTAGGACGGAGGAACTTGCAATGCTCCTTACAAGAGCCATGCAGTACAGTATATTACAAACATTATTCCCATGATTGGGGAGTGGGTCTCACAAAGTCTTTGCTTATGCCTTCCAAGCAAAAGCTGCCAAAAATTAGGAGGAAATGCAATGCCCGTTCGAAGAGTCGTGGAGGTTAGAGTTAATTAAAAACAACATTTCAATGCCCCTTGGAAGAGCTGTGGAGTTCAAAGTGGTTTAACAAGATGCTTTTAATGCCCCTCAGAAGAGACGTGGAGGTCCCAGTAGCTTAACAAGACGGTTTGAATGCCCCTTGGAAGAGACGTGGGGGTCCCAGTAGCTTAACAAGACGGTTTTAATGCCCCTCGGAAGAGACGTGGAGGTCCCAGTAGCTTAACAAGACGGTTTTAATGCCCCTTGGAAAAGTGGTGGAGGTCACAGTAGCTTAACAAGACGCTTTTAATGCCCCTCAGAAGAGACATGGAGGTCCCAGTAGCTTAACAAGACGGTTTTAATGCCCCTTGGAAAAGTGGTGGAGGTCCCAGTAGCTTAACAAGACGGTTTGAATGCCCCTTGGAAGAGACGTGGAGGTCCCAGTAGCTTAACAAGATGGTTTTAATGCCTCTCAGAAAAGTGGTGGAGGTCGCATTATCTTAACAAGACGCTTTTAATGCCCCTCAGAATAGACGTGGAGGTCCCAGTAGCTTAACAAGACGGTTTTAATGCCCCTCGGAGAAGTGGTGGAGGTCACAGTAGCTTAACAAGACGCTTTTAATGCCCCTCAGAAGAGACGTGGAGGTCCCAGTAGCTTAACAAGACTGTTTTAATGCCCCTTGGAAAGGTGGTGGAGGTCACAGCAGCTTAACAAAACGGTTTGAATGCCCCTTGGAAGAGGCGTGGAAGTCCCAGTAGCTTAACAAGACAGTTTGAATGCCCCTTGGAAGAGACGTGGAGGTCCCTGTAGCTTAACAAGATGGTTTTAATGCCCTTTACAAGAGCTATACTGTACAGCATCTTAAAAATATTATTCCCATTATTGGGGAGTGGGTCTCCCACAGTCTTTGCTTATGCCTTACAAGCAAAAGCTGACAAAAATAAGGACGGAGGAACTTTCAATAATGGCAACACGGTCACCCTGGTGGTATAGTGGTGGTGGAGGCTGAGGATAAGGAGAAGAACATAAAACAGCTGAAATGAGGAAGCGTATACCCATGTGTGGGTGTGAAGCGGTGCATGTGAATACACCTCTGGAAATAACACAGTGGATTTGACTTTATGTTACTCTGCTGTCATTTGGTGATGATGAGAAGTCTGGCCCAATCCAGCTCTTGTTCATTTTGATAAGGGTCAGCTTGTCAACATTGTCAGTTGACAGGCGAGTGCGCTTATCAGTTATAATTCCCCCAGCGGCACTAAAAACACGCTCCGATAACACGCTAGCGGCAGGGCAGGCCAGGACCTCCAAGGCATACAGAGCAAGTTCATTCCAAGTGTCCAGCTTGGATACCCAATAATTAAAAGGCACAGAGGAATCACGGAGGACGCTGGTACGGTCGGCAAGGTACTCCCTCACCATCTTTTGAAACTTTCCACTCCTTGTGAGAGTACCCCGCGCCTCAGGGTCTGTCCGAAGGGAGGGTCTGAGAAAACTGTCCCAGAATGTTGACAGTGTTCCCCTGCCTCTGCTGGATTGGAGTTGCGTCTCTCTCGCATGTACTCGGTTGGGCAACGAACTGTGACCTCTGCCGCTAGCGTGTTCAGATGGGAATTTTTTTAACAGTTCTGCAGCAAGGGCCTTCTGGTACTGCCCCATTTTTGTAGACCTCTCCAACTCAGGAATAAGAGAGTGAAAGTTCTCCTTGTAGTGGGGGTCTAAAAGTGTCACCAACAAGTAATGACTGTCACCCAACATTTTGACAACGCGAGGGTCACGGTTAAGGCAGCATAACATAAAGTCAGCCATGCATTCCAGACTGGTAACGGGCAAGACTTCCGTGTCCTCACCAAGAAGATGACTGACCATGCTCTCCTCCTCCTCCTCCCACCTGTCCTCAGGCCACCCATGCTGAACCGACGGTATGACAGTTGTACAGGTACTACCGTCTACAGCTCATGAAACAAGCTCCTGTTCTACCTCCTCCTCCTACTCCTCTCCCTCATTGTCCCTCAATGCATGTTGGGATGAGATGAGGCTGGGCTGTGTGTAATCGACCGCTACGGCTTCTTGATCCATCTCATCATACTCTGGCTGCAATGCCTCCTCTTTAATTCTCTGAAGAGGGCGTTGCAAAAGACAGACAAGTAGAATGCTGACGCTAATGATGACGTCATCGCCACTTACCATCTTGGTGAACTCCTCAAAGTTTGTCAAGATGATACATATGTCAGACATCCAGGTCCACTCCTGAGGTGTTATGTGTGGAGTCTGACCTGAATATCGCGGCCTTGTTGCAGCTGGTACGCCACAACTGCTCTCTCCTGCTCACAAATCCTTTGCAACATGTGGAGGGTAGAGTTCCAATGTGTGGGGACATCACACTCCAGTCGGTGTGATGGAAGTTGCAAACGCTGCTGCAACACAGCAAGGGCGGCAGAAGCTGTAGCCGACTTGCGAAAATGGGCTGACAGGCGGCGTACTTTGACGAGCAGATCTGGCAACTCGGGGTACGATTTAAGAAACCGCTGAACCGCGAGGTTAAGCACATGAGCCAGGCATGGTACGTGTGTGATCTTGCCTCACCTCAGAGCCGCCTCCAGGTTACAGCCATTGTCACACACGACCATGCCTGGATGTAGGTTCAGCGGTCTCAGCCACAGATCTGCCTTCTCTTTCACAGCTGTCCACAACTCACAAGCAGTGTGAAGTTTATCACCTAAGCTTATGAGTTTCAGCACAGCCTGTTGCTGCTTGGCTGAGGCAGTACTGCAGTGCTTCCAGCTTGTAACTGATGTGGTGATATCTGAGATGGAGGCTGAACATGAGGAGGAGGAGGAGGAGGATGCGCAGGAGCTGTACACTGTGGGGGCAACTCTGACTGACATAGGGCCCGCAATCCTCGGTGTGGGGAGGATGTGTTCTGTCCTAAGGTCCGACTGGGTCCCGGCTTCCACTATGTTTACCCAGTGTGCCGTCAGGGAGATGTACCGTCCCTGGCCACAAGCACTTGTCCACGTGTCGTTGTCAGGTGGACTCTCCCAGTAACTGCATTGTTGAGGGCACGGCAGATGTTTTGGGACACGTGCTTGTGTAGTGCGGGGATGGCACACCGGGCAAAATAGTGTCGGCTGGGGACCGAGTATCGAGGGACTGCCACCGCCATAAGGTTGTGGAAGGATTCCGTCTTCACCAGCCTAAAAGGCAGCAATTCCAACGCAAGTAGTGATGAAATGTGCGAATTTAGGACTGTGGCCTGTGGGGCGTTGGCTGCGAATTTGCGCTTTTCGTTCAAAGGTCTGGGATATGGACAATTGAACGCTGCGGTGGGACGTGGACATGGACGTTGATGCTGTTTCTTGAGAAACTGCCATAACAAGTGAAGACTGAGAGGAGGGGGCATCTTTGCATGCAGTATGGACAGGGGATTGCCTTGCACGCACAACAGCGGAAGAAGCAGAGGTGACACCCGCTGACACTGGTCGTGGACCCTGGGGTTCACCCCACAAAGTCGGGTGCTTTGCTGCCATGTGCCTGATCATGCTGGTGGTGGTCAGGCTGGTAGTTTTGTCACCCCTGCTGATGCTGGCATGGCAGGTGGTACAACTGGCCTTTTTGGGGTTATCAGCAGAGTCTTTAAAAAAATTCCAGACTCTCGAAGACCTACAGGTTGTACTGGCAATGTCCCTCATGTTGGTGTTACGGGGAACTGCTGCCTGCCTTCTGTGTGCGGCCACCACACTGCTTCTTCCTGCCTGTTGAGGTACTCTGCCTCCCTCACCCTGTGTGCTGCTGGCCTCGCTCTGCAATCCTCCTGCCACGTTGGGTCAATCACTAGATCTTCCACCACCTCCTCCTCTTCCACTTGCGCACCACGATCCTCCTCCTCACTTCCTGGCAATTGTGTCTCGTCATCGTCCACCTCTTGTGACAAATTGACAGCGTCGACTTCCTGTGGCCGTGGCTGTTCAAATATTTGGGCATCGCTACATGGGATCTCCTCTTCCACCACTTCAAGCAGAGCAGGCGAGGTGCACAAATCTGGAAAAGGACCAGTGAACAGCTCTTCAGAGTGTCCAAGTGTGGGATCAGTTGCTGTCTGACGACACTCGGCATGGTGGGAGGAAGGAGCATCAGGGTGATGAGGAGTATGCGGTCGAGACTCACGGCTACTAAGAGTTGACCGTGTGGAAGACAGTCCGGAGGTGGTGGTGCCCAGGTAACTGGAAGTATTATCTGCTATCCAATTAATAACCTGTTCACACTGATCAGTTCGCAATACTGGTGTTGTTCTGTGCTTCCCTAGTAATTTGGTCAAGAAGTGGGAGCGAGAAGATGTGGCTGTTGGTTGTGGCACATTTTCACCTTGGCCACGGCCCCATCCTCTGCACGGACCATCACCAGAACGTCCAGTTCCACGTCCCTTGCCACGCCCCTTGCCCATTGTAAAGGAAGTAAAATAGCTTACACTCGCACTATCAATGGAAAAAGGGTAATAAAAAGTAGATTAAAACCGTGGAAGAGGAAAACTACAGGTCTATTTCTCTGGCCTACTCCCAACTCTTTTAAAACAATCTGAACAATCAGGGAGAAACTATTACTGTTTTTCTTTGCGGAAAAAATACCAAAAGCTGAATAATAGAGATTTTTTACCTGGAATGGCAAAACCACAGTTAATGTTTACTGTGGTATACCAAAAAATTTTAAATAGATATATTTGCGGCTGAACAGTGAGCGACACACTCAAACTGTTTGTTTTTAGATACAATGGCCCAAAAGCGGGATAATACAGAGGTTTGAACCGTGGAACTGCAAAACCACACTTCTGTTTCTCTGGCCTACACCAGACTATTTTCAACAGATATATTTGTGTCTGAAAAATCAGGGAGACTCTATTAGTTTTTTTTTTACGGCAAAAAATGCCAAAAGCAGGATAATAGAGATTTTTACCGTGGAACAGCAAAACCACAGTTATAATTTACTGGTGTATACCAGACTTTTTTAAATATATATATTTGCGGCTGAACAGTGAGCGACACACTCAAGCTGTTTTTTTTTTAGATACAAATGGCCCAAAAGCAGGATAATACAGAGGTTTGAACCGTGGAACTGCAAAACCACACTTCTGTTTCTCTGTCCTACATCAGACTATTTTCAACAGATATATTTGTGTCTGAAAAATCAGGGAGACACTATTAGTTCTTTTTTTACGGCAAAAAATGCCAAAAGCAGGATAATAGAGATTTTTTACCGTGGAACAGCAAAACCACAGTTATAATTTACTGGTATATACCAGACTTTTTTAAATATATATATTTGCGGCTGAACAGTGAGCGACACACTCAAACTGTTTTTTTTAGATACAAATGGCCCAAAAGCTGGATAATACAGAGGCTTGAACCATGGAACTACAAAACCACACCTCTGTTTCTCTAGCCTACACCAGACTATTTTCAACAGATATATTTGTGTTTGAAAAATCAGAGACACACTATTTTTTTTTTTTTGGGGGGGGGGACGGACACCAAAAGGTTAATAAAATGGGTATTTGTACAGTGTGAAGGAGGAAAAAAAAAAGAGGATTTAGATGAAAAAAAAAGGATTTTTCCTGGCCCCCGAGACATGGAGCTAAGTCCAGCAATTTCAGCAACAGGAGCACACAGGACTGTAATGCAGAGTTTGCTGGTATAACCACTGCGTCTCCTATACAGCCTGCCTGCCTGTCTGATATCTGGGAAGGATATTAGTCCTGAGAAGGACTGTTTGTTTGAACTGGCAGCCTTTACAGACCCTACACTAACTATTTCGCAGTATATATCTCTCCCTAAATCAGCAGCGCTGTCCCTACACTGTCTGATCCGGAGCGACTGTGTCCAAGATGGCGGCGCCCGGTTTTAAATACTCGAGGTGACACTGTGCGTCCAGCCAATCAATGTAATGCCCACAACCAACATGGCTGTGGCATTACAGAGACTGGCTGGCAATCCCTGCATGTTCATTGGCTCTGTAAAGAGCGCCAAACGTGCAGGGCGGAGACCCGAGCTCCCGCACGAGAAACCCGGAAAAGCTCGGTGCTCGCCGAACATCCCGAGTAGCGTGATGCTCGGGCGAGTACCGAGCAGTGTCGAGCATGCTCGCTCAACACTAGTCATAACCTCTAGTTACAGCCATTTTATTACACTGAGGAGTTGGCCTTGTTTTTTGCAGACTTTATCATTTGCCTAGTTTCCTCTCTGTACTGTTCTGCATGTTTGTCAATCTTTACTGTCTGAAATTCTACTAATGGATAAAAAAAAGCAGGGTTATAAAACTAAACACCCCCGATAGGAGAATGTGTGCTGATACTCCGAGCATTGTGGAAATAAAGTAAAATAAAGTTCTCAGTGAACAATGTTATCGCAATGGATGCAGCTTATGAGGCTGCCAGGATTAAACAGGCTGTATACTACTTTTACATTGATGACCTATCCTTTGAATAGGTCATCAATGTCTGATCGGCCAGAGTCAGACACCCCGCACCTCCACCGATCAACTGTTATTAGTGTCGGCGGCCGCAAGTTCTTTGTTGAATTGCTCCGTCTTCTGATAGTGGCCACCGCAGGGAACTGCACATCCGCCTCCTATAGCTTTGAATAAGAGGCAGATTTGCAGTATGAAGCCCCGACCACTACAAGTAGACGGAGCAGCTTGGCAAGTGAGTACTTCTGGCTGGTGGTGGCAGCCACTGATGACAGCTAATTGGCGGGGGTGCCGGGTGTTGGATCCCGGCCGATCAGACATTGATGACCTATCCTGAATATAGGTCATCAATGTAAAAGTAGTAGACAACCTCTTTAACTCTGATCAATTGTTCTTTACTATTACCATTAAGTGGATCTATTCCTTGCACCTTCTGTATAACCTTAACCTTTTACTTCCACGTCTGCAGTGACTCAAACATTGCATTTCTCAACCTCGTAACTTTGTGACACTTATGCTGTGATGATCGGTATGCAGAGACAGAATTATTGGTACATATTTATTTTTTTGCAGACAGAAAAATAACTTGGAGGATTAAGGAAACTAAGTGCCTTAACTTGCTATGTGACAGCGGCATGTAAATATTTATTAGCAGCCTGGGTTGCAATTTTACTGTAGACCAACGATTTGTCAATCTGACTTGTCGGGTGAACACAAGTTATCACCTATCCACAGGATAGCTGACAAATGTACTGATCAGTAGGGTCTGACTATGAACCCGCACTAATTGGAGGAACAAGGAATTTTCTCCTTGACCAGGATTTTATTCTCTATCGGGTTGGTGGAAAAATTCCAGCACCCCGTTTGGCAGCCCCATAGGGTTTGAATGAGGCAGCGGTCGAGCAAGTGCACTGCTACACTATTTTAATGTGTATAAAAGTGCTGATCAGTACTGATCTCAGTGGTCAGGCTCCCACCGATCAATAAGTAATCACCTATCCTATGGATACGTGATAAATTGTATTCCGACTTGAGGGGACTGAATACAAATGAAAGTCACAATTTTCAGATTTATGTTTTTAAAATATTAAGAAAACCATGTATCATTTCCTTTACATGTCACAAATACGTGCTAGTTTGTGTTAGTAGATAACATAAAATCCCATTAAAAAACTTTTAAGTTTGTGGTTTTAACGTGAAAAAATTGGGAAAAGTTCACATGGTATGAAAACTTTTTCAAGGCACTATATACTGATGATTTTCCAGGTTGGAAACTTAATAATTTTGGAAATGGAAGCTGAAATAAATCTCTTATTGCTGTCTGGCGTAATATATTCAAAGTATAGTATTTGGAATATGTGATACAGGAGACAGAATAATACTTAGAGACCATAATCTAACTCTCACCCCTGGAACCCACCTAGATACAGAACAAACTGTGATGGAGCTATAGGGAGGGTTCTGAATGCTTCAACTTCATTCCTTAAAGTTTAGTAAGTTGTCAAATGGACAGGACAATAATTTGATTCTTCTCCCCACAAATCCCTAGTGTTCTTATTGATACAAAAAATTGTGTAAAGAAAAAAATCCAGATCCCTGCACGCGCTTCATGTTGTGCAAAAAGAGATGCAACTTTCATGAGTATTTGTATAATGTTAATCTGGAGACCAGAACCGCTGATTCCCCAATGTCGTCCATTGCACAATCAGTCAGATTTATTATTGTGATTTGCACCAATTTGTGCTACATTTTGATGCAAATTGTTACATCCAGTTTATGGGATGGATGTGGCTTAACTGGAAAGGAGTGTAGCTTATATAGAAACTGTCAGCTGATTCATGATGCCAAAACTGCAGGTATCATAAATGAGAGGCTGATGGCATGATTGCAACCAGGTTATTTTTTAGAAGGTTCAGTCAAAGACCATAGCTGGACCATAGTCCAGTGCTAACCCTTGGTGGCTTTTCCTAGGGTCGGTTCAGGTGACTAATAGATCTCTCCCTATATGCACATATGGGAGAGACCTGTCAATCATCTGGAGCAGTGTAGAAAATCTGGCCAGGGACGGCGCTAGACTAGTCTTGCTTTGGGTTATGGTCCCTCAGCTGGATCTTCTGACTATATCTTCTCTGAAATGCAGGAGTATGTTAGAGAAAAATATACCATGTAATCAGGCACTTGCCTGTGGTTTGGCCAGCATGAGTCAGTTTTTATGCAGGCATGTAATGTCATAGCTGCAAGGCATTAAGCGGAAATCGGCCAAGCTGAACCTGAGGTCCTATAAGCCTTCTCTTTCTGTTCTTCAAGGTGTGAAATGGCATTGACTATTTTTGGTGATTTATCTTGATACAAATAGCAAATTGAATTCTCCGGGTTCAGAAACTTCCTAAAAATTTGACCAAAATTTGATTCAAATCGAATCAATTTGCTCATCAATATACACACATAGCCCCCAATTCATCAAACCAGTGGTGTTTATGCCAATCTTGATGAGGTTGGAGTGCTGGATTGAGATGTTCCTGATTTATTAGGAGGAGCACAAGTAGTATGCACCGTTGTGTGCGCCTCACCACAAATCCTACTCCAAGCCCTATAAGATTTGTGAGTCAGCGAACGCTGCCGCTCATCATGAATTTGACAAGCAGCAGTGCTCATGCCTCCATGCCATCCCAGCTCTGTCCACTTTGTCAGAGCTGGGTGAAAGTGGTGCGAGGACATCAAAAGTAGCAAAGTTTTAGCTCAGCCTTAAGTTGTGCCAAAACGTTACAACTTTTCAAAGCTTTGATGAATCGGACCCATAGACTTCAATAAACCCACATTATCGTGTATAGATAAAAATATATACGACATTTTAGTATGAGATGTTATATAAAATACTATGAAACACTAAACTTACGGCATTAGTCATTTTTTTTCTTTTTCTTTTTTTTTTTTACACTTAAAATCAGTTGTTAATAGAAGGATCATTAATTAGGTATTGAGCACCAGGATAACATAATTCTAAGAGCCATTAATCTAACTAATTAACACTATGACATAATTACAAAAACTGTTTATCTGGCGACCAGCAGAAGGAGATTTACAATTTCTGTCAGGAAATTATCAAACCAACCCTTTTCTTATTAATGAAGTCCTTGCCCTATTATTATTAATAAACGATAAATTCCTACATAATCTCAATTTCAATTAAAATTGAAGCCATTATTAATTGTCACGGGCTGACCAATGCGAGGGATGGAACAGATGTTCTTGATTAAAGCTTTAGGTTTTTTTTTTCTTTTCTTTTATTTTTTTTTCACCATGTACAGAGATTTTACTATTATGGTCTGGTTTGAGGGATACTAGGGATTTATACCAGGGTACATAATGTGGCCATGTTTTGGTGTAGCTGTTTTTTGGCTGCAATACTGGAGCCATGAAGAACCAAACTTGGATAACCATAGGGTCCAATATCAATATAGCTTCATTCACTTTCATCATTTCTTTCTTTCCTTTTGGTGGGGGAAGGGAGGAAAGCAGAAGAGAGAATGAAGAAAGAAGCAATCCATTGTTTTTGGACTTTTTTTTTTTGTTCACGCCATGGACTTTGAGAAATAAATAACATATTAAATTATTGAATACATTTAATGAGGTATAACATATTAATTATTAAACGTATTATTTGAGTTGATATGATTACAAAGTTTCCCAATTGATATGATGTTTATGTTTAATACTTTTGCCAAAAAACATGTTTTTCATGGGGAAAAAAAACATTTTTGGGCAACTTTTTCCAAGACACATAACTTTTTCTATCCTTAAAATTTTTTTTGTGGATTGGTTGTATGTTTTTTGCCATTGTTTTAGGATATATATGATTCATATTTTCATTTTTATCTGTGCAAAGAAAATCAACATAGGGATGGAGGCACATGACCACCAGATCAGACTATGTACAGAGCTTGAATTCTGGAGTTTGCACACATGGGCCAATATTCATTAGGGCTGATGTTTCATTCGCCAGTCTCAATGAGGGGCGTGCAGGAATAAAATGCGCTGAATTCATTAAGAGGCGCACACCACTTAAGATAAAGAGTCCTCCAGCCATGTTCTAGGTAAAATAATAAGCTTTATTCCAGTTTAAAAGGTATACATCCTCAATATATCCAAAATTGTATATCCTAGTCCTACGCGTTTTAGACTGCGACACAGTCCTTATTCGTGGATAATTATTAATCATTGCGTTGCAGCCTGAAACGCGTAGGGAAAGGATATACAATTTTGGATGTACTTGATGGATATCTTTTAAACTTGTTGGAATAAAGCTTATTATTTTGCCTGGAACATGGATCTTGATCTTCGCTGTGCCACATCAGGCAGAAGTGGCTTTCACCATGCCGAGGATTGCAGTAGCCTCATCAAGGGTGAGCTGGTTATCCTATTCTACGTTTGCACGCCACTTAATGAATTTGGCGCATCTTATCAGCCACTGTGCACCTCGACAGAAATGTTACTCCTGTCCCAAGTTGTCGGGTGGTCATTACCACTCCCCATCCCGCCACTGGCTCCTCTCTAGTTTTGCACACTTTGGCAGAACTGGCTCAAAATGTTAAAATTATGCCTAAACTCGCTTCTTTTTTGCCCAACCTTGCATTACGCAAAAATTTTGCAACTTTCAAAGTGTTTTATATCAGAATACTGGTGTAAACACTTAGATAAATCGGGACCATGATTTTTCTCATTTGAATGTAATACAGTTGCTTTATAGGGTCTGTAATGTAAAATCTTTCACGGGAGCACATGTGACTCTACAAAAGAGAACTCATGGATTCCATTTGTTGCCATGGAGACACAAAAGTCTGCCTAGGAGCAGCATACACTAAATGATATTATATTTTTAATCAAGCAAAATTGGTTCCTTTTCTAAGATGCACTGGCTCAATGAAAAGAAAAATTTTGTTCCAAAATATTTATCACCTTTAAGAACGAGGTTATATCTAGCGATGAGCGATTATGTTCGGTTAACCCTTTCGGCGAGTATGCTCAGGTGAGTACCGAGTATCTTCAGCGTACTCGGTGATATGTTTGAATCACACCCGTGCTCATGATTTGTGGCTGTTTGACAGCTTTAACACATGTGAAGAATGCTTTTTTCTTAAGCCTTGCTCACATGTATTAAAGCTGTCAAACAGTTGAAAATCATGAGCACGGGTGTGATTCAAACACATCACGAGTACGCTGAAGATACTTTGTACTCGCCCGAGCATACTCGCTGAAAGGGTTAACAGAACATACTCGCTCATCACTAGTTATATCATATCAATTATCTAATTATTATCTTTTTTGTGTGAACTAAGACCAAAAATGACCATAAGGACCTCTTGTTATATCATCAACAGGAATTCTACTGAATTAATTATAATTTATTCTAAGAGTATTGGGATTGCTAAGAATTGGACATTACTGAAAATAATATGTTTTAAATATATTATGTTTTTCAATTTTTAAGACTTTCTTACCTCCGAATTCTTATTCTTATTTGCCTACAATATTTTTGAAAACGTAGAAGAAAATATAGAGAGATAGAAAAGTCAATACACAAACAAAGCCATTGTGGACCTCTGGTAATCTCTTCCTACAAATAACAAAGGCTCCCTCTTAGTACACCATGCCAGAGAATAGAAAGGAGTAGTAACACACAAAACCTCTACCTTATGTGCAGAATGAATGGGGGTGTACTCCAGTTTTCACTTTTCAGCTCTTTGTGTTTATAATAGACCATTAGAAGATTTAATTAATCTATTGTCACTGGAATATTCAGGGTCTATAAATAATGTTCAAGTGGCACAGACAGAATGAGGCACACACCAAGAATGTCAATTTTAATCAAATATTACCTATTTGTCGAAATAGCCTATTATTAAAGAAAATACAATGAATGTAGTTTATAAAATAAAAAGAAAGAAAATAAGAGATTTCTGTGTTTTTTTTAGAAAACGTTTTTTTTAATCGGTAAATTATAATACAATTTACATTACGTAATATTATTATCTAGCTAAATGTTATCCTTTATGATAAACAATATTTGTTCAAGAATGTAACATAAATGGTAAGAAAAAGAGATATGTTGATTCTCATCGACCATTGGAAAAAATCTCTAAATCTAGATTGTGAAAACGAACAAATAAATAAAGTCCAAAATGTTACATATAAATGGATGTATAGATCTCCTGAAATATATTACAATTTTTATGCTCACAAATCATTCAATATGTAATGAAGGGAGAATTTAATATTAACCTCTCGTATTGTATGTAAGGCCTCATTCAGACGTCCGATTTTTTTCACGCACGAGAAAATTGGACCAATTAGTTTGGTCAGACTCTGATCAGAGTTTGATCACAGTGCGGTTCGATTGTCATCCGATTTTCTCGTACATGGAGGAACTAAAAAAAAAATTCCCCACCTACTCCATTCTGATAATCTATGAAAATCAGACTGCACTCAGATGTCATCCACTGCAGAATTCAGCACCAAAATGAGCTACAAAATCTGCATGTTACCCAGGAGGATTTATTTTTGGATTTTGAACACTTAAAAAATGAAAGGTGCACTATCGTGAAAAACCTCTTAGCAAATATTGTGTTAAAAGGACAAAAAAATTGCTCATCAGATCGGACTCTGCTAGTTACAAGCACAATAATGATGTCAGCATGAAACTGGTGATGGCTAGAGATGAGTGAACCCAAACTTAAAAGTTTGGGGATCGAACCGAATAGTTTGTGTCCGATGTTGAACGCAAAACACGGACTTCTCTCAGAATTCTGTTGCAATGTTTAGAGTTGTGGGGGAAGTCCGTTACAGAGAGAGAGAGAGAATTTTCCAGCTCAAAAGTTTGGGTCCTCATTGCTTTCATTGGCTTTCGATTTCTGGTTCAAGTTTGGGTACAGTTCTGGTACTCTACCTGAACTTTGGAATAAAGTTTGGGTGGGGTACCAGAACCCAAACTTCCACGGGTCCGCTCATCCCTAGTGATGGCGAATACTCCGGCTGCTGCTCTACTTGTTATTCAGGAAAAACTCAGTGAAGTTTAATCCAAGCAGGAAGAATCCAGGGTACAACCAATATATTAGATGCACATAGCTATGGATGATGAAGGTATGAAATCGATTTCAAAATGGATGGAGTTTTTAATCATATCCTTCACTGGTATGTTCTTCTAATATATTGATTGTGTCATCCTTCTTTTCTTCTTGCTGATATTAAGCTTCTGTTTAGATTGTAGATGCTGACATTTAGGCCAGCCACTGTTGAGAATGCTACACTATAGCTAATAAAAAAAAATTGAAAAGTTAAACATTTAAAAAGTACTAGGAAGAGCATATTTTTTTTTAAAACTCGCTCTACAGTATCTAATAACTACAAATGTTTTTCTTAAGTATTGTGTTCGATTTTTTACATTAAAGTGAATAGGGGAAAACGCCACCTAAATCGAACAAGTCATAGATCATGATGTATAAAATACTTTAAAAAAGTTCAAAAAAACTTTTCGTGTATTTCTCCCCACCTGACATTAGGATGCTGTTTTTTCTTACAAATGAACAAAGATAAAGAAAAAAAAGTACAAAGTGTTAACAAAAAATGTGCTGTGTGTTAATGAAAAGTTTTGGAAACGGTAACACTTTTTTGGTAAATAATTCTAAAGTATCATCCAGTACTAGAATATATGAAATATCGTGCTACTAATTACTGTGTTTTCCTCTTTCGCAGCTGGGTGTGTTAATCCAATTTTTCAGTTTGTACAACTGTAATTATTAGTTTCTAGTTAAGGCTCAGACACTGTTTTGGAAGGATCCACTTTCTTTTTCTGTCTTGCCAGTTTGAATGTTGATTCCCCTTGAAAACCCCGAGAATAAGCAGCTCAGATCTGTGTGTGCCTACAGGTTGAAATCTCACATTTGATTCTTCCTGGGAAGAGCATTATAAGCTGGAGAATAGCAGATTTTTGATCACATGGGGAGACAGACAAAAGGATGTAGAACAATTGCTCCCAGTAGGTAGAGGAAAAATGGAAACGAGACTCCCACGATCCTTGCTCTATTGATTAGATTCATTCAGCTGGGTTAGTAGTTAGCAATGACAGGCTTAGGGCCAATCACCATAGGGCTATTACTTTTAATTGTGAAGAGGGGTCTAGGTTCATGTAGAGAATAAAGAAAGGAATCACTCGTTAACCTGGGTTTTCAGAACAGATGTGTTTTAATGTTGAGAACTGGAGGAATTCTTTTGAAATATGGTTCTTCATTTCATTAGGAAGAAAAAAACACTCACCAAGAAACTCAACGTCTGCAAAAATTGTCTTAGGAAATCACATTGGTGATTTCCTTACTAGTCTTCAGGTAGCAGGTTTCCACTTGTACTAAACACTTATCTTTTTCAACTAGTTGCCTTTCGGTCACCTGGAACTGAACACATCCCGTATCCTTATCTTATCTTGTACAAGGAAATACCCCTTTGGACTATAAATATGACCTTTGAGATTAAGGATAAAATACCTAGGATATAGTTTTAATTAACTTTTCCACAACGGTTGTGGCAGATTTTGCAAATTCTGACCATGGAAATGTACGAAAAATGTAAATTCTACATTATTATGTTATTCTAGGTAATATAAGAAATACATTCTTCAAAATATAATAGCTTCCTAATAATGGAATTGAGACTTTTAGTAAAATAATGTCATCTAGAAACAATATGACAACATCAATATATGATACATATATGTGAAAAATAGATAGGGCATAGCATATATTTCTTGTGCTTACGCAGGAAAATCAGTAAACTCGGAGAAGTGAGAAAAAACATTCATAGTTGTAAATATAAAGCTTAAACTAGGTTAAATAGTTATTAGCTGTAGCATAATAATCATCTAGGATATATGGCATAAAAATGCATTCAGAGTAGTGTTATCTTATAGTGCAGCTGATATTATGAATTGACCTGTATTGTAAGTAATGAGTGAAATGCTGCACAATTCTGAAGATGTCAGGGATTCTCTGACGATGCAGCTTGCACCATAGTTGTCCTGCTGTCGGTTTATCTAAAGAAGCTAGTGAAGTAACCGAGTCTGAAATACCCTTGTACGAGTGCCCCGGCCGGTGGCGACGCTGAAGTAATGTCCAAGTTTCACAAGTAGAACTTCATGATGACATCGCCTACTTCTAAAGAATCTTGAGGAGACCAAACAATGTTCCAACGCATTTCGCAAAGTAACACTTTCCTTTTCTATTTATTCTTTTATATGATTATATCATTCTAGGTAATAAAAGAAATACATTTTTCAAAATGTAATAGCTTACTAATAATAAAATTGAGACTGTTAGTAAAATAATATAATATATAAACAACATGACAACACCAATAAGTGATACATATATGTGAAAAAATATATATGGGTATAGTATTAGTGATGTGCGAACGTGCTCGTATAAGGAGTTATCCTCGGGTGCTAACTGAGTGTCTTCCGCGTACTCACAAAATAGGTTCGCGAAGCCGCTACTACATTTCTCGTGGCTGCTAGACAGTCGCAACACATGCAGGGATTGCCTGTTAGTCAGGCAATCCCTGCATGTGTCACAGTTGTCAATCAGCCACGAAAAATGTAGTAGCGGCTTCGCGAACCTATTTTCCGAGCACGTGAAAGACACTCGGTTAGCACCCGAGGATAACCCCATATCCGAGCACATTGGCGCATCACTATATAGCATATATCTCTTGCGGGAAGTAACCGAGTATGGAATATATGAATGCCCCGGTCAGGTGGCAACTCTTAAATAATCCACAAATTTTACAAGCAGCGCTTCACGGTGACATCACTTATTTCTAAAGAATCCTGGAGAGACCATATAATGTTCCAATGCATTTTAAAAAGTAATGCTTTCCTTTTCTATTTATTGTTCTACATGATTGTCATTCTAGGTAATATAAGAAATATATTTTTCAAAATGAAATCACGTTATAATAATAAAATTGATACTGTTAGTAAAATAAAATATAAACAATTGGTACAAATAATGATATTCCGGTCACTTATGTAAATCTTTAAAATGTTTTCTATATGTAAAACTATGTTTATTTATTTTAGTTTTTTGTTTATTTTTTTTTTACATATTTTGTATGTGTTAGAATTTCCATCTTCCAAAAAAGAAACAAGTTAAACAGCCATTTTGAAAACAAAAAAGAAAAGGAAAGAGAAGATCTTAAATTCATGCCCATTTTTACGTCGATCCATTGCAATCATTCCTCGGTGGCGTGGCTTATAGTGGATATCTTGATACAAACATGGAGGCTTCATATAATTTACATAGTTTGCATTTCTTAACAGCAAACAGTTGTGCCTCAGGACTTGTCTCAGTTTTCATAACTACCATATTGGCTATCAGGTATTTTGACTTGTGCTTTTAAAAGCGGCTTAGCTGACATGGAATCTACAAAAGAGACACTAGGGGCAAAGCAGGTTCGGTTTCAAAGGTCAATCAAAGGAGAGCAAACAAGGCTGACAGTAATAGGGAGGATGTGTTAAGTCTGGGATGACATTTCTAGAACTTTAGACCAGTCCACAAAGCGCCACCTTCCAAAACATAACTGGTTTGACATCATACAGCAGAGTCTTAAAGTGTTCACATGGTGGAGTGTTCACATCTTAAGCTTCTATTTATCTAACGGGTGATGGATGAACTGGATCAATTAATTGACAATGAAATTGGCTCTAGAGTGTGTGTGCTTAAGATAGGGAGATTCGATTGTGAGCCTGATGAGAACAAGAAGTCAGTAAGAGAAATATCTCATGGTTGGTTTATAGAACACCTTAATTACTGGACATCTGACACTCATATTAAGTACATCGCAGTTTAAATCAATAGAGATTTCCAGAAACCAAAATCTCAATGAAGGCCCAATATGCTTAATTGTCTCATCTCTCAACTTCCTACTTTTTGAAGCTGATTCCTTAGATTTTATGTATTTATATCTGATGTGTGGCTGGACCAATCTTTTGAAACTTTTGCACCATTGAGTGTGGTTTGATCTTACATTTCCTGTTTCTTTCTACTATTAAAGGGAAACTGTCTTAAGATCCATGCTGCCCAAACCACAGGCAGCATCAATCAGACACTGGCTGTGCAATTGCAGCATTTCAGTTTGAATATTCTTAGAAACGTTGGCCAGAGACTATGTGTCCCAGCTGACTGGTGCTGACTAGTCCAAAGCTGGTGCTCTGCTGGTTTCTTTCCACATAGGAAGAAAACTGTTAGTCAAAAAAATCAGGGTGGGAAGAAGCCACCGGGGACCGGCCTTGGTCACAACTAAGTCACATAGTTCCTGGCCATCTTTTCCAAGTCCAAGAATATTTACTCTGAAATGCTCCAGTATTTCAAAGTAAAACATTCTTTGCTGTAATCGTGCAGCCAATTTCTGATTCACGTTGCTCATGGCTCTGGCAGCATGAATGACATGTTCTCTTTAAACTCTTCTTGAATAAAGGATCCATAGAGACAAATGTATTTTTATATTATCTATGGATGAGAAGTAAGTAAGGATTTGGTTACACTGCACGATTCACAGTGTTTAAAGAACCACTGTCTCCCAACATGCTTGCCGGTTAGCGGTTGTTTAATATTTGTCTATATTGGTCCAGCCCAGCTTCATATGAGCTCTGAACAAATTGTCATAGATCGTTCAGTGTGTATAATCTACCATTGTTCATGGAGGTGAAAGTCTTACACAACACTACCTGCACCAAGATTACCTACATGGGACTTAAGAACTATAAGTTTATTAAATGATGATGTCTGCAGAAAAACATACACTGTCTTATAACTCCTGAGATTGTAGTATTGATGAAAAGTCTACATGTCATTGTTTGACAACTGTCTTGACTATCAACAGTAAAACAATTGTTTTATGAAAACATCATCTACTGATATTCTTATCAATGAATAAATATTATTCTGATGTGTAATATATAGTAGAAAATAATACAAAAATATCAAGATCTGGGCATCAATATAGAATTAAAGCTAAATTCAATGAATCATGGTATTTTTATGTCTCACCTGTTGGGGTGGTTCCCTAAAACCCTTAGTGCAGATGATCAAATGCAATGTGAACTGCTGGTGAAGCAGGTATTTAATGAGACTCCCTGTGGAGATGTAGCACAGCCCAGTAATGTTGCAGAACTTAGTATGTCAGGAAACTCACTGTGGAGATGTAGCAGAGCCCAGCAATGTAGCATAACTGGGCTTGTTAGAAAGTACATTTATGGCACAAAAAAAGTGAAGATTTCCATGGTAGGGACTTGGACGCCAACTACCCGAATATTCAGTCATCCTCCTAGGCCTGAATTGGCCTAAGAGGATGACCTCAGAAGTTTGTGCTTGGTTGCCATTTTTACCTGACACACACAAGAGCAGAGATAGAGAAGGAGGGAAAGGAGGAACGGGAAGGAGAATGGAGACCCTAGCGCTAGAATTGAGATAGACGAGTAACAGTTATATATATATCTATAAAATACTGTCAAATAGTTTAGAATCTCAGGGTTCATTTTTATCTAATTATTTATGTTACTCACTTATATAGCACCGTTAATTCCATAGCGCTTTACAGACATTATCCATCTCTTAATGCCTCTGGTTGGTTTTAATATACAGTATGTGTCACATATGTTCTTGTTACCTGGAAATAAGTTTTATTTGCATCCTAGAAATTCATTATAAATTGTTAGCACACAAGCAACTACATCTATTTTACAACCAGCATGTATCTACTACAGAGCCCAGTGACTATGAAGGGAAGCAGATGGGTTTACTGCCTTTATAATATGTTGTCAACATGGATAGCTTACATTTTCCACGTCCTCGCTTGGTGATTGTAATGGTTGAGCCTTCTTTCACGCAGACAAAAAAAAAGTGGCCTCCAGTATAAACCTTACACACATTTCCTGAAAGTGAGTGGAATTTTCATTAGGCGTCTCCCAATGACTTTTCCACTGAAGTGGTGTTTGCGCAGAACACAAGCTCAAGAGGATAAACACATTTTGTTAAAATTAAATTCGAATTTACGACAGAAGCAAACAGAAAATGACGGGAATTCTTTATAGAGACTCGCAGTCGTTTCCATTTTGTCATTGGGTTTGTTCATTCATATAAGATGTATTTGCTGAAGAGATCTCTTTTATGTGTCACATTTTGGAAACAACCGGCAACAGGTAGGGCTAAGTGTTGTGTAATATGAGAAAGTTCATGGCATCCCTGTAAATGTACCTGTGTTACCCCTCACTAATGAGGTCAGCAAGCTTCTTCCTCCCGGGCTTGTCACTTCAGAGGAACTGGTGCAAGGTCTCAGCTGTATCCTTGGCCACCCGATACAGGATAAAAAGGCTTGAGAGGACAACTCTAAGCAGTCTGACTCTCAAGACCTGCCCTAAGGTATGAAGATGAGATAACCAAGGATAAGACAACAAAATGGATACCTTTTCCTATCACAGGGGTATAGATTCTTTATCTTATTTGATTTAAGGATTGCTGTCCAGATCGAAAACAATCATTAAAGTCACTCAAAAAGGTCATGAAAAAGGTTACAAATAGGAAAAGAAACTACAATAATCATTTATTGATAATGGGTGAACCACAAATTCAGTAACTCATTCCTGTAGGCAATAATTATGTATCTTGTATAGAGTATATTTAATGGGGACGAGTTTTTATATTTCAGTCAAATACTTAAATACTGGAAAATGCAAAAGGTAAAAGCCGTCAAAACGCGTTGTGTTTTTACAAGGACTTTATTAAAGGTAGTAATTGCTGAATTTTATATGCAAATAAAATTATCACCTTTTGCATTTTCCACATTTCACCCCTTTGGGGTAACTGGTGGGCTGCTTTGGCTTACTTTTTAATTTTAGCTCATGGACTGTTTGCCCCTCATTTTGACATCCTAGCGCTTCTTACTACCAGCTTCAACAGTTTTTTTTCTTTTCAAATACTTAAATACTGTCATATATAAGCATATAATGAAGCAGAACCAAAATACTGCAATATGGGTTCAACGCTTTTTGAATATATAGCTTCTGGTCCAATATGATATATGTAAAAAGTAAGCAGCACTCCAATCAGATATAAAAAATTAAAAGACTTTATATTAGCCCATATGGGAACGTTTTGGTCCCATAACAGAACCTTTTTCAACCCCAGACTTGTGAAAGGTTCTGTTATGGGACTGAAACGTTGCCACATGGGCTAATAAAAAAATCCATACATTTTTCATATCTTATTGAAGTATATCTGTTTCTCTTAATATTCCATTGGCACTGTGCCGATTCAGAAAGAAAAAAATCTTCTCGTTTGACCTTACACCCCTACACACATTAGTTAAAAGTCATCCGAACCTATCAGTTTTTTCAGGACCTCCTGACAGATGATGTCGGGGGACATAAGGATTGGACAGTTGGAATTCAATCGCCCAATCCCTTTGTTTGACGAAGAGATAAGCTGCTGCCAGATGATTCTGCCTATTTCATGGAGGACACAGGAGCTCAGAATTCCTGTGTATGGTGGAGTCAGGAGAGACAGCTGTATCAGGAGTATCTGATTTAGTAACATGTTTCAATTTTATGCTTATTTTAATGTTTTACTTCACTCAGGAAACTAAAGGTCAATTGAAAATGATTATTTTTTTGCATTGACTGTGGCCATCGGTGGGTAGGTCTTGGACTTCAGAATAGTTTGGATGGTGATGCCTGAATAGAAATAGTTTGAGAAGTCCTGCAACAGATTACAGTAAAGTTGTCCTTAAATGTTTGAGAAGAATTTTCCATGGCCTGCTGGCATGGTACAATCCTGTAGGTGCCAGGGAGACATCTCACTGTGTGTAGCCAATAAATACTTAGGACTAGAGATGAGCTGATCATGTGAAATTATAATTCACCGCCTTCTCTAAATTTTCCTCAAAAATTCAATTTGCTGCAAAGAAATTTGCTAGAATCTCAGTACTGGACAGCTTGTAATTGATAGGAAAATATTGTACATGTGAAGGAGAGAGAGAGAGGGGACCCTGCTGACCATAAGAGCTTACACTCTACAGGAGACAGAGGACCCCATTGACCATAAGAGCTTACACTCTACAAGAGAGAGAGGACCACACTGACCATAAGAGCTTACACTCTACAGGAGAGGGAGGGGACCCTGCTGACCATAAGAGCTTACACTCTACAGGAGAGAGAGGACCCCACTGACCATAAGAGCTTACACTCTACAGGAGAGAGAGAGAGAGGACCCCGCTGACCATAAGAGCTTACACTCTACAGGAGAGAGAGGACCCCACTGACCATAAGAGCTTACACTCTACAGGAGAGAGAGGATCCCACTGACCATAAGAGATTACAATCTACAGGAGAGAGAGGGGACCCTGCTGACCATAAGAGCTTAGACACTACAGGAGAGAGAGGACCCCACTGACCATAAGAGCTTACACTTTACAGGAGAGAGAGAGAGGACCCCACTGACCATAAGAGCTTATACTCCACACGAGAGAGAGGACCCCACTGATCATAAGAGATTACACTCTACAGGATAGAGAGAGAGAGGACCCTGCTGACCATAAGAGCTTACAATCCACAGGATAGAGAGAGAGAACCCCGCTGATCATAAGAGATTACACTCTACAGGAGAGAGAGGACCCTGCTGACCATAAGAGATTACACTCTACAGGAGAGAGAGGACCCCGCTGACCATAAGAGCTTACACTCTACAGGATAGAGAGAGAGGACCCTGCTGACTATAAGATCTTACACTCTACAGGAGAGAGAGAGTACCCTGCTGACCATAAGAGCTTGTACTCTACAGGAGGGAGAGGACCCTGCTGACCATAAGAGCTTACACTCTACAGGAGAGAGAGGACCCTGCTGACCATAAGAGATTACACTCTAGAGGAGAGAGAGGACCCTGTTGACCATAAGAGATTACACTCAACAGGAGAGAGAGAGAGGACCCTGCTGACCATAAGAGCTTACACTCTACAGGATAGAGAGAGAGGACCCTGCTGACCATAAGAGCTTACACTCTACAGGAGAGAGAGGACCCCGCTGACCATAAGAGCTTACACTCTACAGGATAGAGAGAGAGGATCCTGCTGACCATAAGATCTAACACTTTACAGGAGAGAGAGAGAGTACCCTGCTGACCATAAGAGCTTACACTCTACAGGAGAGAGAGGACCCTGCTGACCATAAGAGCTTACACTCTACAGGAGAGAGAGGACCCTGCTGACCATAAGAGATTACACTCTACAGGAGAGAGAGAGAGGACCCTGCTGACCATAAGATCTTACACTCTACAGGAGAGAGAGAGAGTACCCTGCTGATCATAAGAGCTTACACTCTACAGGAGAGAGAGGACCCTGCTGACCATAAGAGCTTACACTCTACAGGAGAGAGAGGACCCTGCTGACCATAAGAGATTACACTCTAGAGGAGAGAGAGGACCCTGTTGACCATAAGAGATTACACTCAACAGGAGAGAGAGAGAGGACCCTGCTGACCATAAGAGCTTACACTCTACAGGATAGAGAGAGAGGACCCTGCTGACTATAAGATCTTACACTCTACAGGAGAGAGAGAGAGTACCCTGCTGACCATAAGAGCTTATACTCTACAGGAGAGAGAGGACCCTGCTGACCATAAGAGCTTACACTCTACAGGAGAGAGAGGACCCTGCTGACCATAAGAGATTACACTCTAGAGGAGAGAGAGGACCCTGTTGACCATAAGAGATTACACTCAACAGGAGAGAGAGAGAGGACCCTGCTGACCATAAGAGCTTACACTCTACAGGATAGAGAGAGAGGACCCTGCTGACCATAAGAGCTTACACTCTACAGGAGAGAGAGGACCCCGCTGACCATAAGAGCTTACACTCTACAGGATAGAGAGAGAGGATCCTGCTGACCATAAGATCTAACACTCTACAGGAGAGAGAGAGAGTACCCTGCTGACCATAAGAGCTTACACTCTACAGGAGAGAGAGGACCCTGCTGACCATAAGAGCTTACACTCTACAGGAGAGAGAGGACCCTGCTGACCATAAGAGCTTACACTCTACAGGAGAGAGAGGACCCTGCTGACCATAAGAGATTACACTCTACAGGAGAGAGAGAGAGGACCCTGCTGACCATAAGATCTTACACTCTACAGGAGAGAGAGAGAGTACCCTGCTGATCATAAGAGCTTACACTCTACAGGAGAGAGAGGACCCTGCTGACCATAAGAGCTTACACTCTACAGGAGAGAGAGGACCCTGCTGACCATAAGAGATTACACTCTAGAGGAGAGAGAGGACCCTGTTGACCATAAGAGATTACACTCAACAGGAGAGAGAGAGAGGACCCTGCTGACCATAAGAGCTTACACTCTACAGGAGAGAGAGAGAGGACCCTGCTGACCATAAGAGCTTACACTCTACAGGAGAGAGAGGACCCCGCTGACCATAAGAGCTTACACTCTACAGGATAGAGAGAGAGGATCCTGCTGACCATAAGATCTAACACTCTGCAGGAGAGAGAGAGAGTACCCTGCTGACCATAAGAGCTTACACTCTACAGGAGAGAGAGGACCCTGCTGACCATAAGAGCTTACACTCTACAGGAGAGAGAGGACCCTGCTGACCATAAGAGCTTACACTCTACAGGAGAGAGAGAACTCTGCTGACCATAAGAGATTACACTTTACAGGAGAGAGAGGACCCTGCTGACCATAAGAGCTTACACTCTACAGGATAGAGAGAGAGGACCCTGCTGACCATAAAAGCTTACACTCTACAGGAAAGAGAGAGAGGACCCTGCTGACCATAAGAGCTTACATTCTACAGGATAGAGAGAGAGGACCCTGCTGACCATAAGAGCTTACATGCTGCAGGAGAGAGAGAGGACCCCGCTGACCATAAGAGCTTACACTCTACAGGAGAGAGAGAACCCCGCTGATCATAAGAGATTACACTCTACAGGAGAGAGAGGACTCTGATGACCATAAGAGATTACACTCTACAGGAGAGAGAGGACCCCGCTGACCATAAGAGCTTACACTCTACAGGATAGAGAGAGAGGACCCTGCTGACCATAAGATCTAACACTCTGCAGGAGAGAGAGAGAGTACCCTGCTGACCATAAGAGCTTACACTCTACAGGAGAGAGAGGACCCTGCTGACCATAAGAGCTTACACTCTACAGGAGAGAGAGGACCCTGCTGACCATAAGAGCTTACACTCTACAGGAGAGAGAGAGCTCTGCTGACCATAAGAGATTACACTTTACAGGAGAGAGAGGACCCTGCTGACCATAAGAGCTTACACTCTACAGGATAGAGAAAGAGGACCCTGCTGACCATAAAAGCTTACACTCTACAGGAAAGAGAGAGAGGACCCTGCTGACCATAAGAGCTTACATTCTACAGGATAGAGAGAGAGGACCCTGCTGACCATAAGAGCTTACATGCTGCAGGAGAGAGAGAGGACCCCGCTGACCATAAGAGCTTACACTCTACAGGAGAGAGAGAACCCCGCTGATCATAAGAGATTACACTCTACAGGAGAGAGAGGACTCTGATGACCATAAGAGATTACACTCTACAGGAGAGAGAGGACCCCGCTGACCATAAGAGCTTACACTCTACAGGATAGAGAGAGAGGACCCTGCTGACCATAAGAGATTACACTCTACAGGAGAGAGAGAGAGGACCCTGCTGACCATAAGAGCTTACACTCTACAGGATAGAGAGAGAGGACCCTGCTGACCATAAGAGATTACACTCTACAGGAGAGAGAGAGAGGACCCTGCTGACCATAAGAGATTACACTCTACAGGAGAGAGAGAGAGGACCCTGCTGACCATAAGAGCTTACACTCTACAGGATAGAGAGAGAGGACCCTGCTGACCATAAGAGCTTACACTCTACAGGAGAGAGAGAGAGGACCCTGCTGACCATAAGAGCTTACACTCTACAGGAGAGAGAGAGAGGACCCTGCTGACCATAAGAGCTTACACGCTACAGGAGAGAGAGAGGACCCCGCTGACCATAAGAGCTTACACTCTACAGAAGAGAGAGAACCCCACTGATCAAAAGAGATTACACGCTACAGGAGAGAGAGGACCCTGCTGACCATAAGAGATTACACGCTACAGGAGAGAGAGGACCCTGCTGACCATAAGAGATTACACTCTATAGGAGAGAGGACCCCGCTGACCATAAGAGCTTACACTCCATGGGAGAGAGAGAGAGAACGCTGCTGAACAAAAGAGCTTACACGCTGCAGAAAACAGAGACTTACCCAGTGACTCTGGAGAAGGGTAACAACTCTGCTATACAAACTGTGCTAAACTGAGAACCACTGATCTGTGATGATCCAGGTACCGATCACAACTGTGCAAGGTTTGATAATCCTCTAGATGACATAGCTTCAGGGTATTATGGGGAGGCCTGTGTGGCCACACAAAAAGACATTTGTCCCCTCTCTGATGCTTTGGCAGTATATAAAGTAATGCTGAGTGTTTTTTTTGCAAGCCGAATCTCAAAGTGTTTGAATTTGTATGAAACCGCAAATTTCAGGAAATTCGATGAAAACTTGATCCTCCACAGATCGATCTGCTTATCTCTACTTGGCACCTTTCATATCAGAGTCACACCCTTCATTTACTGTGCTTGGAGGGGAAATGGTTATTGAAAATAGAGTATGTGTATGGACATATCTATGGTGTAGAATAACACACTCAATGATGGGTGATAAATGTGTTTGACAGACATTGTCAAATATAGAGGGCAGCTCAGTGGTTAGCACTGTTACTTTGCAGCACTGGAATCCTGGGTTTAAATCCCACAAAGGACAACACCTGCAAGGAGTTTGTATGTTCTCCCCCCGTGTTTGTGTGGGTTTCCTCTGGGTTCTCCGTATCTAGATTGTGAGCCCCAATGGGGACAGTGCCTGTAATGTCTGTAAAGTGCTGTGGAATTAATGGCTCTATATAAGTGAGTAAAATAAATACATTTTCTTGAATATGTACTCTATCAGCTCACCAATTACTGGAACTTTTTCAAAATATAATTATTTCCTTTTAAATATAAAAAGGTTGTTTTTAATAATATCCTAAAATTGAATTAACAAATTTTACATGGTTCCCTTCCAAAGACATACTGATAGGGAATTTAGATTTTGAGCCCCAATGGGGACAAGTGATGATGGTGTCTGTAAAGCACTGTGGAATTAATGGAGCTACATAAGTGGGTAAAAAAAATAAATCAAAAGTAAATAGATGGGAAATGTGGAATGTGATAACACATCGTGGTTGGGGATGAGCTGACCCAAACTTAAAAGTTCAGTGTTCGTACTGGACAGTTACTGTCTGATGCTAAATGTTGAACATGGGCTTTCCCCAGAAGTCCATTGCAGAAAGAGAGAAATTTCTGATTGAAAAGTCTGAGTGCCTATTGTTTTCAATGGGGTTAGGGTTTTGGTTCAAGTTCTGGTACCCGAACCGAACTTTGGAATAAAGTTCGGTTCACGTATCAGAACCCGAACTTCCTCGGGTCCGCTCACTATTTTGATTGTAAGTGATTTATAGCTGCCAATTTAACCACAGCCTTATTCAGTAGGAAATCTCACATCTGAACACTCACAAATAAACAAACTATTGATAAAAGTAGACCCGGGACATGTGCACCACTTCTGTATTTATCACCCACTCCTGGTTTTGGTTTACAAATACTGATGTAAAATACTGACCAAATACTGAACGTGTGAACGTGGCCTAAAGCTGGAGAATTAATTTAGTCCATTTTGATGGGTGGCTCCTGACTATTTTAGTTGTAGAATGTCTAAGGCTATGTTCCCATGATGAGTTTCTGGTGCTTTTTTGAGGGTGCAGATTTTCTATTAGGTAAGTTAGGTTACTTGCTGTTTTTCTTTGCGTTTTGAGTGCACTTTTTACATTCATTTCTATCACGTTTTTGACACTGCGCTTTTTGTCTCTTGTTTGTGTGTCATGTTTTAAGTAAAGCTGTTTTGTTTTTGATACCTCCTGGTATTTGGCTTTGACAAAATTTTGTCAGTTTCTGCTGAGTAAAAAAGAAGCACAGTGGGCATGAGACTTCTATAAATCCCAGCCATTTTGATGGAACAAAGAAGTGAAACAAATCCAATAAAAGGCGCTCTTGCCGTGATAAAATGGCAAATGGATCCTGTAAGGCTATGTTCACATGTACAGTAATCATCCATAAGAATGGATGCAACGGAAATCCATTGGCAAAAAAAAGTTGTGCAGACCCAACTTCTCTGTCCGTTTTTAAAGCACTGATTTCAAATGGATCCATTCTTTTAACATTCAAGTCTATGGTCAACGGATATGTAAAATCGCCATCCTTTTTTTGTTTACTGGATCCGTTTTAAGTGGAAGATCATAGATGGCTAATTAATAGATCCGTTGTCTATAGACTTAAATGTAAAAAAAAAAGCGGATCCAGCTGAAATCAGTTTTTTAAAAATGGACAAAAAAGTTGTGTCTGCACAACTTTTTAGCTAACGGATTCCTGCTGGATCAGTTCTAACGGATGATCACTGAACATAACCTAAGTTACACCTGAGGAAGGCTGGATGCAGCGAAACGCATAGTGTTTTTTTAATAAAAATATTTTTTCCATGATACTTTTGTTTTATCTGCACTTATCAGATCCATTTGCCATTTATCTGTATAGGAGCACCCTCTATCTGCTTTGTTTCACTTCATTCAGCTCTGCTGGACCTTCCCATGGAGGCTATTTCCCCAGTATACCCGGTTGGCTGCACCCGCCGGAATCTGCTATAGTGTAATTGGAGTTGTGCCGCCTACAGCACAACTTTGCCAGGTGAGAATATTTTCTACTATTGGTTTTATAGTTTCACCTTACTACGCACAGTAAGCGCTCCTCTCTCTCCTTCTTCCACCAAGGAAAATCCACAATCGGTCTACTTTGCAGGAACAGTAAGATTCTTTGTTTTTGACGCAGTGAAAATACACAGCTTTAAGAACTCACAGCCTAAATGAAGCAGTTTGATCCTGGCAAACATGTACAAATAAGGCGATGAAATCTACTGTACATTAATCCCCTGGGGACCGGACACAATTTTCCTCTTTGTAAACTTCCATGGTTGTGGATCAAGTGCCTTTCCAACTGAGATCCCAACATGAGCAGTCAGTGTATTATAGCAAATGGCTTTAATACGTAGCTAAGGGCACGGGCCTCATTTTGATGGAATGTGAATAATCACATCAAATCAAGCATTTATAAAGCTTAGCATTAAGGGTAAAAAGCAAATGAATGTTTTTGATTTTGGGGGTGCTGTCTAATTTGTGTCCCACAATCAACACATTTAGGCTACGTTCCCACGATGAGCCTTTGGTGAGTTTTTGATGTTGCCGATCTTCTGCACCATTTCTGCACCCATTAAGTAAAATGCCATATTTTGTGGATTATAAGACCACAAGATGCACCCCAAATTTTGGGTGGAAAACCGGAATTTTTTTAACCCTAGAATGCATGACCATAAAAATCTACATTTTCACATACCTGGGGCCTTTTAGGCCCGTGTGCAAATAATAAATAAATGACCAATAGAGATGAGCGTTGTTCTACTCGAACTGTTCGCCAATCTCAAATTCGAGCTGTTTTGGGCGGTGTTCGAGCCGTTCGGCGAACACGAACAATTTGAGAAAAATTCGGCTGTTCGAGGTTATGTTCGATAACTGTTCGTGCACCAAAATCATAACTGGATTTTTTCTCAGTAATGATGAAAATTAATGTTAATACGCAGTTTGAGTGTACAGCGGGGTGGGGGGAGGGGCAGGGGATGGATCTCTGCAGGAACAATGAAGATCTCCATTTTTTTTTCTCTTTCCCGCATTTGCAGTGGGGAGGTGCAATCTGTCAGCCTATCAGCAGCGCACACACGGAGCGAAGTGCTTTTTTTCACACAAGCAAGGGCATGTGTCATTGGCAGTGTATGTCACATGTCCTTGCCCTATAAGACCAAGCCATTTTCCCCGTCGCCACCATTTTCTCACTGCTGCAGCTGCGTGTTAGACGGCACCGCTGTTGCTGTGTGCGCTATACCTTGTTAATTTCAAGCCAATTTTCGCACAAATCTACAGATAGCTTGGGAGTAGGGAATAGTTGTGATTGCAGTCCTTTTAAGGACTAGGTTACAGCATTTCCTACGACTTTTATCAGGGAGGTCTGTGCTCTTAAATAGATAGGTTGTGGGAGTAAAGACTAATTGTAATTGGAGTCCTTTTCAGGACTAGGTTACATGAGTTCCTATCAGTTTTTGCCAGGCAGGTCTGTGCCAGTGCTGTGCAAGTTTTTTTCACAGCATTTGGCTGAATCTTGCAAAGCGAATCCTTTTTGGCCTATTGCAGAGTGTGTTAGTCAGTGGAGTAGCCTATCTGTGTTGCAAGATATACCACCTGTGTATAGAATACCAATTTTTTTACTGCACCTAGTGAAGTAAAATCTTTTGGGCATAGCATCATTCTATTAGTCCATCTATACTGACCTCCATCAGGTTGCAAATTGAATATAATTTTTTTCTGCATCTAGCTCTGAAAAAATATTGGGCTTCTAGCTGTGTGTGGGACTTGTTCTATTAATCCATCTATACAGACCTCCATCAGGTTGCAAACTGAATATATTTTTTTCTGCATCTACCTCTGAAAAAATATTGGGCATCTAGCTGTGTGTGGGACTTGTTCTATTAATCCATCTATACAGACCTCCATCAGGTTGCAAACTGAATATATTTTTTTCTGCATCTACCTCTGAAAAAATATTGGGCTTCTAGCTGTGTGTGGGACTTGTTCTATTAATCCATCTATACAGACCTGCATCAGGTTGCAAACTGAATATATTTTTTTCTGCATCTACCTCTGAAAAAATATTGGGCTTCTAGCTGTGTGTGGGACTTGTTGTATTAGTCCATCTATACTGACCTCCATCAGGTTGCAAACTGAATATATTTTTTTCTGCATCTACCTCTGAAAAAATATTGGGCTTCTAGCTGTGTGTGGGACTTGTTCTATTAATCCATCTATACAGACCTCCATCAGGTTGCAAACTGAATATATTTTTTTCTGCATCTACCTCTGAAAAAATATTGGGCTTCTAGCTGTGTGTGGGACTTGTTGTATTAGTCCATCTATACTGACCTCCATCAGGTTGCAAACTGAATATATTTTTTTCTGCATCTACCTCTGAAAAAATATTAAGCTTCTAGCTGTGTGTGGGACTTGTTCTATTAATCCATCTATACAGACCTCCATCAGGTTGCAAATTGAATATATTTTTTTCTGCATCTACCTCTGAAAAAATATTGGGCTTCTAGCTGTGTGTGGGACTTATTCTATTAATCCATCTATACAGACCTCCATCAGGTTGCAAACTGAATATATTTTTTTCTGCATCTAGCTCTGAAAAAATATTGGGCTTCTAGCTGTGTGTGGGACTTGTTCTATTAATCCATCTATACAGACCTCCATCAGGTTGCAAACTGAATATATTTTTTTCTGCATCTACCTCTGAAAAAATATTGGGCTTCTAGCTGTGTGTGGGACTTGTTCTATTAATCCATCTATACAGACCTCCATCAGGTTGCAAACTGAATATATTTTTTTCTGCATCTACCGCTGAAAAAATATTGGGCTTCTAGCTGTGTGTGGGACTTGTTGTATTAGTCCATCTATACTGACCTCCATCAGGTTGCAAACTGAATATATTTTTTTCTGCATCTACCTCTGAAAAAATATTGGGCTTCTAGCTGTGTGTGGGACTTGTTCTATTAATCCATCTATACAGACCTCCATCAGGTTGCAAATTGAATATAATTTTTTTCTGCATCTAACCCAGCCAATAGTTTTGGCCTAATACCACAGTTTGGCCACTCAGCTCTGCTCGGTTCCCATCCATTGTTTTTTTGTGCAAACAACTCCAGAGTTGTGAATTAGTTAACCACCAAAATGAGTGGAAAAAGGCCTGCTGCTGGTGGAAAGGGGAATAGGCGTGTTGGGAAGGGGAAAAAAGGTTGTGTCTGTGGGGTGGGTGTTAAAGCAACAGTAACATCTGCAGAAGAAAGACCATCTTCCAGCCAAACTAAAATGTCTACTTCTTTTAGCGGACAATGTGATAAGATCCCTTTCTTACGGCCACGCCAATCGCTACAAATTCCAGATGAGGCACAAAAACAGCAGGTGCTTCAACGGATATCAAGTGCTCCTTTAAGTGGGCTCTCCTGCACATCAACTTCAACATCACAAATACTCCAGTCCTCAAAGGTGTCACCCCAATCGCACTTGCTTCCTCACAGCTCCCAAATCTCCAGCTGCCCGTCTGAGTATGAGGTAGAACAGACGGTTGAGTCTGCAGAGCTGTTTACTCATACTATAGCCTGGGAATCAGAGGTCGACTCCAGCGCTTCTGTGAATCCAGACGAGGAAATGATCTGCACTGATGCCCAGAATCTTTATGAGTCGGATCCAGGACCAGACGCAGAAGGTTCTGACCATAATGTAGACCCTCATTCCCAAACTGTAACTCCTGTTGGTGGAGACAATGAGGAAGACGATGATAAGACTCAAATACCTGATTGGAGCGACAACTTTAGTTTTTTGTCAGGGCAGGAACAGGTTGGCTCTGAGGACGACGGGTGTGATAACGCACAGGGTGATGATGATGAGGTTGGAGATCCCACTTACTGTCAACCCACAGTCAGCCAAGAGATGAAGTCAGCAGAGGAGGTGGAGGAAGATGCTAGTGACGACGAGGTCAGGTTGCGCCTTCCTGGACAGAGACGTAGTACTGGAAGCACGTCAACAACTGCATCCTCAAACACAACTCTGCCTCTCACCACAAGTCGTGGTGGCTCTTCAGGTCGCATGGGTGCTAAGCCTTGCATAGCCTGGGCATTTTTTCAGATCGATAAAGATGACCCAACTCGTGTTATCTGTAACATTTGTCAGCAAAAGCTAAGTAGAGGCCAAAAAATACATAGTTTGAGTACTTCATGCATGAACCGGCACATGGACATGAAGCATAAGTTGCAGTGGGAAGCTCAGTGTGCTACAATGCGGCCTAGCCGACCGGGCCAACCACCGTCTGCCATATCTTGTGCATCCGCGGCCTCTTCATCCTCTGTGACTGGGGGGACAGCAGTCACACCTGTTTTGGGGCGCAGACCTGCCACCTCTTTACCCGCAACAGCCAGCGTGATTGGCAGGTCATCATTTTCTTTGGAGGTGGTAACACCAGCTGGTGTTGAGCGCTGTCCGACATCGATAGCACCACCTTTGGATCAAGGCAACCTAACATGTCCGCCTGCATCTTCCTCACAGACCGGCAGTTTGCCGGGGACACCCTTATCAACCCTGTCTAAGCACAATAGCCAGCCCTCGGTCCCTCAGATGTGGACAAGTAAAAGACCATTTCCTCCTAGCCATGAGAAAGCTAAGAGGTTGAATTTCACCATCTGCAAGCTCTTGGCTACAGAAATGCTGCCTTTCCGCCTGGTGGACACAGAGGATTTTCGAGACCTTATGTCCGTCGCAGTGCCCCAGTACCAGATGCCCAGTCGGCACTACTTCTCAAAGAAAGGTATGCCTGCGCTCCACCAGCATGTCGCACACAACATCACCGCTTCTTTGAGAAACTCTGTGTGTGACAGGGTGCATTTCACCACAGACACTTGGACGAGTAGGCATGGACAGGGGCGTTACATGTCGCTGACTGGGCACTGGGTAACTATGGTGACAGCAGGACAAGGGGCTGCTGTCCAAGTCTTGCCGTCCCCACGAGTTGTGCATCAATCCTCTTTATGTCAAAGTTCCTCCACTGCTTCTGCCTCCTCAACCTCCTCTCGGTCTTCCACCTGCACCCAAAGCCTGTCTGGTCATGCCACAAGCTTTCTAACTGCGCAGAAGGGATCCTGCACACCTCCTTACTATGCTGGCAGTAGGGCTCAACGTCATCAGGCGGTTTTTACATTGAAATGTCTGGGAAATGTGAGTCACACAGCTGAGGAGTTGTGGTCAGCTCTGGAGAACCAATTTCATGAATGGTTGTCTCCACTGGACCTGAAACCAGGGAAGGCCGTGTGCGACAATGCTGCAAACCTGGGTGCGGCCCTTCGCCGGGGCAATGTCACACACGTGCCTTGTATGGCTCATGTGTTGAACCTGGTTGTCCAGCAATTTTTAGCCCACTATCCCAGACTAGATGGCCTTCTGCAGAGGGCACGGTCGCATCCCGCAGCTCAGCGACTTACATCTCTACAGAAGTCGTTGGGCCTGCCACTTCACCGGCTAAAATGCAATGTGCCTACCCGGTGACAGTATAGGTACCGTCCCAATTTAGGGTCACCTTGCCGCTGGTGGGACGGCTTGTATACTTTTTTTGATCAAAAATAGTTCACTAAGTACCCTATATTTATTATGCAACTTTGCTTTACATTTATATATAATGATGGTAGGGTATGAGATATATTTTTGTCTTTTGTAGGTTTTGCTTCTTTTTGCTAGTGTGAACATGCTCCTATTTCTTGCATGTCTACTATCTTAGACCTCAGTTCACATTGCTTGGTTTTTTGTCTTGTTTGCATTCTGTGCAATTTAAGGGTGTGGCATCCCCTTTGTTGAGCTGATTAGTATATATGTAGCTTACCACGGGCCTGGGTGGTCTGGAGTTGGGACACGGTCCTATTTGTCTACCCTTTTATATGCATTATTTCAACTTTGATATACAGTAAGGTTTTTAATATAGACAGTATAGGTACCGTCCCAATTTAGGGTCACCTTGCCGCTGGTGGGACGGCTTGTATACTTTTTTTGATCAAAAATAGTTCACTAAGTACCCTATATTTATTATGCAACTTTGCTTTACATTTATATATAATGATGGTAGGGTATGAGATATATTTTTGTCTTTTGTAGGTTTTGCTTCCTTTTGCTAGTGTGAACATGCTCCTATTTCTTGCATGTCTACCATCTTAGACCTCAGTTCACATTGCTTGGTTTTTTACTATGCTGGCAGTAGGGCTCAACGTCATCAGGCGGTTTTTACATTGAAATGTCTGGGAAATGTGAGTCACACAGCTGAGGAGTTGTGGTCAGCTCTGGAGAACCAATTTCATGAATGGTTGTCTCCACTGGACCTGAAACCAGGGAAGGCCGTGTGCGACAATGCTGCGAACCTGGGTGCGGCCCTTCGCCGGGGCAATGTCACACACGTGCCTTGTATGGCTCACGTGTTGAACCTGGTTGTCCAGCAATTTTTAGCCCACTATCCCAGACTAGATGGCCTTCTGCAGAGGGCACAGTCGCTGTGTGCTCACTTCCGCCGTTCGCATCCCGCAGCTCAGCGACTTACATCTCTACAGAAGTCGTTGAGCCTGCCACTTCACCGGCTAAAATGCAATGTGCCTACCCTGTGGAATTCAACTCTGCACATGTTGCAGCGACTGTGGCAGCACCGACAAGCCCTGGTGCAATACGTTCTGACGTATAGCCTGGGCCAACGAGATTCAGAGGTGGGGCAAATCACGCTGGAGGAGTGGTCTCAGATCAGGGACCTATGCACCCTTCTGCACAGTTTTGAAATGGCGACGAAGATGTTTAGTGCTGGCGATGCCATTATCAGCATGACTATTCCGGTGATTTACATGCTGGAGCACATGTTAAACAGAATTTGGAGTCAGGTGGTGGCACAAGAGGAGGTGGAGGAAGTAGAGGAGGAGGAGTTGTATGCGGAAGGGCTAACATCTGCAAGGTCCAGACGGTCGGCAGCACCAAGGCGGCAGGCATGTGAGGGTGGGGGAGATGGTTTTACCAGGGCGCATGGTAGCAGCCAAACTAGTGAGGAAGGTGCAGGAGCCCAGGAAGAAGTGGAGGACGAACTGATGGAAGACTCATCAGATGAGGGAGACCTTGATCACATTTCTGTTGTGCGAGGTTGGGGGGAGAGGACAGAGGAAGGAAGCATGATTGTTACCTCGCCACCAACACAACAGGGACTTGGTGCTCCTGGATGCGCAACACACATGAGTGCCTTCTTGCTGCACTACCTGCAACATGACCCTCGAATTGTGAGAATTAGAAATAATCCTGACTACTGGGTTGCCACACTGTTAGATCCCCGGTACAAAAGTAAATTTGCAGAAATTATTCCTGCCATAGAAAGGGATGCACGCATGCAGGAGTATCAGCAGAGACTGTTGCAGAATCTTACATGTGCTTTTCCACAAAACACCAGTGGTGCACGTAGTGAATCTCACAGTTCCAACTTGCCAACCGTGGGACCGTCAAGTGTTCAGCACTCAAACCGTAACAGAACCACAGTATCTGCTGGTAACATCAATTTTGCGGAATCATTTCACCACTTTTTTAGCCCATCCTTTGCAAGGCCACAGGAGACAAGAAGTCTGACACATAGTCAACGCCTAGAGACGATGGTACAGGAGTATCTCCAAGCAAACATTGAAGCCACGACTGTGTCACTGCACCCTTGCTCTTTTTGGGCTTCCAATCTGGATAAATGGCCGGAGCTAGCCACTTACGCCTTGGAGATCTTGTCATGCCCCGCAGCCAGCGTTCTGTCTGAACGTGTGTTCAGCGCTGCTGGTGGTGTGCTGACACATAAGCGCACGCGGCTCTCCACTGATAATGTAGACAGACTCACGTTCATAAAGATGAACAAATCATGGATCCGAAATGACTTTTCTACCCCTGTGTCATCCTGGGGAGAGTAAAAGCTTGATGATTGGTTAAAATCACCCTACCAACCGTTTTAAGCTTTCAAATTACTAATCATGTTTATCTGTATCTTGGCTGGAAAATAATTTGGGCTTTGTAGCAGTGTGCAGCACTGATCCTATTAGGCCATCTATACTAAAGCTTCACCAGATTTAAAATTAATAATAATTTTTAGCTGCATCTAGCCCGGAAAATATTTTGGGGCTCCGAGATGCGCAAGACACATAAGTGCCTTCTTGCTGCACTACCTGCAGCATGACCCTCATATTGTCAGAATTCGAAGTAATCATGACTACTGGGTTGCCACACTCTTAGATCCCCCAAACTTTTCGATCAACCTTTTCATTTTAATAAAGACCAAAAAAATGGTCATTTTTGAAATTATAAGCATTAGCAGGTTGTTAGAAACTGATATCAAACAGTTTTCAACTCAAAACTTTATTCTAGGTGATGTTACATTTTAACATAGGACCCCTTGTTCGAAAGGAGCTTCTGAACTCTCTCGTCCATTGAATTTGTCAGGTTTTGGATGGTTTCTGCTTCAATTGTTTTGCATGAGGACAGAATACCCTCCCAGAGCTGTTGCTTAGATGTGAACTGCCTCCCGCCATCATAGACACTCCTTTTAATGATGCTCCAAAGGTTCTGAATGGGGTACAGGTCAGGGGAGCATGGGTGTCACACCATAAGTTTGTCCCCTTTTATGCCCATATCAGCCAGAGATGCAGATGTTTTATGTGCAGCATGAGATGGTGCATTATCATGCAGAAAAATGATCTTGCTGTGAAATACACGGTTCTTCATCTTGAACCATGGCAGGAAGTGCTGTTTGAGAAAATCCACATACATTATGGAGTTCATCTTTAGCGCCTTCAGGGATCCTAAAGGGGCCGACAATCTCTCTCCCCATGATTCCAGCCCAAAACATTACTCCACCTCCTCCTTGTTGGCGCTGTAGCCGTGTTTGCGTTGGGTGTCCATCAACCAGCCATCCTCCACTCCATCCATCTGGACCATCGAGCGCTGCACGGCACTCATCCGTGAACAAAACAGTTTTGAAATCAGTCTTCATGTAATGTTTGGCCCACTGGAGCCGTTTCTGCTTGTGTGAAGTGGATAGAGGAGGTCAACAGGATGGCGTATGCACAGCTGCAAACCTCTGAAGGACCCTGCATCTTGTTGTTCGGGGGACGTTGGAGGCACAAGCAGCTTCAAAAACTTGTCTGCTGCTATGACAAGACTTTTTTGCCGCTGCTCTTTCAACCTGACGAAATTGCCTATAGGAAAGAGTCCTCAATTTGCCCTTATCAGCACGCACACGTGTGTACTGTGAATCAGCTACATACTTCTTGATTGCCAAGACACTTCATCCTGATCATCGCACAATGTTGATTGTAGTCATGCCTTGACCTAAACACTCCACAATTTGTTGCTTCTCAGCAGCCGACACATCCTTTTTCTTTCCCATTTTGGCAGAAAATGTAGGCTGCTTAATAATGTGAGACAGCCTTCTTAAGTAGTCTTGCCTTTCATTGGACACACCTGCCAAACTAATTAGCACAGGTGTCTGCAATTGCTTACAGTGATATAAAGAGCCCTGACACACATCACCATCAATGAGTTTAACTGACAAACAAACAAATTCTTCCCTGATCACTCCTAAATAGAGATGAGCGGTGTTCGACTAGAACTGTTCGCCAATCTCAAATTCGAGCTGTTTTGGGCGGTGTTCCAGTTGTTCGACGAACCCGAACGATTTGCAAAAAATTCGGCTGTTCGAGGTTATGTTCGATAACTGTTCGTGCACCAAAAGCGTGTCCTGCATGTCTGGCGCTATTTAGAGCACCAATCATGCAGGGATTGTCTGCCACTCACTGTAATGCCACAGCCATGGTGGTTGTGGCATTACAGTGATTGCCCAAATCGATGGGAACAGTGCCAACAGTGAAACATGAAAAGCCGGCAATTCAGCAGCGGCATACACCGGTACCCGACAATTTACAACCGAAAGAATAGAGCTTCACACATAGATTAGATAGATATAAACATGTCAGCCACATATATACGAAGTACAGTGAAAGTGCTGCTTACTGTACTTGTCATTTAGCGTAAAGGATTTATCAAAAAAAATAATAGTGTTTTCATGCACCGTCTCTTTAAAAAAGCCGGCCGGCAATTCAGCAGCGGTACCCGACAATTTAGAATAGAAGGAATAGAGAATCACACATAGATTAGATAGATAGAAACATGTCAGTCACATATATATGAAGTACAGTGACAGTGTTGATTACTGTACTTGTCATTTAGTGTAAAGGATTTATCAAAAAAAATAATAGTGTTTTCATGCACCGTCTCTTTAAAAAAGCCGGCCGGCAATTCAGCATCGGTACCCGACAATTTAGAACAGAAAGAATAGAGCATCACACATAGATTAGATAGATAGAAACATGCCAGTCACATATATATGAAGTACAGTGACAGTGTTGCTTACTGTACTTGTCATTTAGTGTAAAAGATTTATTAAAAAAAATAATAGTGTTTTCATGCACCGTCTCTTTAAGAAAGCCGGCCGGCAATTCAGCATCTGTACCCGACAATTTATAACAGACAGAATAGAGCGTCACACATAGATTAGATAGATAGAAACATGTCAGTCACATATATATGAAGTACAGTGATAGTGTTGGTTACTGTACTTGTCATTTAGTATTAAAATAAAGGATTTATTATTAAAAAAATTGGCGTGGGGTTCCCCTTAATTTTAGGCTCTAGCGGAGGTTAAGCAGACAGCTGGGGCAGATGTTTGAAGCCTGGGAAGTGGGTATTACCCACGGAGCTTCCCAGGCTACTAATATGAGCCCCCAGCTGAATACATAGCCTTTACTAGCTATTAAAATGGGGGACCCCCCCAAAAAAATGACGTGGGGTCCCCCCTAATTTAATAGCTAGCAAAGGCTAGGCAGACAGCTGGGGGCTGATATTAATAGCCCAGGAAGGGAGCCATGAATATTGGCCCCCTCCCAGGCTAGAAACACCAGCGGTCAGCCGCCCCAGAAATGGCGCATTCATAGGATGCGCCAATTCTGGCACTTAGCCTCGCTCTTCCACGCTGCCCTGGTGCGGTGGCAGGGGGTAATAGGGCTGGGGTTGATGTCAGCTTATAATGCCAGCTGACATCAAGCCCAGGTTAGTAATGGAGAGGCGTCTATAAGACACCCCCATTACTAACCCCATAGTCAAAGTTAAAAAAAACACAAACACCCAGAATAAAGTCCTTTAATTGAAATAAAGACACAATTCTTTATTGTTCTAAATTAAACTATACTTACCATCACGCCCATTCCAGCTGAAGCCAACGATCTCCTGCAATAAAAGAAAAATAATAAACCAACCTCATCCTTACCTTTCCATGGTTCCCACGACAGCTTCAGCTCTGCTACATCGAGATGACAGGCTGGACCGCAGCAGAACGCCGCCATCCAGCCTGTCATCCCGCAGACACTGAGAAGAGCAGGCTTTCTTGCGCTCCACATTGTCTCTCTGTGACGGCATCCAGATGAGCCGAGGTCATGTCCAATGAACTCGGCTCACCTCATGCACGTCACTTACAGCGTGGGAGAATTCTCACGCTGAAGCGCTGAGTGCAGGAGAATTTTCCCACGCTGTCAGTGAGGTGCATGAGGTGAGCTGAGTTCATTGGACATGACCTCGGCTCATCTGGATGCCGTCACAGAGAGACAATGTGGAGCGCAAGCAAGCCTGCTCTTCTCAGTGTCTGCGGGATGACAGGCTGGATGGCAGCGTTCTGCTGCGGTCCAGCCTGTCATCTCGATGTAGCAGAGCTGAAGCTGTCGTGGGAACCATGGAAAGGTAAGGATGAGGTTGGTTTATTATTTTTCTTTTATTGCAGGAGATCGTTGGCTTCAGCTGGAATGGGCGTGATGGTAAGTATGGTTTAATTTAGAACAATAAAGAATTGTGTGTTTATTTCAATTAAAGGACTTTATTCTGGGTGTTGTGTTTTTTTTAAATACTTTACTAGAAATTCATGGCGGTCATGTCTAATACTGGCGTGACCCCATGAATTTTGGGCTTGGGGCCAGCTGATAATACCAAGCTGGCCCTAACCCCTTTATTACCCAGTGAGCCACCGCACTAGGGCCCTGGATGAGTTGGGTACAGCGCTAGAAGATGGCGCTTCTATGAACGCGCCATTTTCCGGGGTCGCTGCGGACTGCAATTTGCAGCGGGGGGGGCCCAGAAAGCTTGGGCCTCCCTGCGCTGCAGATTCCAGCCCCCACCTGCCTAGTTGTACCTGGCTGGACACAAAAATAGGGCGAAGCCCCACGTATTTTTTTTTTAATTATTTCATGAAATTCATGAAATAATTAAGAAAAAAAGGCCTTCCCTATATTGTTGTGTCCTGCCAGGTACAAATAGTCAGCTGGTGGTTGGGGGCAGCCCGTTCCTGCCTGCTGTACCTGGCTGGACACAAATATAGTGCGAAGCCCCACTTCAATTTTTTTTAATTATTTCATGAAATTCATAAAATAATTAAGAAAAAAAGGCCTTCCCTATATTGTTGTGTCCGGCCAGGTACAAATAGGCAGCTGGTGGTTGGGGGCAGCCCGTTCCTGCCTGCTGTACCTGGCTGGACACAAATATAGTGCAAAGCCCCACTTCAATTTTTTTAAATTATTTCAGGAAATTCATGAAATAATTAAAAAAAAATTGACGTGGGGCTTCGCACTATATTTGTGTCCAGTCAGGTGCAGCAGGCAGGAACGGGCTGCCCCCAACCACCAGCTGCCTATTTGTACCTGGCCGGACACAACAATATAGGGAAGCCCTTTTTTTCTTAATTATTTCATGAAATAATTTAAAGAAAATTGACGTAGGGCTTCGCCCTGTTTTTGTGTCCAGCCAGGTACAACTAGGCAGCTGGGGGCTGGAATCCGCAGCGCAGGGAGGCCCAAGCTTTCTGGGCCACCCCCGCTGCAAATTGCAGTCCGCAGCCACCCCGGAAAATGGCGCGTTCATAGAAGCGCCATCTTCTGGCGCTGTACCCAACTCATCCAGGGCCCTGATGCGGTGGCTCACTGGGTAATAAAGGGGTTAGGGCCAGCTTGGCATTATCAGCTGGCCCTAAGCCCAAAATTCATGGGGTCACGCCAATATTAGACATGACCACCATGAATTTCTAGTAAAGTATTTAAAAAAAACACAACACCCAGAAAAAAAGTCCTTTAATTGAAATAAACACACAATTCTTTATTGTTCTAAATTAAACCATACTTACCGTCACGCCCATTCCAGCTGAAGCCAACGATCTCCTGAAATAAAAGAAAAATAATAAAGCAACATCATCCTTACCTTTCCATTGTTCCCATGACAGCTTCAGCTCTGCTAAATCGAGATGACAGGCTGGACCGCAGCAGAACGCTGCCATCCAGCCTGTCATCCCGCAGACACTGATAAGCGCAGGCTTGCTTGCGCTCCACAGTGTCTCTCTGTGAGGGCATCCAGATGAGCCGAGTTAATGTCCAATGAACTCGGCTCACCTCATGCACGTCACTGACAGCGTGGGAAAATTCTCCTGCACTCAGCGCTTCAGCGTGAGAATTCTCCCACGCTGTCAGTGACGTACATGAAGTGAGCTGAGTTCATTGGACATGAGCTCACCTCATGCACGTCACTGACAGCGTGGGAAAATTCTCCTGCACTCAGCGCTTCAGCGTGGGAGAATTCTCTCACTGAAGCGCTGAGTGCAGGAGCATTTTCCCACGCTGTCAGTGACGTGCAGGAGGTGAGCTGAGTTCATTGGACATGAGCTCACCTTATGCACGTCACTGACAGCGTGGGAAAATTCTCCTGCACTCAGCGCTTCAGCGTGGGAGAATTCTCACGCTGAAGCGCTGAGTGCAGGAGAATTCTCCCACGCTGTCAGTGACGTGCAGGAGGTGAGCTGAGTTCATTGGACATGAGCTCACCTTATGCACGTCACTGACAGCGTGGGAGAATTCTCCTGCACTCAGCGCTTCAGCGTGAGAATTTTCCCACGCTGTCAGTGACGTGCATGAGGTGCGCCGAGTTCATTGGACATGAACTCGTCTCATCTTTATGCCGTCACAGCCAGACACTGCAGAGCGCAAGCATGCCTGCGCTTCTCAGTGTCTGCGGGATGACAGGCTGGATGGCAGCGATCTGCTGCGGTCCAGCCTGTCATCTCGATGTAGCAGAGCTGAAGCTGTCGTGGGAACCATGGAAAGGTAAGGATGATGTTGCTTTATTATTTTTCTTTTATTGCAGGAGATCGTTGGCTTCAGCTGGAATGGGCGTGATGGTAAGTATGGTTTAATTTAGAACAATAAAGGATTGTGTCTTTATTTCAATTAAAGGACTTTATTCTGGGTGTTTGTGTTTTCTTTTAACTTTGACTATGGTGTTAGTAATGGGGGTGTCTTATAGACGCCTCTCCATTACTAACCTGGGCTTGATGTCAGCTGGCATTATAAGCTGACATCAACCCCAGCCCTATTACCCCCTGCCACCGCTACAGGGCAGCGTGGAAGAGCGAGGCTAAGTGCCAGAATTGGCACATCCTATGAATGTGCCATTTCTGGGGCGGCTGACGGCTGGTGTTTCTAGCCTGGGAGGGGGCCAATATTCATGGCTCCCTTCCTGGGCTATTAATATCAGCCCCCAGCTGTCTGCCTAGCCTTTGCTAGCTATTAAATTAGGGGGGACCCCACGTCATTTTTTTTGGGGGGTCCCCCATTTTAATAGCTAGTAAAGGCTATGTATTCAGCTGGGGGCTCATATTAGTAGCCTGGGAAGCTCCGTGGGTATTACCCCCTTCCCAGGCTTCAAACATCTGCCCCAGCTGTCTGCTTAACCTCCGCTAGAGACTAAAATTAAGGGGAACCCCACGCCAATTTTTTTTTAATAATAAATCCTTTATTTTAATACTAAATGACAAGTACAGTAACCAACACTATCACTGTACTTCATATATATGTGACTGACATGTTTCTATCTATCTAATCTATGTGTGAAGCTCTATTCTGTCTGTTATAAATTGTCGGGTACAGATGCTGAATTGCCGGCCGGCTTTTTTAAAGAGACGGTGCATGAAAACACTATTATTTTTTTTAATAAATCCTTTACACTAAATGACAAGTACAGTAAGCAACATTGTCACTGTACTTCATATATATGTGACTGACATGTTTCTATCTATCTAATCTATGTGTGAGGCTCTATTCCTTCTTGTCTAAATTGTCGGGTACCGGTGTATGCCGCTGCTGAATTGCCGGCCGGCTTTTTTAAAGACAGCGTCTTCTGAGCAGTTTGTCAGCTTTTGGACACCTTTGAAGGTCTTTTCTATGTGTTTCTATGTGTTTTTGTTTGCCTGCCATTGGTTTTAACGGTGTTCGACGGTGTTCTAAGGTGTTCGACGAACAGTTCGACGAACAGTTCCTCGAACATCCCGGTGTTCGACGAACCGAACCGAACCCGAACACTACGGGGGTGGCTCAACACTACTCCTAAACACTTTTTGCATAATAATTTGGAACGCAGTGTACATGTGCTTTTCCACAAAACACCAGTGGTTCACGTAGTGAATCTTACAGTTCTAACTTGCCAACCGTGGTCTGTATGGAGTTGTTCAATAAAGGGCCCAAAATTAAGATAACATAGATGGGAGAGGTCTCTATGAATAGGAATTCCTAAGTATTTGATACCCTGTGAGGGCCAGGCAAAGGGAAAGTTGGACTGGATGGAATCCTATATGGATTTGGGGAGGGAGACATCGAGGGCCTCAGACTTCGCTGCATTGATTTTAAAATTTGACCATGTAACAAAGTGATCTATTTCAGACATAACAGCATGGATGGATATATGTGATTGAGTAATATATACTAGGACATCATCAGCAAATAGAGAGCACTTGTACTCGGTGCCTCCCACCTCAATCCACCTAATATTGGGGTTATGGCGAATTGATGAGAGCAGGTGCTCCGTCACTAGGATGTATAAGAGAGGGGACAGAGGACATCCCTGCCTTGTCCCATTGGTGATTGTGAAAGGTGATGAAAATGTTCTGATGCACCCCCTGGGCCTTGGGACACCCGGAGCCGGACCCTTTTTGGTGGATGCTGGTGGTTGTAGTCTTCGTGGCGGCGACCCGGTTCCGTGGCTCAGGGTGGTCAAACCAGTGGCGGAACTATTTATGTGGTTTTGATGTTTAAATGTCCGACTACGCCACCCGTGGATTGCGGTCAGAGTGAACCGCCGCTGCAGGGCAGACCGCTGAGGCTGGTGTTGTGGGTGCAGCAGAGCGTAGCATAACTCCCCACGAGAGGAGTATAGCCTCAGGGCAGTGTATGCGGAGGATGGGGGTGATGGTGCAGGGCAGCAGCAGTAACGACACGGAGTCAGTGATGCAGTCCAGGGCCTTTACTCACAGTTCTTATTATCCAGACCACGTCTGCAGGTAACGGCTGCCCACGTCGTACTGTGCTCACCAGGTGAGGGGCTCAGACAACTCCCAGATAACTTTGGAGCGCTTCACAGGACCCCCTTTGTGTGTCCTTTGTCTGGCCTTTCTTACCAACCCTTCTGTCCGGCTGCCTCGGGCCTCCTCTTGGTAAACTTGGCGCCAGTTTCCCTGACCCTATGTGGTGCCTTCCTAGCGGGTGTAGCGAGGGGCTGCGCCACATAAAATGTCACAGCCTCCGGTTTCTAGCTGAGGGTCGTTTCCTGCCTCCACTAGTTTCGGGGACCAGTCTCCCCCTTTGGCCTGACCCCTCCACGCAGGTGGATTCGGGCGTGCGGTGGCGACTCGCCCGTCCGCACCCCTGGGATCCCTTCATTCCTCGTTCCTGGAGCCTTCTCCGCTCCTCTTCCTTCCTTCTCCCTCTTCCAGGCCTGGGCCTCTGTTACTAGGCCCGCCTCCGGAGCAGAGCTCATGCAGAGCCCCTGCTCCCTGCCACTTCTGCTCAGACTTCTCTGCACTGAACTAAGATGGTGCCCACCTTTTATACTCCCTTCTCAATGCACCCAGGAACTGCTTCCTCCCTGCTCCTGCACTACAGGGTTCCCCTTCCTCAGTGTTCCCTCCCCCCACTCCAGCCAGGGACAGGGACTGTCGTGCCCATCTGTCACGGTTGTGTTGCCACGAAGATCGTCACGAGTACACAGCCTGACTTCTCGCAGCTGACTTGTTGGTGCTTTGTGTTTCTCGGCAGTGAGGGAGTTAATTCTCTCTCTCTCTCTGGGCTAGATGAGGTCCAGCCTCGCCCAGCTGCAATCAATACTTCTGTAGTGAGACTCCTTCATATACCTGCTGGTCTGTTTGGGAGGTGTCGGTGAAAGCATTTCATTCAGACTGACAGAGCGGATCGTGGTGTTTGGAGTTACTGAGATAAGTGTATTTGGAAGTGTTTTTTCCCTTTCCTCGCTTTATCATTTATCTCCTTTCCCGTTGGTTTTCCCTCTGTTGTAGTTGAGAAGTTGTTTGTATGCAAGGTGGTTTTGGTTTTTCCCTTGTACTGTCTCGTTCGTCTAAATACTGTGTTTGGGCATATTATTTCTTGTTCCCTTTGGTTGTGATCGGGGTCCTTCTCAGGACTAGATTACTGAGGTGCAGGGATCTTCAGGAGGTAGGGGTTACGCTGGCGGCCTGGACCTCTGTACCTTTAACAGTACCTCCAGGTTGAGGGATTAGTCAGGGCCCCAGCTTAGGGTCAGCTTAGGCCCCCTACCTCCAGTATACAGAGACAGCGTGACATTTTCACCGACCCACTTAGTTTTTCTCCAGCTACTATGGATCCAGTAGCCGGTCTAGCTCGGCAATTGCAGAGTTTGTCCATGGAGCTGGCGGACGTTAGGTCCAAGGTTTGGCATCCTCAGGAGCAAGCCGGACCAGAACCTAAAGTAGCTCTCCCTGATAGGTTCACTTGGGGGCGGGACAAGTTTTTTGTTTTCCGGGAGGCATGTAAATTGTACTTTCGGCTGCGGCCTCGGTCATCGGGGAGTGAAGAACAAAGGGTGGGAATTGTCATCTCGCTCCTACAAGGGGACCCACAATCTTGGGCGTTCTCTCTTCCCCCGGGTTCCCCGGCTCTCCAGTCAGTGGATAGGTTTTTCGCTGCCCTGGGACTCGTATATGATGACCCAGATCGGATCTCCCTTGCTGAGTCTAAGTTACGTAGGATCCAGCAGGGAGATCGTCCGGCGGAGGAATTCTGTTCGGAGTTCCGTAGGTGGGCCACGGACACCCAGTGGAATGACCCGGCTCTTAGGAGCCAGTTTTGTCATGGTTTATCCGACAAATTACAGGATGTGTTGGCACAGTATGACTCTCCCGTGTCTCTGGAAGCCGCTATGGCCCTCGCTATTCGCGTGGACAGACGGCTTCGGGAGAGGTGCGGGATAACTCTATCCCCTGTGATGACTCCACCTCCTACAAGGTCCCCTCATATGGTGGTTCCCCTGGTCAGTCCTGAGGAGCCTATGCAATTAGGAGGGACATCATTTCGGGGGAGGGGACCGGTGGTGCGCCATAAGGCAGGAAGGTGTTTCTTCTGCGGGAGAAAGGGACATTTTATTGGGGGGTGTCCATCCCGTCCCTTGCAGAGTGAAGAGTCGTCGGAAAACTGTTGATCCCAGGTTGTGTGGTGGACGGCAATCTGGGAGTAGGTATTTCGTCCCTAGGTTCGTCTCAGTTTCTCGTACCGGCGGAGGTGGTGGTGGGTACGAGAACTGAGAGGATATCTGTTCTTCTGGATAGTGGGGCCGGGGCTAATCTGGTTGATGCTCGGTTTGCCCGGGTTCAAGGTATGCGGTTGAGTGAGTTGGCTAAACCCATCCCCATATTCTCGATCGATGCCAGGCCTCTCGGGCAGGGAAGTTTTTTGCAAGTTGTGCATGACGTAAAACTTCAAGTGGGGGCAATACATAAAGAACTGTTGTCTTGCTACGTGTTGGAGGGTCTTCCCACTCCTATTGTGTTGGGCCTTCCTTGGTTAGCTAAGCATAACCCGGTTATTAATTGGCAAACCAGGGAGATAAGCCAATGGAGTAAATTCTGTAATAAAAACTGCATGAACACGGTCATTGGTGCGGTTACTCCTTGGGTCTTACCTCCATTTCTGGCGGACTTTGAGGATGTATTCTCGGAGAAAGGGTGTCAGGAACTACCTCCTCATCGCGTGTATGACTGTTCTGTAAAACTGCTCCCTGAGGCCAAGTTACCTAAAGCTAGGTTGTATAACCTTTCTGGTCCTGAGAGGCAGGCCATGAAGGATTATATCTCAGAAAGTCTGGCTAAGGGGCATATTAGACCTTCATCTTCACCGGTGGCTGCGGGGTTCTTCTTTGTTAAGAAGAAAGATGGAGGCCTACGCCCTTGCCTGGATTTCCGTGAACTTAATCGGATTACGGTCCGAGATCCGTATCCGCTCCCACTTATTCCCGATCTCTTTAATCAGATCGTGGGCGCCAAATGGTTTTCTAAGTTGGATCTCAGGGGGGCGTACAATCTGATTAGGATGAAGGAGGGGGATGAGTGGAAGACGGCGTTTAACACTCCGGAGGGGCATTATGAGAACCTTGTCATGCCATTCGGTCTGACTAATGCCCCGGCGGTGTTCCAACACTTTGTTAATGACATTTTTCGCCGCTTGGTGGGACAGTTTGTTGTCATATATCTGGATGATATCCTAATTTACTCGCCGGATCTGGTGTCTCATCAGGAGCACGTTAGGCAGGTGTTTCAGATCTTGCGGGATAATAAACTGTATGCCAAGTGGGAAAAGTGTGTGTTCGCCGTACAGGAACTCCAGTTTTTAGGCTTCCTGGTTTCAGCGTCCGGTTTTCGTATGGACCCTGGGAAAGTGCGGGCAGTTCTTGAGTGGGATCGGCCAGAGAATCTTAAGGCACTACAACGTTTCCTGGGGTTTGCTAATTATTACCGGAAGTTCATTCGTAATTTCTCGTCCATGGTTAAGCCTCTCACTGACATGACTAAAAAGGGGACGGATTTTTCTAGGTGGTCTGACAAGGCTTGTCAAGCATTCTCCTCTTTGAAAAAATGTTTTGCCTCGGCACCCATACTCATTCAACCTGATGCGTCTCAGCCATTCATTGTAGAGGTAGACGCTTCCGAGGTAGGGGTGGGAGCAGTATTGTCACAGGGTTCGTCCCCTGGTAAGTGGCATCCGTGCGCCTTTTTCTCTAAAAAATTGTCGTCCGCTGAGAGGAATTACGATGTCGGCAATAGGGAACTCTTGGCCATTAAGTTAGCTTTTGAGGAGTGGCGCCATTTTCTGGAGGGGGCTGTTCATCCGGTCACCGTCATCACCGATCACAAGAACCTGCTATATCTGGAGTCCGCGAAACGTCTGAATCCCAGACAAGCTAGGTGGTCATTGTTTTTTACCAGGTTTAATTTTGTCGTTACATATCGTCCTGGGTCAAAAAATGTAAAGGCGGATGCCTTATCTCGTAGTTTCCCGGGGGCCGGGAATACGGACGACCCGATTCCTATCCTTCAGGAGGGGGTGGTGGTTTCGGCAGTATGCTCTGAGCTGGAGGAGGAGGTATTGGAGGCTCAGGGGGACGCCCCTGTTGGACCTCCGGGGAGACTGTTTGTTCCAGATCAGTTGCGACAAAAGGTGATCGAGGCACACCATAACTCAGTTTTTGCAGGACACCCGGGGAGTAAAGCTACTGTGGATCTCCTCTCGCGTCGGTTTTGGTGGCCTAATTTACATAAGGAGGTGGTAACTTTTGTCGCGTCCTGTGGGGTTTGTGCGCGCTCTAAGACCTCACATACCCGTCCGTCTGGGGCCCTCTTACCTTTGAAGATCCCGGAGCGTCCTTGGACTCATCTGTCTATGGACTTTATTACGGACCTCCCTCCGTCTTCGGGTAAAACGGTCATACTCGTTGTAGTGGACAGGTTCAGCAAGATGGCACATTTTATCGCTCTTCCGGCTCTCCCTAATGCTAAAACTCTTGCGCAGGTGTTCATTGGGGAGATTGTGAGGCTTCACGGGGTACCCTCCGAGGTGGTGTCTGATCGGGGGTCTCAGTTTGTGTCCAAGTTCTGGAAGGCGTTTTGTGCTCGGCGGGGGATGCAGTTGTCATTCTCATCGGCTTTTCATCCTCAGACCAATGGTCAGACGGAACGTATGAACCAGAGCTTGGAGACATATCTCCGGTGTTTTGTGTCAGAGAACCAGGAGGACTGGGCTTCTTTCTTACCTCTGGCAGAGTTTGCTCTTAATAATAGGCGGAGCGAGTCCACTGGTAAGTCCCCGTTTTTTGGGGCATATGGTTTTCACCCCCAGTTTTGTACTTTCAGTGGGGGGGGCTCTTCGGGGGTTCCTGAGGAGGAACGATTTTCGTCATCACTCGCTTCAGTATGGAGAGGGGTGCTGAAGAATCTGAATACTATGGGGAACCGATACAAACGTATGGCTGATAGGAGGAGAGTGTCTGGTCCGGACCTAAGTGTGAACGATCGGGTATGGTTGTCTACCAGGAATATAAAACTTAAGGTTCCCTCCTGGAAACTGGGTCCCAGGTTCATCGGGCCGTACAGAATCAGTTCTATTATTAATCCGGTGGCATTCCGTCTTGACCTCCCCCCTACGTTTAAAATTCACAACGTGTTTCACAGATCATTGCTTAAGAGGTATGTGGCGCCGGTGGTACCGTCACTTTTACCTCCCCCTCCAGTGGTTGTCAATGGTAACTTGGAGTTCCAGGTATCGAGGGTCATTGATTCACGCTTTAATCGCCGGTCCCTTCAGTACCTGGTTCATTGGAAGGGGTATGGTCCTGAGGAGAGGATGTGGGTTCCTGCGTCGGATATTAACGCAGACCGATTAGTTCGGGCCTTCCACACGACTCACCCGGATAAACCTGGCCCTAAGGGTCCGGAGGCCCCTCATAGAAGGGGGGGTACTGTCACGGGTGTGTTGCCACGAAGATCGTCACGAGTACACAGCCTGACTTCTCGCAGCTGACTTGTTGGTGCTTTGTGTTTCTCGGCAGTGAGGGAGTTAATTCTCTCTCTCTCTCTGGGCTAGATGAGGTCCAGCCTCGCCCAGCTGCAATCAATATTTCTGTAGTGAGACTCCTTCATATACCTGCTGGTCTGTTTGGGAGGTGTCGGTGAAAGCATTTCATTCAGACTGACAGAGCGGATCGTGGTGTTTGGAGTTGCTGAGATAAGTGTATTTGGAAGTGTTTTTTCCCTTTCCTCGCTTTATCATTTATCTCCTTTCCCGTTGGTTTTCCCTCTGTTGTAGTTGAGAAGTTGTTTGTATGCAAGGTGGTTTTGGTTTTTCCCTTGTACTGTCTCGTTCGTCTAAATACTGTGTTTGGGCATATTATTTCTTGTTCCCTTTGGTTGTGATCGGGGTCCTTCTCAGGACTAGATTACTGAGGTGCAGGGATCTTCAGGAGGTAGGGGTTACGCTGGCGGCCTGGACCTCTGTACCTTTAACAGTACCTCCAGGTTGAGGGATTAGTCAGGGCCCCAGCTTAGGGTCAGCTTAGGCCCCCTACCTCCAGTATACAGAGACAGCGTGACACCATCTCAGAGGCATATTGGTCGCCCTGCCCCACGGCAATGTTGTGTAATGCATGCAGGTGTCGGGTCCTGATCCACACTCCATCCTTACCTGAGAGTGAGATATCACACCTCTGGGTGAGGTGCAATACCTCTGTAGCAACCGAGCCCTCAGGGTGCTACAGTTCCATTTATCTTCAGCTTAGGTGACGTATTGTGATACAGGGCCGTGATTTTGGCTATAAAAGGGTCCCCTAGACCCCTACCCCAAGCTTTTTAAGAGAATCATATATGGCGTGCCAGGAGACTCTATGGAATGCTTTCTCAGCATCCAACGAGAGTATCTAATTACAAATTTTTAACTGCATCTAGCCCAGGAAATACTTTGTGCCTAGTAGCAGTGTCTGCTAGTCAGCGGATTATCCCGGCTGTTAAGCAAGCTACACCACCTGTAGTTTAGACACTTAATTTTTTCAAAGGAAATGCTTCGGGACCATGGGATACTCAGTGAAGAGCATCAGGAGGCACCCCAAGGCATAGGGGCTGGGACTGGCAGTAGGATGCCTTGCGGTGGACAGCCGAGCTCGATCCTTATAAAAGCTTTTTAACTGCAGCAGCTTTAGTGGACGCTACTGGAGCTGGAATTACGCGGCTGCTGGCATGAGACTTGCCCTCCAATAGATCCTTGTAAATGGATTTAAAGTGTATTCATTCAAATTAGAGAGACAATTTAAATTAAAAAGCTTAGAGCTGCCTCCACCACAGGGGGGCTCGCTCGACCCACCAGCGGACAGGCACCAGTATTGGGATAGGGGGGCTGGCCATCAGGGTTCACCGCGGCTCTGGCACAAACCCGGCAACACGGAGGTGGCACGGGCAGGAGCGGACTGGCCGTGTCGGCTTCTCACTTTTTGGATTTTAGAAGGGCATGACATGCCTATATCTGTGTCTCCCCCTCCTTTTACTCCTCCACCTCTTTTATTTTCGCATGACTATATGTACTTGTCACTTTTCCATGTGTTAGTTATGTCTTCTGAGCAGTTTGTCAGCTTTTGGACACCTTTGAAGGTGTTTTCTATGTGTTTCTATGTGTTTTTGTTTGCCTGCCATTGGTTTTAACGGTGTTCGAAGGTGTTCGACGAACAGTTCGACGAACAGTTCGGCGAACACACGGGTGTTCGACGAACCGAACCGAACTCGAACACTACGGGGGTGGCTCAACACTAATGACCAACTGGAAATGACAAACAACTATATACCTGAGGAATACCTAGAGTTTCAAAATTCTAACTAAAGTAATCTTACAGAAAATAGAAAACAATTAACAGGGCGGGCCTGCGAGGCCCCAGGTATGCGTTCTAGGGTTAAAAAATAAAATGGTGGTGCGTCTTGTATTCCCTTTTAACGGTAGCTTTCTTGGGGGCTGGCTGGGGTGGAGCAAGGTAACAGGAGGCAGGGTCGCTGCTTCAGGAGGCCGGCGGACTCCGGCAATTTTCCCGAAGCCCACCGCAGGCTTATCATAGGGAAAATGGACTTTGCTCACTGGCGCGGACACCTTCTGAGATCCAAGGCACTGCAGCATCAACCCACTCCTGCCACTGCTGACCTCCTGAAGCAGAGACCCTACCTCCTGTGACCCCACTCCACCGCCGCCGCCCTTCCCTCCCCCAGTAAGCTCATTTCAGATTATACAAGGAACCCCCATTTTCCTCCCAAATTTGGAGGAAAAAAAGTGCGTCTTATAATCTGAAAAATATGGTAGGTGACTTTCATTTTATCAAAAATACGCACCATAAAAAACTAACCAACAGCTCATCGTGGGAACATAGCTTTATAAATTATAAGCAACTATTGCTCTCCCTACCCAAATAAAAGCCAAACACCGGTCTATTGTTGTAGAAGAGCTTACATTGAGGAACCTTTGTGTGCTACATCAGCTAAAAACTGCACAATTGGTCGCTAATTAAGAGTTATTATTAACTTTTTTTTTTTAAACTGTGGCCTGATATACTGTACATTTCTCATGCATGAACCCTCATGTGCTTTTCTGCCTTTTCACATTATTCCCATCACACATACAGTGGGTACGGAAAGTATTCCGACCCCTTTAAATTTTTCACTCTTTGTTTCATTGCAGCCATTTGGCAAATTCTAAAAAGTTCATTTTTTTTTCTCATTAATGTACACTCTGCACCCCATCTTGACTGAAAAAAAAACAGAAATGTAGAAATTTTTGTGAATTTCGTAAAAAAGAAAAACTGAAATATCACATGGTCATAAGTATTCAGACCCTTTGCTCAGAAACTCATATTTAAGTCACATGCTGTCCATTTCCTTGCGATCCTCCTTGAGATGGTTCTACTCCTTCATTGGAGTCCAGCTGTGTTTAATTAAACTGATAGGACTTGATTTGGAAAGGCACCCACCTGTCTATATAAGACCTCACAGCTCACAGTGCATGTCAGACCAAATGAGAATCATGAGCTCAAAGGAACTGGCCAAGGAGCTCAGAGACAGAATTGTGGCAAGGCACAGATCTGGCCAAGGTTACAAAAGAATTTCTGCAGTACTCAAGGTTCCTAAGAGCACAGTGGGCTCCATAATCCTTAAATGGAAGAAGTTTGGGACCATCAGAACTCTTCCTAGACCTGGCCGTCCAGCTAAACTGAGCAATCGTGGGAGAAGAGCCTTGGTGAGAGAGGTAAAGAAGAACCCCATAATCACTGTGGCTGAGCTCCTGAGATGCAGTAGGGAGATGGGAGAAAGTTCCACAAAGTTAACTATCACTCCAGTCCTCCACCAGTCGGGCCTTTATAGCAGAGTGGCCCGACGGAAGCCAAAAGGGGTCTGAATACTTTCCGCACCCACTGTATATAATAGTTTTCCTCTCATTCAGTCTAATGAAGGGTTTGCATGACTCTTAGCTTAAATGCCATGAAGTTGAACAGTGGTGTCCTTATCTTGAAAGGTAGGGAAATTTTGATTATTATTGTTTAAGGCAACACAGATAAGGAAAAGAAAAGACTGGAGGATAACAAATGTGTGTATCTACCCTGGATTAGTGTGCTCACTGCTACTGAAAGCTTACAACCAAACACACTCACATCCTGCACAACACCCAATGGCCTACTAGGTCATTGGCTTGGGTTGCTCTATGATATGACCTGGCATCTTCAGACTGTAAGAACAAACTAAAGTATCTGGGAGTGTATTCATCTCTATAGATGTAGATATTGCACAGCTGATATATTTTTATCCTCTCCATTTCCTATATATTTCGATTTACCTAAAATTTCTGCAGCTCCCAAAAAAACTCCTTAATAAGTTATAGGAATCAGTAATTAACTGGATAGCCAGATGAGTACTTTCAGAGTTTTTCTTTTGCCATGCATATTAGATCATTGGGCTATAAAAAAACTGTTTTTGCGGCAAAGACCTGGGAAAGACTGAATTTGCATATTAGTTTTGTCTAGCTATGTTGTGTCTGACAAAGTAGTGCACTTTTTTGCATTGGTTGGGCATTCATAGTAGAACAAATATGAACACTGCCTCTTCGGAAAGGAAGAGAACTAAATTTCTAGCACCACTTATTGGAAGTAGCAATCCTAAAAGTCAATATGAACCCTTTAAGAAGCCTTGCAATATGACTTAAGATTAAAGCCAAACCAGAATCTCAACTGGCAGACACGTGTTTCACGGTGTTGCCCCTCCTCAGTTCAAAGAATGATACTATATCTTATTTGGCTGTATGAGAGGCCTTTGATAGGGCTTAAAGGGGTAATGTTTCTCCTTGTGGAAATTAACATGCCTTACATGCCAGGGTAAGGAGACTTATAGGTCATGCAATGCTCCTCATAGAAGAGCATTGCATGGCCTATAAGTCTCCTTACCCTGTCATGTCAGGCATGTCACTCTCCACAAGGAGAAATGTAACCCCTAAGCCGGACTAAGGTATGCTTTTATTCGTAAAAGAATATGTACTCACAAAGTGGACCCCGCTGTTCCTCTGCACCCCTTGCCATTTCCCATGCTGGTCTCCTTGCTTCCTCTTAGTATTGGAATGGTTATAAATATGTTATTTTAGTTTATTGAACACACCTTAAACAGTGGCAATACGCATTAAAAGCCACCAATTCAACAGGGCTGGCCCGCTACAGCATTTGTTATTGGCATATTTGCTTTAAACCTGGCCAATCTTATTAATATTCAGAAAGATAAGATGCTGTCAGAGGTTTTTGGTAGTAAATTCCTCCTGGTTGAGATTGCACATGAAAAATCAGTCTTAGGGACAATACTGTTTTTTCCCCTCTGTCATAAACATGTATGGCTAGTTTAAATGACTATTGTGGCCAATAAAGGCTGAAATGTGTATGGCTGTGTCTACGTAATCAGTGGCGTACCGCCAATGGCGGCAGGCCACGCCACTGCTATGGGGCCCGTGAGCCAGGGGGCCCCGAAGCAGTGGGGGAGCGAAAAGGATAGGTGAGTATTGTATTTACGGGGTGGAGGGAAGGTTGCGGCATCGGGAGGAGAGGGGCACACTCAGTAGCTGCTGCTGCAGCTACCACGTGTGCCCGCTGCTAAAGGGAAATGAATATTCCCTCTTCTCCACTCCCATGGGCATGGAGAAGAATGAATATTCATTCTCTTTAGCAGTGGGCACGGAGGAGCGCTGAGCCACGGCTCCTGCTGACAGTGCCCGCTACTAAAAAAAATGCATACTCACTATTCTCCACGCCCATAGTCCTGGCGTGGAGAGGCGTGAGTATGCTGGCAGCTCACATCAGCGTCTGAGAGTGCACGCTGCTCAGATGCTAACATTTGCTGCTGGCAGACAGGACACAGCGCTGGAGCAGCGGTTAGGAAGGGAGGTGAATATAACTGTTTATTTGTTTTATGTGTGCAGTTATTGGGCCATACATACCAGGATAAGGGGATGAAGAGACCATGCATACCAGGATTGGGGGATGAAGGGGCCACACATACCAGGATTGGGGGATTAGGGTTGCCATACATACCAGGATTGGGGGATGAGAGGTGCCATAGATACCAGGATTGGGGGATGAGGAGGCCATACATACTAAGATTGGGGGATGAGGGGTGCCATACATACCAGGATTGGGGGATGAGGAGGCCATACATACCAGGATTGGGGGATGAGGGGGCCACACATACCAGGATTGGGGTATGAGGGGCCACACATACCAGGAATGAGGGATTAGGAGGCCACACACACCAGGATTGGGTGATGAGGGGGCCACACATACTAGGATTGGGGGATGAGGGGGCCACACAAACCAGGATTGGGGGATGAGGAGGCCACACATACCAGGATTGGGCGATGAGGTGTGTCATGCATACCAGGATTGGGGGATGAGGGGTGCCATACATACCAGGATTGGGGGATGAGGAAGCCATGCATACCAGAATTGGGGATGACGGGGCCACACATACCAGGATCGGGGGATGAGGGTTGCCATGCATACCAGGATTGGGGGATGAGAGGTGCCATAGATACCAGGATTGGGGAATGAGGGGGCCACACATACTAGGATTGGGAGATGAGGGGGCCACACAAACCAGGATTGGGGGATGAGGAGGCCACACATACCAGGATTGGGCGATGAGGTGTGCCATGCATACCAGGATTGGGGGATGAGGGGTGCCATACATACCAGGATTGGGGGATGAGGAAGCCATGCATACCAGGATTGGGGGTGACGGGGCCACACGTACCAGGATTGGGGGATGAGGGTTGCCATGCATACCAGGATTGGGGGATGAGAGGTGCCATAGATACCAGGATTGGGGAATGAGGGGGCCACACATACCAGGATTGGGGGATGAGGGGGCCATACATACCAAGATTGGGGGATGAGGGGTGCCATACTTACCAGGATTGGGAGATGAGGAGGCCATACATCCCAGGATTAGGGGATGAGGGGCCACACATACCAGGATTGGGGGATGAGGAGGCCACACATACCAGGATTGGGAGATGAGGAGGCCACACATACCAGGATTGGAGGATGAGGGGGCCAAACATACCAGGATTGGGGGATGAGGGGGCCACACATACCAGGATTGGGGGATGAGGGGCCACACATACCAGGATTGGGGGATGAAGGGGCCGCACATACCAGGATTGGGGGATGAGGGGGCCACACATACCAGGATTGGGGGATGATGGGGTGCCATGCATACCAGGATTGGGGGATGAGGGGTGCCATACATACCAGGATTGGGGGATGAGGAAGCCTGGCATACCAGGATTGGGGGATGAGGTGGCCACACATACCAGGATTGAGGGATGAGGAGCCAAACATACCAGGATTGGGGGATGAGGAGGCCACACATACCAGGATTGGGCGATGAGGGGTGTCAGGCATACCAGGATTAGGGGATGACGGGTGCCATACATACCAGGATTGGGGGATGAGGGGGTGCCATGCATACCAGGATTGGGGGATCAGGGGTGCCATACATACCAGGATTTGGGGATGGGGAAACCATGCATACCAGGATTGGGGGATGAGGTGGCTACACATACCAGGATTGGGGGATGAGGAGCCAAACATACCAGGATTGGGGGATGAGGAGGCCACACATACCAGGATTGGGGAATGAGGGGGCCACATATACCTGGATTGGGGATGAGGAGGCCATACATACCAGGATTGGGCGATGAGGGGTGCCAGGCATACCAAGATTAGGGGATGAGGGGTGCCATACATACCAGGATTGGGGGATGAGGAGGCCATGCATACCAGGATTGGGGATGAAGAGGCTATGCATACCAGGATTGGGGGATGAGGGGTGCCATCCATACCAGGATTGGGGGATGAGGGGTGCCATGCATACCAGGATTGGGGGATGAGGGGTGCCATGCATACCAGGATTGGGGATGAGGGGTGCCATGCATACCAGGATTGAGGGATGAGGGAGTTATGCATACCAGGATTGGGGGATGAGGGGTGCTATACATACCAGGATTCAGGTTGTGGGGTGCCTTACATACCAGGATTGAGGGATGAGGGGTGCCATGCATACCAGGATTGGGGAAGAGGGGTGCCATGCATACCAGGATTGAGGGATGAGGGAGTCATGCATACCAGGATTGGGGGATGAGGGGTGCTATACATACCAGGATTCAGGTTGCGGGGTGCCTTACATACCAGGATTGAGGGATGAGAGGTGCCATGCATACCAGGATTGGGGAAGAGGGGTGCCATGCATACCAGGATTGGGGATGAGGGGTTCCATGCATACCAGGTTTGGGGATGAGGGGTTCCATGTATACCAGGATTGGGGGATGAGGGGCCATGCATACCAGGATTGGGGGATGAGGGATGCCAAACATGCCAAGATTGGTGGATGAGGGGTGTCATGCATACCAGGATTGGGGGATGAGGGGTGCCATACATACCAAGATTGGGGGATGAGGAAGCCATGCATACCAGGATTGGGGATGAGGGGGCTACACATACCAGGATTGGGAGATGAGGTGGCCACACATACCAGGAATGGGGGATGAGGAGACCAAGCATACCAGGATTGTGGGATGAGGGGGCAATGTGTACTAGGATGGGAAATTTACCAGTAGCTGCTGCATTTCCCTCCCTAGGTTTATACTTGAGTCAAGGCGTTTTCCAAGTTTTTTGTGGTAAAATTAGGGGCCTCGGCTTATACTCGGGTCGGCTTATTTAAAATTTACGATATTTTAAAATCAGTGAGAACGTGGTGCCCATAATACTGCAAGACTGTGGGGTGCATTATACTATATGGGGGCTGCATTTTACCCTATGGGGTGTGTAATATACTGTATGGAGAACTATGAGGAGTGAATTATATTCTATATAGGACCATGGTAAGTTCATTATACTATATGGAGGATTATGGGGGGCGCATTATACTATATGGAGGATTATGGGGGGCGCATTTTACTATATGGAGGATTATGGGTGGTGTATTATTCTATATGAAAGGGTATGTGAAGCCATTATAATATTTTGAGGGCTAAGTGGGGGGCCATTATCCTGTATGAAAGCAATTATGATGTGAGGGTTTGTGTGGGTTCCATCATACTGTTTGGAGTGCTGTGTGGGGCCATTATACTGTTTGGAGTGCTAGTGCGGGCAATTATACTGTATGTAGGCCCATTATACTGTATGTAGGGCTGTGTGGGAGTCACAGTTGGGGGATCATACTGTGTTAGGGTCACCATACTTTGCCTTGGGAGTTGAAGTGGGGTACAATAGGGTCATTATACTGTGCATGTGGAGGCTAATGTGGAGGAATGGACCATGGGGGTATCATACTGTGTTTGGGGGGCACTTTTATTGGCATCATACTTTATGGGGGCAATGAAAGAGGAATCTAGGACTTCAGCAGGAGGAAAATTACTATGTAAAGGCTGGAATATTATGAGATCTGCTCTTCTGTGACACAGACAAATAGCAGCAGGATGACTGAAGTGGAATTCAGCAAGGATGGAAGCACCTAAAACACAGTATGCACAGAAGGTGGAGCACACCAAACATGGAAGTCTAGAAACTTAATCTCATGACACTGGTGTGTGTCAATTGGCCTCAAATAGGTCTAGGTAGATTATGTCATTAATCCACACTGGGCAACCTGCAAAACTCGACGTGGAGCACAACAGAGGGCAGTAGATCCAGGAGAAGGGAGAAACGTCCAGGGAACCCAGGACTGTGGGGTAACAGCTGGGTTGAATGACAATAACAGTCACTAGTGACTAAAATGTATGTTCCTGCATCAGTGTAACAATTATTTCAACTATCAAACTACTTCAACTACTTTTATCCAATGTGTCAGCTTTAAGATACAGATTTGACTTTGCTGAACTTGCATAACTGAGTTTGTAGATCTAGGAGGAGTCAGTGGTTGTTGGATATTATTTTCTTAAAAGAAACAATGGAATAAATTGGTAAAAGCTATTGTGATCAATGTAAATGCTTCCAAAGTGCCTGTTCTTTTTTTGCCAAATGAAATAAGGCACCACCAAAAGTGTCTGGCAGCAGCTAATTCCCCTCTCCCCATTCATTGACATTAACCAAATGTGCAGTTGTGTGTGGATATCCAGAGGAATAGCTAATGGCCAAATGATCTATTAAAAGGTATATGGGAGCACTAACCCCTATCTTTATAAAATAATTAAAAAAAAGATGCAAAAAACATTTTTAGTCACCAGGCCTATAATGACAGCTGTTCGAAATCAATATTCAATTCTTATGAAAATCAGTTTCTTTAGTTGGTGCATGTATGGAACAAAATGTCAACTTAATAGTAGCCATATGCATGAGCTGAATATTGTCTAAAGTCACTGATTTCAGAGGGGCCAGTTGACTATGGCATCTTTTGTGAAGATGACAGTGTCCCAACTCTCTGCTGACGGCAGATGTTGTGGTAAAGAAGAAGCAGGCATTTTGAGTTTCAACATGCATGATCTTTTTGCTCTTAAGTGAGATAAGCCATAAGTATTTAGCAGTGGCTCGCTCCTCTCTCCCAGTTGAGATCATATACACAGTGAGCTGGGCAAAATAGGCATATGCATAAAGGGAACAGCCAATGCCTGTCTGAATATATGGATTGGAGTTGAGCAAAACAATTTGCAGGACCCCAGCCCAGCAGCCACATTGGCACCCTGTTCAAACGAAAGAATACAGCAGCACTCTGTAAGCGCTAACATGTATGCAAACATAGAATATATGAAATTTTAACTGCAATACTGCTATATAGAATATACTTAGAAAAATGGAGGTTCTGTACTTTGTGCATAAATTGGCCAATTCATGAGAGCCTATTAGCCATGACAAGGCAACCTTTTTTTGATGGGACCCTGAACCTAATATTGATCAAACATGCCTCTCAGGGGCTAAAAGACTACAAATTTAAAGGACAGGTAGGATCCAGCATTAATTAAAAACATCCTTAGGCTGATGGAAGGAGCGCCATTGGTACCTTGTGGCAGTCATAGGACTGCAAACTTCTTATTACCTGTAGAGATGAGCGGTGTTCGACTAGAACTGTTCGCCAATCTCAAATTCGAGCTGTTTTGGGCGGTGTTCGAGTTGTTCGACGAACCCGAACGATTTGCAAAAAATTCGGCTGTTCGAGGTTATGTTCGATAACTGTTCGTGCACCAAAAGCGTGTCCTGCATGTCTGGCGCTATTTAGAGCACCAATTATGCAGGGATTGTCTGCCACTCACTGTAATGCCACAGCCATGGTGGTTGTGGCATTACAGTGATTGCCCAAATCGATGGGAGCAGTGCCAACAGTGAAACATGAAAAGCCGGCAATTCAGCAGCGGCATACACCTGTACCCGACAATTTAGAACCGAAAGAATAGAGCTTCACACATAGATTAGATAGATATAAACATGTCAGCCACATATATACGAAGTACAGTGACAGTGCTGCTTACTGTACTTGTCATTTAGCGTAAAGGATTTATCAAAAAAAATAATAGTGTTTTCATGCACCGTCTCTTTAAAAAAGCCGGCCGGCAATTCAGCAGCGGTACCCGACAATTTAGAATAGAAGGAATAGAGAATCACACATAGATTAGATAGATAGAAACATGTCAGTCACATATATAAGAAGTGCAGTGACAGTGTTGATTACTGTACTTGTCATTTAGTGTAAAGGATTTATTTAAAAAAATAATAGTGTTTTCATGCACTGTCTCTTTAAAAAAGCCGGCCGGCAATTCAGCAGCGGTACCCGACAATTTATAACAGACAGAATAGAGCATCATACATATATTAGATAGATAGAAACATGTCAGCCACATATATACGAAGTACAGTGACAGTGTTGCTTACTGTACTTGTCATTTAGCGTAAAGGATTTATCAAAAAGAATAATAGTGTTTTCATGCACCGTCTCTTTAAAAAAGCCGGCCGGCAATTCAGCATCTGTACCCGACAATTTATAACAGACAGAATAGAGCTTCACACATAGATTAGATAGATAGAAACATGTCAGTCACATATATATGAAGTACAGTGATAGTGTTGGTTACTGTACTTGTCATTTAGTATTAAAATAAAGGATTTATTATTAAAAAAATTGGCGTGGGGTTCCCCTTAATTTTAGGCTCTAGCGGAGGTTAAGCAGACGGCTGGGGCAGATGTTTGAAGCCTGGGAAGGGGGTAATACCCACGGAGATTCCCAGGCTACTAATATCAGCCCCCAGCTGAATACATAGCCTTTACTAGCTATTAAAATGGGGGACCCCCCCAAAAAAATGACGTGGGGTCCCCCCTAATTTAATAGCTAGCAAAGGCTAGGCAGACAGCTGGGGGCTGATATTAATAGCCCAGGAAGGGAGCCATGAATATTGGCCCCCTCCCAGGCTAGAAACACCAGCCGTCAGCCGCCCCAGAAATGGCGCATTCATAGGATGCGCCAATTCTGGCACTTAGCCTCGCTCTTCCACGCTGCCCTGGTGCGGTGGCAGGGGGTAATAGGGTTGGGGTTGATGTCAGCTTATAATGCCAGCTGACATCAAGCCCAGGTTAGTAATGGAGAGGCGTCTATAAGACACCCCCATTACTAACCCCATAGTCAAAGTTAAAAAAAGCACAAACACCCAGAATAAAGTCCTTTAATTGAAATAAAGACACAATCCTTTATTGTTCTAAATTAAACCATACTTACCGTCACGCCCATTCCAGCTGAAGCCAACGATCTCCTGCAATAAAAGAAAAATAATAAAGCAACCTCATCCTTACCTTTCCATGGTTCCCACGACAGCTTCAGCTCTGCTACATCGAGATGACAGGCTGGACCGCAGCAGAACGCTGCCATCCAGCCTCTTATCCCGCAGACACTGAAAAGCGCAGGCTTGCTTGCGCTGCTCAGCGTCTCTCTGTGACGACATCCAGATGAGCCGAGTTCATGTCCAATGAACTCGGCTCACCTCATGCACGTCACTGACAGCGTGGGAAAATTCTCAAGCTGAAGCGGTGAGTGCAGGAGAATTCTCCCACGCTGTCAGTGACGTGCATAAGGTGAGCTCATGTCCAATGAACTCAGCTCACCTCCTGCACGTCACTGACAGCGTGGGAGAATTCTCCTGCAATCAGCGCTTCAGCGTGAGAATTCTCCCGCTGAAGCGCTGAGTGCAGGAGAATTTTCCCACGCTGTCAGTGACGTGCATAAGGTGAGCTCATGTCCAATGAACTCAGCTCACCTCCTGCACGTCACTGACAGCGTGGGAGAATTCTCCTGCACTCAGCGCTTCAGTGTGAGAATTCTCCCACGCTGAAGCGCTGAGTGCAGGAGAATTTTCCCACGTTGTCAGTGACGTGCATGAGGTGAGCCGAGTTCATTGGACATTAACTCGGCTCATCTGGATGCCCTCACAGAGAGACACTGTGGAGCGCAAGCAAGCCTGCGCTTCTCAGTGTCTGCGGGATGACAGGCTGGATGGCAGCGTTCTGCAGCGGTCCAGCCTGTCATCTCGATGTAGCAGAGCTGAAGCTGTCATGGGAACCATGGAAAGGTAAGGATGATGTTGCTTTATTATTTTTCTTTTATTTCAGGAGATCGTTGGCTTCAGCTGGAATGGGCGTGATGGTAAGTATGGTTTAATTTAGAACAATAAAGAATTGTGTGTTTATTTCAATTAAAGGACTTTTATCTGGGTGTTGTGTTTTTTTTAAATACTTTACTAGAAATTCATGGTGGTCATGTCTAATATTGGCGTGACCCCATGAATTTCGGGCTTAGGGCCAGCTGATAATGCCAAGCTGGCCCTAACCCCTTTATTACCCAGTGAGCCACCGCATCAGGGCCCTGGATGAGTTGGGTACAGCGCCAGAAGATGGCGCTTCTATGAACGCGCCATTTTCCGGGGTGGCTGCGGACTGCAATTTGCAGCGGGGGTGGCCCAGAAAGCTTGGGCCTCCCTGCGCTGCGGATTCCAGCCCCCAGCTGCCTAGTTGTACCTGGCTGGACACAAAAACAGGGCGAAGCCCCACGTCAATTTTCTTTAAATTATTTCATGAAATAATTAAGAAAAAAAGGGCTTCCCTATATTGTTGTGTCCGGCCAGGTACAAATAGGCAGCTGGTGGTTGGGGGCAGCCCGTTCCTGCCTGCTGTACCTGGCTGGACACAAATATAGTGCGAAGCCCCACGTCAATTTTTTTTTAATTATTTCATGAATTTCCTGAAATAATTTAAAAAAATTGAAGTGGGGCTTCGCACTATATTTGTGTCCAGCCAGGTACAGCAGGCAGGAACGGGCTGCCCCCATCCACCAGCTGCCTATTTGTACCTGGCCGGACACAACAATATAGGGAAGCCCTTTTTTTCTTAATTATTTCATGAATTTCATGAAATAATTAAAAAAAATTGAAGTGGGGCTTCGCACTATATTTGTGTCCAGCCAGGTACAGCAGGCAGGAACGGGCTGCCCCCAACCACCAGCTGCCTATTTGTACCTGGCCGGACACAACAATATAGGGAAGCCCTTTTTTTCTTAATTATTTCATGAATTTCATGAAATAATTAAAAAAAAAGTACGTGGGGCTTCGCCCTATTTTTGTGTCCAGCCAGGTACAACTAGGCAGCTGGGGGCTGGAATCTGCAGCGCAGGGAGGCCCAAGCTTTCTGGGCCCCCCCCCGCTACAAATTGCAGTCCGCAGCCACCCCGGAAAATGGCGCGTTCATAGAAGCGCCATCTTCTGGCGCTGTACCCAACTCATCCAGGGCCCTGGTGCGGTGGCTCACTGGGTAATAAAGGGGTTAGGGCCAGCTTGGTATTATCAGCTGGCCCCAAGCCCAAATTTCATGGGCTCACGCCAGTATTAGACATGACCGCCATGAATTTCTAGTAAAGTATTTAAAAAAAACACAACACCCAGAATAAAGTCCTTTAATTGAAATAAAGACACAATTCTTTATTGTTCTAAATTAAACCATACTTACCATCACACCCATTCCAGCTGAAGCCAACGATCTCCTGCAATAAAAGAAAAATAATAAACCAACCTCATCCTTACCTTTCCATGGTTCCCACGACAGCTTCAGCTCTGCTACATCGAGATGACTGGCTGGACCGCAGCAGAACGCTGCCATCCAGTCTGTCATCCCGCAGACACTGAGAAGCGCAGGCATGCTTGCGCTCCTCACTGTCTCGCTGTGACGGCATCCAAATGAGCCGAGGTCATGTCCAATGAACTCGGCTCACCTCATGCACGTCACTGACAGCGTGGGAAAATTCTCACGCTGAAGTGCTGAGTGCAGGAGAATTCTCCCACGCTGTCAGTGATGTGCATGAGGTGAGCTCATGTCCAATGAACTCAGCTCACCTCCTGCACGTCACTGACAGCGTGGGAAAATTCTCCTGCAATCAGCGCTTCAGCGTGAGAATTTTCCCACGCTGTCAGTGACGTGCATGAGGTGAGCCGAGTTCATTGGACATGAACTCGGCTCATCTGGATGTCGTCACAGAGAGACGCTGAGCAGCGCAAGCAAGCCTGCGCTTCTCAGTGTCTGCGGGATGACAGGCTGGATGGCAGCGTTCTGCTGCGGTCCAGCCTGTCATCTCGATGTAGCAGAGCTGAAGCTGTCGTGGGAACCATGGAAAGGTAAGGATGAGGTTGCTTTATTATTTTTCTTTTATTGCAGGAGATCGTTGGCTTCAGCTGGAATGGGCGTGATGGTAAGTATGGTTTAATTTAGAACAATAAAGGATTGTGTCTTTATTTCAATTAAAGGACTTTATTCTGGGTGTTTGTGTTTTTTTTAACTTTGACTATGGGGTTAGTAATGGGGGTGTCTTATAGACGCCTCTCCATTACTAACCTGGGCTTGATGTCAGCTGGCATTATAAGCTGACATCAACCCCAACCCTATTACCCCCTGCCACCGCACCAGGGCAGCGTGGAAGAGCGAGGCTAAGTGCCAGAATTGGCGCATCCTATGAATGCGCCATTTCTGGGGCGGCTGACGGCTGGTGTTTCTAGCCTGGGAGGGGGCCAATATTCATGGCTCCCTTCCTGGGCTATTAATATCAGCCCCCAGCTGTCTGCCTAGCCTTTGCTAGCTATTAAATTAGGGGGGACCCCACGTCATTTTTTTTGGGGGGTCCCCCATTTTAATAGCTAGTAAAGGCTATGTATTCAGCTGGGGGCTGATATTAGTAGCCTGGGAAGCTCCGTGGGTATTACCCCCTTCCCAGGCTTCAAACATCTGCCCCAGCCATCTGCTTAACCTCCGCTAGAGCCTAAAATTAAGGGGAACCCCACGCCAATTTTTTTAATAATAAATCCTTTATTTTAATACTAAATGACAAGTACAGTAACCAACACTATCACTGTACTTCATATATATGTGACTGACATGTTTCTATCTATCTAATCTATGTGTGATGCTCTATCTTTCTGTTCTAAATTGTCGGGTACCGCTGCTGAATTGCCGGCCGGCTTTTTTAAAGAGACAGTGCATGAAAACACTATTATTTTTTTAAATAAATCCTTTACACTAAATGACAAGTACAGTAAGCAACACTATCACTGTACTTATTATATATGTGACTGACATGTTTCTATCTATCTAATCTATGTGTGAAGCTCTATTCTTTCTGTTCTAAATTGTCGGGTACAGATGCTGAATTGCCGGCCGGCTTTTTTAAAGAGACGGTTCATGAAAACACTAATATTTTTTTTAATAAATCCTTTACACTAAATGACAAGTGCAGTAACCAACATTGTCACTGTGCTTCTTATATGTGTGACTGACATGTTTCTATCTATCTAATCTATGTGTGATGCTCTATTCCTTCTTGTCTAAATTGTCGGGTACCGGTGTATGCCGCTGCTGAATTTGCCGGCCGGCTTTTTTAAAGAGAGTGTCTTCTGAGCAGTTTGTCAGCTTTTGGACACCTTTGCAGGTGTTTTCTATGTGTTTCTATGTGTTTTTGTTTGCCTGCCATTGGTTTTAACGGTGTTCGACGGTGTTCTAAGGTGTTCGACGAACAGTTCGACGAACAGTTCCTCGAACATCCCGGTGTTCGACGAACCGAACCGAACCCGAACACTACGGGGGTGGCTCAACACTAATTACCTGTTGGCATCCTCGGCACCTCCTCTCATGACCCTGACTTCGTGACAGTGTGTTATGACTGAGCCCTAACAAGAAAATCACATTGTATAAATTAGATAAATTTATTTGCATTTTACGGTGATAAATAAGTATTTGATCCCCTACAAACCATTATGAATTCTGGCTCCTACAGACCAGTTAGACGCTCCTAATCAACTCGTTACCTGAATTAAAGACAGCTGTCTTACATAGTCACCTGTATAAAAAACTCCTGTCCACAGACTCAATTAATCAGTCAGACTCTAACCTCTACAACATGGGCAAGACCAAAGAGCTTTCTAAGGGAAGGATGTCAGGTATAAGATCATAGACCTACACAAAGCTGGAATGAGCTACAAAACCATAAGTAAGACGCTGGGTGAGAAGGAGACAACTGTTGGAGCAATAGTAAGAAAATGGAAGAAATACAAAATGACTGTCAATCGACATCGATCTGGGGCACCATGCAAAATCTCACTTCGTGGGTTATCATTGATCATGAGGAAGGTGAGAGATCTGCCTAAAACTACACGGGGGGAACTTGTTAATGATCTCAAGGCAGCTGGGATCACAGTCACCAAGAAAACCATTGGTAACACATTATACCTTAAAGATTTAAAATCCTGCAGTCCCCGCATGGTCCCCCTGCTCAAGAAGGCACATGTGCAGGCCCATCTGAAGTTTACCAATGAACACCTGGATGATTCTGTGAGTTATTTGAAGAAGGTGCTGTGGTCAGATGAAAAAAAAAATTGAGCTCTTTGGTATTAACTCAACTCGGCATGTTTGGAGGAAGAGAAATGCTACCTATGACCCAAAGAACACCATACCCACTGTCAAGCATGGAGGTGGAAACATTATGTTTTGGGGGTGTTTCTCTGCTAGAGGCACAGGACTACTTCACCACATCAATGGGAGAATGGATGCAGCCATGTACCATAAAATCTTGAGTGACAACCTCCTTCCCTCCGCCAGGACATTAAAAATGGGTCGTGGCTGGGTCTTCCAGCAAGACAATGACCCAAAACATACAGCCAAGTCAACAAAGGAGTGACTCAAAAAGAAGCACATTAAGGTCATGGGGTGGCCTAGCCAGTCTCCAGACCTTAATCCCATAGAAAACTTATGGAGGGAGTTGAAGCTCCGAGTTGCCAAGCGACAGCCTCAAAGTCTTAATTATTTAGAGATGATCTGCAAAGAGGAGTGGACCAAAATTCCTCCAGACATGTGCGCAACCCTCATCATCAACTACAAAAAAAGTCTGACTGCTGTGCTTGCCAACAAGGGTTTTGCCACCAAGTATTAAGTGTTGTTTGCCAGAGGAATCAAATACTTATTTCTCACTGCAAAATGCAAATAAATTTATCTAATTTATACAATGTGATTCTCTTGATTTTATTTTGGATATTCTATCTCTCAATGTTAAAATTAACCTACCCTTAAAATTAGACTGTTTATGTCTTTGTCAGTGGGAAAACTTACAAAAACAGCAAGGGATCAAATACTTATTTCCTTCACTGTACGTGAAAACCCCCAGACTCTGAATGTAATAAAATGGGAAAGGAACTGAGAAGGGGAATACGCAAACGAACTGCAGGAGAAGCAATAGAGAAAACCTCAGCAAGATAATCCTTCACTGGGAAGCTGAGACTCCAAACATCCATCTAACTTGGCATATAGCCAGCAAAGACTGCATGTGCTGGAAGAGCATAAATAGCCCCTTCCAAGAAGGGATACGACAAACCAAAACGAGGAAGTGAAAACACCTGCATAGAAGCAACACAGCAAAGCAAAGACAAGAGAATTATCAGCAGTTGGACAGCACAGTCTGCGGTGAAACAGAGAGAGAGATCACCGGATCGAGTCCTGGAGTCAATCCATGACATTGTGTTGTGTCATGATGTCATAGGGCCTACTATTATAAAACACCCAGGATGCCAGCAGGTGGTAGGAAGTTGGCAGTGCTGTGCTCTCATCCGGCTGATTTTACTTTTGAATGAACCTAAAGACAAAATCCACATTGACACCTGTGTGGCATTGGAAATAAGCCTTTGAATTATATACTAATAAATGTAAAAAAAAACAACCAGTAAAAACAATATTGAACTTTTCACATTTTGGCAATTTTGATTTTCCAGTTACTTCCCACTACAGCTCAATGTAATCTACAGTATTTTATGGTAAGGTTATAGATTATGTCAGAGTGCTATAGGTTTTACTAAAGTGCTGCTATAGGATTTGTGAAAATGATGCCAGCACAAGAAGACAGTGATCTAAGTCAACAAGAAGTAATGTAACAGAGTGATCACGCGTTTCGGCACTCAAACAGTGTCTAATAAGGCCATGTTACAAAATGCATCAAATTTTATTTCAGTTTAGTTATCCATATAGTCTGTGCAGCACATATTCTTAATGTTTGATCATACTCCAAGATGGAGCCGCAATAGGTCAATGTGACCAATATCTTCCACAGAGGAGTATATGTGTATTTTTGGATCACATTATGATTGACAATGATGAATTATTTTGTATACCTTTCATACAACAGATGGAAGAGTAGAGGCAAGGAGGTGTATTGTAATGTGACCTAGCAGTAGAAAGGATGGTTCCTTTTCACTTGGGGGCCCTCTATATTTTATGAAAGACGCTTTTTTAGGAATATATTGTTATAACCTGTAAATCAATTGTTGCAACCAGGCAGCACAGTGGCTCAGTGGTTAGCACTGCTGCCTTGCAGTGCTGAAGTCCTGGGCTCAAATCCCACCAAGGACAACATCTGCAAGGAGTTTGTATGTTTTCCCCATGGTTGTGTGGGTTTCCCCCGGGTTCTCCGGTTTCCTCCCACATCCCAAAGACATACTGATAGGGAATGTAGATTATGAGCCCCAATGGGGACAGTGATAATGATGTCTGTAAAGTGCAGTGGAATATGATGGCACTATATAATGAGTAAAATAAATATTCTTGAATCTGAACTCTATCAGCTCAGCAATTTCTAGAACTTTTTTGGAAATACCATTTTTTTTCCCTTTCACATATAAAAAAAGTTGTTTTTAATAATATCCTAAAATCTAATTAATATGTTTTACATGATTCCCTGAATTCACAAGTTCTGGAATTCAACGGTACAAGTGACGTCATCCAGAGAGATGTCATTACTAGTTGTCAAACGACTTAATTATGTGACTGTTTGATCACCAAAATGAACAATAAAAGATACAAATATAATTTATATCACTGGAAATAGTCACCTGTGGGAACTTTACAGGGTACCTGAAAATCAATTTGCTCAATTAAATGGATATCTTAGTAGTGGAATCGCAGAAAGATTCACTTTGTGATGTGAACATTATAATTACTGTAAAAGATAGTGCAGAAAGGTTTACATGAAACGAATGTAAATTATAACTAAAGTAAAGTGTCTAGTGCAGGACCTAAGGTGTGATTCATCACGTTTACCGTGGTCTACTTATTAGTGTTGAGCCACCCCCGTAGTGTTCGAGTTCGGTTCGGTTCGTCGAACACCCGTGTGTTCGCCGAACTGTTCGTCGAACTGTTCGTCGAACACCTTCGAACACCGTTAAAACCAATGGCAGGCAAACAAAAACACATAGAAACACATAGAAAACACCTTCAAAGGTGTCCAAAAGCTGACAAACTGCTCAGAAGACATAACTAACACATGGAAAAGTGACAAGTACATATAGTCATGCGAAAATAAAAGAGGTGGAGGAGTAAAAGGAGGGGGAGACACAGATATAGGCATGTCATGCCCTTCTAAAATCCAAAAAGTGAGAAGCCGACACGGCCAGTCCGCTCCTGCCCGTGCCACCTCCGTGTCGCCGGGTTTGTGCCAGAGCCGCGGTGAACCCTGATGGCCAGCCCCCCTCTCCCAATACTGGTGCCTGTCCGCTGGTGGGTCGAGCGAGCCCCCCTGTGGTGGAGGCAGCTCTAAGCGTTTTAATTTAAATTGTCTCTCTAATTTGAATGAATACACTTTAAATCCATTTACAAGGATCTATTGGAGGGCAAGTCTCATGCCAGCAGCCGCGTAATTCCAGCTCCAGTAGCGTCCACTAAAGCTGCTGCAGTTAAAAAGCTTTTATAAGGATCGAGCTCGGCTGTCCACCGCAAGGCATCCTACTGCCAGTCCCAGCCCCTATGCCTTGGGGTGCCTCCTGATGCTCTTCACTAAGTATCCCATGGTCCCGAAGCATTTCCTTTGAAAAAATTAAGTGTCTAAACTACAGGTGGTGTAGCTTGCTTAACAGCCGGGATAATCCGCTGACTAGCAGACACTGCTACAAGGCACAAAGTATTTCCTGGGCTAGATGCAGTTAAAAATTTGTAATTAGATACTCTCGTTGGATGCTGAGAAAGCATTCCATAAAGTCTCCTGGCACGCCATATATGATTCTCTTAAAAAGCTTGGGGTAGGGGTCTAGGGGACCCTTTTATAGCCAAAATCACGGCCCTGTATCACAATACGTCACCTAGGCTGAAGATAAATGGAACTGTAGCACCCTGAGGGCTCGGTTGCTACAGACGTATTGCACCTCACCCAGAGGTGTGATATCTCACTCTCAGGTAAGGATGGAGTGTGGATCAGGACCCGACACCTGCATGCATTACACCACATTGCCGTGGGGCAGGGCGACCAATATGCCTCTGAGATGGGCACGACAGTCCCTGTCCCTGGCTGGAGTGGGGGGAGGGAACACTGAGGAAGGGGAACCCGGTAGTGCAGGAGCAGGGAGGAAGCAGTTCCTGGGTGCATTGAGAAGGGAGTATAAAAGGTGGGCACCATCTTAGTTCAGTGCAGAGAAGTCTGAGCAGAAGTGGCAGGGAGCAGGGGCTCTGCATGAGCTCTGCTCCGGAGGCGGGCCTAGTAACAGAGGCCCAGGCCTGGAAGAGGGAGAAGGAAGGAAGAGGAGCGGAGAAGGCTCCAGGAACGAGGAATGAAGGGATCCCAGGGGTGCGGACGCGCCACCGCACGCCCGAATCCACCTGCGTGGAGGGGTCAGGCCAAAGGGGGAGACCGGTCCCCGAACTAGTGGAGGCAGGAAACGACCCTCAGCTAGAAACCGGAGGCTGTGACATTTTATGTGGCGCAGCCCCTCGCTACACCCGCTAGGAAGGCACCACATAGGGTCAGGGAAACTGGCGCCAAGTTTACCAAGAGGAGGCCCGAGGCAGCCGGACAGAAGTGTTGGTAAGAAAGGCCAGACAAAGGACACACAAAGGGGGTCCTGTGAAGCGCTCCAAAGTTATCTGGGAGTTGTCTGAGCCCCTCACCTGGTGAGCACAGTACGACGTGGGCAGCCGTTACCTGCAGACGTGGTCTGGATAATAAGAACTGTGAGTAAAGGCACTGAACTGCATCACTGACTCCGTGTCGTTACTGCTGCTGCCCTGCACCATCACCCCCATCCTCCGCATACACTGCCCTGAGGCTATACTCCTCCCGTGGGGAGTTATGCTACGATCTGCTGCACCCACACCACCAGCCTCAGCGGTCTGCCCTGTAGCGGCGGTTCACTCTGACCGCAATCCACGGGTGGCGTAGTCGTACATTTAAACATCAAAACCACATAAATAGTTCCGCCACTGGTTTGACCGCCCTGAGCCACGGAACTGGGTCGCCGCCACGAAGACTACAACCACCGGCATCCACCAAAAAGGGTCCGGCTCCGGGTGTCCCAAGGCCCAGGGGGTGCGTCAGAACATTTTCATCACCTTTCACAATCACCAATGGGACAAGGCAGGGATGTCCTCTGTCCCCTCTCTTATACATCCTAGTGACGGAGCACCTGCTCTCATCAATTCGCCATAACCCCAATATTAGGTGGATTGAGGTGGGAGGCACCGAGTACAAGTGCTCTCCATTTGCTGATGATGTCCTAGTATATATCACTCAATCACATATATCCATCCATGCTGTTAAGGCTGAAATAGATCACTTTGTTACATGGTCAAATTTTAAAATCAATGCAGCGAAGTCTGAGGCCCTCGATGTCTCCCTCCCCAAATCCATATAGGATTCCATCCAGTCCAACTTTCCCTTTGCCTGTCCCTCACAGGGTATCAAATACTTAGGAATTTCTATTCATAGAGACCTCTCCCATCTATGTTATCTTAATTTTGGGCCCTTTATTGAACAACTCAATACAGACCACGGTTGGCAAGTTAGAACTGTAAGATTCACTACGTGAACCGCTGGTGTTTTGTGGAAAAGCACATGTACACTGCGTTCCAAATTATTATGCAAAAAGTGTTTAGGAGTGATAAGGGAAGAATTTGTTTGTTTGTCAGTTAAACTCATTGATGGTGATGTGTGTCAGGGCTCTTTATATCACTGTAAGCAATTGCAGACACCTGTGCTAATTAGTTTGGCAGGTGTGTCCAATGAAAGGCAAGACTACTTAAGAAGGCTCTCTCACATTATTAAGCAGCCTACATTTTCTGCCAAAATGGGAAAGAAAAAGGATGTGTCGGCTGCTGAGAAGCAACAAATTGTGGAGTGTTTAGGTCAAGGCATGACTACAATCAACATTGTGCGATGATCAGGATGAAGTGTCTTGGCAATCAAGAAGTATGTAGCTGATTCACAGTACACACGTGTGCGTGCTGATAAGGGCAAATTGAGGACTCTTTCCTACAATCAATTACGTCAGGTTGAAAGAGCAGCGGCAAAAAAGCCTTGTCATAGCAGCAGACAAGTTTTTGAAGCTGCTTGTGCCTCCAACGTCCCCCGAACAACAAGATGCAGGGTCCTTCAGAGGTTTGCAGCTGTGCATACGCCATCCTGTCGACCTCCTCTATCCACTTCACACAAGCAGAAACGGCTCCAGTGGGCCAAACATTACATGAAGACTGATTTCAAAACAGTTTTGTTCACGGATGAGTGCCGTGCAGCGCTCGATGGTCCAGATGGATGGAGTGGAGGATGGCTGGTTGATGGACACCCCAGGCAAACACGGCTACAGCGCCAACAAGGAGGAGGTGGAGTAATGTTTTGGGCTGGAATCATGGGGAGAGAGATTGTCGGCCCCTTTAGGATCCCTGAAGGCGCTAAAGATGAACTCCATAATGTATGTGGATTTTCTCAAACAGCACTTCCTGCCATGGTTCAAGAAGAAGAACCGTGTATTTCACAGCAAGATCATTTTTCTGCATGATAATGCACCATCTCATGCTGCACATAAAACATCTGCATCTCTGGCTGATATGGGCATAAAAGGGGACAAACTTATGGTGTGACCCCCATGCTCCCCTGACCTCTACCCCATTCAGAACCTTTGGAGCATCATTAAAAGGAGTGTCTATGATGGCGGGAGGCAGTTCACATCTAAGCAACAGCTCTGGGAGGGTATTCTGTCCTCATGCAAAACAATTGAAGCAGAAACCATCCAAAACCTGACAAATTCAATGGACGAGAGAGTTCAGAAGCTCCTTTCGAACAAGGGGTCCTATGTGAAAATGTAACATCACCTAGAATAAAGTTTTGAGTTGAAAACTGTTTGATTTCAGTTTCTAACAACCTGCTAATGCTTATAATTTCAAAAATAACCATTTTTTTGGTCTTTATTAAAATGAAAAGGTTGATCGAAAAGTTTGGGGGATCTAAGAGTGTGGCAACCCAGTAGTCATGATTACTTCGAATTCTGACAATATGAGGGTCATGCTGCAGGTAGTGCAGCAAGAAGGCACTTATGTGTCTTGCGCATCTCGGAGCCCCAAAATTATTTTCCGGGCTAGATGCAGCTAAAAATTATTTTTAATTTTAAATCTGGTGAAGCTTTAGTATAGATGGCCTAATAGGATCAGTGCTGCACACTGCTACAAAGCCCAAATTATTTTCCAGTCAAGATACAGATAAACATGATTAGTAATTTGAAAGCTTAAAACGGTTGGTAGGGTGATTTTAACCAATCATCAAGCTTTTACTCTCCCCAGGATGACACAGGGGTAGAAAAGTCGTTTCGGATCCATGATTTGTTCATCTTTATGAACGTGAGTCTGTCTACATTATCAGTGGAGAGCCGCGTGCGCTTATCTGTCAGCACACCACCAGCAGCGCTGAACACACGTTCAGACAGAACGCTGGCTGCGGGGCATGACAAGATCTCCAAAGCGTAAGTGGCTAGCTCCGGCCATTTATCCAGATTGGAAGCCCAAAAAGAGCGAGGGTCCAGTGACACAGTCGTGGCTTAAATGTTTACTTGGAGATACTCCTGTACCATCGTCTCTAGGCGTTGACTATGTGTCAGACTTCTTGTCTCCTGTGGCCTTGCAAAGGATGGGCTAAAAAAGTGGTGAAATGATTCCGCAAAATTGATGTTACCAGCAGATACTGTGGTTCTGTTACGGTTTGAGTGCTGAACACTTGACGGTCCCACGGTTGGCAAGTTGGAACTGTGAGATTCACTACGTGCACCACTGGTATTTTGTGGAAAAGCACATGTAAGATTCTGCAACAGTCTCTGCTGATACTCCTGCATGCGTGCATCCCTTTCTATGGCAGGAATAATTTCTGCAAATTTACTTTTGTACCGGGGATCTAACAGTGTGGCAACCCAGTAGTCAGGATTATTTCTAATTCTCACAATTCGAGGGTCATGTTGCAGGTAGTGCAGCAAGAAGGCACTCATGTGTGTTGCGCATCCAGGAGCACCAAGTCCCTGTTGTGTTGGTGGCGAGGTAACAATCATGCTTCCTTCCTCTGTCCTCTCCCCCCAACCTCGCACAACAGAAATGTGATCAAGGTCTCCCTCACCTGATGAGTCTTCCATCAGTTCGTCCTCCACTCCTTCCTGGGCTCCTGCACCTTCCTCACTAGTTTGGCTGCTACCATGCGCCCTGGTAAAACCATCTCCCCCACCCTCACATGCCTGCCGCCTTGGTGCTGCCGACTGTCTGGACCTTGCAGATGTTAGCCCTTCCGCATACAACTCCTCCTCCTCTACTTCCTCCACCTCCTCTTGTGCCACCACCTGACTCCGAATTCTGTTTAACATGTGCTCCAGCATGTAAATCACCGGAATAGTCATGCTGATAATGGCATCGTCAGCACTAAACATCTTCGTCGCCATTTCAAAACTGTGCAGAAGGGTGCATAGGTCCCTGTTCTGAGACCACTCCTCCAGCGTGATTTGCCCCACCTCTGAATCTCGTTGGCCCAGGCTATACGTCAGAACGTATTGCACCAGGGCTTGTCGGTGCTGCCACAGTCGCTGCAACATGTGCAGAGTTGAATTCCACCGGGTAGGCACATCGCATTTTAGCCGGTGAAGTGGCAGGCCCAACGACTTCTGTAGAGATGTAAGTCGCTGAGCTGCGGGATGCGAACGGCGGAAGTGAGCACACAGCGACCGTGCCCTCTGCAGAAGGCCATCTAGTCTGGGATAGTGGGCTAAAAATTGCTGGACAACCAGGTTCAACACGTGAGCCATACAAGGCACGTGTGTGACATTGCCCCGGCGAAGGGCCGCACCCAGGTTTGCAGCATTGTCGCACACGGCCTTCCCTGGTTTCAGGTCCAGTGGAGACAACCATTCATGAAATTGGTTCTCCAGAGCTGACCACAACTCCTCAGCTGTGTGACTCACATTTCCCAGACATTTCAATGTAAAAACCGCCTGATGACGTTGAGCCCTACTGCCAGCATAGTAAGGAGGTGTGCAGGATCCCTTCTGCGCAGTTAGAAAGCTTGTGGCATGACCAGACAGGCTTTGGGTGCAGGTGGAAGACCGAGAGGAGGTTGAGGAGGCAGAAGCAGTGGAGGAACTTTGACATAAAGAGGATTGACGCACAACTCGTGGGGACGGCAAGACTTGGACAGCAGCCCCTTGTCCTGCTGTCACCATAGTTACCCAGTGCCCAGTCAGCGACATGTAACGCCCCTGTCCATGCCTACTCGTCCAAGTGTCTGTGGTGAAATGCACCCTGTCACACACAGAGTTTCTCAAAGAAGCGGTGATGTTGTGTGCGACATGCTGGTGGAGCGCAGGCACACCTTTCTTTGAGAAGTAGTGCCGACTGGGCATCTGGTACTGGGGCACTGCGACGGACATAAGGTCTCGAAAATCCTCTGTGTCCACCAGGCGGAAAGGCAGCATTTCTGTAGCCAAGAGCTTGCAGATGGTGAAATTCAACCTCTTAGCTTTCTCATGGCTAGGAGGAAATGGTCTTTTACTTGTCCACATCTGAGGGACCGAGGGCTGGCTATTGTGCTTAGACGGGGTTGATAAGGGTGTCCCCGGCAAACTGCCGGTCTGTGAGGAAGATGCAGGCGGACATGTTAGGTTGCCTTGATCCAAAGGTGGTGCTATCGATGTCGGACAGCGCTCAACACCAGCTGGTGTTCCCACCTCCAAAGAAAATGATCACCTGCCAATCACGCTGGCTGTTGCGGGTAAAGAGGTGGCAGGTCTGCGCCCCAAAACAGGTGTGACTGCTGTCCCCCCAGTCACAGAGGATGAAGAGGCCGCGGATGCACAAGATATGGCAGACGGTGGTTGGCCCGGCCGGCTAGGCCGCATTGTAGCACACTGAGCTTCCCACTGCAACTTATGCTTCATGTCCATGTGCCGGTTCATGCATGAAGTACTCAAACTATGTATTTTTTGGCCTCTACTTAGCTTTTGCTGACAAATGTTACAGATAACACGAGTTGGGTCATCTTTATCGATCTGAAAAAATGCCCAGGCTATGCAAGGCTTAGCACCCATGCGACCTGAAGAGCCACCACGACTTGTTGTGAGAGGCAGAGTTGTGTTTGAGGATGCAGTTGTTGACGTGCTTCCAGTACTACGTCTCTGTCCATGAAGGCGCAACCTGACCTCGTCGTCACTAGCATCTTCCTCCACCTCCTCTGCTGACCTCATCTCTTGGCTGACTGTGGGTTGACAGTAAGTGGGATCTCCAACCTCATCATCATCACCCTGTGCGTTATCACACCCGTCGTCCTCAGAGCCAACCTGTTCCTGCCCTGACAAAAAACTAAAGTTGTCGCTCCAATCAGGTATTTGAGTCTTATCATCATCTTCCTCATTGTCTCCACCAACAGGAGTTACAGTTTGGGAATGAGGGTCTACATTATGGTCAGAACCTTCTGCGTCTGGTCCTGGATCCGACTCATAAAGATTCTGGGCATCAGTGCAGATCATTTCCTCGTCTGGATTCACAGAAGCGCTGGAGTCGACCTCTGATTCCCAGGCTATAGTATGAGTAAACAGCTCTGCAGACTCAACCATCTGTTCTACCTCATACTCAGACGGGCAGCTGGAGATTTGGGAGCTGTGAGGAAGCAAGTGCGATTGGGGTGACACCTTTGAGGACTGGAGTATTTGTGATGTTGAAGTTGATGTGGAGGAGAGCCCACTTAAAGGAGCACTTGATATCCGTTGAAGCACCTGCTGTTTTTGTGCCTCATCTGGAATTTGTAGCGATTGGCGTGGCCGTAAGAAAGGGATCTTATCAAATTGTCCGCTAAAAGAAGTAAACATTTTAGTTTGGCTGGAAGATGGTCTTTCTTCTGCAGATGTTACTGTTGCTTTAACACCTACCCCACGGACACAACCTTTTTTCCCCTTCCCAACACGCCTATTCCCCTTTCCACCAGCAGCAGGCCTTTTTCCACTCATTTTGGTGGTTAACTAATTCACAACTCTGGAGTTGTTTGCACAAAAAAACAATGGATGGTAACCGAGCAGAGCTGAGTGGCCAAACTGTGGTATTAGGCCAAAACTATTGGCTGGGTTAGATGCAGAAAAAAATTATATTCAATTTGCAACCTGATGGAGGTCAGTATAGATGGACTAATACAACAAGTCCCACACACAGCTAGAAGCCCAATATTTTTTCAGAGCTAGATGCAGAAAAAAATTATATTCAGTTTGCAACCTGATGGAGGTCTGTATAGATGGATTAATAGAACAAGACCCACACACAGCTAGAAGCCCAATATTTTTTTCAGAGGTAGATGCAGAAAAAAATATATTCAGTTTGCAACCTGATGGAGGTCAGTATAGATGGACTAATACAACAAGTCCCACACACAGCTAGAAGCCCAATATTTTTTCAGAGCTAGATGCAGAAAAAAATATATTCAGTTTGCAACCTGATGGAGGTCAGTATAGATGGACTAATACAACAAGTCCCACACACAGCTAGAAGCCCAATATTTTTTCAGAGGTAGATGCAGAAAAAAATATATTCAGTTTGCAACCTGATGGAGGTCAGTATAGATGGACTAATACAACAAGTCCCACACACAGCTAGAAGCCCAAATATTTTTTCAGAGGTACTGTAGATGCAGATAAAAAATATTTTTAATTTGCAACCTGATGGAGGTCAGTATAGATGGACTAATAGAGAAAGTCCAACACACTACTAGAAGGCCAAATATTTTTTCAGAGCTAGATGCAGAAAAAAATTATATTCAGTTTGCAACCTGATGGAGGTCAGTATAGATGGATTAATAGAACAAGACCCACACACAGCTAGAAGCCCAATATTTTTTCAGAGGTAGATGCAGAAAAAATTATATTCAGTTTGCAACCTGATGGAGGTCAGTATAGATGGACTAACAGAGAAAGTCCCACACACTACTAGAAGGCCAAATATTTTTTCAGAGCTAGATGCAGAAAAAATTATATTCAGTTTGCAACCTGATGGAGGTCTGTATAGATGGATTAATAGAACAAGACCCACACACAGCTAGAAGCCCAATATTTTTTCAGAGGTAGATGCAGAAAAAAATATATTCAGTTTGCAACCTGATGGAGGTCAGTATAGATGGACTAATACAACAAGTCCCACACACAGCTAGAAGCCCAAATATTTTTTCAGAGGTACTGTAGATGCAGATAAAAATTATTTTTAATTTGCAACCTGATGGAGGTCAGTATAGATGGACTAACAGAGAAAGTCCCACACACTGCTAGAAGGCCAAATATTTTTTCAGAGCTAGATGCATACAAAAAATTATTTTGAATTTGCAACCTGATGGAGGTCAGTATAGGTGGACTAATAGAACAAGTCCCACACACTGCTAGAAGGCCAAATATTTTTTCAGAGCTAGATGCAGAAAAAAATTATATTCAGTTTGCAACCTGATGGAGGTCTGTATAGATGGACTAATACAACAAGTCCCACACACAGCTAGAAGCCCAATATTTTTTCAGAGGTAGATGCAGAAAAAAATATATTCAGTTTGCAACCTGATGGAGGTCAGTATAGGTGGACTAATAGAACAAGTCCCACACACTGCTAGAAGGCCAAATATTTTTTCAGAGCTAGATGCAGAAAAAAATTAGATTCAGTTTGCAACCTGATGGAGGTCAGTATAGATGGACTAATAGAATGATGCTATGCCCAAAAGATTTTACTTCACTAGGTGCAGTAAAAAAATTGGTATTCTATACACAGGTGGTATATCTTGCAACACAGATAGGCTACTCCACTGACTAACACACTCTGCAATAGGCCAAAAAGGATTAGCTTTGCTAGATTCAGCCAAATGCTGTGAAAAAAACTTGCACAGCACTGGCACAGACCTGCCTGGCAAAAGCTGATAGGAACTGATGTAACCTAGTCCTGAAAAGGACTCCAATTACAATTAGTCTTTACTCCCACAACCTATCTATTTAAGAGCACAGACCTGCCTGATAAAAGTCGTAGGAAATGCTGTAACCTAGTCCTTTAAAGGACTGCAATCACAACTATTCCCTACTCCCAAGCTATCTGTATATTTGTGCGAAAATTGGCTTGAAATTAACAAGGTATAGCGCACACAGCAACAGCGGTGCCGTCTAACACGCAGCTGCAGCAGTGAGAAAATGGTGGCGACGGGGAAAATGGCTTGGTCTTATAGGGCAAGGACATGTGACATACACTGCCAATGACACATGCCCTTGCTTGTGTGAAAAAAAGCACTTTGCTCCGTGTGTGCGCTGCTGATAGGCTGACAGATTGCACCTCCCCACTGTAAATGCGGGAAAGAGAAAAAAAAATGGAGATCTTCATTGTTCCTGCAGAGATCCATCCCCTGCCCCTCCCCCCGCCCCGCTGTACACTCAAACTGCGTATTAACATTAATTTTCATCATTACTGAGAAAAAATCCAGTTATGATTTTGGTGCACGAACAGTTATCGAACATAACCTCGAACAGCCGAATTTTTCTCAAATTGTTCGTGTTCGCCGAACGGCTCGAACACCGCCCAAAACAGCTCGAATTTGAGATTGGCGAACAGTTCGAGTAGAACAACGCTCATCTCTACTCCTTATTTTGTTTTCTTTGAGCCTTACTTTTGAGTACCATCCCATCGGGCATGACACTATGATTGAGACTAATCATTAACACGATCATTACTATTTTATATCCAAAGCTTGAGACATGTCAGGGTCCTAAACTTTTCTATTTCTTCTACTTTTAGGTAATATATTAAAACGATAAAATAAAAGGCATAAATCTGAAAATTACATCACACTGCAATTGCATAGATAAATGACTTTCCCAATGACTGAAAAACTGGGAAATCGAAATGTAAAAAAACATTACAAAATACTCCAGTATTTTTTTTTTTTCAAAAAGTAAAATGTAAAGAGTTTTTTTTTTTTCAATCAGTGAGATACAGATTTTAAGCAAGGGCCAGTAAATACGCTCTTCTCGGAAAGCCGTGGAACATTGAATTCCTAGTGTTAATCTTCAATAATTACCATCTGAAAGACTCCAACTGGCCATTCTTTAGAGCAGCCCGAACTGTAAGAGCTATGGCCTAATCATTATAATATACCTGTGAAATAGTCTGAATGCATTAATCTTATTTTCAGAAAAGCACAAGAACTAAATAAATATGATAACAAAAAATGGCTTTGTGACGAGCTGGGGTATTAAATAGAATTATTATACAAGTATGGGATAAACAATTAGTATTTTTGCAGTGTATGGGAGATATTTACATAAAATCCTTCTTACGAGAAAATTTGTACTTTGTATGTAAATGGATTTGGAGTCTAATTTAAAGTGTACGTAGAAATGAAACACTTTCCTATAAATGGCGATATCATTTTTTGTATACTTGTCTATTGAAGGATTTTACTTTCGAATGAACCTAAAGACAAAATCCACATTGACACCTGTATGACATTGGAAATAAGCCTTTGAATTATGTACTAATAAATGCCAAAAAAAAAACCACAGCAAAAACAATAATAAACTTTTCACATTTTGGCAATTTTGGTTTTCCAGTTGCTTCCCGCTACAGCTCATTGTAATCTACAGTATTTTATGGTAAGGTTATAGAATATGTCAGAGTGCTATAGGTTTTACTAAAGGTCAGCTATAGGATTTGTGAAAATGATGCCAGCACAAGAAGACAGTGATCTAAGTCAACAAGACGTAATGTAACAGAGTGATCGCGCGTTTCGGCACTCAAACAGTGTCTAATAAGGCCATGTTACAAAATGCATCAAATTTTATTTCAGTTCAGTTATCCATATAGTCTGTGCAGCACATATTCTTAATATTTGATCATGCTCCAATTTGGAGCCACAATAGGTCAATGTGACCATTATCTTCCACAGAGGAGTATATGTGTATTTTTGGATCACATTATGATTGACAATGATGAATTATTTTGGAACAGATGGAAGAGCAGAGGCAAGGAGGTTTGTTGTAATGTGACCCAACAGTAGAAAGGATGGTTCCCTCTCACTTGGGGGCCCTCGATATTTTATGAAAACCGCATTTTTAGGAATATAGTGTTATAACCAGGCAGCACGGTGGCTCAGTGTTGAGCACTGTTACTTTGCAGTGCTAGAGTCTTGGGCTCAAATCCCACCAAGAACAACATCTGTAAGAAGTTTGTATGTTCTCCCCGTGTTTGTGTGGGTTTCCTCCCACACTCCAAAGACATACTGATAGGGAATGTAGATTGTGAGCCCTGATGGGGACAGTGATGATGATGATATCTGTAAAGTGCAGTGGAGTAAATGGCGCTATATAAATGAGTAAAATAAATATTCTTGAATCTGAACTCTATCAGCTCAGCAATTTCTGAAACTTTTTTGGAAATACCATTTTTTCCTTTCACGTATAAAAAAGTTGTTTTTAATAATATCCTAAAATCGAATTAATATGTTTTACATAATTCCCTGATGTCAGAAGCTCTGGCATTCAATGGTACAAGTGACGTCATCCAGAGAGATGTCATAATTAGGTCGTTTGACAACTAGTAATGTGACTGCTTGATCACCAAAATGAACAAAAAAAGATACAAATATAATTGATGTCACTGGAAATGGTCACCTGTGGGAACTTTACAGAGATTCACACTATCTTACTACAGCAGTTGTAATGGTACACCCCCATGGCTTTTTGGAAAGTATTTAACAATAGTGTTTTTTAGTCACACTCTTATGCTGTTATGATAATAAATGTGTGACTTTAGGTCATTGTTACTTATAGAAAATTAATTCACAAAGTTGCCTATTAAAAGCTGCCAACTTTATACATGGTTATAAAGTTTTGTTTAAAGAGGTTGTCTCATCATCATAGATGGATAAAATTGCGAAGTGCTTGGAAAAAATATGCAACTTTGCAATTGACTTTTTGAATTTTAAAGTTTACTGCTCATTACCTAGGTTGCCTGTCACCCTGTAGTTTATAAGCAGTGGGCAGTCGAATAAGCAAGGAGCGCAGCACTTAGAAGCTCTTTTCTCTAGAGCTAGTAAGCACTGCTGTAAAGCTGGTTTTGGATCTCTGGATCTGGCCAGCTTTAGTGTCTCTGCTCAACCCGAGGCTGAGGAGACAAAGCTTCCTGTGTGTAGTATCAAAGAGTGCACAGTTCTGGCCAGTGGCATAATGATGCTTCTGATCCGAAAGGTCAATCAATCAGGGATGCACCTCCCCTTCCCCACCCCTGAGGAAGCCAGGAGGCAGTGTAACAGTGCACTTTTGAAGGTTGAACATTAGACAACCCATTTATAGAACATAAGCGATACATCCTACATTTAAAGCTTATCTGTCAGCAGGATTGTGCTCAGTAGACTACATACACGGTCAGGTGGTTGCCATTGCACTGATTAAAATGATACCTTTGTTAATGAAATCCGTCCTGTGGTTCTTTTTTAATCTTCATTTTCAGTTTTGAGATAATGATATGCTCGCGCTTCGGGGTGGCCTGTGGGGAAGGGCTCTATCTGGTGCTCTGCTTATGTATTCCACTGCATGGCTTCTGACAGGTCACTGTGCCTTCAGTGACCTGACTCCTATTTTAAATACTGCATGTGTAATTGTGGTACAAATCCAGAAATTTACATGTAACAAAATGGCCCCGCCGCCCGCGCATGCGCAGTAGCATCTCTTGTTTGCCGAGAGATGCTACTGTGCAAGCGCAGCCGGCGGTGCCATATTGCTGCAGGCAAATTTCTTTTTCCTCCAGCAAAACGGCGCCGGTAGCGGCGCTTGCGCAGTAGCATCTATCGATAATCAATAGATGCTAGTGCGCACGCGCGGGCACCATTTTGCTGGAGGAAAAAAAAATTGGCTGCAGCAATATGGTGCCAATGGCAACCTAGAGATGCCACTGTGCGAGCGCGGGCAGTGGGGCCATTTTGCTACGCGTAAATTTCTTGATTTGTACCACAATTACACATGCAGTATTTAAAATAGGAGGCAGGTCAGTGAAGGCACAGTGACCTGTCAGAAGCCATACAGTGGAATACATAAGCAGAGCACCAGATAGAGCCCATCCCCAAAGGTCCTCCCCGAAGCACGAGCATATCATTATCTCAAAACTGAAAATAAAGATTAAAAAGAACCACAGGACAGATTTTATCAACTAAGGTATCATTTTAATTAGTGTAATGTCGCCCACCTGACAGTGTATATGGTTTACTGAGCACAATCCTGCTAACAGGTGCACTTTAAGTGGGTTGTCCAGGCTTTGGACAAAGTCTGTGCACACTGTCATGATTCCCTGATATTCCTGGTGCGAGCGGGCGTTCACATGACCACATGGATGCCATTTGCATATTTGCGATCACGTGCCTACTAGACCCGTTCAGCTTTTCTCAATAGAAGTGCATTGAGAGAAGGCAGATGACACTGATTACCATGAAGAATACTGGAGAATCATGACATAGCTGCAGACATTTGTCCTAAGCTCGGACAACTCTTTAATATGCAAGTCACAGATGTAGCACAGATGAGCTAGTGAATTGGCACACCTTACAATTTTTTAGGATGTGCTTTCTGCGGTTTTACATAGGACTGCAGATAAGTCTTATGCATGTTAACTTAGAGCATGATTACTAAGGTAAAGTGTTAATGACAAATTAACATCTGTATCACGAGTTGAGAATCACGGTGCTGAAGCTTCGGAAACTGAGCAATAACCTGTTTTTCTGGTCTAAATCTATTTAAAACTCCAAAGTGCTGCAGCCAGTGTGCCGCACGTTGAACAGCTGCTGCTGTCCAGGCTATCCCACGATTCCCAAGCTATGAGGATTGACAAGGCAATGATAAACTAATGTGCCCCCTCAGCTCTGTGCGCTCCCTATTGTTCTAGCAGCTGAGACCCTCTGCTGCTATTTGCTTTCTCCCACATGCATTATTCAACAGCACAGGAAAGGCCAGGAACCTCTTTGATTCAGGAATTTTGTATAAAAATAATCAATTTTCAGTTTTAAGCGCCAAACACACACGGCCTGTTATCCTGCAAAGGAGCCTTGGAGATGAGCTGGAGAGACACGTGACATTAGTGGATTTCATGTGGCGTGGAGTTTGTGGAGAATAACATCTACATCAAGAAAAATAGTTTTTTAAGCTTTTAGGAAATGTGTTAAAGAAATGTTTTAATTTTTGTCCTAATTCGAAAATTATAGTTGAGAAATGTTTCTAATGATTTGATATTCATACATGTAATAATATACAGTAAGGCGCATTTTGATTATTGCCTTATTATATGTAAAGAGAGCGGAGAAGAAGAGGCAGTATCAATGCACAAAGGTGTAGATGTGATATAATATGTGACTATTCAGCTTACATCCTAGCCTTTCATAAGCATATAGGATAGTGACTAGGTATGAGCAGACCCGTGGAAGTTCGGGTTCTGGTACCCAAACTTTATTCAAAAGCTCGGTTCGGGTGCCAGAACTTCACAGATATTATCAGCACTGTCCCCATTGGGGATCACAATCTAAATTTCCTATCAGCATGTCTTTGGAGTTTGGGAGGAAACTAGAGCACCCAGAGAAAAAACACGCAACACGGGGAGAACTTACAAACTCCTTGTAGATGTTGTCCTTGGTGGAATTTGAGAGCAGGACCCCAGCGCTCCAAAAAATCAGTGCTAACCACTGAGCCACTCTGCTACCCTTACAGTGACATCACTAAGCCAAGATAATATCTATGATATTATCAGTCGGTATCCGTGCGATGCAAACCACAAACTCTTAATAATATACAGAAATATTCATATACAGGGACTCTCAATGTATTAACAGAATTAAGTAGCCTATCGACCTATGCAGAGTCACTTCTGCAATGAGGCGAGATCAGCATCTCACTTCAGCCGGCAGTCTGAGGTGTATCTCATGGAATGGCAAAGTGCTCAAGATCCCCACCTATAAAAATGAGCCTCAGTAATGCAGAACAGTTCACAGTGTGTGGAGTAGGCTCAGGAGCTGAGCCTGCTCCACTCACGGTAGATGTTACACAACTGACATCTTTCTCTAACAGCATCAGATGATCTCCGAACGCTGCTGTTAACCATTTAAATGTAATTATCGACTTCTGACGGCGGCATTTAAATCGAGCAGTTTCTGTTGCGTGCACTCATCTGCTCCCACCGGGGGCTCCATTACGCAGTGGTGGGGTACCATTAGGTTGCCTTGGCAGCTGGGTGCTTTTAGGTTTTGTTTTTATGGTTTTCATTGTACTAAAAGTGACCTGGCAATAGGATTCTCCAGGTAGCACGATTATTATGTTGTCAAACATGCATAGTTTTTTCTTTATTTAAATAGTGAACAAGAATTTCCGAGGCCCGTAATGTTTTAAATTTTGAGTCAATGAAGCTGTATGACTGCTTTTTTTTTTCCTGGCAGGCTGAAGTTTATAATGATACCATTTTGGTGTCCATACAATATTTTGATTGCTTCCTATTACATTTTTTATGCCATTGCGGTGGCCGAAAAGATGCAATTATGGCATTTTGATTTTTTTTTCTTCTCTTGTTTAATTTTGGGGCTAATCAAAATTTAGCATTTTTTTTTCTTTCTTTTTTTAATGGGGGAGGTGGGGGGTAAAGATGTGTGAATAACACAGCCATTATCTGCCAGGAAAGCTGCGAGGTCAGGAGGAGACAGGGACCCAACATATCACATGCCAGTACTATGCCTGACGAAGGGATCTGAGCAGTCTAAAAAGTTTGCTACTTGTTACCTTTTAGTGGCTAACTTAAAAGATGGTATCAACCACTGATGACTCTCAATTTTTCAATATTTTTGAAAAGATATGCCTAAATTTATTAACCTATCTCAGCTGTGAGATCGATTATTTTGATTGGTAGATCCTGTGTTACCTGTTATTGTAATCCTTCCTCTACTGATAAGGAAGCTGCTGCAAATTCTTCCTGAAGGGACAGAAAGTATGAATTTAAAAAAGGCCCCAGTGGACAGTGTGAAATTTGCAAGATTACTACTTTATTTTTTTAATAAAAATCATCATATGGAATAAAAAACATTGGCAAAATTAGTTTAATAATACGTGACATGAAAACCTAATTTAACTAATCGGTCATTTTCTGATGAAACATTCATTTGAAATCAGAACGCCCTTTAAAACATATTCCATTTCTTTACTTGTATAGATGTGGGCAGTGCAATAAAAACTTTATACAGATCACTAGAGACAAGAACTGAGTATATTGTATTAGCACTCTCTTATAATAGACTAGAGCAGCATCTTTAAAGGCATCTACCCCATAAGGAACATTGGAAATTACATGACATTTTGTTAATTTGACAATTTATACAATAGGGGTAACTATACTACACTAAGATGTGCTTAGCTTCAAGAAATAAGAGCAATAGTAAAACTCAAGAATTATAGGGGACGCTCCTGACTGAACTACTGATGACCTATCCAAAACAAAGGTCTTCAATATGAGGTTGATGTGGGTTCAACACCAGGCACCCCCTTCGATCATCTAAAAACTATTCTAGAAGTGGTCGGGATTAAGTGAGGTGTGAGCGGAACCCCGCAGCCCTGCATATTGTTTAGTGACCATTGATGAGTACTGCACTTTATATCCCATTCACTGCAATGGAAAATAAAGGGCAATATTTGTCAGCCGACACTTCACAATGTATGACACTGTTGTGTTCTGTCCTGTACATTGGTTATATCCAGCCTCTGCCACAGCAGTTTTCAGCTGACCATTGGGTCTGCTGGGTGTCAGATAGGTTATCAATAGTCCTGCTCCTGACAAACCTTTTAAGAGATCTTAACAAAACAAACTTTTGGCAGAAAAATTAGCTCATATTAACTTAATAACAGTATTATTTATTCATTTAGTGCCATATGTTCCATGGCGCTTTACATGTGAAAAGGGGTATACATAATAAAAAAAACAAGTACAGTAATCTTGAACAAAACAAGGCACCAACTGGTACAAGAGGAGAGAGGACCCTGCCCGCAAGGGCTCAGAGTCTACAACATTGCATAAATATTAGAGATGAGCGTTGTTCTACTCGAACTGTTCGCCAATCTCAAATTCGAGCTGTTTTGGGCGGTGTTCGAGCCGTTCAGCGAACACGAACAATTTGAGAAAAATTCGGCTGTTCGAGGTTATGTTCGATAACTGTTCGTGCACCAAAATCATAACTGGATTTTTTCTCAGTAATGATGAAAATTAATGTTAATATGCAGTTTGAGTGTACAGCGGGGCGGGGGGAGGGGCAGGGGATGGATCTCTGCAGGAACAATGAAGATCTCCATTTTTTTTTCTCTTTCCCGCATTTACAATGGGGAGGTGCAATCTGTCAGCCTATCAGCAGCGCACACACGGAGCGAAGTGCTTTTTTTCACACAAGCAAGGGCATGTGTCATTGGCAGTGTATGTCACATGTCCTTGCCCTATAAGACCAAGCCATTTTCCCCGTCGCCACCATTTTCTCACTGCTGCAGCTGCGTGTTAGACGGCACCGCTGTTGCTGTGTGCGCTATACCTTGTTAATTTCAAGCCAATTTTCGCACAAATATACAGATAGCTTGGGAGTAGGGAATAGTTGTGATTGCAGTCCTTTTAAGGACTAGGTTACAGCATTTCCTACGACTTTTATCAGGGAGGTCTGTGCTCTTAAATAGATAGGTTGTGGGAGTAAAGACTAATTGTAATTGGAGTCCTTTTCAGGACTAGGTTACATCAGTTCCTATCAGTTTTTGCCAGGCAGGTCTGTGCCAGTGCTGTGCAAGTTTTTTTCACAGCATTTGGCTGAATCTAGCAAAGCTAATCCTTTTTGGCCTATTGCAGAGTGTGTTAGTCAGTGGAGTAGCCTATCTGTGTTGCAAGATATACCACCTGTGTATAGAATACCAATATTTTTACTGCACATAGTGAAGTAAAATCTTTTGGGCATAGCATCATTCTATTAGTCCATCTATACTGACCTCCATCAGGTTGCAAATTAAAACTAATTTTTATCTGCATCTACAGTACCTCTGAAAAAATATTTGGGCTTCTAGCAGTGTGTGGGACTTGTTCTATTAGTCCATCTATACTGACCTCCATCAGGTTGCAAACTGAATATATTTTTTTCTGCATCTACCTCTGAAAAAATATTGGGCTTCTAGCTGTGTGTGGGTCTTGTTCTATTAATCCATCTATACTGACCTCCATCAGGTTGCAAACTGAATATAATTTTTTTCTGCATCTAGCTCTGAAAAAATATTTGGCCTTCTAGTAGTGTGTCGGACTTTCTCTGTTAGTCCATCTATACTGACCTCCATCAGGTTGCAAATTAAAACTAATTTTTATCTGCATCTACAGTACCTCTGAAAAAATATTTGGGCTTCTAGCTGTGTGTGGGACTTGTTGTATTAGTCCATCTATACTGACCTCCATAAGGTTGCAAACTGAATATATTTTTTTCTGCATCTACCTCTGAAAAAATATTTGGACTTCTAGTAGTGTGTCGGACTTTCTCTATTAGTCCATCTATACTGACCTCCATCAGGTTGCAAATTAAAAATAATTTTTATCTGCATCTACAGTACCTCGGAAAAAATATTTGGGCTTCTAGCTGTGTGCAGGACTTGTTGTATTAGTCCATCTATACTGACCTCCATCAGGTTGCAAACTGAATATATTTTTTTCTGCATCTACCTCTGAAAAAATATTTGGCCCTCTAGTAGTGTGTCGGACTTTCTCTATTAGTCCATCTATACTGACCTCCATCAGGTTGCAAATTAAAACTAATTTTTATCTGCATCTACAGTACCTCTGAAAAAATATTTGGGCTTCTAGCAGTGTGTGGGACTTGTTCTATTAGTCCATCTATACTGACCTCCATCAGGTTGCAAACTGAATATATTTTTTTCTGCATCTACCTCTGAAAAAATATTTGGCCTTCTAGTAGTGTGTCGGACTTTCTCTATTAGTCCATCTATACTGACCTCCATCAGGTTGCAAATTAAAAATAATTTTTATCTGCATCTACAGTACCTCTGAAAAAATATTTGGGCTTCTAGCTGTGTGCAGGACTTGTTGTATTAGTACATCTATACTGACCTCCATCAGGTTGCAAACTGAATATATTTTTTTCTGCATCTACCTCTGAAAAAATATTTGGCCTTCTAGTAGTGTGTCGGACTTTCTCTATTAGTCCATCTATACTGACCTCCATCAGGTTGCAAATTAAAACTAATTTTTATCTGCATCTACAGTACCTCTGAAAAAATATTTGGGCTTCTAGCATTGTGTGGGACTTGTTCTATTAGTCCATCTATAGTGACCTCCATCAGGTTGCAAACTGAATATATTTTTTTCTGCATCTACCTCTGAAAAAATATTTGGCCTTCTAGTAGTGTTTCGGACTTTCTCTATTAGTCCATCTATACTGACCTCCATCAGGTTGCAAATTAAAACTAATTTTTATCTGCATCTACAGTACCTCTGAAAAAATATTTGGGCTTCTAGCAGTGTGTGGGACTTGTTCTATTAGTCCATCTATACTGACCTCCATCAGGTTGCAAACTGAATATATTTTTTTCTGCATCTACCTCTGAAAAAATATTGGGCTTCTAGCTGTGTGTGGGTCTTGTTCTATTAATCCATCTATACTGACCTCCATCAGGTTGCAAACTGAATATATTTTTTTCTGCATCTACCTCTGAAAAAATATTTGGCCTTCTAGTAGTGTGTCGGACTTTCTCTATTAGTCCATCTATACTGACCTCCATCAGGTTGCAAATTAAAACAAATTTTTATCTGCATCTACAGTACCTCTGAAAAAATATTTGGGCTTCTAGCAGTGTGTGGGACTTGTTCTATTAGTCCATCTATACTGACCTCCATCAGGTTGCAAACTGAATATAGTTTTTTTTGCATCTACCTCTGAAAAAATATTGGGCTTCTAGCTGTGTGTGGGTCTTGTTCTATTAATCCATCTATACTGACCTCCATCAGGTTGCAAACTGAATATATTTTTTTCTGCATCTACCTCTGAAAAATATTTGGCCTTCTAGTAGTGTGTCGGACTTTCTCTATTAGTCCATCTATACTGACCTCCATCAGGTTGCAAACTGAATATATTTTTTTCTGCATCTACCTCTGAAAAAATATTTGGCCTTCTAGTAGTGTGTCGGACTTTCTCTATTAGTCCATCTATACTGACCTCCATCAGGTTGCAAATTAAAAATAATTTTTATCTGCATCTACAGTACCTCTGAAAAAATATTTGGGCTTCTAGCTGTGTGCAGGACTTGTTGTATTAGTCCATCTATACTGACCTCCATCAGGTTGCAAACTGAATATATTTTTTACTGCATCTACCTCTGAAAAAATATTTGGCCTTCTAGTAGTGTGTCGGACTTTCTCTATTAGTCCATCTATACTGACCTCCATCAGGTTGCAAATTAAAACTAATTTTTATCTGCATCTACAGTACCTCTGAAAAAATATTTGGGCTTCTAGCAGTGTGTGGGACTTGTTCTATTAGTCCATCTATAGTGACCTCCATCAGGTTGCAAACTGAATATATTTTTTTCTGCATCTACCTCTGAAAAAATATTTGGCCTTCTAGTAGTGTGTCGGACTTTCTCTATTAGTCCATCTATACTGACCTCCATCAGGTTGCAAATTAAAACTAATTTTTATCTGCATCTACAGTACCTCTGAAAAAATATTTGGGCTTCTAGCAGTGTGTGGGACTTGTTCTATTAGTCCATCTATACTGACCTCCATCAGGTTGCAAACTGAATATATTTTTTTCTGCATCTACCTCTGAAAAAATATTGGGCTTCTAGCTGTGTGTGGGTCTTGTTCTATTAATCCATCTATACTGACCTCCATCAGGTTGCAAACTGAATATATTTTTTTCTGCATCTACCTCTGAAAAAATATTTGGCCTTCTAGTAGTGTGTCGGACTTTCTCTATTAGTCCATCTATACTGACCTTCATCAGGTTGCAAATTAAAACTAATTTTTATCTGCATCTACAGTACCTCTGAAAAAATATTTGGGCTTCTAGCAGTGTGTGGGACTTGTTCTATTAGTCCATCTATACTGACCTCCATCAGGTTGCAAACTGAATATAGTTTTTTCTGCATCTACCTCTGAAAAAATATTGGGCTTCTAGCTGTGTGTGGGTCTTGTTCTATTAATCCATCTATACTGACCTCCAACAGGTTGCAAACTGAATATATTTTTTTCTGCATCTACCTCTGAAAAAATATTTGGCCTTCTAGTAGTGTGTCGGACTTTCTCTATTAGTCCATCTATACTGACCTCCATCAGGTTGCAAACTGAATATAATTTTTTTCTGCATCTAGCTCTGAAAAAATATTTGGCCTTCTAGTAGTGTGTCGGACTTTCTCTATTAGTCCATCTATACTGACCTCCATCAGGTTGCAAATTAAAACTAATTTTTATCTGCATCTACAGTACCTCTGAAAAAATATTTGGGCTTCTAGCAGTGTGTGGGACTTGTTCTATTAGTCCATCTATACTGACCTCCATCAGGTTGCAAACTGAATATAGTTTTTTTTGCATCTACCTCTGAAAAAATATTGGGCTTCTAGCAGTGTGTGGGTCTTGTTCTATTAATCCATCTATACTGACCTCCATCAGGTTGCAAACTGAATATATTTTTTTCTGCATCTACCTCTGAAAAAATATTTGGCCTTCTAGTAGTGTGTCGGACTTTCTCTATTAGTCCATCTATACTGACCTCCATCAGGTTGCAAACTGAATATATTTTTTTCTGCATCTACCTCTGAAAAAATATTTGGCCTTCTAGTAGTGTGTCGGACTTTCTCTATTAGTCCATCTATACTGACCTCCATCAGGTTGCAAATTAAAAATAATTTTTATCTGCATCTACAGTACCTCTGAAAAAATAGTTGGGCTTCTAGCTGTGTGCAGGACTTGTTGTATTAGTCCATCTATACTGACCTCCATCAGGTTGCAAACTGAATATATTTTTTTCTGCATCTACCTCTGAAAAAATATTTGGCCTTCTAGTAGTGTGTCGGACTTTCTCTATTAGTCCATCTATACTGACCTCCATCAGGTTGAAAATTAAAACTAATTTTTATCTGCATCTACAGTACCTCTGAAAAAATATTTAGGCTTCTAGCAGTGTGTGGGACTTGTTCTATTAGTCCATCTATACTGACCTCCATCAGGTTGCAAACTGAATATAGTTTTTTCTGCATCTACCTCTGAAAAAATATTGGGCTTCTAGCTGTGTGTGGGTCTTGTTCTATTAATCCATCTATACTGACCTCCATCAGGTTGCAAACTGAATATATTTTTTTCTGCATCTACCTCTGAAAAAATATTTGGCCTTCTAGTAGTGTGTCGGACTTTCTCTATTAGTCCATCTATACTGACCTCCATCAGGTTGCAAATTAAAACTAATTTTTATCTGCATCTACAGTACCTCTGAAAAAATATTTGGGCTTTTAGCAGTGTGTGGGACTTGTTCTATTAGTCCATCTATACTGACCTCCATCAGGTTGCAAACTGAATATATTTTTTTCTGCATCTACCTCTGAAAAAATATTTGGCCTTCTAGTAGTGTGTCGGACTTTCTCTATTAGTCCATCTATACTGACCTCCATCAGGTTGCAAATTAAAACTAATTTTTATCTGCATCTACAGTACCTCTGAAAAAATATTTGGGCTTCTAGCAGTGTGTGGGACTTGTTCTATTAGTCCATCTATACTGACCTCCATCAGGTTGCAAACTGAAAATATTTTTTTCTGCATCTACCTCTGAAAAAATATTGGGCTTCTAGCTGTGTGTGGGTCTTGTTCTATTAATCCATCTATACTGACCTCCATCAGGTTGCAAACTGAATATATTTTTTTCTGCATCTACCTCTGAAAAAATATTTGGCCTTCTAGTAGTGTGTCGGACTTTCTCTATTAGTCCATCTATACTGACCTCCATCAGGTTGCAAATTAAAACTAATTTTTATCTGCATCTACAGTACCTCTGAAAAAATATTTGGGCTTCTAGCAGTGTGTGGGACTTGTTCTATTAGTCCATCTATACTGACCTCCATCAGGTTGCAAACTGAAAATATTTTTTTCTGCATCTACCTCTGAAAAAATATTGGGCTTCTAGCTGTGTGTGGGTCTTGTTCTATTAATCCATCTATACTGACCTCCATCAGGTTGCAAACTGAATATATTTTTTTCTGCATCTACCTCTGAAAAAATATTTGGCCTTCTAGTAGTGTGTCGGACTTTCTCTATTAGTCCATCTATACTGACCTCCATCAGGTTGCAAAATAAAACTAATTTTTATCTGCATCTACAGTACCTCTGAAAAAATATTTGGGCTTCTAGCAGTGTGTGGGACTTGTTCTATTAGTCCATCTATACTGACCTCCATCAGGTTGCAAACTGAATATATTTTTTTCTGCATCTACCTCTGAAAAAATATTGGGCTTCTAGCTGTGTGTGGGTCTTGTTCTATTAATCCACCTATACTGACCTCCATCAGGTTGCAAACTGAATATATTTTTTTCTGCATCTACCTCTGAAAAAATATTTGGCCTTCTAGTAGTGTGTCGGACTTTCTCTATTAGTCCATCTATACTGACCTCCATCAGATTGCAAACTGAATATAATTTTTTTCTGCATCTAGCTCTGAAAAAATATTTGGCCTTCTAGTAGTGTGTCGGACTTTCTCTATTAGTCCATCTATACTGACCTCCATCAGGTTGCAAATTAAAACTAATTTTTATCTGCATCTACAGTACCTCTGAAAAAATATTTGGGCTTCTAGCAGTGTGTGGGACTTGTTCTATTAGTCCATCTATACTGACCTGCATCAGGTTGCAAACTGAATATAGTTTTTTCTGCATCTACCTCTGAAAAAATATTGGGCTTCTAGCTGTGTGTGGGTCTTGTTCTATTAATCCATCTATACTGATCTCCATCAGGTTGCAAACTGAATATATTTTTTTCTGCATCTACCTGTGAAAAAATATTTGGCCTTCTAGTAGTGTGTCGGACTTTCTCTATTAGTCCATCTATACTGACCTCCATCAGGTTGCAAACTGAATATATTTTTTTCTGCGTCTACCTCTGAAAAAATATTTGGCCTTCTAGTAGTGTGTCGGACTTTCTCTATTAGTCCATCTATACTGACCTCCATCAGGTTGCAAATTAAAAATAATTTTTACCTGCATCTACAGTACCTCTGAAAAAATATTTGGGCTTCTAGCTGTGTGCGGGACTTGTTGTATTAGTCCATCTATACTGACCTCCATCAGGTTGCAAACTGAATATATTTTTTTCTGCATCTACCACTGAAAAAATATTTGGCCTTCTAGTAGTGAGTCGGACTTTCTCTATTAGTCCATCTATACTGACCTCCATCAGGTTGCAAATTAAAACTAATTTTTATCTGCATCTACAGTACCTCTGAAAAAATATTTGGGCTTCTAGCAGTGTGTTGGACTTGTTCTATTAGTCCATCTATACTGACCTCCATCAGGTTGCAAACTGAATATATTTTTTTCTGCATCTACCTCTGAAAAAATATTGGGCTTCTAGCTGTGTGTGGGTCTTGTTCTATTAATCCATCTATACTGACCTCCATCAGGTTGCAAACTGAATATATTTTTTTCTGCATCTACCTCTGAAAAAATATTTGGCCTTCTAGTAGTGTGTCGGACTTTCTCTATTAGTCCATCTATACTGACCTCCATCAGGTTGCAAATTAAAACTAATTTTTATCTGCATCTACAGTACCTCTGAAAAAATATTTGGGCTTCTAGCAGTGTGTGGGACTTGTTCTATTAGTCCATCTATACTGACCTCCATCAGGTTGCAAACTGAATATATTTTTTTCTGCATCTACCTCTGAAAAAATATTGGGCTTCTAGCTGTGTGTGGGTCTTGTTCTATTAATCCATCTATACTGACCTCCATCAGCTTGCAAACTGAATATATTTTTTTCTGCATCTACCTCTGAAAAAATATTTGGCCTTCTAGTAGTGTGTCGGACTTTCTCTATTAGTCCATCTATACTGACCTCCATCAGGTTGCAAATTAAAACTAATTTTTATCTGCATCTACAGTACCTCTGAAAAAATATTTGGGCTTCTAGCTGTGTGTGGGACTTGTTGTATTAGTCCATCTATACTGACCTCCATCAGGTTGCAAACTGAATATATTTTTTTCTGCATCTACCTCTGAAAAAATATTTGGCCTTCTAGTAGTGTGTCGGACTTTCTCTATTAGTCCATCTATACTGACCTTCATCAGGTTTCAAATTAAAAATAATTTTTATCTGCATCTACAGTACCTCTGAAAAAATATTTGGGCTTCTAGCAGTGTGTGGGACTTGTTCTATTAGTCCATCTATACTGACCTCCATCAGGTTGCAAACTGAATATAGTTTTTTCTGCATCTACCTCTGAAAAAATATTGGGCTTCTAGCTGTGTGTGGGTCTTGTTCTATTAATCCATCTATACTGACCTCCAACAGGTTGCAAACTGAATATATTTTTTTCTGCATCTACCTCTGAAAAAATATTTGGCCTTCTAGTAGTGTGTCGGACTTTCTCTATTAGTCCATCTATACTGACCTCCATCAGGTTGCAAACTGAATATAATTTTTTTCTGCATCTAGCTCTGAAAAAATATTTGGCCTTCTAGTAGTGTGTCGGACTTTCTCTATTAGTCCATCTATACTGACCTCCATCAGGTTGCAAACTGAATATATTTTTTTCTGCATCTACCTCTGAAAAAATATTTGGCCTTCTAGTAGTGTGTCGGACTTTCTCTATTAGTCCATCTATACTGACCTCCATCAGGTTGCAAATTAAAAATAATTTTTATCTGCATCTACAGTACCTCTGAAAAAATATTTGGGCTTCTAGCTGTGTGCAGGACTTGTTGTATTAGTCCATCTATACTGACCTCCATCAGGTTGCAAACTGAATATATTTTTTACTGCATCTACCTCTGAAAAAATATTTGGCCTTCTAGTAGTGTGTCGGACTTTCTCTATTAGTCCATCTATACTGACCTCCAACAGGTTGCAAATTAAAACTAATTTTTATCTGCATCTACAGTACCTCTGAAAAAATATTTGGGCTTCTAGCAGTGTGTGGGACTTGTTCTATTAGTCCATCTATAGTGACCTCCATCAGGCTGCAAACTGAATATATTTTTTTCTGCATCTACCTCTGAAAAAATATTTGGCCTTCTAGTAGTGTGTCGGACTTTCTCTATTAGTCCATCTATACTGACCTCCATCAGGTTGCAAATTAAAACTAATTTTTATCTGCATCTACAGTACCTCTGAAAAAATATTTGGGCTTCTAGCAGTGTGTGGGACTTGTTCTATTAGTCCATCTATACTGACCTCCATCAGGTTGCAAACTGAATATATTTTTTTCTGCATCTACCTCTGAAAAAATATTGGGCTTCTAGCTGTGTGTGGGTCTTGTTCTATTAATCCATCTATACTGACCTCCATCAGGTTGCAAACTGAATATATTTTTTTCTGCATCTACCTCTGAAAAAATATTTGGCCTTCTAGTAGTGTGTCGGACTTTCTCTATTAGTCCATCTATACTGACCTCCATCAGGTTGCAAACTGAATATATTTTTTTCTGCATCTACCTCTGAAAAAATATTTGGCCTTCTAGTAGTGTGTCGGACTTTCTCTATTAGTCCATCTATACTGACCTCCATCAGGTTGCAAATTAAAAATAATTTTTATCTGCATCTACAGTACCTCTGAAAAAATATTTGGGCTTCTAGCTGTGTGCAGGACTTGTTGTATTAGTCCATCTATACTGACCTCCATCAGGTTGCAAACTGAATATATTTTTTACTGCATCTACCTCTGAAAAAATATTTGGCCTTCTAGTAGTGTGTCGGACTTTCTCTATTAGTCCATCTATACTGACCTCCAACAGGTTGCAAATTAAAACTAATTTTTATCTGCATCTACAGTACCTCTGAAAAAATATTTGGGCTTCTAGCAGTGTGTGGGACTTGTTCTATTAGTCCATCTATAGTGACCTCCATCAGGCTGCAAACTGAATATATTTTTTTCTGCATCTACCTCTGAAAAAATATTTGGCCTTCTAGTAGTGTGTCGGACTTTCTCTATTAGTCCATCTATACTGACCTCCATCAGGTTGCAAATTAAAACTAATTTTTATCTGCATCTACAGTACCTCTGAAAAAATATTTGGGCTTCTAGCAGTGTGTGGGACTTGTTCTATTAGTCCATCTATACTGACCTCCATCAGGTTGCAAACTGAATATATTTTTTTCTGCATCTACCTCTGAAAAAATATTGGGCTTCTAGCTGTGTGTGGGTCTTGTTCTATTAATCCATCTATACTGACCTCCATCAGGTTGCAAACTGAATATATTTTTTTCTGCATCTACCTCTGAAAAAATATTTGGCCTTCTAGTAGTGTGTCGGACTTTCTCTATTAGTCCATCTATACTGACCTCCATCAGGTTGCAAATTAAAACTAATTTTTATCTGCATCTACAGTACCTCTGAAAAAATATTTAGGCTTCTAGCAGTGTGTGGGACTTGTTCTATTAGTCCATCTATACTGACCTCCATCAGGTTGCAAACTGAATATAGTTTTTTCTGCATCTACCTCTGAAAAAATATTGGGCTTCTAGCTGTGTGTGGGTCTTGTTCTATTAATCCATCTATACTGACCTCCATCAGGTTGCAAACTGAATATATTTTTTTCTGCATCTACCTCTGAAAAAATATTTGGCCTTCTAGTAGTGTGTCGGACTTTCTCTATTAGTCCATCTATACTGACCTCCATCAGGTTGCAAATTAAAACTAATTTTTATCTGCATCTACAGTACCTCTGAAAAAATATTTGGGCTTTTAGCAGTGTGTGGGACTTGTTCTATTCGTCCATCTATACTGACCTCCATCAGGTTGCAAACTGAATATATTTTTTTCTGCATCTACCTCTGAAAAAATATTTGGCCTTCTAGTAGTGTGTCGGACTTTCTCTATTAGTCCATCTATACTGACCTCCATCAGGTTGCAAATTAAAACTAATTTTTATCTGCATCTACAGTACCTCTGAAAAAATATTTGGGCTTCTAGCAGTGTGTGGGACTTGTTCTATTAGTCCATCTATACTGACCTCCATCAGGTTGCAAACTGAAAATATTTTTTTCTGCATCTACCTCTGAAAAAATATTGGGCTTCTAGCTGTGTGTGGGTCTTGTTCTATTAATCCATCTATACTGACCTCCATCAGGTTGCAAACTGAATATATTTTTTTCTGCATCTACCTCTGAAAAAATATTTGGCCTTCTAGTAGTGTGTCGGACTTTCTCTATTAGTCCATCTATACTGACCTCCATCAGGTTGCAAATTAAAACTAATTTTTATCTGCATCTACAGTACCTCTGAAAAAATATTTGGGCTTCTAGCAGTGTGTGGGACTTGTTCTATTAGTCCATCTATACTGACCTCCATCAGGTTGCAAACTGAAAATATTTTTTTCTGCATCTACATCTGAAAAAATATTGGGCTTCTAGCTGTGTGTGGGTCTTGTTCTATTAATCCATCTATACTGACCTCCATCAGGTTGCAAACTGAATATATTTTTTTCTGCATCTACCTCTGAAAAAATATTTGGCCTTCTAGTAGTGTGTCGGACTTTCTCTATTAGTCCATCTATACTGACCTCCATCAGGTTGCAAAATAAAACTAATTTTTATCTGCATCTACAGTACCTCTGAAAAAATATTTGGGCTTCTAGCAGTGTGTGGGACTTGTTCTATTAGTCCATCTATACTGACCTCCATCAGGTTGCAAACTGAATATATTTTTTTCTGCATCTACCTCTGAAAAAATATTGGGCTTCTAGCTGTGTGTGGGTCTTGTTCTATTAATCCACCTATACTGACCTCCATCAGGTTGCAAACTGAATATATTTTTTTCTGCATCTACCTCTGAAAAAATATTTGGCCTTCTAGTAGTGTGTCGGACTTTCTCTATTAGTCCATCTATACTGACCTCCATCAGATTGCAAACTGAATATAATTTTTTTCTGCATCTAGCTCTGAAAAAATATTTGGCCTTCTAGTAGTGTGTCGGACTTTCTATATTAGTCCATCTATACTGACCTCCATCAGGTTGCAAATTAAAACTAATTTTTATCTGCATCTACAGTACCTCTGAAAAAATATTTGGGCTTCTAGCAGTGTGTGGGACTTGTTCTATTAGTCCATCTATACTGACCTCCATCAGGTTGCAAACTGAATATAGTTTTTTCTGCATCTACCTCTGAAAAAATATTAGGCTTCTAGCTGTGTGTGGGTCTTGTTCTATTAATCCATCTATACTGATCTCCATCAGGTTGCAAACTGAATATATTTTTTTCTGCATCTACCTGTGAAAAAATATTTGGCCTTCTAGTAGTGTGTCGGACTTTCTCTATTAGTCCATCTATACTGACCTCCATCAGGTTGCAAACTGAATATATTTTTTTCTGCGTCTACCTCTGAAAAAATATTTGGCCTTCTAGTAGTGTGTCGGACTTTCTCTATTAGTCCATCTATACTGACCTCCATCAGGTTGCAAATTAAAAATAATTTTTATCTGCATCTACAGTACCTCTGAAAAAATATTTGGGCTTCTAGCAGTGTGTGGGACTTGTTCTATTAGTCCATCTATACTGACCTCCATCAGGTTGCAAACTGAATATATTTTTTTCTGCATCTACCTCTGAAAAAATATTTGGCCTTCTAGTAGTGTGTCGGACTTTCTCTATTAGTCCATCTATACTGACCTCCATCAGGTTGCAAATTAAAACTAATTTTTATCTGCATCTACAGTACCTCTGAAAAAATATTTGGGCTTCTAGCAGTGTGTTGGACTTGTTCTATTAGTCCATCTATACTGACCTCCATCAGGTTGCAAACTGAATATATTTTTTTCTGCATCTACCTCTGAAAAAATATTGGGCTTCTAGCTGTGTGTGGGTCTTGTTCTATTAATCCATCTATACTGACCTCCATCAGGTTGCAAACTGAATATATTTTTTTCTGCATCTACCTCTGAAAAAATATTTGGCCTTCTAGTAGTGTGTCGGACTTTCTCTATTAGTCCATCTATACTGACCTCCATCAGGTTGCAAATTAAAACTAATTTTTATCTGCATCTACAGTACCTCTGAAAAAATATTTGGGCTTCTAGCAGTGTGTGGGACTTGTTCTATTAGTCCATCTATACTGACCTCCATCAGGTTGCAAACTGAATATATTTTTTTCTGCATCTACCTCTGAAAAAATATTGGGCTTCTAGCTGTGTGTGGGTCTTGTTCTATTAATCCATCTATACTGACCTCCATCAGCTTGCAAACTGAATATATTTTTTTCTGCATCTACCTCTGAAAAAATATTTGGCCTTCTAGTAGTGTGTCGGACTTTCTCTATTAGTCCATCTATACTGACCTCCATCAGGTTGCAAATTAAAACTAATTTTTATCTGCATCTACAGTACCTCTGAAAAAATATTTGGGCTTCTAGCTGTGTGTGGGACTTGTTGTATTAGTCCATCTATACTGACCTCCATCAGGTTGCAAACTGAATATATTTTTTTCTGCATCTACCTCTGAAAAAATATTTGGCCTTCTAGTAGTGTGTCGGACTTTCTCTATTAGTCCATCTATACTGACCTCCATCTGGTTGCAAATTAAAAATAATTTTTATCTGCATCTACAGTACCTCTGAAAAAATATTTGGGCTTCTAGCTGTGTGCGGGACTTGTTGTATTAGTCCATCTATACTGACCTCCATCAGGTTGCAAACTGAATATATTTTTTTCTGCATCTACCTCTGAAAAAATATTTGGCCTTCTAGTAGTGTGTCGGACTTTCTCTATTAGTCCATCTATACTGACCTCCATCAGGTTGCAAATTCAAAATAATTTTTTTCTGCATCTAACCCAGCCAATAGTTTTGGCCTAATACCACAGTTTGGCCACTCAGCTCTGCTCGGTTACCATCCATTGTTTTTTTGTGCAAACAACTCCAGAGTTGTGAATTAGTTAACCACCAAAATGAGTGGAAAAAGGCCTGCTGCTGGTGGAAAGGGGAATAGGCGTGTTGGGAAGGGGAAAAAAGGTTGTGTCCGTGGGGTAGGTGTTAAAGCAACAGTAACATCTGCAGAAGAAAGACCATCTTCCAGCCAAACTAAAATGTCTACTTCTTTTAGCGGACAATGTGATAAGATCCCTTTCTTACGGCCACGCCAATCGCTACAAATTCCAGATGAGGCACAAAAACAGCAGGTGCTTCAACGGATATCAAGTGCTCCTTTAAGTGGGCTCTCCTCCACATCAACTTCAACATCACAAATACTCCAGTCCTCAAAGGTGTCACCCAAATCGCACTTGCTTCCTCACAGCTCCCAAATCTCCAGCTGCCCGTCTGAGTATGAGGTAGAACAGATGGTTGAGTCTGCAGAGCTGTTTACTCATACTATAGCCTGGGAATCAGAGGTCGACTCCAGCGCTTCTGTGAATCCAGACGAGGAAATGATCTGCACTGATGCCCAGAATCTTTATTAGTCGGATCCAGGACCAGACGCAGAAGGTTCTGACCATAATGTAGACCCTCATTCCCAAACTGTAACTTCTGTTGGTGGAGACAATGAGGAAGACGATGATAAGACTCAAATACCTGATTGGAGCGACAGCTTTAGTTTTTTGTCAGGGCAGGAACAGGTTGGCTCTGAGGACGACGGGTGTGATAACGCACAGGGTGATGATGATGAGGTCGGAGATCCCACTTACTGTCAACCCACAGTCAGCCAAGAGATGAGGTCAGCAGAGGAGGTGGAGGAAGATGCTAGTGACGACGAGGTCAGGTTGCGCCTTCCTGGACAGAGACGTAGTACTGGAAGCACGTCAACAACTGCATCCTCAAACACAACTCTGCCTCTCACCACAAGTCGTGGTGGCTCTTCAGGTCGCATGGGTGCTAAGCCTTGCATAGCCTGGGCATTTTTTCAGATCGATAAAGATGACCCAACTCGTGTTATCTGTAACATTTGTCAGCAAAAGCTAAGTAGAGGCCAAAAAATACATAGTTTGAGTACTTCATGCATGAACCGGCACATGGACATGAAGCATAAGTTGCAGTGGGAAGCTCAGTGTGCTACAATGCGGCCTAGCCGGCCGGGCCAACCACCGTCTGCCATATCTTGTGCATCCGCGGCCTCTTCATCCTCTGTGACTGGGGGGACAGCAGTCACACCTGTTTTGGGGCGCAGACCTGCCACCTCTTTACCCGCAACAGCCAGCGTGATTGGCAGGTCATCATTTTCTTTGGAGGTGGTAACACCAGCTGGTGTTGAGCGCTGTCCGACATCGATAGCACCACCTTTGGATGAAGGCAACCTAACATGTCCGCCTGCATCTTCCTCACAGACCGGCAGTTTGCCGGGGACACCCTTATCAACCCCGTCTAAGCACAATAGCCAGCCCTCGGTCCCTCACATGTGGACAAGTAAAAGACCATTTCCTCCTAGCCATGAGAAAGCTAAGAGGTTGAATTTCACCATCTGCAAGCTCTTGGCTACAGAAATGCTGCCTTTCCGCCTGGTGGACACAGAGGATTTTCGAGACCTTATGTCCGTCGCAGTGCCCCAGTACCAGATGCCCAGTCGGCACTACTTCTCAAAGAAAGGTGTGCCTGCGCTCCACCAGCATGTCGCACACAACATCACCGCTTCTTTGAGAAACTCTGTGTGTGACAGGGTGCATTTCACCACAGACACTTGGACGAGTAGGCATGGACAGGGGCGTTACATGTCGCTGACTGGGCACTGGGTAACTATGGTGACAGCAGGACAAGGGGCTGCTGTCCAAGTCTTGCCGTCCCCACGAGTTGTGCGTCAATCCTCTTTATGTCAAAGTTCCTCCACTGCTTCTGCCTCCTCAACCTCCTCTCGGTCTTCCACCTGCACCCAAAGCCTGTCTGGTCATGCCACAAGCTTTCTAACTGCGCAGAAGGGATCCTGCACACCTCCTTACTATGCTGGCAGTAGGGCTCAACGTCATCAGGCGGTTTTTACATTGAAATGTCTGGGAAATGTGAGTCACACAGCTGAGGAGTTGTGGTCAGCTCTGGAGAACCAATTTCATGAATGGTTGTCTCCACTGGACCTGAAACCAGGGAAGGCCGTGTGCGACAATGCTGCAAACCTGGGTGCGGCCCTTCGCCGGGGCAATGTCACACACGTGCCTTGTATGGCTCACGTGTTGAACCTGGTTGTCCAGCAATTTTTAGCCCACTATCCCAGACTAGAAGGCCTTCTGCAGAGGGCACGGTCGCTGTGTGCTCACTTCCGCCATTCGCATCCCGCAGCTCAGCGACTTACATCTCTACAGAAGTCGTTGGGCCTGCCACTTCACCGGCTAAAATGCGATGTGCCTACCGGTGGAATTCAACTCTGCACATGTTGCAGCGACTGTGGCAGCACCGACAAGCCCTGGTGCAATACGTTCTGACATATAGCCTGGGCCAACGAGATTCAAAGGTGGGGCAAATCACGCTGGAGGAGTGGTCTCAGATCAGGGACCTATGCACCCTTCTGCACAGTTTTGAAATGGCGACGAAGATGTTTAGTGCTGACGATGCCATTATCAGCATGACTATTCCGGTGATTTACATGCTGGAGCACATGTTAAACAGAATTCGGAGTCAGGTGGTGGCACAAGAGGAGGTGGAGGAAGTAGAGGAGGAGGAGTTGTATGCGGAAGGGCTAACATCTGCAAGGTCCAGAAGGTCGGCAGCACCAAGGCGGCAGGCATGTGAGGGTGGGGGAGATGGTTTTACCAGGGCGCATGGTAGCAGCCAAACTAGTGAGGAAGGTGCAGGAGCCCAGGAAGAAGTGGAGGACGAACTGATGGAAGACTCATCAGATGAGGGAGACCTTGATCACATTTCTGTTGTGCGAGGTTGGGGGGAGAGGACAGAGGAAGGAAGCATGATTGTTACCTCGCCACCAACACAACAGGGACTTGGTGCTCCTGGATGCGCAACACACATGAGTGCCTTCTTGCTGCACTACCTGCAACATGACCCTCGAATTGTGAGAATTAGAAATAATCCTGACTACTGGGTTGCCACACTGTTAGATCCCCGGTACAAAAGTAAATTTGCAGAAATTATTCCTGCCATAGAAAGGGATGCACGCATGCAGGAGTATCAGCAGAGACTGTTGCAGAATCTTACATGTGCTTTTCCACAAAATACCAGTGGTGCACGTAGTGAATCTCACAGTTCCAACTTGCCAACCGTGGGACCGTCAAGTGTTCAGCACTCAAACCGTAACAGAACCACAGTATCTGCTGGTAACATCAATTTTGCGGAATCATTTCACCACTTTTTTAGCCCATCCTTTGCAAGGCCACAGGAGACAAGAAGTCTGACACATAGTCAACGCCTAGAGACGATGGTACAGGAGTATCTCCAAGTAAACATTGAAGCCACGACTGTGTCACTGGACCCTTGCTCTTTTTGGGCTTCCAATCTGGATAAATGGCCGGAGCTAGCCACTTACGCCTTGGAGATCTTGTCATGCCCCGCAGCCAGCGTTCTGTCTGAACGTGTGTTCAGCGCTGCTGGTGGTGTGCTGACAGATAAGCGCACGCGGCTCTCCACTGATAATGTAGACAGACTCACGTTCATAAAGATGAACAAATCATGGATCCGAAACGACTTTTCTACCCCTGTGTCATCCTGGGGAGAGTAAAAGCTTGATGATTGGTTAAAATCACCCTACCAAACGTTTTAAGCTTTCAAATTACTAATCATGTTTATCTGTATCTTGACTGGAAAATAATTTGGGCTTTGTAGCAGTGTGCAGCACTGATCCTATTAGGCCATCTATAATAAGCTCCACCAGATTTAAAATTAAAAATAATTTTTAGCTGCATCTAGCCCGGAAAATAATTTTGGGGCTCCGAGATGCGCAAGACACATAAGTGCCTTCTTGCTGCACTACCTGCAGCATGGCCCTCATATTGTCAGAAGTAATCATGACTACTGGGTCGCCACACTCTTAGATCCCCCAAACTTTTCGATCAACCTTTTCATTTTAATAAAGACCAAAAAAATGGTCATTTTTGAAATTATAAGCATTAGCAGGTTGTTAGAAACTGAAATCAAACAGTTTTCAACTCAAAACTTTTTTCTAGGTGATGTTACATTTTCACATAGGACCCCTTGTTCGAAAGGAGCTTCTGAACTCTCTCGTCCATTGAATTTGTCAGGTTTTGGATGGTTTCTGCTTCAATTGTTTTGCATGACGACAGAATACCCTCCCAGAGCTGTTGCTTAGATGTGAACTGCCTCCCGCCATCATAGACACTCCTTTTAATGATGCTCCAAAGGTTCTGAATGGGGTAGAGGTCAGGGGAGCATGGGGGTCACACCATAAGTTTGTCCCCTTTTATGCCCATATCAGCCAGAGATGCAGATGTTTTATGTGCAGCATGAGATGGTGCATTATCATGCAGAAAAATGATCTTGCTGTGAAATACACGGTTCTTCTTCTTGAACCATGGCAGGAAGTGCTGTTTGAGAAAATCCACATACATTATGGAGTTCATCTTTAGCGCCTTCAGGGATCCTAAAGGGGCCGACAATCTCTCTCCCCATGATTCCAGCCCAAAACATTACTCCACCTTCTCCTTGTTGGCGCTGTAGCCGTGTTTGCGTGGGGTGTCCATCAACCAGCCATCCTCCACTCCATCCATCTGGACCATCGAGCGCTGCACGGCACTCATCCGTGAACAAAACAGTTTTGAAATCAGTCTTCATGTAATGTTTGGCCCACTGGAGCCGTTTCTGCTTGTGTGAAGTGGATAGAGGAGGTCGACAGGATGGCGTATGCACAGCTGCAAACCTCTGAAGGACCCTGCATCTTGTTGTTCGGGGGACATTGGAGGCACCAGCAGCTTCAAAAACTTGTCTGCTGCTATGACAAGGCTTTTTTGCCGCTGATCTTCTAACCTGACGTAATTGCCTGTAGGAAAGAGTCCTCAATTTGCCCTTATCAGCACGCACACGTGTGTACTGTGAATCAGCTACATACTTCTTGATTGCCAAGACACTTCATCCTGATCATCGCACAATGTTGATTGTAGTCATGCCTTGACTTAAACACTCCACAATTTGTTGCTTCTCAGCAGCCGACACATCCTTTTTCTTTCCCATTTTGGCAGAAAATGTAGGCTGATTAATAATGTGAGAGAGCCTTCTTAAGTAGTCTTGCCTTTCATTGGACACACCTGCCAAACTAATTAGCACAGGTGTCTGCAATTGCTTACAGTGATATAAAGAGCCCTGACACACATCACCATCAATGAGTTTAACTGACAAACAAACAAATTCTTCCCTTATCACTCCTAAACACTTTTTGCATAATAATTTGGAACGCGGTGTACATGTGCTTTTCCACAAAACACCAGCGGTTCACGTAGTGAATCTTACAGTTCTAACTTGCCAACCGTGGTCTGTATGGAATTGTTCAATAAAGGGCCCAAAATTAAGATAACATAGATGGGAGAGGTCTCTATGAATAGGAATTCCTAAGTATTTGATACCCTGTGAGGGCCAGGCAAAGGGAAAGTTGGACTGGATGGAATCCTATATGGATTTGGGGAGGGAGACATCGAGGGCCTCAGACTTCGCTGCATTGATTTTAAAATTTTACCATGTAACAAAGTGATCTATTTCAGCCATAACAGCATGGATGGATATATGTGATTGAGTGATATATACTAGGACATCATCAGCAAATAGAGAGCACTTGTACTCGGTGCCTCCCACCTCAATCCACCTAATATTGGGGTTATGGCGAATTGATGAGAGCAGGTGCTCCGTCACTAGGATGTATAAGAGAGGGGACAGAGGACATCCCTGCCTTGTCCCATTGGTGATTGTGAAAGGTGATGAAAATGTTCTGACGCACCCCCTGGGCCTTGGGACACCCGGAGCCGGACCCTTTTTGGTGGATGCTGGTGGTTGTAGTCTTCGTGGCGGCGACCCGGTTCCGTGGCTCAGGGCGGTCAAACCAGTGGCGGAACTATTTATGTGGTTTTGATGTTTAAATGTCCGACTACGCCACCCGTGGATTGCGGTCAGAGTGAACCGCCGCTACAGGGCAGACCGCTGAGGCTGGTGTTGTGGGTGCAGCAGAGCGTAGCATAACTCCCCACGGGAGGAGTATAGCCTCAGGGCAGTGTATGTGGAGGATGGGGGTGATGGTGCAGGGCAGCAGCAGTAACGACACAGAGTCAGTGATGCAGTCCAGGGCCTTTACTCACAGTTCTTATTATCCAGACCACGTCTGCAGGTAACGGCTGCCCACGTCGTACTGTGCTCACCAGGTGAGGGGCTCAGACAACTCCCAGATAACTTTGGAGCACTTCACAGGACCCCCTTTGTGTGTCCTTTGTCTGGCCTTTCTTACCAACACTTCTGTCCGGCTGCCTCGGGCCTCCTCTTGGTAAACTTGGCGCCAGTTTCCCTGACCCTATGTGGTGCCTTCCTAGCGGGTGTAGCGAGGGGCTGCGCCACATAAAATGTCAGAGCCTCCGATTTCTAGCTGAGGGTCGTTTCCTGCCTCCACTAGTTCGGGGACCGGTCTCCCCCTTTGGCCTGACCCCTCCACGCAGGTGGATTCGGGCGTGCGGTGGCGACTCGCCCGTCCGCACCCCTGGGATCCCTTCATTGCTCGTTCCTGGAGCCTTCTCCGCTCCTCTTCCTTCCTTCTCCCTCTTCCAGGCCTGGGCCTCTGTTACTAGGCCCGCCTCCGGAGCAGAGCTCATGCAGAGCCCCTGCTCCCTGCCACTTCTGCTCAGACTTCTCTGCACTGAACTAAGATGGTGCCCACCTTTTATACTCCCTTCTCAATGCACCCAGGAACTGCTTCCTCCCTGCTCCTGCACTACAGGGTTCCCCTTCCTCAGTGTTCCCTCCCCCCACTCCAGCCAGGGACAGGGACTGTCGTGCCCATCTCAGGGGCATATTGGTCGCCCTGCCCCACGGCAATGTGGTGTAATGCATGCAGGTGTCGGGTCCTGATCCACACTCCATCCTTACCTGAGAGTGAGATATCACACCTCTGGGTGAGGTGCAATACGTCTGTAGCAACCGAGCCCTCAGGGTGCTACAGTTCCATTTATCTTCAGCCTAGGTGACGTATTGCGATACAGGGCCGTGATTTTGGCTATAAAAGGGTCCCCTAGACCCCTACCCCAAGCTTTTTAAGAGAATCATATATGGCGTGCCAGGAGACTCTATGGAATGCTTTCTCAGCATCCAACGAGAGTATCTAATTACAAATTTTTAACTGCATCTAGCCCAGGAAATACTTTGTGCCTAGTAGCAGTGTCTGCTAGTCAGCGGATTATCCCGGCTGTTAAGCAAGCTACACCACCTGTAGTTTAGACACTTAATTTTTTCAAAGGAAATGCTTCGGGACCATGGGATACTCAGTGAAGAGCATCAGGAGGCTCCCCAAGGCATAGGGGCTGGGACTGGCAGTAGGATGCCTTGCGGTGGACAGCCGAGCTCGATCCTTATAAAAGCTTTTTAACTGCAGCAGCTTTAGTGGACGCTACTGGAGCTGGAATTACGCGGCTGCTGGCATGAGACTTGCCCTCCAATAGATCCTTGTAATTGGATTCAAAGTGTATTCATTCAAATTAGAGAGACAATTTAAATTAAAAAGCTTAGAGCTGCCTCCACCACAGGGGGGCTCGCTCGACCCACCAGCGGACAGGCACCAGTATTGGGAGAGGGGGGCTGGCCATCAGGGTTCACCGCGGCTCTGGCACAAACCCGGCGACACGGAGGTGGCACGGGCAGGAGCGGACTGGCCGTGTCGGCTTCTCACTTTTTGGATTTTAGAAGGGCATGACATGCCTATATCTGTGTCTCCCCCTCCTTTTACTCCTCCACCTCTTTTATTTTCGCATGACTATATGTACTTGTCACTTTTCCATGTGTTAGTTGTGTCTTCTGAGCAGTTTGTCAGCTTTTGGACACCTTTGAAGGTGTTTTCTATGTGTTTCTATGTGTTTTTGTTTGCCTGCCATTGGTTTTAACGGTGTTCGAAGGTGTTCGACGAACAGTTCGACGAACAGTTCGGCGAACACACGGGTGTTCGATGAACCGAACCGAACTCGAACACTACGGGGGTGGCTCAACACTAATAAATATGTCCAATAAGTTCTGAATATATACTCAAAATGTGCTTGTTGTGTTATGGTGGTACATAAAGCTGATTAAAATAGAATCATATAACCTTAGAGTTGGAAGAGACCTCCGGGGTCATCGTGTCCAACCCCCTGCTCAATGCAGGATTCACTAAACCATCTCAGACAGATGTCGGTCCAGCCTCTGTTTGAAGACTTCCATTGAAGGAGAACTCGCCACCTCTCTTGGCCGCCTGTTCCACTCATTGGTCATCCTCACTGCCAAAAAGTTTTTTCAAATATCTAATTTGTATCTTCTCCCTTTCAGTTTCATCCCATTGCTTTTCGGTGTTTCCATGTGCAAATGATAATAAGGATGATCCCTCTACATTGTGACATCCCTTCAGATATTTGTAGACAGCTATTAAGTCTCCTCTCAGTCTTCTTTTTTACAAGCTAAACATTCCCAGATCCTTTAACCGTTCCTCGTAAGACATAGTTTGCCGTCCGCTCACTATTCTGGTCGCTCTTCTCTGAACTTGCTCCAGTTTTTCGATGTCTTTTTTAAAATGTGGTGCCCAGAACTGGAAACAGTATTCCAGATGGGGTCTGACCAAAGAGGAGTAGAGGTGGATAATTACATGATCTAGACTCTATGCTTCTCTTAATACATCCCAGAATCTGCCACCCGGTTTTTGCTGCCTGATCTGAGAGCAGCGTAATGTAGGAGATAGACCATGATTCCAACAATGTATCACTTAGTTTATTGGGTGCAGCAGTTGTGACACAATCAGGGTTTTTAGATGTAGAATGCAGCAAAACTCAAAAAGCTATCTCCACCCACACCAAGCTCTTTATGTACATTGTGTATTGACAGTGAGCTGCTTATCAGAGGAGGGGCATGGTCAGAACAGGGCTCACATGAGCTGCAGTCCAGGCAGTGATAATCTACTGATGATAAAACATTCATTGCACTCAAACAACAGCACACAGCCTAACAAATGACGCATCACTGAAATCTGTGTCTCAGCCCCTAACTCATGCTATACTCAAATTACTACCAAAAACATGCTGATAGATTCCCTTTAAATGGCTCTTACAGATAACAATGATCACCCAATCATTATCTAATAATCCGATGAGAAACTACAAGCCAAAATGTTTTTTTGACATTGATCACATCTTTTATGTGTACATAAAAAATATTGTTTGCCAGCAGCACATCCTTGCATGTAAGCTGGGATGGCAACAAACCTGTGGACACGGTATGGCAGTTGGGTGGTGAACCATCATACAAAGCCCTTTTTATAATTGAAACATGAAAACACACTTAAACGAACACTGGGTGAGAATACAATTAAATGATCACTTGCTATATCGTCAATTGGCGCTCATTACAGGGATGATGGATGAAACCTTTAATAAGTCCATAGGTGCCTAGAGACCAAACTAAGCATTCCCTCTTATCTCAGCCATGGCGAATAGGATAGGTGTTCGGAGATTGAATTCAAATGGGCAATACTTAAAAAATGTTGAGAAATTGTTCTGTTTCTTTGGAGACAACAACGTTGTGTTGGCTTCTCCATAATGTTTTTGGGGAATTAATTGATTTTTCTACATGGATACATGTTGTACTGTCAAACTCGTTTATACTCTACAAAATATATTGTTGATAGTTGTTTACAGATTCATGGATTCACCAAGAGCCTCGAACGCAGCAATGCCCTTAGCTGATATACTTTTTAGCTTTTTTAGTTTTTTTCTGTGACAGGATCAGCTGCTTAGCAACCCAAAATCTCATCTACCTGCTGCCACTACTGAGATACCCCGCTGTCTGACTGACCTGCTGACCAAGCTTGCAGTTCTTTCTTAACCCTTTCACTGCCTACAAGAGCCAGACATAACCATTGTTCTATTTCACTGAAAATCATTTACAAGGTCCTTTACTCTCATTTATACTTTTAATGAATAAAATCACAAACCTATAAAAACTTTTTTTCCCCATAATAGGAAACGCTCCATGAGCATGGCTACAGTTATTTCTAAGATACTTTTATCCTTTTAGTACAATTCACACTTGTGACATCTCTTCTAGACATTCAACCATTTTGCAATGGATTTTGTAAAGTTAGCCGAGCAGCTTTAGAAATAGGCTAGTAAAATAACCAAGAACCAAAACTATGGAAACCTTATGTGAAATGCAACATTTTTTAACCACAGTTGATCTAATTCTAGATTACAATTCTAGATTTGCTTGTTCACATATATCATGTAAGATCATTTTGTGGTTCTCCTGAGAAAGAAATCAGCACAACTTCAAAACGCGTTGAGAATAAACCACATGTACGTCAAAGGATCTCGGAAATGTTAATTTATACCAGCAGTGCAGCATCATCAGCTTTTCTTCTCCTGTTTCTGATAACCACATTGGAACTTCCAATTGGTGGAGCAGCAGCAGATGGATATTGCACTAAGCCTTTATAAGAGTTGAGTCTCCTTACAACTTAATCAGGAGCGCAAATACCGCACCTAAAAAAAGTCTGTATCCGGATACCGCCCTGTCTATGCTTTCTGTCCATTTTCAGTTTCTCTTCGATACTTGGAAGAATAGAGAATCCAACACTCTTTTAAGGCAGGATTCTTGTCTTTTATAGACCCCAAACATTGATGTAAAAAATGTTGCCTTGAAGCCATCAAGATCAGTTGTGCCATCACTTTCCAACAAACTTTTACATAAAGAGCCGGAGAGAACTGAGCCTTAGAGGTTTTTTCAACATCATAAATAGTTCAAATTGCAAAGTAATTGTTCAATTTCTCATTTAACATTGTGTATTTTATCTTTGTGAACCCTTTCTGATAAAGCCAATACTGAATGTGGACCACTAATGTTTCAGATTCTGAGATTGATGCCACCACAGTCCCTAAAAAATGACTCAAATGGATACTGGTGAGATTGATCATTTTATTTGACTTTGAACAAATATGACCAAATTGAAATAATGGCATACATTTTTTCATTTGGAACTCAGGGGGCATACCGGCTCTCATTGAAGAGACTCTACTGTGTATGAAGAATTATTATCAAGACAATGCTCCATGGGAACAAATATGCAAAGGAGCTTATACATAGTTTCATCTCTTCAATGAGAGTTGGTACTCCCACTGAACTCTGTCTAGTAGAGATGAGCAAAAAGTAAACAGAAAATGGGCATCTGAGGGTAGATAGAAGCATAAATCAATTTTTTCGAGGCGGAAATTGGAAAAAGGTTTTGGCCCAAAAAGAAGTAAAATGGATATTCACACTTAATGCCATGGTACCTCATGGTCTTAATGAATTTAATAGTTTTGTCCCTTTCCTTTAATTACTCCCTCTTCCGTTCATCACTATCCTCGCATCCTCACTATCCCTCTTGAAGTTTCTTGAAGTTTTTTGCTTACTACTACTTTTCTATTGGTCCATTTTTATAATGTTTTTATGATGTTTTTATTACTTGTTTCTTATTTATATTTTCTTTTCTGTTCATTAGTTCTTTCGCCTATTGATGTATCTCTGAGGAGTCTCTTTTGGTCGTTTTTGTGTGTAGAAGGAAGAAATATACCATTATGCCACACTTTGAAATATTCTTTGGGATGGACTATATGCGTATTACGATATGGATATACAAACTTTGCTATGAATACCTTTTTTTTCCCCTTTTGTATTCTGCACTTTTTTGTATTTTGTACCTATCTACACAGTTTTTCTGTAGTTTTGATTATCACGATAATCTTGTTCTCACATTTTTGTGGGTGTGTATATATTATTTACTGTGTGTATCCATTGATATATACTGCTATATTTGATTCCACTTCAATTACCATATTATGTATCTAGTGTTTTATATATATTTATTTTTTTATGTTTTTCTTTATATATATGTGTGTATATATATATATGTGCATATATTTATATACTTTTTTGAATACATTTTTATATATGTATTTTCCATATATATATTTCCTTATGAAGATTCTTTATTTTTATTTTCTAACTTTTTCTACGTATTTTTACTTATTATTTTTTGTTTTAATATTTTACTCTTCATTTCTTCTTTCTTTTTTCTTTTATAGTTATTTTCACGTGTTCACTCCTGTATACACCTGTTTCTTCTATTATACCTACCTGTACCACAGCTTTTTTGCGTTCCAAGGTGGTACGCATGAATTTCCTGCAGATATTTTCTTCTTCCCTTCCCTTTTACCGCAATCCCGGACACTCTTACTACCTCACTTCCAGTTTGCGTTCCAACACGGACCCCGGATGTTCCGCTTACGTCATTTCAGGGTGCCCTTGCGTTCCAACATGACACGCACGCCAGCACCGATGCTGTGGGTAGACCGCGCTCTGGAGAGACGCGGTCTCCTAACAGATCGCTGTTTGGCGCCTCCCTGCATAGCGCTATGCTCACACATTAACATCTACCTCCTCATTGGCCAACTGCCTCATATATACCTCCTCCTTACCCCTTTTTCTTTATCCTGGTAAAAGCCTACGGCGAAACGCTCGTCGGACCTGTGTGGACTCTAAGGGACTTTCAGGTAGTTCATTATATACTTCTATGTTTCTTTTTTAGAACCTCTGACCTATGTACTGCCTTCCTATTTATTCACTTATTGACCTTTTAGTAGCTATGTATTTACTCACTTGGGATATCTTTGTTGCACATTGCACTTTATTTAAATGAACTTTCCCATATGTGTCTTTACTATCATATTTTTAGGCTGGCTATGGTCATTGTGTTCCTATATATGGTCCTAAATATTGATTTATGCTTCTATCTACCCTCAGATGCCCATTTTCTGTTTACTTTTTTCCTCTTTGTATAATTGTCTCTTACATGTTTTTAATGGAATATTTCAATAAATTAGTTTTTTATATTATTGACCATGAGTCACATTTATAGGTTTTATATATAATAAGGGACATCTGGTCACCAAATATTTTGCTATTTTGGATTTATTTAGTAGAGATGAGCGTATCAGGCAAAATTTAAATTTGCCTGTTCATGAGTATTTTTCAAGGAAAATTCACTGAGTTATGCTTGCTAGTGATGAGCGAGCACTAAAATGCTCAGGTGCTCGAAGCTCAGGCCGAGCACATCGTGATACTCGGGTGCTCGACCCGAGCAACGAGTCCAATGTAAGTCTATGGGAAACTCGATCATTTTTCTGGCGGTCCCCCCCGGCGGTCTGCAGAAGGTCAAAAATTGCCCAAATCGATGGGAACAGTGCACAATGAAACATGTCAGGCAGGCAGGCAGAATATATAGGCAAACAGGCAGGCAGGGTATATAGGAGGGTGTATGAAAAACATAACCGGGCACTCGGAACACACTAGTGCCCTCCGATTTTCACGCACCCGTCTCATTAAAAAAGCCGGCAATTCATCAGCCGCATACAGTTATAACATCGGTACCCGACAATTTAGAACAGAAAGAATAAAGCATCACACATAGATTAGATAGAAACATGTCAGTCACATATATAATAAGTACAGTGACATTGTTGGCTACTGTACTTGTCATTTAGTGTTAAAATAAAGTATTTATTAGAAAAAAAAATTGGCGTGGGGTTCCCCGTAATTTTAGTCTCTAGCGGAGGTTAAGCAGATGGCTGGGGCAGATGTTTGAAGCCTGGGAAGGGGGTAATACCCACAGAGCTTCCCAGGCTACTAATATCAGCCCCCAGCTGAATACCTAGCCTTTACTAGGTATTAAAATGGGGGACCCAAAAAAAAATTACATGAGGTCCCCCTATTTTAATAGCTAGCAAAGGCTAGGCAGACAGCTGGGGGCTGATATTAATAGCCCAGGAAGGGTGCCATGAATATTGTCCCTCTCCCAGGCTAGAAACACCAGCCCTCAGCCGCCCCAGAAATGGTGCATCCATAAGATGTGCCAATTCTGGCACTTAGTCTCGCTCTTCCCACTGCCCTGTAGCGGTGGCAGTGGGGTAATGTAGCGTCGGCGTCCCTGCCTCCTGCTAGGCAGGGACGCTGCTCCCCTCACCTCTCCTCTCCGTGCCCGGCGTCCTCCTCTCGCTCTGCTGGCAGCGCGCGCTGCTTCCCGGCCACTGTGCTTAGGGCATGCGCGCGCTCTTAAAGGGGCCGTGCGCGCCGTCCTAAGGAGTCCCCGGCCAATGGCCGAAGGACCTCACCATATATAAGGCACCTCCTCCAAAATGGAGGTGCCCGAACAATGTTGTTGCAAAGCCTTCACTCTGCTTCAGCCCTCAGGTCCCGTTACCAGTTACCTGCCAGTCACCTGCCAGATTCCTGCCTGCTACCTGCCAGTCACCTGCCAGATTCCTGCTTGATACCTGCCTGATATCCGTTTACCTGCTTGCAAGCCTGCGGTCCGACGGTCTGCCTTCCGACACCTGTCAGTCTGTCTATGGACCAGCCTGCCCGCTCACGTGGGAGCGCTCATCTGCTACCTGCCTGCTAGCCTACCTGGAGGCTCCGCCGTCACTTGCCGTGACCACCTGCCTGTCCAGAGACTCTTGCCTGCTCACCTGGGAGTGCTCACCTGCTACCTGTCTGCTAGCCTACCTGGAGGCTCTGCCGTCACTTGCCGTGACCACCTGCCTGTCCAGAGACTCTTGCCTGCTCACCTGGGAGCGCTCACCAGCTACCTGTCTGCTAGCCTACCTGGAGGCTCTGCCGTCACTTGCCGTGACCACCTGCCTGTCCAGAGACTCTTGCCTGCTCACCTGGGAGCGCTCACCTGCTACCTGTCTGCTAGCCTACCTGGAGGCTCTGCCGTCACTTGCCGTGACCACCTGCCCGTCCAGAGACTCTTGCCCGCTCACCTGGGAGCACTCACCTGCTACCTGCCTGCTAGCCTACCTGGAGGCTCTGCCGTCACTTGCCGTGACCACCTGCCTGTCCAAAGACTCTCGCCCGCTCACCTGCGAGCGCTCACCAGCCACCTGCCTGCTGTACTTCTACCCAGAGACTGTCCCTGTCACTTGCCGTGAGTACCCGTCCTTCTACTCAGAGACTGTCCCTGTCACTTGCCGTGACTACCTGCCCTTCTACCCAGAGACTGTCCCTGTCACTTGCCGTGACTACCTGCCCTTCTACCCAGAGACTGTCCCTGTCACTTACCGTGACTACCTGCCCGTCTTCTCTGGGAGCCACCCGCTTCCTTACAAGGACCGCCCCCTTGTATAGTTGCTCAGAGGTTCCGCCTCCCAGACCCGTTACAGTTTGCTCGGGCCATGGAACCCCGTGGCACCCAAGCTCCCTCGCTCTCGGACCTATGTCATGAACTGTTCCGTCAGAGGTCCCAACAGGAGTCCATCCTGAGTCATCTGCGGAATGTCAACTCTCGCCTGGACACTCTGACTGCTCCACCAGCAACCACCGCTAGTGTCATGACTCGCAGCCCGGCAGCGCCGCTGCCCACCAATACCATGGCATCCTGCCCCGGACCCCGGCTTTCTGCACCTCTACGTTTCGGAGGCGACCCCGCTCAAGCTCGGGGCTTCATAAACCAGTGCACCCTGCACTTTGAACTCCTGTCCCACCAGTTTATCTCTGACCGGGCCAAAGTAGCCTTCATCATGTCCCATCTCACGGGGGAGGCACTGGCTTGGCTAAATGCTCTATGGGAGAGAGGAGACCCCCTGGTGTCCAACCTGCCAGCCTTTCTCACGGCTTTCCAGAAAGTCTTCGACGAACCCGGACGGAAGACCTCATCCGCATCATCCCTGCTACGCCTCCATCAAGGAAATCTCACCGTGGGCCAATATGCCATACGGTTCCGTACCCTTGCTTCGGAGCTGGCCTGGGATAACGACGCCCTGGTGTCTGTCTTTTGGGAGGGTCTGTCCGGCCGTATTAAAGATGAACTCGCCGGTCGGGACATACCTACCACTCTCGACGACTTAATAACTCTTGCCACCCGGATTGACATCCGGTTCCAGGAACGCGCCAAAGAGGTCACCCGTGAGAGGAGGTTTCCACGTCTAGCCTCTACCTTTCGGAAACCTGTCACTTCTCCCGCTACTCCCCAGGCGCACTCACCCGAGCCTATGCAGGTCGACCAGACCAAGATGGTCAAAACCCGTCAAGAGTTACGCCATACCGAGGGGAGCTGCTTCTACTGTGGCAGTAAGGAGCACCGGATCCGTTCCTGCCCGGAGAAGTCGGGAAACGCCTGTGTCTAGGATCGCTCAGAGAGGTCGTCCTAGACAAGAGTAAACCCTCTACATCTCTGTTGCTGTCGGTCTCTATCATCTGCGGGGAGAACCGTTATTTTGAACTAGCCCAACTTGACTCTGGAGCTGCCGGAAATCTCATTTCTCAGTCTCTGGTAGAGAAATACCGCATTCCCACCAAACCTCTAGCTGTACCCTTATCTATCGCTGCCGTGGATGGGGGCCTCTTACCACATCCCATCCAACTCATCACCGAATCCATAACCCTGCAGGTGGGAATGCTGCACTCTGAGAGCATCTTCTTTCATGTTCTGCCTGGACTCTCTCACGCCCTCTTACTAGGCCTACCTTGGCTTCAGAGACATGCACCCGTGCTTGATTGGCAGACCGGAGAAGTCCTTCGCTGGGGACAGGACTGCCATAAGACTTGTTTAGTTCCCGTCCATCCTGTCCGTCCTTCTCCTACTCCAGCCAATCTACCTGGTCTTCCGGCTCCTTATTGGTCGTATGCGGACGTCTTTAATAAAAAGGAGGCAGAGACATTACCCCCTCATAGACCATACGACTGCCCAATCGACCTGATGCCCGGCGCTACTCCTCCCCGAGGGCGCATTTACCCTTTGTCCGCTGCTGAGACCCGATCCATGTCAGAGTATATTGAGGAGAATCTGGCCCGGGGATTCATCCGGAAATCTACTTCCCCGGCGGGAGCAGGCTTCTTCTTCGTCAAAAAGAAGGATGGCTCACTCCGTCCCTGTATAGACTATAGAGGCCTTAACCAGATCACGGTGAAGAATAAATACCCCCTTCCGCTCATTCCGGAATTATTTGACCGTCTGAGGGGGGCTAGAATCTTCACCAAGCTGGACCTCCGTGGGGCGTATAACCTGGTCCGTATCCGTCAGGGGGATGAATGGAAGGCGGCATTCAACACCTGGGACGGCCACTATGAATACCTGGTAATGCCCTTCGGTCTCTGTAACGCTCCCGCCGTCTTTCAAGAGTTGGTCAATGACATCTTCCGGGACCTTCTCTACTCCTGCGTAGTGGTGTACCTGGACGACATCTTGGTCTTCTCTCCGGATCTCCCCACACACCGGAGGGATGTTCGTCAGGTTCTGCTCAGGCTCAGGCTGAACCACCTCTACGCTAAATATGAGAAGTGCCTCTTTGAGCAGACCTCGCTTCCGTTTTTGGGCTACATAATTTCTCAGACCGGCCTACGAATGGATCCTGAGAAACTGTCTGCCATCGAGAAGTGGCCTCGACCAGAGGGGTTGAAGGCTATTCAGCGGTTCCTGGGCTTCGCCAACTACTACCGCCTCTTCATACCGCACTTCTCTTCCCGGACTGCCCCAATCTCTGCGCTCACCCGTAAGGGCACTAATCCCAGAGAATGGCCGCCCGAAGCTGAGGAGGCCTTTCTTTCCTTAAAACAGGCTTTCTCTTCCGCCCCGGTGCTGCATCGCCCGGACGGCAACAAGCAATTCTTCCTGGAAGTTGACGCCTCCTCCTCTGGAGCCGGAGCGGTACTTACCCAAAAATCGTCTTCCGGGAGAATGGTAACTTGCGGCTTCTTCTCCAAACTCTTCTCCTCTTCCGAGCGCAACTATTCTATAGGAGACCGAGAGTTATTGGCCATTAAGCTGGCATTGGAGGAGTGGCGTTACCTGCTCAAGGGGGCTCTTCAACCGGTAATAATTTACACGGACCACAAGAACTTGGCTTACTTCCAGAGTGCCCAGAGACTTAACCCGCGCCAAGCCCGGTGGTCCTTGTTTTTTGCTCGCTTTGATTTTGTTCTTCATTTTCGCCCGGCTGACAAAAACATCAAAGCTGACGCCTTGTCCCGATCCTTCCTGGTGTCTGATCTTGAGGAGGAACCTAAACACATCATCGATCCCGCCAGAGTAATGCAGGTGGCCCCCGTGAGTCTAAATCGTCTCCCTCCCGGTAAGATGTTCGTAACGGTATCTGATCGCGAGAAGATCCTACACTGGGGTCACTCGTCTAAACTTGCTGGCCATGCCGGTCAGAAAAAGACCCTCCAGCTTATCACCCGGCACTACTGGTGGCCTACCCTGCACAAGGACGTAATAGACTTTGTTTCTGCCTGTGTGTCCTGCGCCCGCAACAAGGTTCCGAGACACCTGCCAGCCGGTCGCCTCCTTCCTCTTCCAGTACCTGCTGCCCCCTGGCAGCATATAGCTATGGACTTCATAACAGATCTCCCTGTCTCTGCCGGTTGTACGGTCATTTGGGTGGTCGCTGACCGCTTTTCCAAAATGGCTCATTTCATTCCCCTGCCAGGCCTCCCATCTGCACCCGAGCTGGCTAAAGACTGTATCCGCCACATCTTCCGTCTCCATGGCCTGCCCCTCCACATCGTGTCGGATCGTGGGGTTCAGTTCACCTCACTCTTCTGGAGAGCGACATGTAAGCTGCTAGACGTCACCCTGGACTTCTCCTCCGCATACCACCCACAGTCCAATGGTCAAGTGGAGCGGATCAATCAGATCCTGACCAGTTACCTCCAGCACTTCGTTAATGCCCACCATTCAGACTGGGTGGATCTCCTGCCATGGGCCGAATTCTCTTACAATAATCACGAGAGCGAATCTTCCTCCAAATCCCCGTTTTTTTGTAGTCTTCGGTCAGCATCCTCGGATCCCATTTCCCATCTCCACCTCGGTGGACAATCCGGCTGCGGAATCTCTCGTTAGCAAATTTTCCTCCATTTGGGAGAGTACCCAATCCGCACTCCTTCAGTCGTCCGAGCGGATGAAAAAACACCCTGACAAAAAACGCCTGGATCCTCCACAATTCCGTCCTGGAGATAAAGTCTGGCTCTCGTCCAAGTATGTCCGGCTCAAGATTCCTTCCTACAAGTTAGGGCCTCGGTTCATCGGCCCACTAGAAGTTATCAAACAAATCAACCCAGTGGCCTATAAATTGAAACTCCCGGCCAACTTGCGGATCCCTAACTCCTTCCATGTATCTCTCCTCAAACCCGTGGTACTTAACTCTTTTTCAAAGTCTACAGGTACGCCTCCTGCTCCGGTTTCCGCTGAAAACGAGTTTGAGGTAGAGAACATTTTGGCCACCAAAAGGGTAAGAGGAAAAACCTTTTTTCTGGTAGATTGGAAGGGGTTTGGTCCCTAGGAGAGAACGTGGGAGCCCCGGGAGAACATCCATGCCCCTCTCATCCTTGATAAATTTCTGTCTGGCCTAAAAAAGGGGGTGCCTAAAGGGGGGGTACTGTAGCGTCGGCGTCCCTGCCTCCTGCTAGGCAGGGACGCTGTTCCCCTCACCTCTCCTCTCCGTGCCCGGCGTCCTCCTCCCGCTCTGCTGGCAGCGCGCTGCTTCCCGGCCACTGTGCTTAAGGCGAGCGCGCGCTCCCCCTCTCTTAAAGGGGCCGAGCGCGCCGTCCTAAGGAGTCCCCGGCCAATGGCCGGAGGACCTCACCATATATAAGGCACCTCCTCCAAAATGGAGGTGCCCGAACAATGTTGTTGCAAAGCCTTCACTCTGCTTCAGCCCTCAGGTCCCGTTACCAGTTACCTGCCAGTCACCTGCCAGATTCCTGCCTGTTACCTGCCAGTCACCTGCCAGATTCCTGCTTGATACCTGCCTGATATCCGTTTACCTGCTTGCAAGCCTGCGGTCCGACGGTCTGCCTTCCGACACCTGTCAGTCTGTCTATGGACCAGCCTGCTCGCTCACCTGGGAGCGCTCACCTGCTACCTGCCTGCTAGCCTACCTGGAGGCTCCGCCGTCACTTGCCGTGACCACCTGCCTGTCCAGAGACTCTTGCCTGCTCACCTGGGAGCGCTCACCTGCTACCTGTCTGCTAGCCTACCTGGAGGCTCTGCCGTCACTTGCCGTGACCACCTGCCTGTCCAGAGACTCTTGCCTGCTCACCTGGGAGCGCTCACTTGCTACCTGTCTGCTAGCCTACCTGGAGGCTCTGCCGTCACTTGTGACCACTTGCCTGTCCAGAGACTCTTGCCTGCTCACCTGGGAGCGCTCACCTGCTACCTGCCTGCTAGCCTACCTGGAGGCTCTGCCGTCACTTGCCGTGACCACCTGCCTGTCCAAAGACTCTTGCCCGCTCACCTGGGAGCGCTCACCAGCCACCTGCCTGCTGTCCTTCTACCCAGAGACTGTCCCTGTCTCTTGCCGTGAGTACCCGTCCTTCTACTCAGAGACTGTCCCTGTCACTTGCCGTGACTACCTGCCCTTCTACCCTGAGTCTGTCCCTGTCACTTGCCGTGACTACCTGCCCTTCTACCCAGAGTCTGTCCCTGTCACTTGCCGTGACTACCTGCCTGTCTTCCCTGGGAGCCACCCGCTTCCTTACAAGGACCGCCCCCTTGTATAGTTGCTCAGAGGTTCCGCCTCCCAGACCCGTTACAGGTAATAGGGCAGGGGTTGATGTCAGCTTATAATGCCAGCTGACATCAAGCCCAGGTTAGTAATGGGGAGGCGTCTATAAGACATCCCCATTACTAACCCCATAGTGAAAGTGAAAAAAAACACCAACACCCAGATTAAAATCTTTTGTTTGAAATAAACACACAACACTTTAATATTCTAAATTAAACTCTACTTACCATTACGCCCATTCCAGCTGAAGCCAATGTCTCCTGCAATAAAAGTAAAATAATTAACCAACCTCATCCTTACCTTTCCATGGTTCCCACGACGGCTCCAGCTCTGCTACATTGAGATGGCAGGCTGGATCGTAATAGAATGCTGCCATCCAGCTTGCCATGCCGCAGAGACACTGAGAAGCCTTGCGCTCCTCAGTGTCTTGCTGTGACCGGCATCCAGATGAACTCAGCTCACCTCATGCACGTCACTGACAGCGTGGGAGAATTCTCCTGCTCACGCCTCTCCATTATTAACCTGGGCTTGATGTCAGCTGGCATTATAAGCTGACATCAACCCCAGCCCTATTACCCCACTGCCACCGCTACAGGGCAGTGGGAAGAGCGAGGCTAAGTGCCAGAATTGCCGCATCCTATGGATGCGCCATTTCTGGGGCGGCTGAGGGCTGGTGTTTCTAGCCTGGGAGGGGCCAATATTCATGGCACCCTTCCTGGGCTATTAATATCAGCGCCCAGCTGTCTGCCTAGCCTTTGCTAGCTATTAAAATAGGGGGACCTCACGTCATTTTTTTTTGGTTCCCCCATTTTAATAGCTAGTAAAGGCTAGGTATTCAGCTGGGGGCTGATATTAGTAGCCCCAGCCGTCTGCTTAACCTCCGCTAGAGACTAAAATTACGGGGAACCCCACGCCAATTTTTTTTTAAATAAATCCTTTATTTTAACACTAAATGACAAGTACAGTAACCAACACTGTCACTGTACTTCATGTATATGTGACTGACATGTTTCTATCTATCTAATCTATGTGTGATGCTCTATTCTTTCTGTTCTAAATTGTCGGGTACCGGTGTATGCCGCTGATGAATTGCCGGCTTTTCATGTTTCACTGAGCACTTTTCCCATCGATTTGGGCAATCGCTGTAATGCCACAACCACCATGGCTGTGGCATTACAGTGAGTGGCAGGCAATCACTGCATGTTGATTGGTGCTCTAAATAGCGCAAAACATGGAGGACGGGGACCTGAGCATCCATCCGAGCATCGCGCAAGTACTCGGCGAGCGCCGAGCATCTCGAGTACTGAGATGCTCGGGCGAGTACCGAGCAGTGGAGAGCAAGCTCGCTCATCACTAATGCTTGCAAATTTAATGTTCCTTATTATGCTTTGTGGTCTATTTAGACCCCAGAGCATAAACAGTGTAATATGCAAAAATGTTTGTAAAAATCCTTATAATTACCTTTCCAATCACTTCTCTGGCCCCTCCGCTACTCACTTCCAGTTTTCATGAGCCATGATATCTCTTTTTGCACCATGACCTTCCACACTCATGTGAAGATTTCTCTCGTGCCTTATGAAAGCTGGATGTCGCAGAAATTGTAGTCTGACCAGCGGAGGATCAGAAGATGCATCGAGGACCAGACAGTTGGTAGTGAGTAGCGGAAGGCTGGAGAATTGAGTGGTATGGTGAGTGCAATAATATTTTTTAACCTTAGCATGGCCGTTTATGGATCAGAAAAATAGTGGCCAGTGGCCACCATTTGTCAAGGGCATGTCTGAGGTGACACAGTCGCCCTGCAATTGGTTGCAGGAGATCTCTACGTTTGGCATTACAGACATCTTCTTAGAGGCTGGCTGTCTCTAGGACTCAGTGGCTACCTCCCTCTGGCTAATCAGCTCCCTGGCCTGGGTGTATAAATACCTGGTGTGTCTGAGAGGGAGGTGCCGGCTATATTCATTACTACTTGTGAGGCTTTAGCAAGAGCAGTACTTCGTACTCTCTGGAGCTTGAGTTCGTGTGCTCATTTGTTTGAAGTCATCTAAAGCTAAGCAATCCCCCCCTGTTTGTCTACCCTTGTTGTCTATAGAGTTTAGTGAAGATTGACAAGTGCTCATCTCCTTCATTCCCTAGCCTTAGCCATATGCCAGGGAAAGTCAGGACAAGACACGCGTGCGGCGATTGTTGAAGAGCCAATATAGGGACAGTAGTTGAAACAGGGTGACACTAGACCAGACAAGGAGGTCTCCACTCGCCCCTTTCCCTAGTGTCTGGGCTCCCTTTCCCTCTTCCCTCTGTGTGGCACTAAGTCTTTCCCACACCTTGCGTGACACCATTTTGCTGAATCCACGTGGACGCAAACTATGAAAATTATGCATTTTGGCAAATGTGGATTTTTGTAAAATTTGAGTATAATTCAATTCCACCTGAATTTATTAACTTATCTATACAAAAACCTGGAAACAGTGCTGTATGTTGATTGGTCTCTAGTTTGGCTAATGTGCTATTTTCTATTCCAAACTCTAACAAAATAAGATGATTGGTTTAATTTAGGAAATTGGAGATATGCGAGGGAATATACTGTATATACATAGATTGGTCAAATATTTGGCTAGTATACGGTGGGATCTACTGTATGTTTAGTTCATTCAAACCACCATACACCTTGTTAACAATTAAAAGAGATCTGCTTCTATTAATATCTCAGATTGAGAATCTAAAATTAATTTGTTGCATTTGGTCAGTGTTAAGAGAATCGACTGTTAGTTGCTGTATACATACTGTAGATTACTCTAGATATCACGGAGGTGTAATCATTCAGGAGTCTGGTGAACGTAGTCTATTTATCACGTTGCAGAGACGATTAAAGTCCATATATGTCTTCTGAACTAATCAGCTAATGCTGGATCGAGTCCCAGTGCCTCAGACACTTGAACACAGAGTCCTCTTTGTGACGGAGAAGCCAAAAATGGCAGTTTCCCCCTCACTGTTTCTATCGTTCTTTCAAATAATGTATTTAAAAACTTGTGCACGCATAAGCTTCCTTTTAATGAATGAGTCCCTTTGTGCCAGCACACTCCAGTGTCCATAGACAACAAGGACTCCGTTATTGCAAAACATTTTTAACACGTTCCATTTGTCAGTCAAGTTAAAGATGGCCTCAATAGACAAATTTCAGTGATATCTTTGTAATCTTCGAGATGAAAAAAGGAAACAAAATTTATGATGTCAGCATATGAATATACACTGCTCAAAAAAATAAAGGGAACACTTAAATAACAGAATATAACTCCAAGTAAAACTTCTGTGAAATCAAACTGTCCACTTAGGAAGCAACACTGATTGACAATCAATTTCACATGCTGTTGTGCAAATGGAATAGACAATAGATGGAAATTATTGGCAATTATCAAGACACCTCAATAAAGGAGTGGTTCTGCAAGTGGGGACCACAGACTACATCTCAGTACCAATGCTTTCTGGCTGATGTTTGGGTCACTTTTGAATGTTGGTTGTGCTTTCACACTTGTGGTAGCATGAGATGGACTCTACAACCCACAGAAGTTGCTCAGGTAGTACAGCTCATCCAGGATGGCACATCAATGCGAGCTGTGGCAAGAAGGTTTGCTGTGTCTGTCAGCGTAGTGTCCAGAGGCTGAAGGCGCTACCAGGAGACAGGCCAGTACACCAGGAAACGTGAAGGGGGCCGTAGGAGCGCAACAACCCAGCAGCAGGATCGCTGCCTCCGCCTTTGTGCAAGAAGGAACAGGAGGAGTACTGCCAGAGCCCTGAAAAATGACCTCCAGCAGGCCACAAATGTGCATGCGTCTGCACAAACGGTTAGAAACTGACTCCATGACGGTGGTATGAGGGCCCAACGTCCACAGATGGGGGTTGTGCTCACAGCCCAGCACCATGCAGGATGCTTGGCATTTGCCACAGAACACCAGGATTGGCAAAGTCGTCACTGGCACCCTGTGTTCTTCACAGATGAAAGCAGGTTCACACTGAGCACATGTGACAGACATGACAGAGTCTGGAGACGCCGTGGAGAGCGATCTGCTGCTTGCAACATCCTTCAGCATGACCGGTTTGGCAGTGGGTCAGTAATGGTGTGGGGTGGCATTTCTTTGGAGGGCCGCACAGCCCTCCATGTGCTCGCCAGAGGTAGCCTGACTGCCATTAGGTACCGAGATGAGATCCTCAGACCCCTTGTGAGACCATATGCTGGTGCGGTTGGCCCTGGGTTCCTCCTAATGCAGGACAATGCCAGACTTCATGTGGTTGGAGTGTGTCAGCAGTTCCTGCAAGATGAAGGCATTGAAGCTATGGACTGGCCCGCCGTTCCCCAGACCTGAATCCGATTGAGCACATCTGGGACATCATGTCTCGCTCCATCCACCAACGTCACGTTGCACCACAGACTGTCCAGGAGTTGGCAGATGCTTTAGTCCAGGTCTGGGAGGAGATCCCACAGGAGACCATCCACAACCTCATCAGGAGCATGCCCAGGCATTGTAGGGAGGTCATACTGGCACGTAGAGGCCACACACAATACTGAGCCTCATTTTGACTTGTTTTAAGGACATTACATCATGGTTGGATCAGCCTGTAGTGTGTTTTTCCACTTTAATTTTGGGGGTGACTCCAAATCCAGGCATCCATTGGTTAATAAATTTGATTTCCATTGATGATTTTTGTGTGATTTTGTTGTCAGCACATTCAACTTTGTACTGAACAAAGTATTCAATGAGAATATTTCATTCATTCAGATCTAGGATGTGTTATTTGAGTGTTCCCTTTATTTTTTTGAGCAGTGTAGATCAAGGCATAAATATATAAAAACAAGGGACATACAAGAGTGTCTACTTTAGCTCGGTTGAAAAATCAATAAAATAGTTTTTTGATTGGTCAATAGTTTTTTTTTATAATATGTAAGACATCACTGAATGAAAAGGTACCACTGTCCATGTCCAAATGAGTTACATAAATCTCTAATCAGCATTGAAGGGGATACTGTATGCGCTCATGTTCCATATATTTTAGCAATTACTCGTAACTGGCCATAATTCACTTTCTCTATAAGATTTACTAAGACATATAGAGGTAGTATAAATGGGGTTGTTCAGTCTAAAATGAAAAGTCTGCATGACTGCTGATTTGTGATCCCTCCAAGGGCACACACTGTGCGCTGCGAGAATTCGCCATTGTCTACTTTAGGAACGGCGATCAAGTATGCAATATGCATTCTTCCGGGCAGAATCCGTCTAGAACCTGCTCAATACAAGTATATTTAGCGAGGCGCACCCCATAGTGGGTCTCCAAGATCTAAATATAAGATATATTCTAAAATGATTAACTGAAAAGGAAAACCGGTACATGAAAATATAACATTGATTTACATAGGAACACATTATGAAAATGCGCTTTTCTTGTTTTCCTTAAAGGGAATCTGTCACCACATTTGACCAATGTAATCTATTACTATCGGGATACAGGTTATAAAATGCTGAGAAAAGTCCTCCCTGTATCCCTCATATCAGATGCCTTGGGGTTGATAAATCATCTTTTATCTCTTTATGTAAATTACCTCTTCCAGGCTATATAGGCAAAAATGAAAGCTGGCATATTTAAGTGATCTCACTTGGTTTTTATACCTTGAGAAAGGAGCTTGTTCGACATAGAGACGCGTTAATATTAATTGAAACCGTTTTGGAATCCCTAGGCTCGTCATTCCCGCAGTGAAGCTCGCCTAAACTAACCAGCTTCCATTTTTGTAATTATACCTCTGGAAGAACCTTTTCCTCCAGCCACAGGCTTTCCAGACGGTATTGCCCTATTTTTGTGCACTTCTGTCCCTCTCCAGAGCTTCTCTTCCAGACTCTCAGGAGGACGCTGCTCGGAAGATAACTCTGCCTCCAGAGCTTATTTTACATGAAGGTGGAGTTACCAGTGTGATGTGTTATGACCACTCTCTGCTCGCCTGATCTCACTGCAGAGCTGTGTGTGATTATACCTGACACATCAGCAGGTTCCTCTCAGCTTCCATTTTACAGGCAGACAGTGTTACAATATTGTTGCAATACAGCAGAGCTCGGAGAGCTGCAAAAATGTGTTTGCAAAAAGACAAATTTAATTTCTCTTGTTCTGTGTTAGTAACTCCTCCTTCATGTAAAATAGTTTCTGGAGGCAGAGTTATCTTCCAGGTAGCGTCCTCCCCAGACCTTGGAAAAGGTCATTTATATAATGTGATATGATTCCACAACAAGGCATCTGATATGAGGCATACAGGAATACATTTTTTCATCAGTCTTTAACTTGTATGCACATATTAATAGTTTGCATAGGTCAAATGTGGTGACAGATACTGTTTAACACTAATATCATCAACCTTTTACTGAAGAAATAATGTCATTACTGTTCTAATGTATTACTGTCAGGCATCTGGGTTTGAACTCTTGAGGCTGTGCTTTGCGGTCAGCTTCTCTGTCCGCCAAGCTACAGCAGATACACTTTTTCTCCAAGTGTTTAGTTTCTGTTATCCTTGCTTCAGTCTTTTTAGGGTACAGGTGTTTTCATTTAGTTATTGGTCTGCCCTCTCACCTTGCGTGTGCGGCTTTATATACTTTCCCCTGCTGGAATTTCCTGCTGGTGATAGTCTCATTTGGAAGTCCAGCCATACTGCTGCAGTTTAAGCCAGTCAGTGAAGACCAGCTAGGGTTTATCTCCCTGCTGTTTGTTCTTTACTTTGCACTTATTTTCTGTTTATTTTTAGGAAGTAGGCGGCATACTCTCTAACAGAATGCACTTAATCCTTTATTTTGTATTTTGTGGTTTGTTCTACTCACTCTGGGATCTTTTTTCTATTTCAGCACACTTTCTCTTCTGTAAGTAGTTTGCACTCTGCTCTGCTCACTAGTTCTTTAGGAGGAACGTGAAGCACTCGACAGCCTTTCTGGCAGCATAGGTCCAAGTTGTCATCATCTAGTCTGTGGTTAGGGATATCTCAGCTCAGGCAGAAACCACTAGGGAATGCGAGGTCAGGATCTCTAGTCTGTACAGGAACCATCAAAATCAGTCGCAGTTTTAGTGTTTACTGTATGCAGGATGTTAGCCCCACGGCCTGAAAACAGCCAAATCTACCTCATACCCGGCTCCTCCACAATACAAATATCCTTGATAAAGATTGTTGTTGGGCGAAACATTGGACCTTTTCTTGACGGACCAAAATAAAATATTCACTTATTGTATCTAGATCTTCATTCTCCATTTTGGTGCTGAGGTTTTTGCCTACATTAAGTCATGACTGATGCCCTTTCCTCGAGCAAGTATGCTTAAGGAGCAGTAGAGCAGTCTCTCCTCCAAAATATATGGTTGACCATAACAGAGTTGCTTGTTCTCACCCAGCACTTGTAACCCATGTCCTTCCCCCAGCCTTCCACCAGCTAAGCCCCTGCTAGAATTGTTATTGCTGAATTTCCCATCTTTAAAGTTATACAAATCACATCAATAATAATCTATTTAATTCCCTTTAAAATACATATGTCTCCAAAACTTTCACTGATATCTGCCATATTTTCGTTCTCCATGGAACGATCATTTGGCTATCATTTAATGTACAGCCATGTAATATTGGTATTTAATTACCAAGTAACTTTTGTCATTAGACCCTTTAAATATAAATCTACATTAAGGTACATTTTTCTATCCCCAAGTAAAGTCCTTATCACTTAATACGTCTTCAGAAACAATTTAAGATTTCTTAATGCCATTTATAATAGTAGATTAGAAAGTATTCTGACCTTAATTAGCAGGCATGTAAAAATTATGAGACAAATCTTTGAATGTGAAAGAACTAACTTATCAAATGTTTAAATTCACCATTTAAAAAGATAGATTTTTAAGCATTTCCATATTTCTCAAGTAGCACTTAATTTAATCTTAGCCCCATTTCTTTCAATAAACCATTGTTGGGTCTCTTAAGCAGTGCAGCTTCCTCCTCTAAGTCATCTCCCCGTGAAATTGGTTTAATGAAGCAGAAAGGTATGAAGCATTAGCAACCCTGGAATTCATGCAGTAGCACTTCATTTTTCAGGCTCATTCGCATTTTCACCCTAATTTATAAAATCAGCACACAATGATTTTATCATGGTCATTACATCAGTATATATTACTGACTATTCTATATCAGGCCCGTTAGTCAAGCTGTTGAAATGATATCTATTACCAGAGAAGAAAAATAGCAGGGGTTCAGAGAAAAATGAGCATGGAGCAAAATGACTCCTCTGATATTAAAATGAATGTATGATTAGAACACAAACAAGATAGAGGATGTGTCACTGCCTCAGTTAACGCTTCAACTGAAACGCAAAATATAGAATACTTTATTAATTAAATTAACCATCAACCTTCTTGAATGAGTCCGATAACTAAAATTAGAATTATATTGGATTTTATCCAATATAAAATACTCCATATACAATAGAGCAATTAAATTAAATAAAAAAAAGAGTTGATACATGAACAAAATATATCAGAACATACAGGCCCCAGTTTATCAAGATTTTTCATGCTGGTCTTGATGTGGAGATGGTGTGGAGCGCCTCCATGTGCACGTCACTGCAGATCTTACTCCAATCAAAGACTGGAGTAAGATTTATGTCGTAAGGAATGCTGTCTCTTGTTGTGAATTTGTCATGAATAGTGTTGAGCGAATTTGTTTGGCATTTCAAATTCGGGTTCATGTTCGGGGTTCCGGCTTGTTAGTGCAAAAAAAACGGCTCCGCCCATGAACATCCCTGATTTGCCACGCTGTCACGCAGATAGCAGCCACTTTTTTTTTTGATGCGAACAAGCCGGAACCCCAATCACGAACCCAAATTTGAAATGCCGAACAAATTCGCTCAACACTAGTCATGAACACCCCTGTCCAACCTCAACTCCATCCACTTTGTATGAAAATGCCAAGAGTCGCAACATTTTTTGCAATTTTTCAAAGATTTTGATCCCAGAATTTTCGTGTAAAAGTTTTCGTGAATCGGGGCCACAAGTATATTATGTTGATGGAGGTGCAGTGAGCGTGTGCGCCTATAGGTGGTCGTACATGTTCATACTGTTTTATTCATACAATAGACATTGCTCCCCATTTTTGGAATCAATGAAGGTCTCAGCAGTCAGATCCCTAGCATATATATATTTATCACTTATCCTATGTATGTGTGTTATTTTTGGGACAACCACAGATCATACCACAAAGGTCTGAGTCAGATGTCCATTCTGTTCCCATTCTTGAAAAAAATGGAATAATTACCATCAATGTTTTGGATCAGGTTTTTTCACCATTTGGTCAGTGTGTCAATTTTTCCAAAAATGTTTTATCAACAATTTTAATGTTTCAAAAAAAAATTGCAATGTTAAAAATAAACAGAGCACGGATTGCACGCAGATGTCTGTGATTTTCATGGTTCCATGAGTGATTCTGATCAGTGACTTGGATCAAAAATGGATGTCTCCTTGACTTTTTGGCGTGCACAAAAAGCAGACATGAAAACAGCACCATGGGCTATAATGGGTACATGGTCCAAGAGTGAAAAAAAGCGACGTGTATATGAGAGCTGTCAGCAATTAACAGAGGTATCTAAGCAGATAAATAGCAAGGATCAGAGCTGGCTACAAACACTGCTGTCAGTGGCAGGTGCCAGCACATTGAATGAATAGAGCAGGCTCAGCTCTTAAGCCCGCTATATGCTGTACATGCTTACCTACTTGTATATTAAGTGTCAAAAAGGTGTTAAAGGGTTATTCTTAAGTTCTTTACGAGTTAACATTGCTAAGTGCTTGTAAAACCAAGCAACTTTGCATTTAGTTCTTATTAAAAATACATTCTATTCTCAAAAACTCCTAGGCAGGGACTGCAGCCCTTACATGCCCTTTCCAATAGAGCTTGTAAGAGCTGCTCTGAAGCTGTCTAGATCACTGGATCTGTACAGCCTCAGCGATCCTGTGCTCCCCCAATGCTGCAGAGGCAAAACGAGAAAGCACAGTTTGGGCCAGTGGGGAGACAATGGCCTAAACTGTCAATCAATCAAGAACTTACCGCTCCCAGCAAACAGAATATTATGAGGCAGGGTAGTCGTGTGCTCCTGAATGGCAATGTTGAGAGCATCCCTTTAAAATGGTGCTATGATGTCTTTTTTATAAAAGTTTTCCTAGCAGGGATGTCTGGTGGTCTCTGGGACAGCATGTGATAACATGTTATTCTTAAGTCACCTCACCATTGAGGATTGTGATTGGCTGCAGTGGTCATGTGACTGTGATAAGATGTCTTCTGTGGTACATTTGATTCCATTCCATTCAACTGTTATCAACAACCCCCTTTTAAAGGTAATCGGTCACCAAAATTTTTCCAACTAATCAGAGAGCAGCATCATGTAGAGAGTGAGACAGAGGCCCTGATTCCAGCGATATTTTACTTACTGGGCTGCTTGCTGTAGTTTTGATAAAATCACTATTATATCAGTAGGATATTAGCACTATAGGACTAGTAAACCTGCTGCCACATAGTCCTACCTATTCATGAGCTGTACATAACCCCGCGCTCACCACTGATTGGCTGCTTTCTACATATGCACAGTATACACAAAGCAGCCAATCAGTGGTGTGGACGCAGTTTCACAGAGCTCAGCATTCAGAGAACTGGTAGATCTGCAGCAGATAAAAATCTTATTTTATGAAAACTACAGCAAGTAGCTCAGTAAGTAACACAGCTGGAATCAGGGCCTCTGCCCTACATCATGCTGCTCTCAGATGGGGTAGCAAAAACCTGATGACAGGTTTCCATTGAGTATATCTGTGTGTGTATGTATATACACAGCGGGTGAAATAAGTATTGAACACATCACAATTTTCTAATTAAAGATATTTCTAAAGTTGCTATTAACATGAAATTCTCACCAGATATTGATAACGACTCATCCAATCCACACAGGCAATGAATTCAAACCATAGATCTCCATAAGTTAAGGTATGTGCTATAATGAGAAAAGATACAGTAAAAAAAATATTGAACACACTTACTGAAATTTAATTAAAACTTAGTACAAAACCTTTGTTGATGATGACAGTTTCAAGACACCTCCTGTGCAGAGAAACTAGTCGCATGCATTGCTCAGGTGTGATTTTAGCCCATTCTTCCACACAAAAACTATTCAAATCTTGAAGGTTCTGTGGGCTCTTTCTATGAATTCTGAGCTTTAGTTCCTTCCATACATTTTCTATTGGATCCAGGTCCGGTGATCGGCTGGGCCATTCTACCAGTTTTATTTTCTTTCTCTGAAACCAATTGAGAGTTTCCTTGGCTGTGTTCTTGGGATCCTTGTCTTGCTAAAATGTCCACCCTCGTTTCATCTTCATCATCCTGGTAGATGGCAGTAGATTTTTTTCAAGAATGTCCATTCATCCTTCCTTCAATTACATGAAGTATGCCAGTGTCATATACTAAAAAACAGCATGATGTTCCCACCTCCAAACTTCACAGTTGATATGGTGTTTTTGGGGTGATATGCAGTGACTTTTGGCCTCCAAACATGGTGTGTATTATGGCATCCAAAGAATTACATTTTTATCTCATCTGACCAGACTATATTCTCCCTGTATTTCACAGGCTTGTCTAAAGGTTGAGCAAACTTTAAACGCACTTGAACATGCTTTTTGTTCAGCGATGGAGTCTTGCGTGGTGAGCATGAACTCAGATCATCGAGGTTGAGTGCATTACTTATAGTTTACTTTGAAACAATTGTACCTGCTGATTCCTGGTCTTCTAATAATGTTTTCACTCCTCTGTGTGAAATCTTGCAAGGAGCACCTTGGCCGGTTTATGGTGAAATTATGTTCTTTTCACTTCCGGATTATGGCCTCAACAGTGCTCACTGGAAACTTTAGTAGTTTAGAAATTCTTCTGTAACCAATGCCATCAGTATGTTTTGCAACAATAAGGTTGCAAAAGTCTAGAGAGTAGAGACAACTCACTGGTTTTACCCATCATGATTTGTTTCTTGTGTGGCACCATGGTAATGAGGCACCTTTTTATAGGCCATCAGTTGAACCAGCTGATATTATTTTTCACTAAGTGGCAGGATTTCTTTCTAATTACTTATAGATTTCAGCTGGTGTTAAGACTTTCCATGACTTTCTGCACCTCTCTTTCTTCATGTGTTAAATACTTTTTCCCTGCGTCATTTCTCATTATTACACATAACTTAATATATGGACATCTATGGTTTGATTTCTTTGCCTGTGTGGATTGGATGGGTTTTTACTAGTGATGAGCGAACATGCTTGTTACTTGAGATTTACGAGCATGCTCGGGTGTTTCCCGAGTATCTTCAGTGTGCTCGGGTGTTATGTTTGAGTCGCACTGTGTGCATGATTTGCAAGTATTTGACAGCTTTAATACATGTGAGGAATGCCTGTTTCTTAGGCATTCCTCACATGTATTAAAGCTGTCAAACAGTCGCAAATCATGAGCATGGAGTAACTAAAACATAACACCGAGCACCACTCAAGATACTCGGCAAGCACCTGAGCATGCTCGCCGAAAGGGTTAACAGAACATACCCGCTCATCACTAGTTTTTACCAACTTCTGGTGAGAATTTCATATCAATAGCACCTTTAGAAATATATTTACTTAGTAAATTGAATATGTATTCAATACTTATTTCACCCACTGGATTTATATAACCCTTTAAATAATCATGCAGTCATTAATTTCTATCAGAAAATGAATCAACTATGTTTATAACAGTTATCAGTATGCAAGCAAGATTATTAAAAGTAACAAAAGTTTATATTCACCTGTGCTTGGCCTGTTACTCCCTGCCTGGTCCTCTGCTTTCTTCAGTTCAGCCTTTGGATGTCACCTAGAGACATAGAGAAATACGCATGTCATTGACTTGAAACCTGACTAGAGACAGAAGATCTGAACCAAGAGCCGATCCAAAGACCAAAGTGCATTGCAGATCTGAACCAAAAGCCGATCCAAAGACCAAAGTGCATTGCACGCAATGTGACTTTATGAATCCTTGTTAGCACTGGCAGTTCCAGACCATGGACCGTTCCGAACGCTGAAGACAATTCCATAGACATAGCTGAAGTGAGTTGAGGATCAGGTGGGAGGCTGTGTAGACAGGTGGGATTAAGGGTTGGCCTAAGACAAAAAAATATAATTCTTTTCATAATTTTTTAACCTCTTCCTGGCCCTTCCAAGAATCCAGCAAAATAGCTACTATCTGACCTCTTTTTTGTTACATTCCAATCAAATCTTGAAAACATTGGATTGTGATGAATCCAAAATTTTCTGAAAATTTGGAACAAATTTGATTTATTATGTATGGATTCACTCACTCATGCCTAAATCCATCCCCAGTTTCCAAGTCATGAATAATGTAGTACCTTCATGTAAACTGCAGGTGGCACTATTGCAAACATCCATAGAGAACTTGTCAAACTAAAATCAAAAACTTCAGTAGTAGTAACTATAAACCCCTTAAATTCTGTTTCTAGAAATTCTGGTTGACGAAAGACCCTATCAATACACTATGTAGGTTTTCTCTCATCTTTTCTACAATATTGAATTGCGAATCTGCCTCGTTTTATAGCCATTGCTTCTAGATTTCGGCGTAAGTAAACTATAGAATTTGGGAGATAAGGAAAGCTGGATGGCAATACATGCATGAATTCTGGTATCAGACCTACTGGTTGTGACCCATCTTTTCTACAAACCAATATATCTAAAACAATTTAACTGAACAATTGAATTTAAACACCTGACAACAGAAAACAACAGATAAATATTCATTGAACAGATAAAGACTCATTGAACACTATGAATAAGAGTAGAATGGTATAGACGGTTTGTTTTGCAAATTTTCAGATTTGTACACTGGTATACGCCAATGTGAATAGAAACAATTTGCTCATTGTCTTGATATAAGCTTATTAAAAAACAAGTGTATATTTTAGTCATTCAGCTGCCTCATGGTGTCAAAGCCACATATGCAGCCGGTGTCAGAAACAAATGAACAGTAACAGTGTAAACAATTAATGGCTGATGTGCCATGTAATCAAAGCTTTAGGTCAGGGATCATCAAGATGCAGTGAGGTTACATCACCCCATCTGTTGATAACGGACATGGATGTCTGCTGCCATCAGATTAGCTTTAACGACTCAGTAATGAGACAACTGGTCACTGGCAGATTTATGTCACATGTGGAAATTAGTCAAGTGCAATAAAAAAATCAACAAAGAAAATGAAATAATACATAGCAAAGAGTTCGGGGTCTCAGAGTCTAGACGGTCAAACTATTCTAGTGGAGACAATATTACAAGACTGATTACGTAGAAAGCAATCCTAACTGATATACAGTATTTGGGGGAGTATTCTGAATCCATTGTTCGTAAAGAACTAAAATATTGAAAAATGATATCTAATGAATTTCATATATAAAAATATATATTTTTTTGTATGAGAATATTTTTTAGATTTTTTTTATTATATCAAAACAGTAAAGAAATAAGTTTAGAATATTTTATTTTTCAGGAATTACCCTAGTTTCTACTATATACGCCTGTGACTGTATATGAGGAGACAAGAGGGACACTAAGCGCAATACGGTCTTATCCGATGGACAAAAGGTGAAAGAAAAAGGTAGCTGCTCACATTTTGGGATTGTGTAACCCACAACTGAGCAATCAAAAGATTAAGATGATTAAAGTTGCTGCAGGACCATCATGTTGGAAGAACCTGCCACGTAAAATGTTATGCACACGCCCGGACTGACTGGCGTGTGCGTGTTTAGTGATCCCACTGGACCATGAACCGGAGAGTGCCTGGAGGGGCGTAACTAAGTATCTACCCAATCCGACCAAGGTCGCACGACGGCATACGACGCCTGTGCACCAGGGAGGAACCGAGCAGAGGGACCAGGTGCGACTCCAGGTCAAAGCCCGGACATGGCTGTTGACCCACACAGGAGAACACAGGAACAGGCAGGTTAGGCTGGCACACAGACTGGTGGGTATAGGCAGGCACGGCTGGTATGCAGACAGGCGGGCACCGGTAAGCACGACTGGTATACAGGCAGGGGGTACTGGCAAGCACGGTTGGAGTGACGACAGGGAGGCACTAGCAGGTTGGAGCACAGACTGGATAAGGTCCAGTACAGACTGGGACTCAGGAACAGAACATCAGATGCGGTAGACAAGCAGAGCAAGACCGCCGGAGCGGTAAATAGGAGCGGAGCAGGGCGAAGCCGCCAGAGCGGTGAGCAAGAGCAGAGCAGGGTGAGACCGCCTGGAGCGGTGAGCAGAGCAGGGCGAGACTGCCTGGAATGGTGAGCAAAGGCAGAGCAGAGCGAGACCGCCTGGAGCGGTGAGCAAAGGCAGAGCAGAGCGAGGCCGCCTGAAGCGGTGAGCAAAGGCAGAGCAGAGCAAGACCGCCTGGAGCAGCGAGCAAGGCAGAGCAGGCAAGAACCGCCAGAGCGGTGAACAAGGCAGAGCAGGCAAGAACCGCCGGAGCAGTGAGCAAGGCAGAGCAGGCAGGAACCGCCGGAGCGGTGAGCAAGGCAGAGCAGGCAAGAACCGCCGGAGCGGTGAGCAAGGCAGAGCAGGCAAGAACCGCCGGAGCGGTGAGCAAGGCAGAGCAGGCAAGAACCGCCGGAACGGTGAGCAAGGCAGAGCTGGCAAGAACCGCCGGAGCTGTGAACAAGGCAGAGCAGGCAAGAACCGCCGGAGCGGTGAGCAAGGCAGAGCAGGCAAGAACCGACGGAGTGGTGAACAAAGGCAGAGCAGAGAGGACAGGGCTCTGTTCACACAGAACAGACAGGAAGGGAAAGGAAGAACCAGATACACACAAGATACTTGCAATGAAGTAGCGAGTGGACTCTAAACTCACGAACGGAAGTACAGCGACAACGAGTAGGAGTTAGGTGTAGGTTCAGACTCTGCAGAAAAAGGGATGGTACGGACATAGAGAAAAACAGGAAGCAGGTTAGGATACAGTTCAGACAGGAACTGTTACTGCAACAAATACAGGAACGAGCCAAGGTGAAGCGAAGTGCTGGTTCAGACAATGCAGGAGAAAAGGGAAGGTACGGACATAGAGAGAAACAGGAAGCAGGTTTGGAGACAGTTCATACAGGAGCTATTACTGCAACAAATACAGAAACGAGCCAAGGTAAAGCCAAGTGCTGGTTCAGACAATGCAGGAGAAAGGGAAGGTACGGACATAGAGAGAAACAGGAAGCAGGTAAGGAGACAGTTCAGACTGGAACTATTACTTCAACAAATACAGGAACGAGCCAAGGTAAAGCCAAGTGCTGGTTCAGACAATGCAGGAGAAAGGAAAGGTACGGACATAGAGAGAAACAGGAAGCAGGTTAGGAGACAGTTCAGACGGAAACTTAGTGTTCAGAGAGAAACTGACACTGCAGCGAGATACAGGAGCAAGTCTGGGTATGCGGCCCCTAGAAAAGGTGGAACGAACAGGCTAGGAGCGTGTTCAGACTGGCCTGGAAATACAGCCTCCAGGAAGGTGGACAGACAGGCCAGAAAACACAGACAACAGGTCTAGGTATGTTGCCCCTAGAAGGCGGGACGAACAGGCTAGGATACAGTTCAGACAGGAACTGCTACTGAAGGAGATACAGGAGCAAGTCTGGGAATACAGTCCCCAGAGTGGTGGAAACAGACAAGAACAGAACAGGACCTGACACATTCAGAGTAAGGCAGCACACTGAATGATAGCGTTGCTCAGGCACCAGCTTGCAGGTGAAGCTGGTTTAAATATCCAGTGACGGACAGCAATAGGCTGAGGACGCATTAGGGGTGTGCCCACAGCAGCTACAAGAAGCAGGAAGAGATCAGGCGCCGCCCTTAAGCAGCCAGAACAGAGGCAAGCAGACAGCATGGAAAGAAGCCAGGCTAGCAGACTGGACTGGTGATCAAGTTTGCGATCTTGCATAGTGGGGGATGGAGCACTATGCAAGAACGCCACCAGGTATGTTACATAAAAGAAGTGCTTGTAAGAATGTTGAGGTGATTTCCGCTGCTGATACTGTGGTCCCAATAAAATCCAGAAGACGATGTAGAGGAAAAACAATGCGGTTAAATCTCAACGCGTTTTGAAGTTAGATAAATTTCTTCATAAGGAGAACCACAATAATCAATTGATTATGATAAACAATCAATAAACAATGATTATTGAGGTTCTCCTGATGAAGTTTATCAACCTTCGAAACGCGTTGAGATTAAACTGCATTGTTTTTCCTCTACATTGTCTTCTAGATTTTATTGGGACTACAGTTTCAGCAGCACAGATCACCACCACATTCCTCCAAACACTTGTGACAGTATGTAGGCATGGACTAAGTTGTATATAATATGTCTTAGACCTCAATGGCCAGATAGAACATGTGCCCATTGTAGTCTACAGCACTGTTTATATGTCCATGTGTCATCATAGACCAAGCATTTGCAAAAAAAAAATACAAAACAGAGACATGCACATTTTGATCGGAGTTGGGAATGTCACTTGCCCACTCATATCAGTCATGGATGTCATTCAAGCACCATCCAAGTGCGGTCAATTTTTTACTGATCAATGGGTAGGAGAAGCTTGGAATTTTTTTTTTTCTCCATATGAGAATAATGCCTGCCACACTGACCAAGGGTGAAAAATAGATAAAAATTTGATTCAACCCACTGGAAAATGGTCCATGTTTTCTTATATGAAAATGTTAAAATTATCACGCCAGTCACATTTGCAAATTGTGGATGTGACTGAGCTTGTATGCAGCTCCACATAATTGTCCACATCGCGAACGGGTGCAGAGACTGCCATTATATGCACTTTTCTCGTTCAAGGAACAGATGAAAATAGTGCATACTATCATATGTCCACGTGGACCTTAGGAGGCAGTAGCACATTGACTAACATTGGTAGGTGTGCTGTCCATCTACGGTCCATTGCACAGATAGGCATATCTTCAGCCAATGGGTTGTCTATTTAACCCTGTCGTAGGGGTACAATCCTACTCAGGGAAAACATAACCGGAAATCGCCTTTGCTTTACAGGACCAGCATTGTGCATGAAGTTTTTCTAAGCTGATCTTTTACTGTTTGCTCGCTTTGGGTGTAGTGCTGTTTAAACAACAGTTATCTTAATTTTCATTCCTCGACATGGACCAATACAAATGCCATTCATCTGCCTTCTATCAGCTGCTAGAGTCATAGTGTCATATTCACGTCTCTAGTTTCGATATATGCTGAATATAGATTTCAATGACATTCAGAAAGGTTGGAGCAGCTGAGTAATAAGCCCTGTCCATCTCTCCATTTCTCTCACTTCCACGTCATGGGGCATCTTTTATCTGTGCACCTTAGGAGACATGGCAGCTTCGCAGGAGATGGTCACTCATTTCAAGGATTAAAGGTGAAATCAGTTTCATTGGTAGTGGCTGCTGCTGTGTCACCAGTGTGACAGCTCTAATCTCTCCCCAAGACTCCGAGATCATAACTGATTTTTTGCTCTTCCCTGGGGAACAATTTGTTGTTGCCCAAAGCAATCAGGAAACAAGGCTGAATTAGCTTTAATATGCACCTGCCCCAAGGGAAGAGATGCTGTGCAAGCCAAAGGGAGGCCGCCGCTCCTTCGTTTGTGTAATTAAACAACCTGTGAAAAATGTGACAATGTGATTTTCCCAAGAGTCTCAGAAGGAATTGTAAGAGTGTTCACCTTCTGCATTACCAAACAGCACAATACAGACTAGGACAGGCAGGAACGGAGCAAAAAGCCATCACTGAAGACAGAATATTTGTAGGAAAACCAGTAAAAAAATGAGTAGAATTATTATCATATATTATATAATATTCAGTAAATTATTTGTTATAAAGGACTAAAATAAAAGCCACAAAGTCATTTAAAATTGTAACTTGATTATGCCTATATAGCACCATCATATTCTGTAGCACTGTACAGACATTATCAGTGCTCTCCCCATTGAGGCTCACAATACAAATTCCCAATCACTATGTCTTTGGGGTATCCGGAGGAAACTCACCAAACATGGGGAGAACATGCAAATTCCTTGCAGATCTTGTCCTTGGTGGGATTTGAACCCAGAACCTGAGGACCGCAAAGCAGCAGTTCTAACCACTGAGCCACCATGACTGAATAAACATGACCGAATTAATTACAAACAAATCAAATTAGTTGATTCTAATAAATTCTATTATTTTTTTGTATCTTTCATATGAGCAGGGAAAGGAAAAAAAAAAAAATAAAATATCAAACTCACCTCAAACCTCGTCTGTCCCTGATGGTCCTCCTCTCACACCACAAGGCACCATCTCCAGCTGTGTTCTTCTCGTCACTTTTCACCAGAGGTAGAGGACCAGCAGAAATAGGTGAGGAACAAGGTGAGTATGATATTTTATTGTTTTCTAGCCCTTTCACAGTCTATTTGGATATTATGCTTTGAGGTCGGGATTTTTTAAAATATTTTCATAGATTGGACTTTTACGAATACAGTAATACCAAATACCGTATATACTCGGGTATAAGCCGACTTTTTCAGTCCATTTTTTATACTGAAGAAGCCCCCCTTGGCTTATACTTGAGTATATACTTACATTCTGGCTCTTGAAGGTTGTGGGGGTTTGCGGCAGTGGAGAAACGGTGCACAGGCAAGTAGCCGGCTGCTGCAGCTATCACACATGCCCGCTTCTAAAGAAAATGAATATTCACTCTTCTCCATGCTGGGACTATGGGTGTGGAGAGGAGTGAATATTCATTTTCTTTAATAGCACACACTGTAGCCGCAGCCACTTCCAGCTGCGGCTCAGCGATCCTTTGTGCCCCCTATTAGAGAGTATGAATATTTACTCCTCCCCACTCCCATGGGCATGGAGAGGAGTGAATATTCATTTTCTTTAGCAGCGGGCATAGCTGAATAGCTGAGCCACAGCAGGAAGCTGGCGGCTGCGGCTACAATGTGTGCTATTAAAGAAAATGAATATTCACTCTTCTCCACGCCCATAGTCACAGCGTGGAGAGGAGTGAATATCCCCGCAGCTCACCTTAGCATATGAGGACACATGGCAGTGATGTCATGCGCTGCTCAGATGCTGAGATCAGCTGCTGGCACAACAGGATGCAGCACTGGAACAGAGGGAAGGAAGGTGAGTAGAAGTGTTTATTTTTTATGTGTGCAGTGATGGGGTCCATGCTTACCAGGATTGGGGTCCATGCATAACAGGATTGGGGGGCCATGCATACTAGGATTGGGGATGAGGGGGCCATGCATACCATGATTGGGGGGATGAGAGAGCCATGCATACCAGGATTGGGGGATGAGGGGGCCATGCATACCAGGATTGGGGGATGAGGGGGCCATGCATACAAGCATTGGGGATGAGAGGGCCATGGATACAAGGATTGGGGATGAGGGGGCCATGCATACCTGGACTGTGGATGAAGGGGCCATGCATACCATGATTGGGGATGAGGGGGCCATGCATACCAGGATTGGGGATGAGGGGGTCATGCATACGAGGATTGGGGATGAGGGGGCCATGCATACCTGGATTGGGGATGAGGGGGCCATGCATACCAGGATTGGGGATGAAGGGGCCATGCATACCAGGATTGGGGATGAGGGGATCATGCTTGCCAGAATGGGGAAATTTACCAATATCTGCTATATTTCCCACCCTAGACTTATACTCAGCAGAGTGTAAAGGCCCCGTCACCCATAACGAGATCGCAATAGCGATCTCGCTAGTGATCTCGCTATGTCTGACAGGTAGCAACGATCAGGCCCCTGCTGTGAGATCGCTGATCGTTACAAAGCTTCCTGGACCATTCCTGGGTCGTTGCGCTCCCGCTGGGCAGTGTGCATCGCTGTATTTGACACCTTATCAACGACCTCATTAGCGATTCAGAACAGAGACACATAGGAGTGCATAAATTGGACTTTTCCGCGCCCCTCGACCCCGATTAGTGGTCACTACTGCGTCCTTGTTTTTCGGATCCCACCAGCGTTCTCCTGCTGTGACTCCACTTTGAAGAAATCAGACATCTTTAGCGAGGTAGGGATTGTTTGGGGTCTCAAATGAGTTTTCATTTTTAATTCATTTATAGGACATCTACCAATTGTCTGCTATCATTGCTCTTCAGGGAGGGAGGACTTGGCTTCTATCTGTATATATAAGCTTTTGCATGGGCAGATATTTTAGGGGTCTCGTGCACACACACCCACACAGCACGTTTTCTGACACGCTGTCCTGGCCAACCTCTTCAGAGTTTTTCACACGCCAATTAACATGAAGCTTAAATCAATAGACTCTGTTGTTTTGGCCTGTTGCACGCTTCACAACTTTCTTCGTCGACATGATGCAATTACGTACTGTCCGCCTGGCTTCGTGGACTCTGTGGACCTAGCCAATGGGGAAGTGGAGCTCGGTGAATGGCGTGCAAACAATCCTGTAATTGCAGGCCTTCAACCAGTGGGACATGGCAGAAACACCCATGATGCGAAGACCTGCCGCGACAACTACTGCCAGTATTTTAACGGTCCTGGTGCTGTTCCTTGGCAGCATCAGAACCTATAGTGGGCAACTACTCATGTTTCTACACTACTGACATTTCTGTACTGATGTGTCTAATAAATTGTGTGTTCTACTATGCAAAAGCTTTGTTTCTCATTCTTTCAGTAGTAGCAGTAGTCATCGCAGTAAGCAGTCCATATATATATATATATACAGTTATATGAAAAAGTTTGGGCACCCCTATAAATCTTAAGCTTAATGTTTTATAAAAATTGGTGTTTTTGCAACAGCTATTTCAGTTTGATATATGTAATAACTGTTGGACACAGTAATGTTTCTGCCTGGAAATGAGGTTTATTGTACTAACAGAAAATGTGCAATCTGCATTCAAACAAAATTTGACAGGTGCATAAGTATGGGCACCTCACCAGAAAAGTGACATTAATATTTAGTAGATCCTCCTTTTGCGATAATAACAGCCTCTAGTCGCTTCCTGTAGCTTTTAATGAGTTCCTGGATCCTGGATGAAGGTATTTTTGACTATTCCTCTTTACAAAACAATTCCAGTTGAGTTAAGTTTGATGGTTGCCGAGCATGGATAGCCCTCTTCAAATGATCCCACAGATGTTCAATGATATTCAGGTCTGGGGACTGGGATGGCCATTTCAGAACATTGTAATTGTTCCTCTGCATGAATGCCTGACTAGATTTGAAGCGGTGTTTTGGATCATTGTCTTGCTGAAAGATCCATCCCCTGCATAACTTCAACTTTGTCACTGATTCTTGAACATTATTGTCAAGAATCGGCTGATACTGAGTGGAATCCAGGCGTCCCTCAACTTTAACAAGATTCCCAGTGCCGGCATTGGCCACACAGCCCCAAAGCATGGTGGAACCTCCACCAAATTTTACTGTGGGTAGCAAGTGTTTTTCTTGGAATGCTGTGTTTTTTTGCCGCCATGCATAACGCCTTTTTGTATGACCAAACAACTCAATCTTGGTTTCATCAGTCCACAGGACCCTCTTCCAAAAAGAAATTGGCTTCTCCAAATGTGCTTTTGCATACCTCAGCCGACTCTGTTTGTGGCGTGATTGCAGAAACGGCTTCTTTCGCATCACTCTCCCATACAGCTTCTCCTTGTGCAAAGTGCGTTGTATAGTTGACCGATGCACAGTGACACCATCTGCAGAAAGTTGATGCTGCAGCTCTCTGGAGGTGGTCTGAGGATTCTCCTTGACTGATCTCACCATTCTTCTTCTCTGCCTTTCTGATGTTTTTCTTGGTCTGCCACTTCTGGCCTTAACAAGAACTGTCCCTGTGTTCTTCCATTTCCTTACTATGTTCCTCACAGTGGAAACTGACAGGTTAAATCTCTGAGACAACTTTTTGTATCCTTCCCCTGAACAACTATGTTGAATAATCTTTGTTTTCAGATCATTTGACAGTTGTTTTGAGGAGCCCATGATGTCACTCTTCAGAGGAGATTCAAACAGGAGAACAACTTGCAAGTGGCCACTTTAAGTAGCTTTTCTCCTGATTGCATACACCTGGCTATGAAGTTCAAAGCTCAATGAGATTACAAAACCAAAAAAAGTGCTTTAGTAAGTCAGTAAAAAGTAGGTATGAGTATTTAAAACAAGAAAATGATAAGGGTGCCCATACTTATGCACCTTTCAAATTTTGTTTGAATGCAGATTGCACATTTTCTGTTAGTACAATAAACCTCATTTCAAGGTAGAAACATTACTGTGTTCATCAGTTATTACATATATCAAACTGAAATAGCTATTGCAAAAACACCAATTTTTATAAAACATTAAGCTTAAGATTTATAGGGGTGCCCAAACTTTTTCATATAACTGTATATATACATATGTATACACATGCGTATACAGATACATACATATATACACAAATACATACACCCATATACATTCGTGTACTCGTATGTAAACAGATTCATCCATGTACTCATACATATTTTTAAGTACATAAATATATACACACACACTCATATGCACATACGTATACAGATAACTATGTATACACATACATACTCTCAAACATACAGATATGCATACATATAAATGGCCATTTACATCTCTATATATATATTCATATAAATATATGGACATCCATACATCTGTACAGGAACAATGCACACACCAGTGTTCCCGTCTGACCGGAGACGCAGTAGCGATCCCATGTGACCGGAGACGCAGTAGCGATGTTAAACCAAGGCCGCCCAATCAGAACACAGTAGCGTCCACCAATCGGAGATGAGGGGGCGCGGAAAAGTAATTTTATGCACGCCTTTGTGACACAGTACAGTCCCTATCAATGTGTGGATCGTTGAAATAGCTGCTGTGTGAAAGCGTCCCAACAACCGCCGAGATCGTTAGTTAGATCACTGGGGCGGCCGAAATCGTTGGTAAGTTCTGCATGTTTGACAGCTCCCCAGCGATCACGAAACGACTCTCCAGCGATCCCAAAACCGTGACGCACTAACGATCTCGCTAGCGATCTCGTTATGTGTGACGGGGCCTTAAGGCCAGTGTCCCGTGATCACATCACTGGTGCGCCAAAGGACACGTGGAATGATGCATCCCCCTGTTGCCGTGTGTTAAATGCCACTGTCAGAGATTGACAGTGGAATTTAACATGTTAACAGCTGCTGGTGAAGCTCTTTTCCACCCATGGCTGTTGAAGGCACATGATGGCTGATTAAATTGGTCATTATCTGTTGGAAAAGATGCAGGCTCGGTGTGCGAGCCTTCATTAAAGTCAGAGAGAATATTTTTATTATAGACCCTGTCATGCCAACTCATCAGTGTGCCGTGATCAAGTCACCGATGCGCAGATGGGCGCATTGAGTGATGCATCACCTGTTGGCGTGTGTTCAATGCCGCTTTCAGAGATTGACAGCAGCATTTAACATATTAACAGCTGCGGGCGAAGCTCTGCTAAACCCATGGCTGTTGAAGGCACAAGATGGCTGATTAAATTGGTCATCATTTGTCAGGGAAGATGCAGACTCCGTCATCTAATTCAGGGACATAATATATGACGTACATGTACGTCATATGTCATGAAGGGGTTTTAAGGTCTAGATGACTCAAAATATGTATGTGTCCCGTGTTATGAGTAATCAATATCGTGTTGCATAGGTCATAAAGAACACTTCCGTATTTCAATAGGACTGAGGCTATTTTCATAAATGTTAGAAGTGGCCATTTATCATATACTCCATGAGCGCAATTGTTAAATTTGCTTAAAGGCATTCATACAGCCAGCAGAAGCCCAAAAAGTAGGCTCCCATTTACTCATTGCCTCAATCAGGATTGTGTGTTGGGTATAGTTTTTATTTGCTGTGTAGTATAGTGCAGCAAACTGTGGTATTGCATATGGAGCCATCCAGTAAAATAAATATATATTGCGAGGTATAGTTTGTGTTTGTTTTTTTTTACAATGGAAGCCTATGAATGCAACTGTGTGACTGTAGAAGATAATGATAAGATTTCCTCTAAGGAAAACCCTTTAGTCTTACAACAATAATTGCATTTGTTTGGCTCTTTTAATATTCTATCTGCAATTCCAGTTTCTTTCATATTCCAATCCTCCATACTGAGAGGGAAACCATTGGAATGGACCAGTTTTCTGAAAGCAGCTGTCCGGTGGTCTTCAATCGCTCTATCTGATACTTCACCACTGTCCTACCCGCTGCTCATTCTCTGATTAGCCAACATCAGGGTCTACTCTACAGTTATTGAGTAAATGTAAATAATAAAATGTAATTTCCCTTGTTAAGTGCCCATTAAAAGGTTGACTCTGAGCCCATAGCATACAACCAATGTCTGTCTCTTGAATGGACATATGCTCTACAAAGGTACGGCTAATATTTGCCCTCTTCACACTGTTCGTGATCCACTATTTACGTCTTTATTCTTTATATACACACAGATGTTTAAACACATCCCTGGGTCAAAATGTGGGAAACTCTCTACGAGTTTAGGTGTAGCTGGGTTAAATTTGTCATAGTCCTAATATTTGGAGCAAACGTCTACATTTTTGTACTAGTATTATGTGTTTCCATCTTGTTTAGGATTGGGGGAGACTCACTAAGGTAAATGTGAGAGAATTCTGCTACTTTGCACCAAAATCTGCTGTTGATGCCTTGCATTATATTTAATATGTGTTTTAGATAAGCAATTTGGCTTTGCTGAGCGAAAAGCAGCTGGGACTTTGTGAGAAAAGGAGTGTTACCCAAATGTGACACCATGTGGTAAAATTTGGGCACTAATTACAGCTTTTTAGCAAATAAACTAATTAGTGGTTTAAAGTTAAACTAAAATGTCTAACGTTACGCAAATGTATCAAACAACATGAACCAAAATAATGTTTGCCATATTTTAGAGCCTCATTCAGACATTTATTTTTCCATTCTGTTTTTCTAGGAGTAAATATACAGTATTTCCAGTCTTTGGGTACATTCATATATCAAAGTTCTTTGGGGACTGAGTGTCCAAGTCCACGCATTTGACTCGCCCTCCATGGGCTGCTGGGGTACTCGGAGCCAGGTCAGTCTAGGGGTCGCGGGGGATGCAGTCGTGGCCTCGACCCGTTCTGTGCCCAGGGCTGTCACATAAAAAATAATGGGCTTTCAAGGATGAGTGGTATTTTCGACTACGCCACCTGCGGTTCCTGGTGACGGCCACCAGCGCTGCTACAGTCCACTGAGGCTGGTGTTAGGGGCAGCTAGGATGGGACGTCTCCCCGCAGGTGGAGCAAGCCTCAGGGCAGTGTGTGGAGGAATGGTGGGTGCAGTGCCGCGCAGGAAATAACAGGCTGAGGCGGTGTATGAAGTCACCCTGGTCTTTACTCACTTTGAATGAACTTCCAGCCACAAAGCTTCTCTCTGCTACACACGGCGTACTGCGGCCACCGGGAAGGGGGTCCAGTACTTCCCAGGTAAATCAGGAGCACCTGTCGAGACCCCACTGGTGTGTGTTCCTCTCCTTGGTAAGTTCTCCCACAGAGTCTCCTCCTGACTGTGTGTGGTATGATCGTGGTGAAAGGCCGGGTCCCACTGGATAAACGCAGTTTAAGAGATACAGGTGGCGACTCTGCTCCGTCCGTATCCCCCTGGGATCCAGTAAGCCTCCGGGCTTTTCTGACTGAGACGTGAAGTAACAAAGTCAGATATCGGGGGCCGGTCACCCCTCTTGCAGCAGGAATCCCTCTGACTAGGCCAGAATGAAGAATACAGGTGGTGACTCCGCTCTGTCCGTATCCCCCTGGGATCCTTTTGCCTGTGGAGCCTACCTCCTCTGCTCCCCTCCAAGGCCTTCTTAGGACAAGACCCTGACCGGGTAGAGACAGTGATTAACTCTGACCCGCTCCTCGTCTAAAGGCCAGAGTACGAGGACCGCGAACCTTCCGCCAGCTACAGCCTCTTGCTGGACCCTGACAGAAGACCCTCAATCAAAGACCTTGAACCTAAGATGGCCGTAGATTAAATATGAATCAAAAAGTGTTTCTAAAAGTGTGTCCTCCACCCTCACCCACTACATGGTTCCCCCTATCTTTGGTTCCCCCCATCTCCTCTATCCTGGGCCGGGGCAGCACACTGGTGCATTTAGGCCCCCTACAGGACAGCAGTGGTGTAGTGTTGAGTGGTGAAGTGGGGTCCTGTGAGATGCTCCATCCTTAACTGAAAGAGGAGATACCACACCTCAAGCTGAGGTGCAGTACCCCTGTGGCGACTGAACCCTCAGGGGCGCCACACATTTAAACCAATAGAGCCGTGAATAAAATAGACAACGAAAGGAAGCCATCGTTAACCATCTAAATGCTGTTGATTTTTTTTTTACTATTTGATGGAGAAGCATGTTTTTTTTTATTTGTGGTGACTTGTTTCTATTATACCTTTTCTCTGATTGTCCCTCACCTGATTTTGTCTCCCACTCCTGAGAAAAAATACTGACTGAATACTGATAGTGGGGCCGTGGCCTTAGGCTTAATATTGTCTACTCTGGGTATGAGAAACTAGAACAGCACTATTGAATAGCATAGGTCAGTGTGTTAGCCATGTGAAATACGATCAAAAATTAGACAGCACATGTCAGATCTAAATTCTCATCTGCGAGAGCGCTAAATTTGACCCATTTTTGCATAAGTCTCAAAATGTTTCAAAGATTGCTGATGAATGTAATCTGTGCAGTAATCTTATAAATGAAGAGTAAAGATGAGACAGATATCACATGATCACAATTGGAATTGACTTCCAGCAGTTAAGGTTGTATACTAAATAGAGAAAAAAGTGTCGATCTGGTGTTGAAGGCTGCATTTACACCTTGCGGTCATGTTGCATTATTTTTCAAAAACTGTGGCAAAAATAATACGATTTTACCATGGGTGCGGTAAAATAATGCCCCACGGCTGCAGCATATGAACGCATTCAGTAGAATATTTAGTCTTCTTACAGGTTGGTGCTCATCACTGTAAGGCTCTGATCACATGTCCAGTAAATATCCGTTAGAATGGATCCAGCAGCAATCCATTGGCAAAAAAGTTGTGCAGACACGACTTTTTTGTCTGTTTTTAAAAAACTTATTTCAGCTTGATCCGTTTATTTAATATTGAAATCTATGGAAAACCGATCCATTAAATAGCCATCCATTTTTCTTTCATTTGTAAAGGATCCGTTTTTTTCCTTACAGGATCAGATTCAAATGGAAGAAAACACATTGTCTAATTAACGGATCAGTTTTCCATAGACTTCAATGTTAAAAAAAAACGGATCTAGCAGAGATTAGTTATTCAAAAACGGATTAAAAAATTGTGTCTGTACAACTTTTTTTGCCAACGGATTGCTGCTGGATCCGTTCTAACTGACCATTACTGGACATGTGAACACAGCCTAAGAACACGATTTACTTGCAGACATCCTGAGAAAAATCAACATTTTTTACACCATTTCCAGCTCTCACCTACCGGTCTTGGTTTGTTCAGCTAATTGAGGGTTTACGACTGCTTAACAAAAAACCTGGTGAGAAATGTTGTACCTAAAGGATTGCACAAGTACAATTGACAACTTATTATACTTATGTGGTTGTTTTTAGCATTAGCTCAATATCCTATATTTAAATGTAAAATATACTTAAGCTTCATTTACCCTAATAAACAAATGTCTGCTTTGTTTATTGTTGTTTTTTTACTACTAAACCACATACAGTAGCACCTTTCATGGGAATGCTAAACAGTAATAAAGCCAAAACCTTGGGTGGAGGGTGAGAAAAGAGAGTTGTCTCAGTGGCCACAAATATCTCTTCAAATTCTTAGACCAACTAATTTCAATTTTTAACACTTCAAAAAAAATTACATTAAAATGTATTTAAAATTCAAATAATATTAAATAAAAAAAAATCATAAAATTGAAAAAACAATTGCAATGGAAGCAAATCAGTCGCAAATATATATTTTTTTAACATAAGCTTAAATTCTTATTCAATTTATTATCTATTTAAAAGTTTGGGGATATTAAATTATTATAGTTTATTAAAAAAAAATCTAATACATATAACTCACATTGAATCAATATAACCAGTGATGCATCTACTTTTTATCCATTATACACTGCTCAAAAAAATAAAGGGAAGACTCAAATAACACATCCTAGATCTGAATGAATGAAATATTCTCATTAAATACTTTGTTCTGTACAAAATTGAATGTGCTGACAGCAAAATCACACAAAATCATCAATGGAAATCAAATTTATTAACCAATGGAGGCCTGGATTTGGAGTCACCCCCAAAATTAAAGTGGAAAAACACACTACAGGCTGATCCAACTTTGATGTAATGTCCTTAAAACAAGTCAAAATGAGGCTCAGTATTGTGTGTGGCCTCCACCTGCCTGTATGACCTCCCTACAATGCCTGGGCATGCTCCTGATGAGGTGGCAGATGGTCTCCTGAGGGATCTCCTCCCAGACCTGGACTAAAGCATCTGCCAACTCCTGGACAGTCTGTGGTGCAACGTGACGTTGGTAGATGGAGCGAGACATGATATCCCAGATGTGCTCAATCGGATTCAGGTCTGGGGAACGGGCAGGCCAGTCCATAGCTTCAATGCCTTCGTCTGTCAGGAACTGCTGACACATTCCAGCCACATAAGGTCTGGCATTGTCCTGCATTAGGAGGAACCCAGGGCCAACCGCACCAGCATATGGTCTCACAAGGGGTCTGAGGATCTCATCTCAGTACCTAATAGCAGTCAGGCTACCTCTGGCGAGCACATGGAGGGCTGTGCGGCCCTCCAAAGAAATGCCACCCCACACCATTACTGACCCACTGCCAAACCGGTCATGCTGAAGGATGTTGCAGGCAGCAGATCACTCTCCACGGCGTCTCCAGACTCTGTCATGTCTGTCACATGTGCTCAGTGTGAACCTGCTTTCATCTGTGAAGAGCACAGGGCACCAGTGGCGACTTTGCCAATCCTTGTGTTCTGTGGCAAATGCAAAGCATCCTGCACGGTGTTGGGCTGTGAGCACAACCCCCATCTGTGGACGTCGGGCCCTCATACCACCCTCATGTTACATAGTTACATAGTTTATAAGGCCGAAAAAAGACAAGCGTCCATCCAGTTCAGCCTATTTCTTGTGCACTGCAGCTATTCCGCAGCGTTGATCCAGGGGAAGGCAAAAAAAAAAACATGCGGTATAGGCCAATTTACATCATTGAGGAAAAATTCACTTCCCGACACCAATCTGGCAGTCAGATTAAATCCCTGGATTAATTAATTAACTAAGCATAAGATGTAATTTTATTGTTCTCAAGAAAGGCGTCCAGGCCTCTCTTGAACTCATTAAGTGAGTTGGACATCACCACTTCCTCTCCCAGAGAGTTCCAGGGTCTCACGGCTCTGACCGTAAAGAATCCCCTTCTATGCTGGTGCAGGAACCTCTTTTCCTCCAGACGCATAGTGTACCCCCTCGTCTTTGTCTCCATCCTTGGTATAAACAGGTCATGGGAGAGATCTCTGTACTGCCCCCTGATGTATTTATACATGTTTATGAGGTCTCCCCTAAGCCTTCTCTTTTCCAACGTAAATAGGCCTAATTTTGACAACCTCTCTGGGTATTCTAGTCCCTCCATTCCCTTTATTACCTTAGTCGCCCTCCTTTGAACCCTCTCTAGCTCCAATATGTCTTTCCTGAGCACCGGAGCCCAGAACTGTGCACAATATTCTAAGTGCGGCCTTACCAGCGCTTTATACAGAGGAAGAACAATGTTCTCATCATATGCCCCTATTCCTCTTCTGATGCATGCCATGACTCTATTTGCCTTCGCAGCTGCTGCCTGACACTGGGCACTCCAATTTAATTTGCTATTAACCAAGACGCCCAGGTCCTTCTCCATGTCAGATTTCCCCAACGGTTTCCCATTTAATATGTATGGGTGACTGCTGTTTTTCTTTCCCATGTGCATGACCTTACATTTATCGGCATTGAACCCCATTTGCCATTTTTTGGCCCAACTCCCCAATTTATCTAAATCCTCCTGTAGCTGTGCCCTATCCTCATCTGTATTAACTACTTTACAAAGTTTAGTGTCATCTGCAAATATTGCTATTTTACTATGCAACCATTCCACTAGATCATTAATAAATATATTAAATAATATAGGGCCCAAGACAGACCCTTGAGGCACCCCGCTAGTAACCCTGACACACCCTGAGCTTACTCCATTGACACACCCTGAGCTTACTCCATACTCCATGGAGTCGGTTTCTAACCATTTGTGCAGACACATACACATTTGTGGCCTGCTGGGGGTCATTTTGCAGGGCTCTGGCAGTGCTCCTCTTGTTCCTCCTTGCACAAAGGCGGAGGTAGCAGTCCTGCTGCTGGGTTGTTGCCCTCCTATGGCCCCCTCCACGTCTCCTGGTGTAATGGCCTGCCTCCTGGTATCCTGGTAGCGCCTCCAGCCTCTGGACACTACGCTGACAGACGCAGCAAACCTTCTTGCCACAGCTCGCACTGATGTGCCATTCTGGATGAGCTGCACTACCTGAGCAACTTCTGTGGGTTGTAGAGTCCGTCTCATGCTACCACAAGCGTGAAAGCACAACCAACATTCAAAAGTGACCAAAACATCAGCCAGAAAGCATTGGTACTGAGATGTGGTCAGTGGTCCCTACCTGCAGAACCACTCCTTTATTGAGGTGTCTTGATAATTGCCAATAATTTTCATCTATTGTCTATTCCATTTGCACAACAGCATGTGAAATTGATTGTCAATCAGTGTTGCTTCCTAAGTGACCAGTTTGATTTCACAGAAGTTTTACTTGGAGTTATATTCTGTTGTTTAAGTGTTCCCTTTATTTTTTGAGCACTGTATATAAATGTATATACTGGAATTGTTAAATTTACATACATATTGGTCAGGGTCAATCAGAAATTGGAACAAGTCAACAAAATAAAGAGTACATCTTCCTGATATTTGTAAATATATACTATTCAGTTGCATACGTCAACAATAAGCCACTATTGTAAAAAGAAAAAAATGCATATTTTCTACATATTTCTGTTTTCTATATACATTGTATGGACAATCGTGTTGGGAAACATATTTTAATAATTGACTTCAGGTTTTTCATACAGTCCCATTACCACAGGTTTATAAAACCCAGCCTCTCGCTATGCCAGCTGCCTTAACTAACGTTTGTGAAAGAATGGCTCGTTCTAAAGCAATCACTAATGCTAGGGCAGTCCTGTAGGAGCCACCATTGTAATAAACCAGGTTGTGAAAATTCTTTACTTTTAAATATTCCACCATCACCTGTGAATGGTATTATTGAAAAGTGAAAGCATTTAGCAACCTCAGCAGGTCATGCACGAAGTGACAGACCATGTAAATTAACAGAGGGGGGGGGGGGTGGTTGCTGACAGAATAACTGCAGAGATCACCAATGATCTGTGCCAGAGACTTTTGCCCAATTCATCTAAGTTTTCATGACGAGCCTCTCACTTAGCCAAATCAGTTCTCATACTTTGCACTGACGAGGGGCAATCAACACCCCGAAACACCATTTCTGCAAATTGAGATTCTGATTTGGCTTTTATCCTAAGTCATATTGCATGACTCATTAAAGGGTCAATTGTGACTTGTAGGATTGCTGCTTCCAACAGGTTGCGCTATAGAGTTCAAATCGTTTTCCTCTCTGAAGTGGCAATTTGTATATTACATTTCCCAGAGGAGAATTGCACCGCGACTAAGCCTCCATACATTGGCATGCCAGAGCCTGTATGTCGCTGTCCACAAGGATAAACGTTACGCCTTAGACCTCTGTCCAAAGCCTCTCACCTATCCAAATCAGTTCTCATACTTTTTACTGATGAGGGCCAATACCCCAAAACACCGTGTCTGCAAATTGAGATTCTGATTTGACTTTTATTCTAAGTCATATTGCAAGACTTGTTAAAGGGTGGATAGTGAATTGTAAGATTGCTGCTTCCAACAGGTGGCACTATAGAGTTAAAGTCCTCTTTCTTTCTGAAGAGGCAATTAGCATATTACATTTTCCAGAGGAGCATTGCACAGCGAATAAGCTTCCTTACATTGGCATGCCAGAGCCAGTATGTCACTCTCCACAAGGAGAAATATTATACCTTAAAACCAAGTTTTCATGACAGAATTCTGGCATAAAAGCTTTGAGAAGTAGCACAATTTAGGTGCAACTTAGACTTGAACCTAAATTTTGTGATTTTTGTTTTCATGCCAGTTTCTCCCAGCTATGCCATAATGACATGCTGTGCCATTTTGCAAGCCAGAAATCTCACTTCCGTCCCTGAGTAGAATGAGATTTCTGGCATAGCGAACACCACACGTTGGACGCTCCAGATTTATGATGAGGCGTCCACCTCTTCATGAAACAGGAGTACTCCCCTTCATCGACACTGGTGTGAGCAACGCCACTCTTGCTGTATTGAGTCCCTTATTTTTCATTAATCAAGGTAAATGTATGTGACGGAGTGTGATCCAGATTTTCTTGGATTCATGGGTAAAAAAAGGGGGGGGGTATGTAGACTACAACCAAAAGTGGGAGTTTCAGATGATTCTCAGGAAGGGTGGAGCCTTCCTGGGAATTTAGAGGGTGGGATTAAACACTTTAGAAATGTAGTCAATTAGGGGAGTGGTGCTCTCCTCAAGTCAATTCCGTGGAGACTTTTAGGAAGCATGCATGCACATGATAAAGGAGGACTGTCTTTTTTTACAACTGAGCATATCTAGAAAGCCAGTAGGAGAAAGGGGCAGTGCTGGCGATCTATCTCTTTATATGGAATGTATGTCATCTTTGAATTGAGTGTATTCAAATTTTAGTTCAATTTTATTCTTCTTTTACTGGGTGGAAACTGTTAAAAACTGCTGTTGACAGATCTGCTATTCTTTGTTTCTATTAGTTTGGGTGCATAACCTTAGACTGTTAATGGACTGTAGGTATTGGATGGCTTTTTGCCACCTTATTACCTATAGCTATGAATGTTAAAACATGAATATCCATGACAACCCTCACATTAACACATGAATAGGCCCCAGAGTCCGGCTGATTAGCACATGAATTCCCTGTGCAGTTTGATGGCATTCATATGTTAATCAGGTTATTTGGATGTTCATATGTTAATGAACATAGCATATTGATGTGATAATGAGCTTAACTTTCCCTGGTCCTAATATGAAGTATGAGTAGAATACTAAAATAGCCATAATAAGGTCTGTCAGCAGCAGCTGGCCTGCTTGTTGACAGTTTCCAGGTAGCAACATATTTTTTTTCTTCACTGTTTATCTTAGATTTTCTGATTAGGATCAAGAAGGCTAAATAATTTCATTAAACATGATAAACAGCTTCCAGGTGTTTATTTATGTATTGGTTGTGTTAGTATGCACTTTTTAGAACTGAAGGAATTTGCTGGAGTATTGGAACAGTTTATTCACTCAATCAACAGTTACGATCTTGTTTGAATTTTCCTGACAATGTTCTAATAATTTACTAACAATATTAAATTATACTTTTAGTTTCAGAATAGGCTGTCCTGTGTGTGTACATAAGGAGTAATACAATTTCCAGCCATTTTATAAAGTATAGCCTGCATTTTTCACCAGTTTTCCCCTTCTGCATGCAATATCTCTAATTCTCAGTTGTCTCTGAGCTAGTGGGTGGAGACTACCTTCCATGATGTCCCCTATATGCCACACACAGGAAGATTAGAGTTTTCTAATCTCCTGTGTCTTTATAGCACATTCACATATTCAGCAGTACTGAGCAGTGAAGCTGTAAATCCAGCACTTGGGTGAGATAAAATGCTTATTAGAAAAGAGCAGCACATTCTATATCTGTTTCTACCTCTCTCTGTTAGTCTGCTCCTCCCTCATCTGCCCTCCACAAACTTCAATTGGAAGCTGTAATTAGATTACTGGGTGTGCAGGAAGTGTTGTCTAAGACACATTTTTGCAGTCTTCCAAACAGAATGATGAGTTTAGGAAGCAGGGGGGGGAGGTTTATAGATTAAAGAATTTTTGTGATATGTTAAAGTTTCTTTAATTTGTTTGTACTGTTGATTTATACAAAGTTTGGATAAGCAACATAAAAAAGAAATGGCACATCTCTACATTATTTAATACATTTTTGAAAAGTCAGTTTTTAAAATTTCCTTTATATATTTCCTTAATATTTTAAAGGGCTGCTCCACTATTTTTATATTGAAGACCTATTCTCAGTATCCCCAACAAGTCAGCTATTTCCAGAATCGGCAGTGGCCTGATGTTAGAAATTGCGAAACTGAACAGCACAGCTCTATCAACTGTGTAGTACCACTGCTGTGTACTGTAGATTCACCCCTAATTGAAAGAATAGGAGTAGATCTGTAGTACTCTGCAGCAGGCACTACATAATTCACAAAATTGTGCTGTTCAGCTCTGCAACTTCTAATATCCCCCGCTGGCACTAAGAACACTTGATCATTGGGATCGGGAGATGGACCACTGTGGTATTAATGCCCTATCCTAATGACAGATCATCAATATAAAAGTAGTGGATCAACTCTTTCATGATATCACCATTATTTGTATATACTGTTTCAATAAAGAACAAATATTGGTCACATCTAGTGATAGGCGAGCACTAAAATGCTCGGGTGCTCGATGTCCCTGGTCGAGCACATTGGAAAACTCGGGTGCTCGACCCGAGCAACGAGCCCAATGTAAGTCTATGGGAAACTCGAGCATTTTTCAGGCGGCTTCCCCCCCAGCGGTCAGCAGAGGGCCTAAAAATTGCCAAAATCGATGGGAGCAGTGCTCAAATGACATGGGAACAGCATGGGGAAGACCACTGGAAGCATCTCTGACCCCCAGATCACTGCTGTCAACAATGTTGTCAGAGTATTACGCCACTTTTATGAACTTACAATAAAACATACAAAAGCGAAACCAAAATGGATTTTCCTGGGAAATATGTTAAGGAACATCCTTTCCAGGGTAATGACTTGTCTATAAGGCAAAATAAATAATCAAAACCAAAAATACTCCTCCACACCTTGGGCTATGTTCACATGTAGCATTTTTGATGCGTTTTTGTATTGCTTTCAACAAAGACAAATGCATTCACTGGGAAATGTCATTTTAGCATTTTACAACCTTATCTGGCCATGTGGTGTGTGACGCATCATCAGACACATGTATACAGTGCTGAAAAGACATGGTAACAGCATGGGGAAGACCTCTGGAAGCATCTTTGACTCTCAGGTCACTGCCTAAAAGTGTGCCCATCATAAGTGATCCTTGGCACATGCGAAGATGCCTCCCACCATGCACCTGTCATTGCAGACTTGCAACAATCACCGTCCACATCCTTGTCCCAGTACAGCGTTCAGTTGTCCCTACCACATTCCTTGGAATGCAAGCGCAAGTATGCAGCCAGCCACCCACCAACCCACAGGCTGCAATACTATACTGCCAAATTTTTGACAGCTGCTTGCACTTGAAATGTGGCCTTTTAGGCTCGTGGAGGCGGAAGCTGTCCACAATCTTATCCATACTCAGTCCCCAGTCACCACTATTTGTCCCGGTGTCGTCTCCGCCTTCCACAAGCATGGGTCCCACAACATTACCTGTGCCCTCCCCAGTGCACTTACTAGGAAGGACCGCCTAACTACAAACACATTGACAGGTGAATGTGGCCAGGGACGGTACGGAGCCAGTCCACAGCTTTTTTTGCTGAGAGTTGTATTTCACCACAGCCATATTCTTTAGCTCGGTGAAAGGACTGGTATAGAGGGAAACCGTATCTACTCTGGGTGTCATTTCTCCCAGGAAGTCGTCTAAAGCAGCTTTTGCAGAAGCAATGGCAGCATGTCCAACATCAACTCGCACTTCTCAGTGGTGCTTTAACACACAAACATCTTTCTTTGCGCATTTCATTTCATGACTACAGAGTTGGGCAATGGCCTGATCTGCAATCTGGTTTGAGAAATAAATGGCATAAGCATGTCTGATCCACATTAAATAAACAGCCATAGAGTGTCCGGGAACCTTCCCCCACACCATTCTTAGCCAGGGCTGCTTTTCGGTAGGGTTGGACGGGCCCACCAGAGAACGGGAGACTCCTCCAGTGGGCCCTGGCTTCTCCTTCAGGAGAGTTCATAGTGCCGAGGTGAGGCCATGATGATGAAAGAGGCCACCATCTGCTTAGTTTTCTGTTACTTGGAATGCAAGCATGAGTATGCAGCCAGCCACCCACCCACAGGCTGCAATATTTAACTGCCAGATTTCTGGGCAGCTGCTTGCACTTGAAATGTGGCCTTTTAGGCTCGTGGAGGTGGAAGCTTTTCACAACCTCATGCCTCATGCCTCGTGTCCATACTCGGTCCCCAGCCGTCATTATTTCTCCCTGTGTTGTCTCCGCATTATACAAGCACGGGTCCCTAAACATTACTGCTGGTACTTTTCTGTGGGAATTTGCTTGCCTCCTACCAGCCTGGAATATTTCCAGTAAACTATGGCACTGCCCCCAGTAACAGTAGCGAAGCCATCCCCAATGTCCTTCTCAGGAATTTTATTTGGTAGACTGAGTGGCTGCCCAAATAGATTATTTTCTCACAAAGGAGCTGAAGACAGAGTTGCAGCAGGTGCAAGTTTCTCCAGCCTGTTAGATATTAGAGGGTGAACGGCAACACATTGGATCAGTGGTTAGCACTGAAGCCTTGCAGCGCTGGGTTCCTGGGTTCAAATCCCAGCAAGGACAACATCTGCAAGGACTTTGTATGTTCTCCCCATGTTTGCATGGGTTTCCACCTCAGTAAAAAAGCAGCTATAGAGTGTTCGGGAACCTTCCCACACACTTTTCTTAGCCAGGACTGCTTCTCGGCAGGGTTGGACGGTCCCACCAGAGTATCCTCTGGTGTGCCCTGGCTTCTACATCAGGAGAGTTCATGATAGCGCTAACTTTGCAGCTGCTATGGGGCTCTTGAGCGGGGGAGAAAGGTGAGCCCTCAGAATCAAATCCTCTGGTGGGCACAATATTTTTCAATCTGAAACAGCTTCTCAGTGGGAGTTGTATTTCACAGCATCCAAATTCTTTAGCTTGGTGTAAGGACTGATATAGAGGGAAACCGTATCTACTCCGGCTGTCATTTCTCCAGGTTCTGCCCATTGTCACACAAGACCATGCCTGGCTGTATGTTCAGCGGTGAGAGCCACAGATCAAGCTGCTGTGTTACAACTTTCAACAACTCTGCAGTGCTGGGCGGTTTGTCACCTACGCATTAAGTATGTTATCTTCAGCACAGCCTGTTGCCGCTTGGCCAAGGCAGTGCTGCAGTGCTTTCATCTTGTGACTGATGTGGTCATTTCGGAGATGTAGGAGGAGGCCCAGGAGCTGAACAATGTGATTACATTGAGGTTACATTGGCGACTCTGTTTTTATACTAAAGAAAGATCCTACTGTTTTTTTTTTACGTTATTTTTTTAAGGCAAATGCATTCACCGGGAAATGTCATTTTAACATTTTACAACCTTATCTGGCAATGTGGTGTGTGACACATCATCAGACACATCCTGTTTCATTGATGATGGAGGGACTCTAAAGACACATAGAGCAGGGCCACAGTAACGAGTACGACATGTTCCCATTAAAAAGGAGAGAGTCTGCTATACAGTTATAAGGTATGCAGTGAGTCCAATTGCTGAACAAACTTAGGAAAAACCCCACTATGAAATTAAAGACACATAGAGCAGGGCCACAGTAACGACAAATTCCCATTAGAAAGGAGAGAGTCTGCTATACAGTTATAGGGTATGCAGTGAATCCAACGGCTGACCAAATTTAGGAAAAAACCCACTAAGAATTTAAAGACACAAAGAGCATGGCCACAGTAACAAGTACGACATGTTCCCATTAGAAAGGAGAGGGTCTGCTATACAGTTATAGGGTATGCAGTGAGTTTAACGGCTGACCAAATTTAGGAAAAACCCCACTAACAATTTAAAGAGACATAGAGCAGAGCCACAGTAACGACAAATTCCCATTAGAAAGGAGAGAGTCTCCCATAGTGTTGGCCTATGCAGTGAATGCAAAGGCTGCCAAAAATTTGGAGGCACTTCAATGCCAATTGAAGAGACGTGGAGGAGGGCCTCATAAAAAAATGTTCCTATTAGAAAGGAGTGGGCCTCCTATACTTGTAATGCCCATGCACTAAGTGTATGGGCTGACAAAAATTTACCCCTGGGGGGTATACATGAACATACTGTATTAAAAAAAAAATTTCAGCCATCATAAACACCCTTTAAAAAAATTATGTGGGTGTTGCATCAAGGACCACAGTCACCCTGGTGATATGGTGGTGGAGGATGAGGAGAAGGAGGGGGACCAGAGCAAATAGCCAAAATCAGGAAGCGTATACCCTTGTCTGGGTGTGAAAAGGTGCATGGGAATACACCTCCCAAGAAAAGACACTGGATTTGAGTTTATGTTACGCTGCTATCATTCGGTGGTGTTGAGAAGTCTGGCCAAATCCAGCCTTTGTTCATTTTAATAAGAGTCAGCCAGTCAGCATTTTCAGTTGACAGTTATAATTCCACCAGCGGCACTAAAAACCCGCTCTGATAAAACGCTGGCGGCAGGGCAGGCCAGGACCTCCAAGGCATAGAGAGGTAGTTCATTCCACGTATCCAGCTTGGATACCCAATAATTATAAGGCACAGAGGAATCACAGAGGACGATGGTACAGTCGGCAAGGTACTCCCTCAGCATCTTCCCAAACTTTGCACTCCTTGTGAGAGTACACCGCACCTCAGGGTCTGTGTGATGGGAGGGGCTGAGAAAACTCTCCCAGAACTTTGACAGTGTTCCCCTGCCTCTGCTGGATTGAAGTTGTGTCTCTTTCGCTTGTACTCCTTGGTTGTCCAACGAAGTGTGACCTCTGCCGCCAGAGTTTTCAGATGGGAATTTTTTTAATAGTTCCGCAACAAGGGCCTTCTGGTACAGCCTCATTTTTGCATACCTGTCCGCCTCAGGAATAAGACATATAAAGTTCTCCTTGTAGCGTGGGTCTAGAAGTGTCACCAACCAGTAATGACTGTCACCCAAAATTTTGAGAATGCGAGGGTCATGGGAAAGAGAGCGTAACATAAACTCAGCTATGCGTGCCAGACTATTAACAGGCAAGACTTCCGTGTCCTCACCAAAAGGATGACTGACCATGCTCTCCTCCTCCTCCTCTCTGTCCTCTGGCCATTCATCCATCTATAGTGCATGAAGCTAGCTCCTGTCCTTCCTCCTCCTCCTCTTCCTCATTGTCCCCCAATCCATGTTGGGATGAGATGAGGCTGGGCTGTGTGTAATCACCCTGTATGGTTCCTTGCTCCATCTCATCGTGCTCTGCCTGCAATGCATCCTCTTTGATTGTGAGCAGAGAGTGTTTCAGAAGACAGAGAAGCGGGATGGTGACGCTAATTATGGCGTCATCGCCGCTCACCATCTTGGTGGAGTCCTTAAAGTTTTGGAGGATGGTACATATGTCTGACATCCATGTCCACTCCTGAGGTCTTATGTGTGGAGTTTGAACTGAATACCGACGGCCTTGTTGATGCTGGTTCTCAACAACTGCCCTCTTCTACTCACAAATCCTTCCCAACATCTGCAGTGTAGAGTTCCAACACGTGGGGACATCACATACCAGTCTGTGAGCCGGAAGCTGCAAACGCTGCTGAAACACGGCAAGGGCGGCGGAAGCTGTAGCTGACTTTCTAAATTGGGCACACAGGCGGCATATTTTAACAAGCCGATCCGGCTGCTCCAGGTACGATTTGAGAAACTGCTGAACCACAAGGCTAAGCACATGGGCCAGGCATGGTTCGTGTCTGAGCTCGCCTCGCCTCAGAGGCGTCACCAGGTTCCGGCCATTGTCACACATGACCATGCCTAGCTGTAGGTTCAGCGGTGTGAGCCACAGATCTGCCTGCTCTTTCAGAGCTGTCCACAACTCTTCAGCATTGTGCGTTTTGTCACCTAAGCATATTAGCTTCATCACAGTCTGTTGCCGCTTGGCCGAGGCAGTGTTGCAGTGCTTCCAGCTTGTGACTGATGAGGTCATTTCGGAGATGGAGGCTGAAGAGGAGAAGGTGGCTGAGGAGGATGAGGTGCAGGAGCTGTAGACCGAGGGGGCAACCCTGATTGACCTAGGGCCCGCAATCCTTGGCATCGGGAGGAGGTGTTCCGTCCCAAGGTCCGATTGGGTCCCGGCTTCCACTATGTTAACCCAGTGTGCCGTCAGCGAGACGTACCGTCTGTGCTCACAAGCACTTGTCCACGTGTCCGTGGTTAGGTGGACTTTCCCGGTAACTGCATTGTTAAGGGCACAGCTAATGTTTTGGGACACGTGCTTGTGTAATGCGGGGACGGCACACCGGGAGAAATAGTGGCAGCTGGGGACTGAGTACCGAGGGACAGCCACCGCCATCAGGTTGCAGAATGCTTCCGTCTCCACGAGCCTAAAAGTCAACATTTCGAGCGCAAGCAGTCGTGAAATGTGAGAATTAAGTAGTGTGGCCTGTGGGGCATTGGCTGCATATTTGTGCTTGCGTTCCAAGGACTTGGGTATGTACAACTGAACGCTGTGCTGGGACAAGGACATGGATGTGCTTCCTGATGCTGCTACTTGAGAGTGCACAATGACAGGTGCAGGGCAGGATGCATCTTCATATGCACCATGGACAGGGGATTGGCTTGCATGCACAACAGCGGAAGAAGCAATTGTGCCACTTGCAGACACTGTTCCTGGACCCTGGGGTTCATCCTACAAAGTCGGGTGCTTTGCTGCCATGTGCCTGATCATGCTGGTGGTGGTCAGGCTGGTCGTTTTGCCACCCCTGCTGATGCTGGCCTGGCAGGTGTTGTAAATGGTCTTTTTGGGGTTATCGGCAGAGTCTTTAAAAAACAAACCAGACTCGGGAAGACCTAACAGTTGTACTGGCAACTTCCTTTGTGTTGGTGTTACAGGGAACAGTTGCCTGCCTTCTGTCTGCGGCCACCACACTGCTTCTTCCAGCCTGTTGGGGTGCTCTGCCTCCTTCCCCCTGTGTGCTGCTGTCCTCGCTTTGCTTGTACTCCTGCTAGGTTGGGTCAGTTACTATCTCATCCACCACCTCGTCTTCCACCTCCGCACCCTGGTTCTCCTCCTGACTTTTTGGCAATTGTGTCTCATCATCATTCACCTCTTGTGACACTTTCCCACCGTCGCCTTCGTGTGACCGTGGCTGCTCAAATATTTGGGCATCGCTACATGCGATCTCCTCTTGCCCCTCTTCAAGTGGACCGGGCGAAAGGCCCTTATCTACAAATTGAAAAGTGAACAGCTCTTTAGAGTGTCCAAGTGTGGGATCAGTTGTCTCTGGGCACTCGGCATGGTGGGAGAAAGGAGGATCAGGGTGAGGAATATGCAGTCCAGACTCACGGCTACTGAGACTTGACCATGTGGAAGACAGGGTGGTGGTGGTGGTGGCTAAGTGACTGGAAGCATTATCCGCTATCCAATCAACAACCTTTTGACACTGCTCTTGGTTCAATAGTGGTGTGCTGCGGTCCCCTAGGAATTGGGACAGGAAGGTCGAGCGGAGAAGATGTGGGTGTTTGTTGTGGCACAATTTCAGATTGCCCACGGCCTTGTCCTTGGCCCCTGCATGCACCATCACCATCACGTCCAGTTCCCCGTCCCTTGCCAAGTGCCTTGCCCATTTTAAATGGAGGACAGTATCTTCCACGCTCACTACAAATGACTGAGTTTGGAGCAAACTTATATGTGATCCGTGTAACAGAGAAAACAGAGTTTTAAATACCTGGCCTGTAGGTAAGTTGTTTGAACAGCAAACTGCGGTGAATTGCTTCAATGACACACTAAAGGAAATTTTTAATGGAGGCCAGAAATGGCAGTATTTTCTGACAATGTGTATGTGATCCGTGTGACGGAGAAAACAGAGTTTTAAATACCTGGCCTGTAGGTAAGTTGTTTGAACAGCAAACTGGTGTGAATTGCTTCACTGACTGACACACTGAAAGAAATTTTTAATGGAGGCCAGAAATGGCAGTATTTTCTGACAACGTATATGTGATCTGTGTGATGGAGAAAACAGAGTTTTAATTACCTGGCCTGTAGGTAAGTAGTTTGAACAGCAAACCGGTGTCAAAAATATCACTGACACAGTGAAAAAAAATTGGAATGGAGGCCAAAAATGGCAGTATTTTCTGACAACGTATATGTGATCCGTGTGACGGAGAAAACACAGTTTTAAATAGCTAGATTTCTAGCGCTGTTCTATGGAAAGGACCTGGCTGTATTCTGCAGTGCCAACAAGCAAATGGCGCAGAAAAACTGTGTTCTCTGGATTGCTTTTTAAGCAAATAATGAGGATTAAGATCCAAAAAAAGTATTCCTGGCCCCTGAGACCTGGGCCTTTTTATAGAAATATAACAGCAGCAGAAGGCAGAACTGGAATGGAGCCTTTTGTGCTATATGCACTGCATTCTGCTATATACCCTGCCTGCCTGCCTATATACACTGCCTGCCTGATATCTCTGCAGATGGATTAGTTAGTCCTCAGAAGGACTGTTTGTTAAGATGGATATGTGTAATGTAAGGTTTTTCTCCCTACACTACCTAATACACAAGCAAATCTCTCCCTGACGCAGCAGCACCTCTCCCTACACTGTCTGATTCCGGAGTGACTGTGACGAGCACAGCGGCGCCACATCTGATATAGACCTGATGACGCTGTGCGGCCATCCAATCACTGTAATGCCACAACCACCATGGCTGCGGCATTACAATGAGTGGCAGGCAATCCCTGCATGTTGATTGGCTCTCTAAAGAGCGCAAAACATGCAGGGAGGGGACCCAAAATCCCCCCGAGCAACCCGGAAATACTCTGTGAGCAACGAGCATCTCGAGCAGTGAGATGCTCGGGCGAGCACCGAGCAATAGCGAGCATGCTCGCTCATCACTACTAGTCACATCTCATGATAACAAATTAAAAAAATATTGCATTGGGTGCTAACTTGTTCACATAGCAGTTGGTATATATTTTTTTATCCATTCTCAGTCTTATAAATTGGTTTATTTGTTTATTCTGCAACATTAGCAAAGAAGGAGGAGAGACGGAGTGATGCTGGCTCAAGGAAGTATTAAAAGGGCAAATAAAGTCTTGGGTATCCTATAAGGTGACAGTGTAATGGGTTGAAGTAATTGTCTATGTATTACGCTATAACACAGTGTGGCTCCAATTCACCAATGCAATTTTGCCAGACTTATTATGTAAATTGCTTTGAAAAGTTGCTAAATTTTGGCGCAACTTGGAGTTGGGCAAAACAATTGCAACTTTTGCCATCCTCACCCCAGTTTCTCCCAGCTCTGCCAAAATTGGCAGTATGGGGGCATAGTGGGGGTGTGACACCACAGCTCATCTAATGTATGACGAGCAGTGGTGTTCCCTATGCCAGAAATCTTATTCCAGTCTCTGACTGGAGTAAGATTAGTGACGAGGCATGCGGAGGTTCATGCTACTTGTCTGTCACTCCTGATTTTCTAAGAGGCGTGCACTTCTTAATAAAGCAGATGCGTCTGACTCCAACATACCAGCTCATCAAAACTGGGGAGAAAATCGTCATTCTTGATGATTAGGAGCCAATATGCGGAAAATAGCAATCTATAGAGATTACAAAAATAAGTTCCATAGATAATACAGTAAATATAGTACATACTGTAAATTTGTGAGGCCATTCACTCCTTTGGGAAAACTAGGATGTAAAGAGGGTTTGTCTTTATAATATACTATTATTCTTTATGGGTAGAGATGAGCAAACCCAACTTACATACAGTTAGTGTCCGATGCTAAACTCCGAACACCGACTTCTCCCAGAAGTCCGTTGCAATGTTTGGAGTTCCGTGGGAAGTATGTTGCAGAGAGAGAGAGAGATTCTTTTCAAGCTCAAAAGTTTGGGTTCCCATTATTTTTAATGAGGTTCGGGTTCTGGTTCAAGTTCGGGTACAGTTCTGGCAGACAAACCAAACATTTTAATAATGCAGAAAATAGAAAGAAATCTCCAGCGATCAGGAAATAACATGTGCAAAAACTTTATTTGTGAAAATCCAATAAAACCATAAATATGGAAATCAGCAACCACCAAGTGTCCAATATTAAGATCGACATGTTTTGATTGCACCAGTATTAGTCATAATCTATCTGAAAATTACTTACAGGTGAGCTATCGCAGTATGGATAGTGTATTACACGCCAGGTATTATTGCATTATATTGCGTGCTGCTGGAGCAGCAAAAAAAAAATACAAATCTATTCTGTTCGCTATTGATACTGCTGTTGGAAGCATTTACAATAGGGACAGGTGCTGCAAGGTGGTATCATCAGCACGAGATGAGTGTTCATTCTGGTCGCATAAATCTCTTCCACAGTCCATACCTTTTTTGATTCTTTTTTTATTTATTTGGCCTTATATACAAGTCAGAAAATAGGAAGAAATCTCCAGCGATCAGGAAATAAAATGTCTAAAAACTTTATTTGTGAAAATCCAATAAAACCATAAATTTGGAAATCAGCAACCACAAAGTGACCAATATTAAGATCGAAACATTTCAACTGCACCAGTCTTAGTCATGATTTCATGACTAAGACTGGTCATGACTAGTGTTGAGCATCCCGATACTGAAATATCGGGTATCGGCCGATATTCGCGGTATCGGAATTCCGATACTTAATTCCGATACTTTTAGAATATCGTATACCGGAATCGGAAGTTCCCATAATGCAATGAGCCAGTTTCATTTTATTCAGCCAATGAGGATCCTAAGAAGTGTGGGCGCATCCTGTTAGGCATGTAGGCATGTTAACTAATGGCATGGCTGTGATTGGCTGCTGAAATGATGTCATGATGCACTATAAAAGCCGCCGCCGCTATTTTGAGCTCACTCTGCTGTGAATTCAATTAGGGATAGGACGCTGTTGTTCTGAGGGACAGTTTTAGCTACCTATTTGCTCTATTCTGCTTTACCCAAGCTACTTTATAAATCACTGTGCCTTGCAGCGCTAGTGCACAGTTCTCTGTGCTGTTCACCGCTGTCTGCAAGGTCTCTGTGTGTGAGTGCAGCTCACGCTGTAGTGTGTGCTTCAGCCAAGTCTGGTTGTAGTGCCCTCAGCGTGCGTCACTGCCTCATACATTGTCCTTTTTAGCTAATTGATAATTTTTCCTCATTTCTCCTATTAATGTGGTGGCTCCTTCCGTATTCAGCTAAATTGGTTCCAAACACACTATATAGCAGTAGATATAGAATTTTTTTTTTGTCTTGCAGCGCTAGTGCACAGTGCTCTGCATCTGCACTGTTCACGCCTGTCTGCAAGGTCTCTGTGTGTGAGTGCAGCTCACGCAGTAGTGTGTGCTTCAGCCACGTCTGGTTGTGAGGATTCTGTGCCTGCAGGGAGAGGACGTGGGGATTCTGTGCCTGCTGCGGGCTCCAGTGACTCAGCATCCCCCAGTTTTACCAGGGAACAGTCCTTTATGCGCAGCTTTGTAGGAGCTAGCCGTACCCCACTGCTGCGGGATGACCAAATTGAAGCCGTTGTCAGATGGATGTCAGCTAACGCATCGACTTCAATTAGTTCCAGATCCTCTCAGGTCCTGAGCACTGAAGAGCACCCATCTGTCTCTTCACCACCTGCCAAATTGCCCAGGCAGTCAGAGAGCACTGAACAGGAGCCATCTCTACTTCTGTTCTCTGAATCTCTTGGCTTGGAAAGAGGGGGCCAGCCAAGCTGAATTTGACACTTTGAAGAAGAGGTAGTATGCAGTGATGCGCAACCGTTTTGTCTCTCTGAATCTGAAGAGGCGGGTGGGCCAGTGCCTATGGTCAGCAGCACACCTCAGTACGCATCTGATGATGAGACTCAGGTGCCACTTTCTGGTGCGTACTGTGCTGTCGAGACTACCCAGGAGAAGCAGTTGTTTGAAGAGGGTTGTGTAGATGATGAGGTCCTTGACCCATCATGGCGTGAGGGACAGGAAGGTGGTGGGAGCAGCTCTGAGGAAGAGATTCCCTGAACGGCCCAAAAAGGAGGGAGAGGGAGGGGGCATGGCTCTTCCAAAATCCAAAGCGGGCACTCCCAAGACTTGCAGTGCCTGGTCCTTTTTTGACACAGTTGCAGATGACATTTGCTTTGTCAAATGCAAGCTGTGTAATCAGAAGATGAAAAGAGGGAAAAGTGTCAGCAACCTCAATACCACAAATATGTGGAAACATGTGCGGACCAAGCACGTGGTGGAGTTACAAAAACACACTGAAGACCTAGGCCAACCTACAGCGCCACCTACCACCTCTTCAGCTCGTGTTGTAGCCTCTTCCTCCAGCTCACACACAGCTGGTTCGGCTTCCTCACAGGATCACCATGGAAGAACCTCTGGCACTGTTGTACAGAGACACAGTGTAATTCCACCCACAGCACCACTTTCCCTGTCATCCTCACACTCCCAGGCCAGTCTACAGCCATCGTTAGCACAGGTATGGGAGAAAAGGTGCCCATACTCGGCAAACCACCCCTGAGCACAGGCTCTGAATGCTGGCATTGCAAAACTACTGGCCCTTGAAATGCTATCATTCAGGCTCGTGGAGACTGACACCTTCCGTAACTTTATGGCATTGGCAGTTCCACAATACAACGTGCCCAGCCGCTTTTATTGCAGCAGGCAAGCCGTCCCTGCCCTGCAACAGCATGTGGAGGGAAAAATTAAACATGCGCTACAAAACGCCATCAGTAGTAAGGTCCACCTGACCACCGATGCGTGGACCAGTAAGCATGGACAGGGACGATACCTTTACCTCACTGCCCATTGTGTAAATGTTGTGGAGACGGGTACAGATCTTGAGAGTGGCGCTGTATGTGTTCTGCCAACTCCAAGGATTGCAGGAATCCAGTCTGTACACATTGACTCCTCCTCATACTCCAGTTCCTCTGAATCAGCGCTGCAGGAGCCGTCACAGTCTACCTCCACATCGACCCATGAACGGTTACCTGTTATGATGACCGATATGAGCACAGCCGTGGCCAAACATCAACAGGCCGTATTAAAATTAATTTCTTTGGGGAATCGAAGCCACACAGCGCAGGAGCTCTGGAATGCCATCAAGCAGCAGAGCGACGTGTGGTTTGTGCCAGCGAATCTCGAGCCAGGCATGGTAGTGTGTGACAATGGCCGAAATCTGGTGGCAGCTCTGGGCCTAGGCAACCTCAATTTGTGCTCAACTTGGTCTTGCAGAGTTTTTTGAGGGACTATCCGGATCTTGATGCACTGCTTCTCAAGGTCCGCATAGAGTGCGCTCACTTGCGGCGTTCCAGCAACGCAACATCGGTCATTGCAGCTCTGCAGCGCCGATCACGTCTTACGGAACATCGCATCATATGTGACCTACACACCAGGTGTAATTCAACGTTACATATGTTGGAGAGGTTGTGTGAGCAGCAGGCAGTAGTAATGGAGTACCAGCTGCAGCAGGCGCAAACAAGTCGCAGTGCGCCCTTCACACTTCACCACCACTGAGTGGGCCTCTATGAAGGACATTTGCCACGTTTTGCGTGCCTTCAATTATTCCACGCGGATGGCGAGTGCAGATGATGCACTAGTCAGCATGACTATCCCCCTTGCCTGCTTGAAAAAACACTGCAAGCACTAAGGGACGAGGTTTTGGAAGAGGTGGAGGATGAGGAGTCACAAATGCCATCTGCGTCTGTGCAGTCTGCGCAACGTGGTTCCTCACAAAGGCCTAGGCAGGGGACACTTTGTGAGGAGAATGAGGAGGAGTCAATGGAGGAGGAAGACATCTGTCCAGAGGAGGGAGGTACACAATGCTCTAGTAGTCAGTATCTAGAGCGAGGGTGGGGTGATGCAGAGCAGGCAGAGATCACGCCTCAAGCAGGGGACAGCGTTTCTTGGCTAGTTGGCAGTCTGCAGCACATGGTTGATTTCATGCTGCAGTGCCTGAGAAACTACCGCCGCATCGCCCGCATTCTCAACACGGCTGATTATTGGGTGTTCCCCCTGCTAGATCCTCGCTACCGGGACAACTTACAAAGCCTGATAACACCGTTGAACCGGGAGCGTAAAATGCGGGAGTACCAAGACGCACTGGTGCATTCCATCATGTTCTCCATTCCAATCGAGAGCAGTGCTGCTAGTGCTTTACAAAGCAGCTCAGTGCGTCGAGGCAGTGGAGGAAGCTCTGCACAAAGAGGGAGCAGAAGCAGCGCCTCAGCACAAGGCAAGACCAGTATGGCCCAAATGTGGCAAAGTTTTGTGTCCCCGCCGCCACAAATGTCTACACCATCACAGACGGCTCCAGTCAGCAGGAGGCAACGTTTCCGTCAGATGGTGACAGACTACATGTCTTACCCTCTCAGTGTACTCCCACACGGCTCATCCCCCTTCAAGTTTTGGGTCTCTAAGCTGGATACATGGCCAGAGCTTAGCCAGTATGCATTGGAGGTGCTGGCTTGCCCTGCTGCTAGTGTATTATCGGAACGCGTCTTTAGTGCCGCAGGTGGTGTACTAACAGACCGTCGCATGCGCCTATCCTCCGATAACGTTGACCGGCTTACTTTTCTGAAAATGAACAAGGCCTGGATCTCGCATGAATTTGCTAGTCCTCTTCCAGAATAAATAATTGGTTAGCAACAGTATCCAGGTCTCCTGTTGTGTTCATGTTTCTAAAACCTGAACTGTAATCCCTGAGCTCCCATACCGCCAGTTGCTGCTCAGAAGTGCCGTCTGCACAGTCAACGCTTGCTCCAGTGTTATTGGGGTTCCATAACGTCAGCTGATCCCCATCTGTGTGTCCGGCAAATTCTCCTGCTCTGTCCACATCCACTGTACTACTAATTTAAAACTTGCTCCAATTACACCTCTGGCTCCTCTGTTTTTAGTATTTACCCTTGGCTCCAACACCGCTAGTTGCTGCTCAGAAGTGCCGTCTGCACAGTCAATGCTTGCTCCAGTGTTATTGGGGTTCAGTAACGTCAGCTGATCCCCAGCTGTGTGTCCGGCAAATTCTCCTGCTCTGTCCACATCCACTGTACTACTAATTTAAAACTTGCTCCAATTACACCTTTGGCTCCTCTGTTTTTAGTATTTAACCTGGGCTCCAACACCGCTAGTTGCTGCTCAGAAGTGCCGTCTGCAGTCAACGCTTGCTCCAGTGTTATTGGGGTTCAGTAATGTCAGCTGTTCCCCTGCTGTGCGTACGGCAGTTTCTCCTGCTCTGTCCACATTCACACTACTACAGATTTTAAAGTTGCTCCAATTACACCTCTGGCTCCTCTGTTTTCAGTATTATCCCTGAGTTCCAACAACGCCAGTTGGCGCTCAGAAGTGTCGTCTGCACAGTCAACACTTGCTGCCGTGTTACTGGGGTTCAGTAACATCAGCTGTTCCCCTGCTGTGTGTACGGCAATTTCTCCTACTCTGTCCACATTCACACTACTAGTCTACTACTGACTTTAAAGTTGCTCCAATTAGGCCTCTGGCTCCACTCTGTTTTTAGTATTTACCCTGGGTTCCAGCACTGCCAGCTGTTTCCCAGCAGTGTCTTTGGCACGGGTACTCCCTCCTGCCCAGCCTGGTTCCAGCACGCCAGCTGTTTCCGGGTAGTGTCAGCGACACTTTGCCTCCAATGTGTTGTCCTGTCGTGTTGCGGTCGGGTTAGCCGACTCTATGGTGCCTGCAGTTTAGGTGACTCCTATGTGGGCTGCGGGATCTGGCAATGAAGGCTGGTTCCATAGTGTCAATAGGACAATCACCCCCTGTAGGACTGTGGGTTTCGGTAACTGCGGCCTTGCAACTTTTTTTTTCATGGGTACCTTCTGTTACCCATCCGAGTTCCAGTACCGTCAGCTGGTTCTCGGCAGTGCCATTGGCTTAGTTGCCTCCTTCTCGGTATCCAAGTTCCACCAACATCTGCTGGTCCTTGGTAGTGCATTCTGGCACAGGTACCTCCTGCTTAGTAACCGAGTTCCAGTACCGTCAGCTGGTCCTCGGTAGTTCCATTGGCTCTTGTACCTTCTGCTACCCATCCGGGTTCCAGTGCTGTCAGCTGGTTCTCGGCAGTGCCTTTGGCTTAGGTGCCTCCTTCTCGGTATCCAAGTTCCACCAACATCTGCTTGTCCTTGGTAGTGTTTTCTGGCACAGGTACCTCCTGCTTAGTAATCGGGTTCCAGTACCGTCAGCTGGTCCTCGGTAGTTCCATTGGCTCTTGTACCTTCTGCTACCCATCCGGGTTCCAGTACCGTCAGCTGGTTCTCGGCAGTGCCTTTGGCTTAGGTGCTTCCTTCTCAGCATCCAAGTTCCACCAACAACTGCTGGTCCTTGGTAGTGCTTTCTGGCACAGGTACCTCCTGCTTAGTAACCGGGTTCCAGTACCGTCAACTTGTCCTCGGTAGTTCCATTGGCTCTTGTACCTTCTGCTACCCATCCGAGTTCCAGTACCGTCAGCTGGTTCTCGGCAGTGTCTTTAGCACGGGTACTCCCTCCTGCCCAGCCTGGTTCCAGCACGCCAGCTGTTTCCGGGTAGTGTCAACGACACTTTGCTTCCAATGCGTTGTCCTGTCGTGTTGCGGTCGGGTTAGCCGACTCTATGGTGCCTGCAGTTTAGGTGACTCCTTTGTGGGCTGCGGGATCTGGCAATGAAGGCTGGTTCCATAGTGTCAATAGGACAAGCACCCCTGTAGGACTGTGGGTTTCGGTAACTGTGGCCACTCGCGGCCTTGCAACTTTTTTTTTCATGGGTACCTTCTGTTACCCATCCGAGTTCCAGTACCGTCAGCTGGTTCTCGGCAGTGCCTTTGGCTTAGGTGCCTCCTTCTCGATATCCAAGTTCCACCAACGTCTGCTGGTCCTTGGTAGTGCTTTCTGGCACAGGTACCTCCTGCTTAGTAACCGAGTTCCAGTACCGTCAGCTGGTCCTCGGTAGTTCCATTGGCTCTTGTACCTTCAGCTACCCATCCGAGTTCCAGTACCATCAGCTGGTTCTCAGCAGTGTCTTTGGCACGGGTACTCCCTCCTGCCCAGCCTGGTTCCAGCATGCCAGCTGTTTCCGGGAAGTGTCAACGTCACTTTCCCTCCAATACTTTGTCCTGTCGTGTTGCAATCGGGTTAGCCGACTCTATGGCGCCTGCAGTTTAGGTGACTCCTATGTGGGCTGTGGGATCTGGCAATGAAGGCTGGTTCCATAGTGCCAATAGGACAATCACCCCCTGTAGGACTGTGGGATTTGGTAACTGCGGCCGACTCATGGCCTTGCAACTTTTTGTTTCATGGGTACCTTCTGCTACCCATCCGAGTTCCAGTACCGTCAGCTGGTTCTCGGCAGTGCCTTTGGCTTAGGTGCCTCCTTCTCGGTGTCCAAGTTCCACCAACATCTGCTGGTCCTTGGTAGTGCTTTCTGGCACAGGTACCTCCTGCTTAGTAAACGAGTTCCAGTACCATCAGCTGGTCCTCGGTAGTTCCATTGGCTCTTGTACCTTCTGCTACCCATCCGGGTTCCAGTACCGTCAGCTGGTTCTCGGCAGTGCCTTTGGCTTAGGTGCCTCCTTCTCGGTATCCAAGTTCCACCATTGTCTGCTGGTCCTTGGTAGTGCTTTCTGGCACAGGTACCTCCTGCTTAGTAACTGGGTTCCAGTACCGTCAGTTGGTCCTCGGTAGTTCCATTGGCTCTTGTACCTTCTGCTACCTATCCGGGTTCCAGCACCGTCAGCTGGTTCTCGGTAGTGTCTTTGGCACGGGTACTCCCTCCTGCCCAGCCTGGTTCCAGCACGCCAGCTCTTTCCGGGTAGTGTCAACGAAACTTTGCCTCCAATGCATTGTCCTGTCGTGTTGCGGTCGGGTTAGCTGACTCTATGGTGCCTGCAGTTTATGTGACTCCTATGTGGGCTGTGGAATCTGGCAATGAAGGCTGGTTCCATAGTGCCAATAGGACAAGCACCCCCTGTAGGACTGTGGGTTTCGGTAACTGCGGCCGACTCGCGGCCTTGCAACTTTTTTTTTCATGGGTCCCTTCTGTTACCCATCCAAGTTCCAGTACCGTCAGCTGGTTCTCGGCAGTGCCTTTGGCTTAGGTGCCTCCTTCTCGGTATCCAAGTTCCACCAACGTCTGCTGGTCCTTGGTAGTGCTTTCTGGCACAGGTACCTCCTGCTTAGTAACCGGGTTCCAGTACCGTCAGCTGGTCCTCGCTAGTTCCATTGGCTCTTGTACCTTCTGCTTCCCATCCGGGTTCCAGTACCATCAGCTGGTTCTCGGCAGTTCCCCAGCCTTCTTGTACCTTCTGCTACATTTCCAAGTTCAAGCTTTTTGAAATGGTTCTTGGTAATCACTCTGGATCTCCCTGACGAGGACCCTGAAGACGAGGACCCTGAAGACGAGGACCCTGAAGACCACCCCGAAGAAGACGAGGACCCCGAAGATGAGGACCCTGAAGATGAGGACCCTGAAGACCACCCCGAAGAAGACGAGGACCCCGAAGACGATGACCCTGAAGACGAGGACCCTGAAGACCACCCCGAAGAAGACGAGGACCCCAAACACGATGACCCTGAAGACGAGGACCCTGAAGACCACCCCGAAGAAGATGAGGACCCCGAAGACGACGACCCTGAAGACCACCCCGAAGAAGACGAGGACCCCGAAGACGATGACCCTGAAGACGAGGACCCTGAAGACCACCCCGAAGAAGACAAGGACCCCGAATATGACGACCCTGAAGATGACGACCCTGAAGACCACCCCGAAGAAGATCTAGAAAATGACCCTGAAGAAGATGACCAAGAGGACAAAGAACAAGAAGATAACCACCAAGATACAGAAGAACAAGAGACAGAAAACCAAGAAGCAGAAGTACAAGAAGCTGCAGAACAAAAAGCAGAAGAACATTAAGCATAAGACTAAAAATCAGAGCAAAAGATATTATCTAAATTATAAGCAGAAGATGACTAAGCAGTGTATGGGGGTGAGTCCGTTCCTCCTCGTGGTGCCCCTGGAAAAGACCTGCTGCTGCAGGCCAAACTGAACGCGGACAAATCCTGTTGTAAATCTTTTGTGACGGGCAGAACGAAAGGTGTAATGTTCAAACTTTTATAGATAACAACTACAGGAATGCCTGTCACAAATAAGAATATGATGAAGAAGAAGAATATGAAGAAGATGAAGAAGTAGAATAAGAAGAAGAATAATAGTTGAATAAGAAGAATATAAAGAATGTAAAAAAAAAGAATAATACGAAGAAGGTGAAGAAGAAGAAGATGAAGAAGGTGAAGAAGAAGTTGATGAAAAAGATGCTGATGCTGAAGATGATGAAGGAGAAAGTGTGGGAGAAGTAAATAAGAAGGTGAAGAGCATGGAAGTAGTGAAACATAAATATCTGACAAAATATAAAAAAACTTAACATAGTCAATATTTCCGTAACTCAGAACGTCTTAAAAAAAATATTAATTCCTGCTATTCCATTTGATTGGGCTAAACCTCTATGCCTTTATTGTCTCCCCCACCTCCCCCAATACATTCTACATTATTCTTAGTTGTTTTCCTTCATGTAGAATTAACCTACAAGGAAAGAAAGGGTTTATTTTCATTCCGATATTTGTGTCCCATTGACTTGCATTGGTTTCCGGTATCGGAATCGGCGATATCCGATATTTTTTGGGTATCGGTCCGATACAATCCTATCTGATATTTCTCGATATCGGAAGGTATCGCTCAACACTAGTCATGACTAAAACTGGTGCAGTCAAAACACGTCAACCTTAATATTGGTGGTTGCTGATTTCCATATTTATGGTTTTATTGGATTTTCACAAATAACGTTTTTGGACATTTTATTTCCTGATCGCTGGAGATTTCTTCCCATTTTCTGCATTGTTTCCCACCCGGACCAGGGCGGCTCTGTGTGATGGCTCCTTAAAAGCAAGATGCATATACCAATTGGTAAGTTGACTTTTCCTTCCTCCTTTTTCCTATGTTACCTGAACATCGAGATAAAGTTCGGGTCGGTACTAGAACCTGAACTTTCATGGGTCTGTTCATTCCTATTTATGGATCATTCACTTCTGTATTATTGAGCTTAGAAATATAGAAGAATGTACGCTAAAGAGCACAACCTTGCGTCTTCAAACCTTTAGCTACATCTCATTGTTTCGTGTAGGTAGGGGATGATTAGTACCTTTTCATGTCAGTGGCTCCGCATTCATTTTAAGTGACCATTGATGTTATCTAACATTAGATCTAAGTCTCCAAGTCTTTCATTTCTCTTTCTGTCTATTTCTGATCCTGCAGAAATTGGACGCCTTTTCCAGGGTTGATAAGGAAAACCAGTTTGGTTTGTTTGGAGGAATGTGGGAATGAGGGTGACTTTGCACTTCAATGATGGACAATGGTAATGTGGCAAAATAGTACTCAATTCACTTGCTAATCATAATGTGAGACCAGGATAATTGAATTCTCATATCATGCATGCGGGAAAAAGTTTTTTTTGGTTTTTTTTTTGTAAGTATTTTAATTGTTTATTTTGAGTTACTGACATCCATATAAATAAAGCTTATGGAATATTTATGACTATGGACCAAAAAAAACAGAAAGACAATAAAAAAATCTATTCAAATATTCAATGAAAGCAAACAGTCTGCAAATATCTTGGAAGTGAGGAAACCAATTGCTGGAGTTTTTTTTAGTTTATTTTATATCTGTGGTGATTTTTGTAATGTTCAAGTTTATGGTTTTCTGATGTTTTCGGCTGATTCACCATTTGCAGCTTTTGTGACTTCTGTGCTAAAAAGTTGCATCGAGTTAGGCTATGTGCCCACGTAGCAGATTTGATGCAGAGCGTTTTTGCCTCTCTCTAGCAGAAAAAACGCATGCAGATTTACATGCATTTTTTCTGCCAGAGAGAAGCGTTTTTACATGCGTTTTTGCATGCGTTTTTTCAAGCACTTTTTTGAGCATCACTTGGAAAAGTGCTTGACAAGTTGATCACACAATATAAATCCATGCAACCAGCATGGATTTATAATGTGTGAACAACTTAGATGCTTTAAATGCAGCATCTATAGTAAAAGAAAAAGAATTAAAACATTAAAAATAAAAAAAACGGTCTGCTCCCGGCCGCGTCTTCTCCGCAGTGTACTGTAAGGACCTGCGGTGACGTCAGTCAGCTGATGGTCACGCGACCATCACCTGACCGCCGACGTCAGCGGTCGCGTGACCGTCAGGTGACTAAATGACATCACCGCAGGTCCTGACAGTACACTGCGGAGAAGACGCGGCTGGGAACCGACCGGAGGAGACCGGAGAGCAGATCGAGGGCCGCCGGAAAGGTGAATATACAGGTTTTGTTTATTTGTAACTTTTTTATTTCTTTTTTCACCGAGTGGTAGCCGGGATGAAGAGGAGTTGTAGTCTCCTCTTCATCCCGGGTACCACGCGCACCGTGATTACTCTGCAGCGTAATCGCAGTAGAAATGGTCATGCTGCGTTTTGCAAACCAATGCGAATTCGGCGCACAAATTAGCGCATCATGTGCACAGCACATCCAAATTCACATTGCTTTGCATGGCAGACTGTTTTACAAGCGTTTTCACGGCGTTTTCGCGGCCGTAAATACGCCGCAAAAACACTACAAAAGCGCTACGTGGGCACATAGCCTTAAACTACAAAACAAAGCTAGTTTTTTATGTTTTGTGCAATATTTGGGAATTCTGTACTATATTTTGTAGAAATTGGCACAAAATATGACAACAAATACAAGGTAAAAAAAGAAAGTGACTTAAAAAACACAAATAGTCAATTGGGGCCACAGTGTCTTTTTTTTGTTCCGTATATTAATCCCTTACAGACATATTGCATACTATTACATCATATATCTGTTCTCCATCTTTAATGCAGGGTCAGGAGTGGAGCTTGCATCTTTCCTTGGAGATAATGGCTGTGTTACAGACTATGATTTTTACTAAATATTATAATACTGAGGTTTTACAATATATGGCATAAGCGATCAGAAAATCATTTGGTCAGGAAGGGGTTAAACCATAATAGCTATGTATTCTCAGAGCGGTCACTAAACTGGCATCGCCCCTGTGACTGAAACCGAATACTGCCGGGGAGAATAAAGTTAATTTTCTCCCCGCAGCGTTCAGCTACGTGCAGGCGCCGGGCAGGTTAACACTATTAACCTGCAGATTGACCCCATATCTGCAAGATAATAGGGTTTTCTGGTGACAGGTTCCCTTTAAGAAGCATTATTGTTATAGGAGCACTCAAAGTACTGTGACTGTCAAATGTGCACAAAGGACATTATTAATTTCTAGGGGCAAAATGTGTTTTCTAGGGCACTTGCATAGGACATTAATATTTTCTAGTGGGCAATTTTACCATCTAGAGGGTACAAAGGACACATTATTACTATGTAAGGGGCACAGTGTTGGGCATTACTATGTGGGGCAGTAAGAAATGCCGTTATTGTTCCAAACAGCAGGTGCAGTAATAGGGACATGGTGGGAGTGCCTCAGTATTGGGGTATCAGCAGGATGACGAGTTTGTGCAGGTTGAGAATAAATGGGGACGGTGCTGGAAATGTGAGAAGTCAAACGTGTCTTTATTGTAATTTCTGCAGATGTTTTCTGGCTGGAGAAGTTGTCATGGCAGTCTGAGCTAGATGGAAAAGACAGGAAAAGTGAACAATTCCATCAGAAAGAACATCAACTGTGAGTCACCATCAATAACTGTACTGTAATTTCTTACATGTTCTACAGCACTGGTATCTACCACTATATGGTCACATAGATCTTCGTCTTTCTAGAGATTTTTTCCATCTGTTGAGGTTCCCCTATACCCACGATTAGGCTGCACCACAGTAGTTGTAATTGGGATTACCAGTTAGGGGCCCACTCAGATTTTTCACCCCCATCGCCCCCTCCCTCCACAAGCTGAACCTTGTTTCTGTGAGGATATCTTGTAGAACAAGGTCCTACAGGACATACAATATCTGCATGCTTAGCCTTGGTTTCGGCTGTGAAGGAGTGGCCACACGCAGTAGCCGCTGCCGCAGCTACCACGTGTGCCTGCTGCTAAAGGGACATGACTATTCCCTCTTCTCCACTCCCATGGGCATGAAGAAGAGGGAATATTCATTCTTTTAAGTAGTGGGCACGGAGGAGCGTGGGCCGCGGCTCCTGGTGTCAGTGTCCGCTGCTAAAGAGAATGCATATCCATGCTTCTCCACGCCCATAGTCCCGGCATGGAGAGGAGTGAATATGCTGGCAGCAGCTCACCTCGGCATCTGAGAGCACGCGCTGCTCAGATGCCGACATGAGCTGCGGGCAGACAGGACGCAGCAGCACTAGAGCAGAGGTGAGGAAGGAAGGTTAGTATAAGTGTTTATTGTTTTGTGTGTGCAGTGATTGGGGCCATAGTACATACCAGTATTGGGGGATTGAGGGAGCCACACATACCAGGATTGGGGGATGAAGTCCAGAGTAAGGCCGGTTTCACAAGTCCTGATATTTCCGGTACCGAAAAAAACAGTACCAGAGATATGTGTCTCTGTGTGCACCTATGAGGCATGTGTAACGCATCAGAAACACACGTACTGGTGCCTGGCAATCAGCGGTACAGTTAGCGCTGTTGTCAAGCGCTGGGTTATTTTTACACCAGAACACAGCGGGAGCAGAATGCTACTCTCATCATTGTCCGTTGCTCGCGCTGATCGCAGCACAAGCAAGGGACAATGATGAGTGCAGCGTTCAGCACGTTGCGCTTGGAAACAGCGCTAACTGTACACTGATTCCCAGGCGCTGGTACATGTCACACTGATGACACACGGATGTAATCCGTGTGGGACGTTTTGCGGCCTATACAGCGCAAAAAAACGTACATATCAACGTGTTTTGTGCACGTGGAAAGTGGAAACACACTGACATGAGGTGCGTGTGTATGTGTCTCCGGTACGTGTGGAAACTGTCACTACATGTACCGGACACACTGACGTGTGAAAGAGGCCTAACTCTGCTGCCTTATTATAGTGAATGGATCCCTCGGGGGTTTTATCTGAATAACATCACTCGGAGATTTAGATGGAAACCCCAATATCAGTGCTCAGCGTAGAGCACAGGATAAATGGGAACATTTTACATAACATTTTGTATCACAATAAAAGTTTTGACTCAATCCACAAAAAAATTAAGTCCCCACTCAGGTCCGTCATCTGTTAACGGAAATATAGGGGGCTTCCACGTTACTAGTGGCACAGAGGCTCTGGAAAAGCAAAATGGCTGCTGCTCCCCAATAGAAATTCAGCAAATTCTGTGCTCCCAAATACAAATGCCTACCTCCCTTTTGAACCCTACATTATGTCTAAATCGCAGTTAGCATCTACATGTTTGACATTTCTGTAGCGATGAAAAGGTACAAAGGAGGGCAACAAAATTAATAAGGGGAATGGAGGGACTGCAATACCCAGAGAGGTTGGCAAAACTAGGACTATTCAGCCTGGAAAAGAGAAGGTTGAGGGGGGACATAATAAATGTGTACAAATATGTTAGGGGACAGTATAGAGACCTTGCCCGGGATTTGTTCAAAAGGAGGGATATTACGGTAACAAGAGGGCATTCACTAAGACTAGAAGAGAAAAGGTTCCAGCACCAGCATAGGAAGGGGTTCTTTACGGTAAGAGCAGTGAGAATATGGAATTCACTGAGTGAGGAGATGGTAATGTCGGATTCACTAAACCAGTTCAAGCGGGGACTGGATGCTTTTCTAGATACCAGGCAGATTTCTGCATATACTTAAAAATAGAATAAAATAGTAGGTTGATACAGGGATTTATTCTGACTGCTGGTTTCAGAGTTGGGAGGGAATTTTTCCTCAGGTGAAGATTGGCTAAATCATTTGGGGTTTTTGCCCTCCTCTGGATCAACTTTAGCAATTACAGAACTAACAGGTCGAACTTGATGGACGCAAGTCTTTATTCGGCTTTACTAACTATGTAACTATGTAACTATGATGAGAGCCCGCCTAATTTAGGGGTGCATGTCTCCAGAAGCACGAGCTGGGCATAACGTACTGGTCACTACAACGACAGTTTGCAATTTTCATTCACTGCTGCTTGCTTCTGGAAACACCCATGTAGTTAAAATCCTCACCACACTTGTAGATAAATTCCCAAAGAGGTATAATTTCCAAAATGGGTCACTTGAGGGGAGATTCTGCTCTTCTAGCACTAAGGAGCTGTGTATATGGAGTCTGTATACTATTCTAGGAAAATCTGCGCTCCAGGAGGCAAATAGCACTCCGTTCCTCCCAAGACTCGCCGTGTGGCTAAGCAGTACTATACAGCCACATATGGGGTATTTCTACATTCAGAAAAAAAATGTGTGACACATTTTGGTGCCATTTTTACCTATTTCCCACTGTGAAAATGTAAAATCTGGGGCTAAAACAAAACTTTGGTGGTAAAAATGTAATTATTCTTTCTTCATCGCCCAATGGTGTAAAATTCTGTGAGGCACATGTGGTGTCAACATGATCACTGCACCCATAGATGAATTCATTGAGATGTGTAGTTTATAAAATGGGGTCTCTTATGGGGGTCTGCAGTTCTTAGGGGCTCTGCCAATGTGAAATGGCACCGTCAAACCAGCCCAGCAAAATATGAACTCCAATATGACGCTTCTTCCTGTCATGCACAGTGTAGGAAAGACAAAGTGCAACACAAATTGATGAGGGGAAGGGAGCCCAGACACTAGGGAAAGGGGAAGTGGAGATGCTTAGGCTGATCTAATATCACCCTGTCTCCCCTACCATCCCTATATTTGGTTACTCACCAATCGCCAAACAGGAAACCTAAGCCCTGTATATCCCTAGAGCTAGGCCCTGGATAGGGAAGGGGGGTGAGCATTGGTTAGTCCCCACTATAAACTAAAGATAACAAGGGAGACAAACACCGGGGGAGAAACTTGGCTTGAGCAGACTTCAGAGAGATTACACCAAACGTCCTCCAGAGCACCAGAGAGGAAGTAAGCTGACTGCAAAAGCTCCAAGACTTCTCCAAGGAACATGTGAATATCATCAGCATCTCCCTGCAGAAAACTGAAAGTATTTAAACACCCAGGCCAGGGTGTCAATCAGAGTAGGAGAGAGGTAGCCGCTGGGTCCTAAAGTAAGACAGATTTAAGAAGGTATCTGTAATGCCAAACAAAGTGACCTTCTGCAACCAGCTGCAGAACGACTGTCTGTCACATCTGACACACCTGTGACACTTCCCTTCTGAGCTTTGCACTTCGCCTCAAAAGAAGTTTTCTCCCATATATGGGTATCAGCATACTCAGAAGAAATTGTACAACAAATTTTGGGGTCCAATTTCTCTTGTTACTCTTGTGAAAATAAAAAATTGGGGCTAAAAGATAATTTTTGTGGAAAAGAAATAGATTCTTTTATTTTCACGGCTTTACGTTTTAAACTTTTGTGAAACACTTGGGGGATCAAAGTGCTCACCACACATCCATATAAGTTCCTTAGGGGGTCTAGTTTCAAAATGGGGTTACTTGTTGGGGGGTTTCCACTGTTTAGGCACATCAGGGGCTCTCCAAAAGCGACATGGCGTCCGCTCTCAATTGCTGCGAGTTTTGTGTTGAAAAAGTCAAACGACGCCCCTTCCCTTCTGAACCCTGCCATGCACCCAAACAATGGTTTTCCCCCACATATGGGGTATCATCACATCCTACTCAGGAGAAATTGCACAACAACTTTTGGAGTCCAATTTCTCCTCTTACCCATGTGAAAATAAAAAAATTGGGGCTAAAAGATAATTTTTGTGGAAAAAAAGTTATTTTTTTATTTTTACGGCTCGACGTTATAAACTTTTGTGAAACATTTGGGCTTTCAAAGTGCTCACAACACATCTAGATAAGTTCACTGAGGAGTCTAGTTTCCAAAATGATGTCACTTGTGGGGGGTTTCCACTGTTTAGGCACATCAAGGGCTCCCCAATTGCAACATGGCATCCGATAATTATTCATGCAAATTTTACATTCAAAAAGTCAAATGGTGCTCCTTCCCTTCCGAGCCACATATGGGGTATAGGTGTGCTCAAGAGAAATTTCGCAACACCTTTTGGGGTCCATTTTTTCCTGTTACCCTTGCAAAAATAAAAGAAATTGGGGTCTAAAGTACATTTTTTGTGAAGAAAAGTTAAATGTTCATTGTTTTCTTCCACATTCCAAAAATTCCTGGGAAGCACCTGAAGGGTTAATAAACTTCTTGAATGTGGTTTTGAACACCATGAGGGGTGCAGTTTTTAGAATGTTGTCACTTTTGGGTATTTTCTGTCATAAAGGCACCTCAAAGTCACTTCAAATGTGAAGTGGTCTCTAAAAAAATGGTTTTGTAAATTTAGTTGGAAAAATTAGAAATCGCTGGTTAATTTTTAACCCTTATAACTTCCTAACAAAAAAAAGAATTGGCTCCAAAATTGTCCTGATGTAAAGTAGACATGTGGGAAATGATATTTATTAACCATTTTGTGGGACATATCTCTCTGATTTAAGGGTATGAAAATAAAAATTTTGAAATTTGTGAAATTTTCTAAATTTTCACCAAATTTCCAATTTTTTCACAAATAACCAGTCATAGCAAGTTCTTTTTACCAGTATCATGAAGTACAATATGTCACAAAAAAATAGTCTCAGAATCAGTGGAATCCATTGAAGTGTTCCAGAGTTATTACCTCTTAAAGTGACAGTGGTCAGAATTGTAAAAATTGGCCTGGTCATTAACGTGCAAACAACCTTTGGGTTAAAGGGGTTAAGTAATTAGTCTAGATATTGGGAAGGTGGCTCTATCACAAAGCCTCTAGTGGCAGTATTTAGGTGGCCAGGACACGTAATTGATTTAAGTAGAAAGTGCAATTTTTAGGTCTCTGTTAGATAAAAGTATCTGTGAGAGGGGCAAAAGACAAAATCTATTGTTGAAGAGACTGAACCCATATTACGTATTAAATCATTGGGTCATTGAGGTCTAAATGACTGCAAAGATTTGTGCTTATTCTTTCGATAATGGTTAGGTCCTGCTCCGACACCTATGCTAATAGAAATAGTTTTTTTTTAAGTTTTGGATTTAGTAATAAAGTTAGAAACTTTGTATATAGGGAGCTATGGTGGAGATACTGTAGATTTCAAGGCCTAAAGAAATCATAGCTTTATGTGAAACAGCTGTTGCAAGGTATCTCTGCTGTGCCATGGATTGTGAGACTGCAATAAGGAATATAGAAATATTTTACTTGGTTGGTGAGTGCCACTTCTACATTTCTCCATTACTTGTTTATTATGAACTGTTTTTTAAAGGTTCAGCACAGACAGAGATGTTAAAAAGCTGCTGAAAAATGGGCCTTTGCTAAATGGTGTGATACAGAGTGATGCCAGTATTGCTTTTTGCTTTCTGAGACTACAGTATATATTAGATACATTTCCATAGTTTAATATAAAAAAATAAACAGAAAAAAAACAAAATCAAAAAGCCATTAATTCATATAATCAAATTTAAAAGGTTATGAAACAGTGAGTAAAATTACATTTCTAAGACTGTTAACGGGACCTGATGTTTTTCCCATGGTTATGTAGATATTCTAAAACAAAATCATACAAGGTGAACTAATTACTGTAATTATCACATTTCTTTAAACCTGTTTTACCACCTGCATTGATGCCTATGTCTACTTTACTAACTAAACCACACAGAATCTTTAAAATCTTCTGGCCTGAATTTATTCATGCTATGGGTATATACATACACTCTTCAACATTGAAATTTCAACACCAAGAAAGAAAAGTTGTGGAATTATGGAAATCACAGGATCTGTAGAAATATTAATAAAAAATAAAGGAAACTAAATTTTCAAAACATCTCAATTTATTCAGCTACGAGAATGTGCATTATTCAAAGAAATACACACTCTTACATACCTTGGCATGGTATCAATAATGTTGTTAATGGTAATCTGAAAGGTTGTCAGCTCCCTTTGCAATTGCTGACCAATGACATCCCACATTTGCTCGATGTGAGACAAGTCTGAAGAACCGTGACCATGGTAGCACATGTAGATGACGTAGATTGTTCACAGTAGAACAAGCAACATGTACCTTGGCACTGTTGTGTTGAAAAATGGCTCCTGGTACACTTTCATGTTCCCTCGTGAAAGTCTCATCATGGCATTGCCCACATGTCTCCAGACTAGTCTCATGGATTTCTGCACTTGGTGCTCATACTTGATGCTGAATAAATCAAGATGTTTTCAAAAAATTCTGCTTCCATTTTTTCATCACTTGCAGAGCATTAACATGTCTATCCATCCTGAGATTTCCATAAGTTTTCAACTTTTCCTTCTTAGTGTTGCAATTTCAATGTTGAGGAGCATACCTTGACGGAAAGGAGGAAATCTCTACAGCTGAAGGAAAAAAGGATCAATAAAATAAATTTTATTTTTACTGTAATAGCTATGAAGATGTGAAACAATTTTACCACAAGAACTAATCTCAGCAGAAACATCAAATCTCTTTAAGAAATCTTTGGATGTTCTACTTTTAGGTTGACCTAATGAATAGAATTTTTATCCAAACATTAAAGTCCTTTCATAAAGATTTTTTAAATAAATATGTGTTATAATAAATAATAATTTTATTTCTATAGCACCAACATATTCCTCAGCACTTTACATTTTAGAGGGAAATTGTACAAGTAATAAAATACATTACAGAATAACAATAATCACATAAATCAGCAGATACCAGGAGGAGTGAGGACCCTGCTCGCAAGCTTACAATGTATGAGGAAATAGGGGAGACATGAAAGGTGGATGGTAACAATTGCTGGTATTGTATGGTCAACTATCGATGTAATAAATAGAGTATTCACATAATGCTCTATTTATGAATGAATCGCCAACCAGTATGTGTACAAGTACAGACACAGAGGGCTATTAAGTGCATGGGGGAGGTGTTATCAGGTGATACGAGGGTCCTGATTGGAAGGAAATTTTGTATGGGACAAACAGGGATAGTTAGATAAGTTTGGTGAGGTGATAGGCCAATCTAATAAAAAGCGTTTTTAGGGCATGCTTAAAACTGTGGGTATTGAGAATCAATCAAAGTGTCCTGGGTAGTACATTCCAAAGCATTGGCACAGAACACGAGAAATCTTGGAGACGGGAGTGGAAGGTTCGGATTACTGAGGATGTTAGTATTAGGTCATTAGCATAACGGGGGAACGGGTAGGGTGGTAGACTGAGACGAGGGAGTAGACGTAGGGTGGTGCTGAAGCATGGAGCGCTTTGTGGGTGAGAGTGATGAGTTTATATTGAACTCTGTAGTGGGTAACCAGTGCAACAACTGGCACAGGGTGGAGGCATCGGTGTAGCGGTTGGCGAGGAATATGATCCTGGCTTCGGCATTCAGAAAGAATTGGAAATGGGAGAGTTTAGCAAGAGGGAGACTGATTAGTAGAGAGTTGCAATAGTCCAGACGAGAGTGAATAAGAGCAACAGTAAGAGTTTTTGCAGAATCAAAGGTAAGAAAAGGTAGAATTCTAGAAATGTCTTTGACATGTAGATGAGATGAGCGAGTGAGTGATCGGATGTAGGGAGTGAATGAAAGATCTGAATCAAGTATGACTCCAAGACAGCGGGCATGTTGGTGGGGAGTAATGGTGGAGCGACACATGGAAATGGCAATATCGGGCATAGGCAGGTTAGTGGAGGGAGGAAACACAAGCAGTTATGTGCATGTAGTATAGTGTATGACATCACTGCTATTCAGAGAATCTGGTTCTCTCTATGCTCTATATGTGAGAAGTCTCTTTTGCAATGTAAGTCTATAGAGCCTCATTCTGATACACCATTGGCTTATGTGGCGCCCCTGAGGGTTCAGTCGCCACAGAGGTACTGCATCTCACGCAGAGGTGTGGTATCTCACTCTCAGGTAAGGAAGGAGTACTGCCCGGGACCCTAACACCTGCATCCAACACTACACTACTCCAGACCGGCAGGAGGGGCAAGATGCGCTGCTCCTCTGCTGAGCCCTGTCCCTGGCTGGAGTGCGGGGAACCATGTAGTGGGTGTGGGTAGAGGAAGAAGTTCAGGGGAGCTCAGTAAGAAGTAATATAAAATGGGATGGAACCATCTAGAAGGAGTCAGGTCCAGTCAGAAGAAGAAGTGAGAGAGAGTCAGAGGAGGAGTTGAGAGCAGGAGCTCTGCTCAGAGGAAGCGCGGGCCTGAGTGAGGAGGCCCAGGAGAAGGAGAGAAGGAAGGAAAGGGAGCAGAGAGAAGGCTCCAGGAGTGAAGAAAGGATCCCAGGGGTACGGGCAGTGCTGGAGGACACCCGTACGCCCGAGTCTACCAAGTGGTGGAGGGATCGGGTCGCAGAGGGGACCGGCCTCTAACTAGTGAGAATTACAATATTCAACTAGGTAACCGGAGGCTGTAGCATTTCAGGTGCTGCAGCCACAAGCCACATCTATCTCACCAAGAAGGTGGCCATAGAGGACCCAGGGGACAGAGAAGACGTCGCCCGACAAGGTCCGCGGTCACTGGATTGGGACACTAGGTGTGAGGTGCAGGGAGACGGGCAGAAGGAACACACAGATGGGGGTCCCGCTATTTACTCCGGAGGTACCTGAGGGTTGACTGAGCCTCTGCACGGTGAACGCAGCACGACGTGGGAAGTTATGATCTGCAATTGTAACCAGGAGCAAAGTGAGAACTGTGAGTAAATCCGGAAGACTGCACCCCACTGTCTCTGTGAATTATTACTGCTGCGCCATCACCCCCTGCACTACACTGCACCACGAGTGCTACTTCCATAACAGCAACATCTTCACTGCCCTGGAGCTAAGCTCTGCCTGTGGAGATGTGAACCAACTCTTCTGCATTAACAACAGCTCCAGAGGACCTGCTCCGCAGCGGCGTCTCTCTTTAGCCGCATACCACAGGTGGCGTCACAAACTCTATACTAGTACTATAAATCCCCTGTAAATAATCCCCTTTTATTGACCGCCCTGGGTCACGGACCGGGTCACCGCCACTGTGACATCTCCCCTAGCAATGACCGGCCCGGCACCAAGTACCCCACGGCCCAGTGGGCGCGTCACTTACATTCTAAAAGCCACTTCCAGGTCACGCAGCACTTAGTGTGACCCGAATATTCTGCAGAGCTATGACGTCACTCAGAAGGAGCAGAACACTGCTGGATCCCATAGAAGGCAGTGATAGGTAAGTATATTAGTACATACACACTACACTACATGTACATGTATTAAAAATAAATCTTCATGGGAGGGTTTCTTAAATTGTGTCAAGTCAGTTGTTTTTTGCCTTCTCCTCCAAAAGAAAAGCAACTTTCCCATAGGGGTATTTTTTAGTTGGAGGGGGCTGATGGACAGGTCTGATTGTAGACTCTGTGAGAAAAGCGGCACTAACAATGACTGGAGGAGAACCAGTAATACTTATGTGGCGCCCCTGAGGGTTCAGTCGCCACAGAGGTACTGCATCCGTGGTGCCCCACTCTCTGGTAAGGAAAGGAGTGCAGCCCGGGACCCCAACACCTGCATCCAACACTACACTGCTCCAGGCCGGCTGGAAGGGCAAGGTGCACTGTGTTCTGCTGAGCCCTGTCTCTGGCTGGAGTGGGGGGAACCAAAGTGTGGGGGAACCAAGTAGTGGGTATGGGTGGAGGAAGGAGTTTAGGGGAGCATTTGTTAGGAGTATAAATAGGGGATCCATCTTAGTTAGAGAGTGTGCAAGGTAGGAGTAGTAGGAAGTGGAGGTCTGTGTCTAGTAACAGGAGCAGGTGCTCTTCAGGAGCTCTGCTCCAGAGTGGGCCTGGTAAATGAGGCCCAGCGGAGAAGAGAAGAGGAGGGGAGCAGAGGAGGAAGGCTCCGGTAACTGAAGGGGTCCCAGGGGTACGGAAGGATCAGGAAGCCACCCGTAAGCTCTAATCTGCCAAGTGTCAGAGGGACCAGGCCGCAGGAAGGGAACCGGTCCTTATCTAGTCGTGTCGCTTCAAGCCTCGGCTAGGAAACCGGAGGCTTCTGACTTTTATGGTGCAGTTGCCTTACTCGCATTCTAGCAGCCAAGAAAGGTAGCCATTTAAGACCAGGGAAGTCCAGGTGTCCCTGAAGGATCCGAGGACGCCATCTTGGGGCTCAGTTTTGTGAGGCGCAGGGCAGGAGGGAGAGACCCAGCGCGGAAAGTCGGCTGAGGAAAGGAACATATAGAAAGGGGGTCCAGAAAAGTACTCTAGAATTGCCGGAGGGACTTCTGAACCCCTGCTTGGTGAACGCAGCGTGACACGGGAAGCGGTAACCTGTACAGTGTACCTGAGGAATCTAAAAAGAACTGTGAGTAAAATTGGATGACTGCACTCACTGTCTCTGTCGGTTCTTGCCGCCGCGCCATCATCTCTCCTACACCACAATGCCCTGCTTCCCATCTATCAACTCTGCCCCGGGGGGCCCGCTCTGCCTGTGGGGAGCAGAAACATCCCAGCTGCCATCCCATCACCCCTGGAGGTCTGCAGCAGCGCTGGTAATTATTACCAGAAACCACAGGTGGTGTCACGAGACAAACTGTACAATAAAAACCCTTTTTCAAGAGAGACCCCAGAATACGGGCCCGGGAGCCGACTGCCGTGACATCCTAAACAAGGTAAAAGGCTTGGGTACCGAGTCCCCTATATCCCCCTGGGCGAGACACTTATATATTAGCAAGTGCCGGAAAGTCTGTGCTCTCAACACATTTGCTAAAATAAAGATAAAGTGACTGTCTCCTTTAAAAAAGGCATGGGAAAATGGAATACATCAGTTTGAACCTAAACTTAAAGTGATTGTATCAGATAAGAAATCTAGTTTTTCAGGTCAATCTTATTTAAGTCAATTGGACTGAACTGCAATACCAGACAGAATTCCTTGACTAGTGTGGTGCTATTTCTGGAAGTAATAGACCCTATTTTATAATATCATACAAATATGTTGTATGATGGTACTTACCTTTTGTACCCGCCCCATGGAAAAAGCAGACGCGAAACACGAATAAGTGTGGAGGCGTTAGGTCTTATTGTTGGTGTATTCACTGAATAGCCATATTTACACTATTTCTTTATTTTTGAGCGTTTCTGTCTCCCACTAATAGATACTCTGCATTTGTAATTTCTTCATATACTTTATTAATTACAATTTTTGGCCATGAGAGTGTTAGTATAATGGATTGTGCAGGGGCGGACATGCCATTGGTGCAACATGTGCAGCCGGACAGGGGTCCAGGAGGTAAGGGGCCCATTTTCACCTCCAAAGCTGGGGGAATTGTGCTTTATGATGAGCTACTGGACTGGAAGGGGCCCATACATTGTTCTTTCACAGGGGCCTTCTTTTGTCTGTGTCCGCTGGTGGAGCTGTGCACTGACATCATGAAGTGTACAGTGCACTAGTGAAGTAGCATAAAACCACTTTTTATTATTTTTTTCTATATGTATTGTTAATTATGTACATTATTATGTGATTAAATATTTTTGGCATGACACTTATAGCTTATAGTCATTATTAGTTTTTTTTTCATAATGCATTTATGACTGCAACAATACATATCAGCACATTTTTCACATTAATGTGGCCCCGTGCTTATTTGCTAATCATTCTAGATTTATATAATATCATACAAATGTTTTATGAACCTGACCATGTTTTAGCTGTTTAGCCTCTTTACCGTGTTTATACGTTAATGACCATTTTGCAATTTTAAAATTTTGAATTTTTATGCCCTTAAATCAGAGAAATATGTCACAGAAAATAGTTAATAAATAACATTTCCCACATGTCTACTTTACATCAGCACAATTTTGGAACCAAATTTTTTTTGTTAGGAAGTTTGAAGGGTTAAAAGTTGACCAGCGATTTCTAATTTTTCCAACTAAATTTGCAAAACCATTTTTTTAGGGACCACATCACATTTGAAGTGACTTTGAGAGGCCTTTATGACAGAAAATACTGAAAAGTGACACCATTCTAAAAACTGCATGTCTCAAGGTGCTCAAAACCACATTCAAGAAGTTTATTAACCCTTCAGGTGCTTCCCAGGAATTTTTGGAGTGTGGAAGAAAACCATGAACATTTAACTTTTTTTCACAAAAATTATACTTTAGACCCAATTTTTTATTTTTGCAAGGGTAACAGGAAAAAATGGATCTCAAAATTTGTTGTTCATTTTCTCCTGAGCACCCGATACCCCATATATGGGGGAAAACCACTGGTTGGGTGCACGGCATGGCTCGGAAGGGAAGGAGTACCATTTGACTTTTTCAATGTAAAATTTGCGTGAATAATTTGCGGATGCCATGTCGCATTTGGGGAGCCTCTGATGTGCCTAAACAGTGGTAACCCCCCCACAATTGACACCATTTTGGAAACTATACCCCTCATGGAACTTATCTAGATGTGAGGTGAGCACCTTGAACCGCCAGGTGCTTCCCAGTATTTTATAACATTGAGCCATAAAAATAAAATTTTCACATTTTTCCCACAAAAATGTTTTTCAGCCCCCAATTTTGCATTTTCATAAGAGTAACAGGAGAAATTGCACCATACTATTTGTCTTGCAATTTCTCTTGAGTAAGCTGATACCCCATGTGGGGAAAAACCACTGTTTGGGTGCACGGCATGGCTCAGAAGGGAAGGAGCGCCATTTGACTTTTTGAATGTAAAATTTGCTTGAATAATTAGAAGACACCATCTCGCGTTTGGGGAGCCCCTGATGTGCCTAAACAGTGGAAACCCCCACAAGTGACACCATTTTGGAAACTAGACCCCTTAAGGAATTTATCTAGATCTGTGGTGAGCACTTTGAACCCCCAAGTGTTTCACAAAAGTTTATAACGTAGAGCCGTGAAAATAAAAAAAATAACTTTTTTTCCACAAAAATTATCTTTTGGCCACAATATTTTTTTTATTTTCACAAGGGTAACAGGAGAAGTTGTACCCCAAAATTTCTTGTGCAATTTCTCCTGAGCACGCAGATACCCCATATGTGGTCGAAAACTACTTTTGAGGCACAGTGCAAAGCTCAGAAGGGAAGAAGCGCCATATTGGATTTCATATTTTGCTGGTTTGACGGTGCCATGTCACATTGACAGAGCCCCTAAGGTGGCAGAATAGCAGAATCCCCTATAAGAAACCCCATTTTACAAACTAAACCACTAAATGAATTCATCTAGGGGTGCAGTGAGCATGTTGACACCACATGTGCCTCACAGAATTTTATACCATTGGGCGGTGAAGAAAGAATAATTACATTTTTACCACCAAAGTTTTGTTTTAGCCGCAGATTTTACATATTCACACTGGGAAATAGTAAAAATGGCACCAAAATTTGTCACACAATTTTTGTTGAATTTAGAAATACTCCATATGTGGATGTATAGAACTAATTAGCCACACATCGAGACTCGGGAGGAACAGAGCACTATCTGCCTCCTGGAGTGCAGATTTTCCTACTTAATTCAGACACCCCCCCGAGGGATCCATTCACTATAATTAAGCAGCAGAGTTGGGCCTCTTTCACACGTCAGTGTGACTGGTACGTGTGGTTACCACTTCCACACGTACCGGAGACACATACAGATCCATACTGATCCATTCAAATGAATGGGTCTGTGCACATGTCAGTGTGTTTCCACAGACCGTGTGTCCATGGGCAAAATACGTTGACATGACCATTTTTTTCGCGCTGCATGGGCCACAAAACATCCCACATTGATGATACACGGATGACATCTGTGTATCATCAGTGTGATACTTACTGGCGCCTGGGAATCAGTGTACAGGTAGCACTGTTCCCAAGCTCCGGGTGCTGAATGCTGCCCTCATCATTGTACCCTGCTTGCTCTGCGATCAGCGCAAGCAAGGGACAATGATGAGAGTAATATTCTGCTCCCGACGTGTCCTGGTGTAAAAATAAGAATAAAATAAAAAAATCCTCATAATCACCTGTCTGAAGATGTCCGCCTCTGTTATCCACCTGACTGCTCATGCAGAGGAGCCTGGGAGAATGACTTGCTCCAGCGAGCGAGCCCCATAGCTGTGCTGAGCTCAGTGAGTGACAGGACACCGCTCACTGAGCGCAGCTCCAGGGTCCGCTCCCTGGAGCGAGTTTTTTTTTTGTTGCAAAGACTAGTTTTTGCATCACTTATTTTGAGAGCTATAATTTTTCCATATTTCAGCTGACAGAGTCAGGTAACGGCTTGTTGTTTGCAGGAGAAGTTGATGTTTTTATTGACACCATATTTGGGCACGTGACATTTTTTTTATCGCTTTCTATTCCCATATTTGGGAGGCAGAATAAACAAAAATCAATATTTCAGAAAAATTTTTTTGTTTTTTTTATACCGTTCCGAGTGTGGTAAAATTTATAAGGCAGCTTCATTCTTCTGGTCAGTATAATTAGAGTGATACCATATTCATATAGTTTTTTTATGTTTTGGTGCTTTTACACAATAAAGAATATTTTATAGAAAAAATAATTTTGTTTCCATCACTTTATTCTGAGAGCTATAACTTTTTTATTTTTTGGCTGATGGAGCTGTATCATGGCTATTTTTGTGCGGGACAAGATGATGTTTTCAGTGGTACCATTTTTATTTACATTCATCTTTTTGATCACGTTTTATTCCACCTTTTGTTCGGCGGTATGAAGCACCGTTTTTGGCTTTGTTTATTTATTTATTTTTTTACTGTGTTCACTAAAGAGGTTAACAAGTGGGACAGTTTTATAGGTCAGGTCGTTCCGGACGCGTCGATGCCAAATATGTGTACTTTTATTGTTTTGGAGTTTTTTCATAATAATATTTATTTATGGGTACAATATACATATCAGAGTGTAAACGTGAAAGTCCATAGTGGGACTAAGTAAAAAAGTGAAAAAAAGTAAAAAAAAAAAAAAAAAAGTTGTAAAAATATTTTTTTAAAAATCAGAAAATAATATATATATATACATATATAGATAGATAGATAGATAGATAGATAGATAGATAGATATAGATAGATATATATTGTTATTATTATTTTCTGATTTTTTTAAAAAATATTTTTACAACTTTTTTTTTTCCACTTTTTTACTTAGTCCCACTGTGGGACTTTCACGTTTAGCACTCTAATAGCAGTTATAAGATATAGCAGTGTAGGATCACTGCTATACCTTATAACTGTCAGTGCTGCAGACACAAGTTAGTTTGATCATGCACTGCGCATGATCAAACCAACTTGCTGGTGTCCCGGATGTTGTCATGACAACATCGGGTCACCATGGCAATGATCGGGACCCTGCAATGACGTTGCGGGGTCTCCGATCTAAGAGCAGAGGGGCTTTTGCGACTGCAGCATTTAGGGGGTTAAAGTGCCGGGAGCGGTGCGGTCACCACTCCTGGCACTGAGTCAGCTGATTCTGACTGCTGACACACAGCGGCGATCAAGCCTGCACAGCCTCTGTGAGAGCGCGATTCACCAGATGTAATAATACGTACCTGGTCCATAAGGCCCAGGGCACAGGGATGTATTATTACGTACAATGTCAGAAAGGGGTTAAGGGCACCAATATATGGTAAACAGTGGATTTTCAAATTTTGAACAATTTGCCTTAGTGTTTTCTAGGAAATTATTTAGGGATATTGTAGAGATTGGCTTCTTTAAAAAAAAAAAAAAACTCTTCTCGATGAGTCATGGAGTGATTCATGGAGATTGATGCTTCCTTATTATCCGATTACCAGCCTTTTGCCTCCAGGTTAGGAAGGGAACACAGGGTTTGACAAAATGGCGTTGGTAATTGCAGTATAATATCTGACTACAGAGAAGCCGTAAGATCAGCTCTCTTTAATCTGCCCCTTATTGTAATGAAAACAGTGTTGCCATTTTTTTTTTAACAAGTAAGATTAAAAGGGATCGAAAAAGCTAATTGCTTAATTTTAGTAAATATCTAAAACAATTTGCAAATCTGTAAAATAATTAGTATGAGTATGGAGGAGGCTTTGCTCAGTGATAAGAACAGACATGTTCCTGTCATATACTGTATTCTACAAGTGATACCAATACATGTAAAAACCTATTTACATAAAATACGTAAGTGGATCTGATGTGATATCTTGTGATCAGTGAGTTTCTGTGTTATGATCTAAGTGTTTTTCCGGTCATTGTATAAAGGATAAAGAATACAACACACCCAACTGTAAATGCCGATATGTCACTTTGCATCGCCTTGACTCCAATTGCATAAATCCTTTACGCCTTCAGATATCCTGATATTATATCCCGATATTTTATATATTTTATACTATTCTTTATTTTACACAGTTAATTGGTGGTAGAGGATGTTCTGTGTATTTCAGCAACTAGGACAGCCTTATTGCTTAGGTTATTGGTCACCACTGCAATGGTGGCCAGTCTCCTAGGCAAGGAGCACAGCACTTACTGTATAAGCGTTTTCATACGGAGCTTGCAAGCACTGGTCTGAAGCTGGCCACATGGCTAGATCCGACCAGCTTCAGTCTTCCTTTGATCCTCTGATGCCGCAGAGACATAGTTGCTCCTGAAGATTGAATGTGGTACAACCCTGTGGAGACACGAGGGTCAGTGGGTGCTCTCATCCGCACACCTGACTGTCTTTAGAAAGACCACATGGATTAGGGCTCATCCTACTGAACGCTTGTACTCCTTCCCCGTAGGCAGAATATTACTCAGACAACACAGGGTGAGGGTAACACAGTGGGGTGATACTTTATTGGATCACCAACAGTCAATAACATATAGTAGAAAATACACAAGAGTGTGCAAATTACAGAGTCTCGCCCTTCCGCTAGCTAGCCGGGAAATAGAACATCTGCAACTTCGGGACTTCCAGAGCCAACAACCCCAACCCGTAGCACCCCACTTTTGGCGGACACCCACAGAAAGGGGGTAGCGGCAGGCTTAGGAAGCTGACAGAGTCTATTGAGGTATGTGGCCAGGTGACCTGATTGTCCCAACCTTGGTTCTCCAAACATCTCCATGGGTTCAGTGATGGGCAGTGGATCAAAACTGTATTCCTCCGATTGGAGCCATGGTGCCTGGGCTGCTGTCCTCTAGAGTCTCTCTGTAGGAGAAGAAAGGTGCATTTTATACACGCAGCTGTCCTTCAGGGCATTATCCACAGGTTTCGGGGCAGGTGGGAGGAGATAATCTCTCATTGTTCGAGTGTTCAATTAACCTGCATATTTTGTCCTTCAATGTATGCAGAACAACAAGTTGTAGGGTCTGATACAATAGGTAGTCTGCAGGCATTCGACGAATTAACAAACATCGATTGCTCAATTAACCTGAGCCTTTGGCCCTCAAGGATAGCAGAACAATAAGCTGCAGGGACTGAAACAATAGGTAGTAGTCAGCAAGCATTCAAAAACTCAACAAAAATCAATTTTAACCTACAACAAAAGTTAACGTTAAGGGTCATATGAACAATAGCTCATGTCCCTGGGCCTAGTGAATAATACGTCAGGCATAATTAAGAATAAATGCGATGTTGTCACAAGCCCCTTTAAAAAATGCAAAGAATATTTGATCTATGAGGTTATATGTAGTCATTATTATTATTATTATTAAAGTCACACGTTTCAAGAGGTTTTATCATTTAAGCTGCGGTCACCGTTATCGGTCATAGTCTTGCAGGTAAATATGATAAAAACACATGTAAGCAAACACATTAAAAAAGGCAATGAAAAAGTCACAGATAACCAAATTTAGCTAATAGGTGCAAAAATGCTGAAGAAAATCTGCAACATTAAAACTCATCAACTGCTCATCGTGGTAAAATAGCCTTAGGGGGCCTTAACTTCACAAGAGATGGATTGCGCAAGACATATAAAATCCTGTGGTATCTGGCATCAAGATTTTAGCAGCAGATCTTTAAGTCAGTGTAAGTTGTTAAGTGGGAACTCCATCTATCAGACTTGTTTTTCCAGCTCATCCCAGAGATGGTCTATCTACTTGAGATCTGAAGAATTTGGTTCTATGTTCTATGATGTTATCATTGCACAATTTTTTAGTTTGTCGAGGTGCATTATCCTGCTTAAAAAGATCACTGGCATTATGGAATACTTCTACCATTTGAGGGGTGTACTCGGTCTATAAAAATGTTTAGTTATGAAGTAAATGTTAAAGTAACATATTTATGGATGTCAGTACCCAAGGCTTCTTTGAATAGCAAGTAACACATAACTGGCATTTAATGTTATGTACCAGAAAATGTCATTCATCAGTCATCTTCTTTTGTTTATTGGTCCAATTCCAATTCTTACATGCCCACCTGAGACAATGTGGTGGATAGGTGTCAGCATGCCTCTCTCACCATACAACATGGCCCCATACACAGCCTTGAGACTTGGTCACCCATGACCTAGTTTCCAGTTCACTTGTCGTTTTCCAATGAAATTTCCTGTAGGCATTAAAAGGCTGTTGCACAATTGGATAGTCGTTATTAATGAACCCAGGAAGGTAAAAAAATATGCTCACTCCCCTGTACTCAGTGCTTCATTGTCCACTGCTTTGCTGAGATAAACATTAGTGTTGAGCGAGCATGCTCGACACTGCTCGGTACTCGCCCGAGCATTTCACTACTCGAGATGTTCGTCGGGCACCGAGCATTTCCGGGTTACTCGGGCGGGAGCTCGGATCTCCGCCCTTCGCGTTTGGCGCTCTTTACAGAGCCAATGAACATGCAGGGATTGCCAGCCAGTCACTGTAATGCCGCAGCCATGTTGTTTGTGGGCATTACAGTGATTGGCTGACCGCACAGAGTCACCTCAAGTATTTAAAACTGGGCGCCGCCATCTTGGACACAGTCGCCCGGGATCAGACAGTGTAGGGTCAGTGCTGCTGAGTTAGGGAGAGATATATAGTGTGAAATAGGTAGTGTAGGGTCTCTAAAGCCTGCCAAATCAAATAAATAGTCCTTCTCGGGACAAATATCCATCCCAGATATCAGGCAGGCAGGCTGTATAGGAGACGCAGTGGTTATACCAACAAACACTGCATTACAGTCCTGTGTGCTCCTGCTGGTCAAATTGCTAGACTTATCCCCCGGTCTCAGGGAACAGGAAAAATCCTTTTTTTTTTATCTAAATCCTGTATTTTTTTTTCCCCAGTCAGACTGTACAAATATGCATCTTATTAACCTTTTGGTATTCCCCCCCCCCCAAAAAAAATAAATTGAGTGTGTCTGTGACTGTCCAGACACCAATATATCTATGTAAAAGAGTCTGGTGTAGGCCAGATAACTTGAACTGTGGTTTTGCAGTTCCACGGTTCAAATCTCTGTATTATCCTGCTTTTGGCCTTTTTTCCGTAAAAAAAAGCAGTAATAGTGTCTCGCTGACTGTCCAGACACAAATATATCTGTTTAAAAGATTCTGGTGAAGGCCAGAGAAATAGAACTGTGGTTTTCCTCTTCCACGGTTCTAATCTCCTTTTTATTACCCTTTTTCCATTGATCGTGCGAGTGTAAGCTACTTTACCTCATTTACAATGGGCAAGGTGCGTGGCAAGGGACGTGGAACTGGACGTTCTGGTGATGGTGCGTGTAGCGGACGGGGCCGTGGCCAAGGTGAAAATGTGCCACAACCAACAGCCACATCTTCTCGCTCCCACTTCTTGACCGAATTACTAGGGAAGCACACAACAACACCAGTATTGCGAACTGATCAGTGTGAACAGGTTATTAATTGGATAGCAGATAATATTTCCAGTTACCTGGGCACCACCACCTCCGGTCTGTCTTCCACACGGTCAAGTTTTAGTAGCCGTGAGTCTCGACCGCATACTCCTCCTCACCCTGATGCTCCTTCCTCCCACCATGCCGACTGTCGTCAGACAGCAACTGATCCCACAGTTGGACACTCTGAAGAGCTGTTCACTGGTCCATTTCCATATTTGTGCCCTTCGCCTGCTCCGCTTGAAGTGGTGGAAGAGGAGATCCCATGTAGTGATGCCCAAATATTTGAACAGCCACGGTCAGAGGAAGTCGACGCTGGTAATTTGTCACAAGAGGTGGACGATGACGAGACACAATTGCCACAAAGTGAGGAGGAGGATCGTGGTGCGCAAGTGGAAGAGGAGGAGGTGGTGGATGATCTAGTAACTGACCAAACGTGACAGGAGGACACGCAGAACGAGGCCAGCAGCACACAGGGGGAGGGAGGCAGAGTACCCCAACAGGCAGGAAGAAGCAGTGTGGTGGCCGCACACAGAAGGTGGGCAACAGTTCCCCGTGACACCAACACGAGGGACGTTGCCAGTACAACCGGTAGGTCCCCCAGAGTCTGGAATTTTTTAAAGACTCTGCTGATAACTCCAAAAAGGCCATTTGTACCATGTGCCATGCCAGCATCAGCAGGAGTGACAAAACTACCAGCCTGACCACCACCAGCATGATCAGGCACATGTCAGCAAAGCACCCGACTTTGTGGGGCGAACCCCAGGGTCCACGACCAGTGTCAGCGGGTGTCACCACTGCTTCTTACGCTGTTGTGCGTGTAAGAGAACCCCCTGTTGTGTGTGCAAGGCAATCCCCTGTCCATACTGCATGCAAAGATGCCCCCTCCTCTCAGTCTTCACTTGTTATGGCAGTTTCTCAAGAAACAGCATCAACGTCCACGTCCACGTCCCACCGCAGTGTTCAATTGTCCATATCCCAGACCTTTGAACGAAAGCGCAAATTCGCAGCCAACGCCCCAAAGGCCACAGTCCTAAATTCACACATTTCACGTTGCTTGCGCTGTAAATGCTGCCTTTTAGGCTGGTGGAGACGGAATCCTTCCGCAACCTTATGGCGGTGGCCGTCCCTCGGTACTTGGTCCCCAGCCGACACTATTTTGCCCGGTGTGCCATCCCCACACTACACAAGCACGTGTCCCAAAACATCTTCCGTGCCCTCAACAACGCAGTTACTGGGAGAGTCCACCTGACAACGGACACGTGGACAAGTGCTTGTGGCCAGGGACGGTACATCTCCCTGACGGCACACTGGGTAAACATAGTGGAAGCCGGGACCCAGTCGGACCTTGGGATGAAACACATCCTTCCCACACCGAGGATTGCGGGCCCTATGTCAGTCAGAGTTTCCCCCACAGTCTACAGCTCCTGTGCATCATCCTCCTCCTCCTCCTCATGTTCAGCCTCCATCTCAGATATCCCCGCATCAGTTACAAGCTGGAAGCACTGCAGTACTGCCTAAGCCAAGAGGCAACAGGCTGTGCTGAAACTCAGAAGCTTAGGTGATAAACCTCACACTGCTTGTGAGTTGTGGACAGCTGTGAAAGAGCAGGCAGATCTGTGGCTGAGACTGCTAAACCTACATCCAGGCATGGTCGTGTGTGACAATGGCCGTAACCTGGTGAAGGCTCTGAGACGAGGCGAGATCACACACGTACCATGCCTGGCTCATGTGCTTAACCTCGTGATACAGCAATTTCTTAAATTGTACCCTGAGTTGCCAGATCTGCTCGTCAAAGTACGCCGCCTGTCAGCTCATTTTTGGAAGTCGACTACAGCTTCCGCCGCCCTTGCTGTGTTGCAGTAGCGTTTGCAGCTTCCGGCCCACCGACTGGTGTGTGATGTCCCCACACGTTGAAACTCTACCCTCCACATGTGGCAAAGGATTTGTGAGCAGAAGAGAGCAGTTGTGGAGTACCAGCTGCAACAAGGCCGTCTGACATATTTACCATCCTGACAAACTATGAGGAGTCCACCAAGATGGTGAGTGGCGATGACGCCATCATTAGCTTCAGCATCCCACTTGTCTATCTTTTGCAACGCTCTCTGCAGAGAATTAAAGAAGAGGCATTGCAGCCAGAGTATGATGAGATGGATCAAGAAGCCGTAGCGGGCGATTACACACAGCCCACCCTCATCTCATCCCAATGTGCATTGGGGGACAATGAGAGAGAGGAGGAGGAGGAGGAAGAACAGGAGCTGGTATCATGCACTGTAGACGGTAGTACCTGTACAACTGTCATACTGTCGGTTCAGCGTGGGTGGCCTGAGGACAGGGGGGAAGAGGAGGAGGAGGAGAGCATGGTCAGTCGTCATCTTGGTGAGGAAACGGTAGTCTTGCCCATTACCAGTCTTGCACGCATGGCTGACTTTATGTTACGCTGCCTTAACCGTGATCCTCGCGTTGTCAAAATGTTGGGTGACAGTTATTACTGGTTGGTGACACTTTTAGACCCCCCCTACAAGGAGAACTTTCACTCTCTTATTCCTGAGGTGGAGAGGTCTACAAAAATGGGGCAGTACCAGAATGCCCTTGCTGCAGAACTGTTAAAAAATTCCCATCTGAACACTCTAGCGGCGGAGGTCACAGTTCGTTGCCCAACCAAGGCGTACAGGCGAGAGAGACGCAACTCCAATCCAGCAGAGGCAGGGGAACACTGTCAACATTCTGGGACAGTTTTCTGAGACCCACCCAGCTTACAGACCCTGAGGCGCGGGGTACTCTCACAAGGAGTGGAAAGTTTAAAAAAAAAAAAGGTGAGAGAGTACCTTGCTGACCGTACCAGCATCCTCCGTGATTCCTCTGTGCCTTTTAATTATTGGTTATCCAAGCTGGACACTTGGAATGAACTCGCTCTGTACGCCTTGGAGGTCCTGGCCTGCCCTGCCGCTAGTGTGTTATCGGAGCGTGTTTTTAGTGCCGCTGGGGGAATTATAACTGATAAGCGCACTCGCCTGTCAACTAACAATGCTGACAAGCCGGCCCTTATCAAAATGAACAAGGGCTGGATTGGGCCAGACTTCTCATCACCACCAAATGACAGCAGAGTAACATAAAGTCAAATCCACTGTGTTATTTCGGGAGGTGTATTCCCATGCACCGCTTCACACCCACACATAGGTATATGCTTCCTCATTTCGGCTGTATTTTGCTCTTCTCCTTATCCTCAGCCTCCACCACCACTATACCACCAGGGTGACTGTGGTTCGTGTTGCCAGCATTGAAAGTTCCTCCGTACTAATTTTTGGCAGCTTTTGCTTGGAAGGCAAAGGCAAAGACTATAGGAGAACCACTCCCCAATAATGGGAATAATGTTTTTAATATGCTGTACCTCATGGCTCTTGTTTGCCAGCAATGTAAGTTCCTCCGTCCTAATTTTTGGCTGCTTTTGCTTGGAAGGCATAGGCAAAGACTATGGGAGACCCACTCCCCAATAATGGGAATAAAGTTTTTAATATGCTGTACTGCATGGCTCTTGTAAGGGGCATGAAAACCGTCTTGTTAAGCTACTCTGAACTCCTCGTCTCTTCCAAGGGGCATTAAAACCATCTTGTTAAGTTACTGTGACCTCCACGTCTCTTCCAAGGGGCATTAAAACCGTCTTGTTAAGGTACTGTGACCTCCACCACTCTTCCAAGGGGCATTGATATTGTCTTTTTATGCCACTGCGACCCCCACCACTCTTCCAAGGGGCATTAAAACTGTCTTGTTAAGCTACTGTGACCTCCACCACTCTTCCAAGGGGCATTAAAACTGTCTTGTTAAGCTACTGTGACCTCGACCACTCTTCCAAGGGGCATTGATATTGTCCTTTTATTCCACTGAGACCTCCACCACTCTTCCAAGGAGCATTAATTGTGTCTTGTTAAGCTACTGTGACCTCCACCATTCTTCCAAGGAGCATTAAAACCGTCTTGTTAAGCTACTGTGACCTCCACCACTCTTCCAAGGGGCATTGATATTGTCTTTTTATACCACTGCGACTTCCACCACTCTTCCAAGGGGCACTAAAACTGTCTTGTTAAGCTGCTGTGACCTCCACCACTCTTCCAAGGGGCATTGATATTGTCTTTTTATTCTACTGTGACCTCCACCACTCTTCCAAGGGGCATTAAAACTGTCTTGTTAAGCTACTGCGACCTCCACCACTCTTCCAAGGGGCATTAAAGCCATCTTGCTAAGCTACTGTGACTTCCACCACTCTTCCAAGTGGCATTAAAACCATCTTGTTTAGCTACTGTAACCTCCACCACTTTTCCAAGTGGCATTGATATTGTCTTTTTATTCCACTGCAACCTCCACCACTCTTCCAAGGGGCATTAAAACTGTCTTGTTAAGCTACTGTGACCTTCACGTCTCTTCCAAGTGGCATTAAAACTGTCTGGTTAAGCTACTGTGACCTCCATCACTCTTCCAAGGGGCATTGATATTGTCTTTTTATTCCACTGCGACCTCCACCATTCTTTCAAGGGGCATTAAAACTGTCTTGTTAAGCTACTGTGACCTCCACCACTCTTTCAAGGGGCATTAAAACCGTCTTGTTAAGCTACTGTAACCTCCACCACTCTTCCAAGGGGCATTAAAACTGTCATGTTAAGCTACTGTAACCTCCACCACTCTTCCAAGGGTCATTAAAACCGTCTTGTTAAGCTACTGTGATTTCCACCACTCTTCCAAGGGGCATTGATATTGTCTTTTTATTCCACTGTGACCTCCACTACTCTTCCAAGGGGCATTAAAACTGTCTTGCTAAGCTACTGCGACCTCCACCATTCTTCCAAGGGGCATTAAAACCGTCTTGTTAAGCTACTGTGACCTCCACCACTCTTCAAAGGGGCATTGATATTGTCTTTTTATTCCACTGCGACCTCCACCACTCTTCCAAGGGGCATTAAAACTGTCTTGTTAAGCTTCTGTAACCTCCACCACTGTTCCAAGGGGCCTTAAAACTGTCTTATTAAGCTACTATGACCTCCACCACTTTTCCAAGAGGCATTAAAACTGTCTTGTTAAGCTACTGTGACCTCCACCACTCTTCCAAGGGGCATTGATATTGTCTTTTTATTCCACTGCGACCTCCACCACTCTTCCAAGGGGCATTAAAACTGTCTTTTTAAGCTACTGTGACCTCCACCACTCTTCCAAGGGGCATTAAAACTGTCTTGTTAAGCTACTGTGACCTCCACCTCTCTTCCATGGGGCATTAAAACCATCTAGTTAAGCTACTGTGACCTCCTCCACTATTCCAAGGGGCATTGATATTGTCTTTTTATTCCACTGCGACTTCCACCACTCTTCCAAGGGGCATTAAAACTGTCTTGTTAAGCTAGAGTGACCTCCACGTCTCTTCCAAGTGGCATTAAAACCATCTTGTTAAGCTACTGTGACCTCCACCACTCTTCCAAGGGGCATTAATATTGTCTTTTTATTCCACTGCAACCTCCACCACTCTTCCAAGGGGCATTAAAACCGTCTTGTTAAGCTACTGTGACCTCCACCACTCTTCCAAGGGGCATTAATATTGTCTTTTTATTCCTCTGCGAGCTCCACCACTCTACCACGGGGCAATAAAACTGTCTTGTTCAGCTACTGTGACGACCACGTCTCTTCCAAGGGGCATTAAAACCATCTTGTTAAGCTACTGTGACCTCCACCACTCTTCCAAGGGGCATGAAAACCGTCTTGTTAAGCTACTGTGACCTCCACCACTCTTCCAAGGGGCATTGATATTGTCTTTTATTCCACTGCGACCTCCACCACTCTTTCAAGGGGCATTAAAACTGTCTTGTTAAGCTACTGCGACCTCCACAACTTTTCCAAGGGGCATTAAAACCGTCTTGTTAAGCTATTGTGACCTCCACCACTCTTCCAAGGGGCATTAAAACTGTCTTGTTAATCTACTGTGACCTCCACCTCTCTTCCATGGGGCATTAAAACCATCTTGTTTAGCTACTGTGACCTCCACCACTCTTCCAAGGGGCATTGATGTTGTCTTTTTATTCCACTGCTACCTCCACCACTCTTCCAAGGGGCATTAAAACTGTCTTGTTAAGCTGCTGTGACCTCCACGTCTCTTCCAAGGGATATTAAAACCGTCTTGTTAAGCTACTGTGACCTCCATCACTTTTCCAAGGGGCATTAAAACCGTCTTGTTAAGCTACTGTGACCTCCACCACTCTTCCAAGGGGCATTAATATTATCTTTTTATTCCTCTGCGATCTCCACCACTCTTCCAAGGGGCATTAAAACTGTCTTGTTAAGCTACTGTGACCACCACGTCTCTTCCAAGGGGCATTAAACCATCTTGTTAAGCTACTGTGACCTCCACCACTCTTCCAAGGGGTATTGATATTGTCTTTTTATTCCACTGCGACCTCCACCACTCTTCCAAGGAGCATTAAAACCGTCTTGTTAAGGTACTGTGACCTCCACCACTCTTCCAAGGGGCATTGATATTGTCTTTTTATTCCACTGCGACCTCCACCACTCTTCCAAGGGGCATTAAAACTGTCTTGTTAAGATACTGTGACCTCCACGTCTCTTCCAAGGGGCATGAAAACCGTCTTGTTAAACCACTCTGAACTCCACGTCTCTTCTAAGGGGCATTAAAACCATCTTGTTAAGCTACTCTGACCTCCACCACTCTTCCAAGGGGCATTAAAACCGTCTTGTTAAGGTACTGTGACCTCCACGTCTCTTCCAAGGGGCATTAAAACTGTCATGCTAAACCACTCTGAACTCCACAGCTCTTCCAAGGGGCATTAAAACTGTCTTGTTAAACCACTCTGAACTCCACAGCTCTTCCAAGGGGCATTGAAATGTTGTTTTTAGTTGCCTCTAACCTCCACGACTCTTATAACGGGCATTGCATTTCCTCCTAATTTTAGTCAGCTTTTGCTTTTAAATGCATAGGCGAACACTAAGGGAGACCCACTCCCCAATAATGGGTAGAAGATTTTTAGTACACTGTAATTCAGGACACCCAGTTGCTATAAATGGAAAAAACGGTTTAGTTAAGGCCCTCTGACCGCCATGTCACTTCCAAGGGGCATTGGAGTGCCTCGAAATTTTTGGTAGGCATTGCACTCACTGTATGCCCTATAACTGTGTAGCCGAACCACTCCTTTTGGTACAGAAACATATCCTACAAGACATGTGTGGTTGACTGGCCTGATATTGATGTGAATAGTCCCTCTTCCTCCTGCTCTTTCTCCTTTGCCACCACCTCATCCATCATTCATCACCTGAAGCTTTGTTTTGACGGGAGTCATAGAACTGGGATAGTAGCAGGAAAACATCCAGCAATCCTCGGAGGAGGTAGGATATGCGCCAAAACGCTGACCACCTCAGGCCTAGCCGCTACTACAGACATGCGCTTGCATTCCAAGGAACAGAAAGCTAAGGAGATGGATGGCCTCATGATTATGAATAATTTACTCATTGTGTAGGAGGCTGACCACTGCTGCTGTCTACCTTCTGAACTTTGTCTTGAAGCCTGATTGACCCAGGACCCGCTACCTTCTATGTCTGGAGGACGTGTTGCATCCCAGTGTCCAACTGTGTCCCGGCTTCCACAATATTAACCCAGTGTGAAGGCGTCAGTGAGATGGACCATCCCTGTCCACGTGTTTGTGGTTAGGCTGTCCTTCAAATAGGGGCGGCTGGGGACCGTTTATGGACACCCGGCCACCCCCAGGCTGCTGGGGACCGTGTGTGGGAACCCGGACGCGGGGCGGCTGGGGACTGAGTATGGATACCGGGCCGCCGACGCAGCCATGACGTGGTGGCCAGATACCGATACCACATGCCTAAAAGGCCCAATTTCAAGTGCAAGCAAGCAGAATGGTATTGCAGCCTGAGGGTGGGTGGGTGGCAGGCTGCATACTTGAGCTTGCATTGCAAGGAATGGGGGAGGTACAATTGAACACTGCCCTGGGACAAGGACTTGCATGGGGGAAGTTGCAAGTCTGCATCTTCTGATGCGGCAAGGATCACTTCTGATGGGCACACTTTTAGGCAGTGACCTGGGTGTCAGAGATGCTTCCAGGGGTCTTCTCCATGCTGTTCCCATGTCTTTTCAGTACTGTATGCATGTGTCACACAGCACATGGCCAGATAAGGTTGTAAAATGTTAAAATGACATTTCCCGGTGAATGCATTTGTCACGGTTGAAAGCAACACAAAAGAGCAAAAACGCATAAAAAATGCTACTTGTGAACCCAAGGTGTAGCCCAATGTGTGGAGGAGTATTTTTGTTTTTGGTTATTTATTTTACCTTATACACAAGTCTTTACCCTGGAAAGGAAGTTCCTTAACATATTTCACAGGAAAACCGCTTCAGTTTCGTTTTTGAACTTTTTATTGTGAGCCCGTAAAAGTGGCTTAATACCTCTGACAACGTTGTTGACAGCAGTGACCTGGGGGTCAGAAATGCTTCCTGGGGTGATCCCTATGCTGTCCTCATGTCATTTGAGCACTGTCACTATCGTTTTGGGCACGTTTTAGGCTTTCTACAGACTGCCGGGGGTGCCGCCGCAAAAATGCTCGGGTCTCCCATAGACTAACATTGGGCTCGTTGCTCGGGTCGAGCACCCGAGTATCACGGTGAGCTTGGCCTGAGCTTTGAGCACCCGAGCATTTTAGTGCTCACTCAACACTAATAAACATCCATTGGGAGCATCATGTGAGTTCTTTAGCCAATAATCGGCATTAGTGATGAGCAAGCGCGCTCGCCGCTGCTTGATACTCGATCGAGCACTGGGGTGCACAGGTACACTCGTTACTCGATCGAGTATTGCTGGTGCTCGAGCGCCATGCTTAATTCCCTGCTCTGCATGTTTCGCGTCTGTTAGACAGCCAATAAACATGCTAGGATTGCCTGCCATATAAGGTAATGCCGTAGCTATGTTGGCTATTGGCATTACTGTGATTGTCCGGCAGCGTTGCGTAATCGGGTCTTACATAAGATCCGATGACATAATGCTCAGCACGCTCTCCTCTGGAAGCAGCTCAGGGAGAGTTTATCTATGAAGGAGAGCGTAGAATAAAGCTGGCATATAGGCAGTGTTTAATTGTTATTGCAGTGCTTGTATACCGCTGCTGCACCATTAAAGCAAAAGGGCTACATACTGTCCTTTCTCTAGTAAAACCGCTGTTACATGCATTCATTGTAGAGACAGCTGGTGGAGGAGGGTTAGTTTTCAATTAAAGGCATTTAGGCAGGGTTTATTGCCTTACAGTTCTTCTATAGGTATACTGCTCCTGCCACCTAAAAGCAAAAGTAATTTTCAGGGTTACATATTTTATTTTGCCTATTAATACCAGAAAGTTGGCAGGCATATATTATATACCTAATTTAAAATGTGCAAGGTGTGCGGTAAAGGACAGAGAAGTGGATGTGCTGCTGATGGTGCACACAGGGGCTAAGGCCATGGGCCAGGTGAAACTCTGCCTGCTGCAGGAGCACAACGTACACGCTCATCCACAAGACCTAGCTTTCTGTCCCACTTTGCAGGGAGGCTCGGGACACCACTCTTGAAGCCAAAACAGTGCAAACAGGTGATCGGTTGGAAGGCAGATAATGCTTCCAGTATGTTTCCCAGCACCACCCTGTCTTCCACACAGTCCAGTCTCACTAGCCAAAAGTCTGGACCACATAGTCCTCATCCTGATCCTCCTTCCTCCCACCATGGTGACTCACATGAGACAAGTGATCCCACACTCGGATACTCCGAGGAGTTCTTTAGGTTTGTATTTATTATTCTGGCCTCTCGCCCTTCATGTTACAAGAGGGACATGAGGAGATCATGTGTAGTGATGCCCAAATACCTGAGCAGCCACGATCAGAAGAAGACTACGGTGGGGAACAGGAATTAGTGTCTCAAGAGTTAGATGATGAGACACAGTGTATGATGTCCTCCTTTATGTCTAAGACCCCCTTCACACATTCTGATATTTTCGGCACTGGAAAAAACAGTACAGGTGCTATCAGTGTCCATATGTCTGTGTGTACAATCCGTGTGGCATCCATATATCATCCGTGTGCACCATCTGTGTGACACATACTAGAATAAAATGTAGAATAGAAATGACAGATATTTAGGTGTTAGATGTGCAAAGATAACTAGATAGATAGATAGATAGATAGATAGATAGATAGATAGATAGTTAGATAGATAGATAGATAGATAGATAGATAGATAGATAGATATGGGGTAGATAACTAGAAAGACAGATATCCGTGAGATATATAATTAGTGCCGTGAGCGTGTATTTTACTGTACATGTATTAAGTAAATAAATAAATAAAACAACTTGTAGTTCCCCCTATTTTTCATAACCAGCCAAGGTAAAGCAGACAGCTGCAGGCTGATATTATCAGGCTGGGAAGGTTCCAGGTTATTGGGTCCTTTCCAGCCTGCAGCTGCCCCAGAATTGGCGCAACCATTAAATGCGCCAATTCTGGTACTTCGGCCAGCTCTTCCCAATTGCCCTGGTGCAGTAGCAATCGGGGTAATGTTAGTTTGCCAAAAATCACAGCTGCCATTGACCCCTGAGCTAGTAGAGGTGTCTATCAAACACCCCCATTACTAACCCGGTAATAAAAAATAAAAACACACACACACAGAAAAAAGATAAAGACTTCCCCACACTATCCGTCGTTCACCAATTTATTTAAAAAAAAAATCCCATGCAGGTCCGCCGCAATCCACTGAAACGAATCCAAAGTAGTCCAGAAATGGATGCCTGAAAAACATAAAAAGACAGAAATAAACACAACAGACACTCTCCCATTTACCAATTTATTACCCAAAAATTCCCACAAAGCCCCGCCATAGTCCACGTTCCTCAAATCTGGCTCCTGCGAGGGTGAATAGCAGTAAAGTTCCAGCTAGTCATAGGCATTGGGTAGTGATGCCATAATTGTATTGATGAGCATAATCATATTTTGAGGTAATTTTTACTGCAAAATGTACACCGCAAAAACAATTTCCATAAAACAATGTCAGTATTACATTTTTTTCACAATTTATCCCCACTTGGATTTTTTTTCCTTCTTTGCAGTACATGATGTGGTAAAATCAATGGTGTCATTTAAAAGTACATCTCGTCCCGCAATAAACAAACCTTTTATATGTCTATGTGGACAGAAGAATGAAAGAAAGAAATATGAGATAGAGGCATTTCATCAACTAAAAGATAGAGAGACCTATACTAAACTATCATACAGCCTGGTGGCCTCCATCTCCTGTGAACTTCAGACTATCCTTATTAAGGCATTTGAGGAGGGGGTCATCACTAGTGATGAGCGAGCACTAAAATGCTCGGGTACTCGTTGCTCAGGTCGAGCAAATTGGAATACTCGGGTGCTCGACCCGAGCAACGAGCGCAATGTAAGTCTATGGGAAACTCGAGTATTTTTCAGGCGGCTCCCCCCGGCAGTCTGCAGAGGGCCTAAAAATTGCCCAAATCGATGGGAACAGTGCTCAAATGACATGGGAACAGCATGGGGAAGACCCCTGGAAGCATTTCTGGCTCCCAGGTCACTGCTGTCAACGACTTTGTCAGAGTATTATGCCACTTTTACGGATTCACAATAAAACATTCAAAAACGAAACCAAAATGGATTTTCCTGAGAAATACATTAAGAAACATCCTTTCCAGGGTAATGACTTGTATATAAGGCAAAATAAATAACCAAAACCAAAAATACTCCTCCACACCTTGGGCTATGTTCACACGTAGCGTTTTTGATGCGTTTTTGCACTTTTGCATTGCTTTCAACAAAGACAAATGCATTCACTGGGAAATGTAATTTTAACATTTTATAACCTTATCTGGCCACGTGCTGTGTGACACATCATCAGACACATGCATACAGTGCTGAAAAGACATGGGAACAGCTTGGGGAAGATCTCTGGAAGCATTTCTGACTCCCAGGTCACTGCCTAAAAGTGTGCCCATCATAAGTGATCCTTGGCACATGTGAAGATGTCTAACGCCATGCACCTGTCGTTGCAGACTTGCAACAATCACCGTCCACGTTGTGTCCCAGTGCAGCGTTCAGCTGTCCCTACCGCATTCCTTGGAATGCAAGCGCAAGTATGCAGCCAGCCACCCACCCACCCACAGGTTGCAATACTATACTGCCAAATATTTTACAGCTGCTTGCACTTGAAACGTGCCCTTTTAGGCTCGTGGAGGCGGAAGACTTTCATAACCTCATGCCGGCGGCAGCCGGGTGTCCATACTCAGTCCTCAGCCGCCACTGTTTCTCCCAGTGTCGTCTCCGCCTTCCACAAGCACGGGTCCCACAACATTACCCGTGCCCTCCCCAGTACACTTACTGGGAAGGACCGCCTAACCACAAACACGTGGACAGGTGAATGTGGCCAGGGACGGTATGGAGCCAGTCCACAGCTTTTTTTACTGAGTTGTATTTCACCACAGACATATTCTTTAGCTTGGTGAAAGGACTTGGGAAACCATATCTACCCAGCTGTCATTTCTCCCAGGAAGTCCTCTAAAGCTGCTTTCACTTGAAATGTGGCCTTTTAGGCTCGTGGAGGCGGAAGCTTTTCATAACCTCATGCCAGCGGCGGCCGGGTGTCCATGCTCGGTCCCCAGCCGCCACTATTTCTCCCGTTATCGTCTCCGCCTTCCACAAGCACGGGTCCCACAACATTACCCGTGCCCTCACCAGTGCTCTTACTGGGAAGGACCGCCTACCCACAAACACGTGGACAGGTGAATGTGGCCAGGGACGGTAGGGAGCCAGTCCACAGCTTCTTTTGCTGAGAGTTGTATTTAGCTCAGTGAAAGGACTGGCATAGAGGGAAACCATATCTACCCTGGGTGTCATTTCTCCCAGGAAGTCCTCTAATGCAGCTTGTTGTAGAAGCAATGGCAGCCCATCCAACATCAACTCACACTTGTCGGTGGTGCTTTGACACACAAACATCTTTCTTTGCGCATTTAATTTCATGAATACAGAGTTGGACAATGGCCTGATTTGCAATGCGGTTTAAGAAATAACATGCATAAGCATGTCCGATCCACATTAAAAAAGCAGCCATAGAGTGTCCTGGAACCTTCCCCCACACCTTTCTTAGCCAGGGCTGCTTCTCGGCAGGGTTGGACGGCCCACGAGAGAACCGGAGACTCCTCCGGTGGGCCCTGGCTTCTCCTTCAGGAGACTTCATAGTGCCGAGGTCTGGCCATGATGATGAAAGAGGCCACCATCTGCTTAGTTTTCTGTTACTTGGAATGCAAGCATAAGTATGCAGCCAGCCACCCACCCACAGGCCGCAACACTAAACTGCCAGATTTCTGGGTAGCTGCTTGCACTTGAAATATGGCCTTTGAGGCTCGTGGAGGCGGAAGCTTTTCACAACCTCATGCCGGCGGCGGCCGGGTGTCCATACTAGTTCCCCAGCCGCCACTATTTCTCTCGTTATCGTCTCCGCCTTCCACAAGCACGGGTCCCACAACATTACCCGTGCCCTCCCCAGTGCACTTACTGGGAAGGACCGCCTACCCACAAACACGTGGAGAGGAGAATGTGGCCAGGGATGGTACGGAGCCAGTCCACAGCTTTTTTTGCTGAGAGTTGTATTTAGCTCAGTGAAAGGACTGGCATAGAGGGAAACCGTATCTACCCTGGGTGTCATTTCTCCCAGGAAGTCCTCTAATGCAGCTTGTTGTAGAAGCAATGGCAGCCCGTCCAACATCAACTCACACTTGTCGGTGGTGCTTTGACACACAAACATCTTTCTTTGCGCATTTAATTTCATGAATACAGAGTTGGACAATGACCTGATTTGCAATGCGGTTTAAGAAATAACATGCATAAGCATGTCCGATCCACATTAAAAAAGCAGCCATAGAGTGTCCTGGAACCTTCCCCCACACCTTTCTTAGCCAGGGCTGCTTCTCGGCAGGGTTGGACGGCCCACCAGAGAACCGGAGACTCCTCCGGTGGGCCCTGGCTTCTCCTTCAGGAGACTTCATAGTGCCAAGGTCAGGCCATGATGATGAAATAGGCCACCATCTGCTTAGCTTTCTGTTACTTGGAATGCAAGCATAAGTATGCAGCCAGCCACCCACCCACAGGCCGCAACACTAAACTGCCAGATTTCTGGGTAGCTGCTTGCACTTGAAATATGGCCTTTGAGGCTCGTGGAGGCGGAAGCTTTTCACAACCTCATGCCGGCGGCGGCCGGGTGTCCATACTAGTTCCCCAGCCGCCACTATTTCTCTCTTTATCGTCTCCGCCTTCCACAAGCACGGGTCCCACAACATTACCCGTGCCCTCCCCAGTGCACTTACTGGGAAGGACCGCCTACCCACAAACACGTGGAGAGGAGAATGTGGCCAGGGATGGTACGGAGCCAGTCCACAGCTTTTTTTGCTGAGAGTTGTATTTAGCTCAGTGAAAGGACTGGCATAGAGGGAAACCGTATCTACCCTGGGTGTCATTTCTCCCAGGAAGTCCTCTAATGCAGCTTGTTGTAGAAGCAATGGCAGCCCGTCCAACATCAACTCACACTTGTCGGTGGTGCTTTGACACACAAACATCTTTCTTTGCGCATTTAATTTCATGAATACAGAGTTGGACAATGACCTGATTTGCAATGCGGTTTAAGAAATAACATGCATAAGCATGTCCGATCCACATTAAAAAAGCAGCCATAGAGTGTCCTGGAACCTTCCCCCACACCTTTCTTAGCCAGGGCTGCTTCTCGGCAGGGTTGGACGGCCCACCAGAGAACCGGAGACTCCTCCGGTGGGCCCTGGCTTCTCCTTCAGGAGACTTCATAGTGCCAAGGTCAGGCCATGATGATGAAATAGGCCACCATCTGCTTAGCTTTCTGTTACTTGGAATGCAAGCATAAGTATGCAGCCAGCCACCCACCCACAGGCCGCAACACTAAACTGCCAGATTTCTGGGTAGCTGCTTGCACTTGAAATATGGCCTTTGAGGCTCGTGGAGGCGGAAGCTTTTCACAACCTCATGCCGGCGGCGGCCGGGTGTCCATACTAGTTCCCCAGCCGCCACTATTTCTCTCTTTATCGTCTCCGCCTTCCACAAGCACGGGTCCCACAACATTACCCGTGCCCTCCCCAGTGCACTTACTGGGAAGGACCGCCTACCCACAAACACATGGAGAGGTGAATGTGGCCAGGGACGGTACGGAGCCAGTCCACAGCTTTTTTTGCTGAGAGTTGTATTTAGCTCGGTGAAAGGACAGGCATAGAGGGAAACCGTATCTATTCCGGCTGTCATTTCTCCGCCTCCAGGTTCCGGCCATTGTCACACACGACCATGCCTGGCTGTATGTTCAGTGGTGAGAGCCACAGATCAGGCTGCTGTGTTACAGCTTTCAACAACTCTGCAGCGCTGGGCGGTTTGTCAATTGAGCATTAAGCATGTTATCTTCAGCACAGCATGTTGCCGCTTGGCCAAGGCAGTGCTGCAGTGCTGTCAGCTTGTGACTGATGTGGTCATTTCGGGGATGTAGGAGGAGGTGCAGGAGTTGAAAATGTGATTACATTGAGGTTAAATTGGTGACGTTGTTTTTTATACTAAAGAAAGATCCTATTGTTTTGGTTTTTTTACGTTATTTTTTAAGACAAATGCATTCACCGGGAAATGTCATTTTAACATTTTACAACCTTATCTGGCAATGTGGTGTGTGACACATCATCAGACACATCCTGTTTTATTTATGATGGAGGGACTCTGAAAGTCATAAAGCCTTTTTTATAGGGACATCAGACTGCCCTTACTATTCTTAAAAGGCCAGCAGTCGACCCTTGCTATTAGAGAGCCATCAGCCGGCTATGCTTTGTTGTTCCCATTATTAACAAGTGGGTCTCCTTTACTGTTATTGCGTATCCAGTGACTGCAAGGGCTGCCAAAAATTTGGACGCAACCCAATACCCCTTTGAAGAGACATAGAGGAGGGTCTCAGTAAAAAAAATGTTCCCATTATAAAGGAGCGGGTCTCCTATAGTGGTAATGCCCATGCTGTGACTGCAAGGGTTGCCAAAATTTGGGAAAAATCCCACTAAGAATTTAAAGACACACAGAGCAGGGCCACAGTAACGACAAATTCCATTTAGAAAGGAGAGAGTCTGCTATACAGTTATAGGGTATGCAGTGAGTCCAACGGCTGACCAATTTTAGGAAAAAAAAACTCTAAGAATTTAAAGACACATAGAACAGGGCCACAGTAATGACAAATTCCATTTAGAAATGAGAGAGTCTGCTATACAGTTATAGGGTATGCAGTGAGTCCAACGGCTGACCAACTTTAGGAAAAACCCCACTAAAAATTTAAAGACACACAGAGCAGGGCCACAGTAACAAGTACGACATGTTCCCATTAGAAAGAAGAGGGTCTGCTATACAGTTATAGGGTATGCAGTGAGTCCAATGGCTGACCAATTTTAGGAAAAACCCCATTAAGAATTTAAAGTCACATAGAGCAGGGCCACAGTAACAAGGTACGACATGTTCCCATTAGAAAGGAGAGGGTCTGCTATACAGTTATAGGGTATGCAGTGAGTCCAACGGCTGACCAATTTTAGAATTAATCCCACTAAGAATTTAAAGACACATAGAGCAGGGCCACAGTAACAAGGTGCGACATGTTCCCATTAGAAAGAAGAGGGTCTGCTATACAGTTATAGGGTATGCAGTGAGTCCAACGGCTGACCAATTTTAGGAAAAACCTCGCTAAGAATTTAAAGATACATAGAGCAGGGCCACAGTAACGACAAATTCCATTAAGAAAGGACAGAGTCTGCTATACAGTTATAGGGTATGCAGTGAGTCCAACGGCTGACCAATTTTAGAAAAAAAAACACTAAGAATTTAAAGACACATGGAGCAGGGCCACAGTAACAAGGTACTACATGTTCCAGTTAGAAAGGAGATAGTCTGCTATACAGTTATAGGGTATGCAGTGAGTCCAACGGCTGACCAATTTTAGGAAAATCCCCACTAAGAATTTAAAGACACACAGAGCAGGGCCACAGTAGCGACAAATTCCATTTAGAAAGGAGAGGGTCTGCTATATAGTTATAGGGTATGCAGTGAGTCCAACGGCTGACCAATTTTAGGAAAAACACCACTAAGAATTTAAAGACACAGAGCAGGGCCACAGTAACAAGGTACGACATGTTCCCATTAGAAATGAGAGGGTCTGCTATACAGTTATAGGGTATGCAGTGAGTCCAACAGCTGACCAAATTTAGAAAAAACCCCACTAAGAAATTAAAGACACATAGAGCAGGGCCACAGTAATGACAAATTCCCATTAGAAAGGATAGAGTCTCCCATAGTGTTGGCCTATGCACAGAATGCAAGCGCTGCCAAAAATTTGGAGTCACTTTAATGCGCCTTGGAAGATACTTAGAGGGCCTCATAAAAAAATGTTCCCATTAGAAAGGAGCGGGCCTCCTATACTTGTAATGCCCATGCACTAAGTGTAATGGCTGACAAACATTTACCCCTGGGGGGGTATACATGAACATACTGTATAAAAAAAAATTTTTACGGGCATCATAAACACCCTTTAAAAAAATTATGTGGGTGTTGCATCACAGACCACGGTCACGCTGGTCATATGGTGGTGGAGGATGAGGAGAAGGAGGGGGACAAGAGCAAATAGCCAAAATCCGGAAGCGTATACCCATGTCTGGGTGTGAAAAGGTGCATGGAATACACCTCCTAAGAAAAGACTCTGGATTTGAGTTTATGTTACGCTGCTATCATTCAGTGGTGTTGAGAAGTCTGGCCCAATCCAGCCCTTGTTCATTTTTATAAGAGTCAGCCTGTCAGCATTTTCAGTTGACAGGCGGATGCGCTTATCAGTTATAATTCCACCAGCGGCACTAAAAACCAGCTCTGATAAAACGATGGCGGCAGGGCAGGCCAGGACCTCCAAAGCATAGAGGGCCAGTTCATTCCACGTATCCAGCTAGGATACCCAATAATTATAAGGCACAGAGGAATCACAGAGGATGCTGGTACGGTCGGCAAGGTACTCCCTCACCTTCTTCCAAAATGTTGCACTCCATGTGAGAGTACCCCACGCCTCAGGGCCTGTGCGAAGGGAGGGTCTGAGAAAACTATCCCAGAACTTTGACAGTGTTCCCCTGCCTCTGCTGGATTGAAGTTGTGTCTCTCTCACATGTACTCCTTGGTTGCCGCCAGCGTTTTCAGATGGGAATTTTTTTAATAGTTCTGCAACAAGGGCCTTCTGGTATGGCCCCATTTTTGTAGACCTGTCCCCCTCAGGAATAAGAGATATAAAGTTCTCATTGTAGCGTGGGTCTAGAAGTGTCACCAACCAGTAATGACTGTCACCCAAAATTTTGAGAACGCGAGGGTCATGGAAAAGGCAGCATAACATAAGCTCAGCCATGCGTGCCAGACTACTAACAGGCAAGACTTCCGTATCCTCACCAAGAGGATGACTGACCATGCTCTCCTCCTCCTCCTCCTCTCTGTCCTCTGGCCATCCATGCTGAACAGACGGTATGACAGCTGTGCAGGTAGTACCGACTATAGTGCATGAAACTAGCTCCTGTCCTTCCTCCTCCTCCTCCTCTTCCTCCTCCTCTTCCTCCTCCTCTTCCTCATTGTCACCCAATCCACGTTGGGATGAGATGAGGCTTGGCTGTGTGTAATCACCCTGTATGGTTCCTTTCTCCATCTCATCATGCTCCGCCTGCAATGCATCCTCTTTGATTGTGAGAAGAGAGCGTTTCAAAAGACAGAGAAGTGGGATGGTGATGCTAATTATGACGTCATCACCGCTTACCATCTTGGTGGAGTCCTCAAAGTTTTGGAGGATGGTACATATGTCTGACATCCATGTCCACTCCTGAGGTCTTATGTGTGGAAACAGAACTGAATACCGACGGCCTTGTTGATGCTGGTACTTAACAATTGCCCTCTTCTGCTCACAAATCCTTCCCAACATCTGCAGTGTAGAGTTCCAATGCATGGGGACATCACATACCAGTCTGTGAGCCGGAAGCTGCAAACGCTGCTGAAGCACGGCAAGGGCGACGGAAGCTGTAGCTGACTTTCTAAAATGGACACATAGGCAGCGTACTTTAACAAGCAGATCCGGCAGCTCCCGGTAGGATTTGAGAAACCGCTGAACCACGAGTTTAAGCACATGGGCCAGGCATGGTGCGTGTGTGAGCTCGCCTCACCTCAAGCCGCCACCAAGTTTCGGCCATTATCACACACGACCATGCCTAGCTGTAGGTTCAGCGGTGTGAGCCACAGATCTGCCTGCTCTTTCAGAGCTGTCCACAACTCTTCAGCATTGTGCGGTTTGTCACCTAAGCATATTAGCTTCAGCACAGCCTGTTTCCGCTTGGCCGAGGCAGTGCTGCAGTGCTTCCAGCTTGAGACTTGTGTGGTCATTTCGGAGATGGAGGCTGAAGAGGATGAGGTGCAGGAGCTGTAGACCGTGGGGGCAACCCTGATTGACCTACGGCCTGCAATCCTTGGCGTCTGGAGGACGTGTTCCGTCCCAAGGTTTGACTGGGTCCCAGCTTCCACTATGTTAACCCAGTGTGCCGTCAGCGAGATGTACCATCCCTGTCCACAAGCACTTGTCTATGTGTCCGTGGTTAGGTGGACTTTCCCGGTAACTTCATTGTTGAGGGCACGGCTAATGTTTTGGGACACGTGCTTGTGTAATGCGGGGATGACTCACCGGGAGAAATAGTGGCGGCTGGGGACCGAGTACCGAGGGACAGCCGCCGCCATCAGGTTGCGGAATGCTTCCGTCTCCACGAGCCTAAAAGGCAACATTTCGAGCGCAAGCAGTCGTGAAATGTAAGACTTTAGTAGTGCGGCCTGTGGGGAGTTGGCTGCATATTTGCGCTTGCGTTCCAAGGACTAGGGTATGGACAACTGAACGCTGCGCTGGGATAAGGACATGGACGTGCTTCCTGGTGCTGCTACTTGAGAGTGCGCAACGACAGGTGCAGGGCAGGAGGCATCTTCGCATGCACCATGGACAGGGGATTGGTTTGCATGCACAACAGCGGAAGAAGCAATGGTGCCACCTGCAGACACTGTTCCTGGACCCTGGGGTTCGGCCCACAAAGTCGGGTGCTTTGCTGCCATGTGCGTGATCATGCTGGTGGTGGTCAGGTTGGTCGTTTTGCCACCCCTGCTGACGCTGGCCTGGCAGGTTGTGCCAATGGCCTTTTTGGGGTTATCGGCAGAGGCTTTAAAAAACAACCAGACTCGGGAAGACCTAACAATTGTACTGGCAACTTCCTTCGTGTTGGTGTTACGGGGAACGGTTGCCTGCCTTCAGTCTGCGGCCACCACACTGCTTCTTCCTGCCTGTTGGGGTGCTCTGCCTCCCTCCCCCTGTGTGCTGCTGTCCTCGCTCTGCATGTCCTCCTGCCAGGTTGGGTCAGTTACTATATCATCCACCACCTCATCTTCCACTTCCGCACCCTGATCCTCCTCCTGACTTTCTGGCAATTGTGTCTCATCATGGTCCACCTCTTGTGACACTTTCCCGCCTTCACCTTTGTGTGACCGTGGCTGCTCAAATATTTGGGCATCGCTACGCGCGATCTCCTCTTGCCCCGCTTCAAGTGGACCGGGCGAGAGGCCCGAATCTATAAATGGAAAAGTGAACAGCTCTTCAGAGTGTGCAGTTGTCTCTGGGCACTCGTCATGGTGGGAGGAAGGAGGATCAGGGTGAGGAATATGCGGTCCAGACTCACGGCTACTGAGACTTGACCATGTGGAAGACAGGGTGGCGGTGGTGGTGGTGGCTAAGTGACTGGAAGCATTATCCGCTACAGAGCCAACAACCTTTTGACACTGCTCTGGGTTCAATAGTGGTGTGCTGCGGTCCCCTAAAAATTGGGACAGGAAGGTCAGGCGAGAAGATGTGAGTGTTTGTTGTGGCACAATTTCAGCTTGCCCACGGCCTTGTCCTCGGCCTCTGCTTGCACCATCACCATCATGTCCTGTTCCCCGTCCCTTGCCACGTACCTTGCCCATTTTAAATGGAGGACAGTATCTTCCATGCTCACTACAAATGACTGAGTTTGGAGCAAACTTATATGTGATCCGTGTGAAAGGAGAAAACAGAGTTTTAAATACCTGGCCTGTAGGTAAGTAGTTTGAACAGCAAACTGCTGTGAATTGCTTCACTGACACACTAAAGGAAATTTTTAATGGAGGCTAGAAATGGCAGTATTTTCTGACAACATATATGTGATCCATTTGACAGAGAAAACACGGTTTTAAATAGCTGGATTTCTAGCTCTGTAATATGGAAAGGACCTGGCTGTACTCTGCCGTGCCAACAAGCAAATGGCACAGAAAAACGGTGTTATCTGGATTGCTTTTTAAGCAAATAATGAGGATTAAGATCCAAAGAAAAGTATTCCTGGCCCCTGAGATCTGGGCCTTTGTATAGAAATATCTAATAGCAGCAGAAGGCAGAATTGGAATGGAGCCTCTTGTGCTATATGCACTGCAGTCTGCTATATACCCTGCCTGCCTGCCTATATACACTGCCTGCCTGATATCTCTGCAGATGGATTAGTTAGTCCTCAAAAGGACTATTTGTTAAGATGGATATGTGTAATGTACGGTTTTTCTCCCTACACTACCTAATACACAAGCAAATCTCTCTACACTGTCTGATTCCGGAGTGACTCTGACGAACATGGCGGCGCTAGGTCTGATATAGATCTGATGACGCTGTGCGGCCTGCCAATCACTGTAATGCCACAATCAACATGGCTATGGCATTACAGTGAGTGGCAGGCAATCCCTGCATGTTGATTGGCGCTCTAAAGAGCGCCAAACATGCAGGGAGGGGACCCGAGCTCCCGCCGAGCAACCCCGGAAATACTCGGCAAGCGCCGAGCATCTCGAGCAGTGAGATGCTTGGGCAAGCACCGAGCTGTAGCGAGCATGCTCGCTCATCACTAGTCATCGCTAAAGAAGTTCTTGATGGTTTTACTGTTAGGTTCCCGAAAACCCGCACTTTCTATCTACTTCCCAAGATCCAGAAGGATGCTGTCAATCCACCCAGGCGTCCGATCGTGTCAGGTATAGATGGTCTATGTGACTCTATTTGTAAATGTATTAACTTCTGCCTTAAACCTTCAGTCGAAACATTACCTTCGTACATCAGAGACACGATGTACACCCTTACCAAGGTTGACGGTATCCTTGTGGATAATCAAACTTATCTGGTTATTGCCGATGTTGAGTCATTATATACCTTTATTCATCACTATGATGGTCTCCGGGCGGTCCACCTCTTCTTGGGGGCCTCCGACCTAGGCAACCCTTTGTGTGAGCCTGTACTCGAGTTGCTGTGTTTCATACTCACCCACAATTACTTTGTGTTTAAAGATAATTTTTACCTTCAGAAACGCGGTACAGTCATGGGCGTGGCCTGCGCGCCCGTATACGCCAATCTCTTCCTTGGTCACTGGGAGAGATCCATCCTTGGCAATGCAGGCACATGGGCCACGGATCATGTGTTGTGTTGGTATAGATAGTTACATTGATGACAACCTATTCTCGTGGCGTGGGACGACGCAGCAACTTGAGACATTCATAAGTGGATTGAATATCAACAAGTATAACATTCATCTGACTTACAAATATCATTCCAAAAAAAACGACTTCCTGGATGTTGCTCTGGAGGTCGACCTGATGTCCTGCATGTAGACTGACGTCTTCAGGAAGTCGACAGCTGTAAACTCTTTGATACATGCACATTCCGCTCATGATGTTGCCATCATGAGGTCCGTCTCGGTCAGACAGTTCCTAAGAGTGAGGCGGATATGCTCCTCGGATCAGAAATTCGAGTTACAGGCCAGAGAGCTAAAGACCGGGGGTATAGCTGGAGAAATATCAAAGCAGGCTATAATAGAGCTAGGGCAATTCCTTGTAATCAATTACTTTACTCTAACAAATATAAGAACAATGCAGTTGAAGACCACAAAATCAGGTTCATTTGTACCTGCAACCATGAATGGACCAATATGAGGGGTATCTTGACGAAACATTGGCCAAGCCTAAGTACTGAGCCCTCCCTGGGTCCCATCCTAGGTGATTTACCTACCATGACTCCTATGCTGTCTAAAAATCTTAAAGACCTCCTGGTCAAAAGCCATTATGTACCGGTTGTGAAAGAATTCTTTGGACAACAACAACCTGTTGTGGGGTGTTTCCCTTGCGGCTGCTGTCTTGCCTGTGCCAATGTCATGCACTGCAAAACTTTCGATACGTCTGATGGTGAAAGACAATTTCGAATTGAACACTGGATTTCATGTGGTAGTTCCAATATTATCTACTATGCCACATGTAGTTGTAAACTTATATATGTGGGCCTCACATCCCGGGAACTCAGAGTAAGGGTTTGAGAGCATGCGTGGGACATTGGCGCAGCCAAGACTGTGGCCGACCCCTCACAATCAAAGACAATCCCCTGACATTTCAGGATCCACCATTATTATGATCCCAAAACGCACATGGTGAGAGGGATTGATATGATACAAATGGGCATCAGAGGATGCTGTATTAGGAAGCTTTTGGCCCAACGAGAGGCCAAATGGATCATTGCCCCTAACACAATGTCTCCCAAAGGACTAAGCAAATCTATTAGCTTTTCCTCCTTTTTATAGATATGGCCTTTTGTGAATTGGTCACATCATCATTTCTGGCAGAATTTAAAGGGTTCTTGTGACTTTTCCCTACCGTTTTACAGGTTTTAACTGGGTTTTAATATTTTTATTTATTTTGTTGTTTTTTCTGTGTCTTTACTATTTCCTTTTTCTTTACAATTCTTTTTCTACATGTAATTAGGCTACTACTCCTGGCGCCATCTTTATGAATAATGACATCCCTTCTGTGGCTATGCTATTTTGAAAGAAACAGCACTTTTTGACACCGCAATAAACTTTTCCCAGACAATCCCATCCGATACTCTAGAGTATTATATAATTATTACCACATTTGTGTGCACTATACTTATGGGCGTTTTGTCATCTTTTTCTTGAAAAATACTGATGTCGGCTGCTGATTATGTACAGTTGCTATATGGCCTATTGATGTCGCACATTAAATATATTTGGTAACAGGTTCCTTTTTCACCCATACCCCGCTGTTGTGTGCATGCGCACCTCCTTACTCACGTTCGCCCGACACCACCCAGCATCTATATGCCCGCTGCGCATGTCCGGAAGCTTTGGATTTCTCTCCACGCTCCCGTGCATGTGTCACTTCCTCTATGGCCCGCGGCGGTATGGCTGATGTGACGAAGGAGCAGCGCATGCACTAGCGATACAGCGCTATTGGGTGAGTGCCGATCACATGGGACATGATTAGCCTAGATACTTAATGGTCCTTTTGGTCCATGATACCCAGCAATAACCTCCCCTTGAGAAAGCGACCACAGATTCATGCGAAATGCGTGTTGGGGCTTGTTGGGATTCATCCCCACTCATTTTTTTCCTCAGTGCCTGCTTCTATCCTAGTAAGGATACCTCTAATAAAATGAGCTACTTATGGTATAACTTATATATCATGAGTACATAGGCACCTGTTCCCTTGCAGTACTAGCGACCATTTAAGTTCCAGTATATATCACAAGAATAAGCTTGCCACTAGGCAGGGTAATGATACCTTAGATATACTGTATGTGTGTATATGCTGTTGCTAGAATTCCATTAGTAACTGGCTAGACTACACATAGCAGGAATTTATTTCTATCCATCCTATTTATATCATATATTTAATATGTGTGATTTATATTTTTTACACAATAAAATTATTTTTCTTATTCATACCATATAGTCCTGGTTCTCTTTTTGTTCTTATAGTTTCTATTTCCTTGTAGCATGCATTTGAAGGTAATTATTGCCTCCTTAGTTGGCCTAGTGCTCCAGTCATCAGTCTAAAGCCCCCCCATACTTATTAGACTAATGTTGGTAAAATCCACTGATATCAGTCTAATGTGTAGGGGGCACCTACAGACTGAGAGTCTGGAGAGATGTTGATCATCCTTATCCGATTTGGGCTGCCGATTGCATTGTTCTCCCAGAGATAAGCCATTGGCCAATGTGTTAGACGGCATAGAGAAAACAGGAGCGCTTAGCGTGATTCATGTTGCCGTGTAGCCCCAGCCTTATCGTGGCTGGTGGGCGCACGCAAATTGGTCAACTTGTGAGCTAAGTACCTCTATGTTCTAAGCATATGCTATACAGCAGTGATGCAGTTTACAATTCATTTATCCAATCCTTACATACATATTGCCGCACGCAGTGATCATCTGCACTTTTTGGTATGAAGTTGAACCCTTTGCCGATATTTTCTGCTTCCAAAACGATTTCTTGAAATGACTGCCTAATATATACCATCCTTTACGTCTGGGTTTACATACTGCGGCCGCGATGTGTTGTTTGCTGTTAACTCTGTAAAAGGAAAAAATTCATTGCGGCTGCAACATGTGAACACAGCCTAAAAGGTGCTGTTGTAATAAGAAAATCTCTCAGTGGTTTTAAAGAGGTTCTCCGGTCTTAAGCTACAAGACTGCAGTCACTCTAAGTGACTGCAGACTTGTGAATCTTCACATATCGCACACTGTGAGAATTTCCCAGTGCCGGCGGGTGAATGAGTGCAAGTATGCGATTTCTGTACATGCGGTCACTCCAGAAATAGTCTAGTCGGAATGTGGCCGAGAGTATGCAAATCGCATACAAATCGCTCCCGGCGCCGACACTAGAGAATCCTCACAGCGTGCACATAGAATGACTGCAGATTTGTACCCTAAGCCTGGACAACCCCTTTAATATTATGGCTTTTACTAATGTTATAACTAGTCATTGCAGTCCATTACAGGAAATTATTCATGGCGGAGGCCAACCTCTGACTTGCAGACTCTGTTTACGTCAGTGATCCTCTGTGCTGAGCGTGTACTCGCTGGGATTACTGGCTCAGCCCATCTCCAAGTTTGTTTAGCTGTGTGAGATAATACCTTAGATATTGATAATAGCCACTAAGAATTCTGACGCTTTTCTCTCGCTTTTTTGCCATTTCAATGTTGTTTTACGTGGCCTGCTTTGTTTGCACAGGTGAGCTGCAGGCAGTCGCCCTTTTCTTGGGAGACTGGAAATGCTGGTTTACCTGGAGGGTTTTTTGCAGACTGTTTTTTGTTCAAAAGGAAGCAATTAAGCCTGAGCTTGAACCTGTCTAGTCATTCAGGAGAGGAAGCTACACCAGATGTAATGAAACTAAACAAATACAAACAGAAGCTTTAGTCCTATTTTAGCTGGATGATACAGGAGACCGCGGTGAATATGACTGATATCACTGCTGCTTAAAAGGCCACGGCTGCAGTATTACCCCTAGTGTATGTCGCAGTATCACTAATAGAGTTGATACACATGATGGGTGTTTTATGGAAATTAAGGAAGCAGTGTGGCAACGGGGTGCAAAAGTTGCACTTATTCCCCATTCAGATATCCGTGAATCACATAGGTGTTCTGTGGTTTTCATAGATAGAACACATACCCATTATAATGTATGGAGCTGTTCACATGTCTGTGTTTTTTGTGGACCTTGTGTGTCCCCCAGAAAATCATCGCAGATCTGCACTGCCCCATAGCATAACAATAGTCCGAATGCTATCAGATAAAACATCAGATAGCACTTGGCCGTGTTATACGCCAGTGTGAGCGAACCCTTAATGTAACTCGTAATTTGTACAATTCAATTAAAAAATTAACTGAAATCTTTTTGGGCAAAAAAAGAATAACTAAAATACTATGGTTGCATAAATATGCACACCTTTTAAACTAATACTTTGCTGAAGTACCCATTTAATTTAGAGCAGCATTCAGTATTTTTGGGTAGGAGTCTATGAGCATGGCTCAAATAGAATTGGCAATATTTGCCCATTCTTCCTTACACTTGCTCTCCAAATCTGTCAGATTAAGAGGGCATCTCCTCTGTACAGTGCTCTCTTCAGGCCAATCTACAAATTTTTCAAGTTCAGGTCTTGGCTCTGGCTGGACGAACCCAAAATTTAAATTTTCTTTTAGCAAAGCCATTCTTTAGCTAATTTGGAGGTATGCTTATGGTGTTTGTCTTGCTAAATGGTGAAACTTCTCTTCATCTTCAGTTTTTAGCAGGGCCCTAAAGGTTTTGTTGCCAAATTGGCTGATATTTTGAACTATTCATAGTTTCCTCCACCTTGACTAAAGCCCCACTTCCACCTGTTGAAATAAAAACCAATGAATAATGCGACCTCCACCATACTTTACTGTTGGGAAGGTGTATTTTTTGTGTTAGCTTTGCTTCTTGGTATGATTTTTTTACTTGACAAAAGCCTGTAATTTTAACAGGGGAGTGTAGACATTTTATATCTAGTGTTGCTGTATGCCATTATACCAGGGAACTGCTATTTAGGCTATTCTACAATAAAATCTTCAAAATGTACTAAAGTTGAACCAATAGTCCTCTACTTACATGACAGCATATACCAAAAAGAGTATCTGACTCACTCAGTAACTTATAATTACTCTCCGATTGTGGTAATCATTTCAATGACTCTCCTGCTCTTCAGCCATATTAGCACGCAAGGTTAAAAATATGTACCTGATTTTATTTATTTTTTACATTTTAGGGCAGGAAGTTTTCTCAGACAGAAAATCTTGAAAGTTACAAGCCATGACGGGCTGTCAGTAGATGTGTTTTCAGTCATAATCCCTGAAACAACATATTGTGAAATTAAATGTTTTGTCTTTTCAGCGGTGTAAGTCTACATAGGAAATGTTGAATTGTTTCAGTGTAAAAGAAGCTTTCAAATAATTTTACGCAGACCACACATGAATACTTACATGTTTGGAAACAGAGACATTTTTATAAAACAGTATCGTATTTCAATAAAAATATCAATCAAAGCCACTTTCCATTTTCATTCACATACTTGTTCAAGTTTTGATTAACACATGCAAATTTTGGTGGGGATTTGGTGCAATTTTTGTAGTTTTGCACATTAAGTTTAACCAAAGCCATAAGTGGATCAAAAACAAGAGAATAAAAAAACTAAGCAAATACTGATAGTTCTTCTCTCTTTGGTATCTACAGTAGTTGTGTTTTTGATTAAAAAAAAAAAGTGCATCAAAAAGAACCGGTGTGATTTCAGCCATAAAGAGAATGAAACTTGTGCTAGCCATAAGAAATTAGTGCCATTAGCATACACAGAAGAGAAAAGATGATTATTATGATTGCATGTACAGTTGAAATTGGGGAGTACAGCTCTGAAGAATTAACTCCCCCCACACATTAGATAGCTGTTGACCAATCGATAATTCGGCCGATCTTTCGGCCAGCAGATATCTTGCCTGACTATCCATTACACAGAAGCACTCGCTCTATTGAATCCTTGTGTGTTATCCATTATAGAACAGCTTTCAGATATTTCTGGTAGCTGTTTATCGCTATAGATCAAAATGTTCGACAATCCAAAATCAGACAAACCGGATTCTTAACTCCCCCATCAATAATCTGTTGGGGCTCTCATACATATTAGACTGTTGGCAAAACCGTTGATATCATGTTAAGCTGTTGGATGTTGACCCACTGCACCACAGGCTGGGCTTGCCCTAGAGGGGTGTAATTAAATGGCTACCTGGTCTTCTCTAGAGCCTCTGATTAGGTTAGGATTGAGCTGCAGGTAGCCAACAGGTACCACTCCACGGCAGTCCCCAGTACTATACCATCTGACCCCAAGAGTCAAGAATGCAGGTACATTGTTGGTGTGTCTGGTGGGACAGGAACTAGAAAACTGGCAGAAAGGATACTGGTGTTGGTTCAGAGAGATTTAGATAGGATGGATTCAGGATCAAAGGTATTGGTTCAGACAGGATGCCTAGGTTAGATAGGATGAATTCAGGATCAGGCACCTACCAGCTAAGTAGCAAGTGCAAGACTGACTAAACACTAAAGTTGCTGAGGCACCTCCCTACAGGGGAAGGTGCCTTAAATACTTAAAGCCTCCCAGCTCTTGGTTGGGGACACATCAGGAGTGTGTGCACTATCCTTTTAAGAAGCGGGGAGCGCTTGCACTGCCAGGAGACCTGCACGGTGTGCGCAGGCCGTGGTACACTAGAGCTGTGGCGGGAGCTGGAGCATAGGACGCAGATGGGCGGTTGAGGTGGTGGGCATGTCGGCATCCCTGTCGGGAAAAGGGAGAGGAACCATGCATGGCTGCCGGCTGGTTTGACCACTTTTAATTCAATGTTCATGTGGAACTATATACTCTACCTTGTACAGCTTTCACATGATCTGTTGACTAATCCTACAGCTTTGTGTAGGACATTGCAAGCTTTGGATGATATAGTCACATGTCAATATAATGAACAATACTTTCACCATGTCACTAATACTATTAAAACCGAATACTTATGTGTGTGTTAAAATTTAAAATTTTGGAAAACCCCTTTAAAGGGTTTGCCCCAGCTTAGCAAGTAATCACCTATCCACAGTGATAACTTGCAGATCGAGGTCACACCATTAGGCCCCCCACCAATCACAAGAACTTGGTTCTTGAGAGATCCCTTTCAATGAAGCAATGGCTGCCCTGTAAATCATAGATATACAGTGGGTACGGAAAGTATTCAGATCCCTTTAAGTTTTTCACTCTTTGTTTCATTGCAGCCATTTGGTAAATTCTAAAAAGTTCATTTTTTTCTCATTAAAGTACACTCTGCACCCCATATTGACTGAAAAAAAAGCAGAAATGTAGAAATTTTTGCAAATTTATTAAAAAAGAAAAACTGAAATATCACATGGTCATAAGTATTCAGACCCTTTGCTCAGACACATTTAATTCACATGCTGTCCATTTCCTTGTGATCTTCCTTGAGATGGTTCTACTCCTTCATTGGAGTCCAGCTGTGTTTAATTAAACTGATAGGACTTGATTTGGAAAGGCACACACCTGTCTATATAAGACCTCACAGCTCACAGTGCATGTCAGACCAAATGAGAATCATGAGCTCAAAGGAACTGCCCAAAAGCTGAGAGACAGAATTGTGGCAAGGCACAGATCTGGCCAAGGTTACAAAAGAATTTCTGCATTACTCAAGGTTCCTAAGAGCACAGTGGCCTCTATAATCCTTAAATGGAAGAAGTTGGGGACCACCAGAAGTCTTCCTAGACCTGGCCGTCCAGCCAAACTGAGCAATTGTGGGAGAAGAGCCTTGGTGATAGAGGTAAAGAAGAACCCCAGGATCACTGTGACTGAGCTCCAGAGATGCAGTAGGGAGATAGGAAAAAGTTCCACAAAGTCAACTATCACTGCAGCCCTCCACCAGTCCAGCCTTTATGGCAGAGTGGCCCGACGGAAGCCTCTCCTCAGTACAAGCCATATGAAAGCCTGCATAAAGTTTGCTCAAAAACACAGAAAGGACTCCCAGACTATGAGAAATAAGATTCTCTGGTCTGATGAGACTAAGATAGAATTTTTTGGTGATAATTCTAAGCAGTATGTGTGGAGAAAACCATGCACTGCTCATCACCTGCTCAATACAATCCCAACAGGGAAACATGGTGGTGGCAGCATCATGCTATGGGGGTGTTTTTCAGCTGCAGGGACAGGACGACTGGTTGCAATTGAAGGAAACATGAATGCGGCCAAGTACAGAGAGATCCCGGATGAAAACCTCTTCCAGAGTGCTCTGGACCTCAGTCTTGGCCGAAGGTTTACTTTCAGACGACACAATGACCCTAAGTACACAGCTAAAATAACAAAGGAGTGGCTTCAGAACAACTCTGTTACCATTCTTGACTGGCCCAGCCAGAACCCTGACCTAAACCCAATTGGGCAACTCTGGAGAGACCTGAAAATGGCTGTCCACCAACGATCACCATCCAACCTGATGGAACTGGAGAGGATCTGTAAGGAAGAATGGCAGAGGATCTCCAAATCCAGTTGTGAAAAATTTGTTGCATCTTTTCCAAGAAGACTCATGGCTGTACCAGCTTAAAAGGGTGCTTCTACTCAATACTGAGCAAAGGGTCTGAATACTTATGACCATGTGATATTTCAGTTTTTCTTTTTTAATAAAATTGCAAAAATTTCTACATTTCTGTATTTTTTTCAGTCAAGATGGGTTGCAGAGTGTACTTTAATGAGAAAATAATTAACTTTTTAGAATCTACCAAATGGCTGCAATGAAACAAAGAGTGAAACATTTAAAAGGGTCTGAATACTTTCTGTACCCACTGTAATATTCATTTTAAGGCTCATTTCAAGGACATTGCATAAATAAGTTCTAAAACAAAGACAAACGTGTTTGTCACTCAATGTATAAACTAACCCTCAAAAATATTTTATTAAAGCCAATGGGGCATATTTTTTAAAGAGGCTATCCAGAGTTAGAAAAACATGGCTGCTTTCTTCTAGAAACAGCACCACTCACGACTATGGGTTGAACATGGTATTGCAGCTCTACTCCACTTACTACAATGGGGCTGAGTTGCAAAACCAGACATAACTCATGTTGAGGGATGACGTTCTTTCTGAATGAAAGTAGCCATGTTTTTGTTATACTGGACATCCCCCTTAACGCTGGTATACAACTGCATGCATCATTTTTCATCAATCTCCAGGACCAGTTTTGCAAAACAACTGATGCACTGGATGCTAGAAAATTTCCCATAGAGAGCTATGGTATCAGATATGGCTTCAGTTTCCCTCTAATGTTTCACTTTCACGCCACAGGGAAAAAACAATGGATGGTGAGAACAAAGTCTTATATGTCTAAATTTCCCTAACAAATGAAAGTATTTGTACTAAAGTCAAAAGTATGTGAACACTCCAACCATACTCTCCTAAGACTTCATTTAGATTTAGTTTTTTCTACGTATGAGAAAAATGGACCGAGTTTCATCAGTAATTTTCATCAGATTTTCATCAGAGTTTGGTCAAAAGTTTAGTGAAAGTTTTTTATTGATGAGAGAAAAAAAGTTTCTCCACCTTCTCCAATCAGTCAGTGAAAATATATACAGTAGCATTTGTGTGTGAAAACCTGATGTGTGAATGAGCCTTTATAGACAACTACCTCCATTTGCTGCTGTTCCAGACTGATGTCAGCTGTTTAACATAGCTAATCCTGGGTATGGTGCGGGCTCAGCTGCTGAGCCTGCCTCATACATGTTAACCCCACAAAGGATGTACTATTATGCACTATGTCAGGAAGGGTAAAAACCGTAAATAACGGCGATATATTTGATCTTCCTGTTGAAGATCAGTCTTTGATAGATTCCTGTTCTCTAATAAAACAAGTCCTCCACTCACACCTGATGGTCATCCCATTGATTGAAAACACGACTCACCTTCAAATTATCTGCTAATCCTAAAGGTTCACATACTTTTTCTGCTCACAGATATGTGATATTGGATTATTGCCCTCATTTAACAAATAACAGGTATAATATTTCTGACTCATTTATTTGATTTGGTTCTCTTTATCTACTTTTAGGACTTGTGTGAAAATTAGAGATGAGCGTTGTTCTACTCGAACTGTTCGCCAATCTCAAATTCGAGCTGTTTTGGGCGGTGTTCGAGCCGTTCGGCGAACACGAACAATTTGAGAAAAATTCGGCTGTTCGAGGTTATGTTCGATAACTGTTCGTGCACCAAAATCATAACTGGATTTTTTCTCAGTAATGATGAAAATTAATGTTAATACGCAGTTTGAGTGTACAGCGGGGTGGGGGGAGGGGCAGGGGATGGATCTCTGCAGGAACAATGAAGATCTCCATTTTTTTTTCTCTTTCCCGCATTTGCAGTGGGGAGGTGCAATCTGTCAGCCTATCAGCAGCGCACACATGGAGCGAAGTGCTTTTTTTCACACAAGCAAGGGCATGTGTCATTGGCAGTGTATGTCACATGTCCTTGCCCTATAAGACCAAGCCATTTTCCCCGTCGCCACCATTTTCTCACTGCTGCAGCTGCGTGTTAGACGGCACCGCTGTTGCTGTGTGCGCTATACCTTGTTAATTTCAAGCCAATTTTCGCACAAATATACAGATAGCTTGGGAGTAGGGAATAGTTGTGATTGCAGTCCTTTTAAGGACTAGGTTACAGCATTTCCTACAACTTTTATCAGGGAGGTCTGTGCTCTTAAATAGATAGGTTGTGGGAGTAAAGACTAATTGTAATTGGAGTCCTTTTCAGGACTAGGTTACATCAGTTCCTATCAGTTTTTGCCAGGCAGGTCTGTGCCAGTGCTGTGCAAGTTTTTTTCACAGCATTTGGCTGAATCTACCAAAGCTCATCCTTTTTGGCCTATTGCAGAGTGTGTTAGTCAGTGGAGTAGCCTATCTGTGTTGCAAGATATACCACCAGTGTATAGAATACCAATTTTTTTACTGCACCTAGTGAAGTAAAATCTTTTGGGCATAGCATCATTCTATTAGTCCATCTATACTGACCTCCATCAGGTTGTAAATTAAAACTAATTTTTATCTGCATCTACAGTACCTCTGAAAAAATATTTGGGCTTCTACCTGTGTGTGGGACTTGTTGTATTAGTCCATCTATACTGACCTCCATCAGGTTGCAAACTGAATATATTTTTTTCCTGCATCTACCTCTGAAAAAATATTGGGCTTCTAGCTGTGTGTGGGTCTTGTTCTATTAATCCATCTATACTGACCTCCATCAGGTTGCAAACTGAATATAATTTTTTTCTGCATCTAGCTCTGAAAAAATATTTGGCCTTCTAGTAGTGTGTCGGACTTTCTCTATTAGTCCATCTATACTGACCTCCATCAGGTTGCAAACTGAATATAATTTTTTTCTGCATCTAGCTCTGAAAAAATATTTGGGCTTCTAGCTGTGTGTGGGACTTGTTGTATTAGTCCATCTATACTGACCTCCATCAGGTTGCAAACTGAATATATTTTTGTCTGCATCTACCTCTGAAAAAATATTGGGCTTCTAGCTGTGTGTGGGACTTGTTGTATTAGTCCATCTATACTGACCTCCATCAGGTTGCAAACTGAATATATTTTTTTCTGCATCTACCTCTGAAAAAATATTCAGCTTCTAGCTGTGTGTGGGTCTTGTTCTATTAATCCATCTATACTGACCTCCATCAGGTTGCAAACTGAATATAATTTTTTTCTGCATCTAGCTCTGAAAAAATATTTGGCCTTCTAGTAGTGTGTCGGACTTTCTCTATTAGTCCATCTATACTGACCTCCATCAGGTTGCAAATTAAAACTAATTTTTATCTGCATCTACAGTACCTCTGAAAAAATATTTGGGCTTCTAGCTGTGTGTGGGACTTGTTGTATTAGTCCATCTATACTGACCTCCATCAGGTTGCAAACTGAATATATTTTTTTCTGCATCTACCTCTGAATAAATATTGGGCTTCTAGCTGTGTGTGGGACTTGTTGTATTAGTCCATCTATACTGACCTCCATCAGGTTGCAAACTCAATATATTTTTTTCTACATCTACCTCTGAAAAAATATTGGGCTTCTAGCTGTGTGTGGGTCTTGTTCTATTAATCCATCTATACTGACCTCCATCAGGTTGCAAACTGAATATAATTTTTTTCTGCATCTAGCTCTGAAAAAATATTTGGCCTTCTAGTAGTGTGTCGGACTTTCTCTATTAGTCCATCTATACTGACCTCCATCAGGTTGCAAACTGAATATATTTTTTTCCTGAATCTGCCTCTGAAAAAATATTGGGCTTCTAGCTGTGTGTGGGTCTTGTTCTATTAATCCATCTATACTGACCTCCATCAGGTTGCAAATTCAAAATAATTTTTTTCTGCATCTAACCCAGCCAATAGTTTTGGCCTAATACCACAGTTTGGCCACTCAGCTCTGCTCGGTTACCATCCATTGTTTTTTTGTGCAAACAACTCCAGAGTTGTGAATTAGTTAACCACCAAAATGAGTGGAAAAAGGCCTGCTGCTGGTGGAAAGGGGAATAGGCGTGTTGGGAAGGGGAAAAAAGGTTGTGTCCGTGGGGTAGGTGTTAAAGCAACAGTAACATCTGCAGAAGAAAGACCATCTTCCAGCCAAACTAAAATGTCTACTTCTTTTAGCGGACAATGTGATAAGATCCCTTTCTTACGGCCACGCCAATCGCTACAAATTCCAGATGAGGCACAAAAACAGCAGGTGCTTCAACGGATATCAAGTGCTCCTTTAAGTGGGCTCTCCTCCACATCAACTTCAACATCACAAATACTCCAGTCCTCAAAGGTGTCACCCAAATCGCACTTGCTTCCTCACAGCTCCCAAATCTCCAGCTGCCCGTCTGAGTATGAGGTAGAACAGATGGTTGAGTCTGCAGAGCTGTTTACTCATACTATAGCCTGGGAATCAGAGGTCGACTCCAGCGCTTCTGTGAATCCAGACCAGGAAATGATCTGCACTGATGCCCAGAATCTTTATGAGTCGGATCCAGGACCAGACGCAGAAGGTTCTGACCATAATGTAGACCCTCATTCCCAAACTGTAACTCCTGTTGGTGGAGACAATGAGGAAGACGATGATAAGACTCAAATACCTGATTGGAGCGCCAACTTTAGTTTTTTGTCAGGGCAGGAACAGGTTGGCTCTGAGGACGACGGGTGTGATAACACACAGGGTGATGATGATGAGGTCGGAGATCCCACTTACTGTCAACCCACAGTCAGCCAAGAGATGAGGTCAGCAGAGGAGGTGGAGGAAGATGCTAGTGACGACGAGGTCAGGTTGCGCCTTCCTGGACAGAGACGTAGTACTGGAAGCACGTCAACAACTGCATCCTCAAACACAACTCTGCCTCTCACCACAAGTCGTGGTGGCTCTTCAGGTCGCATGGGTGCTAAGCCTTGCATAGCCTGGGCATTTTTTCAGATCGATAAAGATGACCCAACTCGTGTTATCTGTAACATTTGTCAGCAAAAGCTAAGTAGAGGCCAAAAAATACATAGTTTGAGTACTTCATGCATGAACCGGCACATGGACATGAAGCATAAGTTGCAGTGGGAAGCTCAGTGTGCTACAATGCGGCCTAGCCGGCCGGGCCAACCAACGTCTGCCATATCTTGTGCATCCGCGGCCTCTTCATCCTCTGTGACTGGGGGGACAGCAGTCACACCTGTTTTGGGGCGCAGACCTGCCACCTCTTTACCCGCAACAGCCAGCGTGATTGGCAGGTCATCATTTTCTTTGGAGGTGGTAACACCAGCTGGTGTTGAGCGCTGTCCGACATCGATAGCACCACCTTTGGATCAAGGCAACCTAACATGTCCGCCTGCATCTTCCTCACAGACCGGCAGTTTGCCGGGGACACCCTTATCAACCCCGTCTAAGCACAATAGCCAGCCCTCGGTCCCTCAGATGTGGACAAGTAAAAGACCATTTCCTCCTAGCCATGAGAAAGCTAAGAGGTTGAATTTCACCATCTGCAAGCTCTTGGCTACAGAAATGCTGCCTTTCCGCCTGGTGGACACAGAGGATTTTCGAGACCTTATGTCCGTCGCAGTGCCCCAGTACCAGATGCCCAGTCGGCACTACTTCTCAAAGAAAGGTGTGCCTGCGCTCCACCAGCATGTCGCACATAACATCACCGCTTCTTTGAGAAACTCTGTGTGTGACAGGGTGCATTTCACCACAGACACTTGCACGAGTAGGCATGGACAGGGGCGTTACATGTCGCTGACTGGGCACTGGGTAACTATGGTGACAGCAGGACAAGGGGCTGCTGTCCAAGTCTTGCCGTCCCCACGAGTTGTGCGTCAATCCTCTTTATGTCAAAGTTCCTCCACTGCTTCTGCCTCCTCAACCTCCTCTCGGTCTTCCACCTGCACCCAAAGCCTGTCTGGTCATGCCACAAGCTTTCTAACTGCGCAGAAGGGATCCTGCACACCTCCTTACTATGCTGGCAGTAGGGCTCAACGTCATCAGGCGGTTTTTACATTGAAATGTCTGGGAAATGTGAGTCACACAGCTGAGGAGTTGTGGTCAGCTCTGGAGAACCAATTTCATGAATGGTTGTCTCCACTGGACCTGAAACCAGGGAAGGCCGTGTGCGACAATGCTGCAAACCTGGGTGCGGCCCTTCGCCGGGGCAATGTCACACACGTGCCTTGTATGGCTCACGTGTTGAACCTGGTTGTCCAGCAATTTTTAGCCCACTATCCCAGACTAGATGGCCTTCTGCAGAGGGCACGGTCGCTGTGTGCTCACTTCCGCCGTTCGCATCCCGCAGCTCAGCGACTTACATCTCTACAGAAGTCGTTGGGCCTGCCACTTCACCGGCTAAAATGCGATGTGCCTACCCGGTGGAATTCAACTCTGCACATGTTGCAGCGACTGTGGCAGCACCGACAAGCCCTGGTGCAATACGTTCTGACGTATAGCCTGGGCCAACGAGATTCAGAGGTGGGGCAAATCATGCTGGAGGAGTGGTCTCAGATCAGGGACCTATGCACCCTTCTGCACAGTTTTGAAATGGCGACGAAGATGTTTAGTGCTGACGATGCCATTATCAGCATGACTATTCCGGTGATTTACATGCTGGAGCACATGTTAAACAGAATTCGGAGTCAGGTGGTGGCACAAGAGGAGGTGGAGGAAGTAGAGGAGGAGGAGTTGTATGCGGAAGGGCTAACATCTGCAAGGTCCAGACGGTCGGCAGCACCAAGGCGGCAGGCATGTGAGGGTGGGGGAGATGGTTTTACCAGGGCGCATGGTAGCAGCCAAACTAGTGAGGAAGGTGCAGGAGCCCAGGAAGAAGTGGAGGACGAACTGATGGAAGACTCATCAGATGAGGGAGACCTTGATCACATTTCTGTTGTGCGAGGTTGGGGGGAGAGGACAGAGGAAGGAAGCATGATTGTTACCTCGCCACCAACACAACAGGGACTTGGTGCTCCTGGATGCGCAACACACATGAGTGCCTTCTTGCTGCACTACCTGCAACATGACCCTCGAATTGTGAGAATTAGAAATAATCCTGACTACTGGGTTGCCACACTGTTAGATCCCCGGTACAAAAGTAAATTTGCAGAAATTATTCCTGCCATAGAAAGGGATGCACGCATGCAGGAGTATCAGCAGAGACTGTTGCAGAATCTTACATGTGCTTTTCCACAAAATACCAGTGGTGCACGTAGTGAATCTCACAGTTCCAACTTGCCAACCGTGGGACCGTCAAGTGTTCAGCACTCAAACCGTAACAGAACCACAGTATCTGCTGGTAACATCAATTTTGCGGAATCATTTCACCACTTTTTTAGCCCATCCTTTGCAAGGCCACAGGAGACAAGAAGTCTGACACATAGTCAACGCCTAGAGACGATGGTACAGGAGTATCTCCAAGTAAACATTGAAGCCACGACTGTGTCACTGGACCCTTGCTCTTTTTGGGCTTCCAATCTGGATAAATGGCCGGAGCTAGCCACTTACGCCTTGGAGATCTTGTCATGCCCCGCAGCCAGCGTTCTGTCTGAACGTGTGTTCAGCGCTGCTGGTGGTGTGCTGACAGATAAGCACACGCGGCTCTCCACTGATAATGTAGACAGACTCACATTCATAAAGATGAACAAATCATGGATCTGAAACGACTTTTCTACCCCTGTGTCATCCTGGGGAGAGTAAAAGCTTGATGATTGGTTAAAATCACCCTACCAACCGTTTTAAGCTTTCAAATTACTAATCATGTTTATCTGTATCTTGACTGGAAAATAATTTGGGCTTTGTAGCAGTGTGCAGCACTGATCCTATTAGGCCATCTATACTAAAGCTTCACCAGATTTAAAATTAAAAATAATTTTTAGCTGCATCTAGCCCGGAAAATAATTTTGGGGCTCCGAGATGCGCAAGGCACATAAGTGCCTTCTTGCTGCACTACCTGCAGCATGACCCTCATATTGTCAGAATTCGAAGTAATCATGACTACTGGGTTGCCACACTCTTAGATCCCCCAAACTTTTCGATCAACCTTTTCATTTTAATAAAGACCAAAAAAATGGTCATTTTTTAAATTATAAGCATTAGCAGGTTGTTAGAAACTGAAATCAAACAGTTTTCAACTCAAAACTTTATTCTAGGTGATGTTACATTTTCACATAGGACCTCTTGTTCGAAAGGAGCTTCTGAACTCTCTCGTCCATTGAATTTGTCAGGTTTTGGATGGTTTCTGCTTCAATTGTTTTGCATGAGGACAGAATACCCTCCCAGAGCTGTTGGTTAGATGTGAACTGCCTCCCGCCATCATAGACACTCCTTTTAATGATGCTCCAAAGGTTCTGAATGGGGTAGAGGTCAGGGGAGCATGGGGGTCACACCATAAGTTTGTCCCCTTTTATGCCCATATCAGCCAGAGATGCAGATGTTTTATGTGCAGCATGAGATGGTGCATTATCATGCAGAAAAATGATCTTGCTGTGAAATACACGGTTCTTCTTCTTGAACCATGGCAGGAAGTGCTGTTTGAGAAAATCCAAATACATTATGGAGTTCATCTTTAGCGCCTTCAGGGATCCTAAAGGGGCCGACAATCTCTCTCCCCATGATTCCAGCCCAAAACATTACTCCACCACCTCCTTGTTGGAGCTGTAGCCGTGTTTGCGTGGGGTGTCCATCAACCAGCCATCCTCCACTCCATCCATCTGGACCATCGAGCGCTGCACGGCACTCATCCGTGAACAAAACAGTTTTGAAATCAGTCTTCATGTAATGTTTGGCCCACTGGAGCCATTTCTGCTTGTGTGAAGTGGATAGAGGAGGTCGACAGGATGGCGCATGCACAGCTGCAAACCTCTGAAGGACCCTGCCACTTGTTGTTCGGGGGACGTTGGAGGCACAAGCAGCTTCAAAAACTTGTCTGCTGCTATGACAAGGCTTTTTTGCCGCTGCTCTTTCAACCTGACGTAATTGCCTGTAGGAAAGAGTCCTCAATTTGCCCTTATCAGCACGCACACGTGTGTACTGTGAATCAGCTACATACTTCTTGATTGCCAAGACACTTCATCCTGATCATCGCACAATGTTGATTGTAGTCATGCCTTGACCTAAACACTCCACAATTTGTTGCTTCTCAGCAGCCGACACATCCTTTTTCTTTCCCATTTTGGCAGAAAATGTAGGCTGCTTAATAATGTGAGAGAGCCTTCTTAAGTAGTCTTGCCTTTCATTGGACACACCTGCCAAACTAATTAGCACAGGTGTCTGCAATTGCTTACAGTGATATAAAGAGCCCTGACACACATCACCATCAATGAGTTTAACTGACAAACAAACAAATTCTTCCCTTATCACTCCTAAACACTTTTTGCATAATAATTTGGAACGCAGTGTACATGTGCTTTTCCACAAAACACCAGTGGTTCACGTAGTGAATCTTACAGTTCTAACTTGCCAACCGTGGTCTGTATGGAGTTGTTCAATAAAGGGCCCAAAATTAAGATAACATAGATGGGAGAGGTCTCTATGAATAGGAATTCCTAAGTATTTGATACCCTGTGAGGGCCAGGCAAAGGGAAAGTTGGACTGGATGGAATCCTATATGGATTTGGGGAGGGAGACATCGAGGGCCTCAGACTTCGCTGCATTGATTTTAAAATTTTACCATGTAACAAAGTGATCTATTTCAGCCATAACAGCATGGATGGATATATGTGATTGAGTGATATATACTAGGACATCATCAGCAAATAGAGAGCACTTGTACTCGGTGCCTCCCACCTCAATCCACCTAATATTGGGGTTATGGCGAATTGATGAGAGCAGGTGCTCCGTCACTAGGATGTATAAGAGAGGGGACAGAGGACATCACTGCCTTGTCCCATTGGTGATTGTGAAAGGTGATGAAAATGTTCTGACGCACCCCCTGGGCCTTGGGACACCCGGAGCCGGACCCTTTTTGGTGGATGCTGGTGGTTGTAGTCTTCGTGGCGGCGACCCGGTTCCGTGGCTCAGGGCGGTCAAACCAGTGGCGGAACTATTTATGTGGTTTTGATGTTTAAATGTCCGACTACGCCACCCGTGGATTGCGGTCAGAGTGAACCGCCGCTACAGGGCAGACCGCTGAGGCTGGTGTTGTGGGTGCAGCAGAGCGTAGCATAATTCCCCACGGGAGGAGTATAGCCTCAGGGCAGTGTATGCGGAGGATGGGGGTGATGGTGCAGGGCAGCAGCAGTAACGACACGGAGTCAGTGATGCAGTTCAGGGCCTTTACTCACAGTTCTTATTATCCAGACCACTTCTGCAGGTAACGGCTGCCCACGTCGTACTGTGCTCACCAGGTGAGGGGCTCAGACAACTCCCAGATAACTTTGGAGCACTTCACAGGACCCCCTTTGTGTGTCCTTTGTCTGGCCTTTCTTACCAACACTTCTGTCCGGCTGCCTCGGGCCTCCTCTTGGTAAACTTGGCGCCAGTTTCCCTGACCCTATGTGGTGCCTTCCTAGCGGGTGTAGCGAGGGGCTGCGCCACATAAAATATCAGAGCCTCCGGTTTCTAGCTGAGGGTCGTTTCCTGCCTCCACTAGTTCGGGGACCGGTCTCCCCCTTTGGCCTGACCCCTCCACGCAGGTGGATTCGGGCGTGCGGTGGCGACTCGCCCGTCCGCACCCCTGGGATCCCTTCATTCCTCGTTCCTGGAGCCTTCTCCGCTCCTCTTCCTTCCTTCTCCCTCTTCCAGGCCTGGGCCTCTGTTACTAGGCCCGCCTCCGGAGCAGAGCTCATGCAGAGCCCCTGCTCCCTGCCACTTCTGCTCAGACTTCTCTGCACTGAACTAAGATGGTGCCCACCTTTTATACTCCCTTCTCAATGCACCCAGGAACTGCTTCCTCCCTGCTCCTGCACTACAGGGTTCCCCTTCCTCAGTGTTCCCTCCCCCCACTCCAGCCAGGGACAGGGACTGTCGTGCCCATCTCAGGGGCATATTGGTCGCCCTGCCCCACGGCAATGTGGTGTAATGCATGCAGGTGTCGGGTCCTGATCCACACTCCATCCTTACCTGAGAGTGAGATATCACACCTCTGGGTGAGGTGCAATATGTCTGTAGCAATCGAGCCCTCAAGGTGCTACAGTTCCATTTATCTTCAGCCTAGGTGACGTATTGCGATACAGGGCCGTGATTTTGGCTATAAAAGGGTCCCCTAGACCCCTACCCCAAGCTTTTTAAGAGAATCATATATGGCGTGCCAGGAGACTCTATGGAATGCTTTCTCAGCATCCAACGAGAGTATCTAATTACAAATTTTTAACTGCATCTAGCCCAGGAAATACTTTGTGCCTAGTAGCAGTGTCTGCTAGTCAGCGGATTATCCCGGCTGTTAAGCAAGCTGCACCACCTGTAGTTTAGACACTTAATTTTTTCAAAGGAAATGCTTCGGGACCATGGGATACTTAGTGAAGAGCATCAGGAGGCACCCCAAGACATAGGGGCTGGGACTGGCAGTAGGATGCCTTGCGGTGGACAGCCGAGTTCGATCCTTATAAAAGCTTTTTAACTGCAGCAGCTTTAGTGGACGCTACTGGAGCTGGAATTACCGCGGCTGCTGGCATGAGACTTGCCCTCCAATAGATCCTTGTAAATGGATTTAAAGTGTATTCATTCAAATTAGAGAGACAATTTAAATTAAAAAGCTTAGAGCTGCCTCCACCACAGGGGGGCTCGCTCGACCCACCAGCGGACAGGCACCAGTATTGGGAGAGGGGGGCTGGCCGTCAGGGTTCACCGCGGCTCTGGCACAAACCCGGCGACACGGAGGTGGCACGGGCAGGAGCGGACTGGCCGTGTCGGCTTCTCACTTTTTGGATTTTAGAAGGGCATGACATGCCTATATCTGTGTCTCCCCCTCCTTTTACTCCTCCACTTCTTTTATTTTCGCATGACTATATGTACTTGTCACTTTTCCATGTGTTAGTTATGTCTTCTGAGCAGTTTGTCAGCTTTTGGACACCTTTGAAGGTGTTTTCTATGTGTTTCTATGTGTTTTTGTTTGCCTGCCATTGGTTTTAACGGTGTTCGAAGGTGTTCGACGAACAGTTCGACGAACAGTTCGGCGAACACACGGGTGTTCGACGAACCGAACCGAACTCGAACACTACGGGGGTGGCTCAACACTAGTGAAAATCTAATGTAGTTTAAGATCAAATTTGTATAGAAATATGAAAAATTTTAATGGATTCACAAACTTTAAAGCACCACTGTACATATGTGTTTATGATGTATATTTGTGTGACATGCTTATAAGCATACGTATTGTGTATATTAGTGATGAGCGAGCACTAAAATGTTCGGGTGCTCGATTCTCGGGTCGAGCACATTGGAATACTCGGGTGCTCGACCCAAGCAACGAGCCCAATGTAAGTCTATGGGAAACTCCAGCATTTTTCAGGCGGCTCCCCGCAGCGGTCTGCAAAGGGCCTAAAAATTGCCCAAATCGATGGGAACCGTGCTCAAATGACAGGGGAACAGCATGGGGAAGACCCCTGGAAGCATTTATGACTCCCATGTCACTTCTGTCAACAATGTTGTCAGAGGTATTACGCCACTTTTATGGATTCACAATAAAACATACCAAAACTAAACCAAAATGGATTTTCCTGGGAAATATGTTAAGGAACATCCTTTCCAGGGTAATTACTTGTATATAAAGCAAAATAAATAACCAAAAACAAAAATGCTCCTCCACACCTTGGGCTATGTTCACACGTAGCGTTTTTGATGCGTTTTTTCACTTTTGCATTGCTTTCAACCGTGACAAATGCATTCACCAGGAAATGTAATTTTAACATTTTACAACCTTATCTGGCCATGTGGTGTGTGAGATATCATCAGACACATCGTGTTTCACTTATGAAGGAGGGACTCTGAAAGTCACAAAGCCTATTTTTATAGGGCCATCAGGCGGCCTTTACTATTCTTAAAGGGCCAGCAGTCGGCCCTCACTATTCTTAGAGACCCATCAGCCGGCTATGTTTTATTGTTCCCATTACTAAAGAGTGTGTCTTCTATACTGTTGCTGCATATGCAGTGAGTGGCAGGGCTGCCAAAAATTTGGACGCACCCCAATACCTTTTTGAAAATTTGGATGCACCCCAATACTCCTTTGAAGAGACTTAGAGGAGGGCCTCCTGAAAACAATGTTCCTATTATTAGGAAGTGGGTCTCCCATTGTGTTTGCCTATGCAGTGAATGCAAGGGTTGCCAAAAATTTAGAGGCACTACAATGCCCCTTGGAAGAGACATAGAGGTCAGAGGGCCTCCTGAAAACAATGTTCCCATTATTAGGAAGTGGGTCTCCCATTCCGTTTGCCTATGCAGTGAATGCAAGGGCTGCCAAAAATTGGGATGCACTCCAATGCCCCTTGGAAGAGACGTGGAAGAGGGCCTCATAAAAAATGTTCCCAATATAAAGGATCCAGCCTCTTATACTTGTAATGCCCATGCACTAAGTGTATGGGCTGACAAACATTTACCCCTGGGGGGGTATACATGAACATACTGTATTAAAAAAAATGTTACGGGCATCATAAACACCCTTTAAAAAAATGATATGGGTGTTGCATCACAGACCACGGTCACCCTGGTGATATGGTGGTGGAGGATGAGGAGAAGGAGGAGGACAAGAGAAAATAGCCAAAATCAGGAAGCGTATACCCATGTCTGGGTGTGAAAAGGTGCATGGGATTACACCTCCCAAGAAAAGACACTGGATTTGAGTTTATGTTACGCTGCTATCATTCGGTGGTGTTGAGAAGTCTGGCCCAATCCAGCCCTTGTTCATTTCTATAAGCATTTTCAGTTGACAGGCGGATGCGCTTATCAGTTATAATTCCACCAACAGCACTAAAAACCCACTCTGATAAAACGCTAGCGGCAGGGCAGGCCAGGACCTCCAAGGCATAGAGAGCCAGTTCATTCCACGTATCCAGCTTGGATACCCAATAATTATAAGGCACAGAGGAATCACGGAGGACGTTGGTACGGTCGGCAAGGTACTCCCTCAGCATCTTCCCAAACTTTGCACTCCTTGTGAGAGTACTCCGCGCCTCAGGGCTTTGTGCGATTGGAGGGGCTGAGAAAATTCTCCCAGAACTTTGACAGTGTTCCCATGCCTCTGCTGGATTGAAGTTGTGTCTCTCTCGCCTGTACTCCTTGGTTGTCCAACGAAGTGTGACCTCAGCGTTTTCAGATGGGAATTTTTTTAATAGTTCCGCAACAAGGGCCTTCTGGTACAGCCCCATTTTTGTAGACCTGTCCGTCTCAGGAATAAGAGATATAAAGTTCTCCTCATAGCGTGGGTCTAGAAGTGTCACCAACCAGTAAAGACTGTCACCCAAAATTTTGAGAATGCGAGGGTCATGGGAAAGGCAGCGTAACATAAACTCAGCCATGCATGTCAGACTACTAACAGGCAAGACTTCCGTGTCCTCACCAAGAGGATGACTGACCATGCTCTCCTCCTCCTCCTCCTCTCTGTCCTCTGGCCATCCACGCTGAACAGACGGTATGACAGCTGTGCAGGTAGTACCGTCTATAGCGCATGAAATAAGCTCCTGTTCTTCCTCCTCCTCCTCTTCCTCATTGTCCCCCAATCCACGTTGGGATGAGATGAGGCTGATGTGTGTAATCACCCTATATGGTTCCTTGCTCCATCTCATCGTGCTCCGCCTGCAATGCATCCTCTTTGATTGTGAGCAGAGAGCATTTCAGAAGACAGAGAAGTGGGATAGTGATGCTAAATATGGCGTCATCACCACTCACTATCTTGGTGGAGTCCTCAAAGTTTTGGGGGATGGTACATATGTCTGACATCCATGTCAACTCCTGAGGTCTTATGTGTGAAGTCTGAACTGAATACCGACTGCCTTGTTGATGCTGGTACTCAAAAACTGCCCTCTTCTGCTCACAAATCCTTCCCAACATCTGCAGTGTAGAGCTCCAACACGTGGGGACATCACACACCAGTCTGTGATCCGGAAGCTGCAAATACTGCTGAAACATGGCAAGGGCGGCGGAAGCTGTAGGTGACTTTCTAAAATGGGCACACAGGCGGCGTACTTTAACAAGCAGATCTGGAAGCTACCGGTAGGATTTGAGAAACCGCTGAACCACGAGTTTAAGCACATGGGCCAGGCATGGTACATGTGTGAGCTCACCTCGCCTCAGAGCCGCCACCAGGTTCCGGCCATTGTCACACACGACCATGCCTGGCTGTAGGTTCAGCGGTGTGAGCCACAGATCTGCCTGCTCTTTCAGAGCTGTCCACAACTCTTCAGCATTGTGTGGTTTGTCACCTAAGCATATTAGCTTCAGCACAGCCTGTTGCCGCTTGGCCAAGGCAGTGCTGCAGTGCTTCCAGCTTGTGACTGATGTGGTCATTTCGGAGATGGAGGCTGAAGAGGAGGAGGAGGCTGAGGAGGATGAGGTGCAGGAGCTGTAGACTGTGGGGGCAACCCTGATTGACCTAGGGCCCGCAATCCTTGGCGTCGGGAGGATGTGTGCCGTCCCAAGGTCCGACTGGGTCCCGGCTTCCACTATGTTAACCCAGTGTGCCGTCAGCAAGATGTACCGTCCCTGCCCACAAGCATTTGTCCATGTGTCCGTGGTTAGGTGGACTTTCCCGGTAACTGCATTGTTGAGGGCACGGCTAATGTTTTGGGACACGTGCTTGTGTAATGCGGGGACGGCACACCATGAGAAATAGTTGCAGCTGGGGACCAAGAACCGAGTGATGGCCGCCGCCATCAGGATGCGGAATGTTTCCATCTCCACGAGCCTAAAAGGCAACATTTCGAGCGCAAGCAGTCGTGAAATGTGAGAATTTAGTACTGTGTCCTGTGGGGAGTTGGCTGCGTATTTGCGCTTGCGTTCCAAGGACTGGGGTATGGACAACTGAACGCTGTGCTGGGGCAAGGACATGGACATGCTTCCTGATTCTGCTACTTGAGAGTGTGCAATGACAGGTGCAGGGCAGGAAGCTTCTTCGCATGCACCATGGACAGGGGATTGGCTTGCATGCACAACAGCGGAAAAAGCAATGGTGCCACCCGCAGACACTGTTCCTGGACCCTGGGTTTCGGCCCACAAAGTCGGGTACTTTGCTGCCATGTGCCTGATCATGCTGGTGGTGGTCAGGCTGCTAGTTTTGCCACCTCTGCTTATGCTGGCCTGGCAGTTGGTGCAAATGGCCTTTTTGGGGTTATCGGCAGAGTCTTTAAAAAACAACCAGACTCGGGAAGACCTAACAGTTGTACTGGTAGCTTCCTTCGTGTTGGTGTTACAGGGAACGGTTCCCTGCCTTCTGTCTGCAGCCACCACACTGCTTCTTCCTGCCTGTTGGGGTTCTCTGCCTCCCTCCCCCTGTGTGCTGCTGTCCTCGCTCTGCATGTCCTCCTGCCATGTTGGGTCAGTTACTATATCATCCACCACCTCGTCTTCCACTTCTGCACCCTGGTCCTCCTCCTGACTTTCAGGCAATTGTGTCTTATCATCGTCCACCTCTTGTGACACTTTCCCACCGTTGCCTTCTTGTGACTGTGGCTGCTCAAATATTTGGGCATCGCTACACGCGATCTCCTTTTGCCCCGCTGCAAGTGGACCGGGCGAGAGGCCCGAATCTATAAATGGAAAAGTGAACAGCTCTTCAGAGTGCCCAAGTGTGGGATCATTTGTCTCTGGGCACTTGGCATGGTGGCAGGAAGAAGAATCAGGATGATAAATATGCAGACCAGACTCACCGCTACTGAGACTTGACCGTGTGGAAGACAGGGTGGTGTTGGTGGTGGCTAAGTGACTGGAAGCATTATCCGCTATCCAACCAACAACCTTTTGACACAGCTCTGGGTTCAATAGTGGTGTGCTGCGGTCCCCTAGGAATTGGGACAGGAAGTTCGGGCGAGAAGATGTGGCTGTTTGTTGTGACACAATTTCAGCTTGCCCACGGCCTTGGCCTAGGCCTCTGCATGCACCATCACCATCACGTCTTGCCCATTTTAAATGGAGGACAATATCTTCCACGCTCACTACAAATGACTGAATTTGAAGCGAACTTATATGTGATCCATGTGACGGACAAACCACAGTTTTAAATACCTGGCCAGTAGGAAACTATTTTGAACAGAAAACTGGTGTCAATTGCTTCACTGACACACTGAAACAAATTTTTAATGGAGGGTAGAAATGGCAGTATTTTCTGAAAACGTGTATGTGATCTGTGTGACGGAGAAAACACAGTTTTAAGTACCTGTCCTGTAGGTAACTATTTTGAACAGCAATCTGGTGTCAATTGCTTCACTGACACACTGAAACAAATTTTTAATTTAGGTTAGAAATGGCAGTATTTTCTGAAAACGTATATGTGATCTGTGTGATGGGGAAAACACAATTTTAAATAGCTGGATTTTTAGTGCTGTAATATGGAATGGACCTGGCTGTATTCTGCAGTGCCAACAAGCAAATGCCACAGAAAAACGGTGTTCTCTGGATTGCTTTTTAAGCAAATAATGAGGATTAAGATCCCAAAAAAAGCTATTCCTGGCCCCTGAGACCTGGGCCAATTTCCAGAAATATCTAACAGCAGTAGCCGACAGAACTGGAATGGAGCCTCTTGTGCTATATGCAGTGCAGTCTGCTATATACACTGCCTGCCTATACACCCTGCCTGCCTGATATCTCTTCAGATGGATTAGTCCTCAGAAGGACTGTTTGTTGAGATGGATATGTTTATTGTACAGGTTTTCTCCCTACACTACCTAATATACAACCAAATCTCTCCCTAGCTCAGCAGCAGCTCTCCCTACACTGCCTGATTGCGGAGTAGACTGACGAGCACAGCGGCGCTAGGTCTGATATAGACCTGATGACGCTGTGCGGCCAGCCAATCACTGTAATGCCACATCCACCATGGCTGCGGCATTACAATGAGTGGCAGGCAATTTCTGCATGTTGATTGGCACTCTAAAGAGCGCCAAACATGCAGGGAGGGGACCCGAGCATCCGCCCGAGCATCTCTCAAGTACTCGGTGAGCTCCGAGCATCTCGAGTGCTGAGACGCTCAGGCGAGTACTAAGTACTTGCGAGTATGCTTGCTCATCACTAGTATATATGTGTAAGTGTATATCTTATATATGCTTATCTGCACTGTGTATATGAGGGAGTAATGTGCTCATGCGTGTCTACTATATACATAGTTTATCTTTGTGTGCCTAATGGGAATGCTCATGTTAATGTATGTGTGTATAAGTGAGTGGAGCATTATGGAGAGAAGGATCCAGTCTCATGTCTTTCACATGGGCCCTTTGCTGTCAGTGTTCGCCACTGGTGTTTATATCATACAGTATATATTGCCTTATGGTCGGAGTTAACTTTTGTGCTTGAAAATTTCACACATCTATGTATGTATTTATGCCTTATTATAAGGGGATAACATTTACTGTATTTTCTTGTTTTTAAGTATGTTTTAACATATGGTGTTTCTTTGTGGTATCAATAAAATGTGTTTTCTTAACTATATTATTTTTCTCATTGGTATTTATTCAACTATTTGGAATGCTTGGTGCCTGTCTTACACTTTTTTTCTTCTCCATATAAACTTCCTTCTTGGTGTTTGGCACAGCGTTTCATTACAGTATATATAAATCTGTGGTGCTAGTTTCTCAGAGTTAGTATTCCCCTGGTGACAGGCACAAGTGGCAGCCATGCAACTCAGATTCTTCTCATCTGTTTGAAAAATATATATTTGTCATGTAGATCACTAATCCAACAACTTTTGCCAAGCCACATAGACTGCAGGTAACACACAGTACACAAACAGCTAAAAGCAAGTTTTAGTTCTGCCAACTTAGGCCTCATTTATTTATTGCACCATTAATTCCACAGCGCTTTACAGACATTATCATCGCTGTCCCCATTGGGGTCTCACAATCTACATTCCCTATCAGGATGTCTTTGGTGTGTTGGAGGAAACCTAAGAACCCGGAGGAAACCCACACAAACACAGAGAGAACATACAAACTCCTTGCAGATGTTGTCCTTGGTGGGATTTGAGCCCAGGACCCCAGCACTGCAAAGCAAAAGTGCTAACCACTGAGCCACCGTGCTGCCCACATATTAGACTATGTGTTGTGTATTCCTTGTGATATAGTAGTGACACACAGGAGGGACCTGACCCTTATTTATAACTATAGGATTTTTTATGATGTTGCATCACAATAGTCCTAAAAAATGCAAACAAGAGAAAAACGGAGTTTAAAGATGTTAATAAAGTAGCAAATTCTTTATTAAATACAAATAGTATACATATATAAAAAACATGTGAAAGATAATTAAAAAGACAATGTTCTGGAGACAGAGCAAAACACCCTAAAGAGTAACCAGCCAGGGTTACACAAGTAGCAACCTCATAGTATTACTATAATAAATAGCCGACCAGTAGTACAAGGTACAGGCCATTTCTACTAAGATATGGCAATAAGGGTCTTTCTGGAAACCTAAAATGTAAGGTGCTCCCCACAAAGAGTACAAGGTCAAAAACAAAGACAATTGTATGTCATTTATTATATGCACTAACCAAGAAAAATATTTTTATATGGGCAACCGGGCATATTTATTAATAGTGTTAAACCGCTACATGGAAAATCCTTTGTTCTGATTCCAGGACTAGTCCGGCGCAATAATTGATGCTGGAAACTGTTCCAAAGAAGACCAGTGGAACAATTCCTCTGCATACACTTTTCTGTTTCCAAAATTGTCCCCTGTGAGAAGTGTAATTTATTCCAAGTTCCAGTTCCTACATTTGTCACCAGATTCAGCACAATACCCTGTGTGTAAAACAATCATCCATCTCCTTAGTGCTGCCCATCTCCGGGAGGAGTGGTTGATTAGCAACTTCTAAGGGTACTTTCACATTGATTTTAGGCATATGCTCGGTGGCCTTGTCGGGTCATACGTCTGAACCCCCCGTAAAACAGGATTCGGACAATAGCGTGTATGACTACTAGAGGCGGACACCTAGACGCAGTCTACTACATCTGAGTGTCCGCCTCCAGTAGGCATATACACCCAAAAATGATGCACAACAGAGCGCACGTTCTGTCTGCCGGAACCATTATAGCGTATGGCCCCATTGGCGCATATGTCTGAATCCCCTTTTGCAGGGGGTTTGGACGTATGCCCCGATGGGGCGACTGAGTGTGTGCCTAAATGCAATATGAAAGCACCTTAAGAAATGAAAGCTAGTGTAAGGACCTACAACACAATGGGAGCTCCATCCTCATTTTTGTTACTGGGCTCTTCATTGACCATCTCATAAATATAGTAGGATTTAATAACTGAAGTTTAAATACATTTCTAGATTACTTACTATTGCCTTCTCATAGATCTACTATGCATATTCACAACTGGTGACAATTTGTGCTTGTTTAGCCTTCTGACTTTTCCAGCCTCAATATCTATTTAATAATACTATGATTTTTTTTTTGCAAAACATAATAGTGGTTTCCTAATAATTATGAATTATCAGATGAGGTCCTACATTTAGTGTTATTCTAGTCAGACTCTGATCAGAGTTTGGTCAGAGTGTGGTACGAATGTTTTTCAATTTTCTCAGAAGTGGAGACAGTTATAAAATAAAAAATTCTCCACTTTCTACTTTCTGAAAATCCATAAAAATCATACCCCATTCGGATGTCATCCGAGTGTGGTTTGATTATTTCAAGGACCCATTGACTTGCATTGGCAATTTTGATCCAACCCTCAGATCAAAATTGGACATGGCTCCGCGAGTTTCCGTGGACCTCTCCGTCCGAGGACATGTGAATGCCTCATAGATGATCACAGGTACGAATGCTATCCGTGAAAATCTCAGATAGCACTCGCACGCAAAAATCGGATGTCTGAATAAGCCCTTACTCCAATTTTACTCATCTGAACAAGCCTTTACAGCCAATTTCTCCTACAAATTACAGCTGATTGCAAGGACTGGTAACAGCGGGACACCACATGATCATTTTATTGTTGGGTAGGCCCTCCTAATTAAATGAAATTGGTGAAATCATGTTAATGGATATCTCTTACCGGTCAACACAAAAGCATATTTAGTCGTATTAATTAAAAAATAAGTTGACTGGATGAGCCTGCAATTTTTGAGATAACAGCTGTGTTTACAGCTTGTCTGATCCCATCAAAGAAGTCTAGCTTTACTCATCAGAAAAGTTAGTAAAAATCTAAATCCCTTGAGAAATAATATTGTCTAACACATTGTGGTTTGAAGGAAGGCAAATATTGATTCTGAAAAGGCATCTAAAGTTATAATACAACAAGCAACAACATTTTTCTATAACTACTTTGAAGACAAGCTCAGGATACAACATGTCACTGTTTACTCTTCCACTAAATACATCTCAGATCTGTTCAAAGACGAGAAAAATCTTTACTGTTCCACCTGCAAAAAAAAAAAAGAAATATATGTTTGCAAATACAGAATTGACTGGCAAGCAAATGGTCTCGGCTTTAGGAAAACAAGCAATATCCCGGAGTTACAAAGAGTTGTTGGATTTATAGGTATCGGATTTATGAGATGAACAGGATCAAAATCCATTTCATAAAATCCCACTGGAAGTTTGTGTAAAGAAAAGCATGGGTGCTAATTTATGAAAGGGAAAACTCCGTACTGAAGGATATAGCTTCCAGAAATTTTATGGTGCTAAGAAAACACACACACAGAGAGAGAAAGTTGAAGTGGGCAGGTGTTCACTGGCAATTTGTCAGGGTGCTAAGACTTCTTTATGTTGATGTGAACCAGTGAAAATTAGTAGGGATCAGAGCGTACAGATATGAGCTGTCATGCACATAATCCTAGGAAGATAATGGGGACATTTAAATCTGCCAGCACAAAGTGGTGAACTAGATTTTCTTTTCACTTAAAAGTCTGTTTTTGTCTTAGGACTTTAATCTTATGTGAACTGCAGCAAATTCTTTACTATCATGTCAACGGACGCCTAATACATGTGCCGGCAATTTCTAATAAATTCTTGTGTGATACATGTTATGTATCCGACACCCAAAAGTTTTGCAGACTGCAAAAAAGTAGACAATGGGAGATTACATTTCTTTATTGTGTTTCAGATTTAAAAAAATAATTCATCAGTATAGTGCACATATTTATAGAAAATGTAAAATGTAAAATTCATAATCTACTACAATGTACATTTAACCCCTTCCCATTGCTGCCAATTTTCAATTTGCGCTTCCACTTTTTCCTCCTCTTCTTCAAAGAACCATAACTTTTTTCATTTTTCTGCTGACATAGTTTGTATAGTTTTGAATGACACCTTTCACTTTACCATATCGTGTATTGAAAAGTTTGAAATGGTTGAAAATAAAACCTCATATTTTGTTTTTCCGCCATTTATTATGCAGTAAAACTGACATAGCAACATTATTTACCAGGTTAGTTTGATTGCAGTAGTACTAAACATGCAAAGTTACTTTTTTAATTTATTTAAATAGTAAAAATAAAAGTTCAGAAATTTGTAAAAAAAAAAAATTATTTGTTTGATGTGTAGCATCTGAAACAACGGATACTGGAAGCCTGTGCTAGCATTTCAGTGTGTCAAGAGTGGGAGAAGAGGGTTGCATTGACAATCCAACACAATGGACAGCACTTTGAACATATTTTATAAGTGGTCATAAACTTGTAAATGACTCATGAAAGAATAAAGTTAAGTTAAAACCAAGCACACCATTGTTTTTCTTATGAAATTCTCAATAAGTTTGATGTGTCACATGACCATCTTCCCATTGAAAAAAATAAAATTGGATCCAAAATGGCCAACTTCAAAATGGCCACCATGGTCACCACCCATCTGGAAAAGTTTCCCCCCTCCCATATACTAATGTGCCACAAACAGGAAATTGATATCACCAAACATTCACATTTAATTTAGGTGTATCTATATAAATGGCCCACCCTGTATAACACACAGGAGTAAAATTCAGGCTGAAATCTACAAATGAAAACGGAGAAGAAAGAAGAAAGTGAGCTGCATGGATGTAAGTACACATTATAAAAGAAAAAGGCCGCGTGTGATAGACAATCAAGTGAGGGATACAGAGATGGAAAAAAATTGCTGGGCTATTTCCTTAAAGGAGTTGTCCTATTTTGACAATCCCTTTTTTTAGAAGATATCCCATTCTTAAATATAATATTACCCAGCGTATAATAAAACTAACAGATACTCAGAACCGCACTGGCGCCATTCCAATGATGTCGACACCGGGTCTCCCAAGGCTCATGTGACATTGTTATTCCATGTTAGCACAGCAGCCAATCACTGTCCCAGGAGCTCTGGGAGACCTAGTGCCAACATTGCAGGAACAGAGCTGTTTTGAAAGGTAAGTATCTGTTATTTTTATTTTACACTGGGGAATAAAGTATTTAAGTAGGGGTTGTCCGAGCAGTGGTTGGCAATACGATATTTGAATGGGATGGAAAGTCTCTCTGAAAAATTGAGCTTGTTCAGCTTGGATAAAACACACACTAGCAGTGATCTTGTTCACATCTCTAAATATACAAATGGCCAATACAAAGAACTAGCATGTGTTTCAACAAGGACCAGGGGGACGTTCAATACGTGAGGAGGAAAAGCAAGTCAGGCTTCAATATTTGAAAGGGTACCTTACAGGAAGAAAATATAAACTGTGGTATGTCCAATCCCAAGAAGTGGTACTGGCAGATCATTTTTCAATATTTAAAAAGGATAAATGATTAATTACAATATCAATTATAATTAATTAAAAAAAATGTATAATTGTAGTGAGAAAGTTTAATCTTGATGGATATTATTTATTTTATCAATCTTAGTGTTGTTTCGTTTAATGATAAAGTTTTCTATTCTAGAGAATACACTTTACTGCACACTTCCCAATTCATGCAAATGTGAACGGCTTATTGATACAGAAGAAATATCACGAGGCAGAATAATTTCAGTGCCTATGGCGATGATTAATATAGAGTATGACCTTCCAATTCTCCCCAGTGTTTATCAAGATGTTGCTAAAAGTAAAGCCAGGTAGGTACCATCATTTGGAAATGTGGTACCATCATTTGGAAATCTCGTGATTATTAGGTCCCACCCCTGTCTTCTTGTACCTTCTACCACTTGGGGATAGAGTGCACTCCAAGTTATTGAGCTTTGATTCTACAGCAAATTAGTCTATCTTGGTCAGAACTAATAAAAAAAAAATCATCACACATCTATCTTCATATCTTATGCCATAGACTATTTGGACCCAGAGAAGTAACTTCTAGATAGTGGGTCCCAATGTAAAATATGTAACAGAGGTGACACCTACAACCTACAATTTACAATACTATTGTGGTCTTATATGGCAGAAGAGCCCTGGTGCATCTATTAGCCATGAACCCCCACTTCCAGTAACTAACACCCTTGTTTGGAGCTGAAGTCATAACTCCATTGAACATAAAGGCCAACAATGTTTGCAGAACTGAAATTGAACAACGGTAGATAACTGTGTATTTTTCTCTTTCAAGAAAGAACTGAGGAACAAAAAAAAAAGAAAACCCCTGTGAGAAAAATAACAGATTATTTTTTAAAGAAAAATGTTGTTTAATCCCCTTTGAACTTATACAAAGGTCTCCTTTAATGTTGGCTCATCATCACAATCTGCAGAACATGCTACCTCCCATTCATAGAGAGCATGGTCCTTTGTATACAATAACAGCACTCCATTTTCCGAACATTGTTAGAGACATGGGATATAAGTTATGTTTTACCTTTAATACTATTACTGTGGAGAACATGTCATGAGGTTTTGATGTGGTTCCAGCAACAATGCAGTAAAAAAAGTGAAAGTATTAAATGAAAGAAGGATCCCTGGTGGGAATGTATTATATTTGAGGACTTTATAACAAAAGCCATTTCTAAAGCATTAGAAATAGAAACTGGTCAGTGCAGTGAGCTTTCAAGCTGCGATCTGTATTTATCAAATGTGTAATGCAATAAATCCTTATTATTAATCCACATTCAGTCTATTAGTTTACTATTTTTATAAATCTACTATTACTTTATTATTTTAGCAATATCTGAGGGCTTATTTAGACTTTGCATTGGAGCTTCCATTTGTAGTGGAAACCATGACACTCTGCCACTTTGGTCATATGATAGACACTAGAGATGAGAGAAAAGATTCACACTGCCCTCATCTGGAATCCACTTTGGTTCACTAGGTCTTATGTAGCATCATGACATGCATTGCGCTGTGACGTAATGATGTCACGGGGACTATTATGCTGGCATTCAAGTGCCAGAAGAGAAAGTTTGCACTTCCTTGGAGTATCGAAGTGGCAGCTGACCAGGTTGTTGCAAATCTTTTTGCTAATTTCTATGGGTTTGTTTATTTTGCATAATGGGCAATGTTAAATGGCCACTAACCAACACTGGCTTGCCGGTTGGCAGTCGTTTTATGGTCTGTTTACACAGGCCAACCCAACTTCAGATACATACTGAAGGATCAGTACTAGATCCTTCAGTGCTCGTAGGCTGCCCATATTGTTGATGGCACAAGTCCTGTTAATACAGGATGATGTGCTGCCGAGAACGATGATCTTATGTGCATTAAAAGAGATCACTTCTCCCAATGAACAAGCATTTTTCTCATTCATTGGATGATCAGCACCATGTATAGCCTGCACGATAGTCGGGAAATATGATTTCCAAGGAGAGCTCATTCACGATAATCAGGAAGTGTAAATGGATCTTAATGGACAACAATCAACTTATAATTTGATCCACCAAGTTTCTCCAAGGTGTTCATCATCTTGAAAAACAGCACTATGTGCAGCATTATTTGTCCAGTCAAAACCTACAGGATCTGAGACGACGGCTCATTATGCGAAGGAGGAGGAAAAAAGAGGAGAGTTGGGACAAATCGAGGGCACCAAATATAATCAATAATACATAGCTCATTATGCGAATGTATCACTTACATCATGTGTAAAGTCAGATGTATTCTTCATTTCCTCTCCATTGACATCCCCACTATCCTCATGGGCAACTTTAACATCCCCATTGACACTTCCCTCTCAGCTGCCTCTAAGCTTCTATCCCTCACTTCCTCCTTCGGTCTTACTCAGTGGTCTTCCACACCCACCCACAAAGATGGCCACACACTGGACCTCATCTTCACCCACCTCTGTTCCCTATCTAACCTCTCTAACTCACCTTTCCCTCTTTCTGACCACAACCTACTCACATTCTCTTCTCTCTCCTCCCCGGGGCAGCAATCCCCACTCCACAAACTTGCATACCCTCGCAGAAATCTCAAACACCTTGACCAACAGTCACTCTCTGAATCCCTCCTCCCTCTTACAGACATTAGTTCCTTACATGATGCAGATGTTGCTGCCACTTTATACAACACCACAACCGCTGCAGCTCTCGATTTGGTCGCCCCCCTCACACATACCAAGGCTCGCATAATCAACAGACAACCCTGGCACACCAGCCTAACTAAAGAACTGCGACGGGCCTCCAGGGTCGCTGAGCGTAGATGGAAAAGGTCCCACTCCCATGAGTGTTTCATCGCATTCAAACAGTCCCTCACTACCTTCAAGTCCACACTCACTGCAGCAAAACAAACATACTTCACATCTCTCATATCCTCCCTGTCTCACAACCCCAAACAACTATTCAACACCTTCAATTCTCTCCTCCGTCCCCAGTGCCTCCTCCCTCTCCTCTTATTTCAGCCGAAGACTTTGCCTCATTCTTCAAGCAGAAGATTGACATCATCAGACAAAGCTTTGGCCTAAAGCCCCCACAGCCCCTCCCCACACCTACTCAACCCTCTTCCTCCAAAACCACCTTCTCCACCATTTCTGAAGATCAACTTTCCTCCTTACTCTCCAAATCACACCTCACCACCTGTAAACTTGACCCAATCCCATCCCACGTCATCCCAAACCTTACCACTATCTTCATCCAAGCCCTAGCCCACCTCTTCAACTTGTCACTAACAACTGGTGTCTTCCCCTCATGCTTCAAACATGCCTCAATCACACCCATCCTCAAAAATCCCTCCCTTGACCCATCCTCTGTGTCTAGCTATCGCCCCATATCACTTCTCCCCTATGCCTCAAAACTACTGGAACAACATGTCCATTCTGAACTGTCCTCCCACCTCTCCTCCTGCTCCCTTTTTGACCGCCTACAATCTAGTTTCTACTGAAACTGCACTGACTAAAGTCACCAACGACCTACTAACCGCCAAATCTAAGCGACACTACTCTGTCATCCTCCTCCTAGACCTGTCATCTGCCTTTGACACAGTGGACCATTCCCTCTTACTACAGACTCTCTCATCTATTGGCATCACAGACTTGGCCCTATCCTGGATCACCTCATACCTAACAGACCGGACATTCAGTGTCTCCCACTCACACACCACCTCCTCATCTCGCCCCCTATCTGGCGGTGTCCCCCAAGGTTCAGTTCTAGGACCGCTGCTCTTCTCCATCTACACCTTCGGCCTGGGACAGCTCATAGAGTCTCACGGCTTTCATTATCACCTCTATGCTGATGACACACAGATCTACCTCTCTGGACCCGATATCACCTCCTTACTAACCAAAATCTCACAATGTCTGTCTTCTATTTCATCCTTCTTCTCTGACAGATTTCTAAAACTTAACATGGACAAAACAGAATTCATCATTTTTCCGCCATCTCATTCAAACCCCCCAACTGACCTATCTATCAACGTCAATGGCTGCCCACTCTCCCCAGTCCCTCAAGCTCGCTGCCTTGGGGTAACCCTGGACTCTGAACTCTCCTTCAAACCACATATCCAAGCCCTTTCCACTTCCTGCCGACTCCAACTCAAAAATATCTCCCGGATCCGCACATTCCTAAACCATGAATCTGCAAAAACACTAGTGCACGCCCTTATCATCTCCCGCCTTGACTACTGCAACCTCCTGCTCTGTGGCCTCCCCTCTAACACTCTCACACCCCTCCAATCTATCCTAAACTCTGCTGCTCGACTAATCAACCTGTCCCCCCCGCTATTCCCCGGCCTCTCCTCTCTGTCAATCTCTTCCCTGGCTCCCCATTGCTCAGAGACTCCGGTTCAAAACCCTAACCATGACATACAAAGCCATTCACAACCTGTCTCCTCCATATATCTCTGACCTAGTCTCCCGTTAAATACCCACACGCAACCTCCGATCCTCACAAGATCTCCTTCTCTACTCCCCTCTTATCTACTCCTCCCACAATCGCATACAAGATTTCTCCCGTGCTTCCCCTCTACTCTGGAACTCTCTACCCCAAGGTATCAGACTCTCGCCTACCATGGAAACCTTCAAAAGGAACCTGAAGACCCACCTCTTCCGACAAGCCTACAACCTGCAGTAACCACCGCTCCACCATACCGCTGCACGACCAGCTCTACCCTCACCTACTGTATCCTCACCCATCCCTTGTAGATTGTGAGCCCTCGCGGGTAGGGTCCTCGCTCTTCCTGTACCAGTCGCTGTCACATTGTGTTCAAGATTATTGTAATTGTTCTTGTATTATACCCCTTTTTCACATGTAAAGCGCCATGGAATAAATGGCGCTATAATAATAAATAATAATAATAATAATGCATTTCCGTGGAACAAGAGCCTATACGTGTAGCTGTACAATGACTTAGGTAATATGGCATCCTATGGGACATAGCATATATGGAATCAAACAGAGGTACCAACTTCTGTTGTGTGCATGAGCTCTAAAATCTGGGTAGGTTTGGGGAGTTTCACACATAGAACTTAACTGATAAGAAAAATAAATATTGTGGAATATTATCACTGGTTACATTGTCTAGTAAGATAAGATATGGCTGTGTATGCAATCCATTTAAGTATATACTTCAGTTTGTCTTTGCCTATGTAGAAACAGAGAATGAGGCTGGCTTAGCTACTGAAATGAGTAATCGGCCAGTCCTCATCACACACAGCATTTCCTAAAATATAAAGATTACAGGTTCTCCTCCTGCACTTGTCAGTGCAGCCTTTGTGTGCACAGTCCTTCACAAGTACAGGAGGACAACCTGTAATAATTATATATTATCAAGCACCACAAAATCATGTCCCCAACACAATTGTTAAAATATACAAAAGCGGACAATTCCTTTAAGTGCTTTTTTAATTTTAAGGCTGGGTCTAGAGATGAGTGAACCCTTGGAAATCCGGGTTCTGGTACCCGACCCGAACTTTATTCCAACTGTACCCAAACTTGAACCAGAACCCGAACCCTATTGAAACTAATGGGGACCCAAACTTTTGAGCTGCAAAATTCTCTCTTTCCTCTCTCTGCAACGGACTTCCCCCAAAACTCCAAACTTTGCAATGGACATCCGGGAGAAGTCTGTGTTCGGCGTTTAGCACCGGACACTAACTTTACGGTACAAACCCCAAACTTTTAAGTTCAGGTTCGCTCATCTCTACTGGGGTCACATGATCGTATATTCTCTCTGCGAGAGAATCAGGTCAATTATGTTAATGACACTCTGCTGAAACTCTGCATAGAGTTTGATCCGAGTGTCATCCTAGTGTGATCCGATTCTCTCACATGAGAAAATCTGAACACACGTGTGGAGAAGACGGAGAATTTCGTTTCTCCATCTTCTCCATTGTCTGAGTCGGACTGCCCTCAGATCACATCCGAGTGCTGTCCGATCTTTTACACGAACCCATAGACTTGTATGGGTGCGCGTGATCCGATTATCGGATCCACTCTCTGCAGCTGCACTACCCCATAAAACAACATTGAACCGAGTGCTATCTGATAAAACATCAGATAGCACTCGTCTGATGTATAGGTTTTACCGAGCCCTAAAAGCTAGAAATTATTGTTTGGTCACGATTGCCTGACTATGATGCCACCCTTGAACAGTCTTTTAAAGTTTTGAAATGAGACCTTCTACTTTGCAAAGAACAAGACACCTGGAGGACCTAAAAAGTGAACCTCTCATCATACTAGAAGGCCCCACATTAGTCATTTCTAGGAAATTCAACCTCAACAAATCATTTATAAAAGCATAGACTTCTACATATGTTCATAATCCGGTTTAAAATCAAGACCCTTTGTATTTTCTTGTGTATTTGACCATATAACAAACTCTTCCACTCAGCTGAACATTGAAAATAACCAGATCCACCAAATATTAAGACGTTTGACATTACCAATCCATGGCTCTTTTTACAGGAATTTCCTCCTATAGTCATACAATATACGGCTGTCAGGTAGCTCAGGTATTTCCTCCACACTGTGGTATCTGTTGCAAACACAATGAGATTGGATCTATTTAAATCCAATATTTAACAATGAAAGGTGAGATCTTAATTGCTGTTCTGCTGTACTGTAAAGTGGCAATTGGTTAAGTCTACAATTGTCACCTGATAGTCCAGGGAAATGCTAGACGTTTAGAGAATTTGTCCCAGCATTCACAATTACCGCACACTAACAGCTAATCATATTTTGGTAATACAATACATAGAAACTCAGCTTATAGCATAGAAGGTTTTGCTTTGCATCCACATACGTTATTTCATATCATATAGCACACAAATATCTATGGGTTGTAAAAAAATATACTTTTACATATAGTCAACTTCTGATCATTCAGCACATCATGTAACCATCGAGGTTCCAAATTGAAAAAAAAATGCTGAATACCCTAAAGGTATGTGCACACAAAGTCATTTAGATGCTGACGTAACCACCGAGTTTTACCAGACGAAGCCACTTCAGGAAGACACTGGTGGTGGTCACTGTCCTGAAGCAGATTCCTCGGCGGCTTTGCCCTTGTTCTTGCAGCAGCTCCACCACCGTTGTCTTTTGCTCTATGCTTTCAAGTATGCAGAGCAGACGGCTTCCCAGCGGAAGCCACCCAAAGAATGAACATATCACTTCTTTTAACTGCTTATGGGTTTACGAACCCTGAAGCAGTTAAAAGAAGGGATATAAATTGGAACATGTGCTCAGCAATATCATCTTTTGACATTGCTGTGCATTATCTCCTTTTTTTGAGACACTTTTATGGAAAAAGACATTGTGAGAACTTACCCTATGGTCAGGGGGACATGAATGTTTGTATTGGACGATTGTCATCCATCGTTTTGACAGATACGACTTGTACCCATGCTCAAATTCGACATAGCCAGTCTTTGGGTCCCTGGAAAACATCGAAACCGCACTTGGATGACATTCAATATGGTTTGATTTTCATAGATTGATTGAATAGAGAAGGTGGAGAATTTTTTTATTTTCTCTTAACCTCTGAGAAAAATTGATTCCACTCTGATTAAACTCTGATCAGAATCTGATCAGTGTAATCAGACCATTTTTCTCGGATGGAAAGAAAAGCAGTCATGTGCACCTGCCCGACTTGGTGGGTCAGATAGAACTTCAGAGGGTTGGACACCATACCTCAGCTTTGTTTTGTATCATGGTGAAGAAAGAGGTTGCTTTGATTCTGCACATTTATTCATTCAGTTTTATGGAAGCTCCAAAATTAGCCAAAAAGCATGCTCCTACAGAAGTGAATAGAGTACGGCCACCTCTCTATTGTGGAGCAAGATGGAGTCCCGATTAGAAGTGGGTCCCACAGCTGACACTCAAAATTTTTAGAAATGTAGGACATATCCTGTGAATATGGAATAAGTGTATCAAATGGACATTCCCTTTTACTTGTAATGAGCAAATCTACTAAAATTCAAATCCAGTTTGGCCAGAAAATTCCATTCACATCAAAATTTTTCCAGGAGAATTGAACGTTGGTTATTATTCTCTGGTGTCTCTCAAGAAGCTAGAACATAATAAATATGTGATGTCTGAAGATGACGGGCAAAGCATTGGACAGCATGTTTGCAGCAGCGGGAATGGTCTGCGACAACATTATTGTTTTTTCTGTACCTCTACCATTCAGCAGATTGGTGGCCATCCAGCAACATTTTGCTGAATTTGCCGTAAACAAATGGCAAGAAATTATAATTTAGGAGAATCCAAATTTTTTGTAAAATTTGAGGTGATATCAATTTTGCCTCTTACAGGTTTGCTCGTCTTTATCTTTTACTGATAATGTTGAATTCTTTTTTAAATTATGATAGATATATGAGTCTGGCAGCTGCTTTCTCCTCTATCTGTTAAGAGCACATGATGGCTCGACCAAGCCCAATACTCATGGAGGATGGAGGAGCTAGGAGAGATAACTATCTGCCAAATGAAAGTTCCACCAACTGCTATCTCATGTGTATGGCCAGCTTTACCCTGCCTTCAAGGAAACTTACATCATGTCATGTGACTGACCTCAGTTCATCTACACTGCAAGATTATTGTGAAGACGCCTTGAAAGGAACACATGTTTCATGATAATCCTACAGTGTAAACAGGCTGCCGATCACCCGAGGAACGCTCATTTATCAGATGAAATGATCTTTTGTGATGCACACAGGATAATGGTTCTCTGCAGCCCATCATCCTGTGTAACCAGGACCTGTGCTGCTGATCTGTGCATCTGGTCTCTCCAATATTGACAGGATCTTCCCACTTTAGTCTAATATGTATGGGGACCTTTCTATCTGCCCTTGTGATTTAGTTCCAACAACTTGCAAACACTGAATCTTGGGATTGGGAAATTCCAAATTATGGTTTTATATATATATATATATATATATATATATATATACATATATATATATATATATATACGTGGGTCAGTCAATAAGTAATGCCTCCTATTTATTTTCTCCTTACATAAGGTAGTTATGTTAAATATTCAAATTTGGCACAATTCCTCAAACCTTCTTCTACAATCCACAGCAATTGCAACTTCCTGCACCAACAGGTGGCAGGACTGTAACCGTTTGCAAAATGGCTGACATCGATGTTCGTATTAGACAACATTCTGTGATTGAATTCTTGCATGCAGAAGGTGAAACGCCCATTCGAATTCATGAGAGACTGAAAAATGTGTACGGTGATGCAACAGTGGATGTCAGTACTGTTAGACGATGGGTTCGTCGCTGTAACACAGCTGAAGGGCCATCACCGTTGGCTGACAAAATGCGGAGTGGCAGGCCAGTAACCGCAGTGACTCCAAGCAACATTCAGCGAGTCGATGACATCATTCGTGGTGACCGCCGGGTGACTGCAGATGAATTGTGTGGCATTATCTGCCTCAGTAAAGGCAGTGCAATGAAAATTATTGGACAACTGGGATACAGAAAAGTTTGTGCACGGTGGGTCCCAAGAATGCTTTTTACCATGCTAGAATACATGCCCTTGTTAAACGGTGGACCAAGACTGTGGAAATGGATGGAGATTATATTGAAAAGAGACAAATTAATCGTTAATGTTGTGGTTTTCAACCTATGTAATTGCATTTTGAATTTCTTGCCAATTAAAAGGAGAAAAAAAATAGGAGGCATTACTTATTGACTGACCCTCGTATATATAGATATATATATATCTATATATATATATAGATATATATATATCTATATATATAGGTATAGATATATATATATATATATATATATATACACAGTACAGACCAAAAGTTTGGAGACACCTTCTCATTTAAAGATTTTTCTGTCTTTTCATGACTATGAAAATTGTACATTCACACTGAAGGCATCAAAACTATGAATTAACACATGTGGAATTATATACTTAACAAAAAAGTGTGAAACTGAAAATATGTCTTATATTCTAGGTTCTTCAAAATAGCCACCTTTTGCTTTGATGACTGCTTTGCACACTCTTGGCATTCTCTTGATGAGCTTCAAGAGGTAGTCACCAAAAATGGTCTTCCAACAATCTTGAAGGAGTTCCCAGAGATGCTTAGCACTTGTTGGCCCTTTTGCCTTCACTCTGCGGTCCAGCTCACCCCAAACCATCTCGATTGGGTTCAGGTCTGGTGACTGTGGAGGCCAGGTCATCTGGCGTAGCACCCCATTACTCTCCTTCTTGGTCAAATAGCCCTTACACAGCCTGGAGGTATGTTTGGGGTCATTGTCCTGTTGAAAAATAAATGATGGTCCAACTAAACGCAAACCGGATGGAATAGCATGCCGCTGCAAGATGCTGTGGTAGCCATGCTGGTTCAGTATGCCTTCAATTTTGAATAAATCCCCAACAGTGTCACCAGCAAAGCACCCCCACACCATCACACCTCCTACTCCATGCTTCACTTTAGGAACCAGGCATGTAGAGTTCATCCGTTCACCTTTTCTGCATTGCACAAAGACATGGTGGTTGGAACCAAAGATATCAAATTTGGACTCATCAGACCAAAGCACAGATTTCCACTGGTCTAATGTCCATTCCTTGTATTCTTTAGCCCAAACAAGTCTCTTCTGCTTGTTGCCTGTCCTTAGCAGTGGTTTCCTAGTAGCTATTTTACCATGAAGGCCTGCTTCACAACGTTTCCTCTTAACAGTTGTTGAAGAAATGTGTCTGCTGCTAGAACTCTGTGTTGCATTGACCTGGTCTCTAATCTGAGCTGCTGTTAACCTGCAATTTCTGAGGCTGGTGACTCGGATAAACTTATCCTCAGAAGCAGAGGTGACTCTTGGTCTTCCTTTCCTGGGGCGGTCCTCATGTGAGCCAGTTTCTTTGTAGTGTTTGATGGTTTTTGCAACTGCACTTGGGGACACTTTCAAAGTTTGCCCAATTTTTCAGACTGACTGACCTTCATTTCTTAAAGTAATGATGGCCACTCGATTTTCTTTACTTAGCTGCTTTTTTCTTGCCATAATACAAATTCTAACAGTCTATTCAGTAGGACTATCAGCTGTGTATCCACCTGACTTCTGCACAACACAACTGATGGTCCCAACCCCAATTTTAAGGCAAGAAATCCCACTTATTAAACCTGACAGGGCACACCTGTGAAGTGAAAACCATTAACGGTGACTACCTCTTGAAGCTCATCAAGAGAATGCCAAGAGTGTGCAAAGCAGTCATCAAAGCAAAAGCTGGCTACTTTGAAGAACCTAGAATATAAGACATATTTTCAGTTGTTTCACACTTTTTTGTTAAGTATATAATTCCACATGTGTTAATTCATAGTTTTGATGCCTTCAGTGTGAATGTGCAATTTTCATAGTCATGAAAATACAGAAAAATCTTTAAATGCGAAGGTGTGTCCAAACTTTTGGTCTGTACTGTATATAAAAACATAACTTGGACTTTCCCACTTCCATCATATATATACTATTTCAGTGCATTGTGAATATACTGAGTCACTTTTTCCCGGAGTGTTCCTGTCTACGACCCAACATTTCTAGAGATACAAATATAATGTTATATGTTCCCATCTTTAGCATCTGCCTTTTTATCTGTGTCCCTTGTGGAATAGATGGTACATGGTCCAGTAAATCCATAGATTCATTATGGTCCAAAAAAGTAATTGATCTGCAATTAAAAGAAAAATAAACAACATGTTATAATGTGCAATTCAACAAAACTTTAAAAAAAAAATTCTTAAAATGATCAAACTTAATTTTATTTATATATGTATATCCAAGCTCTTGCTAAGAGGTACTATGCACAGAAATGTTTGAATAGTTTTTCGTCATTTTTTTGTTAACTTTTGCAAAGGCAAACTGTTAATACTGCAGAGATGAGCTGGGACATCAATGGCAAAGACTGAGAGTAACTGATCAGTGCGAAACAAAACTGAGGCCTCCTTCACATGTCCGTGTTTCCAGTTTGTGTGGTATCCATTTTTTGCATGAATACCACACGTACCCATTTTAACTTATGCTGCTATGCACATGTCCATGTTTTTACATAGACAGTGTGTCCTTGCAAAACACACGGAGAGATGTCCCTTTTTTTCCCGGCAGACTGTGCCTCTCTTTATTACTTTTAACCAATCCACTGATAAAATAAATAATTTACTGTCATACAACTTTAATACACAATAATTACTTTTAGGGCTTGCTCAGATGCATTGTTTTGCTGTATTTTCTCTGTTCTTTTTTTACAAAAAGAATGTGGTTTCTAAAATCTCATTCACACATTGCAGTGTTTTGTTTTTTTTAACGCAGCGAGTCAATTCTTTTAATATTGTCATTGTGTTTTTCTTCACAGATATCAATGCGGCTGAGCAGCTGAAAATTTTGCACAGAAAATGCATCAGAAATGCACATTTTAATTCTCAATTGCTGCTGTTTTTATCACCAGTGATAATTGAGCAGTTTTTGGTCTGAGGAGTCTTTTGTTTTTTTCATTTTTTTTAAATAAGCAGAATATTAATTCTTTCAGCACTTTTACAGTTTTTTCTCAGTTGAGATCAATGAGGTTTAGTAGCAAAAAAAAACCCCGGCAAAAACACTATACAAAAATGCATTAAAAATGCACCAAAATGCACTAAATTTCTGCTGCTGTTTTCCAGCAACAGTTGGCATTTTTCATGCATTTAAAAACACAGGACAAACAAATTCTCAAAAAACAACCACAATTACACAATAAAATGTGGACATTAAAATTTTGCATTTTTTTCTGCATTTTTTCCTGCTCAATCCTATTGGTTTTAAAAAAAAGGTAGAAAATACGCTAAAATAAAATTTATATGCTTTATTAAAAAAAAAAAACAAAGTACAGGTCAAAAGTGCAACGAAAATGTAATGGGTGAATGAAGTTTCACCAATTTCATTCATTCTACTGCTACTGTAAAATGCTGATTTTTTTTTTCTGCCCTAAAAACCGGATGGAAAAGATTCAGCAAAAATACTCCTTGTGAACACAACTCGAGTAAGTTGACAAATGGCAACTAAGAGAAAATATTAGATCTCAGATATTTATATAAAATGTCTCATGAAGAAAAAGTTGAAACTCAATTTAAAGATAATCTGTTACCAGGATAAACCATGTTGAAGTAACAGAATTAGTTTAAATTATTTGTAGTATAAAGATCAACAGGAGTTATTTTAATTGGTTTAAAAAAGACAATGGCGTTTATTTAGTAGCCTTGTCTAATTTGTAGACAGTGTATACTTTGACTAGACAGTCTGAATATGTGCCACATATAACAGTCGCTCATGTTGTTTGATAAATCCTGCGCATCTTTACACTGTCCGCATAAACATTAGACTAATGTCGGCCAAACCTGCCAATATCGATGGGTTGCATGGTGGTGCCAGCCGACTGATCGTCAGGGAAGATGTCGATCGGTATGTCAGATTACAGACTGACGATCGCAACGTTCTCCAAAATATAAGACAACAGACAACATAATAGCCAGTGACTTTCTCATAGAGAACACAGGAGTGCTAGACTAAACAAGTGCTGGGAGAGTTGGCTGAGACTGATGTGGCCGAACAATTGGCCAAAGCATCGCACGACCGACAGCCATCTAATGTGTATAGCTGACTTAAAGGGGTATTCCCAACTCCAAGATCCTACCCCGATATGTAGTAGGTGTAATAATAATAATATTATCAAATACCTCCAATTAGAAATGTAGTATTGTTCTTCTGATCTGCTATGTCGCTTACCCTATATGAAGAGCATTGCAGTAGCTTAGGTATCCATGGTTACAACCAATAACAGCTATAACAGCTGTCACTATATGAGTGGCCATAACCATGGCTACCTAAGCTTCTGTAATGCATGCCCATGGGGTAAGTGAAATAGCGAATCAAGAGAACTATACTACATTTCTAATTGGAGGTGCTTGCTACTATTATTATTATACCTACTACATATTGGGGTAGGATCTTGGAGATGGGAATACCCCTTTAAATTTACACCATCTGTTAGAAGACTTACTTTGATCCATGCCAAATTTCAGCACAATTTTGGCTCATATGATCTCAGTTTAGGCCAAACCCCATTGTCTATTAATAAAGTATCTAAAACACATAGCAAATGTGGCGCAAGACATGTAAAGCAGGAATTATTTTGCAGCATGTAGGCCACACCATGTTATGAGCCAACAATCTGCAGTACTATCTGCTGATTTGTAATCTACAGGACCAATAGATGAACTTGCCTAAAGAGAACCTTTCACTGGAATTTGTAACCTCTTCATGACATATGACATATATTTAAGTACGTCACACGGTGAGCCCACATATTTCCCTGCACACGACAGCTGATTTATTCAACCATCATGTGCCTTTAATGGGTTTTCACGAGAGTCAGAGTTCTGCTGATGACCCCCGTTCCTGTCTTTATGATCCTCCTGTGAAGGCTGACGCATGGCCGGCGTTCATAGGAGATGATGATTTCTGCTATACATAGCAGGGCTGAGGCTCTGCTACGTATAGCACAAGCTATCAGACAATCGCAGCTTCAAGTCCCCTAAAGGGACTATTAAATACAGTGAAAAGGTAATAAAAAAGTTTTTAAAAATCTGAAAAAAATAAAGAAAAACACAAAAGGGTAAATCATCCTCCTTTTGCCCCATTGAAAATAAAACAATTAAAAAACATAAAAAACACACATATTTGCTATTGCTGTGTTTAGAAATGTCTGATCTATCAAAATATTAAATAAATTAATCCGGTCGGTAAACAGCGTAACTGAAAAAAATAATTAAAAAACGCCAGAATTATGTTTTTTTACCACCATTACATTGCAATAAAATGCAGTAAGGGGTGATACAAACATCATATCTACCCCAAAATGGTATCAGTAAAAACATCAGTCCCAGATCCTGAAAAATGAAAATGCTACAGGTCTTGGAAAATGGCGACCAAAGGAAAAAAACTTTAGCATACAAATTTCAATTTTTTTTTTCACCTCTTAAATAAAGAAAAAACTATACATGTTTGGTATCTGTGTACTCGTACTGACCCGGAGAATCATATTGCCAGGTCAGTTTTACCATATAGTGAACAAGGTAAATAAAAAAATTCAAAAAACAATTGTGGAATTGCACTTTTTTTTTTTGCAATTTTCCAGTACACTGTATGGTAAAATGAATGGTGATATTCAAAAGTACAACTTGTCCAGCAAAACAACAAGCCCTCCATTATTGACAGAAAAATATAAAAGTTGTGGCTCTTGCAAAACAAAAATGAAAGAAACGGAAAGTCGGAAAGTGAAGGGTTTAATTAAAAAAGTTTTGCTTTTCAACTGGTGCTGCTGCACTAGGTCTGGAGCAGATTTTCTTTCTTTTTTTCTGTGCCTATTCATTCCAAAGTTCTGCTTCCCCCACGGTAATAAAGAGCACCCAACATGGACATGTTTCCTGCAACCAACTGCACATATACCATAGAACTTCTCTGTACTTGTTTTTTCTCCTCTATCATGCAGGCTAAATAAAACATGGGCACATCATAGATGGTAAAAAGTAAAATTCCCACCAAGAAGGTCACTGCTGCAGCCTGGCTAAGCGTATTTTCACTCCGCAGTCACTGCATCCATTCGGGCTACTGAAGCGCACAGGAATAGCAGCAGCGTTGGAGAGCCAGAGCATAGGAGAAAGGCAACACCTTTGACATACCTACCAACCTTCAAAGAACAGAAAGAGGGACAGAGTATGTATAGCAGGTCACTGCTAATTTTGGCTAAGCCCCTAGTCACACCACTAGGAACACCTATTTATCATTTCCTTCTGCTCTGGCAGAAAAAGTTGTCAGAAGGGGTATGTTGGCAGTGATGGACATTCAGCAGTCCACCTAGGACAGAATGACGTAGACCCAAATCCAGGACTCTCCTGCTTTATCTGAGATGGTTGGGACTTACGGACTTATTTTTGCTCATTCATTCATAGTTGTAGCAGCCATAGCTTTAGCTTTACTATATGAAGGCTTACCTTTTTTTGAGGGAAAGCTGTCATTTACGAAAACACATATGTAAAGCCATGCTCCCAGTTAGCATAAATGCCACATTTTTTTCTGCTGCCTTTTTTTTGCTCAGAAAATCTGCTGTGTTTATTTGTCAAAGCAAAGTGGATGCCATTTCATGAAAACCCCTTAACTATATGTGTCTCAAGATGCTGTTGAATTGTGCAATTTTTGTTTTTTTTTCTCTATAGGCTTTTATGGGGAGTCTGACAAAAACACATGTAAAAAGCACAGTTGCATCTTTAAGTGCAGAGTCAAAGCTTTTTTTACTATAAAAATATAAATCCTAAAAAATTTGGAAGCATAGATCCATCACTGAAGCAGACTACTTAGTTTATTGAATTACAAAAGTTGCACAATACATTACAAAATATGATAAACTCAAAAAGCCAGGGGTGAAGTCTCAAGTATCAAATAAAGCACATTATTACACGTGACATTATATATAGAGGGGTAGCATCAGTAGGATTATATATGCTACAATCAGGCATTGAATCAACTATATGACCAGTATCCATAATGTCAATGCTTACCCATTGCTCCTAGTGCCAAAGTCTGTGCTCGTAACTCCGTCGCACGTTTCACGTGGGCTTCCTCAGGGGCTTATATGAAACCTGCACAAAAATGCATTAAGGAAAAGGAACAGATTATTTTAGTGATCGTTAAATGGCGTAAAATAATGGGGTGATTGATTTTTTCACTCTTAAACCTTTAAAAAATGTAACAAAAATGTAATGCTTAGGCTGAATTCGCACTTTGTGTAAATGTTGTTTTCTCTGCTGCTATTTATCTGCATTTTTTTCAAGTGTCTGCACCAAACTATGCAATAACAATCTTATCTGATTATTGTATTATAGATTTGGGTTTTTTATGCCTCTTGAAAAAACTGCTCATTGTATTGTACAAGTTGTCAGGATCACAGGGATGTAAAATATGTCTGTGTTATTTGCTAATTTATACTATTTATTATTTTTAAGTGTATTAAAAATGTCATTATTGCAATTGTTTTTCATAATTTTTTTAGTAATTTTATAGGAAAAAAATAAATCTCTGACTTTTACTTTACCTCTAGAATACAGGTACATAGAAACAAACTAGTATATAGAGTTTTAGCTGTATACCAGTACAACGTGCCTGTAATGAAGAATACCAGTCACATTTCCAGTTTGCTCACACTAACATATAAAAAATTGGTCCCATTATCATCCAGAAAAGTGGTACGATTTTTTTCTCACTTGTCATCTTGTCATCCATGTGCTGTCCATATGGAACTTATTTTTTACTCTGCAGATATTAATCTTTTACAGGACCATTTATAGTTTACTATGCAACAGAATTGTAATGTATCCATAAAATTCAGATGCCATACTGATGATTCTTTTGGCATGCAATTTTTTTCTCACACACTGTACATGCTGTGATTTTTTTTCTCATGTCGAATACAGCTGAGAAAAAATACACAGATCTGCACTACCTCATTGAATAACATCAGTCTGATTTTTTATTGGATTGCACTCGTCCGATTTATACGCTAGTGTGAGTGAGCCCTCAGGGTTCGCTCACACTAGCAAATAGCATCTGATGATTCTCTCATTCAAGAGAATTGGATGCCATATGCAGATGACCCACTACTTAAACTCTGCTGCAAGCATGAGCCCAGTGTCATTTTACTGTGATCTGATTCTCTTGCATGCGAGAATCGGATCACAGGTTTGGAGAAGATGGAGAACTTAATTTCTCCATCTTCTCCATTGTGTAAGTCAGTGGATATTGGACTGCACTCGGATGACATCCAAGTGCAGTCTGATGTTTTGCAAAGACATGTATGGGTACACGCTATCAGATACACACTGCCAATTGCACAATATAGCGATTGTTTTTTTCTCATGCTGACTCGACATAAGAAAAAAGTGCTAGTCCACACTGCTCCATAGTACAACATTGTAGCGAGTGCTGTCCAATGAAACACCAGATAGCATTTGTCCGAGTTATATGATTGCGACTCGCCACCCTTAAGTGTGGAAAATTTTCCTATACTTTCCTAAAGTTTCTGAGGGCCATGGAAAAAGTTGGGTGTTTGAAGCCCGGGGAAGACTACATTTCAAGAAAAGGCAAGAATGTACAGAACACAGAAATGCTGGAGTCGAAAGAGGAGGAGGAAGAACTACTAAGTAATGAACTTCTCAGTAACGCAAGGAGAGAAGACATAGCAGTCACAGAGTGAAAGTTGGGATATATCCCTGACCTCCTGGTACACTGGGACATCTCAAGACTGTGTCAAAACTCAAGGACGGTTAGGAGCTATGCAGTTGGGTCTGTCATTCTGTCACTGCAGCTCTCAAGTGCTGTTCTGCGGCTGTTATCCAAAAGCAGGAAAGGATGCGGCAACTGCTCAGCTCTCAGCGTTGCCACATGAGACAAATTTAATCTCAGAAGAGCATGCTGATCAAGTATGCAGCTATGACCATCTCTGTGTGTACTTTTTCCCCTCTATGACACTATGTTTTGATTGGCCATGTTTTTCATTATAGAGAAGAAAAAGTAAAAACCCCCAATTGGTGCTCTTTATTGCTACAACTTTAGAACATATGGGCAAAGAGAACATGAAAAAATGTTCCAGAATCAGTGGAGCATCCACAGTTGGAGGAGGTACTCAGGAGGAGATACTCAGGTTAAATATAAATAAAAACAGTAAAAGGTCCCGTTTAATAAAGTCTTCCTGGTGATGGATTACTGGTTGACCACTGATATCTCGAATTATGCTTAACAGCCTCATAATTTTTTATAAGACTGTCAAGATCTCGTCCGAACTCAAACCGTGTTTCATGAACATCTGAATGAGGCCTTAAGTGTCATTTTTGTTTTTCAAGGATTGTCAGCATGCCATTTCAAGTGCTATTATTTATTTTCTGTCTGGTACTTTCTATTTATAGTGGGTACGGAAAGAATTCAGACCCCTTTAAATTTTTCACTCTTTGTTTTATTGCAGCCATTTGGTAAATTCTAAAAAGTTCATTTTTTTTCTCATTAAAGTACACTCTGCACCCCATCTTGACTGAAAAAAACAGAAATGTAGAAATTTTTGCAAATTTATTAAAAAAGAAAAACTGAAATATCACATGATCATAAGTATTCAGACCCTTTGCTCAGACACTCATATTTAAGTCACATGCTTTCCATTTCCTTGTGATCCTCCTTGAGATAGTTCTACTCCTTCATTGGAGTCCAGCTGTGTTTAATTAACTGATAGGACTTTGCTAAGTATATAATTCCACATGTGTTAATTCATAGTTTTGATGCCTTCAGTGTGAATGTACAATTTTCATAGTCATGAAAATACAGAAAAATCTTTAAATGAGAAGGTGTGTCCAAACTTTTGGTCTGTACTGTAAATGGTATACAAAGCATCTGGGTACAACTGGTGTCTGGTCTACCATTATATGGTCACTGTATAGAGTTAATATCAGTGTTAGTACAGTGGTTTTGTTAATGATCAGTATGGTGGTATTATTGGGTCACCATGTGGCGGTAACAAGTGGTCATGTGGCGGTATTATTTTTTCCTTATGTAGTTTTATTGTTGGTAGTATTGGTCTTAGTATAGTAGTATAGTGGGATTTATTCAAGTAACATCATGGTGATATAGTTACTTGTATGGTGGGATTATTTGCTGAAAGGGCTTGTATGTTAGGAATTGTGGTTCTGTGCTCCCACCTGGGAAAGGATCAGGTGCGGTACTATGCTACTGCGGTTGCCATTGTCTTGACCCTGGAGGCAGAGCTACTACGCATGCAGAGAAACCGTCCCAATCTTATGGAGCATCAGGTTTTGATGTTGTAGGATGTGTGAGGATGTGGGATGCCATGTCTCTCACTGATTTTTCTGCCTGGGGAACATGGAAACTGTGTTCCTGGGTTGCCAGGCAATGCAGGAAGCTGCTGTGTATGGCACTAGGCAGTGGTGGGATGTTATCCGTTTTGCTGTGCAAGCTAGCAGGGAATGGTTGTCTGGGGATGATTGGGAGGTATTCAGCACCTGATCATTAGGCGGCCTATTTAATCCTGCACCCTGCTCAGTCCTGTGCTGTTTATTGCAGTTCCTATGTGCTGTGGTTATCAGCGGTGCTAACATTAGTGTTGCTATCTTTTCAGGGTTTTCTCATTTTCTCTTCTGGTTACACTTCCTGGGGTTCAAGCAGATGTACTCACCTGGTCCTTGACTAGGCACCGACCGCATCACCAAATGCCAGCTGTCCAATGACAGTGGGCCTGGGAAGGGCTCTGCCAAAGTCCTCCTTCCATTTACTCGGAGCTGGGTGAAGAGTATTCCCGGCCTTCAAGGGCTCGCCTAGCTGGGTAGCTTGGGCCAAGTACATCCGTTGCTGAGCCTTTTCTGGTTTTGTGCCAGTCTTGCTGGGTCTCTCTGCGCAGCTCAAAACATAGTTCACATGACCGTATTTTCAGTCCAAGTGCTGTCCATAATAAAACAGCACTCAGACCAATGTTATTCAGTAGGGCAGTGCAGACTAGTGATTTTTTTTCATGGACTGAATCTGCATGTAAAAAATTGCAGCAAGTGTTACTTTCTTCCACAACTTGTATGAGACTCCCCCAATTAATACGGACGAGCAAAATAAAATCAGATCCCCTACGGATAACATGCTGTTTTTCCAGATACATTGCAATTTTTTTAGAACATAACCTGTAAATCGTCTTGTAAACTATTAATACCTCCTGCTGTATAAAAACAGATTTTACATGGATGACAAGTGAGAAAGAAATTTTCTGGATGAAATTCTGAGCGTTTTTTTATACGTTCATGTGAACCTGGACTTAGACTGTGTTATTTATATATTTGTGTTTTTATAAATGTTTTGTGGTTTTTGACGAGAGGGGGAACATATTTCCTTTTAGATTTTAGTAGACTCCCAGGGTCATATGCATTAAAACAAAAACCTGGTTGTTACAGGGGGTAGGTGGGGCAAGGTCAAAAACTTGCCACGGGGCGCATATAATTCTAGCTATGTTACTGGAAGAAAACCAACACTTTGGAGTTTGTAGAGAATTCTTAGTAAATAAGTGGAAAAAGATTTAATTTTTAATGTTCTAATCACAAAAATGTAGTTAGAAGAATTTTTAAGTAAAGTGAATGTTGCTAGTGTTATCACACCATATAAACTGCGCTCAAATGAAATCATCTTGCATTTTTTTCCCTTCTAACCCATTCAGTCACCCTCATTCTTCAAGGATTATTTTGTCTGAAAAGATACAGGCATTTTCACTACGATTTCACTTTTCAATTCAATTTCTCAGAATTTTCTAAAAGTTGTTTTTCTCAACAAAAAAAAAAAAAACAACAAACAAAAAGTAATTTAAGTTTATTCTTTTTTGCTATAAAATTAATAGGGAAAAACAGCAGATTTTACAGCTGGTTAGAAACCTGGAGAGGAACGCAGGTACTCACAGCTTAACAACACTTTAAACTGTTTTATGCAAAGTTTAGAATCGACCCAGCAACAAACAAAGCTTGTTTTGTGTTTGCTAAATAAAGCATGAAAGAAGAGTGACAAAAGTGGGAGGGCTCGAGTTTGTCTGCACAAAGCCAGGAGGAGGGGTCCTTATGCAATGGAAATGCAGTTCAGTGGTCCCGAATTGATATGCTCATCCTTTAAACCCCTAGGGCTGGGAGATCACAGGGCCAGAAAGTCCATCAAAGGGCATTTTTCTGCATTGATCCAACCGTGAGCGGAAGATTGGTGGGGGCAGCTGTACTTTATGGAGGACGCCTTTCTTTTTTTTTCCCTTCTCTCTAACACTAAGGTCAAAGTAAAAATGGATAATGATTCAGCACAGGCACACAGACAACTTTTTCTGTTGTGGTAATGTAACAGTTAACTAATCAAAAACAACAAACTTTTATTTTTTTTTTTTTAATAAAAAAAAAAACTATCACTACAGATGTAGCAAAGCAGAATTTAGCTCTTAACTTTCTGTTGCTGATTCATAGCTCTGAGCGCACCAGTTTTAATATTCACTTTTTTAATTATTTTAATTAATTTTAATTAGAATTTCCACATATCAGTTATTTTTCACAAATTAGAAAAGTGCTCTATGTATTTTTCGATTTGTTTGAGCAGGACTCATTTTTAGTTTGTGTATCAGTTCCTACGATCCTTCTTGCATCTGTCTTTTTTTTTAATGCAATCTCCTCTTCTCTTATACACTAAATAATAAAATACACAGAAAACATAAATGACATCCTTGTGCTATCTTTTATTGGGTGCATTGGCGAATTTGATCTGGACATGTATCTTTCTATTCTTATGGATAATCGGTCCTCAAAAAAAGGACCAGTGAAGATCCATTCATTGTAATGGGTTCGTGATCTATCCGCAATAATAACAAATGTGTGAAAGAGTCCTAAGAAAAATTGATAAAAACGTAGCATTCCTACTTATGCATTGATCCCTGCTATATCTGTTCATAACCTTATGCTGATAATAAATGTTATTTTTTTTATTGAAAAATATCAGGAAGTATGTTTTCCTAGAATCTCGATCTTCTGTAATATGGCCTGTGATTGCTTCCTCGGGGCCCATTGATTGCAATCAGATTGCAAATCTTGGTGGTCATCACAAGGTCATAACAGTAAAGTGCTTGTACTAGTAAACGTCCTTCAGAGATCAGGTCAACATTCTTCTCCATTATATAGTTGAGAGCTCATAAGTGCTAAGATTGACAGGTATTGTCAATATGTCCGGCTTATTCCTGGCGTAATGCTAAGCTGATAATACTATATCTATTACTGCTAGGAAACTGCTTTCTAGGAAATGATTTGTAAATCTTATATGTTTGTTATAAGTATATTTAATATACAACATATCAGCATCAAATTATAGAATAGATGTAATAATATAATACAAGATATGCAAGGTGTGCATGCAGGTGTGTACCACTGGATATCATATAACAATTGCATACAAGATATACTAGCTGTGTATACAGGTGTATGTCTCTGGGTATCATATGACAAATAGATACAAGATATACAAGCCGTGTAAATTGGTGTATATCTTCAGGTATCACATAACAGATACATACAAGATACACAAGGTGTGTATGCAGGTGTGGTCCACTGGCTGGGGCATACATAGAAATCATGGGGCCCCATAGCAGAAGTTTTAATTGCCCCCCCCACCAAAAAAAAATAATAATAATTAATACACGGCGGGGTCACAGAAGAGCATATCTCACAACTTTGCAGTCCTTACAAAATAATTTTCCTCCTACTGAAGTCCTAGATTCCCCTTTCATTACACCTATAGAGTATGACGCCAACAAAAGTGCCCCCCAAACACAGTATGATACCCCCATGGTGAATTCCTCGACAGTACTCTCCACACACACAGTATGACGACCCTATTGTACCCCACCTCAACGCCCCTAGCAAAGTATGGTGACCCCAACACAGTATGATCCACCAATTGCGACCCCCACACAGTCCTCCTTGCCAGGGGCGGACCTACCACCCTTGCAGCCCATTCATTGAACGGGGGCCCCGAGGGAGAGGGGGCCCCTCCAGCCTCCAGCAGGGCCGCCATCAGGGCATGACTGTCCTGACTCCAGTATAGGGCCCGGCCGGTCGGGGCCCCCTCGGAGCCCCGTTGGGGCCCCCCTCTTGTGCGTCTCCTCATGGGGCCCCTGCAGGGCCGGCGTCAGCACCCGGCGAAATGCCGGGGCCCTGAGCAGGTGGGGGGGCCCCTCACCGTCGGGCACCCCGCGCGCTACGGGACCCATGAGCAGAGGAGAGCGGTGTCAGCGCCCGCTCCCCCCCCGCTTGCTCAGGGCCCCGGCACACGGCACAATACTTACCCCTCCCCATGCCTCCGCAGGAGCTCCTGAATCCTCCGCGGCTGCTGCACTGTGACGTCTCAGGTCAGAGAGCGCTGTGATGTCTTTACACCGCGCTCTCTCCTGAGCAGTCACAGCGCAGAGCAGGATGAGGCCGGCGACGCTGGAGTCCGGAACAGCGGCAGCAGGTGATACGCGAGGTGAGTATTTGATTTTTTTTAATTGTATGGAGGCATGTGGCAATATAAGGGAGGGGGGTGAGGTGGGGGTTTGTGACATCCTGCATGAGGCATTATAAGGGGGGATGGGTGTAACATCCTGCATGGGGCATTATAAGGGGGGGTGACAACCTGCATGGGGCATTATAAGGGAGGGGGTGTGTGTGACATTTTGCATGGGGAATTATAAGGGAGGGGGGTGTGTGACATCCTGCATGGGACATTATAAGGGAGGGGGGGTGTGACATCCTGCATGGGGCATTATATGGGAGGGGGGGTGACATCCTGCATGGGGCATTATAAGGGGGGGTGACATCCTATATGGGGGGAACAGCCTGCATGGGGCATTATGTGGGGGGAACAGCCTGCGTGGGGCATTATGTGGGGGGAACAGCCTGCGTGGGGCGCTATGTGTGGGGAACAGCCTGCATGGAGCGCTATATGTGGCCAGTATCCTGCATGGAGCGTTATATGGGGGCCAGTATCCTGCATGGAGCGTTATATGGAGGCCAGTATTCTGCATGGAGCGTTATATGGGGGCCATTATTCTGTATGGAGCGTTATGTGGGGGCCAGTATCCTGTATGGAGCGTTATATGGGGGCCAGTATTCCGTATGGAGCGTTATATGGGGGCCAGTATCCTGTATGGAGTGTTAAATGGGGGCCAGTATTCCGTATGGAGCGTTATATAGGGGCCAGTATTCTGTATGGAGCATTTTATGGCAGCCAGTATTCTGTATGGAGCATTATATGGGGGCCAGTATCCTGTATGGAGTGTTAAATGGGGGCCAGTATTCCGTATGGAGCGTTATATAGGGGCCAGTATTCTGTATGGAGCATTTTATGGCAGCCAGTATTCTGTATGGAGCATTATATGGGGGCCAGTATCCTGTATGGAGCGTTATTATGGGAGCCAGTATTCTGTATGGAGCGTTATATGGGGGCCAGTATTCTGTATGGAGCATTATATGGGGACCAGTATCCTGTATGGAGCGTTATATGAGAGCCAGTTTTCTGTATGGAGCATTATATGGGGGCCAGTATCCTGTATGGAGCATTATATGGGGACAAGTATCCTGTATGGAGCATTTTATGGGGGCCAGTATTCTGTATGGAGCATTTTATGGGGGCCAGTCTCCTGTGTGGAGCATTTTATGGGGACCAGTATACTGTGTGGAGCGATTCGGTGGTTTCTGAGCTATTGTGGAATTTACAATAGATATCGCTCATGTAATGTAAGAAGTGAAATCTTTGCATTGTACTACATATATATTTCTCTTCGGTATCTGTGCATCATGAATCGTGGTATGTGTTAAAGGGGCCCACTAAGACTCTTTCGACCGGGGCCCACAAAAACCTGGAGCCGGCCCTGGGCCCCGGCCCCATGCTGAGCGCTAAGCACCGAGACATCTCAGCGCTGCTTTCCTCTGTGTAGCAGTGCAGCGCTGCTGCGGCAGCGCCTTCATGATTTCCCTGACTTCCTGTCATGTGACAGCGACGTCACATGGCTGGAAGTCAGGAGAGCCTGGGGCAGCGATGTGGTCGAGCGCCAGGATTCTGCAGGGATCGCATGGGGGTAAGTATAGCAAGTTTTATTTTTTTTAAATACAATTAATTAACTAGGAGTGGGGGGAATCAGAGATGCACGGGGGGGATGAGATGCACATGAGGGGGATGAGATGCACATGGGGGGATGAGATGCACGGGGGGGATGAGATGCACGGGGGGGATGAGATGCACGGGGGGTGAGAGCTGCACATGAGGGGATGAGAGCTGCACATGGGGGGATGAGAGCTGCACATGGGGGGATGAGATGCACGGGGGGGATGAGATGCACGGGGGGGTGAGATGCACGGGGGGGTGAGAGCTGCACATGGGGGGATGAGAGCTGCACATGGGGGGGATGAGATGCACGGGGGGGTGAGAAGCAAGGGGGGATGAGAGCTGCACATGGGAGGGATGAGAGCTGCACATGGGGGGGTGAGAGATGCACATGGGGGTTTATGTTTACATAACTTTGTTGCCCTATGAAGGGCAGGGGGGGGGCAAAAATTTCTTGCACAGGGGCCCACTACAGTCTGTGTCCGCCCCTGCTCCTTGCAGTATAATGGGACTACATACAGTATAATGGCACCACCCATCACCATACTGTATAATGGCCCCCACTAGCCCTCCAAACAGTATACTGGCCCCCACGCAGTCCTCCACACAGTATGATGGACCCCACACAAACCTTCACATTGTATAATTGCTTGCATATAGTATAATTGCCCCCACATAGCCCTCCATAAAGTATAAAGGTGCCCACATAGCCCTCCAAATATTATAATGACCCCCACATAGCCCCCAAATAACCCTCCAAATATTATAATGAGCCCCATAGTTCTCCATATAGTATACTGCACCCCATAATCCTCTAAATAGTATACTGCCCCCTACAGTCCTCTATACAGTATAATGCACCGCCATAGTTCTTCATATAATATAATGCACCCCATAGTCCTCCATACAGTATAATACACTCCCATCGTCCTCTATACAGTATAATGCACCCCATAGTCCTCCAAATATTATAATGCATGCCCCATAGTCCTCCATAAAGTATAATGCACTCTCATAGTCCTCCATACAGTATTACACACTCTCCATAATCCTCTATACAGTGCTATGGCCACCACAATGTACTCACTGATTAAAAAAAATACAATACTTACCTCTCCTCCTCGTTCCCCTGCTGCTCAAGGTCTCTGCAGCAAGCATTCTTAAGTGCCGCAAATCTCAGGGCAGCGGGTGCCATGTAGTGACATCATTGCTGCGCTAAGACGTCCCCTTCTCTCTCTTCTCTTCTCTCTCTCTATCTCTCTCCCATTCAGTTTCTCTCGCCCCCTTGCCATCTCCCCTTCTCTCTCACCCTACTTATTTCTCTCCAGACTTCTCTCTCTCTCTTACCCCTTGTCTCTCCCTCCTTCTCTCTCCTCTTCTCTCATTTTCTGGGCAATTAGTGATTTTCAGTATTGGGATTCACAGCTAATTTATTGAATTCATTTAAAATTTTTGAGAAAAATTTGGTGAACTTGGCAAATTTGAATTTCAAAAGATCCACTTATCTCTAATCATCAGTAGAATAGAAGAACGGCATCCAAACTTGATAAAGACTGGTATTTTCAAAATTTTACACTGTATTTGGCAGAATAAACAGAATTTTTTTTACTTCATTCAAGCTTGGATGCTGTCCTTCTATTCATTTATCCAAGTGAGCTCCTTGGAGATCGGGACGCTGCATCTGTGTGGATATGATGTCCTGATTCTTGGAAGTCCTCATAGAGTGCTGCGGTTAACTTTCCACTCATCTCTAGTGTCAACCAAGAAGTAGCATAGAGTGATCCTACTATTTATTTTAAAAAAAGCGGTTACTCAGTAGCTACAGGTTTTATACAGGTTTGCGTCCCAGCTATCCCAAAATTGCAAAATACACATTAGATTGAAGGCCATTTATTATAACTTAGAATTGACTATAGCAGTATGTAATGTTGGTGGGTGTGCACCCACTACGCCATAGGCTGTGCTTACCTTGGATGGGCATGACTAAGTTTCTACTGGCCCTTCACTAGAGCCCCTGATGGTGAGGATAGGCTCTGGCCACTGGTAGACACTAGGTACCACTCAAGGGCAGTCTCAGGGTTTGCAGCAGCTGGCTGAAGGGTCAGAGACATTGGTACGAGGTACAAAAGGACAGAGGGAAAGATGTTGTCAGACAATCTGGGGTAAGGGCAGGCAGCACAGACTCAGTAGCGTAGGTCAGGATAAACAGAAACGAGCCAGGTGAATAGCAGGAGAGACAGGACAAACATGCACCCACAGGATCCAAAGGCAAGCAACTGGGAACCAAGAATCAGGCAATGAATGGTGGGAGGAGTTATTTAATAAACCCGCTGCTGCCTAGGGATAGGCCAGGAAAGGCAAATCCTGCAGGACTCAGCAGGGTTAAATTCCTGTAGGATCAGGCCATGCTTCCCTATTGCAAGGTGAAGATTCTCTAAGAGCAGTGCTGGCAGTGACCACAAGGCAGCTCATGGTCCAAAAGTTTTCCAAAATTACAATCCAAATCTAACTTCGTAGCAACGTTCATTTGAGATGCCCCTTTTAACTAGGAGTTTATAGTAGCAGCGTACTGCATTTTTTGGTTTATGGTTCTGCCGAGATTATAATATGAAGTGATTAGAGGTCCTCATTTTGTAGCAGTTATATGGAGATTCAGTTGTAAGACTTGGGAATACTCAGCATGCATACCAAAATTCATCAGGATTAGGCTATATAGTGTACGGTGCTCTATCTGTCTGCAAGTCTGTTCAGCCATCCTGAATAATCAAATGCAGGGACAAAAGTTGTGCATCCCCCTATAGAAGACTAGTTCATTAGATCTTCATACTGAAAGAAAATGGGTCTCCTCTGATCAGCCAGAATTTATGGCATCTGATTAGGCCACTATTTTCTCGGCAGGATTCCTTACTTTAAACTGTTAACTATGGATGGCCTGTGGATAAAAAATGAACTTTGGACTACTAAATTGTACCATTATAGTTATTTAGTGTAATTTATGAAAAATAGGTAAGTCATGATCACCTACTTCTTCTCGCTAATGATAGCTCAATTTTCTAGACAGGTAAACTGCAAGATCATTTTTTTCCTCTGCTCGTGTCATATAACATTGTCCAATTAATGATGAAGAGAAAATGTAATGCTCTACAAATGATACATTGTAAATTAATAGCTCATCCGCCGCCGCTCTATTTGAGTTATTGCCGTTGATTTCTGGTTCAAAATTCCTTTATTTAATAATCCATAAGTAATTTTTAAATATGAGGGACAAACTTTGAAAGCAATATTCTTTTTGTTAAAATCGGTAAATGGCGGATGCTTTTTTAGAGATATTATTACACCCCCGATAAGGATTTTTAGAGATTATGTAAATCACGAGGTTTTAGAAGCTTTCGTATGTACTCTGCACCCTTCCAGCAGTAGAAAACTGCACTTTTTAAGCTAAAATTCTTATTAAGAGGAGTTGTTAATATCAATTAAAGAGGTTGAACTAAGTAGATGTTTTTTTTTAACCTAAGTAACTATGTAACAATTATATCATATGCACATGACAGTACTATGACTCCGCGCAACCTTTGGGCTGTTCAGAACCATAATATGGACACTGGATGGAGCCCCATATGCCTCTGATTCTGTATCAATATTTAAGAAATAAATCATGGCACGTTTTAAGTGATGCAAAGTATAGAGATATTATATTCTATTAAAGGGAATCTGTCACCCCCTGGGAGATATCAGACTTGTACTATGGCCATACGGGTTATAGAAAAGTAAATCTATACCTACCTGTATGGCCCATAGTAGAGGTCTGATTGCAGAGAAATGTGTATTTATAAACTCTGTTGAGCACAGGCTTGGCGTCTCCCGGACACCAAGAAATCCCCGCCTATCTGTTTATTATTCCCCTAAATCCCCACCTATCTGCTTAGTTATCATATCCTGCCTTCTCCTCCCTGACTTCCTGGGCATGCGCAAAGCACCACTCACATAGAGCACGCTTTGATTCATCCCGGCCCTGTCTCTCCATGCACTGTGCTGCAGGTTTCTACTGTGCAGGCGCCGGGAAGTGACAGTGACTCCCCGGCGCCTGCACAATAGAACCCTGCAGCGCAGAGCACAGGCAGATGGGGCTGGGATGAAGCAAAGCGCGCTCTATGTGAGCGGCGCTTTGCGCATGTCCAGGAAGTCAGGGAGCACAGTGCACGTCACAGAACCCTGTGACGTGGAGGATATGATAAATAAGCACATAGGCGGGGATTTCCGGGAATAATAAACAGTTAAGTGGGGATTAAGACCCACATTCATATTAGATGAAAATAGGACGACGAGCGATTGTACATTATTCGGACTTATTAATGTGGCACAAAATACATCTAGGATCATATCAGGCAATATTGGAATTTCTTTAGACACTTAGGTAGCCAGGGCTTATCATCAGCCAAAAAATGTAATATACCAGGCTAGAGTTTGAAATGGTAACGAAGATTCATTAGTCGGTCCGAATCCAAAATGGACAATAATAAACAACAAACAAACAAGGTAAGGGTTCTCCCATCGGATCAGCATCATGTCATCCTGACTTGAAAGCAATGTTGTACACTTGCACCTGCACTGATGATAGAGATCAGGGCAGGAGCAGGAAGTGACCTCTGGCAGCACATATGTAACTTTCGGTGAGGAGACCAGAGCAAGACAGTGAAGGGGTAATTAAATACTCTAATATAGTACTTGTGGGTACACTGTCTTTGAAACTCATGGGGCACATTTGGCATGGCAATTATAAGACTGCGGCTGGTGCTATTATGTGAAAACTGAAATGATCTCTCCTTAGGGACACTGAGACAACCAATCCTAAAGTGACAGTGTTAAATGAGTTGTTCACCTTTGAGGACATTGTTGTTGTTTTTTAAATGCATGTATTTTTTGTCTAAAAAAAAATTTTTTGTAATTGGCTTTCATTTAAAAAATGTACCCTCTTTGCAAACTATAGCCGCTGTGTTCCACTGTCTACTGCTGGCTGCAGAATGGATGAGAATCCATCAATGAGCTCATTCTGACAGTCCAATGGGAGAGTTTGTAACTTTTTTGCTTATCATTTTTAGCGCTCCTCTTTGCATATTCATAACCACAGACCAGGTACAGGGAAATAAAAACCTGTAAAAGCCAAATAGTGCAAATTTTATTGATGAAACCGAATTACTAAAATGATTTTTAGCCCAATATACTTGCGTTCTAAAGGTAATCTGTCATTGAGATTAACATAGCAAAACCCCAAATACAAGCCTGCAGGTTTTTGAAATGTAAATCCATCAACACATTTACAGTATATCTTCTATCTCTTGCTACATTCCCTGAGTAATTAATGTTTTCATTCCTATACAAATTAGGCATTGAGTGCTCTGGGTGTGACAGAGCACTTCCGGAGTTCTGCCTCCCCAGATTGATTGCTTGCCCAGCACCAAGATCTTTAACTGGGTCGATAGTTCACAGTTTATGTGTTGTCAGGTGGCAGGCAAATAAATTAGACTAGGATGTGGGTGGGACAGAGAAACAACATAGGGAGGCTATGTGCTCTGTCACACCCAGAGCACTTAATACCTCATTTACATATAATTAAAAACACAGATTACTTGGAAACAGATTGAAGATTTAAGGATAGTAATGGATTTACATTTCAAAGACCTGTATTGCCATATAGATGCAATCTGGGGGTGATCTTAAAGACAGATTACAACGTGAGGTGGGCAACCTTTTTCATTATGTAGTAATTTATCATTCCTGCTTATCTGTATATTTTAGCTTTTGGAAAACCTGAAAGGCAAAATAATGATAAAAAGTAGGTAGAATCACTTTTCATGATTTTTTTTAAGAATTCAATATCAATATAGAAGAATTCAATCAACTGTGCTGACTATAAAAACCAAATAGTCCAATTATCCAGCTCTTCAAGCTTTTACTATCTGTATGGGGAAAATCCTATGTCTTTTTGAGCAATGAACCCAAAAGACTTTAACTAAGCTCTAATTAATCATTTAATCCCAACCATTTATAAATGATTAACCTTTCACACTGATCTTCTTTCACATATAGGTAAGCTACTTACCAGAGGTCACCCACCATTTTTTTTTATCAGGAGCCGTAGTGATCCTAAATCAAAGATGCAAATTAAATACGCCTCCCCTACATGTTTACATACTAACAATGCATCAATAAAAAAATTATTTTGGATGTTTAAATTTTTCATACATTTACTTCTACTTGAATTTTTGAGAATTTTTTTATCCATTTTGGTTAAATTATCTTTATTTTCTTATTTTACAACTATATGAAATGAAACCTAAAGAGATGAAATGGAATATAAGTTGGTGTGCATGCAATGTATAGGCACATTTTCACACTGGCCACTAAACAGACAAAACCTAAGATAAAACCAAAAATGAGCAAATACCCCTCAGTAAATAAATAAATAGCAATAGTGCATGAAAATAATATAGGGTGCCTAGTTAACATAATTTTGATCTCACCACGTCAAGGTGACCTTATTTGGGACTTATTCACATTTACATCATTTGACACATGGCAAGGTTTTAATATTAGAGGTTAGGACCATTCCAAATAGGGTCACCGTGACGTGGTGGGATGGCTTTTACGTTTTTTTTATCAAAAGTTATGTTAAGTAAGTACCTTATATTATTTTCATGCACTGCTATTTATTTATTTACTGCAGGGTATTTGCTTATTTTGTTTTTTTTTCCTAGTTTTATTATATGAACTGAGTAGCCTTTTTCATGGAGTACATTTTTATGATTTTTATCTTTTGCATAAACTGTTACTTAATCTGTTGTATTAGTACTGTGATGTATTGTAATTTATTGATAATGTACTGACAAGGTTTCCATTACTTGTGGAGGAATAATGCTAACGAAAAGCTCTTTCAGCAGCCGGACACATACACAGATCCCACTGAAAAAAAACGGAAAGCAGCAAATTAATTTCTAAAGAAAACTTAATATGAAGTTGTCTGTTATTCACAGAATCAGCTCCACTGCTGTCTATTGGTTTTGTCCCGCACTGCAACTTAGGTCCATTCTCGTAAATGGTGATGATCTGCAATACCAGACACAGCCTGAAATCAAGCGTGGAGCTGTTTAACAATAAAATCACATCCTTTTTTATAAATCTCACAAAACTCTTTTGGAGGCCAAATTGAAGACTCACTTCTCAACACATTTTGAGCATACCACTTTACCCGATTGCGTTATTATTTTACAAAGACTGCCCATTCTTTCCAGATTTCTGGTGATAGATTCACCATTCATTATGTACACTGTTCATCTTTTTTTTTTAGCAGACCACCTCAAGAATCTGAGTGGTTGTCTCAAAGAGTTTTTACTGTATACTAATCTGCAATTCTTACATTTCTGTGTGTGTTTATTTCTACTAAAAAAATTAAAAATGTACAAAGTTACCTTTTACTGGACTTAGGCTCCGATTTATAAAAAAAAAAAATTGAAAAAAAATTCTTAAAATTCAATTGTGTCTTGATTTTTTTTTGTAATTTTTTTTCTGATTGCTACAAATGTAGTGATCACATTACATTTGATTTTTCATTAATCATAACAGGGATGAAGAAAATTGGTTGAAAATGTTAGCAAATTACTAGCATTGCAGAAAGCATAAATATGAAATGAAGATCGTAATTTTCAATGTATTTCGTAATTAATGTCATAAATTATATTATTGGTAATCTAATAATGAGGGTCTGATTTTTTTTATATGAATCTTAGAACTTGTGTTTATTATTTGGATGAATGATTTTTACTTTGTAAAGGCATTCAGGTGTACTGTATATTAGACAATATATACACATGGCTTAGTAGTTACCCGTGGGAGTTGTACAGTGGAAATGTATGGTGCTTTTATTGTCTATTAGATATGACATCCTAGAAATATATCATTGTGAAATCTTAAGTGTTTTCAAGTTGCCAGAAGAGACTCCTGTTCCGGGTTTTTTTGATCGTTCAATATTAAGACATAACTATTATGTTCTTGGGGGAAGAAAGGGTTAAAGTTAGTATTTTATTAACATCCCATCATTTTGCAATTCACCGCAGTACATAACTCTTTAATCGAAACTGGTAACATTTGACTGACATTTGTCCTACAGAAGCACTTGCGGAAAAATGAATTATGACAAAATATTACCAATGTGCAATGACAAGTAATCGATAGAGCTCAGCGGGAGACTTATTAATGTACAGTCCCTGCTCATTATCAAGTTATTCATGCTTGCTCTACCATATGTAATGGACAAAGAAAGGGGATATATTTACAGCATGATGCAAAATGGAATAAATCTATATTCTTACAATCAGAACATAGTTTACTTGTATTTATTTATTAATTTAAAAAAATAATTTTTTTGAATTTTATTTATTTTTACAGCCATTTCTTACTGCTGTCTGACAACTAATAAGTCCATAAATCCTCCACCATCCACCATCCTTTCTAGACACATGACAGGGCTTGATGATGTGATGCCGCCACCTCTTCCTATTTGGAATTTACTACACTAGAAAAGTTATTGCTTTCCAGCTACTTTGGGCTGTGATTGCAGACATATTTTTGGTCATTGCATTTTTTTATAAGAAAACTTGTAAATAACCTAAATTGAAAAAAAAGTCCCTGTAAAGCCCTTATTGTGGTCGCCATTTCATAAACATGTGTTTTTCAGTTGTCTGACTCCCATCAAGGTTTTAAAGGGTTTGTTTGAATGTTACAAAGAACTCTACATAGAAGATCTAGTCTTAGTGGTGTCACACTGAGCAAAAGCCCATATGGTGGACCAAACAATATAATATTTCAATGAGGATTTTATGAGTCCAGGTAAAGCAGAAACTAACAGAAGGTGTTCACACCCCTATAGGGATAACATATATTAGTTACCATATTACCCCCAGAGGGGGAAACTAAACCCAATTTTAGGGATGTGTTAAATATGACTTTTATTAGATATTTGCTAAAATAAAGAACAGTAATAAAGATTAAAAACACACTAATGTGTCAGCATTTTTTGCTATCTTATATTTGATCACATGGATCTACCACTAACTGATTCAGATACTATATGCTCCTTCATTCAACATGATTGCATTTCATGATCTACACTAAACGCAACTGAATCGGTAATGCTGATGCTCACTGACACTTTTAGTGCTCATTAAAACATTCACCACATAGCCACTCCAACAAGTTTCACCACGAGGGCTTCCTCAGGGGGCTGGGGTAGTTCATGATCTACACTACACTCATCTGAATCGCTAATGCTGATGCTTACTGGCACTTTTAGTGCTCATTAAAACATTCACCACATAGCCATCCCAACAAGTTTCACCCCAGCCCCCTGAGGAAGCCCTTGTGGCGAAACTTGTTGGAGTGGCTATGTGGTGAATGGTTTAATGAGCACTAAAAGTGCCAGTGAGCATCAACATTAGCGATTCAGTTGAGTTTAGTGTAGATCATGAACTGCAGTCATGATGAATGAAGGAGCTTATAGATTCTGAATCAGTTAGTGGTATATATATGTGATCAAATATAAGATAGCAAAAATCACTGACACATTATTACTGTTCTTTATTTTTGCAAATATCAAATAAAAGTCATATTTTAACACATCCCTAAAATTGGGTTTAGTCGCAGCTAGAGCAGAGCACATAGATTGCATATTTTAACATCAGGCTGGAGAAAAGAACAAAGATGAATGTTGTGTTACATCGGCAAGGGAAGGTGTTTAGGGGGAGAATAGCCCTAAAATACAGCAAGTGATCAGGGTCAACCCATGTAGTAAGCCAATTACTTCCATTACCCTCAAAGAATAAGCAACATGAGTTGAATTCAGATATGGCTTTTGGCAATAACTAAAGATAATTTACCTAACTGGGGCAGCAGTTTACAAAAAGACCTGACAGGATAGTGTTGGACTTATAGGGGTTATCTACTTTTCAGTCAAATTGAGAATATGCCATAAAAGTGTGTGCTATATGCCAAGAAGCTCTAAACGTCTTGGTACTGTGTGCGCGCCATTGTTTGTGGTGCTGTGCCTGCGGGGTGGTATGAATTGGAGTCATGGGGCCATTGCCTTGCAGCATGAGTGTTGTGGGCACCTTGATCGCCCCTCCTGCTCATGCTGTATTACTTTGGCACCGGTTGCCACATGGTGTTGCACCTTTAAAGAAGTTGTCCACTGCTTTTACATTGATGCCCTATCCGTAGGATAGGGCATCAATGTATGATCGGCCAGGGTCCAGCACATGGCACCCCCGCCGATCAGCTGTTACCGGTGCCGGCGGTGACCACCGGATGGAAGTGCTCACCGGTGGGGCTCCGCCTTCAAGTGGTAGTGGCCACCGCGGTGTACTGCATATCCTCCTAGATCAATGAACGAGTTTTGCATGCACAGTACAATTGTCTTTTTTCTGCAGTTATAGAATATACCCAGAACTGTGCTTGTAACAACGAGACATAATATTAATAGTAATAATAATGGGCTATGTTCATACATTGCTTTTTTCTGCAACAAAAGCGTAATCTTTTTGCAGTAAAAAAAGATCCAGTCAAAATGCAAGTTTTGCTGCCTTTTTTGCTGAGTTTTTGCTGCATTTTTTTTTTTGCTGGATTTTTCAGGTTCTCAAAGTTCACTCTGTATTGTTCACCCTACAACTATGAACAATACAGGGTTTTAGGCCACCAATGCAAGATATATGTGAAATCATAAAACATTTTTTTGGGAGAAAAAGGCAATTTGATCAAATTATTTAGGGGAAAAAGTTATTTATGTCTAAGCTGAATTCATGTATGAGTTCATGAAAAAATACACAATTGCAAATGCAAAAACAGTGGGGGTGGTGAATTGGTAGGGCATTCTTTACTTAACACATTCAGTGTTAAGGATTCAGGATTCAGTTGGGTCAGTCATTGTTTATTTAAACGCACATCACTAATTTAATTAAACTATACTGATACTAACATCCATGCACATGTGAAGATACAAAAACATGGTTAAAACTTGAGAAAATGACAAAAATAAATGGGTGAAACATCTTGCTGTACCTGCATTTTTTTCCACCAAAAACATTGCAAAAACTGCAATTTTTTGCTGCTTTTTTGCAGTTACCCATTGCTTTCTATGGGTGAAAAACACTGTATAAACGCTGAAAGATTTAACATGCAGCAGTTTTCAAAAGCACAGCAGTTTTCCAATTCAGTCAGGAAAAAAAAGCAAGTGGGTGCATCTAATTATTTTTGATGGTACTGTAAAACTAAGCTTTTAATTTGCATATAAAGCATAGCAAAAATGCAACTTGTGAACATAGCCTAATTTTCTTTATATAGAGCCAACATATTCCGCAGCACTGACAGCCTTATAAGAAAAATAATCTCTACATTAACATAACAAAAGGATTCTTAACTGTAAGAGCAGTGAGAATATTTACAGAAATTCATCACACATAATAACTCGGATCCAATCTATACCTGGTAAATATGCACAAATGGGTGATTGGGAACCAATAGTATTCCTTAAGTGCATCTTTTATTATGATCTTCAGGGAACATTCAAGGCTATTAGCAATGCTGTGCCATGCTTAAAAGTCTCCTCACCTCGGTATGTCAGGCTTGACATGTCACTCTCTGTAAGGAAAAATGTTACCCATTGGATCCCGGTCAGATGCCTCTCACCCAGCCAAACCAGATCTCACACTTTGCACTGATGAAGGGCAGTACCCAGAAACACAGTGTCTGCAAATTGAGATTTTGGTTTTGGCTTTAATCCTAAATCATGTGCCAAGGCTTGATAGAGAGTCGATATTGATTTCCTCTCTGAAGAGACAATTTTCTTAGCTACAGTTTATGTACCGAGTTCCAGATATAATAAACTCCTGTTGCTCCTGATAACAAACTTTAGGATGGGTTTGCCCTGGAAATGTATGGCAATAAATGATCATGCTTCCTAAATCGTCCCTAATAGATTGCATGTATGCTTGAGATACGGAATACGATTATGAACCCCAAAGGACAGCCTATTGTACGAGCATTTACTATGGTCTACTGGGGAGTAGGTTGGCGCTCTATAAATATAAAGAAGCACATCACACATTGATCGGACTATCAGAAGGTATTTTTAGTTTTACATATTCTATTATTCTGGGTGTCCTTGGAAATGGCTCAGTGAGTACAGCTGACAAGAAAACATGACAATACCAGATAATCTCACCAGCGAATGTTCTGATCATCAACACTTTTTTGCCAAAGCTTTGATGCAGATGCACCTGAGGAGCAGACAATTAATGGCTGAAGGAGGGCTCCCATCTGGAAAGCAGACTATACAATTTGTTCATACAATTAGGGGAATCACAGTACACTCGCTTTGCCAGGTACTTCAGCTGACAGGCAGGCGCCACTCTCAGGTTTTTTTTTTCCATCGATTCAATAAAAGTTTCACTTTCCATGACAACACATGAATTGCATGACACTTATGCTGTGAATGCAAGTATTCTTCCCACACTTTATATTTTCTTATTAACATAACTCATTAACAAAAGCCAGATATAAAGCATTATGGTCTAGCTCGGCACTTTGGCCCATAGTAGCCACAAGTAAGGGGGGGTGATGTTTGTAATCTCATTTTATAGTTAATGCTACATTCAGCCTTTTGTCAAGCCCATTGATTACCTTCCTGTGATGAAACGCACAACATCTAGAAAGGATAATGGACGCTGAGATCAATTTGGATTATATGAGTGAATATCACAAGGCTTCATCAACGTGTTAATTTCCCCTTGAAGACGACTGTAGAGTATAACTTGAAGGACACTTATTATAGAGGTTTATCATGTAGATGGTTGTTTATACGAGAACTATTAAAAGAACGGAAGTCGGTTATCTTGGAACACTTGGACCAACATTAGGACAATTTTACCATATGAGTCATTTTGGAGTTTATTATTCACATTAAAGGGGTATTCCCATCTCTGAGATCCTACCCCAATATGTAGTAGGTGTAATAATAATATTAGCAAATACCTTTAATTAGAAATGTAGTATAGTTTTTCTGGTTTGCTATGAATCTTTCCTCATGTGCAGGCATGGCAGGACCTTAGATATCCATGGTTACAACCAATGATATAGTGACAGTTAGATAGTTGCTAGTGGTCGTAACCATGGATACCTAGGGTCCTGTAATGCCCTGCACGTGAGGAAAGAGACATAGCAAATCAAAATAACTATACTACTTTTCTAATTGGAGGTATTTGCCAATATTATTATAAATACAACTGCTACATATTGGGATAGGATCTCGGGGATGGGAATACCCCTTTAAATATGAATAAGATGCACTCTATCTTCAGGAGATAGAATAATGGCAGAATGGAGGTTAATGCAGGTCATCTATAGTCATCTCTCAGCTGCATTTGAAAACTTGTAAAATGGTTAGCATGGGAGTAAATTACTAAGGCTGGCCATACACCTTAGATGCTTCGGCCAATCGTTCAGTCGACAGCCATCTCAGCCCATATACAGGAGCGCTCCCTCGGCCAGGTGCTCCTTTGTTTTCTATGAGAAAGCCGCCAGCCGACATGTCAGCCTATCTCAGGGAAAACAATGTGATCATCAGTCTGAAATCGCATATGCCCTAACGACATCTCCTCTGACCATCAGTTGGCTGGTGCCCCCGTACTCAGACCATTGGGCTAGCCCGTTGATATCGGAGGATTAAGCCCCTGTCTCACATAGCGAGATCGCTAGCGAGATCGCTGCTGTGTCACGGTTTTGGTGACGCAACAGCGACCTCACCAGCGATGTCGCTATGTGTGACACTTTGCAACGATCAGGCCCCTGCTGTTAGGTCGCTGATCGCTGCAAAGTGTCCTGGACCATTTTTTGGTCGTTGCTCTCCCGCTGGTCAGCACACATCGCTGTGTGTGACCAGTGGGAGCAGCGATCAGGCTGGTAACTATGGTAAACATCGGGTTACTAGGGGCACACGCGCACCTAGTAACCCGCTGTTTATCATGGTTACGAGCCTGCTAAGGTGAGCGGTAACCTCCCGCTCACCGTAGCAGAGTGGTAACCATGATAAACAACAGGTTACTAGGAGCGCGTGTGCCCCTAGTAACCTGATGTTTACCATAGTTACCAGCCTGCTCCTGCTTCAGCAGGCTCGCAACCAGGAGCAGAACATCGTGGAAAGATTCTTTCCACGATGTCGCTGCTCCCCTGATCGTTGGTGAGCCTGCCTGTTTGACAGCTCACCAGCGACCACATAGCGACGCAGCAACAATCCCTGACAGGTCGTATCGTTGTCGGGATCGTTGCAGCGTCGCTAAGTGTGACGGGGCCTTTAGTATAATGTGTATAGAGGCCTTAAGACTGGCATTTCCTATACCAGTCTTACATTCAGTTATGCATTTGGTAGGCAAAATGCATTTGTCCATGTCTCAGAAAACGAAATCTACGCAAGCTATAAACCGACACTGAGTTATGGTATAATTTATGCCAGTATGGGGAGTAATTGGCAGTAAACCTATCAGCCTGTGGGAAGATCCTACTTAGCTCTACCCACTTCTCCCATCACTTTTGAACAGTTGTGAAAAGTGTACAAAATTAAAAACTATCACAAATATTTTGTGCAAAAATGACAAACTTTTTTACACCTTAAAAGGGGTATCATGCCTTTAATAAATTCATAACAGTTAACAACTAATGAGCTTGTATGACAAACTTAAAATGATCAAAAAAATATAGGCTGGTAGACGGGAATGTATTAAAATAACAAAGAAGCATTGCTTAGCTAAGTGTTGCCACTTTGGTTCTCCCCACTATTCTTTGCTTACTGTGTGCGCAGCAGTTACACGTATACATCATCTCCGCAGCAAACAACCCAGAAAGCACCAGACAGACGGCACCACTATTAATAGATAAGTAATGTTTCTTTTGTTAGTCAATTGCAGGGGAGCACTGGAGCTGCATAGCTGGAGTTATAAACTAATGGGAATAATGCAAGAAAAAGGCCCTATTTACCTGAGCAACCCCCCATTTTCTCATTAGTATGGACAAGCCCATGACCAGGCAATTTTCTGCTCATTGTATGTTAATTTTCTCCTCACCCTCTTCCAAGAGTTATACCTTTTTTATAATTATGTCAACAAAACCGTCTGGAGACTTACTTTTTTGTGGGACAAGCTGTAGTTTGGAATGACACCATTCATTTTAGCATACAATGTACTTGGGAAAAGGCAAAAAAATTCAATCTACAGTATATAAAAAAAATGATGGTCTCCTATGACACAATTAGTACCAAGATGGCAGCCATAGGGGAATTCAGCAAGATCCTAGCTGCCCATGGCTACCCATTGGCATCCTGCAATCATGTTGAGCTCCTTAAATGACTTTCCCCTTGGATTATGCGCCTTAAAAGCTGCTGCCAGAGATTAACAGCTCACAATTTAAGGAAAACTACCTGCTCACCTTTTCCGATCTTGGTATTAAGGAAGCTCGAGACCACGCCACTGCCTGGCATTTGTAAATGCACATTTGAAGAAAAAAGAAGGTCCAGTTTCCAAGTCCAATTAGAGGTAAAATCTTAGCTTTATTATTAGTCCTTTAAAATTGTATACACATTGCAAAAACACATTTTTTTGCAATATGAATATAATTTTAATGGACTAATAATAAATCTACGATTTTACCTCTAATTGGACTGGGAAGCTGGACCTTCTTTTCTCTTCAGAGATTGACAGTAACAGATAAGGAGCTAAGCTGCAGCAATAGGAATAAGCTCTAGTCGCTACTGTTAAGGGCAGATTTCAGCTGTATAACACAGCAGGTACCCTATCTGTAAAGAGTGGACTCCGCTTTTTAGCCTGCTCCATACACCAGCACCCATAGCACATACTATAGTAACAAAAAAAGGGGCAATTAGCTCACCTATCTCATGCACGGCAAAAAGCCCTCTATAGTAGTAAGGGTAGATCCACGGAGAAGCCAGAACTCGTAGTATTATAGAATAAAATTAAGTTTATTGTTCAGATTAAAAACACGAGTAGCAAAGTGTAGCAACAAAAATGTTTAAAAATATATAGTAATGGTAGAGAATGGACGCACGCCTAGTCAAGCATCTGGGCAACTCCTCTCTGACCAGGCTCAGACAAAGGACCCACTGGCCAGAAACTAGTTGCCTGGATTCCTGACTACACGTGGGTCCATTCTCCTTCAATATTGTATATTTTTAATCATTTTTGTTGTTGTCCTTTGCCACTCATGTTTTTAATATCTGAATAATAAACTTATTTTTTTTTATGGAATACTACAAGTCCTGGCTACTACATGGATCTACACATAGGACACACTTCTATGTCCTTTGTTGGGAAGGAGTAGAGATACTACATGTTATTTGATAGTAATATAGAGGAACCAATTGATGCTTGTAGTGTGCAGATCTTTCACTCGAAAGGCAACTTAATGATTTTACACAAGAACAGAACAGCGCGTGCGCAATATCTTTCAATTTTTGTAGTATATGAAGTTGCAGTAGATTCTTTATGCCGGTGAGAACACATACTGTAATTGCCTCATTTAGCATTTTCTATGTTATTACTGTTCATGTAAATCGGAATTAAACACCCATCGCTAATTTAATAGCCTCTCATTCTGGTTCTGTCGAAAAGAAAATACTTTCTAGAAATCGATAAAATTTTTAGCCTCAAAATCGGAAAAGCTAGTGGGACTTGCTAGTAATCCTTCCCTATGTTTAGGTCTAGAGTGTACTTTCACAACAGGTATTCCACTTACAAGTAAAAGTTTATGTGTTCGGGTGATATTTAGATAAAGAAGGGTTCCCTGGTATTTCATTTGGTTTCAAAGTCAGGTCAAAAAATTACATTGTTAACTCTTAATGAATAGGTTCTGTCATTTGCACATTAAAATTGGCCTACAATACTTTAATTTGTTTGTCCTGGATTGCTTATTTTGGTATTGCTGAGACTTTGCTCCTATTGAAACTAGTAGATTTTGTACATAAAATAGAACAATGCAGCACAGCGCCCCCCCACACACCCCCCAGCAGGATGCCCCAATGCTGTCAGGTGCACACAATATCAGGTTTTTACCCATAAGCCACTCTGTGCTCCAGAGAAATAAAATGACCAATTCACTTTATTAAATTAAATAGGATACTTTAGTGTTAATCAAATTGGACAGAAGTTTTTTTTAAACTCGTACTCTCCCCGCTCCTCCTCTTCCACTCCCACTGCTGCCGGTCCTCTGATCAGCTCCTCTGTCTCCTCTCTTCTATTTTCTGTACTCTATACTTTTTCTACTGTCTTCTATGGTTTTCATTTTCCAGGCCTCTGCTACTACCATTTTTCACTAGGCCCCCTGCTGTCACATTATGTGAAGGATGGCAGTGCAGGTGGACTGGAAAGAGAAGATAAAAGAAGTCAAAGGAGGCGATCTGAAGATCTGATGGTGATGGGATAGATATATGGAGGAAGAAGACATGCGTGGGTTTTTTTTACCCTCTTCTATGACCTCAGTCTGTTGCACAATGGTTAACATATAAAGTAGCACTTTGTAACGCTATAACATGCAAACATGAAATATATAAAATTTGAATTGCATTACTGCTATAGAAAATAGGAAAAATTGGGAATACTTAGCTCATAAATTGGCCAATTCATGTGTACCCAGCAGCCACGGTAAGGTAATTCTCGTTGCTCGGAACCTAACTAATGTGAATCCTCTCTTAAGGCCCCGTCACACTAAGCGATCTCGCTAGCGAGATCGCTGCTGTGTCACGGTTTTGGTGACTCACCAGCGACCTCACCAGCGATGTCGCTATGTGTGACACTTTGCAACGATCAGGCCCCTGCTGTGAGGTGGCTGATCGCTGCAAAGTGTCCTGGACCATTTTTTGGTCGTTGGCCTCCCGCTGGCCAGCACACATCGCTGTGTGTGACCGGCGGGACCAACGATCTGGCTGGTAACCATGGTAAATATCGGGTTACTAGGGGCACGCGCGCACTTAGTAACCCGCTGTTTACCATAGATACCACTCTGCTACGGTGAGCGGAGGCTCCAGTGCACCGTAGCAGAGTGGTATCCATGGTAAACAGCGGGTTACTAGGGGCACACGCGCACTTAGTAACCCGATATTTACCATAGTTACCAGCCTGCTCCTGCTTAAGCAGCAGGCTGGTAACGGGAGCAGGACATCGTGGAACGATTCTTTCCACGATATCGCTGCTCCCCTGATCGCTGGTGAGCCTGCCTGTTTGACAGCTCACCAGCGATGTATTAGCGATGCAGCAACGATCCCTGACAGGTCGTATCGCTGTCGGGATCGCTGCTGCATCGCTTAGTGTGACGGGGCCTTTAGGCTGAAGCCTACATTTATATGGGAAGGTAGGATCCTGCTGTGATTAAAAACAACAGAGGCTGAAGAATGGAGTGCTCTGTGCTCCGGTCCTTTCACATGAGAGGATCGCAGCGCAGCCGCAGAGGAGACGGAGAACTTAATTTCTCCATCTCCTCTGTTGCCGGCACTCCGGTGATATCCGAGTGTAGTGCAATGTATCATACGCACCCATAGACTTGTATGGGTGCTTGCGATCCGAATCCTGCATGCAATCACAGCATGCTGCAATTGTTTTCGCAATCCAAATCGTCATGAGAAAATAATCACAGATGTGCACTACTCCATAGGTTAACATGCGGCCGATTGCAATCCGATTTTTAATCAGATTGAACTCGTTTGATTACATTATAAGTGGGAGTGAGCCCTAAGAGAGGATTCACATTAGATAGCAGAGAGAGTCGCCTTACCGTGGCTGCTGGGTACACATAAATTTGCCAATTTATGCGCTAAGTATCTCAAGTTTTTCCTATTTTCTAGAGCAGTAATGCAATTGAAATTTCATATATTTCTTGTTAAAGCGCTACAGAGTGCTACTTTATTTGTTGGTTATATATGGAGATTACTACTCTAAGTAAGCACCTGTACACAACCTGTTTTCTGTTTGGAAGTGATGGTCAGTCTTTTTATATTTGTAGCACAATGGTGGCCGGTTGCCATTTTGCAAGAATTCATGCAAATTTTTCAGAAAATTAATAAAAAATTATAATCAATATAAATCGATTCGCTCATCTCTAGTCAATTTTGATTGATGGAATAAAGCAGCACTTTGCTTTTTTATTTCATGCACGGTTGCAATTGTGTTATTTGTCTGAGCTTCTGTACATAATGGCTGCTCATACTAAATACATGAGTCAAAACAAGAAAGCCCTGATTTAAGGTCAGGCGGTCAAGAATTGGAAACTTCTTGTCCATAATAAATCATAAATTATGATAAAATATATAGATTTTTTCATATATAGATGGTAACTAGCATCAAGGATGGTAATCTGCAGGTAGATACCTTTTTATATGTGTGCAGCAGTCTAAGGCCATGTTCATACGTTCAGTATTGGATCAGTATTGTACCTCAGTATTTGTAAGCCAAAACCAGGAGTGGAACAATTAGAGCAAAAGTATAAAAGAAACACCTGCAATGCTTCAATATTTTTCACCCAGTCCGGGTTTTGGCAAATATTGATGTGAAATGCTGACCAAATACTACCGTCTGACCATGGCCTAATTAGAAATGCAGTTGCAGGGATATACATTGATATACATTTGCAGAGCACTCTGTCAATCAGCGGTGGGAGTGATTACAATGCGTTCACTGTTCAGAGTGCTGCCTGTTCACACTCCTGTGCCACCTCAATGACTGGAAGCCAGTGGCTTCAGGGCGAAAGTAAATTAATTTTCTCCCTGCAACTACACTTCTAATTAGACAGCTAAGCAGGATTAAAACATTATTTACTTGCAAATTACCACTATGACTACAGTTAATATTGTTTCTTATTTTTGCTGACAGGTTCTCTTTTCAAATACTGATATGGTCACAATTAGGGATGAATTGACCCATGGATGTTCAGGTTAGTCTTGTTTGATCAAACTTTTGTCCAAAGTTCGGTTTGAGTACCAGAACTCTACCCGAACTTGAACCGGAACTTCATAAAAGTCAATAAAGACCCAAATTTTGGTGATGTAAAATGGTCATAGTAAGGGCTAGAGGGCTGCCAAAGGAAGCATCTCTCTCTCTTCTCCCGGAACTCCAAACACTAGAAAGGACTTCCAGGAGAAGTCCATGTTTGGAGTTCTGCACCAGAAATGGTATGAACCCCAAACTTTACAGTTCATGTTCGCTCATCTCTAGTCACAATTAATTTTTTACTAAAAAAGGAATTTTCTACATACTTTACAATTACGGGTTATTGCAGCATAATTGATTAAGTGTCCTTTTTTACTGCATTGTTGCAACAGTGATCCCAAATATTTGTATACTGAATACACCCTGTGCTGTGATATGTAAATCGGAGTGTGTTAGTGGGCACAAGGGTTTTCTTCTCTCATGCTGTGCTTAAAAGTATTACAATTTCAGAAGTAAAACAAAGAAAACAGCAATGATTCTAAAAACTGTGTGTAAACTGTAGTCTTATACATTAAAGGGAACCTGTTAGCTGACACATGCTGTCAAAACCATGGGCAGCATGTATCAGTCACTGACTGTAGTATCAAAGCCATGGATAGATGTCTCTGACACGCTCCAGCGTTTCAGAGAAAAACATACTTTTAATAGCTGTCGGGACTGAGTCGCACTGTGCATTAGTTGTAGAGGCGGGTCCCTGGCAGCTTCTCCCCTCCCGCTGACACCGACTGACAAGCCTCGGCCTATGTGCGCGTGTAGGCTGAGATCGTACTGTCAGTAGCTGATTCATACTGCCCACGGTTTGGGAAGTATATTCACTTCTCAACATTAAAATTGCAACATCAACAGGGAAAAGTCATTGAATTATGGTAATCACACGCTGGATAGATATATTACTGATATGCAAAAGATGACAAACAGAAATAAAATATTTACATTATCTCAATTTATTCAGTATTGAGTATGAGCGTGACACACAATATTACATGCACTTGCACACCTTGACTGCTATCAGTGAGGTTATTAACGGTTGTCTGAGGAGTATTCAGATGCAATGAATGCACTTGTGGAAATCATCAATATCCGCTGCTGGCAGCTACCTTTGTATTTGTCGACAAATGACATTCCTTTCAGTGGGAGACAATTCCGGAGATGCTGCAGGCCACGGTAGCATGTTTAGGTCTACTCACTGTAGCACGAGCAACGAACAGCTTGGTGTTGCGTCATGTTCAAAAATGGCTCTTGGGACATATTGGGGAAATGGCCGCACCAGTGGTGCCATTTCAATGTTAGGGAGTGTATATTTGTTAAAATAAAACTATTGATTGATGAATAGTTACATAGTCAAATAAAGGACACAAATTGTGATTTGCTATGTCCAATGGATTTAGCTTAAATTGGTGTGGTGCTGCAATACCATAAAAAACTTAATTACAAGAGTGATGAGCTTTTTTGGGAAATAAAAAAATATTTTAAAATTTTAAACAAACCCCATCATGGTGTAAACAAATTTGAAAACACATAAAGGGGAATATCTATAGTGAAGATGGTTGGGCATGTGCACTAGATACTGGGAATAATCTGATCAGGTTTGTGCTTTAGGCTAGGCTCCCATGTGCATAAATGTTGTGGGTTTCCACTTAGTTCTTTTTACATGATTTCTGGTGGTGTCTGCATGAAAATGTACAATAACAATCTACCCTACTGAATGCACTTTTCCATGTTTTTAAATACACTTTCATTTTTGATAACTTTTACAGCAAAAGCCATTGTTCATAAACATCTTGGAACACAGCAAAGGGATATAATTGTTGAAAGTTATCAGTCAGGAATATTTGGATATGTTTTTTCAAAACCCACATCAACTCTGCTAAAAGCATGAGGTAAACATGCTATAGTCTGATGAGACCAAGGTTGAACTTTATGGCCATAATAGCAATAGGTATGTTTGGCACAAGGCCAGTACTGCACATCACCAAAAGAACACCATACCTGCAGTAAAGCTGGTGGAGGCAGCATTATGCTTTCAGCAGCTAAAACTGGGGATTCAGTCAAGGTGGAGGGAATTATGAACAGCTGCAAATGAGTCGATTTTGCATTAAAACCTTCAAACCTGTGCTAAAAAGAGAAAGATAAAAAGGAATTTCACCCTTCAGTATGGCAATGACCCTAAGCACACCTCCAAACCAACAAAAAAATGGTTTCTCTAGAAGAAGGTTCAAGTTTTGGAATGGCCCAGCCAGAGCCCAGACCTGAATATAATTGAAAATCTGTGGGCGACCTAAGAGGGCTCTGTACACAGGAGATGCCCTCACTATCTGACAAATTTGGAGATACCGCAAGGAAGAATGGGCAAAGATTGCTAATTGCAGATGTGCCATGCTGATAGACTTGTCGTCAAAAAGATTGAAGGCTCTCATAAATTCAAAGGGTATTTCAGCAAAGTATTAGTTTAAGGGTGTGCATATTTATGCAACCACATTATTTTAGTTCTCTATTTTTCTTTTTCCACTGGAAAAAGATTTCAGTTTATTTTTTGAATTGTACAAATTATGGTGACGCTAAAAATGAAAAAAAATTCTGAAATGTTTCTTCTTTGTATGATTTTTTTTACATGGCAAAAAACTGTCATTTCAATAGGGATGTGTACTTTTTTATATTGACTTTATATGGGTCTTAACATAAAGAACTAAAATACACATTATAATTCTTAAAGAGGACCTGTCACTAAGTCAAAAGTGATCAGTATTTGCTCTTATTTTATCACTGCTGCTCCTCTGAGTATTCTGCATTTTTTTTTTTGTAAATATAGTTTTAGAGATAAGGGCCTTTTTATTTATGCTTCTTTTTATGGTCTTTATGAAGGGGTGAGGCTCACATGATGCTCTGGGGTGCGTCTTTAAGCTGCTCTGCATTATTATCATGTGACTGCACTGCCCCCACGGAAAGACCATGAAAATTAGCACAACGTGAAAAAGGTCCGTATCTCTGAGATCATATAGGGAACTTCCCCAAAAAATGGAATACCATGAGAGGGAATGGGGAAGAAGAGGGGAGGATGAGTGTTACAGCAGGACTAAAAAAAGAGCAAGTGACATGACCTCTTTAAATAGCAATGATAACTTTTGTACAAGAAATGTATACATATACAATGGTAAAATGTATACATTAAATACCTCAATATTTCCAAATACCTTTTAAAAATAGGAGCAAAAAAAAATCTAAAAATCTGAGTGAAAATTGTTTGGATTGATTGATGTGTCTAAGTAAATTTCAAAATCCTGGGAAAATCTAACCCAAAATTAAAAGAGCCAATTAGTTTTTGCACATCATTACTGGTAAACAGCGCGCCCCCAGGTTTCATACCCTGAAACCAATTTAAAGCAAAGTTTTTAGTCTTTATCATGAGACTCGATTTCCATTGTCAGTTACCAGTCAGTCTGCCTTTAGCTGCTGAACATGTACATTTCAATAGAAATGTATTAGCATGCCAAAAGATTTACATGCTTTACAACAAGGCTCTCTTAATTCAATGGCATTCCTTAAAAAGCTATTAAAAGTCCAGGAAACCAAAACAAACACACCCCATACCTCTCACAGGTGGGCAGAAAACAATGAATAAGCTATGTAGGGCTGCTCTCAGCAGTGTTAACATGTAGAATTAATGATGTGACAAGTGTAAATATAAGTATAATATGCCAGTAATAATGAAATAATTATCTATATATTTCTTTATCCATCCATATTTATCTATCTATCTATCTATCTATCTATCTATCTATCTATCTATCTATTTATCTATCCATCATCTATCTATCCACATCTATCTATCTATCTATCTATCTATCTATCTATCTATCTATCTATCTGTCTGTCTATCTATCTGTCTGTCTATCTATCTATCTACAGGTGCATCTCACTAAATTAGAATACCATCAAAAAGTTAATTTATTTCAGTTCTTCGATACAAAAAGTGAAACTCATATATTATAGTCATTACAGAGTGATCTATTTCAGGTGTTTATTTCTGTTAATGTTGATGATTATGACTTACAGCCAATGAAAACACACAAGTCATTATCTCACTAAATTAGAATACTTTATAACAACAGCTTCAAAATGTTTTTAAAATCCGAAATGTTGTCCTACTGAAATGTATGTTCAGTAAATGCTCTCAATACTTGGTCGGGCTCCTTTTGCATCAGTTACTGCATCAATGCGGCGTGGCATGGAGGCGATCAGCCTGTGGCACTGCTGAGGTGTTATGGAAGCCCAGGTTGCTTTGATAGCAGCCTTCAGCTCGTCTGCATTGTTGGGTCTGGTGTCTCTCATCTTCCTCTTGACAATACCCCATAGATTCTCTATGGGGTTAAGGTCAGGCGAGTTTGCTGGCCAATCAAGCACAGTGATACTGTTGTTTTTAAACCAGGTATTGGTATTTTTGGCAGTGTGGACAGGTGCCAAGTCCTGCTGGAGAATGAAACTTCCATCTCCAAAAAGCTTGTCGGCAGAGGGAAGCATGAAGTGCTGTAAAATGTCCTGGTAGATGGCTGCGCTGACTTTGGTCTTGATAAAACACAGTGGAGCTACACCAGCAGATGACATGGCTCTCCAAACCATCACTGATTGTGAAAACTTCACACTAGACCTCAAGCAGCTTGGATTGTGGCCTCTCCACTCTTCTCCAGACTCTGGGACCTTCATTTCCAAATGAACATTTTAACTCTGGGACCTTGTGGAGTGTGTCAATGACTGCCTTCTGGACATCTGTCAAGTCATTAGTCTTCCCCATGATGGTGGAGCCTACTGAAACAGACTAAGGAACCTTTTTAAATGCTTAGGAAGCCTTTTCAGGTGTTTTTTGTTAATTATTCTAATTTACTGAGATAATGTATTTTGTGTTTTCATTGGCTGTAAGCCATAATCATCAACATTAACAGAAATAAACACTTGAAATAGATCACTCTGTGTGTAATGACTCTATATAATATATGAGTTTCACTTTTTGTATTGAAGAACTGAAATAAATTAACTTTTTGATGATATTCTAATTTAGTGAGATGCACCTGTATCATCTACTACCCAATTACAAAACTTCAGCAATTGTTCTCCTTACTTCCCAGACATTTACAGACTGTTGTAAAAAGGACAGGGGGCATTACATAATGGTAGTCCAAGTTTTTTGAGATGTGTTACTGCCATTAATTTTTAAATGAGTTAATTTTTTCAAATGAGCAGCAAGATGGCTCAGTGGTTAGCACTGTTGATTTGCAGCGCTGGGGTCCTAGGTTCAAATCCCACCAAGGGACAAGGAGTTTGTATGTTCTCCCTGTGTTTGCGTGGGTTTCCTCACACATTCCAAAGACATACTGCTAGAGAATGTAGATTGTGAGCCCCAATGAGGACAGTTCCAGTAAAGTCTGTAAAGCACTGTGAAATTAATGGAATAAAATAAAAATGGCCAACGTTCACCTTCTGACCTGTTCTTGGTTTCCAAACCATTGCAACCTTGTTCTCTGTACATTTTACACAACTTTTTTTTGGAATTGTGGCTGTATATCTATCTTCATTCTAAAGGTTACTTATGGGACCTTCGGGCTCATCGTGGCCAACCCCCTGCTCAATGCAGGAGTCACTAAACCATCTTAGACAGATGTCTGTCCAGCCTCTGTTTGAAGACTTTCATTAAAGGAGAACTTGCTACCTCTCGTGGAAGCCTGCTCCACTCATTGATCACCCTCAAGGTTCTTTTTTTCTTTAATTAATTTCTACAAAACAAAAATTATTTCCCTACAATATGTGTTCTGAGAAGACACAAATATGAGTAATATTGATGACTAGAGATAGTCTGAATATAATTGATACCACTGGTGCTGCAAAGCACTAAGGGTGAATCAATGGATAAGATCAGAAGGTAGAATCAATATAGTTGGAAGAAAAAGCTATCCTTTATTCATTTAACATACTTTTGGCTACTTGGATAATTCCCTAAGACAATGAAATATCATGGATGGACTGAAGCATGTGACGCTATGGTCCATGAGTAAATTTGATACCATATCTCAAGGTTTCTGGTGGTTGATCATCTTCTTTGTGTTATTGTCTCTTTCTGTTTTCTTCTACCATTTTGGTATAAATGTTACCATTACTTTTATTACCAAGTGCATGGCCTCGTTTTCATTGAACCAGTTATCTGGCCTTTTTCTTCTGGCATGGCAGTTGAACTATGCAAGAAAGTATCCCTTAGATGTCTATGGGATTGGTCATATTCATCTGGTGAAGAAGTTGTTGTGCCTGACCCTTCAAGGAGATGGATCAGAAACACTAGATGCTTCATTTTTTTGATCCCGCTCACCAGTTTTGTAGTAGAAGCTTGCTAAAAAAAAGCCAGATGACAACCGATAACTTTTTCACATTAGTTGTGATCATTGAAGGCACTAGAAAACTGATCCAGATGGGACAAAAAAAAAAGAAAATCCAGACTAAGCAGTACGTGTACCAGGAGCATACACATACAGAAGAGGACCCATGTGCCAGAACAATATATAGGCCCTTTGCAGTCCAATAGCTCATCATAATGCATAATTCTACCTGCTTTGGAGATGGTAGCGGACCCCTTTACCTCTTGAGCCCTTGAGCAGCTGCACAGGTTGCCCAATGGTATTTCCACCGCTGATGTGTACTATGTAAGGCTGAGTTTGCCTTTATCCCAGGTTATCCCAGGCATCATGATCGATTTTTGTGTGTGCCTCAACTGATGACAAATTATGTCAAAAAGGCATCAGTGATCATCTGACTTTTTCACCAGTTTGTACTGCAAAAATATGGAGGTGGATTAAAAAATGCATTATCTTGTGATTTCTGATCCCGCTCCCAGAAGAGTTCGGCGCAATAACTTATGCGTATATTGATGTGAATGATCTCATGTAACTATGGGATAAGTTCTTGTATCAGTCCTCCCCCCTTTATTGTGTTACTGTCATCCCAGAGGGAAAATAAATCTGGATGACTGGGTAGGTGAAAAAAAATGAAAAAGTATATCTACCCTTTAATTAGATTTCATACTGTATAACAGCAGAAAATAGTCATATTCTTCAGACATTTTTGGAAATCAACCCTGATAAAATGTAAGGGTTAAATAGTGTAAAGCCTTATATATAACTAGCTATAGAACCCGTTACAAGCCCGGGTGGCGAGCATTTTTATTGGTAAATGGTCTCCCATGCTGGTATGTGCTGCCCCCCTCATTGTATTTGTGCTGCCCCCATCCTGTCCCCACCATCCTATCCTGGTATGCATGGCACCCCTCATCCCCAATCCTGGTATGCATGGCACCACTCACCCCCAATCTTGGTACGCATGGCACCCCTCATCCCCAATCCTGATATGCATGGCTTCCTCATCCCCATCCTAGTATGCATGGCTCCCTCATCCCCAATCCTAGTATGCATGGCTCCCTCATCCCCAATCCTGGTATACATGGCACCCCTCATCCCCAATCCTGGTATGCATGGCACCCCTCATCCCCAATCCTGGTATGCATGGCTCCCTCATCCCCAATCCTGGTATGTATGGCACGCCTCATCCCCAATCCTGGTGTACATGGTACCCCTCATCCCCAATCCTGGTATGCATGGCACCCCTCATCCACATCCTGGTATGCATAGCTCCCACATCCCCAATCCTGGTATGCATGGCACCCCTCATCCCCAATCCTGGTATACATGGCACTCCTCATCCCCAATCCTGGTATGCATGGCTCCCTCATCCCCAATCCTGGTACGCATGGCACCCCTCATCCCCAAACCTGGTATGCATGGTACCCCTCACCGCCAATCCTGGTATGCATGGCACCCCTCACCCCCAATCCTGGTATGCATGGCACCCCTCACCCCCAATCCTGGTATGCGTGGCACCCCTCATCTCCAATTCTGGTATGTGTGGTACTCCTCATCCCTATCCCAGTATGCATGGCACTCCTCATCCCCATCCTGGTATGCATGGCACCCCTCACACCTAATCCTGGTATGCATAGCACCCCTCATCCCCAACAATCCTGGTATGCATGGCTACCTCATCCCCAGTCCTAGCATGCATGTCTCCCTCATCCCCAATCCTAGTATGCATGGCTCCCTCATCCCCAATCCTGGTATGCATGGCACCCCTCATCCCCAATCCTGGTATGCATGGCTCCCTCATCCCCAATCTTGGTATGCATGGCACCACTCATCCCAAATTCTGGTATACATGGTACCCCTCATCCACAATCCTGGTATGCATAGCTCCCTCATCCCCAATCCTGGTTTGCATGGCACCTCTCATCCCCAATCCTGGTATACATGGCACCCCTCATCCCCAATCCTGGTATGCATGGCTCCTTCATCCCCAATCCAGGTATGCATGGCACCCCTCACCCCCAATCCTGGTATGCATGGTACCCCTCACCCCGAATCCTGGTATGCATGGCACCCCTCACCCCCAATCCTGGTATGCGTGGCACCCCTCACCCCCAATCCTGGTATGCGTGGCACCCCTCATCTCCAATCCTGGTATGTGTGGTACTCCTCATCCCTATCCTGGTATGCATGGTACCCCATCTCTCATCCCTATCCTGGTAAGTATGGTGTCCCACATCCTGGTATGCATGTCACCCCTCACCCACATCCTGGCATGCATGGCACTCCTCATCCCTATCCTAATATGCATGGCCCCTCATCCAAATCCTGGTATGCATGGCACCCCTTATCCCAAACCCTGGCATGCATGGCACTCCTCGTCCCCAATCCTGGTATGCATGGCACCCCTCATCCCCAATCCTGGTATGCATGGCACCCCTCATCCCCAATCCTGGTATGCGTGGGTCCATCATCCCCAATCCTGGTATGCATGGCCCCCTTATCCCCAATCCTGGTATGCATGGCACCCCTCTTCCCCAATCCTGGTATGCATGGCACCCCAAATCCCCAATCCTGGTATGCATGGCGCCCCTCATCCCCAATCCTGGTATGCATGGCTCCCTCATCCCCAATCCTGGTATGCATGGCACCCCTCATCCCCAATCCTGGTATAAATGGTACCCCTCATCCCCAATCCTGGTATGCATGGCACCCCTCATCCACAATCCTGGTATGCATGGCTCCCTCATCCCCAATCCTGGTATGCATGGCACCCCTCATCCACAATCCTGGTATACATGGCACCCCTCATCGCCAATCCTGGTATGCATGGCACCCCTCATCCCCAATCCTGGTATGCATGGCACCCCTCATCCCCAATCCTGGTATGCATGGCACCCCTCATCCCCAATCCTGGTATGCGTGGCTACATCATCCCCAATCCTGGTATGCATGGCCCCCTCATCCCCAATCCTGGTATGCATGGCACCCCTCATCCCCAATCCTGGTATGCATGGCACCACTCATCCCCAGTCCTGGTATGCATGGCGCCCCTCATCCCCAATCCTGGTATGCATGGCACCCTCATCCCCAATCCTGGTATGCATGGCACCCCTCATCCCCAATCCTGGTATAAATGGTACCCCTCATCCCCAATCCTGCTATGCATGGCACCCCTCATCCACAATCCTGGTATGCATGGCTCCCTCATCCCCAATCCTGGAATGCATGGCACCCCTCATCCCCAATCCTGGTATACATGGCACCCCTCATCCGCAATCCTGGCATGCATGGCTCCCTCATCCCTAATCCTGGTATGCATGGCTCTCTCATCCCCAATCCTGTTATGCATGGCACCCCTCATCCCTATCCTGGTATGCATGGCTCCCTCATCCCCAATCCTAGCATGCATGGCTCCCTCATCCCCAATCCTGGTATACAGGGTAACCCTCATCCCCAATCCTGGTATGCATGGCACCCCTCATCCCAAATACTGGTATACATTGCACCCCTCATCCCCAATCCTAATATACATGGCACCCCTCATCCGCAATCCTGGCATGCATGGCTCCCTCATCCCTAATCCTGGTATGCATGGCTCTCTCATCCCCAATCCTGGTATCCATGGCACCCCTCATCCCTATACTGGTATGCATGGCACCCCTCATCCCCAATCCTGGTATGCATGGCTCCCTCATCCCCAATCCTGGTATGCATGGCTCTCTCATCCCCAATCCTGGTATACATGGTAGCCCTCATCCCCAATCCTGGTAAGCATGGCACCCCTCATCCCTATCCTGGTATGCATGGCACCCCTTATCCCAATCCCTGGTATGCATGGCACTCCTCGTCCCCAATCCTGGCATGCATGGCACCCCTCATCCCCAATCCTGGTATGCATGGCACCCCTCATCCCCAATCCTGGTATACGTAGCTCCATCATCCCCAATCCTGGTATGCATGGCCCCCTCATCCCCAATCCTGGTATGCATGGCACCCCTCATCCCCAATCCTGGTATGCATGGCACCCCTCATCCCCAATCCTGATATGCATGGCGGCCCTCATCCCCAATCCTGGTATGCATGGCACCCCTCATCCCCAATCCTGGTATAAATGGTAACCCTCATCCCCAATCCTGGTATGCATGGCACCCCTCATCCGCAAACCTGGTATGCATGGCTCCCTCATCCCCAATCCTGGTATGCATGGCACCCCTCATCCCCAATCCTGGTATACATGGCACCCCTCATCCGCAATCCTGGCATGCATGGCTCCCTCATCCCTAATCCTGGTATGCATGGCTCCCTCATCCCCAATCCTAGTATGCATGGCTCCCTCATCCCCAATCCTGGTATACATGGTAACCCTCATCCCCAATCCTGGTATGCATGGCACCCCTCATCCCCAATCCTGGTATGCATGGCACCCCTCATCCCCAATCCTGGTATACATGGTACACCTCATCCCCAATCCTGCTTTGCATGGCACCCCTCATCCACAATCCTGGTATGCATAGCTCCCTCATCCCCAATCCTGGTATGCATGGCACCCCTCATCCCTATACTGTTATGTATGGTACCCTTCATCCTGGTATGCATGGCACCCCTCATCCCAATTCTGGTATGTATGGCCTCCTTATCCCAGAAACCTGGTATGCATGGCACCCAGTCCCTCATCCTAGTATGCATGGCACCCCTCACCCTTATCCTGGTATGCATGGTACCCCTCATCCCTATTCTGATATGTATGGTACCCCTCATCCCCAATCCTGTTATGCATGGCACCCCTCATCCCTATCCTGGTATGCATGGCTCCCTCATCCCCAATCCTAGCATGCATGGCTCCCTCATCCCCAATCCTGGTATACAGGGTAACCCTCATCCCCAATCCTGGTATGCATGGCACCCCTCATCCCAAATACTGGTATACATTGCACCCCTCATCCCCAATCCTAATATACATGGCACCCCTCATCCGCAATCCTGGCATGCATGGCTCCCTCATCCCTAATCCTGGTATGCATGGCTCTCTCATCCCCAATCCTGGTATCCATGGCACCCCTCATCCCTATACTGGTATGCATGGCACCCCTCATCCCCAATCCTGGTATGCATGGCTCCCTCATCCCCAATCCTGGTATGCATGGCTCTCTCATCCCCAATCCTGGTATACATGGTAGCCCTCATCCCCAATCCTGGTAAGCATGGCACCCCTCATCCCTATCCTGGTATGCATGGCACCCCTTATCCCAATCCCTGGTATGCATGGCACTCCTCGTCCCCAATCCTGGCATGCATGGCACCCCTCATCCCCAATCCTGGTATGCATGGCACCCCTCATCCCCAATCCTGGTATACGTAGCTCCATCATCCCCAATCCTGGTATGCATGGCCCCCTCATCCCCAATCCTGGTATGCATGGCACCCCTCATCCCCAATCCTGGTATGCATGGCACCCCTCATCCCCAATCCTGATATGCATGGCGGCCCTCATCCCCAATCCTGGTATGCATGGCACCCCTCATCCCCAATCCTGGTATAAATGGTAACCCTCATCCCCAATCCTGGTATGCATGGCACCCCTCATCCGCAAACCTGGTATGCATGGCTCCCTCATCCCCAATCCTGGTATGCATGGCACCCCTCATCCCCAATCCTGGTATACATGGCACCCCTCATCCGCAATCCTGGCATGCATGGCTCCCTCATCCCTAATCCTGGTATGCATGGCTCCCTCATCCCCAATCCTAGTATGCATGGCTCCCTCATCCCCAATCCTGGTATACATGGTAACCCTCATCCCCAATCCTGGTATGCATGGCACCCCTCATCCCCAATCCTGGTATGCATGGCACCCCTCATCCCCAATCCTGGTATACATGGTACACCTCATCCCCAATCCTGCTTTGCATGGCACCCCTCATCCACAATCCTGGTATGCATAGCTCCCTCATCCCCAATCCTGGTATGCATGGCACCCCTCATCCCTATACTGTTATGTATGGTACCCTTCATCCTGGTATGCATGGCACCCCTCATCCCAATTCTGGTATGTATGGCCTCCTTATCCCAGAAACCTGGTATGCATGGCACCCAGTCCCTCATCCTAGTATGCATGGCACCCCTCACCCTTATCCTGGTATGCATGGTACCCCTCATCCCTATTCTGATATGTATGGTACCCCTCATCCTGGTATGCATGACACCCCATCCCTCATCCTGGTATGCATGGTACCCCACAATCCTATCCTGGTATGTATGGTGCCCCTCATCCCTATTCTGGTATGTATGGCACCCCTCAACCCCCAATCCTGGTATGCATGGTCCCCTCACCCTCCAATCCTGGTATGCATGGTCCCCTCATGCACAATCTTGGTATGCATAGCTCCCTCATCCCCAATCCTGGTATGCATGGCACCCCTCATCCTCAATCCTGGTATGCATGGCATCCCTCATCCCCAATCCTGGTATGCATGGCTCCCTCATCCCCAATCCTTGTATGCATGGCACCCCTCATCCCCAATCCTGGTATACATGGTACCCCTCATCCCCAATCCTGGTATGCATGGCACCACTCATCCACAATCCTGGTATGCATAACTCCTCATCCCCAATCCTGGTATGCATGGCACCCCTCATCCACAATCCTGGTATGCATGGCTTCCTCATTCCCAATCCTGGTATGCATGGGCCCCTCATCCAAAATACTGGTATACATGGTACCCCTCATCCCTATCCTGGTATGTATGGTACCCTTCATCCTGGTATGCATGGCACCTCTCATCCCAATTCTGGTATGTATGGCCCCCTTATCCCAGAAACCTGGTATGCATGGCACCCAATCCCTCATCCTAGTATGCATGGCACCCCTCACCCTTATCCTGGTATGCATGGTACCCCTCATCCCTATTCTGGTATGCATGGTACCCCTCATCCTAGTATGCATGGCACCCCATCCCTCATCCTGGCATGCATGGTACCCCACATTCCTATCCTGGTATGTATGGTACCCCTCATCCCTATTCTGGTATGTATGGCACCCCTCACCCCCCAATCCTGGTATGCATGGTTCCCTCACCCCCCAATCCTGGTATGCATGGTCCCCTCATCCCCCAATAATGGTATGTGTGGTACCCCTCATCCTTGTATGCATGGTCCCCTCACCCCCCAATCTTGGTATGTGTGGTACCCCTCACCCCCCAATCCTAGTATGCTTGGCTCCCTCATCCCCAATCCTGGTATACATGGTAGCTCTCATCCCCAATCCTGGTATGCATGGTCCCCTCATCCCCAATAATGGTATGTGTGGTTCCCCTCATCCTTGTATGCATGGTCCCCTCACCCCCCAATCCTGGTATGCATGGTCCCCTCACCCCGCAATCCTGGTATGTGTAGTCCCTTCACCCCCCAATCCTTGTATGTGTGGCCCCCTCATCCCACAATCCTGGTATGTGTGGCCCCATCACCCCACAATCCTGGTATGCATGGTCCCCTCATCCCTTTCACGCTGTACGCACATACAAAAAAAACCACTTATGCTCACCTTTCTTCCCTGTGCTCCAGTGCTGCTGTGTCCTGTTCTACTGGAGGCCGAGGGACTAGTGTGGCGCCGGAGTACGCGCATGCCCATACCGCGCTGTCTGGCGCCATTTTGCTGAAGACACACTGCAAATGTGTCTTCAGTAAAATGTCGCCGGATAGCGCTATGCGCATGCGCCGATCTGACGCCTCACTCCTGCCCCTGTCTCCGGCAAAGAGAGGCGCTGCGGAAACGCTCCTCCCGGTCAGGTAAGTATGTAAGTATGGCGCCGGAGATCGCGGTATGCGATCAGTGTTACTGGTATCAGTGTCTACACATACGGTGATCTCCGGCGCCATACACACCTCTTACCTGTAACGGCTGGATGCCTGCTTCTATCTGGAGCCAGACTGCGCGTCGTGCATGCACAGTCTATAAAGGCTTCTGACAGAGGGACGCATCTCCCGTTATATTATAGATATCCACCGTAGTGATAAAACATTTACTATGGTTGGTAATAAACGCTGCCCAGAATGCCATAGGAAAGTAGCCCAATAACTAACTTTATCATGAGATCAGTCATTGCAGCTATCAGTGAAAAAAGGAAATCACAGGCAATAAAGATAGCAGTGTGTGAACAATAAAGCTAATGGCAGCACAATGACAAGTGTTGTTCTTCATAATAAGGGATGAGAAACAGTCCCCCTTTCACACACGACAGCCCTTACAAATGGGCCCTATAACTTCACATATAAACAGCTCCGCTGAGGGTCTTTCACAAGGTGTTACAGGCAATGAGAAATGTACACAGTGGCAGTTAGAAGACTTGGTTTGTCTTGAGCATTAAGAATAACATTGACTTTGCTCCATTTTGGTGGCGTTAAAACAACTTAGTAAAATCTATAATAACATGGAGAGGCCGTATCAGGAACTGGTCCATTGTTCACCTATTAAAGGTGAGCTCTGGTTTATTGTTAAAAAAAAATGTAAAATTCCCACATTAAAATGAGATGTAAAAAGCAACATTTTACAACACGTCTTGAATGCACATTACTCTAACTTGGCTGCAGTTTGTCCCATAGAGATGAATGGGATCCATTGACTAATCGATCCATCTTGGTCAGTTGTTTTATGGAAATAAAATATTTTTATTATTAGAGATGAGCGAACCCGAACTGTAAAGTTCATACCGGACACCTTCTCCTGGAAGTTCGGAAGTTTGGGGAGAAGAGAGAGAGATTTTTTCCAGCTCCAAAGTTCAGGTCCCCATTGATTTCTATAGGGTTCTGGTATATTTCTGGTATGCAAACCGAACTTTAGACTAAAGTTCCGTCAAACCCAACGAACCCGAACTTCCACATGTCTGCTCATCCCTAATTATTTTGCACTTTCATCATCATCATCATTACTATTATTATTATTATTTGATAATAGTAATAATCATAATAACAGTGGTGATCGATCATGATAATAATAAATATTACTGCCTGTGACCTTCCCTCTCTAGGCATGCTCATGAGAGTAGTATATATTCCTTCTCTTGATATCGAGGGTCTTAGTTAGTGATTTCTAACCAATTTTCCCTTAAAGAGTTATTCACAAATTTACAAATGCATATTGCAGATAAGACTTGTGAAAACAAGCACTTTTGTAATTTACTACTTATTAAAATTTGCAGTCATTTTTAAGATATTAGCACTTTTTTTGTTTATAGCTTGTCGCTTAGGAAACCGACCACCACTGCTGTCTGGATTGTAATCACTGTGCTGACGCTTGGAGGTAACAGTGTGTTCCAATGATCCCGGTCAGCTCCTAAAAAATACTAACAAGCTCAATAGAAAAGAGCTTGAAAGCACTGGACATGTTCTACAGTCTAGCAGCGGTGGTCGGTCTCCTTGTCAATGAGCTGTAAACGAAAAGAAATGTGTTAATATCTCAAGAATGGCTGAAAATTTTAATAAACAATAAATTACAAAATTGCTTGTATTAACAAGCTCTATTTAACAACATTCATTTATGAAGAAAGGGAATAACTCTTTGAGATGCTTAAAAACTGGTCAGCAGTCCACCGAAGACAGCAGTGAAAATAGTCACTTTAATAATATGTATCACAAACCACTGAAATATACTTATTGTAGCATAGGGGAATACAAAGCAGCACCACATTTTAGCCTCCATAAAGAATCATATAATTTTCTAGCTGACCTTACACCAAGCATTTTTGAGGTAGACATGTGAATTGGGGCTTGCTAAGATTGGAAACGGCGCTCAGGTATTCACCAGTGTAAATATAGTGAGGTATAATTAGTTAATCGTTGGACTTTATGCACATGGCAGTGCTTCCATGGGAGAATACCTATATATCATGATATGTGATGGATCATGGTAGCACATGATACATTATGAGCTTGTCGATTTCTATGCCCAGGTTTAAAATACGGCAGGTGAGGCCTAAAACTGAGGGCCTGGTTTGGAGCAACTTTTGACTGGAGATATTCATTAATATTGTGTAGAAAATTCTTAACGGTTAGACCTGTTAAGAACGGTTAACCCTTATTCCACATGTTTGACATCCATGGTCCAAGTATGGGCCGCAATCCGTATGACAATACCGTTTGCGGGTCTCCTGATCCAAACACAACGAGCTTCTAGGCTTATATGAGGCTGTTGAGTTGGGTCAGGAGACCTGTTACCCTGTCTGGACATTGTAGTCCATAGTTGGACTATGGATGTCGAACATGTGAAACCGCCTTTATCTGTATTCTGAGGCAGTTTTAACAAAAATCTGAAGAAAAGGTATCATTGTTGCCCATAGCAACCAATCACAGCACAGCTTTAATTTTACTGGAGCCATTTAAAAAATAAAAGCTGTGCTGCGATTGGTTGATATGATTAATAAAGAATTTTTCTTTCAAAAAGTTTTGATAAATGAGTAGGGATGAGCGGAAGAATGGAAGTTCAGATTCTGGTAGTACCCGTCCGAATTTTAGTCCAAAGTTCATTCCGGGTACCAGAACTGTACCCAAACTTGAACCAGAACCCCATTGAAAACGATAGAGACAGAAACTTTGGATCTCTCTCTCTCTCGTCCCCAGACTTCCCCCAGAACTGAGAACATTAACACGAACTTCCGGGAGATATCTATGTTTGGGGTTTAGCACCGGACACTTACAAACCCAAACTTTTAAGTTCAGGTTCACTCATTTCTATAAATGAGGCCACTGATTTTCCTCACCTACATTCCTACTCATCGTTATTGTCATCCATGAAGTTTAAGTACATAATGTGAAATATCTCCTGAAAGAAATGAATCAAGTGAAAAAGTTTTTTTGTACAGAGCACTCGTCTTAAATACAAAAGAGCAAATGATAAGAATTTAAAACAAAAAAGAATGGGAGGGAGAAATAGAAAAGTCTAAAGTTTGCTTTGTGACTGGTATTGGCACCCTTTACATTAATTTAGTATGGAAACACATTTTGACTCCCTATGGTAAATCACAAAAGATATTCTCCTGTGATTAATTGTCGGTGCCCATGTGACATGAATTAGCCACTGAATGATTACTTAAGTGTTTTAAAAAGCCACATGGTAGGCCCTGTTCCTTTGTCACAGTGGTGAAGACAAAGGAGCTGTCTGAGGACATCAGAACTGCTATTATTAGCAAACACAAGACTTCCAAAGGGTATAAGGCCATCTCCACAGACCTTGGTATCCTAGTTTCAACAGTGTGCAATGTTATTAAGAAGTTTAAAAACACATGCTTTAAAAACACATCTGTTTAGACAGGCTTATCACCTCAAGTCATGAACCTAACTCTCCCCTGTTCCCTCCTAAATGTAAAGCCCCGTCTCACATAGCGAGATCGCTAGCGAGATCGCTGCTGTGTCATGGTTTTGGTGACGCAACAGCGACCTCACCAGCGATGTTGCTATGTGTGACACTTTGCAGCGATCAGGCCCCTGCTGTGAGGTCGCTGATCGCTGCAAAGTGTCCTGGACCATTTTTTGGTCGTTGCCCTCCCGCTGGTCAGCACACATCGCTGTGTGTGACCAGCGGGAGCAGCGATCAGGCTGGTAACCATGATAAACATCGGGTTACTAGGTGCGCGTGTGCCCCTAGTAACCCGATGTTTATCATGGTTACGAGCCTGCTAAAGTGAGCGGTAACCTCCCGCTCACCGTAGCAGAGTGGTAACCATGATAAACAAAGGGTTACTAGGAGCGCGTGTGCCCCTAGTAACCCGATGTTTACCACGGTTACCAGCCTGCTCCTGCTTCAGCAGGCTGGTAACCAGGAGCAGGACATCGTGGAAAGATTCTTACCACGATGTCGCTGCTCCCCTGATCGTTGGTGAGCCTGCCTGTTTGACAGCTCACCAGCGACCACATAGCGACGCAGCAACGATCCCTGACAGGTCGTATCGTTGTCGGGATCGCTGTAGCGTCGCTAAGTGTGACGGGGCCTTTAATCTTAATCTGCTCCTGCCTATTCATCTGTCTCCACATTCTTCATGCACCCAATAGCACACGGTAACTGCACTTAGACAGATACTGGCTGATGACAATGTTCTACCTATTGTGTCCCCCTATTTCCATATAGATTGTAAGCTTTCAGCAGGACCCTCACTCCTCATGTAACTGTTGAAATGTGATAGATTGTATTGTTTTTATTGTCTGTACAAGTCCCTACTTAATTGTAAAGTTCTACGGAATATGTTGGCGCTATGTGAATAAAAATTATTATTATTATTATGTTTTCCAAGCATGGAACCATCAAGAACCTCCCTGGACATGGGGAAAAGAGGAAAATTGACAAGCGATATCTTCGAATGTTGGTGTGAATGGTGGAAAAAACATCATGTCAAACATCCAAAGACCTGAAGGCCAACCTGGTACAGTCTATGGTCATGGTTTCAATACGTACCATACGCTGCACACTAAACCAAAAATATCTTTATGGGCAAAGGCCAAGGAAGAAAACAATGCTGAAGAAAAAGCATAAAAAGGAACAACTGATCTTTGCCAAAGAGTACCTTGACAAACCACAATCCTTCTGGGAAAATGTTCTGTGGACAGATGGAACAAAAATAGAGCTTTTTGGCAATGCAAAGCAGCAGTTTGTTTACAGATGGCACAATGAACTTATAAGGAAAAGAACACCTTACCAACAGATAAGCATGGTGGAGGATCCATAATGCTGTGGGGTTGCTTTGTTGGGTCTGGTACCAGAGGCCTTGACTGTGTCTCATGAAATCAGAGAACTATCAAGAGATTTTAGAGCAAAATATCCTACCGAGTGTAAGCAAACTTGGTTTGAGTCGAAGATCATAAGTCCGCCAGCAAGACGATGACCGAAAGCTCACATCCAAACATACACAAGAATGGTTGAAAAAGAAAAAATAGACTGTTTTAAAGTGGTCAGCAATGAGTCCTGACTAGTGTTGAGCCACCCCCGTAGTGTTCGAGTTCGGTTCGGTTCGTCGAACACCCGTGTGTTCGCCGAACTGTTCGTCGAACTGTTCGTCGAACACCTTCGAACACCGTTAAAACCAATGGCAGGCAAACAAAAACACATAGAAACACATAGAAAACACCTTCAAAGGTGTCCAAAAGCTGACAAACTGCTCAGAAGACACAACTAACACATGGAAAAGTGACAAGTACATATAGTCATGCGAAAAGAAAAGAGGTGGAGGAGTAAAAGGAGGGGGAGACACAGAAATAGGCATGTCATGCCCTTCTAAAATCCAAAAAGTGAGAAGCCGACAAGTTCAGTCCGCTCCTGCCCGTGCCACCTCCGTGTCGCTGGGTTTGTGCCAGAGCCGCGGTGAACCCTGACGGCCAGCCCCCCTCTCCCAATACTGGTGCCTGTCCGCTGGTGGGTCGAGCGAGCCCCCCTCTGGTGGAGGCAGCTCCAAGCTTTTTAATTTAAATTGTCTCTCTAATTTGAATGAATGCACTTTAAATCCATTTACAAGGATCTATTGGAGGGCAAGTCTCATGCCAGCAGTAATTGCAGCTCCAGTAGCATCCACTAAAGCTGCTGCAGTTAAAAAGCTTTTATAAAGATCGAGCTCGGCTGTCCACCGCAAGGCATCCTACTGCCAGTCCCAGCCCCTATGCCTTGGGGTGCCTCCTGATGCTCTTCACTGAGTATCCCGTGGTCCCGAAGCATTTCCTTTGAAAAAATTAAGTGTCCAAACTACAGGTGGTGTAGCTTGCTTAACAGGCGGGATAATCCGCTGACTAGCAGACACTGCTACTAGGCACAAAGTATTTCCTGGGCTAGATGCAGTTAAAAATTTGTAAGTAGATACTCTCGTTGGATGCTGAGAAAGCATTCCATAGAGTCTCCTGGCACGCCATATATGATTCTCTTAAAAAGCTTGGGGTAGGGGTCTAGGGGACCCTTTTATAGCCAAAATCACGGCCCTGTATCACAATACGTCACCTAGGCTGAAGATAAATGGAACTGTAGCACCGAGGGCTCGGTTGCTACAGACGTATTGCACCTCACCCAGAGGTGTGATATCTCACTCTCAGATAAGGATGGAGTGTGGATCAGGACCCGACACCTGCATGCATTACACCACATTGCCGTGGGGCAGGGCGACCAATATACCCCTGAGATGGGTACGACAGTCCCTGTCCCTGGCTGGAGTGGGGGGAGGGAACACTGAGGAAGGGGAACCCTGCAGTGCAGGAGCAGGGAGGAAGCAGTTCCTGGGTGCATTGAGAAGGGAGTATAAAAGGTGGGCACCATCTTAGTTCAGTGCAGAGAAGTCTGAGCAGAAGTGGCAGGGAGCAGGGGCTCTGCATGAGCTCTGCTCCGGAGGCGGGCCTAGTAACAGAGGCCCAGGCCTGCAAGAGGGAGAAGGAAGGAAGAGGAGCGGAGAAGGCTCCAGGAACGAGGAATGAAGGGATCCCAGGGGTGCGGACGGGCGAGTCGCCACCGCACGCCCGAATCCACCTGCGTGGAGGGGTCAGGCCAAAGGGGGAGACCGGTCCCCGAACTAGTGGAGGCAGGAAACGACCCTCAGCTAGAAACCGGAGGCTCTGACATTTTATGTGGCGCAGCCCCTTGCTCCACCCGCTAGGAAGGCACCACATAGGGTCAGGGAAACTGGCGCCAAGTTTACCAAGAGGAGGCCCGAGGCAGCCAGACAGAAGTGTTGGTAAGAAAGGCCAGACAAAGGACACACAAAGGGGGTCCTGTGAAGCGCTCCAAAGTTATCTGGGAGTTGTCTGAGCCCCTCACCTGGTGAGCACAGTACGACGTGGGCAGCCGTTACCTGCAGACGTGGTCTGGATAATAAGAACTGTGAGTAAAGGCCCTGAACTGCATCACTGACTCCGTGTCGTTACTGCTGCTGCCCTGCACCATCACCCCCATCCTCCGCATACACTGCCCTGAGGCTATACTCCTCCCGTGGGGAGTTATGCTACGCTCTGCTGCACCCACAACACCAGCCTTAGCGGTCTGCCCTGTAGCGGCGGTTCACTCTGACCGCAATCCACGGGTGGCGTAGTCGGACATTTAAACATCAAAACCACATAAATAGTTCCGCCACTGGTTTGACCGCCCTGAGCCACGGAACCGGATCGCCGCCACGAAGACTACAACCACCAGCATCCACCAAAAAGGGTCCGGCTCCGGGTGTCCCAAGGCCCAGGGGGTGCGTCAGAACATTTTCATCACCTTTCACAATCACCAATGGGACAAGGCAGGGATGTCCTCTGTCCCCTCTCTTATACATCCTAGTGACGGAGCACCTGCTCTCATCAATTCGCCATAACCCCAATATTAGGTGGATTGAGGTGGGAGGCACCGAGTACAAGTGCTCTCTATTTGCTGATGATGTCCTAGTATATATCACTCAATCACATATATCCATCCCTGCTGTTATGGCTGAAATAGATCACTTTGTTACATGGTAAAATTTTAAAATCAATGCAGCGAAGTCTGAGGCCCTCGATGTCTCCCTCCCTAAATCCATATAGGATTCCATCCAGTCCAACTTTCCCTTTGCCTGGCCCTCACAGGGTATCAAATACTTAGGAATTCCTATTCATAGAGACCTCTCGCATCTATGTTATCTTAATTTTGGGCCCTTTATTGAACAATTCCATACAGACCACGGTTGGCAAGTTAGAACTGTAAGATTCACTACGTGAACCACTGGTGTTTTGTGGAAAAGCACATGTACACCGCGTTCCAAATTATTATGCAAAAAGTGTTTAGGAGTGATAACGGAAGAATTTGTTTGTTTGTCAGTTAAACTCATTGATGGTGATGTGTGTCAGGGCTCTTTATATCACTGTAAGCAATTGCAGACACCTGTGCTAATTAGTTTGGCAGGTGTGTCCAATGAAAGGCAAGACTACTTAAGAAGGCTCTCTCACATTATTAAGCAGCCTACATTTTCTGCCAAAATGGGAAAGAAAAAGGATGTGTCGGCTGCTGAGAAGCAACAAATTGTGGAGTGTTTAGGTCAAGGCATGACTACAATCAACATTGTGCGATGATCAGGATGAAGTGTCTTGGCAATCAAGAAGTATGTAGCTGATTCACAGTACACACGTGTGCGTGCTGATAAGGGCAAATTGAGGACTCTTTCCTACAGGCAATTACGTCAGGTTGAAAGAGCAGCGGCAAAAAAGCCTTGTCATAGCAGCAGACAAGTTTTTGAAGCTGCTTGTGCCTCCAACGTCCCCCGAACAACAAGATGCAGGGTCCTTCAGAGGTTTGCAGCTGTGCATACGCCATCCTGTCGACCTCCTCTATCCACTTCACACAAGCAGAAATGGCTCCAGTGGGCCAAACATTACATGAAGACTGATTTCAAAACTGTTTTGTTCACGGATGAGTGCCGTGCAGCGCTCGATAGTCCAGATGAATGGAGTGGAGGATGGCTGGTTGATGGACACCCCACGCAAACACGGCTACAGCGCCAACAAGGAGGAGGTGGAGTAATGTTTTGGGCTGGAATCATGGGGAGAGAGATTGTCGGCCCCTTTAGGATCCCTGAAGGCGCTAAAGATGAACTCCATAATGTATGTGGATTTTCTCAAACAGCACTTCCTGCCATGGTTCAAGAAGAAGAACCGTGTATTTCACAGCAAGATCATTTTTCTGCATGATAATGCACCATCTCATGCTGCACATAAAACATCTGCATCTCTGGCTGATATGGGCATAAAAGGGGACAAACTTATGGTGTGACCCCCATGCTCCCCTGACCTCTACCCCATTCAGAACCTTTGGAGCATCATTAAAAGGAGTGTCTATGATGGCGGGAGGCAGTTCACATCTAAGCAACAGCTCTGGGAGGGTATTCTGTCCTCATGCAAAACAATTGAAGCAGAAACCATCCAAAACCTGACAAATTCAATGGACGAGAGAGTTCAGAAGCTCCTTTCGAACAAGGGGTCCTATGTGAAAATGTAACATCACCTAGAATAAAGTTTTGAGTTGAAAACTGTTTGATTTCAGTTTCTAACAACCTGCTAATGCTTATAATTTCAAAAATGACCATTTTTTTGGTCTTTATTAAAATGAAAAGGTTGATCGAAAAGTTTGGGGGATCTAAGAGTGTGGCAACCCAGTAGTCATGATTACTTCGAATTCTGACAATATGAGGGTCATGCTGCAGGTAGTGCAGCAAGAAGGCACTTATGTGTCTTGCGCATCTCGGAGCCCCAAAATTATTTTCCGGGCTAGATGCAGCTAAAAATTATTTTTAATTTTAAATCTGGTGAAGCTTATTATAGATGGCCTAATAGGATCAGTGCTGCACACTGCTACAAAGCCCAAATTATTTTCCAGTCAAGATACAGATAAACATGATTAGTAATTTGAAAGCTTAAAACGGTTGGTAGGGTGATTTTAACCAATCATCAAGCTTTTACTCTCCCCAGGATGACACAGGGGTAGAAAAGTCGTTTCGGATCCATGATTTGTTCATCTTTATGAACGTGAGTCTGTCTACATTATCAGTGGAGAGCCGCGTGCACTTATCTGTCAGCACACCACCAGCAGCGCTGAACACACGTTCAGACAGAACGCTGGCTGCGGGGCATGACAAGATCTCCAAGGTGTAAGTGGCTAGCTCCGGCCATTTATCCAGATTGGAAGCCCAAAAAGAGCAAGGGTCCAGTGACACAGTCGTGGCTTCAATGTTTACTTGGAGATACTCCTGTACCATCGTCTCTAGGCGTTGACTATGTGTCAGACTTCTTGTCTCCTGTGGCCTTGCAAAGGATGGGCTAAAAAAGTGGTGAAATGATTCCGCAAAATTGATGTTACCAGCAGATACTGTGGTTCTGTTACGGTTTGAGTGCTGAACACTTGACGGTCCCACGGTTGGCAAGTTGGAACTGTGAGATTCACTACGTGCACCACTGGTATTTTGTGGAAAAGCACATGTAAGATTCTGCAACAGTCTCTGCTGATACTCCTGCATGCGTGCATCCCTTTCTATGGCAGGAATAATTTCTGCAAATTTACTTTTGTACCGGGGATCTAACAGTGTGGCAACCCAGTAGTCAGGATTATTTCTAATTCTCACAATTCGAGGGTCATGTTGCAGGTAGTGCAGCAAGAAGGCACTCATGTGTGTTGCGCATCCAGGAGCACCAAGTCCCTGTTGTGTTGGTGGCGAGGTAACAATCATGCTTCCTTCCTCTGTCCTCTCCCCCCAACCTCGCACAACAGAAATGTGATCAAGGTCTCCCTCATCTGATGAGTCTTCCATCAGTTCGTCCTCCACTTCTTCCTGGGCTCCTGCACCTTCCTCACTAGTTTGGCTGCTACCATGCGCCCTGGTAAAATCATCTCCCCCACCTTCACATGCCTGCCGCCTTGGTGCTGCCGACCGTCTGGACCTTGCAGATGTTAGCCCTTCCGCATACAACTCCTCCTCCTCTACTTCCTCCACCTCCTCTTGTGCCACCACCTGACTCCGAATTCTGTTTAACATGTGTCCAGCATGTAAATCACCGGAATAGTCATGCTGATAATGGCATCGTCAGCACTAAACATCTTCGTCGCCATTTCAAAACTGTGCAGAAGGGTGCATAGGTCCCTGATCTGAGACCACTCCTCCAGCGTGATTTGCCCCACCTCTGAATCTCGTTGGCCCAGGCTATACGTCAGAACGTATTGCACCAGGGCTTGTCGGTGCTGCCACAGTCGCTGCAACATGTGCAGAGTTGAATTCCACCGGGTAGGCACATCGCATTTTAGCCGGTGAAGTGGCAGGCCCAACGACTTCTGTAGAGATGTAAGTCGCTGTGCTGCGGGATGCGAACGGCGGAAGTGAGCACACAGCGACCGTGCCCTCTGCAGAAGGCCATCTAGTCTGGGATAGTGGGCTAAAAATTGCTGGACAACCAGGTTCAACACGTGAGCCATACAAGGCACGTGTGTGACATTGCCCCGGCGAAGGGCCGCACCCAGGTTTGCAGCATTGTCGCACACGGCCTTCCCTGGTTTCAGGTCCAGTGGAGACAACCATTCATGAAATTGGTTCTCCAGAGCTGACCACAACTCCTCAGCTGTGTGACTCATATTTCCCAGACATTTCAATGTAAAAACCGCCTGATGACGTTGAGCCCTACTGCCAGCATAGTAAGGAGGTGTGCAGGATCCCTTCTGCGCAGTTAGAAAGCTTGTGGCATGACCAGACAGGCTTTGGGTGCAGGTGGAACACCGAGAGGAGGTTGAGGAGGCAGAAGCAGTGGAGGAACTTTGACATAAAGAGGATTGACGCACAACTCGTGGGGACGGCAAGACTTGGACAGCAGCCCCTTGTCCTGCTGTCACCATAGTTACCCAGTGCCCAGTCAGCGACATGTAACGCCCCTGTCCATGCCTACTCGTCCAAGTGTCTGTGGTGAAATGCACCCTGTCACACACAGAGTTTCTCAAAGAAGCGGTGATGTTGTGTGCGACATGCTGGTGGAGCGCAGGCACACCTTTCTTTGAGAAGTAGTGCCGACTGGGCATCTGGTACTGGGGCACTGCGACGGACATAAGGTCTCGAAAATCCTCTGTGTCCACCAGGCGGAAAGGCAGCATTTCTGTAGCCAAGAGCTTGCAGATGGTGAAATTCAACCTCTTAGCTTTCTCATGGCTAGGAGGAAATGGTCTTTTACTTGTCCACATCTGAGGGACCGAGGGCTGGCTATTGTGCTTAGACGGGGTTGATAAGGGTGTCCCCGGCAAACTGCCGGTCTGTGAGGAAGATGCAGGCGGACATGTTAGGTTGCCTTGATCCAAAGGTGGTGCTATCGATGTCGGACAGCGCTCAAGACCAGCTGGTGTTACCACCTCCAAAGAAAATGATGACCTGCCAATCACGCTGGCTGTTGCGGGTAAAGAGGTGGCAGGTCTGCGCCCCAAAACAGGTGTGACTGCTGTCCCCCCAGTCACAGAGGATGAAGAGGCTGCGGATGCACAAGATATGGCAGACGGTGGTTGGCCCGGCCGGCTAGGCCGCATTGTAGCACACTGAGCTTCCCACTGCAACTTATGCTTCATGTCCATGTGCCGGTTCATGCATGAAGTACTCAAACTATGTATTTTTTGGCCTCTACTTAGCTTTTGCTGACAAATGTTACAGATAACACGAGTTGGGTCATCTTTATCGATCTGAAAAAATGCCCAGGCTATGCAAGGCTTAGCACCCATGCGACCTGAAGAGCCACCACGACTTGTGGTGAGAGGCAGAGTTGTGTTTGAGGATGCAGTTGTTGACGTGCTTCCAGTACTACGTCTCTGTCCAGGAAGGCGCAACCTGACCTCGTCGTCACTAGCATCTTCCTCCACCTCCTCTGCTGACCTCATCTCTTGGCTGACTGTGGGTTGACAGTAAGTGGGATCTCCGACCTCATCATCATCACCCTGTGCGTTATCACACCCGTCGTCCTCAGAGCCAACCTGTTCCTGCCCTGACAAAAAACTAAAGTTGTCGCTCCAATCAGGTATTTGAGTCTTATCATCGTCTTCCTCATTGTCTCCACCAACAGGAGTTACAGTTTGGGAATGAGGGTCTACATTATGGTCAGAACCTTCTGCGTCTGGTCCTGGATCCGACTCATAAAGATTCTGGGCATCAGTGCAGATCATTTCCTCGTCTGGATTCACAGAAGCGCTGGAGTCGACCTCTGATTCCCAGGCTATAGTATGAGTAAACAGCTCTGCAGACTCAACCATCTGTTCTACCTCATACTCAGACGGGCAGCTGGAGATTTGGGAGCTGTGAGGAAGCAAGTGCGATTTGGTTGACACCTTTGAGGACTGGAGTATTTACGATGTTGAAGTTGATGTGGAGGAGAGCCCACTTAAAGGAGCACTTGATATCCGTTGAAGCACCTGCTGTTTTTGTGCCTCATCTGGAATTTGTAGCGATTGGCGTGGCCGTAAGAAAGGGATCTTATCACATTGTCCGCTAAAAGAAGTAGACATTTTAGTTTGGCTGGAAGATGGTATTTCTTCTGCACCTACCCCACGGACACAACCTTTTTTCCCCTTCCCAACACGCCTATTCCCCTTTCCACCAGCAGCAGGCCTTTTTCCACTCATTTTGGTGGTTAACTAATTCACAACTCTGGAGTTGTTTGCACAAAAAAACAATGGATGGTAACCGAGCAGAGCTGAGTGGCCAAACTGTGGTATTAGGCCAAAACTATTGGCTGGGTTAGATGCAGAAAAAAATTATTTTTAATTTGCAACCTGATGGAGGTCAGTATAGATGGACTAATAGACCAAGTCCCACACACCGCTAGAAGCCCAAATATTTTTTCAGAGCTAGATGCAGAAAATTTTTTTATTCAATTTGCAACCTGATGGAGGTCAGTATAGATGGACTAATAGACCAAGTCCCACACACTGCTAGAAGCCCAAATATTTTTTCAGAGCTAGATGCAGAAAAAAATTATTTTTAATTTGCAACCTGATGGAGGTCAGTATAGATGGACTAATAGACCAAGTCCCACACACCGCTAGAAGCCCAAATATTTTTTCAGAGCTAGATGCAGAAAAAAATTATATTCAATTTGCAACCTGCTGGAGGTCAGTATAGAAGGACTAATAGAACAAGTCCCACACACTGCTAGAAGCCCAAATATTTTTTCAGAGCTAAATGAAGAAAAAAATTATTTTTAATTTGCAACCTGATGGAGGTCAGTATAGATGGACTAATAGACCAAGTCCCACACACTGCTAGAAGCCCAAATATTTTTTCAGAGCTAGATGCAGAAAAAAATTATTTTTAATTTGCAACCTGATGGAGGTCAGTATAGATGGACTAATAGAACAAGTCCCACACGCTGCTAGAAGCCCAAATATTTTTTCAGAGATAAATGAAGAAAAAAATTATTTTTAATTTGCAACCTGATGGAGGTCAGTATAGATGGACTAATAGACCAAGTCCCACACACTGCTAGAAGCCCAAATATTTTTTCAGAGCTAGATGCAGAAAAAAATTATTTTTAATTTGCAACCTGATGGAGGTCAGTATAGATGGACTAATAGAACAAGTCCCACACGCTGCTAGAAGCCCAAATATTTTTTCAGAGATAAATGAAGAAAAAAATTATTTTTAATTTGCAACCTGATGGAGGTCAGTATAGATGGACTAATAGACCAAGTCCCACACACTGCTAGAAGCCCAAATATTTTTTCAGAGCTAGATGCAGAAAAAAATTATATTCAATTTGCAACCTGCTGGAGGTCAGTATAGAAGGACTAATAGAACAAGTCCCACACACTGCTAGAAGCCCAAATATTTTTTCAGAGCTAAATGAAGAAAAAAATTATTTTTAATTTGCAACCTGATGGAGGTCAGTATAGATGGACTAATAGACCAAGTCCCACACACTGCTAGAAGCCCAAATATTTTTTCAGAGCTAGATGCAGAAAAAAATTATTTTTAATTTGCAACCTGATGGAGGTCAGTATAGATGGACTAATAGACCAAGTCCCACACACCGCTAGAAGCCCAAATATTTTTTCAGAGCTAGATGCAGAAAATTTTTTTATTCAATTTGCAACCTGATGGAGGTCAGTATAGATGGACTAATAGACCAAGTCCCACACACTGCTAGAAGCCCAAATATTTTTTCAGAGCTAGATGCAGAAAAAAATTATTTTTAATTTGCAACCTGATGGAGGTCAGTATAGATGGACTAATAGATCAAGTCCCACACACTGCTAGAAGCCCAAATATTTTTTCAGAGCTAGATGCAGAAAAAAATTATTTTTAATTTGCAACCTGATGGAGGTCAGTATAGATGGACTAATAGAACAAGTCCCACACGCTGCTAGAAGCCCAAATATTTTTTCAGAGATAAATGAAGAAAAAAATTATTTTTAATTTGCAACCTGATGGAGGTCAGTATAGATGGACTAATAGACCAAGTCCCACACACTGCTAGAAGCCCAAATATTTTTTCAGAGCTAGATGCAGAAAAAAATTATTTTTAATTTGCAACCTGATGGAGGTCAGTATAGATGGACTAATAGAATGATGCTATGCCCAAAAGATTTTACTTCACTAGGTGCAGTAAAAAAATTGGTATTCTATACACAGGTGGTATATCTTGCAACACAGATAGGCTACTCCACTGACTAACACACTCTGCAATAGGCCAAAAAGGATTAGCTTTGCTAGATTCAGCCAAATGCTGTGAAAAAAACTTGCACAGCACTGGCACAGACCTGCCTGGCAAAAACTGATAGGAACTGATGTAACCTAGTCCTGAAAAGGACTCCAATTACAATTAGTCTTTACTCCCACAATCTATCTATTTAAGAGCACAGACCTGCTTGATAAAAGTCGTAGGAAATGCTGTAACCTAGTCCTTAAAAGGACTGCAATCACAACTATTCCCTACTCCCAAGCTATCTGTATATTTGTGCGAAAATTGGCTTGAAATTAACAAGGTATAGCGCACACAGCAACAGCGGTGCCGTCTAACACGCAGCTGCAGCAGTGAGAAAATGGTGGCGACGGGGAAAATGGCTTGGTCTTATAGGGCAAGGACATGTGACATACACTGCCAATCACACATGCCCTTGCTTGTGTGAAAAAAAGCACTTCGCTCCGTGTGTGCGCTGCTGATAGGCTGACAGACTGCACCTCCCCACTGCAAATGCGGGAAAGAGAAAAAAAAATGGAGATCTTCATTGTTCCTGCAGAGATCCATCCCCTGCCCCTCCCCCCGCCCCGCTGTACACTCAAACTGCGTATTAACATTAATTTTCATCATTACTGAGAAAAAATCCAGTTATGATTTTGGTGCACGAACAGTTATCGAACATAACCTCGAACAGCCGAATTTTTCTCAAATTGTTCGTGTTCGCCGACCGGCTCGAACACCGCCCAAAACAGCTCGAATTTGAGATTGGCGAACAGTTCGAGTAGAACAACGCTCATCTCTAGTCCTGACCTCAATCCCATTGAAAATCTTTAGGGAGAGCGAAATCTGCCATTGGAATAAAGAACCCTGCAAACATTCAAGAGCTTAAACAAACTGCAAAGGAAGAATGGGAGGAAATTCGAGCTGAGAAGTGCAAGAAGCTTACAGATGGCTACAAGAAATGTTTGGAGGCTGTCAGCAATGCCAAAGGGTGTGCAACCAGGTAATAATTAGGGGTGCCTTTATTGCTGCACATGCTGTTTATTCTTTTTTTTCTATGAAATTGCAACATGGAAGTTGTAAAGCAATGTTTTATTGTTGTATTACTTTGAACCACTAATTAAAAAATCCTGAGGATATAACTTTGGTACATTTACATTTATTTCTGAAGATATTGGAGAGTCTATGAAAAAAATGAAGGGATGCCAATAATGGTGACCAACACTGTATGTCTGAAGCCTGGAGTCAAGAGATGAAGTCAAGCCAGACATTTCACAAATCCCTGTTATTTTGTATACAAAATGTTCTGGTTTCCAGTAAGAACATGATTAGGAAATTGCTACTTAAGCAGATTTAATACCTTGATTAGACTCCTTTGCCATAGAATCACTCCACTACCACACAAGAGCCAAAACTGCAACAATATCTGGATAAATCGTGCCCCCTCCTCCTCCAAAATATTATTTATTGCAATATTATTTAGTATGTAAAGTAACCTTTTGTTACCTCAGCGAATATAAATTACAGTCGGCAACGAGAATGGAGAAAAGATAGGAACAGTGTCGGTAAATCCCTCCATATGTAATATATTCAGCAGAACTGTGCTCAGCCTGCTCGGCAGATCTGTGAAATGTGCTCGGGTGAATGGCTGAAGGTCTGTCTGGCTGAGGCTTACAGAGACATGCAGACATCAGCTAAAAACGGATTAGAAAAAAACGCGAAAAACATCCGTGGCTTAAAATGGAAGTAGCAGTCATTTATCAAAGCAGGGAAAGGAAAAGGATATACATTGTTGTCATAATTACATGCCCAAAGTGTAATGTGTGGGAAGAGTTCAAACTCTTAGCAGGGATATAAAAAGCGAGAGGTCGGACTGCTGGTTGGAGCGCTTCAGTGCAGAAAAGTTATAAGGGTTTGTGACTTTTGCCAAGTCAACCTATAATTTAATAGGCTCCCAATTTTACAGTGATGCATTGTCCCTGAAGATTTTGTTCTTTCAATGTACATTTCACCTCATCTTCATTTCTGAGATACGCCTGCATCTAAGAATCTTGGACAAGAACTAATATGGCTTCCATAACTACTTTTTAGGGCTATGTCTGCTTATACCTACAGTTATATGGAGGCAAAGGATGTGATTAAAGCATAGCTAATGGAAAAAACAAATGGGTTGATTTTGCGCTGCCATAGTGTAGCGCTGGTGTCTCTGCCTCCTGCCCGTCAGAGACTCCGATCCCCTTACCGCCGCGGTCCGGCGTCCACCGCTCCACTGGCTGTGCATGCCCAGGGTGCGCGCACCGCACCAGATCCCCGAGCACTGTGCTTAGGGCGCGCGTGCTCCCTGCTTCTTAAAGGGGCCACGCTCGTCATCCTAATATGTCCCTGACCAACGGCCAGAGGACAGCTGATATTTAAGGCACCTTCTCCAAAATGGAGGTGCCTGTGCAATGGTGTTGTTTGCTTGCATTAAACTGCCTCTCCAGTTTTAAGGTCCCCGTGCTGCCCGCCAGCAGGTCTACCAGCCATGTCCGCCAGCCTGTCTATCAGCCGTGCCCATCAGCCTGTGTATCAGCTGTGTCCGCCGGCCAGTCTATCAGCCATGCTTGCCAGCTTATCTATCAGCCATGCCCACCAGCCTGTCTATCAGCCATGCCCACCAGCCTGTATATCAGCTGCGTCCGCCAGCCTGTCTACCTGCCGTGCTCGCCAGTCTGACTACCAGCCATGCCCGCCTTCCAGACTACCAGCTGTTATCGCCTGTCTGTCTTCCTGCGCTGCCAGTCCTCTGCAGTGCCTGTCAGCTTCGGCTGTCAGCTCCATGGGAGTAATCTGCTCTCGCACAAGGTCGGTCCCAGAGTGGCACCTGGTCCACCCTCCCGGTCCCTCCTTGGTTCACGGAGTCAACTAAGCCGCCGTGTAGCCAGGATCGGCCTAGGTGGGCACTTAGTTACACCCCTCTGGTCCCTCCTTGTACCACGGCACAGTGGCTACACCATCCGGGCCCGTAACACGTAGGAAGAAGAATGACGGTTGCCAATCTAATAGTAAGTGGTCTGCGTTTCAGAGCATATAGCTTCTTCATCAGGAAAACCACATGGTTGTCCTGATGAAGAAGCTATATGCTTCGAAACACGTCAGCGAATAAATCACTTGCTATTAGATTGGCATACGTCATCCTTCTTCCTACGGCAGCGCAGAATCAACCCATTTGTTTTTCCCATTACCTATGCTTTTATCTCCTCTTTGGTCTGCAGTAGTCTCAAGCGTTTTTCAGTGGATGTGTGTACACAACCCAAACCACATGAGTGCAATTGTGCTATTTCCTCCATATTTGTTTTCCAAGATAAGACCCTATTTGCATTTTGTCTCCTTCCAGTCTTTCTCTCAGGAAAGGATGTGATTAGGTGCATTTGTCATTCAGGGGTCTGCAGGATGAAAATTCCCATACAAGTTAATGATATCTAAATTAGGGTTAGCACCCTAAAAACAGATATAATTAAAGGAGATGAACGAATCAATCCACAACATATCAAGTTCAAATTACTTTAAATTTTCTGATTCTGATACGGATTGCACTTGATTGGTTTCCATTTTGATGGATTCTTTTGAAGGCCGGAATGGGGTTAAAATATTAAAATACATTATACTCACTTTTCCTAGGCTACCACCTGTCATACACCACCTCCATTGCAGGTCCTTGGTCCTTCATGCTGGTCTTCTGTTCTTCCAGTGCTTCCTCTTCGACATTGATGCCAGTGAATGGTCACAAGCTGTCATGTAGGGGCTGGCGCACATCATGAACTGTGTCCACCCTCATACAATTTGCGCAAAAGCGAGTGATTGACATAATTTGGTTGGATGGTGACGCAATTTATGATGTTTGTTGGCTCCCAATCATCAGCAAGAGGCCATTCACTGGCCTCAACACCAGTGAGGAAACGCCTGAAGAGACAAAGACTGACGTGAAAGACTAGGAACCTGTGATGTAAGACAGGGAAGGACTTAAGATAGGTCAGTATAAATTATTTTATTTTTATAACCTTTCCCTTTCCTCCATTTATTATGCTTTGGTGACTAGAGAGACCATAGAGATTAAAAAAAACATAATTTCATGGCAGTCAGGGCATTTTTAATTCGGAAAACCTTCGGTTTTATTTGAAACAAATCAAATCTGGTAGACGATTCGAGTGAATCAGCCGGAAAAAAAGAATATCTGGAGATTCAGGTCATGATTGGACCACTATAATACATCAGATTAAGAAACTGCTTGTGATGCATAAAAGGACAATCTAGCTTCTTTAACCCAGAAATGGTGCTATTCTACTCCATGTGCTATGTATATTGTGTGCAGCTCAGCTCTATTCACTTGAATGGGGCTATAAGCTTCAATACCACACAGTCTACATCCAATTGTGCTGTCATTTCCAGAAGAAAGTAGCTATGATTTTCTCATTTTAAATCCACCCTGTAAAATGTATTACATCCTAAATAAGTTGTAACCTATCTACTGGATTTGATGTATGTCCCTTGTTCTTCGTTTCATCTTCCTAGAAAAAATGGTACATTATTCAAGTCCTCCTGGCCATGGTCTTGTAGTCAGGGAAGAACTTAAGGCACAAATGCCCCCTCTTGACAATTGGTGAGTGCCCCAGTAACGGGATCTACAATGAATAGGTGATAATGTGTCTAGACTTGATTACCCCTTTAAATAAATGATTTGCTATAAGGTGAATAAAAGCACACAATAGGGCATCACCCAGGTACGCTGGGCATTAATGCTGCAGTATTCATTCACCTTGGATATCCACATAAAGGCTTGTATGGATATCCAGCTGCTGCTGCTCCGAATATTGGAAATGTTCCAACGTGATCTGTCTTGAGGAAAAAGAAAGGATCTGCTACATTAAATGTGAATTAAATGTTCCAAAGAAACGTGATAGTGAAGAATCATGTAGGTTTAATTCTCTACGCGTTTCGAGGTCATACAGACTTCTTCAGGAGCACCACAATGATGGTACATACAGATATAATCCTTTTGTAAACTGGGGCCAAGGAACACAGCATTGTATCTGTATGTAGTATCATTCCATCATTGTGGTACTCTTGAAGAATTCTGCATGAATCTGAAACTCATAGAGAATTAAAACTGTATGATTCTTCACTAGCTTGCTTCTTTGGGACAGCGCAGCAGATTATTATTATTGTTTATTATTATAGCGCCATTTATTCCATTGCGCTTTACATGTGAGATCAGCCACCTTTCCTTTTTCATCAGCCCTATAAATAATAGGCACATTAAGTAATGGTTTGGTATGAAGTAGGCGAACATGTCCCTTAATTTAAACTATTTTACAGGATAGAGATTGGGAGATTTTTCCTTCTTTATCTATGACAATATAAGTAAACCCTTGTTCACATTTAGCGCTAAACCCAAATTGAGTGCTATCTATAAAACCTTGCATGTAACAGTATATTTAATTTAGCTGTATGTACAAGGGAACATAAGTCTCACAAAGGGGGCAACAGGTGCATCTGTACACAAGGAGCTGGACCCAATGTAATTTGTAAAAAGCCAGGAGGGGGTTATCAGCTAGTGCAGAACTCCTACAGGGGATTAACCACATGGTATCTTTACCTCCTGCTGACCCCATAACTGAATCCTTAAATGACCAGTAGGCAAGCTGTGCTGCAGCCATGTTCCCAACCTCAAGTGTTTGTTGTGTTTGGTATGGATCTATACTGTGTAAGCGTCCTTTAAATACTCTATACTAAGGATCATAGATGCCTTTTTTACATTGGCTCTGAAATAATCTGGCGCCATATACATAATATAGTCATGAACCGATTGTTCACTCCCCTTTCCTCCATTCACCTACACATGTGGCTTGACTTAATGGGCATACTATTAATATTAAGGGTGGGAGATTTCTGGTTCTGATTATCTCAGATGAAAAAAAAGTTAAAAGACAAATATAAAGAGTATTTTTCATGATTTTTTTGTTAAACATGAGACGTAAGGGGACAGTCTGGTTCCCATACTAGATTCTGTGAAATTGTCAGCAGTGGCCATCTAATAAAGAGGTTTCTGAAAAAAAAAAAAACATTTCCTGGTGTGATTCTAAATCCACTTGAAGATACTGTGAAATAAATCTACAAAATTCATAACTTCTAAATTTGCTAAAGGGGTTTTCTATGTATCTGATATTGACGAGGTATCTACAGAACAGATGCTCATTATCAGATCAGTGAAGGTCCAACACCTAACACCCCCACCGATCAGCCGTCATTAGCTCTAGAGGTATCAATATCAAATGCTGGAGAACCCCTTTAGGGGTGAATTCAAACCCAAAAGTAATGTAATATCGAGATCTTTTGGCTTCTTTTTCATATAGTGATGGTGTGTAAGAGTCATGTAATTATACTTCTCTTCTAGATCATAAAATTCTTAAAAGTGAGAATATTCAGAAGATGGGCGAGATCGTGACACCATTCGGTGCTTTACATGGATTACAATGCATTTTATGGTTTTGCCCAATTATTCTTTAAAGAGGTTGTACAGAGTTAGCGAAACATGGCTGCTTTCTTCGAAAAGCAACGCCATATCTGTCGATAGGTTATGTTTAATAGACTAGGGATTGACAAGATGTGCACATAGGGCATTAACCAAATAACATGCGGTTTTATTGCATTTTTTTCCTCTCACCTTGTAGTGCTGTGAAACTGACCACTGTCTATTCTTCTGTCTTCACTCTTTGGTGCTTCTGAAGCTGAATAAGCCTCAAGTAACATCATGACGTCAAGGAGTGATGCATCTTCATGTTGTCGCATGATGCGTAGCGGCGCTGAGGAGTGAAGAAGACTGAAGATGAAAGTGAAGACTGTTATTGGAGGGAGGAAGCGAGTCAATGGAGGAGCAGTGGGAGCAGTGGCGCCAGGACAGGTGAGGAGCAAGGTGAGCATAATCCAGTAAACTGAATTTCATCAGACTTTCTCATCTCTTCTAGATACAGCAAATGGAAGGTTTCAGACATGCATGCTCATAATAATATCATGTTCAATGGCATATGGAGCAGAGATCTCTAATAACAAGGCATTTCTTTCAGATATGTGGCTGTTGATTACCTAAGGTCATGGGCTCTATTCCGGCCATCACTTTCAACCGACGCAAGATCATTTGGAATTACTTGGCCCTAATCAAATTCAGCTATAATTGAGCAGAAATAACAACAATGGTCTTTTCTCCCATGGAACACCCTCACTCTTCCCTGGATGGGGCCTCCCAGTAAAGCCAGAGCACACAAATGCACTGCCCGAATCCCAGCTTAAAAGTGACATAATGAATGTCTCTGCTTTATAATTGAATGCGCGGTTTTAAATGCGCTGGGTAAATACAGGTCATTATCCCGCTTGTAGAACAGTTGTTTGGAGAGCGCTATGAAGAGTTGTTCAATTAAGACACTATTTTGAAATAAATTGAAAGTACATTAATGCCGGCCCCTGAAACATTCCTAATCATTTACTAAATACCAGAGACATTTCTGGATATATCCAAAAATGTCAACAAGTGAAATTAATTACTTGCATTAAATATACTCTAAGCGTCTCCAACTTGTCAACACCTTGAATATGATTTTTTTTTTATGTAATCATTAGCGCTAACATTTTTTGGAAGTTTTCAAAAAATAGTAGCTTATTGGTTTATTGTAAAGCATTTCCTGTCAAAAATAAAAATAACTGGGGAAAAATAATTTCTTGCTTTGTTCTTTTATTCAAAGCCATTGAAGTGGCCATTAAAGTGCCCGTAAGGATTACCATCTAGCTCTTCAAACATGGAATGTTCTCTAAGGCCTTGTTCAGACATCTGTTTTTCATGGTGCTGTTCACATGACTGTGGTTTTTTTCAGACATGTTTTTGCAAAAAAGTTTTGGAGGTCTGTAAGTTTTTGATCCCAGTCATGGATCAAAATCACTCATAATGTCTATGGGTCTTTAAAAATCATGGAGAACACACGGAAGCCATCCATGTACAACCGTGTGCTGTCTGTGAGTAACATTGTAATAGGTGGGAGAAGCTTTAAAAAATTTTTTTAAGCATATGAGGATTTTACTGATGAAACACTGATGGGGAAAACTGACACATTGACCAAATACTGATGAAAATATGATTCAGGACTAGAGATGAGCGAACCCAAACAGAAATGTTCTGCATTCATTACCGGACAGTTACTGTCCATTGCTAAATGCTGAACATGGACTTTCCACGGAAGTCAGTTGCAGTGTTCGGAGTTCAGGGGTAAGTCTGTGAGAGAGAGAGAATCTTTTTTTTTCCAGTTCAGGTCTCCATTTTTTTCAATGAGGTTCGGGTTCTGGTTGAAGTTCGGTACTGTTTTGGTACTTGAACCAAACTTTGGACTAAAGTTCGGGTCGGGTACTAGAACCCGAACTTCTACCAGTCCGCTCATCTGTATCCAGCACACAACATTTTTTGACCTTCCAGATAAAAACAGACTTCTGAATGAGGCCTAAGGGCTTGTTCAAACATTGGTTTTTTAAGAATGAATTTTCTTTTCTTTTTTTATTGATAGAATGTGTGCCCGTTGAAGTCTATGTTTCTGTTCATATGTTCCTGTCTTTTGGCAGACCAGCGAGTCTACATCAAATGCAGAGCCATATTTGATTTTGATCCAAGTTACTGATTAAACTCTTCAATACAAATCTATGTGTCTGTGAAAACGTCAGACAGCACTTGGAGGTCATCCATGAAAATTTTTAGCATGCAATGCCATGGTCAGGAGGAGCTTTGCAATTTTTTTTTCATACAAGAAAACCACCAATAAAACCCTGAAAAGAAACAATGACCAAACATTAATGAAAATCTTATCCAAAACACTGATCATTCCATATTTTGCATTCGAAAAAAAATTACTAATTTATGAATGAGCTCTTATCATCAGAATCTTACATGCTCACCTAAACCAAGCTGATTTCTTTGAAGAGCGGGTGCAAGATACTTTTGAGAGTGGCTCATCTTTCACCAGAGCAAAAACCTTAGACATTTTGAATTCCAACCAACCCAATTCTTCTTTTTCCCGCATCTGCTATTGTAAGACATTTAAAATGCCCCCAAGTACAGTGGATTCCACCTATATTCCTATGACATTCATCTAATGTGTATGGGCAATACAAAGCCTTATAAAAAAAATAATTTTTGAAAATTGAGGCCCTTGAGACAATTTTGCATTTCTTCTTACTTAGAGAAAAGGAGATCTGCCAACTGTAGATAAAATTATCGTTGGTTTCCAAAAAAAGTCACCCTAGTTTAGGTGTACTAGACATAATTGATCTCTAGTGGCAAGGAAGATTGTTTGGGTTTGACCAAGAAGTTTATTTGCAATTCTTTCTTTGTTGACTAAAGATATTATAACAACTGGTACAATATACATGATGTATGTGAGTTTATGGAGGCTCCATACTAGGAGAACCCAAAACAAAGAAAAATGTAATCAATTATATGCAAAAAGGCATATGTCTGCCATTGACATTCATTGTAAGGCATTGAATACTGTAGTGAACGCTCATTTGCATTATTGATTAGTAGAGTAGTCTTCGTTAGTCTATAGAAAAATGCAGATGCTACCAAGAAAACACGTTTCATCAATTCTCTTACCAAAACCTATGATTAGCCTCTGAATGAACTGTTTAGGTAGAAGCATATGTTGTTTTTTTATCTTATCATTGGCTGTTTATTTTTTATTACACACCTTTTATCTATTCTGGTATACCAATATGGGTCATTGGAATAGGCAAGAAAATTTTATTAGTCATAATGAGAGTCCTTAAAACAATGAGGGTTTTTTAGTGTGTCACTTATACCATCAATTCCAATGTTCTCAATTCTTCTTGATAGATACATCAATAGTTTGATTCAATGCCGAGTAGACCATTGTGGTCTTATGCAGATAAAGCAATGGCTATCACATAACAACAGCTCTGAAACAAAAAGGAAAAAAGGGCCCTCTTGCTAAAACAGTCAAACACTGTTGCAAAACTGGCCGATGAAATTACTTTTCCTGATCATTAATGTAGAAATATGCCTACAAAAGAAAGGTAACACTGGCATGCATTGGAAGCTATACCTGTGGTTACAACTTTAGCTATGCTACATTGCATCGGTTTTGACCAAGAGAATATAATTTTGGTTGTTTATTATCTACTTACAAATCTCTTGGCTGGACTTATAAAAGTCTGTTATCATAGTTACACTTATGTTATTACAATTTGTTAGAAAAGCTTGTATTAGTATCAATAGTAATAAAGGTGGCCAACTTGCTGATTTTTGAAGGATCAACTGCATATCTTAGTCGTATGAAAGAGAAACATTGGCACTGCTGTCACTCACACTTGATAAATTTCAGACATGGTGATGCTCATCTTAGAAAAAAAGCACAGTGACGAATCTTTGTTAAAAGATAAGTGAAAGTGGCACTCACCACTGATGGTTCATCAAGTATTTATTATTCCTACATGGTACAGGGATATAAATTAGAGACACAATTGCTGAGGTCTGATTGGGACAGAAGGGTGCAATAGGGCAATACCACATGATGGGGTGAGAATGATGGGGTGGATGTGTATGGACACAACACCTATAAGAGCCTTAGAATCTGTGGCTGTGGCCCTGTGGCTAGAGGAGAAATTCTTCCAGATAGTAATTCGCAAAAGTGGCTTGTGGAAATGAAGAACCTTCAATTGTATAAAATGAAGGTTTTTATTACACCAACGCGTTTCGGCACTTGGCCTAAACTCATTGGTATAACAAAACCCTTCATTTCATGCCATCGATGGTTCTGAATTTCTGCAATTGCAGCCCAGGTATCGTGATCTCTCCACTAAAGTGAAGTAGACACACACAGCACTGAGCCGAATGTCTCTACTTCTTATCCCTGTACCATGTTGGAATAATTGATGAGATGTCAGCAGTGAGTGCCACTTTTACTTATGTTTTATCAAACGTTCCAACCACATATCTTATCTATCATGCAGGAACCTCCGGACCAGATAACTGCAAGCCTTATCCTACCTACTGGAATCACTGGTGACTCTTCTGATTAATAAATTATTGATTAGTCTGTTATCATACACTTTTGCTATTAAACTGGTCAGTAAAGCTTATTTTAGCATCAATGACTATAATTTTGGCAGGAAAAAGTGCAGATCTTATGTATATAAGGGCCTCTGGATTCTCCCATGACAGATGATGCCAGAGGAAAGGAGAATGCAGGTTGAATTTCAATGCCCAAAGTTTATGTTCTTAGGGAAGATAAGTCGTATCCAGAGATATCTGGAAACATTCCATTCTTCACGCTCCATTGCTAACCAAAGCTGGCATGCTTGGCTAAAATGAGCGTACTTGTCTACTGTTGGTATTGAAGATGTATGGCTACCTTCACATTGGTGGAACGGTAGAAACTTATGGGGATTGGCTTCAACATTAAGCAAGCACTGAGAAGCAGAAATGACACAGAAGCTACGAGCACACATTCATTTATAAAGCTTCACCGGTTATTGTAGTTCATACATGATTCTCAGGTGACTACTGCCAGTATCTCTGTAAGTGCACTAGTTTAGTCGTCATGGGTGGACTAGTTTCTGCTGCTCTATACCTAGTTGGATGAACACAAAGAAAGTCGAAGTTCAACAACAGTTGGAGAAGCACAGATTGTCTATGCCGGTCCGGGGTTATGCATGATGGCACTGCGTCCCAAAACAGCCTGTGCCCAGTGTGCTAGCTTAACAAAGAAGTTGAAGCTACAGTGATAAATTTAGAGTCACTCTCTGACACCTGCAATAGGGATTTAACCCCTTTCACATCAGCGTAATGCTGGTACCTCATATTAGAAGTTTCACAACACCAGTGGAAATTCATTGTGCTTGGTTTGCAGGCTGTGTTGTCTTTTTCACACTTATGTCTTTTTATACTTATGACAAGATATTGTGTCTTATACTTATTAATGGCTGGATAGTCAGTTGCATTGACGAGGGCTTTGGTAATACCCACAGCTTTATGTGACAACGGGGTAGATATTCTAATACATAGATAAAATATCACTGATTTAATGGGACCTATGGAAAATGTGTGCAAAAAATGGCTCCAGATGGTGACTCTTACACTGCATGTAGTCCGCTGCTCTGCATTAATAGGCATGGAATGGGTTCTCCCATCCATATGGGAACCAACAACTGGGTCTTCTGTTTTATAGCTTAAAGCGCATAAGTGTAAATTATAAGAGCGGCCACTTTACATAGACGAGAAGCACCAATCTATCAGATATAAACCCTATATTGTTCATTTTCAAACAAGCTCATTCACGTGCCCATTTTGGGTATGCTCCCATAGTAAGAAGGTAGGTGGTAGAACGCTCACTCACTTGAATGGGAGATAAGTTGCAGTACTCAGAAGAGACCACTAAGCAATATAAGGGGGTGCTGTGTTTTACCCTGTACTTCACTTATATCCAGCCTCAGTTGGAGAAGATTTCATCTGATTGGTGGGTTTACCAGTGTTGGATCCTCATTAATCTCACAACGATGACCTATCCTAAGGATGGGTTATCCCATTATTCAGTCCCAAACAACTCCCTTTTGACCTCATTTCTATATATATGGGCATCCATTGTGTTATCCCTTTGACATGGTTGTTGAATGCCAGAGGGAAAGTGATGCCAGAACTAATTTTATAGATTTCATTTGTGGCCCTGGATGAGTCCAGGAGCCAGCTCCAAGCATGTTGTACCCAGTGCTTTCTGATCCAGCCATGTACGCCACACTTGTGCACAACGTGACTTGCACCGGATGAGATGAAAAACAACTGGACGACTCATAAATGGAAAACCTAGCCCAAAAATATCCATGTTTCTAGTTGTTATATAACTCAGTCAATTTCATATGTATCAATTTGTTGGACAGCTCAATGCCTAAACTGGATACAACATATGAACAAGATGTGTCCATCGAAGGACCATGACCAGTCCAGCATAACAGATGATCTGGATGCCGGGAACCATCTCATAGAAAACTATGGGAGGGAAAAAAACAATGGATAGTCCAATATATGGGAACGAGACCTTAAACCTCCTGATCCATCTTCTTCAGTGACAAGGGATTTTATAATGCTGTGTTTCTGCTGTGCATAGGCTTTTATCTTGCACAGCACTACTCTTGTCCGAGCACCGAGTCTGATAAGCATCTTATTCACTAAGGGACATCCTATTAAAGCACAAGTGTTAAAACATAAAGTCTTTCCAACAAGTGTTGTGATGTATGACCCCAGACTTGTGTTGTACACTGAGGTTTTTCTCCTTGATGATATTTGAATCCTTGCTTCATGCACCTTCTTCTTATACCTTGTAAAGCAAAATCTAGTGTAGAGGTTTTTTTTCCCACCTTTAAAGTTAAGTTGAAGCCATGTCATATCACTCACCTTACAGGGGATTTCTATCTCAGACCTTTATGGCGTAGATGGAAATGACAGCAGACAGGACTCCAAAAACCAGTGCAATAGTTCACATATCCCCTCAATTGACAGGAGATATGGGGAGAAGTCATAGAAAAATCCACATCAATACCACCACTAATGCAAGTGAATGGGGTTTCTGCAATGCTGTTCACAAGCACCAGAAAAAAATCAGTGTGGATTTTTGTCTTTGCCATGGAAAAGAATAAATAGAATGATGCGTATTTTTGTGGATTTCACACCGAAAAGACAGTAGAGTTGCTCTGCTCAATGGGGGATATCCCAGTGTGGAAATGTAGCACATTAAATAATACTTCAGTACAGTTTTAAAAAAAAACTTAACTTGTAGGAAGTGAATCCAAAGTTAACATTTCACAATTTTGTGGAATTGGTAATGTGTATAAGGGTCTATAGTGCCCCCAACCATCACCCCAACTGCAAATGTCAAGAGGCAGAAGGATTGGGCATGGTGGATTTTTGAAATTGGGCCGTACCTAGACATCAGGGATGGTTTTATATGTGTTAACTAGAATATTACCATCTAATCAACTTTGAAAATTATCTGGTAAGTCGGTAGCAGTTTGATGATTCTATTTTCAGGACCTAAAAAAAATGTATCATACACTCGTCCTTTTGTTTGCTGTTGTTTTTTTTGCTTATTTTATATTCTGTGAATTGATGACCTGATGAAAACTTATTAATGTACTGCACGCATCAATTTGTAGCCCATAAGAATGTAATCATTTAGATCTTTTCTGACAAATCATATGTAAAAAAAAAAATGTAGAAAGACCAGCATTAGCATTAATGTATCCTCAGTCATTTTCATGCAAATCCCAGGGTCACAAATTGCTATCCTGTTAATGCGACGTTCATAAGTGCAGTTAATCGAAGAAGATTCCTCAACATATGTAGTGTATCCTACAGAAGAAACACATTGGGATATTGCTTATAGGCTCAGAATAAAATGCAACCATAGGATTATCTTTTTTTTACTTTTTTTAGTACATTGCTTTGAATAGAATAGTGAAGACTACTATGTTATTCCATAATAGATTACGATGATGCTTACTGGTCCAGCATATCCAGGTAAAGATTAATTATTGTATATGACTTCCCATGATGATCTTTTGGCGAGTTTTTGATGTTGCAGATTTTCCCATTAAGTAAAATAGGTTTATTTGCATTTTTTCAAAAATACGCAGCGTAAAAAAAAAAAAAAGCTCACCAAAATCTTATTGTGGGAATGTAGCCTAAAAAGAAATCTCATTTACATTATTTCTAATTATTCCACATAAGCGTCTTTGTGCATACGTCTAATAATGACGGTTCATCTCATGAACTCTATTTATTTCCTAGGCAGGGTGTTGTTGAAAAAGAAATGAAAAAAGTTTTATTGAATCTCATATAGATTTGTGTAATGTAATAAATACTTTCAATTACTTACAGCCCTCTGGTACGGTCACAATACAAGCAACTTTTTAAGGTATCTATATTTTTGATACCAGAATATTCAATAATGGAAACTTTGTTTCACACATTCCCCAAAGGAGGGCACGTGAGCGCAATTCATCATGCAGGCTGATTATAATTATAAGCCTCTATTCACACACAGTGTTATGTTGAACCTTCATTGGCATATGTCTCTTTTTTTTCTTTCGATAGCCAGCATGCTTTATAAAAAATATTGAGTTTTTATGGTGTTTATTTTTATTTTCTGGCGCTTTTACCTTTTTTTTAAGCAGCATTCTTTATCAAAATATTGTTTTTTGGGGTGTTTATTTTCTGGCATGTTTTATTTTTTTTAGCCAGCATTCTTTATCAAAATAATGATTTTTAAGTTGTTTATTTTTTTGGCGTTTTTTACCTTTTTTTATCCAGCATTCTTTATAAAAAAAAAATACTGATTTTTAAGTTGTTTATTTTCTGTCATTTTTGCTTTTTTTTTTTTTTTTAGCCAGCATGCTTTATCAAAATACTTATTTTTCGGGTGTTTATTTTCTGTCATTTTTACCTTTTCAAATAAAGGAAAAAATAAAACACCTAATTAAAAGATTAAAAATAATGTTACCTGAATGCTTAAAAAAACTATCGAAAGGTATACAGACTTTTGCAAAAGTGTGACAAGGTGCTCTAAAAGTAACCTTGTCACAGCATTCTTCGTTATTATTATATTTAGGCCATTATTTCACCCTCCTCTTTATATTTTATAGTCGATAGGCCATTTTTAAATGGAATGTGATGTATTATACCGGTATGTAGTTAATTAGTATGTAATATCATTAATAGTTCCAGAGCTAAAAATATGTTTCTAGATCTAGATAATTTGCATTTCACCTGTATTTTACCATATTTTCTACAAATGTTAGACTTTTACCAACCCCCAGTTTTGTCACTATAATAGCCTAGAGTTAGTAAAGACCATTAATATATAATAAGACTTAAATAAACAATTATATTGTCCTAATGACTCCTAGTGTGATTATGGGTGTACAGTCCAGAGGATCAATATATAAAGTTCTCCACACTCCAGTTGTGCTCCTAAAAGAAAAGAAAACTCCACTTCTTGGAGCAACAGATGGCAGGTGGGGGGCAAAGAAGCCAGCTGTGCCCAGCAAACCTCAGGGAAGCCTTTTACATATTTATATGACTGGTCATTGCAGCAATTCCCAAGTGTTGGCTTTGCATAATAACTTTCATGGTTGTTATATAATATACCCTAGAAATGCTATAAATTACATGGCAGGAGATAATAAGTTTTATTTATTCTTCATTTAACGACACATCAATATTGCTAAACTTTTCATTTTTTCCCCTATACCAGGTGCATCACAGCTGAATTAAAAAAAAAAACAGCTAATAGCTGGAAGCTATCTACCTTGCTGTGAAATTAATAGTTTGACATTAAGCTGATCAGCTTGTGTAATACCATAAAAAACCTCATTGAGAAAACAAGACCAAGTTTAACAGGTTTTACCAGTGTCAGAAGAGATGGATTAAGGTTGTCTGTCAGTACATTGATTTTTATCATAGTGTAGATGGGTATAATATAAAAATATATTGATTTATTAGCTATTAAACACAAGACATGATTCTACCCCTAAGACTGTAAAACATGCTATCTGCAGTTTAATGGTCATTTAAATGTTTTTTTTTCTAGAGCATAAAAATGTAAATTGTAATATTTAAAAAGGAATAATTATTTTCTGTACAGTATATATTTTAGGAAACTTGCAAATGTTAAAAAAAAAACTAACCTGGCCAGGCAAACTAGTACAATTGCACTGGCCTGAATAAACCACATTTTGTAGGGAAAATTAAGAATACTGAAAAAATGTTTAGACATATTTTTATATACTTATCTGTGATTAAAAATGAATGGAAAATGATTTTTTGGAGTTTGCATGCAAAAAAAAAAAAAACATCTATTTAATTGATGCAAAAAGGAGGCTAAGCTGTAAAAGTAAAGCATTTTTCACACTTATATCACGCATTAAAACCAATCGTACCAGAATCGAGCAAACGTTCATGCAGAAAAAAAATAAACGAGTCAACTGTTATTCCTCTTAGAAAATTTATTGATTTGTGTGTTTTTACTTCCAACTCAAAAGTCTGTAAAAACCGAATAAAACAAAAAAAACTATTTTTTTTTCGATGATATGTTAAAAACAATTCACAGTAAAACTTCATTTAAACAGGACACAAACTCAAAAAAAAAAGAATAAAAATTTACAAGTTTATACAGAATTGAAAAAGAAAAAATACAACTTACTATAAATAATAGTAAAAAAAAAAACGAAAGCAAAAAGAAAAAGTTCTTGCGTTTGCGACCCGCACAGTTTTTTTTTTGTAAAGTCTAAAAGTTAATAGTAAAATCTACAGTTTTGGATAAAACTCAAGGAAATCTTGAGCGCCTCAAGAAAAACGTGTAAACATTGGATTATGGTTAATAGTCCCAATTAAAATTTCTAGAACTCAAGATACAAGATCCTTATTCAAAAAAAATAAAATAACCTTATATTTCGGAGTAACCCCCCACACACAGAGGACACCCCAAATATTCAGCATGTTGTGCTCTATAGGGAAAGTTTCTGCAAACTTTGTACACAAAAAAAAAAAAATAAAATAAAAATTTAAAAAAAAAAACACCCTTTTGATTCCTTGTCCTCAAGTTTTCTGCATTCTGTGATGCCTGTCAGGCAAGCAAAGTGTCTTTAGAAGGAGCAAAAGTCGCAATTAAATGTGCGTTAGTGGTACAGTGCCATTGACCCCAGTCCCTGCACTTTGGTAATGCTGATGGACACTGTGTAGTCTGCTGTTCTGGAGGGAAGATGGGTCACTTGCATCTCCTCCTGGAGGAAGGTACATGCTGATCATATCTCTCAGGTCTCCTAAGCAAGCTCTTTGAGTGTGAGAAGTGATTGCAGGTGGTGGAGAACTTGGTTCCGATTTGACAACCGAACCCATGGATCCCAGGCTCATGACAGTGGAGGTTTGCTGGTTGTAGGCTGCTGGTGACATGCTGTAGGTAGAAGCTGCATTCATGTAGGTCTGAGCAGAAGACATCATAGGGCTGTACTGAAGACCAGTCATGTCATACCTGTGCATCTGCTGGATCTGAGGGCTGTTCATGCCAGGATGTTGAGTGTACCCAATCTGGTCCTGCATCAAGCTGTAAGCCCCATTAGTCCAACCATTCATGTGGGCATAAGTGTCAATCCTCTGGCCAACTCCAACTGAGCTGGCTACTGGACTTACACCTGGAGCCAAGAGATTGCCAGGCAGAGAATACTTGTCCTTTTTCAGGAGGGTCTTGGTCTTCCTCCTGGGTCTGTACTTGTAATCCGGGTATTCCTTCATGTGGACAGCTCTCAGCCTCTTGGCCTCATCTATGAAGGGTCTTTTCTCCGGGTCGCTCAGTAGCTTCCAGTCTGCCCCCAGCCGCTTGCTGATTTCAGAGTTGTGCATCTTTGGATTCTCTTGAGCCATCTTTCTCCTTTGGCCTCTGGACCATACCATGAAGGCGTTCATGGGTCTCTTGACTCGGTCCTGGTCTGGAGTGGTCGCATTGCCTTTGCCCCCTGGAGTCACAGGTCCCCCAGTCTGTGCACTGGTCTGCTGCACAGGGCTCTTGATGTCTGGATCCAGCATGCTATACATTTCGGAGCTGGAGGTGAGTTGGGGATCGCAGGAGAAACCCAAAGGAGAAGACAAGAAGCAGAGGAGGAGGAAGGCGGCAGAGTCTCCACGGGACGGTCTGATCGCAGGACACAAACTTTCCCAGATAAGAACTGCTGAGTTTCTGACTGACTGCATTTTAATCACATCCTGCCAGCCAATCGGGTGCGAGCCTCGCAGCCCAGCCCCCACTCTCAAATTTCAGAGTCGTGTTAACCCTTTCCTGGATTCCACCGTGTCGCACAGCTCATTCATTTCAGGCCCCCCTCCGCACTAGAAATAGTTAATAATGTCCAATTATTCTAAATCAAGTTATGAAATTATTACTGTCACACTTATATCTCAGTGGGTTCTGTGAAACGACTGCAAGCTCCATCACCCTAGACTGGCATCAGGCCAGGACTTCATGCGGCTAATGCCAGGGAGCTATAGAAGAGGAAAGGCAGCTCCATTATCTGACACAAACACAATACAAGTTTTACATTCTTAAAGTAAAATGTATTTTATTATCTCCTTTGCATTAATTGCAGTCTCTCATATTCTACTTATGTGCTACTTCTAAACAAATACAGGCTGTGCAGGTAAGGGATACACACACATTATATATATGTTTGTGTGTGTAGTTTTTACACAAATACGGGTTGTTCCGGTTAAGAATACATATATATATATATACGTATATGCATTTATGTTTATACATAGATAACTATGCTTTAAATGCTTTATATATATATATATATATATATATATAATTATAGACTTTGCCTGTCCAACCAGTAGTTGTGTGAAAAATACAGATATTTAAATATAAATATATATATATATATATACACTTTTCCTACAAATACAGGTTGTACAGGCAAAGGCTGTATATATACACATGTTATATACATATTATATAGAATCTAGAATAAGTTTAAAGTATATTTATTCTATCTACACAACGTGTATTTGAGTAACATGAACATAAGTATATATGCACATACTTATGTACTTGTTAATCAAATACAGGTTGTGCAGATAGAATAAATATACTTTATAATTTATTGTATATTCTACATAATAGTCCTTGTCATTTCACTTGATATATATATATATATATATATATATATATATATATAAAATGTGTGTGTATATATATGTATATATATTTATATGTGTGTGCGTATATATATATATGTATATATATATATATATAAATATATACACATTATTTGTACAACTTGTGTTTGTGTAAAAGTCAAAGAGTACATTATATATGTGGGTAATAGACATAGGTAGCTAGATAGATAATATTTATAGATATTGATAGAGCCTATCTATCTATCTATACATACAGATACAATTTCTAGGATTATATCCTGTATAGTCCCTGTATCAGGCCATCACTGAGCAGGATAAACATTGACAGTTGATTAGATTTGCTCTCATTCCACTATTTGTAAGAGGTTTTCGCACATTAGTCCTCTCTGCTGCACTATCGCAGTGTAACCATCACACTGTACACGGAGGCTGTTTGCACCTATTCAGGTGTCTTGTAGTAACAGGTTTATCCAAGAAAGCAGTAAATAGATTACAAAGTAGTATTTTCCAAGGATGGCTGGCGTCAGTGTGGACAGACCTGTGTTTATCAGTCAATATGGTGGGTAACAATAGTGAACATCCCACTTCTGTACTTGTTTTGTGGGTAGAATAAAGTTCCCTTGTGTTCTGAGGCTTGTGGGGGCGCAGGTGCATCCAGCCCTCCAGGTCTGCACATACATTGCAGTAATTCAGCAATGGGATCTTACTTTTACTCTCAGCCATTACTTTGGGACTTTTAGATCAAAACCAATTTCGGATTGTTCCCTAAAACCAAAGCTTGAGATAAAGTGAATTAAGTGAACCTGTTTATCTACTCAAGTTTATCATAAATACACAACAATGAGTGGTGCTTCTTCTCCAATTCTCCATTTTCTGAGCTCCTCAGCTGTGTCCATTGGAAAGTTTGAATTTCCTTATAATTTGTGGGATATGCATCCCTCCTCCCAGGTCTTTGGGTTTTTTTCCAGCTGGCTGCAGGTGGGGGATGGGCTGGCGGGAGAATCCGTTTTGCCATGGTAACATTAAGCCTTTGCCAGTGAAAAGAAAGTTTTGGGGGAGGCTAGAAGTGTCAATCAATGGGCCATATTCCCTCCCCTCCCCCTCTCCCTACTACCTGCTAGACTGCCTGCAGTTGGGCTCGGGATGGGACTCCCTGAGACTCTCAGAAGTTTTATATGGGGAATTAGTGGAATGTAATCATAAAGATCTTCTTATTGTTGGGAGATGTTGGCTACATGGATACGATTTATTTTAAAACTAATATATATATATATATATATATATATATATATATATACATATTTATATATATATTTAGTTTATGAAGTAGGAAACATTAATAAAGTCTCTTTGTGGCTGGAATTAGAATTAGATTAGCCATAGCCACAATCAATATTATATATCTGCTACACCACACATCTCTTTTAGGGGTTATTCACACATAAGTATTTTTGAGTAGTATTTGATCAGTGTTTGCATGCAAAAAAACAAGAGTGGAACTTACAGATAAAAACTATAAATGAAGGTTTGACACCTGTTCTGTGTTTTGGAGACACTCCTGGTTTTGGCATACAACTACCGATGAAACACTGATCAAAAATATTGATGCGTGAATAAAGCCTTAATGTCGCAAACCGTTTTACTAGCAGCTGTATTCCTGTATGAAGGATGTGAAGCCGATGAACGAACATTCCAAAATGATTGTCTAAAGTGAAGAAAACAAACAAACAAAACAACAGCAATAAATAAAAGAAAAATTCATTACTAATCAATTGACATGCTGACTTGATATGATCGGATATATAAAGTGCTTTATGCTACAAATCTGCTTTATTTCCTACAAACTTTACATCCCGATCCATTGGAGAATTTCAGATACCAGTCAATTCTCTACAGTCCTGTAACAGCCACAGGTTGTCATCTGCTATTAGCCGCTTTTATTATACTTTATAAGATCAGAGGAGAAGCACAGGGGGACATCTTGACATTTTGTCATCCAAGGCTGTACTGTGCCAAACAAGATTCATATCCAAAAAAATAAAAGGATGCAAAGCAGTTCTGCCCCCGACATGCAGGGTTAATCCCATAAAACATAGCTGTAAAGTACAGGAGGACAAAAACTGCTCCAGCATTTATAGACTACTCTATACATTTCTTTGAAAATCACAAATACTCCTTTAATTAGTATCATGTTATTAATTATGACTGACAGGTCTATTGTAATAAATTCTATTATGGTACTATGAATGTTAGTAATTATGATATTGATATAATGTAGTGGACTGATAAGCTTCCTACAAAAATTAGCTGTCACTTTTTCGGTCAATTAAAATACAACTTTACCGACTAAATCACATTAAAATAATATCCCATTCTAATAATAATAATAATAATAATGCAGTTTAATGGATGAGACATAATATTAATAATCACCATGACCCCCATGCTAGCCACATATCACAGGGACCATTTACAATAGAAATCCCAGAGATATTACAGGTGCATCCAGACATTACAATACAATCCTGCTCCCTTAGGGGTTTACACTTCACAAAACACCAATTAACACTTCACCAATAAATAATAAAATTAGCTAGGCATGTCATAGGAGGAAAGTAGAGGTCTCACAAATAAAGGATCATCTGGAATTCGTTATTCTTCCTTATATAGATGCTAAAGAACTGCAAATTAGGGGAATGAGGTTCAGATAGACAATTGATATAAAAGAAAGATAGATACTGTAAATAGATAGATAGATATACATCTAGGTACATCGTGTTCTCTATTTGTCTACAGATGCCCCAAAAACTACATTACTCTTATAAAGGCAGCTGTGAAATATAATAGAAGTGTGTCTTAAAGTCCACTTTATTTTTGTCATTTTATTGGTCGGGGTTGAAAGTGTCCTAAGAGTATTGTGACCACTATACAGGGGTAACACCCTCTGAAGTTCTTCTTTCTTACTTTTCTCTAAACATCCGGATCCTAAGGGGACCCAGTCAGCCATATAGATGTGAACCTGCCTTATCGGGGACAGAAGCAAAGCCCATTCACCAGGACATAGCTTCTAAGATTAGCACAAGAATACATCCCATGTCAATCACTGACAAGTGCCTTGTAGCAGCACTTAAGGGGGATAAAATAGAGATGTGCCTCGTTTCATCTCCAAATCTGTTTACAATAAATCATTTCCATCATGGAGATTTTATTTATATCATTTACTCCCAGAACATCAGCTCCTAATACAGAAAATGGATCAATAACAATTCTAATATTAATAATAACAATTTGTATTACCGGCCGGCAATTGAATAAATGCATAATTCACATCTTTTCAGCATTTTCCCTAACTAGCTAAATTGGTTTTAATAAAGTATCACAACTTCCAATAATTGCATTAAATTGATTTCCTAAATGTGCCCCCATGCTATAATTATTGTAATTAATTACAAATGTCCAATTGGGGGCAATATTTCCCTTATCCAACAATCTGCAAATTAAACATATTTAATAGAGACGTTTTTTTTTCTGAAAGAGACAAAAAGGGGGGATTTGGAATAGAAATGAATTAATTAATTATCGGAGGAAGCAGAGAGGTAATTTCTCAAGGGCTTTATTCGTTATCCTGCAAGGATCTACATTAAGTGAAGGCATCAGAAATTCATTACAACACAGAATAATTAAGTGCAGATTACAGTTGTTAGTAAATAATCCTAATTTAGATGAAATATCTTATTCCACATTTTATTCCAGTCTTTTAAGCAACAGTGTGCAAACCATAATGATTGTTTTTAACACTGATGGATGAAATAGTTCTTCCAACTTACCGCTATAGGGCATGTGGCTTCCAATATTCATTTATAGGAGTGCAACGTCCTTATTAGTTAAATGCCTGGCTTTACAAACATATTAGTAATTTGATTGAAAAAAGGAGATGAAGTGCAGCAGGACAGAGCACAAATGGTTACAGCAGACTCAGGATTGACTGTGCTGCAATCGCGCCCTCTATTGGTGAAACGAGGCTACAGCAACCAGAGTTTCACATAAATTTCCCCATAAAGTGTTCAAAATACAGAAGAAGCAAGTGACACATTATCAAACTGTGATGCTTATAAAAGCTCCAGATTATATTGACTAGTATTTCATTAGCATTTATATACAAGGCAGGAAGGAAGCCTGTCTGTAGAACTGCATGTCCCAGCATGACTATGGTTATAGGTAGTTGTAAATGCAATCTGGATCATGCTGAGAGCTTTTGTTGTACATAGGAAAAGATTAAATAGGTAGATTAGGTTGGAAAATGTTCACAATCTCAACATTTTTGGCATCACTATAGTTAAGTATTAAAAATATTTTTTACACAGTAGTGAATGAATGAATAATTTTTTTTATGTAATTTTCAGATGGCACATATATGGATATAGATATGGTAGATACTTACATTTCATACAGCATCTGAACACTGCTGAATTGGATTTTCATCACCATAGAACACTAGGGATAGGTTCACATGTTGCTGCATATTTGGTGCAGATTTTATGCTCAAGTCTAACGCACAGAAAATCATCAGATCTTTACAAACGCAGCAAAGTGGATGAATCCCATCCATATAGTGCTATATCCACGTGGGAAGATTTGCTTTTTCTTTTATTTTTTAGTTAATAACACATCAATTTGTGTTGCAGAAATGCTCCTTTTTGTAGTAGATTTTTACAAATTTATTTCAATGAGGACCCTAAGACCAGGTTCACGCATTGCTTATTTGGTGCATAGTTTTCCACTGCACATCTGCAGCTTTTCTGCAGTTTTTCTGCAGCACAATTTGTGAGTTTTAGGCTACATTCCCACGATGAGTTTTTGATGTTGCAGATTTTCTGCACCATTTCTGCACCTATTAAGTCAAATACGTTACTTGCATTTTATAAAAAATATGCAGCATAAAAAAAATCACCAAAAACTCATTATAGGAACGTAGCCTTACATGTGTATTTTGCAGATTTGGTGCAGATTTCACCTTTTCCTTTGGCAAAGGGTGAAATCTGTGCTGATTCTGCTCAAAGAATTGACATACTGAGGATTTATAAAGCGCCTAAAAAACCTATTTCTGTGAAGATTCTGCTCCCCAAAAAATATTTGAGCATGTAGATGAGATTAAGTTAAAATTCATCAATTTTGCTGGTACTGTAAAATGCTATGGATTTTATGTATGGAAAATCCACAAGTAATATTTGCAGCAAATACGGGAAAGTTGCTTTTACACTGCACGATTATCGCTTATTCCTAGGAACGTTCATTTCCCAATAATCTTGCGGTATAAACAGACTGCTGATCACCCCATGAACAAACAAAATGCACATTCATTGGATGGAATGATCTTTTGGTTAATAAAGATTATTGTTCTCGGCAGCACATGATTGTGAGTTGCCTATGCTTCAGAGAACAATGGCACCTATACCAAAATAACAATTTTCTACTGGTCATTCTGTGTTCATGATATTATGCAGTCTGCCCGGCTAAAGAGGATACAACTGGTAATCAGCAAATATGTACTAATCCATGGTTGGGAATCTGTAATTTCCCAAACACTATAAACTTGTAGATGTAGGGTTAATCTGCAGGTTGATAACTTTACAAAACTGTCCGGCCGCCTTACTGAAAGCATGGCTATTGGGAGAACTTTACTCTTCCCAGGAGCCGCCAGCTTTCAATTATAGAGATGTGTCGGCGTGGCTATTGGGAGAACTTTACTCTTCCTGGGGGCTGCCGGCTTTCAGTTATAGAGGCGTGTCGGCATTGCTATTGGGAGAACTGCTCTTCTCATTTGCCGCCGACTTTCAGTTAAAGGGGCGTGTCGGCATAGCTATTGGAAGAACTTTACTCTTCCCAGGGGTCACTGGCTTTCAGTTATAGAGGCGTGTTGGCATGGCTTTTGGGAGAACTTTACTCTTCCCCGGAGCCGCTGGCTTTCAGTTATAGAGGCGTGTTGGAATGGTTATTGGGAAAACTTTACTCTTCCCAGGGGCCACTGGCTTTCAGTTATACAGGTGTGTTGGCATGGCTATTGGGAGAACTTTACTCTTTCCAGGGGCCGCTGGCTTTCAGTCATAGAGGCGTGCCAGCGTGGCTACAGTCATGGTGAACAGCTGCAGTAAGCACGCCCCAGCACTTTGATTGATAGCTCATGCTAACAGGTGCTGCTCACTGTGTACTGAGCTGTGGCTGTAGCAGTACTGGGCAGGACTCTATGATTGAAAGATGGAGGCTCCCAGGAGGAATAAATAGCATTTTCTCTCGATCGCTGCTCTTTCAGTAATGTAGCCGGACAGTATCATAAAGCAATTAACCTGCAGATTAACCCTTTATCTGGAGGTTTATAGTGTTTTGGGACATTATGGATTCCCTTTAATGCTGCAGATCACATAATGTAAATGGACCCCTAGTGTCTGTAAGGACTTTTCTCCATTCATGTGGCTCTCAGAGCTGCAACAGAAAACTACCTCCTACCTGCCGTCAGGACATCAGAACTGTACACAAAGTGCACAAAGTTGCATTAGTCGTGTCCAGTTCAGACATAAAAAAACCTGAGATATGAAGCCCAGCCAATACCAAAATTAGAACTAAAATAAAATGTATGAAAAGTTTAGTGGAAATATTGATAACTCTGTAGTGTTTTGTAACAATACCTGGTCTAAGCTTTGGACACTTTCACATATTCAGTGTTTTTTCCCCTTGCCCAGTATAGAACTGTTGGAGGGAAACTGATGTCAGAACTGATCCCACTGTTTTCTATGGGATCTGACGGATCAGCTGCTTCTCTGAACAAGTCCAGGAGGGGAATAAAACATTGTATGGATTAAACCTTTTTTTCTGTCCATAGGAGGCATGACTTGTGGCCAAAGTGCACAACTCTTTTTTTGCATTAGTTGAGTCTGTCTCCGGCATGAAACAAAGGACTGGACACAACAGACTCTCTGTATTTCAGGTTTTTTTATTGCAGTTACTGAAATATGTTGCAAATTCAGGAACCTGGGAACTTTTATGGCACCTAGCTACTATCAATGTAATATTTCCTTCTATGACCTGTTCAGACTCTCTTCTAATTTTTCAATGACCAACACTTGCAAGTGCCAAGCTTTCAAGGTATCACCTAATTTTGTGATATACTGGATCTCCAGGCATTATTATTAGGCCACGGCCTCACTATCAGTATTTAGTCAGTATTTGGTCAGTATTTTTTCTCAGGAGTGGGAGCCAAAACCAGGTGAGGAACAATCAGAGAAAAGTTATAATAGAAACAAGTCACCAATTCTGCATTTATCACCCACTCATGGTTCTGGTTCCCACTCCGGAGAAAAATTACTGACCGAATACTGATAGTGGGGCCAAACTTCCACATTTTACTAATTACAGAACACGACTGTTGGTTCTCGCATTGGAGTTGTCAGTATAAGCTGAGAACATTTTCTTACAAGGTGATGTAGTTGCTGGTAGAAGGATAATGTGTATTAATTGTTGCTTAAAGCCATTTGCTTACTGCTGAGATTTCTCCTCTCTGCCTTTTGGCCTATATCATAAAATCCCACATCCATCCAGGTAATGAATAATTCTTGATTCCTGAATTAATCGGATTTGTAGAAATAACTTTGGAATATTTGCACTGTTCACTTGTAACACATTATTTTCTTTCTTCAATTTATTATTTTAATGGAAAACATATCAGGGGTCATTTACTGATCTTCATGGCAGACATTTAACTTTCTTCTTACCCATTTGAGGGCCCGCTTACATATGTCTGTATGTTTGCTTGCTTCAGCTAAATCTGTCCCTCATGGTTAGTATCCAAATATCTGAAGGTAACAGATCGTAAACTGATCTCAAAGGACCCGATATATTATTACCGGCATATGCCTCTTCAAGAATCGGGAGCATCGGAGGAGTCTGCCTCTCCACAAGCCCCTGCTGGAGTATAACTTCTGGCGTAACGAACACCACCACTTGTCATGAATTTGATGAATAGTGGACGTTACATCCCTGTCCGACCCCAGTTCGGCCCACTTTGTTAGGGATGGGCAAAAATGGCCTGAAAATCACAAAAGTCACATCATTTTAGCTCCAGTTGCGCCAAAATGATGCAATTTTTCAAAGATGATTACCCCAATTCTGGCAAAAAAGCTTTGATGAATCTAGCCCTTAGTTTCTTATAAGAGCAGTTTTCACTGTGGGCATCAGTTTTGGTCCCAAAATTTCTCCTTAGAAGAACATTTAGATTTTTTTTTTTTTTAGACACAAAACAATTTTTTATACGAGTACTAGACACGATTTTATCCATTTTTGGTCCTTCTGTCCACTTTTACCATGCAATTTTTTTTTAAAAACTCCAAGCTTCTTCTACCTATTAAACAGATGACACACAAATGACACCTGTGTACCATCCTTTTCTGACCCATGATTTCCATGAATGAGTTTGATTTGTAACTCAGACATGTGAACAGCCACATAGACTTTAAGACTTGGTCAGTATTCGGTCAGTGTTTTTTCTCAGGAGTGGGAGCCAAAACCAGGAGTGGGTGATAAATCCAGAATTGGTGACTTGTTTCTATAATACCTTTTCTCTGATTGTTCCTCACCTGGTTTTGGCTCCCACTACTGAGAAAAAATACTGACCGGATACTGACCGAATACTGATAGCGGGGCCATGGCATAAAGGGCAAGTGTTCTATCCATGAAAAGCAGACATTAGAATTTCTATGACTGGTATTGGAGGGTATATGGTGCACAGAACTTTTTTTTTCAGATCAGTCAAGATGCTACAAATTAATTACCAATCCTATATATTTTAAAACATAATCCGCATTATAAGCTGCAATTGCTTATATAATCATATAAGAATAATGTAAAAGAAAAAATGACTAAAGTATATCCATGATAGATTGGATTGGTACATTCAGGTAGTTATATCCATAATAAATTGCAGCAAATATAAGTTAACTCTCTAAAAGTCACACTGATAGATAAAAAGTAGATACAAAATGTCTCTTGCATATAAAGTGTAGAAATGGGAATTACTAGAAAATATATTACTATATCAAATCATAGTATAAAAAACTCCATATACTGACCAACAGCAATTGCACAAACAGGCAAAAAAATAAAAATAAAAAACAAACTCAAATGCACTCTTAGATAATGCCCCCCCCAAGGATGCAGTACAAAACGCGCGTCGGGTGGAGGGACACGGGACCTAACCTTCTACTTACGACCTAGGCAAGTCGTTTTTGGCTGTAATACTACCTGTTGTAGTTATTATTAAGCAGCATCCTCCATACATTATAATTTACACACTTGTGTTAATTCTTTATCACACAGTGTATGACCACCTATCTACATTCCAGTACTTATGTGCTATTACTGCCATATTTGAAACTAGATATCACATATTTCTTTGGTTTGGTGTATTGTATGTGTTCTTCTACTGTAAGGCACCTGTGTTTTTATATTTTATATGTAATTTTGCCAATAAAATTTGTTTTAAGGATTTACAGTTCACTTTATTTGTTCTGGATGCATATTGTTATATGCATTTATCAGGGCATTGAAATATAATAGTTTTTGAAGTGCAATCTTACATGTCATGTTAATTTATGGACTTAATGGATGTAATTTTGATTGATTCAGGTTTCACACATACATATTATGGGCACAAATTTAAATACTCTTTATATTGATTCAAAATGTATTATGAATTTTTGAATAAACTGATCCAACTTTATTTTTGCCCTTTTAATGTTTATTTCTGAGAAGCAAAAAAGAGTGCCCCTTTCTGTTTGATCTTCTCCATCTTGTACATTATGGAAGCTATGGAAATACCATGACATGATAGTGATAGTATGAGCATATTTTCTACCTATCTGACCAAAAGGCCATATATAGTATATGTCCAACTGTGAGGCATACCGGTAATCTCAGTATAGGGTGTATATATATATATATATATATATAGATATATATATATAGATATAGATATAGATATATATATAATACGATATGAGAATAGGTCGAAGGAGTATAGAACCCATATGAAAATGGTCACACTGGAACTGTAGATGGTCCCAAATTTAGAGGCAATATTACAGACATGAATGCTTTGAGCATATCTGATACAGAACATCTTGTACATTACAGGCCACATAACGGTATAAATGATTAAAGACTCTTGGTGAAGTCACAGTTTGTAAAATTAATTAATTGACTGAAAAAATGGAGAAACACCACATATTACTTTTAACACTACTCACTTTGGGCCAGTTGGCTATAATCTCTGCTGCTCACCAGGCTCCTTGTGCTTCTCTCAATGAAGTTTTACAAAGGAAAGATTGTTCTCATTATGGAAAACCGGCCAATTTCTTAATTAGGAAGTTCCTCAACGCTGGTCATTCAGGTGTTCTCCTGGAATTTGTTTATTAGGTTGAGACAAACTGATCCACTGGTAATCCCCTAACACTAATAAGGGCAGCAGTAGGGGAGGTATTGCCAGGACAGGGTTGTTGCTTGTTAATAAGGATTTTTTTTTTCTTAAACAAGCTTCTAATTATCGGCGTTGTAAAGAAGACCACCAGTATTGTGCAACCATGGTGCTGAAGGACAGTGAAGATGTTCCAGGCAATGTCACATCAGACATTAGCAATTAGCTATGAGAGAAAGGGAATCTTTCAAGGTTATTATGAATGGCACACATCCTTCAGTAATTAGCAGGCAAAACAAAATGGTCTTAGGAAAGCAGTCCATTTATGGATCCATTGCACTTGATACATATATACTATTTATCTATATACTTTCTTCTATTTACAACAGCAATGAGAATAGATCACATACTGGTAAACATGTCGTCCTACAGAGTAATCATTGCAACCTAAGAGTATGTTCACACTACGTTTTTGGAGCAGACACTGAGTGGAATCTCTCCAAACTCTCCTCAAAACTGCTCAAAAACGTCCATATTCTGCTCAGAGGTTATGTGCACATGGAGTTTTTTTGTTGCAGAGTTTTCAGAGGAGAAACTGAGCAGAAGCTTCAAGTTTTTAAATAGTTTTGAGATTTTGAGGAGGAATTGGAGAGTTTCCTCAAAGTTTCACACATTTTGCAGAGTTTTTATTAAGAAACTGAGCAGAAACTCAAAGTTTTTGAGGAGTTTTGCAGTTTTGAGATGGATTTGGAGAGTTTTCTCGCAGTTTCCATTCAGTTTATGCTCCAAAACCTCCTAAAAAAAATGACGGTATATTAATTACTTTGTTTCTTCGCAAATGTGCCAAATCTTAAAAGTGATGAGAAAAAGAAAAGTGGGGTTTCCACTTGATGCATTAAATATTTATGATTGAATTTCTACCTAAAAGTTTCATAGTCTAGACAGATCAGAGCTGTCTTAAAATAGGCGAGATGCAAATACATTTGTGTTGCAACCATTATTAACATGAATAAAAAAGTTACAATTTGTGCAAAATTTTGCAACATTTGACTTGTGTCATTTGATACTTTTGGTCTTAGGCTCCTATCTAATATTGAGAAGTCTACCACCATCCTGAGAAAGTTGCACCAACACAGCTCTTGCCAAATGTATCATTAAAGGTAATTTGTCAGTAAGATCAACCCTCTAGGTCTATATATGTGTATAAAAAACCTGGAGGTCTGAACTGAGACGTAAGTTGATGTGCATGCAAAATGTAAATGCATGTTCACACAAGGCCATTAAACAGAGAGAAACCAAAGACAAGAAAAATACCCAAATAACTGAAAGTAAATGGATAAATCGCACAGTGCAAAAATAATAATAAATAATAAAGGGTATTTAGTTAACATAATTTTGATCAAAATAATGTGAAAGCCATCCTGCCACTTCACGGCAACCCTTATGGGACAGTCCTAACTCTAATATTAAAAACCTTACCATTTGTCAAGTGACATACATATGGACAAGGGCAGAGAGACTGGATTACTTTCAGTTATTTGGGTATTTTTCTTGTCTTTGGTTTCTCTCTATATATGTTTATGTAGGTCATCGGAAGCAGCATAAAATGATACCTTGATATCTGCAATCTGATGACTTATTGAAGAGAAATCCACATTTTTATGAATATGTAAATGAGCTGTTAAGATCTATGGGCCGGACGTAGATCTCCCTGAGAATCTGCCTCCAGAGATTATTATAAATGACAGGAGGTGTTACCAGTGTGAGATCAGGAGAGCAGACTGTCAGTCCTTACATGTCTTACATTGGTAATGCATTATCTGGACCAGGGACCGGGGTTGTACAAAGTGATCTGCTCCTCTCTAGTCAGCAGGTCAAAAGTGGCCAGTTTTTGTTCTTATTTTATTCCAACTTTATTCCCCTAAGAATTCTATATATATGTTTTTTTAATTCTGCCATATGGTTCCAAAGATATGGGCCTTTTTACTAAGATTTGCAAAGAAACCTAAAAATATGCTCATAGATAATCTTGTGAGCCATGCTCCCTTGACATAGGCCATTAAAATTAGCACTAAATAAAAAGACCCATATTTTTTGAACTGTAAGGCGAATAAAAAAAACAGAAAAAAAATAAAAACAAAAGACACATTACTTAGGTGAGCAGTGAGTATAAAATAAGAGCAAAAACTAGTCATTTTTGGCTCTTATCCGTTCTTGTCTGGACTGCTGCAACTCTCTACTGATCGGATTCCCTCTTACCAAATGTTCTCCTTTCCAATCCATTCTTAATTCGGAAGCCAGGGTGTTATTTCTGTCTAGCCGCTACACCGATGCCTCCACCTTGTGCCAGTCATTGCACTGGTTACCCATCCACTACAGAATACAATATAAACTTATCATTCTCACCTGCAAAACTCTTCACAGTTCTGCACCACCCTACATCTCCTTCCTCGTCTCAGTCTATCATCCTACCCATGCCCTCCATTCTGCAACTACAGCCCCACAATCAGTATCTGGTCAGTATTTGGTCAGTATTTTTTCTCAGGAGAGGAAGCCAAAACCAGGAGTGGGTGATAAATGCAGAATTGGTGACTTGTTTCTATTATACCTTTTCTCTGATTGTTCCTCACCCGGTTTTGTCTCCCATTCCTGAGAAAAAATACTGATAGTGGGGCCGTGGCCTAAGACTAACATCGGACTAGACAAGGGTAAAGCATGTGGTTGTCAGCTCACCAGTCTGGGAGTGATGTGTCCGGAGTCCTGGGAACCACCACGTATGGATCAAATCAGAGCAGCTGTAATATATCATGGAATGAAGACAGGTTTCCAATCCAGCGTCAGGCTGCTTCCAGGTAAGTAAAACTTAACATTTATTGGTCATGTTAAAAAAACTCCGGAGGGAAATAGGACTAAAGTGCATGAGGGGTACTGGTTCCAGACCTATGCGTTTTGGCTAGGAAACTTATTCATGGTTTTTATGCATTAAAAATACATCTCTTTAAGACAGGCTTATCACTTTACTTCACTGATCTAAGTTTCCTCCTTCTAATATTTCCTCAGTATCTGGTCCCACTTATTCATCTGTCTCCACATCCTTTATGCACCCAATAGCACCCGGTAACCGTACTTATACAGATACTGGCTGATGACCAGATCATGCAGCTTTATATGAAAACCCTTATTTATTATAATGATGGCCGGACCGTACATAACTGGACCCTCACTCCTCCTGTAACTGTTGAACTATGAGTTACTTTATATTGTTTCTATTGTCTGTACTTGTTTAACTATGAGTTACTTTATATTGTTTTTATTGCCTGTACTTGTCCCCGCGTAATTGTACAGAGCTGCGGAATATGTTGGCGCTATATAAATAAAATTATTATTATTATTAACTGATCTGAACTGATGACAAAACTGGATAAGTTGTCCCTGGGATTTTAAATCAGTTTCTACTGTAAAAACATGGAGCTGGATGGAAAACACAACATGCAACATTTCTGGATCTGACTCTTGGAAGTGTCCAATGCAACAACGGATATGCTGAATTAATAGAAATAATTCCATAGGAAGACATTTTTTGTTACAGGCTTGAGCAAAAAAACCCCAAAAAATAGGATGACCAGATAAATGAAAAAGGATCAATAAAGAGAACTCGTCATCAATCCTATTCCTAAACTGCTCCAGGCACATTAGATGCCTCCTTGTTATGATCCTAACCATCCATTCTGCGTGCCCCTGCCGCCAGGTATACTGCTAAAAATGATCTTTATATACAAACTAACATCACATATCCGGTGGATAGGTGATACATCTTTTGGGCTGGAATAGCCCTCTGTTGAGTACAGATGCACTTGTTAATTCCCCTTACGCGGGGGCATATGCAAAATCGCCCGTTTTACATCCATAAGAAACTGATGATTTATCATGCATATGCAATTCATATGTCATCGGCATGTCTGCTTTTTATGTTCATGTACAATCCGTGTGTCTGTTTTGTCCATCCATATGGCATGCAGTTTTTACATGAGAAATGTGATAAATAATAAAGGACAAATACAGTTTTCTATCTTTAGAATTGTAATGGGTCCTTGAAAAATGAATATCATTGATGGTAACTTGCATGTGATTCTTTTTTTACACACCCATTGACTTATAATGGGCAAATCTGATCCAGACTATAGAACGAATTACTGCATTCTGGGATTTTTTATTTTATATACAAACTAAAAGTCCACATGTAAAAACGCTCATGTGAACTAACACATAACTTGTACTTGTCAGCATGGTGGCTCAGTGGTTAGCACTGTTGCTTTGCAGCGCTGGGGTCCTGGGTTCAAGTCCCACCAAGGACAACATCTGCAAGGAGTTTGTATGTTCTCCGTGGGTTTCCTCTGGGTTCTCCAGTTTCCTCCCACACTCCAAAGACATACTGATAGGGAATGCAGACTGTGAGCCCCAATGGGGACAGTGCCCATAATGTCTGTGAATTGTAAAGTGCTGCAGAATATGTTGGTGCTATATAAAATAAAAAGATTATTATCATTATTCATCAGAGTGCTGTCCGTATGTTAAGTTTTGCATGTGGACAGCACACAGATGTTTAATACATTTGTCTAAACGAGCCTCATTCACACGTCCTTGTTCAAATATTTTCATGAAAAAATGGTACCAATCTCATCAGTGTTTTGGATCAGCGATTGGTCCGTGTGTCCCTTTTACCATCAGTGTGTCCATTTTTACTATCAGTGTCATCAGTGTATCCTCAGTGTACCCATTTTTACCATCAGTGTGTCATCAGTGTTTCCAGTTTTTCCACCAGTGTGTCATCAGTGTGCCCATTTTTACCATCAGTGTGTCATCAGTGTGTCATCCGTGTGCCCATTTTTACCATCAGTGTGTCATCAGTGTGTCATCCGTGTGCCCGTTTTTACCATCAGTGTGTCATCAGTGTGTCTTCCGTGTTCTGTTTTTACCATCAGTGTGTCATCCGTGTGCCCGTTTTTACCATCAGTGTGTCATCAGTGTGTCTTCCGTGTTCTGTTTTTACCATCAGTGTGTCATCCGTGTTCTGTTTTTGCCATCAGTGTGTCATCCGTGTTCTGTTTTTGCCATCAGTGTGTCATCCGTGTTCTGTTTTTGCCATCAGTGTGTCTTCCGTGTTCTGTTTTTACCATCAGTGTGTCTTCCGTGTTCTGTTTTTACCATCAGTGTGTCATCCGTGTTCTGTTTTTGCCATCAGTGTGTCATCCGTGTTCTGTTTTTGCCATCAGTGTGTCATCCGTGTTCTGTTTTTGCCATCAGTGTGTCATTCGTGTGCCCATTTTACCATCAGTCTGTGAAAATACACGGACATGTGAATAGCAGCATAGATTATGATGGGTACGTGTTACATCCGTGAAAACTACGGATAGAACACCTGCGTGCAACACGGACGTCTGAATGAGGTCTTAGATCATTTTTTTTCTAAATCAATATCGGGTTAAAATAATGGAGGGATTCTGAATCTCCACTCCATATTCTTCCTCTCTTTAGCACGTGTTCTTAGATTTTCATAATAAAACCACACGCAGTAACCGCTTCATCTGAATTCAGCCATAAGATACATTGTATTATCGAGATAAATACATTTTTATTGAAGGGATACACACACATTTATTTTGAATGATTTTGGAATGTGTTTTGTGCACTATATGTGACAGATTTCTGTAGATTGTACGCTATTTACAATTAGCATTTTCTTTTGTCTCTTGCATTTTTTATGTATTCAACTGGCTCTAAAATTGTGGCGTCCTGGTCTCTAATTAGTTGAGAATAACACCTTCATTAGTATTAAATAAACAAAAAAAGAAATAACGGAATATCAGCCAAACCGTCAGAAATCTAATTTCTCATTACAAGCTCTTATAGAGTTAATCATAATATCTGAGGCTCTCTAAATTAGGTTTCTAAAGGGCTTTATAGGATAAATAATGAAATTATATTCCATGTTAATTGACATTATAAAAGCACAAATGAGCTTTTTCCTTTGGAAAGGCATAACAGTTTCTAAATAAAGCATGTGAGCCGCAGAAAAGAGGTTTCAGACAAATGAATAGTCATTACTACCTTCAATGATGTGGCTCTTTTGATCAGAAAGAAATTAGCTCCACAGAGCAGACAATACAAGGCTGCCCTGCAATAGGGAGAAAATTAGACAGCCAGGCTTACTTTGCACCTATGTCTATAAGCAATAGAGCGCTCTGCTTTTCAATTACAGCTGTTCACTTGGAGAGCGCTTAGAGAACATGTGACGGATGGGAACTAGGTTGTGCTGTGCCATGGGAACCGTGCATGTCCACTGAGAGTTATATTGTACATAGAAATAAAAAATATGTCTGTATAATTTTATCTCTCTCTCTCTCTCTCTATATATATATATATATATATATATATATATATATGCACATTTGTGAGGCAAAGGATGCAGACATAAAAACTTGTCGGACAATTTATATTCTATTAACTTGTGTGAATTAATACTGTATGTATATATGGATATGTACATATACATATGTAGATATATATATGGTATATAGATAGATATATTTATATAGATGTATACTGTATATATATGTACAGTACAGACCAAAAGTTTGGACACACCTTCTCATTTAAAGATTTTTCTGTATTTTCATGACTATGAAAATTGTACATTCACACTGAAGGCATCAAAACTATGAATTAACACATGTGGAATTATATACTTAACAAAAAAGTGTGAAACAACTGAAAATATGTCTTATATTCTAGGTTCTTCAAAGTAGCCACCTTTTGCTTTGATGACTGCTTTGCACACTCTTGGCATTCTCTTGATGAGCTTCAAGAGGTAGTCACCGGAAATGGTTTTCACTTCACAGGTGTGCCCTGTCAGGTTTAATAAGTGGGATTTCTTGCCTTATAAATGGGGTTAGGAGCATCAGTTGTGTTGTGCAGAACTCTGGTGGATACACAGCTGATAGTCCTACTGAATAGACTGTTAGAATTTGTATTATGGCAAGAAAAGAGCAGCTAAGTAAAGAAAAACGAGTGGCCATCATTACTTTAAGAAATGAAAGTCACTCAGTGCGAAAAATTGGGAAAACTTTGAAAGTGTCCCCAAGTGCAGTTGCAAAAACCATCAAGCGCAACAAAGAAACTGGCTCACATGAGGACCGCCCCAGGAAAGGAAGACCAAGAGTCACCTCTGCTTCTGAGGATAAGTTTATCTGAGTCGCCAGCCTCCGAAATCGCAGGTTAACAGCAGCTCAGATTAGAGACCAGGTCAATGCCACACAGAGTTCTAGCAGCAGACACATCTCTACAACAACTGTTAAGAGGAGACTTTGTGCAGCAGGCCTTCATGGTAAAATAGCTGCTAGGAAACCACTGCTAAGGACAGGCAACAAGCAGAAGAGACTTGTTTGGGCTAAAGAACACAAGGAATGGACATTAGACCAGTGGAAATCTGTGCTTTGGTCTGATGAGTCCAAATTTGAGATCTTTGGTTCCAACTAGTGTTGAGCCACCCCCGTAGTGTTCGAGTTCGGTTCGGTTCGTCGAACACCCGTGTGTTCGCCGAACTGTTCGTTGAACTGTTCGTCGAACACCTTCGAACACCGTTAAAACCAATGGCAGGCAAACAAAAACACATAGAAACACATAGAAAACACCTTCAAAGGTGTCCAAAAGCTGACAAACTGCTCAGAAGACACAACTAACACATGGAAAAGTGACAAGTACATATAGTCATGCGAAAAGAAAAGAGGTGGAGGAGTAAAAGGAGGGGGAGACACAGATATAGGCATGTCATGCCCTTCTAAAATCCAAAAAGTGAGAAGCCGACACGTTCAGTCCGCTCCTGCCCGTGCCACCTCCGTGTCGCCGGGTTTGTGCCAGAGCCGCGGTGAACCCTGACGGCCAGCCCCCCTCTCCCAATACTGGTGCCTGTCCGCTGGTGGGTCGAGCGAGCCCCCCTGTGGTGGAGGCAGCTCTAAGCTTTTTAATTTAAATTGTCTCTCTAATTTGAATAAATACACTTTAAATCCATTTACAAGGATCTATTGGAGGGCAAGTCTCATGCCAGCAGCCGCGTAATTCCAGCTCCAGTAGCGTCCACTAAAGCTGCTGCAGTTAAAAAGCTTTTATAAGGATCGAGCTCGGCTGTCCACCGCAAGGCATCCTACTGCCAGTCCGAGCCCCTATGCCTTGGAGTGCCTCCTGATGCTCTTCACTGAGTATCCCGTGGTCCCGAAGCATTTCCTTTGAAAAAATGAAGTGTCCAAACTACAGGTGGTGTAGCTTGCTTAGCAGCCGGGATAATCCGCTGACTAGCAGACCCTGCTACTAGGCACAAAGTATTTCCTGGGCTAGATGCAGTTAAAAATTTGTAATTAGATACTCTCGTTGGATGCTGAGAAAGCATTCCATAGAGTCTCCTGGCACACCATATATGATTCTCTTAAAAAGCTTGGGGTAGGGGTCTAGGGGACCCTTTTATAGCCAAAATCACGGCCCTGTATCGCAATACGTCACCTAGGCTGAAGATAAATGGAACTGTAGCACCCTGAGGGCTCGGTTGCTACAGAGGTATTGCACCTCACCCAGAGGTGTGATATCTCACTCTCAGGTAAGGATGTAGTGTGGATCAGGACCCGACACCTGCATGCATTACACCACATTGCCGTGGGGCAGGGTGACCAATATGCCCCTGAGATTGGCACGACAGTCCCTGTCCCTGGCTGGAGTGGGGGGAGGGAACACTGAGGAAGGGGAACCCTGTAGTGCAGGAGCAGGGAGGAAGCAGTTCCTGGGTGCATTGAGAAGGGAGTATAAAAGGTGGGCACCATCTTAGTTCAGTGCAGAGAAGTCTGAGCAGAAGTGGCAGTGAGCAGGGGCTCTGCATGAGCTCTGCTCCGGAGGCGGGCCTAGTAGCAGAGGCCCAGGCCTGGAAGAGGGAGAAGGAAGGAAGAGGAGCGGAGAAGGCTCCAGGAACGAGGAATGAAGGGATCTCAGGGGTGCGGACGGGCGAGTCGCCACCGCACGCCCGAATCCACCTGCGTGGAGGGGTCAGGCCAAAGGGGGAGACCGGTCCCCGAAACTAGTGGAGGCAGGAAACGACCCTCAGCTAGAAACAGGAGGCTGTGACATTTTATGTGGCGCAGCCCCTCGCTACACCCGCTAGGAAGGCACCACATAGGGTCAGGGAAACTGGCGCCAAGTTTACCAAGAGGAGGCCCGAGGCAGCCGGACAGAAGGGTTGGTAAGAAAGGCCAGACAAAGGACACACAAAGGGGGTCCTGTAAAGCACTCCAAAGTTATCTGGGAGTTGTCTGAGCCCCTCACCTGGTGAGCACAGTACGACGTGGGCAGCCGTTACCTGCAGACGTGGTCTGGATAATAAGAACTGTGAGTAAAGGCCCTGGACTGCATCACTGACTCCGTGTCATTACTGCTGCTGCCCTGCACCATCACCCCCATCCTCCGCATACACTGCCCTGAGGCTATACTCCTTCCGTGAGGAGTTATGCTACGCTCTGCTGCACCCACAACACCAGCCTCAGCGGTCTGCCCTGGAGCGGCGGTTCACTCTGACCGCAATCCACGGGTGGCGTAGTCGGACATTTAAACATCAAAACCACATAAATAGTTCCGCCACTGGTTTGACCGCCCTGAGCCACGGAACCGGGTTGCCGCCACGGAGACTACAACCACCAGCATCCACCAAAAAGGGTCCGGCTCCGGGTGTCCCAAGGCCCAGGGGGCGCGTCAGAACATTTTCATCACCTTTCACAATCACCAATGGGACAAGGCAGGGATGTTCTCTGTCCCCTCTCTTATACATCCTAGTGACGGAGCACCTGCTCTCATCAATTCGCCATAACCCCAATATTAGGTGGATTGAGGTGGGAGGCACCGAGTACAAGTGCTCTCTATTTGCTGATGATGTCCTAGTATATATCACTCAATCACATATATCCATCCATGCTGTTATGGCTGAAATAGATCACTTTGTTACATGGTCAAATTTTAAAATCAATGCAGCGAAGTCTGAGGCCCTCGATGTCTCCCTCCCCAAATCCATATAGGATTCCATCCAGTCCAACTTTCCCTTTGCCTGGCCCTCACAGGTTATCAAATACTTAGGAATTCCTATTCATAGAGACCTCTCCCATCTATGTTATCTTAATTTTGGGCCCTTTATTGAACAACTCCATACAGACCACGGTTGGCAAGTTAGAACTGTAAGATTCACTACGTGAACCACTGGTGTTTTGTGGAAAAGCACATGTACACTGTGTTCCAAATTATTATGCAAAAAGTGTTTAGGAGTGATAAGGGAAGAATTTGTTTGTTTGTCAGTTAAACTCATTGATGGTGATGTGTGTCAGGGCTCTTTATATCACTGTAAGCAATTGCAGACACCTGTGCTAATTAGTTTGGTAGGTGTGTCCAATGAAAGGCAAGACTACTTAAGAAGGCTGTCTCACATTATTAAGCAGCCTACATTTTCTGCCAAAATGGGAAAGAAAAAGGATGTGTCGGCTGCTGAGAAGCAACAAATTGTGGAGTGTTTAGGTCAAGGCATGACTACAATCAACATTGTGCGATGATCAGGATGAAGTGTCTTGGCAATCAAGAAGTATGTAGCTGATTCACAGTACACACGTGTGCGTGCTGATAAGGGCAAATTGAGGACTCTTTCCTACAGGCAATTACGTCAGGTTGAAAGAGCAGCGGCAAAAAAGCCTTGTCATAGCAGCAGACAAGTTTTTGAAGCTGCTGGTGCCTCCAACGTCCCCCGAACAACAAGATGCAGGGTCCTTCAGAGGTTTGCAGCTGTGCATACGCCATCCTGTCGACCTCCTCTATCCATTTCACACAAGCAGAAACGGCTCCAGTGGGCCAAACATTACATGAAGACTGATTTCAAAACTGTTTTGTTCACGGATGAGTGCCGTGCAGCGCTCGATGGTCCAGATGGATGGAGTGGATGATGGCTGGTTGATGGACACCCCACGCAAACACGGCTACAGCGCCAACAAGGAGGAGGTGGAGTAATGTTTTGGGCTGGAATCATGGGGAGAGAGATTGTCGGCCCCTGAAGGCGCTAAAGATGAACTCCATAATGTATGTGGATTTTCTCAAACAGCACTTCCTGCCATGGTTCAAGAAGAAGAACCGTATATTTCACAGCAAGATCATTTTTCTGCATGATAATGCACCATCTCATGCTGCACATAAAACATCTGCATCTCTGGCTGATATGAGCATAAAAGGGGACAAACTTATGGTGTGACCCCCATTCTCGCCTGACCTCTACCCCATTCAGAACCTTTGGAGCATCATTAAAAGGAGAGTCTATGATGGCGGGAGGCAGTTCACATCTAAGCAACAGCTCTGGGAGGGTATTCTGTCCTCATGCAAAACAATTGAAGCAGAAACCATCCAAAACCTGACAAATTCAATGGACGAGAGAGTTCAGAAGCTCCTTTCGAACAAGGGGTCCTATGTGAAAATGTAACATCACCTAGAATAAAGTTTTGAGTTGAAAACTGTTTGATTTCAGTTTCTAACAACCTGCTAATGCTTATAATTTCAAAAATGACCATTTTTTTGGTCTTTATTAAAATGAAAAGGTTGATCAAAAAGTTTGGGGGATCTAAGAGTGTGGCAACCCAGTAGTCATGATTACTTCGAATTCTGACAATATGAGGGTCATGCTGCAGGTAGTGCAGCAAGAAGGCACTTATGTGTCTTGCGCATCTCGGAGCCCCAAAATTATTTTCCGGGCTAGATGCAGCTAAAAATTATTATTAATTTTAAATCTGGTGAAGCTTTAGTATAGATGGCCTAATAGGATCAGTGCTGCACACTGCTACAAAGCCCAAATTATTTTCCAGTCAAGATACAGATAAGCATGATTAGTAATTTTAAATCTGGTGGAGCTTATTATAGATGGCCTAATAGAATCAGTGCTGCACACTGCTACAAAGCCCAAATTATTTTCCAGCCAAGATACAGATAAACATGAGTAGTAATTTGAAAGCTTAAAACGGTTGGTAGGGTGATTTTAACCAATCATCAAGCTTTTACTCTCCCCAGGATGACACAGGGGTAGAAAAGTCGTTTCGGATCCATGATTTGTTCATCTTTATGAACGTGAGTCTGTCTACATTATCAGTGGAGAGCCGCGTGCGCTTATCTGTCAGCACACCACCAGCAGCGCTGAACACACGTTCAGACAGAACGCTGGCTGCGGGGCATGACAAGATCTCCAAGGCGTAAGTGGCTAGCTCCGGCCATTTATCCAGATTGGAAGCCCAAAAAGAGCAAGGGTCCAGTGACACAGTCGTGGCTTCAATGTTTACTTGGAGATACTCCTGTACCATCGTCTCTAGGCGTTGACTATGTGTCAGACTTCTTGTCTCCTGTGGCCTTGCAAAGGATGGGCTAAAAAAGTGGTGAAATGATTCCGCAAAATTGATGTTACCAGCAGATACTGTGGTTCTGTTACGGTTTGAGGGCTGAACACTTGACGGTCCCACGGTTGGCAAGTTGGAACTGTGAGATTCACTACGTGCACCACTGGTATTTTGTGGAAAAGCACATGTAAGATTCTGCAACAGTCTCTGCTGATACTCCTGCATGCGTGCATCCCTTTCTATGGCAGGAATAATTTCTGCAAATTTACTTTTGTACCGGGGATCTAACAGTGTGGCAACCCAGTAGTGAGGATTATTTCTAATTCTCACAATTCGAGGGTCATGTTGCAGGTAGTGCAGCAAGAAGGCACTCATGTGTGTTGCGCATCCAGGAGCACCAAGTCCCTGTTGTGTTGGTGGCGAGGTAACAATCATGCTTCCTTCCTCTGTCCTCTCCCCCCAACCTCGCACAACAGAAATGTGATCAAGGTCTCCCTCATCTGATGAGTCTTCCATCAGTTCGTCCTCCACTTCTTCCTGGGCTCCTGCACCTTCCTCACTAGTTTGGCTGCTACCATGCGCCCTGGTAAAACCATCTCCCCCACCCTCACATGCCTGCCGCCTTGGTGCTGCCGACCGTCTGGACGTTGCAGATGTTAGCCCTTCCGCATACAACTCCTCCTCCTCTACTTCCTCCACCTCCTCTTGTGCCACCACCTGACTCCGAATTCTGTTTAACATGTGCTCCAGCATGTAAATCACCGGAATAGTCATGCTGATAATGGCATCGTCAGCACTAAACATCTTCGTCGCCATTTCAAAACTGTGCAGAAGGGTGCATAGGTCCCTGATCTGAGACCACTCCTCCAGCGTGATTTGCCCCACCTCTGGATCTCGTTGGCCCAGGCTATACGTCAGAACGTATTGCACCAGGGCTTGTCGGTGCTGCCACAGTCGCTGCAACATGTGCAGAGTTGAATTCCACCGGGTTGTCACATCGCATTTTAGCCGGTGAAGTGGCAGGCCCAACGACTTCTGTAGAGATGTAAGTCGCTGAGCTGCGGGATGCGAACGGCGAAAGTGAGCACACAGCGACCGTGCCCTCTGCAGAAGGCCATCTAGTCTGGGATAGTGGGCTAAAAATTGCTGGACAACCAGGTTCAACACGTGAGCCATACAAGGCACGTGTGTGACATTGCCCCGGCGAAGGGCCGCACCCAGGTTTGCAGCATTGTCGCACACGGCCTTCCCTGGTTTCAGGTCCAGTGGAGACAACCATTCATGAAATTGGTTCTCCAGAGCTGACCACAACTCCTCAGCTGTGTGACTCACATTTCCCAGACATTTCAATGTAAAAACCGCCTGATGACGTTGAGCCCTACTGCCAGCATAGTAAGGAGGTGTGCAGGATCCCTTCTGCGCAGTTAGAAAGCTTGTGGCATGACCAGACAGGCTTTGGGTGCAGGTGGAAGACCGAGAGGAGGTTGAGGAGGCAGAAGCAGTGGAGGAACTTTGACATAAAGAGGATTGACGCACAACTCGTGGGGACGGCAAGACTTGGACAGCAGCCCCTTGTCCTGCTGTCACCATAGTTACCCAGTGCCCAGTCAGCGACATGTAACGCCCCTGTCCATGCCTACTCGTCCAAGTGTCTGTGGTGAAATGCACCCTGTCACACACAGAGTTTCTCAAAGAAGCGGTGATGTTGTGTGCGACATGCTGGTGGAGCGCAGGCACACCTTTCTTTGAGAAGTAGTGCCGACTGGGCATCTGGTACTGGGGCACTGCGACGGACATAAGGTCTCGAAAATCCTCTGTGTCCACCAGGCGGAAAGGCAGCATTTCTGTAGCCAAGAACTTGCAGATGGTGAAATTCAACCTCTTAGCTTTCTCATGGCTAGGAGGAAATGGTCTTTTACTTGTCCACATCTGAGGGACCGAGGGCTGGCTATTGTGCTTAGACGGGGTTGCTAAGGGTGTCCCCGGCAAACTGCCGGTCTGTGAGGAAGATGCAGGCGGACATGTTAGGTTGCCTTGATCCAAAGGTGGTGCTATCGATGTCGGACAGCGCTCAACACCAGCTGGTGTTACCACCTCCAAAGAAAATGATGACCTGCCAATCACGCTGGCTGTTGCGGGTAAAGAGGTGGCAGGTCTGCGCCCCAAAACAGGTGTGACTGCTGTCCCCCCAGTCACAGAGGATGAAGAGGCCGCGGATGCACAAGATATGGCAGACGGTGGTTGGCCCGGCCGGCTAGGCCGCATTGTAGCACACTGAGCTTCCCACTGCAACTTATGCTTCATGTCCATGTGCCGGTTCATGCATGAAGTACTCAAACTATGTATTTTTTGGCCTCTACTTAGCTTTTGCTGACAAATGTTACAGATAACACGAGTTGGGTCATCTTTATCGATCTGAAAAAATGCCCAGGCTATGCAAGGCTTAGCACCCATGCGACCTGAAGAGCCACCACGACTTGTGGTGAGAGTCAGAGTTGTGTTTGAGGATGCAGTTGTTGACGTGCTTCCAGTACTACGTCTCTGTCCAGGAAGGCGCAACCTGACCTCGTCGTCACTAGCATCTTCCTCCACCTCCTCTGCTGACCTCATCTCTTGGCTGACTGTGGGTTGACAGTAAGTGGGATATCCAACCTCATCATCATCACCCTGTGCGTTATCACACCCGTCGTCCTCAGAGCCAACCTGTTCCTGCCCTGACAAAAAACTAAAGTTGTCGCTCCAATCAGGTATTTGAGTCTTATCATCGTCTTCCTCATTGTCTCCACCAACAGGAGTTACAGTTTGGGAATGAGGGTCTACATTATGGTCAGAACCTTCTGCGTCTGGTCCTGGATCCGACTCATAAAGATTCTGGGCATCAGTGCAGATCATTTCCTCGTCTGGATTCACAGAAGCGCTGGAGTCGACATCTGATTCCCAGGCTATAGTATGAGTAAACAGCTCTGCAGACTCAACCATCTGTTCTACCTCATACTCAGACGGGCAGCTGGAGATTTGGGAGCTGTGAGGAAGCAAGTGCGATTGGGGTGACACCTTTGAGGACTGGAGTATTTGTGATGTTGAAGTTGATGTGGAGGAGAGCCCACTTAAAGGAGCACTTGATATCCGTTGAAGCACCTGCTGTTTTTGTGCCTCATCTGGAATTTGTAGCGATTGGCGTGGCCGTAAGAAAGGGATCTTATCACATTGTCCGCTAAAAGAAGTAGACATTTTAGTTTGGCTGGAAGATGGTCTTTCTTCTGCAGATGTTACTGTTGCTTTAACACCTACCCCACGGACACAACCTTTTTTCCCCTTCCCAACACGCCTATTCCCCTTTCCACCAGCAGCAGGCCTTTTTCCACTCATTTTGGTGGTTAACTAATTAACAACTCTGGAGTTGTTTGCACAAAAAAACAATGGATGGGAACCGAGCAGAGCTGAGTGGCCAAACTGTGGTATTAGGCCAAAACTATTGGCTGGGTTAGATGCAGAAAAAAATTATATTCAATTTGCAACCTGATGGAGGTCAGTATAGATGGACTAATAGAGAAAGTCCCACACACTGCTAGAAGGCCAAATATTTTTTCAGAGCTAGATGCAGATAAAAATTATTTTTAATTTGCAACCTGATGGAGGTCAGTATAGATGGACTAATAGAGAAAGTCCCACACACTGCTAGAAGGCCAAATATTTTTTCAGAGGTAGATGCAGAAAAAAATATATTCAGTTTGCAACCTGATGGAGGTCAGTATAGATGGACTAATACAACAAGTCCCACACACAGCTAGAAGCCCAATATTTTTTCAGAGGTAGATGCAGAAAAAAATATATTCAGTTTGCAACCTGATGGAGGTCAGTATAGATGGACTAATACAACAAGTCCCACACACAGCTAGAAGCCCAATATTTTTTCAGAGGTAGATGCAGAAAAAAATATATTCAGTTTGCAACCTGATGGAGGTCTGTATAGATGGATTAATTGAACAAGTCCCACACACAGCTAGAAGCCCAATATTTTTTCAGAGGTAGATGAAGAAAAAAATATATGCAGTTTGCAACCTGATGGAGGTCAGTATAGATGGACTAATACAACAAGTCCCACACACAGCTAGAAGCCCAATATTTTTTCAGAGGTAGATGCAGAAAAAAATATATTCAGTTTGCAACCTGATGGAGGTCAGTATAGATGGACTAATAGAATGATGCTATGCCCAAAAGATTTTACTTCACTAGGTGCAGTAAAAAAATTGGTATTCTATACACAGGTGGTATATCTTGCAACACAGATAGGCTACTCCACTGACTAACACACTCTGCAATAGGCCAAAAAGGATTAGCTTTGCTAGATTCAGCCAAATGCTGTGAAAAAAACTTGCACAGCACTGGCACAGACCTGCCTGGCAAAAACTGATAGGAACTGATGTAACCTAGTCCTGAAAAGGACTCCAATTACAATTAGTCTTTACTCCCACAATCTATCTATTTAAGAGCACAGACCTGCCTGATAAAAGTCGTAGGAAATGCTGTAACCTAGTCCTTAAAAGGACTGCAATCACAACTATTCCCTACTCCCAAGCTATCTGTAGATTTGTGCGAAAATTGGCTTGAAATTAACAAGGTATAGCGCACACAGCAACAGCGGTGCCGTCTAACACGCAGCTGCAGCAGTGAGAAAATGGTGGCGACGGGGAAAATGGATTGGTCTTATAGGGCAAGGACATGTGACATACACTGCCAATGACACATGCCCTTGCTTGTGTGAAAAAAAGCAATTCGCTCCGTGTGTGCGCTGCTGATAGGCTGAAAGATTGCACCTCCCCACTGTAAATGCGGGAAAGAGAAAAAAAAAATGGAGATCTTCATTGTTCCTGCAGAGATCCATCCCCTGCCCCTCCCCCCACCCCGCTGTACACTCAAACTGCGCATTAACATTAATTTTGATCATTACTGAGAAAAAATCCAGTTATGATTTTGGTGCACGAACAGTTATCGAACATAACCTCGAACAGCCGAATTTTTCTCAAATTGTTCGTGTTCGCCGAACGGCTCGAACACCGCCCAAAACAGCTCGAATTTGAGATTGGCGAACAGTTCGAGTAGAACAACGCTCATCTCTAGTTCCAACCACTGTGTCTTTGTGCGACGCAGAAAAGGTGAATGGATGGACTCTACATGCCTGGTTCCCACCGTGAAGCATGGAGGAGGAGGTGTGATGGTGTGGCGGTGCTTTGCTGGTGACACTGTTGGGGATTTATTCAAAACTGAAGGCATACTGAACCAGCATGGCTACCACAGCATCTTGCATGCTATTCCATCCAGTTTGCATTTAGTTGGACCATCATTTATTTTTCAACAGGACAATGACCCCAAACACACCTCCCGGCTGTGTAAGGGCTATTTGACCAAGAAGGAGAATGATGGGGTGCTACGCCAGATGACCTGGTCTCCACAGTCACCAGACCTGAACCCAATAGAGATGGTTTGGGGTGAGCTGGACCGCAGAGTGAAGGCAAAACGGCCAACAAGTGCTAAGCATCTCTGGGAACGCCTTCAAGATTGTTGGAAGACCATTTCCGGTGACTACCTCTTGAAGCTCATCAAGAGAATGCCAAGAGTGTGCAAAGCAGTCATCAAAGCAAAAGGTGGCTACTTTGAAGAACCTAGAATATAAGACATATTTTTTCAGTTGTTTCACACTTTTTTGTTAAGTATATAATTCAACATGTGTTAATTCATAGTTTTGATGCCTTCAGTGTGAATGTACAATTTTCATAGTCATGAAAATACAAAAAAATCTTTAAATGAGAAGGTGTGGCCAAACTTTTGGTCTGTACTGTACATATATACATGTATATACGCACTTACTTATAATTTCTTTGTACAATATGACATAAACATACACATGTGTGCACACACATACACATATAACTATACTGTACATGCATACAAATATATACAGTATAAATTCTAATAAACCACTACAATATAAATTGTCCTGTAACTTTATATGTCTGCATCCTTTGCTTTCCAAATACACATATATATATATACACATACACACACATTTATAATTTTTATGTACAATATAACATACACACGCGTGCGCACACATACACATATAAGTATGTATACATACATATATATATTATTATTATTATAGTGGCATTCATTCCATGGCGCTTTACATGTGAAAGGATATACATAGCACAAACAATTAGAGTAAATTTTGAACAATACAAGTGGGTGACTGGTACAGGAGGAGCGAGGACCCTGCCCGCGAGGGCTCACAATCTACATGGGTATATACAGTATAAATTCTAATGAACTACTAGAATATAAATTGTTCTGTAACTTTATAAGTCTGCTTCATTTGCTTTCCAAATATACACATATATGTATACACACATATTTATAATTTCTATGTACAATATAACATACACATACATGCACGTGCGCACACATTCACATATAAGTATATATACATACATATATATATACAGTATACATTTTAATGGACTACTAGAATATAAATTGTCCTGTAACTTTATTTTTACTTCCCAAATTCTGTGCTAATGCACTGCATAGAAAATGTAATATTAAGGAGGGGGCATAGGTATATGCAGCAGAACTGAATTTACTATTTAACTCTTAAGGAGATATATTGAGCCCCCGACTCCTGAAGATAATACAATCCAGTAGGTTTGCCAGTACTATATAAAATGCAAAAATTTATGTTGTGATATCACAATGGGAAACTGAGCTCTTCTAGATTTGTATTTCTTCATTCTTTTCCCATGTCCATCTGAGAATATCTTGGAATGGACTGTGAATAGTGATTACTGGAGAATTGCATAAATAATGATTTCTTAAGATTGTGCTATAAAAATTGCTCACTTTAGAAATGACATGTTTCAATCGCCAAAAAAGGGACTACTTCACTTTAGAAATGTTTAATAATGTGCAGTAAATTTCCACTTTCCCATGTATAGTCTGCACTGCGTTTTTTCCCACTATGTTTTTTGGACAGAAAAAAAAAGTAGCTTTTACTGTTTCAAGCAAAAGGAATGTGTTTTCGTGAAAACTTACACCCATTGTGCTTTTAACCCTCATTGGACTGGTCAATTTTTTTTTTTGCTTCCCTTCTGCAAAGAGTCATAGCATCTTCTGGTGACATAGCCCTATGCGGGCTTCTTTTTTGTGAAATGAGATATAATTCTGAATGACAAAATTAAATTTTATTGTAAAATATGCTGAAAAATGGGAAAAAAATTCCAAATGGGGTGAAATGAGAAAATACATGCAATTCTGCCATTGCTTTTTAGGTTTTGCTTTTACAGCATAATTGGAAGCATAATTCTCCCGGACAGTATAATTACAGTGATGCTAAACTTGTAGGATTTGGATAGTTTTATATTTTAGTGGTAGAAAAAAAAATCTGAAATTTGTAAGAATTTTTTTTTTTTCGTATTTTCCTTTTCTGAGACCCATAACTTTTATTTAAACTGATTTATCAATGGACTTATAAGACTCATTTTTTGCTTGCTGAGCTGATGTTTGTGGTGATACCATTTTGGGGCGTATAAAACTTATTGATCTCTTTTTATTGTATTTTTTGGGAACAAAGGTTACTGAAAAATTGGAAATCTGGAGTTTTGATTTATATTTTTTTAGTTTTTGGTGTTCAACATATGTTTTAACTAATTTTATATTTTCATAGACTAGACTGTTCTGGACCCGCGATACAAATTATGTTTTTTTATAATTTTTTTAAAATTTATTTTAACTGGAAAAAAGAAAGGGGGGTGATTTCAATTTTTATATAATTTAACATTATTTTGCAGTCCCCCTGAAAAATGGCTGAGCTTCAGAGGAGTACCAAGATGTTGGTGAAGGGGGCTTCAGCATGCCCCTGGATGCCATGCTAACCCATGGGTCTCTCATGATCACTGGGTGGGGGCGGGGTCAGTGGGCGACGATCAGCTTGCACATTGGTAGTTGTGCTATTGAAATACCCCTGTCAGAGATTAACTGCAGCATTTAAATAGTTAAAAAGCAGCGATCGCAGCTAGCGCTGGTCGCTGCTGTTACGGGCAGATGCAGACGGCATCTACCCTGTATAGAATGGACACAGCTCCTCAGCTAGCTATATACACGTGCACCCTGACTGTGACGTACATGTGTGGCAGGGCATGCAGAGGGTTAAAGATGCTGCAAAACTGTTAGTCTTTTAGATGTGTTTTCGCCTATAAACTTCTATAGGGATCCTAAAAAAATGTGTGTTAAATTGCAATTATGTTTTTAAGTAAAGAATAGAATTGTTGCATTTCTGCACAAAAACCCACAAATAAAATAAAAAATGCAACAAACAAAAAAAAAGTATAAAAATGCAGCAACAAATGCAATAAACATTACTGCAGAAAACAGGCAGAAAAAAGGCAGCAGGTAAGATTGCCTTGAAAGTATATATTACTTTAAAATATATAATTTTTTAAACATTGTTAACTCTCTTTAATGCTTTCCTGCATGATTCAAATATATAATAAAATACAATATAGTAATAAATAGAAGGCATCTTTCCAGCAGTTTCACACATGCTCAGCACGTTACCAGATTGGATGTTTTTTTGACATGCATCTCAATAAACAATACAATGTCACATATTAGCTCCATCTATATAAAATCATCACTTTTTCAAGATTTTTGGGGAATTTTTTCTCCTATTTTCCATGTTATTTGATGAGTGGTTGCTATTTTTAGGGTCCAGATGATGGATGTGAGAGAACAGGAAAATATTAATTCACTATCACTCCTTTTTATGCTTCAAGGGTGTCATTTATGGAAATACTTTATCCCTATAGATCTCGTTAATAATAAACAAGTGCCAAAAAAAATAACTATAGTTTATCTTGTGCTATTTTTTTCTCAGTGGTTTTGTTATTTATAGAAGACATTGGAAAATTTAAAAGCAAAAAACAAACAAAGCTAATCTAAATCTAAAAGGACCACTCATGAACCTCCATTCCTGCTGACTAGAGATGAGTGAACCCAAACTTAAAAGTTTGGGGTTCCTACCGGACAGTTAGTGTCCGGTGCTAAACTCCGAACGCGGACTTCTCCCGGAAGTCTATTGCAATGTTTGGAGTTCCGGGGGAAATCCGGGAGAGATAATTTTCCAGTTCAACAGTCTGGGGTTTTGGATCAGTGTTTCATCGGGTTCTGGTTTGGGTTCGGGTACAGTTCTGGTACCTGAACCGAACTTTGGAATAAAGTTCTGCTCGGGTACCAGAATCTGAACTTCCACGGGTCCGCTCATCCCCACAGTTGACCTATCTGCATGAGGCCTGATTCCGATGTCGGTGTGTCACGTACATACTCTACCAGTGTCTTACACCAATAGAACACATACACATTATAGTCTATGAGCATATTCACCACTGCATAAAAAAATATGGAGATGTCTGTTTTTCACCCTTTTCGCGGATCCCACACACCAATGCAAGTCAACTGGTCTGTGAAAATGAGTAGCACATGAATGCCATGTATGTTGCATCCTAACACTTTCCATTTTTTCTAAGAGAAGCTTTTTGTTTGCATATGAGAAATAAGGATGTCGCACTGATGGTAAAAATGGGCACACGGGGCAAAAATGGCTAAAAATTTGATTCAAAATAATGATGAAAAATTTTTTTTTCTTGTACGGAAAAAAACAGACATCTGAATGAGGTTTAACATATCACAGAGTATCTGAGCTATGATGGCAGTCCATACTAAATGTCTTCCCACTATAGCAATTAAGTCATCCTGACCTTATATTCCACGAAGCTGTGAAGATCCACCAGGACTTCTCTCAAGACCACATTGTGCCTTTTCTAGAAGATCTACTTGATTTTTAAAGGAAACTTTGAGGATACCTAATAACAGTTCTTAGTCCAAATGTACAAATAATACACCACAACATTTGTTAACCTCAAAGGACAGACTAAACATGGGAGGATCCAACCATTTACAATATAAAGTGACCTTTTCTTGTTCTTCATAAAGACACAAGAAAAGTCTGGCATTGTATGTATTGAAACCGCTTTGTCAATTTAACCCAACGCCTTTGTATGAACAGTGTAAGACTTTGTGATCTCTATAATGGGCTGATATTAAAATGTAACTAAACTAGCTATGAAAAGGTGTGATTATACTTCACAGAGGTGATACCTGTGGGCATGGACGTTTATATTTCCAAAATATTGAATGACAGGATGGCCGTCAGGTCGTTAAAATGTCACATGACACTGACAGGCGACGTCAAACTCTAATAAAAGGTTGCAGGTTGTTGGCTGACTCAGTTACTCAATTATTTGTTAAGCGATAGGGTTTCCTGGAATTATATTAAGTTTCATTTGAAATTAATAATCTATTTTAAGTTAGAGGTTTTCCGTCTTCCAAAAAAGTCCTATAAGTGAAGCATTTGAAATTCTGCTTGATGTTCTTTCTTTTTCAAGCAACAGCATGTTTCTATAGATGTACATCTAGGTATCATAAAGGAGAAGCATGAATATTTATGGCATGAAATAGATTTTATTAGAAAATATTCTTATTAAAATGACAATAGTGTAAAGTACATAGTAGAAACAACAAGACATGGGAAAAATGGATCAGGTCAAGCGACGCCATGTCCATACACAAATGGGCCCCAATATATCCAATATGGATGACACAGGTAAATATATGTGTATGAGTTACTATATCTGGGTAAGATTAAACAGCCTCAGTAGGAAGTATGCATCAATATTAGGATTACAGTAGAAATAATAATACCCATTGTGAGGAGCTGCCCACTTACTAAAGACTATGATACTTTTCCAGCAATGGACCACCATTTTTTGTCAATATTATTATTGTGTTTTATTATTGATTTACTTGTTATGTTTTATATAGTTCTGCTAACTTGTCAGTATGTGCACTAGATTCACTTGTAAAATGTCCAGCATGCCACTAATCTGTATCTCAGGAGAATCTAACCATTGTTCCAACAGCCAATAATCTCATTATGTGTGTGTAGATTGTAGACACAGGGGAGCTGTCACCACAGGGGGTCTTACATGCAGTCTCAGATGAAGGCTTCTAGAATATTCTTCATTGTTTTTTAGTGAACAGTAAATACTTAAGGGGGAGGGTGATCACTTCTGACCTGGGAGGGGACAGATCCCAGTAAAAGAAAGGAGTCATGTTTTAGGCAGATTGTGTGGAATGATTGAAGGAAGAGGATGGAGACTGTGGACTTGGAAGGATGGATAAAGATGTTACCATTATGGATTATGTCGTTTGGATTTAAACTTTCTTAAAAGGACTGCTGCTACTGGATATCTGTGCTTTCAGAGATACGAAATCTGTGGGCCAACCAAAAGTTGGGAGACAGTGAATATGGCCTTATACAAAGCAAGTGGAACTACTGAACCCAGATTGGGAACTTGAGGACTGAGAGAACTGTATTTTGGCCATTTACCTGGAATTGCTTTATTACCGTGGCTGTGATCAATAAAATATTGTTGCATCGTTAACCTGCCTAAGTGATTACTTACAACCCACAACCTCAGATCTTTACACCCATAGAGACTCACCACAAGACAGGAGGGGGCCCAAGAGGTAGGGCAGGTTGTCACTGAGGGCTACAGAGGTAACAGGTCATGCCCCAATGCGCGTTTCGCCTGGGAGCACAAGGGGCTTTCTCAAGAGGTGCTTCTTGGTATGTTGGTACATATTTCCTACTGAGGCTGTTTAATCTTACCCAGATATAGCAACTCATACACATATATATTTACCTGTGTCATCCATATTGGATATATTTGGGCCCCTTGTGTATGGACATGGTGTCGCTTGACCTGATCCATTTTTCCCGTGTCTTGTTGTTTCTACTATGTACTTTACACTATTGTTATTTTAATAAGAATATATTCTAATGAAATCTATTTTATGCCATAAATACTCATGTTTCTCCTTCATGATATCTTGCTGTTTGAGTTGGCTTCTTTGTGGTTTGGGCCCGGCATTGTTTTACCGGCCCCTTATTCCGCTTTGTATACAATATGTGGGTCTTTATTTCTTTATGTACATCTATGTGTCAAGAGGAAGACATGTTTCATTATAATGGTGAAAAAGTATCCGGCACTCCGTAGATAGACTTAAATTTTCAAATTTATTCCAGGGATATAAATATAGACAGGACAGCTTAGTTCGCAAAATCAACGTGTTTCAACTAGAGCACATGTGTCAAACTCCGGCCCGTGGGCCAAATTTGGCCTGCAGGGAGGTTTTATTTTGCCCTCGACACCAGAACTACCACCCCTATGTGGGGCCCATTATTCTGTATTGAAAACTATGTGGTGCCCATTATACTGTATAGAGGACTATGTGGGGCCTATTATTCTGTATGGAGGACTATGTGGGGCCGTTATACTGTATGGAGGACTATGTGGGACCTATTATTCTGTATGTCTGACTATGTGTGGCCTATTATTCGGTATGGAGGACTATGTGGGGCCTATTATTCTGTATGGAGGACTATGTGGGGCCCATTATACTGTATGGAGGGTTATGTGTGGCCTATTATTCTGTATGGAGGACTATGTAGAGCCTATTACACTGTATGGAGGACTATGTGGGCCTATTATTCTGTATGAAGGACTATGTGTGGCCTATTATTCTGTATGGAGGACTATGTGGGGCCTATTATTCTGTATGGAGGACTATGTGGGGCCCATTATACTGTATGGAGGACTATGTGGGGCCTATTATTCTGTATGGAGGACTCTGTAGAGCCTATTATTCTGTATGGAGGACTTTGCGGGGCCCTTTATAATGTATACTGTTTCGCCCGTGACTTTTTCCAAGTTTTTAATTTTGGTCCTCTATGTGTTTGAGTTTAACATCCCCGGACTAGAGGGTCTTAATCATGATTTTAGATCCTGTTGTCAAAACGTATTGGTTTTGCTGACTTAGCTGTCCTGCTCTGTCTATATTTATGTTCCTGAAATAAATTTTAAGATTTTAGTCCAACCACGGAGGGTTGGATACTCTTTCACCGTTAGTATCTGACAAGATCATGTGCCCATGAACCTGTTTGAGGACTATATGGAAAGACTGGTGAGCTGGAATCCCAATCCCATATTTCATTATAAAGTAAATTGTAAAAGAGCTTCCATATAAGAAATTCATCAAAGTTCACAATATTATGCTTGCATATTTCGCACCAACTTATTACGCACCTCTTTACAAACATTGTCATCACTATCTCTGTTGGGACTCAAAATCTAAATTTCCTATCAGTCTTTTAATGAAATACCCAGAGGAATCTCATGCAAACATTCAAACTCTATGTAGATACTAACCACTGAGCCAGCGTTACGTTTGAGCTCAATTTTGAGTATAAACATTCATATAGCATACATCCAACAGTGGCCAAAGTCTTGGTTGGTACCGTAGAATTTTTCCAATCTACATCTCCATTGCAAGTTTTAGAAAATATATTTACCTCCTGGTATACATTTTTTGGAGTGGCACTAGGAATAAGAAAGTACAGCCTATTGCATATAGAGATCCATATAGGCCAGACTGGAGGAAAAAAAGGACACTCTTTTTACCCTCCATCTAGTGAATGGGTCCTATCAAAATGTTGAACTTGTTGCAAGAAAGCAATATGATCTTAGCCTTTAAGTACAAAAACATAAAAGTATAAACTGTACTTATGTTATATCACCATTAGAGATGAAGAAATAAAGTCAATGCAAATAGATTTGGGAATAATACATAATAAATTATAGGGGAAGAGAGAGGTAGGAGATGAACCAGCAGCAGTGACAAACTAAGTGTGATCGATAATGATATGGTGTATCTGGCATCTGTCTTGTGACATTTGAATTGCAATTACAATTTTTTTCTTCATTCTTAATATAATAGAAAGCAGAAGCAAGACAGTACAATAGTTTTTCAGTTTTTACAGAAAAATTGAAAAGTCAGAAATATCAGACAGTGTGCTTATTTGTCACAAGTTACTGCTGAGATTTTGCATTACTTTTGCACTCATTTTTCTGAAGGAGGGAATAATTGTTTACAAAATAATCTAAATTATTATTTAAATCCTGACATTTAACTGTGACTGTCTACCTCAAAAAGTGTGCATGTCGAAATTATTTTTTTTTTGCGCATCTGGTTTACCAGTCAAATTGTTTATCCATACACACCATAGCAAAAGAGCGGCCTGTTTCAGATGCTTGGTTTTTAGTTGTATACTCACCAAGCAATTATTATTTTGACATTTTTTGCATGTCTGTTATTTCAGTCCAATTATACAACTGTAAATGCCACACCTACACTAAGCCCGGCTGCAATATTTTGCTCTTTTTATGTGTACCTAACTACCTACAATTGATTATATTCCCTTTGAAAATGTCATAGAAAAAAACAGCCTTACCAACACCAGGTAAGCTTACCAAAGCACAAGAAGGATGCGGCAGACCCCCATGATAAAGGCGGGGGCAGCACAGGTGCCAAATACTGATGCGACAGTCACCCCCTCCATGAATTGGCAGATATGCAAGCGGCTGTGTAATATTAACAATGCACTCAAATGCTGCTTATATAGGACGCCAGTCACACAGATAGGTGTAACGCACAGTGTCTGGCTTACAGCCTATTAATGACACCCATAATTTTAAATTGAGCAGGCTGCCCGGCACTATATATGTATACATCACAGGACAGACGCCCTAATTCACCTACCCAACAATAAAGGGCCTGGCCGCATTCTGCAAAAGATGGAAAATGTGCAATAAAAAGATGAAAAATAATGTATAAGATAAATACATTGCATGAGGTATTGGTCGATATTTTGGCCAAAATACGCAAGCTCGCAACCCAGGTCAAGCGTCCCCATACTTGCGAGTCCCTATGCTAAAATTAAAAACAGTTCACAGAAAAGGACAAAAATTGAAAAAAATGACAGAAAAATACAGCTTTACCAACAACAGGTCAGATTACCAAAGCACAAGCAGGACGCGGCAGACCCCCATGATAAAGGAGGGGGCTGCACAGGTGCGAAATACTGATGCGACAGCCACCCCCTCCATGAATTAGCAGATATGCAGCTTATATAGGACGCCAGTCACACAGATAAGTGTGGTGCACTGTGTCTGGCTTACAGCCTATTAATGATGCCCATAATTTTAAACTGAGTGGGCTGCCTGGCACTATATATGTGCACCTCACAGGACTGACGCCCTAATTCACCCACTCAACAATAAAGGGTCTGGCCGCATCCTGCAAAAAATGGAAAAATGTGTAATAAAAAGATGAAAAATGATGTATAAGATAAATAACGTAGGGACTCGCAAGCATGGGGACCCTTGACGTGAGTTGCGAGCTTGCGTATTTTGGCCAAAATATCGACCAATACCTCATGTAATGTATTTATCTTACACATTATTTACCCTTTATTGTTGGGTGGGTGAATTAGGGCGTCTGTCCTGTGTGGTGCATGTATATAGTGCGGGGCAGCCCGCTCAATTTAAAATTATGGGCGTCATTAATAGGCTGTAAGCCAGACACTGTGCACCACACCTATCTATGTGACTGGAGTCTTATATAAGCTGCATTTGTGTGCATTGTTAATACTGCACAGCCGCTTGCATGTCTGCCAATTCATGGAGGGGGTGGCTGTCGCATCAGTATTTCGCACTCCTTTATCATGTGGGTCTACCGCGTCCTGCTTGTGCTTTTGTAATCTGACCTGGTGTTGGTAAGGCTCTTTTTTTCTGTGATATTTTTTACATTTTTGTCCTTACCTGTGAGCTTTTTTTGAAAATGGTTGAATGACAGAGGTTAAAAAAAATTGTCAGAAGTTAATTATAGTGTTGTAAAAATGTACAGTAAAGGTTTAGCAATGACACGGAACAGTGAGGTACATAAGAAAGTAAATACAATATCATGGCTAAGTATATGACAGTTGCTAGCAGCAGCAGAAGCACTGGAACCAGCCATATAGCCAGTAGTACCACCAAAAACAGGCCACAATTGACTTCCTTTGCCTCTGTTAAGCGTGTTGATGAGGAAGAAGCAGGGAGCATTTTGTAAAATCTGGCACATCACTTGTTTCAGCAACAGAATAATGATGTTACCTCTGACAGCGACATCATCAGTTTTATCCAGTGTTCCACACAGAAAGATCTGTCTGATCACAAAAGACTAAAAGGGATAATTGGGGCATTTTTTACTTAAAAAAAAGCCATGAAAAGTCTGTCAGTGTGCTATGTTATTAAATGAGCTGAATGTTACTATTGGATTACTATCTGTTTCTATGGTGAGGTCACTTTGACATTACTAGGGCTGTGATTGTGTTAAGGAGATTGAAAGAGATTGTACACAGTCCTAGGAGACCTCAGAGTGTCATGTATGACTCTCTTGGGCAATTACAGCTCCCTCGATTCACTGAAAAATTTTTTTTTGGGGGGAAAAATTTGCTGAACTTGGCAAATTTGAATTTCTAAAGATTTGTTTATCTTTAATCATAAATTTTGTAATGACCAATTAAATAAGCTAACTTATTTTTACAGCACAGTAAACAGCAAAAAAAACAAAACAACACTTTGAATTTTAATAATTTCAGAATTTTGCTCCCCACTTAAAGGGAACCTGACAGCTGATGCATGCTGCCTGATCCATAGGCAGCATGTATAAGAGACTAGCTGCATGATTTCATCCATAAAGTATATGTTTAATTCTGAAACGTGGGGACCTATGTTTTTTACAACATAGTTTAAAAAAGTCTATCCCTATACACTCACTAAGGGAGAGACCTGTCACACCAAGGGAAGAGGGTGGAGAGAAGGCGAAGCCATCGTGAATCTGTCTGCCGATTACTCTCTCATTCAGCTCGATCCTCAGCTGCTTCTCCTGTCTGCTGCCCTGGATTGACAGGTCTCCTTATACATGCACTCAGGTAGAAACCTCTCACTTAAGGGGAGCAGGAGGGAAGAAGCCACCGGGGATCAGTTTGTATGACAAGTCTCTTGTGTGACTTGGTCCTCGGAAGCTTTTAAACTATGTTTTTCTCTGAAAGGCCTCAGTGTTTCAGAGTTAAATATATGTGGCTGAAATAATGTAGCCAGTGCCTGATACATGCAACCTGTTGATCGGGCAGCATTTATCATCTGTCAAGTTCCCTTTAACCCCTTTACGACATAGGGCGTATTAGTACGCCTTGTGCCATCACCCCCGGTTCAGTGAGGGCTCTGGCGCTGAGCCCGCACTGAACCGAGCACATGTCAGCTGATTCTTACAGCTGACATGTGCCCGCAACAGCCGCGGGTGGAATCGCGATCCACCCGCGGCTGTTAACATGCTAAATGCCGCTGTCAATCTCTGACAGCGGCATTTAACTCGCGCTTCGCGGAAGCGCGTCCTAAGCCCCGCCCATTGGCGACCCGTCACATGATCGCGGGTCGCCGATGGGTGGTCATGACAACCCTGGGTCTGCAGCAGACACCAGTGGTTGTCATGAGCTGGTCGCTATGAGCGCCACCTAGTGGTCGGCGCTCATAGCACAGGACCATTTATGCTGCATGCAGGGGATCTGCTTGTCCCCTGTATACAGTAAAGCCGATAAAATGAGTGCTGCTTCTATTCTCCTATGGAGACTATAGAAGCAAGCAAAAAATGAAAACATTTTTTTTTAAAAAATATAAAAAAAAATAAAAAAATATGAAAGTTTAAATCACCCCCCTTTCGCCCCATTCAAAATAAAATAATAAAAAAAAAAAACACATACACATATTTGGTATCGCCATCGCCGCGTTCAGAATCGCCAGATCTATCAACATGAAAAAAGAATTAATCCGATCAGTAAACGGTGTAACGAGAAAAAAATTCTAAACACCAGAATTATGTTTTTTGGTCGTCGCAAAATTGCAATAAAATGCAATAACGGGCGATCAAAACATCGGATCTACCCCACAATAACATAAAAAAAAAATGTCAGCTCGGTGTGCAAAAAATAAGCCCTCACCCGGCCCCAGATACCAAAAAATGGAGACACTATGGGTCTCGGAAAATGGCACCATTTTTTTTTTTTACCAAACTTCGGAATTTTTTTTCACCACTTAAATAAAATAGAACCTGTACATGTTTGGTGTCCACAAACTCATAATGACCTGGAGAATAATGGTGACAGGTCAGTTTTAGCATTCAGTGAACGTTGTAAAAAAAAAAAAAAAAAACTTCTGTGGTATTGCACTTTTTTGCAATTTCACGGCGCTTGGAATTTTTTTCCTGTTTTCCCGTACACGATATGGTAAAAAGAGTAATGGCATTGAAAATTACAACTCGTCCTGCAAAAAATAAGCCCTCACATGGCCATATTTACCAAAAAATAAAAACTCCATGGCTCTGGGAACAAGGGGAGCAAAAAACGAAAATGCAAAAACGGAAAATGCTCCGGTCCTTAAGGGGTATAATAATCTTATCATTATTGGTATCGTTGTAATTGTACTGATATGCATATTGTTATTTCCAGGTCATTTTTTTACTATATAATGTAAAAACAAGCCTAAAAAAAACCAATGGAATAATTATTATTTTTTTTTTTGCACCATTTTACCAAGCTTGGATTTTTTTCGCCCCATTTTCTAGTACATAGTATAGTAAAATGAATGGTGTCAGCACAATGAAAACTACAACTCATTCAGGAAAACACAACCCTTCATATGGCTATGTTGTTGTAAAAATGTAAAAAGTTTTCCTCTTGGAAGAAGGGTAAGAAAAAACAACCATGCAAAAGATAAACAATTGCCCTATCATAAAAGGGTTAACAAAGATCGGTCAGCACTCCTGATTATTAATTTATGCATTTCCTGGAGAAATAACATAGGAACAAAATGCATATATGTTTCACGGAATATAAAGTATTTAGTAAACAAAGCTTCTATTAAATCATATTTTTACAAAAACAAATTCCGGCAACTTGGTTTATGGGGTTCCATTCTTTAGCAGTATAAATATAAGCCACAAAATATTAACCTCTTTTCCCCTATGGAAAGTGCGAAACCTTTAGCTCCATGTAAGCACTTCATTTCTTAGCCCTGGGGACTGATTTCACTCATTAGACTCATTATCCATCTTCGTGCATATTTCGCTGTCCTGTATTTGAATATAATTGAGAACGGTGGCCTATCTCTTCATCGGATGAGGTAAACAATGACACCTCACGAGTTCACTTTAAAAAACGAGGCATGGACTTTTCTGTGCTAATCACCACTTTCAGATGAGTTGTCATCAGTGAGCAATGATTGAAACTGCGAGCGTGTAATCACTCTACCATAAAAAGACATGTCTTGACAGATAGTTTGTTTGCTTTAATAGTTCAAAACCAGAACCATTTCTGTCTGAATCTTCTCTCATCCTAAATGTTTAATTAAGCACTGTGAGACTTGTCACTACTGATATACTTCTTTCCAGTACATTAAACACCCTAATCCTTTACATTCCTTCTCAGTCTTCACTGCCAAGTCAAAAATCTATCCTCTAATACCGTATCCCACTTCCTGTTTCATCACGGTCTAAAGACCGAAATGGTAATAACAGGATATATTATGCTGCTTCATCATTGCCAATTACATGTCACAGTACATTCAACATTCAAAAGCTTTGAAATGACTTCTATAGTAAACTGTACCACACAAATTAAAGGGGTTGTCCATTTAAGAAAACATGTACAGCTGTGTTGCTCTAATATCATAAATATATAAACCTTGGGCTGAGTTCAGACTAACATATTTATGGTCCATATGTTATCTATGTGCCTATACATGGACAACACCCGGACCAGTGAAAGTCAATCGTCAATGGTATAATCCAGACAAATATTCTTTTGAACAGATATGCATTGTGTAAAAAAATAAAATAAAACGGGGAATACACTAATTCTCAACTCTAATTTTCAGAACAAATTCACCCAACCAGCCTGTTTCTATATGTTGTCTCATTTATAGACAGAGAATGGGGCTGGCTTCACAAGTGATATACCCCATCACTCCGTGCCCTTGGTAGATATGTATATTTCCATTATGTCAATGATCCAAAACACACATCTAAGGCCACTGTTGCATTTCATATAAATAATAGTGATGAGCGAGTGTGCTCATTTAACCCTTTCGCCGAGCACTCTCGGGTGCTTTCCGAGCATCTTCGGCGTGCTCATATATTACGTTCGAATCCCTGCATCTGCATGATTTATGGCTGTTTGTCAGCCTCAACACATGCAGAGATTGCCTGTTTGTTTAGGGAATCCTCACATGTGTTGAGGCTGTCTAACAGCCATAAATCATGCAGATGCAGGGACTCGAACTTAATATACGAGCACGCCGAAGATACTCGGAAAGCACCCAAGCATGCTCGTTGAAAGGGTTAAACGAGCACACTCGCTCATCACTAATAAATAACTTAGTACCCTATGTTATTTATATGCACTATTGCTTTTTACTTACAGCAGGGTATATGTTCATTTTGTTTCTACCTTGGGTTTTGTGTGTTTAATGGCCAGTGTGAACATGCTCCTACACATTGCACATATACCATCTTATACTCCAGTTCATTTCTTTTGGTTTTGCTTTAGGTTTGCATGCAGTGGTATAGGCTCCCTTTGCTTGAGCTGGGCATTATGTTTATATAGCTCCCCATTGCTGGGTGTCCACAGTTGGGCCCAGGTCCTGCTTGTCCTTTATTCACATTGAGGTCATTTTTGACACATGGTAAGGTTTTAATACTAGAGGTTACGACCGTCCCAATTGGATACACCTTTGTGCTAGTGGGATGGCTTTTACGCTTTTTTTCTATCAAAAACAGTGTTTCCTAAGTACCCTACAAGTTTCATGTATACCATCTTATACTCTGGTTTATTTCTTTCATTTTTTTATATATGACTAAAGAAGAACAGAGTGAAGTGATTCAGTGGACAAGTAAGTCTGAACACAATTCAACACCTATGGGGAATTCTAAAGAGACAAGTTGTCATCACTCCCCAGCCAGCATCGAAACATGTTCTATGAAACTCAGTCTTGTCAAAATTTTGGAAATTGTTCTTGAATTCAGTGAGTTATTGACTTCAGTCTTTCTTTTCAAAGGGGGTGTAGTCATTTATGTTGAGCAATGCAAGTAATTGAAAAGTGATTGCTCATCAAGAATAGAGATGAGCGTTGTTCTACTCGAACTGTTCGCCAATCTCAAATTCGAGCTGTTTTGGGCGGTGTTCGAGCCGGTCGGCGAACACGAACAATTTGAGAAAAATTCGGCTGTTCGAGGTTATGTTCGATAACTGTTCGTGCACCAAAATCATAACTGGATTTTTTCTCAGTAATGATGAAAATTAATGTTAATACGCAGTTTGAGTGTACAGCGGGGCGGGGGGAGGGGCAGGGGATGGATCTCTGCAGGAACGATGAAGATCTCCATTTTTTTTTCTCTTTCCCGCATTTGCAGTGGGGAGGTGCAATCTGTCAGCCTATCAGCAGCGCACACACGGAGCGAAGTGCTTTTTTTCACACAAGCAAGGGCATGTGTGATTGGCAGTGTATGTCACATGTCCTTGCCCTATAAGACCAAGCCATTTTCCCCGTCGCCACCATTTTCTCACTGCTGCAGCTGCGTGTTAGACGGCACCGCTGTTGCTGTGTGCGCTATACCTTGTTAATTTCAAGTCAATTTTCGCACAAATATACAGATAGCTTGGGAGTAGGGAATAGTTGTGATTGCAGTCCTTTTAAGGACTAGGTTACAGCATTTCCTACGACTTTTATCAAGCAGGTCTGTGCTCTTAAATAGATAGATTGTGGGAGTAAAGACTAATTGTAATTGGAATCCTTTTCAGGACTAGGTTACATCAGTTCCTATCAGTTTTTGCCAGGCAGGTCTGTGCCAGTGCTGTGCAAGTTTTTTTCACAGCATTTGGCTGAATCTAGCAAAGCTAATCCTTTTTGGCCTATTGCAGAGTGTGTTAGTCAGTGGAGTAGCCTATCTGTGTTGCAAGATATACCACCTGTGTATAGAATACCAATTTTTTTACTACACGTAGTGAAGTAAAATCTTTTGGGCATAGCATCATTCTATTAGTCCATCTATACTGACCTCCATCAGGTTGCAAATTAAAAATATTTTTTTTCTGCATCTAGCTCTGAAAAAATATTTGGGCTTCTAGCAGTGTGTGGGACTTGGTCTATTAGTCCATCTATACTGACCTCCATCAGGTTGCAAATTAAAAATAATTTTTTTCTTCATTTATCTCTGAAAAAATATTTGGGCTTCTAGCAGCGTGTGGGACTTGTTCTATTAGTCAATCTATACTGACCTCCATCAGGTTGCAAATTAAAAATAATTTTTTTCTGCATCTAACTCTGAAAAAATATTTGGGCTTCTAGCAGTGTGTGGGACTTGGTCTATTAGTCCATCTATACTGACCTCCATCAGGTTGCAAATTAAAAATAATTTTTTTCTGCATCTAGCTCTGAAAAAATATTTGGGCTTCTAGCAGTGTGTAGGACTTGGTCTATTAGTCCATCTATACTGACCTCCATCAGGTTGCAAATTGAATAAAAAAATTTTCTGCATCTAGCTCTGAAAAAATATTTGGGCTTCTAGCGGTGTGTGGGACTTGGTCTATTAGTCCATCTATACTGACCTCCATCAGGTTGCAAATTAAAAATAATTTTTTTCTGCATCTAGCTCTGAAAAAATATTTGGGCTTCTAGCAGTGTGTGGGACTTGGTCTATTAGTCCATCTATACTGACCTCCATCAGGTTGCAAATTAAAAATAATTTTTTTCTTCATTTAGCTCTGAAAAAATATTTGGGCTTCTAGCAGTGTGTGGGACTTGTTCTATTAGTCCTTCTATACTGACCTCCAGCAGGTTGCAAATTGAATATAATTTTTTTCTGCATCTAGCTCTGAAAAAATATTTGGGCTTCTAGCGGTGTGTGGGACTTGGTCTATTAGTCCATCTATACTGACCTCCATCAGGTTGCAAATTAAAAATAATTTTTTTCTGCATCTAGCTCTGAAAAAATATTTGGGCTTCTAGCAGTGTGTGGGACTTGGTCTATTAGTCCATCTATACTGACCTCCATCAGGTTGCAAATTAAAAATAATTTTTTTCGTCATTTATCTCTGAAAAAATATTTGGGCTTCTAGCAGCGTGTGGGACTTGTTCTATTAGTCCATCTATACTGACCTCCATCAGGTTGCAAATTAAAAATAATTTTTTTCTGCATCTAGCTCTGAAAAAATATTTGGGCTTCTAGCAGTGTGTGGGACTTGGTCTATTAGTCCATCTATACTGACCTCCATCAGGTTGCAAATTAAAAATATTTTTTTTCTTCATTTATCTCTGAAAAAATATTTGGGCTTCTAGCAGCGTGTGGGACTTGTTCTATTAGTCCATCTATACTGACCTCCATCAGGTTGCAAATTAAAAATAATTTTTTTCTGCATCTAGCTCTGAAAAAATATTTGGGCTTCTAGCAGTGTGTGGGACTTGGTCTATTAGTCCATCTATACTGACCTCCATCAGGTTGCAAATTAAAAATAATTTTTTTCTTCATTTAGCTCTGAAAAAATATTTGGGCTTCTAGCAGTGTGTGGGACTTGTTCTATTAGTCCTTCTATACTGACCTCCAGCAGGTTGCAAATTGAATATAATTTTTTTCTGCATCTAGCTCTGAAAAAATATTTGGGCTTCTAGCGGTGTGTGGGACTTGGTCTATTAGTCCATCTATACTGACCTCCATCAGGTTGCAAATTAAAAATAATTTTTTTCTGCATCTAACCCAGCCAATAGTTTTGGCCTAATACCACAGTTTGGCCACTCAGCTCTGCTCGGTTACCATCCATTGTTTTTTTGTGCAAACAACTCCAGAGTTGTGAATTAGTTAACCACCAAAATGAGTGGAAAAAGGCCTGCTGCTGGTGGAAAGGGGAATAGGCGTGTTGGGAAGGGGAAAAAAGGTTGTGTCCGTGGGGTAGGTGCAGAAGAAAGACCATCTTCCAGCCAAACTAAAATGTCTACTTCTTTTAGCGGACAATGTGATAAGATCCCTTTCTTACGGCCACGCCAATCGCTACAAATTCCAGATGAGGCACAAAAACAGCAGGTGCTTCAACGGATATCAAGTGCTCCTTTAAGTGGGCTCTCCTCCACATCAACTTCAACATCACAAATACTCCAGTCCTCAAAGGTGTCACCCAAATCGCACTTGCTTCCTCACAGCTCCCAAATCTCCAGCTGCCCGTCTGAGTATGAGGTAGAACAGATGGTTGAGTCTGCAGAGCTGTTTACTCATACTATAGCCTGGGAATCAGAGGTCGACTCCAGCGCTTCTGTGAATCCAGACCAGGAAATGATCTGCACTGATGCCCAGAATCTTTATGAGTCGGATCCAGGACCAGACGCAGAAGGTTCTGACCATAATGTAGACCCTCATTCCCAAACTGTAACTCCTGTTGGTGGAGACAATGAGGAAGACGATGATAAGACTCAAATACCTGATTGGAGCGACAACTTTAGTTTTTTGTCAGGGCAGGAACAGGTTGGCTCTGAGGACGACGGGTGTGATAACGCACAGGGTGATGATGATGAGGTCGGAGATCCCACTTACTGTCAACCCACAGTCAGCCAAGAGATGAGGTCAGCAGAGGAGGTGGAGGAAGATGCTAGTGACGACGAGGTCAGGTTGCGCCTTCCTGGACAGAGACGTAGTACTGGAAGCACGTCAACAACTGCATCCTCAAACACAACTCTGCCTCTCACCACAAGTCGTGGTGGCTCTTCAGGTCGCATGGGTGCTAAGCCTTGCATAGCCTGGGCATTTTTTCAGATCGATAAAGATGACCCAACTCGTGTTATCTGTAACATTTGTCAGCAAAAGCTAAGTAGAGGCCAAAAAATACATAGTTTGAGTACTTCATGCATGAACCGGCACATGGACATGAAGCATAAGTTGCAGTGGGAAGCTCAGTGTGCTACAATGCGGCCTAGCCGGCCGGGCCAACCACCGTCTGCCATATCTTGTGCATCCGCGGCCTCTTCATCCTCTGTGACTGGGGGGACAGCAGTCACACCTGTTTTGGGGCGCAGACCTGCCACCTCTTTACCCGCAACAGCCAGCGTGATTGGCAGGTCATCATTTTCTTTGGAGGTGGTAACACCAGCTGGTCTTGAGCGCTGTCCGACATCGATAGCACCACCTTTGGATCAAGGCAACCTAACATGTCCGCCTGCATCTTCCTCACAGACCGGCAGTTTGCCGGGGACACCCTTATCAACCCCGTCTAAGCACAATAGCCAGCCCTCGGTCCCTCAGATGTGGACAAGTAAAAGACCATTTCCTCCTAGCCATGAGAAAGCTAAGAGGTTGAATTTCACCATCTGCAAGCTCTTGGCTACAGAAATGCTGCCTTTCCGCCTGGTGGACACAGAGGATTTTCGAGACCTTATGTCCGTCGCAGTGCCCCAGTACCAGATGCCCAGTCGGCACTACTTCTCATGCTGGTGGAGCGCTGGCACACCTTTCTTTGTCGCACACAACATCACCGCTTCTTTGAGAAACTCTGTGTGTGACAGGGTGCATTTCACCACAGACACTTGGACGAGTAGGCATGGACAGGGGCGTTACATGTCGCTGACTGGGCACTGGGTAACTATGGTGACAGCAGGACAAGGGGCTGCTGTCCAAGTCTTGCCGTCCCCACGAGTTGTGCGTCAATCCTCTTTATGTCAAAGTTCCTCCACTGCTTCTGCCTCCTCAACCTCCTCTCGGTCTTCCACCTGCACCCAAAGCCTGTCTGGTCATGCCACAAGCTTTCTAACTGCGCAGAAGGGATCCTGCACACCTCCTTACTATGCTGGCAGTAGGGCTCAACGTCATCAGGCGGTTTTTACATTGAAATGTCTGGGAAATGTGAGTCACACAGCTGAGGAGTTGTGGTCAGCTCTGGAGAACCAATTTCATGAATGGTTGTCTCCACTGGACCTGAAACCAGGGAAGGCCGTGTGCGACAATGCTGCCAACCTGGGTGCGGCCCTTCGCCGGGGCAATGTCACACACGTGCCTTGTATGGCTCACGTGTTGAACCTGGTTGTCCAGCAATTTTTAGCCCACTATCCCAGACTAGATGGCCTTCTGCAGAGGGCACGGTCGCTGTGTGCTCACTTCCGCCGTTCGCATCCCGCAGCTCAGCGACTTACATCTCTACAGAAGTCGTTGGGCCTGCCACTTCACCGGCTAAAATGCGATGTGCCTACCTGGTGGAATTCAACTCTGCACATGTTGCAGCGACTGTGGCAGCACCGACAAGCCCTGGTGCAATACGTTCTGACGTATAGCCTGGGCCAACGAGATTCAGAGGTGGGGCAAATCACGCTGGAGGAGTGGTCTCAGATCAGGGACCTATGCACCCTTCTGCACAGTTTTGAAATGGCGACGAAGATGTTTAGTGCTGACGATGCCATTATCAGCATGACTATTCCGGTGATTTACATGCTGGAGCACATGTTAAACAGAATTCGGAGTCAGGTGGTGGCACAAGAGGAGGTGGAGGAAGTAGAGGAGGAGGAGTTGTATGCGGAAGGGCTAACATCTGCAAGGTCCAGACGGTCGGCAGCACCAAGGCGGCAGGCATGTGAGGGTGGGGGAGATGATTTTTCCAGGGCGCATGGTAGCAGCCAAACTAGTGAGGAAGATGCAGGAGCCCAGGAAGAAGTGGAGGACGAACTGATGGAAGACTCATCAGATGAGGGAGACCTTGATCACATTTCTGTTGTGCGAGGTTGGGGGGAGAGGACAGAGGAAGGAAGCATGATTGTTACCTCTCCACCAACACAACAGGGACTTGGTGCTCCTGGATGCGCAACACACATGAGTGCCTTCTTGCTGCACTACCTGCAACATGACCCTCGAATTGTGAGAATTAGAAATAATCCTGACTACTGGGTTGCCACACTGTTAGATCCCCGGTACAAAAGTAAATTTGCAGAAATTATTCCTGCCATAGAAAGGGATGCACGCATGCAGGAGTATCAGCAGAGACTGTTGCAGAATCTTACATGTGCTTTTCCACAAAATACCAGTGGTGCACGTAGTGAATCTCACAGTTCCAACTTGCCAACCGTGGGACCGTCAAGTGTTCAGCACTCAAACCGTAACAGAACCACAGTATCTGCTGGTAACATCAATTTTGCGGAATCATTTCACCACTTTTTTAGCCCATCCTTTGCAAGGCCACAGGAGATAGTCAACGCCTAGAGATGATGGTACAGGAGTATCTCCAAGTAAACATTGAAGCCACGACTGTGTCACTGGACCCTTGCTCTTTTTGGGCTTCCAATCTGGATAAATGGCCGGAGCTAGCCACTTACGCCTTGGAGATCTTGTCATGCCCCGCAGCCAGCGTTCTGTCTGAACGTGTGTTCAGCGCTGCTGGTGGTGTGCTGACAGATAAGCGCACGCGGCTCTCCACTGATAATGTAGACAGACTCACGTTCATAAAGATGAACAAATCATGGATCCGAAACGACTTTTCTACCCCTGTGTCATCCTGGGGAGAGTAAAAGCTTGATGATTGGTTAAAATCACCCTACCAACCGTTTTAAGCTTTCAAATTACTAATCATGTTTATCTGTATCTTGACTGGAAAATAATTTGGGCTTTGTAGCAGTGTGCTGCACTGATCCTATTAGGCCATCTATAATAAGCTTCACCAGATTTAAAATTAAAAATAATTTTTAGCTGCATCTAGCCCGGAAAATAATTTTGGGGCTCCGAGATGCGCAAGACACATAAGTGCCTTCTTGCTGCACTACCTGCAGCATGACCCTCATATTGTCAGAATTCGAAGTAATCATGACTACTGGGTTGCCACACTCTTAGATCCCCCAAACTTTTCGATCAACCTTTTCATTTTAATAAAGACCAAAAAAATGGTCATTTTTGAAATTATAAGCATTAGCAGGTTGTTAGAAACTGAAATCAAACAGTTTTCAACTCAAAACTTTATTCTAGGTGATGTTACATTTTCACATAGGACCCCTTGTTCGAAAGGAGCTTCTGAACTCTCTCGTCCATTGAATTTGTCAGGTTTTGGATGGTTTCTGCTTCAATTGTTTTGCATGAGGACAGAATACCCTCCCAGAGCTGTTGCTTAGATGTGAACTGCCTCCCGCCATCATAGACACTCCTTTTAATGATGCTCCAAAGGTTCTGAATGGGGTAGAGGTCAGGGGAGCATGGGGGTCACACCATAAGTTTGTCCCCTTTTATGCCCATATCAGCCAGAGATGCAGATGTTTTATGTGCAGCATGAGATGGTGCATTATCATGCAGAAAAATGATCTTGCTGTGAAATACACGGTTCTTCTTCTTGAACCATGGCAGGAAGTGCTGTTTGAGAAAATCCACATACATTATGGAGTTCATCTTTAGCGCCTTCAGGGATCCTAAAGGGGCCGACAATCTCTCTCCCCATGATTCCAGCCCAAAACATTACTCCACCTCCTCCTTGTTGGCGCTGTAGCCGTGTTTGCGTGGGGTGTCCATCAACCAGCCATCCTCCACTCCATTCATCTGGACCATCGAGCGCTGCACGGCACTCATCCGTGAACAAAACAGTTTTGAAATCAGTCTTCATGTAATGTTTGGCCCACTGGAGCCGTTTCTGCTTGTGTGAAGTGGATAGAGGAGGTCGACAGGATGGCGTATGCACAGCTGCAAACCTCTGAAGGACCCTGCATCTTGTTGTTCGGGGGACGTTGGAGGCACAAGCAGCTTCAAAAACTTGTCTGCTGCTATGACAAGGCTTTTTTGCCGCTGCTCTTTCAACCTGACGTAATTGCCTGTAGGAAAGAGTCCTCAATTTGCCCTTATCAGCACGCACACGTGTGTACTGTGAATCAGCTACATACTTCTTGATTGCCAAGACACTTCATCCTGATCATCGCACAATGTTGATTGTAGTCATGCCTTGACCTAAACACTCCACAATTTGTTGCTTCTCAGCAGCCGACACATCCTTTTTCTTTCCCATTTTGGCAGAAAATGTAGGCTGCTTAATAATGTGAGAGAGCCTTCTTAAGTAGTCTTGCCTTTCATTGGACACACCTGCCAAACTAATTAGCAGAGGTGTCTGCAATTGCTTACAGTGATATAAAGAGCCCTGACACACATCACCATCAATGAGTTTAACTGACAAACAAACAAATTCTTCCCTTATCACTCCTAAACACTTTTTGCATAATAATTTGGAACGCGGTGTACATGTGCTTTTCCACAAAACACCAGTGGTTCACGTAGTGAATCTTACAGTTCTAACTTGCCAACCGTGGTCTGTATGGAATTGTTCAATAAAGGGCCCAAAATTAAGATAACATAGATGGGAGAGGTCTCTATGAATAGGAATTCCTAAGTATTTGATACCCTGTGAGGGCCAGGCAAAGGGAAAGTTGGACTGGATGGAATCCTATATGGATTTAGGGAGGGAGACATCGAGGGCCTCAGACTTCGCTGCATTGATTTTAAAATTTTACCATGTAACAAAGTGATCTATTTCAGCCATAACAGCAGGGATGGATATATGTGATTGAGTGATATATACTAGGACATCATCAGCAAATAGAGAGCACTTGTACTCGGTGCCTCCCACCTCAATCCACCTAATATTGGGGTTATGGCGAATTGATGAGAGCAGGTGCTCCGTCACTAGGATGTATAAGAGAGGGGACAGAGGACATCCCTGCCTTGTCCCATTGGTGATTGTGAAAGGTGATGAAAATGTTCTGACGCACCCCCTGGGCCTTGGGACACCCGGAGCCGGACCCTTTTTGGTGGATGCTGGTGGTTGTAGTCTTCGTGGCGGCGATCCGGTTCCGTGGCTCAGGGCGGTCAAACCAGTGGCGGAACTATTTATGTGGTTTTGATGTTTAAATGTCCGACTACGCCACCCGTGGATTGCGGTCAGAGTGAACCGCCGCTACAGGGCAGACCGCTAAGGCTGGTGTTGTGGGTGCAGCAGAGCGTAGCATAACTCCCCACGGGAGGAGTATAGCCTCAAGGCAGTGTATGCGGAGGATGGGGGTGATGGTGCAGGGCAGCAGCAGTAACGACACGGAGTCAGTGATGCAGTTCAGGGCCTTTACTCACAGTTCTTATTATCCAGACCACGTCTGCAGGTAACGGCTGCCCACGTCGTACTGTGCTCACCAGGTGAGGGGCTCAGACAACTCCCAGATAACTTTGGAGCACTTCACAGGACCCCCTTTGTGTGTCCTTTGTCTGGCCTTTCTTACCAACACTTCTGTCCGGCTGCCTCGGGCCTCCTCTTGGTAAACTTGGCGCCAGTTTCCCTGACCCTATGTGGTGCCTTCCTAGCGGGTGGAGCAAGGGGCTGCGCCACATAAAATGTCAGAGCCTCCGGTTTCTAGCTGAGGGTCGTTTCCTGCCTCCACTAGTTCGGGGACCGGTCTCCCCCTTTGGCCTGACCCCTCCACGCAGGTGGATTCGGGCGTGCGGTGGCGACTCGCCCGTCCGCACCCCTGGGATCCCTTCATTCCTCGTTCCTGGAGCCTTCTCCGCTCCTCTTCCTTCCTTCTCCCTCTTGCAGGCCTGGGCCTCTGTTACTAGGCCCGCCTACGGAGCAGAGCTCATGCAGAGCCCCTGCTCCCTGCCACTTCTGCTCAGACTTCTCTGCACTGAACTAAGATGGTGCCCACCTTTTATACTCCCTTCTCAATGCACCCAGGAACTGCTTCCTCCCTGCTCCTGCACTGCAGGGTTCCCCTTCCTCAGTGTTCCCTCCCCCCACTCCAGCCAGGGACAGGGACTGTCGTGCCCATCTCAGGGGCATATTGGTCGCCCTGCCCCACGGCAATGTGGTGTAATGCATGCAGGTGTCGGGTCCTGATCCACACTCCATCCTTATCTGAGAGTGAGATATCACACCTCTGGGTGAGGTGCAATACGTCTGTAGCAACCGAGCCCTCGGTGCTACAGTTCCATTTATCTTCAGCCTAGGTGACGTATTGTGATACAGGGCCGTGATTTTGGCTATAAAAGGGTCCCCTAGACCCCTACCCCAAGCTTTTTAAGAGAATCATATATGGCGTGCCAGGAGACTCTATGGAATGCTTTCTCAGCATCCAACGAGAGTATCTACTTACAAATTTTTAACTGCATCTAGCCCAGGAAATACTTTGTGCCTAGTAGCAGTGTCTGCTAGTCAGCGGATTATCCCGGCTGTTAAGCAAGCTACACCACCTGTAGTTTGGACGCTTAATTTTTTCAAAGGAAATGCTTCGGGACCACGGGATACTCAGTGAAGAGCATCAGGAGGCACCCCAAGGCATAGGGGCTGGGACTGGCACTAGGATGCCTTGCGGTGGACAGCCGAGCTCGATCCTTATAAAAGCTTTTTAACTGCAGCAGCTTTAGTGGACGCTACTGGAGCTGGAATTACGCGGCTGCTGGCATGAGACTTGCCCTCCAATAGATCCTTGTAAATGGATTTAAAGTGTATTCATTCAAATTAGAGGGACAATTTAAATTAAAAAGCTTAGAGCTGCCTCCACCACAGGGGGGCTCTCTCGACCCACCAGCGGACAGGCACCAGTATTGGGAGAGGGGGGCTGGCCGTCAGGGTTCACCGCGCCTCTGGCACAAACCCGGCGACACGGAGGTGGCACGGGCAGGAGCGGACTGGCCGTCTCGGCTTCTCACTTTTTGGATTTTAGAAGGGCATGACATGCCTATATCTGTGTCTCCCCCTCCTTTTACTCCTCCACCTCTTTTCTTTTCGCATGACTATATGTACTTGTCACTTTTCCATGTGTTAGTTGTGTCTTCTGAGCAGTTTGTCAGCTTTTGGACACCTTTGAAGGTGTTTTCTATGTGTTTCTATGTGTTTTTGTTTGCCTGCCATTGGTTTTAACGGTGTTCGAAGGTGTTCGACGAACAGTTCGACGAACAGTTCGGCGAACACACGGGTGTTCGACGAACCGAACTCGAACACTACGGGGGTGGCTCAACACTAATCAAGATCAAGTACATGCAGTTGTTTTCAACTCCCAATCCTGGCTTCTCATAGGGTAGTGGCTATAGAGAAGGAAGTTGTTTACAGGTTCCTACCACTCAAAAAGATAAGGAGTGAGACTAACCATGAATGGACCCTCTCTACAGTGACCCCATAGCAGTTATATAAGCTGTCTATGTGCAATGCATAGAGGACAAAGTAGTTGTAAAATGGGATTAAAGCCCAAAATACATGAACTCTTGTATTTTTATCAAAACACATTGTTGTCCACTGTAAAGATGTACAATGTACCGTACATTACAGACTTATTTCTTTATCACTATGATAACTCAATTGTGTACTGTAGACTAATAGATCTGTACACAAACACTTTATGGGCAGCTTTGCATCTCACTATGTTGTTATACTTGACATCAACGTACTTCTCAGAAGCTCTTAGCCACGTAAAATACAATAGAATTATACACAAAGGTTCCTTCATCAGACATCTAACTACAATGACCTTTTGACTTCCCAAGTGCAGATTCGAAAAGAAGTGGGTTTTTAGATAACATAAGATCAGCAGTACCTCTATAGACCCATTACAATGGCAAACCCTACTTCTATGGATGTGGTGGGGGTTTTGAAGCAACCTCACAGCACCATTAGGGTTCTGGTATTACAACTGTGATTTTGAAAGTAGACCAATTAATTTTGAGTTTTGATGGTATGATTGTATTCAGAATAGCTATTAGAAATGTAAATTTTCTGTATTGTATGATATTTCCTTTATATATGAATACTTTGACTGTAAAAGGCTTGTTGGGTTGTACTTGCTAGTATATCTTTTTACTTTTTGGATCTTAAAGTGAATGATGAAGGTCCACTGAGGTGTTTTTATCTTTGGGCTAAACCCAGAAGTGGAATGTAAGTGACTCCCTGGCATTCCCAATTAAACAATTAAAAGTCCGATAGGCAACGGTCAGGGTAAGCAGAGTACATTCACAACTGAAGAGGGGGAAAAGGTCAGGGCTGGAAGTACTCAGGCAAAATGATAGGTATGATGGAGATCAGGAAAGGTAGCAGACAAAAAAATGCAAATTGGGGCATATAAATAAATATAGTCAAAATATTCTCCTATTTACCACTAGTGCCAAGTTTTTTTTTCAATAGTTTACAAGGGACAGGATCCTACTTGTGCACCTTATATAGGAATGCCGTGGTACTACTTTACTGATCTCTTGCAGTTTAAGCAGGCTGCCAATCAACCGACAAACGAGCAAAGCTTCGTAATCACATAGCCAAAAATTTGCCAGAAATCATAGATAAACAAGTGTTATAGAAAACCAAAAATAAATGAGAAAGTGATACACAGTATACCTTTAGCTCACAATACTTACAGGATTTACAGTATATAGACTATAAGAGTCTGCCCACACACCGCCAACTATCTGACTTTTTTTTATTCCAAGAACCGGACCAAACTCCTCTATTTAATCAACTATTTGCCTTGTACATTTACACACTATTGTCGACCCCCCTGCTGACACTTATGTTCCAAGGGCAGAAAAATTGCAATATTTTGTTAATCATTATTAACCTATATTACTGAATAGTAAACCCCAAAATATTACCAGTACTATTAAAATTAAAAATATAATTTTTATTAAGTTACAATTTTAAAAATAAACAAAAAAACAAAAAAACAATAGATTAAGTCAATTGGTGTAAGGTGAAGAATGTATAATAATAATAATAATAATAGTGTTTTAACTGATTATTTTTTATTTTACAGTTGGATATGATGTTATTCCTGATGTTTCCGTCTCCTTTTTCCTTCTTTGGGATGATACAGACCCTATATACAGTTAGGTCCATATATATTTGGACAGAGACAACATTTTTCTAATTTTGGTTCTAGACATTACCACAATGAATTTTAAACAAAACAATTCAGATGCAGTTGAAGTTCAGACTTTCAGCTTTCATTTGAGGGTAACCACATTAAAATTGGATGAAGGGTTTAGGAGTTTCAGCTCCTTAACATGTGCCACCCTGTTTTTAAAGGGACCCAAAGTAATTCGACAGATTAAATAATTGTAAATAAAATGTTCATTTCTAGTACTTGGTTGAAAACCCTTTGTTGGCAATAACTGCCTGATGTCTTGAACTCATGGACATCACCAGACACTGTGTTTCCTCCTTTTTGATGCTCTGCCAAGCCTTCACTGCGGTGGTTTTCAGTTGCTGTTTGTTTGTGGGCCTTTCTGTCTGAAGTTTAGTCTTTAACAAGTGAAATGCATGCTCAATTGGGTTGATATCAGGTGATTGACTTGGCCATTCAAGAACCGTCCACTTCTTTGCTTTAATAAACTCCTGGGTTGCTTTGGCTTTGTTTTGGGTCATTGTCCATCTGTAGTATGAAACGACGACCAATCAGTTTGGCTGAATTTGGCTGTATCTGAGCACACAGTATGGCTCTGAAGACATCAGAATTCATTCGGCTGCTTCTGTCCTGTGTCACATCATCAATAAACACTAGTGACCCAGTGCCACTGGCAGCCATGCATGCCCAAGCCATCACACTGCCTCCGCCGTGTTTTACAGATGATGTGGTATGCTTGGGATCATGAGCTGTACCAAGCCTTTGCCATACTTTTCTCTTTCCATCATTCTGGTAGAGGTTGATCTTGGTTTCATCTGACCAAAGAATGTTCTTCCAGAACTGTGCTGGCTTTTTTAGATGTTTTTTAGCAAAGTCCAGTCTAGCCTTTTTATTCTTGATGCTTATGAGTGGCTTGCACCGTGCAGTGAACACTCTGTATTTACTTTCATGCAGTCTTCTCTTTATGGTAGATTTGGATATTGATACGCCTACCTCCTGGAGAGTGTTGTTCACTTGGTTGGCTGTTGTGAAGGGGTTTCTCTTCACCATGGAGATTATTCTGCGATTATCCACCACTGTTGTCATCTGTGGGCACCCAGGTCTTTTTGCATTGATGAGTTCACCAGTGCTTTCTTTCTTTCTCAGGATGTACCAAACTGTACATTTTGCCACTCCTAATATTGTAGCAATTTCTCGGATGGGTTTTTTCTGTTTTTGCAGCTTAAGGATGGCTTGCTTCACCTGCATGGAGAGCTCCTTTGACCGCATGTTTACTTCACAGCAAAACCTTCCAAATGCAAGCACCACACCTTAAATCAACTCCAGGCCTTTTATCTGCTTAATTGAGAATGACATAACGAAGGGATTGCCCACACCTGTCCATGAAATAGCCTTGGAGTCAATTGTCCAATTACTTTTGGTCCCTTTAAAAACAGGGTGGCACATATTAAGGAGCTGAAACTCCTAAACCCTTCATCCAATTTTAATGTGGATACCCTCAAATGAAAGCTAAAAGTCTGAACTTCAACTGCATCTGAATTGTTTTGTTTAAAATTCATTGCGGTAATGTCTAGAACCAGAATTAGAAAAATGTCTCTGTCCAAATATATATGGACCTAACTGTATATCTTATTATGTGATCTTTGGGGAAGAATGTAACGCAGATGGTGGTGGATCTAATCTCTCATTTAGGAACAGCGATGAAAATACATTATAATCAGTTTACAAAAATTGTGGTCAAATATTTATGTAAGATTGTTACTATTTGTTCCTTCTCCCATTTTTTGATATATTCATATATGCCTTTTTCTCTATCTTTTCTTTCTTTCTTCTTTTTCCCTTCCCTTTCTCCTTCTTTTTCCCTTTTTCTTTCTTTTTTATCCCCCAATTTTAACCACTTTACAGACTGTGCTGTATTAGTACGCACAGGCTGTAATTCCCCGGTTCAGTGAGGGCTCCGGCGGTGAGCCCGCACTGAACCGAGCACATGTCAGCTGATTATTACAGCTGACATGTGCCCGCAACAGCCGTGGGTGGAATTGCGATCCACCCGCGGCTGTTAACATGTTAAATGCCGCTGTCAATCTCCGACAGTGGCATTTAACCCGCGCTTCCGGGAAGCGCGTCCTAAGCCCCGCCCATCGGCGACCCCTGTCACGTGATCGCTTGTCACTGATGGGCGGGAATGACAACCCAGGGTCTGCAGCAGACGCCTGCGGTTGTCTTGAGCTGGTCGCTATGAGCGCCACCTAGTGGTCGGCGCTCATAGCACAGGACCATTTCTGCTGCATTCAGGGGATCTGCTGATCCCCTGTATGTAGCAGAGGTGATCAGACAGTTGCTGCTTCTAGTCTCCTATGGATACTATAGAAGCAAGCAAAAAGTGAAAAAAAAAGTTTTTAAAAATATAAAAAAAATAAAAAAAATATAAAAATTTAAATCACCCACCTTTTGCCCCATTCAAAATAAAATAATAAAAAAAACCCCTACATAGACTTATTTGGTATCGCTGAGTTCAGAATCGCCCGATCTATCAATATGAAAAAAGAATTAATCCGATTGGTAAACGGCGTAACGAGAAAAAAATTCTAAACGCTAGAATTATGTTTTTTGGTCGCCGCAAAATTGAAATAAAATGCAATAACGGGCGATCAAAACATCGGATTTACCCCAAAATGTTATCAATAAAAAGGTCAGCCCAGCGCGCAAAAAATAAGCCCTCACTCAGCCCCAGATTCTGAAAAATGGAGACGCTACGGGCCTTGGAAAATGGAGCTTTTTTTTTTTTTTATCAAATTTTGGAATTTTTTTTCACCACTTAAATAAAAAAGAACCTATACATTTAGTATCTACGAACTCATAATGACCTGGAGAATAAGAATGGCATCTCAGTTTTAGCATTCATTGAACGTGGTAAAAAAATAAATAAAAAACAACTGTGGTATTGCACTTTTTTTGCAATTTCACCGCACTTGGAATTTTTTTCCTGTTTTCCCGTACACGATATGGTAAAACTAGTAATGGCATTGAAAAGGACAACTCGTCCCACAAAAAATAAGCCCTCACATGGCCATATTGACCAAAAAATAAAAACGCTATTGCTCTGGGAACAAGGGGAGCAAAAAACGAAAATGCAAAAACGACAAATCCCAAGGTTGCGAAGGGGTTAACACTTACGTGCGTTTTCCAATAGCACAGTAGTGGGGAATAGGATTTGTTCGGGTCTGCCCTCAGTTTTTCCCATAAAAAATATGGCCGCTTGGGTGTGCGCGCGCGCACTGGGTCTCCGCACCGCTGCTGTCACCGAAGGCATCCCTACGATGTGACGCGGGTGCTGACGTCACAGGAAACTTTTCCTTGACTCGCGCCGCCATCGCGATTGCCGGAAGTGACGTGCGGGCGGCTGGGGATCCAAGGCGCGTGCGCCGATACCGGAGGAAGAATGCTCTAACTACACTTGTGAGGGGATATATAAGGAGGCACAAACGCATACATACCACACCGCCCCCCAAGGAAGCCCATCACGCGAAACGCGTGTCGGAGCGACGATTACGGTCGGACACACATCTTTGCCATGGGTAAGCTTCATTCCTTTAACATAGTTTGAGAGTTCTATGGTTAGGTACTATGACTTTATATGTACCATATACCCCCTTGCTGTGCACTTGCCCTATGGGACATTCTATCTCTCAGGATTATATATATGAAACACTAGCACACTGGTTGCTGGTATTCAGCTACCTATAGGTTCCTGTGGCATTTTTATGGATTGTGCCTTACTGTGATCGTTTTATACATTCTTCACCTTACACCAATTGACTTAATCTATTGTTCTTTTGTTTTTAATTAATTTTTAAAATTGTAACTTAATAAAAATATATTTTTAATTTTAATAGTACTGGGAATATTTTGGAGTTTACTATTCAGAAATATAGGTTGATAATGTTGGGAGGTATAGAAAACCCCTCTGTCTACATAGCATTATGAGACGTAAATATACCCATAGCATTGGTTCTATGTTTACATTTTGTTAATCATTGCATCTTTACTTATACATATATTTTTTTAATGTGTAGAGTGATGGTTGGCGAAATTCTGGACCAGGACTTGATGCCTGGAGTTCTTCTTTAACATTGTTGCTTCATAAAAACTAATTGGAAGAATTTCTAATACATCCTTATATGATAATAGATAATATGTAATTTTATATTGAGATCCGCTCTAAGACTATTGCCCTAAACATCAGTTTTGATGACAGATGCAAATTCGTATGATAAAAATGTACCCGCTGCATTCCTCATACTAATGCAAATTAATAACATCTCTTTTCTACTTGCCAAAAACAGCAGCCTTTCCAACAGACTAGGCACAACATTTCACATTAAATCAGCATTCACAGCATTTACCAGCAGATGCTACTGACATGAACCCAATGTAATCTCTTTAACCTTGTCCTGTAAGGAGCACACAAGCCATGACCACGTAATTCAGTTTAAATTAGATTTCATTTGTCATTTAAAAGCCTCTATGTTCAAGCTCCGTTCAATAAAAGATCCACAATAACTGTTAACAGTCCTAGTTCTGGTGCCTTTTAAATGTATTAGCAGGATAATAAAATTTTAGAAAATGTTTTACAACCAACCAACTGAAAGCCCCCATACATATTAGACTAATGTCGGCTGATCCTGCCAATATCGAAGGGTACGGCTTACTGTTTAATGAGTATGGGGTGCCGGTCGACTGATGGTTGGGAGAGATGTCCATTGCGCATGTCCAATTTTGGACTGCCGATTGCATTGCTCTCCCTGAGATAAGTTACCAGCTGATATGTTAGTCGATGGCTTTGTCATAGAAAATATAGGAGTGCTTGATTGAACAAGTGCTCCTGTGTATGGAAAATCAGCTGAGATGGCTGGCGGACGAATGATCTGCTGAAGTATCGTTCAGCCAACAGCCATCTAATATGTATGGCCAGCTTAAGTCCCAAAACCATTTAATGACTGGCCATTGTAAAGTTTTCGCTGGTCTTTCTACTTATTCCACGGGTGGTAAAAGGGTCAGAAAGGGCTTCCCGGCTGTGCAATTTTTCTTTTTTACGCTTTCATTTTTTCCTCCTCTTATTCCAAGAGCCATAACTTTTTTCTTTTTTTGTCCACATAGCCATGTGATGGCTTATTTTTTGCTGGACTAGTTGTACTTTTGAAAGACATCATCCATTTTATTATGCAATGCATTGTAAAGTGAAAAAAAATCCAAGTGTGTCAAAATAGAAAAAGAAGCGCAATTGTTTGTGTTTTTTATTTACAGCATTCATTTTCTAGGTCAGTACGATTACAGCAATACCAAACAAAAAAAAATCATTTTCCGAGAGCTGTAACAATTTCAGTTTTTGGTAAATGGAGCTGTGTGAGGGCTTGTTTTTGGCACCCTGGAATGATGTTTTTATTTATACCATTTTGGAGTAGATATGATGTTTTTATCTGATCTTATTAATTTTTCTTTTGCTGTTGCAGTGAACGAAAAAACGAAATTCTGAAATTTTGATTTTATTTTTTTCCATCTGCTGATTGGATTAACTTATTCTATATTTTGATAGATTGACCCTGGGATCATCCGATCACTTGTACTATATATAGTAGTGCCACAGTTTTGTTGTGTATAGAAAAAATTATTGTCTCCTATCAACGCCAGCCACAGGTTGACTTTGACAGGAGTACCATCATGACAGGCACTGGGGTCTTTAGCAGACCCCTGGCTGCCACAACAACCCATCAGTGGGAGCACTGTTGGGCGGTTAGCATGGTGCCACCTCCCTGCTGGCGTGCTGTAAATGCTGCTGTCACAGATTGACAGTGGCATTTAACAGTTTACCAGCTGTGGGCAGAGCTTGGATTCACTTGCAGCTCTTAGAGGCAGATGATGGCCGAATAACGCAGTCATCATCTACCAGCAGAGATGTGTACTCAGCATCTGAGCCCGCATCAAAGTCAGGGAGCCAGCATATGATGTAACTATACATCATATGTTGGTAAGGGGTTAAAACCATCCCTTAAAGGGTTTCTACAGGAAGGGGGGTTGTAGCTATTTCTCCCTGGTTCTTCCAAACAAGTTGTTAAAATAACAGCCAGTTCGTAGAACCAGGGAAAGATGCCACACCAATTCAATCGGACGTTTAATACGAATTCAAGCTTTGTCAAGGCCTTGACAAAATATGAAATGGCCATAGGCTTAAGTTTCTAATTTTTTTATCTATATAAATGATGTGATTGTATTTGGTTAGTGATGCGGTCTATCCCCTGTTAAATTATTTAACCCATTCTCCAAAACAATAATTCCAACACCCTCATGGGCTCTACACAAATGCCAACATCAGAATCAATCTACTCCGAACAGACTCTGGTCCTAGTAATGGCAAGCTTCTCGCTAAAAGTATCACATTATACTAATTTCCTGCTTGTCCCATACATATAAGTGAGTGGCACAATCCTTACAATCTTATGTACTGTGTTTGGTGATACGGCACTACGGGAGCAAGCTTCTTTTTACTGCCCAGTCTTGTACTGTATATCTACTTGTCTCTTGGAGGTAATATAGATGTAAAAAAGGTGTGTTTTCTTGCGCTATATGTGATCATCACACACAAAATATGTCTACGTATTTGCCATCTCTTTCTTAGCTTAGGAAAAAATAGACCTTTTTTTAGGATACATTTTATTAATTACTTAAGAAGAAAATTCGAAAAATATATATTTTTTCCTGTTTCTGACCACTTTTCTTACAACAGATCTACAAAACAAAAAAGATAATATCTTCAAATTGGACAAAAAAGAAACCCTTATGTGTCCTTTAAAAAAATATTGTAAACACAGAAATAAAAGTAAAGTAAATCACATTTAGAAAAACTACTTTTCAATATGTAAATTTTTTGATGAAAGGGACAAAGGAGCCATGTCCTACCTTTTTCTGAATTTTGTGATTGTCAAAAAAGCAATACAATATTACATGACATGAGTAAAAATGGTTCAAATAGTGATGATGTTTTTTTCAAATGGGCCCGTATTTAACATACAGGATATTTTTAGAATGATAAATACATGTTTTTTTTTTTTTTACATTGGGGAAATTGGGAATTAAATTACATATTTTGAAGGATTCAAAGATCCCAAAGATATGACGATTCATGATGAACTTACCTAAAATGTTTGGAACTTTTTAGGAATTGTCCCTTTAAATGCATTGTTCACTTTCAGCCCAACTTCCCATTTGGGCAAAGGTAAACCCAAATTTGACCACACTTACTTCTGGGTAACAGCATAGGGGCACATAATGGTAACAAGGTATTTTTATAGATTTTGCTACATTCTCTTATGCGGGCGTTTAGAGGTATGTACTGTACGCACCTTATATAACAGGGGTAAAAAAGCTTAGAAAAAATATTTTATCTTTAAAAATTGTAGTTTAAAGACTCTAGGTGACAATTTTTGTGGGGTGGAGGGGCAATTAGTCAATATTCACCTTTACTAGCTTGTTTAAAGTACTGGCAATACTATATTGACTTCCAATTAACTTGCTTCCTTTAGGAATCCTTATATTTTCCTCCCAACTTTTTCAATTTATGATATTCATAAAACTTGTTGGAAGCCTCCGACATGATTAATAGAAAGGAATCGTTATCTTAATCTGTCACCAAAATTAATACACAAAGAAACCTTTTGAGCAAATTAAAAGCATGCCGATAGCATGGGTATGTATTGCTGTATTGCCTAATTAAAACCTAGGACTTATTAGGTAAAAAAAGAAAAAATAACAAACAATTTTAATTTCTTCCATTAATTTAGTAGGCTGTCCCAGTTAATCAAATGATCCCTTTTGTTGACAATGACAAATCTCTGTGTCATGGTAGGTATGATAGGGAAGATAAAGGTCATATATTTTCACTTCACCAAAGGTCTCACTGAAAAGAACCTTAATTACACAAGGTAGTGAAGAAACATTAATTAAGTTCTGTCAAAAATAATTAGGTTCACGTTAAAAATGATTTAATTAAAACATTTCCCCATCTTTAGTTTAAAAAAAAAAATTATTAAAGTTACTATATCAAATTGCTGGCAGGAAAATTTATATAAGTCCTACTGTAACCTTGGTTACATTTTATAGTATACAATAGAAGGCATAGTTTAGAAGAAGGAACATTCGTTTTATAGAAAAACATGGAATGCAAGAAATGAAAAATAATATATATATAAAAAAAATCACAAATAAAATGTACATTATTTTATCATTCAAATATTGGTTACAATTTAATCTATCTATCATCTATGAATCTATTGATCTATTTATCTATCATCTATTTATCTATATCTCTATCACCTATTTATCTAGTCATTTAATTAATTGCTCGACCTTTCTAACTATCTTACATCATTCTAAATTCAATACATAATACATCTATATAATATATAGAAATATATGTTAACCACCTAACATCTTATTTCAATCGCCTGTAAAAATGAAAAAGACATCAATTTACCCAATAAGTTATATATTGCCTTTAATGTCACAATGCGATAATGTTGCACGTTTTCTCTAAAAATGTTTAAAGATTGCGATTTTTTTTTAAATTCATTTCCTTTTCATGCATTAAATTAATAATTCCCAGCCTAACGTAACATACATCACGTCACGCATTATTATTTTTATGAATGCATTGTATAAAGTAATTTTAAAAATATTTTTCTTTAAATACTATTCATGTTACATATAATTGTTTATTTTTATGTTTAATTTATCTTTGGAAGGTTAAAATGGAAAAAAATTAAAATGAAGAGAAAAAATGAAACACAATACAAAATTCACCCCACCTTTAAAAGAAAGGACAGAGGATCTCAGGTACATGAGTTTAAAGCTGCACTTACCTGTATGTCAGGCTGTGGTTAATATATGTCCTAGGAGGTTTGGCCAGTCGGTGCTGCTGCTTTAATCTATTGAGAGAGATAGAAATTTGCCCTATTATCAGTCACACACATTCATGCAGGGTCCTGTGCAGCACAGTAGATACAACCATAAGCTCTGGGACCTTCTCATTGAGCTAAGATTGCTTCATACAAAAGTTGACAATACACTAGTGAAAGCCATTGTTGATATTCAACATTTTTTAAATAGCTCAACAGAATAGACAATAAAGCCGGCAGGAAAACTTGGTCAGGATGAGAGCAGAAACTGGAGTCTGGATTTCAAAAAAGAAAACATTGATGGAAAATTCTGTAGAAGGCGTAAGATAAAAAAAAAATGATTTAGCTAGATCTGTAGAACGACTCAATGAAATAAGGTTCTGCTGATCTGAAAAGAAAGCCTAAGACTGGGAAAATCTAAAAATATATAAAAACAATCAGCTAAATTCAGGTAAAAATAACTGAGATCTCGTCTCACACATTCGTGTTCTTCCTTTATTTAAAAACATTTCTTTTAAGATTCCACCTCAGTATTATTAGGATTATAAGGACTAGTTATAGTTTTACATAAAGCCTGTTGGGGATATATGTAAGCTAGCATTTGATTCAGGGGAAAACGATTTTACATTTTTTTTTTTTGTATTGTGCGTTTGTTATATTTAGACCCTTACTAAATAGGTATCAATCATTTGCTGCCATGTGACATACAGTTATTAAACTATTTTTTTTTACTAAAATGCTTTTGTTACTTTTAATTATTGTTATAGACTTGTGTGCACTGCTATATAAAAACCTTGTACATGCCGAGTTTTACAGAACCGTATTATGGCACAAGTAGCAGTCTATGGGCCCATTTTACAGACACCTACATTTTTTTTTAATCCATATTAAATTCACTCTATTGTCACGCTAATCACCCCCTGATGAAGCCTTGTTGGTGAAACATTTTAAGGGAACAGATGTTGCATGACTGAGTTTTATATATTCCATATTTGTCATATTATCTTCTGATGGTGCCCTGAGGTGCTTATCTTAATAATAGGGAGATAAGCGATTGCGACTCAATATAATAATAATAATAATAATAATAATAATAATAAAGCAATGGCTAATATGATTTTTTATGTTAACTCTGACCTCATAATAAGAATTTTAAAATGAAACAATAAAAGTTACATTTTATTGACTTGCCAGAGACAGGTTCTATTTAGTGGGGCCCTTTAGGTTGACTTGCTATTGAGGTATTTTTTATTAAGAAACACCATATGATGACACAGATCCCCTCAGGATTGCTTGATCTCTACATACTGCCATATAGGTTACATGCAGTATTGACCACAGTGTACATAGGATTTATTGGCAAAGATCTGAGCAGAAGTGAAGCTGTGTGTATGTGTCTGGCTCGTCGCTGATATTTATTTAAACATCACTATCGAGTACATTGTTGCTCTTTTAGTTCTTCGATAATGCCTGAATTAAGTACTGTGATAATGATCATGTTCTATTTGATTTTGTTACGTGACTCTATGGGAGAGGTATCTTTAAGTTCCTAAGTCTGAATGCAAAATCTGTAGTATTAGGACACCCAAATTTACACGCAATTTACTGCACTGGTATCCTTTTATATTGCACAAGGAATAATGTCCCACCAGTGACATAATAAATTGTAATAGTAATAATAATAATAATAATAATAACAACAAATATAGAATATAGCAAAATAGTGGTCAGCTGGGTTAAAGGGAATCTGTCAGTAAGTTTTTGCTATGTAATCTGAAGACATCATGAAGTAGATGCTGAGACATTGATTTCAGCGATGTGCTACTTATTAGACTGGGTGCTGTTGTTTCAATACAATGAGTGTTTTATCAGCTGGAGATTAAAACGACAGGACTACATTGATGGTGCACCACGCCACCAGCAGTGGTTAGCATAGCTTACTGTCAATATACAAACTACACAGAAAGCTGCTAATCAGGTGTGGGGGCAGGGTCAGCTTCCTGAGCTCTGCTACATGCCACATCTAAAAACTCTGATTGTATCACAACTGCTGTACACAGTAAGCTAAGTGACACATCACTGGAATCAGGGTCTCTTTCGCTACATTATGCTGCTCTCAGATGAGGTAGCAAAAGCCTGATGACTGATTCCCTTTAAAATAAAAAGCACATAATACTCATCTAAGCCCTCATCTAGCTTCTTATGCCACCTCCGGCTCCATGTTGGAGTATTCAGTTCTTCCTGTTTTGAGGTGCCTGTGGTTAGGTGGGAGATGATACAAGTCATTGACTGGTGTTCACACTATGTTAACACCAGAGCCTCAGTGCCAGAAAGACCATAGAGAATTATATGGAGGACCAGGGTGCTGTGATGGTGGCATAGCTAGTGAAAGGAGTTAGGTGAGTGCAGGGCCGGGACAAGGGGTAGGCAGGGTAGGTACCTACCTAGGGCGCTATGTCCCGCCTACCTGAGGAGGGCGCACTGTAAAAAAAAAAACAGCCTACATTGCTGAATGCCTGTGGCCACCTGGTGCCTTCCTCCGGCCACAGGCATTCAGCACAGTGATGGCCAGGGTGCAGATACACAGGGGAGTAGTGTCAGTCATTGACACTGCTCACCCGTTCCTGTGCCTGTGCCCCATCCGGCTTTACCTCTCTGCACCCAATTGTATTAGCGTCTGTAAGACATGAATACAATTGATGTGATGCCGCCAGCACAGGAGCATAGGCGCTGTAATTAATTCCCTGCTCTGCCGGAAACTTCAGCATAGTGCAGGCCACTTACGGCCTGCGCCCTGATAGACGGCGCTCGCAGGGGATGTCAGAGGCAGTGACATCATCATGTCAACCAGTGCCCACTGTTGTACAAGAAAGAAGAAAAGACAATGGGTCAGTATAAGCTGTTTTTTTTTTCTTATATTGTATTGCCCCTGAATGGGAGCCATAAAAAGAGAGGCTGGCTGGGACTATAATACTGGTGGCTGATTGTGGGGGACATAATACTGGGGGCTGCTGGCTATGAGAGACATATTACTATTACTGGGGGCTGCTGGCTATGAGAGACATACTACTGGGTGCTGCTGGCTGTGAGGGTCATAATAGTGGAGGCTGCTGGCTGTGGGGCACATAATATGCTGCTGGTTGTGGGGGAATTCATACTGGGGCTGTTGGCTGTAGGGGACATTATACTGGGGGCTGCTGGCTGTGGGGCATTATACTAGGGCTGCTGGCTGTGGGGGCACTATCACATGGGGGCTGGCTGTGGGGGGCATTAGAGGGCTGGCTATGGGGAACATTATGCTGGGAGCTGACTGTTGGGGACTTTCACACTGGGGGATGATTGTGGGTACATTAATGGGCTAGCTAGGGGTGAAATTATACTGGAGGCTGCTGTTGGGGACATTATACAGGTGACTGGCTATGAAGACATCATACTACATAGGGGGCTGTGGGGAAGGTGGCTGTGATAACCATACTGTATAAGGGGTCTGTAGGGGACATACTGGGGTCTGTGGAGTCCATACTGTATTGGGAGTTATTGTGACCAATCTGTATAGGGTGCTGTAGGGGCCATTATTCTATATAGATGGCTGTGGTGATCATATTGCATAGGAGGCTGTGGTGGATATCATGCTGTGTATTGGGGGCTGTGGTTGATATAATGTGTGGTGTGCTGTGGTGGACATTATACTCTATATTAGGGGTTTTGGGGACCATTACACTGTGTCGGTGACTGGGGGCACAAATTACTGTATAGGATGCTGTGGGGGCCATCATACTATATATGGGGGGCTGTGGTGGCTACAACACTATACTGTATAATTGGGGGCTGTGGTGGACATCTTCCTTTATGGGGGGCTGTCGTGGACATCATAGTGTATATTGGGGGACTATTGTGAAAATCATACTGCATGGGTGGCTGTGTTGACTGTAGGGGGACAGTGTGAGGAGGGGGTACAGTCTGGAGAGGGCAGTGTGGTGGGTAGCATGAGGGAATAGTGTTAGGAGGGGGCACAGAATTGATTTGGGGAGGGGCAGCATTAAATGGAGACATGGTATGGAGAGAGAATAGCATAGTATAATGGAAAACAGTGGAGAGGGGACAGCCATGGCATAGACCGTTGTTATAGGGGTAGACGGTGGGGCGGTTATAGCTGATAATTGCAGACAGTTTGGTGGTTACTATATGCTTAATCCAATGTGGTTGTTCATTTCAAACCCACAGGATGACAGAGACTCTAGTTTAAATTAAAAATATGTACGGTACTTTTATTCAATATTTATAATAAAAACAGGGATAAGGAAATGACAGGGAACATCCAGGAAAGAGAGATGCAATATACAGCTTGGTCATATCTCAGTTTACATAATCATATAGCAATTAACTAAACCACCTTGTTCACATGATATATATTAAATTAGTACCACGAACATGTATAAAAAATCAACAAAGTGCAATAGTGCAGAAATCAGTCAGTCAATGTAGAATAGAGGAGAGGGAATCCGACATTCAATCAATAAATAACTATAAAGTGCTAAGTGCTTGATTTATATTTAGGAAAAAATGCCTATATTGCCCTATTCCATTAAATGGACCGAAAACATACAGCTGCTTACTGACATAATAGGTGACATTAGATAGTTAATATGCCTGTTAGAAAATTATCTATAGACTGACCATAATATCAGCATTTACCTCTCAAGACCCCTACGCCGTTTCGCTGTTAAGCTTCTTCCGGGGTGAATATATTATAAATATTGAATAAAAGTACATATTTTTAATTTAAACTAGAGTCTCTGTCATCATGTGGGTTTGAAATGAACAACCACATTGGATTAAGCATATAGTGATATCCTCACAGTGTCTAGTGTTGTTTGGAATTTTTTGGACTTGATGAATAATACAGTTTGGTGGTTATAGCTCATGAAGGTGGACAGTGTGCAGGCCATATACCATAGAAGGCTTATTTAGGTAATAGTATGGGCAATTCTTTTATGCAGAGGGCATTTTAATAACACTCTTATTTTTAAGGGGATGTGCTGCTGAAGACTGGAGTAGCGGGCAGTCTGCAGAAACGAGTTGTGGACATGAAAAGTCATCATGGAGGCTGGATAAGATGGAGGTGAAAAGAAAAAACAACTCCAATTAGAGAAGATTTCACCTATAAGGTAGCTGGATGTAAATGTTTACTTGTTGATGCTAGATTTTTCTCATTGGTACTGGCGTTCCTGAATGGTCCACAATCTAACAATCTAATAATGACTGATAACAACTCTCAACATCTCCTTACCATTGTTAAGGACAAAGTGGGAGTTGTAGGTTTGTGCAATACAAATGTATATGGGGCTGACTTGACATTACAATTGATTGTTGTACTAAACTTGGTGATATAATCATTTACTGATGGCAGTTCTGGTGATGTATTCATGTACTGGTGTATTTACTGATGGTGGTTCTTGTGATGTATTCATGTACTGATTATGGTTCCAGTGAAGCCTTCATGTATTGATGATGATTATGGGACACATTAATGTGTTGATGGTGGTTCTTGTTATGTATTCATGCACTGATGGTGGTTCTAGTGACCTATTTATTTACCGATGATGGTTCTGGGGCCGTACTTATGTGTTATTGATGGCTCTGGTGTTCTATTTATGTTCTGATGATGATTTTGGTTTCGTATTCATGTACCGATGATTGTTCTGGTGATGAATGCAACACTATAACCTTCATTTCTACTTGAATACATTACCAGAACCATCAGTAGTACATGAATACAGCACCAGAACAAGTATCACTACGTGATGCGCCACCAGAACCATTATCTGTACAAGAATATAGCACCAGAACCACCATGAGTTTTGTTGCAAACTGTATTCATCGCATGATAGACGCAAAAAAATATAACACGTTTCCCTTTATCTATAATAGCATCTGTTTAGTTTCCATTAGGGTATCCACCAAATGCTAGACCCCTTAAATGAATCCAAACAACCTCATTATAGGTAAGTTAAATTAGTTTCAATGGCTTTCCTTGTGTCTGACATTTAAAATATAAGATGACAGGGATGAATATTGCTATTTGTCCCTTGCAATGTATAAATAGTCCACAAACAATGAATGATTCTATATCTAACTTTGAAATTACATTCCCTGTTCAGCCTCACCCCTAACGTACACCAACTTATTTTTGCTGGTATTTTTTAGTGATAAAGGTAACAATTCTAGTGGAAATGGTCATCAGAGCTTGTTACCTGACCCATCAGAGGGGTAGTATGTTAGGGTGCTTTCACTTTGCCTTCGTGGGTCATACATCTGAACCCCATCCGCCCCATATGCGCTGATGGGGCCATAGATTGTAATGATGCAGACCTAGTAAACTGCATCTGGGTGTCTGCCTCCTGTAGGCGTACACTCCCAAAAATGGTGCATGTCAGAGCATGTATGCTCTACCATCACCATTACAATTTATGGCCCCATTGGCGCATACCTCTGAATCCCGTTATGTGGGGGAGTTTCAAATGTATGCCCCAATAGGACCCAAGAACGCAAAGTGAAAGCACCCTTAGCGGTTCTGTTACCTTAGTCTCAGACCCATTCCTTTGCTTGGGGGCTGAGGGTTCATCGGTGGAGCAGGGGGGCATTGGCTTCATCTGCCTAGGGCAACAAAATGCCTTGTTCCGGCCCTAGGTCAGTGCATAGGATATGTGGGAATAATGTGTTATTTTAACACATTTCCTCTCATCTGTTTATTATATTTTGGAGAATACAGAGACCTCAGGGCATAATAAATGTAATTTCATGGCACGTTCAGGGCACTTTGGATTTGGACCAAATTTTATTTGGACTGAATGGATTCTGTCGGCCAATTTGAGTGGATCTGCCAGAAATGAATTTCAGTAGATTCGCTCATCGATAGTTAATCTCTTAATGATACTAGGCACAAGAGTATCCTGAAATTTATATATATTCAATAATGCCACAGTTCACTAATAATACTCAACACAAAAATGAAAAAACATCTTGACAGTTAAAATACACTATGTACACAGTGATGCATGTACATACTATGAAAAATTACTACACCACTATGCCATGGACTGGACATTGATCTCCCTCTAGCATTTTGGCACAAAAGCCAGGAATGATCAAGTTCCCTGCGCTAACAGCATATATATTTCTTCTAACTAAAAGAGGTATTATTGGTTGACAGCTATCCTATGACATTTCTTGGATAATAGGTAGCAAATTTCATTCTAATAATCAGACATGTCATTCTAGCATTTCTATAAAGATAATAAGAAACTCTATTACATTGCTTCGACATTGTCGTAAGAGTGATTTGTGTGCAAATTATGTTTGATAGACTTATTATGATAGTAGAGGTATTATTTGTATTATTTGTAGGCCAGTTCAATGTGTTTTCAATATTTAACCATACAGCAAATAAGTATTTTTTTCTTGTTTCATAAACCTTCAAATGCTGCGTGCAATCTGGAAATGAGCGGATGGATTTACGGAGGATTGATTTTAAGCGCGATTCCTAAAGTTTGAGGTTTCATACAAATTCAACATTTTGAGATTTGATTTCTGGTTTGCAAAAACAAAAAGGAAAAACTTGCCCTGCACAATTTCCCAAGCTGCTGATGCATCAGAGAGCTGGCTAATGCCATTTTGCATTGCTACGCAGACTTCCCCATAATGCCCTGCAGCTATGATATTTAGAGGATTATCATACCTTGTACAGTGGTGGAGAGTGGTGGTCAGCAGAGATTAGAGGTTCCATTAGTTTCAGATCAGCGAACTTCCCATTGTTCGCCGAACATATCCAATCCCATTGCATTCAATGGGAGGCAAAACCAGACGCAAACACAACACCTTCAAAGGGGCCTGAAAGTTGCCAAAACAGCTCAAATTAGGGGCAGACACCAGGAAAAGTGGCATCAATTGACCCACAGTACAAATTTTATAATGGAACAACAGCAGTCAGCCATGTGCCATGCATGAGGTATCAGGGTTTGGGCCAGCATTTAAAGCTTTGAATTTAACTTCAAATTAAGACGAGGTGGGTGAGGTGGGTGCGGGGAGGCCTGATACCACATGCAACAGCTCAAGCTAATTTTCTGCTCAGCCGCACTCAGGTGGCACAAATATTAGCTTTGTAGACTACTATTGCTAGAAAAATTCAAGGATAGTAACACAGGTAGTTGACTGAAAGTACAGGCCGGCCGGTCTGGGAGCCCTACTACTACAGGCATCACACATGAAGGAGACCCAATCAGGAGTCTCTACATTTCCAAACATTAGGGCCAGACACCACCAAAGTGGCATCAATTTCACTAGAGTTGAAATCATATAATTGGGATTGACACCCCTTCCACAACAGCCAACCCAGCAGATGGAGACCCAATCAGGAGTCTCCACATTTCCAAAAATTAGGGCCAGACACCACCAAAGTGGCATCAATTTTACCAGAGTAGAACTAGTATAATGGACCACTGACACCCCTTCCACTACAGCCAACCCACCAGATGGAGACTCAATCAGGAGTCTCCACATTTCCAAAAAATAGTGTTAACATCAGCAGCAGCAACAGCAGGCCCAGAAGGCACAAGAAAGATATCACAGACTGCAATAATGCGAGATCAATGCCGCACACTAAAAACTACACCATCGTCTAGTCTACACAGTCTGCGATTGGGGTGCAAAAGTCCTTGGAAATCCATGACTTGTTCATCTTGTTCACTTTCAGGGGACAGCCAGATGTACTTATGCATCCGTACACCACCAGCAGCACTGAAGAAACTTTCTGAGAGAACGCTGGCTGCCGGGCATGACAAAACCTCCAAGGCTTGACAGGTGAGCTCAGGCCACTCTTACATTTTTGAAGACCAAAATGTAAAAGGGTCCAAACCCCTGATGGTATTGATATTCAGCTCAAGATACTCCTGCACCATCCTTTCCAGTCGTTCACCACATGTCAGACTTGTACTCTTTTGTGCTGGTGGAACTTCTCTAAAAAATGTGTGAAAAGACTCACAGAAATCACCTTTGCCACTTTCACTGCTGCTGCTGCTAATGTTTTTGCATTGGCGAATTGACGCTCCTGAGTTTGTAAGTCTATAGCTTCAATGCACACCATGTGCCTCACTGCTGTCTTGGGGAAAACCTCTCTTAAGGTTGTGTAAAAGCGTGTTTAGATACTGCAGCATGCGCGTGTCCCTTTCCAGGGCGTGAAGCATCTGGCAAAATTTACTCTTGTATTGTGGATCTAACAGAGTGGCAACCAACTAGTCAGCACTATTTTGAATCCTAACAATACAGGGATTATGTTGCAGATAGTGCAGCAAGAAGGCGCTCATGTGTTGTGCTCTTCCATGAGGTCCAAGCCCATGGTGTGTTGTTGGCTGGGTAACACTGATTATTGTTTCCTCCGTCCCCTTCCGCCAACCATGAAAACAAAGAGGGGATCATTATCCTCTTCATCTCGTGACTGTTGGTCACCCATCACCTCTTCCTCTGCATCCTCCTCCATTTGTTCCTAGGCTCCTGCACCTTCACTAACAGTTTGTCTGGTAAAACGAGCTCTTCTTTATGCTGAAGACAGTTCTTAATGACATTGACTGTATGTTTGGGGTCATTGTCCTGCTGCAGAATAAATTTAGAGCCAATCAAACGCCTCTATGATGGTATCGCATGATGCAACTTTTTTATTTTTTCTGTCCACATAGATGTATGAGAGCTTGTTTTTTGCTAGACGAGTTGTAGTTTTAAATGACATCACTCATTTTATCGAACAATACACTGGATAACGGTGAAAAAATTCCTATTGAGGTGAAATGGTGAAAAATATGCAATTCCACTATTGTATTTTGGAATTTGTTTTTACACAATTCATTATATGGTAAAAATAACCTAATGCCATGATTGTCCAGGTCAGTAGAATTTTAGCGATACCAAATTTGTATATTTTTTCTATTATTTAAGTGGTGAAAATTTTTTTGAAGTATGCAAACAAAAAAATTTGGTTTGTGTTGTCATTTTTCAAAACCCGCAATTTTTTACTTTTCTGTCAATGGAGCTGGGTGAACACTTGAAGCTGCTGAAATTTTCATTGGTACCAACTGACGGTCTATGTTATGTTTTGATATCTTTTTAGTGTATTTTTGGGGGCTATGTGATGACTGAAAAAAACAGTTCTGGCGCTTTGCATTTTTTTCTCTTTACGACATTTACCATTTGGATCAATTAGTTTTATATTTTGATAAGTCAGACTTTTCTAGATGCAGTGATACCAAGTATGTTTATTTTAAATTTTTTGGTTTCTTTAGTTTTAGTGGATGAAAAGGCAGATGATTCAAAGTTTTACAATTTTTTTCAAAAAGGTTTTTTTCTTTCTTCTTTATTTTTTGGTCCCCTTGGGGGTTTTGAACCTGTGATCAGTCCATCATTTACACTATATACTGTAATACCACAGTATTGCATTATATATTGTAAATTGTGGTCTCCTTTGAAGCACAATATATAGCTGAACTTCAAAGGAGTATCAAGAGATCATGTGTACGGGGGGCCTTCAGCAGGCCCCTGGCTGCCATAGTAGCCTATTGCTGCCATGCAATCATGGGGGACTAATGGGAGACAGATGCCGGCTATTTAATATAGCACTGTGAGCACCCCATCATAGGATGTACAGTTACGTCAATGTGCGCAAAGGTGTTAAGAAGACCCTAAAAATAGCAAATTGGTTTGTAATCTGCTGGGATTTGGGGGGAATGTTGTATTAGGCCTTATTATTGTGTCAGTGCCTGTGTTAGAGGAAGATTCTCTGTACCGTACACCTTTAATTATTGTGGCTTGATCACCCATTTGCTGCATTTTTTTAGAAATTGAGACAGACAATTTGGAGACTTAAGCCCCCGTCTCACATAACGACGCACCAGCGATCCCGACAACGATGTGACCTGGCTGGTATCGCTGGTGCGTCGCTAAGTGATCGCTGGTGAGCTGTCAAACAGGCAGGCTCACCAGGGATCAGGGGAGCAGCGACATCGTGGAAAGAATCTTTCCACGATGTCCTGCTCCTGGTTACCAGCCTGCTGCTGAAGCAGGAGCATGCTGGTAACCATGATAAACAGCGGGTTACTAGGGGCACACGTGCACTTAGTAACCCGCTGTTTATAATGGTTACCACTCTGCTACGGTGAGCGGGAGGTTACCGCTCACCGTAGCAGAGTGGTATCCATGATAAACAGCGGGTTACTAAGTGCGCGTGTGCCCTTAGTAACCCGCTGTTTATCATGGTTACCAGCCTGATCGCTGGTCCCGCTGGTCACACACAGCGATGTGTGCTGACCAGCGGGAGGGCAAGGACCAAAAAATGGTCCAGGACATTTTACAGCGATCAGCGACCTCACAGCAGGGGCCTGATTGCTGCAAAGTGTCACACATAACGACATCGCTGGTGAGGTCGCTGTTGCGTCACCAGAACCGTGACTCAGCAGCGATCTCGCTAGCGATCTCGCTATGTGAGACGGGGGCTTAAGTTTACTCATGTGAATGACCCAGGGTCATGGAACAATGATGTTTGCTAATATTCTGATTGCACATTGTACCAGGCCAGCTAATTTGTTGATCTTCAGAGCAATGGAGGACAAACTATGAAAATTGATTAAATGCTCAAATAATAAGACATGAGCCTCTGCCACCTGCCCCCCGAACCTGTGAATGATGACCTGAGCCACAGATGTAAATATAAAAAGGGATTTCTATCCTGCTGCAAGTACAATCAGAGAGACTCTTCAGAACAGCACTAGGACACATGGCTCCATCAAGAGGGATACGGATTTGGATTCTACAGGATGCCAGCTTAAGGGACCACTGCCCTAGCTGGAGGAATACAGATCTGCTCCATTGACTATCACAGAGCCCATGGATACATTTGGGGAAACCATATTGGGACAATGCCGTCACCTGGTCCCATAGGTATGTTGTTTGGGATTGCCAGGTGGGACCCTCTGGTCACCTGGTACCCATGGATACGCTCGGAGAAAGCCAGGTTGGGAGCATTTGGTCACCTGGTTCCATAGATATGTTTGGAGAAGCTAGGTTGGGACCCTCAGGTCCAGAGTCAGACTGGAATGTCTGGGGCCCACAGGGAAATTTGACTGTAGGGGACCAACCTACAGCTATATGCAAATACCTGTTAGCCATTATCCCTGTTATAGTGGAGCGGCAGGTGGAATGTCTGACAGCAGCAACATTCATTCTCTTTGGGGTTTCTGGAAAAAAACAAGCACAGCGCTCGCAGCCACTGAGGGAATGAATGGATCAGTGGTTAAGTCTCGCATGCTGCTTCAGTCTAATGAGGAGAAAAGCTCCACATTCTGCCAATTAGGTCCTAGCAGTCGGACCCCTCCAATCAATATGTTATCACTTATCCTGTGGAGAGGTGATTACTTTTTTTCACGGGAGAACCCCTGTAAGTGAATCTCTGACGCTGTGTTCCAAGTATTTAATCTCTAATGGAAATAAATAATCTTCTACTAATTAATATCAGAGAAAACAAATGACCGCCATACACAACACAATCCACTATACCAACACCAATAATACCACATACATGGGATAAATACCCCCACACCGTGACAAGACCACATATTACCACCACATAGTGACCGACTACTATAATACTGATCACGAATACAAACCACAATACTAACAACGCTGTTATTATGACCAGTGACATAATACACATGAACTCCGTATATAGTGTCAGTGTACAGGTAATACAGTGATCACCAGTGACATTATACACAGGAGCTCTGTATATACAACCCCTGGCAAAAATTATGGAATCACGGGGCTCAGAGGATGTTCATTCAGTTGTTTAATGTTGTTGAAAAAAAGCAGATCACAGACATGGCACAAAACTAAAGTCATTTCAAATGGCAACTTTAGGGCTTTAAGAAACACTAAAAGAAATCAAGATTAAAAATGTGGTACTCAGTAAGGGTAATTTTTTTCAGACCAAGCAGAGGGAAAAAATTATGGAATCACTCAATTCTGAGGAAAAAATTATGGAATCACCCTGTAAATTTTCATTTCCAAAACTAACACCTGCATCAAATTAGATCTGCTCGTTAGTCTACATCTAAAAAGGAGTGATCACACCTTGGAGAGGTGTTGCACTAAGTGGACTGACATGAATCATGGCTTCAACATGAAAGATGTCAATTGAAACAAAGTAGAGGATTATCAAACTCTTAAAAGAGGTAAATCATCACGCAATGTTGCAAAAGATGTTGGTTGTTCACAGTCAGCTGTGTCTAAAATCTGGAACAAGTACAAACAACATGGGAAGGTTGTTAAAGGCAAACATACTGGTAAACCAATGAAGACATCAAAGTGTCAAGACCGGAAACTTAAAGCAATATGTCTCCAAAACAGGAAATGCACAACAAAACAAATGAGGAATGAATGGGAGGAAACTGAAGTCAATGTCTGTGACCGAACTGTAAGAAACCAACTAAAGGAAATGGGATTTACATACAGAAAAGCTAAACAAAAGCCATCATTAACACCTAAATAGTGTTGAGCGAACATGCTCGACACTGCTCGGTACTCGCCCGAGCATCACGCTACTCGGGATGTTCGGCGAGCACCGAGCATTTCCGGGTTACTCGGGCGGGAGCTCGGGTCTCCGCCCTGCATGTTTGGCGCTCTTTACAGAGCCAATGAACATGCAGGGATTGCCAGTCACTGTAATGCTGCAGCCATGTTGGTTGTGGGCATTACAGTGATTGGCTGGCCGCACAGCGTCACCTCGAGTATTTAAAACCGGGCGCCGCCATCTTGGACACAGTCGCTCCGGATTAGACAGTGTAGGGACAGCGCTGCTGATTTAGGGAGAGATATAAACTGCGAAATAGTTAGTGTAGGGTCTGTAAAGGCTGCCAGAACAAACAAACAGTCCTTTTCAGGACTAATATCCATCCCAGATACCAGGCAGGCAGGCTGTATAGAAGACACAGTAGTTATACCAGCAAACGCTGCATTACAGTCCTGTGTGCTCCTGTTGCTGAAATTGCTGGACTTAGCATCAGGTGTCGGGGGCCAGGAAAAATCCTTTTTTTTCATCTAAATCCTCCTTTTTTTTCCTCCTTCACACTGTACAAATACCCGTCATATTAACCTTTTGGTGTGTCCCCCCCCAAAAAAAATGCGTGTCTCTGATTTTTCAGACACAAATATAACGGTTGAAAATAGTCTGGTGTAGGCTAGAGAAACAGAAGTGTTGTTTTGCACTTCCACGGTTCAAACCTCTGTATTATCCATTTTGGGCCATTTGTATCTAAAAAAAAAAACAGTTTGAGTGTGTCGCTCACTGTTCAGCCGCAAATATCTCTATTTAAAAAAGTGTGGTATACCCCAGTAAACAATAACTGTGTTTTTGCCATCCCATGGTAAAAAATCTCTATTATTCAGCTTTTGGTATATTTTCCGTAAAGAAAAACAGTAGTGTCTCCTGACTGTTGTGACACAAAAATATATCTGTTGAAAATAGTCTTGTGTAGGCCTGACATCCCAGTGTGGTTTCGCAGTTCCACGGGTCAAATCGCTGTACTATCTAGTTTTGGGCCTTTGGTATCTAAAAAAAAAGCAGTTTGAGTGTGTCGCTCACTGTTCAGCCGCAAATATCTCTATTTAAAAAAGTGTGGTATACCCCAGTAAACAATAACTGTGGTTTTGCCATCCCACGGTAAAAAATCTCTATTATTCAGCTTTTGGTAGTTTTTTCCGTAAAGAAAAACAGTAGTGTCTCCTGACTGTTGTGACACAAAAATATATCTGTTGAAAATAGTCTTGTGTAGGCCCGACATCCCAGTGTGGTTTCGCAGTTCCATGGGTCAAATCACTGTACTATCCAGTTTTGGGCCTTTGATATCTAAAAAAAAGCAGTTTGAGTGTGTCGCTCACTGTTCAGCCGCAAATATCTCTATTTAAAAAAGTGTGGTATATCCCAGTAAACAATAACTGTGGTTTTGCCATCCCACGGTAAAAAATCTCTATTATTCAGCTTTTGGTAGTTTTTTCCGTAAAGAAAAACAGTAGTGTCTCCTGACTGTTGTGACACAAAAATATATCTGTCGAAAATAGTCTTGTGTAGGCCCGACATCCCAGTGTGGTTTCGCAGTTCCACGGGTCAAATCGCTGTACTATCCAGTTTTGGGCCTTTGGTATCTAAAAAAAAAGCAGTTTGAGTGTGTCGCTCACTGTTCAGCCGCAAATATCTCTATTTAAAAATGTGTGGTATACCCCAGTAAACAATAACTGTGGTTTTGCCATCCCACGGTAAAAAATCTCTATTATTCAGCTTTTGGTAGTTTTTTTCCGTAAAGAAAAACAGTAGTGTCTCCTGACTGTTGTGACACAAAAATATATCTGTTGAAAATAGTCTTGTGTAGGCCCGACATCCCAGTGTGGTTTTGCAGTTCCACGGGTCAAATCGCTGTACTATCCAGTTTTGGTCCTTTGGTATCTAAAAAAAAAGCAGTCTGAGTGTGTCGCTCACTGTTCAGCCGCAAATATCTCTATTTAAAAAAGTGTGGTATACCCCAGTAAACAATAACAGTGGTTTTGCCATCCCACGGTAAAAAATCTCTATTATTCAGCTTTTGGTAGTTTTTTCCGTAAAGAAAAACAGTAGTGTCTCCTGACTGTTGTGACACAAAAATATATCTGTTGAAAATAGTCTTGTGTAGGCCCGACATCCCAGTGTGGTTTCGCAGTTCCACGGGTCAAATCGCTGTACTATCCAGTTTTGGGCCTTTTGTATCTAAAAAAAAAGCAGTTTGTGTGTGTCGCTCACTGTTCAGCCGCAAATATCTCTATTTAAAAAAGTGTGGTATACCCCAGTAAACAATAACTGTGGTTTTGCCATCCCACGGTAAATAATCTCTATTATTCAGCTTTTGGTAGTTTTTTTCCGTAAAGAAAAACAGTAGTGTCTCCTGACTGTTGTGACACAAAAATATATCTGTTGAAAATAGTCTTGTGTAGGCCCGACATCCGAGTGTGGTTTCGCAGTTCCACGGGTCAAATCGCTGTACTATCCAGTTTTGGGCCTTTGTTATCTAAAAATAAAGCAGTTTGAGTGTGTCGCTCACTGTTCAGCCGCAAATATCTCTATTTAAAAAAGTGTGGTATACCCCAGTAAACAATAACTGTGGTTTTGCCATCCCACGGTAAATAATCTCTATTATTCAGCTTTTGGTAGTTTTTTTCCGTAAAGAAAAACAGTAGTGTCTCCTGACTGTTGTGACACAAAAATATATCTATTGAAAATAGTCTTGTGTAGGCCCGACATCCCAGTGTGGTTTCGCAGTTCCACGGGTCAAATCGCTGTACTATCCAGTTTTGGGCCTTTGGTATCTAAAAAAAAAGCAGTTTGATTGTGTCGCTCACTGTTCAGCCGCAAATATCTCTATTTAAAAAAGTGTGGTATACCCCAGTAAACAATAACTGTGGTTTTCCTCTTCCACGGTTCTAATCTACTCTTTATTACCATTTTTCCATTGATAGTGCAAGTGTAAGCTATTTTACTTCATTTACAATGGGCAAGGCGCGTGGCAAGGGACGTGGAAGTGGACGTTCTGGCGATGGTTCGTGCAGAGGACGGGGCCGTGGCCAAGGTGAAAATGTGCCACAACCAACAGCCACATCTTCTCGCTCCCAATTCTTGACCGAATTACTAGGGAAGCACAGAACAACACCAGTATTGAGAACTGATCAGTGTGAACAGGTTATTAATTGGATAGCAGATAATACTTCCAGTTACCTGGGCACCACCACCTCCGGTCTGTCTTCCACACGGTCAACTCTTAGTAGCCGTGAGTCTCGACCGCATACTCCTCCTCACCCTGATGCTCCTTCCTCCCACCATGCCGAGTGTCGTCAGACAGCAAGTGATCCCAGACTTGGACACTCTGAAGAGCTGTTCACTGGTCCATTTCCATATTTGGGCCCCTCGCCTGATACGCTTGAAGTGGTGGAAGAGGAGATCCCATGTTGCGATGCCCAAATATATGAACAGCCACGGCCACAGGAAGTCGACGTTGGCAATCTGCCATAAGAGGTGGACGATGACGAGACACAATTGCCAGGAAGTGAGGAGGAGGATCGTGGTGCGCAAGTGGAAGAGGAGGAGGTGGTGGATGATCTAGTAACTGACCCAACGTGGAAGAAGGACATGCAGAGTGAGGCCAGCAGCACACATGGGGAGGGAGGCAGAGTACCCCAACAGGCAGGAAGAAGCAGTGTGGTGGCCGCAGACAGATGGCAGGCAACCGGTCCCCGTAACACCAACAAGAGGGACGTTGCCAGTACAAGCGGTAGGTCTTCCAGAGTCTGGAATTTTTTTAAAGACTCTGCTGATAACCTCAAAAAGGCCATTTGTACCACATGCCATGCCAGCATCAGCAGGGGTGACAAAACTACCAGCCTGACCACCACCAGCATGATCAGGCGCATGGCAGCAAAGCACCCGACTTTGTGGGGCGTCACTCAGGGTCCACGACCAGTGTCAGCGGATGTCACCACTGCTTCTTCCACTGTTGTGCGTGCAATAGAACCCCCTGTTGTGTGTGCAAGGCAATCCCCTGTCCATACTGCATGTAAAGATGCCCCTCCTCTCAGTCTTCACTTGTAATGGCAGTTTCTCAAGAAACAGCACCAACGTCCACGTCCACGTCCCACCGCAGCGTTCAATTGTCCATATCCCAGACCTTTGAACGAAAGCGGAAATTCGCAGCTAATGCCCCACAGGCCACAGTCCTAAATTCGCACATTTCATGACCGCTTGCGTTGGAAATGCTGCCTTTTAGGCTGGTGGAGACGGAATCCTTCCGCAATCTTATGGCGGTGGCCGTCCCTTGGTATTCGGTCCCCAGCCGACACTATTTTGCCCGGTGTGCCATCCCCGCACTACACAAGTACGTGTCCAAAGCATCTGCCGTGCCCTCAACAACGCAGATACTGCGAGAGTCCACCTGACAATGGACACGTGGACAAGTGCTTGTGGCCAGGGACGGTACAGTTCTCTGACGGCACACTGGGTAAACATAGTGGAAGCCGGGACCCAGTCGGACCTTGGGACGGAACACATCCTCCCCACACCGAGGATTGCGGACCCTATGTCAGTCAGAGTTGCCCCCACAGTGTACAGCTCCTGCACATCCTCCTCCTCCTCCTCATGTTCAGCCTCCATCTCAGATATCACCACATCAGTTACAAGCTGGAAGCATTGCAGTACTGCCTCAGCCAAGCGGCAACAGGCTGTGCTGAAACCCATAAGCTTAGGTGATAAACCTCACACTGCTTGTGAGTTGTGGACAGCTGTGAAAGAGCAGACAGATCTGTGGCTGAGACCGCTGAACCTAAATCCCGGCATGGTCGTGTGTGACAATGGCCGTAACCTGGTGGCGGCTCTGAGGCGAGGTGAGATTACACACGTACCATGCCTGGCTCATGTGCTTAACCTCGTGGTTGAGCGGTTTCTTAAATCGTACCCCGAGTTGCCAGATCTGCTCGTGAAAGTACGCCACCTGTCAACTCATTTTCGCAAGTCGGCTACAGCTTCCGCCGTCCTTGCTGTGTTGCAGCAGCGTTTGCAGCTTCCGGCACACCGACTGGTGTGTGATGTCCCCACACGTTGGAACTCTACCCTCCACATGTTGCAAAGGATTTGTGAGCAGAAGAGAGCAGTTGTGGAGTACCAGCTGCAACAAGGCCGTCGATATTCAGGTCAGACTCCACACATAAGACCTCAGGAGTGGACCTGGATGTCTGACATATGCACCATCCTGACAAACTTTGAGGAGGCCACCAAGATGGTGAGTGGCGATGACACCATCATTAGTGTCAGCATCCCACTTGTCTGTCTTTTGCAACGCTCTCTGCAGAGAATTAAAGAGGAGGCATTGCAGCCAGAGTATAATGAGATGGATCAAGAAGCCGTAGCGGGCGATTACACACAGCCCAGCCTCATCTCATCCCAACGTGCATTGGGGGAAAATGAGGGAGAGGAGGAGGAGGAGGAGGAGGAAGAACAGGAGCTGCTATCATGCGTTGTAGACGGTAGTACCTGTACAAGTGTCATACCGTCGGTTCAGCGTTCGTGGCCTGAGGACAGGGGGGAGGAGGAAGAGGAGGAGGAGGAGGAGGAGAGCATGGTCAGTCGTCATCTTGGTGAGGACACGGAAATCTTGCCCGTTACCAGTCTGGCACGCATGGCTCACTTTATGTTACGCTGCCTTAACCGTGACCCTCGCATTGTCAAAATGTTGGGTGACAGTCATTACTGGTTGGTGACACTTGTAGACCGCCGCTACAAGTATAACTTTCACTCTCTTATTCCTGAGGTGGAGAGGTCTACAAAAATGGGGCAGTACCAGAAGGCCCTTGCTGCAGAACTGTTAAAAAAATTCCCATCTGAACACGCTAGCGGCAGACGTCACAGTTCGTTGCCCAACCAAGGCGTACAGGCGAGAGAGATGCCACTCCAATCCAGCAGAGGCAGGGGAACACTGTCAACGTTCTGGGACAGTTTTCTGACACCCGCCCAGCTTACAGGCCCTGAGGCGCGGGGTACTCTCACAAGGAGTGGAAAGTTTCAAAAGATGGTGAGGGAGTACCTTGCCGACCGTACCAGCATCCTCCGTGATTCCTCTGTGCCTTTTAATTATTGGGTATCCAAGCTGGACACTTGGAATGAACTTGCTCTGTACGCCTTGGAGGTCCTGGCCTGCCCTGCCGCTAGCGTGTTATCGGAGCGTGTTTTTAGTGTCTCTGGGGGAATTATAACTGATAAGCGCACTCGCCTGTCAACTGACAATGCTGACAAGCTGACCCTTATCAAAATGAACAAGGGCTGGATTGGGCCAGACTTCTCATCACCACCAAATGACAGCAGAGTATCATAAAGTCAAATCCACTGTGTTATTTCGGGAGGTGTATTCACATGAACCGCTTCACACCCACACATGGGTATACGCTTCCTTGTTTCGGCTGTTTTATCTTCTTCTCCTTATTCTCAGCCTCCACCACCACTATACCACCAGGGTGCCAGCATTGCAAGTTCCTCCGTCCTTATTTTTGGCAGCTTTTGCTTGCAAGGCATAAGCAAATACTATGGGACACCCACTCCCCAATAATGGGACTTATGTTTGTAATATGCTGTACTACATGGCTCTTGTAAGGGGCATTGCAAGTTGCTCCGTCCTAATTTTTGGCAGCTTTTGCTTGCAAGGCATAAGCAAATACTATGGGAGACCCACTCCCCAATAATGGGACTTATGTTTGTAATGTGCTGTACTGCATGGCTCTTGTAAGGTGCATTGCAAGTTGCTCCATCCTAATTTTTGGCAGCTTTTGCTTGCAAGTGATAAGCAAATAATATGGGAGACCCACTCCCCAATAATGGGCCTTATGTTTGTAATATGCTGTACTGCATGGCTCTTGTAAGGGCATTGCAAGTTGCTCCGTTCTAATTTTTGGCAGCTTTTGCTTGCAAGGCATAAGCAAATACTATGGGAGACCCACTCCCCAATAATGGGACTTATGTTTGTAATATGCTGTACTGCATGGCTCTTGTAAGGGGCATTGCAAGTTGCTCCGTCCTAATTTTTGGCAGCTTTTGCATGCAAGGCATAAGCAAATACTATGGGAGACCCACTCCCCAATAATGGGACTTATGTTTGTAATATGCTGTACTGCATGGCTCTTGTAAGGTGCATTGCAAGTTGCTCCGTCCTAATTTTTGGCAGCTTTTGCTTGCAAGTGATAAGCAAATACTATGGGAGACCCACTCCCCAATAATGGGCCTTATGTTTGTAATATGCTGTACTGCATGGCTCTTGTAAGGGCATTGCAAGTTGCTCCGTTCTAATTTTTGGCAGCTTTTGCTTGCAAGGCATAAGCAAATACTATGGGAGACCCACTCCCCAATAATGGGACTTATGTTTGTAATATGCTGTACTGCATGGCTCTTGTAAGGGCATTGCAAGTTGCTCCGTCCTAATTTTTTGCAGCTTTTGCTTGCAAGGCATAAGCAAATACTATGGGACACCCACTCCCCAATAATGGGACTTATGTTTGTAATATGCTGTACTGCATGGCTCTTGTAAGGGGCATTGCAAGTTGCTCCATCCTAATTTTTGGCAGCTTTTGCTTGGAAAGCATAAGCAAATACTATGGGAGACCCACTCCCCAATAATGGGACTTATGTTTGTAATATACTGTACTGCATGGCTCTTGTAAGGGGCATTGCAAGTTGCTCCGTCCTAATTTTTGGCAGCTTTTGCTTGGAAAGCATAAGCAAATACTATGGGAGACCCACTCCCCAATAATGAGACTTATGTTTGTAATATGCTGTACTGCATGGCTCTTGTAAGGGGCATTGCACGTTGCTCCGTCCTAATTTTTGGCAGCTTTTGCTTGCAAGGCATAAGCAAATACTATGGGAGACCCACTCCCCAATAATGGGACTTATGTTTGTAATATGCTGTACTGCATGTGACGCGCCCCCTGGGCCGTGTGTACACATGTGTGGGATAACCGGTGCCGGGTCTCTGGGGTCTGTAGTCTCCGTGGCGGTGACCCGGTCCCGTGGCTCAGGCTGGTCAAACTAGTGGCAGTCTTTCTTAGGTTTTGAGGTTAATTGTCCGACTGCGCCACTTGTGGATTGCGGTCAGGGAGTACCACCGCTGCGAAGCAGACCGCTGAGGCTGATGTTGTGTGCGCAGCAGAGAATAGGATAACTCCCCACGGGAGGAGTATAGCCTCAGGGCAGTGAGTGTGGATGATGGGGGTGATGGTGCACGAGCGCAGCAGTAACGACTCAGAGTCTTTGCAGTGCAGTTCAGGGTCTTTACTGATGATTATAAGGTAGACCCTCCCGGGAGTACTGGCTAGCATAAGAGGCCTGGTCAGTCTGTGAGCAAGTAGGAGTTCCCCTGGCCAAGTGGAGTTGTAGGCCTCCCCGTCTGTCTTCACTCTTCCTGGCTACCTTGCTGTAAGTGGGTAGAAGTAGCTCACGTCCCTGAGTGTACCGTGTAGTGCTCACCCGTATGGCTGGTGACTTGGGGCCTTCTGTTAGCCTCCGCTCCACGATGGCGGTGCTGGTCCCTTGCTTGTGACTGAGCCTCCGGGCTTCTATGGCCAGAGGACCTGAAATCCCCTGCCGGCTGGTTTCTGCTGCTGGATATATAAGTCCTCACAGCCTCGGACTCCTGTGTCTGGTTCCTATTGTCTTCTGCCAGGGCGAGCTCTGCTCAGCTTCCAGCCCCTGGTCTTTAGCTCCTAGCTCCTACAGAGCTCCTTGCTGTTACTTTCCCTTGCTCTCACTCTGACTCTGACTGTTCTCTGTTCTCTGACTCACTCAACCCCGCCCCAGATCCAGTTTATAAGGGCAGAATTCTCCCCTCCCAGGACTGGGGCAGGAGGATGTTGCATGTTTAAGGGATCCTGACCAGGAAACCTACCACTTGCTCTCCGACGTAATATCTCTATTACTGTGGTGACCAGACCCCTGGGGTGCCACACATGGCTCTTGTAAGGGGCATTGCAGTTCCTCATAATTTTTGGAAAGCCTTCCATTCACTGCTTAGGCCAACAGTGCACAGGAAACCCAGTTGCTATAAATGGGAAAAAAGGTTTAGTTAACGCTCTCTGACCTCCATGTCATTTCCAAGGGGCATTGGAGTGCCTCGAAATTTTTGGTAGGCATTGCACTCACTGTATGCCCTATAACTGTGTAGCCGAACCGCTCCTTTTGTTACAGAAACATATCCTACAAGACATATCTGGTTGACTGGCCTGATATTGATGTGAATGGTCCCTGTTCCTCCTGCTCTTTCTCCTTTGCCACTACCTCATCCATCATTTATCACCTGAAGCTTTGTTTTAACGGGAGTCATAGAACTTGGATAGTAGCAGAAAAACATCCAGCAATCCTCAGAGAAGGTAGGATATGCGCCAAAACGCTGACCACCTCAGGCCTAGCCGCTACTACATACATGTGCTTGCATTACAACAAAACAAAGCAGATGCTAACTTCTATCATCCTCATCATTCTCCTCACCTTGGCACTCTCAACTCCCCTGATGGAGAAGCCAGGGCCCACCGGAGGAGTCTGATAGTCCAGTGGGCTCGGCCAATGCTGCCCTAAAGCAGGCCAGGCTAAGAGAAGTGTGAGAAAGGTTACTGGGACAAATAGGGGTGGCTGGGGACCGAGTATGGACACCCGGCCACCCCCTGGAGGCTGGGGAGCAAGCGGGGACACCCGGCCACCAGGCGGCTGGAGACTGAGTATGGATACCAGGCCGCCGACACAGCCATGGCGTGGGGGCCAGATTCCGCCTCCACATGCCTAAAAGGCCCAATTTAAAGTGCAAGCAAGCAAGCAGTATGGTATTGCAGCCTGGGGGTGGGTGGGTGGCAGGCTGCATACTTGCGCTTGCATTGCAAGGAATGGGAGAGGTACAATTGAACACTGCCCTGGGACAAGGACTTGAATGGGGATAGTTGCAAGTCTGCAACGACAGGTGCAAGGTGGGAGGCATCTTCGCATGTACCATGAACAGGGGTTTGGCATGGACACACTACAGCGGAATAGGCTCTCCTTCCCACTAAATGCACTGGGGAGGGCACAGGTAATGTTTTGGTATACGCACTTAATCTTATGTATAAGGCACACCAGGACAAATAGGGGCGGCTGGAGATTGAGTATGGATACCTCGCTGCCGAAGCAGCCATGAGGTAGTGGCCAGCTTCGGCCTCCTCCAAACTAAAAGGCCCCATTTCAAGTGCAAGCTAGCAGTATGGAATTGCAGTCTGGGGGTGGGTGGGTGGCAGGCTGCACACTTACACTTGCATTAAAAGAAAACATAGCAGATGCTAACTTCTGTCATCATCATCATGCTCCTCACCTTGGCACTCTCAAATCCACCGATGGAGAAGTCAGGGCCCACCGGAGGAGTCTGGTTCTCTGGTGGGCTCGTCCAATGCTGCCTAAAGCAGGCTGGGCTAAGAAAAGTGTGTGGGGGATGTTCCAAGGAGAAATAGGGGCGGCTGGGGACCGTTTATGGACACCCAGCTGCCCCCAGGCGGCTGGGGACCATGTGTGGACACACGGCAGCGGGGCGGCTGGGGACCGAGTATGGACACCCGGCCGCCGGGCGGCTGGGGACTGAGTATGGATTCCAGGCCGCCAACACAGCCATGACGTGGTGGCCAGATTCCACCTCCACATGCCTTAAAGGCCCAATTTCAAGTTCAAGCAAGCAAGCAGTATAGTATTGCAGCTTGGGGGTGGGTGGGTGGCAGGCTGCATACTTGCGCTTGTGTTGCAAGGAATGGGGGAGGTGCAATTGAACACTGCCCTGGGACTAGAACTTGCATGGGGATAGTTGCAAGTCTGCATCTTCTGATGCGGCAAGGATCACTTCTGATGGGCACACTTTTAGACAGTGACCTGGGAGTCAGAGATGCTTCCAGGGGTCTTCCCCATGCTGTTTCCATGTCTTTTCAGCACTTTATGCATGTGTCACACAGCACATGGCCAGATAAGGTTGTAAAATGTTAAAATGACATTTCCCGGTGAATGCATTTGTCATAGTTGAAAGCAATACAAAAGTGCAAAAACGCATAAAAAATGCTACTTGTGAACATAGCCGAAGGTGTGGAGGAGTATTTTTGTTTTTGGTGATTTATTTTAACTTATACACAAGTCTTTTCCCGAGCTTCGAGCACCCGAGCATTTTAGTGCTCGCTCAACACTACACCTAAACAGAAAAAAACAAGATTACAATGGGCTAAGGAAAACCAATCGTGGACTGTGGATGACTGGATGAAAGTCATATTCAGTGATGAATCGCGAATCTGCATTGGGCAAGGTGATGATGCTGGAACTTTTGTTTGGTGCCGTTCCATTGAGATTTATAAAGATGACTGCATGAAGAGAACATGCAAATTTCCACAGTCATTGATGATATGGGGCTGCATGTCAGGTAAAGGCACTGGGGAGATGGCTGTTATTACATCTTCAATAAATGCTCAAGTTTACATTGATATTTTGGACAGTTTTCTTATCCCATCAATTGAAAGGATGTTTGGGGATGATGACATCATTTTTCAAGATGATAATGCATCCTACCATTGAGCAAAAACTGTGAAAACATTCCTTGAAAGAAGACACATAAAGTCAATGTCATGGCCTGCAAATAGTCCGGATCTCAATCCAATTGAAAATCTTTGGTGGAAGTTGAAGAAAATGGTCCATGACAAGGCTCCAACCTGCAAAGCGGATCTGGCAACAGCAATCAGAGAAAGTTGGAGCCAGATTGATGAAGAGTACTGTTTGTCACTCATTAAGTCCATGCATCAGAGACTGCAAGCTGTTATTAAAGCCAGAGGTGGTGCAACAAAATACTATTGATGTATTGGAGTGTTCTTTTGTGTGTTTGTTTTTCATGATTCCATAATTTTTTCCTCAGAATTGAGTGATTCCATATTTTTTTTCCCACTGCTTGGTCTGAAAAAAATTACCCTTACTGAGTACCACATTTTTAATCTTGATTTCTTTTACTGTTTCTTAAAGCCCTAAAGTTGCCATTTGAAATGACTTTAGTTTTGTGCCATGTCTGTGATCTGCTTTTTTTCAACAACATTAAACAACTGAATGAACATGCTCCGAGTCCGGTGATTCCATAATTTTTGCCAGGGGTTGTAGTGTATAGTGTGCAGGTAGTACAGGGATCAGTAGTGACATTATAGACAAGAGCTCTGTATATAATGTATAGTGTGCGTCTATGTGTAACATACTGACTCACCAATGACGTTTCTAGGTGAAGCCATTCATCTTTGCTTTTCTTCTTCATCTGGCACAGAATGCCATCACTTCTTTCAGGCAGGACTCGTCTTTACAGAAAATAACCCACAGTTATCAATAGCTGATCGGTTCTAGAGCACATTCACCACTTTTTCCCCAACTTCTACACTATGCCAGATGAAGAAAAAAAAAAACATAGTGCCGCCCTGCACAGTAATAGGATCCCCCTTTTTGTTCCCCCCATGGAAAACAGTTTCCTAAAAATTATATTATATTACAGTAGTAATAATGTCCCTAATTAGACTCTAAAAGTAATTATTAGTGATGGACGAGCACTAAAATGCTCTGGTGCTCGTTGCTCAGGTCGAGCACATTGGAATACTTGGGTGCTCGACCCGAGCAATGAGCCCAATGTAAGTCTATGGGAAACTCGAGCATTTTTCAGGTCACTCCCCCCGACGGTCTGCAGAGGGCCTAAAAATTGCCCAAATCGATGGGAACAGTGCTCAAATGACATGGGAACAGCATGGGGAAGACTCCTGGAAGCATTTCTGACTCCCAGGTCACTGCTGTGAATAATGTTGTCAGAGGCATTACGCCACTGTTACAGACTCACAATAAAACATACAAAAATAAAACCAAAATGGATTTTCCTGGGAAATATGTTAAGGAACATCCTTTCCAGGGTAATGACTTGTATATAAGGCAAAAGAAATAACCAAAAATAAAAATACTCCTCCACACCTTGGGCTATGTTCACAAGTAGCGTTTTTGATGCGTTTTTGCAATTTTGCATTGCTTTCAACCGTGACAAATGCATTCACCGGGAAATGTCATTTTAACATTTTACAACCTTATCTGGCCATGTGGTGTGAGACATGATCAGAAACATCCTGTTTCATTTATGAAGGATGGACTCTGAAAGTCACAAAGCCTATTTTTATAGGGCCATCAGGCGGCCTTTACTATTCTTAGAGAGCCATCAGCCGGCTATGCTTTGTTGTTCAGATTACTAAAGAGTGAGTCTCCTATACTGTTATTGCATATGCAGTGAGTGGCAGGGCTGCCCAAAATTTGGGCGCACCGCAATGCCCCTTTGAAGAGACATAGAGGAGGGGCTCCTGAAAGCAATGTTCCCATTATTAGGAAGTGGGTCTCCCATACTGTTTGCCTATGCAGTGATTGCAAGGGCTGCCAAAAATTTGGACCTGCTCCAATGCACCTTGGAAGAGATGTAGATGAGGGCCTCCTGAAAAAAATGTTCCCAATATTAGGAAGCGGGTCTCCCATTGTGTTTGCCTGTGAAGTGAATTCCAGGGTTGGCAAAAATTTGGAAGCACTTCAATGTCTCTTGGAAGAGACGTGGAGGTCAGATGGCCTCCTGAAAACAATGTTCCCATTATTAGGAAGTGGGCCTCCCATTGTGTTTGCCTATGCAGTGAATGCAAGGGTTGCCAAAATTTTGTAGGCACTCCAATGCCCCTTGGAAGAAACGTAGAGGGCCTCATGAAAAAATGTTCCCATTATTAGGAAGTGGGTCTCCCATAGTGTTGGCTTATGCAGTGAATGCAGGGGTTGCCAAAAATTGGAAGGCACTCCAATGCCCCTTGGAAAATACATGGAGGAGGGCCTCACAAAAAAATGGGCAGGTCTCCTATACTTGTAATGCCCATGCACTAAGTGTATGGGCTGACAAACATTTACCCTGGGGGTATACATGAACATACTGTATAAAAATGTTTTTTTACGGGCATCATAAACACCCTTTAAAAAAATGATGTGGGTGTTGCATCACGGACCACAGTGACCCTGGTGATATGGTGGTGGAGGATGAGGATGAGGAGAAAGAGGAGGACAAGAGCAAATATCCAAAATCAGGAAGCGTATACCCATGTGTGGATGTGAAAAGGTGCATGGGAATACACCTCCCAAAAAATGACACTGGATTTGAGTTTATGCTACCCTGCTACCCTTCAGTGGTGTTGAGAAGTCTGGCCCAATCCAGCCCTTGTTCATTTTTATAAGAGTCAGCCTGTCAGCATTTTCAGTTGACAGGAGGATGCGCTTACCAGTTATAATTCCACCAGCAGCAGTAAAAACCCGCTCTGATAAAACGCTAAGACTTCTGTGGCGCCTCTGAGGGTTCAGTCGCCACAGAGGTACTGCACCTCACCCAGAGGTGTGGTGTCTCCTTCTCTCAGGTAAGGAGGGAGTGCTGCCCGGAACCCCAACACCTGCATCCAACACTACACTGCTCCAGGCCGGCTGGAGGGGCAACATGCATGAGCGCAGCTGCTGAGCCCTGTCCCTGGCTGGAGTGGGGGGAACCCAAAGGTAGGGGGAACCAGTAGTGTGTGTGGGTGGAGGAAGTAGTTTAGGGGAGCACTATAGAGTGAGATATAAATAGGGAAGCCATCTTAGGGTGGCAGAGTAGTCCGTGGAGAAGTCAGTCAGGGTGCAGAATCTCATCAGGAGCTCTGCTCCACAAGTAGGGCCCAGTCCTACAGGCCCAGGAGGGGAGCAGAGGAGTAGGCTCCGTTCTAAGGGGGGATCCTAGGCGGTACGGCGAGTGCAGGACGGCATCCGTATACCCCGCATCTGTCAGAAGACAGAGGGATCGTAGGCCGCAAGAAGGGGACCGGCCCCTGGTCCTGCCGTGTTACTCTACGTCTTGGCTGGGAAAACCGGAGGCGTCTGGCTTATATAGTCAGTTGCTGAAGCCTCATTCTAATCCCCGTGAGGGTCAAGCAGGTCCAGGAACTCCGATGTGACAGGAGGGACTTCAGAGAGGGATTGAGAATGGGAAGCGCAGGGCAGGAGGGAGAAAGACCCAGCGTGAAGACGGTCTAGCTAGCAACACAAGAAAGTGGGGTTCAGTCAGGTACACCTGATCTGCCTGAGGAAGTGCTGAACCCCTGCCTGGTGAAAGCAGCGCGATGCGGGAGGCCGACAACTGTACAGTGCACCAGTGGAACTGTCATAAGAACTGTGAGTAAAAACTCGGATGACTGCACCGCACTGCCTCTGTCCCTTCTTTCATCTGCGCCACCTCTTCCTCCCGGAACTACAACGCCCAGCGCAACCTACACTACCTACACTGCCCTGGAGCTAGCTCTACCTGTGGAGAGCCACACCATCCTTGCTGCCATAACACCAGCTCCTGAGGACTGCTCCGCAGTGGCGGCACCCTTTAGCCGCAATCCACAGGTGGCGTCACGAACATTATTCCAAAAACCCCAAATAAATAGAAATCCCCTATAAATTTTCCCCTTTTTACTGACCGCCCTGGGTCACGGACCGGGCCAGCTACCGTGAGAGCCCCCAGCAACCAGAGGCCCGGCTGCCGAGTACCCCACGGCCCAGGGGGCGCGTCAGCTCTGGCGTCACAAACAGGATACGTGACCAGCCCATTATCGGTGGGTGAAGTGTGCCTAAAGAACTGTGTGATGATACTGAATATGGCGCCCGCCCCAGAAGAATGGGCGCCATTATGTGCGTGATCAAAGACAACAATATGGTACCTCCCATCGTGGGCCGGGTCCCAGAATGGCGCCAAAAGCATACCCTGCCCCTTGCAACAGTGACTGTCTGCATAAATGTGTCCGTCAAGGCAGGGAGGAGGTCACAGGGAGTGACCGACAGCAGATTGCCATGGGACCACCCCCGAAAGAGGAGAGGAGGAGGAGAGAAGGAATGGAGACAGGGTGTGGTCTTAACCAGTCTAGACAAACCGCACCCGGCAGCCAGCATGGATGGACGCCAAGAACAAGCTTCCGCCTCTGGCCTGCTACGGCGGCAAGCGACCCCCCTCACCCTGGAGGTTGAAGCTGGAAAACTGTCCCTGGAGGACGCGGAGTTCCTCCAGAGTGAAGTCCTGGAGCTGAGCCGACAAGTGGAACGGGCCCTGCAAACAGCGGTCACCAAATGGAGGAGCGAGCTGCTAGAGAAGTTGGCAGCACGGCGGAGGGCAGCACCGGATGCTAGCAGTGGCACCCCAGCCCCGGCAGAGCCAGAAGAGCACCAGGAGGCCGTATACAGCACAGGAGCCGGTAGGAAGAGTTCCCCTGTCCTGGGCGCTGCAAGCGCCCACCTGCTCCTGGTCCTCCTTCACCAACACTCCCAGTATTCCGCCATGCCCTCTCTGCAGCAGCTGCTCTGCCCGGAACCCCCACTCCCGGGGGCTGACCCTGAGGACATTTCACTTAGTGCCCCCACGGAACCTCCACTCCCGGGCGCCGAAGCCAGGGGCCTTCTACTTGACGCCCTCCCGGAGCCTCCACCTTCGGCAACCTAGTGGGTGTGTGGCGCCCCTGAGGGTTCGACCACCACAGGGATGCTGCACTTCTCTAATGGAGTGTAGTGTTCCTCCTCTGAGGTAAGAACAGTGTGATGCTCAGGACCCCAACTTCACATCCAACACCACACTTCTCCCACCAGAGGGGGCTAGAAGGCACCAGGTGCTGCCCCTACTGGAATCGGGAGACTGGGGAACCAAGAAATAGGGGAACCAAGTAGTGGGTGAGGATGGAGGACTCACATTTAGTTTACACTTAATATTTCATATTTAATACACAGCCATCTTGGCTCTTGGTCATCTTTTGATTGTGATCTCCCACCCTGAACGTGGATCCTGTGTGGACCTGCAGTGGATGGAGACATGGCCCTCGTACCCTGGCCTTGGGTCGAGGGGCAGGTTGCAGATGATGCATGTCTCAGCCCGGTCAAAGACCAAGACCAAGAAGGCCCGGAGCTCAGGAGTGTAGCTCCACCGCAAATGGATCCCAGGGGGATGCAGACGGAGCGGTATACGCCACTTGTCCTCACCAAGCAAATCTATTCAGAGGGATTCCGGCTGCAAAAGGGGTACCCCAACACCTGACCTTGCTACTCTATGTCCTGGTCAGGGAAGTCCAGTAGGCCCTGAGGATCCCACCGGGTAACGGAAGGAGCGGAACTGCCATCCATACCCTTTTTCTGAGTGAAGATCAGAGGGAGACCCAGCCTATCTACACATACACAGACAGGAAAGGACCCGGTCTGAAGTTTAGGAACACTCTGGTGCGGGGTCCTGATTGAACACTGGACTTACTCGGAGGTTGTCGGACCCCCCGTCTCTGGTGACCGCAGAACTCCTCGAGGAGCAGGGAGACGCCTTCCTACTGCCATCTCCATCGTGAGTAAAAACCCTGGAAGTTAACCCCTATGGCCTCTGGACCCTTTATTCTGCATTACACCGTATTACGCAGCACCAGACCTCCTAGACTACAACCCCCTCCATCCTGTCCCTCTGCCATGAGGCCCTGCTCCGCCTGTGGGGAGTAGTAGCAACCATGGCTGCAATACCACCATGCCTCAGCGGACTGCAGCAGCGCTGGTGGCCTTCACCAGGTGCCACAGGTGGCGTAGTCGAGATCAGCCACTCAACCCGGATAAGCCCATACCATCCTTTTTAGTGCGATGGCCCTGGGCACGGAGCGGGTCCGGGCCATGGATGCACCCCATCTACCACACATAACCCGGCTCCGAGTCCCCCATCTCCCAGGGTAGGGCTTTTCAACGCGCATCACACAACTGGCCTAGTCGGCAGGATTGCGTGCCCGCAGCAAAGGAAGGAATTACCCATTGCTACCGGGTACTGTGTGCCTTACACCTTGGACTGTCGTTTCCACTTAAAATGGCGCCCACCCAAGAAGAACAGGCGCCATAGTGCTTCGGAAAGATGGTCTTCTAACACCTCCAATCGTGGGCCAGGCTCCCACATGGCGCCAAAAGTGCGGACTGCCCCTTCCCTCAGAAACTGTCCGCGGGTTAATGCCCATCAAAATGGATGGGCTGAGCGAAGGCGTGCCTTTCAGCATACCACCCTGGAGATGCCCCGAAAGAGGAGGAAAAAGAAAAACAACAAGATGCGGCCATTGCAGTTGGAGTTTGGCGACCTTCAGGAGCGGACATGGACGATGCTGGAGCGCAACAAACGGAACCTTCCGAACCTGGCCCAGGTCCTTCCCCCGGTAGGGAGTGAAGCGGCACCAGACTTACAGCGGGAGATATTGAATTTCTCCACCAGGAAGCCCCGGGTCTTGCAAGGAGACTGGATGAGGCCCAGAAGGCGGAGTCTGCTGCCTGGCGGGAAGAAATGCTGCTGCGCACCCGGGCCCTCCGCCAAGGAGCTGAAGCTCAGGGGGAAGCGGTGACAGAGGTCGTGAGCGGCCCAGAGGCGGGTGAGTGTACTGCCCCTGCCCCGGCTGCTGAACCTACCGTACCCATACTGGACCTCATGGCCGAGTATCTCCCGCCCGGCGCGGTCACCTGGGAGCAGGTCTTTGCCCGGGAGCTGCAAGCTTCAGCTATAGGCGGAGACCTGCACTGCCGCCCAACTCCTGACTCTGAAGTACCTGAGGCTGCTGGGGTATCCACCGACCCAAACCCGGACTGGTCCGCACTTACAGAGGACCCGCAGCAACACTCGCTGACACCGCTCCCCGCACCGACAGTCATCTGGCCGGTGACTGAGGAGTGGGCCTGGGACAACCAGGGGGGGACCTGATGGGCTTCCCCGGGAAACCCGGGCTGAAGAGCGCAGGAGGAGCGAGCTGTGCCGTCACCAGATCCTTCAACTCAGCCGGGAGCAACGCCAGAGGGAGGTCCGCTGCGAGCGCCTCGAGGAGCGCGCCAAGGCTGCAAAGTCCTGGGCCCGCCAGGAGGAGGCGACCCGTCCAAGCCCCTGTGTGGAAGAGCAAGCTGTCCGCTTCCACCATGAGGCGGGATGGGGATTCATTCGGAGTTCCCAGCACGAGCTCGACGTCTTCGTCAGCCGGCGGGATGTCGAGCCACAGCTGAAAAAGGGACACCCTGGCCGCAACCTCTTCCCAGGTGACATAGTTACATACACCCGCCACCACGGGGTGCGAGGGTGGTACGCCCTGGATGTCCTCAAGGTGTCCGGGAGTGACGCCCCCTCGCGCTCGGCCTCAGAGGACCGGTCAGCCTCCGTTGGGAGGAATGAGCCTTTTCTAGAGATGAGCGGTGTTCGACTCGAACTGTTCACCAATCTCAAATTCGAGCTGTTTTGGGCAGTGTTCGAGCCGTTGGGCGAACGCGAACAATTTGAAAAAAAAATTCGGCTGTTCGAGGTTATGTTCGATAACTGTTCGTGCACCTAAATCATAACTGGTTTTTGTCTCAGTAATGCTGAAAATTAATGTTAATACGCAGTTTGAGTGTACAGCGGGGTGGGGGGAGGGGCCAATTTTCGCACACATCTACAGATAGCTTGGGAGTAGGGAATAGTTGTGATTGCAGTCCTTTTAAGGACTAGGTTGCATAATTTCCTATGACTTTTATCAGGCCGGTCTATGCTCTTAAATAGATAGGTTGGGAGTAAAGACTAATTGTAATTGCAGTCCTTTTCAGGGCTAGGTTACATCAGGTCCTATCACTTTTTGCCAGGCAGGTCTGTGGCAGTGCTGTGCAAGTTTTTTTCACAGCATTTGGCTAAATCTAGCAAAGCAAATCCTTTTTGTCCTCTTGCAGTGTGTGTTAGTCAGTGGAGAAGCCAATCTGTGTTGCAAGCTACACCACCTGTGTATAGAATACAATTTTTTTTACTGCACCTAGTGAAGTAAAACCTTTTGGGCATAGCATCATTCTATTAGTCCATCTATACTAACCTCCACCAGGTTGCAAATTCAATATAATTTTTTTCTGCATCTAGCTCTGAAAAAATATTTCGGCTTGTAGCAGTGTGTGGGACTTGTTCTATTAGTCCATCTATACTAACCTCCACCAGGTTGCAAATTCAATATAATTTTTTTTTTTGCATCTAGCTCTGAAAAAATATTTCGGCTTGTAGCAGTGTGTGGGACTTGTTCTATTAGTCCATCTATACTAACCTCCACCAGGTTGCAAATTCAATATAATTTTTTTCTGCATCTAGCTCTGAAAAAAAAATTCGGCTTGTAGCAGTGTGTGAGACTTGTTCTATTAATCCATCTATACTAACCTCCACCAGGTTGCAAATTCAATATAATTTTTATCTGCATCTATCTCTGAAAAAATATTTGGGCTTAGGCTTGTAGCAGTGTGTGGGACTTGTTCTATTAGTCCATCTATACTATCCTCCACCAGGTTGCAAATTCAATATAATTTTTATCTGCATCTAGCTCTGAAAAAATATTTCGGCTTGTAGCAGTGTGTGAGACTTGTTCTATTAGTCCATCTATACTAACCTCCACCATGTTGCAAATTCAATATAATTTTTATCTGCATCTAGCTCTGAAAAAATATTTGGGCTTTGGCTTGTAGCAGTGTGTGTGACTTGTTCTATTAGTCCATCTATACTAACCTCCACAAGGTTGCAAATTCAATATAATTTTTATCTGCATCTAGCTCTGAAAAAATATTTCGGCTTGTGGCAGTGTGTGTGACTTGTTCTATTAGTCCATCTATACTAACCTCCACCAGGTAGCAAATTCAATATAATTTTTTTCTGCATCTAGCTCTGAAAAAATATTTCGGCTTGTAGCAGTGTGGTACTCATTGTATTAGGCCATCTATACCAAGCTCCACCAGCTTTGAAATTAATAATAATTTTTAGCTGCATCTAGCCCTGAAAATAATTTTTCTTCCCAATAGTGGTAGCGCCTGGCTAACAAAAATATACGCTTCATAACAAAAAACACCAGCCTAGCGCACTGCATTAATAAGATGGCATCATCGTCTCTCCCAGTGCTAGGCCTACTACGCCGGCTAGCATTCCTGTGCCTAAAGCACAATGTATGGGTCCGCGCTAGCCACGATGCTGAGGGGTCTAAAGCTGCTGCTAACGCTTTATCACAATTCAATTGGCAGATTTTCACAGAGCTCTTCCCCAACGCCCACCCATCGGGCAACAGTTGCCCACCCTCCCTATGGGATCTAGTGGCGAATAATTGATGTCATTAATCAGAGCGTCATTTGCCCCATCGACGTGGCAAGCATACAGTAAGGCATGGGAAGAGTGGACTCGACTAGTATCAGGCAGACGGGTTGACCATTGTGAACAAGCCAGATCACAAGTCACCATAGAATTTCTCCACCAGCTAATGATGAGGGGCATATCAGGGGCATCAGCGCAGCGGTGTCTGACCGGAGTAGCATTTCACTTCCAACTACTGAATTGGGGAGATGTGACAAAGATTCATCATCAGACAATCCATAAAAGGGTGGAAAAGGGGTCAGCCAAGTCAGGAGTGTAGACGTCCCGTCCCGTGTCACTAAAACTGATTTCTCACATCATATCCCTAATACCATTATCATGACACTCACAATTTGAAGCAACACTACTGTCTACTGCATTTGCGATCGCCTTCTTCTGGGCGCTATGCATAAGCGAATTAGTCCCTCAATCCAAAATTACCACCAGTGGAGGCTTATTACACCAGGACGTAGTCATAGCCAATAATGCAATACATCTACGCATACGCCAATCGAAAACGGTTCCAGCGGGCAGGGGCACTTGGGTACTTCTACAACCCACAAACGGTACACTGAGTCGGGTAACAATAGTAAAAACATATATAACCATCAGATCACAAAGTAATTTCTTCCTATCACACTTTGATGGAAAACCATTATCAAGATACCAGTTCCAAGCTATATTTAATAAATGCATAACATCGGCAGGGAACCACCCCAAAGATTACGGGACACACTCATTCCGCATAGGCGCGGCCACGGAAGCAGCAAGAGCAGGACTGTCAGAAACGGAAGTTCAGAGGATAGGGAGATGGCGATCCCCGTGTTTGGCGAGATACATAAGACCGGACTTGTTACCCTAACGTGGTTTGTTTCTTTTACAGGTGACGCTAAGCCAACAGTGTGGGTGATAGGCCACGCGTATATATATTGGGCAGAAAAAAGGGCGAAAGTCCGCCCAGGCGGGAGGAAATTAGAGTTTCATAACACATATTTCAACTGGAGAGGTATTAGAGGCCTGCTGTGGCCACAGGTACTAATGGAGGTAATCAAGGTAGGGAGAGAGGCAAGAGGTCTGGTCATCTTAGTTATACAGGCCGGGGGAAACAACCTAGGTCATCACAAGAGAGCATAACTAATGGCAATAATGAAACTAGACACTGAGCGCTTCAGAGAATTTTTCACAAAACTAACTATAGTATGGTCAGAGATTGTGCCGATAGTGGTATGGCAAGGTGCGCGAGACATCACGGCCATCGAACGGACAAGGCGGGTAATAAATATTCAGATGGCAAAATTTAGAAGAGTCAGAGGCGGAGTAGTGATACGACACCGACAGCTGGAAGGAGATAAAGCAGGCCTCATACGGCCCGACGGTGTTCACTTAATGGATATTGGACTGGACATATTCCTGTCCAGGACTCCAGGACGGAGTGGAGCAAGCGTTAAGAGTGATGGGTGGGGGTCAGAGTCCTGCATACGAGTACGCAGGATCCTCCGTGGCCTGGAAATAGATAGGACATGTTGGAGAGTTACACTTGTTGGCCAACTGGCCGGAGTGGAGATCCAGGGCATGCTGCAACAAGCTGAATTATTTTAGAAATAAAATGCCTTTCTAATGGAATGAGTATAAACAGTTAATAAAGCTGTGACCGATCCTCACCCATCCAGTTGTAAGAGTTACATTATTGTATTTTCAAGGAAAGGGGGGCGGTAGGGGGGCTGAGCGTCTGGGTTTGGTTGGGGGTCCCCACAGTCTGCCTAGGCTAGATGCATTTAAAAATTCTTATTAGATACACAGGCGGTGCAGCTTGCTTCGCAGCTGGGCTACTACGCCCAAAGTATTGCCTAGGCTAGATGCAGTTAAAAATTCTACGCTGACTAGCAGACACTGAAGCTTTGGAGCAGACCTCTGAGTAAACAGCTCTTCAGACTCAACCATCTGTGTTACCCCAAGCCATAGTGTATGTAGTTTCTTACAGTTAAAAGGGGGGGGATCGACCCAACCCACCTGAAATTGATGATGCCAACGTCACGTAAGACACAGCAAGGGGACTCCAAAAAGAGTCTCCATTTTTTCCCAAAATTGTGGCACAGACACCACGTAACCCTAGAACGCATACCTGGGGCCTCGCAGGCCCGCCCTGTTAATTGTTTTCTATTTTCTGCAAGATTACTTTAGTTAGAATTTTGAAACTCTAGTTATTCTTCATGTATATAGTTGTTTGTCATTTGAGTTTGAGTTATTCAATGTTATTTGCACACGGGCCTAAAAGGCCCCAGGTATGTGAAAGTGTAGATTTTTATGGTCATGCGTTCTAGGGTTAAGTGGCATCAATTGCCCCACAGTTGCTTAAAACGGTTAGCGAGGTGATTTTACCAAATCCTCAAGCTTTTAGTCTCCCCAGGATGACACAGGGGTAGAAAAGTCCTTGCGAATGCATGAGTTGTTCATCTTTATGAACGTGAGTCTGTCTACATTCTCAGTGGACAGCCGCGTGCGCTTATCTGTCAGCACACCACCAGCAGCGCTGAACACATGTTCAGAGAGAACGCTGGCTGCAGGGCATGACAAGATCTCCAAGGCATGAGTGGCGAGCTCCGGCCATTTTTCCAGATTGGAATCCCAAAATGAGCAAGGGTCCAGTGACACAGTCATGGCTTCGATGTTCACTTGGAGATACTCCTGCACCATCCTCTCTAGGCATTGACTATGTGTCAGACTTCTTGTCTCCTGTGGCCTTGCAAAGGATGGTCTAAAAAAGTGGTGAAAAGATTCCACAAAATTGCTGTTACCAGCAGATACTGTGTTACTTTTACGGTTTGAGTGATGAAGACTTGACAGTCCCACGGTTGGCAAGTTAGAACTGTGAGATTCACTATGTGCACCACTGGTGTTTTGTGGAAAAGCACATGTAAGATTCTGCAACAGCGCCTGCAGATACTCCTGCATGCGTGAATCCCTTTCTATGGCAGGAATTATTTCGGCAAATTTACTTTTGTACCGGGGATCTAAGAGTGTGGCAACCCAGTAGTCGGGATTACTTCGAATTCTGACAATCCGAGGGTCATGTTGCAGGTAGTGCAGCAAGAAGGCACTCATGTGTCTTGCGCATCCAGGAGGACCAAGTCCTTGTTGTGTTGGTAGCGAGGTAAGAATCATGCTTCCTTCCTCTGCCCTCTCCCCCCAACCTCGCACAACAGAAATGTGATCAAGGTCTCCCTCATCTGATGAGTCTTACATGCCCATCCCCAGTTCGTCCTCCACTTCTTCCTCGGCTCCTGCACCTTCCTCAACAGTTTGGCTGCTACCATGCACCCTGGTTAATCCCTCTCCCCCACCCTCCCATGCCTGCGGCCTTGGTGCTGCCGACCGTCTGGACCTTGGAGATGTTATCCCTTCCGGATACGACTCCTCCTCTACTTCCTCCACCTCCTCTTGTCCCACCACCTGATTCTGAATTCTGTTTAATGTGTGCTACAGCATGTAAATCACCGGAATAGTCATGCTGATAATGGCATCGTGGTCAGCACTAAACATCTTCGTCGCCATTTCAAAACTGTGCAGAAGGGTGTGTGGCGCCCCTGAGGGTTCAGTCGCCACAGAGTTACTGCATCTCACCCAGAGGTGTGGTATCTCACCCTCAGGTAAGGAAGGAGTATGGCTCGGGACCCTAACACCTGCATCCAACACATACCCGCAGTGGGGGTAGGGCGAGATTGCTCCTAAGGGAGAGCACAGTCCCAGGTCCCTAGCTGGCGGGAGGGTCCTATGTAGTGGGTGCTTAGGGGAGCAGCTTAGGGGAGCACATAACAGGGAGAGTATAAATAGGATCCATCTTAGAAAGAGCAAGCCAGTCAGAGGAGGAGAAGTGACAGGAGCAGAAGCTCTGCATGAGCTCTGCTCCGGAGGCGGGCCTAGCTTGGGAGGCCCAGGACTGAAGGAGAGAAGAGAGGAGTGGGAGCAAGAAGGCTCCATGAACCGAAGGGACCCTAGGGGTACGGGCCGTGCAGAAGGCCACCCGTATGCCCGCTGCTACCAGGAGGTAGAGGGGTCAGGCCAGATAAGGGGAACCGGTCCCTCAACTAGCGGAGAAACAGCAAGGCTCAACTAGAAACCGGAGGCTGCAGCATTTCATGTACTGCAGGCCAAAGTCCACACCAGTCTCACTAAGAAGGTAGCCACATAGGACCCAGGGGACGGAACACACGTCGCCCGCCAAGGCCCGAGGATACCGGATAGAAGTGTCACTGGGTGTGAGGTACAGGGAAAAGGCCAGAGAAAGGACACACAGAAGGGGGTCATGCTAAGTACTCTGGAGCTATCTGGGGGTGGACTGAGCCCCTCACTGAGTACGCACAGCACGACGGGGGAGATTGCTCTGGTACCTGTAATCTGGACTGCAACAACTGTGAGTAAAGATCTTGGGACTGCATCACATGGACTCTGTGTTCATTACTGACTCCCTGCACTACAACCACCATCATCCACCCACACTGCCCTGAAGCTACACTCTTCCTGTGGGGAGTAATAATACCATTGCTGCAAAACCACCAGCTTCAGAGGACTGTTCTGCAGCGGCGGCCCCTTTGGCCACACTCCACAGGTGGCATAGTCGGACATTATAAAACCCATATATACAAATTACCCTTGGATTGACCGCCTTGGGTCACGGACCGGGTCACCGCCACAGTGACTACAACCCCCAGCGTCTACCGGCCCGGCTCCGGGTACCCCACGGCCCAGGGGGCGCATCAACTTCATCGGTCCCTGATCTGAGACCACTCCTGCAGCGTGATTTGCCCCACCTCTGGATCTCGTTGGCCCAGGCATTACCTCAGAACGTATTGCACCAGGGCTTGTCGGTGCTGCAACAGTCACTGCAACATGTGCAGAGTTGAATTCCAGCGTGTCGGCACATCGCTTTTCAGCCGGTGAACTGGCAGGCCCAACGACTTCTGTAGAGATGTAAGTCGTTGAGCTGCGGGATGCGAACGGCGGAAGTGAGCACACAGCGACCGTGCCCTCTGCCGAAGGCCATGTAGTCCGGGATAGTGGGCTAAAAATTGCTGGACAACCAGGTTCAACACGTGAGCTATACAAGGAACGTGTGTGACATTGCCCCGGCAGGTTTGCAGCATTGTCGCACAGGGCCTTCCCTGTTTTCAGGTCCAATGGAGACAACCATTCATGAAACTGGGTCTCCAGAGCTGACCACAACTTCTCAGCTGTGTGACTCACATTTCCCAGACATTTCAAAGTAAACACCGCCTGATGCCGTTGAGCCCTGCTGCCAGCATATTAAGGAGTTGTGCAGGATTCCTTCTGCGCAGTTAGAAAGCGGGTGGCATTACCAGACAGGCTTTGGGTGCAGGTGGCGGACCGAGAGGAGGTTGAGAAGGCAGAAGCAGTGGAGGAACTTCTAGATAAAGAGGACTGATGTACAACTCGTGGGGACGGCAAGACTTGGACAGCAGTCCCTTGTCCTGCTGTCACCATAGTTACCCAGTGCCCAGTCAGCGACATGTAAGGCCCCTGTCCATGCCTGCTCGCCCAAGTGTCTGTGGTGAAATGTACCCTGTCACACACAGAGTTTCTCAAAGAAGTGGTGATGTTGTGTGCGACATACTGGTGGAGTGCAGGCACACCTTTCTTTGAGAAGTAGTGCCGACTGGGCATCTGGTACTGGGGCACTGCGACGGACATAAGGTCTCGAAAATCCTCTGTGTCCACCAGGCGGAAAGGCAGCATTTCTGTAGCCAACAGCTTGAAGATGGTGAAATTCAACCTCTTAGCTTTGTCATGGCTAGGAGGAAATGGTCTTTTACTTGTCCACATCTGAGGGACCGAGGACTGGCTGTTGTGCTTAGACGGGGTTGAGTAGGGTGTCCCCAGCAAACTGCCGATCTGTGAGGAAGATGCAGGTGGACATGTTAGGTTGCCTTGATCAAAATGTGGTGCTCTCGATGTCGGAGAGCGCTCAACGCCAGCAGGTGTTTCCACTTCCAAATGAACTGACGACCTGCCAATCAAACTGGCTGTTGCGGGTGAAGAAGTGGCAGGTCTGCGTCTAAAAACATGTGTGACTGCTGTCCCCCTAGTCACAGAGGATGAAGAGGCCGTGGATGCACAAGATGGGGCAGACGGTGGTTGTCCCGGCCCGCTAGGCCGCATTGTAGCACAGTGAGCTTCCCACTGCAACTTATGCTTCATATCCATGTGACGGTTCATGCATGAAGTACTCAAACTATGGATTTTTTGGCCCCTACTTAGCTTTTGGTGACAAATATTACAGATAACACAAGTTGGGTCATCCTTATCGATCTGAAAAAATGCCCAGGCTATGCAAGGCTTAGAGCCCATGCGACCTGAAGAGCCACTACGACTTGTGGTCAGAGGCAGAGTTGTGGTTGAGGATGCAGTTGTTGATGTGCTTCCAGTACTCCGTCTCTGTCCAGGAAGGCGCAACCTAACCTCGTCGTCAATAGCATCTGTGACGCCCCACTGCGCTTGGTATCACAGATCCTAGAAGAGTGCATTGATGGAATCCTCCACAAGAGGCCCCCATAAACATTCACACATCTCCACCTTCCACCTCAGACCTGCAGAGGGAGCCCGGTAGGGATATAAATATGGAAGGTGGAGCTAGGCAGTTCAGTTCCTCTGAAGAGTTCCTGCAGTAGAGAAGCCTAAGAGAGGTCAGTCTGCAGTGGAGCTCAGTCTAGTCTAGAGAACTCAGTTAATAGTTCAGCAGTGGAGCACGAGGCTCCTGCTAGCTAGATTCAGGGAGCCCAGTTAGAGCTTAAGGTGTGCCGGCGCCATAAGATCGGTGAAGCGCAGCAAGCTGCCGTTAGTGTGTATAGCCTAGTGAGGGCCTGAGTAGGCCGAAGGCGAGTGGCGAGTTAGTACATATGGGGCAGAGGAGCTTAACCAGCTCACCCCGAAGCATTTACCGGACACCGGATCCGAGCTTACCGGGATCTCTATGACCCAGTAAGGCATAGCCGGAATCCCTGGAGAACTACAAGTCCAAGGGTCTCTAAGGTGCTGATATGAAGCAGAGCCAGGAGATGCTTAGGCCCCGCATACTGGGAGCGTGAACTCCAAGACAATGCCCTACCATAAGGTCAGCCAGTGCAGGACAGAGACAACATTAGGCCTAGCTCCAGGCAGGTCAGAAACTTACTACGCAGAGGCAAGAAACAGGAGGCCCTACACCCGCTCATTGGAGAGGATCCTGATATGCACCCTTCACCCTACAGTGCTCCGGGATGTGCCTGAATTTCCACCAGTAAAAGGTACTGAAGTGACTACCGTGTCCGTTCCCATTCTTGCTCTGACCCAGCTCGGTCTCGCCTGTCCTGCATTCCCCCTGCATATGCTTTTCTGAGGCCTAGCTCCACCTGTGGGGAGCTATACCATCGAGCTGCCTTTTCACCAGCCTCAGTGGACTGCTGCAGTGCTGATGCTTCTCACCAGATACCACAGGTGGCGTCACGAACTCTTAAAAAATTAACAATTATCCACCCTTTTAAAGAGTTACCCCAGGGTATGGGCCCGGGAGCCGACCACCGCGACATCCCCAAGGCCAGGCAAAGGCCCAGGTACCGAGTCATCCCCATCCCCTGGGCTAGTCACATCCTCCTCCACCTCCTCTGCTGACCTCATCGACTGGCTGACTGTGTGTTGACAGTAAGTGGGATCTCCAACCTCGTCATCATCACCCTGTGTGTTCTCACACCCGTCGTCCTCAGAGCCAACCTGTTCCTGCCCTGACCGAAAAGTCAAGTTGTCGCTCCAATCAGGTATTTGAGTCTCATAATCGTCTTCATCATTGTCTCCACCAACAGGAGTTACAGTTTGGGAACGAGGGTCTACATTATGCTCAGAACCTTCTTCATCTGGTCCTGGATCCGACTTATAAAGATTCTGGGCATCAGTGCAGATCATTTCCTCGTCTGGATTAACAGAAGCTCTGGAGCAGACCTCCGTTTCCCAGGCTACAGTATGAGTAAACAGCTGTGCAGACTCAACCATCTGTGTTACCCCATACTCAGACGGGCAGTTGGAGACTTGGGAGCTGTGCGGAAGCAAGTGCGATTGGGGTGACACCTCTGAGGACTGGAGTATTTGTGATGTTGAAGTTGAGGTGTAGGAGAGCCCACTTGAAGGAGCACTTGATATCTGTTGAAGCACCTGCTGTTTTTGTGCTTCATCTGGAATTTGTAGCGATTGGCGTGTCCGTAAGAAAGGGATCGTATCACATTGTCCACGAAAAGAAGTAGACATCTTAGTTTGGCTGGAAGATGGTCTTTCTTCTGCAGATGTTACTCCCCCCCACCTCGGGGGGGCTCGACCCACCAGTGGACAGGCACCAGTATTGGGAGAGGGGGGCTGGCCGTCAGGGTCCACCGCGGCTCTAGCACAAACCCGGCGACATGGAGGTGGCACGGGCAGGAACGGACTGGCCGTGTCAGCTTCGCACTTGTTTGGTTTTAGAAGGGCATGACATGCCTATATCTGTGTCTCCCCCTCCTTTTACTCCTCCACCTCTTTTCTTTTCGCATGACTATATGTACTTGTCACTTTTCCATGTGTTAGTTGTGTCTTCTGAGCAGTTTGTCAGGTTTTGGACACCTTTGAAGGTGTTTTCTATGTGTTTCTATGTGTTTTTGTTTGCCTGCCATTTGTTTTAACGGTGTTCGAAGGTGTTCGACGAACAGTTTGATCAACAGTTCGACGAACATACGGGTGTTCGGCGAATCGAACCGAACTCGAACACTACGGGGGTGGCTCAACACTAGCCTTTTCCCCGGAGGGAACCCGAGAATTAAGCAGCCCCGGCGGCTGTAACTTGTTTAAAGTTGTAATGTTTGTGTTGATGTTTTAATTTACATTCCCAGTTTCTAGAGACATTGGTCCCTGCGGACTTGCAGCAGACAGACTCCTACCCTGTAAATAGTTTGCATCTCTTTAGGTGCTCCTTATTGGTTTTATGTAAAACCGCGGATATTTCTACCTCAGACCTCAGAAGCAAAACCTGTCTGGAGTGGCTCTCCTGGAGGTCCAACTCGGGATCTTCATGCCCTGCAGCCACCCCAGGGCCCACGTTGGGGGTTTGGGACAGGTCCCTCTTGCTTCTGAACTGCCGTAGGTCTTTGCACTTTAACCCGTTTGTCTGTGCATAAATGTCTCTGGATAATTCTAGCACTTTTATATTTTTATACCTTTGTACTTTTACATTATATGCTGTTTGAAACGTTTAAGAAGAAGTGCCTCCAATAATGGGAAGATCGTTTAATTGTTGTTAAAAAAACAAAACAAAAAACTGTACCAGGTATTGCTCTTTTGCAGCCCGCGGACGTGCTGTGTTTCACAAGGGGGGAATGTGGCGCCCCTGAGGGTTCGACCGCTACAAGGATGCTGCACTTCTCTAATGGAGTGTAGTGTTCCTCCTCTGAGGTTAGAACAGTGTGATGGTCAGGACCCCACCTTCACATCCAACACCACACTTCTCCCACCAGAGGGGGCTACAAGGCACCAGGTGCTGCCCCTACTGGAATCGGGAGACTGGGGAACCAAGAAATAGGGGAACCAAGTAGTGGGTGAGGATGGAGGACTCACATTTAGTTTACACTTAATATTTCATATTTAATACACAGCCATCTTGGCTCTTGGTCATCTTTTGATTGTGATCTCCCACCCTGAACGTGGATCCTGTGTGGACCTGCAGTGGATGGAGACATGGCCCTCGTACCCTGGCCTTGGGTCGAGGGGCAGGTTGCAGATGATGCATGTCTCAGCCCGGTCAAAGACCAAGACCAAGAAGGCACGGAGCTCAGGAGTGTAGCTCCACCGCAAATGGATCCCAGGGGGATGCAGACGGAGCGGTATACGCCACTTGTCCTCACCAAGCTGATCTATTCAGAGGGATTCCGGCTGCAAAAAGGGTACCGACCCCCGACACCTGACCTTGCTACTCTATGTCCTGGTCAGGGAAGTCCGGTAGGCCCTGAGGATCCCACCGGGTAACGGAAGGGGCGGAGCTGCCACCCGTACCCTTTTTTTGAGTGAAGTTCAGAGGGAGACCCGGCCTATCTACACACACACAGACAGGAAAGGACCCGGTCTGAAGTTTAGGAACACTTTGGTGCGGGGTCCTGATTGAACACTGGACTTACTCGGAGGTTGTCGGACCCCCCCGTCTCTGGTGACCGCAGAACTCCTCGAGGAGCAGGGAGACGCCTTCCTACTGCCATCTCCATCGTGAGTAAAAACCCTGGAAATTAACCCCTATGGCCTCCGGACTCTTTATTCTGCATTACACCGCATTACGCAGCACCAGACCTCCTAGACTACAACCCCCTCCATCCTGTCCCTCTGCCATGAGGCCCTGCTCCGCCTGTGGGGAGTAGTAACAACCATGGCTGCAATACTACCATGCCTCAGCAGACTGCAGCAGCGCTGGTGGCCTTCAACAGGTGCCACAGGTGGCGTAGTCGAGATCAGCCACTCAACCCGGATAAGCCCATACCATCCTTTTTAGTGCGACAGCCCTGGGCACGGAGTGGGTCCCGGCCACGGCTGCACCCCATCTACCACACAGGACCCGGCTCCGAGTCCCCCATCTCCCAGGGTAGGGCTTTTCAACACATGTCACACAGGTGTACGGCGCGCAGGCCTACGACTGGTCCGCCCGGATCGAGGACCAGCAGCCGTGCCTGCTACTCCCGACACCAGTGCCCCCGGTTTCCTACTCCTGTGGAGAGGAGTTTTGCTGGGACAACCGGTGTTGGGACCTGATAGGGTTCCCGCGAGAGACCCAGACCAAAGCCCTGCAGAGAAAGGAATTCTGCAGCCGGGAGTTCCAGCAGCTGGAGAAGGACCATCGCACTCGGCGGGCGCAGTGTGAGCGTCTGGAGGCCCAAAACAAGGCCGCAAAAGCTCAGGCCCGGCAGGCGGAGTCTACCCACCCCAGCCCCCGCGAGGAAGGATTCGTGGTAAAGTTTTACCTGAAGGCTGGGTGGGGCTTTATCAGAGATCCTAACTTTTCAAGGGACTTTTTTGTAAACCGGCAGGATGTGGAGCCTGAGCTGGAACAGGGCCATCCCGACCGGAACCTATACCCCGGCGACAGGGTCACCTATACACGTCACCACAGGGAGCACGGGTGGTACGCCCTGCAAGTGTACCGCGTCATCGAGGACACAACCCCGCAGGACATACCGTATGACCCGGCTGGGTCAGGTAAAAATCAGCAGTACCCCAGGCGGGGACCCCACTACTAGGCCAGTAGTTGGGACTAACTGTAAATAGTCACCCGTAAGGGTACCACCCGTTGTTTTATGTGTGCCTAATTACCCGTAAGGGTATACAGACTCCAGGCTGGGGACTGTGAACAGCCAAAGACTGATATTGTAAATAGTTCTGCACTTTTAAAAGTGCACCCTATTGGTTTTATATTGGCAACCATGACCTGAGAAGAAAAACCCGTTTGGCGTGGTGGAAGACGTGGTCCCACCTCAGGATCACCTATGCCCAGCAGCCACGCCCAGGGCCTACGTTGAGGGTTTGCGGACGGGTCCCTCATGCTGCTACTGTTATACCCTGCTACAGAAATGTTATTAAAAAGTGCTCTTATAATGTTTGATAAATATACCCTGTAACGTTAAAGTGATGTGCCTCCCATAAAGGGAAGAAAGTTTTATAATCTTATATGCAAATGCATTCTTAAAAATTTGCATGTCAATAATATCCCTGTTTTGCTCTGTTTCAAACCGCGGACGTGCTGTGTTTTACCAGGGGGGAGTGTGGCGCCTCTGAGGGTTCAGTCACCACAGAGGTACTGCACCTCACCCAGAGGTGTGGTGTCTCCTTCTATCAAGTAAGGAGGGAGTGCTGCCCGGAACCCCAACACCTGCATCCAACACTACACTGCTCCAGGCCGGCTGGAGGGGCAACATGCATGAGCGCAGCTGCTGAGCCCTGTCCCCGGCTGGAGTGGGGGGAACCCAAAGGTAGGGGGAACCAGCAGTGTATGTGGGTGGAGGAAGTAGTTTAGGGGAGCACTATAGAGTGAGATATAAATAGGGAAGCCTTCTTAGGGTGGCAGAGTAGTCAGTGGAGAAGTCAGTGAGGGAGCAGAGTCTCGTCAGGAGCTCTGCTTCACAAGTAGGGCCCAGTCCTAGAGGCCCAGGACGGGAGCAGAGGAGTGGGCTCCATTCTAAGAGAGGATCCTAGGGGGTACGGCGAGTGCAGGATGGCACCCGTATGCCCCGCATCTGTCAGAAGACAGTGGGATCGTAGGCCGCAAGAAGGGGACCGGCCCCTGGTCCAGCCGTGCTACTCTACGTCTCGGCTGGGAAAACCGGAGACTTCTGGGTTATATAGTCAGTTGCTGAAGCCTCATTCTAATCCCCGTGAGGGTCAAGCAGGTCCGGGAACTCCGACGTGACATGAGGGACTTCAGAGCACCCGAGCGGGATTGAGAGTGGGAAGCGCAGGGAAGGATGGAGAAAGACCCAGCGTGAAGATGGTCTAGCTAGGAACACAAGAAAGTGGGGTTCTGTCAGGTACTCCTGATCTGCCTGAGGAAGTGCTGAACCCCTGCCTGGTGAAAGCAGCGCAACGTGGGAGGCCGACAACTGTACAGTGCACCAGTGAAACTCTCATAAGAACTGTGAGTAAAAACTCGGATGACTGCACCGCACTGTCTCCGTCCCATCTTTCATCTGCGCCATCTCTTCCTCCCGGCACTACAACGCCCAGCGCAACCTACACTACCTACACTGCCCTGGAGCTAGCTCTACCTGTGGAGAGGCACACCATCCCTGCTGCCGTAACACCAGCTCCAGAGGACTGCTCTGCAGCGGCGGCACCCTTTAGCCGCAATCCACAGGTGGTGTCACGAACACTATTCCAAAAACCCCATATAAATAGAAATCCCCTATAAATTTTCCCATTTTTACTGACTGCCCTGGGTCACGGACCGGACCAGCTACCGTGATAGCCCCCAGCAACCAGAGGCGCGGCTGCCGAGTACCCCTCGGCCCAGGGGGCGCGTCACTTCCATGTCCTCACCAAGAGGACAACTGACCGTGCTCTCCTCCTCATCCTCCTCCTCCCTGTCCTCAGGCCATCCACGCTGAACATACGGTATGACAGTTGTGCAGGTAGTACCTGTAACGGGTCTGGGAGGCGGAACCTCTGAGCAACTTATACAAGGGGGCGTTCCTTGTAAGGAAGCGGGTGGCGACCAGGGAAGACAGGCAGGTAGTCACAGCAGGTGACCGGGACAGTCTCTGGGTAAACGGGCAGGAGGTCACGGCAAGTGACCGGGACAGTCTCTGGGTAAACGGGCAGGAGGTCACAGCAAGTGACCGGGGCAGTCTCTGGGAGAACGGGCAGGAGGTCACAGCAAGTGACCGGGGCAGTCTCTGGGTGAACGGGCAGGAGGTCACGGCAAGTGACCGGGACAGTCTCTGGGTAAAGTGTAGGTACGACCTGTGACGGCTGAGCCTCCAGGTAGGCTAGCAGGCAGATGGCAGATGTGTGCTCCCAGGTGAGCAGGCGAGAGTCTCTGGAAAAGCAGGTGGTCACAGCATGTGACGGCTGAGCCTCCAGGTAGGCTAACAGGCAGGTAGCAGATGAGCGCTCCCAGGTGAGCGGGCAAGAGTCTCTGGACTGGCAGGTGGTCACAGCACGTGACGGCGGAGCCTCCAGGTAGGCTAGCAGACAGGTAGCAGATGAGCGCTCCCAGGTGAGCGGGCAAGAGTCTCTGGACTGGCAGATGGTCACAGCACGTGACGGCGGAGCCTCCAGGTAGGCTAGCAGACAGATAGCAGGTGAGCGCTCCCAGGTGAGCGGGCAAGCTGGTCCATAGACAGACTGACAGGTGTCGGAAGGCAGACCGTCGGACCTCAGGCTAGCAAGCAGGTAAGCGGATAACAGGCAGGAATCAGACAGCAAACTGGCAGGAAACTGGCAGGTAACTGGCAGGTAACTGGAAACGGGACCTGAGGGCTGAAGCAGAGTAGTGAACAGTGCAACAACATTGCTTGGGCACCTCCATTTTGGAGGAGGTGCCTTATATATGGTGAAGTCCTCCGGCCATTGGCCGGGGACTCCTTAGGACGGCGCGCGCGGCCCCTTTAAGAGGGGGGGAGCGCGCGCGCTCGCGCCCTAAGCACCGTGACCGGGAAGGAGCGCGCGCTGCCAGCAGAGCGGGAGGAGGGCGCCGGGCTCGGAGCGGAGAGGTGAGGGGAACAGCGTCCCTGCCTAGCAGGAGGCAGGGACGCCGACGCTACAGTACCCCCCCTTTAGGCCCCCCCTTTTTTAGGCCAGACAGAAATTTAGCAAGGATGAGAGGGGCATGGATGTTCTCCCGGGGCTCCCACGTTCTCTCCTCAGGACCAAACCCCTTCCAATCTACTAGAAAAAAGGTCTTTCCTCTTACCCTTTTTGTGGCCAGAATGTTCTCTACCTCAAACTCGTTTTCAGCGGAAACCGGAGCAGGAGGCGTACCTGTAGACTTGGAAAAAGAATTAAGTACCACGGGTTTGAGGAGAGATACATGGAAGGAGTTAGGGATCCGCAAGTTGGCCGGGAGTTTAAATTTATAGGCCACCGGGTTGATCTGACTGATGATCTCCAGAGGACCGATGAACCGAGGCCCTAACTTATAGGAAGGAATCTTGAGCCGGACATACTTGGACGAGAGCCAGACCTTATCCCCTGGATGGAATTGAGGAGGATCCAGACGTTTTTTGTCAGCATGTCTTTTCATACGCTCGGACGACTGAAGGAGTGCGGACCGGGTACTCTCCCACATGGAGGAAAATTTGTTAACAAGAGATTCCGCAGCCGGATTATCCACCGAGGTGGAGACGGGAAATGGGATCCGAGGATGCTGACCGAAGACTACAAAAAACGGGGATTTGGAGGAAGATTCGCTCTCGTGATTGTTGTAAGAGAATTCGGCCCATGGCAGGAGATCCACCCAGTCAGAATGGTGGGCATTATCGAAGTGCCGGAGGTAACTGGTCAGGATCTGATTGATCCGCTCCACTTGACCATTAGACTGTGGATGGTAAGCGGAGGAGAAGTCCAGGGTGACGTCTAGCAATTTACAAGTGGCTCTCCAGAAACGTGAGGTGAACTGTACCCCACGATCCGACACGATGTGGAGGGGCAGGCCATGAAGACGGAAGATGTGGCGGATAAAGTCTTTAGCCAGCTCGGGTGCAGACGGGAGGCCTGGCAGGGGAATAAAGTGAGCCATCTTGGAAAAGCGGTCAGCGACCACCCAAATGACCGTACAACCGGCAGAGACGGGGAGATTAGTTATGAAATCCATAGCTATATGCTGCCAGGGGGCAGCAGGTACAGGAAGCGGAAGCAGGCGACCGGCTGGCAGGTGTCTTGGGACTTTGTTGCGGGCGCAGGACACACAGGCAGAAACAAAGTCTATTACGTCCTTGTGCAGGGTAGGCCACCAGTAATGCCGGGTAATAAGCCTGAGGGTCTTTTTCTGACCGGCGTGGCCAGCTAGTTTAGACGAATGACCCCAGTGTAGGATCTTCTCCCGATCAGGTACCGATATGAACGTCTTACCGGGAGGAAGACGATCTAGACTCACGGGAGACACCTGCATTACTCTGCCGGGATCGATGATATGTTTAGGTTCTTCCTCGAGGTCAGACACCAGAAAGGATCGGGACAAGGCGTTCGCTTTGATGTTTTTGTCAGCCGGGCGAAAATGAAGAACAAAATCAAAGCGAGCAAAAAACAAGGACCACCGGGCTTGGCGCGGGTTAAGTCTCTGGGCATGCTGGAGGTAAGCTAAGTTCTTGTGGTCAATGTAAATTATTACCGGGTGAAGAGCCCCCTCGAGTAGGTAACGCCACTCCTCCAATGCCAGCTTGATGGCCAATAACTCTCGGTCTCCTATGGAATAGTTGCGCTCAGAAGAGGAGAAGAGTTTGGAGAAGAAGCCACAAGTTACCATTCTCCCGGAAGACGATTTTTGGGTAAGTACCGCACCGACTCCAGAGGAGGAGGCGTCAACTTCCAGGAAGAACTGCTTGTTGCCGTCCGGGCGATGCAGCACCGGGGCGGAAGAGAAGGCCTGTTTTAAAGAAAGAAAGGCCTCCTCTGCTTCGGGCGGCCATTCTCTGGGATTAGTGCCCTTACGGGTGAGCGCAGAAATTGGGGCAGTCCGGGAAGAGAAGTGCGGTATGAAGAGGCGGTAGTAGTTGGCGATCCCAGGAACCGCTGAATAGCCTTCAACCCCTCCGGTCGAGGCCATTTCTCGATGGCAGACAGTTTCTCTGGATCCATTCGGAGGCTGGTCTGAGAAATAATGTAGCCCAAAAACGGAAGCGAGGTCTGCTCAAAGAGGCACTTCTCATATTTAGCGAAGAGGTGATTCTGCCTGAGCCTAAGCAGGACCTGACGAACATCCCTCCGGTGAGTCTGGAGATCCGGAGAGAAGACCAAGATGTCGTCCAGGTACACCACTACGCAGGAGTAGAGAAGGTCCCGGAAGATGTCATTGACCAACTCTTGAAAGATGGCAGGAGCGTTACAAAGACCAAAGGGCATTACCAGATATTCATAGTGGCCGTCCCGGGTGTTGAATGCAGTCTTCCATTCATCCCCCTGACGGATACGGACCAGGTTGTACGCCCCACGGAGGTCCAGTTTGGTGAAGATTCTAGCCCCCCTCAGACGATCAAATAATTCCGGAATGAGTGGAAGGGGGTACTTATTCTTCACCGAGATCTGGTTAAGACCTCTATAGTCTATACAGGGACGGAGAGAGCCGTCCTTCTTTTTAACGAAAAAGAAGCCTGCTCCCGCCGGGGAGGTAGATTTCTGGATGAATCCCCGGGCCAGATTCTCCTCAATATATTCGGACATCAACCGGGTCTCAGCAGCGGACAATGAGTAAATACGCCCACGGGGAGACGTAGTACCGGGTAGCAGGTCGATAGGACAGTCGTATGGTCTATGAGGGGGTAATGTCTCTGCCTCCTTTTTATTAAAGACATCAGCAAATGACCAATAAGGAATCGGAAGTCCAGGTAGATTAGTTGGGGTAGGAGAAGGACGGACGGGATGAACGGGAACCAAACAAGTCTTATGGCAGTCCTGTCCCCAGCGAAGGACTTCTCCGGTCTTCCAGTCAAGCACGGGTGCATGTTTCTGGAGCCAAGGTAGGCCTAGTAAGAGAGCGTGAGAGAGTCCAGGCAGAACATGAAAAGAGATGCTCTCAGAATGCAGCATTCCCACCTGCAGAGTAATGGATTCGGTGATGAGTTGGATGGGACGTGGTAAGAGGCCCCCATCCACGGCAGCGACAGATAAGGGTACAGCCAGAGGTTTGGTGGGAATGCGGTGTTTTTCTACCAGGGACTGTGAAATAAGATTCTCGGCTGCTCCAGAGTCAAGTTGGGCTAGTTCGAAATAACGGTTCTCCCCGCAGATAATTGAGACTGACAGCAGCAGAGATGGAGAGGATTTATTCTTGTCTAGGTCGACCTCTCTGAGCGAACCTAGACACAGGCATTTTCCGACCTCTCCGGGCAGGTACGGATCCGGTGCTACTTGCTGCCACAGTAGAAGCAGCTCCCCTCGGCACGGTGTAAGTCCTGACGGGTTTTGACCATCTTGGTCTGGTCGACCTGCATAGGCTCAGGAGAGTGTACCTGGGGAGAAACGGAGGGAGTGACGGGTTTCTGGAAGGTAGGAGCTAGACGTGGAAACCTCCTCTCAAGGGTGACCTCTTTGGCACGCTCCTGGAACTGTAGGTCAATCCGGGTGGCAAGAGTTATTAAGTCATCGAGAGTGGTAGGAATGTCCCGACCGGCGAGTTCATCTTTAATACGGCCGGACAGACCCTCCCAGAAGACAGATACCAGAGCGTCGTTATCCCAGGCCAGCTCCGAGGCAAGGGTACGGAACCGTATGGCATATTGGCCCACGGTGAGACTTCCCTGACGGAGGCGTAGCAGAGACGACGCGGATGAGGTCTTCCGTCTGGGTTCGTCGAAGACTTTCCGGAAAGCCGTGAGAAAGGCAGGCAAGTCGGACACCAGGGGGTCTCCTCTCTCCCATAGAGGATTTAGCCAAGCCAGTGCCTCCCCCGTGAGATGGGACATGATGAAGGCTACTTTGGCCCGGTCGGAGATAAACTGGTGGGACAGGAGTTCAAAGTGCAGGGTGCACTGGTTTATGAAGCCCCGAGCCTGAGCGGAGTCGCCTCCGAAGTGAGGAGGTGCAGAAAGCCGGGGTCCGGAGCAGGATACCATGGTATTAGTGGGCAGCAGAGCTGCCGGGTTGCGAGTCATGACACTAGCGGTGGTTGCTGGTGGAGCAGTCAGAGTGTCCAGGCGAGAATTGACATTCCGCAGGTGACTCAGGATGGACTCCTGTTGGGACCTCTGATGGGACAGTTCATGACAAAGGTCCGAGAGCGAGGGAGCTTGGGTGCCACCGGGTTCCATGGCCCGAGCAAACTGTAACGGGTCTGGGAGGCGGAACCTCTGAGCAACTTATACAAGGGGGCGGTCCTTGTAAGGAAGCGGGTGGCGACCAGGGAAGACAGGCAGGTAGTCACAGCAGGTGACCGGGACAGTCTCTGGGTAAACGGGCAGGAGGTCACGGCAAGTGACCGGGACAGTCTCTGGGTAAACGGGCAGGAGGTCACAGCAAGTGACCGAGGCAGTCTCTGAGAGAACGGGCAGGAGGTCACAGCAAGTGACCGGGACAGTCTCTGGGTGAACGGGCAGGAGGTCACGGCAAGTGACCGGGACAGTCTCTGGGTAAAGGGTAGGTACGACCTGTGACAGCTGAGCCTCCAGGTAGGCTAGCAGGCAGATGGCAGATGTGTGCTCCCAGGTGAGCAGGCGAGAGTCTCTGGAAAAGCAGGTGGTCACAGCATGTGACGGCTGAGCCTCCAGGTAGGCTAACAGGCAGGTAGCAGATGAGCGCTCCCAGGTGAGCGGGCAAGAGTCTCTGGACTGGCAGGTGGTCACAGCACGTGACGGCGGAGCCTCCAGGTAGGCTAACAGGCAGGTAGCAGATGAGCACTCCCAGGTGAGCGGGCAAGAGTCTCTGGACTGGCAGGTGGTCACAGCACGTGATGGCGGAGCCTCCAGGTAGGCTAGCAGACAGGTATCAGATGAGCGCTCCCAGGTGAGCGGGCAAGAGTCTCTGGACTGGCAGATGGTCACAGCACGTGACGGCGGAGCCTCCAGGTAGGCTAGCAGACAGGTAGCAGGTGAGCGCTCCCAGGTGAGCGGGCAAGCTGGTCCATAGACAGACTGACAGGTGTCGGAAGGCAGACCGTCGGACCTCAGGCTAGCAAGCAGGTAAGCGGATAACAGGCAGGAATCAGACAGCAAACTGGCAGGAAACTGGCAGGTAACTGGCAGGTAACTGGAAACGGGACCTGAGGGCTGAAGCAGAGTAGTGAACAGTGCAACAACATTGCTCGGGCACCTCCATTTTGGAGGAGGTGCCTTATATATGGTGAAGTCCTCCGGCCATTGGCCAGGGACTCCTTAGGACGGCGCGCGCAGCCCCTTTAAGAGGGGGGGAGCGCGCGCTGCCAGCAGAGCGGGAGGAGGGCGCCGGGCTCGGAGCGGAGAGGTGAGGGGAACAGCGTCCCTGCCTAGCAGGAGGCAGGGACGCCGACGCTACAGTACCATCTATAGCACAGAAAAACAAGCTCCTGTTCTTCCTCCTCCTCCTCTTCCTCATTGTCACCCAATCCACGTTGGGATGAGATGAGGCTGGGCTGTGTGAAATCACCCTGTATGGTTCCTTGCTCCATCTCATTGTGCTCTGCCTGCAATGCATCCTCTTTGATTGTGAGCAGAGAGTGTTTCAGAAGACAGAGAAGCGGGATGGTGATGCTAATTATGGCGTCATCGCCGCTCACCATCTTGGTGGAGTCCTCAATGTTTTGGAGGATGGTACATATGTGTGACATTCATGTCCACTCCTAAGGTCTTATGTGTGGAGTCTGAACTGAATACCGATGGCCTTGTTGATGCTGGTAGTCAACAATGGCCCTCTTCTGTTCACAAATCCTTCCCAACATCTGCAGTGTAGAGTTCCAATGCGTGGGGACATCACACTCCAGTCGGTGAGCCGGAAGCTGCAAACACTGCTGAAGCTTGGCAAGGGCGGCGGAAGCTGTGGCTGACTTTATAAAATGGGCACACTTTGACAAGCAGATCCGGGAGCTCCGGGTAGGTTTTGAGAAACCGCTGAACCACGAGGTTAAGCACATGGGCCTGGCATAGTACATGTGTGAGCTCGCCTCGCCACTGAGCAGTCACCAGGTTCCGGCCATTGTCACACATGACCATGCCTGGCTGTAAGTTCAGCGGTGTCAGCCACAGATCTGCCTGCTCTTTTAGAGCTGTCCACAACTCTTCAGCATTGTGCAGTTTTTCACCCAAGCATATTAGCTTCAGCACAGCCTTTTGCCACTTGGCTGAGGCAGTGCTGCAATGTTTCCAGCTTGTGACTGATTTGGTCATTTTGGAGATGGAGGCTGAAGAGCAGGAGGCTGAGGAGGATGATGTGCAGGAGCTGTAGACTGTGGGGCAACCCTGATGGACCTAGGGCCCGCAATCCTTGGAGTCGGGAGGATGTGTTCCGTCCCAAGGTCTGACTGGGTCCCGGCTTCCACTAAGTTAACCCAGTGTGCCATCAGTGAGATGTACCATCCCTGCCCACAAGCATTTGTCCACGTGTCCGTAGTTAGGTGGACTTTCCCAGTAACTGCATTGTTGAGGGCACGGCTAATGTTGTGGGACACGTGCTTGTGTAATGCTGATGCGGCATTCATCCTTCCTTCAAATTTTACCAAGTTACTCCTGAGAAAAAATACTGACAGAATACTGACCAAATACTGTTAGTGGGGCCGTGGCCTAAGAGAAAAAGCCAAGGGAGAGCACAGAGAAGAAAATTAGGAGATAATGGGGTGAGAGAGAAAGTAGTGTAAAAAACTACTAACTGAGAAAATAGAGTGGAAAAAGAAGTTAAGTATATGCAATGGGGTGAGTAGAGATGAGACAACATTTTGATGTTCGGGTTCGTCGACTAACCCCGAACATCAAAAAAAGGTTTGTGTTCAGACACCCGAGCCCAAACGCAAACCGGAACATCAGTGGTTTCACGCAGATGACAGCGCGAGAAACAGGGGCTTTTATCGGCAGTTACCACTGGTAACAGATGTCAGCGTGATCCTGCAGCTGTGACAGTAACCTGCGGTATAAGGCTTCCCGCGGGTCATAGGCGTCGGCTGAGGAAAATACTACCTCCATCAGTTGGCACCTGCTCTTACTGTTAACAGAGAGCACAAGCGCCGATGATGAGAGGAGTAGTCTCTCATCAGCCGGCGCTTGTGCAGTGAAAGTAAAAAAAATAAAATAAATAAAAACTTAAAATGAAGGCATAATTTTTAAAATACAAATAAAAAACACATTATACTCACCTACACCTTATCCCCAATGCCCTTGTTCCCTGTAAAAAATAGCAAGACACCATATACCTTAAAGCCTAATCCCCAATGCCTATATCACCTGTAATAAAGAAAAAATAATAAATCACCATAATTCTCACCTATCTGCCATAATCCAAGTAATACCAAGTGTCCCACGGTGATCTCATTAATAGAACAGCCACATTGTGAGATGTGACCACTCTATTCAGCAGCTGGCAACACACTGACAAGAGCATCATTGCTCCTGCAGTGTATCACGATGAGCTGCTGTGAGAGAGGTAACATGAGTTCATCAGCTGATGAGCTCCGGTGATCTCACTTACTGCACTGACGGGTGAGAAAATTCTCACACAGCAATGATGCAGTAAGTGAGGTCACCGAAGCTCATCAGCTGATTGAACTCTGGTGACCACTAGAGATGAGCGGTGTTCGACTCGAACTGTTCGCCAATCTCAAATTCGAGCTGTTTTGAGCGGTGTTCGAGCCGTTCGGCGAACACGAACGATTTGAAAAAAATCCGGCTGTTCGAGGTTATGTTCGATAACTGTTCGTGCACCAAATTCATAACTGGATTTTTTCACAGTAATGCTGATAATCAATGTTAATACACAGTTTGAGTGTACAGCGGGGCGCGGGGAGGGGCAGGGGATGGATCTCTGCAGAAATAATGAAGATCTCCATTTTTTTTTTCTCTTTCCCGCATTTACAGTTGGGAGGTGCAATATGTCAGCCTATCAGCAGCGCACACACGGAGCAAACTGCTTTTTTTCACACAAGCAAGGGCATGTGTCATTGGCTGTGTATGTCACATGTCCTTGCCCTATAAGATCCAGCCATTTTCCCCGTCGCCACCATTTTCTCACTGCTGCAGCTGCGTGTTAGACGGCACCGCTGTTGCTGTGTGCACTATACTTTCAGTGTTAATTTCAAGCCAATTTTATCAGAAATATACAGATAGCTTGGGAGTAGGGAATAGTTGTGATTGCAGTCCTTTTGAGGACTAGGTTACAGCATTTCCTACTACTTTTAGCAGGCAGGTCTGTGCTCTTAAATAGATAGGTTGGGAGTAGGGACTAATTGTAATTGCAGTCCATTTGAGGACTAGGTTACAGCATTTCCTAGGACTTTTTGCCAGGCAGGTCTGTGCCAGTGCTGTGCAAGTGTTTTTCACAGCATTTGGCTAAATTTAGCTAAGCAAATCCTTTTTGGCCTCTTGCAGTGTGTGTGAGTCAGTGGAGTAGCGTATCTGTGTTGCAAGCTACACCACCTGTGTATAGAATACAATTTTTTTTACTGCACCTAGCCAAGTAAAACCTTTTGGGAATAGCATCATTCTATTAGGCCATCTATACTAAGCTCCACCAGCTTGCAAATTGCTAATAATTTTTATCTGCATCTAGCTCGGAAAATAATTTTGGGCTTGTAGCAGTGTGTGGGTGTAAGGATCTGAATCATGTATCTCTTCTGTCCGTTTTTTTCCCTTATCCAAAATGGAGCCACATGTACCTGTGCTGCCCTTATCCAAGATGGAGCTGCATGTACCTGTTCTGTTTGGTTCTGCCCTTATCAAAAATGGAGTTGACAGCCTCAGGGGCCATCTTGTTTCCTGTCTGATATCTCCTGTTTCCTGTTTGCTATATATATAAAGAGACTCTGGCCAACTATACATTGCTTGTGTATCTTGTATCTTACCCGCAGCCAAGCTTGAAGGACTTGCATCGTGCCTGTTGCTTCTCTACATTGGGATTCCCCACCTGTTACCTGCCAGCCGTTTATCTGGACTTTCATCTGTGTGCAAAGACCCGCTCTGCATCCACCTGCAGTTCAGCCTGCTCTCTCCAAGGAGACTGGTCCGGGCTCAGGATCTCGTGGACTGTGCGTTTCAGGACCTGGGACATCTATCGGTTTGTACTGATATCACAACCGTTTCCAGAGACTGTTTACTGATCGCTTATTGCCTATACCTGCCTGCTATAATATATGGTTGACTGCTTCAATATATATATCCTGTTAATACGATATATTGTGTTGTCTTCACTCCGACCCACGCTATCGATCTCCATAAGTATAAAGTATATAGTTGACAGTGGGACTTATTCTTAGTCCATCTATACTAAGCTCCTCCAGCTTGCAAATTACAAATTATTTTTATCTGCATCTAGCTCGGAAAATAATTTTGGGCTTGTAGCAGTGTGTGGGACTTATTCTTAGTCCATCTATACTAAGCTCATCCAGCTTGCAAATTACAAATAATTTTTATCTGCATCTAGCTCAGAAAATAATTTTGGGCTTGTAGCAGTGTGTGGGACTTATTCTTAGTCCATCTATACTAAGCTCCACCAGCTTGCAAATTACAAATAATTTTTATCTGCATCTAGCTCGGAAAATAATTTTGGGTTTGTAGCAGGGTGTGGGACTTATTCTTAGTCCATCTATACTAAGCTCCTCCAGCTTGCAAACTACAAATAATTTTTATCTGCATCTAGCTCGGAAAATAATTTTGGGCTTGTAGCAGTGTGTGGGACTTATTCTTAGTATAGATGGACTAATAGAACAAGTCCCACACACTGCTACAAGCCCAAAATTATTTTCCGAGCTAGATGCAGATAAAAATTATTTGTAATTTGCAAGCTGGAGGAGCTTAGTATAGATGGACTAAGAATAAGTCCCACACACTGCTACAAGCCCAAAATTATTTTCTGAGCTAGATGCAGATAAAAATTATTTGTAATTTTCAAGCTGGTGGAGCTTAGTATAGATGGACTAAGCTCCACCACCTGTGTATGTAATAAAATTGTTTTACTGCATCTAACCCAGCCAGTCCTTTTTGGCTAATACCACAGTTTGGCCACTGAGCTCTGCTCGGTTCCCATCCATCGTTTTTTGTACAAACAACTCCAGAGTTGTCAATTAGTTAACCACCAAAATGAGTGGAAAAAGGCCTGCTGCTGGTGGAAAGGGGAATAGGCATGTTGGGAAGGGAAAAAAAGGTTGTGTCCGTGGGGTAGGTGTTAAAGCAACAGTAACATCTGCAGAAGAAAGACCATCTTCCAGCCAAACTAAGATGTCTACTTCTTTTAGCGGACAATGTGATACAATCCTTTTCTTACGGCCACGCCAATCGCTACAAATTCCAGATGAGGCACAAAAACAGCAGGTGCTTCAACGGATATCAAGTGCTCCTTTAAGTGGGCTCTCCTCCACCTCAACTTCAACATCACAAATACTCCAGTCCTCAGAGGTGTCACCCCAATCGCACTTGCTTTCTCACAGCTCCCAAGTCTTCAGCTGCCCGTCTGAGTATGGGGTAGAACAGATGGTTGAGTCTGCACAGCTGTTTACTCATACTATAGCCTGGGACTCAGAGGTTTGCTCCAGAGCTTCTGTGAATCCAGATGAGGAAATGATCTGCACTTATGCCCAGAATCTTTATGAGTCGGATCCAGGACCAGACGCAGAAGGTTCTGACCATAATGTAGACCCTCGTTCCCAAATTGTAACTCCTGTTGGTGGAGACAATGAGGAAGACGATGATGAGACTCAAATACCTGAATGGAGCGACAACTTTAGTTTTTTGTCAGGGCAGGAAGAGGTTGGCTCTGAGGACGACGGGTGTGAGAACACACAGGGTGATGATGACGAGGTTGGAGATCCCACTTACTGTCAACCCACAGTCAGCCAAGAGATGAGGTCAGCAGAGGAGGTGGAGGGGGATGCTAGTGACAACGAGGTCAGGTTGCGCTTTCCTGGACAGAGACGTAGTACTGGAAGCACGTCAACAACTGCATCCTCAAACACAAGTCTGCCTCTGACCACAAGTCGTAGTGGCTCTTCAGGTCGCATGGGTTCTAAGCCTTGCATAGCCTGGGCATTTTTTCAGATCGATAAGGATGACCCAACTCGTGTTATCTGTAACATTTGTCACCAAAAGCTAAGTAGAGGCAAAAAAATCCAAAGTTTGAGTACTTCATGCATGAACCGTCACATGGATATGAAGCATAAGTTGCAGTGGGAAGCTCACTGTGCTACAAAGCGGCCTAGCGGGCCGGGCTAACCACCGTCTGCCCCATCTTGCGCATTCGCGGCCTCTTCATCTTCTGTGACTGGGGGGACAGCAGTCACACCTGTTTTGGGATGCAGACCTGCCACCTCTTTACCCGCAACAGCCAGCGTGATTGGCAGGTCACCATTTTCTTTGGTGGTGGAAACACCAGCTGGTGTTGAGCGCTCTCTGACATCGAGAGCACCACCTTTGGATCAAGGCAACCTAACATGTCCGCCTGCATCTTCCTCACAGACCGGCAGTTTGCCGGGGACACACTTCTCAACCCCGTCTAAGTACAACAGCCAGCCCTCGGTCCCTCAGATGTGGACAAGTAAAAGACCATTTCCTCCTAGCCATGAGAAAGCTAAGAGGTTGAATTTCACCATCTGCAAGCTCTTGGCTACAGAAATGCTGCCTTTCCGCCTGGTGGACACAGAGGATTTTCGAGACCTTATGTCCGTCGCAGTGCTCCAGTACCAGATGCCCAGTCGGCACTACTTCTCAAAGAAAGGTGTGCCTGCGCTCCACCAGCATGTCGCACACAACATCATCGCTTCTTTGAGAAACTCTGTGTGTGACAGGGTGCATTTCACCACAGACACTTGGACGAGTAGGCATGGACAGGGGCATTACATGTCGCTGACTGGGCACTGGGTAACTATGGTGACAGCAGGACAAGGGGCTGCTGTCCAAGTCTTGCCGTACCCACGAGTTGTGTGTCAATCCTCTTTATCTAGAAGTTCCTCCACTGCTTCTGCCTCCTCAACCTCCTCTCGGTCTTCCACCTGCACCCAAAGCCTGTCTGGTCATGCCACAAGCTTTCTAACTGCGCAGAAGGGATCCTGCACACCTCCTTACTATGCTGGCAGCAGGGCTCAACGTCATCAGGCAGTTTTTACTTTGAAATGTCTGAGAAATGTGAGTCACACAGCTGAGGAGTTGTGGTCAGCTCTGGAGAACCAGTTTCATGAATGGTTGTCTCCACTGGACCTGAAACCAGGGAAGGCCATGTGCGACAATGCTGCAAACCTGGGTGCGGCCCTTCGCCGGGGCAATGTCACACACGTGCCTTGTATGGCTCACGTGTTGAACCTGGTTGTCCAGCAATTTTTAGGCCACTATCCCGGACTAGATGGCCTTCTGCAGAGGGCATGGTCGCTGTGTGCTCACTTCCGCCGTTCGCATCCCGCAGCTCTGCGATTTACATCTCTACAGAAGTCGTTGGGCCTGCCACTTCACCGGCTAAAATGCGATGCGCCTACCCGGTGGAATTCAGCTGTGCACATGTTGCAGCGACTGTGGCAGCACCGACAAGCCCTGGTGCAATACGTTTTGACATATAGCCTGGGCCAACGGGATCCAGAGGTGGGGCAAATCACGCTGGAGGAGTGGTCTCAGATCAGGGACCTATGCACCCTTCTGCACAGTTTTGAAATGGCGACGAAGATGTTTAGTGCTGACGATGCCATTATCAGCATGACTATTCCGGTGATTTACATGCTGGAGCACATGTTAAACAGAATTCGAAGTCAGGTGGTGCGACAAGAGGAGGTGGAGGAAGTAGAGGAGGAGGAGTTGTATGCGGAAGGGCTAACATCTGCAAGGTCCAGATGGTTGGCAGCACCAAGGCGGCAGGCATGTGAGGGTGGGGTAGATGGATTTACCAGAGCGCATGGTAGCAGCCAAACTAGTGAGGAAGGTTCCAGAGCCCAGGAAGAAGTTGAGGACGAACTGATGGAAGACTCATCAGATGAGGGAGACCTTGATCACATTTCTGTTGTGCGAGGTTGTGGGGAGAGGACAGAGGAAGGAAGCATGATTGTTACCTCGCCACCAACACAACAGGGACTTGGTGCTCCTGGATGTGCAAGACACATGAGTGCCTTCTTGCTGCACTACCTGCAACATGACCCTCGAATTTTCAGAATTCAAAATAATCCTGACTATTGGGATGCCACACTCTTAGATCCCCGGTACAAAAGTAAATTTGCCAAAATAATTCTTGCAATAGAAAGGGATTCACGCATGCAGGAGTATCAGCCGAGACTGTTGCAGAATCTTACATGTGCTTTTCCACAAAACACCAGTGGTGCACGTAGTGAATCTCACAGTTCTAACTTGCCAGCCGAGGGACTGTCGAGTGTTCAGCACTCAAACCGTAACAGAAACACAGTATCTGCTGGTAACAGCAATTTTGCGAAATCATTTCACAGCTTTTTTAGCTCATCCTTTGCAATGCCACAGGAGACAAGAAGTCTGACACATAGTCAACGCCTAGAGACGATGGTACAGGAGTATCTCCAAGTTAACATCGAAGCCATGACTGTGTCACTGAACCCTTGCTCTTTTTGGGCTTCCAATCTGGATAAATGGCCGGAGCTCGCCACTTGCGCCTTGGAGATCTTGTCATGCCCTGCAGCCAGCGTTCTCTCTGAACGTGTGTTCAGCGCTGCTGGTGGTGTGCTGACATATAAGCGCACGCGGCTGTCCGCTGAGAATGTAGACAGACTCAAATTCATAAAGATGAACAAATCATGGATCCGCAAGTACTTTTCTACCCCTGTGTCATCCTGGGGAGAGTAAAAGTTGAGGATTTCATTAAAATCACCTCAACAACCGTTTTAAGCTTTAAAATTACTAAGAATTTTTAGCTGCATCTTGTCTGGAAAATAATTTTGGGCCTGTAGCAGTGTGCGGTACTCATTCTATTATGCCATCTATGCTAAGCTCCACCAGCTTGCAAATTACTAATAATTTTTAGCTGCATCTTGTCTGGAAAATAATGTTGGGCATAGGAGCAGTGTGTGGTACTCATTCTAACCAACCGTTTTAAGCAACTCTGGGGCAATTGATGCCACTTAAGTGGTGTCTGTGCCACAAATTTTTGGAAAAAATGGAGACTCTTTTTGGAGTCCCCTTGCTTTGTTTTACGTGACGTTGCCATCGTCAATTAGAGGTGGGTTGGGTCTCCCCCCCCCCCTTTTAACCGTAAGAAAATACATACTCTATGGCTTGGGGTAACACAGATGGTTGAGTCTGAAGAGCTGTTTACTCAGAGGTCTGCTCCAAAGCTTTAGTGTCAGCTAGTCAGCGTAGTAACCCAGCTGCGAAGCAAGCTGCACCGCCTGTGTATCTAATAATGATTTTTAAATGCATCTAGCCTAGGCAGACTGTGGGGACCCCTAACCAAACCCAGACGCTCAGCCCCCTAACGCCCCCCTTTCATTGACAATACAATCATGTAACTCTTACAACTGGATGGGTGAGGATCGGTCACAGCTTTATTAACTGTTTATACTCATTCCATTAGAAATGCATTTTATTTCTAAAATAATTCAGCTTGTTGCAGCATGCCCTGTGTCTCCAGTCTCCACAACGGCAAGTTGGCCAACAAGTGTAACTCTCTAACATGTCCTTTCTATTTCCAGGCCACGGAGGATCCTGCTTACTCGTATGCTGGACTCCGACCCCCATCCATCACTCTTAACGCTTGTTCCACTCCGTCCTGGAGTCCTGACAGTAATATGTCCAGTCCAATATCCATTAAGTGAACACAGTCGGGCCGTATGAGGCCTGCTTTATCTCCTTCCAGTTGTCGGTGTCGTATCACTACACAGCCTCTGTCTCTTTTAAATTTTGGCATCCGAATATTTATTACCTGCCTTGTCCGTTCGATGGCCGTGATGTCTCACGCACCTTGCCATACCGTTCTCGGCACAATCTCTGACCATACTATAGTTAGTTTTGTGAAAAATTCTCTGAAGCGCTCAGTGTCTAGTTTCATTATTGCCATTAGTTATGTGCTCTTGTGATAAGCTATGTCGTTTCCCCCGGCCTGTATAACTAAGATGACCGGACCTCTTGCCTCTGTCCCTACCTTGATTACCTCCATTAGTACCTGTGGCCATTGCAGGCCTCTAAAAACCTCTCCAGTTCAAATATGTGTTATGAAACTTCAATTTCCTCCCGCCTGGGTGGACTTTCACCCTTCTTTCTGCACAATATATATACGAGTTCTTAATCATTGCATAGCAAAAAACAGCAAGGAAGTGTTATTTATATGTCATGTCCTGCTATGCACATATTCAAGGCTGAGATAGTCAGAAATTTAAACACACATACCATGTTAAAATCGTATAGCATAGAAACAATGCATATAAATGTAAATAATCAAAAAGAAAAAGAAAAGAAGAAAAAAGGAACATATATATAATAATAATCTATAAATGATCACTCATAATGATACATCAAATCATGTCTGATGTTTAAACCCGCTGGTACACGTGTATTTAAAGTATTAATCCACCAACTTTCTCTATTAAGGAGCTTTCTCCTATAATCATCCACCAAATCTCCACCAATCGCCACGGCCCACGGAGGGGCCACCACAGTCAGTGAATCCTTCCTTATTTAGTATAGAGTCTACCAATACTTTGGGCGTATTAGCCCAGCTGCGAAGCAAGCTGCACTGCCTGTGTATCTAATGAGAATTTTTAACTGCATCTAGCCTAGGCAGACTGTGGGGACCCCCAACCAAACCCAGACGCTCTGCATCTAACCCAGCCAATCATTTGATAGTATTGCTAGTAGCAGAATCGCATGGACTCTAAACCTTGCATAGCCTGTGCATTTTTTCAGATCGCTAAGGATGACCCAACTCGTGTTATCTGTAACATTTGTCACCAAAAGCTAAGTAGAGGCCAAAAAATACATAGTTTGAGTACTTCATGCATGAACCGTCACATGGATATGAAGCATACGTTGCAATGCGAAGCTCACTGTGCTACAATGCGGCCTAGCGGGCAGGGACAACCAACATCTGCCCCACCTGTGTCATCCTGGGGAGACTAAAAGCTACTGCGTAGTCTTTTCCCAAAATTTGAGGGAATTACCGCGGGAATGGTTTGGAAGAGGTATAAGAGTTTAGGTAGGACGTTCATTTTTAGTATACTTATTCTGCCGAACCAGGAAAAATCCTTCACCGTCCAAGAAGTAAGATCTTTATGGAGTTGTTCAATAAAGGGCCCAAAATTAAGATAAAATAGACGGGAGAGGTCTCTATGAATACGAATTCCTAAGTATTTGATACCCTGTGAGGGCCAGGCAAAGGGAAAGTTGGACTGGATGGAATCCTGTATGGATTTGCGGAGGGAGACATTGAGGGCCTCAGACTTCGCTGCATTGATTTAAAATTTTACCATGTAACAAAGTGATCTATTTCAGCCATAACAGCAGGGATGGATATCTGTAATTGAGTGATATATACTAGGACATCATCAGCAAATGCAGAGCACTTGTACTCGGTGCCTCCCACCTCAATCCACCTAATATTGGGGTTATCGCGAATTGATGAGAGCAGGTGCTCCATAACTAGGATGTATAAGAGAGGGGACAGAGGACATCCCTGCCTTGTCCCATTGGTGATTATGAAAGGTGATGAAAATGTTCCATTTATCTTCAGCCTAGCTGACAGATTGCGATACAGGGCCATGATTTTGGCTATAAAAGGGTCCCCTAGACCCCTACCCCAAGCTTTTTAAGAGAATAATATATGGCGTGCCAGGAGACTCTATGGAATGTTTTCTCAGCATCCGAGAGTATCTAATTACAAATTTTTAACTGCATCTAGCCCAGGCAATACTTTGGGCCTAGTAGCAGTGTCTGCTAGTAAGCGGAGTAGCCACCGCCTGCAGATCTAATTACTAATTTTTAACTGCATCTAGCCCAGGAAATACTTTGGACCTAGTAGCAGTGTGTGCTAGTCAGCAGATTATCCCACCTGATAAGCAAGCTACACCACTTGTAGTTTGGACACTTAATTTTTTCAAAGAAAATGCTTCGGGCCCCTGGGACACTCAGTGAAGGGCATCGGGGAGGCACCCCAAGGCACAGGGGCTGGGACTGGCGGTAGAATGCCTTGCGGTGGACCGCCAAGCTCGATCCTTATAAAAGCTTTTTAACTGCAGCAGCTTTAGTGAACGCTACTGGAGCTGGAATTCCAGCGGCTGCTGGCATCAGACTTGCCCTCCAATAGATCCTTGTAAAAGGATTTAAAGTGTACTCATTCAAATTACATAGACAATTTAAATTAAAAAGCTTAGACCTGCCTCTACCGCAGGGGGGCTCGCTTGACCCACCAGCGGACAGGCACCAGTATTGGGAGAGGGGGGCTGGCCGTCAGGGTCCACCGCAGCTCTGGCACAAACCCGGCAACACGGAGGTCGCATGGGCAGGAACGGACTGGCCGTGTCAGCTTCGCACTTTTTTGGTTTTAGAAGGGCATGACATGCCTATATCTGTGTCTCCCCCTCCTTTTACTCCTCCACCTCTTTTCTTTTCCCATGACTATATGTACTTGTCACTTTTCCATGTGTTAGTTGTGTCTTCTGAGCAGTTTGTCTGGTTTTGGATACCTTTGAAGGTGTTTTCTATGTGATTCTATGTGTTTTTGTTTGCCTGCCATTGGTTTTAATGGTGTTCGACGGTGTTCGACGAACTGTTTGACGAACAGTTCGGCGAACATACGGGTGTTCGACGAACCGAACTTGAACACTACGGGGGTGGCTCAACTCTAGTGACCACTCTCCCGGCAGCTCAGCCCTACACACTGACACAGGAGTGATTACACTCCTGTCAGTGTATAACATGCTCTCCTCTAGAACAGTCGCATCAGTGATTGCTGATGTGACTGCTCTAGAACTGACCCAGATCTTTGTGGGACACGGTGGATTATGTCATCACGTCGGACAGGTGAGGGATATGTTTTTCATTTTTGTTTTCTTAAGGTGACAATGGCTTCAGAGAATTAGGCGTTAGGTGAGTATACTGTGTTTATTTATCTTTAAATAAATTATTAAAACCGTGTAGACTTATTTCAAATAAAGGATTTTTTCAGGCTGTGTGGTTATTTCAAACCTTGCTATGTGGTTAGTAATGGGGGCGTCTTATAGACGTCTCTCCATTACTAACCTGGGCTTCATGTCAGCTGCCAATACAAGGCTGACATGAACCCCAACCATATTACCCCACTTGCCACCGCCACAGGGCAAGTGGAAAGAGCGAGGCTAAGCTCCAGATTTGTTGCATCTAATGGGTGCGCCATTTCTGGGGCAGCTGAGGGCTGATATTATTAACCACGGTGGTCGGCTTTCCCTCTGCTGGTTATAAAAATGACGCAAGAGCCCACATCATTTTTTAAATTTAATTCTTCATTTTATTTCATTCATAAGAAATCCTATGCCCACTGTGCTTGTTTTTGACATTGCATAAACTCACGCGCAGCATGTCAATTTCTATAGCGTCCGCATGCAGATTTTGACCGATTGAAATGTCAGTACATGAGGTAGATCCGCATGTACTGACTAAACAAGTGCGGCATTAGAACGCAGCATTTTGGACGCAGTGAAAATACGTTGCATCCAAAGCACTGCTGGTTCTTGATCGTGGGCACGTACTCTAAAGGCAAACCAAACAGCTGTGAGCTGTTATTAATAGCCAGGGAACATGTTGGCCCAATGGCCACTTCCGAGGCTAAAAATAGCAGACCCCAGCTGACCCAGAAATTGGACTTCATATTTGAATGAGATTAGGGCTAATGGGATTAGGTGTTGCTAATGAGCGGTTTTGCAGCATTTTTGTGTTTTTTGCATGCGTTTTTTAAGCATTTTTAGTACAGCATTGAATGATTTTTGGAAATAAATAAATATATTTGAAAAAAGAAACATGGAACATCGCTTTAACCATTGGATTACCGTTGGACCTGGGGTGAGTATATTTGGTTAATTCAAATGATTAAAAAATGTGTCTGTTTTATTTCAAATAAAGTGTTTCATTCTTGGTGTGTGTTTATTTAACTCTTTACTTACAGGTTTAGTAATGAGAGTGTTTGGCTGATCCCTCTTCATTGCCAAACCAAGAGCAACACCTAATCCCATTCAAATATGAAGTGCCATCTCAGGGGCAGCTGAGGATTGGTATTTTTAGCCTAGGAAAGGGCCGTGAGACCAACATGTTCCCTATTAATAACAGCTCACAGCTGTTTGGTTTGCCTTTAGGGTATGTCCCCACGATCATGAACAAGCAGAGCTTTGGACGCACTGTATTTTACAAAATGCTGCGATCTAATGCTGCACTTGTTTTGTCAGTACATGCAGATCCACCGCATGTAATGACATTTCAATCGGTCACAATCTGCAGCGGAGACTAGCGTCTCTGCTACAGAAATTGACATGCTGCAGGAGAGTTTACACAGCATCAAATAACAGGCACAGTGGGCATGGGATTTATTATGAATAAAATAAAATGAAGAAATAAATAAAAAAAATGGCATGGGCGCCCACATAATTTTCATAGCCAGCAGAGGGAAAGCCGATCACTGGGGGCTAATATTACTAGCAAGGGAAGGGGCCATTAGCCAAAGATTTTCCCAGGCTATAACAGCTCACAGTTGTTTGCTTAGCCTTTACTGGCTAGATTACAAGGGGGCCCCCAGAAAAAAATTGACATAGGGTCCACCTATAAAATCTAACCAGCAAAAGCTAAACAGACAGCTGTGAGCTGATATTAATAGCCAGGGAAGGGGCCATGGATATTGGTCCCCACTGAGGCTAATAACATCAGCCCTCAGCAGCCCCAGAAATGGCGCATCCGTAAGATGTGCCAAATCTGGCACTTAGCCTTGCTCTTCCCACTTTCCCTGTGGCAGTGGCAAGTGGGGTAATAGGGTTGGGGTTCATGTCAGCCTTGTATTGGCAGCTGACATGAAGCCCAGGTTAGTAATGGAGAGGTGTCTATAAGACGCCCCCATTACTAACCCCAGTGTAAGGTTGTGAAATAAACACATGGCCTGAAAAAAGCCTTTATTTTAAATAAAAGTCCACACGGTTTTAATAATTTATTTAAAATAAAAAACACAGTATATTCACCTAACCTGTTGAAGCCATTGTCACCTGTAAAAAAACTAAAATAAAATACCCCCCATATCCCTCACCTGTCCGACATGATGGCATAATCCACAGTGTCCCACAAAGATCTGGGTCAGTTCTAGAGAAGTCACATCAGCAATCACTGATGTGACTGTTCTAGAGGACAGGAGGCTATACACTGACAGCTGATGAAGTCATGTGACCCCTCTCACGGCAGCTCATCGCGATACACTGTGGGAGCTATGACGCTCCTGTCAGTTTATCACCGGCTGCTGAATAGAGCGGTCACATGTGGTTGTTCTATTAATGAGATCGCCATGGGACACTCGGGATTACGTCGATAGGTAATGATTATAGTGGTTTATTATTTTTTCTTTATTACAAGTGACATAGGCATCGGGGATTAGGCATTAGGGTTAGTATATGGTGTTTTTTTATCTTTTATTTTTTTACTGGGGATAAGAACATTGGCGATTAGGTGTAGGTGAGTTTAATGTGTTTTTTATTTTTATTTAAAAAAATATTTATTAATTTTAACTTTTTTTATTTTTGCTTTCACTGTACAAGAGCCAGCTGATGAGAGACTACTCCTCTCATCATCAGTGCTTGTGCTCTCTGTTAACAGTGAGAGCAGGTGCCGGCTGATGGGAGAAGTAGTCTCCTCAAGCGGCGCCTATGACCCACGGTAAGCTTTTTACCGCGTGTCACTGTCACAGCTGCGGGATCATGCTGACATCTGCCGTTGTCAACTGCCGATCAAAGCCCCTGTTTCCCGCGCTGTCAAGCAGATGACAAAGTGGGAAACCAGGGATGTTTGCGTTCGGGCCGACTTTTGGTGATCTTCTCGCAAAATGCTTAGTAATCCAAACACAAATCCTAATGAGCAATGCTCATGCCGAATTTGAAAAAACGAAAGTTTTCCGAACATGTTCGCTCATCTCTAGTGTTGAACGAGCACTAAAATGCTTGGGTGCTCGAAACTCAGGCCGAGCTCACCGTGATACCCGGGTGCTCGACCCGAGCAACGAGCCCAACATAAGTCTATGGGAGACTCGAGCATTTTTGTGGCGGCACCCCCGGCAGTCTGTAGAAAGCCTAAAAAGTTCCCAAAACGATAGTGACAGTGCTCAAATGACATGGGGACAGCATGGGGATCGCCCCAGGAAGCATTTCTGACCCCCAGGTCACTGCTGTCAACAACGTGGTCAGTGGTATTAAGCCACTTTTACGGGCTCACAATAAAACGTTCAAAAACTAAACTGAAACGGTTTTCTTGTGAAATATATTAAGGAACTTCCTTTCCAGAGTAAAGACTTGTGTATAAGGTAAAATGAATAACCAAAAACAAAAATACTCCTCCACACCTTGGGCTATGTTCACAAGTAGCATTTTTTATGCGTTTTTGGACTTTTGTATTGCTTTCAACCGTGACAAATGCATTCACCGGGAAATGTCATTTTAACGTTTTACAACCTTATCTGGCCACGTGCTGTGTGACACGTGCATACAGTGCTGAAAAGACATGGGAAAAGCATGGGGAAGACCCCTGGAAGCATCTCTCACACCCAGGTCACTGCCTAAAAGTGCGCCCATCAGAAGTGATCCTTGCCGCATCAGAAGATGCAGACTTGCAACTATCCCCGTGCAAGTCCTTGTCCCAGGGCAGTGTTCAATTGTACCTCCCCCATTCCTTGCAATGCAAGCGCAAGTATGCAGCCTGCCACCCACCCACCCCCAGGCTGCAATACCATACTGCTTGCTTGCACTTGAAATTGGGCCTTTTAGGCATGTGGAGGCAGAATCGGGCCACCACGTCATGGCTGTGTTGGCAGCCTGGTATCCATACTCAGTCCACAGCCGCCCGGCGGCCGGGTGTCCACGCTTGGTCACCAGCTGCCAGGGGTCGGCTGGGTGTCCATACTCGGTCCCCAGCCGCCCCGCAGCCGGGTGCTCACACACGGTCCCCATCCGCCTGGGGGCGGCCGGGTGTCCATAAATGGTCCCCAGCCGTCCCTATTTGAAGGACAGCCTAACCACAAACACGTGGACAAGTGAATGTGGCCAGGGATGGTCCATCTCACTGACGCCTTCACACTGGGTTAATATTGTGGAAGCCAGGATACAGTTGGACACTGGGATGCAACACGTCCTCCAGACATAGAGGATTGTTGGTCCTGGGTCAATCAGGCTTCAACACAAAGTTCAGAAGGTAGACAGCAGCAGTGGTCTGCCTCCTACACAATGAGTAAATTATTCATGATCATGAGGCCATCCATCTCCTTAGCTTTCTGTTCCTTGGAATGCAAACGCATGTCTGTATTAGAGGCTAGGCCTGAGGTGGTCAGCGTTTTGGCGCATATCCTACCTCCTCCGAGGATTGCTGGATGTTTTCCTGCAACTATCCCAGTTCTATGACTCCTGTTAAAACAAAGCTTCAGGTGATGAATGATGGATGAGGTGGTGGCAAAGGAGAAAGAGCAGGAGGAACAGGGACTGTTCCCATCAATATCAGGCCAGTCAATCACACATGTCTTGTAGGATATGTTTCTGTACCAAAAGGAGCGGTTCGGCTACACAGTTATAGGGCATACAGTGAGTGCAATGACTACCAAAAATTTCGAGACACTCCAATGCCCCTTGGAAGTGACATGGAGGTCAGAGGGCCTTAACTAAACCGTTTTTTCCATTTATAGCAACTGGGTCTCCTGTACACAGTGGGCCTAAGCAGTGAATGGAAGGCTTTCCAAAAATTATGAGGAACTGCAATGCCCCTTGAAACAGACGTGGTTTACAGCGTACTAAAAACCTACTACCCATTATTGGGGAGTGAGTCTCCCCTAGTGTTCGCCTATGCATTGAAAAGCAAAAGCTGACTAAAATTAGGAAGAAATGCAATGCCCTTTATAAGAGTTGTGGAGGTTAAAGGTAATTAAAAACAACATTTCAATGCCCCTTGGAAGAGCTGTGGAGTTCAGAGTGGTTTAACAAGATGGTTTTAATGACCCTTGAAAGAGTGGTAGAGGTCACAGTAGCTTAACAAGTCGGTTTTAATGCCCCTTGGAAGAGTGGTGGAGGTCACAGTAGCTTAACAAGACGGTATTAATGCCCCTTGGAAGATACGTGGAGTTAAGAGTTGTTTAACAAGACGGTTTTAATGCCCCTTGGAAGAGTGGTGGAGGTCACAGTAGCTTAAGTAGACGGTTTTAATGCCTCTTGGAAGAGACATGGAGTTCAGAGTGGTTTAACAAGATGGTTTTAATGCCCCTTGGAAGAGACGTAAAGGTCACAGTAGCTTAACAAGACAGGTTTAATGCCCCTTGGAAGAGTGGTGGAGGTCGCAGTTGAATAAAAAGACAATATCAATGCCCCTTGGAAGAGTGGTGGAGGTCACAGTAGCTTAACAAGTCGGTTTTAATGCCCCTTGGAAGAGAAGTGGAGGTCACAGCAGCTTAACAAGACGGTTTTAATGCCCCTTGGAAAAGTGGTGGAGGTCACATTAGCTTAACAAGATGGTTTTAATGCCCCTTGGGAGATAAGTGGAGATAAGAGTGGTTTAACAAGACGGTTTTAATGCCACTTGGAAGAGTTGTGGAGGTCACAGTAGCTTAACAAGACGGTTGTAATGCCCCTTGGAAGAGACATGGTGTTCAGAGTGGTTTAACAAGATGGTTTTAATGCCCCTTGGAAGAGACGTAAAGGTCACAGTAGCTTAACAAGACAGTTTTATTGCCCCTTGGAAGAGTGGTGGAGGTCGCAGTTGAATAAAAAGACAATATCAATGCCCCTTGAAAGAGTGGTGGAGGTCACAGTAGCTTAACAACATGGTTTTAATACCCCTTGGAAGAGGCGTGGAGGTCACAGTAGCTTAACAGGACGGTTTTAATGCACCTTGGAAGAGTGGTGGAGGTCACAGTAGCTTAACAAGACAGTTTTAATGCCCCTTGGAAGAGACGTGGAGTTAATAGCGGTTTAACAAGATGGTTTTAATGCCCCTTGGAAGAGTGGTGGAGGTCACAGTAGCTTAACAAGACGGTTTTAATGCCCCTTGGAAGAGACATGGAGTTCAGAGTGGTTTAACAAGATGGCTTTAATGCCCCTTGGAAGAGACGTAAAGGTCACAGTAGCTTAGCAAGACAGTTTTAATGCCCCTTGGAAGAGAGGTGGAGGTTGCAGTTGAATAAAAAGACAATATCAATGCCCCTTGGAAGAGTGGTGGAGGTCGCAGTTGAATAAAAAGACAATATCAATGCCCCTTGGAAGAGTGGTAGAGGTCACAGTAGCTTAACAAGATGGTTTTAATGCCCCTTGGAAGAGGCGTGGAGGTCACAGTAGCTTAACAAGACAGTTTTAATGCCCCTTGGAAGAGTGGTGGAGGTCACAGTGGAATAAAAAGACAATATCAATGCCCCATGGAAGAGTGTTGGAGGTTACAGTAGCTTAACAAGACGGTTTTATTGCACCTTAGAAGAGTGGTGGAGGTCACAGTAGCTTAACAAGACAGTTTTAATGCCCCTTGGAAGAGACGTGGAGTTAAGAGTGGTTTAACAAGACGGTTTTAATGCCCTTTGGAAGAGTGGTGGAGGTCACAGTAGCTTAACAAGACGGTTTTAATGCCCCTTGGAAGAGACATGGAGTTCAAAGAGGTTTAACAAGATGGTTTTAATGCCCCTTGGACGAGACGTAAAGGTCACAGTAGCATAACAAGACAGTTTTAATGCCCCTTATAAGAGAGGTGGAGGTCGCAGTTGAATAAAAAGACAATATCAATGCCCCTTGGAAGAGTGGTGGAGGTCACAGTAGCTTAACAAGATGGTTTTAATGCCCCTTGGAAAAGGCATGGAGGTCACAGTAGCTTAATAAGACAGTTTTAATGCCCCTTGGAAGATTGGTGGAGGTCGCAGTGGAATAAAAAGACGATATCAATACCCCTTGGAAGAGTGGTGGAGGTCACAGTAGCTTAATGAGACGGTTTTAATGCCCCTTGGAAGAGACATGGAGGTCACAGTAACTTAGCAAGACGGTTTTAATGCCCCTTGGAAGAGACGTGGAGTTCAGAGTGGTTTAACAAGATGGCTTTAATGCACCTTGGAAGAGTGGTGGAGGTCGCAGTGGAATAAAAATACAATATCAATACCCAATGGAAGAGTGGGGGAGATTACAGTATCTTAACAAGACGGTTTTTATGCACCTTGGAAGAGTGGTGGAGGTCACAGTAGCTTAACAAGACAGTGTTAATGCCCCTTGGAAGAGACGTGGAGTTCAGAGTGGTTTAACAAGACGGTTTTAATGCCCCTTGAAAGAGAAGTGGAGGTCACAGTAGCTTAGAAAGACAGTTTTAATGCCCCTTGGAAAAGTGGTGGAGGTCGCAGTGGAATAAAAAGACAATATCAATGCCCCTTGGAAGAGAGGTGGAGGTCACAGTAGCTTAACAAGACATTTTTAATGCCCCTTGGAAGAGACGTGGAGTTCAGAGTGGTTTATCAAGACGGTTTTAATGCCCCTTGGAAGAGATGTCGAGGTCACAGTAGCTTAACAAGGTAGTTTTAATGCCCCTTGGAAGAGACATGGAGGTCACAGTAGCTTAACAAGACAGTTTTAATGCCCCTTGGAAGAGTGGTGGAGGTCACAGTAGCTTAACAAGAAGGTTTTAATTCCCCTTGGTAGTGACGTGGAGTTCAGAGTGGTTTAACAAGACGGTTTTAGTGCCCCTTGAAAGAGACGTGGAGGTCACAGTAGCTTAACAAGACAGTTTTAATGCCCCTTGGAAAAGTGGTGGAGATCGCAGTGGAATAAAAAGACAATATCAATGGCCCTTGGAAGAGTGGTGGAGGTCACAGTAGCTTAACAAGACGGTTACAATGCCCCTTGGAAGAGTGGTGGAGGTCACAGTATCTTAACAAGACGGTTTTAATGCCCCTTGGAAGAGACATGGAGTTCAGAGCGGTTTAACAAGACGGTTTTAATGCCCCTTGGAAGAGACGTGGAGGTCACAGTAGCTTGACAAGACACTTTTTATGCCCCTTGGAAGAGTGGTGGAGGTCGCAGTGGAATAAAAAGACAATATCAATGCCCCTTGGAAGAGTGGTGGAGATCACAGTAGCTTAACAAGACGGTTTTAATGCACCTTGGAAGAGATGTGGAGGTTACAGTAGCTTAACAAGACAGTTTTAATGCCCCTTGGAAGAGAGGTGGATGTCACAGTAGCTTAACAAGGTGGTTTTATTGCCCCTTGGAAGAGTGGTGGAGGTCACAGTAGTTTAAAAAGACAGTTTTAATGCCCCTTGGAAGAGACATTGATGTCACAGTAGCTTAACAAGACAGTTTTTATGCCCCTTAGAAGAGTGGTGGAGGTCAAAGTAGCTTAACAAGACGGTTTTAAAGCCCCTTGGAAGAGTGGTGGAGGTCGCAGTGGAATAAAAAGACAATATCAATGCCCCTTGGAAGAGTGGTGAAGGTCACAGTAGCTTAACAAGACAGTTTTAATGCCCCTTGGAAGAGTGGTGGAGGTCACACTAGCTTAACAAGACGGTTTTAATGCCCCTTGGAAGAGTGGTGGAGGTCACAGTTGCTTAACATTACGGTTTTAATTCCCCTTGGAAGTGACGTGGAGTTCAGAGTGGTTTAACAAGACGATTTTAATGCCCCTTCAAAGAGACGTGGAGGTCACAGTAGCTTAACAAGACAGTTTTAATGCCGATTGGAAAAGTGGTGGAGGTTGCAGTGGAATAAAAAGACAATATCCATGCCCCTTGGAAGAGTGGTGGAGGTCACAGTATCTTAACTAGACGGATTTAATGACCCTTGGAAGAGACGTGGCGTTCAGAGTGGATTAATAAGATGGTTTTAATGCCCCTTGGAAGAGTGGTGGAGGTCAGAGTAGCTTAACAAGACGGTTTTAATGCCCCTTGGAAGAGATGTGGAGGTCACAGTAGCTTAACAAGGTAGTTTTAATGCCCCTTGGAAGAGACATGGAGGTCACAGTAGCTTAACAAGACAGTTTTAATGCCCCTTGGAAGAGTGGTGGAGGTCACAGTGGAATAAAAAGACAATATCAATGCCCCTTGGAAGAGTGGTGGAGGTCACAGTAGCTTAACAAGACGGTTTTAATGCCCCTTGGAAGAGAAGTGGAGGTCACAGTAGCTTAACAAGACAGTTTTTATGCCCCTTAGAAGAGTGGTGGAGGTGAAAGTAGCTTAACAAGACGGTTTTAAAGCCCCTTGGAAGAGTGGTGGAGGTCGCAGTAGCTTAACAAGCTGGTTTTAATGCCCCTTGGAAGAGACATGGAGTTCAGAGTGTTTTAACAAGACGGTTTTAATGCATCTTGGAAGAGACGTGGAGGTCACAGTAGCTTAACAAGACGGTTTTAATGCCCCGTACAAGAGCCATGCAGTACAGCATATTAAAAACATTATTCCCATTATTGGGGAGTGAGTCTCCCATAGTCTTTGCCTATGCCTTCCAAGCAAAAGCTGCCAAAAATTAGGACGGAGGAACTTGCAATGCTGGCAAACAAGAGCCATGCAGTACAGCATATTCAAAACATTATTCCCACTATTGGGGAGTGGTTCTCCCATAGTCTTTGCCTATGCCTTCCAAGCAAAGCTGCCAGAAATTAGGACGGAGGAACTTGCAATGCTGGCAAACAAGAGCCATGCAGTACAGCATATTCAAAACATTATTCCCATTATTGGGGAGTGGGTCTGACATAGTCTTTGCCTATGCCTTCCAAGCAAAAGCTGCCAAAAATTAGGACGGAGGAACTTGCAATGCTGGCAACATGGACCACGGTCACACTGGGGGTATAGTGGTGGTGGAAGCCGAGGATAAGGAGAAGAGCAAAATACAGCCATAATGAGGAAGCGTATACGCATGTGTGGGTGTGAAGCGGTGCATGGGAATACACCTCCCGAAATAACACAGTGGATTTGACTTTATGTTACTCTGCTGTCCTTTGGTGGTGATGGGAAGTCTGCCACCATCCAGCCCTTGTTCATTTTGATAAGGGTCAGCTTGTCAGCATTGTCAGCTGACAGGCGAGTGCGCTTATCAATTATAATTCCCCCAGCGGCACTAAAAACACGCTCCAATAACACGCTAGCGGTAGTTCAGGCGAGGACCTCCAAGGCGTACAGAGCGAGTTCATTCCAAGTGTCCAGCTTGGATACCCAATAATTAAAAGGCACAGAGGAATCACGGAGGACGCTGGTGCGGTCGGCAAGGTACTCCCTCACCATCTTTTGAAACTTTCCACTCCTTGTGAGAGTACCCCGCGCCTCAGGGCCTGTAAGCTGGGCAGGTCTCAGAAAACTGTCCCAGAATGTTGACAGTATTCCCCTGCCTCTGCTGCATTAGAGTTGTGTCTCTCTCGCCTGTACGCCTTGGTTGGTCAACGAACTGTGACCTCTGCTGCTAGCGTGTTCAGATGGGAATTTTTTTAACAGTTCTGCAGCAAGGGCCTTCTGGTACTGCCACATTTTTGTAGACCTCTCCACCTCAGGAATAAGAGAGTGAAAGTTCTTCTTGTAGCGGAGGTCTAAAAGTGTCACCAACCAGTAATGACTGTCACCCAACATTTTGACATCGCGAGGGTCACGGTTAAGGCAGCGTAACATAAAGTCAGCCATGCGTGCCAGACTGGTAACGGGCAAGATTTCCGTGTCCTCACCAAGATGACGACTGACCATGCTCTCCTCCTCCTCCCCCCTGTCCTCAGGCCACCCACGCTGAACCGACTGTATGACAGTTGTACAGGTACTACCGTCTACAGCGCATGATACCAGCTCCCGTTTTTCCTCCTCCTTCTCCTCCTCTCCCTCATTGTCCCCCAATGCACGTTGGGATGAGATGAGGCTGGGCTGTGTGTAATCGCCCGCTACGGCTTCTTGATCCATCTCATCAAACTCTCTTTTGCAACGCTCTCTGCAGAGAATTAAAGAGGAGGCATTGCAGGCAAAGACAAGTGGGATGCTGACGCTAATGATGGCGTCATCGCCACTCACCATCTTGGTGGACTCCTCAAAGTTTGTCAAGATGGTACATATGTCAGACATCCAGGTCCACTCCTGAGGTCTTATGTGTGGAGTCTGACCTGAATATCAATGGCCTTGTTGCAGCTAGTACTCCACAACTGCTCACAAATCCTTTGCAACATGTGGAGGGAAGAGTTCCAACGTGTGGAGACATCACACACCAGTCAATGTGCCGGAAGCTGCAAACGCTGCTGCAACACAGCAAGGGTGGCGGAATCTGTAGCCGACTTCTGAAAATGAGCTGACAGGCGGCGTACTTTGACGAGCAGATCTGGCAACTCAGGGTACGATTTAAGAAACCGCTGAACCACGAGGTTAAGCACATGAGCCAGGCATGGTACGTGTGTGATCTCGCCTCGCCTCAGAGCCGCCACCAGGTTACGGCCATTGTCACACACGACCATGGCTGGATGTAGGTGCAGCGGTCTCAGCCACAGATCTGCCTGCTCTTTCACAGCTGTCCACAACTCACAAGCAGTGTGAGGTTTATCACCTAAGCTTATGAGTTTCATCACAGCCTGTTGCCGCTTGGCTGAGGCAGTACTGCAGTGCTTCCAGCTTGTAACTGATGTGGTGATATCTGAGATGGAGGCTGAACATGAGGAGGAGGAGGATGATGCACAGGAGCTGTACACTGTGAGGGCAACTCTGACTGACATAGGGCCCGCAATTCTCGGTGTGGGGAGGATGTGTTCCGTCCCAAGGTCCGACTGGGTCCCAGCTTCCACTATGTTTATCCAGTGTGCCGTCAGGGAGATGTACCGTCCCTGGCCACAAGCACTTGTCCACGTGTCCGTTGTCAGGTGGACTCTCCCAGTAACTGCGTTGTTGAGGGCACGGCAGATGTTTTGGGACACGTGCTTGTCTAGTGCGGGGATGGCACACTGGGCAAAATAGTGTTGGCTGGGGTCCGAGTACCGAGGGATGGCCACTGCCATAAGGTTGCGGAAGGATTCCATCTCCTCCAGCCTAAAAGGCAGCATTTCCAACGCAAGCAGTCGTGAAATGTGCGAATTTAGGACTGTGGCCTGTGGGGCGTTGGCTGCGAATTTGCGCTTTCGTTCAAAGCTCTGGGATATGGACAATTGAATGCTGCGGTGGGACGTGGACGTGGACGTTGATGCTGTTTCTTTAGAAACTGCCATAACAAGAGAAGACTGAGAGGAGGGGGCATCTTTGCATGCAGTATGGACAGGGGATTGCCTTGCACGCACAACAGGGGGTTCTATTACACGCACAACAGTGGAAGAAGCAATGGTGACACCCGCTGACACTGGTCGTGGACCCTGGGGTTCGCCCCACAAAGTCGGGTGCTTTGCTGACATGTGCCTGATCATGCTGGTGGTGGTCAGGCTGGTAGTTTTGTCACCCCTGCTGATGCTGGCATGGCAGGTGGTACAAATGGCCTTTTTTGGGTTATCAGCAGAGTCTTTAAAAAAATTCCAGACTCTGGAAGACCTATTGGTTGTACTGGCAATGTCCCTCGTGTTGATGTTAGGGGAACTGTTGCCCACCTTCTGTGTGCCGCCACCACACTGCTTCTTCCTGCCTGTTGGGGTACTCTGCCTCCCTCCCCCTGTGTGCTGCTGGCCTCGCTCTGCGTGTCCTCATGCCACGTTGGTTCAGTTACTAGATCATCCACCACCTCCTCCTCTTCCACTTGCGCACCACGATCCTCCTCCTCACTTCGTGGCAATTGTGTCTCATCATCGTCCACCTCTTGTGACAAATTGCCAGCGTCGACTTCCTCTGGCAGTAGCTGTTCAAATATTTGGTCATCGCTACATGGGTTCTCCTCTTCCACCACTTCAAGCGGTACAGACGAGGGCCACAAATATGGAAATGGACCAGTGAACAGATCTTCAGAGTGTCCAGGTGTGGGATCAGTTGCTGTCTGACGACACTCGGCAAGGTGGGAGGAAGGAGCATCAGGGTGAGGAGGAGTATGGGGTCGAGACTCACGGCTACTAAAACTTGACCTTGTGGAAGACAGACCAGATGTGGTGGTGCCCAGGTAACTGGAAGTATTATCTGCTATCCAATTAATAACCTGTTCACACTGATCAGTTCGCAATACTGGTGTTGTAGTGTGCTTCCCTAGTAGCGAGAAGATATGGCTGTTGGTTGTGGCACATTTTCACCTTGGCCACGGCCCTGTCCTCTACACGCACCATCATCAGAACGTCCAGTTCCACGTCCCTTTCCACGCGCCTTGCCCATTGTAAATGAAGTAAAATAGCTTACACTCGCACTATCAATGGAAAAAGGGTAACAAAAAGGAGATTAGAACCGTGGAAGAGGAAAACCACAGTTCTATTTCTCTGGCCTACACCAGAATCTTTTAAACAGATATATTTGTGTCTGAACAGTCAGGGAGACACTATTGCTGATTTTTTTTTAAAGAAAAAATGCCAAAAGCAGGATAATACAGAGATTTGAACCTTGGAACTGCAAAACCACATTTCTAGTTATCTGACCTACACCAGACTCTTTTAAACAGATATATTTGTGTCTGAACAGTCAGGAAGACACTATTACTGTTTTTTTTAAGGAAAAAATGCCAAAAGCAGGATAATACAGAGATTTGAACCATGGAACTGCAAAACCACAGTTCTAGTTATCTGGCCTACACCAGACTCTTTTAACCGGTTCCCGACTGCCCACTGTAGATAAACGTCGGCGCTTGCCGGGCTCTGTGCAGCGCCGACGTTTAAAAACGGTGGGTGGTCTCGCAGCGCTCAGGACCCCCAGGGTCCTGCAAGCGCTGCGATTCCGGTGCAGAGCGTTAGCTCTGACAGGGAACATCATCGGGACCTGATTAGATCAGGTCCCAGTGATGTTAACCCTTAGCTGTCTTCTATATGCTGTGATCTATAGTGATAGCGGCATATAGGAGACAGCAGGAGGAGAGGGCGTCGTCAACTTACCTCTCCGAAGACCTCCGAGTCCTTCCAGGACCTAGGGTTGCTATGGCAGCTGGAGGTCACATGACCGCCTCCAGCTCTGCCATATATGGTGTCCTGTCTGGCTCAGCTGCAGCTGTAGCCAGACAGGAGACTCTGACTGAAACAGTCAGGGAAGATCTCATGTAATGTAATATATGTCTATTACATTACATGAGATCAGAGATCAGAAAAATAAAAATTAATGTCCCATACAGGGACTAAGAAAAAATGGGAAAAAAAGTAAAAAAAAAAGTTTTTAAACTATTAATAAAAAAATCACAAAATAAATAAAAATAAATAAATAAAATATTAAACCAATAAATCCGTATATTTTTACAAAACCAAAAAAAGTACACATATTTGGTATCGCCGCGTCCGAAACAACCCGAGCTATAAAACTGTCACACTAATTAACTCCTTCTGTGCACACCGTAATAAAAATAAATAAAAAACGGAGCATAAAAATATGCTTTTTCATCATATTGCCAAACAAAAAGTGGAAAAAAATGCGATCAAAAAACAAAATAGAAATAAAAATGGTACCACTGAAAACGTCATCTTGTTACTCAAAAAAAAAGCCGCCATACAGCTCCATCAGCCGAAAAATAAAAAAGTTATAGCGCTCAGAATAAAGCAATGCAAAAAAAATATTTTTTTCTATAAAATAGTTTTATTGTGTAAAAGCGCCAAAACATAAAAAAATACAGTAAGTGTAGTATCGCTGTAAACGTACTGACCCGAAGAATAACGCTGCCTGATCACTTTTACCACACGCAGAACGGCATAAAAAAAAAACTCAAAAAACAATTCCTGAATTGTTTGTTTTTGTTAATTTTACCTCCCAAAAAACGGAATAGAAAGCGATCAAAAAATGTCACGTCCCCAAAAATGGTACCAATAAAAATGTCAACTCGTCCCGCAAAAAACAAGCCGTCACATGACTCTGTCGGCCGAAATATGGAAAAATTATAGCTCTCAAAATATGGTGATGCAAAAACTAGATTTTGCAAAAAAAGCGTCTTTTAGTGTGTGACAGCTGTCAGTCATAAAAACCCGATATCAATCTGGTATCTCTGTAATCACACCGACCCGAAGAATAAAGTAATCTAATCAGTTATATCACACTAGGAACAGCGTAAAAAATAAATAAAACCAATTCTTCACCTGCTACTGATTTGTTTATTATGTCCCCAAAGATCCCAGTAAGGCTCTGCCCACATTTATCCTGTGCTCTGCGCTGAGCACTTACACCAGAGTTTCCATGTAAATCTCTGAAATACATGATTCAGCCGGAACCCATGACGGAAGATTCCCTGTAATGAGACAGATATAGGCCACTGTGGACGCCGTCTAGCCTGGGATCCCACGGTGTCATTTGTTTTAGGCGTGCATAAAAGTGCGGTTGGCCACAGTTTTGTGCACTTCTGAAAAAAAGGACACCGCTACACAGAGGCCAGACGGTGTCCAGAGTAACTCTGCTGCCTCATTACAGTGAATGGATCCTGCAGGGGTTTCATCTGAATTACATCACTTGGAAATTTAGATGGAAACCCCGATGTAAGTGCTCAGCCTAGAGCGCCGGATAAATGTTACGTAAAATGTTCCCAATAAAAGCTTCAACTCAGTCCTCAAAAAAAGCTAGTCCCCACTCAGGTCCGTCATCTGTTAAAAATATAAGGGACTTCCAAGTTACTGGTAGCAGAAAGGCTCTGGAAAAGCAAAATGACCCTTGCCCCCCAAAAGAAATTCAGAAAATTTTGTGCTCCCAAATCCAAATGCCTATTCTACAATAATTTGTTCTCCAATTGTCAAATAGCGCTCCGTCCCCCCCAGATCTCGCCGTATGGCTAAGTGGTACGATACAGCCACATATGGGGTATTGACACTTTTAGAAGATATTGTGTGACACATTTCGGCACCATTTTTACCCATTGCCCTGTGTGAAAATGTAAAATCTGAGGGTAAAACATTTTTTTGTGGTAAAAATATAATTATGATTTTTTCACTGCCCAATGGTATAAATTTAAAAATTAAAAAATACTCACTACTTCCCTAGATGAATTCCTTGAGAGGTGTAGTTTACAAAATGGGGTCATTTGTGGAGGTTTCTGCTGTTTTGGCATGTCAGCGACTCTTCAAATGTGACATGGTGTCTGCTGCCTATCCCAGCCAACATAGCGCTCCTTTCTCTTCCGAACCCTGCCTTACACCAAAGCAGTGGTTTTCCCCCACATATGGGGTATCGGCGTACTCAGGAGAAATTGTACAACAAATTTCATGGTGCAATTTCTCCGGTTATCCTTATGATAATGCAAAATTAGGGGATGAAAAACATTTTTTATGGGAAAAATGTGAAAATTTTATTTTCACGGCTCAATATTATAAACTTCTGTGAAGCAGCTGGGGGTGCAAGGTGCTCACCACACATCTAGATAAGTTCCCTAAGGGGTCTAGTTTCCAAAATGGTGGCACTTGTGGGGGGTTTCCGCTGTTTAGACACATTAGGGGCTCCACAAATGTGACATGGCGTCCGCTAATTATTCAAACAAATTTTACATTCAAAAAGTCAAATGGCGCTCCTTCCCTTTCAAACCCTGCCGTGCGCCCAAACAGTGGTTTTCCCTCACATATGGGGTATCGGCGTGTTCAGGAGAAATTGCACAACAAACTTCATGGTGCAATTTATCCTGTTACCCTTATGATAATACAAAATTAGAGAATGAAAAAGATTTTTTGTGGGAAAAATGTGAAAATTTTATTTTTACGGCTCAATATTATAAACTTCTGTGAAGCAGCTGGGGGTGCGAGGTGCTCACCACACATCTAGATAAGTTCCCTAAGGGGTCTAGTTTCCAAAATGGTGGCACTTGTGGGGGGTTTCCACTGTTTAGTCACATTAGGGGCTCCCCAAATGCGACATGGCGTCTGCTAATTATTCAAACAAATTTTACATTCAAAAAGTCAAATGGCGCTCCTTCACTTTCAAACCCTGCCATGCGCCCAAACAGTAATTTGCCTCCACATATGGGGTATCAGCGTGTTCAGGAGAAATTGCACAACAAATTTCATGGTGCAATTTATCCTATTACCCTTATGATAATGCAAAATTAAGGGATGAAAAACGGTTTTGTGGGAAAAATGTGAAAATTTTATTTTTACAGCTCAATATTATAAACTTCTGTGAAGCACCTTGGGGTTCAAGGTGCTCACCACACATCTAGATAAGTTCCCTAAGGGGTCTAGTTTCCAAAATGGTGTCACTTGTGGGGGGTTTCCACTGTTTAGGCACATCAGGAGCTCTCCAAACGCAACATGGCGTCTGCTAATTATTCAGACAAATTTTACATTCAAAAAGTCTAATGGCGCTCCTTCCCTTCCGAACCCTGCAGTGCGCCCAAACAGTGGTTTTCCCTCACATATGGGGTATCAGCACGCTCAAGAGAAATTGCACAAAAAAATTTGGGGTCCATTTTTTCCTGTTACCCCTGTGAAAATAAAAAAAATTGGGTCTAAAGTAACATTTTTGTGAAAAAAGTTAAATGTTAATTTTTTTTTTCCACATTCCAAAAATTCCTGTGAAGCACCTGAAGGGTTAATAAAGTTCTTGAATGTGGTTTTGAGCACCTTGAGGGGTGCAGTTTTTAGAATGGTGTCACTTTTGGGTATTTTCTGTCATAAAGACCCCTCAAAGTGACTTCAAATATGATGTGGTCCCTAAAAAAATGTTTTTGTAAATTTTGTTGGAAAAATGAGAAATCGCTGGTCAACTTTTAACCCTTATAGCTCCCTAACAAAAAAAAATTTTGGTTCCAAAATTGTGCTGATGTAAAGTAGACATGTGGGAAATGTTATTTATTAACTATTTTGTGTGACATATCTCTCTGATTTAAGGGCATGAAAATTCAAAGTTTGAAAATTGCAAAATTTTCTAAATTTTCGCCAAATTTCCGATTTTTTCACAAATAAACGCAAGTGATATCGAAGAAATGTTACCACTATCATGAAGTACAATATGTCATGAAAAAACAGTCTCAGAATCAGGGGAATACGTTGAAGCGTTCCAGAGTAATTACCTCATAAAGTGACAGTGGTCAGAATTGAAAAAATTGGCCCGGTCACGAAGGCAAAAACAGGCTCTGGTGCGAAGTGGTTAAACAGATATATTTGTGTCTGAACAGTCAGGGAGACACTATTACTGTTTTTTTTAAGGAAAAAATGCCAAAAGCAGAATAATACAGAGATTTCAACCGTGGAACTGCAAAACCACAGTTCTACTTATCTGGCCTACACCAGACTCTTTTAAACAGATATATTTGTGTCTGAACAGTCAGGGAGACACTATTACTGTTTTTTAAGGTAAAAATGCCAAAAGCAGGATAATACAGAGATTTGAACCATGGAACTGCAAAACCACAGATCTAGTTATCTGGCCTACACCAGACTCTTTTAAACAGATATATTTGTGTCTGAACAGTCAGGGAGACACCATTACTGTTTTTTTTTTACAGAAAAAATGCCAAAAGCAGGATAATACAGAGATTTGAACTGTGGAACTGCAAAACAACAGTTCTATTTATCTGGCCTACACCAGAATCTTTTAAACAGATATATTTGTGTCTGAACAGTCAGGGAGACACCATTACTGTTTTTTGAAGAAAAAAATGCCAAAAGCAGGATAATACAGAGATTTGAACCATGGAACTGCAAAACCACAGATCTAGTTATCTGGCCTACACCAGACTCTTTTAAACAGATATATTTGTGTCTGAATAGTCAGGGAGACTCAATTACTGTTTGTTTTTTACAGAAAAAATGCCAAAAGCAGGATAATATAGAGATTTGAACTGTGGAACTGCAAAACCACAGTTCTAGGTATCTGGCCTACACCAGACTCTTTTAAACAGATATATTTGTGTCTGAACAGTCAGGGAGACACTATTAAAGTTTTTTTTTACGGAAAAAATGTCAAAAGCAGGATAATACAGAGATTTGAACTGTGGAACTGCAAAACAACAGTTCTAGTTATCTGGCGTACACCATACTCTTTTAAACAGATATATTTGTGTCTGAACAGTCAGGGATACACTATTACTGTTTTTTTTACGGAAAAAATGCCAAAAGCAGGATAATACAGAGATTTGAACCGTGGAACTGCAAAACCACCGTTCTAGTTATCTGGCCTACACCAGACTCTTTTAAACAGATATATTTGTGTCTGAACAGTCAGGGAGACACTATTACTGTTTGTTTTTACGGAAAAAATGGCAAAAGCAGAATAATACAGAGATTTGAACCGTGGAGCTGCAAAACCACAGTTCTAGTTATCTGGCCTACACCAGACTCTTTTAAACAGATATGTTTGTGTTTGAACAGTCAGGGAGACACTTTTACTGTTTTTTTTTCGGAAAAAATGCCAAAAGCAGGATAATACAGAGATCTGAACCGTGGAACTGCAAAACTACTGTTCTAGTTATCTGGCCTACACCAGACTATTTTAAACAGATATATTGGTGTCTGAACAGTTACAGACACACTCAATTTTTTTTTTTTGGGGGGGGAATACCAAAAGGTTAATAAGATGCATATTTGTACAGTCTGACTGAGGAAAAAAAATACAGGATTTAGATGAAAAAAAAAAAGGATTTTTCCTGGCCCCTGAGACCAGGGAATAAATATAGCAATTTGACCATCAGGAGCACACAGGACTGAAATGCAGCGTTTGTTGGTATAACCACTGTGTCTCCTATACAGCCTGCCTGCCTGCCTGATATCTGGGATGGATATTAGTCCTGAGAAGGACTGTTTGTTTGATTTGTCAGGCTTTAGAGACCCTACACTAACTCTTTTGGAGTATAAATCTCTCCCTAGCTCAGCAGCACTGACCCTACACTGGCTGATCGGGAGCGACTGTGTCCAAGATGGCGGCGCCCGGTTTTAAATACTCGAGGTGACGCTGTGCGGCCCGCCAATCACTGTAATGCCCACAAACAACATGGCTGCGGCATTACAGTGACTGGCTGGCAATCCCTGCATGTTCATTGGCTCTGTAAAGAGCGCCAAACGTGCAGGGCGGAGACCCGAGCTCCCGCCCGAGTAACCCGGTAATGCTCAGTGCTCGCCGAACATCCCAAGTAGTGAGATGCTCGGGCGAGTACCGAGCAGTGTCGAGCGTGCTCGCTCAACACTACTCATTTCTAGTGATGAGTTCACAATGTACATTTTTAAGGTTACCTTACTACTCCCATGGCATTGCTTATGGATAATACTATATGACTCAGTGAGTACATAGTCTTATTTTCATTTCTCAGAATTTATACTGTTTGGATTCCTTTCATAATCACCACATATATTGTTATTTCCATTGTCCTCAGCCATTTCTTCTCATGTAACCATCTTGCCAATTTCCTTATCTACAGTATTTTTCGGACTATAAGACGCACTTTTTTCCTCCAAAATTTTGGAGGAAAGTGGGGGGTGCGTCTTATAGTCCAAATACTATCTACATGGCTGTGCATGGTGGTGGATGTGGGGGAGCAGCAGGAGTGCCGGCTACTAAAGTAAATATGGAGAGCAATGAATATTCATATTTCTTAATAGCCGGCTCTGCGGTCTGTGTGCCTGCTATTAAAGCTCATGAATATTCCCTACAACATACTCCTATGGGTTGTAGTGAATATCCATGGTCTTTAATAGCAGGAACACTGACCACAGAGCGGCAGCAGGAGCCGCGCTGCGGTACAGTGTGCTGGCTATTGAACAGACTGAATGGTCACTGCTCCCCATGCACAGAGTTCCGGCATGGGGAGCAGTGTCTATTCCAGAACAGCGTCTCACACTGTGTGAGGGCGCATGGCAGGGACGCCATGCGTGCCCTGCCATGCGCGACTCACACAGTTAGAGTGTTGGCAGCAGAGCTGGACAGCGCTGGAGGAGAGAGTAGGTGAGTATGATTGCTTATTTTTTTTTTGTAGACAGCGTGATGGGGGCCCAGAGGGTGCCATGCATACCAGGATGGGGGCTCAAGGGGTGCCATGCATACCAGGATGGGGGCTCAGAGGGTGCCATGCATACCAGGATGGGGGCTCAAGGGGTGCCATGCATACCAGGATGGGGGCTCAAGGGGTGCCATGCATACCAGGATGGGGGCTCAGAGGGTGCATGCATACCAGGATGGGGGCTCAAGGGGTGCCATGCATACCAGGATGGGGGATAAAGGGGGTGCCATGCACACCTGGATGGGGAATCAAGTGGTGTCATGAATACCAAGATGTAGTATAAAGGGGTGCCATGCATACCAGGATGGGGGATAAAGGGGTGCCATACATACCAGGATGGGGGATCAAGGAGTGCCATGCATACCAGGATGGGGATGAGGGCCAAGTATACCAGGATGGGATGGGGGCCACTTATACCAGGAAGGAGGGGCCATACATACCAAGATGGAGGATATTAACAGAATTGGGGAACATTACTAGTGTTGAGCCACCCCCGTAGTGTTCGAGTTTGGTTCGGTTCATCGAACACCCGTATGTTCGCCGAACTGTTCGTCGAACTGTTCGACGAACACCTTCAAACACCGTTAAAACCAATGGCAGGCAAACAAAAACACATAGAAACACATAGAAAACACCTTCAAAGCTGTCCAAAACCTGACAAACTGCTCAGAAGACACAACTAACACATGGAAAAGTGACAAGTACAAATAGTCATGTGAAAAGAAAAGAGGTGGAGGAGTAAAAGGAGGGGGAGACACAGATATAGGCATGTCATGCCCTTCTAAAACCAAAAAAGTGCGAAGCCGACACGGTCAGTCCTTTCCTGCCGGTGCGACCTCCGTGTCGCCGGGATTGTGCCAGAGCTGCGGTGGACCCAGACGGCCAGCCCCCCTCTCCCAATACTGGTACCTGTCCGCTGGTGGGTCGAGCGAGCCCCCCTGTGGTGGAGGCAGGTCTAAGCTTTTTAGTTTAAATTGTCTCTCTAATTTGAATGAGTACACTTTAAATCCTTTTACAAGGATCTATTGGAGGGCAAGTCTGATGCCAGCAGCTGCGGGAATTCCAGCTCCAGTAGCGTTCACTAAAGTTGCTGCAGTTAAAAAGCTTTTATAAGGATCGAGCTTGGCGGTCCACCGCAAGGCGTCCCACCGCCAGTCCCAGCCCCTGTGCCTTGGGGTGCCTCCCGATGCTCTTCACTGTGTGTCCTGGGGGCCCGAAGCATTTCCTTTGAAAAAATTAAAGTGTCCAAACTACAGGTGGTGTAGCTTGCTTAACAGGTGGGATAGTCCGCTGACTAGCAGACACTGCTACTAGGCACAACTATTTCCTGGGCTAGATGCAGTTAAAAATTTGTAATTAGATACTCTCGTTGGATGCTGAGAAAGCATTCCATAGAGTCTCCTGGCACGCCATATATTATTCTCTTAAAAAGCTTGGGGTAGGGGTCTAGGGGACCCTTTTATAGCCAAAATCACGGCCCTGTATCGCAATACGTCGCCTAGGCTGAAGATAAATGGAACATTTTCATCACCTTTCATAATCAACAATGGGACAAGGCAGGGATGTCCTCTGTCCCCTCTCTTATACATCTTAGTGACGGAGCACCTGCTCTCATCAATTCGCCATAACCCCAATATTAGGTGGATTGAGGTGGGAGGCACCGAGTACAAGTGCTCTGCATTTGCTGATGATGTCCTGGTATATATCACTCAATCACATATATCCATCCCTGCTGTTATGGCTGAAATAGATCACTTTGTTACATGGTCAAATTTTAAAATCAATGCAGTGAAGTCTGAGGCCCTCGATGTCTCCCTCCCCAAATCCATACAGGATTCCATCCAGTCCAACTTTCCCTTTGCCTGGCCCTCACAGGGTATCAAATACTTAGGAATTCGTATTCATAGAGACCTCTCCCATTTATGTTATCTTAATTTTGGGCCCTTTATTGAACAACTCCATACAGACCACGGTTGGCAAGTTAGAACTGTAAGATTCACTACGTGAACCACTGGTGTTTTGTGGAAAAGCACATGTACACTGTGTTCCAAATTATTATGCAAAAAGTGTTTAGGAGTGATAAGGGAAGAATTTTTTTGTTTGTCAGTTAAACTCATTGCTGGTGATGTGTATCAGGGCTCTTTTTATCACTGTAAGCAACTGCAGACACCTGTGCTAATTAGTTTGGCAGGTGTGTCCAATGAAAGGCAAGACTACTTAAGAAGGCTGTCCCACATTATTAAGCAGCCTACATTTTCTGCCAAAATGGGAAAGAAAAAGGATGTGTCGTCTGCTGAGAAGCAACAAATTGTGGAGTGTTTAGGTCAAGGCATGACTATAATCAACATTGCCAAGACACTTCATCCTGATCATCGAACAATCCAGAAGTATGTAGCTGATTCACAGTACACACGTATGCGTGCTGATAAGGGAAAATTGAGGACTCTTTCCTACAGGCAATTACGTCAGGTTAAAAGAGCAGCGGCAAAAAAGCCTTGTCATAGCGGCAGAAAAGTTTCTGAAGCTGCTGGTGCCTCCAACATCCCCCGAACAACAAGATGCAGGGTCCTTCAGAGGTTTGCAGCTGTGCGTAAGCCATCCTGTCGACCTCCTCTATCCACTGTACACAAGCAGAAATGGCTCCAGTGGGCCAAACAATACATGAAGACTGACTTCAAAACTGTTTTGTTCACCGATGAGTGCCATGCAACGCTCGATGGTCCAGATGGATGGAGTGGAGGATGGCTGGTTGATGGACACCCCACGCAAACACGGCTACGGCGCCAACAAGGAGGAGGTGGAGTAATGTTTTGGGCTGGAATCATGGGGAGAGAGATTGTCAGCCCCTTTAGGATCCCTGAAGGGGTAAAGATGAACTCCATAATGTATGTGGAGTTTCTCAAACAGCACTTTCTGCCATGGTTCAAGAAGAAGAACCGTGTATTCCGCAACAAGATCATTTTCATGCATGATAATGCACCGTCTCATGCTGCACATAACACATCTGCATCTCTGGCTGATATGGGCCTAAAAGGGGACAAACTTATGGTGTGACCCCCATGCTCCCCTGACCTCAACCCCATTGAGAACCTCTGGAGCTTCATCAAAAAGAGTGTCTATGATGGCGGGAGGCAGTTCACATCTAAGCAACAGCTCTGGGAGGGTATTCTGTCCTCATGCAAAACAATTGAAGCAGAAACCATCCAAAACCTGACAAATTCAATGGACGAGAGAGTTCAGAAGCTCCTTTCAAACAAGGGGTCCTATGTGCAAATGTAACATCACCTAGAAAAAAGTTTTGAGTTGAAAACTGTTTGATTTCAGTTTGTAATAACCTGCTAATGCTTATAATTTCAAAAATGACCATTTTTTTGTTCTTTATTAAAATGAAAAGGTTGATCGAAGAGGCCTAATAGAATCAGTGCTGCATACTGCTACAAGGCCCAAATTATTTTCCAGCCAAGATACAGATTAACATGATTAGTAATTTTAAATCTGGTGGAGTTTAGTATAGATGGCCTAATAGAATCAGCACTGCACACTGCTACAAGGCCCAAATTATTTTCCAGCCAAGATACAGATTAACATGATTAGTAATTTTAAATCTGGTGGAGTTTAGTATAGATGGCCTAATAGAATCAGCACTGCACACTGCTACAAGGCCCAAACTATTTTCCAGCCAAGATACAGATAAACATGATTAGTAATTTTATATCTGGTGGAGTTTAGTATAGATGGCTTAATAGAATCAGTACTGCACACTGCTACAAGGCCCAAATTATTTTCCAGCCAAGATACAGATAAACATGATTAGTAATTTGAAAGCTTAAAACGGTTGGTGAGGTGATTTTAACAAATCATCAAGCTTTTACTCTCCCCAGGATGACACAGGGGTAGAAAAGTCTTTATGGATCCATGATTTGTTCATCTTTATGAACGTGAGTCTGTCTACATTCTCAGTGGAGAGCCGCATGCACTTATCTGTCATCACACCACCAGCAGTGCTGAACACACGTTCAGACAGAACGCTGGCTGCGGGGCATGACAAGATCTCCAAGGTGTAAGTGGCGAGCTCCGGCCATTTATCCAGATTGGAAGCCCAAAAAGAGCAAGGGTCCAGTGACACAGTCATGGCTTCAATGTTTACTTGGAAATACTCCTGTACCATCGTCTCTAGGCGTTGACTATGTGTCAGACTTCTTGTCTCCTGTGGCCTTGCAAAGGATGGCTAAAAAAGTGATGAAATGATTCCGCAAAATTGATGTTACCAGCGGATACTGTGTTTCTGTTACGTTTTGAGTGCTGAACACTCGACGTTCCCACGGTTGGCAAGTTGAAACTGTGAGATTCACTACGTGCACCACTAGTGTTTTGGGGAAAAGCACATGTAAGATTCTGCATCAGTCTCTGCTGATACTCCTGCATGCATGCATCTCTTTCTATGGCAGGAATAATTTCTGCAAATTTACTTTTGTACCGGGGATCTAAGAGTGTGGCAACCCAGTAGTCAGGATTATTTCTAATTCTGACAATTCGAGGGTCATGTTGCAGGTAGTGCAGCAAGAAGGCACTCATGTGTCTTGCGCATCCAGGAGCACCAAGTCCCTGTTGTGTTGGTGGCGAGGTAACAATCATGCTTCCTTCCTCTGCCCTCTCCCCCCAACCTAGCACAACAGAAATGTGATCAAGTTCTCCCTCATCTGATGAGTCTTCCATCAGTTCGTCCTCCACTTCTTCCTGGGCTCCTGCACCTTCCTCACTAGTTTGGCTGCTACCATGCGCCCTGGTAAAATGATCTCCCCAACCCTCACATGCCTGCGGCCTTGGTGCTGCCGACCGTCTGGACCTTGCAGATGTTAGCCCTTCCGCATACAACTCCTCCTCCTCTACTTCCTCCACCTCCTCTTGTGCCACCAACTGACTCCGAATTCTGTTTAACATGTGCTCCAGCATGTAAATCACCGGAATAGTCATGCTGATAATGGCATCGTCAGCACTAAACATCTTCGTCGCCATTTCAAAACTGTGCAGAAGGGTGCATAGGTCCCTGATCTGAGACCAGACCTCCAGCGTGATTTGCCCCACCTCTGGATCTCGTTGGCCCAGGCTATACGTCAGAACGTATTGCACCAGGGCTCGTCGGTGCTGCCACAGTCGCTGCAACATGTGCATAGTTGAATTCCACCGGGTAGGCACATCGCATTTTAGCCGGTGAAGTGGCAGGCCCAACGACTTCTGTAGAGATGTAAGTCGCTGAGCTGCGGGATGCGAACGGCGGAAGTGAGCACACAGCGACCGTGCCCTCTGCAGAAGGCCATCTAGTCCGGGATAGTGGCCTAAAAATTGCTGGACAACCAGGCTCAACAAGTGAGCCATACAAGGCACGTGTGTGACATTGCCCCGGCGAAGGGCCGCACCCACGTCTGCAGCATTGTCGCACACGGCATTCCCTGGTTTCAGGTCTAGTGGAGACAACCCTTCATGAAACTGGTTCTCCAGAGCTGACCACAACTCCTCAGCTGTGTGACTCACATTTCCCAGACATTTCAAAGTAAAAACTTCCTGATGATGTTGATCCCTGCTGCCAGCATAGTAAGGAAATGTGCAGAATCCCTTCTGCGCAGTTAGAAAGCTTGTGGCATGACCAGACAGGCTTTGGGTGCAGGTGGAGGACCGAGAGGAGGTTGAGGAGGCAGAAGCAGTGGAGGAACTTCGAGATAAAGTGGATTGGCACACAACTTGTGGGGACGGCAAGACTTGGACAGCAGCCCCTTGTCCTGCTGTCACCATAGTTACCGAGTGCCCAGTCAGCGACATGTAACGCCCCTGTCCATGCCTACTCGTCCAAGTGTCTGTGGTGAAATGCACCCTGTCACACACAGAGTTTCTCAAAGAAGTGATGATGTTGTGTGCGACATGCTGGTGGAGCGCAGGCACACCTTTCTTTGAGAAGTAGTGCCGACTGGGCATCTGGTACTGGGGCACTGCGACGGACATAAGGTCTCGAAAATCGTCTGTGTCCACCAGGCGGAAAGGCAGCATTTCTGTAGCCAAGAACTTGCAGATGGTGAAATTCAACCTCTTAGCTTTCTCATGGCTAGGAGGAAATCGTCTTTTACTTGTCCACATCTGAGGGACAGAGGGCTGGCTGTTGTGCTTAGACGGGGTTGAGAAGGGTGTCCCCGGCAAACTGCCGGTCTGTTAGGAAGATGCAGGCAGACATGATAGGTTGCCTTGATCCAAAGGTGGTGCTATCTTTGTCGGACATCGCTGAACACCAGCTGGTGTTTCCACCTCAAAAGAAAATGATGATCTGCCAATCACGTTGGCTCTTGCGGGTAAAGAGGTGGCAGGTCTGCGTCCCAAAACAGGTGTGACTGTTGTCTCCCCAGTCACAGAGGATGAAGAGGCTGCGGATGCACAAGATGTGGCAGACGGTGGTTGGCCCGGCCGCCTAGGCCGCATTGTAGCACAGTGAGCTTCCCACTGCAACTTATGCTTCATATCCATGTGCCGGTTCATGCATGAAGTACTCAAACTATGTATTTTTTGGCCTCTACTTAGCTTTTGCTGACAAATGTTACAGATAACACGAGTTGGGTCATCTTTATTGATCTGAAAAAATGCCCTGGATATGCAAGGCTTAGCACCCATGAGACCTGAAGAGCCACCACGACTTGTGGTCAGAGGCAGAGTTGTGTTTGAGGATGCAGTTGTTGACGTGCTTCCAGTACTACGTCTCTGTCCAGGAAAGCGCAAACTGACCTCGTCGTCACTAGCATCCCCCTCCACCTCCTCTGCTGACCTCATCTCTTGGCTGACTTTGGGTTGACAGTAAGTGGGATCTCCAACCTCGTCATCATCACCCTGTGTGTTCTCACACCCGTCGTCCTCAGAGCCAACCTCTTCCTGCCCTGACAAAAAACTAAAGTTGTCGCTCCAATCAGGTATTTGAGTCTCATCATCGTCTTCCTCATTGTCTCCACCAACAGGAGTTACAGTTTGGGAACGAGGGTCTACATTATGGTCAGAACCTTCTGCGTCTGGTCCTGGATCCGACTCATAAAGATTCTGGGCATCAGTGCAGATCATTTCCTCGTCTAGATTCACAGAAGCTCTGGAGCTGACCTCTGATTCCCAGGCTATGGTATGAGTAAACAGCTCTGCAGACACAACCATCTTTTCAACCCCATACTCAGATGGGCAGCTGGAGACTAGGGAGCTGTGTGGAAGCAAGTGCGATTGGGGTGACACCTCTGAGGACTGGAGTATTTGTGATGTTGAAGTTGAGGTGGAGGAGAGCCCACTTAAAGGAGCACTTGATATCCATTGAAGCACCTGCTGTTGTTCCTCATCTGGAATTTGTAGCGATTGGCGTGGCCGTAGGAAAGGGATCTTATCACATTGTCCGCTAAAAGAAGTAGACATCTTAGTTTGGCTGGAAGATGGTCTTTCTTCTGCAGATGTTACTGTTGCTTTAACACCTACCCCACGGACACAACCTTTTTTTCCCTTCCCAACACGCCTATTCCCCTTTCCACCAGCACCAGGCCTTTTTCCACTCATTTTGGTGGTTATCTAATTCACAACTCTGGAGTTGTTTGAACAAAAAACAATGGATGGGAACCGAGCAGAGCTGAGTGGCCAAACTGTGGAATTAGCCCAAAAGTATTGGCTGGGTTAGATGCAGATAAAAATTATATTGAATTTGCAACCTGGTGGAGGTTAGTATAGATGGACTAATAGACCAAGTCTCACACCCTGCTACAAGCCGAAATATTTTTTCAGAGCTAGACGCAGAAAAAAATTATATTGAATTTGCAACCTGGTGGAGGTTAGTATAGATGGACTAATAGAACAAGTCCCACACACTGCTACAAGCCAAAATATTTTTTCAGAGCTAGATGCAGAAAAAAATTATATTGAATTTGCGACCTGGTGGAGGTTAGTATAGATGGACTAATAGAACAAGTCCCACATACTGCTACAAGCCAAAATATTTTTTCAGAGCTAGATGCAGAAAAAAATTATATTGAATTTGCAACCTGGTGGAGGTTAGTATAGATGGACTAGCAGAACAAGTCCCACACACTGCTACAAGCCGAAATATTTTTTCAGAGCTTGATGCAGAAAAAAATTATTATGAATTTGCAACCTGGTGTAGGTTAGTATAGATGGACTAATAGAACAAGTCCCACACACTTCTACAAGCCGAAATATTTTTTCAGAGCTAGATGCAAAAAAAAATTATATTGAATTTGCAACGTGGTGGAGGTTAGTACAGATGGACTAATAGAACACGTCCCACACACTGCTACAAGCCAAAATAGTTTTTCAGAGCTAGATGCAGATAAAAATTATATTGAATTTGCAACGTGGTGGAGGTTAGTATAGATGGACTAATATAACAAGTCCCACACACTGCTACAAGCCAAAATATTTTTCAGAGCTAGATGCAGAAAAAAATTATATTGAATTTGCAACCTGGTGGAGGTTAGTATAGATGGACTAATAGAACAAGTCCCACACACTGCTACAAGCTGAAATATTTTTTCAGAGCTAGATGCAGAAAAAAAATATATTGAATTTGCAACCTGGTGGAGGTTAGTATAGATGGACTAATAGAACAAGTCCCACACACTGCTACAAGCTGAAATATTTTTTCAGAGCTAGATGCAGATAAAAATTATATTGAATTTGCAACCTGGTGGAGGTTAGTTTAGATGGACTAATAGATCAAGTCCCACACACTGCTACAAGCCGAAATATTTTTTCAGAGCTAGATGCAGAAAAAAATTATATTGAATTTGCAACCTGGTGGAGGTTAGTACAGATGGACTTATAGAACAAGTCCCACACACTGCTACAAGCCGAAATATTTTTTCAGAGCTAGATGCAGAAAAAAATTATATTGAATTTGCAACCTGGTGGAGGTTAGTATAGATGGACTAATAGAACAAGTCCCACACACTGCTACAAGCCAAAATATTTTTTCGGAGCTAGATGCAGAAAAATTTTTTATTGAATTTGCAACCTGGTGGAGGTTAGTATAGATGGTCTAATAGAACAAGTCCCTTACACTGCTACAAGCCGAAATATTTTTTCAGAGCTAGATGCAGAAAAAAATTATATTGAATTTGCAACCTGGTGGAGTTTAGTATAGATGGACTAATAGAACATGTCGCACACACTGCTACAAGCCGAAATATTTTTTCAGAGCTAGATGCAGATAAAAATTATATTGAATTTGCAGCCTGGTGGAGGTTAGTATAGATGGACTAATAGAACAAGTCCCACACACTGCTACAAGCCGAAATATTTTTTCAGAGCTAGATGCAGATAATAATTATATTGAATTTGCAACCTGGTGGAGGTTAGAATAGATGGACTAATAGAATGATGCTATGCCCAAAAGGTTTTACTTCACTAGGTGCAGTAAAAAAATGTGTATTCTATACACAGGTGGTGTAGCTTGCAACACAGATAGGCTTCTCCACTGACTAACACACACTGCAAGAGGACAAAAAGGATTTGCTTTGCTAGATTTAGCCAAATTCTGTGAAAAAAACTTGCACAGCACTGGCACAGACCTGCCTGGCAAAAAGTGATAGGAACTGATGTAACCTAGCCCTGAAAAGGACTGCAATTACAATTAGTCTTTACTCCCAACCTATCTATTTAGGAGCACAGACCAGCCTGATAAAAGTGATAGGAACTGATGTAACCTAGCCCTGAAAAGGACTACAATCACAATTAGTCTTTACTCCCAATCTATCTATTTAAGAGCACAGACCTGCCTGATAAAAGTCGTAGGAAATGATGTAACCTAGTCCTTAAAAGGACTGCAATCACAACTATTCCCTACTCCCAAGCTATCTGTAGATTTGTGCGAAAATTGGCTTGAAATTAACAAAGTATAGTGCACACAGCAACAGTGGTGCCGTCTTACACGCAGCTGCAGCAGTGAGAAAATGGTGGCGACACGGAAAATGGCTGGGTCTTATAGGGCAAGGACATGTGACATAAACAGCCAATGACACATGCCCTTGCTTGTGTGAAAAAAAGCAGTTAGCTCCGTGTGTGCACTGCTGATAGGCTGATAGATTGCACCTCCCCACCATAAATGCGGGAAAGAGAAACAAAAATGGAGATCTTCATTATTTCTGCAGAGATCCATCCCCTGCCCTCCTCCTGCCCCGCTGTACACTCAAACTGCGTATTAACATTAATTTTCAGCATTACTGAGAAAAAATCCAGTTATGATTTTGGTGCACGAACAGTTATCGAACATAACCTCGAACAGCCAAATTTTTTTCAAATTGTTCGTGTTCGCCGAACGGCTCGAACACCGCCCAAAACAGCTCGAATTTGAGATTGGCGCACAGTTCGAGTCGAACACCGCTCATCTCTAAACATTACCCTAATACCAGTGTCAGCAGCAGACCCCCTCCCCCATAACAGGGCATCATGACCACATTTTTTGCTTAAATTTTTTTCCTATTTTCCTCCTTTAAAACCTAGGTGCGTCTTTTGGTCCGGTGCGTCTTATAGTCCAAAAAATACAGCATTTAATACACTAAGGGAGAAGCTGGTACTGCTGCTGTGGAAGTGATCGTGCTTGAGGAAAGGATGAGATTCTCGAAGTATAAATATTGAAAACCTTAGCACCAACACAAATGAGAATAATTTGTCTTGTTAGAAAAATTAACAATTTATAATTTAATCCATCATTAAAGGTAAAGAACAGATAGCATCCAACGTTTCAACCCACAGGTGATCTTTATCAAGGACATCTGTATATATAATGGCCAAGTATGCACTATTTCAAGGCATGGGTGTGCTCTTATTTGTATTGGTGATAAGGTTTTCTTTATTTATTCTGTTCTTTTTAGTGTTATACAAATATTTTCAACTTTCATTGACTTCTAATATATTTTGGCTTTTTTAGAACTTCAAAATCCCCTTTTTTATCATTTTCACATATTTTTTTCTTCTACCGACTGTATCTTTTACACTTTTCCTTCAAGCTTATGCATAGACAGGAATATTGGTCTACACATGGAGTTACATCAAATAATTAAGGAACAGCCCTCCAGTTGGCATCGTATGTGCTTCAAGTGGTTTTACTAAACTGAATATTTTCAGATAAAAATATGCACAGTGCATGTGATAATTAGTGTTGAGCCACCCCCGTAGTGTTCGGGTTCGGTTCGTCGAACACCGGGATGTTCGAGGAACTGTTCGTCGAACTGTTCGTCGAACACCTTAGAACACCGTCGAACACCGTTAAAACCAATGGCAGGCAAACAAAAACACATAGAAACACATAGAAAACACCTGCAAAGGTGTCCAAAAGCTGACAAACTGCTCAGAAGACACTCTCTTTAAAAAAGCCGGCCGGCAAATTCAGCAGCGGCATACACCGGTACCCGACAATTTAGATAAGAAGGAATAGAGCATCACACATAGATTAGATAGATAGAAACATGTCAGTCACACATATAAGAAGCACAGTGACAGTGTTGGTTACTGCACTTGTCATTTAGTGTAAAGGATTTATTAAAAAAAATATTAGTGTTTTCATGCACCGTCTCTTTAAAAAAGCTGGCCGGCAATTCAGCATCTGTACCCGACAATTTAGAACAGAAAGAATAGAGCTTCACACATAGATTAGATAGATAGAAACATGTCAGTCACATATATAATAAGTACAGTGATAGTGTTGCTTACTGTACTTGTCATTTAGTGTAAAGGATTTATTTAAAAAAATAATAGTGTTTTCATGCACTGTCTCTTTAAAAAAGCCGGCCGGCAATTCAGCAGCGGTACCCGACAATTTAGAACAGAAAGATAGAGCATCACACATAGATTAGATAGATAGAAACATGTCAGTCACATATATATGAAGTACAGTGATAGTGTTGGTTACTGTACTTGTCATTTAGTATTAAAATAAAGGATTTATTATTAAAAAAATTGGCGTGGGTTCCCCTTAATTTTAGGCTCTAGCGGAGGTTAAGCAGACGGCTGGGGCAGATGTTTGAAGCCTGGGAAGGGGGTAATACCCACGGAGCTTCCCAGGCTACTAATATCAGCCCCCAGCTGAATACATAGCCTTTACTAGCTATTAAAATGGGGGACCCCCCAAAAAAAATGACGTGGGGTCCCCCCTAATTTAATAGCTAGCAAAGGCTAGGCAGACAGCTGGGGGCTGATATTAATAGCCCAGGAAGGGAGCCATGAATATTGGCCCCCTCCCAGGCTAGAAACACCAGCCGTCAGCCGCCCCAGAAATGGCGCATTCATAGGATGCGCCAATTCTGGCACTTAGCCTCGCTCTTCCACGCTGCCCTGGTGCGGTGGCAGGGGGTAATAGGGTTGGGGTTGATGTCAGCTTATAATGCCAGCTGACATCAAGCCCAGGTTAGTAATGGAGAGGCGTCTATAAGACACCCCCATTACTAACCCCATAGTCAAAGTTAAAAAAAACACAAACACCCAGAATAAAGTCCTTTAATTGAAATAAAGACACAATTCTTTATTGTTCTAAATTAAACCATACTTACCATCACGCCCATTCCAGCTGAAGCCAATGATCTCCTGCAATAAAAGAAAAATAATAAAGCAACCTCATCCTTACCTTTCCATGGTTCCCACGACAGCTGCAGCTCTGCTACATCGAGATGACAGGCTGGACCGCAGCAGAACGCTGCCATCCAGCCTGTCATCCCGCAGACACTGAGAAGCGCAGGCTTGCTTGCGCTGCTCAGCGTCTCTCTGTGACGACATCCAGATGAGCCGAGTTCATGTCCAATGAACTCGGCTCACATCATGCACGTCACTGACAGCGTGGGAAAATTCTCACGCTGAAGCGCTGATTGCAGGAGAATTTTCCCACGCTGTCAGTGACGTGCAGGAGGTGAGCTGAGTTCATTGGACATGAGCTCACCTCATGCACATCACTGACAGCGTGGGAGAATTCTCCTGCACTCAGCACTTCAGCGTGAGAATTTTCCCACGCTGTCAGTGACGTGCATGAGGTGAGCCGAGTTCATTGGACATGACCTCGGCTCATCTGGATGCCGTCACAGCGAGACAGTGAGGAGCGCAAGCATGCCTGCGCTTCTCAGTGTCTGCGGGATGACAGACTGGATGGCAGCGTTCTGCTGCGGTCCAGCCAGTCATCTCGATGTAGCAGAGCTGAAGCTGTCGTGGGAACCATGGAAAGGTAAGGATGAGGTTGGTTTATTATTTTTCTTTTATTGCAGGAGATCGTTGGCTTCAGCTGGAATGGGTGTGATGGTAAGTATGGTTTAATTTAGAACAATAAAGAATTGTGTCTTTATTTCAATTAAAGGACTTTATTCTGGGTGTTGTGTTTTTTTTAAATACTTTACTAGAAATTCATGGCGGTCATGTCTAATACTGGCGTGACCCCATGAATTTTGGGCTTGGGGCCAGCTGATAATACCAAGCTGGCCCTAACCCCTTTATTACCCAGTGAGCCACCGCATCAGGGCCCTGGATGAGTTGGGTACAGCGCCAGAAGATGGCGCTTCTATGAACGCGCCATTTTCCGGGGTGGCTGCGGACTGCAATTTGTAGCGGGGGGGGGCCCAGAAAGCTTGGGCCTCCCTGCGCTGCAGATTCCAGCCCCCAGCTGCCTAGTTGTACCTGGCTGGACACAAAAATAGGGCGAAGCCCCACGTACTTTTTTTTTAATTATTTCATGAAATTCATGAAATAATTAAGAAAAAAAGGCCTTCCCTATATTGTTGTGTCCGGCCAGGTACAAATAGGCAGCTGGTGGTTGGGGGCAGCCCGTTCCTGCCTGCTGTACCTGGCTGGACACAAATATAGTGCGAAGCCCCACTTCAATTTTTTTTAATTATTTCATGAAATTCATGAAATAATTAAGAAAAAAAGGGCTTCCCTATATTGTTGTGTCCGGCCAGGTACAAATAGGCAGCTGGTGGATGGGGGCAGCCCGTTCCTGCCTGCTGTACCTGGCTGGACACAAATATAGTGCGAAGCCCCACTTCAATTTTTTTTAATTATTTCATGAAATTCATGAAATAATTAAGAAAAAAAGGGCTTCCCTATATTGTTGTGTCCGGCCAGGTACAAATAGGCAGCTGGTGGATGGGGGCAGCCCGTTCCTGCCTGCTGTACCTGGCTGGACACAAATATAGTGCGAAGCCCCACTTCAATTTTTTTAAATTATTTCAGGAAATTCATGAAATAATTAAAAAAAAATTGACGTGGGGCTTCGCACTATATTTGTGTCCAGCCAGGTACAGCAGGCAGGAACGGGCTGCCCCCAACCACCAGCTGCCTATTTGTACCTGGCCGGACACAACAATATAGGGAAGCCCTTTTTTACTTAATTATTTCATGAAATAATTTAAAGAAAATTGACGTGGGGCTTCGCCCTGTTTTTGTGTCCAGCCAGGTACAACTAGGCAGCTGGGGGCTGGAATCCGCAGCGCAGGGAGGCCCAAGCTTTCTGGGCCACCCCCGCTGCAAATTGCAGTCCGCAGCCACCCCGGAAAATGGCACGTTCATAGAAGCGCCATCTTCTGGCGCTGTACCCAACTCATCCAGGGCCCTGATGCGGTGGCTCACTGGGTAATAAAGGGGTTAGGGCCAGCTTGGCAATATCAGCTGGCCCTAAGCCCGAAATTCATGGGGTCACGCCAATATTAGACATGACCACCATGAATTTCTAGTAAAGTATTTAAAAAAAACACAACACCCAGAATAAAGTCCTTTAATTGAAATAAACACACAATTCTTTATTGTTCTAAATTAAACCATACTTACCATCACGCCCATTCCAGCTGAAGCCAACGATCTCCTGAAATAAAAGAAAAATAATAAAGCAACATCATCCTTACCTTTCCATGGTTCCCATGACAGCTTCAGCTCTGCTACATCGAGATGACAGGCTGGACCGCAGCAGAACGCTGCCATCCAGCCTGTCATCCCGCAGACACTGAGAAGCGCAGGCTTGCTTGTGCTCCACAGTGTCTCTCTGTGAGGGCATCCAGATGAGCCGAGTTAATGTCCAATGAACTCGGCTCACCTCATGCACGTCACTGACAGCGTGGGAAAATTCTCCTGCACTCAGCGCTTCAGCGTGGGAGAATTCTCACACTGAAGCGCTGAGTGCAGGAGAATTCTCCCACGCTGTCAGTGACGTGCAGGAGGTGAGCTGAGTTCATTAGACATGAGCTCACCTTATGCACGTCACTGACAGCGTGGGAGAATTCTCCTGCACTCAGCGCTTCAGCGGGAGAATTCTCACGCTGAAGCGCTGAGTGCAGGAGAATTCTCCCACGCTGTCAGTGACGTGCAGGAGGTGAGCTGAGTTCATTGGACATGAGCTCACCTTATGCACGTCACTGACAGCGTGGGAGAATTCTCCTGCACTCACCGCTTCAGCTTGAGAATTTTCCCACGCTGTCAGTGACGTGCATGAGGTGAGCCGAGTTCATTGGACATGAACTCGGCTCATCTGGATGTCGTCACAGAGAGACGCTGAGCAGCGCAAGCAAGCCTGCGCTTCTCAGTGTCTGCGGGATGAGAGGCTGGATGGCAGCGTTCTGCTGCGGTCCAGCCTGTCATCTCGATGTAGCAGAGCTGAAGCTGTCGTGGGAACCATGGAAAGGTAAGGATGAGGTTGCTTTATTATTTTTCTTTTATTGCAGGAGATCGTTGGCTTCAGCTGGAATGGGCGTGACGGTAAGTATGGTTTAATTTAGAACAATAAAGGATTGTGTCTTTATTTCAATTAAAGGACTTTATTCTGGGTGTTTGTGTTTTTTTTAACTTTGACTATGGGGTTAGTAATGGGGGTGTCTTATAGACGCCTCTCCATTACTAACCTGGGCTTGATGTCAGCTGGCATTATAAGCTGACATCAACCCCAACCCTATTACCCCCTGCCACCGCACCAGGGCAGCGTGGAAGAGCGAGGCTAAGTGCCAGAATTGGCGCATCCTATGAATGCGCCATTTCTGGGGCGGCTGACGGCTGGTGTTTCTAGCCTGGGAGGGGGCCAATATTCATGGCTCCCTTCCTGGGCTATTAATATCAGCCCCCAGCTGTCTGCCTAGCCTTTGCTAGCTATTAAATTAGGGGGGACCCCACGTCATTTTTTTGGGGGGGTCCCCCATTTTAATAGCTAGTAAAGGCTATGTATTCAGCTGGGGGCTGATATTAGTAGCCTGGGAAGCTCCGTGGGTATTACCCCCTTCCCAGGCTTCAAACATCTGCCCCAGCCGTCTGCTTAACCTCCGCTAGAGCCTAAAATTAAGGGGAACCCCACGCCAATTTTTTTAATAATAAATCCTTTATTTTAATACTAAATGACAAGTACAGTAACCAACACTATCACTGTACTTCATATATATGTGACTGACATGTTTCTATCTATCTAATCTATGTGTGAAGCTCTATTCTGTCTGTTATAAATTGTCGGGTACCGCTGCTGAATTGCCGGCTGGCTTTTTTAAAGAGACGGTGCATGAAAACACTATTATTTTTTTTGATAAATCCTTTACGCTAAATGACAAGTACAGTAAGCAACACTGTCACTGTACTTCGTATATATGTGGCTGACATGTTTCTATCTATCTAATCTATGTATGATGCTCTATTCTGTCTGTTATAAATTGTCGGGTACCGCTGCTGAATTGCCGGCCGGCTTTTTTAAAGAGACAGTGCATGAAAACACTATTATTTTTTTAAATAAATCCTTTACACTAAATGACAAGTACAGTAATCAACACTGTCACTGCACTTCTTATATATGTGACTGACATGTTTCTATCTATCTAATCTATGTGTGATTCTCTATTCCTTCTATTCTAAATTGTCCGGTACCGCTGCTGAATTGCCGGCCGGCTTTTTTAAAGAGACGGTGCATGAAAACACTATTATTTTTTTTGATAAATCCTTTACGCTAAATGACAAGTACAGTAAGCAGCACTTTCACTGTACTTCGTATATATGTGGCTGACATGTTTATATCTATCTAATCTATGTGTCAAGCTCTATTCTTTCGGTTCTAAATTGTCGGGTACAGGTGTATGCCGCTGCTGAATTGCCGGCTTTTCATGTTTCACTGTTGGCACTGTTCCCATCGATTTGGGCAATCACTGTAATGCCACAACCACCATGGCTGTGGCATTACAGTGAGTGGCAGACAATCCCTGCATGATTGGTGCTCTAAATAGGGCCAGACATGCAGGACACGCTTTTGGTGCACGAACAGTTATCGAACATAACCTCGAACAGCCGAATTTTTTGCAAATCGTTCGGGTTCGTCGAACAACTCGAACACCGCCCAAAACAGCTCGAATTTGAGATTGGCGAACAGTTCTAGTCGAACACCGCTCATCTCTAGTGATAATCAATAAATGACAGCGATGTTTTGGATGCTATACTCTTCATTAGGCCTGCAGCTACTGGTGAAAGAGAATTTCTGACTCAAAGGGCTGATGATCTGATATGGTTTTCCCCTGAAGCAGACCTAGTTACTGAGTGCAATCTGGCTGACACAGCTAATCTACTTGCAGCCAGTAGGTCTGTTTCAGGGAAAACCACCTTGAACACTAGTCTTTGAGTCTGTCAGCAATCCTCTTTAACCATTAATTGCATGTCTGACGAACAGTATAGCATCTAAAACATTGCTGTAATTTGTTGTTTATCACAAACGCATATTTGGATAATGAAATATTCACTTTAATAAAATCACTTAAAGCAAAGCCAATGGCATCAGGCGTGCTGGTCCCTAATTGTTTAATGTATCATGTTGACTGGATGAGTTAGATTGTTGGGTCCTTGGTACTGTGCACTCAGCTATATTGCCATATAGCTTGTGAGTTTTGCTGCCTGAGTTTTGTTTACTGTGCTGCACCGTGTGGTCTGGTTGCACAAATTAAAAGGGTTGTCGAGTTCTTTAGTATTGATGACCTATCTTTAGGATAGGTCATCAATACCAAATTGGTGGCTGTTTGACACCCGATCAGCTGTACTCAGTGCTGGCAGCCAGATGTGATCAGTTGCGGAGCTGCACAGCAACGTCAACTGCATAGTGGCCACGGCTAGGTACTGCACATGTGGGTGGATTATTGTGGGTGGATTATTATTATTAATTATTATAGCGCTATTTATTCCATGGCGCTTTACATGTGAAAAGGGGTATACATAACAAAAACAAGTACAATAATCTTAGACAATAGAAGTCTCTGACTGGTACAAGAGAGGAGAGAGGATCCTGCACTCGAGGGCTCACAATCTACAAGGGATGGGTGAGGATAAAGTAGGTGGAGGCAGAGATGGTCGTGCAGTGGTATGGTGGAGCGATGGTTACTGTAGGTTGTAGGCTTGTCAGAAGAGGTAGGTCTTCAGATTCCTTTTCAAGGTTTCCACGATAGGCGAAAGTCTGATATGTTGGGGTAGAGAGTTCCAGAGTAGGGAAGATGCACGGGAGAAATCTTGTATGCAATTATGGGAAGAGGAGATAAGAGGGGATTAGAGAAGGAGATCTTTGCTCTACCTCTTTTTCCTATGAATAAGGGTGATCGGATGCACCAGAAAGGTGCCAGGTTTTTCTGAGCTTTTCTTTTACCATGTTTTAACCATATTTTCCAATAAAATATAATTATATATAATGTAAGTAGGTTGTGGTCAGAAAGAGGTAGAGGTGAGTTAGAGAGGCTAGATAAGAAACAGAGGCGGATAAAGATGAGATCCAGAGTGTGTCCATCTTTGTGAGTGGCTGCGGATGACCATTGACTAAGGCTGAAAGAGGAAGTGAGAGATAGAAACTTAGAGACAGCTGAGAGAGAAGTGTCAATTGGGATATTGAAGTCGCCCATGATGATAGTGGGGATGTCTGTGGAAATGAAATGAAGTAGCCAGGTGGTTAAGTGGTCAAAGAAGGTGGTTGACCCTGGGGGGCGGTAAATGACAGTAAGCTGGAGGTTGGGGGGGGAGTAGATGCGCACACAGTGCACCTCAAAAGAGGGGAGGATAATGGAGGGTGGCAGCGGGGTGTGAGAAAGATGGAATCCACCATCCAAAAGTACAGCTGGAGAGGCTGTGTCTGAGGGGGTGAGCTAGGTTTCGGTGATGCCGAGGAAGAAAAGTTTGTTAGTAATGAAAACATCATGGATGTATGAGAGTTTATTGCAGACATAGCGAGAGTTCCATAGGGCTCCTGTAAGTGAGGCTGGGGAAGCGGGGGCTGAGCGATGGGTATAAGGTTAGAAGGGTTACTGAATTTTGTGGTAGATCAAGGATATGAGGTAGAAGTGACTGTAGGGATGTGGTGAGGAGGGCTAGGATTTGGGGAGATATCGCTGGCAGTGAGGAGGAGCAGAGAAAGTGTTAGTAGGCGGGAGTAGAAGAGTGCATGAGGTGGCTGTGTTTGAAGACATTGGATTGAATGTTGAGGAATAGTTCTGAGGAGGAGGTGAGATGGATGGGGAGGATTGAGGGAGAGATGACCAGTTCCTTACTAGGTGTAGGGATTAAGGGGGCTGGTAGAAATTGGAAAACTATAGGGGAGAGAGTGGAAACAAACACAAACATTGTTTACAGTGTCTTAACTATCCAGTTACCTTCAGTTCTCTTCAGGTTCAATTCAGGTATAATTCACATTTCTACACTTAAGCAATACACTTAGGAGATGCACTGCAGACTAAAGTCTATGGATCTGCAATATCCCACTGTAGCTACTATGCAGTTGACGGAGCTGTACTTTTCTTCTCCGCAGCACACCCGGCCGACGATTGCACTGGGAACAGCTGTTCAGTAGGGGTGTCAGGTGTTATATCCTCACCGATCTGGTATTGATGACCCATTCCAAGGATTAACTATCAATATTAAAGTACCAGACAGCCCCTTTAACTTCAAGGGACTACATCTATGATATCTATTACATGAGTAAACAGAGATCACCAATACAAGTCATTGATAACTGGCGCATAAAACAAGTGAAAATTGGTGTGGATATGTAGGGTGGCAGGATGTGAAATATCAGAAAATGAATTTACTAAGTGGAGTTATCTTTTAAAATACTTTAACAATTTGTATTAATGTATGTGCTAAACAACAAACATTTGTAAAGCTGAGACAATTCCTCCTTTGCAGTGATCAGCCTTTTTCATGAGAGCTTTTGAAATAGAGATTTAAAAGGATTAGTCTACTTTCTGAACTAGAGAGCTGCTATGCAAAAAAACTAGCTGTTTGTAACATAAACTTGGAGTTGTCTGTTCACAAATGCTGACAACAGATTGCTGTGCATTATTTCACTAATTGTCATAATTGTGCATTCTCATTTAGTTTGATGTTAAAATATAACATTAATCCTAAAATATATATATATATTACTATTTATTTGCACTTTTTATAAATATTAGAAAATTAATGCAAACAACAAACTTTTTGCAATTTTAAACTTTGACTCCAACACTAGCTTGTGCATATTACACATGTAAGAGTATGTTCATATCACATTTTTTTTTCTGGCAACTTTGGAGTAGGTCTGCTCTGTAAATTGCCTAAAAAAGGAGCTTAGAACGCTTTTTCAGGTGGATTCTGCCTGGCACATCGCAGAAAAAAAGCTAAAAAAAAGCCCAAAAGAATGAACTTATGCACAGGAATGTCAAAACTACTTGCTGTGCATTTGTCCTGTCTTTTTTCATTTCTTTTAACTGCTTCTGCCTTTGAATGCCATGAAGTAGATAAAAGAAGTGACCTGATCATTCTTCAGGTGGTTTCCAAGGGGTTTTAAAAGAAATGAAATAAAAAGAAAAAAGCCGCATAAACTGCGCAAAAGACGTCCAAGAAAATATTTCAGGAATAACATAGATGTATATTCTTGAAGTGTCTTCTACATCAAAAATGATGCGGGTTCACCGGCATCTAAAAAATTCACTGTTAGTATACCCTAAAAAGAATCCTCCTATTCATATCTAAGTAAAAAAATCATTAAAGGGCTATTCCCATCTCCAAGATCCTATCCCAATATGGAGTAGGTGTAATAATAATAATATTAGCAAATACCTACAATTAGAAATGTACTATAGTATTTTTGATTCGCTATGCCACTTAACTCATGTGCAAGCATTGCAGTATCTTAGGTATCCATGGTTACGACCACTAGCAGCTAGCTAACGGTCACTTTATCATTGGACGTAATCATGGATACCTAAGGTCCTGCAATGCCTGCACATGAGGAAAGAGACATAGTGAGTCAAAAATACTATTATAATTTCTAATTGGAGGTATTTGCTAATATTATTATTATTATAACTACTACATATTGGGATAGGATCTTGGAGATGGGAGTACCCATTTAATGATCATATGTTGAGAATTTTAGCATCTTTTAATTGCTTCAGGTTTCGAAAAATACCAAGCGGTTACATGAAGTGAGTAGACCATTTTTCAGTGGTTTTATGCTTGGAAAACTTTACAATAGAAGACAACACTAGTGTTGAGCCACTCCCGTAGTGTTTAGGTTCGGTTCGTCGAACACCGGTATGTTCGCCGAACGGTTCGTCGAAAAGTTCATCGAACACCATCGAACACCGTTAAAACCAATGGCAGGCAAACAAAAACACATAGAAACACATAGAAAACATATAGAAAACACCTTCAAAGGTGTCCAAAAGCTGACAAACTGCTCAGAAGACACAACTAACACATGGAAAAGTGACAAATACATATAGTCATGAGAAAAGAAAAGAGTTGGAGGAGTAAAAGGATGAGGAGACACAGATATAGGCATGTCATACCCTTCTAAAATCAAGAAAGGCTGGAGTAAAAATCTAAAATCAGCCTACCAACACCCAGACTTCGTGACAAGAAAATTAAAAAAAGAAATATCTTTAGGTAGAATGTCGGTTTCATTCAGAACACTTCCCTTAGAAGACATAGTGGTATCTCCTTTGGGAGTCGTGCCAAAAACGGAACCCAATACATTCGGACTAATCCACCATTTGTCATATCCAAGGGGCAGGTCAGTAAACGACAACATCGACGCGGAACCAAGTACAGTAGTATATACTGTACCTCCTTTGACAAGGCAATCAGGCGGGTCAAGAAGTTGGGAAGGGGCACCCTAATGGCCAAAACAGACATTGAGGGGGCGTTCCGGTTACTTACTACCTGTGCCTCCGAACAGAATCCGCCTTTTGGGCTGCTTCTGGGAAGGAGCATACTATATAGATCGTTGTTTGCCCATGGGGTGCTCCATATCCTGCTCACTATTTGAGGCGTTTAGTTGCTTCCTCGAATGGGTCGTGTCGTCATGGATGTTTCTAAGGGGGCACATATTATTCATTACCTCGACGACTTCTTTTGCCTGGGCCCAAAAGATTCTCCACAGTGTGAATACACGCAGAAGTACACCTGTGAGAAGGAGAGAGCTGGAGGGAGAGCGGACACCACAGAGCCGAGGGGTTAGATGGAGAACGGAAGAAGGAAAGAGGACGAGGGAGGTAAGGGAGTACGGTGGAAGGCCAACCTGAGCTCCCCCACGTTCCTGCTGGGCGGGGAACAGCCCTGGGAAGAAAAGCCGCTTGCGCATCCCTTTGAGGTTACAGGCGCGAGCGGGCAGAGGGACTACCCTGGAGTGCGAAGCCGACCCGTGTCGCCGGGTTTGTGCCAGAGCCACGGTAGACCCTGACGGCCAGCCCCCCTCTCCCAATACTGGTGCCTGTTCACTGGTGAGTCGAGACCCCCCGCGGTGGAGGTAGGTCTAAGCTCTGTAATTTAAATTGGCTCTGTAATTTGAATGAGTACACTTTAAATCTTTTTACAAGGATCTATTGGAGGGCAAGTCTGGTGCCAGCAGCCGCGGTAATTCCAGCTCCAGTAGCGTCCACTAAAGCTGCTGCAGTTAAAAAGCTTTTATAAGGATCGAGCTTGGCGTGCTACCGCCAGTCCCAGCCCCTTTGCCTTGGGGCGCCTCCCCGATGCTCTTGACTGAGTGTCCTGGGGGCCCGAAGCATTTCCTTTGAAAAAATTAAGTGTCCAAAGCACAGGTGGTGTAGCTTGCTTAACAGCTGGGCTTCTCCGCTGACTAGCAGACACTGCTACTAGGCCCAAAGTATTGCCTGGGCTAGATGCAGTTAAAAATTTGTAATTAGATCTACAGGTGGTGTAGCTTCCTTCACAGGTGGGCTACTCTGCTGACTACGCGACACTGCAACTATGCCCAAAAGGATTTACTGGGTTAGATGCAGTAAAAAATTGTTATTAGGTACACAGGTGGTGTAGCTTGCTTCAGATGGGCTACTCCACTGACTACCAGACTCTGCTAATGGCCCAAAAGGATTGGCTGAGCTACATTTTGCCAAATGCAGTGAAAAACACTTGCACAGCACTGGCACAGACCTGCCTGGCAAAAAAGTGCTATGAACTGCTGTAACCTAGCCCTCAAAAGGGCTGCAATTAGAACTAGTCCCTACTCCCTAAACCTATCTCTCTATGTAGCTGGAAATTCGCTCGCAATTCACACAGTTATACTGTATAGCACCCACAGCAGCAGCGGTGCCATCTAACACTCAGCTGCAGCAGTGAGAAAATGGTGGCGACGGGGAAAATGGCTGGGTCTTATAGGGCAAGGACATTTGACATACACAGCCAATGACACATGCCCTTGCTTGTGTGAAAAAAAGCACTTTGCTGCGTGTGTGCGCTGCTGATAGGTTGACAGACTGCACTGCCCCACTGTAAATGAGGGAAAGAAAAAAAAAATGGAGATCGGCATTATTTCTGCAGAGATCCATCCCCTGGCCGTCCCCCCGCCCACTCTACACTGAAACTGTCTACTAAAATTGATTAACAGTATTACTGTGAAAAAATCCAGTTATGATTTTGGTGCACGAACAGTTATCGAACATAACCTCAAAGAGCCGAATTTTTTGCAAATCATTCGAGTTCGTCGAACGACTCGAGCACTGCCGAAAACAGCTTGAACAGTGAGATTGGCGAACAGTTCAAGTCGAACAGCGCTCATCTCTAGTCAACAGGAAGGTTAAAAATATGCCTTGAAGATGTTCTAGCTAGAGATGAGCGGTGTCCAACTCGAACTGCTCGCCAATCTCAAATTCGAGCTGTTTTGAGCGGTGTTCAAGCCGTTCGGCGAACATGAACGATTTGAAAAAAATCCGGCTGTTCGAGGTTATGTTCGATAACTGTTCGTGCACCAAAATCATAACTGGATTTTTTCACAGTAATGCTGATAATCAATGTTAATACGCAGTTTGAGTGTACAGCGGGGCGGGGGGAGGGGCAGGGGATGGATCTCTGCAGAAATAATGAAGATCTCCATTTTTTTTTCTCTTTCCCGCATTTACAGTGGGGAGATGCAATCTGGCAGCCTATCAGCAGCGCACACACGGAGCGAACTTCTTTTTTTCACACAAGCAAGGACATGTGTCATTGGCTGTGTATGTCACATGTCCTTGCCCTATAAGACCCAGCCATTTTCCCCGTCGCCACCATTTTCTCACTGCTGCAGCTGCGTGTTAGATGGAACCGCTGTTGCTGTGAGCACTATACTTTCAGTGTTAAATTCAAGCCAATTTTCTCTGAAATCTACAGATAGCTTGGGAGTAGGGAATAGTTGTGATTGCAGTCCTTTTGAGGACTAGGTTACAGCATTTCCTACGACTTTTAGCAGGCAGGTCTGTGCTCTTAAATGGATAGGTTGGGAGTAGGGACTAATTGTAATTGCAGTCCTTTTGAGGACTATTTTACAGCATTTCCTAGGACATTTTGCCAGGCAGGTCTGTGCCAGTGCAGTGCAATTGTTTTTCACAGCATTTGGCTAAATCTAGCTAAGCAAATCCTTTTTGGCCTCTTGCAGTGTGTGTTAGTCAGTGGAGTAGCGTATCTGTGTTGCAAGCTACACCAACTGTGTATAGAATACAATTTTTTTTTACTGCACCTAGCCAAGTAAAACCTTTTGGGCATAGCATCATTCTATTAGGCCATCTATACTAAGCTCCACCAGCTTGCAAATTAGTAATAATTTTTATCTGCATCTAGCTCGGAAAATAATTTTGGGCTTGTAGCAGTGTGTGGGACTTATTCTTAGTCCATCTATACTAAGCTCCTCCAGCTTGCAAATTACAAATAATTTTTATCTGCATCTAGCTCGGAAAATAATTTTGGGCTTGTAGCAGTGTGTGGGACTTATTCTTAGTCCATCTATACTAAGCTCCTCCAGCTTGCAAATTACAAATAATTTTTATCTGCATCTAGCTCGGAAAATAATTTTGGGCTTGTAGCAGTGTGTGGGACTTATTCTTAGTCCATCTATACTAAGCTCCTCCAGCTTGCAAATTACAAATAATTTTTATCTGCATCTAGCTCGGAAAATAAATTTGGGCTTGTAGCAGTGTGTGGGACTTATTCTTAGTCCATCTATACTATGCTCCTCCAGCTTGCAAATTACAAATAATTTTTATCTGCATCTAGCTCGGAAAATAATTTTGGGCTTGTAGCAGTGTGTGGGACTTATTCTTAGTCCATCTATGTTAAGCTCCTCCAGCTTGCAAATTACAAATAATTTTTATCTGCATCTTGCTCGGAAAATAATTTTGGGCTTGTAGCAGTGTGTGGGACTTATTCTTAGTCCATCTATACTAAGCTCCTCCAGCTTGCAAATTACAAATATTTTTATCTGCATCTAGCTCGGAAAATAATTTTGGGCTTGAAGCAGTGTGTGGGACTCATTCTATTAGTCCATCTATACTAATGTCCACCACCTGTGTATGTAGTAAAATTGTTTTACTGCATCTAACCCAGCCAATCCTTTTGGGCTAATACCACAGTTTGGCCACTCAGCTCTGCTCGGTTCCCATCCATCGTTTTTTGTGCAAGCAACTCCAGAGTTGTCAATTAGTTAACCACCAAAATGAGTGGAAAAAGGCCTGGTGCTGGTGGAAAGGGGAATAGGCATGTTGGGAAGGGAAAAAAAGGTTGTGTCCATGGGGTAGGTGTTAAAGCAACAGTAACATCTGCAGAAGAAAGACCATCTTCCAGCCAAACTAAGATGTCTACTTCTTTTAGCGGACAATGTGATACGATCCCTTTCTTACGGCCACGCCAATCGCTATAAATTCCAGATGAGGCACAAAAACAGCAGGTGCTTCAACGGATATCAAGTGCTCCTTTAAGTGGGCTCTCCTCCACCTCAACTTCAACATCACAAATACTCCAGTCCTCAGAGGTGTCACCCCAATCGCACTTGCTTCCACACAGCTCCCAAGTCTGCAGCTGCCCATCTGAGTATGGGGTAGAACAGATGGTTGTGTCTGCAGAGCCGTTTACTCATACTATAGCCTGGGAATCAGAGGTTGGCTCCAGAGCTTCTGTGAATCCAGACGAGGAAATGATCTGCACTGATGCCCAGAATCTTTTTGAGTCGGTTCCAGGACCAGACGCAGAAGGTTCTGACCATAATGTAGACCCTCGTTCCCAAACTGTAACTCCTGTTGGTGGAGACAATGAGGAAGACGATGATGAGACTCAAATACCTGATTGAAGCGACAAGTTTAGTTTTTTGTCAGGGCAGGAAGAGGTTGGCTCTGAGGAAGACGGGTGTGAGAACACACAGGGTGATGATGACGAGGTTGCAGATCCCACTTAATGTCAACCCACAGTCAGCCAGTCGATTAGGTCAGCAGAGGAGGTGGAGGAGGATGCTAGTGACGACGAGGTCAGGTTGCGCCTTCCTGGACAGAGACGTAGTACTGGAAGCACGTCAACAACTGCATCCTCAAACACAACTCTGCCTCTGACCACAAGTCGTGGTGGCTCTTCGGGTCGCATGGGTGCTAAGCCTTGCATAGCCAGGGCATTTTTTCAGATCGATAAGGATGACCCAACTCGTGTTATCTGTAACATTTGTCACCAAAAGCTAAGTAGAGGCCAAAAAATCCATAGTTTGAGTACTTCATGCATGAACCGTCACATGGATATGAAGCATAAGTTGCAGTGTGAAGCTCACTGTGCTACAATGCGGCCTAGCGGGCCGAGCCAACCACTGTCTGCCCCATCTTGTGCATCCGCGGCCTCTTTATCCTCTGTGACCGGGGGGACAGCAGTCACACCTGTTTTGGGACGCAGACCTGCCACCTCTTTACCCGCAACAGCCAGCGTGATTGGCAGGTCATCATTTCATTTGGTGTTTAGCGCTCTCCGACATCGAGAGCACCACCTTTGGATCAAGGCAACCTAACTTTTCCACCTGCATCTTCCTCACAGACCGGCAGTTTGCCGGGGACACCCTACTCAACCCCGTCTAAGCACAACAGCCAGCCCTCGGTCCCTCAGATGTGGACAAGTAAAAGATGATTTCCTCCTAGCCATGAGAAAGCTATGAGGTTGAATTTCACCATCTGCAAGCTCTTGGCTACAGAAATGCTGCCTTTCCGCCTGGTGGACACAGAGGATTTTCGAGACCTTATGTCCGTCGCAGTGCCCCAGTACCAGATGCCCAGTCGGCACTACTTCTCAAAGAAAGGTGTGCCTGCGCTCCACCAGCATGTCGCACACAACATCACCGCTTCTTTGAGAAACTCTGTGTGTGACAGGGTGTATTTCACCACAGACAGTTGGACGAGTAGGCATGGACAGGGGTGTTACATGTCGCTGACTGGGCACTGGGTAACTATGGTGACAGCAGGACAAGGGGCTGCTGTCCAAGTCTTGCCGTCCCCACGAGTTGTGCGTCAATCCTCTTTATCTCGAAGTTCCTCCACTGCTTTTGCCTCCTCAACCTCCTCTTGGTCCTCCACCTGCACCAAAAGCCTGTCTGGTCATGCCACACGCTTTCTAACAGCGCAGAAGGGATCCTGCACACCTCCTTAATATGCTGGCAGCAGGGCTCAACGTCATCAGGCGGTTTTTACTTTGAAATGTCTGGGAAATGTGAGTCACACAGCTGAGGAGTTGTGGTCAGCTCTGGAGAACCCGTTTCATGAATGGTTGTCTCCACTGGACCTGAAACCAGTGAAGGCCGTGTGCGACAATGCTGCAAACCTCGGTGCGGCCCTTCGCCGGGGCAATGTCACACAAGTGCCTTGTATGGCTCACGTGTTGAACCTGGTTGTCCAGCAATTTTTAGCCCACTATCCCGGACTAGATGGCCTTCTGCAGAGGGCACGATCGCTGTGTGCTCACTTCCGCCATTCGCATCCCGCAGCTCAGCGACTTACATCTCTACAGAAGTCGTTGGGCCTGCCTCTTCACCGGCTAAAATGCGATGTGCCTATCCGGTGGAATTCAACTCTGCACATGTTGCAGCGACTGTGGCAGCACCGACAAGCCCTGGTGCAATAAGTTCTGATGTATAGCCTGGGCCAACGAGATCCAGAGGTGGGGCAAATCACGCTGGGGGAGTGGTCTCAGATCAGGGACCTATGCACCCTTCTGCACAGTTTTGAAATGGCGACGAAGATGTTTAGTGCTGACGTTGCCATTATCAGCATGATTATTCCGGTGATTTACATGCTGGAGCACATGTTAAACAGAATTTGGAGTCAGGTTTTGCGACAAGAGGAAGTGGAGGAAGTAGAGGAGGAAGAGTTGTATGCGGGAGGGCTAACATCTGCAAGGTCCAGACGGTCGGCAGCACCAAGGCAGCAGGCATGTGAGGGTGGGGGAGATGGATTTACCAGGGCGCATGGTAGCAGCCAAACTAGTGAGGAAGGTGCAGGAGCCCAGGAAGAAGTGGAGGACGAACTGATGGAAGACTCATCAGATGAGGGAGACCTTGATCACATTTCTGTTGTGCGAGGTTGGGGGAAGAGGGCAGAGGAAGGAAGCATGATTGTTACCTCACCACCAACACAACAGGGACTTGGTGCTCCTGGATGCGCAAGACACATGAGTGCCTTCTTGCTGCACTACCTGCAACATGACCCTCGAATTGTCAGAATTCGAAATAATCCTGACTACTGGGATGCCACACTCTTAGATCCCTGGTACAAAAGTAAATTTGCCAAAATAATTACTGCCATAGAAAGGGATTCACGCATGCAGGAGTATCAGCAGAGACTGTTGCAGAATCTTACATGTCCTTTTCCTCAAAACACCAGTGGAGCATGTAGTGAATCTCACAGTTCTAACTTGCCAACTCTGGGACTGTCGAGTGTTCAGCACTCAAACCGTAACAGAAACACAGTATCTGCTGGTAACAGCAATTTTGTGGAATCATTTCACAGCTTTTTTAGCCCATCCTTTGCAAGGCCACAGGAGACAAGAAGTCTGACACATAGTCAACGCCTAGAGACGATGGTACAGGAGTATTTCCAAGTAAACATCGAAGCCATGACTGTGTCACTGGACCCTTGCTCTTTTTGGGCTTCCAATCTGGATAAATGGCCGGAGCTCGCTACTTACACCTTGGAGATCTTGTCATGCCCCGCAGCCAGCGTTCTTTCTGAACATGTGTTCAGCGCTGCTGGTGGTCTGCTGACAGATAAGCGCACGCAGCTGTCCACTGAGAATGTAGACAGACTCACGTTCATAAAGATGAACAAATCATGGATCCGCAAGGACTTTTCCACCCCTGTGTCATCCTGGGGAGAGTAAAAGCTAGAGGATTTCGTAAAATCACCTCACCAACCGTTTTAAGCTTTCAAATTACTAATAATTTTTAGCTGCATCTTGTCTGGAAAATAATTTTGGGCCTGTAGCAGTGTGCGGTACTCATTCTATTATGACATCTATACTAAGCTCCACCAGCTTGCAAATTACTAATAATTTTTAGCTGCATCTTGTCTGGAAAATAATTTTGGGCATAGTAGCAGTGTGTGGTACTCATTCTAACCAACCGTTTTAAGCAACTCTGGGGCAATTGATGCCACTTAAGTGGTGTCGGTGCCACAAATTTTTGGAAAAAATGGAGACTCTTTTTGGAGTCCCCTTGCTTTGTTTTATGTGACGTTGCCATCGTCAATTAGAAGTGTGTTGGGTCTCCCCCCCCCCCATTTTAACCGTAAGAAAAAACATACACTATGGCTTGGGATAACACAGATGGTTGAGTTTGAAGAGCTGTTTACTCAGAGGTCTGCTCTAAAGCTTCAGTGTCTGCTAGTAAGCGTAGTAACCCAGCTGCGAAGCAAGCTGCACCGCCTGTGTATCTAATAATGATTTTTAAATGCATCTAGCCTAGGCAGACTGTGGGGATCCCTAACCAAACCCAGACGCTCAGCCCCCTAACGCCCCCCTTTCATTGACAATACAATCATTTAACTCTTACAACTGGATGGGTGAGGATCGGTCACAGCTTTATTAACTGTTTATACTCATTCCATTAGAAATGCATTTTATTTCTAAAATAATTCAGCTTGTTGCAGCATGCCCTGTGTCTCCAGTCTCCACAACGGCAAGTTGGCCAACAAGTGTAACTCTCTAACATGTCCTTTCTATTTCCAGGCCACGAAGGATCCTGCTTACTCGTATGCAGGACTCCGACCCCCATCCATCACTCTTAACGCTTGTTCCACTCCATCCTGGAGTCCTGACAGGAATATGTCCAGTCCAATATCCATTAAGTGAACACCGTCGGGCCGTATGAGGCCTGCTTTATCTTCCAGTTGTCGGTGTCATATCACTACACAGCCTCTGTCTCTAATAAATTTTGCCATCCGAATATTTATTACCTGCCTTGTCCGTTCGATGGCCGTGATGTCTCACACACCTTGTCATACCGTTCTCGGCACAATCTCTGACCATACTATAGTTAGTTTTGTGAAAAATTCTCTGAAGCGCTCAGTGTCTAGTTTCATTATTGCCATTAGTTATGCGCTCTTGTGATAAGCTATGTCATTTCCCCCGGCCTGTATAACTAAGATGACCGGACCTCTTGCCTCTCTCCCTACCTTGATTACCTCCATTAGTACCTGTGGCCATTGCAGGCCTCTAATACCTCTCCCGTTCAAATATGTGTTATGAAACTCCAATTTCCTTCCGCTTGGGCGGACTTTCACCCTTCTTTCTGCACAATATATATACGAGTTCTTAATCATTGCATAGCAAAAAAACAGCAAGGAAGTGGCATTTATATGTCATGTCCTGCTATGCACCTGTTCAAGGCTGAGTTAATCAGAAATTTAAACACACATACCATGCTAAAATCGTATAACATAGAAACAATGCATATAAATGTAAATAATCAAAAAGAAAAAGAAAAGAAGAAAAAAGGAACATATATATAATAATAATCTATAAATGATCACTCATAATGATACATCAAATCATGTCTGATGTTTAAACCCGCTGGTACACGTGTATTTAAAGTATAAATCCACCAACTTTCTCTATTAAGGAGCTTTCTCCTATAATCATCCACCAAATCTCCACCAATCGCCACGGCCCACGGAGGGGCCACCACAGTCATTGAATCCTTCCTTATTTAGTATAGAGTCTACCAATACTTTGGGCGTATTAGCCCAGCTGCGAAGCAAGCTGCACCGCCTGTGTATCTAATGAGAATTTTTAACTGCATCTAGCCTAGGCAGACTGTGGGGACCCCCAACCAAACCCAGACGCTCTGCATCTAACCCAGCCGATCATTTGATAGTATTGCTAGTAGCAGAGTCGCATGGGCTCTAATCCTTGCATGGTCTGTGCATTTTTTCAGATCGCTAAGGATGACCCAACGCATGTTATCTGTAACATTTGTCACCAAAAGCTAAGTAGAGGCCAAAAAATGCATAGTTTGAGCATTCATGCATGAACCGTCACATGGATATGAAGCGTAAGCTGCAGTGCAATGCTCACTGTGCTACAATGCGGCCTAGCAGGCCGGGACAACCACCATCTGCCCCACCTGTGTCATCCTGGGGAGACTAAAAGCTACTGCGTAGTCTTTTCCAAAAATTTGAGGGAATTACCATGGGAATGGTTTGGAAGAGGTATAAGAGTTTAGGTAGGGCGTTCATTTTTAGTATACTTATTCTGCCGAACCAGGAAAAATCCTTCACCGTCCAAGAAGTAAGATCTTTATGGAGTTGTTCAATAAAGGGCCCAAAATTAAGATAAAATAGACGGGAGAGGTCTCTATGAATACGAATTCCTAAGTATTTGATACCCTGTGAGGGCCAGGCAAAGGGAAAGTTGGACTGGATGGAATCCTGTATGGATTTGGGGAGGGAGACATCGAGGGCCTCAGACTTCGCTGCATTGATTTTAAAATTTGACCATGTAACAAAGTGATCTATTTCAGCCATAACAGCAGGGATGGATATATGTGATTGAGTGATATATACTAGGACATCATCAGCAAATGCAGAGCACTTGTACTCGGTGCCTCCCACCTCAATCCACCTAATATTGGGGTTATTGCGAATTGATGAGAGCAGGTGCTCCATCACTAGGATTTATAAGAGAGGGGACAGAGGACATCCCTGCCTTGTCCCATTGGTGATTATGAAAGGTGATGAAAATGTTCCATTTATCTTCAGCCTAGCTGACGGATTGCGATACAGGGCCATGATTTTGGCTATAAAATGGTCCCCTAGACCCCTACCCCAAGCTTTTTAAGAGAATAATATATGGCGTGCCAGGAGACTCTATGCAATGCTTTCTCAGCATACAACGAGAGTATCTAATTACAAATTTTTAACTGCATCTAGCCCAGGAAATACTTTGGACCTAGTAGCAGTGTCTGCTAGTCAGCGGATTATCCCACCTGTTAAGCAAGTTACACCACCTGTAGTTTGGACACTTAATTTTTTCAAAGGAAATGCTTCGGGCCCCCGGAACACTCAGTGAAGAGCATCGGGGAGGCACCCCAAGGCACAGGGGCTGGGACTGGCGGTAGGATGCCTTGCGGTGGACCGCCAAGCTCGATCCTTATAAAAGCTTTTTAACTACAGCAGCTTTAGTGGATGCTACTGGAGCTGGAATTCCCATGGCTGCTGGCATCAGACTTGCCCTCCAATAGATCCTTGTAAAAGGATTTAAAGTGTACTCATTCAAATTAGAGAGACAATTTAAATTAAAAAGCTTAGACCTGCCTCCACCGCAGAGGGGCTCGCTCGACCCACCAGCGGACAGGCACCAGTATTGGGAGAGGGGGGCTGGCCATCAGGTTCCACCGCAGCTCTGGCACAAACCCGGTGACACGGAGGTTGCATGGGCAGGAACGGACTGGCCATATCAGCTTCGCACTTTTTTGGTTTTAGAAGGGCATGTCATGCCTATATCTGTGTCTCCCCCTCCTTTTACTCCTCCACCTCTTTTCTTTTCGCATGACTATATGTATTTGTCACTTTTCCATGTGTTAGTTGTGTCTTCTGAGCAGTTTGTCAGCTTTTGGACACCTTTGAAGGTGTTTTCTATGTGTTTATATGTGTTTTTGTTTGCCTGCCATTGGTTTTAACGGTGTTCGACGGTGTTCGACAAACAGTTCGACGAACAGTTCGACGAACATATGGGTGTTCGACGAACCGAACCAAACTCGAACACTATGGGGGTGGCTCAACTCTAGTTCTAGCATCTTTTGATTGTTTTCCTAACATTTTCCCTTAAAACCCCTCCCTAGTGTCTTCTTCATTATGTAATAGAATAAAAAATGGAAGGAATATGACCATAAAAAAGATGCACAAAAACAGTGAAAAAATGCTGATGGAAAAAAATTGTCTTAAAACTTCTCAGGAAGCGACCAAAAAATGCTAAAAAAGACTCTATGTTTACAAAACTCCATAGTAAAGGAGTGAAACCTGATGCATACGGTTGTGCTCAAAAGTTTACGTACCCAGGCAGAATTTTTCCTCTCTTGGCCTTGTTTCAGAGAATATGAATGCTAACAAAAAAACTTTTCCTCCACTCATGGTTATTGGTTGGGTGAAGCCATTTATTGTCAAACTACTGTTTTTTCTCTTTTTAAATCTTAATGACAACCAAAAACATCCAAATGACCCTGATCAAAAGTTCACATACCCGAGTTCTTAATACATTGTATTGCCCCTTCTAACATCAATGACATCTTGAAGTCTTTTGTGGTAGTTGTCTATGAGGTTCTTTATTTTCTCAAATGGTAAAGCTGCCCATTCTTCTTGGCAAAAAGCCTTCAGTTCCTGTAAATTTCTGGGCTGTCTAGCATGAACTGCACGCTTCAGATCTCCCCAGAGTGGCTCAATGATATTGAGGTCAGGAGACTGAGATCGCCACTCAGTTTGTTCTGCTGTAGCCAATGACAGGTCGACTTGGCCTTGTGTTTTGGATCATTGTCATGTTGGAATGTCCAAGTACGTCCCATGCGCAGCTTCCGGGCTGATGAGTGCAAATTTGCCTCCTTTATTTGCTGATAACGTGCTGCATTCATCTTTCCTTCAACTTTTACCAAGTTTCCTGTGCTTTTGTAGCTCACACATCCCCAAAATATCAGCAATCCACCTCCATGATTTACTGTAGGAATGGTGTTCCTTTCATCGTAGGCCTTGTTGACCTGTCTCCAAATTTAACATTTATGGTTGTGGCCAAAAAGTTAAATTTTGGTCTCATCACTCCAAATTACCTTGCTCCAGAAGTTTTGAGTCTTGTCTCTGTGCTGTTTGGCGTATTGTAGGAAAAATACTTTGTAGCATTTGCGCAGTAATGGCTTTCTTCTGGCGACTTGACCATGCAGCCCATTTTTCTTCAAGTGCCTCCTTATTGTGCATCTTGAAACAGCCACACCGCTAGTTTTCAGAGAGTCCTGAATTTCAGCTGATGTTATTTGTGGGTTTTTCTTTGCATCACAAACAATTTTCCTGGCAGTTGTGGCCAAAATTTTTGTTGGTCTACCTGACCATGGGTTGGTTTTTACAGAGCCCCTGATTTTCCATTTGTTCATCACAGTTTGAACGCTGCTGACTTGCATTATTAATTCCTTGGATAATTTTTTGTATCCCTTTCCTGTGTTTTACAGTTCAACTACCTTTTCCCATAGATCCATTCACAAATCTTTTGCTTTCTCCATGACTCACAATCCAGAAAAGTCAGTGGCTGGATGAAAGATGCAAGAGTCTGTCTGGATCCCAGAAACTCACTCAGTTTTTATGCACACACACTGATTACAAGCAAACAGGTCACAGGTGAGGATGTTACTTTTAGTAGCCATTCAAACCCATTTGTGTCAAATTCTGTGCATGTTATCAGGCCACAATCACCAGGGTATGTGAACTTTTGATCAGGGTCATTTGAATGTTTTTGACTGTCATTAAGATTTAAAAAGAGAAAACACAGTAGTTTGACAATAAATGGCTTCACCCAACCAATAACCATGAGTGGAGAAAATATTTTTTTTGTTATCATTCATATTCTCTGAAACAAGGCCAAGAAAGGAAAAATTCTGCCGGGGTACGTAAACTTTTGAGCACAACTGTATTTTGCTTGAAAAATTTATGTTTTTGACTGCCAAGAAAAGACTTCATGTGTACATAAACTTTCAGAACTGAGCAAAATAGTGAACCTCTAGTGATGTACTGTAACTTCTTTGGCTCTGACTAAAGGCCCCGTCACACTAAACGATGCAGCAGCGATCCCGACAACGATACGACCTGTCAGGGATCGTTGCTGCATCGCTAATACATCGCTGGTGAGCTGTCAAACAGGCAGGCTCACCAGCGATGAGGGGAGCAGCGATATCGTGGAAAGAATCATTCCACGATGTCCTGCTCCCGTTCCCAGCCTGCTGCTTAAGCAGGAGCAGGCTGGTAACTATGGTAAATATCGGGTTACTAAGTGCGCGTGTGCCCCTAGTAACCCGCTGTTTACCATGGATACCACTCTGCTACGGTGCGCTGGAGCCTCCGCTCACCATAGCAGAGTGGTATCTATGGTAAACAGCGGGTTACTATGTGCACGCGTGCCCCTAGTAACCCGATATTTACCATGGTTACCAGCCAGATCGTTGGTCCCGCTGGTCACACACAGCGATGTGTGCTGGCCAGCGGGAGGCCAACGACCAAAAAATGGTCCAGGACACTTTGCAACGATCAGCGACCTCACAGCAGGGGCCTGATCGTTGCAAAGTGTCACACATAGCGACATCGCTGGTGAGGTCGCTGGTGAGTCACCAAAACCGTGACACAGCAGCGATCTCGCTAGCGATATCGCTTAGTGTGACAGGGCCTTAAGGCCTCCTTCATGCTTCTGTGTTTAAACATGTACCTGAAAAACCGGTACTGGTACCATCACTGTGCCATCATTGTGCCATCAGTGTTTTCCCTTAGTGTTTCATCAGTGTGTCCGTTTTTACCATCAGTATGTCATCAGTGTTTCTTCACTATGGTTAAACAGAGAATTAAATTACAAAGATTTTCCTATACTTTTCAATGTTTAAACACGGACAGTACACAGATAGCACACAGATAACCTATAGACTTACACTGGCCGTTGTCGTCCATGCTGCTGGAAAAAAAATGAACATGTGCATAGCAGCATAGGTTATAATGGATATGTGTGGACGGTATCCATGAAAAAAAAATGGATGCCACAAATACTGGAAACATGGACATGTGAAGGTGGCCTCACAGTCAAATGAAGTCCACCATTCAACTTCAGAATAGAAGTGATGAAGTACCATGGACTTAGGGTGATTAATGAGTGGAACAGGCTGCCACGAGAGGTGGTGAGTTCCCCTTCAATGGACGTCTTCAAACAGAGGCTGGACAGACATCTGTCTGAGATGATTTAGTGAATCCTGCTTTGAGCAGGGGGTTGGACCAGATGACCCAGGAGGTCCCTTCCAACTCTACCATTCTATGATTCTATGATTCTATGATTCTATGACAAGTCAGGATTTAGAAGACTTAGCTGATATATACAAAAAAAGGAAACAGAGAAGCTACCAAACCAAAATATGAAAGGGCAGGTGAATGCAGACTGCAAATGAGAATGCAGCTAAAATCAAAGTACAGTACAGAAATAGTATAAAAAAAACACTTCTAGCTGAGAGAAATGTTAACTAATGCTTTTAATAGTCCTGCCTGTGGTGACACAATCAGAGTGTACCATCAACCATTAGTTCAAGTGCTTTTGTAATGGTATTCTCTCCATTAGATAGGACTCTATTGTTCTAGTCATTTAAATAACACCTTGGAGGGAAAATGAGTCACTGAGGGGATAGATGTGTCACCAGATAGATGTGTCTTGAGCAGCTTTAATATGACACCAATCAGAGGTGGATACAAAGCTTGTGGAACCTGTTTAGCACTGCAGGAGCTCAGGGAAAAGACTGGGTTTCAAGGGGTTGTTCTAGATAATGAAAAATCTGGACACAGACAGAAATACATGTAAAAACATGCATCCAACCTTTTATGCTCTTTAATGTTACCACAGCTTTAGTAATATCAAAGTGACCTGAATATATTTGGCTATGGGTAAACAGAAGGTAACCAGTGATAACCAACAGTCTGTTCTTTACACCCTAATCTTCTTCACTGCTGTATGATCATACACTATCTGTACAGTTTTTCTTACCGTTTTATGGTTTTCTTTCCCTATTTCTATGGTTAAACAGAGAGCTATGAAATCCACTCACTATCCAGATTAACCTCAAAATGGCTGCTGCTTTCCCTGCTTCTGCTTTTATACAGGCAAGGAGGGTCCCTTCCGATTGGCATTCATATAATGAGAAAAAAAGTTTAAAGCCTCACCGTGTTGTTCAATATCAGGACCGTTCACAATATAACGTTGCTGCTCGAAGGAGAACCGCTGACCCATGGTAAAACTGAAGAACAATTCCAAGTGTCGGCAACTAAATAAAATCTTCAAAGCTTTATTTCAAAACATGGATTTAAAATTCATGGTGGTAGATGAGATAATGCTCAGACACGTTTCAGGCATGAACTGATCTTGATCACTGAGTATAGCAAACAAAACCAAGGCAAAATATTTAAAACTAGTGCTGACCAATCATGAAACGGCAGAAACTACACAGGTGTGCAATAATTAGAGTAACAAGAGTATAACAGACACCAATGGATATACAACATTGTCATATTTGTACCTTCATAATATAAAATTGCAGCAATAATATTAAGGGACAGATTATTGGAGCTAATATATGAACATAGTGTCATTTCTAAAAATCAAAGTTCAACTCACATTATCACCAGAAAACGATTAGATACATGGCTCAGCAGACAGTAGCATTCGATGGGATGAGGTACGTAACTCAGCAGAGTGTACCACACGGGAAAGGATTAGATACACAGCTCAGCAGACCGTACCACATGAGAAGATTAGATACATAGCTCAGCAAGCTGTATCCTCACCTGTGTTGTTTCTGCCGTTTCATAATTGGTCAGCACCACTAGATTTAAATATTTTGCCGTGGTTTTGTTTGTTATACTCAGTGATCAAGAGCAGTTCATGCCTGAAACGCGTCTGAGCGTTATCTTATCTACCACCATGAATTTTAATTCTATGTTTTGAAATAAATCTTTGAAGATTTTATTTAGTTGCCGACACTTGGAATTTCCCTTCTAATTGGCTATGCCATACCATGCGATGTGATAGCTGCAATCAATTAATGGGAAGTCGTGCCTGAAGTAATTTGAGCCTTTTGGCAGCACGGTGGCTCAGTGGTTAGCACTGTTGATTTTCAGCCCTGGGTTCCTGCGTTCAAATCCCACCCAGGACAACATCTGCAAGGAGCTTGCATGTTCTTCCCATGTTTGTGTAGGTTTCCTCCAGGTTCTCCGGTTTCCTCCCAAACTCCAAAGATATACTGATAGGAATGTAGATTGTGAGACCCAATCCCAGCCAATTTAATGCCGTTTCCCCAATGCTCTCCTCTCGAAATTTGTTTACTTTGGCTGCTAATATCAAAGCCCGTATATGCCACTTGACTGCTGCTGCCAATCATTGAGGTCACTTATTGGCTTCATGTGCCTTGTGGGGTATACGGGCTGTGACATTTACAGCCAATGTAAGCAAGAGAGGAGCAGGGAGCATTGGAGTATCTGGAAGTAAAAGATAAGTATGTATTATGTTATTAGTTCACATTTTTTGCTGCTTGTGTGCAGCTTTTCATTATCTTGGACAACCCCTTTATCACATTAATGATCACCTTATTACAGTTGTCATAGATGTGTTTTATCCTCAGAGCTGCCTTTTTTATAGGACTGAGAAATAAGGTTATAGCTCTCACCGATGGGTAAAAATGCAATTGGTGTCCACTGTATATTATATCTGACACCCTACTATATCAGCCATGATCAATTTTAGTACTGATCGTGACTGTTTAACCCATACTGCAGAGTCGCCATGGATGCCATGGCAACCTGAGGCCAAGGCTCAGTGTAACACTGTCAGGTCTGATGCACTGCAGTACAAAAGTATTTTTCGTAAATCAGAGCAGTGATCAGGTCATTAAAAGTACAAGCCCTTAGTGGGACTGAGTAAAAAAAATTAAAGAAATTTAGCAAAGTTTGTAAACATAAAAAAAAACACATAAGAATTGTGAACAAAACACAGGAAACTATTTTGCCACTAAAATACAAGAAAAATGAACAAATACACCCAAAACACAGCTAGTATGTTCACATCCAGAATGACCCAAGCAATAAAATGTTCATACTATTATCTTATACTGTGAACATCATAAAACAACAATAAAAAACACCTCAAAAATTTCACTTTTTCATCATACTAACACACAAAAATGAATAAAAAGTGATCAAAAAGTTGTATGTAAAAAATAATGGTATAAATGAAAAAGTTACCCATTTTCAACAATTAAAACTTTCAAAAATGAAAAAAGCTTGCAACTAAAATAACATTTTAATGTAAAAATATATGTTTTTATTTCCATTGTTCAATGTTATACAATTTTCTGGGACAGCTACGGGTTCAAAATATTCACTACACACAATTTTTTTGAGTGGAGTAGTTTCCAAAATGTGATCACTTCTAGGAATTTACTGCTGTTTTGGCAGCTCAGTAGCTCTGCAAATGTGACACGGCATTCGCAATGACTTCTATATCAGCCAAAGATTCCAATAGACCTATTTATTTTTCAAGCCCCACCCTGTGAACAAACAGTTTCTGCCCACATATGGGGTATCACTGTATTTAGGAGAAATTATGGGATGTATTTTCTCAGATTATTCCTTGTGAGAATGAAAAATTGGACACTAAAGTAGCATATTAGTGGAAATTTTTTTTTTTTTTCGATTTTATTGCTTAATCTTTTAAAATTCTGTGAATTACCTTGATAGGTTTGGTTAGCAAACTGGGGTCAGCTGTTGGGGGATTCTGTTTTTTTGGCACCTCAATTAACATCTGCACTCTATTCCAATCAAAATTGGGCTCCAAAAATCAAATTTCGCTTCTCCTGTTCCAAGCCCCGCTGCATGTCCAAACAGTAGTTTTTTGGGCCACACATGGGGTATTTGGTAGAAATTGTGCAAAGATGCAATTTTTCATTTTTTATTCCATTTTGTGTTAATTACTGTTAAGCACCTGAAAGGTTAACCAATTTCCTGACATTTGGGGTTTTTGCCCTCCACTGGATCAACTTTAGCAATTACAGAACTAACAGGTCGAACTTGATGGACGCAAGTCTTTATTCGGCTTTACAAACTATGTTACTATGAGGAGTGCAGTTTTAAAAATGGTATCACATTCTGGGTTTTTTCAGTATATAGGAATTCAAAGTCACTTCAGATCTGAATAGGTCTGTAAAAAAGTAGACTTTGTAAATTAACTTGAAGTACTGAAAAAATTGCTACTAAACATCATTTAACCTTTCTGACATCCTAACAAAATAAAAGCCAATTGAATTATGATGCTGACATAGCTATTTGGTTGAAGGCACTGGTGGACGGGGGTAAAATAGGGCCCCTGCGCAAGAACAATATTTGGGTCCTTTGTAGTCCAATAGCTCATCATATTGCAAAATGTCACCTTCGTTGGAGGCCAAAATGGGCCCCCTTACCTCTTGGGTCTCTGTGCAGCTTCACAGGTTGCACCAATGACATATCCACCCCTGGTTTAAGGGTATAAGCAGGCAAAATTTCAAAATTTATGGTGTTAATTCGCGCTTGGGTAGAGGGATACTGACTCAAAGGAGAGGTTAAAAGTTAAAAGTTAGTCTTTATTTTGGATACCAAGACATAAAATATAAATAGCAGAATAGGTTAAAAGTTGATAAAAGGAGGGGGTTTATTAAAAGAAACACACACTGTGGTGTGTATGGCGGAGGAGTTTTCCTGAGGATACAATGTTACTTGGTTCAGATAGATCCTCTGTATGGTTCAGAATTGGAGGACCTGTAGGGAGAAGGGGTGCATGGTTAAGATATTAGGAAGGGTTTCTGTTTGATATAAATACGATTTTTACCTGATCAGACTATCCCTGAGGAAGAAAGCCGAGACTTTCGAAACGCGTTGGAAACTGTCCCACTACAGCCACCGTACCCTGGGCATTACGTGTTCCACGTGATACAGGTCCTCAAGCACTCTCTACAGGGAGCGCGCTCTCATCTATATCCGGAACACGCGGGAAGCGGCAGTCACCGGCCGGGACTCCGCTCTTGCTCCGGATCCAGGAAACCCCTGCCCGCCTCACAGGACAGCGGTACACCCTGGGACGACCGATCGTTACTACACCCACGTAAGGCTACACGCAACCGTGAGTATACTGCACGCCATACTGTCTCCTACTGACTGACCAATTTTTTTGACTTCCCTCAGAACAGCCTACCTCAAGCATAGGGGCAACCACCATAGAACCGAAACCTTACCACCCACTCCCGTGCCCCACTGGACATACTGGACCTGAGGCCATACACTATTACCATTGCATCACTGCCTCATCAGGACTATATCCAAGCAACTCAGGTAATATCACCGACAATTATATAAAATTACCAGCCCCTCCTGGGCCTCATCTCTGTCCAAACCACACTATTTGCTCTCATCCATAGGTGAATTAAGACAGCACCTAAAAACAGCACTAATAAACCGGTGGGTCCCTACGGCAATTGGAATACCAGGATTCCTCTGGGCCATAACCAATCAGACCACAAAGTACCCCGGCACGATGGCAGCAAGGTAAACCTCTACTCTTCTCCCAATCTCAGACCAGTACATCTAACCAACCACCGTTCCACTGGTCTCACTTATCCACCTGCTATCATCCATAGGTACCACCACCATTGGAGCAAAGTCACTGAGCAGGTCAACCCCCCAGCAGGTTAAAATACCTGCCACTAGATCCATATGCCGGAATCAAGAGTACGACCCCATATACAGGTACTAAGGTCATTGAACTACACCGGTAATACTGAGTCACATCAGCTACTCATGCTACACTATACCATAGGCACCAACTTGAGGACCTCCTGAGACGGCACACCCTATAACCTTGATTCATCTGCTCAGGTAAAAATAATATTTATATCAAACAGAAACCCCTCTAAATGAATACTTCCTAATATCTTAACCACGCACCCCTTCTCCCTACAGGTCCTCCAATTCTGAACCATACAGAGGATCTATCTGAACCCAGTAACATTGCATCCTGAGGAAAACTCCTCCTCCATACACACCACAGTGTGTGTTTCTTTTAATAAACCCCCTCCTTTTATCAACTTTTAACCTATTGTTCTACTATTTATATTTTATGTCTTGGTATCCAAAATAAAGACTAACTTTTAACTTTTAACCTCTCCTTTGAGTCTGTATCCCTCTACCCAAGCGCGAATTAACACCTTATATTCTGTTATCCACACTCATTGACACATAGTGGTTTGTGTCTCCTAAATTCGCTGCTGCAAAGTGACCAGCCTGCTAGCGCCTCCTTACCCATACCAAACTTTCAAAATTGCATATTTTTCCACATTTTCATTACATTTCTGAAATTGTCATAAAAATGGAAAACATAGCCTAAATTTTCCACTTACTTAAAGTACTATGCATCATGAAAAACATGAACTCATGATCCCTGGGGTATGTGGAAGTAATTAAAAAATCAAGTGACACATATCAAAATTAAAAAATGGGGCTTGGTTTAGAAGGCCAAAATTGGCTCTGTCCCCAAAGGGTAAGTAGAAGGATTCTGCTTTACAAAGTGCTCACTTTCTCCATTGGTGCCTTGTAGATTACATAGACACTGCATTATCCCAGCCAGCAAATTACCAGAGACTCAATATGTATGTGTATGAGCAGTCCATAGACCACCAAAGAGGTTATTCTTAACCTAGCCACTGCTCAAGATGCCAGGATATTTTTTCATTTACTTTTTTTCTGTATTAGCCCACCAGGGATGCTATCACTAAACTCTTCACTTCCTAAATCCACAGATGATGTTACTAACCACATATGTCAGGAAAATTATTACTAACATCTTCACTGCTATTGTCATCTAGGGATGTTATAATTAATCCCTTCACTGCCCAGGCCAGCAGGAATGTTTAAGTTAACTCATTAATTACTCTAGACAACCAGGGCTGATATCTATCACTTCAATTGAAATAAAGATTATCTACCCAATAGAAGATAGTATCAGCTGTTAACAGTCATTAATTCTTTTAAGCACATGTGCAGATGGCAGTAAATTATTTCATCTGAAAAAATAGGGTCCATTATGCAAGTGACAATCTAATCAAACTCTGATGTTCCCCATGGACTCTGAAGTTCCCCCTGCACTCATTGACTTGCATGGCTAAGTGCAATCTGAATATCGGATCAAACTTGGATATGCAGTGATTTATTTCCTCTAACAGACACTGTCGGAGGGATAAAACTGGACATATGCAAGGCCCCATAGACTAGCATTGGTCCGAGTGTGATCCAATGTTTTGTTGGATCGCACTCAGACAGCAAATATTCTTGTATGACATCCGTGTGTCATCAGTGTGACATGTACCAGCGCATGGGAATCAACGGTACAGTTAGCGCTGTTCCCAAGTGCTGGGTGCTAAACGCTGCCCTCATCATTGTTCCCTGCTTGCACTGTAATCAGCACGAGCAAGGGACAATGTTGAGAGTAGTATTCTGCTTCAGCTGTGTCCTGGTGTAAAAATAGGAATAAAATAAAAGAATCCTTATATTCACCTGTCCGAAGATGTTCCCCGCTGTAATCCACCTGACCGCTCATGTTGAGGAGCCAGGGAGAATGACTCACTACAGAGAACGAGCCCAGGAGCAGCGCTGAGCTCAGTGAGTGACAGGACACTGCTCAGTGAGCTCAGCACAGAGCAGGGGCACGCTTGCTGTAGCTCCTCAGCATGAGCGGTGAGGTGGATTTCAGCGGGGAACATCTTTGGACAGGATTGGATAAGGATTTTTTTTATTTTATTCTTATTTTTACACCAGGACACAGGGGGAGCAGACTACTACTCTCATCATTGTCCCTTGCTCGCGCTGATCACAGCGCCGGAAGGGGACAATGATGAGGGCAGCATTCAGCACCCAGTGCTTGGGAACAGTGCTAACTGTGCCACTGATTCCCAGGCTCCGGTACGTCTGATGCTGATGCTGCACACGGTTGCCTCACGTGTGCCACGCAGATGCACACGGACATGGATATCTCTGGTACTGGTTTTTCCAGTACCAGAAATATCCGGACATGTGAAACAGCCCTAAAACTGTGATCTTTACAATGGCTGCTAGAATATTTGTAAAATCTCTCACTGTTACTATATGAAACCTATCATCATCCTTTGTCAACATTTTTGAGTTCATATAGCTAAGCATTAAGAGAAATATATTGACAAAAAGTTCCTATATTTAAAAAAAACTGAGCACTGTGTTAACGGATTAACTAGAAAGCTAAAAAAAGTGTTTGAGAATAGTTTTCAATGGGTTAACTAGACCAGCAGATGTGTTTGCCAGAGCCATCATAACCGCGCTCTCCATGTCAATTTTATGATAATGTTACATGGCTTTCATTCTGCTCGTCTTGCTTGGAGCCTGTGGATTTGTGGGAAAGAGACATTTAATACCAATGTATCCCAGAACAAAGGAGAAAATGACAGATCTGTATTAGGACATACACACCTTAGTCACATTTCACCTGGATTTTACTAAATAGCTGCCAATTTCAACCTCCGTGGAAGTGTAGGGAATTGCACATATTGAATAGCAGTTTATTTTATTTAGCAGTTTTGGGTTTCATGGTTAATTACAATTTATGGTAAAAGTGATTTCTGCCTATTGTTCAGATATCAGTTTGATGATTTTAGCTTGCATTAATGGGTGAGTTCAGATGCTGCCGGAATCAGTCCTTAAGAAATAAGCAAGGAAGTGCGCTTTTCAGGGATTAGGACTCTATCACCTCTTTGGTTACATTTCGAAATTGTGATGAAAATAAAACCTTGCACAATACCTAGACATTGCGCTTATCTGCAAAACTTCTGATTTTCTCTGCAAATGGCTGATTGATGGATTACACATCTAAATATATTTTTCAATACAGACAAGACAAAATGAGAAGAGATTCTAATGGTGAAATAGGAAACTCTTACTTTCCAATGTAGGGCTGGCTCCTGATGTATATTTGTCTTTGGACAACAAAGTCACTTTACTGTCTGACAATACCCTCATTGGCCAGTTCACCTATCCCTCTTTTCGTCTCATGTTCCTTCGGCCGGCATATGCCCTGGCTTATTTATTTTCTTCATACGCGTACACACTTGACGCTAAATAAATGATACAAATGATTATTTTTTAATTTTTTTATAGAACAAAATGCTATTATTTATAGAGCAAAAATACTTTCCAAAACTTTTGAATAAATTTAGTCTGTGTTCACACTTCTTCTGTTTATCGACATTCTGTTTTTAGGAACAAATAAATTAATTCCCAAAATAGATCAGTTACATAGCTGGTGCTAACGTAAGCAGAAGGACGCCATTGACTTTTATGAGGTTTGTTCAAGTTTTGTATTGTGTCCATTTGCATCATACCCAGTTTTTTTCCTTTCTAAGACACAGACAAATGATAAAATCCAGACAAACTCCATAATAATTAATGGGCTCCCACTGCTTCTGTTGGTATCAGTTTTGCAACAGATCAATTTTGGACATTCCACTCTTATCTGTCCTAAAAATGAAACAAACATATGGAATGACTAAATGCAAGTGTGAGCACAGCAATACAACGACGGAAATAATAGAATTTCACTTGCACATATACTTTAGAAAACAAATTTTTAATAGTTCCTTTGTATATTAAACATGATTATGAAAAAATGTCTAGTTTTCATTTAACCCTGGCAATCCTTTTAGAAGAACATATGTATTTTTTTTCTCTGTATTTTAGGTTTGCTCCTTTTTGATCCTGCAGAGCACTGGATGAGTCTAAAGAAATGAGGAAAGTCCAGAATATTTCAAATAAAGTCACTATTTAAAATTACAAAATAATTTATAACAGAAGCCTTGCTGATCCTTACAAAATTAATAACAGAAAGAGCTGAGAAATGTTCTTATCTCCTAAACCCAAAAGTAGACAATAGAAAAGAGGACTAAAATATTACTAGACCTTACCACATTTCCCTATTTTCTTTAAGATTTTGGTGATCTCAAATGTCTTTGAATAAGTTGTCTCAAGAAGACTGTTCCAGTCATAGATTTTCCTACAGTACCCATACACAATAGATAGGAGATATCACTCCGGAGTCCCACACACACAGAAACATTCAGTTTTGCTGAGCGCTGCTGAGTTCTCTATGAGAAAGCTGCTGCCCAACTCCTCTGGCAGTGGCTTATCTTGGAGGGAACAATAGGATTGGCCATCAGAAATCTGAAATGCTGGATCTTTCTTTCCCCAACATCATCTTTTGGTTGAGAGTCAAATGGTCCATACACACATTAAATGTTCAGCCAGTCCTGCTGATATTTGCAGGTTTGACTTGATGTTAGACTAATGTGTATGGGGGCTTTAAGGCATATAGGTCCTGATTCATCAAGACCACTGTTGTTCACCTTAATCTTGCAGAGATGTGCTGAAATCAGATGCTCATGATTCATGAAGACGTGTATGACTTTTTGTGAATCAGGAGAGCCGGATGATTGCCATAGACCTCAATGTATACCTCGCCACAAATCCTACTACCTAATATAATTCAGAATCACATAACAGCAATAGGTCAAAGTACATGAACAAAAGTGGATAATAAGTATATAGGAGGTAATATATACATATATATAAATATATATATAAATAAATACATGTACCAAGTATAACCAAGGTAAAATACTGGTGACTCAGCTTTATACAAGTATGTATTTAACTGAATTATGTTGTACAGGGCTGGTTAGGCAGGGAGTTTAATTACACATCACTGACTGCTTGCTGGATTGCAGAGCAAGGCAGACCTGACAGTTTCCCTTTAATAACATAATAGTCAACATGCATAAAGAAGTCTCGTGTGTATTTACCTCTCTGTGGTGTGGTGCCAAGCACCAATGATGTTTTGGCAGTATGCCTTTGTATAATTTGTGGCATAGCGAACACCACCACTCATCATGAATTTGCCCTCCCCAAGCTTCGACCACTTTGTTGGAGCTGGGTGAAAATGGCATGATAATGCCAAAAGTAGAAAAATATTAGTGCAGCGCCAAAATTTTGCATCTTTTAAAAGCTTTTTCACACCAGAATACTTGCGTAAAACCTTTAATGAATCAGTCTCATAGAATTCACAATGGAGGATTCCCCACTTGGAACCTTCCTCTATACCTAGAAAGCCAAGCTATTCTGCAAAAGCTGATTCCATACAGGCAGACCGAGCATGTCTGTACAGTACACGGGCCACCAGCCATTATAGTTGGTGACATATAAAAATGACTCTTTTCCAGGCAATAACAGCTAGTCGGAAAGTGTTTAAGAACCTGAACCCTTGGCCTTTAGCTGATCAACTCAAGAACATCCATCTGATCTTCATGAAACATTCCCTTTAATTTTAAAGTTTTATACAGGCTTTTTCAATGCGTGGGTTGGAAAGAATGCGGTTGCAGGTAGCAATGATAAATTCTACTAAAGTATGAGTTAATCCAACCATGAAAGTAAGACATTTCAGTTTCGATCTGTTTTAATGATCTTTCTACAAAAAAAATAAATAACAGTATAAACAGTACAAATAGTATATACATGGCTTGTGTGCCCCCTTTTGTTGTGTAATGTTTTGCTATCTATCTATCTGTCTATCTATCTATCTATCTAAATTGAAAAATCAGGCAGCACTCCAGTTCAAGGAAAAATTGTGGGCTTTAATCCAGCACCAAGCGGTGCAAAGTTTCGACCTCACAACACGGTCTTTTATCTATCTATCTATCTATCTATGTTATTTTCTTTCTTAATATGATCATCGCTATGTCACAATGTGTTAGCTCTTGGACAGTAAATACACACAGATTAGCTGTACATGGCTGCTGCATTACAAACTAGTGACCATTACGTATTGCTGGGCCAAATAAACACCGTTCCTCTTCATATAACATCCTCATGAAAAGTACACTTAAGCCTCTTTGTTAGAAAGCAAACATGCAAAACCACATAAGCTTATATATGCATTACATTGTAGCAAGAATCTCCAAAAATGCCAAAGAGTGCAATATTTTGATTAATTTTGTTTCTTTTAATATTAAATTGTCAGGTAATCTCGTTTAGTAAAAATACTACAATTTAAAATTCCGCCTGGTGCTATCAGACCCAACTGGCTTTTAGAGCTATCCTTGGTACCTAGCTTGCACTGCTTGTCAAAATTTAATGAGAGTACCCGTTCTAAAATAATTGAATTTTCATATCAGAGAGGACCAGGATTTTGCAGACAATAAAAATGCTGAGTCTTGTACTGTTACTGGCAAATACCTTTTGCTCTGCTCATGAAATCAGTATGTAAATGTACAGGGTTTGTATTTAAGGCATCTTGCATTTTGAGTTGTAGAACTAGAAATAATTTCAAATGGTACCATTGATAAGTAGCTGATTATAATGCTCCGAATGTAATTTGTTTGGTGAATTGGGATAAGCATTTGGTTTATGTATTATATAAATGTTAATGCGCACAGAGTTTAATTATGTTTCTTAACTTTTACCAAGGCTCTAGAAGAGTTTTGAAGGGCACAGTTCCATCAGATGATTTCCTTTCAAGAAAGGATTCAATGTGAACGGTTGATGACCTGGAAATTTTAAGTGTGTGGAAATTCGATGAAGAATATAAGTGCGGGCAGAGTTAAATAATTATTCAGAATGATCTGTTACGTTGCAGAGAGTGATTGAAGATCTGCTGTTTTAATAACACTAATTTAGCTAAAATATAAAACATTATTTTTTGCTCTTTTTGATCAAATAATGTTAATAGGAGGAAGAGAAAAAAATATTTAGCTGATTAAAGCTTGTAATTATTCTATAAATTCGAAACTTCTTAAAGGGGGTCTATGGTTTGGTAAGAAGGATGAAAAGACAAATTATAATAATTAAGAATATGTAATATAAGATGGTTAGAACACAACTGTAGGGGTAAAAGGGGTATTATTTGCTAAATTGCTCCTTCACATAGACATTTATGGATTAGATAAATGGTATACAGCATAATTATATCTTACTCTTATATAGGGATGAGCGGACCAGTGGAAGTTCGGGTTCTGGTACCCAACTTGAACTTTAGGCCAAAGTTCGGTTCAGGTACCAGAACTGTACCCGAACTTGAACCAGAACTCGAACCCCATTGCAAACAATGGAGACCCGAACTTTGGATCTGGAAAAAAATTCTCTCTCTGTCTGCAATGGACTTCCCCCAGAATTCGAAATTTGCAACGGACTTCTGGGAGAAGTCAGTGTTCAAGACTAACTGTCCGGTATGAACCCTGAACTTATAAGTTTGGGTTCGCTCACCTCTCCTCTTATATACACTACATGGGCACAATACTGCCTTTACAAACGTGTGAAAAATAGATTATTTTCTTTAGAATGACCTGCTTAGATGACTGAATTCCAACATGGTAGTGTAAAAAAAAGAAGCCACCATTGTAACAAGTTAGTTCATGAAATTTCTTCTCTCAAAAATAATTCATGGTCAACTGTGAGAGTTATAAGCGAAACATGGAAACATTTAGGAGCTACAGCAAGTCAGCCACAAAGTGGAAAACCACGGGAAGTTACAGAGCGTGATCGCTGAGTGCTGAGTTGTATAATGCATAAAAAACGCCAATGCTCTTTTGATTCAACATCAGAAAATTAATAAACCTCCTTTAGCATTAATATCAGCACAATACTGTGCAGCAGGAACTTCGTGGCATGGGTTTCTATGGCTAAAAAACGACATGCAGCCATAGATCACAAAGCACAATGACAAGCGTCATATGGAATGATGTAAAGCACAACCCCACTACACTCTCAAGTGATGGTGACATGCTTTGTCAAGTGGCAAATCTTGCTTCTCTACCTGGCAGTCTGATGGATGAGTCTGAGTTTGGTGAACGCTTCCTGTCTGATTGCATTATGTCAACTTTATAGTTTGGTGGAGGAGGAATAGTGTGTTTGTTTTTTGGCCCCTTAAAGGGGTTATCCAGGTTTGGCATGAAAGTCTGTGGTCACTCTAAGTGACTGCAGACTTGTGAATCCTCACAGTGTGCACAGATAGCACGGTGAGGATTCTGCAGAGCTGCCAGTCATGTGACTGTAGGTATGTGATAGGCATACCTCCGGCCACATTACGACAAACCGAATGAGACCTCACTCATATTGAGCAATGCAGCACACGTCTAGTCACAATGTGGCCGGTAGTATGCATGTTCTCACATGACCGCCTGCTATCGGCACGGGCACTAGAGAATCCTGACAGTGTGCACCATGCACACTGTAAGGATTGAAAAGTTTGCAGTGAAGGAACATTCTTCATTTTGCTTCCAAATTTGTGAGAGCAGTTTGAAGTAGGCACTTTTCTGCTCCCCAGTTTACAAACAAGGTCCATAATGTCATAAGTGGATGAGTTTGGTGTGGAAGAACTTAACTAGCCCTTACAGAGTCCTGACCTCAATCCCATCGGACACCTTTGTAATAAGGTAGAATTAAGCTTAAAAGCTAGGTCCCCTCTTCCAACTAGAGTGTCTGACCTCACAAATAATCTTTGTGAATGGATAAAGAACAGGTAACAAGTGAGCTTTAATTGATTTAGGGAGATGAATCTCTATAGTAAGTGTTTTGCTCAGGCTCTTTGTGCAACTCCTATTTACAAATCAGCACAATTATATGTGCTTAATTGGTATTTGACAGAACTTTTTTTAGTTTATCATATTAGTTTCATTTTGTACCATTTACATATTAAAGGGATTGTCCACTACTTGGACAACTCCTTCTCAATCCCGATGTTTCCTCCTTGTAAAATAATAACACATAATCACTTCCGGTGCACGCAATGTTCCAGCAGTGTTGGCATTAGCTCTCCTGGGGATTGCATGACATTGTTATATCATGTAATCACTGCGGCCAATCAGCGCTGGCTTCATTCTCCCCGCCTTCTGACGCATCAAAGACATCCGAAGGAAGTGAGTGCTGCTGCTCTCTCACTTCCTCTGGATGTATGTGATAAGTCAGAAGGCGGGGAGAGTGAAGCCAGGGCTGATTGGCCTCAGGGATCACATGACATAACAGTGTCATGTAATTCCTGAAAGAGCCCCTGCCGACACCACTGGAATAGTGCTGGCACTGGAGGAGAGTATAAGTGTTATTATTTTACAATGGGGAAACATAGGGATTTAGAAGGGATTGTCCGAGTAGTGGGCAACCTCTTTAAACTGAACCTGTCAAGCTGCCTCACTGTTCCCAACTACTACTATAGCAACATGCTGTACATTTATTCTGCAGCTCAACAAATAAAAATATGGCAAGGCTAATCTGCTAAGATGCTTCATCCGAATGAGTCCTACCTGGGATCCTTTAATCACACCTATCTGGGTGTGATTCACAGTCTCAGTACACTCACTTTTATTGTAAAACAGCATGCACAAGATATGTAGGCTGTAAATCATGCCCAGGTAGACATGATTAGAGAATCAGATACAGGACTAGTCTTGGGAAGGATATGCATTGCCAGACTAATCCTACCTCACTACTATGAGAGACAGCAAAACTAATAAGTCATATAAAATGTTATCAGAATAAAGGAATCATCATTAGTGATGAGCGAGCATGCTCGTTACTCGAGATTTCTGAGCATGCTTGGGTGTTTTCCGAATATCTTCAGCGTGCTCGGGTGTTATGTTTTAGTCACTCTGTGCTCATGATTTGCGACTGTTTGACAGCTTTAATACATGTGAGGAATGCCTGTTTCTTAGGCATTCCTCACATGTATTAAAATTGTCAAACAGTTTCAAATCATGAGCACGGAGTGACTAATACATAACACCCGAGCACGCTGAAGATACTTGGCGAGCACCAGAGCATGCTCGCCGAAAGGGTTAACAGAACATACTCGCTCATCACTAATCAGCATGCATAATACTATAAATGCAACTGAGGCTAGTCTTTTATAGACTTCCTTTTATAACGGTTCCCTCTTATAGTGGTTCCACAAAGGAGGATTTAATCGAACACTTGCATTTCCTTTGAAGGATATATTGTATACATAGGTAGAGGTTCATCTTAAATGAACTTATTGCAATATTTTTGGAAATTACTGAAATTGATATTATTAAAGGAGTTGTCCACTACTCAGACAACCCATTCTGAATCAACATGTTTGCCCCAAGTAAAATAACAACATTTATACTCACCTCCAAAGCCAGAGATGTTCCAACGGTGTCGGTACTGACTCTACTGAGGATCATGTCAAATTGTAATGTCACTCGATCCCTGCTCCCAATCAGAGCTGGCTTCACTATCATTGTCTTCGGACGTATCGGACGTCAAGAGGAAGTGAGCGGCCAGCTTCAGCTCTGATTTTCTCTTGATATCTCATAGGCGGGGAGAGTGAAGCCAGTGATGACTGGGAGCAGTGATTGCGTGACAAAACAATGTGATGCAATCCCCGGGAGAGCAAGTGCCGACACCGCTAGAACGACACCGGCAACGGAAGGTGAGTGTCAGGACTGCAAATATTTTTAATTACATTTTGGCCCTTTTTGCCCTCTTTCAAGATGGTGTCTTTTGTCTCATGTTCCCCTTGTCTTCCTGCTTTATAACTCCACCCCAGCCTCTAATAAGTGCTAGAGTATTCTGCCTGTGATCTGCTCCAGGTGGTTTCCTAATTTCCTGCTCTGCCCTGCAGACTTGTTTGGATCTTCTGTTACCTGCTCTCAGAGACTCTGCTGCATTCAGTTGTTACCAGTATTCCTCCTTCTCCTGGCTGCTCCTGCTGCTACCTCTGAGCCTCAGTCTTCACATGCATTCTGCTAACAAGTAAGCTGGTTTCTGCTCTGACTCACCTGCTTTAGATAGCTGCAGAGCAAGGGACTGTGCTGCACTATCAGGGACTTCCTACCCAGGCCTCCCTGGATTATCTAAATATTGTATGGACTTCCTTGCATGGACTTGATAAGGACTTCCTTGTTTTCTAGCATCCTCTAGTGTGAACTGTGCTTTACAGATTGCTTTGCTGATTACATTTAGAGCACGAGACTGTGCTGCATTATCTGGGACTTCCTACCCAGGCCTCCCTGGATTATATAATATATATTGTTTGGACTTGATAAAGACTTCCTTGTTTTCTAGCATCCTCTAGTGTGAACAGTGCTTTACAAACTGCTCTGCTAATTGCATTTTCCCTTGAGTGTTTATGGACTTTGTGTTTTCGTCTGCACTTGTTTAAAACACCGTGTGTTTATAATATACACTTTGACACCTATAAGTTGTGTTCTGTTGTATCTTTGTTCCACGCAAAAAGACTCCTGTGGTATCCATTATAATTATTACAGGATACTCTAGACAAAAAATAAGGAGTCTGCTGGAACAATGTCTGCAGAAAGCAAATTAGAGCAGGTGTATTCCGTAATTAGATCTCTTCAGAAGGAGGTGGAAGGTCTGCAAAAGAAACTTGGAGGCATTGAACGTAATGAACAAGCATTTGGACAAACTTTACAGGACTTAAATACCCGAATGGCGGCCCAGAAAACAAACTTGCGGGCTTGGACTCCCAGTACGGATGGGTTTTCCAGGACATTAGTACTCAAATGGCGGCACAAGTGACTTTACCTTCTGGGATACCGCCACCAGCTAGCCCACCTAAGTTGCCTCCATTCAGATTTAATGGTGAACGTGACAAATTTCGTGGCTTTGTGAATCAGTGTATGCTATATTTTGATGTACATGCTGACCGCTTCCTTACTGATAGATCTAAGGTATTGTGTGTAATTATGCTACTGACCTCACGAGCACTCGCCTGGGCGAATCCGATGATCGAGTCTCATGACCCACGGTTAAATAATTTGGATGATTTCTTAGCCGCTATGGCATTAATGTTTGATGACCATAACCGCCGTGCTACCGCTGAGTCTGCTTTACTATCTTTACGCCAGGGTAAACGTTCTGTTATTGAATATGCTGCTGAATTTAGGAGATTAGCAGTAGATACCAACTGGGACAGTTATGCACAATTACCTATTTTTAAGAGAGGTCTATCTAGCATTGTAAAAGATGAATTGGCCCACTCTGAGTCACCACAAGAGCTAGAAATGTTTATTCAGAATTGTGTACGCATAGACATACGCCTTACTGAACGTAGGCAGGAGAAATTGGCTGTATTCAATCGTATGTCTAACTTTTCCCTTCCTCCCAAAGAGCCTGCAGGTAAAACATCTCGGAAGGTAGAAGAAGCGCCCATGCAAATTGATTCTGTGCAGATGCGTGAGAGTAATGAGCGCCGGGAGCACCGCCTGCGAGAGAGGCTATGTTTCTACTGCGGCCAATCTGACCACTTTCTAATCAACTGTCCCAAGCGGCATAACAAGGTGTTAGCAGCAGTAGGAGAGTATGATAACACTGATGATGAATCTGACATCTCTGAATGTAGCCTGACATTAAATGCTGTATTCCATTCTCTCTCTATGACTACACCTCCCAAGGAGTTGAAGGAAAAGAACTCTCACTGTTCACTCCCTATTAAGATCCTGTGTTCAGGGCAGTGGATTTCCAGTGCAGCTATGATTGACTCTGGTGCAGGGGGCAACTTTAAGGACATTACATTTGCCCAAAAACATGGTATTGAGATACAGCGAAGAGCCTCTCCAATTACCATGGAAACAGTGGATGGGTCACCTTTAATCTCCGGGCCTGTGGATCAGGAGACTGTACCTCTTAAGATTTTGTTGGAGCCTAATCATCAGGAGCAACTTTCTTTCTTGTTAATTTCTTATCCTCATTTCCCTGTGATTTTAGGCATCCATTGGTTGCGTTCTCAGAACCTGACTATCAACTGGGAGACCAAGGAGATTATTTTTCCAACTAGGAGCAACCCAGCGATAACTGAAGCTGTCCCCGAGTCCACAGATACAAAATCTACTGTACAGGTATTCACTTTATCTTCAGCGTATAAAGCATTCTCTGACATCTGTGACAAGAAGAAAGCAGATCAGCTTCCTCCACATAGGCGTTATGACTAGTGTTGAGCCACCCCCGTAGTGTTCGAGTTCGGTTCGGTTCGTCGAACACCCGTGTGTTCGCCGAACTGTTCGTCGAACACCTTCGAACACCGTTAAAACCAATGGCAGGCAAACAAAAACACATAGAAACACATAGAAAACACCTTCAAAGGTGTCCAAAAGCTGACAAGCTGCTCAGAAGACATAACTAACACATGGAAAAGTGACAAGTACATATAGTCATGCGAAAATAAAAGAGGAGGAGGAGTAAAAGGAGGGGGAGACACAGATATAGGCATGTCATGCCCTTCTAAAATCCAAAAAGTGAGAAGCCGACACGGCCAGTCCGCTCCTGCCCGTGCCACTTCCGTGTCGCCGAGTTTGTGCCAGAGCCGCGGTGAACCCTGATGGCCAGCCCCCCTCTCCCAATACTGGTGCCTGTCCGCTGGTGGGTCGAGTGAGCCCCCCTGTGGTGGAGGCAGCTCTAAGCTTTTTAATTTAAATTGTCTCTCTAATTTGAATGAATACACTTTAAATCCATTTACAAGGATCTATTGGAGGGCAAGTCTCATGCCAGCAGCCGCGTAATTCCAGCTCCAGTAGCGTCCACTAAAGCTGCTGCAGTTAAAAAGCTTTTATAAGGATCGAGCTCGGCTGTCCACCGCAAGGCATCCTACTGCCAGTCCCAGCCCCTATGCCTTGGGGTGCCTCCTGATGCTCTTCACTGAGTATCCCGTGGTCCCGAAGCATTTCCTTTGAAAAAATTAAGTGTCCAAACTACAGGTGGTCTAGCTTGCTTAACAGCCGGGATAATCCACTGACTAGCAGACACTGCTACTAGGCACAAAGTATTTCCTGGGCTAGATGCAGTTAAAAATTTGTAATTAGATACTCTCGTTGGATGCTGAGAAAGCATTCCATAGAGTCTCCTGGCACGCCATATATGATTCTCTTAAAAAGCTTGGGGTAGGGGTCTAGGGGACCCTTTTATAGCCAAAATCACGGCCCTGTATCGCAATACGTCACCTAGGCTGAAGATAAATGGAACTGTAGCACCCTGAGGGCTCGGTTGCTACAGAGGTATTGCACCTCACCCAGAGGTGTGATATCTCACTCTCAGGTAAGGATGTAGTGTGGATCAGGACCCGACACCTGCATGCATTACACCACATTGCCGTGGGGCAGGGCGACCAATATGCCCCTGAGATGGGCACGACAGTCCCTGTCCCTGGCTGGAGTGGGGGGAGGGAACACTGAGGAAGGGGAACCCTGTAGTGCAGGAGCAGGGAGGAAGCAGTTCCTGGGTGCATTGAGAAGGGAGTATAAAAGGTGGGCACCATCTTAGTTCAGTGCAGAGAAGTCTGAGCAGAAGTGGCAGGGAGCAGGGGCTCTGCATGAGCTCTGCTCCGGAGGCGGGCCTAGTAACAGAGGCCCAGGCCTGGAAGAGGGAGAAGGAAGGAAGAGGAGCGGAGAAGGCTCCAGGAACGAGGAACGAAGGGATCTCAGGGGTGCGGACGGGCGAGTCACCACCGCACGCCAGAATCCACCTGCGTGGAGGGGTCAGGCCAAAGGGGGAGACCGGTCCCCGAAACTAGTGGAGGCAGGAAACGACCCTCAGCTAGAAACAGGAGGCTGTGACATTTTATGTGGCGCAGCCCCTCGCTACACCCGCTAGGAAGGCACCACATAGGGTCAGGGAAACTGGCGCCAAGTTTACCAAGAGGAGGCCCGAGGCAGCCGGACAGAAGGGTTGGTAAGAAAGGCCAGACAAAGGACACACAAAGGGGGTCCTGTGAAGCACTGCAAAGTTATCTGGGAGTTGTCTGAGCCCCTCACCTGGTGAGCACAGTACGACGTGGGCAGCCGTTACCTGCAGACGTGGTCTGGATAATAAGAACTGTGAGTAAAGGCCCTGGACTGCATCACTCACTCCGTGTCATTACTGCTGCTGCCCTGCACCATCACCCCCATCCTCCGCATACACTGCCCTGAGGCTATACTCCTCCCGTGGGGAGTTATGCTACGCTCTGCTGCACCCACAACACCAGCCTCAGCGGTCTGCCCTGGAGCGGCGGTTCACTCTGACCGCAATCCACGGGTGGCGTAGTCGGACATTTAAACATCAAAACCACATAAATAGTTCCGCCACTGGTTTGACCGCCCTGAGCCACGGAACCGGGTTGCCGCCAAGGAGACTACAACCACCAGCATCCACCAAAAAGGGTCCGGCTCCGGGTGTCCCAAGGCCCAGGGGGCGCGTCAGAACATTTTCATCACCTTTCACAATCACCAATGGGACAAGGCAGGGATGTTCTCTGTCCCCTCTCTTATACATCCTAGTGACGGAGCACCTGCTCTCATCAATTCGCCATAACCCCAATATTAGGTGGATTGAGGTGGGAGGCACCGAGTACAAGTGCTCTCTATTTGCTGATGATGTCCTAGTATATATCACTCAATCACATATATCCATCCATGCTGTTATGGCTGAAATAGATCACTTTGTTACATGGTCAAATTTTAAAATCAATGCAGCGAAGTCTGAGGCCCTCGATGTCTCCCTCCCCAAATCCATATAGGATTCCATCCAGTCCAACTTTCCCTTTGCCTGGCCCTCACAGGGTATCAAATACTTAGGAATTCCTATTCATAGAGACCTCTCCCATCTATGTTATCTTAATTTTGGGCCCTTTATTGAACAACTCCATACAGACCACGGTTGGCAAGTTAGAACTGTAAGATTCACTACGTGAACCACTGGTGTTTTGTGGAAAAGCACATGTACACTGTGTTCCAAATTATTATGCAAAAAGTGTTTAGGAGTGATAAGGGAAGAATTTGTTTGTTTGTCAGTTAAACTCATTGATGGTGATGTGTGTCAGGGCTCTTTATATCACTGTAAGCAATTGCAGACACCAGTGCTAATTAGTTTGGCAGGTGTGTCCAATGAAAGGCAAGACTACTTAAGAAGGCTCTCTCACATTATTCAGCAGCCTACATTTTCTGCCAAAATGGGAAAGAAAAAGGATGTGTCGGCTGCTGAGAAGCAACAAATTGTGGAGTGTTTAGTTCAAGGCATGACTACAATCAACATTGTGCGATGATCAGGATGAAGTGTCTTGGCAATCAAGAAGTATGTAGCTGATTCACAGTACACACGTGTGCGTGCTGACAAGGGCAAATTGAGGACTCTTTCCTACAGGCAATTACGTCAGGTTAAAAGAGCAGCGGCAAAAAAGCCTTTTCATAGCAGCAGACAAGTTTTTGAAGCTGCTTGTGCCTCCAACGTCCCCCGAACAACAAGATGCAGGGTCCTTCAGAGGTTTGCAGCTGTGCATACGCCATCCTGTCGACCTCCTCTATCCACTTCACACAAGCAGAAACGGCTCCAGTGGGCCAAACATTACATGAAGACTGATTTCAAAACTGTTTTGTTCACGGATGAGTGCCGTGCAGCGCTCGATGGTCCAGATGGATGGAGTGGAGGATGGCTGGTTGATGGACACCCCACGCAAACACGGCTACAGCGCCAACAAGGAGGTGGAGTAATGTTTTGGGCTGGAATCATGGGGAGAGAGATTGTCGGCCCCTTTAGGATCCCTGAAGGCGCTAAAGATGAACTCCATAATGTATGTGGATTTTCTCAAACAGCACTTCCTGCCATGGTTCAAGAAGAAGAACCGTGTAGTTCACAGCAAGATCATTTTTCTGCATGATAATGCACCATCTCATGCTGCACATAAAACATCTGCATCTCTGGCTGATATGGGCATAAAAGGGGACAAACTTATGGTGTGACCCCCATGCTCCCCTGACCTCTACCCCATTCAGAACCTTTGGAGCATCATTAAAAGGAGTGTCTATGATGGCGGGAGGCAGTTCACATCTAAGCAACAGCTCTGGGAGGGTATTCTGTCCTCATGCAAAACAATTGAAGAAGAAACCATCCAAAACCTGACAAATTCAATGGACGAGAGAGTTCAGAAACTCCTTTCGAACAAGGGGTCCTATGTGAAAATGTAACATCACCTAGAATAAAGTTTTGAGTTGAAAACTTTTTGATTTCAGTTTCTAACAACCTGCTAATGCTTATAATTTCAAAAATGACCATTTTTTTGGTCTTTATTAAAATGAAAAGGTTGATCGAAAAGTTTGGGGGATCTAAGAGTGTGGCAACCCAGTAGTCATGATTACTTCGAATTCTGACAATATGAGGGTCATGCTGCAGGTAGTGCAGCAAGAAGGCACTTATGTGTCTTGCGCATCTCGGAGCCCCAAAATTATTTTCCGGGCTAGATGCAGCTAAAAATTATTTTTAATTTTAAATCTGGTGGAGCTTATTATAGATGGCCTAATAGGATCAGTGCTGCACACTGCTACAAAGCCCAAATTATTTTCCAGTCAAGATACAGATAAACATGATTAGTAATTTGAAAGCTTAAAACGGTTGGTAGGGTGATTTTAACCAATCATCAAACTTTTACTCTCCCCAGGATGACACAGGGGTAGAAAAGTCGTTTCGGATCCATGATTTGTTCATCTTTATGAACGTGAGTCTGTCTACATTATCAGTGGAGAGCCGCGTGCGCTTATCTGTCAGCACACCACCAGCAGCGCTGAACACACGTTCAGACAGAACGCTGGCTGCGGGGCATGACAAGATCTCCAAGGCGTAAGTGGCTAGCTCCGGCCATTTATCCAGATTGGAAGCCCAAAAATAGCAAGGGTCCAGTGATACAGTCGTGGCTTCAATGTTTACTTGGAGATACTCCTGTACCATCGTCTCTAGGCGTTGACTATGTGTCAGACTTCTTGTCTCCTGTGGCCTTGCAAAGGATGGGCTAAAAAAGTGGTGAAATGATTCCGCAAAATTGATGTTACCACCAGATACTGTGGTTCTGTTACGGTTTGAGAGCTGAACACTTGACGGTCCCACGGTTGGCAAGTTGGAACTGTGAGATTCACTACGTGCACCACTGGTATTTTGTGGAAAAGCATATGTAAGATTCTGCAACAGTCTCTGCTGATACTCCTGCATGCGTGCATCCCTTTCTATGGCAGGAATAATTTCTGCAAATTTACTTTTGTACCGGGGATCTAACAGTGTGGCAACCCAGTAGTCAGGATTATTTCTAATTCTCACAATTCGAGGGTCATGTTGCAGGTAGTGCAGCAAGAAGGAACTCATGTGTGTTGCGCATCCAGGAGCACCAAGTCCCTGTTGTGTTGGTGGCGAGGTAACAATCATGCTTCCTTCCTCTGTCCTCTCCCCCCAACCTCGCACAACAGAAATGTGATCAAGGTCTCCCTCATCTGATGAGTCTTCCATCAGTTCGTCCTCCACTAGTCCATCTATACTGACCTCCATCAGGTTGCAAACTGAATATAATACAACAAGTCCCACACACAGCTAGAAGCCCAAATATTTTTTCAGAGGTACTGTAGATGCAGATAAAAATTAGTTTTAATTTGCAACCTGATGGAGGTCAGTATAGATGGACTAATAGAGAAAGTCCGACACACTGCTAGAAGGCCAAATATTTTTTCAGAGCTAGATGCAGAAAAAAATTATATTCAGTTTGCAACCTGATGGAGGTCAGTATAGATGGATTAATAGAACAAGACCCACACACAGCTAGAAGCCCAATATTTTTTCAGAGGTAGATGCAGAAAAAAATATATTCAGTTTGCAACCTGATGGAGGTCAGTATAGATGGACTAATACAACAAGTCCCACACACAGCTAGAAGCCCAATATTTTTTCAGAGGTAGATGCAGAAAAAAATATATTCATTTTGCAACCTGATGGAGGTCAGTATAGATGGACTAATACAACAAGTCCCACACACAGCTAGAAGCCCAAATATTTTTTCAGAGGTACTGTAGATGCAGATAAAAATTAGTTTTAATTTGCAACCTGATGGAGGTCAGTATAGATGGACTAATACAACAAGTCCCACACACAGCTAGAAGCCCAAATATTTTTTCAGAGGTACTGTAGATGCAGATAAAAATTAGTTTTAATTTGCAACCTGATGGAGGTCAGTATAGATGGACTAATAGAGAAAGTCCGACACACTGCTAGAAGGCCAAATATTTTTTCAGAGCTAGATGCAGAAAAAAATTATATTCAGTTTGCAACCTGATGGAGGTCAGTATAGATGGATTAATAGAACAAGACCCACACACAGCTAGAAGCCCAATATTTTTTCAGAGGTAGATGCAGAAAAAAATATATTCAGTTTGCAACCTGATGGAGGTCAGTATAGATGGATTAATAGAACAAGACCCACACACAGCTAGAAGCCCAATATTTTTTCAGAGGTAGATGCAGAAAAAAATATATTCAGTTTGCAACCTGATGGAGGTCAGTATAGATGGACTAATACAACAAGTCCCACACACAGCTAGAAGCCCAATATTTTTTCAGAGGTAGATGCAGAAAAAAATATATTCAGTTTGCAACCTGATGGAGGTCAGTATAGATGGACTAATACAACAAGTCCCACACACAGCTAGAAGCCCAAATATTTTTTCAGAGGTACTGTAGATGCAGATAAAAATTAGTTTTAATTTGCAACCTGATGGAGGTCAGTATAGATGGACTAATAGAGAAAGTCCGACACACTGCTAGAAGGCCAAATATTTTTTCAGAGCTAGATGCAGAAAAAAATTATATTCAGTTTGCAACCTGATGGAGGTCAGTATAGATGGATTAATAGAACAAGACCCACACACAGCTAGAAGCCCAATATTTTTTCAGAGGTAGATGCAGAAAAAAATATATTCAGTTTGCAACCTGATGGAGGTCAGTATAGATGGACTAATACAACAAGTCCCACACACAGCTAGAAGCCCAATATTTTTTCAGAGGTAGATGCAGAAAAAAATATATTCAGTTTGCAACCTGATGGAGGTCAGTATAGATGGACTAATACAACAAGTCCCACACACAGCTAGAAGCCCAAATATTTTTTCAGAGGTACTGTAGATGCAGATAAAAATTAGTTTTAATTTGCAACCTGATGGAGATCAGTATAGATGGACTAATACAACAAGTCCCACACACAGCTAGAAGCCCAAATATTTTTTCAGAGGTACTGTAGATGCAGATAAAAATTAGTTTTAATTTGCAACCTGATGGAGGTCAGTATAGATGGACTAATAGAGAAAGTCCGACACACTGCTAGAAGGCCAAATATTTTTTCAGAGCTAGATGCAGAAAAAAATTATATTCAGTTTGCAACCTGATGGAGGTCAGTATAGATGGATTAATAGAACAAGACCCACACACAGCTAGAAGCCCAATATTTTTTCAGAGGTAGATGCAGAAAAAAATATATTCAGTTTGCAACCTGATGGAGGTCAGTATAGATGGACTAATACAACAAGTCCCACACACAGCTAGAAGCCCAAATATTTTTTCAGAGGTACTGTAGATGCAGATAAAAATTAGTTTTAATTTGCAACCTGATGGAGGTCAGTATAGATGGACTAATAGAGAAAGTCCGACACACTGCTAGAAGGCCAAATATTTTTTCAGAGCTAGATGCAGAAAAAAATTATATTCAGTTTGCAACCTGATGGAGGTCAGTATAGATGGATTAATAGAACAAGACCCACACACAGCTAGAAGCCCAATATTTTTTCAGAGGTAGATGCAGAAAAAAATATATTCAGTTTGCAACCTGATGGAGGTCAGTATAGATGGACTAATACAACAAGTCCCACACACAGCTAGAAGCCCAAATATTTTTTCAGAGGTACTGTAGATGCAGATAAAAATTAGTTTTAATTTGCAACCTGATGGAGGTCAGTATAGATGGACTAATAGAATGATGCTATGCCCAAAAGATTTTACTTCACTAGGTGCAGTAAAAAAATTGGTATTCTATACACAGGTGGTATATCTTGCAACACAGATAGGCTACTCCACTGACTAACACACTCTCCAATAGGCCAAAAAGGATTAGCTTTGCTAGATTCAGCCAAATGCTGTGAAAAAAACTTGCACAGCACTGGCACAGACCTGCCTGGCAAAAACTGATAGGAACTGATGTAACCTAGTCCTGAAAAGGACTCCAATTACAATTAGTCTTTACTCCCACAACCTATCTATTTAAGAGCACAGACCTCCCTGATAAAAGTCGTAGGAAATGCTGTAACCTAGTCCTTAAAAGGACTGCAATCACAACTATTCCCTACTCCCAAGCTATCTGTATATTTGTGCGAAAATTGGCTTGAAATTAACAAGGTATAGCGCACACAGCAACAGCGGTGCCGTCTAACACGCAGCTGCAGCAGTGAGAAAATGGTGGCGACGGGGAAAATGGCTTGGTTTTATAGGGCAAGGACATGTGACATACACTGCCAATGACACATGCCCTTGCTTGTGTGAAAAAAAGCACTTCGCTCCGTGTGTGCGCTGCTGATAGGCTGACAGATTGCACCTCCCCACTGCAAATGCGGGAAAGAGAAAAAAAAATGGAGATCTTCATTGTTCCTGCAGAGATCCATCCCCTCCCCCTCCCCCCACCCCGCTGTACACTCAAACTGCGTATTAACATTAATTTTCATCATTACTGAGAAAAAATCCAGTTATGATTTTGGTGCACGAACAGTTATCGAACATAACCTCGAACAGCCAAATTTTTATCAAATTGTTCGTGTTCGCCGAACGGCTCGAACACCGCCCAAAACAGCTCGAATTTGAGATTGGCGAACAGTTCGAGTAGAACAACGCTCATCTCTAGTTATGACTGTCCCATTGAGCTTCTTCCTGGGGCGGCTATTCCTTTTAGCAACGTATATCATTTAGCAGCACCTGAACTTCAAACCTTGAAGGAGTATATTGATGAAAATCTGGCCAAAGGCTTTATATGTCCTTCTTCCTCACCAGCAGGGGGGCCTATATTTTTTGTAAAAAAGAAGGATGGGACCCTAAGACCCTGTATTTACTATCGGGAACTCAATAAGGTAACCATACGGAATCGTTATCCTTTGCCTTTGATTCCAGAATTATTGGAAAGAGTCCGCCATGCCAAGGTGTTCTCTAAACTAGATCTTTGTGGGGCTTATAATTTGGTGCGTATTCGTTCCGGTGATGAATGGAAGACAGCATTCAGATGCCGGTATGGACACTTAGAATATCTGGTGATGCCATTAGGGCTTTGTAACGCCCCTGCGACTTTTCAACATCTGGCTAATGACATTTTTAGAGATTTATTGGATCAGTTTGTGGTGATTTATTTGGACGATATTTTAATTTTTTCTGACTCTCTACAGGAACATGAAGAACATGTCAAAACTGTTTTGAAACGTCTGAAAGAGAACCATCTGTATATTAAGCCGGAGAAGTGTGAGTTCCATCATTCTGAGATACAGTTTTTAGGTTATGTCTAGTGTTGAGCCACCCCCGTAGTGTTCGAGTTCGGTTCGGTTCGTCGAACACCCGTGTGTTCGCCGAACTGTTCGTCGAACTGTTCGTCGAACACCTTCGAACACCGTTAAAACCAATGGCAGCAAACAAAAACACATAGAAACACATAGAAAACACCTTCAAAGGTGTCCAAAAGCTGACAAACTGCTCAGAAGACACAACTAACACATGGAAAAGTGACAAGTACATATAGTCATGAGAAAAGAAAAGAGGTGGAGGAGTAAAAGGAGGGGGAGACACAGATATAGGCATGTCATGCCCTTCTAAAATCCAAAAAGTGAGAAGCCGACACGTTCAGTCCGCTCCTGCCCGTGCCACCTCCGTGTCGCCAGGTTTGTGCCAGAGCCGCGGTGAACCCTGACGGCCAGCCCCCCTCTCCCAATACTGGTGCCTGTCCGCTGGTGGGTCGAGCGAGCCCCCCTGTGGTGGAGGCAGCTCTAAGCTTTTTAATTTAAATTGTCTCTCTAATTTGAATGAATACACTTTAAATCCATTTACAAGGATCTATTGGAGGGCAAGTCTCATGCCAGCAGCCGCGTAATTCCAGCTCCAGTAGCGTCCACTAAAGCTGCTGCAGTTAAAAAGCTTTTATAAGGATCGAGCTCGGCTGTCCACCGCAAGGCATCCTACTGCCAGTCCCAGCCCCTATGCCTTGGAGTGCCTCCTGATGCTCTTCACTGAGTATCCCGTGGTCACGAAGCATTTCCTTTGAAAAAATTAAGTGTCCAAACTACAGGTGGTCTAGCTTGCTTAACAGCCAGGATAATCCGCTGACTAGCAGACACTGCTGCTAGGCACAAAGTATTTCCTGGGCTAGATGCAGTTAAAAATTTGTAATTAGATACTCTCGTTGGATGCTGAGAAAGCATTCCATAGAGTCTCCTGGCACGCCATATATGATTCTCTTAAAAAGCTTGGGGTAGGGGTCTAGGGGACCCTTTTATAGCCAAAATCACGGCCCTGTATCACAATACGTCACCTAGGCTGAAGATAAATGGAACTGTAGCACCCTGAGGGCTTGGTTGCTACAGAGGAATTGCACCTCACCCAGAGGTGTGATATCTCACTCTCAGGTAAGGATGGAGTGTGGATCAGGACCCGACACCTGCATGCATTACACCACATTGCCGTGGGGCAGGGCGACCAATATGCCTCTGAGATGGGCACGACAGTCCCTGTCCCTGGCTGGAGTGGAGGAGGGAACACTGAGGAAGGGGAACCCTGTAGTGCAGGAGCAGGGAGGAAGCAGTTCCTGGGTGCATTGAGAAGGGAGTATAAAAGGTGGGCACCATCTTAGTTCAGTGCAGAGATGTCTGAGCAGAAGTGGCAGGGAGCAGGGGCTCTGCATGAGCTCTGCTCCGGAGGCGGGCCTAGTAACAGAGGCCCAGGCCTGGAAGAGGGAGAAGGAAGGAAGAGGAGCGGAGAAGGCTCCAGGAACGAGGAATGAAGGGATCCCAGGGGCGCAGACGGGCGAGTCGCCACAGCACGCCCGAATCCACCTGCGTGGAGGGGTCAGGCCAAAGGGGGAGACCGGTCCCCGAAACTAGTGGAGGCAGGAAACGACCCTCAGCTAGAAACCGGAGGCTGTGATATTTTATGTGGCGCAGCCCCTCGCTACACCCGCTAGGAAGGCACCACATAGGGTCAGGGAAACTGGCGCCAAGTTTACCAAGAGGAGGCCCGAGGCAGCCGGACAGAAGGGTTGGTAAGAAAGGCCAGACAAAGGACACACAAAGGGGGTCCTGTGAAGCACTCCAAAGTTATCTGGGAGTTATCTGAGCCCCTCACCTGGGGAGCACAGTACGACGTGGGCAGCCGTTACCTGCAGACATGGTCTGGATAATAAGAACTGTGAGTAAAGGCCCTGGACTGCATCACTGACTCCGTGTCGTTACTGCTGCTGCCCTGCACCATCACCCCCATCCTCCGCATACACTGCCCTGAGGCTATACTCCTCCCGTGGGGAGTTATGCTACGCTCTGCTGCACCCACAACACCAGCCTCAGCGGTCTGCCCTGCAGCGGCGGTTCACTCTGACCGCAATCCACGGGTGGCGTAGTCAGACATTTAAACATCAAAACCACATAAATAGTTCCGCCACTGGTTTGACCACCCTGAGCCCGGGAACCGGGTCGCCGCCACGAAGACTACAACCACCAGCATCCACCAAAAAGGGTCCGGCTCCGGGTGTCCCAAGGCCCAGGGGGTGCATCAGAACATTTTCATCACCTTTCACAATCACCAATGGGACAAGGCAGGGATGTCCTCTGTCCCCTCTCTTATACATCCTAGTGACGGAGCACCTGCTCTCATCAATTCGCCATAACCCCAATATTAGGTGGATTGAGGTGGGAGGCACCGAGTACAAGTGCTCTCTATTTGCTGATGATGTCCTAGTATATATCACTCAATCACATATATCCATCCATGCTGTTATGGCTGAAATAGATCACTTTGTTACATGGTCAAATTTTAAAATCAATGCAGCGAAGTCTGAGGCCCTCGATGTCTCCCTTCCCAAATCCATATAGGATTCCATCCAGTCCAACTTTCCCTTTGCCTGGCCCTCACAGGGTATCAAATACTTAGGAATTCCTATTCATAGAGACCTCTCTCATCTATGTTATCTTAATTTTGGGCCCATTATTGAACAACTCCATACAGACCACGGTTGGCAAGTTAGAACTGTAAGATTCACTACGTGAACCACTGGTGTTTTGTGGAAAAGCACATGTACACTGTGTTCCAAATTATTATGCAAAAAGTGTTTAGGAGTGATAAGGGAAGAATTTGTTTGTTTGTCAGTTAATCTCATTGATGGTGATGTGTGTCAGGGCTCTTTGTATCACTGTAAGCAATTGCAGACACCTGTGCTAATTAGTTTGGCAGGTGTGTCCAATGAAATGCAAGACTACTTAAGAAGGCTGTCTCACATTATTAAGCAGCCTACATTTTCTGCCAAAATGGGAAAGAAAAAGGATGTGTCGGCTGCTGAGAAGCAACAAATTGTGGAGTGTTTAGGTCAAGGCATGACTACAATCAACATTGTGCGATGATCAGGATGAAGTGTCTTGGCAATCAAGAAGTATGTAGCTGATTCACAGTACACACGTGTGCGTGCTGATAAGGGCAAATTGAGGACTCTTTCCTACAGGCAATTACGTCAGGTTAAAAGAGCAGCGGCAAAAAAGCCTTGTCATAGCAGCAGACAAGTTTTTGAAGCTGCTGGTGCCTCCAACGTCCCCCGAACAACAAGATGCAGGGTCCTTCAGAGGTTTGCAGCTGTGCATACGCCATCCTGTCGACCTCCTCTATCCACTTCACACAAGCAGAAACGGCTCCAGTGGGCTAAACATTACATGAAGACTGATTTCAAAACTGTTTTGTTCACGGATGAGTGCCGTGCAGCGCTCGATGGTCCAGATGGATGGAGTGGAGGATGGCTGGTTGATGGACACCCCACGCAAACACGGCTACAGCGCCAACAAGGAGGTGGAGTAATGTTTTGGGCTGGAATCATGGGGAGAGAGATTGTCGGCCCCTTTAGGATCCCTGAAGGCGCTAAAGATGAACTCCATAATGTATGTGGATTTTCTCAAACAGCACTTCCTGCCATGGTTCAAGAAAAAGAACCATGTATTTCACAGCAAGATCATTTTTTTGCATGACAATGCACAATCTCATGCTGCACATAAAACATCTGCATCTCTGGCTGATATGGGCATAAAAGGGGACAAACTTATGGTGTGACCCCCATGCTCCCCTGACCTCTACCCCATTCAGAACCTCTGGAGCATCATCAAAAGGAGTGTCTATGATGGCGGGAGGCAGTTCACATCTAAGCAACACCTCTGGGAGGGTATTCTGTCCTCATGCAAAACAATTGAAGCAGAAACCATCCAAAACCTGACAAATTCAATGGACGAGAGAGTTCAGAAGCTCCTTTCGAACAAGGGGTCCTATGTGAAAATGTAACATCACCTAGAATAAAGTTTTGAGTTGAAAACTGTTTGATTTCAGTTTCTAATAACCTGCTAATGCTTATAATTTCAAAAATGACAATTTTTTTGGTCTTTATTAAAATGAAAAGGTTGATCAAAAAGTTTGGGGGATCTAAGAGTGTGGCAACCCAGTAGTCATGATTACTTCGAATTCTGACAATATGAGGGTCATGTTTCAGGTAGTGCAGCAAGAAGGCACTTATGTGTCTTGCGCATCTCGGAGCCCCAAAATTATTTTCCGGGCTAGATGCAGCTAAAAATTATTATTAATTTTAAATCTGGTGGAGCTTAGTATAGATGGCCTAATAGGATCAGTGCTGCACACTGCTACAAAGCCCAAATTATTTTCCAGCCAAGATACAGATAAACATGATTAGTAATTTTAAATCTGGTGGAGCTTATTATAGATGGCCTAATAGAATCAGTGCTGCACACTGCTACAAAGCCCAAATTATTTTCCAGGCAAGATACAGATAAACATGATTAGTAATTTGAAAGCTTAAAACGGTTGGTAGGGTGATTTTAACCAATCATCAAGCTTTTATTCTCCCCAGGATGACACAGGGGTAGAAAAGTCGTTTCGGATTCATGATTTGTTCATCTTTATGAACGTGAGTCTGTCTACATTATCAGTGGAGAGCCGCGTGCGCTTATCTGTCAGCACACCACCAGCAGCGCTGAACACACGTTCAGACAGAACGCTGGCTGCGGGGCATGACAAGATCTCCAAGGCGTAAGTGGCTAGCTCCGGACATTTATCCAGATTGGAAGCCCAAAAAGAGCAAGGGTCCAGTGACACAGTCATGGCTTCAATGTTTACTTGGAGATACTCCTATACCATCGTCTCTAGGCGTTGACTATGTGTCAGACTTCTTGTCTCCTGTGGCCTTGCAAAGGATGGGCTAAAAAAGTGGTGAAATGATTCCGCAAAATTGATGTTACCAGCAGATACTGTGGTTCTGTTACGGTTTGAGTGCTGAATACTTGACGGTCCCACGGTTGGCAAGTTGGAACTGTGAGATTCACTACGTGCACCACTGGTGTTTTGTGGAAAAGCACATGTAAGATTCTGCAACAGTCTCTGCTGATACTCCTGCATGCGTGCATCCCTTTCTATGGCAGGAATAATTTCGGCAAATTTACTTTTGTACCGGGGATCTAACAGTGTGGCAACCCAGTAGTCAGGATTATTTCTAATTCTCACAATTCGAGGGTCATGTTGCAGGTAGTGCAGCAAGAAGGCACTCATGTGTGTTGCGCATCCAGGAGCACCAAGTCCCTGTTGTGTTGGTGGCGAGGTAACAATCATGCTTCCTTCCTCTGTCCTCTCCCCCCAACCTCGCACAACAGAAATGTGATCAAGGTCTCCCTCATCTGATGAGTCTTCCATCAGTTCGTCCTCCACTTCTTCCTGGGCTCCTGCACCTTCCTCACTAGTTTGGCTGCTACCATGCGCCCTGGTAAAACCATCTCCCCCACCCTCACATGCCTGCCGCCTTGGTGCTGCCGACCGTCTGGACCTTGCAGGTGTTAGCCCTTCCGCATACAACTCCTCCTCCTCTACTTCCTCCACCTCCTCTTGTGCCACCACCTGACTCCGAATTCTGTTTAACATGTGCTCCAGCATGTAAATCACCGGAATAGTCATGCTGATAATGGCATCGTCAGCACTAAACATCTTCGTCGCCATTTCAAAACTGTGCAGAAGGGTGCATAGGTCCCTGATCTGAGACCACTCCTCCAGCGTGATTTGCCCCACCTCTGGATCTCGTTGGCCCAGGCTATACGTCAGAACGTATTGCACCAGGGCTTGTCGGTGCTGCCACAGTCGCTGCAACATGTGCAGAGTTGAATTCCACCGGGTAGGCACATCGCATTTTAGCCGGGGAAGTGGCAGGCCCAACGACTTCTGTAGAGATGTAAGTCGCTGAGCTGCGGGATGCGAACGGCGGAAGAGAGCACCCAGCGACCGTGCCCTCTGCAGAAGGCCATCTAGTCTGGGATAGTGGGCTAAAAATTGCTGGACAACCAGGTTCAACACGCGAGCCATACAAGGCACGTGTGTGACATTGCCCCGGCGAAGGGCCGCACCCAGGTTTGCAGCATTGTCGCACACGGCCTTCCCTGGTTTCAGGTCCAGTGGAGACAACCATTCATGAAATTGGTTCTCCAGAGCTGACCACAACTCCTCAGCTGTGTGACTCACATTTCCCAGACATTTCAAAATAAAAACCGCCTGATGATGTTGAGCCCTACTGCCAGAATAGTAAGGAGGTGTGCAGGATCCCTTCTGCGCAGTTAGAAAGCTTGTGGCATGACCAGACAGGCTTTGGGTGCAGGTGGAAGACCGAGAGGAGGTTGAGGAGGCAGAAGCAGTGGAGGAATTTTGACATAAAGAGGATTGACGCACAACTCGTGGGGACGGCAAGACTTGGACAGCAGTCCCTTGTCCTGCTGTCACCATAGTTACCCAGTGCCCAGTCAGCGACATGTAACGCCCCTGTCCATGCCTACTCGTCCAAGTGTCTGTGGTGAAATGCACCCTGTCACACACAGAGTTTCTCAAAGAAGCGGTGATGTTGTGTGCGACATGCTGGTGGAGCGCAGGCACACCTTTCTTTGAGAAGTAGTGCCGACTGGGCATCTGGTACTGGGGCACTGCGACGGACATAAGGTCTCGAAAATCCTCTGTGTCCACCAGGCGGAAAGACAGCATTTCTGTAGCCAAGAGCTTGCAGATGGTGAAATTCAACCTCTTAGCTTTCTCATGGCTAGGAGGAAATGGTCTTTTACTTGTCCACATCTGATTGACCGAGGGCTGGCTATTGTGCTTAGACGGGGTTGATAAGGGTGTCCCCGGCAAACTGCCGGTCTGTGAGGAAGATGCAGGCGGACATGTTAGGTTGCCTTGATCCAAAGGTGGTGCTATTGATGTCGGACAGCGCTCAACACCAGCTGGTGTTACCACCTCCAAAGAAAATGATGACCTGCCAATCACGCTGGCTGTTGCGGGTAAAGAGGTGGCAGGTCTGCGCCCCAAAACAGGTGTGACTGCTGTCCCCCCAGTCACAGAGGATGAAGAGGCCGCGGATGCACAAGATATGGCAGACGGTGGTTGGCCCGGCCGGCTAGGCCGCATTGTAGCACACTGAGCTTCCCACTGCAACTTATGCTTCATGTCCATATGCCGGTTCATGCATGAAGTACTCAAACTATGTATTTTTTGGCCTCTACTTAGCTTTTGCTGACAAATGTTACAGATAACACGAGTTGGGTCATCTTTATCGATCTGAAAAAATGCCCAGGCTATGCAAGGCTTAGCACCCATGCGACCTGAAGAGCCATCACGACTTGTGGTGAGAGGCAGAGTTGTGTTTGAGGATGCAGTTGTTGACGTGCTTCCAGTACTACGTCTCTGTCCAGGAAGGCGCAACCTGACCTCGTCGTCACTAGCATCTTCCTCCACCTCCTCTGCTGACCTCATCTCTTGGCTGACTGTGGGTTGACAGTAAGTGGGATCTCCGACCTCATCATCATCACCCTGTGCGTTATCACACCCGTCGTCCTCAGAGCCAACCTGTTCCTGCCCTGACAAAAAACTAAAGTTGTCGCTCCAATCAGGTATTTGAGTCTCATCATCGTCTTCCTCATTGTCTCCACCAACAGAAGTTACAGTTTGGGAATGAGGGTCTACATTATGGTCAGAACCTTCTGCGTCTGGTCCTGGATCCGACTCATAAAGATTCTGGGCATCAGTGCAGATCATTTCCTCGTCTGGATTCACAGAAGCGCTGGAGTCGACCTCTGATTCCCAGGCTATAGTATGAGTAAACAGCTCTGCAGACTCAACCATCTGTTCTACCTCATACTCAGACGGGCAGCTGGAGATTTGGTAGCTGTGAGGAAGCAAGTGCGATTGGGGTGACACCTTTGAGGACTGGAGTATTTGTGATGTTGAAGTTGATGTGGAGGAGAGCCCACTTAAAGGAGCACTTCATATCCGTTGAAGCACCTGCTGTTTTTGTGCCTCATCTGGAATTTGTAGCGATTGGCGTGGCCGTAAGAATGGGATCTTATCACATTGTCTGCTGAAAGAAGTAGACATTTTAGTTTGGCTGGAAGATGGTCTTTCTTCTGCAGATGTTACTGTTGCTTTAACACCTACCCCACGGACACAACCTTTTTTCCCCTTCCCAACACGCCTATTCCCCTTTCCACCAGCAGCAGGCCTTTTTCCACTCATTTTGGTGGTTAACTAATTCACAACTCTGGAGTTGTTTGCACAAAAAAACAATGGATGGGAACCGAGCAGAGCTGAGTGGCCAAACTGTGGTATTAGGCCAAAACTATTGGCTGGGTTAGATGGAGAAAAAAATTATATTCGATTTGCAACCTGATGGAGGTCAGTATAGATGGACTAATAGAACAAGTCCCACACACAGCTAGAAGCCCAAATATTTTTTCAGAGGTAGATGCAGAAAAAAAATATATTCAGTTTGCAACCTGATGGAGGTGAGTATAGATGGACTAATAGAGAAAGTCCCACACACTGCTAGAAGGCCAAATATTATTTCAGAGCTAGATGCAGACAAAAAATTATTTTGAATTTGCAACCTGATGGAGGTCAGTATAGGTGGACTAATAGAACTAGTCCCACACACTGCTAGAAGGCCAAATATTTTTTCAGAGCTAGATGGAGAAAAAAATTATATTCAGTTTGCAACCTGATGGAGGTCAGTATAGATGGACTAATAGAACAAGTCCCACACACAGCTAGAAGCCCAAATATTTTTTCAGAGGTAGATGCAGATAAAAATTATTTTTAATTTGCAACCTGATGGAGGTCAGTATAGATGGACTAATAGAGAAAGTCCCACACACTGCTAGAAGGCCAAATATTTTTTCAGAGGTAGATGCAGAAAAAATTATATTCAGTTTGCAACCTGATGGAGGTCTGTATAGATGGATTAATAGAACAAGTCCCACACACAGCTAGAAACCCAATATTTTTTCAGAGGTAGATGCAGAAAAAAAATTATTTTTAGTTTGCAACCTGATGGAGGTCAGTATAGATGGACTAATAGAGAAAGTCCCACACACTGCTAGAAGGCCAAATATTTTTTCAGAGCTAGATGCAGAAAAAATTATATTCAGTTTGCAACCTGATGGAGGTCAGTATAGATGGACTAATAGAACAAGTCCCACACACAGCTAGAAGCCCAAATATTTTTTCAGAGGTAGATGCAGATAAAAAATATTTTTAATTTGCAACCTGATGGAGGTCAGTATAGGTGGACTAATAGAGAAAGTCCCACACACTGCTAGAAGGCCAAATATTTTTTCAGAGCTAGATGCAGATAAAAATTATTTTTAATTTGCAACCTGATGGAGGTCAGTATAGATGGACTAATAGAGAAAGTCCCACACACTGCTAGAAGGCCAAATATTTTTTCAGAGCTAGATGCAGAAAAAAATTATATTCAGTTTGCAACCTGATGGAGGTCAGTATAGATGGACTAATAGAACAAGTCCCACACACAGCTAGAAGCCCAAATATTTTTTCAGAGGTAGATGCAGATAAAAATTATTTTTAATTTGCAACCTGATGGAGGTCAGTATAGATGGACTAATAGAGAAAGTCCCACACACTGCTAGAAGGCCAAATATTTTTTCAGAGCTAGATGCAGAATAAAATTATATTCAGTTTGCAACCTGATGGAGGTCAGTATAGATGGACTAATAGAACAAGTCCCACACACTGCTAGAAGCCCAAATATTTTTTCAGAGCTAGATGCAGAAAAAAATATTTTTAATTTGCAACCTGATGGAGGTCAGTATAGATGGACTAATAGAGAAAGTCTCACACACTGCTACAAGGCCAAATATTTTTTCAGAGCTAGATGCAGAAAAAAATTATATTGTTTGCAACCTGATGGAGGTCAGTATAGATGGACTAATAGAACAAGTCCCACACACTGCTAGAAGCCCAAATATTTTTTCAGAGCTAGATGCAGAAAAAAATTATATTCAATTTGCAACCTGATGGAGGTCAGTATAGATGGACTAATAGAATGATGCTATGCCCAAAAGATTTTACTTCACTAGGTGCAGTAAAAAAATTGGTATTCTATACACAGGTGGTATATCTTGCAACACAGATAGGCTACTCCACTGACTAACACACTCTGCAATAGGCCAAAAAGGATTAGCTTTGTTAGATTCAGCCAAATGCTGTGAAAAAAAACTTGCACAGCACTGGCACAGACCTGCCTGGCAAAAACTGATAGGAACTGATGTAACCTAGTACTGAAAAGGATTGCAATTACAATTAGTCTTTACTCCCACAATCTATCTATTTAAGAGCACAGACCTGCCTGATAAAAGTCGTAGAAAATGCTGTAACCTAGTCCTTAAAAGGACTGCAATCACAACTATTCCCTACTCCCAAGCTATCTGTAGATTTGTGCGAAAATTGGCTTGAAATTAACAAGGTATAGCGCACACAGCAACAGCGGTGCCGTCTAACATGCAGCTGCAGCAGTGAGAAAATGGTGGCGACGGGGAAAATGGCTTGGTCTTATAGGGCAAGGACATGTGACATACACTGCCAATGACACATGCCCTTGCTTGTGTGAAAAACAGCAGTTCGCTCCGTGTGTGCGCTGCTGATAGGCTGACAGACTGCACCTCCCCACTGCAAATGCGGGAAAGAGAAAAAAAAATGGAGATCTTCATTATTCCTGCAGAGATCCATCCCCTGCCCCTCCCCCCACCCCGCTGTACACTCAAACTGCGTATTAACATTAATTTTCATCATTACTGAGAAAAAATCCAGTTATGATTTTGGTGCACGAACAGTTATCGAACATAACCTCGAACAGCCGAATTTTTCTCAAATCGTTCGTGTTCGCCGAACGGCTCGAACACCGCCCAAAACAGCTCGAATTTGAGATTGGCGAACAGTTCGAGTAGAACAATGCTCATCTCTAGTTATGTCTTCTCTCCTCAGGGGCTGAACATGGAATCTGGTAAGATTCAGGCAATCCTTGACTGGCCAGTACCCAGGAACGTTAAAGAGGTCCAACGTTTTATTGGTTTTGCAAATTTCTATAGACGTTTTATTAGAAATTTTTCTGACATTGTCAGTCCCATTACTTCCTTGACAAAGAAGGAAAAGCCCTTTAAGTGGTCATCACAGGCTCAAGAGGCTTTTGATCGACTTAATATTTGTTTCACCTCAGCATCGCTGTTGATCCACCCAGACCCAGCACTTCCTTTCATTGTGGAGGTGGACGCTTCTGATAATGCTTTAGGGGCCATTCTCTCCCAAAGAACTGGAGAGAAGACTCTGCTACACCCTTGTGCTTTCTTTTCCCGTAGACTTACTTCAACTGAGAAAAACTACGATGTGGGAGACAAGGAACTGCTAGCTATTATTGTAGCTTTCAAAGAATGGAGGCATGATCCGCAAGGAGCCACACAACAGATCATAGTGCTGACTGACCATCACAATTTGGAGTTTCTCAGATCCGCTAGATGTCTTTCTCCTCGTCAGGCTCGTTGGAACCTTTTTTTAAAATCAATTTAATTTTGTTATTTCGTACCGTCCAGGTTCTCGTAATGGGAAGGCTGATGCTTTATCCCAAATCCATGCTGCGGATTCCGTAACTGGAGCCCCGTCCAAGACCATTCTATCCGATGCCAACTTCATCGGAGTTATCCATGATCAAGACTTGTGGAAGGAGTTCAAGGAGGCCTATGACGGTGATGTATTTCTGGCCAATCCACCTGTTGATATTAATCTTGTCCTTAAGGGTGGCATGTGGTTCAGGGATCGACGTATCTACGTACCTGAGGCCGTTCGTCTGCAGATCCTTAAGTTGGTCCATGACTCCAAGGAGTCTGGTCACAGGGGGGTACAGAAGACACAAGAGTTCCTAAGCCGATTTTTCTGGTGGCCGACTTGCCTGAAGGACACTAAGGACTATGTTCACTCTTGCGAGGTATGTGCTCGTTATAAGACTCCTCGTATGTCACCTACTGGTCTTCTTCAACCATTACCTGTTCCGTCCCGCCCATGGGGGTCTATCTCAATGGACTTCATTGTGGAGCTGCCTACATCAGGTGGCATGAATACAATCCTGGTGGTAGTGGATCGCCTGACTAAAGCTGCTCATTTTGTTCCTTGCCCCGGTCTTCCCTCAGCTAAGGATACAGTGAACTTGGTTATACAGAATGTTTTTCGGCTGCATGGGGTCCCGGATGAAATCATCTCTGACCGTGGAGTGCAGTTTACCTCAAGATTCTGGAAGGAGTTTTGCTCTGCACTCAATATTAATGTCTGTCTTTCTTCCGCTTTTCACCCCCAGACGAATGGTCAAACCGAGCGTACCAACCAGACCTTGGAACAATATCTACGATGCTATGTCAGCCATCTTCAGGATGATTGGTTGGAGTTACTTCCATTAGCTGAATTCTCATATAACAATTCTCAGAGTGCCTCCACTAAATTCACACCTTTCTTTGCCAATCTGGGTTACCATCCGAGTATCTTACCTAGGTCTCAGATGAATGCTCTGGTTCCAGCTGTAGAGGAGAGACTGACTGCGATGAGGCAAAATCTGGAGGTTCTGAAGGAATCTTTGACCTCAGCTCAGGAACGTTACAAGAAATCGGCTGATAGATTTCGTAAACCGGCACCCATGTTCAAGGTAGGAGATTCCGTGTGGTTATCCACTAAAAATTTGAAGTTGAACGTTCCTTCACAGAAACTTGGACAGAAATTCATCGGCCCTTTCAAGATCAACGGTATTGTGAGCTCTGTGGCCTGCCGTCTGAAGTTTCCTAGGACTATGAAGGTACACCCAGCTTTCCATGTTTCTTTACTAAAGTCTGTAACTCCTAATACCTTCCAGGGACGTGTTGTGCCTCCCCCGCAGCCTGTGGTGATTGATGGGCAGGAACAATTTGTGGTGGAAGAGATTATTGATTCTAGGTTTCGCAGGAATCGGCTCCAATATCTCATAAGATGGCAAGGGTATCTCCCTGAAGAAGACTCTTGGGAACCTGTGGAAAACATCAATGCCCAACAGAAGATTTCTCGTTTCCATCAGAGACTTCCTGAGAAACCGGGTCCAGGATCGTCCTGAGGCCGCTTCTAAGGAGGGAGTAATGTCAGGACTGCAAATATTTTTAATTACATTTTGGCCCTTTTTGCCCTCTTTCAAGATGGTGTCTTTTGTCTCATGTGCCCCTTGTCTTCCTGCTTTATAACTCCACCCCAGCCTCTAATCAGTGCTAGAGTATTCTGCCTGTGATCTGCTCCAGGTGGTTTCCTAGTTTCCTGCTCTGCCCTGCAGACTTGTTTGGATCTTCTGTTACCTGCTCTCAGAGACTCTGCTGCATTCAGTTGTTACCAGTATTCCTCCTTCTCCTGGCTGCTCCTGCTGCTACCTCTGAGCCTCAGTCTTCACCTGCATTCTGCTAACAAGTAAGCTTGTTTCTGCTCTGACTCACCTGCTTTAGATAGCTGCAGAGCACAGGACTGTGCTGCACTATTAGGGACTTCCTACCCAGGCCTCCCTGGATTATCTAAATATTGTATGGACTTCCTTCCACGGACTTGATAAGGACTTCCTTGTTTTCTAGCATCCTCTAGTGTGAACTGTGCTTTACAGATTGCTTTGCTGATTACATTTAGAGCACGAGACTGTGCTGCATTATCTGGGACTTCCTACCCAGGCCTCCCTGGATTATATAATATATATTGTTTGGACTTGATAAAGACTTCCTTGTTTTCTAGCATCCTCTAGTGTGAACAGTGCTTTACAAACTGCTCTGCTTATTGCATTTTCCCCTGAGTGTTTATGGACTTTGCGTTTTCGTCTGCACTTGTTTAAAACACCGTGTGTTTATAATATACACTTTGACACGTATAAGTTGTGTTCTGTTGTATCTTTGTTCCACGCAAAAAGACTCCTGTGGTATCCATTATAATTATTACAGTGAGTATTAGTGTTGTTATTTTACTGGGGGAAAATATGCTGATCGAGAAGGGGTTGTGTGACTCCCCATGAGGAAGCAGTCGTTGGTGGCTGCGAAACGCACGTCGGGGCACGCCATTGTGCTCCCATAACCACTGGCGTCCATGTGGCCCCTTACTTGGTAAGACCAATGATGATCTACCTGACTTGCAATAGATATCTCTCTTTTGATATGTATCAATATTTGTGTAGCACATGGGTAATATACTAGGCTTAGCTTGAAACTACCTATTCCATTTAAATTAGTAATTAATACATTTATTCTAAGACTGACCCAAATACTTGCTCTTTAATGTGGCTAGGCTATACTCCTCCCTACCTATTCTAGTGGAACATATGAGCTCTAGCTATATATAGGACTATTGGCCTTAACACCAATGGTTATTGCTGCTATCCCTATGCACCTTATCTTTATCACTGTCTGTATACTTTTATATTGATTAATGATGTAATAAAATTCATTTTTTATGCTGTTAAAACTCTCTTTTCTCATTGAGTATGTGCATTATGAGTCGGCACTTTTTGGCGTCTGTGGGAAGTACCTTCTCCCACACACGCCAATATAGCTATAGAAGGCTTGTATTATCAGTATTATGGGGTTGTGTGAGTAGTGGACACCCTCTTTAAAATACAGGGAGTGTAATATTAACTGAGGGCAGTGTAAAACTAAGCTCTCCATCTTTGTCCTGAAAACTGCAGACATACACTAAGCCGGTCATACACATTTCACTTTTGACAATTAGCCCTTAGATTGTTGGTGTGACTAGCCGAACATCTAATTTGTAAGTGTCTGGCAGTGTCTTACTCCACTCTTCCCATTTAAAAACATGCCCAACAAAACCAAGCTTGCATGAGCATGGATGGATCAAGAGGGATGGTTATCCATGCTACAAGCGCATAGTGTATGGCCTCATTAAATTCTGTACGTCTAAAGGTTGTATGTTACTGATCGGATGTATCACATACAGTAGCTTCCCTTTTGCATTATATGAACATCTATGGAGTAACAGTCGATACTTTTTGAAAGGAGTAATTCCAATAATTAATATATGAAAATATTGTCATTTTTCCATGTATTAGTTAAGGTTCACCCGAGGTAGCACTGAATAGTTTAAGTAATGCTACTTCTATCTGAATAGGACTTTATTCAGTGCTACCTCTGGTGAACCTTAACTAATACATTGCACAAACGCCAATATTCTTAAATATGAATTATCTGTATTTTGTAATATGTTGTATAACATTCTCTCCTAACTTCAATGAGAAGAATATTTAGTTTCATCATCCACCTCCAGGCCACTTTGTTCTTGTTCCTTTCCTCTCCTTTTGTTCTTGATTTCTGTCACTTTCCGTTTTAGCATGTCTTGCAGTTTCCTTTTGTTTCACTCTACTTTCATTGCAAGTCCCTTAAGTTATTTCCCTGGCACTTCAGTAACAAATAACATATCTAAAGTGCGCCCTGAAACATTCCCATTGTAATATGGAAGCGGAAAAAGTATTTTCGAGCTGCTGTAAATACATAAGCGAGTTTACGCGCTTAATATTCTGCTTTTGTGAAAAGATATCGGGGAGTGTTTGAACTAAAAGCTGTGTGCCTAATCTGACATCTGCTTTCATTATTAAATTATAATTATATAGAAAATGTAGATAATGTTATGTCAATCACATTTAACCTTCTCTGATCTCCCATGATTCCTTGCACTAAATACTCAAGGCCAGGTCCTTGCTGACTGCTTGATAACTGAATGAATGATTATCCTACTTGTTAATAGACAATGATATAGAAAATGCATCAGTATGTACGGAATATTAATTAGGAGCTGCAGACGGGGTGATAACGCTACAAGATGCTAACATCCTCCGCTCAGAAGACAGCCTGTCCTAGTCACGGCTAGACCCACACAGTACTGAGACATCGGTGAGGGAATGTAGAACTTCACTCCCAGTGGCTTATTTTTTTTTTACATTAAAATGACAAAGATACTAAATTCTAGCCAATCCTAATGAAGAAATATTAGAATGTTAAAATGATGAGGTGTCTTTTGAACATCAATGATGAAAAACTTGAAAGTGTATAAATCCTTCATTTTCCATTGTAGTTAGTTCTAAACATTTCCTATCATGTAAGTGTTCTAAACCAGAGCAAATAGATGATCAAATCTATTAAAATGTAAATTTGCTACGTCACAAACTGTTCCTAAAAATGTGATAAATCGTAGAGACTCCAAGTGCCTTGAAATGAAGTGTACAACACTCTTTTGTCTCCTAGGACTGTATCCAACCCCTTTTAATCTCTTTAGCGCAAACACAGCTTTAGTAATATCAATGTGAACTCATCCATAGAAATGAGTACTAACACAGTAGCGACAGCCCATTTAACTCTTTACCGACATCTGCCCTACATGTGCGGCACAAGTTGGAAGTGGGTATATGGAGCGGGCTCATTGGGTGAGCCCGCCCCATACCCGACGGATCATGGCTGTGTATTAGAGGCTGGATCTGCCTCTAGCAATTGCTCAGAGGTTCGTTCGTGATTGTTAACTTGTTAAATGCTGCTGTCTAACTCTTATTGTGGCATTTAACATGTGCTGGCATGACAGCATCATTCCATGTGGCCATCGGAGCACCCGTAACGTGATTGCAGGTTGCCGATGGATTGCTATGTCAGCTGGGAGTCTGCTGAAGACTTTTTTTGGTCAATGGAGCTGTGTCAGGGCTTATTTTTTGCAGAACAAGACCACATTCTTATTTTTACTATTTTGGGATAGATGCAACATTTTGTTAACTTGCTACAGCATCTTTGGTGGAATGGCAGCAAGCAACTTAATTTTAGCGTTCTTTATTTTTTTTTGTTTACAGTGTTTACCGACTGGGTTAATTATTTTTATATTTTGATCGTTCAGACTTTTCTGAACACAGCAATAACACATATGTGCATTTATACATACATACTGTATGTATATATATATATATATATATATATATATACATATATATATATATACATTTTTAATTGGGCAAGAGGGGGGTGATTTGAAGTTTTATGTTTTTTTAATATTTTTTAAAACATTTTTTTTACATCTCTGTAAACAGCACAAACAATCAGAAAACCGCAGCTTCAAGTCCCCTAAGGGGACTAAGAAGAACAGTGAAAAGTAAAAAAAAAAAAGTAAAAGATCAGATCACTCCCTTTTGTCCTATTAAAAATAAAGATATTATAAAAAGTAAAGAATACACATATGTGCTATCATCACATTCAGAAAAGTCCGATCTATCAAAATATAAAAATAATTGACCTGATAGGTAAACACTTCAAATAAAAAAAAAAAACAATAACGCCAAATTACATTATTTGGTTGCTGCAATTCCACAATAAATGCTGTAGCAAGCGATCAAAATGTCCCATCTATCCCAAAACAGTATCAATAAAAATGACGCCTTGTTTTTTAAAAAGTAAGCGCTCAATACCTCCATTGACCAAAAAATAAAAACATTACGGGTCTTGGAAAATGGCGATACAACCCCCCAAATTTTTTTTGCAAACTTCAGATTTTTCTTTCACCACTAAAATAATAAAAAAACTGAATGTGTTAGTTATCGCTGTAATCATACTAATGAGCAGAATCAGATTGTAAAGTTATTTTTATCACAAAATTTACACCATAAAAACAATTCCCCAAAACAATGTCAGAATTGCATTTTTTCACAATTTCTCCCCACTTGGAATTTCTTACCCGTTTTCCACTACATTATGCGGTAATAGGAATCGTGTCATCCTGAAAAAACAAGCCCTCATATGCCTTTGTGAATCGAAAAATAAAAGAGTTATGGTTCTGGGAAAAAGGTGAGGAAAAAATGAAAATGCAAAAACGGAAATTGGCCCTTCGTGAAGAGGTCAATAATACAGTAAACTGACAGACTTTTAATTGTTTTTTTTAATTAAAACTTCTAAACATTATTCTTCTTAGTTTGTCATTTGTGATCAGGCAGGCCATTCTGAGTAGAACCCTAACTTAAACTGATTGTGTCGCTCTAAGAGGTAACATCATCCTGCTGTGAATGAGGTGCCATATATTCCATAACAACACCCAGTAATATGCTTGCTGGCGGTAAAGGAGGCCAATTGTGGCCTGCATTTGGTAATACTAGTGCATGGATGGCTGGTGCCAGTTGAGGCGATTCTTTTGCTAGTGGCTCCTACATTCTTAGCTGTGATATGTTATTTTTTTCTTTTACACTACTCCATCCATTCTCGTTGCCATTTTTTCTTTTACTATACATTTTGTACAAAACAATTTAATTAACTTTTGAGAATCTTTCAATCCCAGTTATTGAATCCTTGCCAAAGGATGTATAAAGGTGGCAGGCTGCAGTATCTTCTACAGTTTTCAAATTGGACTACTAAAACAGTTGTGCAAAAACAAAGTCACAGTTATATGTCTACATTTGTTTTAATCTTTTTTTTCTGTTTTTACAATAAAATTTAATCCATTTTCCAAAAATGACAATATCAGAAATGCTATGTTGGTACATAACCAAAAATTCAACACCTGCAACCAGGCGCTAACTTGGTGTAACATGGATCTAAAGTTTGACTAGCAAAACAGATATTCCCCCCCCAAAAAAATATTTGTGTGGTAGACAGTTGTACTTAATTGTTTGGATTTTAGGGAATTTTCTTTTGTATTGGAAAAAAACGCAAATCGAATAGTACCTGGAAATTTCATGAAATTCAACACAAATTCTATTGACATTGAATCAATTTGACCATTTATACCTGAGACACATTATTACTTAAATGGTTGTCTAGGACTGAGATATTGATGGCAGATCCGAAGAATGGGCCATCGATATCAAATTTGTGGGGATTCAACACTCAAAACCCACATCAATCAGCTGATACATAGTGCCACAGCTACCGGGAGTACACTGTGTATGGATTTAGGCACCACAGCTTTTTCCACCATGTTTTTTTTGTCTGGATGAAGAAGTCTGTAGTACTTCGAAACGCGTTGACTGAATAAAGAAGAACCGCTAATACTGCCTGTCTGGACTTGGATCTATTGTAAGCGCAGCAGCGCAGATTATCCATAATTCCTCCTTATCTGTGTTTCCTTGGTCTGATGGCCCATTGGACCTGCAGCAGCTGGATTGACGTCTTTGGAATGTTGTGTGTACACAACCAAATCAGGTTAGCATAACCTTGGTTTAAACATCCTTATCTCCCCCGGATAAGACCCTATTGCACTGTTTTTCTCCTCCTAGTTTCGCATTTTGATTAGGGCAGATTTCCTCAATTTAAGAGCAAGATTTAATTACCATTAATTAAATACAATGTGTCTCTAATTTGCTGGGAAGAGGTTAAAAAATAAAAAACACTTATATGCACCTCTACACAGTCTTCTTCACTCCTGTCCTGCCACAACCACTGCTCTTTCTTCCAACAGACTCCTCCCTTCTCCTTGCCAGCCTTCCATCCATCAAGGCTTCTGGCAAGGCCTATATCTATTTACTAGCCCCAGTGGCCACATTGGCATTGTACGCATCAAATCTATGATGGAGAGAAGGAAGATTGGAGTGGAGGAAAAGGAAGGGGATTCGATTACTCTAGACTTAATTCGTTCATCTCTAGTTGCAATTGCTACTTTCTGATCTCTTGCAGTGATTCACTTGGCGAGTGCTTGTGTTAGGGTAAAAGAGGCAGTGTTCTTTGCAATTGTAAATGGGACTACACAAAATTTGAGGTGTTCCAGCTTTTTCGGTAAATTAATATCACAGTTTTTTCTTACAGATACTTGTGGTGTACGCTGTGCCGTGGTTTGCCGATACACAGGTATGTCATTGTACATTTAGAGACACTGTTTGCTATTGATTCCATTCCCTCTCATCTTTCTTACACCCTATGGACTGTTGTTTCCAGCATGGACGTAATTGGGGATAAGGGCTATGCACACATCTGTGAGGTATTTTTCTGAGCATACATATATTGATTTATATAGCTAGTCCTTTAATTAGAGGTTACATTTAAATCCTTACCAGTGTGTGGTGCATTAACCTGTCCCCTCTTCTCTCTGTGTCTGGTGACATGAGTCCGGACTCATATAATGTATATATTACCCTTTTCATCATTCACTTATGTATCATGGAGTAGTGGAGTGAGATCTAGGCACTTTGGTATAGAATAGATTACTATATATAATTTGCCTGTTTTCTGTGCTTTCAAAATGTAGAGTATGCATTATTATTTACAAATGTAGTACATGTCACGTGCTGTGCACGTACTTCTCCTTTGTATGGTGTACCATTGTTTCTATATTTAATAAAGGTATTTTATTCATCCTTAGCCACTATTCAATTGTTTTCTATTAATTTAGGGACCGTATGTTCGGTTGTTCTCTTTTCTCATGTACCCTTACCGAATGGTCTGCCATTCTATGGTCCTTTGTGCTGACTTCCATAATTTGGATTTCATGCCGGAGACTGGATTCCAATACACTTTCATACCTGGATAGTTTTCAAGTGGTTTTATCTTCTTAGGGTAAAAGAGGCATTGTTCTTTGTAATTGTAAATGAGACTACCCAAAATTTGAGGTGTTCCTGCTTTTTTGGTAAATGAATATCACAGTTTTTTCTTACAGATACTTATGGATCTACAGTGCAGGCCAAAAGTATTGGCACCCCTGCAATTCTGTTAGATAATACTCAGTTTCTTCCTGAAAATGATTGCAATCACAAATTCTTTGGTATTATTCTCTTCATTTAGTTTGCTTGCAAGGAAAAAACACAAAAGAGAATGAAGCAACAATCAAATCATTGATCATTTCACACAAAACTCCAAAAAAGGGCCGGACAAAAGTATTGGCACCCTCAGCCTAATACTTGGTTGCACAACCTTTAGCCAAAATAACTGCGAACAACCGCTTCCTCTAACCATCAATGAGTTTCTTACAATGCTCTGCTGGAATTGTAGACCATTCTTCTTTGGCAAACTGCTCCAGGTCCCTGATATTTGAAGGGTGCCTTCTCCAAACTGCCATTTTGAGATCTCTCCATGGGTGTTCTATGAGATTCAGGTCTGGACTCATTGCTGGCCACCTTAGAAGTCTCCAGTGCTTTCTCTCAAACCATTTTATAGTGCTTTTGGAAGTGTGCTTTGGGTCATTGTCCTGCTGGAAGACCCATGACCTCTGAGGGAGACCCAGCTTTCTCACACTGGGCCCTACATTATGCTGCAAAATTTGTGGGTAGTCTTCAGACTTCATAATGCCATGCACACGGTCAAGCAGTCCAGTGCCAGAGGCAGCAAAGCAACCCCAAAACATCAAGGAACCTCCGCTATGTTTGACTGTAGGGACCGTGTTCTTTTCTTTGAATGCCTCTTTTTTTTCCTCTACACTCTATGTTGATGCTTTTTCCCAAAAAGCTCTACTTTTGTCTCATCTGACCAGAGAACATTCTTCCAAAACGTTTTTGGCTTTATCAGGTAAGTTTTGGCAAACTCCAGCCTGGCTTTTTTATGTCTCGGGGTAAGAAGTGGGGTCTTCCTGGGTATCCTACCATACAGTCCCTTTTCATTCAGACGCCGACGGATAGCACGGGTTGACACTGTTGTACCCTCGGACTGCAGGGCAGCTTGAACTTGTTTGGATGTTAGTCGAGGTTCTTTATCCACCATCCGCACAATCTTGCGTTGAAATCTCTCGTCAATTTTTCTTTTCCGTCCACATCTAGGGAGGTTAGCCACAGTGCCATGGGCTTTAAACTTCTTGATGACATTACGCACGGAAGACACAGGAACATTCAGGTCTTTGGAGATGGACTTGTAGCCTTAAGATTGCTCATGCTTCCTCACAATTTGGTTTCTCAAGTCCTCAGACAGTTCTTTGGTCTTCTTTCTTTTCTCCATGCTCAATGTGGTACACACAAGGACACAGGACAGAGGTTGAGTCAACTTTAATCCATGTTAACTGGCTGCAAGTGTGATTTAGTTATTGCCATCACCTGTTAGGTGCCACAGGTAAGTTACAGGTGCTGTTAATTACACGAATTAGAGAAGCATCACATGATTTTTCAAAGGGTGCCAATACTTTTGTCCACCCCCTTTTTTAGGTTTGGTGTGGAATTATATCCAATTTGGCTTTAGGACAATTCTTTTTATGTTTTTTTCATTGAAGACAAATTAAATGAAGAGAATAATACCAAAGAATTTGTGATTGCAATCATTTTCAGGAAGAAACTGAGTATTATCTGACAGAATTGCAGGGGTGCCAATACTTTTGGCCAGCACTGTATGTATAGGAACATGAAAGTAAATCTGGAGGATTCTGTGAGAAACCAATTTTGGCGTGCATTGCGAAATGGTGTCTCACTTATGTGCAATGGGGTATGTTCACACGACCACATCCAAAATTGTATTAACAGATGGCTCATGATGTTTTTTTTTTGTATTTCATTTTTTCTTATTCCAACAGACCTTACAGGGATCTGTCCAGTCTAATCTCCAGACAGCATGTTATAGAGCAGGGGGAGTTGAGATTATTATATAGTTTTGCAGGAAAATATTCAGTATAACCAGTGTTTTATTCATTTAAACTTCTGCTCTTTTTGGAATTTTTGGTCCAGTGGGTGGTCCTATCAGTACAGGTCTATATTGCACATAACCAGAGTAATAAAAAAAACTTATAAGAATTAGCTTTTAATAATTGTAATAACTTATTTAAAAAGCAAAGCATACTCAATCACCCAAACAAAGCAGTAAAGGAGTCCACTAGGTTATGTTAATAATCATTGTCAGAGGGGACACATCATATTTATATATAAAAAAAAACATTTATAGAAAATTCTAAGGGAGATAGATAACATCTTTATTAGTGTTGAGCGAGCACTAAAATGCTCAGGTGCTCGAAGCTCGGGCTGAGCTCACCGTGATACTCGGGTGCTTGACCCGAGTAACGAGCCTAATGTTAGTCTATGGGTGACCCGATAGTGACAGTGCTCAAATGACATGGGGACAGCATGGGGATCACCCCAGGAAGCATTTCTGACCCCCAGGTCACTGCTGTCAACAACGTGGTCAGAGGTATTAAGCCACTTTTACGGGCTCACAATAAAACGTTCAAAAACGAAACTGAAAGTGCTTTCCTGTGAAATATGTTAAGGAACATCCTTTCCAGGGTAAAGACTTGTGTGTAAGGTAAAATAAATAACCAAAACAAAAAATACTCCTCCACACCTTGGGCTATGTTCACAAGTAGCATTTTTTATGCGTTTTTGCAGTTTTGTATTGCTTTCAACAGTGACAAATGCATTCACCGGGAAATGTCATTTTAACATTTTACAACCTTATCTGGCCATGTGCTGTGTGACACATGCATACAGTGCTGAAAAGACATGGGAACAGCATGGGGAAGACCTCTGGAAGCATCTCTGACACCCAGGTCACTGCCTAATAGTGTGCCCATCAGAATTGATTCTTGCCGCATCAGACTTGCAAGTCCTTGTCCCAGGGCAATGTTCAATTGTACCTCCCCCATTCCTTTCAATGCAAACACAAGTATGCAGCCTGCCACCCACCCACCCCCAGGCTGCAATACCATACTGCTTGCTTGCCCTTGAAATTGTGCCTTTTAGGCATGTGGAGGCGGAATCTGGCCACCACGTCATGGCTGCATCGGCGGCCTGGTATCCATACTCAGTCCTCAGCCGCCCGGCGGCCGGGTGTCCTCGCTTGGTCCCCAGCCGCCAGGGGGCGGCCAGGTGTCCATACTCCATCCCAGCCGCCCAGCGGCTGGGTGCCCACACACGGTCCCCAGCCGCCCCTATTTGAAGGACAGCCTAACCACAAACACGTGAACAAGTGAATGTGTCAAGGGATGGTCCATCTGACTGACGCCATCACACTGAGTTAATATTGTGGAAGCCGGGACACAGTTGGACACTGGGATGCAACACATCCTCCAGACATAGAGGATTGCGGGTCCTGGGTCAATCAGGCTTCAACACAAAGTTCAGAAGGTAGACAGCAGCAGTGGTCGGCCTCCCACACAACGAGTAAATTATTCATGATCATGAGGCCATCCATCTCCTTAGCTTTCTGTTCCTTGGAATGCAAGCGCATGTATGTAGTAGGCTAGGCCTGAGGTGGTCAGCGTTTTGGCGCATATCCTACCTCCTCTGAGGATTGCTGGATGTTTTCCTGCTACTATCCCAGTTCTATGACTCCCGTTAAAACAAAGCTTCAGGCGATGAATGATGGATGAGGTGGTGGCAAAGGAGAAAGAGCAGGAGGAACAGGGACCATTCACATCAATATCAAGCCAGTCAATCACAAATGTCTTGTAGGATATGTTTCTGTACCAAAAGGAGCGGTTTGGCTACACAGTTATAGGGCATACAGTGAGTGCAATGCCTACTAAAAATTTCGAGGCACTCCAATGCCCATTGGAAGTGACATGGAGGTCAGAGGGCCTTAACTAAACCGTTTTTTCCATTTATAGCAACTGGGTCTCCTGTACACTGTTGGCCTAAGCAGTGAATGTAAGGCTTTCCCAAACTTATGAGGAACTGCAATGCCCCTTGAAACAGACGTGGATTACAGCGTACTACAAACCTTCTACCCATTATTGGGGAGTGGGTCTCCCTTAGTGTTCGCCTATGCATTGAAAAGCAAAAGCTGACTAAAATTAGAAGGAAATGCAATGCCCGTTGGAAGAGTCATGGAGGTTAAAGTTAATTAAAAACAACATTTCAATGCCCCTTGGAAGAGCTGTGGATTTCAGAGTGGTTTAACAAGACGGTTTTAATGCCCCTTGGAAGAGCTGTGGAGTTCAGAGTGGTTTAACAAGACGGTTTTAATGCCCCTTGGAAGAGACGTGGAGTTCAGAGTGGTTTAACAAGACGGTTTTAATGCCCCTTGGAAGAGACGTGGAGATCAGAGTGGAATAAAAAGACAATATCAATGCCCCTTGGAAGAGTGGTGGAGGTCGCAGTAGCTTAACAAGATGGTTTTAATGCCCCTTGGAAGAGTGGTAGAGGTCGCAGTAGCTTTACAAAATGGTTTTAATGTCCCTTGGAAGAGTGGTGGAGGTCGCAGTAGCTTAACTAGACGGTTTTAATGCCCCTTGGAAGAGACGTGGAGGTCACAGTAGCTTAACAAGATGGTTTTAATGCCCCTTCGAAGAGACGTGGAGTTCAGAGTGGTTTAACAAGACGGTTTTAATGTCCCTTGGAAGAGACGTGGAGGTCAGAGTGGTTTAACAAGACAGTTTTAATTCCCCTTGGAAGAGACGTGGAGGTCACAGTAGCTTAACAAGACGGTTTTAATGCCCCTTGGAAAAGTGGTGGAGGTCGCAGTAGCTTAACAAGACGGTTTTACTGCCCCTTGGAAAAGACGTGGAGGTCACAGTGGAGTAAAAAGACAATATCATTGCCCCTTGGAAGAGTTGTGGAGGTTGCAGTAGCTTAACAAGACTATTTTATTGCCCCTTACAAGAGCCATGCAGTACAGCATATTCAAAACATTATTCCCATTATTGGGGAGTGGGTCTCCCATAGTCTTTGCCTATGCCTTCCAAGCAAAAGCTGCTAAAAATTAAGATGGAGGAATTGGCAATGCTGGCAAACTAAAGCCATGCAGTACAGCATATTCAAAACATTATTCCTATTATTGGGGCGTGCGTCTCTCATAGTCTTTGCCTATGCCTTCCAAGCAAAAGCTGCCAAAAATTAGGATGGAGGAACTTGCAATGCTGGCAAACAAGAGCCATGCAGTACAGAATAATCAAAACATTATCCCCATTATTGGGGAGTGGGTCTCCCATAGTCTTTGCCTATGCCTTCCAAGCAAAAGCTGCTAAAAATTAGGACGGAGGAATTGGCAATGCTGGCAAACTAAAGCCATGCAGTACAGCATATTCAAAACATTATTCCCATTATTGAGGCGTGCGTCTCTCATAGTCTTTGCCTATGCCTTCCAAGCAAAAGCTGCCAAAAATTAGGACGGAGGAACTTGCAATGCTGGCAAACAAGAGCCATGCAGTACAGCATATTCAAAACATTATTCCCATTATTGGGGAGTGGGTCTCCCATAGTCTTTGCCTATGCCTTCCAAGCAAAAGCTGCCAAAAATTAGGATGGAGGAACTTGCAATGCTGGCAAACAAGAGCCATGCAGTACAGCATATTCAAAACATGATTCCCATTATTTGGAGTGGGTCTCCCATAGTCTTTTCCTATGCCTTCCAAGCAAAAGCTGCCAAAAATTAGGACAGAGGAACTTGCAATGGTGGCAACACATACCACGGTCACCCTGGTGGTATAGTGGTGGTGGAGACTGAGGATAAGGAGAAGAGCAAAATACAGCCGAAATGAGGAAGCGTATACCCATGTGTGGGTGTGAAGCAGTGCATGGGAATACACCTCCCGAAATAACACAGTGGATTTGACTTTATGTTACTCTGCTGTCATTTGGTGGTGATGAGAGGTCTGGCCCAATCCAGCCCTTGTTCATTTTGATAAGGGTCAGCTTGTCAGCATTGTCAGTTGACAGGCGAGTGCGCTAATCAGTTATAATTCCCCCAGCGGCACTAAAAACACGCTCCGATAACCCGCTAGCGGCAAGGCAGGCCAGGACCTCCAAGGCGTGCAGAACGAGTTCATTCCAAGTGTCCAGCTTGGATACCCAATAATTAAAAGGCACAGAGGAATAACGGAGGACGCTGGTACAGTCGGCAAGGTACTCCCTCACCATCTTTTGAAACTTTCCACTCCTTGTGAGAGTACCCCGCGCCTCAGGGCCTGTAAGCTGGACTGGTCTCAGAAAACTATCCCAGAATGTTGACAGTGTTCCCCTGCTGAATTGAAGTTGCGTCTCTCTCGCCTGTATGCCTTGGTTGGTCAACGAACTGTGACCTCTGCTGCTAGCATGTTCAGATGGGAATCTTTTTAACTGTTCTGTAGCAAGGGCCTTCTGGTACTGCCACATTTTTGTAGACCTCTCCACCTCAGGAATAAGAGAGTGAAAGTTCTCCTTGTAACGGGGGTCTAAAAGTGTCACCAACCAGTAATGACTGTCACCCAACATTTTGACAACGCGAGGGTCACGGTTAAGGCAGCGTAACATAAAGTCAGCCATGCGTGCCAGACTGGTAACGGGCAAGACTTCCGTGTCCTCACCAAGATGACAACTGACCATGCTCTCCTCCTCCTCCTCCTCCCCCCTGTCCTCAGGCCACCCACGCTGAACCGACGGTATGACAGTTGTACAGGTACTACCGTCTACAGCGCATGATACCAGCTCCTGTTCTTCCTCCTCCTCCTCCTCTCCCTCATTGTCCCCAATGCACGTTGGGATGAGATGAGTCTGGGCTGTGTGTGATCGCTTCTTGATCCATCTCATCATACTCTGGCTGCAATGTCTCCTCTTTAATTCTCTGCAGAGAGCATTGCAAAAGACAGACAAGTGGGATGCTGATGCTAATGATGGCGTCATCGCCACTCACCATCTTGGTGGACTCCTCAATGTTTGTCAGGATGGTACATATGTCAGACATCCAGGTCCACTCCTTAGGTCTTATGTGTGGAGTCTGACCTGAATATCGATAGCCTTGTTGCAGCTGGTACTCCACAACTGCTCTCTTCTGCTCACAAATCCTTTGCAACATGTGGAAGGTAGAGTTCCAATGTGTGGGGACATCACACACCAGTCGGTGTGCCGGAAGCTACAAACGCTGCTGCAAAACAGCAAGGGTGGCAGAAGCTGTAGCCGACTTCTGAAAATGAGCTGACAGGCGGCGTACTTTGATGACCAGATCTGGCAACTCGGGGTACGACTTAAGAAACTGCTGAACCACGAGGTTAAGCACATGAGCCAGGCATGGTACGTGTGTGATCTCGCCTCACCTCAGAACTGCCACCAGGTTACGGCCATTGTCACACACGACCATGCCTGGATGTAGGCTCAGCGGTCTCAGCCACAGATCTGCCTGCTCTTTCACAGCTGTCCACAACTCACAAGCAGTGTGAGGTTTATCACCTAAGCTTATGAGTTTCAGCACAGCCTGTTGCCGCTTGGCTGAGGCAGTACTGCAGTGTTTCCAGCTTGTAACTGATGTGGTGATATCTGAGATGGAGGCTGAACATGAGGAGGATCAGGAGGATGATGCGCAGGAGCTGTACACTGTGGGGGCAACTCTGACTGACATAGGGCCCGCAATCCTCGGTGTGGGGAGGATGTGTTCCATCCCAAGGTCCGACTGGGTCCCAGCTGCCCTATGTTTACCCAGTGTGCCGTCAGGGAGATGTACCGTCCCTGGCCACAATCACTTGTCACGTGTCCGTCGTCAGGTGGACTCTCCCATTAACTGCGTTTTTGAGGGCATGACAGATGTTTTGGGACACGTGGTTGTGTAGTGCAGGGATGGCACACCGGGCAAAATAGTGTTGGCTAGCGACCAAGTATCGAGGGACAGCCACCGCCATAAGGTTGCGGAAGGATTCCGTCTCCACCAGCCTAAAAGGTAGCATTTCCAACACACTCAGTCATGAAATGTGCAAATTTAGGATTGTGGCCTGTGGGGCATTGGCTGCGAATTTGCGCTTTCGTTCAAAGGTCTGGGATATGGACAATTGAACACTGCAGTCGGACGTGGACGTTGATGCTGTTTCTTGAGGAACTGCCATAACAAGTGAAGACTGAGAGGAAGGGGCATCTTTGCATGCAGTATGGACAGGGGATTGCCTTGCACGCACAACAGGGGGTTCTCTTACATGCACAACAGCGGAAGAAGCAGTGGTGACACCCGCTAACACTGGTCGTGGACCCTGGGTTTCACCCCACAAAGTCGGGTGCTTTGCTGACATGTGCCTGATCATGCTGGTGGAGGTCAGGCTTGTAGTTTTGTCACCCCTGCTGATGCTGGCATGGCAGGTGGTACAAATGGCCTTTTTGGGGTTATCAGCAGAGTCTTTAAAAAAATTCCAGACTCTGTAAGACCTACAGGTTGTACTGGCAACGTCCCTCGTGTTGGTGTTACGGGGATCTGTTGCCCGCCTTCTGTGTGCGGCCACCACACTGCTTCTTCCTGCCTGTTGGGGTACTCTGCCTCCCTCCCCCTGTGTGCTGCTGGCCTCGCTCTGCGTGTCCTCCTGCCACGTTGGGTCAGTTACTAGATCATCCACCACCTCCTCCTCTTCCACTTGCGCACCACGATCCTCCTCCTCACTATGTGGCAATTGTGTCTCGTCATCGTCCACCTCTTGTGACAAATTGCCAGCGTCGACTTCCTCTGGCCGTGGCTTTTCAAATATTTGGGCATCGCTACATGGGATCTCCTCTTCCACCACTTCAAGCGGAGTAGGCGAGGGGCACAAATATGGAAATGGACCAGTGAACAGCTCTTCAGAGTGTCCAAGTGTGGGATCAGTTGCTGTCTGACGACACTCGGCATGGTGGGAGGAAGGAGCATCAGGGTGAGGAGGAGTATGCGGTCGAGACTCACGGCTACTAAAACTTGACCGTGTGGAAGACAGACCAGAGGTGGTGGTGCCCAGGTAACTGGAAGTATTATCTGCTATCCAATTAATAACCTATTCACACTGATCAGTTTTCAATACTGGTGTTGTAGTGTGCTTCCCTAGTAATTCGGTCAAGAAGTGGGAGTGAGAAGATGTGGCTGTTGGTTGTGGCACATTTTCACCTTGGCCACGGCCCCATCCTCTACATTCACCATCACCAGAACGTCCAGTTCCACGTCCCTTGCCACGCGCCTTGCCCATTGTAAATGAAGTAAAATGGCTTACACTCGCACTATCAATGGAAAAAGGGTAATAAAAAGGTGATTAGAACCGTGGAAGAGGAAAACCACAGTTCTATTTCTCTGACCTACACCAGAATCTTTTAAACAGATATATGTGTGTCTGAACACTGAGCAAGACACTCAATTTTTTTATTTTTTATGTAAAAAAGGCAAAAAGGTGGATAATACAGAGATTTGAACCGTGGAACTGCAAAACCACAGTTATAGTTATGTGGCCTACACCAGAATCTTTTAAACAGATATATTTGTGTCTGAACAGTCAGGGAGACACTATTACTGTTTTTTTTTACAGAAAAACGGCCAAAAGCAGGATAATACAGAGATTTGAATCTTGGAACTGCAAAACCACAGTTCTAGTTATCTGGCCTACACCAGAATCTTTTAAACAGATATATTTGTGTCTGAACAGTCAGGGAGACATTATTACTGTTTTTTTTACGGAAAAAATGCCAAAAGCAGGATAATACAGAGATTTGAACCGTGGAACTGCAAAACCACAGTTCTAGTTATGTGGCCTTCACCAGACTCTTTTAAACAGATATATTTGTGTCTGAACAGTCAGGAAGACACTTGTACTGTTTTTTTTTTACGGAAAAATGGCCAAAAGCTGGATAATACAGAGATTTGAACCGTGGAACTGCAAAACCCAAGTTCTAGTTATCTGGCCTACACCATACTCTTTTAAACATATATATTGGTGTCTGAACAGTCACAGACACACTCAATTTTTTTTTTTGAGGGGGGGGGGGGATACCAAAAGGTTAATAAGATGCGTATTTGTACTGTCTGACGGAGGAAAAAAAAAATACAGGATTTAGATGAAAAAAAAGGATTTTTCCGGGCCCCTGAGACCACGGGATAAGTCTAGCAATTTGACCAGCAGGAGTACACAGGACTGTAATGCACTGTTTGTTGGTATAACCACTGCGTCTCCTATACAGCCTGCCTGATATCTGGGATGGATATTAGTCCTTAGAAGTACTGTTTGTTTGATTTGGCAGGGTTTAGTGACCCTACACTACCTATTTCGCACTATATATCTCTCCCTAACTCAACAGCACTGACCCTACACTGTTTGATCCCGGGCCACTGTGTCCAAGATGACGGTGCCCGGTTTTAAATACTCGAGGTGACGCTGTGTGGCCAGCGAATCACTGTAATGCCCACAAACAACATGGCTGCGGCATTACAGTGACTGGCTAGCAATCCCTGCATGTTCATTGGCTCTGTAAAGAGCGCCAAATGTGCAGGGCAGAGACCCGAGCTCCCGCCCGAGTAACCCGGAAATGCTCGGTGCTCGCCGAACATCCTGAGTAGTGAGATGCTCGGGCGAGTACCGAGCAGTGTCGAGCATGCTTGCTCAACACTAGTCTTTATCCTTTGTTTCCCTTCCTATCAGCGGAGGTTGGCACCCTACGGGATAGAAAGTGGTGCCCCGGCTCCATGTCAGCTACCCCTAACTGACCCTTACCTGGGACACCCTTACCAAAGCCAACACCATCACCCACATAAAGTGCTTAAGTGCTGTAAAAGAATGACTGAATGTGCTCTTAGACTGTATATAATATAAGATTTGAAGGTGACATATAATGTCTAAAAAAACTTATTCTCTCTAGACATTCTCCAACAGGAGAGTTTAAATGTAAATTACAAGTGAAATCCTTCACTATATCTAGATCTATGAGAACAATTCTTTAGAATAAACACTGAAAGGCTCAACAGCATCAGTGGCTGTACATACGTTTCTTATAGAGAAATTGTGCTGCATAGCACCATAGAATAGACATTCATAGGTCTCTCCCAGCAATATCCAATAATATCAATAGCTGTATGTACAATTAAAGCAGTGGGATTATGAGACAGTCAATGTTAAGTATACTAACATACAGACATATAGTGTTCATCACAATTCAAAATGTCCATTTTAAACAGCACAAATGGCCATGCATAACATAAACCAAGAAATTCTATAATCACTTTAGACTGGACATAACAAGGCTCAATAGCAAAAAGGGAAGATCTTATAGGTCCTAGTGTGAATACACATACAAAGAACTAAAATCCACGGTATAGAACAGATAAACTCATATAGTCAATGTTCAATATTCAGAAACTTTTGAGTCATAGAGCAAAATAGAATACCAGCCAAACAATATGCAGAGTAGACCGGTCATCCACTTATCTTTTAAGTTGAAAACCCCACCCGACACGTTTCTCCTGTTGTAAATCGCACAAGGGGTTCATCAGGGGTTCTATTTGGGTAGACAGGAGTGCTCCAGTCCAGCTCCCATCACAGAGACTGCACATACCATAATGAATTACTGCATGTGTGATAAATGTCATACATCTAGATATAGAGAAAGATTGCACTCTTAATTTACATTTAAACTCACCTGTTGGAGACTATCTAGAGAGAATATGTATTATTGAACACTATATGTCACATTCAAATCTTAGAATATATAAAGTCTAAGAGCATATTCAGCCATTCTTTTAAAGCACTTAAGCACTCTATGTGGGTGATGGTGTTGGCTTTGGTGAGAGACCCTTGGTTAGGGGTAGCCGACGCGGAGCGGGGGCGCCACATTGTATCCCCTAGGGTGCCAACTTTCGCTGGTAAGAAGTGAAACGAAGGATAAAGACGTTATCTATCTCCCTTAGAATTTTCTATGATTTTTTTTTGATAAATATGATGTGTCCCCTCTGACAATCATGATTAACATAATCTAGTAAACTCCTTTACTGCTTTGTTTAGTTGATTTTGTATGATTTTCTTTTTGAATGAATTATTAAAACTGAATTCTTATAGGGCGGTTCTATCAGTGACTGACAGCTATCTCTGTATACACACTTATACAAATGAAGCTGTCAGTCACTGATAGGACCGCCTACTGGTCTAAAAATGAAAGAGCAGAGGATTAAATGAGTAAAACACAGGTTATTCAAAATCTTTTCTCGCAAATCTATATATCCATCTACTCAGTTTCCCCTGCTCTATAAATTTGTGCCTGCAAACTAGACTGGATCTTTATGGTAACAGGTTCCCTTTAATTCCATAGTCTGATATACAAAAAAATGGGCTATATTAAGACATGCAGTGAGTATTTATTGAACCAAGCACACAGGTCTGTGTATAAAACTGATTTGTGAAAAGCCCATTTTAAAATAAACAGCACATGGATGAGAAAAACGTTTATGTGACTAAGTCCTTAAATTAGCACAGGGAGAGAGGGATGTTTCTGAGCATCATCCCACAAGAGCCACACACGTCAGTGGTGTGTGATTGTGACGGGTGTGTCAGGGTTGACAGACAGTCATACGGTGTCCGGCTTTAGAAGGTCGCTGCGTTTGGCCTTACAAGCATCTCCCTGATCCTTTTATGATTCCTCTTTTTTGGACCCAGCAGTGATCCTCACCTTGCTTGGGGATTATACCTTTCCCTTTAGGACCCTGAGGTATCCGATTTCTCACCTTTCTGCTGTTAATCGGCACTTCCTTGCTGTGTTCTTAAATACACTCAGATCCTCACAGAGTTTGCTGGTGATAGCGTGTTATACTTATTCAGGCCTGGGATTCTAGTAGTCGGCTAGAATTACCTTGGAGTTCGTTCGTGGATTGTTGTCATGCTTTCTCCGGTGTCATCTTGGAGCTAAGTGTATTCCCCTGTTTGTTTCTCCTGTGTGTACTTTAGCTTGTAGTGGGGCTGACTCAGTGCTCACCCCTCTCTCTCGCTCTGTACCTAGGGCCTAGCCTTAGGGTCAACTAGGGCCCGGTTTCCTGCTCGGCGATAGGTGCAGAACGTATTTAGGGTCGATAGGGGAATCTGGGTATCTTCAGATCTGTTTAGGGGTCTCTCCTTTCCTTTTCCCTAGTTGTAGGGCTCCCTCCCCTTTTCCTGTCGTTATACATTGGGTTCTCTGGATTCTCCCCATACCTAGCGTGACAGTAATGACCACAAGCACATACAGTATATGCAAGATTATTATTTTGTTTATTTTACTGAAAGAAATCAATCTGAGCCTTTACTATAACTATGTACATTCTAAATGCTGTTAAAATTAGTGACACTATATAAGTGAATAAAATAAAAGAAGTATAGCATGCTGTGTTGGGCTATGGATTGAAACCGCTTGCATCAATATGGCTGTTGAAGCCCAGGTGTAACATCATGGAGTTCCTCCATAAATTCAGGATGTATATATTGGTATGAGAGCACTTTTTATACTAAAATCATAATTGGTCTGTTTTTGGTAGTGATTTTAAGAGTACAGTTGAAAAAAAGTTTTTTTTTAATCAAATGCTTACTTAAACTTAAGAATATGTAGTGAATATACATATAAATCTTTTTTTGAGTTTAACCCTTGTTGATATCATGACTTATCAGGATCTGGATTTGTTATATATGGTTCAGAAAAGCTACAGAGGTTGTAAGTCAGCTTTTCCCACACTGTTGTGCATTGATAAATTTCCACCATCTACAGACCTAGGCAGAATTGCTCTTCAGAAGTCTGGACAATGGTATTTCTCCATGTGAGCTGCAATGGCTTCCTTTAGCAGGTGTTAATTCTGAAAGCCAGCCAGAAAACACATGTATCTAAGAAATGGCTGAACAAAATATGTAATTTGACAACTCAAGACTTTATTTTTTTTAGAGGGAAAAGTTCATTCGACATTGGTAAAACAATAGCATAACAATCATCTAACAAAACATGATTGCATCTCCTTCCTTTGCTTATTCTGTGTAGCGTCGGCGTCCCTGCCTCCTGCTAGGCAGGGACGCTGTTCCCCTCACCTCTCCACTCCGTGCCCGGCGTCCTCCGACCGCTCTGCTGGCAGCGCGCGCTGCTTCCAGGCCACTGTGCTTAGGGCGCGCGCGCGCGCACTCCCCCTCTCTTAAAGGGGCCGCGCACGCCGTCCTAAGGAGTCCCCGGCCAATGGCCGGAGGACCTCACCATATATAAGGCACCTTCTCCAAAATGGAGGTGCCCGAGCAATGTTGTTGCAAAGCCTTCACTCTGCTTCAGCCCTCAGGTCCCGTTACCAGTTACCTGCCAGTCACCTGCCAGATTCCTGCCTGTTACCTGCCAGTCACCTGCCAGATTCCTGCTTGATACCTGCCTGATATCCGTTTACCTGCTTGCAAGCCTGCGGTCCGACGGTCTGCCTTTCGACACCTGTCAGACTGGCTATGGACCAGCCTGCCGGCTCACCTGGGAGCGCTCATCTGCTACCTGCCTGCTAGCCTACCTGGAGGCTCTGCCGTCACTTGCCGTGACCACCTGCCTGTCCAGAGACTCTTGCCTGCTCACCTGGGAGCGCTCACCTGCTACCTGTCTGCTAGCCTACCTGGAGGCTCTGCCGTCACTTGCCGTGACCACCTGCCCGTCCAGAGACTCTTGCCCGCTCACCTGGGAGCGCTCACCTGCTACCTGCCTGCTAGCCTACCTGGAGGCTCTGCCGTCACTTGCCGTGACCACCTGCCTGTCCAAAGACTCTCACCCGCTCACCTGGGAGCGCTCACCAGCCACCTGCCTGCTGTCCTTCTTCCCAGAGACTGTCCCTGTCACTTGCCGTGAGTACCCGTCCTTCTACCCAGAGACTGTCCCTGTCACTTGCCGTGAGTACCCGTCCTTCTACTCAGAGACTGTCCCTGTCACTTGCCGTGACTACCTGCCCTTCTACCCAGAGACTGTCCCTGTCACTTGCCGTGACTACCTGCCTTTCTACCCAGAGACTGTCCCTGTCACTTGCCGTGACTACCTGCCCGTCTTCCCTGGGAGCCACCCGCTTCCTTACGAGGACCGCCCACTTGTATAGTTGCTCAGAGGTTCCGCCTCCCAGACCCATTACAGTTTGCTCGGGCCATGCAACCCGGTGACACCCAAGCTCCCTCGCTCTCGGACCTATGTCATGAACTGTCCCGTCAGAGGTCGTAACAGGAGTCCATCCTGAGTCATCTGCGGAATGTCAACTCTCGCCTGGACACTCTGACTGCTCCACCAGCAACCACCGCTAGTGTCATGACTCGCAGCCCGGCAGCGCCGCTGCCCACCAATACCATGGCATCCTGCCCCGGACCCCGGCTTTCTGCACCTCCACGCTTCGGAGGCGACCCCGCTCAAGCTCGGGGCTTCATAAACCAGTGCACCCTGCACTTTGAACTCCTGTCCCACCAGTTTATCTCCGACCGGGCCAAAGTAGCCTTCATCATGTCCCATCTCACGGGGGAGGCACTGGCTTGGCTAAATCCTCTATGGGAGAGAGGAGACTCCCTGGTGTCCAACCTGCCAGCCTTTCTCACGGCTTTCTGAAAAGTCTTCGATGAACCCGGACGGAAGACCTCATCCGCATCATTTCTGCTACGCCTCCATCAAGGAAATCTCACCGTGGGCCAATATGCCATACGGTTCCGTACCCTTGCTTCGGAGCTGGCCTGGGATAACGACGCCCTGGTGTCTGTCTTTTGGGAGGGTCTGTCCGGCCGTATTAAAGATGAACTCGCCGGTCGGGACATACCTACCACTCTCGACGACTTAATAACTCTTGCCACCCGGATTGACATCCGGTTCCAGGAACGCGCCAAAGAGGTCACCCGTGAGAGGAGGTTTCCACGTCTAGCCTCTACCTTTCAGAAACCTGTCACTTCTCCCGCTACTCCCCTGGTGCACTCACCCGAGCCTATGCAGGTCGACCAGACCAAGATGGTCAAAACCCGTCAAGAGTTACGCCGTGCCGAGGGGAGCTTCTTCTACTGTGGCAGTAAGGAGCACCGGATCCGTTCCTGCCCGGAGAGGTCGGGAAACGCCTGTGTCTAGGATCGCTCAGAGAGGTCATCCTAGACAAGAGTAAACCCTCTCCATCTCTGTTGCTGTCGGTCTCTATCATATGCGGGGAGAACCGTAATTTTGAACTAGCCCAACTTGACTCTGGAGCTGCCGGAAATCTCATTTCTCAGTCTCTGGTAGAGAAATACCGCGTTCCCACCAAACCTCTAGCTGTACCCTTATCTGTCGCTGCCGTGGATGGGGGCCTCTTACCACATCCCATTCAACTCATCACCAAATCCATAACCCTGCAGGTGGGAATGCTGCACTCTGAGAGCATCTTCTTTCATGTTCTGCCTGGACTCTCTCACGCCCTCTTACTAGGCCTACCTTGTCTTCAGAGACATGCACCCGTGCTTGATTGGCAGACCGGAGAAGTCCTTCGCTGGGGACAGGACTGCCATAAGACTTGTTTAGTTCCCGTCCATCCTGTCCGTCCTTCTCCTACTCCAGCCAATCTACCTGGTCTTCCGGCTCCTTATTGGTCGTATGCGGACGTCTTTAATAAAAAGGAGACAGAGACATTACCCTCTCATAGACCATATGACTGCCCAATCGACCTGATGCCCGGCGCTACTCCTCCCCGTTGACGCATTTACCCTTTGTCCGTTGCTGAGACCCGATCCATGTCAGAATATATTGAGGAGAATCTGGCCCGGGGATTCATCCGGAAATCTACTTCCCAGGCGGGAGCAGGCTTCTTCTTCGTCAAAAAGAAGGATGGCTCACTCCCTGTATAGACTATAGAGGCCTTAATCAGATCACGGTGAAAAATAAATACCCCCTTCCGCTCATTCCGGAATTATTTGACCGTCTGAGGGGGGCTAGAATCTTCACCAAGCTGGACCTCCGTGGGGCGTATAACCTGGTCCGTATCCGTCAGGGGGATGAATGGAAGACGGCATTCGACACCCGGGACGGCCACTATGAATACCTGGTGATGCCCTTCGGTCTCTGTAATGCTCCCGCCGTCTTTCAAGAGTTGGTCAATGACATCTTCCGGGACCTTCTCTACTCCTGCGTAGTGGTGTACCTGGACGACATCTTGGTCTTCTCTCCGGATCTCCCCACACATCGGAGGGATGTTCGTCAGGTTCTGCTCAGGCTCAGGCAGAACCACCTCTACGCTAAATATGAGAAGTGCCTCTTTGAGCAGACCTCGCTTCCGTTTTTGGGCTACATAATTTCTCAGACCGGCCTACGAATGGATCCTGAGAAACTGTCTGCCATCGAGAAGTGGCCTCGACCAGAGGGGTTGAAGGCTATTCAGCGGTTCCTGGGCTTCGCCAACTACTACCGCCTCTTCATACCGCACTTCTCTTACCGGACTGCCCCAATCTCTGCGCTCACCCGTAAGGGCACTAATCCCAGAGAATGGCCGCCCGAAGCTGAGGAAGCCTTTCTTTCCTTAAAACAGGCTTTCTCTTCCGCCCCGGTGCTGCATCGCCCGGACGGCAACAAGCAATTCTTCCTGGAAGTTGACGCCTCATCCTCTGGAGCCGGAGCGGTACTTACCCAAAAATCGTCTTCCGGGAGAATGGTAACTTGCGGCTTCTTCTCCAAACTCTTCTCCTCTTCCGAGAGCAACTATTCTATAGGAGATCGAGAGTTATTGGCCATTAAGCTGGCATTGGAGGAGTGGCGTTACCTGCTCGAGGGGGCTCTTCACCCGGTAATAATTTACACGGACCACAAGAACTTGGCTTACCTCCACAGTGCCCAGAGACTTAACCCGCGCCAAGCCCGGTGGTCCTTGTTTTTTGCTCACTTTGATTTTGTTCTTCATTTTCGCCCGGCTGACAAAAACATCAAAGCTGACGCCTTGTCACGATCCTTCCTGGTGTCTGATCTTGAGGAGGAACCTAAACACATCATCGATCCCGCCAGAGTAATGCAGGTGGCCCCCATGAGTCTGAATCGTCTCCCTCCCGGTAAGACGTTCGTAACGGTACCTGATCGGGAGAAGAACCTACACTGGGGTCACTCGTCTAAGCTTGCTGGCCATGCCGGTCAGAAAAAGACCCTCCAGCTTATCACCCGGCACTACTGGTGGCCTACCCTGCACAAGGACGTAATAGACTTTGTTTCTGCCTGTGTGTCCTGCGCCCGCAACAAGGTTCCGAGACACCTTCCAGCCGGTCGCCTCCTTCCTCTCCCAGTACCTGCTGCCCCCTGGCAGCATATAGCTATGGACTTCATAACAGATCTCCCTGTCTCTGCCAGTTGTATGGTCATTTGGGTGGTCGCTGACCGCTTTTCCAAAATGGCTCATTTCATTCCCCTGCCAGGCCTCCCGTCTGCACCCTCCACATCGTGTCGGATCGTGGGGTTCCGTTCACCTCACGCTTCTGGAGAGCCACATGTAAGCTGCTAGACGTCACCCTGGACTTCTCCTCCGCATACCACCCACAGTCCAATGGTCAAGTGGAGCGGATCAATCAGATCCTGACCAGTTACCTCCGGCACTTCGTTAATGCCCACCATTCAGACTGGGTGGATCTCCTGCCATGGGCCAAATTCTCTTACAATAATCACGAGAGCGAATCTTCCTCCAAATCCCCGTTTTTTGTAGTCTTCGGTCAGCATCCTCGGATCCCATTTCCCGTCTCCACCTCGGTGGACAATCCGGCTGCGGAATCTCTCGCTAGCAAATTTTCCTCCATTTGGGAGAGTACCCGATCCGCACTCCTTCAGTCGTCCGAGCGGATGAAAAAACACGCTGACAAAAAACGCCTGGATCCTCCACAATTCCGTCCTGGAGATAAAGTCTGGCTCTCGTCCAAGTATGTCTGGCTCAAGATTCCTTCCTACAAGTTAGGGCCTCGGTTCATCGGCCCACTAGAAGTTATCAAACAAATCAACCCAGTGGCCTATAAATTGAAACTCCCGGCCAACTTGCGGATCCCTAACTCCTTCCATGTATCTCTCCTCAAACCTGTGGTACTTAACTCTTTTTCCAAGTCTACAGGTACGCTTCCTGCTCCGGTTTCCGCTGAAAACGAGTTTGAGGTAGAGAACATTCTGGCCACCAAAAGGGTAAGAGGAAAAACCTTTTTTCTGGTAGATTGGAAGGGGTTTGGTCCTGAGGAGAGAACGTGGGAGCCCCGGGAGAACATCCATGCCCCTCTCATCCTTGATGAATTTCTGTCTGGCCTAAAAAAGGGGGGGCCTAAAGGGGGGGGTACTGTAGCATCGGCGTCCCTGCCTCCTGCTAGGCAGGGACGCTGTTCTCCTCACCTCTCCACTTCGTGCCCGGCGTCCTCCTCCCGCTCTGCTGGCAGCGCGCGCTGCTTCCCGGCCACTGTGCTTAGGGCGCGCGCGCACTTCCCCTCTCTTAAAGGGGTCGCGCGCGCCGTTCTAAGGAGTCCCCGGCCAATGGCCGGAGGACCTCACCATATATAAGGCACCTCCTCCAAAATGGAGGTGCCCGAGCAATGTTGTTGCAAAGCCTTCACTCTGCTTCAGCCCTCAGGTCCCGTTACCAGTTACCTGCCAGTCACCTGCCAGATTCCTGCCTGTTACCTGCCAGTCACCTGCCAGATTCCTGCTTGATACCTGCCTGATATCCGTTTACCTGCTTGCAAGCCTGCGGTCCGACGGTCTGCCTTCCGACACCTGTCAGTCTGTCTATGGACCAGCCTGCCCGCTCACCTGGGAGCGCTCATCTGCTACCTGCCTGCTAGCCTACCTGGAGGCTCCGCCGTCACTTGCCGTGACCACTTGCCCATCCAGAGACTCTTGCCCGCTCACCTGGGAGCGCTCACCTGCTACCTGCCTGCTAGCCCACCTGGAGGCTCTGCCGTCACTTGCCGTGACCACCTGCCTGTCCAAAGACTCTCGCCCGCTCACCTGGGAGCGCTCACCAGCCACCTGCCTGCTGTCCTTCTTCCCAGAGACTGTCCCTGTCACTTGCCGTGAGTACCCGTCCTTCTACCCAGAGACTGTCCCTGTCACTTGCCGTGAGTACCCGTCCTTCTACTCAGAGACTGTCCCTGTCACTTGCCGTGACTACCTGCCCTTCTACCCAGAGACTATCCCTGTCACTTGCTGTGACTACCTGCCTTTCTACCCAGAGACTGTCCCTGTCACTTGCCGTGACTACCTGCCCGTCTTCCCTGGGAGCCACCCGCTTCCTTACAAGGACCGCCCCCTTGTATAGTTGCTCAGAGGTTCCGCCTTCCAGACCCGTTACATTCTGCATTCCATAAAATTGGCCATAATGTGTCTAAAGGGGCTTTTACACTGTAAAATAATCGTGAACGAGGGTTGTTAAAAATGCTTGTGTTATGATACTGCTGGAGCACGGCTGGAATCCAACGGCCAGAGGAGCACAAGCGAGACACAATGAGTAGAAGTAAAATTCTGGAAAGTAGGACTTGGTCTAGTAGGAACTATCTGGAAAGGAGTGAGAACAGTCTGGGTAAGATAGTTTGCTGTAGTTGGAGAGTGAAGTTAAACTAAAGGCTGGAGATAATACTCAAGCAATGCGTCATAGTCCCATGCAGTCTTAACAGGAAACAAGATGGCTTACACAGGTTTAATATCTTATTAACGGGCAATTGCAGATACTCAATAGCAGCCTCCAGTAGAAAGGAGTGGAAATGCTGCACAATTTCTCAATGTGAATAATAGCAACCACTGGTGGTCAATCCACAGAAAGACAACAGAATACTGACAACTCTTATAAAGATTATGCATTTCATTTTTACAAACGGTAGGGTTTTAAAATTAGGTTTAGGACCATCCTGATTAGGGTAACCATGAAGTGGTGGGATGGCTTTTGCATTTTTTTTAATCAAAATTATGTTAACTAAGTAACCTATATTATTTTCATGCACCATTTCTGTTTATTTACTGCAGGGTATTTGCTTATTATGTTTCTGTCTTTTTTTTTTCTGTTTAGTGGCCAGTGTGAACATGCACTTACGTGCTGCATGCACAGCAACTTATATCCCAGTTTTTTTTTTAGTTTAAGATACTAGCCATGCAGGGTGCCTAAACTTTTTGCATAGGCCCATTTTCCTTTTTGTAATTTTTAAATTGTAAAAACAGGACAATGTATTTTTTTTTGCCTAAAATACAAAGTAAATGTGTCATCTTTAACGTTAGGCCTTTTAGAGATCATTTCATCATCAACTTTGTTAACTGTTCACAATAACAGTAATTTTAACCAGGGGTGCCCAAACTTTTACATGCCACTGTAGTATATGTTTATATGCACACAACTGTATTGCGAATTATAGGTGATTTTCACTGCAGTGGAGACAAAGATTCTTAAGATTGTTATGAAATGTCCTTTTTAAGTCATTGATTTAACACTCTGATAGAACTTTTCTATTGGTCCAACTCTATGTGAGTGTTTTCTCTGCATGGCACCGACACTTCATCAATACAGAATAATAGATAATAAAAGCATTGCATAAAACGTTACTATTTTATATGAGATGAGCCTATAATGAGTTATTTAGAATCCATTCTTATTTAGTAAACTATTAAGCATGTAATCCATAGTATTCTCTCTATATTATGTTCCCACTTCATTAACAGACAATCCCAGTGTTTATTTTGTACCAATAACAGGTTGCACCAACTACAAGGAATCCCTCAGGCTCAGCCCTGAGCCATATTTCTTGCAAATGAACCCTGGACCTGATGTATTGTTCTACTTGTTGACTAACAAAAGCTTTGAATTAAAATTCATGAATATTTTTGAACTTCATCTAAAGTGCGGCCTATTCATTCAGTATGCAGGTGTTATGCAGATGACGGGAGTAGGTCTGACCACTGTGGCTCCTAATCTGCTTCCATTTAAATAGAAAATAATTCTTCCCCGCATCACAAAAGCACAACCATGGCTTGAAGTGTAGAATAGAATGTCATTAACTCTTTTTTCCTGTGTTTTCTGATGCATTTTAGAGGTGAATGCTAAGGTGTGCTCCATGCTGCAAGATCACTCACATTACCAATGCCAATCTTACAGAAAGAAAAACCTTCTGTAAGATAGGAGTAAACCGATTTTCAATTTTTTATTATTCTTTCTGTGCAAAAGTACAATTTATTGAGCCAAAGTCTACAATATAGAACATTTGTAAACATTTTATTTGTAAACAATCACATTTTTCCCATCTATTAAAGTAATTGGCAAAAATGTTAGATTTTATTGTGATGTGACTTTTTGTAAAAAAAAAAATTGGTGAAAGTTAAAATGAAAGAGATCTTTAAATGCATTCACAAAACAGCTTTGCAGACAGCAACTTACATTGAGCAAGTAGTTACGTACACACAACTTATTTTTTTTAGAAAAATTATGCAGTTTTTGTAGCAATTTACATACACATTTTTGAGCCAAAATCCAGGGAAGGATTCATAAGGAACGATAAATATTTGCTGACTTTAGGTTAAAAACTGCATCAAAAATTTCAATGGTAATTTAATTAAAACATGCTGTGTGTGAAGCCATTCTTCTTCACATTTACTAATGCAATTAATCACAACATTTTACCATAAAATAGTAAGAAACTAATTGAATTTGAAAAAAAAAAATAAAAATGATAAGAAAAATGTTTTATCATCCTAAAACTTGGATCACACAAGCGTATATTCACTCATCCAAGAGAATCGGGCCAGTTATGCTAATGACACTCTGATCAAACTCTGATCAGAATTAGATCAGAGTGTGATCATAGTGTGATCTGATTTTCTCAGATGGGGATAAGATGGAGAAAAAAAATTCTCCATCTTCTCCATTCTGTCATACTGTGAAAATTAGACTCATCTGAGTGCAGTTCAATGGTTTGCACGCATTCATTGACTTGCATGGCCGAGTGCGATCCGAATATCGAATCAAACTCAGACATGCAACAATTTTTTTCCTTGGACCCTCTCGGTTCAAGGAAAAAAAATCAGACATGTGCATGGGCCCATAGGATAACATTGGTCCAAGTGCGATCCGATGTTTTGTTGGATAGCACTTGGACCTAAAATACAGTCGTGTGTACGAGCCCTAATAGTTCTTAGGTATTAGTTGAAAACGTCTTTGACGTAATTTCTCATCTGCAAGCTGAAAATCTGCCATTTTTTTATGCTCAGTCATAAGCACGGAATTATTCCTATCTCCAAAAATTATATGGACATTTATGCATGTGTTGTCTTTGCTCTCTTCATATGAATATTTATTTTCTGCTGTTTTTAAGCTAAATAAACAAAGAAAACATTGAAGACACTGGTCATAAATGGAGATATTTGTATTTCTGCCCTATGACCTGGCCCTGGCTAAATATGAAGTGCGGCTTTTAGATGCTGTCAAGGTCAACATTTGAGTCCCACAACATGCTGCATCCATGTCTTGTCTGTAATGTTAGATGGTGTTGTTAAATTTATTTTTTATGTTTCTGGACAGCTTCTCAAAAAATCACGGACGGCCAAGAATTTTTCTGAACGCAAACACATAAGACAACTATAATAAATCAAAATAAGGGTATGTGCACACGATGCAGTAATGAAGCAGAAAATTTCTGCATCATTTCTGCATCTCCCTGGCAGAAAAAACGCATGCAGATTGTGCATGCGTTTTTCCTGCGGAATACATGCGGATTCACATGCGTTTCCACATGCGTTTCCGCATGTGGATTGACAAGCGCTTTCCGGGCGATTTTAGCATCACCTGGAAAGTGCTTGACAACTAGGTCACACTATATAAATCCATTCAGCCGACATGGATTTATATAGTGTGACCCGAGAGAGTGTATATACTTACCTCCGATGGCCCGCGCTGTCCCGCTCACTCCGTTCTCCCTCGCCGGCAACTTTGAATTGAAAGACCTGCCGACGTCAGCGTCACGTGACCCGTCACATGACTCTGACGTCAGCGCAGGTCCTACAACTCACTTCAAGTGCCGGGAACCAAGCAGGAGCGCTGCGCGGGCCGACAGAAGGTAAGTATACATTATTTTTTATTTTATTCTTGTTTTACAGCTTTTTTAATGGTACCTGGGTGTGGATGAGACTCTCCTCTCCTCCACACCCGGGTACCATCCACACATTAGAACGCGCCAATAACGCAAGTACAAATGCAGTCTTGTGGAATTGGCGCGTTCTAATGCAAGTCAATGGCGGCGAAAACACTGCGTTTACGCAAAATTAATTGACATGCTGCAGACTTTTGAGCGCAGCGTTTACGCTGCGGAAAAATCCGCATCATGGGCACAGCACATGCGGATTTCTATTGGGGAACATTGCTGCCCTTCTACCATGCGTTTTTAATGCGCTTCCGCGGCGTTTACGCAACTGCAAAAATGTAGCGGAAACGCATTAAATACGCATCGTGTGAACTCAGCTTAAGAGTTCAAATGATACATGTCTACAGAACAGAATCCTGACATGAAGACATCAGCTACATTCACAGTGAAGTGACGGTTAGACGGTTAGCAATCTTGCTACTAGGGAAAGCTCCAACAATTATCTCTTTTTATAAAAACATAAAAAGAAAGAGCAAATGGGTTGTTCTGCGCTGCCGTAAAGAATAGAAGTTGCCAATCCAGTAGTAAGTGGTTTCTTTGTCAATGTGTTTCAAAGTATACAACTTCTTCATCAGGACAACCATGGAAAAAACTGGAATTAGACAAAGCGCAAAATAGGGTCTTCTTTGGGTAGCAATATTAAAAGAAATGCACAAATATAACAGAAAAATGGATGACACGCGGATGGTGGAAACTGACACATAGTCCAAAAACAGATGAAAATCAGATACAGCACATTGATGAGAAAATATACCAGAAAAAAAAAATAGACCTGTGAATTCAGTCTTAAGGGTCATGCCTTCCAGGGTTCCGGAAAACGTTGCATGGCAACCTGGATTTGAACATTAAACCAGAATTCCACAAAAGCGACTTAGCTAAGAAGCAACCATGCAAAATTTTACAGAAAGAAACATTATTTGGAGGAAATGCTCATCAGGTTCTTATCAGCTCTAGTGTTGAATCAGATAACATATAAATAAATGTTGATAATTTGACCTTGATATTGGAAAATTAGGATGGTGTTTTAAATAAATCTATGAATTTGTGATTTTTATTTTTTATTTTCATGAAAGTCAATGTTTAATAATTGGACTATTTAATGAAAGGAACTAATAGCCATTTGGCTGCTATTGGTACTTCATAATTTCATTATTTGGGGTTCAAAAAAGTCAGAAGTCCATCATATTCAACCAATAACCTAACGTTGATCTAGAAGAAACTGAAAGGTCCATGAGACAGATGCTACTTGCCCCATATAATGAGAAAAAATTCTTCTTGACTCCACATATGAAATTCTGACTAGGTTACTGGATCAATGTCCCATCAGAGAATCTAGTACACATAGCCAGTGATATATTTTTATGAAAGACATCCAGGCCCTCATAGAACTTTTTTAGTGAATCAAACCATTATAACATATTGTGGCAAAGAATTTGATAATCTCACTGCTCTAACAGTAAATAATCACTGACAGTGAGTGCTTATGATTAAACCTAATTTCCTCTAGATGTAGGATACCCCATTGTCATCATCATAGGCCTAGATATAAAAAGATCACTAGAAAGATCTTTGTACTGTCTGTTGTGATTTTGGTCTCATGAGACTATGGTTGAACTTTTTGGCCACACTGCATACCACCAAAAGAACACTGTACCCATGGACTTCAAGTGCGCTGCTGATTTAAGAATGAATCATAGAACAAGTTAATTAGAAGTTGTTTATTTGTCAACGCGTTTCAGAGTCAAATCCGACTCCTTCCTCAGGACTTTTCACATGTGGTTGTCCTGAGGAAGGAGTTGGTTTTGACTCTGAAATGCATTGACAAATAAACTACCTTTAATTAACTTGTTCTATGAATCGTTCTTGAATCAGCAGCGCACTTGAAGTCCACCTACTCTGGCTTTCTATTATGTTTCTCTTATTATTATGTTGCTATACAAGTTCTGTCCACATCTCTACTGTGTGCTTGAGGCATTGTGTCCATATTAGTGATAAGTGAATCAATTCTAAATTAACCAAATTTTTAGAATTTCACAAAATGTGCATATTTTAATGAATGTGAATTTTGGAATTTGAGTTTTGTAAATTCACCAAATTGATGGCCAACCAGTCACTATTTTGCTGGATTTATATGTGCTTGGTAGGGGTTAATAACCCCTACCTTATTTAATTGTGTTAATAACACTATTAAATAATAATACCCACCTAGCCCATCACCTGCTCCAGCTGTGCACCTCCTCAATGGTCCTCCGCTAGTTTTCTAGACTCTCTCTCCCCTCTAGCCTAGTTCTGCACTTCATTCTTAAATGGCACTTCCATGCCGGCTTTGAAGTGCCTTGTAACATCATGACATGCACCATCCCAAGTGACCATGTGAGGTGACACACATCATGATGTAAAAATGCACACTGAGGCCTATATGACACTAGAGAAGGATGAAGTGGTAACTAGTACCGGTAGAAAAAACAACGGCTGCCTAGTAAACCAGTGGGTAGTTGCGGCTGCAGGGACAGGTGAGATCATAAGGGAATATGTGTTTTTGTTGTTTTGTTAACTCCTCCAGGTCCATTTATTATGCTTTTGGATCTGAGAGACCTGAGAACGTAGAAACAGCATTTTTTTATGGAAATCATAGCGCATTTTCTGGTCGATTTTGAGCTAATCTGCTCCAGCCTATTTCTATCAAGTACATCTGATATTTCTTATATTGATTCGAACTATAATCAGACCATTAACTCTACAATTATTCATATTACATTTTATTAACCTCCAATTTATGAGAAAACATGAAAGAATAACATTTTCAAAGATGTGAATGTCTGACTGTCTTTCCGATATTTGCATGTTTCAATACTCACTGAATCAGGGTCAAATACTACTGCATAGGATAGATTCATATCTGTGTTGGAGGTTCCATTAGGAGCCAAATACCCCAGTTTGCTAAAATAATAGATAACATAATCAAAACCTGACAGACCCAATAAGAAGTCAGTGGAGTTTGTCTGGCACCAATGTTCAAGAGTCCATATTGGGATCAAGGTAACAGGATTCCTAATGCTGAGAAGAACAGAGCTTTAGTCTAAAAGTAGAATATAATATTGACCTCGAAGGAGACAATATAAGTCATGGTACAGACCTATTTCATACAATATGAATTCTAGTCAATATAAAAAGTCAAAATTACAGATCTGAAGTTTAGACTCCATTGACATCTATGAGTCTACTGAGAGAAAACCCATAGATGTCAATTCCACATGGAGTTCATTAGAATTCTATTACGGATCTGAAATTTGAAAATTCATTGATCTTTATGCCAAGAATTCCTATTTGTATCTGTTTCTCACAAACTGAATACAAATATGTACTATTTTCTCTTTCTATTTGCAGTTCATGGATAACATGACATACCTGTGAGATGGAAGGCAAAATTGCTAACTTTATGCATCTATATTCTGTATCTGTTTACATTCGCATTGAATAAAGTGACCCTAGATTCCAACTTTTTGTTGGACTTTTATGCTGTTTTAGTGTTCTGGAAAACTGTCACCATTGACAATCCAGCTGCATAAGGTATATGGGACTGAGTTGCAATACCAATGGATACGAGTGGCACTACTTCTGAAAGCTAGATTTTTCTAACTTTATTATTTTTATTTAACGACCTTTGGCTCAATCTCAAGTCTTGGCAACTTGATGTATGAACGCTCTGAAATAAGATCAATCTTGTGCAAGCCTAGGTCCACCAGGGTCTTCTCTGCTGTTACCTTGATAGTATCAAGCCATTAGGTTGCTGGTTTTCCTCTTCCCCTTAGCCTTGTTCCTTCCATTCTTCCGACCATGATTCTTCCTTCTCCAGTGATTGCGCTCTCCTTATGATGTGTCCAAAGTAGGCGAGTCGTAGCTTGGTGATCCTTGCTTCGAGTGACATGTCTGGCTTGATTTGTTCCAAAATTTATTTGTTTGTTCTTCTTGCCATCCATGGTATCGATAAAATACTTCTCCAGCACTACATTTCGTTGGCTTCAATTCTTCTTCTGTCTTGTTTCTTTATTGTCCAAATTTCACATCCGTATGTAGCCACAGAAAAGTCTAAACTACTGTATGTACAAGCCGTGTCTTCATTAGCAGTGAAATGTTCCTTGATTTGAAGACCTTATCCAGTGACTTCCTTGTTGATTTGCCCATAGCTATTCTCCTATTGACTTCCGGTGTTGTCATTTCATCTTGAGTGATCATTGATCCAAGTAGGATGAAGTTCTTTACAACTTCCAGTTCACTGTCGTCCATCTCAAATGTGTCTCGGTCGTACCTGGCAGTAGTCAGTGTCTAACTTTATACAACCCCTTTAAATGTTACCTTTATACTGTAAATAAATACTATTCATACCTTCTGTAACAAATAGAGGTAGCATCATAACATTGCTCAGCATTATTTTTCATTATAAAATATATAATTAGCTTATTGGTCTATTTAATAATTACTAGTGATAAGAGAGCATGCTCGTTACTCGAGATTTACGAGCATGCTCGTGTGCTTTCCGAGCAACTTCCACGTGCTCAAATGTTATGTTTAAGTCACTCTGTGTGCATGATTTGCGACTGTTTGACAGCTTTAATACATGTGAGGAATGCCTGTTTGTTAGGCATTCCTCACATGTATTAAAACTGTCAAACAGTTGTAAGCCGAGTACCGAGGGGGTTCTCAGGATACGACGAAGTCACAGACAAGGAAGACGACCCAGACAGTTTATCCACAGAAAATAAGTTTTTACTAAATCAAGAGGAAGCTATATTAAACTACACCCACAACGTATACAAATCCAAACACTCATCCTAGAGTTGAAACTATTATGCTGTACGGCAGGGCAGCCCATGACATGTACTGCAGAATATAAAACTATTAATACTCGAACCAGGAACAATTTCAGTGAATACAAGGCCTGGGCTGCCCGCGGTGCAACACAGCAGTTTACAATCTTATAACTTCTAAATATCCCGGCTCCCCAAAGCACTTAGTGTAAACATTTACGTTTTAACAGCAGCTGCTCCAACAGGACTTTGGATCAGGGACTTTTACGATAGCAATGTTCACAGGTGCCTTTCAAGCACCTTACTATGTAAAACAAGTCTGTCCGTAAGGTTCAAAGCTACTCAATTATATAGCACATGAGGTACGGCCACACCGTACTTAATACTCAGGAATCCAGCATAAAATAAAAAAATAAACGTCTAAATAACAACAAGATCTCGGGCTCCGTTAGTGGGGAAAGTTCTGGACTGTGCAAAAACACTGTCTAACTAACTGACTAGCTATATACAGGCCTCTGATCAGACTTTGATTTAGGCGCCAAAAAAATGTAGCTGCGTGCACGGCTACCCTCTACAATGATGTCGAGGGCCTTGAATCTCTTACAGACCCGGGTCTGACTCGTCAGGTGCTAGCAGGCAGCTGAGGGGGCTTCCTTCCCAAATGGGGGTATATCCATCCAGATAATTGTGGCTGATATCCTTCTCCGACAACCGCCGCTCCTCACTTGGGCCTCCGGCTGTACTCGCCGTCCTTTGCCATCTCCCCTAGATACCAATTTCCTTTTTTTTCGTTGAAAAACAAACTTAGCAGAGAGTAGTAAGGAAACAGTGACCTCCTGTGGTCACATGACGCCATTGCAGCTTATACCTATCATACATTAGCATATACAAATGCATGAGCTGATATCTGCAGGAAACAAGGTTTATATTCATGTGAACACTGGTATCTATACTTTGTACCACTTTGGTGAGTCAGCATATATCTCCATCCCTGAAGCGCCGGACTGCTGTACCACCATCCTACATGCAACCCCACTAGTGACTGACGTCCTCGGCAATCCCCCCCATACAAACTCATCTTGTGCATAGCGCTGTGGAGGCTCCTCGGCATTGAACCTGGTCGTTCTACACAATACCGTAGGCTCAGTGTCGTCATACACAGGCACCGGGGGAGGGGCCGTTGACTGTATGACCTCCTCCGGGGATGGCAAACATGTCGTGGCCGGGACCCCAGTCGGGATCAAAATGGGGGTATCCCACCACTCATCCTCTAAGAACAGTTCCTCAGCATTTGTGGCCAGAGTATGCAGTTCTTTTACAGCCACGGACTCCTCAAAAGTGCAATGTCTCAGCATGTTACGGTGAAGGTTTCGTGAGGGCCCCACAGACCCCAATGGTTCCACTTCATAGACTGGAATAGACAGATCAAGACTCCTCTTCACTGTGCATGGGACCGCCTCCCATCGCCCATCCAGTTTCCCCAATGGCCATTTGGCCTTTACCATGACTCGATCACCTGGGGTATACTCATCCCACCGTATGGGCCATGGGTTGGGATGCCCCACTCATCTCAAATGCTCCTCCACAACCCTATGTACCGCCCTCAGCCAGCGGCAGTGTTCTTGCACCGACACAGTGGAGCTTCGGGATGGTGGTTGCATAGGATCGGGAGATCCTCAATCTCTTGGCCCACTCTCCCAAACATGAGCAGATGCGGTGAATACCCGGTGGTACAATGTACCCTATTGTTGTAGGCCCACATTAACTCAGGCAAATATTCTGGCCACCGGGCTTTTTGACTGTCTTCCAACATCTGGAGCAATGTACGATTGAACCGCTCACATGCCCCATTCCCTTGGGGATGGTATGGGGTCGTGCATGAATGTTCGATGCTATGAAGTTGGTACAGTTCAGCCATCAAAGCACCCTGAAAACATGCCCCTTGATCCGAGTGTATTTTCTGTGGGCACCCGAACACCTGTATAAAGTGTTTGCACACCGCCTCAGCGGCCGAGAAATTGTCCGTCATTGCTAGACAATATGAATGACCTGAAGTAGAGTACCCAATCTGCACATAATCAATCATCACAATGTCTAGGGGAGCAGAAGTCGTGATGGTTTGAAAAGGGGCCCGTTGTTCTGAACTCTTACTCAGTCCACACGCTCGGCACTTAAAACACGTCTCCGCTACCATATTTCCCATTTCAGGGCAATACACCAGTTGCTGTAGCCATTTGTTTGTTTTATCACTCCCAAAATGAGTGCCTTTCTCATGGGCTTCTCTAGCAGCCGCTGGCCCCATCGACATAGGGATAACAATCTGTTGTTGCTGCAGCAGCTCCGCCGACAAGTACACTCTCCAGCACAGGAGCCCTTGGACAACACTCAACCTATACCACTGTCTCAGCAACTTCTTGCCCTCAGAACCCAGATGTGCTTTCTCCTCTGGTTGGGATCAGACCTTAATTCACACCCACTCTCTTACTTTTTGAATGTCTGGGCACTCACCCTGAACTCTCTCCCAATCCGTCAGTGTTTTCTCCAGCATCATCGTCATCCCGGTCGCCACCACACTCTAATGGGTCACGTTCTGCAACAGGGGCAACTGACCGAGATTCGGGGTTTCAGTGTCTTCTAACTCTACATCAACACTCTGGGTTGCTATCCCTACAGGAACCCGAGAGAGGGCATCTGCATTGCCATTCTCTCTCCCTGACTGGAATCGAATGTGATACTGATTCTTGGAGAGTCAGGCCAGCCATCTCTGTTCGAGGGCCCCTAGTTTAGCATTTTCCAAGTGTGCTAGTGGGTTATTGTCTGTCATTACGGTCACCTCAGCACCTGTCAAGTACTCAGTGAACCGTTCTGTCATGGCCCACACCAACGCCAATAGTTCCAATTTGAAGGAACTATAGTTATCAGGATTACGTTCCAAATCCCTCAAAGCTCTCCAGCCATAAGCAATCACCCTTTCGCGACCGTCTTGTGACAGCACAGCTCCCAGACCATGCAAACTACCATCAGTGTACAACAAAAATGGGGCATCAAATCGTGCATAGGCTAAGAACGGAGCACTGGTCAAGACCTTCATCACAGCCGCAAATGCTTCTTGTTGTCGATGTCCCCATTCAATGGGCCGAGTCTTAGGTCCTCCTTTGATGCCTCTCAGCAACTCGTTTATCAGGTCAACCAGATGGGCAAACTTGAGTGCAAATCTTCGATAATACCCGGCCAGTCCAAGAAAGGCTCAAACATCCCGTAGCGTGTTTGGACGAGGCCAGTTCAGAATTGCCTCTACTTTGCTCGTGGCGGGCTGTACCCCTTCTGAAGTGATTACATGTCCTAGGTACTCTATCCGACGTTGTAATAATTGTCACTTTTTAGGCTTCATCTTAAGGCCATGGTTCCGTAGTTATTCTAGGACCTGTCGCAGCTTTTGAAGTTGATCCTCGAAGGAGGTTCCAAACACCACCAGGTCGTCTAAGTATATCAATACCGACTCGAAGTTGAGGTCGCCCAAACAGTGCTCCATCAACCGCTGAAAGGTGCCTGGCGCGTTAGACAGGCAAAAAGACATCCGATTAAACTCAAAGAGTCCCATAGGTAGGATGAAAGCTGTCTTTGCTTTGTCCTTCTTGGCGACCGGCACCTGCCAATATCCACTGGCCAAATCAAGAGTCGAGAAAAATTTTGAATGACTCAGGGCGGACAATGATTCTTCAATCCGTGGAAGGGGGTACGCATCCTAGAGGGTCTGTGCATTCAATTTTCGATAATCCACGCAAAACCGGAGAGACCCGTCCTTCTTCCGCACCAAGACCACTGGGACTGCCTAGGGACTTTGACTTTCTCGAATCATCCGATTCTCCAGCATCCTCGCCACCATGTCCTTCACCTCCTGATATATTTTAGGTGGAATCTGCCGGTATTGTTCCCTGACTGGCGTGGCATCACCGGTGGGAATCTCATGCTCGATGGCAGAGGCACACCCAAAGTCTTCGTCATGTCATGAGAACGCCTCCTGGAATTCCCAAAGAGTGTCTTCCAGGAGTTTCGGTTGCCCTGGGGTTAGTGTACGCCGGTCCACTCTCATTTGACTCATAATCACGGAACCATTCCAATCTGCCGTTGGGAGCTCCTTCTGTCAAACTTCTATGGCAAAGGTCCAAGCGCATTTCCCGTCAGGCCGCAGCGTGAAATCTTCCCGTCGCATGACCTTCCCGTCGAGTACATGTACTTCAGCCAATAGTGTCCTCCTAGGAATAATCATCTCAGTGTCTAGGACAATAATGCAGCTTATGGGCACGCAGCCATCTTTCACAGTGGCGAGGGTTCGAGCCACCAGTGGTCGGGTCGGTGCGTCTACTTGGTTGGCAGGCTCAATCAGGACTTACACCCCATTCAACCGTTGTCAAGTCCCCAAGGGTAGCATCAATAACTTCTCCTGTCGTGGTGGAACTTTTACCGGTCCTCTAGGGGGCACTCTGACCTGTCCAACAGGCCAACCACTCCTGATGTTCTTCTGCAGCCTACAGCTCCTCACCATTTGTTGCAGAAGTTTCTGAGTCAGCCGGTGCGTAGTGGCCTGCTGCCAATAGTTAGGACCTTCTCTGGCATATAGACGGTGATCCAAGTCTCGCAACACATTTATTCCCAGCATTACATCTAATCCCATCCAGGGCATGTGATTCACCAGCTTGATCCCCTTCTTACTGATGTTCTGTCCAAACAGATGGACCCGCATCCAGACTATCCCTTGCACATTCATCTCGCGATTGTTAGCGGCCATCAGTCTAATGATACTCCCATCTTCTGGCTTCATCATGTGTCCAAAGTTTCTCTGGAAGAATTCCAGAGGCATAATGGTACATTCTGACCCAGTATCAACTAGGCAGCGCACAAGTCGGCCTTCTAACTCCGCTTCCATTACGGGGCTACTGGCATACAGGTAATGTTCCTAATGCACTGGGCTCGGCTTTTGGTGGACCGCCGCAGGTTGCCGATGTGAACACTGGTATCTATACTTTGTACCACTTTGGTGGGTCAGCATATATCTCCATCCCTGAAGCACCGGACTGCTGTCCCACCATCCTACACAGTTGCAAATCATGCACACGGAGAGACATAAATATAACATTCGAGCACTCCGAAAATACTCCGCAAGAGCCCGAGCATGCTCACTGAAAGGGTTAACAGAACACGCTCGCTAATCACTAATAATTACGCATTAAATGATAATTTAGTTTTTTTTAGATTTTGCTATTTTCATTTCAGAAAAGTAAGGTGATTTATATATTTTTATATATATTTTTAATGGTTTTTACATTTTTTTTTTTTTGCCATCATAGGGATCTTGAATCTGCGATCACTTAATTACTTATACAATACACTACAATACCGTAGGATTATAGTTTATTGTACACTTATCGATCTCCTATGAACCCCATCCAATGTCCACAGGCTATGGTTCAGAGGTACTAACATTGAAGACATGGGGGCCTTCAGTAGATTCCTGACTGCCCTTATTAATCACCGGGGTCACATCATGGCAGGTTCAATGGGCATTGGAATTGACTCCCCAACCCCCATTCTGAAATTTGTAAATGCTGCGATTGATAGCGGCATCTAAGAAGTTAAACTGTTGCTATCCAAGCTAATGTCAATTACAGAAGTTTCTCATGTGCACAGCCCCACAGACTATCATAGGTACGAGAGCTATCAGTTAAAACCATGGATTGCATTCATACGAGAAAATCGTCTGTGTGCACGATCCCTTAGAGAAAGAATTGTGTTCTGTCTTGTGTCATTTGAACTCATTTTAAATGACTAATCATTTTGTATAGTAACAGAATATATGATGGTTCAGCATCAATATTTCACAGGAATGATATAAAGCACATGTTCCTTTAATACCCAAGTCTGAGCTGATAGAATAAGAAACAAGACAGACATAAAATGGTAATGTAAGCCTTAAAGTGGATTGAAGATGAAAAAATCTTATCAACTGTCAGGTTCTGAGTTTCAAGTATTTTATTTTTTATCTCTCTGCATTTGTTATGATGATACTTTATCAAGTATTATATTGGTGTAAGGTTATTGCAGTACAGCTCCTGTAATGCCAGGCACACTATTTGATCTGCGAAACTATCTGTGGTTAACAGAAATAACAATGAAAACTGACAAGCTGAAATATATGAGAAAATAAATCCTTTCCAGAAGGGTTTGTAATAGAAGTTATATGGTGGCGGACCGAAATAGGCATCTGCAGCAGTATGAATAAATACAGGACAAGAGGAATATCAATCTAAGCTGAGCATGATGCAATGGGAGATAGAGACGTTCACTGCAGCTCTCCGTCTTACCTAGGTTAAGCTCTGTAGAAAATGGGAAGATAAATGTACGGTCTCATTCAGACGTTTTTTTTTCCAGTTTTTTCTTTTTCATGACTAATTTTCATCATTGATTTAGATCAGATTTTCATCAGTATTTGGTGTCAGTTTTTACCATCAGTGATTTTCTCATATGCAAATGCAAAAAAAAACAAGCAAAAGAATTACTGAACTTTCCTACCCATTAGGCCACGTTCACATGTTCAGTATTTGGTCAGTATTTTACATCAGTATTTTTGAGCCAAAATCAGGAGTGGAACAATCAGAGGAAAAATATAATAGAAACACGTGTCTTTTGATGTTAAAAACGGACATAACACGGATTGCCCACATATGCACTGCCTGTGATTTTCCCTGGTCAATAGACTTATGTGGGTAATTTAAAAATGAACTGTCACTTGATCTGGAAAAAAAACACAGAGATATTAACTGAACCATAGATTATAATGGGTACATTTTCTACCAATGAGAAGCATTGATAGAATTTGTATGTGAAAAATGGACGTGGATTATGGAGGCCACAGTGCTATTAGGAACCTTGAGTAATGCAGAAATTCTTTTGTAACCTTGGCCAGATCTGTGCCTTGCCACAATTCTGTCTCTGAGCTCCTTGGGCAGTTCCTTTGTGTTCATGATTCTCATTTGGGCTGATATGCACTGTGAGCTGTGAGGTCTTATATAGACAGGTGCGTGCCTTTCCAAATCAAGTCCTATCAGTTTAATTAAACACAGCTGGACTCCAATGAAGGAGTAGAACCATCTCAAGGAGGATCACAAGGAAATGGACAGCATGTGACTTAAATATGAGTGTCTGAGCAAAGGGTCTGAATACTTATGACCATGTGATATTGGAGTTTTTCTTTTTTAATAAATTTGCAAAAATTTCTACATTTCTGTTTTTTTTCAGTCAAGATGGGGTGCAGAGTGCACTTAAATGAGAAAAAAATGAGCTTTTTAGAATTTACCAAATGGCTGCAATGAAACAAAGAGTGAAAAATGTAAAGGGGTCTGAATACTTTCTGTACCCACTGTAGATATTGTAACTTGTAGAGCTTTCTGTTAAGCCTTATAAATAATTAAATGAAAAACAAAATAACATGGGGTCCCCCCCATATTTTGCAACCAGCAAAGATAAAGTAGACAACTGTGAGCTGATATTATCAGGCTGGGAAGGTCCATGGCTATTGAACCCTTCCCAGGCTATAAATACAAGCAAGCAGCTGCCCCAGAAGTGGAGCATCACATGAGATGCTCCAATCCTGTCACTTCACCTTGGCTCTTCCCATTGCCCTGGTGCTTTGGCAATCAGGGTAAAGTTTTTTTTCGGGTTTCTGTCAGCTTTGAAATGTACAAAATCACATCTGACATCTAGCCCTGGTGATAGTAATAGAAAGGTATCTATCACACACCCCCATTACTAACCCAGTAATAATAATAATAAAAAACTTACACACAGAAATACTTTAATGAAATAAAGTCTCCCCGACACATTCCTTCGTTCATCACTTTATTCAAAAAGGAAAAAAATTCCACTCAGGTCCGCCGTAATCCATTGAATCCAATGTAGCCCAGTGATTTCGACAAACAAAGGTTATGGAGCTTCGTTTTGATGCTCCATAGTCTTTGCCTACAGCCACTTTCAGGTCGCGCTGCACAACGCAAGACCCACGACTCTGAAGAGCATGAGTAACGTTACCGCCCTTCAGACATTCTGGATCTTGTGATGCCCTCTGTGTGACCTCGCAACTGTGAAGAGCAGTAATGTTACTGATGTCACCGCTCTTCAAAGTCACCGGGTCTCGAGATAGACACCTCTCCCTTGTTAACACCAGGGCTTGATGCCAGCTGTGTTTTTAAACACTACATAGCTGACATCAACCCCAAAAAACATTACCCTGATTGCCAAAGCACAAGGGCAATTGGGAAGGGCCAATCCGAAGCGCTAGATTTGGAGCATCTTATGGTCCAGTAACCATGGACATTCCTATCCTGATAATCTCAGCTTTCATCTGTCTGCTTTAACTATGTTGGTCTCAAAAAATAGGGGGGACCCCACGTAATTTTTTCCATTTAATTATTTATTTATTTGGCTTAATAGAAAAAACTACAACTACAGCTATCCATCCATCCATCTATCTATCTATTATCTATCTATCCATCTATCTATCTATTATCTATTATCTGTCTATCTATCTATCTATCTATCCATCTATCATCTATCTATCTATTATCTATCTATCCATCTATCTATCTATTATCTATCTATTTGTCTATCTATCTATTATCTATCTGTCTATCTATCTATCATCTATCTATCTATTATCCATCTATCTATCTATTATCTATCTGTCTATCTATCTATCTATCCATCTATCTATTATCTATCTATCTATCATCTATCTATCTATCTATCTATTTATCCATCTATCTATCTATTATCTATCTATTATCTATCTATCTATCTATCTGTCTATCTATCTATTTATCCATCTATCTATCTATTATCTATCTATTATCTATCTATCATCTATCTATCTATCCATCTATCTATTATCTATCTATCATCTATCTATCTATCTATTTATCCATCTATCTATCTATTATCTATCTATATATCTATTATCTATCTATCTATCTATCTATCTATCTATATTTGCACATCTTTAACACTTAAAAAACATTTTCACAAGGATGCCACACGGATGCCGCCCACGTACATACCGATAGCAAACAGATAATGCACGGATTGAAAAATCGTACACATGAATGTTGAAAAAAAGCACATGGATGGTCAAAATGGAATGTCCCATACGAATGTGTTTTTATGCGCACTTGTGAAGGGGGCCTAAGATGGACACTTTTCTAAACACACCAGTTAATTGGTGTGAATTTTTTGACCGATCCCTCAATAATTAAAACAAAGTAATATACTTTAATGTGAATGTTTTAGTAGTTTTCATTTTTAAGTATTCTTTGGATACTTCAGTTTACCATGCCTGATGGAGAGACCTGCTGTAAGTTCTCTCAAAAGATTTTTTTTCCATTTCTTTGATTTTTGCTAGCCATTAAAGGGTAAAGGTAAATGGGCTTCTTCAGACAAGTACACTTCTGGTCCATGTCCACTGGTCCACATGGATTTGGTACATTTGTGCTAGCTACTTTCCACATATGTAAAAAAAAAATCACTATGTGTACAAGTCTGGTCTGTTTTATGGATCCATCTAGTGCATGAAATAGTTGGCAGCTCCTGCACCCATCCACAATGCTATTAAAGGGAATCTGTCACCAGATTTTTGACATGTAATCTGAGAGCAGCATGATGTAGTGGCTGAGACCCTGATTCCAGTGATGTATCACTTACTGAGCTGCTTGCTGTCATATTGATAAAATCACAGTTTTCTCTTTTTTTCTTTTGCTGTAGATCTAGCAGTTCTCTGAATGCTGAGCTCTGTATAACCCTGTCTACACCACTGATTGCCAGCTTTCTTTGTATACTATACATTGGCAATCAGTTGTTGGGGTATGGTTACATAGAGTAAGAGGATTACACTGCATGAAACAACTAGACATCACTGGAATCAGGGTCTCTGTCCCTACATTATATAGTTACATAGTTACATAGTTAGTAAAGCCGAATAAAGACTTGCGTCCATCAAGTTCGACCTGTTAGTTCTGTAATTGCTAAAGTTGATCCAGAGGAGGGCAAAAACCCCAAATGATTTAGCCAATCTTCACCTGAGGAAAATTTCCCTCCCGACTCTGAAACCAGCAGTCAGAATAAATCCCTGTATCAACCTACTATTTTATTCTATTTTTAAGTATATGCAGAAATCTGCCTGGTATCTAGAAAAGCATCCAGTCCCCGCTTGAACTGGTTTAGTGAATCCGACATTACCGTCTCCTCACTCAGTGAATTCCATATTCTCACTGCTCTTACCGTAAAGAACCCCTTCCTATGCTGGTGCTGAAACCTTTTCTCTTCCAGTCTTAGTGAGTGCCCTCTTGTTACCGTAATATCCCTCCTTTTGAACAAATCCCGGGCAAGGTCTCTATACTGTCCCCTAACATATTTGTACACATTTATTATGTCCCCCCTCAACCTTCTCTTTTCCAGGCTGAATAGTCCTAGTTTTGCCAACCTCTCTGGGTATTGCAGTCCCTCCATTCCCCTTATTAATTTTGTTGCCCTCCTTTGTACCTTTTCAAGCTCATTTATATCCTTTCTATATATTGGGGCCCATAACTGAGCACAGTATTCCAAGTGTGGTCTGACCAGTGCTTTGTACAGTGGAAGAACAATGTTCTCATCCTTTGCAGCTATACCTCTTCTGATACATCCCATTACCCTGTTTGCCCTTACAGCAGCGGCCTGACTTTGGGCACTCCAATTTAGTTTGCTATCAATCAAGATGCCCAAGTCCTTCTCCATCTCTGAATTCCCCAATGATTTCCCATTCAGTGAGTACTGGTGACTTCCATTTTTCCTTCCCATATGTATGACCTTACATTTCTCCTCGTTAAACCTCATTTGCCATTTAATGCTCCACCTACCCAGCTTATCCAAGTCCCTCTGTAGGTCTGCACTGTCCTCTTTTGTATTAATTGTTTTACATAACTTTGTGTCATCTGCAAATATTGATATTTTACTATTTATCCCGTTGACTATGTCGTTAATAAAGATATTAAATAACATTGGGTCTAGTACAGACCCCTGTGGTACCCCACTAGTGACGCTTACCCAATCTGAGTATATTCCATTTATAACCACCCTCTGCCTTCTATTCTTTAGCCAGTTAGCTACCCACTTGCAGACATTTTCCCCCAGCCCCATCATTCTCATTTTGTATACCAACCTATTATGTAGCACGCTATCGAACGCTTTTGAGAAGTCGAGATACACGACATCCACTGGTTCCCCCTGATCTACTCGAGAGCTAACCTCCTCGTAGAAGTCAATCAGGTTTGTTTGGCAGGAGCGATTCCTCATGAATCCATGTTGGTTCGGGGTTAATAGATTATTAGCATCAAGATGCTCCATGATTGCCTCATTAATAAAGCCTTCAAAAATTTTGCCCACAACGGACGTCAGACTCACCGGCCGATAGTTTTCGGCGTCACTTTTCACTCCCTTTTTGAATATTGGCACTACATTCGCCTGTCGCCAATCAAGTGGTACAGACCCAGTCTCAACAGAGTCCTTAAATATAAGATATAACGGTCTGTCTATCACATTACTTAATTCCCTTAGTACCCGTGGGTGTATGCCATCAGGTCCTGGTGATTTGTTTATTTTAATGTTACTGAGGCGTTTCTGTACCCCAGCTTGGGTTAGATTTGTCATACTTAGTGGAGGATTAAGCTTGTCACTTCTCATTTCGCCTGTTAGTTCTTTTTCCTTTGTGAAAGTTGACGAAAAATATTTATTTAATAGATTAGCTTTATCCTCATCTTTCTCTATGATTTTGCCTTCATCACTTTTTATCGGTCCAATATTATTCGATTTAATCCTTTTACTATTTATATACGTAAAGAACAGTTTGGGATTTGATCTACTTTCCCTAGCAATACGTCTCTCTGTTTCCTCCTTCGCTATTTTTATTTGTTTTTTACAGGTTCTCGTTTTTTCCTTGTAACACATTAGTGCCTCCTTGCTGTTTTCCTGTTTTAATCTCTTGAATGCCTCTTTTTTGCTATTTAACGCCCCTTTTACGTTCTTATTCAACCATATTGGTTTCCTCTTATTTCGGGCCCTTTTATTCCCATACGGTATATACCTCTCGCACTGAGTATTCAGAATTCTTTTGAAGGTTTCCCATTTACTATTCGTATTTCCTTGATTAAGAACTTTGTCCCAGTCTATAAGTTGAAGGTTTTCTTTCAGCTGATCAAACTTCGCCCTCCTAAAGTTTAATGTTTTAGTTGTTCCCTTATTGATAACCCTACTGAAGGGCATTTTGAAATTGATAATATTATGATCGCTATTACCTAGGTGCCCCCCTATCTGTACCTCAGTTATTCTATCAGGCCTATTTGTCAATATTAAGTTCAACACGGCCTTCCCTCTCGTTGGTTCCTGCACTAGTTGGGAGAGATAATTATCCTTGATATTTGTCAAGAACCTTTTTCCTTTCTGCGATCTACAGGTTTCTGTTTCCCAGTCAATATCCGGGTAGTTGAAGTCCCCCATTACAATCACCTCATTATGTTTTGCTACTTTGTCTATTTGTCCTAATAGCAGTTTCTCATTCTCCTCTGTTATATTAGGTGGCTTATAGCAGACCCCCAGTAATATTTTATTATTATTTTTTGCCCCCTCTATCTCTACCCACATGGACTCGACCCCCTCTTCTCCCTCTCCTATATCTTCCCTTAGTCTGGGCTTTAGACGTGACCTTACATATAAGCAGACTCCTCCGCCCTTCCCCTGTTTCCGGTCCCTTCTAATTATGCTGCTCTTAGATTAAACAGCAAAAACCTACTGACAGATTCCCTTCAAAAGGATTCTCCATTGGTTCTGACTTTGAAAGTAAAGATGTGTAGAAATAAGGTATTGTAGTGTATAGATGAGATATTTATGCATCATGCTGTGTGTGCACTAATAAAAGTGGACGTATTCATGTTTAGTATCTCAGCTCAGCACTGCATCTGCCCTCATAGGTCTATAGCTATTGGACACCAAGAGTCTTGGTATATTTTTTTTTACTACATAATGTGTATAAAGGCTAAGTATGGACTTTTTCAAGTATCATTTTTTTGGTGTGCTACCCATTATCACAAACCCATTGTGCCTTTTCACATGTCCATTCTTTTTGTGAACCAAATGTCCACAAGAAAAACAAAAAAAGATAAAAAAAAACATGTTGTACTTTGTTACATATTACTGCCCAAAATTGCCAATGCAAGTCAATGGGTCCATGTTAAAAAAAAAAAAAAGATAACGCAAGGATGTCATCTCTGTGTTGTCCGTATTTTACTGTTTTATGATGGGTAGGAGAATCCAAGAATTTAGTTTCTTCATACAAGAAAAATAGATGCCATACGGTTTGAAAATGGCGACCTAACACTTATGAAGACAACCCCGTCCTAAGAAGACATATCATAGGCATCATAAAGGGTCAGGCTGGTCTAGTCATCTGTCAATTATAGCAAATGGTAAATTGACTATTGAGGCCATTGTGCTACTTATAGCTAGAGATCAGCGAACCCAAACTGTAAAGTTCAGGATTCGTACTGGTCACCTGGGGTCCAGTCCTGAACTCTGAACACGGACGTCTTGTGGGAGTCCGTTTTACCGTCCGGGGAGGAGAGAGAGAGAGAAAGAGATTTTCCAGCTCCAAACTTCAGGTCCCCATTTATTTCAATGAGGTTTGGTTTCAAGTTCAGAAAGCTAGGATAATATTTTGACCCAATGATGTTAATATTAAAAATAGTAAAATTAGGTTTAAAAAATAACTTTTAATTGATCAAGTCTAATACCAATCTGAAAAAATATAGTGCAAACACTTAAAATGCAAAGATCCTTTAGGGAGGACATCCACCTTGATCGCAGGCAGGGTTTCCTGTATGCTAATGGCAAATACCTGACCAACGGGGTGAGATTATTCCTTATCTTTTATATGTATGATGGTCGTATAATAGGTTTTATGGCTTCATTTGGTTTTGAAAGGTGGTATGGAAATTTCTATACATACGTATTCACCTTTAACCTCTTTGCTGCTAGTGAGTTGTGCTTATAATTTTTCCAATACTGTGATTATTTTGATTCATACTTTGTCTACGGGGGAATGTGTACTGGCACAATTATGACTGTGTGAGACGTTGTACCACTGAGGCACTGAGGAGTATCCTATGTTTTTGTACAAGTATTACATAAATATAATGCTGGTATACTATGGCATTGCTTATGTAAGATTCTATATATGTCCCCTTTTTCTTGCATGCAAACTTAGGATTGAACACTCTGCCTTTATATATTGAATATGAGGATTGGGGTCTTTATAACACACTACCTATGGGGTGCATAGATGCTTAAGGATCTTTGTGAAAGGGACACCAATTGTGGGCACAGTACCTATAGATGAGCCTCTTTAGACTATTGGTTATTATACCCCCTCACCCTCTCCTTGTGAGACACTAGGAAGTGATCGGGGTCTTCGCTTGCCCTTTTTGGCACGCTCCATACCAGCACTGTTTGTTTTGCGTCCATCATCTTTGCACTTTAAGTGTTTGCACTATATTTTTTCAGATTAATTTTAGACTTGATCAGTTAAGTTATTTTTAACACCTAATTTTGCTATTTCTCAAGTTTAGTCTAAAGTTTGGTTCGGTACCAGAACTGTACACAAAGTTTGGTCAGGTATCAGAACTTGAAGCTCCATGGGTTCGCTCATCCCTACTTATGACCCAAAACCTATAGTTTCCACCTTGTAGGAAATTTTTATCCTACTTTTTTGGCGGGATAGTCAGACCCCGCAGTCTTCTCTCTTCTTTTTTTTCCATCATGCTCCTGTAGCTCTACCCTCTACTCTGGGATTGCTTTCTGCAAACTGTGCATTATTTCGTTTTTATGGTTTGTTTTATAATTTGTGGTGTCTTAGTACGTCACTGTGTAGGAATTTCATACTAATTAGAAATCCACATATCTACTGAATGTTTGTAGAGGTAAAAATCTATGAAAGCAACTTGACATATGAATGCTTTAGAAATAATTAGGTACCTGGGATGGATGAACTGCATAGTTCTGCTAATTACAGAAAACCCTACAGATTATCCAAATGTTATTAATGACTTCCACTAGATGTCAGCAGTGCACAGTACTAGAAAATCTATGTGAAAAGTAGCAGGATAGTATTGAAATCATATATATAACCAAGCTATGGAGGCAAAAGCTTTCATCTAAACATGTAAATCAAAGGGGTCCTGTACTTTTATACAAGTAGATCTCATTTAATAGAAAAGCGCTGCATGTGTATACTTAACCTACAATCCTGGGAATGCGGCTGGTACTATATCTAGCTATCTGGACATAGGGCATAAGTGAATATTTGAGATGATCAAATGTTTTGAAATAAAAATTCTCCAGGTTTGATAATTTTTTAAAAAACGTTTCTTTTCAGTGAATCAATTAACTGCAAATTGCAATACTGCAAAACCTTTAATTGTCCAGAAGAGCTGTGTACACCACTTTGAGGTCTCCTAACCTATGTCCAACCCCTTTAAAGTTCTTTACCACACACCTGGCCTTAGTAATGTCGAAATAAACTCACCATAGAATAGGATGGTAACTGGATAGTAACCAACAGTCCCTTTAATTATACAGCACACTGACATATGTTTCCAGTGGTTTTTTTTTTTAATTAAAATTTAGTCCAAAAATTATCCCTCTTGGTCACTTGTGACCAAGCAGACTATTCTGTGTAGAACACTGACTCAAATTGAGTGGTGTGTATGGTTTTCAAATTGGACTGGTAAACAGTTTTGCAAAAAAAGACACAAATGTCTACATCTTTAAATACTATTGTTTTATATTCTGTTAACAAAAGGTAAACCCTTCCCAAAAATTAGGTAGATACATGTTCAAAAAGCAAGCACCTGCAAAAGAGCACTGTATTGGTGTAGTGTGTGCAGATTTAAAGTTTAATTAATAAAACAGATGTGCAAATAATGTTTGCAGCACCTACACTTTGTGAAGTGAATAGTTGCTGTTAAATGCTTGAATTTTGGAGAATGATGCTTTGAATTTTTCAAAAATAATTATTACCTCTTCACAAAAAGGATTGCTGAAGAAATGCAAAAAATCAGAACAGTCTGTTGTGACAATCAAGCACATCATCTCTGATTGTTACAGATTTATTTTTTTTCGGTGACTTGCTGCTGCTTTCTAGTGCTGTAAGAATTACTCAAAAATGTGCAATTGTAATTCAAATGCAGCAGGACAGATGCCAGTTAATCATATCGCTGATCAATCTCATTGAGTTTGTAACAACTGCTTGCACCTCTTCTATATATTTCTCCCTTTCTAAAAGTCGAATCTCTGTAATATTCTCAGACTGCTACTCTCATCTTCCTCAATACTACATTTATACAACACATTACTGCCTGGAGTATTTGTCCAATATTATATGGCCTTATGTTTCTTCCTTTATGTCTCTGTGAGCTCTGATGCTCCATCATTATACAAAAAACTAGACTTTTATACAGTCTTGATTACTCCCTCCTGATTGACTGTCATATATCTTGTGATGTGATATCTGCAAGGCATTATGGAAGCTCGCACAATTGCACGGTCATGTCACTGAGGTCATGTCAGCCTTCAGCAGCTTATGCAATCTTTCACAACTGGCATATTTTTTTTTTCGATTTGGAAATTGTTCAATTAACTTGTTTACATTTGTAATGCAGGAACCCTTGACATCATCTGTGATTTTCTGTATTTTAGTCAAAATATCAACTAAAATCATTTGAATTATTGAGTTTGTAAGATACAATACAGACCAAAAGTTTGGACACACCTTCTCATTTAAAGATTTTTCTGTATTTTCATGACAATGAAAATTGTACATTCACCCTGAAGGCATCAAAACTATGAATTAACACATGTGGAATTATATACTTAGCAAAAAAGTGTGAAACAACTGAAAATATGTCTTATATTCTAGGTTCTTCAAAGTAGCCACCTTTTGGTTTGATGACTTCTTTGCACACTCTTGGCATTCTCTTGATGAGCTTCAAGAGGTAGTCACCGGAAATGGTTTTCACTTCACAGGTGTGCTCTGTCAGGTTTAATAAGTGGGATTTCTTGCCTTTTAAATGGGGTTGGGACCATCAATTGTGTTGTGCAGAAGTCAGGTGGATACACAGCTGATGGTCCTACTGAATAGACTGTTAGAATTTGTATATATATCCAATAAAAGGAAAGAGAAGTGGAGAAGTAAGGCCAGTATCCACTAAATGGGGTGTGGAAGGCACCTCTCACACTAATAAAGAACAGAAATACCACTTAAAGTGCAAATAGTATTTATTTATATTGTACACGATATTCCAGCAATTTAAAATAAGTGCAAATATCAAAAAGCATAATAAAGAATGGCTAAGGTGAGATGTACGGTGAGGGGTAAGATGGAAAAAGAACCCCAACATAGAGAAAAAAAGGAGGCTCATACCCTGCTACAGAAAGCACTCCATAGAAAATGCCTACAAGTGAATCCTAGAACCCCAGCCTATATCCAATGATGTAGGATGGCTTCGTTAGGTGAAGCCATTCAGGTGAAATGCGCGTCGAGGCGTGCTGCTCTTTACCCATACTGCAGACTTTGCATCTCCTTCATCTGCCATGACTCAAGGTAATGTGTGGCTATGCTGAATATCTGCTCATATGCTAGTTTATTACATATATTGTTGTACTTATCAGTTGGCCCACCTACCCTCTATTTATATTTATTTTCTCAGACCCCCATTGCCTCCTACATCATTGGATATAGGCTGGGGCTCTAGGATTCAATTGTAGGCATTTTCTATGGAGTGCTTTCTGTAGCCCACAATTTTGCATTTTCATAATAGTAACAGGAGAAATTGCACCATGCAAATTGTTGTGCAATTTCTCCTGAGTAAGCAGATACCCCATATGTGGGGGGAAACCACTGTTTGGGCGCACGGCACGGTTTGGAAGGGAAGGAGCGCCATTTGACTTTTTGAATGTAAAATTTGCTTGAATAATTTGCAGACTCCATGTCACGTTTGGGGAGCCCCTGATGTGCCGAAACAGTCGAAACCCCCCACAAGTGACATCATTTTGGAAAATAGACACCTTAGGGAACTTATCTAGATGTGTGGTGAGCACCCTGAACCCCCAGGTACTTCACAGAAGTTTATAACATTCAGTCACAAAAATAAAATTTTCACATTTTTCCCACAAAAATGTATTTCAGCCCCCAATTTTGCATTTCCACAAGGGTAACAGGAGAAATTGCACCATGAACTTTGTTGTGCAATTTCCCCTGAGTACGCTGATACCCCATATGTGGGGAAAAAACACTTTTTGGGCGCACGGCAGGGTTCAGAAGGGAAGGAGCACTGTTTGAGTTTTTGAACGCAAAATTATCTGGAATCGAGAGAGAATGCCATGTAACGTTTGGGGAGTCCCTGATGTGCCTAAACAGTGTAAACCCCCCAAAAGTGACCCCATTTTGGAAACTACATCCCACAAGGATTTTATCAAGGGGTATAGTGAATATTTTGAACCCAGAGGTACGACACAGAATTTGATAACATTAGGTCATCATATTGAATAAGTTGTCATTAGTCTTGAGCGCTAGTGCTCGCTACTTGAGTTTGCATCGGGTACTCAGGTATGCACCATGTATCGCGGGTGCTCAAGTGACATGCTTGAGTCCCTGCCCGCATGTTTCACGGTTATTAGACACCCAAAAAAAAACATACGGGGATCGCTCGTGCATGGCAGGCAATACCCTCGTGGTTTTTTTGGCTGTATAGCAGCCAAGAAACATACAGTAAAGGAAATAATTATTTGATCAGTTACTGTTTTTGTAAGTTTGCCCACTGACAAAGACATGAACAGTCTATAATTTTAAGGGTAGGATAATTTTAACATTGAGAGATAGAATATCCAAAAAAATCAAGAAAATTACTTTGTATAAATTAGATAAATTTATTTGCATTTTGCAGTGAGAAACCCTAACCCTAGCACAACCCTAACCCTATCGTTTATTTTTTACGCCGTTCCTCGTGCGGTATAAGTGATTAGACCACTTTATTCTTTGGGTCGGTGCGATTACAGCAATACCAGATTTCTATCAGGTTTTTACGACTGACAGCTGTCACACACTAAAAAAACTTTTTTTTTTTGCAAAGACTAGTTTTTGCATCGCCACATTTTCAGAGCTATAATTTTTCCACATTTAGGCCGACAGAGTCATGTGATGGCTTTTTTTTGCGGGACAAGTTGACGTTTTTCTTGGTACCATTTTCAGGCATGTGACATTTTTTGATTGTTTTCTATTACGATTTTTGGGAGGCAGAATACACAAAAACCAACAATTAAGGAATTATTTTATTTATTTTTTTTTATGCCATTCCACATGTGGTGAAATTGATAAGGCAACATTATTCTTCGGGTCAGTACGTTTACAGCGTTACCCCATTTATATAGTTTTTTATGGTTTGTCGCTTTTACACAATTAAAGCTATTTTATAGAAAAAATATTTTTTTTTGCATCGCTTTATTCTTTTTTATCTTTTTGATCGCATTTTATTCTATCTTTTGTTTGGCGGTATGATGATAAAGCATCGTTTTTGTTTTTTTTTACTGTGTTCACTAAAGGGGTTAACTAGTGGGACAGTTCATAAATCAGGTCATTACGGAAGCGGCAATACCAAATATGCATACTTTTATTGTTTCTTTTTTTTTCATTATAATATTTATTTATGGGTTCAGTATATTTTTATTTTTTGGGATTATTTTTTTTACTTTTTTTTTTTCACTTTGAGAATTTTTTTTACTTTTACACTTTGTCCCATTATGGGATTTTCATTTTTTTGCAGGCTGATCGCTTGCACAGCATAAGGATGAAGCATCATTCCCTATGCTGTGCAGGCTGCAGCCCCTGTACACACAAGTTAGGTAGATTGTGCACTAAGCACAATCTATCTAACATGCTGATGCCTTCTGACCCGGATTTTAATTTAATAAATTATTAGTACAAATGAAGAAAAGCAACTTTGTAATATATCTTATCAGAGGAATCCACTTCTTTCTCCTCTTGGATTGATCTTTGACTCTTACTTCATGGGTATTCAGTGAAGGCAGATTTTCCCATTACTGAGATAGAAGATGACAGTTAGTGCTAATAAAGTTCCGTGTGGAGGTAAGGTAAAGGAGAAAGGAGGAGCTTGAGACACACACAGACATTCTGCTGCAAGTGCTCTTGAAATGGCAGTTACAATTCTCCATAGAATTTTATAAGCACCAACTGTCATCTCTTGATGACAGATTTTACCCATAGTTTGATCATTTTGAGAATGAATGATTAGTTCAGTTGGAGTGCGCTTTAATATTCCCATTCCAAAACAATGTTTGCCAATCCACTACCATTATGGATATAGTATCAGATCAAATTCACACATCATTTTTTTTTCTTTTCCCCAAAATCCATTTTTGGTCTAATTTTTTTTCTGTGTGTCCTTCATTTTTGCAAGATGAAAAAAAAAATTATAGAGGTTTTTCAAAGCTTCTATTATCAACAGCTAGTGAAATACTGAGGAAACTCTGATGACAAACAGATGACACGAGAGTGTTATCCATCTTTTTTCTCTGATCCGTTCATTTGACTGGCCTTTGATCAGCAGTTAGCATTAAGCTTCAAGATGTGTCTCAGCATTTTTGTAGATCATTGGTCTGTTAAAAAATGTACAGATTAAGTATGACAAAAAATTGACATATAAATGATCCCTTATACTGAGTTAGGCATAACCTATTAATAGTGTTGAGCGAGCACTAAAATGCTCGGGTGCTCGAAGCTCGGGCTGAGCTCACTGTGATACTCGGGTGCTTGACCCGAGCAACGAGCCCAATGTTAGTCTATGGGAGACCCGAACATTTTTGCGGCGGCACCCCCGGCAGTCTTTTAAAAGCCTAACAAGTGCCCAAAACGATAGTGACAGTGCTCAAATGGCAAGGGGACAGCATGCGGATCGCCCCTGGAAGCATTTCTGACCCCCAGGTCACTGCTGTCAACAACGTGGTCAGAGGTATTAAGCCACTTTTACAGGCTCACAATAAAACGTTCAAAAACGAAAGTGAAAGTGCTTTCCTGTGAAATATGTTAACCCCTTAATGACCATGGGTCTTTCTGTTTTTGTGTTTTCCTTTTTTGCTCCCCTTCTTCCCAGAGCCAGAACTTTTTTAATTTTCATTCAATATGGCCATGTGAGGGCTTATTTTTTGCGGGACGAGTTGTATTTTTAAACACCATCACTGGTTTTATCATATCATGTGCTGGAAAATGGGAAAAAAATTCCAAGTGCTGTGAAACTGCAAAAAAAATGCAATTCCACAGTTGTTTTTTGGGTCCTTTTTTTACCACGTTCACAGATTGCTAAAACTGACCAGCCATCATTATTTTCCAGGTCGTTACGAGTTTATAGACACCAAACATGTATAGGTTCTTTTTTATTTAAGTGGTGAAAAAAAAATCCAAAGCTTGCTAAAAAAAACCCCAAAAATGACGCCATTTTCCGAGACCCTTAGCTTCTCCATTTTTCGGGATCTGGGGCCTGGAGAGGGCTTATTTTTGCGTGCCGGGCTGACGTTTCTATTGATACCGTTTTGGGGTAGATCCGATGTTTTGATCGCCCGTTATTGCATTTTATTGCAAAGTTGTAGCGACCAAAAAAACTTAATTCTGGCCTTTAAAAATTTTTTCTCGTTACGCCGTTTACTGATTGTATTAATTCTTCTTTTATATTGATAGATCGGGCGATTCTGAACGCGGCGATACTAAATATGTGTATGTGTTTTTTTTTTATATATATATATTTTATTTTGAATGGGGCGAAAGGCTGTGACTTAAACTTTTATATATTTTTTATTTTTTTAAAAAACTTTTTTTTTACACTTTCTGCTTGCTTCTATAGTCTCCAGAGGAGACTAGAAGCAGCATTTGTCTGATTACTTCTACTGCATACAAGCGATGAGCAGATCACTTGTATGCAGGAGAAATGCTCACTTGCTATGAGCGCTGACCACTAGGTGGCGCTCATAGCAATTGAGACATGACAACCACAGGCGTCTGCTGCAGACCCTGAGTTGTCATGCCCACCCATTGGTGACCCGCGATCATGTGACGGGGTCACTGATGGGCGGGGCTTAGGACTCCTGGAAGCACGAGTTAAATGCCACTGTCAGAGATTTAACATGTTAACAGCCGCGGGTGGATTGCGATTCCAATAATCAGCTGACATGTGCTCGCTTCAGTGCGGGCTCACCTCCGGAGCCCCCGCTGAACCGGCCTTCCCGACCTGGTGCGTACTATTACTGACCTGGTCGGAAAGGGGTTAAGGAACATCCTTTCCAGGGTAAAGACTTGTGTTTAAGGTAAAATAAATAACCAAAAACAAAAATACTCGTCCACACCTTGGGCTATGTTCACAAGTAGCATTTTTTATGCGTTTTTGCACGTTTGTATTGCTTTCAACCGTGACAAATGCATTCACCGGGAAATGTCATTTTAACATTTTACAACCTTATCTGGCCATGTGCTGTGTGACACATGCATACAGTGCTAAAAAGACATGGGAACAGCATGGGGAAGACCCCTGGAAGCATCTCTGACACCCAGGTCACTGCCTAAAAGTGTGCCCATCAGAAGTGATCCTTGCCGCATCAGAAGATGCAGACTTGCAACTATCCCCGTGCAAGTCCTTGTCCCAGGGCAGTGTTCAATTGTACCTCCCCCATAACTTGCAATACAAGCGCAAGTATGCAGCCTGCCACCCACCCACCCCCAGGCTACAATACCATACTGCTAGCTTGCTTGCACTTGAAATTGGGCCTTTTAGGCATGTGGAGGTGGAATCTGGCCACCATGTCATGGCTGCGTCGGTAGCCTGGTATTCATACTCAGTCCCCAGCCGCCTGGCGGCCGGGTGTCCACGCTTGGTCCCCAGCCGCCAGGGGGCGGCCGGGTGTCCATACTCAGTCCCCAGCCGCCCCGCGGCCGGGTGCCCACACACAGTCCCCAGCTGCGTGGGGGTGGCCGGGTGTCCATAAAGGGTACCCAGCCGCCCCTATTTGTCCCGGTGCGCCTTATACACAAGCGCACATACCAAAACATTACCTGTGCCCTCCCCAGTGCATTTAGTGGGAAGGACAGCCTAACCACAAACACGTGGACAAGTGAATGTGGCCAGGAATGGTCCATCTCACTGACGCCTTCACACTGGGTTAATATTGTGGAAGCCGGGACACAGTTGGACACAGGGATGCAACACGTCCTCCAGACACAGAGAATTGCGGGTCCTGGGTCAATCAGGCTTCAACACAAAGTTCAGAAGGTAGACAGCAGCAGTGGTGGGCCTCCTACACAACGAGTAAATTATTCATGATCATGAGGCCATCCACCTCCTTAGCTTTCTGTTCCTTGGAATGCAAGCGCATGTATGTAGTAGCAGCTAGGCCTGAGGTGGTCAGCGTTTTGGCGCATATTCTACCTCCTTCGAGGATTGCTGGATGTTTTCCTGCTACTATCCCAGTTCTATGACTCCCGATAAAACAAAGCTTCAGGTGATGAATGATGGATGAGGTGGTGGCAAAGGAGAAAGAGCAGGAGGAACAGGGACCATTCACATCAATATCAGGCCATCCAACCACACATGTCTTGTAGGATATGTTTCTGTACCAAAAGGAGCGGTTCAGCTACACAGTTATAAGGCATACAGTGAATGCAATGCCTACCAAAAATTTCGAGGCACTCCAATGCCCCTTGGAAGTGACATGGAGGTCAGAGGGCCTTAACTAAACCGTTTTTTCCATTTATAGCAACTGGGTCTCCTGTACACTGTTGGCCTAAGCAGGGAATAGAAGGCTTTCCAAAAATTATTAGGCACTGCAATGCCCCTTGAAACAGACGTGGATTACAGCGTATTGAAAACCTTCTACCCATTATTGGGGAGTGGGTTTCCCTTAGTGTTCACCTATGCATTGAAAAGCAAAAGCTGACAAAAATTAGGAGGAAATGCAATGCCCGTTGCAAGAGTCGTGGAGGTTAGAGGTAATTAAAAACAACATGTCAATGCCCCTTGGAAGAGCTGTGGAGTTCAGAGTGGTTTAACAAGACGGTTTTAATGCCCCTTAGAAGAGACGTGGAGTTCAAAGTGGTTTAACAAGACAGTTTTAATGCCCCTTGGAAGAGATGTGGAGGTCACAGTAGCTTAACAAGATGGTTTTAATGCCCCTTGGAAGAGACGTGGAGTTCAGAGTGGTTTAACAAGACAGTTTGAATGCCCCTTGGAAGAGTGGTGGAGGTTACAGTGAAATAAAAAGACAATATCAATGCCCCGTGGAAGAGACGTGGAGGTCACAGTAGCTTAACAAAGACGGTTTTAATGCCCCTTGGAAGAGTGGTGGAGGTCGCAGTGGAATAAAAAGACAATATCAATGCCCCTTGGAAGAGTGGTGGAGGTTACAGTGGAATAAAAAGACAATATCAACGCCCTGTGGAAGAGACGTGGAGGTCAAAGTAGCTTAACAAGATGCTTTTAATACCCCTTGGAAGAGTGGTGGAGGTCGCAGTGGAATAAAAAGACAATATTAACGACCCTTGGAAGAGACGTGGAGGTCACAGTAGCTTAACAAGACGATTTTAATGCCCCTTACAAGAGCCATGCAGTACAGCATATTAAAAATAGTGTTGAGCCACCCCCGTAGTGTTCGAGTTCGGTTCGGTTCGTCGAACACCCGTGTGTTCGCCGAACTGTTCGTCGAACTGTTCGTTGAACACCTTCGAACACCGTTAAAACCAATGGCAGGCAAACAAAAACACATAGAAACACATAGAAAACACCTTCAAAGGTGTCCAAAAGCTGACAAACTGCTCAGAAGACACAACTAACACATGGAAAAGTGACAAGTGCATATAGTCATTAGAGATGAGCGTTGTTCTACTCGAACTGTTCGCCAATCTCAAATTCGAGCTGTTTTGGGCGGTGTTCGAGCCGTTTGGCGAACACGAACAATTTGAGAAAAATTCGGCTGTTCGAGGTTATGTTCGATAACTGTTCGTGCACCAAAATCATAACTGGATTTTTTCTCAGTAATGATGAAAATTAATGTTAATACGCAGTTTGAGTGTACAGCGGGGTGGGGGGAGGGGCAGGGGATGGATCTCTGCAGGAACAATGAAGATCTCCATTTTTTTTTCTCTTTCCCGCATTTGCAGTGGGGAGGTGCAATCTGTCAGCCTATCAGCAGCGCACACACGGAGCGAAGTGCTTTTTTTCACACAAGCAAGGGCATGTGTCATTGGCAGTGTATGTCACATGTCCTTGCCCTATAAGACCAAGCCATTTTCCCCGTCGCCACCATTTTCTCACTGCTGCAGCTGCATGTTAGACGGCACCGCTGTTGCTGTGTGCGCTATACCTTGTTAATTTCAAGCCAATTTTCGCACAAATATACAGATAGCTTGGGAGTAGGGAATAGTTGTGATTGCAGTCCTTTTAAGGACAAGGTTACAGCATTTCCTACGACTTTTATCAGGGAGGTCTGTGCTCTTAAATAGATAGGTTGTGGGAGTAAAGACTAATTGTAATTGGAGTCCTTTTCAGGACTAGGTTACATGAGTTCCTATCAGTTTTTGCCAGGCAGGTCTGTGCCAGTGCTGTGCAAGTTTTTTTCACAGCATTTGGCTGAATCTAGCAAAGCTAATCCTTTTTGGCCTATTGCAGAGTGTGTTAGTCAGTGGAGTAGCCTATCTGTGTTGCAAGATATAACACCTGTGTATAGAATACCAATTTTTTTACTGCACCTAGTGAAGTAAAATCTTTTGGGCATAGCATCATTCTATTAGTCCATCTATACTGACCTCCATCAGGTTGCAAACTGAATATAATTTTTTTCTGCATCTAGCTCTGAAAAAATATTTGGGCTTCTAGCAGTGTGTGGGACTTGGTCTATTAGTCCATCTATACTAACCTCCATCAGGTTGCAAATTAAAAATAATTTTTTTCTTCATTTAGCTCTGAAAAAATATTTGGGCTTCTAGCAGTGTGTGGGACTTGTTCTATTAGTCCTTCTATACTGACCTCCAGCAGGTTGCAAATTGAATATAATTTTTTTCTGCATCTAGCTCTGAAAAAATAGTTGGGCTTCTAGCGGTGTGTGGGACTTGGTCTATTAGTCCATCTATACTGACCTCCATCAGGTTGCAAATTAAAAATAATTTTTTTCTGCATCTAGCTCTGAAAAAATATTTGGGCTTCTAGCAGTGTGTGGGACTTGGTCTATTAGTCCATCTATACTGACCTCCATCAGGTTGCAAATTAAAAATATTTTTTTTCTGCATCTAGCTCTGAAAAAATATTTGGGCTTCTAGCAGTGTGTGGGACTTGGTCTATTAGTCCATCTATACTGACCTCCATCAGGTTGCAAATTAAAAATAATTTTTTTCTGCATCTAACTCTGAAAAAATATTTGGGCTTCTAGCAGTGTGTGGGACTTGGTCTATTAGTCCATCTATACTGACCTCCATCAGGTTGCAAATTAAAAATAATTTTTTTCTTCATTTATCTCTGAAAAAATATTTGGGCTTCTAGCAGTGTGTGGGACTTGTTCTATTAGTCCTTCTATACTGACCTCCAGCAGGTTGCAAATTGAATATAATTTTTTTCTGCATCTAGCTCTGAAAAAATAGTTGGGCTTCTAGCGGTGTGTGGGACTTGGTCTATTAGTCCATCTATACTGACCTCCATCAGGTTGCAAATTAAAAATAATTTTTTTCTTCATTTAGCTCTGAAAAAATATTTGGGCTTCTAGCAGTGTGTGGGACTTGTTCTATTAGTCCTTCTATACTGACCTCCAGCAGGTTGCAAATTGAATATAATTTTTTTCTGCATCTAGCTCTGAAAAAATAGTTGGGCTTCTAGCGGTGTGTGGGACTTGGTCTATTGGTCCATCTATACTGACCTCCATCAGGTTGCAAATTAAAAATAATTTTTTTCTGCATCTAGCTCTGAAAAAATATTTGGGCTTCTAGCAGTGTGTGGGACTTGGTCTATTAGTCCATCTATACTGACCTCCATCAGGTTGCAAATTAAAAATAATTTTTATCTGCATCTACAGTACCTCTGAAAAAATATTTGGGCTTCTAGCAGTGTGTGGGACTATTTGTATTAGTCCATCTATACTGACCTCCATCAGTTTGCAAATTCAAAATAATTTTTTTCTGCATCTAACCCAGCCAATAGTTTTGGCCTAATACCACAGTTTGGCCACTCAGCTCTGCTCGGTTACCATCCATTGTTTTTTTGTGCAAACAACTCCAGAGTTGTGAATTAGTTAACCACCAAAATGAGTGGAAAAAGGCCTGCTGCTGGTGGAAAGGGGAATAGGCGTGTTGGGAAGGGGAAAAAAGGTTGTGTCCGTGGGGTAGGTGTTAAAGCAACAGTAACATCTGCAGAAGAAAGACCATCTTCCAGCCAAACTAAAATGTCTACTTCTTTTAGCGGACAATGTGATAAGATCCCTTTCTTACGGCCACGCCAATCGCTACAAATTCCAGATGAGGCACAAAAACAGCAGGTGCTTCAACGGATATCAAGTGCTCCTTTAAGTGGGCTCTCCTCCACATCAACTTCAACATCACAAATACTCCAGTCCTCAAAGGTGTCACCCAAATCGCACTTGCTTCCTCACAGCTCCCAAATCTCCAGCTGCCCGTCTGAGTATGAGGTAGAACAGATGGTTGAGTCTGCAGAGCTGTTTACTCATACTATAGCCTGGGAATCAGAGGTCGTTTCCAGCGCTTCTGTGAATCCAGACGAGGAAATGATCTGCACTGATGCCCAGAATCTTTATGAGTCGGATCCAGGACCAGACGCGGAAGGTTCTGACCATAATGTAGACCCTCATTCCCAAACTGTAACTCCTGTTGGTGGAGACAATGAGGAAGACGATGATAAGACTCAAATACCTGATTGGAGTGACAACTTTAGTTTTTTGTCAGGGCAGGAACAGGTTGGCTCTGAGGACGACGGGTGTGATAACGCACAGGGTGATGATGATGAGGTCGGAGATCCCACTTACTGTCAACCCACAGTCAGCCAAGAGATGAGGTCAGCAGAGGAGGTGGAGGAAGATGCTAGTGACGACGAGGTCAGGTTGCGCCTTCCTGGACAGAGACGTAGTACTGGAAGCACGTCAACAACTGCATCCTCAAACACAACTCTGCCTCTCACCACAAGTCGTGGTGGCTCTTCAGGTCGCATGGGTGCTAAGCCTTGCATAGCCTGGGCATTTTTTCAGATCGATAAAGATGACCCAACTCGTGTTATCTGTAACATTTGTCAGCAAAAGCTAAGTAGAGGCCAAAAAATGCATAGTTTGAGTACTTCATGCATGAACCGGCACATGGACATGAAGCATAAGTTGCAGTGGGAAGCTCAGTGTGCTACAATGCGGCCTAGCCGGCCTGGCCAATCACCGTCTGCCATATCTTGTGCATCCGCGGCCTCTTCATCCTCTGTGACTGGGGGGACAGCAGTCACACCTGTTTTGGGGCGCAGACCTGCCACCTCTTTACCCGCAACAGCCAGCGTGATTGGCAGGTCATCATTTTCTTTGGAGGTGGTAACACCAGCTGGTGTTGAGCGCTGTCCGACATCGATAGCACCACCTTTGGATCAAGGCAACCTAACATGTCCGCCTGCATCTTCCTCACAGACCGGCAGTTTGCCGGGGACACCCTTATCAACCCCGTCTAAGCACAATAGCCAGCCCTCGGTCCCTCAGATGTGGACAAGTAAAAGACCATTTCCTCCTAGCCATGAGAAAGCTAAGAGGTTGAATTTCACCATCTGCAAGCTCTTGGCTACAGAAATGCTGCCTTTCCGCCTGATGGACACAGAGGATTTTCGAGACCTTATGTCCGTCGCAGTGCCCCAGTACCAGATGCCCAGTCGGCACTACTTCTCAAAGAAAGGTGTGCCTGCGCTCCACCAGCATGTCGCACACAACATCACAGCTTCTTTGAGAAACTCTGTGTGTGACAGGGTGCATTTCACCACAGACACTTGGACGAGTAGGCATGGACAGGGGCGTTACATGTCGCTGACTGGGCACTGGGTAACTATGGTGACAGCAGGACAAGGGGCTGCTGTCCAAGTCTTGCCTTCCCCACGAGTTGTGCGTCAATCCTCTTTATGTCAAAGTTCCTCCACTGCTTCTGCCTCCTCAACCTCCTCTCGGTCTTCCACCTGCACCCAAAGCCTGTCTGGTCATGCCACAAGCTTTCTAACTGCGCAGAAGGGATCCTGCACACCTCCTTACTATGCTGGCAGTAGGGCTCAACGTCATCAGGCGGTTTTTACATTGAAATGTCTGGGAAATGTGAGTCACACAGCTGAGGAGTTGTGGTCAGCTCTGGAGAACCAATTTCATGAATGGTTGTCTCCACTGGACCTGAAACCAGGGAAGGCCGTGTGCGACAATGCTGCAAACCTGGGTGCGGCCCTTCGCCGGGGCAATGTCACACACGTGCCTTGTATGGCTCACGTGTTGAACCTGGTTGTCCAGCAATTTTTAGCCCACTATCCCAGACTAGATGGCCTTCTGCAGAGGGCACGGTCGCTGTGTGCTCACTTCCGCCGTTCGCATGCCGCAGCTCAGCGACTTACATCTCTACAGAAGTCGTTGGGCCTGCCACTTCACCGGCTAAAATGCGATGTGCCTACCCGGTGGAATTCAACTCTGCACATGTTGCAGCGACTGTGGCAGCACCGACAAGCCCTGGTGCAATACGTTCTGACGTATAGCCTGGGCCAACGAGATTCAGAGGTGGGGCAAATCACGCTGGAGGAGTGGTCTCAGATCAGGGACCTATGCACCCTTCTGCACAGTTTTGAAATGGCGACGAAGATGTTTAGTGCTGACGATGCCATTATCAGCATGACTATTCCGGTGATTTACATGCTGGAGCACATGTTAAACAGAATTCGGAGTCAGGTGGTGGCACAAGAGGAGGTGGAGGAAGTAGAGGAGGAGGAGTTGTATGCGGAAGGGCTAACATCTGCAAGGTCCAGACGGTTGGCAGCACCAAGGCGGCAGGCATGTGAGGGTGGGGGAGATGGTTTTACCAGGGCGCATGGTAGCAGCCAAACTAGTGAGGAAGGTGCAGGAGCCCAGGAAGAAGTGGAGGACGAACTGATGGAAGACTCATCAGATGAGGGAGACCTTGATCACATTTCTGTTGTGCGAGGTTGGGGGGAGAGGACAGAGGAAGGAAGCATGATTGTTACCTCGCCACCAACACAACAGGGACTTGGTGCTCCTGGATGCGCAACACACATGAGTGCCTTCTTGCTGCACTACCTGCAACATGACCCTCGAATTGTGAGAATTAGAAATAATCCTGACTACTGGGTTGCCACACTGTTAGATCCCCGGTACAAAAGTAAATTTGCAGAAATTATTCCTGCCATAGAAAGGGATGCACGCATGCAGGAGTATCAGCAGAGACTGTTGCAGAATCTTACATGTGCTTTTCCACAAAATACCAGTGGTGCACGTAGTGAATCTCACAGTTCCAACTTGCCAACCGTGGGACCGTCAAGTGTTCAGCACTCAAACCGTAACAGAACCACAGTATCTGCTGGTAACATCAATTTTGCGGAATCATTTCACCACTTTTTTAGCCCATCCTTTGCAAGGCCACAGGAGACAAGAAGTCTGACACATAGTCAACGCCTAGAGACGATGGTACAGGAGTATCTCCAAGTAAACATTGAAGCCACGACTGTGTCACTGGACCCTTGCTCTTTTTGGGCTTCCAATCTGGATAAATGGCCGGAGCTAGCCACTTACGCCTTGGAGATCTTGTCATGCCCCGCAGCCAGCGTTCTGTCTGAACGTGTGTTCAGCGCTGCTGGTGGTGTGCTGACAGATAAGCGCACGCGGCTCTCCACTGATAATGTAGACAGACTCACGTTCATAAAGATGAACAAATCATGGATCCGAAACGACTTTTCTACCCCTGTGTCATCCTGGGGAGAGTAAAAGCTTGATCATTGGTTAAAATCACCCTACCAACCGTTTTAAGCTTTCAAATTACTAATCATGTTTATCTGTATCTTGACTGGAAAATAATTTGGGCTTTGTAGCAGTGTGCAGCACTGATCCTATTAGGCCATCTATACTAAAGCTTCCCCAGATTTAAAATTAAAAATAATTTTTAGCTGCATCTAGCCCGGAAAATAATTTTGGGGCTCCGAGATGCGCAAGGCACATAAGTGCCTTCTTGCTGCACTACCTGCAGCATGACCCTCATATTGTCAGAATTCGAAGTAATCATGACTACTGGGTTGCCACACTCTTAGATCCCCCAAACTTTTCGATCAACCTTTTCATTTTAATAAAGACCAAAAAAATGGTCATTTTTGAAATTATAAGCATTAGCAGGTTGTTAGAAACTGAAATCAAACAGTTTTCAACTCAAAACTTTATTCTAGGTGATGTTACATTTTCACATAGGACCCCTTGTTCGAAAGGAGCTTCTGAACTCTCTCGTCCATTGAATTTGTCAGGTTTTGGATGGTTTCTGCTTCAATTGTTTTGCATGAGGACAGAATACGCTCCCAGAGCTGTTGCTTAGATGTGAACTGCCTCCCGCCATCATAGACACTCCTTTTAATGATGCTCCAAAGGTTCTGAATGGGGTAGAGGTCAGGGGAGCATGGGGGTCACACCATAAGTTTGTCCCCTTTTATGCCCATATCAGCCAGAGATGCAGATGTTTTATGTGCAGCATGAGATGGTGCATTATCATGCAGAAAAATGATCTTGCTGTGAAATACACGGTTCTTCTTCTTGAACCATGGCAGGAAGTGCTGTTTGAGAAAATCCACATACATTATGGAGTTCATCTTTAGCGCCTTCAGGGATCCTAAAGGGGCCGACAATCTCTCTCCCCATGATTCCAGCCCAAAACATTACTCCACCTCCTCCTTGTTGGCGCTGTAGCCGTGTTTGCGTGGGGTGTCCATCAACCAGCCATCCTCCACTCCATCCATCTGGACCATCGAGCGCTGCACGGCACTCATCCGTGAACAAAACAGTTTTGAAATCAGTCTTCATGTAATGTTTGGCCCACTGGAGCCGTTTCTGCTTGTGTGAAGTGGATAGAGGAGGTCGACAGGATGGCGCATGCACAGCTGCAAAACTCTGAAGGACCCTGCATCTTGTTGTTCGGGGGACGTTGGAGGCACAAGCAGCTTCAAAAACTTGTCTGCTGCTATGACAAGGCTTTTTTGCCGCTGCTGTTTCAACCTGACGTAATTGCCTGTAGGAAAGAGTCCTCAATTTGCCCTTATCAGCACGCACACGTGTGTACTGTGAATCAGCTACATACTTCTTGATTGCCAAGACACTTCATCCTGATCATCGCACAATGTTGATTGTAGTCATGCCTTGACCTAAACACTCCACAATTTGTTGCTTCTCAGCAGCCGACACATCCTTTTTCTTTCCCATTTTGGCAGAAAATGTAGGCTGCTTAATAATGTGAGAGAGCCTTCTTAAGTAGTCTTGCCTTTCATTGGACACACCTGCCAAACTAATTAGCACAGGTGTCTGCAATTGCTTACAGTGATATAAAGAGTAGTGTTGAGCCACCCCCGTAGTGTTCGAGTTCGGTTCGGTTCGTCGAACACCCGTGTGTTCGCCGAACTGTTCGTCGAACTGTTCGTCGAACACCTTCGAACACCGTTAAAACCAATGGCAGGCAAACAAAAACACATAGAAACACATAGAAAACACCTTCAAAGGTGTCCAAAAGCTGACAAACTGCTCAGAAGACACAACTAACACATGGAAAAGTGACAACTACATATAGTCATGCGAAAAGAAAAGAGGTGGAGGAGTAAAAGGAGGGGGAGACACAGATATAGGCATGTCATGCCCTTCTAAAATCCAAAAAGTGAGAAGCCGAGACGGCCAGTCCGCTCCTGCCCGTGCCACCTCCGTGTCGCCGGGTTTGTGCCAGAGCCGCGGTGAACCCTGACGGCCAGCCCCCCTCTCCCAATACTGGTGCCTGTCCGCTGGTGGGTCGAGAGAGCCCCCCTGTGGTGGAGGCAGCTCTAAGCTTTTTAATTTAAATTGTCCCTCTAATTTAAATGAATACACTTTAAATCCATTTACAAGGATCTATTGGAGGGCAAGTCTCATGCCAGCAGCCGCGTAATTCCAGCTCCAGTAGCGTCCACTAAAGCTGCTGCAGTTAAAAAGCTTTTATAAGGATCGAGCTCGGCTGTCCACCGCAAGGCATCCTAGTGCCAGTCCCAGCCCCTATGCCTTGGGGTGCCTCCTGATGCTCTTCACTAAGTATCCCGTGGTCCCGAAGCATTTCCTTTGAAAAAATTAAGTGTCCAAACTACAGGTGGTGTAGCTTGCTTAACAGCCGGGATAATCCGCTGACTAGTAGACACTGCTACTAGGCACAAAGTATTTCCTGGGCTAGATGCAGTTAAAAATTTGTAAGTAGATACTCTCGTTGGATGCTGAGAAAGCATTCCATTGAGTCTCCTGGCACGCCATATATGATTCTCTTAAAAACTTGGGGTAGGGGTCTAGGGAACCCTTTTATAGCCAAAATCACGGCCCTGTATCACAATACGTCACCTAGGCTGAAGATAAATGGAACTGTAGCACCGAGGGCTCGGTTGCTACAGACGTATTGCACCTCACCCAGAGGTGTGATATCTCACTCTCAGATAAGGATGGAGTGTGGATCAGGACCCGACACCTGCATGCATTACACCACATTGCCGTGGGACAGGGCGACCAATATGCCCCTGAGATGGGCACGACAGTCCCTGTCCCTGGCTGGAGTGGGGGGAGGGAACACTGAGGAAGGGGAACCCTGCAGTGCAGGAGCAGGGAGGAAGCAGTTGATGGGTGCATTGAGAAGGGAGTATAAAAGGTGGGCACCATCTTAGTTCAGTGCAGAGAAGTCTGAGCAGAAGTGGCAGGGAGCAGGGGCTCTGCATGAGCTCTGCTCCGGAGGCGGGCCTAGTAACAGAGGCCCAGGCCTGCAAGAGGGAGAAGGAAGGAAGAGGAGCGGAGAAGGCTCCAGGAACGAGGAATGAAGGGATCCCAGGGGTGCGGACGGGCGAGTCGCCACCGCACGCCCGAATCCACCTGCGTGGAGGGGTCAGGCCAAAGGGGGAGACCGGTCCCCGAACTAGTGGAGGCAGGAAACGACCCTCAGCTAGAAACCGGAGGCTCTGACATTTTATGTGGCGCAGCCCCTTGCTCCACCCGCTAGGAAGGCACCACATAGGGTCAGGGAAACTGGCGCCAAGTTTACCAAGAGGAGGCCCGAGGCAGCCGGACAGAAGTGTTGGTAAGAAAGGCCAGACAAAGGACACACAAAGGGGGTCCTGTGAAGCGCTCCAAAGTTATCTGGGAGTTGTCTGAGCCCCTCACCTGGTGAGCACAGTACGACGTGGGCAGCCGTTACCTGCAGACGTGGTCTGGATAATAAGAACTGTGAGTAAAGGCCCTGAACTGCATCACTGACTCCGTGTCATTACTGCTGCTGCCCTGCACCATCACCCCCATCCTCCGCATACACTGCCCTGAGGCTATACTCCTCCCGTGGGGAGTTATGCTACGCTCTGCTGCACCCACAACACCAGCCTTAGCGGTCTGCCCTGTAGCGGCGGTTCACTCTGACCGCAATCCACGGGTGGCGTAGTCAGACATTTAAACATCAAAACCACATAAATAGTTCCGCCACTGGTTTGACCGCCCTGAGCCACGGAACCGGATCGCCGCCACGAAGACTACAACCACCAGCATCCACCAAAAAGGGTCCGGCTCCGGGTGTCCCAAGGCCCAGGGGGTGCGTCAGAACATTTTCATCACCTTTCACAATCACCAATGGGACAAGGCAGGGATGTCCTCTGTCCCCTCTCTTATACATCCTAGTGACGGAGCACCTGCTCTCATCAATTCGCCATAACCCCAATATTAGGTGGATTGAGGTGGGAGACACCGAGTACAAGTGCTCTCTATTTGCTGATGATGTCCTAGTATATATCACTCAATCACATATATCCATCCCTGCTGTTATGGCTGAAATAGATCACTTTGTTACATGGTAAAATTTTAAAATCAATGCAGCGAAGTCTGAGGCCCTCGATGTCTCCCTCCCTAAATCCATATAGGACTCCATCCAGTCCAACTTTCCCTTTGCCTGGCCCTCACAGGGTATCAAATACTTAGGAATTCCTATTCATAGAGACCTCTCCCATCTATGTTATCTTAATTTTGGGCCCTTTATTGAACAATTCCATACAGACCACGGTTGGCAAGTTAGAACTGTAAGATTCACTACGTGAACCACTGGTGTTTTGTGGAAAAGCACATGTACACCGCGTTCCAAATTATTATGCAAAAAGTGTTTAGGAGTGATAAGGGAAGAATTTGTTTGTTTGTCAGTTAAACTCATTGATGGTCATGTGTGTCAGGGCTCTTTATATCACTGTAAGCAATTGCAGACACCTGTGCTAATTAGTTTGGCAGGTGTGTCCAATGAAAGGCAAGACTACTTAAGAAGGCTCTCTCACATTATTAAGCAGCCTACATTTTCTGCCAAAATGGGAAAGAAAAAGGATGTGTCGGCTGCTGAGAAGCAACAAATTGTGGAGTGTTTAGGTCAAGGCATGACTACAATCAACATTGTGCGATGATCAGGATGAAGTGTCTTGGCAATCAAGAAGTATGTAGCTGATTCACAGTACACACGTGTGCGTGCTGATAAGGGCAAATTGAGGACTCTTTCCTACAGGCAATTACGTCAGGTTGAAACAGCAGCGGCAAAAAAGCCTTGTCATAGCAGCAGACAAGTTTTTGAAGCTGCTTGTGCCTCCAACGTCCCCCGAACAACAAGATGCAGGGTCCTTCAGAGGTTTGCAGCTGTGCATATGCCATCCTGTCGACCTCCTCTATCCACTTCACACAAGCAGAAACGGCTCCAGTGGGCCAAACATTACATGAAGACTGATTTCAAAACTGTTTTGTTCACGGATGAGTGCCGTGCAGCGCTCGATGGTCCAGATGAATGGAGTGGAGGATGGCTGGTTGATGGACACCCCACGCAAACACGGCTACAGCGCCAACAAGGAGGAGGTGGAGTAATGTTTTGGGCTGGAATCATGGGGAGAGAGATTGTCGGCCCCTTTAGGATCCCTGAAGGCGCTAAAGATGAACTCCATAATGTATGTGGATTTTCTCAAACAGCACTTCCTGCCATGGTTCAAGAAGAAGAACCGTGTATTTCACAGCAAGATCATTTTTCTGCATGATAATGCACCATCTCATGCTGCACATAAAACATCTGCATCTCTGGCTGATATGGGCATAAAAGGGGACAAACTTATGGTGTGACCCCCATGCTCCCCTGACCTCTACCCCATTCAGAACCTTTGGAGCATCATTAAAAGGAGTGTCTATGATGGCGGGAGGCAGTTCACATCTAAGCAACAGCTCTGGGAGGGTATTCTGTCCTCATGCAAAACAATTGAAGCAGAAACCATCCAAAACCTGACAAATTCAATGGACGAGAGAGTTCAGAAGCTCCTTTCGAACAAGGGGTCCTATGTGAAAATGTAACATCACCTAGAATAAAGTTTTGAGTTGAAAACTGTTTGATTTCAGTTTCTAACAACCTGCTAATGCTTATAATTTCAAAAATGACCATTTTTTTGGTCTTTATTAAAATGAAAAGGTTGATCGAAAAGTTTGGGGGATCTAAGAGTGTGGCAACCCAGTAGTCATGATTACTTCGAATTCTGACAATATGAGGGTCATGCTGCAGGTAGTGCAGCAAGAAGGCACTTATGTGTCTTGCGCATCTCGGAGCCCCAAAATTACTTTCCGGGCTAGATGCAGCTAAAAATTATTTTTAATTTTAAATCTGGTGAAGCTTATTATAGATGGCCTAATAGGATCAGTGCTGCACACTTCTACAAAGCCCAAATTATTTTCCAGTCAAGATACAGATAAACATGATTAGTAATTTGAAAGCTTAAAACGGTTGGTAGGGTGATTTTAACCAATCATCAAGCTTTTACTCTCCCCAGGATGACACAGGGGTAGAAAAGTCGTTTCGGATCCATGATTTGTTCATCTTTATGAACGTGAGTCTGTCTACATTATCAGTGGAGAGCCGCGTGCGCTTATCTGTCAGCACACCACCAGCAGCGCTGAACACACGTTCAGACAGAACGCTGGCTGCGGGGCATGACAAGATCTCCAAGGCGTAAGTGGCTAGCTCCGGCCATTTATCCAGATTGGAAGCCCAAAAAGAGCAAGGGTCCAGTGACACAGTCGTGGCTTCAATGTTTACTTGGAGATACTCCTGTACCATCGTCTCTAGGCGTTGACTATGTGTCAGACTTCTTGTCTCCTGTGGCCTTGCAAAGGATGGGCTAAAAAAGTGGTGAAATGATTCCGCAAAATTGATGTTACCAGCAGATACTGTGGTTCTGTTACGGTTTGAGTGCTGAACACTTGACGGTCCCACGGTTGGCAAGTTGGAACTGTGAGATTCACTACGTGCACCACTGGTATTTTGTGGAAAAGCACATGTAAGATTCTGCAACAGTCTCTGCTGATACTCCTGCATGCGTGCATCCCTTTCTATGGCAGGAATAATTTCTGCAAATTTACTTTTGTACCGGGGATCTAACAGTGTGGCAACCCAGTAGTCAGGATTATTTCTAATTCTCACAATTCGAGGGTCATGTTGCAGGTAGTGCAGCAAGAAGGCACTCATGTGTGTTGCGCATCCAGGAGCACCAAGTCCCTGTTGTGTTGGTGGCGAGGTAGCAATCATGCTTCCTTCCTCTGTCCTCTCCCCCCAACCTCGCACAACAGAAATGTGATCAAGGTCTCCCTCATCTGATGAGTCTTCCATCAGTTCGTCCTCCACTTCTTCCTGGGCTCCTGCACCTTCCTCACTAGTTTGCCCTGGTAAAATCATCTCCCCCACCCTCACATGCCTGCCGCCTTGGTGCTGCCGACCGTCTGGACCTTGCAGATGTTAGCCCTTCCGCATACAACTCCTCCTCCTCTACTTCCTCCACCTCCTCTTGTGCCACCACCTGACTCCGAATTCTGTTTAACATGTGCTCCAGCATGTAAATCACCGGAATAGTCATGCTGATAATGGCATCGTCAGCACTAAACATCTTCGTCGCCATTTCAAAACTGTGCAGAAGGGTGCATAGGTCCCTGATCTGAGACCACTCCTCCAGCGTGATTTGCCCCACCTCTGAATCTCGTTGGCCCAGGCTATACGTCAGAACGTATTGCACCAGGGCTTGTCGGTGCTGCCACAGTCGCTGCAACATGTGCAGAGTTGAATTCCACCGGGTAGGCACATCGCATTTTAGCCGGTGAAGTGGCAGGCCCAACGACTTCTGTAGAGATGTAAGTCGCTGAGCTGCGGGATGCGAACGGCGGAAGTGAGCACACAGCGACCGTGCCCTCTGCAGAAGGCCATCTAGTCTGGGATAGTGGGCTAAAAATTGCTGGACAACCAGGTTCAACACGTGAGCCATACAAGGCACGTGTGTGACATTGCCCCGGCGAAGGGCCGCACCCAGGTTTGCAGCATTGTCGCACACGGCCTTCCCTGGTTTCAGGTCCAGTGGAGACAACCATTCATGAAATTGGTTCTCCAGAGCTGACCACAACTCCTCAGCTGTGTGACTCACATTTCCCAGACATTTCAATGTAAAAACCGCCTGATGACGTTGAGCCCTACTGCCAGCATAGTAAGGAGGTGTGCAGGATCCCTTCTGCGCAGTTAGAAAGCTTGTGGCATGACCAGACAGGCTTTGGGTGCAGGTGGAAGACCGAGAGGAGGTTGAGGAGGCAGAAGCAGTGGAGGAAAAATGACATAAAGAGGATTGACGCACAACTCGTGGGGACGGCAAGACTTGGACAGCAGCCCCTTGTCCTGCTGTCACCATAGTTACCCAGTGCCCAGTCAGCGACATGTAACGCCCCTGTCCATGCCTACTCGTCCAAGTGTCTGTGGTGAAATGCACCCTGTCACACACAGAGTTTCTCAAAGAAGCGGTGATGTTGTGTGCGACATGCTGGTGGAGCGCAGGCACACCTTTCTTTGAGAAGTAGTGCCGACTGGGCATCTGGTACTGGGGCACTGCGACGGACATAAGGTCTCGAAAATCCTCTGTGTCCACCAGGCGGAAAGGCAGCATTTCTGTAGCCAAGAGCTTGCAGATGGTGAAATTCAACCTCTTAGCTTTCTCATGGCTAGGAGGAAATGGTCTTTTACTTGTCCACATCTGAGGGACCGAGGGCTGGCTATTGTGCTTAGACGGGGTTGATAAGGGTGTCCCCGGCAAACTGCCGGTCTGTGAGGAAGATGCAGGCGGACATGTTAGGTTGCCTTGATCCAAAGGTGGTGCTATCGATGTCGGACAGCGCTCAAGACCAGCTGGTGTTACCACCTCCAAAGAAAATGATGACCTGCCAATCACGCTGGCTGTTGCGGGTAAAGAGGTGGCAGGTCTGCGCCCCAAAACAGGTGTGACTGCTGTCCCCCCAGTCACAGAGGATGAAGAGGCCGCAGATGCACAAGATATGGCAGACGGTGGTTGGCCCGGCCGGCTAGACCGCATTGTAGCACACTGAGCTTCCCACTGCAACTTATGCTTCATGTCCATGTGCCGGTTCATGCATGAAGTACTCAAACTATGTATTTTTTGGCCTCTACTTAGCTTTTGCTGACAAATGTTACAGATAACACGAGTTGGGTCATCTTTATCGATCTGAAAAAATGCCCAGGCTATGCAAGGCTTAGCACCCATGCGACCTGAAGAGCCACCACGACTTGTGGTGAGAGGCAGAGTTGTGTTTGTAGTGCTTCCAGTACTACGTCTCTGTCCAGGAAGGCGCAACCTGACCTCGTCGTCACTAGCATCTTCCTCCACCTCCTCTGCTGACCTCATCTCTTGGCTGACTGTGGGTTGACAGTAAGTGGGATCTCCGACCTCATCATCATCACCCTGTGCGTTATCACACCCGTCGTCCTCAGAGCCAACCTGTTCCTGCCCTGACAAAAAACTAAAGTTGTCGCTCCAATCAGGTATTTGAGTCTTATCATCGTCTTCCTCATTGTCTCCACCAACAGGAGTTACAGTTTGGGAATGAGGGTCTACATTATGGTCAGAACCTTCTGCGTCTGGTCCTGGATCCGACTCATAAAGATTCTGGGCATCAGTGCAGATCATTTCCTCATCTGGATTCACAGAAGCGCTGGAGTCGACCTCTGATTCCCAGGCTATAGTATGAGTAAACAGCTCTGCAGACTCAACCATCTGTTCTACCTCATACTCAGACGGGCAGCTGGAGATTTGGGAGCTGTGAGGAAGCAAGTGCGATTTGGGTGACACCTTTGAGGACTGGAGTATTTGTGATGTTGAAGTTGATGTGGAGGAGAGCCCACTTAAAGGAGCACTTGATATCCGTTGAAGCACCTGCTGTTTTTGTGCCTCATCTCGAATTTGTAGCGATTGGCGTGGCCGTAAGAAAGGGATCTTATCACATTGTCCGCTAAAAGAAGTAGACATTTTAGTTTGGCTGGAAGATGGTCTTTCTTCTGCACCTACCCCACGGACACAACCTTTTTTCCCCTTCCCAACACGCCTATTCCCCTTTCCACCAGCAGCAGGCCTTTTTCCACTCATTTTGGTGGTTAACTAATTCACAACTCTGGAGTTGTTTGCACAAAAAAACAATGGATGGTAACCGAGCAGAGCTGAGTGGCCAAACTGTGGTATTAGGCCAAAACTATTGGCTGGGTTAGATGCAGAAAAAAATTATTTTTAATTTGCAACCTGATGGAGGTCAGTATAGATGGACTAATAGACCAAGTCCCACACACCGCTAGAAGCCCAAATATTTTTTCAGAGCTAGATGCAGAAAAATTTTTTATTCAATTTGCAACCTGATGGAGGTCAGTATAGATGGACTAATAGACCAAGTCCCACACACTGCTAGAAGCCCAAATATTTTTTCAGAGCTAGATGCAGAAAAAAATTATTTTTAATTTGCAACCTGATGGAGGTCAGTATAGATGGACTAATAGAACAAGTCCCACACGCTGCTAGAAGCCCAAATATTTTTTCAGAGATAAATGAAGAAAAAAATTATTTTTAATTTGCAACCTGATGGAGGTCAGTATAGATGGACTAATAGACCAAGTCCCACACACTGCTAGAAGCCCAAATATTTTTTCAGAGCTAGATGCAGAAAAAAATTATTTTTAATTTGCAACCTGATGGAGGTCAGTATAGATGGACTAATAGAACAAGTCCCACACGCTGCTAGAAGCCCAAATATTTTTTCAGAGATAAATGAAGAAAAAAATTATTTTTAATTTGCAACCTGATGGAGGTCAGTATAGATGGACTAATAGACCAAGTCCCACACACTGCTACAAGCCCAAATATTTTTTCAGAGCTAGATGCAGAAAAAAATTATTTTTAATTTGCAACCTGATGGAGGTCAGTATAGATGGACTAATAGACCAAGTCCCACACACCGCTAGAAGCCCAAATATTTTTTCAGAGCTAGATGCAGAAAATTTTTTTATTCAATTTGCAACCTGATGGAGGTCAGTATAGATGGACTAATAGACCAAGTCCCACACACTGCTAGAAGCCCAAATATTTTTTCAGAGCTAGATGCAGAAAAAAATTATTTTTAATTTGCAACCTGATGGAGGTCAGTATAGATGGACTAATAGAACAAGTCCCACACGCTGCTAGAAGCCCAAATATTTTTTCAGAGATAAATGAAGAAAAAAATTATTTTTAATTTGCAACCTGATGGAGGTCAGTATAGATGGACTAATAGACCAAGTCCCACACACTGCTAGAAGCCCAAATATTTTTTCAGAGCTAGATGCAGAAAAAAATTATTTTTAATTTGCAACCTGATGGAGGTCAGTATAGATGGACTAATAGAACAAGTCCCACACGCTGCTAGAAGCCCAAATATTTTTTCAGAGATAAATGAAGAAAAAAATTATTTTTAATTTGCAACCTGATGGAGGTCAGTATAGATGGACTAATAGACCAAGTCCCACACACTGCTAGAAGCCCAAATATTTTTTCAGAGCTAGATGCAGAAAAAAATTATTTTTAATTTGCAACCTGATGGAGGTCAGTATAGATGGACTAATAGACCAAGTCCCACACACCGCTAGAAGCCCAAATATTTTTTCAGAGCTAGATGCAGAAAATTTTTTTATTCAATTTGCAACCTGATGGAGGTCAGTATAGATGGACTAATAGACCAAGTCCCACACACTGCTAGAAGCCCAAATATTTTTTCAGAGCTAGATGCAGAAAAAAATTATTTTTAATTTGCAACCTGATGGAGGTCAGTATAGATGGACTAATAGAACAAGTCCCACACGCTGCTAGAAGCCCAAATATTTTTTCAGAGATAAATGAAGAAAAAAATTATTTTTAATTTGCAACCTGATGGAGGTCAGTATAGATGGAATAATAGACCAATTCCCACACACTGCTAGAAGCCCAAATATTTTTTCAGAGCTAGATGCAGAAAAAAATTATTTTTAATTTGCAACCTGATGGAGGTCAGTATAGATGGACTAATAGAACAAGTCCCACACGCTGCTAGAAGCCCAAATATTTTTTCAGAGATAAATGAAGAAAAAAATTATTTTTAATTTGCAACCTGATGGAGGTCAGTATAGATGGACTAATAGACCAAGTCCCACACACTGCTAGAAGCCCAAATATTTTTTCAGAGCTAGATGCAGAAAAAAATTATTTTTAATTTGCAACCTGATGGAGGTCAGTATAGATGGACTAATAGACCAAGTCCCACACACCGCTAGAAGCCCAAATATTTTTTCAGAGCTAGATGCAGAAAAAAATTATATTCAATTTGCAACCTGCTGGAGGTCAGTATAGAAGGACTAATAGAACAAGTCCCACACACTGCTAGAAGCCCAAATATTTTTTCAGAGCTAAATGAAGAAAAAAATTATTTTTAATTTGCAACCTGATGGAGGTCAGTATAGATGGACTAATAGACCAAGTCCCACACACTGCTAGAAGCCCAAATATTTTTTCAGAGCTAGATGCAGAAAAAAATTATATTCAGTTTGCAACCTGATGGAGGTCAGTATAGATGGACTAATAGAATGATGCTATGCCCAAAAGATTTTACTTCACTAGGTGCAGTAAAAAAATTGGTATTCTATACACAGGTGGTATATCTTTCAACACAGATAGGCTACTCCACTGACTAACACACTCTGCAATAGGCCAAAAAGGATTAGCTTTGCTAGATTCAGCCAAATGCTGTGAAAAAAACTTGCACAGCACTGGCACAGACCTGCCTGGCAAAAACTGATAGGAACTGATGTAACCTAGTCCTGAAAAGGACTCCAATTACAATTAGTCTTTACTCCCACAATCTATCTATTTAAGAGCACAGACCTGCCTGATAAAAGTCGTAGGAAATGCTGTAACCTAGTCCTTAAAAGGACTGCAATCACAACTATTCCCTACTCCCAAGCTATCTGTATATTTGTGCGAAAATTGGCTTGAAATTAACAAGGTATAGCGCACACAGCAACAGCGGTGCCGTCTAACACGCAGCTGCAGCAGTGAGAAAATGGTGGCGACGGGGAAAATGGCTTGGTCTTATAGGGCAAGGACATGTGACATACACTGCCAATGACACATGCCCTTGCTTGTGTGAAAAAAAGCACTTCGCTCCGTGTGTGCGCTGCTGATAGGCTGACAGATTGCACCTCCCCACTGCAAATGCGGGAAAGAGAAAAAAAAATGGAGATCTTCATTGTTCCTGCAGAGATCCATCCCCTGCCCCTCCCCCCGCCCCGCTGTACACTCAAACTGCGTATTAACATTAATTTTCATCATTACTGAGAAAAAATCCAGTTATGATTTTGGTGCACGAACAGTTATCGAACATAACCTCGAACAGCCGAATTTTTCTCAAATTGTTCGTGTTCGCCGATCGGCTCGAACACGGCCCAAAACAGCTCGAATTTGAGATTGGCGAACAGTTCGAGTAGAACAACGCTCATCTCTAATAAAGGGCCCTGACACACATCACCATCAATGAGTTTAACTGACAAACAAACAAATTCTTTCCTTATCACCCCTAAACACTTTTTGTATAATAATTTGGAACGCAGTGTACATGTGCTTTTCCACAAAACACCAGTGGTTCACGTAGTGAATCTTACAGTTCTAACTTGCCAACCGTGGTCTGTATGGAGTTGTTCAATAAAGGGCCCAAAATTAAGATAACATAGATGGGAGAGGTCTCTATGAATAGGAATTCCTAAGTATTTGATACCCTGTGAGGGCCAGGCAAAGGGAAAGTTGGACTGGATGGAATCCTATATGGATTTGGGGAGGGAGACATCGAGGGCCTCAGACTTCGCTGCATTGATTTTAAAATTTTACCATGTAACAAAGTGATCTATTTCAGCCATAACAGCATGGATGGATATATGTGATTGAGTGATATATACTAGGACATCATCAGCAAATAGAGAGCACTTGTACTCGGTGCCTCCCACCTCAATCCACCTAATATTGGGGTTATGGCGAATTGATGAGAGCAGGTGCTCCGTCACTAGGATGTATAAGAGAGGGGACAGAGGACATCACTGCCTTGTCCCATTGGTGATTGTGAAAGGTGATGAAAATGTTCTGACGCACCCCCTGGGCTTTGGGACACCCGGAGCCGGACCCTTTTTGGTGGATGCTGGTGGTTGTAGTCTTCGTGGCGGCGACCCAGTTCCGTGGCTCAGGGCGGTCAAACCAGTGGCGGAACTATTTATGTGGTTTTGATGTTTAAATGTCCGACTATGCCACCCGTGGATTGCGGTCAGAGTGAACCGCCGCTACAGGGCAGACCACTGAGGCTGGTGTTGTGGGTGCAGCAGAACGTAGCATAACTCCCCACGGGAGGAGTATAGCCTCAGGGCAGTGTATGCGGAGGATGGGGGTGATGGTGCAGGGCAGCAGCAGTAACGACACGGAGTCAGTGATGCAGTTCAGGGCCTTTACTCACAGTTCTTATTATCCAGACCACGTCTGCAGGTAACGGCTGCCCACGTCGTACTGTGCTCACCAGGTGAGGGGCTCAGACAACTCCCAGATAACTTTGGAGCACTTCACAGGAACCCCTTTGTGTGTCCTTTGTCTGGCCTTTCTTACCAACACTTCTGTCCGGCTGCCTCGGGCCTCCTCTTGGTAAACTTGGCGCCAGTTTCCCTGACCCTATGTGGTGCCTTCCTAGCGGGTGTAGCGAGGGGCTGCGCCACATAAAATGTCAGAGCCTCCGGTTTCTAGCTGAGGGTCGTTTCCTGCCTCCACTAGTTCGGGGACCGGTCTCCCCCTTTGGCCTGACCCCTCCACGCAGGTGGATTCGGGCGTGCGGTGGCGACTCGCCCGTCCGCACCACTGGGATCCCTTCATTCCTCGTTCCTGGAGCCTTCTCCGCTCCTCTTCCTTCCTTCTCCCTCTTCCAGGCCTGGGCCTCTGTTACTAGGCCCGCCTCCGGAGCAGAGCTCATGCAGAGCCCCTGCTCCCTGCCACTTCTGCTCAGACTTCTCTGCACTGAACTAAGATGGTGCCCACCTTTTATACTCCCTTCTCAATGCACCCAGGAACTGCTTCCTCCCTGCTCCTGCACTACAGGGTTCCCCTTCCTCAGTGTTCCCTCCCCCCACTCCAGCCAGGGACAGGGACTGTCGTGCCCATCTCAGGGGCATATTGGTCGCCCTGCCCCACGGCAATGTGGTGTAATGCATGCAGGTGTCGGGTCCTGATCCACACTCCATCCTTACCTGAGAGTGAGATATCACACCTCTGGGTGAGGTGCAATACGTCTGTAGCAACCGAGCCCTCAGGGTGCTACAGTTCCATTTATCTTCAGCCTAGGTGACGTATTGCGATACAGGGCCGTGATTTTGGCTATAAAAGGGTCCCCTAGACCCCTACCCCAAGCTTTTTAAGAGAATCATATATGGCGTGCCAGGAGACTCTATGGAATGCTTTCTCAGCATCCAAAGAGAGTATCTAATTACAAATTTTTAACTGCATCTAGCCCAGGAAATACTTTGTGCCTAGTAGCAGTGTCTGCTAGTGAGCGGATTATCCCGGCTGTTAAGCAAGCTGCACCACCTGTAGTTTAGACACTTAATTTTTTCAAAGGAAATGCTTCGGGACCATGGGGTACTTAGTGAAGAGCATCAGGAGGCACCCCAAGGCATAGGGGCTGGGACTGGCAGTAGGATGCCTTGCGGTGGACAGCCGAGCTCGATCCTTATAAAAGCTTTTTAACTGCAGCAGCTTTAGTGGACGCTACTGGAGCTGGAATTACCGCGGCTGCTGGCATGAGACTTGCCCTCCAATAGATCCTTGTAAATGGATTTAAAGTGTATTCATTCAAATTAGAGAGACAATTTAAATTAAAAAGCTTAGAGCTGCCTCCACCACAGGGGGGCTCGCTCGACCCACCAGCGGACAGGCACCAGTATTGGGAGAGGGGGGCTGGCCGTCAGGGTTCACCGCGGCTCTGGCACAAACCCGGCGACACGGAGGTGGCACGGGCAGGAGCGGACTGGCCGTGTCGGCTTCTCACTTTTTGGATTTTAGAAGGGCATGACATGCCTATATCTGTGTCTCCCCCTCCTTTTACTCCTCCACCTCTTTTATTTTCGCATGACTATATGTACTTGTCACTTTTCCATGTGTTAGTTATGTCTTCTGAGCAGTTTGTCAGCTTTTGGACACCTTTGAAGGTGTTTTCTATGTGTTTCTATGTGTTTTTGTTTGCCTGCCATTGGTTTTAACGGTGTTCGAAGGTGTTCGACGAACAGTTCGACGAACAGTTCGGCGAACACACGGGTGTTCGACGAACCGAACCGAACTCGAACACTACGGGGGTGGCTCAACACTAATAGTCATGCGAAAAGAAAAGAGGTGGAGGAGTAAAAGGAGGGGGAGACACAGATATAGGCATGTCATGCCCTTCTAAAATCCAAAAAGTGAGAAGCCGACACGGCCAGTCTGTTCCTGTCTGTGCCACCTCTGTGTCGCCGGGTTTGTGCCAGAGCCGCGGTGGACCCTGACGGCCAGCCCCCCTATCCCAATACTGGTGCCTGTCCGCCGGTGGGTCGAGGCCCCCCACGGTGGGGGGGGAGTAACATCTGCAGAAGAAAGACCATCTTCCAGCCAAACTAAGATGTCGACTTCTTTTCGTGGACAATGTGATACGATCCCATTCTTACGGACACGCCCATCGCTACAAATTCTAGATGAGGCACAAAAACAGCAGGTGCTTCAACGGATATCAAGTGCTCCTTCAAGTGGGCTCTCCATCACCTCAATTTCAACATCACAAATACTCCAGTCCTCAGAGGTGTCACCCCAATCGCACTTGCTTCCTCACAGCTCCCAAATCTCCAGCTGCCCGTCTGAGTATGGGGTAACACAGATGGCTGAGTCTGCCCAGCTGTTTACTCATACTATAGCCTGGGAAACGGAGGTCTGCTCCAGAGCTTCTATTAATCCAGATGAGGAAATGATCTGATCCGATGCCCAGAATCTTTATAAGCTGGATCCAGGACCAGATGAAGAAGGTTCTGAGCATAATGTAGACCCTTGTTCCCAAACTGTAACTCCTGTTGGTGGAGACAATGATGAAGACGATGATGAGACTCAAATACCTGATTGGAGCGGCAACTTGACTTTTCGGTCAGGGCAGGAAGAGGTTGGCTCTGAGGGCGACGGGTGTGATAACACACAGGGTGATGATGACGATGTTGGAGATCCCACTTACTGTCAACCCACAGTCAGACAGTCAATGAGGTCAGCAGAGGAGGTGGAGGAGGATGTGACTAGCCCTGGGGATGGGGATGACTCGGTACCCGGGCATTTGCCTGGCCTTGGGGATGTCGCGGTGGTCGGCTCCCTGGCCTGTACCCTGGGGTCTCTCTTTAAAAGGGTGGATAATTGTTAATTTTATAAGAGTTCATGACGCCACCTGTGGTATCTGGTGACAAGCACCAGCGCTGCAGCAGTCCACTGAGGCCGGTGATAAGGCAGCTCGATGGTATAGCTCCCCACAGGTGGAGCTAGGTCTCAGGGCAGCGTATGCAGGGGGAATGCAGGACAGGCGAGACCCAGCTGGGTCAGAGCAAGAACGGGAACGGACACGGTAGTCACTTCAGTACCTTTTACTGGTGGAAATTCAGGCACATCCCGGAGCACTGTAGGGTGAAGGGTGCATATCAGGATCCTCCTCAATGAGCGGGTGTAGGGCCTCCTGTTTCTTGCCTCTGCGTAGTAAGTTTCTGACCTGCCTGGAGCTAGGCCTAACTTTGTCTCTGTCCTGCGCTGGCTGACCTTGTGGTAGGGCCTTCTCTTGGAGTTCACGCTCCCAGTATGCAGGGCCTAAGCATCTCCTGCCTCTGTTACATATCAGCACCTTAGCGATCCTGGGACTTGTAGTTCTCCAGGGATTCCGGTTATGCCTTACTGGGTCATAGAGATACCGGTAAGCTCGGATCCTGTGTCCGGTAAATGCTTCGGGGTGAGCTGGTTAAGCTCCTCTGCCCCTTATGTACTAACTCGCCACTCGCCTTCAGCCTACTCGGGCCCTCACTAGGCTATACACACTAACGGCAGCTTGCCATGCTTCACTGATCTTACGGCACCGGCACACCTTAAGCTCTATCTGGGCTCCCTGAATCTAGCAAGCAGGAGCCTCGTGCTCCACTGCTGAACTATTAACTGCGTTCTCTAGACTAGACTGAGCTCCACTGCAGACTGACCTCTCTTAGGCTTCTCTACTGCAGGAACTCTTCAGAGGAACTGAACTGCCTAGCTCCACCTTCCCTATTTATATCCCTAACGGGCTCCCTCTGCTGGTCTGAGGTGGAAGGTGGAGATGTGTGAATGTTTATGGGGGCCTCTTGTGGAGGATTCCATCAATGCACTCTTGTAGGATCTGTGATACCAAGCGCAGCGGGGCATCACAGATGCTATTGACGACGAGGTTAGGTTGCGCCTTCCTGAACAGAGACGGAGTACTGGAAGCACATCAACAACTGCATCCTCACCCACAACTCTGCCTCTGACCACAAGTCGTAGTGGCTCTTCAAGTCACATGGGCTCTAAGCCTTGCATAGCCTGGGCATTTATTCAGATCGATAAGGATGACCCAACTTGTGTTATCTGTAATATTTGTCAGCAAAAGCTAAGTAGAGGTCAAAAAATACATAGTTTGAGTACTTCATGCATGTACCGTCACATGGATATGAAGCATAAGTTGCAGTGGGAAGCTCACTGTGCTACAATGCGGCCTAGCCGGCTGGGCCAACCACCGTCTGCCCCATCTTGTGCATCCGCAGCCTCTTCATCCTCTGTGACTGGGGGGACAGCAGTCACACATGTTTTTGGACGCAGACCTGCCACCTCTTTACCCGCAACAGCCAGTGTGATTGGCAGGTCGTCAGTTCATTGGGAAGTGGAAACACCTGCTAGTGTTGAGCGCTCTCCGACATCGAGAGCACCACCTTTGGATCAAGGCAACCTAACATGTCCGGCTGCATCTTCCTCACAGACCGGCAGTTGCCGGGGACACCCTACTCAACACCGTCTAAGCACAACAGCCAGCCCTCGGTCCCTCAGATGTGGAAAAGTAAAAGACCATTTCCTCCTAGCCATGAGAAAGCTAAGAGGTTGAATTTCACCATCTGCAAGCTGTTGGCTACAGAAATGCTGCCTTTCCACCTGGAGGACACAGAGGATTTTCAAGACCTTATGTCCGTCACAGTGCCCCAGTACCAGATGCCCAGTCGGCACTACTTCTCAAAGAAAGGTGTGCCTGCGCTCCACTAGCATGTCGCACACAACATCACCGCTTCTTTGAGAAACTCTGTGTGTGACAGGGTGCACTTCACCACAGACACTTGGACGAGAAGGCATGGACAGGGGCGTTACATGTCGCTGACTGGGCACTGGGTAACTATGGTGACAGCAGGACAAGGGGCTGCTGTCCAAGTCTTACCGTCCCCACGAGTTGTGTGTTAATCCTCTTTATCTCGAACTTCCTCCAACGCATCAGTGTTTACTTTGAAATGTCTGGGAAATGTGAGTCACACAGCTGAGGAGTTTTGGTCAGCTCTGGAGACCCAGTTTCATGAAAGGTTGTCTCCACTGGACCTGCAACCAGGGAAGGCCATGTGCGACAATGCTGCAAACCTGGGTGCGGCACTTCGCCGGGGCAATGTCACACACGTGCCTTGTATGGCTCACGTGTTGAACCTGGTTGTCCAGCAATTTTTAGCCCACTATCCCGGACTAGATGGCCTTCTGCAGAGTGCGCGGTCGCTGTGTGCTCACTTCCGCCATTCGCATCCCGCAGTTCAACGACTTACATCTCTACAGAAGTCGTTGGGCCTGCCAGTTCACCGGCTGAAATGCGATGTGCCGACACGGTGGAATTCAACTCTGCACATGTTGCAGCGACTGTGGCAGCACCGACAAGCCCTGGTGCAATACGTTCTGACGTATAGCCTGGGCCAACGAGATCCAGAGGTGGGGCAAATCACGCTGGAGGAGTGGTCTCAGATCAGGGACCTATGCACCCTTCTGCACAGTCTTGAAATGGCGACGAAGATGTTTAGTGCTGACGATGCCATTATCAGCATGACTATTCCGGTGATTTACATGCTGGAGCACATGTTAAACAGAATTCGGAGTCAGGTGGTGGGACAAGAGGAGGTGGAGGAAGTAGAGGAGGAGTCGTATGCGGAAGGGATAACATCTCCAAGGTCCAGACGGTTGGCAGCACCAAGGCGGCAGGCATGGGAGGGTGGGGGAGAGGGATTAACCAGGGCGCATGGTAGCAGCCAAACTGTTGAGGAAGGTGCAGGAGCCGAGGAAGAAGTGGAGGACGAACTGGCAATAGGCATGGAAGACTCATCAGATGAGGGAGACCTTGATCACATTTCTGTTGTGCGAGGTAGGAGGGAGAGGGCAGAGGAAGGAAGCATGATTCTTACCTCGCTACCAACACAACAAGGACTTGGTCCTTCTGGATGCGCAAGACACATGAGTGCCTTCTTGCTGCACTACCTGCAACATGACCCCCGGATTGTCAGAATTCGAAGTAATCCCGACTACTGGGTTGCTACACTCTTAGATCCCCGGTACAAAAGTATATTTGCCGAAATAATTCCTGCCATAAAAAGGTATTGACGAATGCAGGAGTATCTGTTGCAGAATCTTACATGTGCTTTTCCACAAAACACCAGTGGTGCACGTAGTGAATCTCACAGTTCTAACTTGCCAACGGTGGGACTGTCGAGTCTTCATCACTCAAACAGTAACAGTAACACAGTATCTGCTGGTAACAGCAATTTTGTGGAATCGTTTCACCACTTTTTTAGACCATCCTTTGCAAGGCCACAGGAGACAAGAAGTCTGACACATAGTCAATGCCTAGAGAGGATGGTACAGGAGAATCTCCAAGTGTACATCGAAGCCATGACTGTGTCACTGGACCCTTGCTCATTTTGGTATTCCAATCTTGAAAATTCGCCGGAGCTCGCCACTCACGCCTTGGAGATCTTGTCATGCCATGCAGCCAGCGTTCTATCTGAACGTGTGTTCGGCGCTGCTGGTGGTGTGCTGACAGATAAGCGCACGCGGCTGTCCACTGAGAATGTAGACAGACTCACGTTCATAAAGATGAACAACTCATGCATTCGCAAGGACATTTCTACCCCTGTGTCATTCTTGGGAGACTAAAAGCTTGGGGATTTGGTAAAATCACCTCACCAACCGTTTTAAGCAACAGTGGGGCAATTGATGCCACTTAACCCTAGAACGCATGACCATAAAAATCTACACTTTCACATACCTGGGGCCCTTTAGGCCCGTGTGCAAATAACATGGAATAACTCAAACTCAAATGACAAACAACTATATACATAAAGAATACCTAGAGTTTCAAAATTCTAACTAAAGCAATCTTGCAGAAAATAGAAAACAATTAACTGGGCGGGCCTGCAAGGCCACAGGTATGCGTTCTAGGGTTAAGTGGTGTCTGTGCCACAATTTTGGGAGTCCCCTTGCTGTGTCTTACGTGACGTTGGCATCATCAATTCCAGGTGGGTTGGGTTCGCACCCCCCCCTTTTAACTGTAAGAAACTACATACACTATGGCTTGGGGTAACACAGATGGTTGAGTCTGAAGAGCTGTTTACTCAGAGGTCTGCTCCAAATCTTCAGTGTCTGCTAGTCTGCTAGTAGAATTTTTAACTGCATCTAGCCTAGGCAATACTTTGGGCGTAGTAGCCCAGCTGCGAAGCAAGCTGCACCGCCTGTGTATCTAATAAGAATTTTTAAATTAATCTAGCCTAGGCAGACTGTGGGGACCCCCAACCAAACCCAGATGCTCAGCCCCCCTACCGCCCCCCTTTCATGTACAACCCAATAATGTAACTCTTACAACTGGATGGGTGAGGATCGGTCACAGCTTTATTAACTCTTTATACTCATTCCATTAGAAAGGCATTTTATTTCTAAAATAATTCAGCTTGTTGCAGCATGCCCTGGGTCCCCACTCCGGCAAGTTGGCCAACAAGTGTAACTCTCCAACATGTCCTTTCTATTTCCAGGCCACGGAGGATCCAGCGTACTCGTATGCAGGACTCTGACCCCCACTCATCACTCTTAACGCTTGTTCCACTCTGTCCTGGAGTCCTGACAGGAATATGTCCAGTCCAATATCTATTAAGTGAACACCGTCGGGCCGTATTAGGCCTGCTTTATCTCCTTCCAGTTGTCGGTGTCGTATCACTACACTGCCTCTGTCTCTTCTAAATTTTGCCATCCGAATATTTATTACCCGCCTTGTCCATTCGATGGCCGTGATGTCTCGCGCACCTTGCCATACCGCTATCGGCACAATCTCTGACCATACTATAGCTAATTTTGTGAAAAATTCTCTGAAGCGCTCAGTGTCTAGTTTCATTATTGCCATTAGTTATGCGCTCTTGTGATGACCTAGGTTGTTTCCCCCGGCCTGTATAACTAAGATGACCGGACCTCTTGCCTCTCTCCCTACCTTGATTACCTCCATTAGTACCTGTGGCCATAGCATGCCTCTAATACCTCTCCAGTTGAAATATGTGTTATGAAACTCTAATTTCCTCCCGCCTGGGTGGACTTTCGCCCTTTTTTGTGCCCAATATATATATAAGTGGCCTATCACTCACACTGTTGGCTTAGCGTCACCTGTAAAAGAAACAAACCACGTTAGGATAACAAGTCCAGTCTTATGTATCTCGCCAAACACATGGATCGCCATCTCCCTATCCTCTGAACTTCCGTTTCTGACAGTCCTGCTCTTGCTGCTTCCGTGGCCGCACCTATGCGGAATGAGTGTGTCCCGTAATCTTTGGGGTGGTTCCCTGCCGATGTTATGCATTTATTAAATATAGCTTGGAACAGGTATCTTGATAATGGCGTTCCATCAATGTGTGATACGAAGAAATTACTTTGTGATCTGATGGTTAGATATGTTTTTACTATTGTTACCCGACTCCGTGTACCGTTTGTGGGTTGTAGAAGTACCCAAGTACACCTGCCCGCTGGAACCGTTTTCGATTGGTGTATGCGTACAAGTATTGCATTATTGGCTATGACTGCTTCCTGGTGTAATAAGCGTCCACTGGTGGTAATTTTGGATTGAGGGACTAATTCGCTTATACATAGCGCCCCGAAGACGGCGATCACAAATGCAGTAGACATTAGTGTTGCTTCAAATTATGAGTGTCATGTTAATGGTGTTAGGGATAAGATGTGAGAAATCAGTTTTAGTGACACGGGATGGGACGTCTACATTCCTGACTTGGCTGACCCCTTTTCCACCCTTTTATGGATTGTCTGATGATGAATCTTTGTCACATCTCCCCAATTCAGTAGTTGGAAGTGAAATGCTACTCCGGTCAGACACCGCTGCGCTGACGCCCCTGATATGCCCCTCATCATTAGCTGGTGGATAAATTCTATGGTGACTTGTGATCTGGCTTGTTCACATTGGTCAACCCGTCTGCCTGCTACTAGTCGTGTCCACTCTTCCCATGCCTTACCGTATGCTTGCCACGTTGACGGGGCAACTGACGCTCTGATTAATGGCATCAACTATTCGCCACTAGATCCCATAGGGAGGGTGGGCAACTGTTGCCCGATGGGTGGGCGTTGTGGAAGAGCTCTGTGAAAATCTGCCAATTGAATTGTTATAAAGCATTAGCAGCAGCTTTATACCCCTCAGCATAGGTGCTTGCGCGGACCCATACATTGTGTTTTAGGCACAGGAATACTAGCCTGCGTAGTAGGCCTAGCACTGGGAGAGACGATGATGCCATCTTATTAATGCAGTGCGCTAGGCTGGTGTTTTGTGTTATGAAGCGTATATTTTTGTTAGCCAGGCGTGCGCCCCATATTTCTATTGCTACCACTATTGGGAAAAATTATTTTCAGGGCTAGATGCAGCTAAAAATTATTATTAATTTCAAAGCTGGTGGAGCTTGGTATAGATGGCCTAATACAATGAGTCCCACACACTGCTAGAAGCCCAAATATTTTTTCAGAGGTAGATGCAGATAAAAATTATTTTTAATTTGCAACCTGATGGAGGTCAGTATAGATGGACTAATAGAGAAAGTCCCACACACTGCTTGAAGGCCAAATATTTTTTCAGAGCTAGATGCAGATAAAAATTATATACAATTTGCAACCTGATGGAGGTCAGTATAGATGGACTAATGGAGAAAGTCCCACACACTGCTAGAAGGCCAAATATTTTTTCAGAGCTAGATGCAGAAAAAAATATATTCAGTTTGCAACCTGATGGAGGTCTGTATAGATGGATTAATAGAACAAGTCCCACACACAGCTAGAAGCCCAATATTTTTTCAGAGGTAGATGTAGAAAAAAATATATTCAGTTTGCAACCTGATGGAGGTCAGTATAGATGGACTAATACAACAAGTCCCACACATAGCTAGAAGCCCAATATTTTTTCAGAGCTAGATGCAGACAAAAAATTATTTTGAATTTGCAACCTGATGGAGGTCAGTATAGATGGACTAATAGAGAAAGTGCCACACACTGCTAGAAGGCCACATATTTTTTCAGAGGTAGATGCAGAAAAAAATATATTCAGTTTGCAACCTGATGGAGGTCTGTATAGATGGATTAATAGAACAAGTCCTACACACAGCTAGAAGCCCAATATTTTTTCAGAGGTAGATGCAGAAAAAAATATATTCAGCTTGCAACCTGATGGAGGTCAGTATAAATGGACTAATACAACAAGTCCCACACACAGCTAGAAGCCCAATATTTTTTCAGAGGTAGATGCAGAAAAAAATATATTCAGTTTGCAACCTGATGGAGGTCTGTACAGATGCATTAAGAGAACAAGTCCCACACACAGCTAGAAGCCCAAATATTTTTTCAGAGGTAGATGCAGATAAAAATTATTTTTAATTTGCAACCTGATGGAGGTCAGTATAGATGGACTAATAGAGAAAGTCCCACACACTGCTAGAAGGCCAAAGATTTTTTCAGAGCTAGATGCAGATAAAAATTATATTCAATTTGCAACCTGATGGAGGTCAGTATAGATGGACTAATAGAACAAGTCCCACACACAGCTAGAAGCCCAAATATTTTTTCAGAGGTACTGTAGATGCAGATAAAAATTATTTTTAATTTGCAACCTGATGGAGGTCAGTATAGATGGACTAATACAACAAGTCCCACACACAACTAGAAGCCCAATATTTTTCCAGAGCTAGATGCAGACAAAAAATTATTTTGAATTTGCAACCTGATGGAGGTCAGTATAAATGGACTAATAGAGAAAGTCCCACACACTGCTAGAAGGCCAAATATTTTTTCAGAGCTAGATGCAGAAAAAAATTATATTCAGTTTGCATCCTGATGGAGGTCAGTATAGATGGACTAATACAACAAGTCCCACACACAACTAGAAGCCCAATATTTTTTCAGAGCTAGATGCAGACAAAAAATTATTTTGAATTTGCAACCTGATGGAGGTCAGTATAAATGGACTAATAGAGAAAGTCCCACACACTGCTAGAAGGCCAAATATTTTTTCAGAGCTAGATGCAGAAAAAAATTATATTCAGTTTGCAACCTGATGGAGGTCAGTATAGATGGACTAATAGAGAAAGTCCCACACACTGCTAGAAGGCCACATATTTTTTCAGAGGTAGATGCAGAAAAAAATATATTCAGTTTGCAACCTGATGGAGCTCTGTATAGATGGATTAATAGAACAAGTCCCACACACAGCTAGAAGCCCAATATTTTTTCAGAGGTAGATGCAGAAAAAAATATATTCAGTTTGCAACCTGATGGAGGTCAGTATAGATGGACTAATACAACAAGTCCCACACACAGCTAGAAGCCCAATATTTTTTCAGAGGTAGATGCAGAAAAAAATATATTCAGTTTGCAACCTGATGGAGGTCTGTATAGATGGATTAATAGAACAAGTCCCACACACAGCTAGAAGCCCAAATATTTTTTCAGAGGTATATGCAGATAAAAATTATTTTTAATTTGCAACCTGAAGGAGGTCAGTATAGATGGACTAATAGAGAAAGTCCCACACACTGCTAGAAGGCCAAATATTTTTTCAGAGCTAGATGCAGATAAAAATTATATTCAATTTGCAACCTGATGGAGGTCAGTATAGATGGACTAATAGAACAAGCCCCACACACAGCTAGAAGCCCAAATATTTTTTCAGAGGTACTGTAGATGCAGATAAAAATTATTTTTAATTTGCAACCTGATGGAGGTCAGTATAGATGGACTAATACAGCAAGTCCCACACACAACTAGAAGCCCAATATTTTTTCAGAGCTAGATGCAGACAAAAAATTATTTTGAATTTGCAACCTGATGGAGGTCAGTATAGATGGACTAATAGAGAAAGTCCCACACACTGCTAGAAGGCCAAATATTTTTTCAGAGCTAGATGCAGAAAAAAATTATATTCAGTTTGCAACCTGATGGAGGTCAGTATAGATGGACTAATAGAACAAGTCCCACACACAGCTAGAAGCCCAATATTTTTTCAGAGGTAGATGCAGAAAAAAATATATTCAGTTTGCAACCTGATGGAGGTCAGTATAGATGGACTAATACAACAAGTCCCACACACAGCTAGAAGCCCAATATTTTTTCAGAGGTAGATGCAGAAAAAAATATATTCAGTTTGCAACCTGATGGAGGTCTGTATAGATGGATTAATAGAACAAGTCCCACACACAGCTAGAAGGCCAAATATTTTTTCAGAGGTAGATGCAGATAAAAATTATTTTTAATTTGCAACCTGATGGAGGTCAGTATAGATGGACTAATAGAACAAGTCCCACACACAGCTAGAAGCCCAAATATTTTTTCAGAGGTACTATAGATACAGATAAAAATTATTTTTAATTTGCAACCTGATGGAGGTCAGTATAGATGGACTAATGCAACAAGTCCCACACACAGCTAGAAGCCCAATATTTTTTCAGAGGTAGATGCAGAAAAAATATATTCAGTTTGCAACCTGATGGAGGTCTGTATAGATGGATTAATAGAACAAGTCCCACACACAGCTAGAAGCCCAATATTTTTTCAGAGGTAGATGCAGAAAAAAATATATTCAGTTTGCAACCTGATGGAGGTCAGTATAGATGGACTAATACAACAAGTCCCACACACAGCTAGAAGCCCAATATTTTTTCAGAGCTAGATGCAGAAAAAAATTATTTTCAATTTGCAACCTGATGGAGGTCAGTATAGATGGACTAATAGAATGATGCTATGCCCAAAAGATTTTACTTCACTAGGTGCAGTAAAAAAATAGGTATTCTATACAAAGGTGGTATATCTTGGAACACAGATAGTCTACTCCACTGACTAACACACTCTGCAATAGGCCAAAAAGGATTAGCTTTGCTAGATTCAGCCAAATGCTGTGAAAAAAACTTGCACAGCACTGGCACAGACCTGCCTGGCAAAAACTGATAGGAACTGATGTAACCTAGTCCTGAAAAGGACTCCAATTACAATTAGTCTTTACTCTCACAACCTATCTATTTAAGAGCACAGACCTGCCTGATAAAAGTCATAGGAAATGCTGTAACCTAGTCCTTAAAAGGACTGCAATCACAACTATTCCCTACTCCCAAGCTATCTGTAGATTTGTGCGAAAATTGGCTTGAAATTAACAAGGTATAGCGCACACAGCAACAGCGGTGCCGTCTAACACGCAGCTGCAGCAGTGAGAAAATGGTGGCGACGGGGAAAATGGCTTGGTCTTATAGGGCAAGGACATGTGACATACACTGCCAATGACACATGCCCTTGCTTGTGTGAAAAAAAGCACTTCGCTCCGTGTGTGCGCTGCTGATAGGCTGACAGATTGCACCTCCCCACTGTAAATGCGGGAAAGAGAAAAAAAAAATGGAGATCTTCATTGTTCCTGCAGAGATCCATCCCCTGCCCCTCCCCCCACCCCGCTGTACACTCAAACTGCGTATTAACATTAATTTTCATCATTACTGAGAAAAAATCCAGTTATGATTTTGGTGCACGAACAGTTATCGAACATAACCTCGAACAGCCGAATTTTTCTCAAATTGTTCGTGTTCGCCGAACGGCTCGAACACCGCCCAAAACAGCTCGAATTTGAGATTGGCGAACAGTTCGAGTAGAACAACGCTCATCTCTAATTAAAAACATTATTCCCATTATTGGGGAGTGGGTCTCCCATAGTCTTTGAATATGCCTTCCAAGCAAAAGCTGCCAAAAATTAGGAAGGGGGAACTTGCAATGTCCCTTACAAGAGCCATGCAGTACAGCAAATTAAAAACATTATTCCCATTATTGGGGAGTGGGTCTCCCATAGTCTTTGCCTATGCCTTCCAAGCAAAAGTTGCCAAAAATTAGGACAGAGGAACTTGCAATGCTGGCAACAAGGACCACGGTCACCCTGGTGGTATAGTGGTCGTGGAGGCTGAGGATAAGGAGAAGAGCAAAAAACAGCCGAAATGAGGAAGCGTATACCCATGTGTGGGTGTGAAGCGATGCATGGGAATACACCTCCTGAAATAGCACAGTGGATTTGACTTTATGTTACTCTGCTGTCATTTGGTGGTGATGAGAAGTCTGGCCCAATCCAACCCTTGTTCATTTTGATAAGGGTCAGCTTGTCAGCATTGTCAGTTGACAGGCGAGTGCGCTTATCAGTTATAATTCCCCCAGCGGCACTAAAAACACGCTCCGATAACACGCTAGCGGCAGGGCAGGCCAGGACCTCCAAGGCATACAGAGTGAATTCATTCCAAGTGTCCAGCTCGGATACCCAATAATTAAAAGGCACAGAGGAATCACGGAGGACGCTGGTACTCCCTCACCATCTTTTGAAACTTTCCACTCCTTGTAAGAGTACCCTGCGCCTCAGGACCTGTAAGCTGGGCAGGTCTCAGAAAACTGTCCTAGAACATTGACAGTGTTCGCCTGCCTCTGCTGGATTGGAGTTGCGTCTCTCTCACCTGTATGCCTTACTTGGGCAGCGAACTGTGACCTCTGCCGCTACCGTGTTCAGATGGGAATTTTTTTAATAGTTCTGCAGCAAGGGCCTTCTGGTACTGCCCCATTTTTGTAGACCTCTCCAACTCAGGAATATGAGAGTGAAAGTTCTCCTTGTAGAGGGGGTCTAAAAGTGTCATCAACCAGTAATGACTGTCACCCAACATTTTGACAATGCGAGGGTCACGGTTAAGGCAACGTAACATAAAGTCTGCCATGGGTGCCAGACTGGTAACGGGCAAGACTTCCGTGTCCTCACCAAGATGACGACTGATAGTGTTGAGCGATCACTAAAATGCTCAGGTGCTCGAAGCTCGGGCCGAGCTTACCGGGATACTCGGGTGCTCGACCCGAGCAACGAGCCCAATGTTAGTCTATGAGAGACCCGAGCATTTTTGCGGCAGCACCCCCGGCAGTCTGTAGAAAGCCTAAAAAGTGCCCAAAACGATAGTGACAGTGCTCAAAAGACATGGGGGCAGCATGGTGATCGCCCCTGGAAGCATTTCTGACCCCCAGGTCACTGCTGTCAACAACGTGGTCAGAGGTATTAAGCCACTTTTAAGGGCTCACAATAAAACGTTCAAAAACGAAACTTTAACGGTTTTCCTGTGAAATGTTAAGGAATTTCCTTTCCAGGGTAAAAACTTGTGTATATGGTAAAATAAATAACCAAAAACAAAAATACTCCTCCACACCTTGGGCTATGTTCACAAGTAGCATTTTTCATGCGTTTTTGCACTTTTGTATTGCTTTCAACCGTGACAAATGCATTCACCGGGAAATGTTATTTTAACATTTTACAACCTTATCTGGCCATGTGCTGTGTGACACATGCATACAGTGCTGAAAAGACAAGGGATCAGCGTGGGGAAGACCCCTGGAAGCATCTCTGACTCCCAGGTCACTGTCTAAAAGTGTGCCCATCAGAAGTGATCCTTGCCGCATCAGAAGATGCAGACTTGCAACTATCCCCATGCAAGTCCTTGTCCCAGGGCAGTGTTCAATTGCACCTCCCCCATTCCTTGCAATGCAAGAGAAAATATGCAGCCAACCACCCACCCACCCGCAGGCTGCAATACCATACTGCTAGCTTTCACTTGAAATGGGGCCTTTTAGTTTGGAGGGGGCCGAAGCTGGCCACTACCTCATGGCCGCTTCAGCAGAGAGGTATCCATACTCTGTCCCCAGCCGCCCGGCGGCCGGGTGTCCACGCTCGGTCCTCAGCCGCCAGGTGGCGGCCAGGTGTCCATACTCGGTCCCCAGCCGCCCTGATTTCTCCTGTCACCTTGCCCCACACTTTTCTTAGCCTGGCCTGCTTTAGGGCAGCATTGGACGAGCCCACCAGAGAACCAGACTCCTCCGGTGGGCCCTGGCTTCTCCATCAGGGGAGTTGAGAGTGCCTAGGTGAGGAGCATGATGATGATGATAGAAGTTAGCATCTGCTTTGTTTTCTTGGAATGCAAGCGCATGTATGTAGTAGCGGCTAGGCCTGAGGTGGTCCGCGTTTTGGCGCATATCCTACCTCCTCCGAGGATTGCTGGATGTTTTCCTGCTACTATCCCAGTTCTATGACTCCCGTTAAAACAAAGCTTCAGGTGATAAATGATGGATGAGATGGTGGCAAAGGAGAAAGAGCAGGAGGAACAGGGACCATTCACATCAATATCAGGCCAGTCAACCAGATATGTCTTGTAGGATATGTTTCTGTAACAAAAGGAGCGGTTCGGCTACACAGTTATAGGGCATACAGTGAGTGCAATGCCTACCAAAAATTTTGAGCCACTCCAATGCCCCTTGGAAATGACATGGAGGTCAGAGGGCGTTAACAAAACCTTTTTTTCGATTTATAGCAACTGGGTCTCCCATGCACTGTTGGCCTAAGCAGTGAATGGAAGGCTTTCCAAAAATTATGAGGAACTGCAATGCCCCTTACAAGAGCCATGTGTGGCACCCCAGGGGTCTGGTCACCACAGTAATAGAGATATTACGTCGGAGAGCAAGTGGGAGGTTTCCAGGTCAGGATCCCTTAAACATGCAACATCCTCCTGCCCCAGTCCTGGGAGGGGAGAATTCTGCCCTTATAAACTGGATCTGGGGCGGGGTTGAGTGAGTCAGAAAACAGAGAACAGTCAGAGTCAGAGTGAGAGCAAGGGAAAGTAACAGCAAGGAGCTCTGTAGGAGCTAGGAGCTAAAGACCAGGGGCTGGAAGCTGAGCGGAGCTCGCCCTGGCAGAAGACAATAGGAACCGGACACAGGAGTCCGAAGCTGTGAGGACTTATATATCCAGCAGCAGAAACCAGCCAGCAGGGGATTTCAGGTCCTCTGGCCATTGAAGCCCGGAGGCTCAGTCACAAGCAAGGGACCAGCACCGCCGTCGTGGAGCGGAGGCTAACAGAAGGCCCCAAGTCACCAGCCATACGGGTGAGCACTACACGGTACACTCAGGGACGTGGGCTACTTCTACCCGCTTACAGCAAGGTAGCCAGGAAGAGTGCAGACAGACGGGGAGGCCTACAACTCCACCTGGCCAGGGGAACTCCTGCTTGCTCACAGACTGACCAGGCTTCTTATGCTAGCCAGTACTCCCGGGAGGGTCTACCTTATAATCAACAGTAAAGACCCTGAACTGCACTGCAAAGACCCTGAACTGCACTGCAAAGACTCTGAGTCGTTCCTGCTGCGCTCGTGCACCATCACCCCCATCATCCACACTCACTGCCCTGAGGCTATACTCCTCCCAAGGGGAGTTATCCCATTCTATGCTGCGCACACAACACCAGCCTCAGGGGTCTGCCTCGCAGCGGTGGTACTCCATGACCGCAATCCACGGGCGGCGCAGTCGGACAATTAACCTCAAAACCTAAGAAAGAATGCCACTGGTTTGACCAGCCTGATCCACGGGACTGGGTCACCGCCACGGAGACTACAGACCCCAGAGACCCGGCACCGGGTATCCCACACACGTGTACACACGGCCCAGGGGGCGCATCACATGCAGTACAGCATATTACAAACATAAGTCCCATTATTGGGGAGTGGGTGTCCCATAGTATTTGCTTATGCCTTGCAAGCAAAAGCTGCCAAAAATTAGGACGGAGCAACTTGCAATGCCCCTTACAAGAGCCATGCAGTACATCATATTACAGACATAAGTCCCATTATTGGGGAGTGGGTCTCCCATAGTATTTGCTTATGCTTTCCCAGAAAAAGCTGCCAAAAATTAGGACGGAGCAACTTGCAATGCCCCTTACAAGAGCCATGCAGTACAGCATATTACAAACATAAGTCCCATTATTGGGGCGTTGGTCTCCCATAGTATTTGCTTATGCTTTCCCAGCAAAAGCTGCCAAAAATTAGGACGGAGCAACTTGCAATGCCCCTTACAAGAGACATGCAGTACAGCATATTACAAACATAAGTCCCATTATTGGGGAGTGGGTCTCCCATAGTATTTGCTTATGCTTTCCCAGCAAAAGCTGCCAAAAATTAGGATGGAGCAACTTGCAATGCCCCTTACAAGAGCCATGCAGTACAGCATATTACAAACATAAGTCCCCTTATTGGGGAGTGGGTGTCCCATGGTATTTGCTTATGCTTTCCCAGCAAAAGCTGCCAAAAATTAGGATGGAAGAACTTGCAATGCTGGCACCCTGGTGGTATAGTGGTGGTGGATGCTGAGGATAAGGAGAAGAAGATTAAACAGCCGAAACGAGGAAGCGTATACCCATGTGTGGGTGTGAAGCGGTGCATGTGAATACACCTCCCGAAATAACACAGTGGATTTGAATTTATGTTACTCTGCTGTCATTTGGTGGTGATGTGAAGTCTGGCCCAATCCAGCCCTTGTTCATTTTGATAAGGGTCAGCTTGTCAGCATTGTCAGTTGACAGGCGAGTGCGCTTATCAGTTATAATTCCCCCAGCGGCACTAAAAACACGCTCCGATAACACGCTAGCGGCAGGGCAGGCCAGGACCTCCAAGGCGTACAGAGCGAGTTCATTCCAAGTGTTCAGCTTGGATACCCAATAATTAAAAGGCACAGAGGAATCACAGAGGACGCTGGTACGATCGGCATAGTACTCCCTCACAATCTTTTGAAACTTTCCACTCCTTGTGAGAGTACCCGGCGCCTCAGGGCCTGTAAGCTGGGCGGGTGTCAAAAAACTGTCCCAGAACGTTGACAGTGTTCCCCTGCCTCTGCTGGATTGGAGTTGCATCTCTCTCGCCTGTACGCCTTGGTTGGGCAACGAACTGTGACCTCTGCCGCTAGCGTGTTCAGATGGGAATTTTTTTTAAGAGTTCTGCAGCAAGGGCCTTCTGGTATTGCCCCATTTTTGTAGACCTCTCCACCTCAGGAATAAGAGAGTGAAAGTTCTCCTTGTAGCGGGGGGTCTACAAGTGTCACAAACCAGTAATGACTGTCACCCAACATTTTGACAACGCGAGGGTCACGGTTAAGGCAGCGTAACATAAAGTCAGCCATGCGTGCCAGACTTGTAGCAGGCAAGATTTCCGTGTCCTCACCAAGATGACGACTGACCATGCTCTGCTCCTCCTCCTCCTCTTCCTCCTCCCCCCTGTCCTCAGGCCACCCACGCTGAACCGACGGTATGACACTTGTACAGGTACTACCGTCTACAACGCATGATAGCAGCTCCAGTTCTTCCTCCTCCTCCTCCTCTCCTTCATTGTCCCCCAATGCACGTTGGGATGAAATGAGGCTGGGCTGTGTGTAATCGCCCGCTACGGCTTCTTGATCCATCTCATCATACTCTGGCTGCAATGCCTCCTCTTTAATTCTCTGCAGAGAGCGTTGCAAAAGACAGACAAGTGGGATGCAGACACTAATGATGGTGTCATCGCCACTCACCATCTTGGTGGCCTCCTCAAAGTTTGTCAGGATGGTACATATGTCAGACATCCAGGTCCACTCCTGAGGTCTTATGTGTGGAGTCTGACCTGAATATCGACTGCCTTGTTGCAGCTGGTACTCCACAACTGCTCTCTTCTGCTCACAAATCCTTTGCAACATGTGGAGGGTAGAGTTCCAACGTGTGGGGACATCACACACCAGTCGGTGTGCCGGAAGCTGCAAACTCTGCTGCAACACAGCAAGGACGGCAGAAGCTGTAGCTGACTTGCGAAAATGAGCTGACAGGCGGCGTACTTTCACGAGCAGATCTGGCAACTCGGGGTATGATTTAAGAAACCGCTGAACCACGAGGTTAAGCACATGAGCCAGGCATGGTACGTGTGTGATCTCACCTCGCCTCAGAGCCGCCACCAGGTTACGGCCATTGTCACACACGACCATGCCGGGATGTAGGTTCAGCAGTCTCAGCCACAGATCTGCCTGCTCTTTCACAGCTGTCCACAACTCACAAGCAGTGTGAGGTTTATCACCTAAGCTTATGAGTTTCAGCACAGCCTGTTGCCGCTTGGCGGAGGCAGTACTGCAATGCTTCCAGCTTGTAACTGATGTGGTGATATCTGAGATGGAGGCTGAACATGAGGAGGAGGAGGAGGATGCGCAGGAGCTGTACACTGTGGGGGCAACTCTGACTGACATAGGGCCAGCAATCCTCGGTGTGGGGAGGATGTGTTCCATCCCAAGGTCCGACTGGGTCCCGGCTTCCACTATGTTTACCCAGTGTGCCGTCAGAGAGATGTACCGTCCCTGGCCACAAGCACTTGTCCACGTGTCCATTGTCAGGTGGACTCTCCCAGTAACTGCGTTGTTGAGGGCACAGCAGATTCTTTGGGACACGTGCTTGTGTAGTGCGGGGATGGCACACTGGGCAAAATAGTGTCGGCTGGGGACCGAGTACCGAGGGACGGCCACCGCCATAAGATTGTGGAAGGATTCCGTCTCCACCAGCCTAAAAGGCAGCATTTCCAATGCAAGCAGTCGTGAAATGTGCGAATCTAGGACTGTGGCCTGTGGGGCGTTAGCTGCGAATTTCCGCTTTTGTTCAAAGGTCTGGGATATGGACAATTGAACGCTGCGGTGGGACGTGGACGTGGACGTTGATGCTGTTTCTTGAGAAACTGCCATAACAAGTGAAGACTGAGAGGAGGGGGCATCTTTACATGCAGTATGGACAGGGGATTGCCTTGCACACACAACAGGGGGTTCTATTGCTCGCACAACAGTGGAAGAAGCAGTTGTGACACCCGCTGACACCGGTCGTGGACCCTGGGTTTCGCCCCACAAAGTCGGGTGCTTTGCTGCCATGTGCCTGATCATGCTGGTGGTGGTCAGGCTGGTAGTTTTGTCACCCCTGCTGATGCTGGCATGGCAGGTGGAACATATGGCCTTTTTGGGGTTATCAGCAGAGTCTTTAAAAAAATTCCAGACTCTGGAAGACCTACCGCTTGTACTGGCAACGTCCCTCGTGTTGGTGTTACGGGGAACGGTTGCCTGTCTTCTGTCTGCGGCCACCACACTGCTTCTTCCTGCCTGCTGGGGTACTCTGCCTCCCTCCCCCTGTGTGCTGCTGGCCTCACTCTGCATGTCCTCCTTCCAAGTTGGGTCAGTTACTAGATCATCCACCACCTCCTCCTCTTCCACTTGCGTACCACGATCCTCCTCCTCACTTCCTGGCAATTGTGTCTCGTCATCGTCCACCTCTTGTGGCAGATTGCCAACGTCGACTTCCTGTGGCCGTGGCTGTTCAAATATTTGGACATCGCAACATGGGATCTCCTCTTCCACCACTTCAAGCATATCAGGCGAGGGGCCCAAATATGGAAATGGACCAGTGAACAGCTCTTCAGAGTGTCCAAGTGTGGGATCACTTGCTGTCTGACGACACTCGGCATGGTGGGAGGAAGGAGCATCAGGGTGAGGAGGAGTATGCGGTCGAGACTCACGGCTACTAAGAGTTGACCGTGTGGAAGACAGACCGGAGGTGGTGGTGCCCAGGTAACTGGAAGTATTGTCTGCTATCCAATTAATAACCTGTTCACACTGATCAGTTCTCAATACTGGTGTTGTTCTGTGCTTCCCTAGTAATTCGGTCAAGAAGTGGGAGCGAGAAGATGTGGCTGTTGGTTGTGGCACATTTTCACCTTGGCCACGGCCCTGTCCTCTGCACGAACCATCACCAGAAAGTCCACTTCCACGTCCCTTGCCATGCGCCTTGCCCATTGTAAATGAAGTAAAATAGCTTAAACTTGCACTATCAATGGAAAAAGGGTAATAAAGAGTAGATTAGAACCGTGGAAGAGGAAAACCACAGTTATTGTTTACTGGGGTATACCACACTTTTTTAAATAGAGATATTTGTGGCTGAACAGTGAGCGACACACTCAAACTGCTTTTTTTTTAGATACCAAAGGCCCAAAACTGGATAGTACAGCGATTTGACCCGTGGAACTGCGAAACCACACTGGGATGTCGGGCCTACACAAGACTATTTTCAACAGATATATTTTTGTGTCACAACAGTCAGGAGACACTACTGTTTTTCTTTACGGAAAAAACTACCAAAACCTGAATAATAGAGATTTTTTACCGTGGGATGGCAAAACCACAGTTATTGTTTACTGGGGTATACCACACTTTTTTAAATAGAGATATTGGCGGCTGAACAGTGAGCGACACACTCAAACTGTTTTTTTTAGATACAAATGGCCCAAAAGTGGATAATACAGAGGTTTGAACCGTGAAACTGCAAAGCCCACTTGTATTTCTCAGGCCTACACCAGACTATTTTCAACAGATATATTTGTGTCTGAACAATCAGGAGACACTATTTATTTTTTACGGCAAAAAATGCCAAAAGCAGGATAATAGAGATTTTTTACTGTGGAACAGCAAAACCACAGTTAGAATTTACTGGTGTATACCAGGCTTTTTAAAATATATATATATTTGCGGCTGAACAGTGAGCGACACACTCAAACTGTTTTTTTTAGATACAAATGGCCCAAAAGTGGATAATACAGAGGTTTGTACCGTGGATCTGCAAAACCACACTTGTATTTCTCGTGCCTACACCAGACTATTTTCAACAGATATATTTGTGTCTGAAAAATCAGGGAGACACTATTATTTTTTTTTTTACAGCAAAAAATGCAAAAAGCAGGATAATAGAGATTTTTTACCGTGGAACAGCAAAAGCACACTTCTGTCTCTCTGGCCTACACCAGACTATTTTCAACAGATATATTTGTGTCTGAAAAATCAGGGAGACACTATTATTATTTTTATACAGCAAAAAATGCCCAAAACAGGATAATAGAGATGTTTTACCGTGGAACAGCAAAACCACAGTAATAATTTACTGGTGTATACCAGACTTTTTTAAATATATATATTTGCGGCTGAACAGTGAGCGACACACTCAAACTGTTTTTTTTAGATACAAATGGCCCATAGAACTGCAAAACCACACTTCTATTTCTCTGGCCTACACCAGACTATTTTCAACAGATATATTTGTGTCTGAAAAATCAGAGGCACATTTTTTTTTTGGGGGGGGACGGGGACACCAAAAGGTTAATAAGATGGGTATTTGTACATTGTGAAGGAGGGAAAAAAAAAAGAGGATTTAGATAAAAAAAAAGGATTTTTCCTGGCCCCCGGGACCTGGAGCTAAGTCCAGCAATTTCAGCAACAGGAGCAGCACACAGGACTGTAATGAAGCGTTTGCTGGTATAACCACTGCGTCTCCTATACAGCCTGCCTGCCGGCCTGATATACCTGGGATGGATATTAATCCTGAGAAGGACTGTTTGTTTGTTGTGGCAGCCTTTACAGACCCTACACTAACTATTTTGCAGGATATATCTCTCCCTAAATCAGCAGCGCTGTCCCTACACTGTCTGATCCGGATCGACTGTGTCCAAGATGGCGGCGCCCGGTTTTAAATACTCGAGGTGATGCTGTGTGGCCAGCCAATCACTGTAATGCCCACAAACAACATGGCTGCGGCATTACAGTGACTGGCTGGCAATCCCTGCATGTTCATTGGCTCTGTAGAGAGAGCCAAACATGCAGGGCGGAGACCCGAGCTCCCGCCCGAGTAACCCGGAAATGCTCGGTGCTCGCCGAACATCCCGAGTAGCGTGATGCTCGGGCGAGTACCGAGCAGTGTCGAGCATGTTCGCTCAACACTACCTATTAACATTCGTAGGCTAGGGTCACACGACCTTATGTTTTCCATCTGAGAAAAACGGTCAGCTTATGCTAATCATACTCTGATTAGAGATAAATCTGAGACTGATTAACGTGGGAACCGTTTTTCTCGGATGTGGAGAATAAAAAAATAATTCTCCATCTTCTTGATCCTATCAGTACGTGAAAATCGGACTGCGGATGTCATCCAAGTGCGGTCCATTATTTTTCACGGACTAATAGACTTGAATGGCCAAGTGCCATCTGATATCGGAGGTAAATTGTGCAAGCTGCAATTTTTGTATTCAGACCACTCGGTCCGAGAAAAAAATTGACATGTGCACAGCTTCATTGAATAACATTGGTCCGAGTGCGATCTGATGTTTTGACGGATCGCACTCGGACCAAAACTATGGTCATCTGCATGAGCCCTAAAGGGAAAGCCCAGATTTCTTTTCAATTAAAAACAGTGAAATTTCAGAAGTATTTACTAAAATAGACAAGTCAGAAGAGCTAACAGGTCCTTAATCATGAAGAGAACACTACCTTTCTGACTCGTTGAGACGGGCATATTATATTTCATTGTGTGGATGCAAAATGGATAGGACATGGACAGCACACTGACCAATGCATGTCAATGGTGAAGTTCACTTGAAGTTTTTTACACAAGATCAATGGTTCGCATGTAATAAAAAAATAAAATCACAGCATTTGCTAGTCTGATCCATTTTTTTTGATCAGACCCACACACTAAATCCAATAGATGTTATATAAAAATGTATATCATACTAACACCATCCATGGGGCATCTGTTGTATCTCATCTACTGCAATTAACAGAATTTGGAATATTATTATATCTTAAAGGGGTTGTCCAGCTTTGGAGTACAAGTCTGCAGTTATTCTGTGTGACTGCAGACTTGTGAATCTTCACAATGTGTACAATGCATTCTGTGAAGATTTTCTAATGGTGGCACCAGGAGCTGTAGGTGCCTGACTGTAAACATACCATTTCCATATGTGCGGTAACGTGCAGAGTAGACTTGCGCAGCCTCAATTAATGAAAGTGTATTAAGCGAGGCTGGAAACGTCTAGTCAGAATGTGGTTGGGTTGAAAGTATGCAAAAACGCGTACTTTGGGACACATGACCGCCCGCTTCCAGCACTGGAAACATGCGCTGTGAGTCCCTGCACACTTGTTCTCCATGGCCAGACAACTCATTTGAATTGTTGATATATAAAACAGATGTCATATGGATGTCATAAAGAGATGCGCAGATCAGGCAAAGTTCGCCTGTTCGAGCTGCAGAAACGTTATTTTCTAAGAATTTAATGTCCAGTATGCACTCTCGGGTTTCTTCAAACTCCAGTGCATAATAAACATAATATGTAAAAAATAAAAAAAAAATCTCTACTATACTCACCTTATCGTTCACCTCTCTGGTCCTGCCGCTCCTTACCCGTCCAGTTCTTGCTGCATCTTCAGTTCGATGCCGCTCACGTTGAAATCACCTCTTACAATGAATCGGGACTTCTGGCTTTGATGGAGCCCAAGAAGGTTCTGCACATGCACGCCCAAGGTGATAATGCACGCAATGATGTCATGACATATTGACCTTTTGCATGCTTGCGCAATGCCCTCCCCTATAAGCATGAGCGGAGGAAATCTAAAGATGAAGTGAGGACCAGGTAGGTAATTTGATGGGGTTGAAGAGGTGTGTATAAGGATCCTTTTTAACATTTTGGTGGCCAATGGATGTCATTTTGTTGAGTATGTGAGGAAGCAAATAAAAAAAAATTGGCATTTTGGCAAATTCAGATTTTTTTTTTGAAAAACACAAACAAGAATTCAAGTCTACTCGAATTTATTCATTCATATGGATGTAAAAAATGTACATATGGATGACAGATGGTATATATATGGCGATAAAAATGTAACTGTCAGCTTTAAATGCATGAAAAACAGGTGATTTTGCATACGCTCGTTTGATCGCGGCTTTATACACTGTGGTGTTTAATGTGGCTAAGACAAACTCAACTCTGCTACATTTATTAGTCCATAGGATATGTCACATTATGAATAATTATAATTATTGTTTTAGGACTTGGAGATTAAAAACAACACAAATTCTATTTTTTTGTGATCAAATAGTCTCCACAAAAGAAAATAGCGTGAAATTACAGTTATTAAAATAAAATGAGGTTCCATGATTTTTCTTTTCGTGCAGTTAAAAGAGATAATGATGATCGACCAAACATATATTAGACAAATGGGCAAACTGTATTAATTATGTTTTTTAAAAAGTGGAGAGGAAAAAAAAACAGAATTACATTATTTGGCAGAAAATCAGAGCCAGGTGTTCAATCTGCAATTTTCTCAAGGACTTCACAGACTTGATTATCACATGGTGTAAGTTTATCTTTGATCTAATGCATTTTATGAAGCCTATCTGACAAATTACACTGCAGTTTATGGTAATGTAACATTTTGTATGAATGGGGAAGGGCGGCCATGTTGCATGCTAATGCGCTAAACAAAGTAGCTTCTCTCCTATCTGCAAATGACCCCAACCTTTCCATTAGTAGATTAAAATCTGTTCAAATTTATTTAGTAATACATTAGAAAAGCTTCTAAATAACCCTTGGACCCATATTATGCTTCAAACAACTGTAGTAGTGGGAGTAATTAATTAAATTTCATGAAACTTCTGTTTATTTTTTCGACCATGACCAAAGATCACCTCCATATTGTAGCAACATGCTCCTGTTGGTACTTCCATTTTTCTGGAGCTTGTTAATTAAAATACATCTCATGCTAATCTTCAGATGTGTGAATAATTTGCCCATTTCTGGTGAAAATGCACATTTTACATTATATATGAATCAGGGTCCTTTCACCTTTTCCTGAGATCCTCATCTTGTTAACATGACCCATTACTTCTTATATTCGGTGAACTTTATGTCCATTTCAAGCAAATGAAAAGTCATCATTTCAAATAAAAAAGGGATTATTTACATAAATGGAGATGTAAGTTGAGAAATGAAGGTAATTTACAATGGTTGGCATGGTGCAGCGCCAAAGAGGAGACATCGGCATTACCATTGTGATAAAACTGAGCCTCAGGGCAGACATAATGAGCTCATTAAAATCACTTTGAATTTGTAAAAAAATTGGTGGACAGTACAAGTTTACAGATTTATCATCAGTAGAAGTGATGGACGACTAAACCTATGGAGCATGCAGTGATTAAAACTCGAATCCAAAATGTTGGATAATGTTATTTATACAGAAATATTTTAGTATCGGGAGAGTGGGTCTCCTCTGCACCACTGAAGTCCCGATAAAGGATCCACGAGTCAGAAGAAAATTCAAAGTGGTTTATTGTCAACGTGTTTCAAAGCCATCAGACTCCTTCCTATGGAAAACAACATCGTACATGGTACATGTGGTTGTCCTCAGGAAGGAGTCTGATGACTTTGAAATGCATTGACAATAAACCACTTTGAATTATCTTCAGACTCATGAAATCTTTACTGGGACTTCAGCAGTGCAGAGAAAGCCCACTATTCCAATACTACAATACATTTGGTTCTTTGTGGGCACCACAGCTGCTAATATAAGGAGAATATAGTAATTGTGTCACACACAACCCCATCAGGTGAGCACATACTGTACTCTTACAATTCTACCTAGCCTGAATAAGACCATATTTACGCTTTACATTTTTTCTTAGCATCATTCTTACAGAGGTGACACTTATGGCCTCATCTGTCATGGCCCCCTTTCTTACCATGTGCCAATTATAATAGTGATCTCACTTTGTGTGGTGGAGAAAACTTTGGGCCCATTGTGGCACCAGAAAAAGTACTGAAATAATATTAAGTTATCACCTTTCTACCAGATGAGTAATAATTGAGACCCCACCAGCATTCAGAATTGGTTCCAGTGTCCATTGTTTTAATAAAATCGTAGTCATACTGACTTGAAGAATTAGGCTGGCAGGTCTTTTGTACCATACAGTAAACGCCGAGAAAACTAAAAACAATGTCGGAATTGCATTTTTTTTCAAGTTTGTCAGTATGCTGTATGGTAAAACGAATGGTGTCTTTCAAAACTACAACTTGTTCTATGAAAAACAAGGCTTTATCGACAAAAAAAAATTGCCTCTTTGATGAAGGGAAAAATTAAAATATAAAAACAAAAATTGGCTGTGGATGCAAAGGGTTAACAGAAAACTAGTCCATCGTGTTCGATCTACAACCTATCATGCTGATCGAGAGGATGGCAAAAAGTCCATGACACAGATGATAATTGCCCCATATTACGGGAAAAATTCCATTTTGACTGCACATATGACAATCAGACCAGTACCCTAAATCAATGTACTATTGCAGAGTCTAGTAGTCATAACTTATAATATCAAATTTATTAAGAAAGTCATCCAGGCCCTCCCCGAACTTGTCTAATGAATCAACCATTACTTTACTATGTGTAACGGGTCTGGGAGGCGGAACCTCTGAGCAACTCTACAAGGGGGCGGTCCTTGTGAGGAAGCGGGTGGCTCCCAGGGAAGACGAGCAGGTAGTCACGGCAAGTGACAGGGACAGTCTCTGGGTAGAAGGGCAGGTAGTCACGGCAAGTGAGAGGGACAGTGTCTGGGTAGAAGGGCAGGTAGTCACAGCAAGTGACAGGGACAGTCTCTGGGTAGACTAGCAGACAGGTAGCAGGTGGACGCTCCCAGGTGAGCGGGCAAGAGTCTCTGGACGGGCAGGTGGTCACAGCGAGTGACGGCAGAGTCTCCAGGTAGGCTAGCAGGCAGGTAGCAGGTGAGCGCTCCCAGGTGAGCAGGCAAGAGTCTCTGGACAGGCAGGTGGTCACGGCAAGTGACGACAGAGCCTCCAGGTAGGCTAGCAGGCAGGTAGCAGGTGAGCGCTCCCAGGTGAGTGGGCAAGAGTCTCTGGACAGGCAGGTGGTCACGGCAAGTGACGGCAGAGCCTCCAGGTAGGCTAGCAGGCAGGTAGCAGGTGAACGCTTCCAGGTGAGCGGGCAGGCTGGTCCATAGACAGACTGACAGGTGTCGGAAGGCAGACCGTGGGACCGCAGGCTTGCAAGAAGGTAAGCGGATATCAGGCAGGTATCAAGCAGGAATCTGGCAGGTGACTGGCAGGTAACTGGCAACGGAACCTGAGGGCTGAAGCAGAGTGAAGGCTTTGCAACAACATTGCTCGGGCACCTCCATTTTGGAGGAGGTGCCTTATATATGGTGAGGTCCTCCGGCCATTGGCCGGGGACTCCTTAGGACGGCGCGTGCGGCCCCTTTAAGAGAGGGGGAGCGCGCGCCCTAAGCACAGTGGCCGGGAAGCAGCGCGCGCTGCCAGCAGAGCGGGAGGAGGACGCCGGGCACGGAGTGGAGAGGTGAGGGGAACAGCCTCCCTGCCTAGCAGGAGGCAGGGACGCCGACGCTACAGTACCCCCCCCTTTAGGCCCCCCCTTTTTTAGGCCAGACAGAAATTTATCAAGGATGAGAGGGGCATGGATGTTCTCCCGGGGCTCCCACGTTCTCTCCTCAGGACCAAACCCCTTCCAATCTACCCGAAAAAAGTTTTTTCCTCTTACCCTTTTGGTGGCCAGAATGTTCTCTACCTCAAACTCGTTTTCAGCGGAAACCGGAGCAGGAGGCGTACCTGTAGACTTGGAAAAAGAGTTAAGTACCACGGGTTTGAGCAGAGATACATGGAAGGAGTTAGGGATCCTCAAGTTGGCCGGGAGTTTCAATTTATAGGCCACTGGGTTGATTTGTTTGATAACTTCTAGTGGGCTAATGAACCGAGGCCCTAACCTGTAGGAAGGAATCTTGAGCCGGACATACTTGGACGAGAGCCAGACTTTATCTCAAGGACGGAATTGTGGAGGATCCAGGCGTTTTTTGTCATCGTGTTTTTTCATCCGCTCGGACGATTGAAGGAGTGCGGATCGGGTACTCTCCCAAATGGAGGAAAATTTGCTAACGAGAGATTCCGCAGCCGGATTGTCCACCGAGGTGGAGACGGGAAATGGGATCCGAGGATGCTGACCGAAGACTACAAAAAACTGGGATTTGGAGGAAGATTCGCTCTCGTGATTATTGTAAGAGAATTCGGCCCATGGCAGGAGATCCACCCAGTCTGAATGGTGGGCATTAACGAAGTGCCGGAGGTAACTGGTCAGGATCTGATTGATCCGCTCCACTTGACCATTGGACTGTGGGTGGTATGCGGAGGAGATGTCCAGGGTGACGTCTAGCAGCTTACATGTGGCTCTCCAGAAGCGTGAGGTGAACTGAACCCCACGATCCGACACGATGTGGAGGGGCAGGCCATGGAGACGGAAGATGTGGCGGATAAAGTCTTTAGCCAGCTCGGGTGCAGACGGGAGGCCTGGCAGGGGAATGAAATGAGCCATCTTGGAAAAGCGGTCAGCGACCACCCAAATGACCGTACAACCGGCAGAGACAGGGAGATCTGTTATGAAGTCCATAGCTATATGCTGCCAGGGGGCAGCAGGTACTGGAAGAGGAAGGAGGCGACCAGCTGACAGGTGTCTCGGAACCTTGTTGCGGGCGCAGGACACACAGGCAGAAACAAAGTCTATTACGTCCTTGTGCAGGGTAGGCCACCAGTAGTGCCGGGTGATAAGCTGGAGGGTCTTTTTCTGACCGGCATGGCCAGCAAGCTTAGATGAGTGACCCCAGTGTAGGATCTTCTCCCGATCAGGTACCGTTACGAACGTCTTACCGGGAGGGAGACGACTTAGACTCACGGGGGCCACCTGCATTACTCTGGCGGGATCGATGATGTGTTTAGGTTCCTCCTCAAGATCAGACACCAGGAAGGATCGGGACAAGGCGTCAGCTTTGATGTTTTTGTCAGCCGGGCGAAAATGAAGAACAAAATCAAAGCGAGCAAAAAACAAGGACCACCGGGCTTGGCGCGGGTTAAGTCTCTGGGCACTCTGGAGGTAAGCCAAGTTCTTGTGGTTCGTGTAAATTATTACCGGGTGAAGAGCCCCCTAAAGGTTTGGTGGGAATGCGGTATTTCTCTACCAGAGACTGAGAAATGAGATTTCCGGCAGCTCCAGAGTCAAGTCGGGCTAATTCAAAATAACGGTTCTCCCCGCAGATGATAGAGACCGACAGCAACAGAGATGGAGAGGGTTTACTCTTGTCTAGGACGACCACTCTGAGCGATCTTAGACACAGGCGTTTACCGACCTCTCCGGGTAGGAACGGATCCGGTGCTCCTTACTGCCACAGTAGAAGAAGCTCCCCTCGGCACGGCGTAACTCTTGACGGGTTTTGACCATCTTGGTCTAGTCGACCTGCATAGGCTCGGATGAGCGCGCCTGGGGAGTAGCGGGAGAAGTGACAGGTTTCTGAAAGGTAGAGGCTAGACGGGGAAACCTCCTCTCATGGGTGACCTCTTTGGCGCGTTCCTGGAACCGGATGTCAATCCGGGTGGCAAGAGTTATTAAGTCGTCGAGAGTGGTAGGTCTGTCCCGACCGGCGAGTTCATCTTTAATACGGCCGGACAGACCCTCCCAAAAGACAGACACCAGGGCGTCGTTATCCCAGGCCAGCTCCGAAGCATGGGTACGGAACCATATGGCATATTGGCCCACGGTGAGATTTCCTTGATGGAGACGTAGCAGAGATGATGCGGATGAGGTCTTCCGTCCAGGTTCGTCGAAGACTTTCTGGAAAGCCGTGAGAAAGGCTGGCAGGTTGGACACCAGGGGGTCTCCTCTCTCCCATAGAGGATTTAGCCAAGCCAGTGCCTCCCCTGTGAGATGGGACATGATGAAGGCTACTTTGGCCCGGTCGGAGATAAACTGGTGGGGCAGGAGTTCAAAGTGCAGGGTGCACTGGTTTATGAAGCCCCTAGCTTGAGCGGGGTCGCCTCCGAAGCGTGGAGGTGTAGAAAGCCGGGGTCCGGGGCAGGATGCCATGGTATTGGTGGGCAGCGGCGCTGCCGGGCTGCGAGTCATGACACTAGCGGTGGTTGCTGGTGGAGCAGTCAGAGTGTCCAGGAAAGAGTTGACACTCCGCAGATGACTCAGGATGGACTCCTGTTGGGACCTCTGACGGGACAGTTCATGACATAGGTCCGAGAGCGAGGGAGCTTGGGTGCCACCGGGTTCCATGGTCCGAGCAAACTGTAACGGGTCTGGGAGGCGGAACCTCTGAGCAACTCTACAAGGGGGCGGTCCTTGTGAGGAAGCGGGTGGCTCCCAGGGAAGACGGGCAGGTAGTCACGGCAAGTGACAGGGACAGGCTCTGGGTAGAAGGGCAGGTAGTCACGGCAAGTGACAGGGACAGTCTCTGGGTAGAAGGGCAGGTAGTCACAGCAAGTGACAGGGACAGTCTCTGGGTAGACTAGCAGACAGGTAGCAGGTGGACGCTCCCAGGTTAGCGGGCAAGAGTCTCTGGACAGGCAGGTGGTCACGGCAAGTGACGGCAGAGCCTCCAGGTAGGCTAGCAGGCAGGTAGCAGGTGAGCGCTCCCAGGTGAGCGGGCAAGAGTCTCTGGACAGGCAGGTGGTCACGGCAAGTGACGGCAGGGCCTCCAGGTAGGCTAGCAGGTAGGTAGCAGGTGAGCGCTCCCAGGTGATTGGGCAAGAGTCTCTGGACAGGCAGGTGGTCACGGCAAGTGACGGCAGGGCCTCCAGGTAGGCTAGCAGGCAGGTAGCAGGTGAGCGCTTCCAGGTGAGAAGGGCAGGCTGGTCCATAGACAGACTGACAGGTGTCGGAAGGCAGACCGTCGGACCGCAGGCTTGCAAGAAGGTAAGCGGATATCAGGCAGGTATCAAGCAGGAATCTGGCAGGTAACTGGCAACGGGACCTGAGGGCTGAAGCAGAGTGACGGCTTTGCAACAACATTGCTCGGGCACATCCATTTTGGAGGAGGTGCCTTATATATGGTGAGGTCCTCCAGCCATTGGCCGGGGACTCCTTAGGACGACGCGCGCGGCCCCTCTAAGAGAGGGGGAGCGCGCGCGCGCGCCCTAAGCACAGTGGCCGGGAAGCAGCGCGCGCTGCCAGCAGAGCAGGAGGAGGACGCCGGGCACGGAGTGGAGAGGTGGGGGGAACAGCGTCCCTGTCTAGCAGGAGGCAGGGACGCCGACGCTACACCATATCACAGAGACATCTATAGTCTCACTGTTCTTACAGTAAAGAATTGTTGCCTGTGATGATGATTAATAATTCTTTCCTCCACACGTAGAGTAGTGTTTCCCAAACTCCAGTCCTCACGGCCCCCAACAGATCAGGTTTTCCGGATTTCCTTAGTATTACACAGATGAGAGAACCTGTGGCAATTTCTGATGCCTTGATAATAATTCCGTCACCAGTGCAATACTAATGAAATCCTGAAAACGTGATCTGTTGGGGGCCGTGAGGACTGGAGTTTGGGAAACACTGACGTAGAGGATGCTCCCTTGTCATCATTGCAGACTTACATGTAAAATGATCATCCAAAGATCCCTGTACTGCCACCTCACATATTTGTACATTGTGATAAAATCACCACTAAGCCATTGCTTTTCCAAACTGAAGAACCTCAAGTTTGATAATCTGTCATGGAACTACAGTCCACCATTCCCTTGATAACCTTGGTCACGCTTTGCATCGGTTACAGTTCAGCTATGTCTTTCTTATACACTGGAGTATAAGATTTTTCTAACTAGTAATTTGTTTAGACCCAAAACTATATTCTTTTCATGAAACACACAAGATTTTATTTGCCTGACATTAATCATTAAAATTGAGTTTGCTGTCCTATAATACACCCAATTCATTTTCAGTGACAGTTTTACCAATTGATTTACCATTTAATCTATAATGGTATATTTTATTTCCTCTGACCTTACATTTACATGATAAACTTCAGTTTTTAGATTTTGACTCAAATCTCCAGCTACTTCAAATCTCTGTATTATTGAATTACCCTCCTCTGTGATGACTACCTTAAAATGCTCAGTATCATCTTCAACTATTAAAATTCTACATAGTATGTCCTCTAAAAGGTCATTAAAAAATATATTAAAAGAAAAGGACCCAATACAAACCCCACTGTTAACTGGGACCCAATTCGAATGGGTTCCGTTAATGATCACTTTCTGCTTCCTTTCACAGAGACAGTTGTTAATTCAATTGCACATGTTTTTGCCTAGCATCATTGATCTAATTTTGTGTACCAACCTTTTATGTGACACAGTTGCAAATGCTTTTAAAAAGTCCAGATAGACAACAAGTACAGTCTTGCTCTGATCTAGTCTGGAATTAACCTTCTCATGGATGCTTATCAGATGTGTTTTAGAGGTCGGTTCTCTTATAAACTAATGTTAATGTTGGGTTATGAGTAGTGATGAGTGAGCACTAAAATGCTGGGGCACTCATTCGGATCGAGCAAATTGGAATGCTCAAATGCTCGGACCGAGTAATGAGCCCAATGTAAGTCGAGCATTTTTCCGGTGGCTCCCCCCGACGGTCTGCAGAGGGCCTAAAAATTGCCCAAATCGATGGGAACAGTGCTCAAATGACATGGGATTAGCATGGGGAAGACCCCTGGAAGCATTTTGGACACCCAGATCACTGCTGTCAACAATGTTGTCAGAGGTATTACGCCACTTTTACGGACTCACAATAAAACATGCAAAAACAAAACCAAAATGGATTTTCCTGGGAAAAATGTTAAGCAACATCCTTTCCAGAGTAATGACATGTATATAAGGCAAAATAAATAACCAAAAACAAAAATGCTCCTCCACACTAGTGTTGAGCCACCCCCGTAGTGTTCGAGTTCGGTTCGGTTCGTCGAACACCCGTGTGTTCGCCGAACTGTTCGTCGAACTGTTCGTCGAACACCTTCGAACACCGTTAAAACCAATGGCAGGCAAACAAAAACACATAGAAACACATAGAAAACACCTTCAAAGGTGTCCAAAAGCTGACAAACTGCACAGAAGACACAACTAACACATGGAAAAGTGACAAGTACATATAGTCATGCGAAAAGAAAAGAGGTGGAGGAGTAAAAGGAGGGGGAGACACAGATATAGGCATGTCATGCCCTTCTAAAATCCAAAAAGTGAGAAGCCGACACGTTCAGTCCGCTCCTGCCCGTGCCACCTTCGTGTCGCCGGGTTTGTGCCAGAGCCGCGGTGAACCCTGACGGCCAGCCCCCCTCTCCCAATACTGGTGCCTGTCCGCTGGTGGGTCGAGCGAGCCCCCCTGTGGTGGAGGCAGCTCTAAGCTTTTTAATTTAAATTGTCTCTCTAATTTGAATAAATACACTTTAAATCCATTTACAAGGATCTATTGGAGGGCAAGTCTCATGCCAGCAGCCGCGTAATTCCAGCTCCAGTAGCGTCCACTAAAGCTGCTGCAGTTAAAAAGCTTTTATAAGGATCAAGCTCGGCTGTCCACCGCAAGGCATCCTACTGCCAGTCCGAGCCCCTATGCCTTGGGGTGCCTCCTGATGCTCTTCACTGAGTATCCCGTGGTCCCGAAGCATTTCCTTTGAAAAAATTAAGTGTCCAAACTACAGGTGGTGTAGCTTGCTTAACAGCCGGGATAATCCGCTGACTAGCAGACCCTGCTACTAGGCACAAAGTATTTCCTGGGCTAGATGCAGTTAAAAATTTGTAATTAGATACTCTCGTTGGATGCTGAGAAAGCATTCCATAGAGTCTCCTGGCACGCCATATATGATTCTCTTAAAAAGCTTGGGGTAGGGGTCTAGGGGACCCTTTTATAGCCAAAATCACGGCCCTGTATCGCAATACGTCACCTAGGCTGAAGATAAATGGAACTGTAGCACCCTGAGGGCTCGGTTGCTACAGAGGTATTGCACCTCACCCAGAGGTGTGATATCTCACTCTCAGGTAAGGATGTAGTGTGGATCAGGACCCGACACCTGCATGCATTACACCACATTGCCGTGGGGCAGGGCGACCAATATGCCCCTGAGATGGGCACGACAGTCCCTGTCCCTGGCTGGAGTGGGGGGAGGGAACACTGAGGAAGGGGAACCCTGTAGTGCAGGAGCAGGGAGGAAGCAGTTCCTGGGTGCATTGAGAAGGGAGTATAAAAGGTGGGCACCATCTTAGTTCAGTGCAGAGAAGTCTGAGCAGAAGTGACAGGGAGCAGGGGCTCTGCATGAGCTCTGCTCCGGAGGCGGGCCTAGTAGCAGAGGCCCAGGCCTGGAAGAGGGAGAAGGAAGGAAGAGGAGCGGAGAAGGCTCCAGGAACGAGGAATGAAGGGATCTCAGGGGTGCAGACGGGCGAGTCGCCACCGCACGCCCGAATCCACCTGCGTGGAGGGGTCAGGCCAAAGGGGGAGACCGGTCCCCGAAACTAGTGGAGGCAGGAAACGACCCTCAGCTAGAAACAGGAGGCTGTGACATTTTATGTGGCGCAGCCCCTCGCTACACCCGCTAGGAAGGCACCACATAGGGTTAGGGAAACTGGCGCCAAGTTTACCAAGAGGAGGCCCGAGGCAGCCGGACAGAAGGGTTGGTAAGAAAGGCCAGACAAAGGACACACAAAGGGGGTCCTGTGAAGCACTCCAAAGTTATCTGGGAGTTGTCTGAGCCCCTCACCTGGTGAGCACAGTACGACGTGGGCAGCCGTTACCTGCAGACGTGGTCTGGATAATAAGAACTGTGAGTAAAGGCCCTGGACTGCATCACTGACTCCGTGTCATTACTGCTGCTGCCCTGCACCATCACCCCCATCCTCCGCATACACTGCCCTGAGGCTATACTCCTCCCGTGGGAGTTATGCTACGCTCTGCTGCACCCACAACACCAGCCTCAGTGGTCTGCCCTGGAGCGGCGGTTCACTCTGACCGCAATCCACGGGTGGCGTAGTCGGACATTTAAACATCAAAACCACATAAATAGTTCCGCCACTGGTTTGACCGCCCTGAGCCACGGAACCGGGTTGCCGCCACGGAGACTACAACCACCAGCATCCACCAAAAAGGGTCCGGCTCCGGGTGTCCCAAGTCCCAGGGGGTGCGTCAGAACATTTTCATCACCTTTCACAATCACCAATGGGACAAGGCAGGGATGTTCTCTGTCCCCTCTCTTATACATCCTAGTGACGGAGCACCTGCTCTCATCAATTCGCCATAACCCCAATATTAGGTGGATTGAGGTGGGAGGCACCGAGTACAAGTGCTCTCTATTTGCTGATGATGTCCTAGTATATATCACTCAATCACATATATCCATCCATGCTGTTATGGCTGAAATAGATCACTTTGTTACATGGTCAAATTTTAAAATCAATGCAGCGAAGTCTGAGGCCCTCGATGTCTCCCTCCCCAAATCCATATAGGATTCCATCCAGTCCAACTTTCCCTTTGCCTGGCCCTCACAGGGTATCAAATACTTAGGAATTCCTATTCATAGAGACCTCTCCCATCTATGTTATCTTAATTTTGGGCCCTTTATTGAACAACTCCATACAGACCACGGTTGGCAAGTTAGAACTGTAAGATTCACTACGTGAACCACTGGTGTTTTGTGGAAAAGCACATGTACACTGTGTTCCAAATTATTATGCAAAAAGTGTTTAGGAGTGATAAGGGAAGAATTTGTTTGTTTGTCAGTTAAACTCATTGATGGTGATGTGTGTCAGGGCTCTTTATATCACTGTAAGCAATTGCAGACACCAGTGCTAATTAGTTTGGCAGGTGTGTCCAATGAAAGGCAAGACTACTTAAGAAGGCTCTCTCACATTATTCAGCAGCCTACATTTTCTGCCAAAATGGGAAAGAAAAAGGATGTGTCGGCTGCTGAGAAGCAACAAATTGTGGAGTGTTTAGGTCAAGGCATGACTACAATCAACATTGTGCGATGATCAGGATGAAGTGTCTTGGCAATCAAGAAGTATGTAGCTGATTCACAGTACACACGTGTGCGTGCTGATAAGGGCAAATTGAGGACTCTTTCCTACAGGCAATTGCGTCAGGTTGAAAGAGCAGCGGCAAAAAAGCCTTGTCATAGCAGCAGACAAGTTTTTGAAGCTGCTGGTCCCTCCAACGTCCCCCGAACAACAAGATGCAGGGTCCTTCAGAGGTTTGCAGCTGTGCATACGCCATCCTGTCGACCTCCTCTATCCACTTCACACAAGCAGAAACGGCTCCAGTGGGCCAAACATTACATGAAGACTGATTTCAAAACTGTTTTGTTCACGGATGAGTGCCGTGCAGCGCTCGATGGTCCAGATGGATGGAGTGGAGGATGGCTGGTTGATGGACACCCCACGCAAACACGGCTACAGCGCCAACAAGGAGGAGGTGGAGTAATGTTTTGGGCTGGAATCATGGGGAGAGAGATTGTCGGCCCCTTTAGGATCCCTGAAGGCGCTAAAGATGAACTCCATAATGTATGTGGATTTTCTCAAACAGCACTTCCTGCCATGGGTCAAGAAGAAGAACCGTGTATTTCACAGCAAGATCATTTTTCTGCATGATAATGCACCATCTCATGCTGCACATAAAACATCTGCATCTCTGGCTGATATGGGCATAAAAGGGGACAAACTTATGGTGTGACCCCCATGCTCCCCTGACCTCTACCCCATTCAGAACCTTTGGAGCATCATTAAAAGGAGTGTCTATGATAGCGGGAGGCAGTTCACATCTAAGCAACAGCTCTGGGAGGGTATTCTGTCCTCATGCAAAACAATTAAAGCAGAAACCATCCAAAACCTGACAAATTCAATGGACGAGAGAGTTCAGAAGCTCCTTTCGAACAAGGGGTCCTATGTGAAAATGTAACATCACCTAGAATAAAGTTTTGAGTTGAAAACTGTTTGATTTCAGTTTCTAACAACCTGCTAATGCTTATAATTTCAAAAATGACCATTTTTTTGGTCTTTATTAAAATGTAAAGGTTGATCGAAAAGTTTGGGGGATCTAAGAGTGTGGCAACCCAGTAGTCATGATTACTTCGAATTCTGACAATATGAGGGTCATGCTGCAGGTAGTGCAGCAAGAAGGCACTTATGTGTCTTGCGCATCTCGGAGCCCCAAAATTATTTTCCGGGCTAGATGCAGCTAAAAATTATTATTAATTTTAAATCTGGTGAAGCTTTAGTATAGATGGCCTAATAGGATCAGTGCTGCACACTGCTACAAAGCCCAAATTATTTTCCAGTCAAGATACAGATAAACATGATTAGTAATTTTAAATCTGGTGGAGCTTATTATAGATGGCCTAATAGAATCAGTGCTGCACACTGCTACAAAGCCCAAATTATTTTCCAGCCAAGATACAGATAAACATGATTAGTAATTTGAAAGCTTAAAAAGGTTGGTAGGGTGATTTTAACCAATCATCAAGCTTTTACTCTCCCCAGGATGACACAGGGGGAGAAAAGTCGTTTCGGATACATGATTTGTTCATCTTTATGAACGTGAGTCTGTCTACATTATCAGTGGAGAGCCGCGTGCGCTTATCTGTCAGCACACCACCAGCAGCGCTGAACACACATTCAGACAGAACGCTGGCTGCGGGGCATGACAAGATCTCCAAGGCGTAAGTGGCTAGCTCCGGCCATTTATCCAGATTGGAAGACAAAAAAAACAAGGGTCCAGTGACACAGTCGTGGCTTCAATGTTTACTTGGAGATACTCCTGTACCATCGTCTCTAGGCGTTGACTATGTGTCAGACTTCTTGTCTCCTGTGGCCTTGCAAAGGATGGGCTAAAAAAGTGGTGAAATGATTCCGCAAAATTGATGTTACCAGCAGATACTGTGGTTCTGTTACGGTTTGAGTGCTGAACACTTGACGGTCCCACGGTTGGCAAGTTGGAACTGTGAGATTCACTACGTGCACCACTGGTATTTTGTGGAAAAGCACATGTAAGATTCTGCAACAGTCTCTGCTGATACTCCTGCATGCGTGCATCCCTTTCTATGGCAGGAATAATTTCTGCAAATTTACTTTTGTACCGGGGATCTAACAGTGTGGCAACCCAGTAGTCAGGATTATTTCTAATTCTCACAATTCGAGGGTCATGTTGCAGGTAGTGCAGCAAGAAGGCACTCATGTGTGTTGCGCATCCAGGAGCACCAAGTCCCTGTTGTGTTGGTGGTGAGGTAACAATCATGCTTCCTTCCTCTGTCCTCTCCCCCCAACCTCGCACAACAGAAATGAGATCAAGGTCTCCCTCATCTGATGAGTCTTCCATCAGTTCATCCTCCACTTCTTCCTGGGCTCCTGCACCTTCCTCACTAGTTTGGCTGCTACCATGCACCCTGGTAAAACCATCTCCCCCACCCTCACATGCCTGCCACCTTGGTGCTGCCGACCGTCTGGACCTTGCAGATGTTAGCCCTTCCGCATACAACTCCTCCTCCTCTACTTCCTCCACCTCCTCTTGTGCCACCACCTGACTCCGAATTCTGTTTAACATGTGCTCCAGCATGTAAATCACCGGAATAGTCATGCTGATAATGGCATCGTCAGCACTAAACATCTTCGTCGCCATTTCAAAACTGTGCAGAAGGGTGCATAGGTCCCTGATCTGAGACCACTCCTCCAGCGTGATTTGCCCCACCTCTGGATCTCGTTGGCCCAGGCTATACGTCAGAACGTATTGCACCAGGGCTTGTCGGTGCTGCCACAGTCGCTGCAACATGTGCAGAGTTGAATTCCACCGGGTAGGCACATCGCATTTTAGCCGGTGAAGTGGCAGGCCCAACGACTTCTGTAGAGATGTAAGTCGCTGAGCTGCGGGATGCAAACGGCGAAAGTGAGCACACAGCGACCGTGCCCTCTGCAGAAGGCCATCTAGTCTGGGATAGTGGGCTAAAAATTGCTGGACAACCAGGTTCAACACGTGAGCCATACAAGGCACGTGTGTGACATTGCCCCGGCGAAGGGCCGCACCCAGGTTTGCAGCATTGTCGCACACGGCCTTCCCTGGTTTCAGGTCCAGTGGAGACAACCATTCATGAAATTGGTTCTCCAGAGCTGACCACAACTCCTCAGCTGTGTGACTCACATTTCCCAGACATTTCAATGTAAAAACCGCCTGATGACGTTGAGCCCTACTGCCAGCATAGTAAGGAGGTGTGCAGGATCCCTTCTGCGCAGTTAGAAAGCTTGTGGCATGACCAGACAGGCTTTGGGTGCAGGTGGAAGACCGAGAGGAGGTTGAGGAGGCAGAAGCAGTGGAGGAACTTTGACATAAAGAGGATTGACGCACAACTCGTGGGGACGGCAAGACTTGGACAGCAGCCCCTTGTCCTGCTGTTACCATAGTTACCCAGTGCCCAGTCAGCGACATGTAACGCCCCTGTCCATGCCTACTCGTCCAAGTGTCTGTGGTGAAATGCACCCTGTCACACACAGAGTTTCTCAAAGAAGCGGTGATGTTGTGTGCGACATGCTGGTGGAGCGCAGGCACACCTTTCTTTGAGAAGTAGTGCCGACTGGGCATCTGGTACTGGGGCACTGCGACGGACATAAGGTCTCGAAAATCCTCTGTGTCCACCAGGCGGAAAGGCAGCATTTCTGTAGCCAAGAACTTGCAGATGGTGAAATTCAACCTCTTCGCTTTCTCATGGCTAGGAGGAAATGGTCTTTTACTTGTCCACATCTGAGGGACCGAGGGCTGGCTATTGTGCTTAGACGGGGTTGATAAGGGTGTCCCCGGCAAACTGCCGGTCTGTGAGGAAGATGCAGGCGGACATGTTAGGTTGCCTTGATCCAAAGGTGGTGCTATCGATGTCGGACAGCGCTCAACACCAGCTGGTGTTACCACCTCCAAAGAAAATGATGACCTGCCAATCACGCTGGCTGTTGCGGGTAAAGAGGTGGCAGGTCTGCGCCCCAAAACAGGTGTGACTGCTGTCCCCCCAGTCACAGAGGATGAAGAGGCCACGGATGCACAAGATATGGCAGACGGTGGTTGGCCCGGCTGGCTAGGCCGCATTGTAGCACACTGTGCTTCCCACTGCAACTTATGCTTCATGTCCATGTGCCGGTTCATGCATGAAGTACTCAAACTATGTATTTTTTGGCCTCTACTTAGCTTTTGCTGACAAATGTTACAGATAACACGAGTTGGGTCATCTTTATCGATCTGAAAAAATGCCCAGGCTATGCAAGGCTTAGCACCCATGCGACCTGAAGAGCCACCACGACTTGTGGTGAGAGGCAGAGTTGTGTTTTAGGATGCAGTTGTTGTCGTGCTTCCAGTACTACGTCTCTGTCCAGGAAGGCGCAACCTGACCTCGTCATCACTAGCATCTTCCTCCACCTCCTCTGCTGACCTCATCTCTTGGCTGACTGTGGGTTGACAGTAAGTGGGATCTCCAACCTCATCATCATCACCCTGTGCGTTATCACACCCGTCGTCCTCAGAGCCAACCTGTTCCTGCCCTGACAAAAAACTAAAGTTGTCGCTCCAATCAGGTATTTGAGTCTCATCATCGTCTTCCTCATTGTCTCCACCAACAGGAGTTACAGTTTGGGAATGAGGGTCTACATTATGGTCAGAACCTTCTGCGTCTGGTCCTGGATTCGACTCATGAAGATTCTGGGCATCAGTGCAGATCATTTCCTCGTCTGGATTCACAGAAGCGCTGGAGTCGACCTCTGATTCCCAGGCTATAGTATGAGTAAACAGCTCTGCAGACTCAACCATCTGTTCTACCTCATACTCAGACGGGCAGCTGGAGATTTGGGAGCTGTGAGGAAGCAAGTGCGATTTGGGTGACACCTTTGAGGACTGGAGTATTTGTGATGTTGAAGTTGATGTGGAGGAGAGCCCACTTAAAGGAGCACTTGATATCCGTTGAAGCACCTGCTGTTTTTGTGCCTCATCTGGAATTTGTAGCGATTGGCGTGGCCGTAAGAAAGGGATCTTATCACATTGTCCGCTAAAAGAAGTAGACATTTTAGTTTGGCTGGAAGATGGTCTTTCTTCTGCAGATGTTACTGTTGCTTTAACACCTACCCCACGGACACAACCTTTTTTCCCCTTCCCAACACGCCTATTCCCCTTTCCACCAGCAGCAGGCCTTTTTCCACTCATTTTGGTGGTTAACTAATTAACAACTCTGGAGTTGTTTGCACAAAAAAACAATGGATGGGAACCGAGCAGAGCTGAGTGGCCAAACTGTGGTATTAGGCCAAAACTATTGGCTGGGTTAGATGCCGAAAAAAATTATATTCAATTTGCAACCTGATGGAGGTCAGTATAGATGGACTAATAGAGAAAGTCCCACACACTGCTAGAAGGCCAAATATTTTTTCAGAGCTAGATGCAGATAAAAATTATTTTTAATTTGCAACCTGATGGAGGTCAGTATAGATGGACTAATAGAGAAAGTCCCACACACTGCTAGAAGGCCAAATATTTTTTCAGAGGTAGATGCAGAAAAAAATATATTCAGTTTGTAACCTGATGGAGGTCTGTATAGATGGATTAATAGAACAAGTCCCACACACAGCTAGAAGCCCAATATTTTTTCAGAGGTAGATGCAGAAAAAAATATATTCAGTTTGCAACCTGATGGAGGTCTGTATAGATGGATTAATAGAACAAGTCCCACACACAGCTAGAAGCCCAATATTTTTTCAGAGGTAGATGCAGAAAAAAATATATTCAGTTTGCAACCTGATGGAGGTCAGTATAGATGGACTAATACAACAAGTCCCACACACAGCTAGAAGCCCAATATTTTTTCAGAGGTAGATGCAGAAAAAAATATATTCAGTTTGCAACCTGATGGAGGTCTGTATAGATGGATTAATAGAACAAGTCCCACACACAGCTAGAAGCCCAATATTTTTTCAGAGGTAGATGAAGAAAAAAATATATGCAGTTTGCAACCTGATGGAGGTCAGTATAGATGGACTAATACAACAAGTCCCACACACAGCTAGAAGCCCAATATTTTTTCAGAGCTAGATGCAGAAAAAAATTATATTCAATTTGCAACCTGATGGAGGTCAGTATAGATGGACTAATACAAGTCTCACACACAGCTAGAAGCCCAATATTTTTTCAGAGGTAGATGCAGAAAAAAATATATTCAGTTTGCAACCTGATGGAGGTCTGTATAGATGGATTAATAGAACAAGTCCCACACACAGCTAGAAGCCCAATATTTTTTCAGAGCTAGATGCAGAAAAAAATTATATTCAATTTGCAACCTGATGGAGGTCAGTATAGATGGACTAATAGAATGATGCTATGCCCAAAAGATTTTACTTCACTAGGTGCAGTAAAAAAATTGGTATTCTATACACAGGTGGTATATCTTGCAACACAGATAGGCTACTCCACTGACTAACACACTCTGCAATAGGCCAAAAAGGATTAGCTTTGCTAGATTCAGCCAAATGCTGTGAAAAAAACTTGCACAGCACTGGCACAGACCTGCCTGGCAAAAACTGATAGGAACTGATGCAACCTAGTCCTGAAAAGGACTCCAATTACAATTAGTCTTTACTCCCACAATCTATCTATTTAAGAGCACAGACCTGCCTGATAAAAGTCGTAGGAAATGCTGTAACCTAGTCCTTAAAAGGACTGCAATCACAACTATTCCCTACTCCCAAGCTATCTGTAGATTTGTGCGAAAATTGGCTTGAAATTAACAAGGTATAGCGCACACAGCAACAGCGGTGCCGTCTAACACGCAGCTGCAGCAGTGAGAAAATGGTGGCGACGGGGAAAATGGCTTGGTCTTATAGGGCAAGGACATGTGACATACACTGCCAATGACACATGCCCTTGCTTGTGTGAAAAAAAGCACTTCGCTCCGTGTGTGCGCTGCTGATAGGCTGACAGATTGCACCTCCCCACTGTAAATGCGGGAAAGAGAAAAAAAAAATGGAGATCTTCATTGTTCCTGCAGAGATCCATCCCCTGCCCCTCCCCCCACCCCGCTGTACACTCAAACTGCGTATTAACATTAATTTTCATCATTACTGAGAAAAAATCCAGTTATGATTTTGGTGCACGAACAGTTATCGAACATAACCTCGAACAGCCGAATTTTTCTCAAATTGTTCGTGTTCGCCGAACGGCTCGAACACCACCCAAAACAGCTCGAATTTGAGATTGGCGAACAGTTCGAGTAGAACAACGCTCATCTCTACTCCACACCTTGGGCTATGTTCACCCGTAAGTGTTTTTGATGCGTTTTTGCACTTTTCCATTGCTTTCAACCAAGACAAATGCATTCACTGGAAAATGTCATTTTAACATTTTACAACCTTATCTGGCCATGTGGTGTGTGACACATCATCAGACACATGCATACAGTGCTGAAAAGACATGGGAATAGCATGGGGAAGACCCCTGGAAGCATTTCAGACTCCCAGGTCACTGCCTAAAAGTGTGCCCATCACAAGTGGCTTCTCCATCAGGAAAGTTCATGATAACGCAAACTTTGCAGCAGCTATGGGGCTCTTGAACAGGGGAGAAAGGTGAGCCCTCAGAATCAAATCCTCTGGTGGGCCCAATATTTTTTCAGTTTGAAACTGCTTCTCATTGGGAGTTGTATTTCACCACAGCCATATTCTTTAGCTCGGTGAAAGGACTGGTATAGAGGGAAACCCTATCTACTCCTGCTGTCATTTCTCTGTGGACAGGTTCTGCCCATTGTCACACATGACCATGCCTGTCTGTATGCTCAGCGGTGAGACCCACAGATCAGGCTGCTGTGTTACAGCTTTCAACAACTCTGCAGCGGTGGATGGTTTGTCATCTAGGCATTAAGCATGTTATCTTCAGCACAGCCTGTTGCCGCTTGGCAAGGCAGTGCTGCAGTGGAGGAGGACTTGCCGGAGCTGAACAATGTGATTACATTGAGGTTACATTGGCGAGTCTGGTTTTATACTAAACAAATATCCTACTGTGTTTTTATTTTTTTTATTTTGTTTTGTTTTATATTATTTTTTAAGAAAAATTCATTCACCGTAAAATATTATTTTAACATTTTACAACCTTATCTGGCCATGTGGTGTGGGACACATCATCAGACACATCCTGTTTCATTTATGATGGAGGGATTCTGAAAGTCACAAAGCCTATTTTTATAGGGTCATAAGGCAGCCCTTACTATTCTTAAAGGGCCAGCAGTAGGCCCTCACTATTGTTAGAGAGCCATTAGCTGGCTATGCTTCCCATTATTGCATGCACCATTGCATATACAGTGACATCAAGGGCTGCCAAAAATTTAGACGCAACCCAATACCCCTTGGACCCAGTCGCAACCCAAGGTCCGACTGGGTCCTGGCTTCCACCATGTTAACCCAGTGTGCCGTCAGCGAGATGTACCGTCCCTGCCCAGAATCACTTGTTCACATGTCCGTGGTTAGGTGGATTTTCCCAGTAACTGCATTGTTGAGGGCATGGCTAATGCTGTGGGACATGTGCTTGTGTAATGCAGGAACGGCCTTCGTGTGATCGTGGCTGCTCCAATATTTGGGCATCACTACATGCGATCTCCTCTTGCCCTGCTTCAAGTGGATCTGGCGAGAGGCCCAAATCTATAAATGGAAAAGTGAATAGCTATTCAAAGTGTCCAAGTGTGGGAACAGTTGTCTCCGGGCACTCAGCATGGTGGGAGGAAGGAGGATCAGGGTGAGGAATATCCAGTCCAGACTCACGGCTACTGAGACTTAACCTTCTCACACTGCTTTGTGTTCATTGGTGGTGTTCTGCAGTCCCCTATTAATTGGGACAGGAAGGTTGAGCAAAAAGATGTGGGTGTTTGTTGTGGCACAATTTCAGCTTGCCCACGGCCTCAACCTCGTCCTCTGCATGCACCATCACCATCACGTCCACACGCCTTGCCGATTTTAAATGGAGGACAATATTTTCCACATTCACTACAAATGGCTGGATTTAAACCGCAGTGATATGTGATACGTGTGACGGCAAACCACAGTTTTAAATAGCTCGCCTGTAGGTTACTATTTTTCACAGTGACCTGGTGTCAATAACTTCACTGACACAATGCAACAAAATTTAAATGGAGGCCAAAAATGGCTGAATTTGAAGCAAACATATATGTGATATGTGTGATGGAAATACACTGTTTTATATAGCTGAACTGTAGGTTACTATTTTTCACAACGACCTCGTGTCAATAACTTCACTGACACACTGCAACAAAATTTAAATGGAGGCCAGAAATGGCTCGATTTGGAGCAAACATATAAGTGATATGTGTGACGGAAAACCACACTTTTAAATAGCTGGCCTGTAGGTTACTATTTTTCTCAGCGACCTCGTGTAAATAACTTCACTAACACACTGCAACAAAATTTAAATGGAAGCCAATATTTTCCACGTTCACAACAAATTTCTGGATTTTTATCTCTGTAATATGGAGAGAATCTGGCTGTATTCTGCAGTGGCAACAAACAAATGGAACAGAAAACCGGTGTTCTCTGGTTTTCTTTTTTAAGCAAATAATCAGGATTAAGATAAAAAAAATCATTATCCCTGGCCCCTTATACCTGGGGCTATTTCTAGAAATATATGTAACAGCAGCAGACAGAACTAGAATGGACCCTCTTGTGCTGTATTATACACTGCAGTCTGCCAAATACACTACCTGCCTGCCTAGCTCTGATATATATACTGTATTTTTCGGACTAGAAGACGCACTTTTTTCCTCTAAAATTCTGTGCCCGCTACTAAAGAAAATGAATATTCCCTGCTCCTCACGCCCATGGGCATGGAGAGCAATGAATATTCATTTCTCTTAATAGCCGGCACACTGGAGCCGCAGCACGGCTCCTGCTGCCGCTCTGCGGTCTGTGTGCCCACTATTAAAGCTCATGAATATTTCCTACAACCCACTCCCATGTGTTGTAGTGAATATCCATGGTCGTAATAGCAGGAACACTGACCGCAGAGCGGCAGCAGGAGCCGTGCTGCGGTACAGTGTGCGCGCTATTGAACAGACTGAATGGTCACTGCTACCCACGCACAGATTCCCGGCATAGGGAGCAGTGACTATTCCAGCACAGCAGCTCACACTGCCATGCGCGGCTCACACAGTGAGAGTGTTGGCAGCAGAGCGGGACAGTACTGGAGGAGAGAGGAGGTGAGTATGATTGTTTATCATTTTTGTGGGCAGCATAATGGGGGCTCAGAGGGTGCCATGCATACCAGGATGGGGGATCAAGGGGTGCCTTGCATATCAGGAACCGGGATCAAGGGGTGCCATGTATACCAGGATGGGGGAATCAAGGGGTGCCATGCATACCAGGATGGGGGGCTCAAAAGGTGCCATGCTTACCAGGATGGGGGCTCAAGGGGTGTCATGAATACCAAGATGGGGTATAAAGGGGAGTCATGAATACCAAGATGGGGTATAAAGGGGAGTCATGAATACCAAGATGGGGTATAAAGGGGTGCCATGCATACCAGGATGGGGGCTCAAGGGGTGCCATGCATACGAGGATGGGGGATACATGGGTGCTATGCATACCAGGATGGGGCTCAGAGGGTGCCATGCATACCAGGATGGGGGCTCAATGGTTGCCATGCATACCAGGATGGGGGCTCAATGGTTGCCATGCATACCAGGATGGGGGATCAAGGGGTGCAATGCATATCATGATGGGGAATCAAGGAGTGTCATGAATACCAAGATGGGGTGTAAAGGGATGTCATGAATACCAAGATGGGGTATAAAGGGATGTCATGAATACCAAGATGGGGTATAAAGGGGTGCCATGCATACCAGGATGGGGGATAAAGGGGTGACATGCATACCAGGATGGGGAATCAAGGGGTACCATGAATACTAGGATGGGGATCAGGGGGTGCCATGCATACCAGGATGGGGGATCAATGGGTGCCATGAATACCAGGATAGGAGATCAAGGGATGCCATGAATACCATGATGGGGGATCAAGGGATGCCATGAATACCAGGATGGGGGATCAAGGGGTGCAATGCATACAAGGAAGGGGGATCAAGGGGTGCCTTGCATAACAGAAAGGAGGATCAAGGGGTGCCATGAATACCAGGATGGGGGATCAAGGGGTGCCATGAATACCAGGATGCGGATCAAGGGATGCCCTGAATACCAGGATGGGGGTTCAAGGGGTGCCATACATACCAGGATGGGGGATCAAGGGGTGCCATGAATACTAAGATGGGGATCAGGAGGTGCCTGAATACTAGGATGGGGGATCAAGGGATGCCATGAATACAGGGGGGGGATCAAGGGGTGCCAGGCATACCAGGATGGGGGATCAAGGGGTGCCAGGCATACCAGGATGGGGGATCGAGGGGTGCCATGAATATTAGAATGGGGATCAGGGGGTGCTATGCATACCAGGAGGGGGGATCAAGGGGTGCCATGCATGCCAGAAATGGGGACCAAGGAGTGCCATGTATACCAGGATGGGGATGGGGCCACATATACCAGGAAGGAGGGGCCATATATACCAGAATGGAGGATATTAACAGAATTGGGGGACATTACCCTAATACCAGTGCCAGCAGCAGACCCCCTCCCCCATAACAGGGAACCATAACCACATTTTTGCTTAAAATTTTTCCCCTATTTTCTTCCTCTAAATCCTAGGTGTGTATTATGGTCAGGTGCATCTGTTAGTCCAAAAATATGGCATATATATACTACTAGTGTTGAGCGAGCATGCTGAACACTGCTCTGTACTCGCCCGAGCATCACGCTACTCGAGATGTTCGGCGAGCACCGAGCATTTCGGGTTACTCGGGAGGGAGCTCGGGTCTCCGCCCTGCATGTTGGGCGCTCTTTACAGAGCCAATGAAAATGCAGGGATTGCCAGCCAGTCACTGTTATGCCGAAGCCATGTTGTTTGTGGGCATTACAGTGATTGGCTGGCCGCACAGCGTCACCTCGAGTATTTAAAACCGGGCGCCGCCATCTTGGACACAGTCGCTCCGGATCAGACAGTGTAGGGACAGCGCTGCTGATTTAGGGAGAGATATATCCTGCAAAATAGTTAGTGTAGGGTCTGTAAAGGCTGCCAGATCAAACAGTCCTTCTCAGGACTAATATCCATTCCAGATATCAGGCAGGCAGGCAGGCAGGCAGTCTGTATAGGAGACGCAGTGGTTATACCAGCAAACGCTGCATTACAGTCCTGTGTGCTCCTGTTACTGAAATTGCTGGACTTAGCTCCAGGCCTCGGGGGCCAGGAAAAATCCTTTTTTGTCATCTAAATCCTCTTCTTTTTTTCCTCTTTCACACTGTACAAATACCCGTCTTATTAACCTTTTGGTGTCACCCCCCCACCTCCCCCCCCCGAAAAAAGTGTGTCTCTGATTTTTCAGACACAAAAACATCTGTTGAAAATAGTCTGGTGTAAGCTAGAGAAACAGAAGTGTGGTTTTGCAGTTCCATGGTTTAAAGCTCTGTATTATCCACTTTTGGGCCATTTGAATCTAAAATAAACTGTTTGAATGTGTCGCTCACTGTTCAGCCGCAAATATATATATTTAAAAAAGTCTGGCATACACCAGTAAATTATAACTGTGGTTTTGCTGTTCCACGGTAAAAAATCTCTATTATCCTGCTTTTGGCATTTTTTGCCATAAAAAAAAACTAATAGTGCCTCCCTGATTTTTCAGACACAAATATATCTGTTGAAAATAGTCTGGTGTAGGTCAGAGAAGCAGAAGTGTGGTTTTACAGTTCCACGGTTCAAACCTCTGTATTATCCTGCTTTTTTGCATTTTTTTCCGTAAAGAAAAACAGTAGTGTCTCCTGATTGTTCAGACACAAATATATCTGTTGAAAATAGTCTGGGGTAGGCCGGATTTCTAGAACTGTGGTTTTGCAGTTACACGGGTGAAATCTCTGTATTATCCTGCTTTTTTGAATTTTTTGCCGTAAAGAAAAACAGTAGTGTCTCCTGATTGTTCAGACACAAATATATCTGTTGAAAATAGTCTGGTGTAAACCAGATTACTAGAACTGTGGTTTTGCAGTTGCACGGGTCAAATCTCTGAATTATCCTGCTTTTTTGCATTTTTTGCCATAAAGAAAAACAGTAGTGTCTCCTGATTGTTCAGACATAAATATAACTGTTGAAAATAGTCTGGCATAGGCACGAGAAATGCAAGTGTGGTTTTGCAGTTCCACCGGTCAAATCTCTGTATTATCCTGCTTTTTGTCATTTTTTGATGTAAAGAAAAACAGTAGTGTCTCCTGATTTTTCAGACACAAATATATCTGTTGAAAATAGTCTGGTGTAGGCCAGATTACTAGTACTGTGGTTTTTCAGTTCCACGGGTCAAATCTCTGTGTTATCCTGCTTTTTTGCATTTTTTGCCGTAAAGAAAAACAGTAGTGTCTCCTGATTGTTCAGACACAAATATATCTGTTGAAAATAGTCTGGTGTAGGTCAGATTACTAGAACTGTAGTTTTGCAGTTCCATGGGTCAAATCTCTGTATTATCCTGCTTTTTTGCATTTTTTGCAATAAAGAAAAATAGTAGCGTCTCTTGATTGTTCAGACACAAATATATCTGTTGAAAATAGTCAGGTGTAGGCCCGAGAAATAGAAGTGTGGTTTTGCAGTTCCACGGTTCAAACCTCTGTATTATAAACTTTTGGGCCATTTGTATCTAAAAAAAAACAGTTTGAGTGTGTCGCTCACTGTTCAGCCGCATATATATATATTTAAAAAAGTCTGGTATACACCAGTAAATTATAACTGTGGTTTTGCTGCTCCACAGTAAAAAATCTCTATTATCCTTCTTTTGGCATTTTTTGCCGTAAAAAAAAATAATAGTGTGTCCTGATTGTTCAGACACAAATATATCTGTTGAAAATAGTCTGGTGGAGGCCCGAGAAATACAAGTGTGGTTTTGCAGTTCCACTGGTCAAATCTCTGTATTATCCTGCTTTTTGGCATTTTTTACCGTAAAGAAAAACAGTAGTGTCTCCTGACTGTTCAGACACAAATATATCTGATGAAAATAGTCTGGTGTAGGCCAGATTACTAGAACTGAGGTTTTGCAGTTCCACGGATCAAATCTCTGTATTATCCTGCTTTTTTGCCGTAAACAAAAACAGTAGTGTCTCCTGATTGTTCAGACACAAATATATCTGTTGAAAAAAGTCTGGTGTAGGCCCGAGAAATACAACTGTGGTTTTGCAGTTCCACGGTCAAATCTCAGTATTATCCTGCTTTTTTGCATTTTTTGCCGTAAAGAAAAACAGTGGAGTCTGCTGATAGTTCAGACACAAATATATCTGTTGAAAATAGTCTGGTGTAGGCCCGAGAAATACAAGTGTGGTTTTGCAGTTCCACGAGTCAAATTTCTGTATTATCCTGCTTTTTGGCATTTTTTGCTGTAAAGAAAAACATTAGTGTCTCCTGATTGTTCAGACACAAATATATCTGTTGAAATTAGTCTGGTGTAGGCCCGAGAAATACAAGTGTGGTTTTGCAGTTCCACGGGTCAAATCTCTGTATTTCCCTGCTTTTTGGCATTTTTTGCCGTAAAGAAAAACAGTAGTGTCTCCTGATTTTTCAGACACAAATATATCTGTTGAAAATGGTCTGGTGTAGGCCAGATTACTAGAACTGTGGTTTTGCAGTTCCATGGTTCAAATCTCTGTATTATCCTGCTTTTTTGGCATTTTTTGCCGTAAAGAAAAACAGTAAAGTCTCCTTACTGTTCAGACACAAATATATCTGTTGAAAATAGTCTGGTGTAGGCCAGATTACTAGAACTGTGGTTTTGCAGTTCCACGGGTCAAATCTGTATTATCCTGCTTTTTTGCATTTTTTGCCGTAAAGAAAAACAGTAGTGTCTCCTGATTGTTCAGACACAAATATATCAGTTGAAAATAGTCTGGTGTAGACCCGAGAAATGCAAGTGTGGTTTTGCAGTTCCACGGGTCAAATCTCTGTTTTATCCTGCTTTTTTGAATTTTTTTTCATAAAGAAAAACAGTAGTGTCTCCTGATTGTTCAGACACAAATATATCTGTTGAAAATAGTCTGGTGTAGGCCCGAGAAATACAAGTGTGGTTTGGAAGTTCAGCGATTAAAATCTCTGTATTATCCTGCTTTTTTGCATTTTATGCCGTAAAGAAAAACAGTAGTGTCTCCTGATTGTTCAGACACAAATATATCTGTTAAAAATAGTCTGGTGTAGGCCCAAGAAATACAAGTGTGGTTTTGCAGTTCCACGGGTCAAATCTCTGTATTATCCTGCTTTTTTCAATTTTTTACCATAAAGAAAAACAATAGTGTCTCCTGATTGTTCAGACACAAATATATCTGTTGAAAATAGTCTGGTGTAGGCCAGATTACTAGAACTGTGCTTTTGCGGTTCCATGGGTCAAATCTCTGTATTATCCTGCTTTTTTGCATATTTTACGGTAAAGAAAAACAGTAGTATCTCCTGATTGTTCAGACACTAATATATCTGTTGAAAATAGTCTGATGTAGGCCGGAGAAATACAAGTGTGGTTTTGCAGTTCCATGGGTCAAATCTCTGTATTATCCTGCTTTTCTTCATCTTTTGTCGTAAAGAAAAACAGTAGTGTCTCCTGATTGTTCAGACACAAATATATCTGTTGAAAATAGTCTGGGGTAGGCCGGATTTCTAGAACTGTGGTTTTGCAGTTACATTCGTGAAATCTCTGTATCATCCTGCTTTTTTGAATTTTTTGCCGTAAAGAAAAACAGTAGTGTCTCCTGATTGTTCTGACACAAATATATCTGTTGAAAATAGTCTGGTGTAAGCCAGATTACTAGAACTGTGGTTTTGCAGTTGCATGGGTTAAATCTCTGTATTATCCTGCTTTTTTGCATTTTTTGCCATAAAGAAAAACAGTAGTGTCTCCTGATTGTTCAGACATAAATATAACTGTTGAAAATAGTCTGGCATAGGCACGAGAAATGCAAGTGTGGTTTTGCAGTTCCACCGGTCAAATCTCTGTATTATCCTGCTTTTTGTCATTTTTTGCCGTAAAGAAAAACAGTAGTGTCTCCTGATTTTTCAGACACAAATATATCTGTTGAAAATAGTCTGGTGTAGGCCAGATTACTAGTACTGTGGTTTTTCAGTTCCACGGGTCAAATCTCTGTGTTATCCTGCTTTTTTGCATTTTTTGCCGTAAAGAAAAACAGTAGTGTCTCCTGATTGTTCAGACACAAATATATCTGTTGAAAATAGTCTGGTGTAGGTCAGATTACTAGAACTGTAGTTTTGCAGTTCCATGGGTCAAATCTCTGTATTATCCTGCTTTTTTGCATTTTTTGCCATAAAGAAAAATAGTAGCGTCTCTTGATTGTTCAGACACAAATATATCTGTTGAAAATAGTCAGGTGTAGGGCCGAGAAATAGAAGTGTGGTTTTGCAGTTCCACGGTTCAAACCTCTGTATTATAAACTTTTGGGCCATTTGTATCTAAAAAAAAACAGTTTGAGTGTGTCGCTCACTGTTCAGCCGCATATATATATATTTAAAAAAGTCTGGTATACACCAGTAAATTATAACTGTGGTTTTGCTGCTCCACAGTAAAAAATCTCTATTATCCTTCTTTTGGCATTTTTTGCCGTAAAAAAAAATAATAGTGTGTCCTGATTGTTCAGACACAAATATATCTGTTGAAAATAGTCTGGTGGAGGCCCGAGAAATACAAGTCTGGTTTTGCAGTTCCACTGGTCAAATCTCTGTATTATCCTGCTTTTTGGCATTTTTTGCCGTAAAGAAAAACAGTAGTGTCTCCTGACTGTTCAGACACAAATATATCTGAAGAAAATAGTCTGGTGTAGGCCAGATTACTAGAACTGAGGTTTTGCAGTTCCATGGGTCAAATCTCTGTATTATCCTGCTTTTTTGCCGTAAACAAAAACAGTAGTGTCTCCTGATTTTTCAGACACAAATATACCTGTTGAAAAAAGTCTGGTGTAGGCCCGAGAAATACAACTGTGGTTTTGCAGTTCCACGGTCAAATCTCAGTATTATCCTGCTTTTTTGCATTTTTTGCCGTAAAGAAAAACAGTGGAGTCTGCTGATAGTTCAGACACAAATATATCTGTTGAAAATAGTCTGGTGTAGGCTCGAGAAATACAAGTGTGGTTTTGCAGTTCCACGAGTCAAATTTCTGTATTATCCTGCTTTTTGGCATTTTTTGCTGTAAAGAAAAACATTAGTGTCTCCTGATTGTTCAGACACAAATATATCTGTTGAAATTAGTCTGGTGTAGGCCCGAGAAATACAAGTGTGGTTTTGCAGTTCCACGGGTCAAATCTCTGTATTTCCCTGCTTTTTGGCATTTTTTGCCGTAAAGAAAAACAGTAGTGTCTCCTTACTGTTCAGACACAAATATATCTGTTGAAAATAGTCTGGTGTAGGCCAGATTACTAGAACTGTGGTTTTGCAGTTCCACGGGTCAAATCTGTATTATCCTGCTTTTTTGAATTTTTTGCCGTAAAGAAAAACAGTAGTGTCTCCTGATTGTTCAGACACAAAAATATCAGTTGAAAATAGTCTGGTGTAGACCCGAGAAATGCAAGTGTGGTTTTGCAGTTCCACGGGTCAAATCTCTGTTTTATCCTGCTTTTTTGCATTTTTTTTCAGAAAGAAAAACAGTAGTGTCTCCTGATTGTTCAGACACAAATATATCTGTTGAAAATAGTCTGGTGTAGGCCCGAGAAATACAAGTGTGGTTTTGCAGTTCAACGATTAAAATCTCTGTATTATCCTGCTTTTTTGCAGTTTTTGCCGTAAAGAAAAACAGTAGTGTCTCCTGATTGTTCAGACACAAATATATCTGTTAAAAATAGTCTGGTTTAGGCCCAAGAAATACAAGTGTGGTTTTGCAGTTCCACGGGTCAAATCTCTGTATTATCCTGCTTTTTTGAATTTTTTATCGTAAAGAAAAACAAAGGTGTCTCCTGATTGTTCAGACACAAATATATCTGTTGAAAATAGTCTGGTGTAGGCCAGATTACTAGAACTGTGGTTTTGCAGTTCCATGGGTCAAATCTCGGTATTATCCTGCTTTTTTGCATATTTTACGGTAAAGAAAAACAGTAGTGTCTCCTGATTGTTCAGACACAAATATATCTGTTGAAAATAGTCTGATGTAGGCCGAAGAAATACAAGTGTGGTTTTGCAGTTCCATGGGTCAAATCTCTGTATTATCCTGCTTTTCTTCATCTTTTATCGTAAAGAAAAACAGTAGTGTCTCCTGATTGTTCAGACACAAATATATCTGTTGAAAATAGTCTGGTAGTCTGGTGTAGCCCCAAGAAATACAAGTGTGGTTTTGCAGTTCCACGGGTCATATCTCTGTATTAACCTGCTTTTTTGCTTTTTTTGTTGTAAAGAAAAAGAGTAGTGTCTCCTGATTGTTCAGACACAAATATATCTGTTGAAAATAGTCTGTTGTAGGCCCGAGAAATACAAGTGTGGTTTTGCAGTTCCACTGTTCAAACCTCTGCATTATCCATTTTTGGGCCGTTTGTATCTAAAAAAATACAGTTTGAGTGTGTCGGTCACTGTTCAGCCGCAAATGTATATATTTAAAAAAGTCTGGTATACAACAGTAAATTATAACTGTGGTTTTGCTGTTCCACGGTAAAAAATCTCTATTATCCTTCTTTTGGCATTTTTTGCCATAAAAAAAAATAATTGTGTCTCCTGATTTTTCAGACACAAATATATTTGTTGAAAATAGTCTGGTGTAAGCCCGAGAAACACAAGGGTGATTTTGCAGTTCCACGGGTCAAATCTCTGTATTATCCTGCTTTTTTGCATTTTTTGCCGTAAAGAAAAACATTAGTGTCTCATGATTGTTCAGACACAAATATATCTGTTGAAAATAGTCTGGTGTAGGCCTGAGAAATATAAGTGTGGTTTTGCAGTTCCACGGGTCAAATCTCTGTATTATCCTGCTTTTTGGCATTTTTTGCCGTAAAGAAAAACAGTAGTGTCTCCTGATTTTTCAGACACAAATATATCTGTTGAAAATAGTCTGGTGTAGGCCAGATTACTAGTACTGTGGTTTTTCAGTTCCACGGGTCAAATCTCTGTGTTATCCTGCTTTTTTGCATTTTTTGCCGTAAAGAAAAACAGTAGTGTCTCCTGATTTTTCAGACACAAATATATCTGTTGAAAATAGTCTGGTGTAGATCAGATTACTTGAACTGTAGTTTTGCAGTTCCATGGGTCAAATCTCTGTATTATCCTGCTTTCTTGCATTTTTTGACATAAAGAAAAATAGTAGCGTCTCTTGATTGTTCAGACACAAATATATCTGTTGAAAATAGTCAGGTGTAGGGCCGAGAAATAGAAGTGTGGTTTTGCAGTTCCACGGTTCAAACCTCTGTATTATAAACTTTTGGGCCATTTGTATCTAAAAAAAAACAGTTTGAGTGTGTCGCTCACTGTTCAGCCGCATATATATATATTTAAAAAAGTCTGGTATACACCAGTAAATTATAACTGTGGTTTTGCTGCTCCACAGTAAAAAATCTCTATTATCCTTCTTTTGGCATTTTTTGCCGTAAAAAAAAATAATAGTGTGTCCTGATTGTTCAGACACAAATATATCTGTTGAAAATAGTCTGGTGGAGGCCCGAGAAATACAAGTGTGGTTTTGCAGTTCCACTGGTCAAATCTCTGTATTATCCTGCTTTTTGGCATTTTTTGCCTTAAAGAAAAACAGTAGTGTCTCCTGACTGTTCAGACACAAATATATCTGATGAAAATAGTCTGGTGTAGGCCAGATTACTAGAACTGAGGTTTTGCAGTTCCATGGGTCAAATCTCTGTATTATCCTGCTTTTTTGCCGTAAACAAAAACAGTAGTGTCTCCTGATTTTTCAGACACAAATATACCTGTTGAAAAAAGTCTGGTGTAGGCCCGAGAAATACAACTGTGGTTTTGCAGTTCCACGGTCAAATCTCAGTATTATCCTGCTTTTTTGCATTTTTTGCCGTAAAGAAAAACAGTGGAGTCTGCTGATAGTTCAGACACAAATATATCTGTTGAAAATAGTCTGGTGTAGGCTCGAGAAATACAAGTGTGGTTTTGCAGTTCCACGAGTCAAATTTCTGTATTATCCTGCTTTTTGGCATTTTTTGCTGTAAAGAAAAACATTAGTGTCTCCTGATTGTTCAGACACAAATATATCTGTTGAAATTAGTCTGGTGTAGGCCCGAGAAATACAAGTGTGGTTTTGCAGTTCCACGGGTCAAATCTCTGTATTTCCCTGCTTTTTGGCATTTTTTGCCGTAAAGAAAAACAGTAGTGTCTCCTTACTGTTCAGACTCAAATATATCTGTTGAAAATAGTCTGGTGTAGGCCAGATTACTAGAACTGTGGTTTTGCAGTTCCACGGGTCAAATCTGTATTATCCTGCTTTTTTGAATTTTTTGCCGTAAAGAAAAACAGTAGTGTCTCCTGATTGTTCAGACACAAAAATATCAGTTGAAAATAGTCTGGTGTAGACCCGAGAAATGCAAGTGTGGTTTTGCAGTTCCACGGGTCAAATCTCTGTTTTATCCTGCTTTTTTGCATTTTTTTTCAGAAAGAAAAACAGTAGTGTCTCCTGATTGTTCAGACACAAATATATCTGTTGAAAATAGTCTGGTGTAGGCCCGAGAAATACAAGTGTGGTTTTGCAGTTCAACGATTAAAATCTCTGTATTATCCTGCTTTTTTGCAGTTTTTGCCGTAAAGAAAAACAGTAGTGTCTCCTGATTGTTCAGACACAAATATATCTGTTAAAAATAGTCTGGTTTAGGCCCAAGAAATACAAGTGTGGTTTTGCAGTTCCACGGGTCAAATCTCTGTATTATCCTGCTTTTTTGAATTTTTTATCGTAAAGAAAAACAAAGGTGTCTCCTGATTGTTCAGACACAAATATATCTGTTGAAAATAGTCTGGTGTAGGCCAGATTACTAGAACTGTGGTTTTGCAGTTCCATGGGTCAAATCTCGGTATTATCCTGCTTTTTTGCATATTTTACGGTAAAGAAAAACAGTAGTGTCTCCTGATTGTTCAGACACAAATATATCTGTTGAAAATAGTCTGATGTAGGCCGAAGAAATACAAGTGTGGTTTTGCAGTTCCATGGGTCAAATCTCTGTATTATCCTGCTTTTCTTCATCTTTTATCGTAAAGAAAAACAGTAGTGTCTCCTGATTGTTCAGACACAAATATATCTGTTGAAAATAGTCTGGTAGTCTGGTGTAGCCCCAAGAAATACAAGTGTGGTTTTGCAGTTCCACGGGTCATATCTCTGTATTAACCTGCTTTTTTGCTTTTTTTGTTGTAAAGAAAAAGAGTAGTGTCTCCTGATTGTTCAGACACAAATATATCTGTTGAAAATAGTCTGTTGTAGGCCCGAGAAATACAAGTGTGGTTTTGCAGTTCCACTGTTCAAACCTCTGCATTATCCATTTTTGGGCCGTTTGTATCTAAAAAAATACAGTTTGAGTGTGTCGGTCACTGTTCAGCCGCAAATGTATATATTTAAAAAAGTCTGGTATACAACAGTAAATTATAACTGTGGTTTTGCTGTTCCACGGTAAAAAATCTCTATTATCCTTCTTTTGGCATTTTTTGCCATAAAAAAAAATAATTGTGTCTCCTGATTTTTCAGACACAAATATATTTGTTGAAAATAGTCTGGTGTAAGCCCGAGAAACACAAGGGTGATATTGCAGTTCCACGGGTCAAATCTCTGTATTATCCTGCTTTTTTGCATTTTTTGCCGTAAAGAAAAACATTAGTGTCTCATGATTGTTCAGACACAAATATATCTGTTGAAAATAGTCTGGTGTAGGCCTGAGAAATATAAGTGTGGTTTTGCAGTTCCACGGGTCAAATCTCTGTATTATCCTGCTTTTTGGCATTTTTTGCCGTAAAGAAAAACAGTAGTGTCTCCTGATTTTTCAGACACAAATATATCTGTTGAAAATAGTCTGGTGTAGGCCAGATTACTAGTACTGTGGTTTTTCAGTTCCACGGGTCAAATCTCTGTGTTATCCTGCTTTTTTGCATTTTTTGCCGTAAAGAAAAACAGTAGTGTCTCCTGATTTTTCAGACACAAATATATCTGTTGAAAATAGTCTGGTGTAGGTCAGATTACTTGAACTGTAGTTTTGCAGTTCCATGGGTCAAATCTCTGTATTATCCTGCTTTCTTGCATTTTTTGACATAAAGAAAAATAGTAGCGTCTCTTGATTGTTCAGACACAAATATATCTGTTGAAAATAGTCAGGTGTAGGCCCGAGAAATAGAAGTGTGGTTTTGCAGTTCCACGGACCAAGGAGTGCCATGTATACCTGGATGGGGGATCAAGGAGTACAATGCATACCAGGATGGGGATGGGGGCCACATATACCAGGAAGGAGGGGCCATATATTCCAGAATGGAGGATATTAACAGAATTGGGGGACATTACCCTAATACCAGTGCCAGCAGCAGACCCCCTCCCCCATAACAGGGAACCATAACCACATTTTTGCTTAAATTTTTCCCCTATTTTCTTCCTCTAAATCCTAGGTGTGTATTATGGTCAGGTGCATCTTTTAGTCCAAAATATGGCATATATCTACTACTAGTGTTGAGCGAGCATGCTCAACACTGCTCGGTACTCGCCCGAGCATCACGCTACTCGAGATGTTCGGCGAGCACCGAGCATTTCCGGGTTACTCGGGCGGGAGCTCGGGTCTCTGCCCTGCATGTTGGGCGCTCTTTACAGAGCCAATGAAAATGCAGGGATTGCCAGCCAGTCACTGTTATGCCGAAGCCATGTTGTTTGTGGGCATTACAGTGATTGGCTGGCCGCACAGCGTCACCTCGAGTATTTAAAACCGGGCGCCGCCATCTTGGACACAGTCGCTCCGGATCAGACAGTGTAGGGACAGCGCTGCTGATTTAGGGAGAGATATATCCTGCAAAATAGTTAGTGTAGGGTCTGTAAAGGCTGCCAGATCAAACAAACAGTCCATCTCAGGACTAATATCCATCCCAGATATCAGGCAGGCAGGCAGGCAGTCTGTATAGGAGACGCAGTGGTTATACCAGCAAACGCTGCATTACAGTCCTGTGTGCTCCTGTTACTGAAATTGCTGGACTTAGCTCCAGGCCTCGGGGGCCAGGAAAAATCCTTTTTTTTCATCTAAATCCTCTTCTTTTTTTCCTCTTTCACACTGTACAAATACCCGTCTTATTAACCTTTTGGTGTCACCCCCCCACCTCCCTCCCCCGAAAAAAGTGTGTCTCTGATGTTTCAGACACAAATACATCTGTTGAAAATAGTCTGGTGTAAGCTAGAGAAACAGAAGTGTGGTTTTGCAGTTCCACGGTTTAAAGCTCTGTATTATCCACTTTTGGGCCATTTGTATCTAAAAAAAACTGTTTGAGTGTGTCGCTCACTGTTCAGCCGCAAATATATATATTTAAAAAAGTCTGGCATACACCAGTAAATTATAACTGTGGTTTTGCTGTTCCACGGTAAAAAATCTCTATTATCCTGCTTTTGGCATTTTTTGCCATAAAAAAAAACTAATAGTGTCTCCCTGATTATTCAGAAACAAATATATCTGTTTAAAATAGTCTGGTGTAGGTCAGAGAAGCAGAAGTGTGGTTTTGCAGTTCCATGGTTCAAACCTCTGTATTATCCTGCTTTTTTGAATTTTTTTCTGTAAAGAAAAACAGTAGTGTCTCCTGATTGTTCAGACACAAATATATCTGTTGAAAATAGTCTGGGGTAGGCCGGATTTCTAGAACTGTGGTTTTGCAGTTACACGGGTGAAATCTCTGTATTATCCTGCGTTTTTGAATTTTTTGCCGTAAAGAAAAACAGTAGTGTCTCCTGATTGTTCAGACACAAATATATCTGTTGAAAATAGTCTGGTGTAAGCCAGATTACTAGAACTGTGGTTTTGCAGTTGCACGGGTCAAATCTCTGTATTATCCTGCTTTTTTGCATTTTTTGCCATAAAGAAAAACAGTAGTGTCTCCTGATTGTTCAGACATAAATATAACTGTTGAAAATAGTCTGGTGTAGGCCGAGAAATAAAAGTGTGGTTTTGCAGTTCCACGGGTCAAATCTCTGTATTATCCTGCTTTTTTGCATTTTTTGCCGTAAAAAAAAACAGTAGTGTCTCCTGATTGTTCAGACACAAATATATCTGTTGAAAATAGTCTGGTGTAGGCCCGAGAAATACAAGTGTGGTTTTGCAGTTCAACTATTCAAATCTCTGTATTATCCTGCTTTTTTGCATTTTTTGCCGTAAAGAAAAACAGTAGTGTCTCCTGATTGTTCAGACACAAATATATCTGTTGAAAATAGTCTGGTGTAGGCCCGAGAGATACAAGTGTGGTTTTGCAGTTCCACGGGTTAAATCTCTGTATTATCCTGTTTTTTTACTGTTTTTGCCGTAAAGAAAAACAGTAGTGTCTCCTGATTGTTCAGACACAAATATATCTGTTGAAAATAGTCTGGTGTAGACCCGAGAAATACAAGTGTGGTTTTGCAGTTCCACCGGTCAAATCTCTGTATTATATTGCTTTTTTGCATTTTTTGCCATAAAGAAAAACAGTAGTGTTTCCGGATTGTTCAGACACAAATATATCTGTTGAAAATAGTCTGGTGTGGGTCCGAGAAATACAAGTGTGGTTTTGCAGTTCCACGGGTCAAATCTCTGTATTATACTGCATTTTTGGCATTTTTTGCCGTAAAGAAAAACAGTAGTGTCTCTTGATTTTTCAGACACAAATATATCTGTTGAAAATAGTCTGTTGTAGGCCCAAGAAATACAAGTGTGGTTTTGCAGTTCCGCGGGTCAAATCTCTGTATTATCCTGCTTTTTGGCATTTTTTGCCATGAAGAAAAACAGTAGTGTCTCCTGATTGTTCAGACACAAATATATCTGTTAAAAATAGTCTTGTGTAGGCCCGAGAAATACCAGTGTGGTTTTGCTGTTCCACGGGTCAAATCTCTGTATTATCCTGCTTTTTTTAATTTTTTACCGTAAAGAAAAACAGTAGTGTCTCCTGATTGTTCAGACACAAATATATCTGTTGAAAATAGTCTGGTGTAGGCCCGAGAGATACAAGTGTGGTTTTGCAGTTCCACGGGTTAAATCTCTGTATTATCCTGCTTTTTTGCAGTTTTTGCCGTAAAGAAGAACAGTAGTGTCTCCTGATTGTTCAGACACATACAGTACAGACCAAAAGTTTGGACACACCTTCTTATATAAAGATTTTTCTGTATTTTCATGACTTTGAAATTTGTACATTCACACTGAAGGCATCAAAACTATGAATTAACACATGTGGAATTCTATACTTAACAAAAAAGTGTGAAACAACTGAAAATATGTCTTATATTCTAGGTTCTTCAAAGTAGCCCCCTTTTGCTTTGATGAATGCTTTTCACACTCTTGGCATTCTCTTGATGAGCTTCAAGAGGTAGTCACCGGAAATGGTTTTCACTTCACAGGTGTGCCCTGTCAGGTTTAATCAGTGGCTTTTCTTGCCTTATAAATGGGGTTGGGACCATCAGTTATGTTGTGCAGAAGTCTGGTGGATACACAGCTGATAGTCCTACTGCATAGACTGTTAGAATTTGTATTATGGCAAGAAAAAAGCAGCTAAGTAAAGAAAAACGAGTGGCCATCATTACTTTAAGAAATGAAGGTCAGTCAGTCCGAAAAATTGGGAAAACTTTGAGAGTGTCCCGAAGTGCAGTTGCAAAAACCATCAAGCGCTACAAAGAATCTGGCTCACATGAGGACCGCCCCAGGAAAGGAAGACCAAGAGTCACCTCTGCTTCTGAGGATAAGTTTATCCGAGTCAAAAGCCTCAGAAATCGCAGGTTAACAGCAGCTCAGATTAGAGACCAGGTCAATGCCACACAGAGTTCTAGCAGCAGACACATCTCTACAACAACTGTTAAGAGGAGACTTTGTGCAGCAGGCCTTCATGGTAAAATAGATGCTAGGAAAGCACTGCTAAGGACAGGCAACAAGCAGAAGAGACTTGTTTGGGCTATAGAACACAAGGAATGGACATTAGACCAGGGGAAATCTGAGCTTTGGTCTGATGAGTCCAAATTTGAGATATTTGGTTCCAACCACAGTGTCTTTGTGCGATGCAGAAAAGGTGAACGGATGGACTCTACATGCCTGGTTCCCACCGTGAAGCATGGAGGAGGAGGTGTGATGGTGTAGGGGTGCTTTGCTGGTGACACTGTTGGGGATTTATTCAAAATTGAAGGCATACTGCACCAGCATGGCTACCACAGCATCTTGCAGCTGCATGATATTCCATCCGGTTTGCGTTTAGTTGGACCATTATTTATTTTTCAACAGGACAATGACCCCAAACACACCTCCAGGCTGTGTAAGGGCTATTTGACCAAGAAAGAGAGTGATGGGGTGCTACGCCAGATGACCTGGCCTCCACAGTCACCAGACCTGAACCCAATCGAGATGGTTTGGGGTGAGCTGGACCGCAGAGTGAAGGCAAAAGAACCAACACGTGCTAAGCATCTCTGGGAACTCCTTCAAGATTGTTGGAAGACCATTTCTGTTGACTACCTCTTGAAGCTCATCAAGAGAATGCAAAGAGTGTGCAAAGCAGTCATCAAATCAAAAGGTGGCTACTTTGAAGAACCTAGAAAATAGGACATATTTTCAGTTGTTTCACAATTTTTGGTAAGTATATAATTCCACATGTGGTAATTCATAGTTTTGATGCCTTCAGTGTGAATGTACAATTTTCATAGTCATGAAAATACAGAAAAATCTTTAAATGAGAAGGTGTGTCCAAACTTTTGGTCTGTACTGTATATATCTGTTGAAAATAGACTGGTGTAGGCCAGATTACTAGAACTGTAGTTTTGCAGTTCAACGGATCAAATTTCTGTATTATCCTGCTTTTTGGCATTTTTTGACGTAAAGAAAAACAGTAGTGTCTCCTGATTGTTCAGACACAAATATATCTGTTGAAAATAGTCTGATGTAGGCCGGAGAAATACAAGAGTGGTTTTGCAGTTCAATGGGTGAAATCTCTGTATTATCCTGCTTTTCTACATTTTTTGTCGTAAAGAAAAACAGTAGTGTCTCCTGATTGTTCAGACACAAATATATCTGTTGAAAATAGTCTTGTGTAGGCCCGAGAAATACAAGTGTGGTTTTGCAGTTCCACGGTTCAAACCTCTGTAATATAAACTTTTTGGCCATTTGTATCTAAAAAAAACAGTTTGAGTGTGTCGCTCACTGTTCAGCCACAAATATATATTTAAAAAAGTCTGGTATACAACAGTAAATTATAACTGTGGTTTTGCTGTTCCACGGTAAAAAATCTCTATTATCCTTCTTTTGGCATTTTTTGCCGTAAAAAAAAAATAATTGTGTCTCCTGATTGTTCAGACACAAATATATCTGTTGAAAATAGTCTGGTCTAAGTCCAAGAAACACAAGTGTGATTTTGCAGTTCCATGGGTCAAATCTCTGTATTATCCTGCTTTTTTGCATTTTTTGCCGTAAAGAAAAACATTAGTGTCTCCTGATTGTTCAGACACAAATATATCTGTTGAAAATAGTCTGGTGTAGGCCGAGAAATAAAAGTGTGGTTTTGCAGTTCCACGGGTCAAATCTCTGTATTATCCTGCTTTATGGAATTTTTTGCTGTAAAGAAAAACAGTAGTGTCTCCTTACTGTTCAGGCACAAATATATCTGTTGAAAATAGTCTGGTGTAGGTCCGAGAAATACATGTGTGATTTTGCAGTTCCACGGGTTAAATCTCTGTATTATCCTGCTTTTTTGCAATTTTTGCCGTAAAGAAAAACAGTAGTGTCTCCTGAATGTTCAGACACAAATATATCTGTTGAAAATAGTCTGGTGTAGGCCCGAGAATTACAAGTTTGGTTTTGCAGATCCACGGGTCAAATCTCTGTATTATCCTGCTTTTTTGCATTTTTTGCCGTAAAAAAAACCAGTAGTGTCTCCTTACTGTTCAGACACAAATATATCTGTTGAAAATAGTCTGGTGTAGGCGCGAGAGATACAAGTGTGGCTTTGCAATTCCACGGCTTAAATCTCTGTATTATCCTGGTTTTTTACAGTTTTTGCCGTAACGAAAAACAGTAGTGTCTCCTGATTGTTCAGACACAAATATAACTGTTGAAAATAGTCTGGTGTAGACCCGAGAAATACAAGTGTGGTTTTGCAGTTTCACGGGTCAAATCTCTGTATTATCCTGCTTTTTTGCATTTTTTTCCATAAAGAACAACAGTAGTGTTTCTTGATTGTTCAGACACAAATATATCTGTTGAAAATAGTCTGGTGTAGGCCCGAGAAATACAAGTGTGGTTTTGCAGTTCAACTATTCAAATCTCTGTATTATCCTGCTTTTTTGCATTTTTTGCCGTAAAGAAAAACAGTAGTGTCTCCTGATTGTTCAGACACAAATATATCTGTTGAAAATAATCTGGTGTAGGCCCGAGAGATACAAGTGTGGTTTTGCAGTTCCACGGGTTAAATCTCTGTATTATCCTGTTTTTTTAGCTTTTTTGCCGTAAAGAAAAACAGTAGTGTCTCCTGATTGTTCAGACACAAATATATCTGTTGAAAATAGTCTGGTGTGGGTCCGAGAAATGCAAGTGTGGTTTTGCAGTTCCACGGGTCAAATCTCTGTATTATACTGCATTTTTGCATTTTTTGCCGTAAAGAAAAACAGTAGTGTCTCCTGAATGTTCAGACACAAATATATCAGTTGAAAAAAGTCTGGTGTAGGCCCGAGAAATACAAGTGTGGTTTTGCAGTACCATGGGTAAAATCTCTGTATTATCCTGCTTTTTTGCATTTTTTCCGTAAAGAAAAACAGTAGTGTCTGCTGATTGTTCAGACACAAATATATCTGTTGAAAATAGTCTGGTGTAGGCCCAAGAATTACAAGTTTGGTTTTGCAGTTCCACGGGTCAAATCTCTGTATTATCCTGCTTTTTTGCATTTTTTGCCGTAAAAAAAAACAGTAGTGTCTCCTGATTGTTCAGACACAAATATATCTGTTGAAAATAGTCTGGTGTAGGCGCGAGAGATACAAGTGTGGTTTTGCAGTTCCGCGGCTTAAATCTCTGTATTATCCAGTTTTTTTACAGTTTTTGCCGTAAAGAAAAACAGTAGTGTCTCCTGATTGTTCAGACACAAATATATCTGTTGAAAATAGTCTGGTGTAGACCCGAGAAATGCAAGTGTGGTTTTGCAGTTCCACGGGTCAAATCTCTGTATTATCCTGCTTTTTTGAACTTTTTGCCGTAACGAAAAACAGTAGTGTCTCCTGATTGTTCAGACACAAATATATCTGTTGAAAATAGTCTGGTGTAGGCCAGATTACTAGAACTGTAGTTTTGAAGTTCCACGGGTCAGATCTCTGTATTATCCTGCTTTTTGTCATTTTTTGCCGTAAAGAAAAACATTAGTGTCTCCTGATTGTTCAGACACAAATAAATCTGTTGAAAATAGTCTGGTGTAGGCCAGATTACTAGAACTGTGGTTTTGCAGTTCCATGGGTCAAATCTCTGTACTATGCTGCTTTTTTGCATATTTTGCCGTAAAGAAAAATAGTAGTGTTTGCTGATTGTTCAGACACAAATATATCTGTTGAAAATAGTCTGGTGTAGGCCCAAGAAATACAAGTGTGGTTTTGCAGTTCCACGGGTCATATCTCTGTATTATCCTGCTTTTTTGCATTTTTTGCTGTAAAGAAAAACAGTGGTGTCTCCTGATTGTTCAGACACAAATATATCTGTTGAAAATAGTCTGGTGTAGGCCCGAGAAATATAATTGTGGTTTTGCAGTTCCACGGGTCAAATCTCTGTATTATCCTGCTTTTTTGCATATTTTGGCCTAAAAAAACCAGTAGTGTCTCCTGATTGGTCAGACACAAATATATCTGTTGAAAAAAGTCTGGTGTAGGCCCGAGAAATACAAGTGTGGTTTTGCAGTTCCATGGGTCAAATCTCTGTATTATCCTGCTTTTTTGCATTTTTTTCCGTAAAGAAAAACAGTAGTGTCTGCTGATTGTTCAGACACAAATATATCTATTGAAAATAGTCTGGTGTAGGCCCGAGAATTACAAGTTTGGTTTTGCAGTTCCACAGGTCAAATCTCTGTATTATCCTGCTTTTTTGCATTTTTTGCCGTAAAAAAAACCAGTAGTGTCTCCTGATTGTTCAGACACAAATATATCTGTTGAAAATAGTCTGGTGTAGGCGCGAGAGATACAAGTGTGGTTTTGCAGTTTCACGGCTTAAATCTCTGTATTATCCTGGTTTTTTACAGTTTTTGCCGTAAAGAAAAACACTAGTGTCTCCTGATTGTTCAGACATATATATCTGTTGAAAATAGTCTGGTGTAGGCCCGAGAAATACAAGTGTGGTTTTGCAGTTCAACTATTCAAATCTCTGTATTATCCTGCTTTTTTGCATTTTTTTGCCGTAAAGAAAAACAGTAGTGTCTCCTGATTGTTCAGACACAAATATATCTGTTGAAAATAGTCTGGTGTAGGCCCGAGAGATACAAGTGTGGTTTTGCAGTTCCACGGGTTAAATCTCTGTATTATCCTGTTTTTTTACCTTTTTTGCCGTAAAGAAAAACTGTAGTGTCTCCTGATTGTTCAGACACAAATATATCTGTTGAAAATAGTCTGGTGTAGACTTGAGAAATACAAGTGTGGTTTTGCAGTTCCACCGGTCAAATCTCTGTATTATATTGCTTTTTTGCATTTTTTGCCATAAAGAAAAACAGTAGTGTTTCCTGATTGTTCAGACACAAATATATCTGTTGAAAATAGTCTGGTGTAGGCCCGAGAAAGACAAGTGTGGTTTTGCAGTTCAACTATTCTAATCTCTGTTTTATCCTGCTTTTTTACATTTTTTGCCATAAAGAAAAACAGTAGTGTCTCCTGATTGTTCATACACAAATATATCTGTTGAAAATAGTCTGGTGTGGGTCCGAGAAATACAAGTGTGGTTTTGCAGTTCCACGGGTCAAATCTCTGTATTATCCTGCTTTTTTGCATTTTTTCCGTAAAGAAAAACAGTAGTGTCTGCTGATTGTTCAGACACAAATATATCTGTTGAAAATAGTCTGGTGTAGGCCCAAGAATTACAAGTTTGGTTTCGCAGTTCCACGGGTCAAATCTCTGTATTATCCTGCTTTTTTGCATTTTTTGCCGTAAAAAAAACAGTAGTGTCTCCTGATTGTTCAGACACAAATATATCTGTTGAAAATAGTCTGGTGTAGACCCGAGAAATACAAGTGTGGTTTTGCAGTTCCACGGGTCAAATCTCTGTATTATCCTGCTTTTTTTAATTTTTTACCGTAACGAAAAACAGTAGTGTCTCCTGATTGTTCAGACACAAATATATCTGTTGAAAATAGTCTGGTGTAGGCCCAAGAGATACAAGTGTGGTTTTGCAGTTCCACGGGTTAAATCTCTGTATTATCCTGCTTTTTTGCAGTTTTTGCCGTAAAGAAAAACAGTAGTGTCTCCTGATTGTTCAGACACATATATATCTGTTGAAAATAGTCTGGTGTAGGCCAGATTACTAGAACTGTAGTTTTGAAGTTCCACGGGTCAGATGTCTGTATTATCCTGCTTTTTGTCATTTTTTGCCGTAAAGAAAAGCAGTAGTGTCTCCTGATTTTTCAGACACAAATAAATCTGTTGAAAATAGTCTGGTGTAGGCCAGATTACTAGAACTGTGGTTTTGCAGTTCCATGGGTCAAATCTCTGTACTATCCTGCTTTTTTGCATATTTTGCCGTAAAGAAAACAGTAGTGTTTGCTGATTGTTCAGACACAAATATATCTGTTGAAAATAGTATTTTGTAAGCCCAAGAAATACAAGTGTGGTTTTGCAGTTCCACGGGTCATATCTCTGTATTATCCTGCTTTTTTGCATTTTTTGCTGTAAAGAAAAACAGTGGTGTCTCCTGATTGTTCAGACACAAGTATATAAGTTGAAAATAGTCTGGTGTAGGCCCGAGAAATTTAAGTGTGGTTTTGCAGTTTCACGGGTCAAATCTCTGTATTATCCTGCTTTTTGGCATTTTTTGCCGTAAAGAAAAACAGTAGTGTCTCTTGATTTTTCAGACACAAAGATATCTGTTGAAAATAGTCTGGTGTAGGCCAGATTACTAGAACTGTGGTCTTGCAGTTCCACGTGTCAAATCTCTGTATTATCCTGCTTTTCTGCATTTTTTTGCCGTAAAGAAAAACAGTAGTGTCTCCTGATTGTTCAGACACAAATATATCTGTTGAAAATAGTCTGGTGTAGGCCCGAGAAATACAAGTGTGGTTTTGCAGTTTCTCGGGTCAAATCTCTGTATTATCCTGCTTTTTGGCATTTTTTGCCGTAAAGAAAAACAGTAGTGTCTCTTGATTTTTCAGACACAAATATATCTGTTGAAAATATTCTGTTGTAGGCCCAAGAAATACAAGTGTGGTTTTGCAGTTCCGAGGGTCAAATCTCTGTATTATCCTGCTTTTTGGCATTTTTTGCCATGAAGAAAAACAGTAGTGTCTCCTGATTGTTCAGACACAAATATATCTGTTAAAAATAGTCTTGTGTAGGCCCGAGAAATACAAGTGTGGTTTTGCAGTTCCACGGGTCAAATCTCTGTATTGTCCTGCTTTTTTTCAGTTTTTGCCGTAAAGAAGAACAGTAGTGTCTCCCGATTGTTCAGACACATACAGTACAGACCAAAAGTTTGGACACACCTTCTCATATAAAGATTTTTCTGTATTTTCATGACTTTAAAATTTGTACATTCACACTGAAGGCATCAAAACTATGAATTAACACATGTGGAATTCTATACTTAACAAAAAAGTGTGAAACAACTGAAAATATGTCTTATATTCTAGGTTCTTCAAAGTAGCCCCCTTTTGCTTTGATGAATGCTTTTCACACTTTTGGCATTCTCTTGATGAGCTTCAAGAGGTAGTCACCAGAAATGGTTTTCACTTCACAGGTGTGCCCTGTCAGGTTTAATAAGTGGCTTTTCTTGCCTTATAAATGGGGTTGGGACCATCAGTTGTGTTGTGCAGAAGTCTGGTGGATACACAGCTGATAGTCCTACTGAATAGACTGTTAGAATTTGTATTATGGCAAGAAAAAAGCAGTAAAGAAAAACGAGTGGCCATCATTACTTTAAGAAATGAAGGTCAGTCAGTCCGAAAAATTGGGAAAACTTTGAGAGTGTCCCCAAGTGCAGTTGCAAAAACCATCAAGCGCTACAAAGAATCTGGCTCACATGAGGACCGCCCCAGGAAAGGAAGACCAAGAGTCACCTCTGCTTCTGAGGATAAGTTTATCCGAGTCAAAAGCCTCAGAAATTGCAGGTTAACAGCAGCTCAGATTAGAGACCAGGTCAATGCCACACAGAGTTCTAGCAGCAGACACATCTCTACAACAACTGTTAAGAGGAGACTTTGTGCAGCAGGCCTTCATGGTAAAATAGATGCTAGGAAAGCACTGCTAAGGACAGGCAACAAGCAGAAGAGACTTGTTTGGGCTAAAGAACACAAGGAATGGACATTAGACCAGGGGAAATCTGAGCTTTGGTCTGATGAGTCCAAATTTGAGATCTTTGGTTCCAACCACAGTGTCTTTGTGCGATGCAGAAAAGGTGAACGGATGGACTCTACATGCCTGGTTCCCACCGTGAAGCATGGAGGAGGAGGTGTGATGGTGTAGGGGTGCTTTGCTGGTGACACTGTTGGGGATTTATTCAAAATTGAAGGCATACTGCACCAGCATGGCTACCACAGCATCTTGCAGCGGCATGCTATTCCATCCGGTTTGCGTTTAGTTGGACCATTATTTATTTTTCAACAGGACAATGACCCCAAACACACCTCCAGGCTGTGTAAGGGCTATTTAACCAAGAAAGAGAGTGATGGGGTGCTACGCCAGGTGACCTGGCCTCCACAGTCACCAGACCTGAACCCAATCGAGATGGTTTGGGGTGAGCTGGACCGCAGAGTGAAGGCAAAAGAACCAACAAGTGCTAAGCATCTCTGGGAACTCCTTCAAGATTGTTGGAAGACCATTTCCGGTGACTACCTCTTGAAGCTCATCAAGAGAATGCAAAGAGTGTGCAAAGCAGTCATCAAAGCAAAAGGTGGCTACTTTGATGAACCTAGAATATAAGACATATTTTCAGTTGTTTCACACTTTTTTGTTAAGTATATAATTCCACATGTGGTAATTCATAGCTTTGATGCCTTCAGTGTGAATGTACAATTTTCATAGTCATGAAAATACAGAAAAATCTTTAAATGAGAAGGTGTGTCCAAACTTTTGGTCTGTACTGTATATGTCTGTTGAAAATAGACTGGTGTAGGCCAGATTACTAGATCTGTAGTTTTGCAGTTCCACGGGTCAAATTTCTGTATTATCCTGCTTTTTGGCATTTTTTGACGTAAAGAAAAACAGTAGTGTCTCCTGATTGTTCAGACACAAATATATCTGTTGAAAATAGTCTGATGTAGGCCGGAGAAATACAAGAGTGGTTTTGCAGTTCAATGGGTCAAATCTCTGTATTATCCTGCTTTTCTTCATTTTTTGTCGTAAAGAAAAACAGTAGTGTCTCCTGATTGTTCAGACACAAATATATCTGTTGAAAATAGTCTTGTGTAGGCCCGAGAAATACAAGTGTGGTTTTGCAGTTCCACGGTTCAAACCTCTGTAATATAAACTTTTTGGCCATTTGTATCTAAAAAAAACAGTTTGAGTGTGTCGCTCACTGTTCAGCCACAAATATATATATTTAAAAAGTCTGGTATACAACAGTAAATTATAACTGTGGTTTTGCTGTTCCACGGTAAAAAATCTCTATTATCCTTCTTTTGGCATTTTTTGCCGTAAAAAAAAATAATTGTGTCTCCTGATTGTTCAGACACAAATATATCTGTTGAAAATAGTCTGGGGTAGGCCCGCGAAACACAAGTGTGATTTTGCAGTTCCACGGGTCAAATCTCTGTATTATCCTGCTTTTTTGCATTTTTTGCCGTAAAGAAAAACATTAGTGTCTCCTGATTGTTCAGACACAAATATATCTGTTGAAAAAAGTCTGGGGTAGGCCCGAGAAATACAAGTGTGGTTTTGCAGTTCCAGGGGTAAAATCTCTGTATTATCCTGCTTTTTTACATTTTTTGCCGTAAAGAAAAACAGCAGTGTCTCCTGATTGTTCAAACAAAGATATATCTGTAGAAAATAGTCTGTTGTAGGCCTGAGAGATACAAGTGTGGTTTTGCAGTTCCACGGGTTAAATCTCTGTATTATCCTGCTTTTTTGCAGTTTTTGCCATAAAGAAAAACAGTAGTGTCTCCTGATTGTTCAGACACAAATATTTCTGTTGAAAATAGTCTGGTGTAGGCCCGAGAAATACAAGTGTGGTTTTGCAGTTCCACGGTTCAAACCTCTGTATTATAAACTTTTTGGCCATTTGTAGCTAAAAAAAACAGTTTGAGTGTGTCGCTCACTGTTCAGCCGCAAATATATATATTTAAAAAAGTCTGGTATACACAAGTAAACTATAACTGTGGTTTTGCTGTTCCACAGTAAAAAATCTCTATTATCCTGCTTTTGGCATTTTTTGCCTTAAAAAAAAAAAACTAATAGTGTCTCCCAGATTTTTCAGACACAAATATATCTGTTGAAAATAGTCTGGTGTTGGTCAGAGAAACAGAAGTGTGGTTTTGCAGTTCCGTGGTTCAAACCTCTGTATTATCCACTTTTGGGCCATTTGTAGCTAAAAAAAACAGTTTGAGTGTGTAGCTCACTGTTCAGCCACAAATATATATATTTAAAAAAGTCTTATTAAAAAAAGCAGTTTCACGGGTAAAATCTCTGTATTATCCTGCTTTTTGGCATTTTTTGCCGTAAAGAAAAACGGTAGTGTCTCCTGATTTTTCAGACACAAATATATCTGTTGAAAATAGTCTGGTGTAGGCCAGATTACTAGAACTGTGGTTTTGCAGTTCCATGGGTCAAATCTCTGTATTATCCTGCTTTTTGGCATTTTTTGCCGTAAAGAAAAACAGTAGTGTCTCCTTACTGTTCAGACACAAATATATCTGTTGAAAATAGTCTGGTGTAGGCCAGATTACTAGAACTGTGGTTTTGCAGTTCCACGGGTCAAATCTCTGTATTATCCTGGTTTTTTACAGTTTTTGCCATAAAGAAAAACAGTAGTGTCTCCTGATTGTTCAGACACAAATATATCTGTTGAAAATAGTCTGGTGTAGACCCGAGAAATACAAGTGTGGTTTTGCAGTTCCACCGGTCAAATCTTATTATTATTATTATTATTTATTATTATAGCGCCATTTATTCCATGGCGCTTTACATGTGATAGGGATATACATAACAAAAGCATTTACATAATCTTAACAAAACGAGTCAGCGACTGGTACAGGAGGAGCGAGGACCCTGCCCGCGAGGGCTCACAGTCTACAAGGGATGGGTGAGGATACAGTAGGTGAGGGTAGAGCTGGTCGTGCAGTGGTGTTTACTGCAGGTTGTAGGCTTGTCGGAAGAGGTGGTTCTTCAGGTTCCTTTTGAAGGTTTCCACGGTCGGCGAGAGTCTGATATGTTGGGGTAGAGAGTTCCAGAGTAGGGGGGAAGCACGGGAGAAATCTTATATACGATTGTGGGAGGAGGAGATAAGAGGGGAGTAGAGCAGATCTTGTGAGGATCGGAGGTTGCGTGCAGGTAAGTACCGGGAGACTAGGTCACAGATGTATGGGGGAGACAGGTTGTGGATGGCTTTGTATGCCATGGTTAGAGTTTTGAACTGAATTCTCTGGGCAATAGGGAGCCAGTGAAGGGATTGACAGAGAGGAGAGGCCAGGGAATAGCGGGGGGACAGGTGGATTAGTCGAGCAGCAGAGTTTAGGATAGATTGGAGAGGTGCAAGAGTGTTGGAAGGGATGCCACGGAGCAGGAGGTTGCAGTAGTCGAGGCGGGATATGATGAGGGCATGCACTAGTGTTTTTGCAGAGTCTTTGCTGAGGAATGCACGGATCCGGGAGATGTTTTTGAGTTGGAGTCGGCAGGAGGTGGAAAGGGCTTGAATATGTGGCTTGAAGGAGAGATCAGAGTCCAGGGTTACCCCAAGGCAGCGAGCTTGTGGGACTGGGGAGAGTGAACAGCCATTGACGTTGATGGATAGGTCGGATGGGGGATGTGAATGAGAGGGTGGAAAGATGATGAACTCTGTTTTATCCATGTTGAGTTTTAGAAACCTGTCGGAGAAGAAGGATGAGATGGCGGACAGACATTGTGGGATTCTGGTTAGTAGGGAGGAGATATCGGGTCCAGAGAGGTAGATCTGTGTGTCGTCAGCATAGAGGTGATACTGAAAGCCGTGAGACTCTATGAGCTGTCCCAGGCCGAAGGTGTAGATGGAGAAGAGCAGAGGTCCTAGAACTGAACCTTGGGGGACACCGACAGATAGGGGGCGAGATGAGGAGGTGGTGCGTGAGTGGGAGACGCTGAATGTCCTGTCTGTTAAGTATGAGGAGATCCAAGATAGAGCCAAGTCCGTGATGCCAAGAGATGAGAGAATCTGGAGTAAGAGGGAATGGTCCACTGTGTCAAAGGCAGATGACAGGTTCAGAAGGAGGAGGATGGAGTAGTGTCGCTTGGATTTGGCATTTAGTAGGTCGTTGGTGACTTTGGTCAGGGCAGTTTCAGTCGAGTGATGCGGTCGGAAGCCAGATTGTAGACGGTCGAAGAGGGAGCAGGAGGAGAGGTGGGAGGACAGTTCAAGGTGGACATGTTGTTCTAGAAGTTTTGAGGCAAAGGGGAGGAGTGATATGGGGCGGTAGCTGGTCAGAGAGGAAGGGTCAAGGGAGGGCTTTTTGAGGATGGGTGTGATTGCGGCATGTTTGAAACATGAGGGGAAGACTCCGGTTGTTAGTGATAGATTGAAGAGGTGGGTTAGGGTTGGGATGAAGACTGAGGTGAGGTTAGTGATGAGGTGGGATGGGATTGGGTCAAGTTCGCAGGTGGTGAGGTGTGATTTGGAGAGTAAAGAGGAGACTTGACCTTCTGTAAAGGTGGAGAAGTGAGGTTTGGAGGAGGAGGGTTGAGTAGATATGAGGAGGGGTTGTGTGGACTTTAGGCCAAAGTTTTGTCTGATAGTGTCAATCTTCTGTTTGAAGAATGAGGCAAAGTCGTCAGCTGAGATGAGAGAAGAGGGAGGAGGTGCTGGGGGACGAAGGAGAGAGTTGAAAGTGTTAAATAGCTGTTTAGGGTTGTGAGATAGGGAGGATATGAGAGATGAGAAGTAGGTTTGTTTTGCTGTAGTGAGTGCGGACTTGAAATTAGTGAGGGATTGCTTGAATGCGATGAAGTGCTCGATGGAGTGAGACCTTTTCCATCTCCGCTCCGCAACCCTGGAGGCCCGGCGCAGTTCTTTGGTAAGTTTAGTGTGCCAGGGTTGCCTGTTGAATGTGCGAGGTGTGGTGTGTGTGAGAGGGGCGATCGAGTCTAGAGCTGCAGCTATTGTGGTGTTATATGAAGCAGCAGCAACGTCTGCATCGTGCAAGGAATTTATGTCTGTGAGAGGAAGGAGGGATTCAGAGAGAGAGTGTAGGTCAAGGTGTTTGAGATTTCTGCGAGGGTGTGTGAGTTTGTGGAGTGGGGATTGTGCACCCGGAGAGGAGAGGGTAGAGAATGTGAGCAGGTTATGGTCAGAGAGAGGGAGTGGTGAGTTAGAGAGGTTAGATAGGGAACAGAGGCGGGTGAAGATGAGGTCCAGTGTGTGGCCATCTTTGTGGGTGGGTGTGGAAGACCATTGAGTGAGTCCAAAGGAGGAAGTGAGGGATAGGAGCTTAGAGACAGACGAGTGGGGAGTGTCAATGGGGATGTTGAAGTCACCCATTATGATAGTGGGGATGTCAGTGGAAAGGAAGTGAAGCAGCCAGGTAGTGAAATGGTCTAAGAAGGTGGTGGCTTGCCCTGGGGGTCGGTAAACGACGGCCAGTTGGAGGTTGGAGGGGGAATAGATGCGCACACAGTGCACCTCAAAAGAGGGGAGTGTAACGGAGGGTGGCAGTGGGATTTTGGTGAAAGCGCAGAGTTCTGATAGGAGGAAACCTACGTCTCCACCATGTTTGCCATTGGGGCGGGGGGTGTGGGAAAGGTGGAATCCGCCATATGAAAGGGCAGCTGGGGAGGCTGTGTCAGAGGGGGTGAGCCAGGTTTCGGTGATGGCGAGGAAGGAGAGTTTGTTTGTAATGAAAAGATCGTGGATGAAGGAAAGTTTGTTGCAGACAGAGCGAGCGTTCCATAGAGCTCCTGTTAGTATAGCTGAGGAGGTGGGTATTAGTTGGATGGGTATGAGGTTAGAAGGGTTGCGACAGTTTGAGGAAGGTCGTGGATAGGAGGTAGAAGTAACTGTGGGGAAATGGCGAGGAGGACCAGGATTTGGAGAGATATCTCCAGCAGTGAGGAGGAGCAGAGAAAGTGTTAGCAGGTGGGAGCAAGAGAGAGCATGAGGTGGCTGTCTGTGTTTGGAGATCCAGGATTGAATGTTGAGGAATAATTTGGAGGAGGAGGTGAGATGAATGGGGAGGATAGAGGGAGAGATGAGTTTCTTACTTGGTGTAGGGATTTGAGGGGTTATTAGAAAGTGGAGGACTATAGAGGAAAAAGTGAGAGCTAACAGAAACATAGTTTAAGGAGAGTAAGTGGTCAAAGTGTTTGTTACCTGACTCCTGCCCTGACTAACTGCCTCTGAAATAACTGCCACTTCTCTCCGAAGCCACTTTGCACAAGAAGACGCGTGCACACCCCAGCACGCGTGCACCCCTTACAGAGAGTCTAAATATATAGGCCACATTAAACTATATCAGGTGTAGGGCATTGTGGGAACGGCTTGTGGATAAATTAACAGCTGGTCATTTCAACAGGAGATGGCTGGGTGATCAAAGACAGAGCCAGGACGCAAGTCTCTGCAGTTTAGCACCTCTAAAAATCAGATAAGGTATATAGTGGGGAAAGAACAAACATATGTGAATATTGATTGGAGTGGGACAGATGAAGCAGGGGAATTATGCAGAGCATGTACCAGAGAGATGGGTCAGCAGAGCATTAGAAGACAGCATACATAGGAGCAGGGGAATTATGCAGAGCATGTACCAGAGAGATGGGTCAGCAGAGCATTAGAAGACAGCATACATAGGAGCAGGGGAATTATGCAGAGCATGTACCAGAGAGATGGGTCAGCAGAGCATTAGAAGACAGCATACATAGGAGCAGGGGAATTATGCAGAGCATGTACCAGAGAGATGGGTCAGCAGAGCATTAGAAGACAGCATACATAGGAGCAGGGGAATTATGCAGAGCATGTACCAGAGAGATGGGTCAGCAGAGCATTAGAAGACAGCATACATAGGAGCAGGGGAATTATGCAGAGCATGTACCAGAGAGATGGGTCAGCAGAGCATTAGAAGACAGCATACATAGGAGCAGGGGAATTATGCAGAGCATGTACCAGAGAGATGGGTCAGCAGAGCATTAGAAGACAGCATACATAGGAGCAGGGGAATTATGCAGAGCATGTACCAGAGAGATGGGTCAGCAGAGCATTAGAAGACAGCATACATAGGAGCAGGGGAATTATGCAGAGCATGTACCTGTGGAAAGAGAAGAAGAAGACGAATGTTAGTCCATGGCCTCTGAAATAACTGCCACTTCTCTCCGAAGCCACTTTGCACAAGAAGACGCGTGCACACCGCTCTCTGTATTATCCTGCTTTTTGGCATTTTTTGCCGTAAAGAAAAACAGTAGTGTCTCCTGATTGTTCAGACACAAATATATCTGTTGAAAATAGTCTGGTGTAGGCCCGAGAAATACAAGTGTGGTTTTGCAGTTCAACGATTCAAATCTCTGTATTATCCTGCTTTTTTGCATTTTTTGCCGTAAAGAAAAACAGTAGTGTCTCCTGATTGTTCAGACACAAATATATCTGTTGAAAATAGTCTGGTGTAGGCCCGAGAATTACAAGTGTGGTTTTGCAGTTCCACGGGTCAAATCTCTGTATTATCCTGCTTTTTTGAATTTTTTGACGTAAAGAAAAACAGTAGTGTCTCCTGATTGTTCAGACACAAATATATCTTTTGAAAATAGTCTGGTGTAGGCCCGAGAAATGCAAGTGTGGTTTTGCAGTTCCACAGGTCAAATCTCTGCATTATCCTGCTTTTTTGCATTTTTTGCCGTAAAGAAAAACAGTAGTGTCCCCTGATTGTTCAGACACAAATATATCTGTTGAAAATAGTCTGGTGTAGGCCCGAGAAATACAAGTGTGGTTTTGCAGTTCCACGGGTCAAATCTCTGTATTATCCTGCTTTGTGGCATTTTTTGCCGTGAAGAAAAACAGTAGTGTCTCCTGATTGTTCAGACACAAATATATCTGTTGAAAATAGTCTGGTGTAGGCTCGAGAATTACAAATGTGGTTTTGGATTTCCACTGGTTAAATCTCTGTATTATCCTGTTTTTTTGCAGTTTTTGCCGTAAAGAAAAACAGTAGTGTCTCCTGATTGTTCAGACACAAATATATCTGTTGAAAATTGTCTGGTGTAGGCCCGAGAAATATGTAGCGTCAGCGTCCCTGCCTTCTGCTAGGTTGAGACGCCGTTCCTCTCTCCTCCCTGCTCCGTCCTCTGCGTTTTCTTCACGCGCTGCTGGCAGCGCTCGCCGCTTCCCGGGCACTGTGCTTAGGGCGCGCGCGCGCTCCCTCTCTCTTAAAGGGGCCACGCACGCCGTCCTAAGGAGTCCCCGGCCAATTGCCGGTGGAGCTCCCATATATACGGCACCTCCTCCAAAATGGAGGTGCCCGAGCAAAGTTGTTGCAAAGCCTTTCACCTCTGCTTCAGCCCTCAGGTCCCGTTGCCAGTCTGTTCTCCAGCTCTGTCTACCTGCTTGCATTCCCTGCGGTCTGACAGTCTGTCTACCAGCATCCGCCAGTCTGTCTATGGACCTGTCCACCTGCGGATCAGGAAGCACCTGCCTGATACCTGCCTGATTCCTGCCTGATACCTGCCTGAGACCACCTGCCAGCCAACCGAGAGACTCTTATCCGCTCACCTGCTACCCACCAGCTAGCCTACCTGGAGGCTCTGCCGTCACTTGCCGTGACCACCTGCCAGCCAGCCGAGAGACTCTTACCCTGCTGTCACTTGCCGTGACCACCTGCCTGTCTAGAGACTCCTACCCTGCTGTCACTTGCCGTGACCACCTGCCTGTCAAGAGACTGTTCCCGTCACTTGCCGTGACCTCCTGCCCTTCTATCCAGAGACTGTCCCTGTCACTTGCCGTGACTGCCTGCCCGCCTTCCCTGGGAGCCACCCGCTTCCGTACAAGGTCTGCCCCTTTGTATAGTAGCTCAGAGGTTCCACCTCCCAGACCCGTTACAGTTTGCTCGGGCCATGGAACCCAGTGGCACCCAAGCTCCCTCGCTCTCGGACCTATGTCATGAACTTTCCCGTCAGAGGTCCCAACAGGACTCCATCTTGGGCCACCTGCGTAGTGTTCACTCCCGCCTGAACACACTGACTACCTCGTCGGGAGCTGCTTCCACTCGCACAATTACTACCCCGGCAGAGCCGCTGCCCACCAATACCATGGCATCCTTTCCCGGTCCCCGCCTTTCCGCTCCGCCTCATTTTGGTGGAGATCCCGGTCAGGCACGGGGCTTCATTAACCAGTGCACCCTGCACTTCGAACTTTTGGCACACCAGTTTTCCACCGACCGAGCCAAAGTGGCCTTCATCATGTCCCATCTCACTGGGGAGGCGCTGGCCTGGCTAAATCCACTATGGGAGAGAGGAGACCCCCTGGTGTCCAACCTGCCAGCCTTTCTCACGGCCTTCTGGAAAGTCTTCGACGAACCAGGACGAAAGACCTCATCCGCCTCATCTCTGCTACGCCTCCGTCAAGGGAGTCTCACCGTGGGCCAATATGCCATACGGTTCCGTACCCTTGCTTCTGAGCTTGCCTGGGATAACGATGCCCTGGTGTCCATCTTCTGGGAACGTCTATCCGGCCGGATTAAAGATGAATTTGCCGGTCGGGACATTCCTACCACTCTCGACGACTTAATAACTCTTGCCACCCGGATTGACATCCGGTTCCAGGAGCGCACAAAAGAGGTCACCCGTGAGAGGAGGTTTCCTCGCCTTGCTCCTGCCTTCCAGAATCCCATCACTTCCTCTGTTACTCCCCTGGCGCCCTCACCCGAGCCTATGCAGGTCGACCAGACCAAGATCGTCAAAACCCGCCAAGAGTCACTCCGTGCCGAGGGGAGGTGCTTCTACTGTGGCAGTAAGGAGCACCGGATCCGTTCCTGCCCAGAGAGGTCGGGAAACGCCTGTGTCTAGGATCGCTCAGAGAAGTCGTCCTAGACAAGAGTAAACCCTCTCCATCTTTGATGCTGTCGGTCTCTATCATCTGCAGGGAGAACCGTTACTTTGAACTAGCTCAACTTGATTCTGGAGCTGCCGGAAATCTCATTTCTCAGTCACTGGTAGAGAAGAACCGCATTCCCACCAAACCTCTGGTCGAACCCTTATCTGTCGCCTCTGTGGACGGGGGTCTCTTACCGCATCCCATCCAACTTATCACCGAACCCATAACTCTGCAGGTGGGAATGCTGCACTCTGAGAGCATCTTCTTTCATGTTCTACCTGGACTCTCTCAAGCCCTTTTGCTTGGCCTACCTTGGCTCCAGAAACATGCACCCATGCTTGATTGGCAGACCGGAGAAGTCCTTCGCTGGGGACAGGACTGCCATAAGACTTGTTTAGTTCCCGTTCATCCTGCCCGTCCTTCTCCTCCCCCAGCCAATTTACCCGGCCTGCCGGTACCCTATTGGTCTTATGCTGATGTCTTTAATAAAAAGGAAGCAGAGACATTACCTCCTCATAGACCATACGATTGCCCCATCGACTTGGTACCTGGCGCTACTCCGCCCCGAGGGCGTATCTACCCTTTGTCCGCTGCTGAGACCCAGTCCATGTCTGAATATATCAAGGAGAACCTGGGCCGGGGATTTATCCGGAAATCTACCTCCCCGGCGGGAGCAGGCTTCTTCTTCGTTAAAAAGAAGGACGGCTCACTCCGTCCCTGCATAGACTATAGAGGCCTTAACCAGATCACGGTGAAGAATAAATACCACCTTCTGCTCATTCCCGAATTATTTGACCGTCTGAGGGTGCTAGAATCTTCACCAAGCTGGATCTCCGTGGGGCCTATAACCTGGTTCGTATCCGTCAGGGGGATGAATGGAAGACGGCATTCAACACCCGGGACGGCCACTATGAATACCTCGTAATGCCTTTCGGTCTCTGTAATGCTCCCGCAGTCTTTCAAGAGTTGGTCAATGATATCTTCCGTGATCTTCTCTACTCCTGTGTGGTGGTATACCTGGATGACATCTTGGTCTTCTCTCCGGATCTCCCCACACACCGGAGGGACGTTCATCAGGTCCTGCTCAGGCTCAGGCAAAACCACCTCTACGCAAAATTTGAGAAGTGCCTCTTTGAGCAGACCTCGCTTCCATTTCTGGGCTACATCATCTCTCAGACCGGTCTACGAATGGATCCTGAGAAACTTTCTGCCATCCAGAAGTGGCCCCGACCAGAGGGGTTAAAGGCTATCCAGCAGTTCCTGGGCTTCGCCAACTACTACCGCCTCTTCATTCCGTACTTCTCTTCCCGGACTGCCCCTATCTCTGCGCTCACCCGTAAGGGCGCTAATCCCAAAGAAAGGCTGCCCGAGGCAGAGGAGGCCTTCCTGTCTTTGAAACAAGCTTTCTCCTCCGCTCCTGTGCTGCACCATCCGGACAGCCACAAACAATTCTTCTTAGAAGTAGATGCTTCCTCCTCCGGAGCCAGAGCGGTGCTCACCCAAAAGTCATCTTCCGGAAGAATGGGAACCTGCGGCTTCTTCTCAAAACTCTTCTCCTCATCTGAGCGCAATTATTCTATAGGAGACCGAGAATTGTTAGCCATTAAGTTGGCACTAGAGGAGTGGCGTTACCTGCTCGAGGGGGCTCTTCACCCGGTAATAATCTACACGGATCACAAAAATTTGGCTTATCTCCAGAGTGCCCAAAGACTTAACCCATGCCAAGCCCGGTGGTCCTTGTTCTTCGCCCGCTTTGATTTCATTCTTCATTTTCGCCCGGCAGACAAAAATATCAAAGCTGATGCCTTGTCCCGATCCTTTTTGTTCTCCGATCTAGAGGAGGAGCCAAAGCACATCATCGACCCCGCCAAGGTAATGCTGGTGGCTCCCGTGGATCTTAATCGTCTTCCACCCGGTAAGACGTTCGTAACAGTACCAGATCGTGAGAATGTCCTACACTGGTTACATTCGTCTAAGCTAGCTGGCCATGCTGGCCAGAAAAAGACCCTCCTGCTTATTACCCGGCATTACTGGTGGCCTACCCTGCACAAGGACGTAATAGACTTTGTCTCAGCCTGTGCGTCCTGCGCCCGCAACAAGGTTCCTAGACATCTGCCAGCCGGAAGCCTTCTGCCTCTTCCCATACCTGCTGCCCCGTGGCAGCATATAGCCATGGACTTTATAACGGATCTCCCTGTCTCTGCTGGTTGTACGGTCATCTGGGTGGTCGCTGACTGCTTCTCCAAGATGGCTCACTTCATTTCCCTGCCGGGCCTTCCGTCTGCATCTGAATTGGCTAAAGACTTTATCCATCATATTTTCCGTCTTCATGGTCTCCCTCTCCACATCGTATCCGACCGAGGAGTTCAGTTCACCTCTCGCTTCTGGAGAGCCATGTGTAAACTGCTGGGGGTCACTTTGGACTTCTCCTCTGTTTATCACCGACTGTCCAACGGTCAAGTAGAGTGGATCAACCAAAGTTTAACCAGTTACCTCCGGCACTTTGTTAAAGCCCACCATTCCGACTGGGTGGATCTTTTACCGTGGGCCGAATTTTCCTATAACAATCACGAGAGCGAGTCTTCCTCCAAATCCCCGTTTTTTATTGTCTACGGTCAACATCCTCGAATCCCGTTTCCCGTCTCCGCCTTGGTGGATAATCCGGCCGCGGAATCTCTTGTTAGCGAATTCTCCTCCATTTGGGAGAGTACCAGATCCGCACTTCTTCAGTCCTCCGAGCGGATGAAGAAACAGGCTGACAAGAGACGTCTGGATCCGCCCCTATTCCGTCCTGTAGATAAAGTCTGGCTCTCGTCCAAGTATGTCCGGCTCAAGATTCCTTCCTACAAGTTAGGGCCTCGGTTCATCGGCCCACTGGAAGTTATCAAACAAATCAACCCGGTGGCCAATAAATTGAAACTCCCGGCCAACTTGCGGATCCCTAACTCCTTCCATGTATCTCTCCTCAAACCTGCGGTACTTAACTCTTTTTCCAAGTCTACAGGTACGCCTCCTGCTCCAGTTTCCGCTGAAGACGAGTTTGAGGTAGAGAACATTCTGGCCACCAAAAGGGTAAGAGGAAAGACCTTTTTTCTAGTGGATTGGAAGGGGTTTGGTACTGAGGAGAGAACGTGGGAGCCCCGGGAGAACATCCATGCCCCGCTCATCCTTGATAAATTTCTCTCCGGCCTAAAAAAGGGGGGGCCTAAAGGGGGGGTACTGTAGCGTCGGCGTCCCAGCCTCCTGCTAGGCAGAGAGGCCGTTCCTCTCACCTCCCTGCTCCGTCCTCAGCGTTCTCTTCCCGCGCTGCTGGCAGCGCTCGCCGCTTCCCGGGCACTGTGCTTAGGGCGTGCACGCACTCCCTCTCTCTTAAAGGGGCCACGCACGCCATCCTAAGGAGTCCCCGGCCAATTGCCGGTGGAGCTCCCATATATAAGGCACCTCCTCCAAAATGGAGGTGCCCGAGCAAAGTTGTTGCAAAGCCTTTCACCTCTGCTTCAGCCCTCAGGTCCCTTTGCCAGTCTGTTTTCCAGCTCTGTCTACCTGCTTGCATTCCCTGTGGTCTGACAGTCTGTCTACCAGCATCCGCCAGTCTGTCTATGGACCAGTCCGCCTGTGGATCAGGAAGCACCTGCCTGATACCTGCCTGATACCTGCCTGAGACCACCTGCCAGCCAGCCGAGAGACTCTTATCCGCTCACCTGGGAGCGCTCACCTGCTACCCGCCAGCTAGCCTCCCTTGAGGCTCTGCCGTCACTAGCCGTGACCACCTGCCAGCCAGCCGAGAGACCCTTATCCGCTCACCTGGGAGTGCTCACCTGCTACCCGCCAGCTAGCCTACCTGGAGGCTCTGCCGTCTCTTGCCGTGACCACCTGCCAGCCAGCCGAGAGACTCTTACCCTGCTGTCACTTGCCGTGACCACCTGCCTGTCTAGAGACTCCTACCCTGCTGTCACTTGCCGTGACCACCTGCCTGTCAAGAGGCTGTTCCCGTCACTTGCCGTGACCTCCTGCCCTTCTATCCAGAGACTGTCCCTGTCACTTGCCGTGACTACCTGCCCGCCTTCCCTGGGAGCCACCCGATTCGGTACAAGGACTGCCCCTTTGTATAGTAGCTCAGAGGTTCTACCTCCCAGACCCGTTACAAAATACAAGTGTGGTTTTGCAGTTCCACGGGTCAAATCTAATATTATCCTGCTTTTTGGCATTTTTTGCCGTAAAGAAAAACAGTAGTGTCTCCTGATTGTTCAGACACAAATATATCTGTTGAAGATAGTCTGATGTAGGCCGGAGAAACACAAGTGTGGTTTTGCAGTTCCATGGTTCAAACCTCTGTATTATCCACTTTTGGGCCGTTTGTATAAAAAAAAAAACAGTTTGAGTGTGTCGCTCACTGTTCAGCCGCAAATGTATATATTTAAAAAAGTCTGGTATACAACAGTAAATTATAGCTGTGGTTTTGCTGTTCCACGGTAAAAAATCTCTATTATCCTTCTTTTGGCATTTTTTGCTCTAAAAATAAATAATTGTGTCTCCTGATTGTTCAGACACAAATATATCTGTTGAAAATAGTCTGGTGTAAGCCCGAGAAACACAAGTGTGATTTTGCAGTTCCACGGGTCAGATCTCTGTATTATCCTGCTTTTTTGCATTTTTTGCCGTAAAGAAAAACATTAGTGTCTCCTGATTGTTCAGACACAAATATATCTGTTGAAAATAGTCTGATGTAGGCCCGAGAAATACAAGTGTGGTTTTGCAGTTCCACGGGTCAAATCTCTGTATTATCCTGCTTTTCTTCATTTTTTGCAGTAAAGTAAAACAGTATTGTCTCCTGATTGTTCAGACACATATATATCTGTTGAAAATAGTCTGGTGTAGGCCCAAGAAATACAAGTGTGGTTTTGCAGTTCCAAGTGTCAAATCTCTGTATTATCCTGCTTTTTGGCATTTTTTGCCATTAAGAAAAACAGTATTGTCTCCTGATTGCTAAGATACAAATATATCTGTTGAAAATAGTCTGGTGTAGGCCAGATTACTAGAACTTTGGTTTTGCAGTTCCACGGGTCAAATCTCTGTATTATCCTGCTTTTTGGCATTTTTCGCCGTAAAGAAAAGCAGTAGTGTCTCCTGATTGTTCAGACACAAATATATCTGTTGAAAATAGTCTGGTGTCGGCCCGAGAAATACAAGTGTGGTTTTGCAGTTCCATGGGTCAAACCTCTGTATTATCCTGCTTTTTGGCATTTTTTGCCGTAAAGAAAAGCAGTAGTGTCTCCTGATTGTTCAGACACAAATATATCTGTTGAAAATTGTCTGGTGTAGGCCAGATTACTAGAACTGTGGTTTTGCAGTTCCACGGGTCAAATCTCTGTATTATCCTGCTTTTTTTGCTATCAAGAAAAACAGTAGTGTCTTCTGATTGTTCAGACACAAATATATTTGTTGAAAATAGTCTGGTGTAAGCCCGAGAAACACAAGTGTGATTTTGCAGTTCCACGAGTCAGATCTCTGTATTATCCTGCTTTTTGGCATTTTTTGCCGTAAAGAAAAACATTAGTGTCTCCTGATTGTTCAGACACAAATATATCTGTTGAAAATAGTCTGGTGTAGGCCCGAGAAATACAAGTGTGGTTTTGCAGTTCCACGGGTCAAATCTCTGTATTATCCTCCTTTTTTGCATTTTTTGCCGTAAAGAAAAGCAGTAGTGTCTCCTGATTTTTCAGACACAAATATATCTGTTGAAAATAGTCTGGTGTAGGCTCGAGAAATACAAGTGTGGTTTTGCAGTTTCACGGGTCAAATCTCTGTATTATCCTGCTTTTGGCATTTTTTGCCGTAAAGAAAAACAGTAGTGTCTCCTGACTGTTCAGACACAAATATATCTGTTGAAAATAGTCTGGTGTAGGCCAAATTACTAGTACTGTGGTTTTGCAGTTCCACCGGTCATATCTCTGTATTATCCTGCTTTTTTGCATATTTTGCCGTAAAGAAAAACAGTAGTGTCTCCTGATTGTTCAGACGCAAATATATTTGTTGAAAATAGTCTGGTGTAGGCCTGAGAAATACAAGTGTGGTTTTGCAGTTCCACGATTCAAACCACTGTATTATAAACTCTTGGGCCATTTGTATCTAAAAAAAACAGTTTGAGTATGTCGCTCACTGTTCAGCCGCAAATATATATATTTAAAAAAGTCTGGTATACACCAGTAAAATATAACTATGGTTTTGCTGTTCCACGGTAAAAAATCTCTATTATCCTGATTTAGGCATTTTTTGCCGTAAAAAAAAATTATAGTGTCTCCTGATTGTTCAGACACAAATATATTTGTTGAAAATAGTCTGGTGTAGGCCCGAGAAATACAAGTGTGGTTTTGCAGTTCCACGGGTCAAATCTCTGTATTATCCTGCTTTTTGGCATTTTTTGCCGTAAAGAAAAACAGTAGTGTCTCCTGATTGTTCAGACACAAATATATCTGTTGAAAATAGTCTGGTGTAGGTCAGATTACTAGAACTGTGGTTTTGCAGTTCCACGGGTCAAATCTCTGTATTATCCTGCTTTTCTTCATTTTTTGCAGTAAAGTAAAACAGTATTGTCTCCTGATTGTTCAGACACATATATATCTGTTGAAAATAGTCTGGTGTAGGCCCGAGAAATACAAGTGTGGTTTTGCAGTTCCAAGTGTCAAATCTCTGTATTATCCTGCTTTTTGGCATTTTTTGCCATTAAGAAAAACAATATTGTCTCCTGATTGCTAAGATACAAATATATCTGTTGAAAATAGTCTGGTGTAGGCCAGATTACTAGAACTTTGGTTTTGCAGTTCCACGGGTCAAATCTCTGTATTATCCTGCTTTTTGGAATTTTTCGCCGTAAAGAAAAGCAGTAGTGTCTCCTGATTGTTCAGACACAAATATATCTGTTGAAAATAGTCTGGTGTCGGCCCGAGAAATACAAGTGTGGTTTTTCAGTTCCATGGGTCAAACCTCTGTATTATCTTGCTTTTTGGCATTTTTTGCAGTAAAGAAAAGCAGTAGTGTCTCCTGATTGTTCAGACACAAATATATCTGTTGAAAATTGTCTGGTGTAGGCCAGATTACTAGAACTGTGGTTTTGCAGTTCCACGGGTCAAATCTCTGTATTATCCTGCTTTTTTTGCTATCAAGAAAAACAGTAGTGTCTTCTGATTGTTCAGACACAAATATATCTGGTGAAAATAGTCTGGTGTAGGACCAAGAAATACAAGTGTGGTTTTGCAGTTCCACGGGTCAAATCTCTGTATTATCCTGCTTTTCTTCATTTTTTGCTGTAAAGAAAAACAGTATGGTCTCCTGATTGTTCAGACACAATTAAATCTGTTAAAAATAGTCTGGTGTAGGCGAGATTACTAGAACTGTGGTTTTGCAGTAACACGGGTCAAACCTCTTTATTATCCACTTTTGGGCCATTTTTTCCTAAAAAAAAACAGTTTGAGTGTGTTGCTCACTGTTCAGCTGCAAATACAGTACAGACAAAAAGTTTGGACACACCTTCTCATTTAAAGATTTTTCTGTATTTTCATGACTATGAAAATTGTACATTCACACTGAAGGCATCAAAATTATGAATTAACACATGTGGAATTATATACTTAGCAAAAAAGTGTGAAACAACTGAAAATATGTCTTATATTCTAGGTTCTTCAAAGTAGCCACCTTTTGCTTTGATGACTGCTTTGCACACTCTTGGCATTCTCTTGATAAGCTACAAGAGGTAGTCACCGGAAATGGTCTTCAAACAATCTTGAAGGCGTTCCCAGAGATGCTTAGCACTTGTTGGCCCTTTTGCCTTCACTCTGCGGTCCAGCTCACCCCAAACCATCTCGATTGGGTTCAGGTCTGGTGACTGTGGAGGCCAGGTCATCTGGCATAGCACCCCATCACTCTCTTTCTTGGTCAAATAGCCCTTACACAGCCTGGAGGTGTATTTAGGGTCATTGTCCTGTTGAAAAATAAATGATGGTCCAACTAAACGCAAACCGGATGGAATAGCATGCCACTGCAAGATGCTGTGGTAGCCATGCTGGTTCAGTATGCCTTCAATTTTGAATAAATTCCCAACAGTGTCACCAGCAAAGCACCCCCACACCATCACACCTCCTCCTCCATGCTTCACGGTGGGAACCAGGCATGTAGAGTCCATCCGTTCACCTTTTCTGCGTCGCACAAAGACACGGTGGTTGGAACCAAAGATCTCAAATTTGGACTCATCAGACCAAAGCACAGATTTGCACTGGTCTAATGTCCATTCCTTGTGTTCTTTAGCCCAAACAAGTCTCTTCTGCTTGTTGCCTGTCCTTAGCAGTGGTTTCCTAGTAGCTATTTTACCATGAAGGTCTGCTGCACAAAGTCTCTTAACAGTTGTTGTAGAGATGTGTCTGCTGCTAGAACTCAGTGTGGCATTGACCTGGTTTCTAATCTGAGCTGCTGTTAACCTGCGATTTCTGAGGCTGGTGACTCGGATAAACTTATCCTCAGAAGCAGAGGTGACTCTTGGTCTTCCTTTCCTGGGGCGGTCCTCATGTGAGCCAGTTTCTTTGTAGCGCTTGATGGTTTTTGCAACTGCACTTGGGGACACTTTCAAAGTTTGCCCAATTTTTTGGACTGACTGACCTTCATTTCTTATAGTAATGATGGCCACTCGTTTTTCTTTACTTAGCAGCTTTTTTCTTGCCGTAATACAAATTCTAACAGTCTATTCAGTAGGACTATCAGCTGTGTATCCACCTGACTTCTGCACAACACAACTGATGGTCCCAACCCCATTTATAAGGCAAGAAATCCCACTTATTAAACCTGACAGGGCACAACTATGAAGTGAAAACCATTTCCGGTTACTACCTCTTGAAGCTCTTCAAGAGAATGCAAGAGTGTGCAAAGCAGTCATCAAAGCAAAAGGTGGCTACTTTGAAGAACCTAGAATATAAGACATATTTTCAGTTGTTTCACACTTTTTTGTTAAGTACATAATTCCACATGTGTTAATTCATAGTTTTGATGCCTTCAGTGTGAAAGTACAATTTTCAAAGTCATGAAAATACAGAAAAATCTTTAAATGAGAAGGTGTGTCCAAACTTTTGGTCTGTACTGTATATCTATTTAAAATTTTCTGGTATACCCCAGTAAACAATATCTGTGGTTTTGCCATTCCCCGTAAAAAATCTCTATTATTCAGCTTTCGGTATTTTATCCGTAAACAAAAACAGTAATAGTTTCTCCCTGATTGATCAGATTGTTTAAAAGAGTCGGGTGTAGGCCAGAGAAATAGAACTTTGGTTTTCCTCTTCCACGGTTCTAATCTACTTTTTATTACCCTTTTTCCATTGATAGTGCGAGTGTAAGCTATTTTACTTCCTTTACAATGGGCAAGGCGCGTGGCCAGGGACGTAGAAGTGGACGTTCTGGTGATGGTGCATGCAGAGGACGGAGCCTTGGCCAAGGTGAAAATGTGCTACAACCAACAGCCACATTTTCTCGCTCCCACTTCTTGACTGAATTACTAGGGAAGCACATTACAACACCAGTAATGCGAACTGATCAGTGTGAACAGGTTATTAATTGGATAGCAGATATTACTTCCAGTTACCTGGGTACCACCAACTCCGGTCTGTCTTCCACACGGTCAACTCTTAGTAGCCATGAATCTCGACCGCATACTCCTCCTCACCCTGATGCTCCTTCCTCCCATCATGCCAAGTGTCGTCAGACAGCAACTGATCCCACACTTGGACACTCTGAAGAGCTGTTCACTGGCCCATTTTCATATTTGTGCCCCTCGCCTGCTCCGCTTGAAGTGGTGGAAGAGGAGATCCCATGTAGCGATGCCCAAGTATTTGAACAGCCACGGCCACAGGAAGTCAACGCTGGCAATTTGTCACAAGAGGTGGACGATGACGAGACACAATTGCAAGGAAGTGAGGAGGATGATCGTGGTGCACAAGTGGAAGAGGAGGAGGTGGAGGATGATCTAGTAACTGACCCAACATGGCAGGAGGACATGCAGAGCGAGGCCAGCAGCACTCAGGGTGAGGAGGACAGAGTACCCCAACAGGCAGGAAGAAGCAGTGTGGTGGCCGCACAGAGAAGGCGGGCAACAGTTCCCCGTAACACCAACACAAGGGACGTTGCAAGTACAACCTGTAGGTCTTCCAGAGTCTGGAATTTTTTTAAGGACTCTGCTAATAACCCCAAAAAGGCCATTTGTACCACGTGCCATGCCAGCATCAGCAGGGGTGACAAAACTACCAGCCTGACCACCACCAGCATGATCAGGCACATGGCAGCAAAGCACCCGACTTTGTGAGGCGAACCCAGGGTCCACGACCAGTGTCAGCGGGTGTCACCACTGCTTCTTCCGCTGTTGTGCGTGCAATAGAACCCCCTATTGTGTGTGCAAGGCAATTCCCTGTCCATGCTGCATGCAAAGATGCCCCCTCCTCTCAGTCTTCACTTGTTATGGCAGTTTCTCAAGAAACAGCATCAACGTCCAAGTCCCACCGCCGCGCTCAATTGTCCTTATCCCAGACCTTTGAATGAAAGCGGAAATTCGCAGCTAACGCCCCACATGCCACAGTCCTAAATTCGCACATTTCACGACTGCTTGCATTGGAAATGCTGCCTTTTAGGCTGGTGGAGACGAAATCCTTCCGCAACCTTATGGCAGTGGCCGTCCCTCGGTACTCGGTCCCCAGCCGACACTATTTTGCCGGTGTGCCATCCCCGCACTACGCAAGCACGTGTCCCAAAACATCTGCCGTGCCCTCAACAACGCTGTTACTGGGAGAGTCCACCTGACAACGGACACATGGACAAGTGCTTGTGGCCAGGGACGGTACATCTCCCTGACGGCACACTGGGTAAACATAGTGGAAGCCGGGACCCAGTCGGACCTTGGGACGGAACACATCCTCCTCACACCGAGGATTGCGGGCCCTATGTCAGTCAGAGTTGCCCCCACAGTGTACAGATCCTGAGCATCATCCTCCTCCTCATTTTCAGCCTCCATCTCAGATATCACCACATCAGTTACAAGCTGGAAGCACTGCAGTACTGCCTCTGCCAAGCGGCATCAGGCTTTGCTGAAACTCATAAGCTTAGGTGAGAAACCTCACACTGCTTGTGAGTTGTGGACAGCTGTGAAAGAGCAGGCAGATCTGTGGCTGACATATCTGAACCTACATCCAGGCATGGTCGTGTGTGACAATGGCCGTAACCTGGTGGCGGCTCTGAGGCGAGGCGAGTTCACATACGTACCATGCCTGGCTCATGTGCATAACCTCGTGGTTCAGCGGTTTCTTAAATCAAACCCCGAGTTGCCAGATCTGCTCGTCAAAGTACGCCGCCTGTCAGCTCATTTTCGCAAGTCGGCTACAGCTTCCGCTGCCCTTGCTGTGTTGCCGCAGCGTTTGCAGCTTCCGTCACAAAGACTGGTGTGTGATGTCCCCACACGTTGGAACTCTACCCTCCACATGTTGCAAAGGATTTGTGAGCAGAAGAGAGCAGTTGTGGATTACCAGCTGCAACAAGGCCGTCGATATTCAGGTAAGACTCCACACATAAGACAGCAAGAGTGGACCTGGATGTCTGATATATGTACCATCTTGACAAACTTTGAAGAGTCCACCAAGATGGTGAGAGGCGATGGCGCCATCATTAGCGTCAGCATTCCACTTGTCTGTCTTTTGCAACACTCTCTGCAGAGAATTAAAGTGGAGGCATTGCAGCCAGAGTATGATGAGATGGATCAAGAAGCCGTAGCGGTGGATTACACACAGCCCAGCCTCATCTCATCCCAATGTGCATTGGGGGACAATGAGAGAGAGGAGGAGGAGGAGGAGGAAGAACAGGAGCTTGTATCATGCGCTGTCGACGGTTGTACCTGTACAACTGTCATAACGTCGGTTCAGAGTGGGTGGCCTGAGGACAGGGGGGAGGAGGAGAGGTGGAGGAGAGCATGGTCAGTCGTCATCTTGGTGAGGACACGGAAGTCTTGCCCGTTACCAGTCTGGCATGCATGGCTGACTTTATGTTACGCTGCCTTAACCGTGACCCTTGCGTGGTCAAAATTTTGGGTGACAGTTATTACTGGTTGGTGACACTTTTAGACCCCCGCAACAAGGAGAACTTTCACTCTCTTATTCCTGAGGTGGAGAGGTCTACAAAAATGGGGCAGTACCAGAAGGCCCTGGCTGCAAAACTGTTAAAAAAATTCCCATCTGAACACGCTAGCGGCAGAGGTCACAGTTCATTGACCAACCAAGGCGTACAAGCGAGAGAGAGGCAACTCCAATCCAGCAGAGGCAGGGAACCCTGTCAACGTTCTGGGACAGTTTTCTCAGACCCGCCCAGCTTACAGGCCCTGAGGCGCGGGGTACTCTCACAAGGAGTTGAAAGTTTCAAAAGATGGTGAGGGAGTACCTTGCCGACCATACCAGCGTCCTCCGTGATTCCTGTGTGACTTTTAATTATTGGGTATCCAAGCTGGACACTTGGAATGAACTTGCTCTGTACGCCTTGGAGGTCCTGGCCTGCCCTGCCGCTAGCGTGTTATCGGAGCGTGTTTTTAGTGCCGCTGGGGGAATTATAACTGATAAGCGCACTCGCCTGTCAACTGACAATGTTGACAAGCTGACCCTTATCAAAATGAACAAGAGCTGGATTGGGCCAGACTTCTCATCACCACCAAATGACAGCAGAGTAACATAAAGTCAAATCCACTGTGTTATTTCCAGAGGTGTATTCACATGCACCGCTTCACACCCACACATGGGTATACACTTCCTCATTTCGGCTGTTTTATGTTCTTCTCCTTATCCTCAGCCTCCACCACCACTATACCACAAGGGTGACTATGGTACTTGTTGCCATTATTGACAGTTCCTCCGTCCTTTTTTCTGTCAGCTTTTGCTTGGAAGGCATAAGCAAAGACAGTGGGAGACCCACTCCCCAATAATGGGAATAATATTTTTAAGATGCTGTACTGAATGGCTCTTGTAAGGGGCATTCAAACCGTCTTGTTAAGCTACTGGGACCTCCACGTCTCTTCCAAAGGGCTTTAAAACCGTTTTGTTAAGCTACTGGGACCTCCACGTCTCTTACAAGGGGCATTCAAACCATCTTGTTAAGCTACTGGGACCTCCACGTCTCTTCCAAGGGTCATTAAAACCATCTTGTGAAGCTACTGGGACCTCCACGTCTCTTCCAAGGGGCATTCAAACTGTCTTGTTAAGCTACTGGGACCTCCACGTCTCTTCTGAGGGGCATTAAAAGCATCTTGTTAAACAACTCTGAACTCCACAGCTCTTCCATGGGGCATTGAAATGTTGTTTTTAATTAACTCTAACCTCCACGACTCATCGAACGGGCATTGCATTTCCTCCTAATTTTTGGCAGCTTTTGCTTGGAAGGCATAAGCAAAGACTATGGGAGACCAACTCCCCAATAATGGGATTAATGTTTGTAATATGCTGTACTGCATGGCTCTTGTAAGGGACATTGCAAGTTCCTCCATCCTAATTTTTGGCAGCTTTTGCTTGGAAGGCATAAGCAATTACTATGGGAGACCCACTCCCCAATAGTGGGAATAATGTTTGTAATATGCTGTACTGCATGGCTCTTGTAAGGGGCATTGCAAGTTCCTCTGTCCTAATTTTTGGCAGCTTTTGCTTGGAAGGCATAAGCAAAGACTATGGGAGACACACTCCCCAATAGTGGGAATAATGTTTTTAAGATGCTGTACTTTATGACTCTTGTACGGGGCATTAAAACCGTCTTGTTAAGCTACTGCGACCTCCACGTCTCTTCCAAGGGGCATTCAAACAGTCTTGTTAAGCTACTGGGGCCTCCACGTCTCTTCCAAGGGGCATTCAAACCGTCTTGTTAAGCTACTGAGACCTCCTCCACTTTTCCGAGAGGCATTCAAACCGTCATGTTAAGCTACTGTGACCTCCACCACTTTTCCGAGGGGCAATAAAAGTGTCTTGTTAAGCTACTGGGACCTCCACGTCTCTTACAAGGGGCATTCAAACCATCTTGTTAAGCTACTGGGACCTCCACGTCTCTTCCAAGGGTCATTAAAACCGTCTTGTTAAGCTACTGGGACCTCCACATCTCTTCCAAGGGGCATTCAAACTATCTTGTTAAGCTACTGCGACCTCCACCACTTTTCCAAGGGGCATTAAAACAGTCTTGTTAAGCTACTGCGACCTCCACTTTTCCTAGGGGCATTAAAACCATCTTGTTAAGCTACTGTGACCTCCACAACTTTTCCAAGAGGCATTCAAACCATCTTGTTAAGCTACTGGAACCTCCACGTCTCTTCCATGGGGCATTCAAACCGTCTTGCTAAGCTACTGCGACCTCCACCACTTTTCCAAGGTGCATTAAAACCGTCTTGTTAATCTACTTGGACCTCCACATCTCTTCTGAGGGGCATTAAAAGCATCTTGTTAAACCACTCTGAACTCCACAGCTCTTCCAAGGGGCATTGAAATGTTGTTTTTTACTAATTCTAACCTCCACGACTTTTCGAACGGGCATTGCATCTCCTCCTAATTTTTGGCAGCTTTTGCTTGGAAGGCATAAGCAAAGACTATGGGAGACACACTCCCCAATAATGAGAATAATGTTTGTAATATGCTATACTGCATGGCTCTTGTAAGGGGCATTGCAAGTTCCTCCGTCCTAATTTTTGGAAGCTTTTACTTGGAAGGCATATGCAAAGACTATGAGAGACACACTCCCCAATAATAGGAATAATGTTTTTAAGATGCTGTCCTGTATGGCTCTTGTAAGGGGCATTTAAACCGTCTTGTTAAGCTACTGCGACCTCCACCACTTTTCCGAGGGGCATTAAATCCGTCTTGTTAAGCTACTGTGACCTACACGTCTCTTCAAAGGGGCATTAAAAGCGTCTTCTTAAGCCACTCTGAACTCCATAGCTGTTCCACGGGGCATTGAAATGTTGTTTTTAATTACTTCTAACCTCCACGACTCTTCAAAAGGGCATTGCATTTCCTCCTAATTTTAGTCAGCTTTTGCTTTTCAATGCAAAGGCGAAAACTAAGGGAGACCCACTCCCCAATAATGGGTAGAAGGATTTTAGTACGCTGTAATCCACGTCTGTTTCAAGGGGCATTGCAGTTCCTCATAATTTTTGGAAAGCCTTCCATTCACTGCTTAGGCCAAGAGTGTACAGGAGACCCAGTTGCTATAAATGGAAAAAATGGTTTAGTTAAGGCCCTCTGACCTCCATGTCATTTCCAAGGGGCTTTGGAGTGCCTCAAAATTTTTGGTAGGCATTGCACTCACTGTATGCCCTATAACTGTGTAGCCGAACCACTCCTTCTGTTGCAGAAACATATCCTACAAGACATATGTGGTTGACTGGCCTGATATTTATGTGAATGGTCCCTGTTCCTCCTGCTCTTTCTCCTTTGCCACTACCTCATCATTTATCACCTGAAGCTTTGTTTTAACGGGAGTCGTAGAACTGGGATAGTAGCAGGAAAACAGTCAGCAATCCTCGGCCGAGGTAGGATATGCGCCAAAACACTGACCACCTCAGGCCTAGCCGCTACTACATACATGCGCTTGCATTCCAAAAAAACAAAGCAGATGCTAACTTCTATCATCATGATCATGCTCTTCACCTTGGAATTCTCAACTCCCCTGATGGAGAAGTCAGGGCCCACCGAAGGAGTCTGGTTCTCTGGTGTGCTCGTCCAATGCTTCCCTAAAGCAGGCCGGGCTAAGAAAAGTGTGTGGGGAAGTTGACAGGAGAAATAGGGATGGTTGGGGAAAGTTTATGGACACCTGGCTGCCCCCAGGCGGCTGGGGAACATTTGCGGACACCCGGCCGCGGGGCGGCTGGGGAACGTGTGTGGACACCCGGCCGCGGGGCGACTGTGGACCGAGTGTGGACACCCGGCCTCCGGGCGGCTGGGGGCTGAGTATGGATACCAGGCCGCCAACGCAGCCATGACGTGGTGGCCAGATTCCGCCTCCACATGCCTAAAAGGCCCAATTTCAAGTGCAAGCAAGCAAGCAGCATGGTATTGCAGCCCTGGGGGTGGGTGGGAGGCAGGCTGCATACTTGCGCTTGCATTGCAAGGAATGGGAGAGGTACAATTGAACACTGCCCTGGGACAAGGACTTGAACGGGGATAGTTGCAAGTCTGCAAGGACAGGTGCAGGGTGGGAGGCATCTTCGCATGTACCATGAACAGGGGTTTGGCATGCACACACTACAGCGGTATAGGCTGTCCTTCCCACTAAATGCACTGGGGAGGGCACAGGTAATGTTTTGGTATGCGCGCTTAATCTTATGTATAAGGCACACCGGGACAAATAGGGGTGGCTGGGGACTGAGTATGGATACCTCGCTGCCGAAGCAGCTATGAGGTAGTGGCCAGCTACGGTCTCCCCCAAACTAAATGGCCCCATTTCAAGTGCAAGCTAGCAGTATGGCATTGCTGCCTGGGGGTGGGTGGGTGTCAGGCTGCACACTTACGCTTGCATTCCAAGAAAACAAAGCAGATGCTAACTTCTATCATCATCATCATGGTCCTCACCTTGGCACTCTCAACTCCCCTGATGGAGAAGCCAGGGCCCACCGGAGGAGTCTGGTTCTCTGGTGGGCTCATCCAATGCTGCCCTAAAGTAGGCCGGGCTAAGAAAAATGTGTGGGGGGAAGTCGACTGGAGAAATAGGGGCAGCTGGGGACCGTTTATGGACACGTGGCTGCCCCCAGGCGGCTGGGGACCGTGTGTGGACACCCGGCCGCGGGGCGGCTTGGGAACGAGTATGGACACCCGGCCGCCCCCTGGCGGCTGGGAACCGAGTGTGGACACCTGGCTGCGGGGTGGCTGGGGACCGAGTATGGATATTAGGCCGCCAAGGCAGTCATGACGTGGTGGCCAGATTCCGCCTCCACATGCCTAAAAGGCCCAATTTCAAGTGCAAGCAAGCAGTATGGTATTGCAGCCTGGGGGTGCGTGGGTGGCAGGCTGCATATTTGCGCTTGCATTGCAGGGAATGGGAGAGGTACAATTGAACACTGCCCTGGGACAAGAACTTGCACGGGGATAGTTGCAAGTCTGCATCTTCTGATGCGGCAAGGATGACTACTGATGGGCACACTTTTATTCAGTGACCTGGGTGTCAGAGATGCTTCCAGGGGTTTTCCCCATGCTGTTCCCATGTCTTTTCAGCACTGTATGCATGTGTCACACAGCACATGGCCAGATAAGGTTGTAAAATGTTAAAATGACATTTCCCGGTGAATGCATTTGTCACGATTGAAAGCAATACAAAAGTGCAAAAACGCATAAAAAATTCTACTTGTGAACATAGCCCAAGGTGTGGAGGAGTATTTTTTTTTGGTTCTTTATTTTACCTTATACACAAGTCTTTACCCTGGAAAGAAACTTCCTTAACATATTTCACAGGAAAGCAGTTTCAGTTTCATTTTTGAACGTTTTATTTTGAGCCCTTAAAAGTGGCTTAATACCTCTGAGCACGTTGTTGACAGCAGTGACCTGGGGGTAAGAAATGTTTCCTGGGGTGATCCCCATGCTGTCCCCATGTCATTTGAGCACTGTCACTATCGTTTTGGGCACTTGTTAGGCTTTTAAAAGACTGCCAGGGGTGCCGCCGCAAAAATGCTCGGGTCTCCCATAGACTAACATTGGTCTCGTTGCTCGGGTCGAGCACCCGAGTATCACGGCGAGCTCGGCACGATCTTCGAGCATTCGAGCATTTTAGTGCTCGCTCAACACTATATACTACCGTTCAAAAGTTTGGAGTCATTTAGAAATTTCATTATTTTTGAAAGAAAAGCACATTTTTTTTCAATGAAGCTAATATTAGCTCTATACATTGTTAATGTGGTAAATGACTATTCTAGCTGCAAACGTCTTGTTTTTATTGCAATATCTACATATGTGTATAGAGGCCCATTTCCAACAACCACCACTCCAGTGTTTTAATGGTACATTGTGTTTGCTAACTGTGTAAGACTAATGGATGTTTAGAAAACCCTAGAAAACACTTGCACAAGTATGCTAGCCCAGCTGAAAACGGTTTGGCTGATTTGAGAAGCTATAAAATTGACCTTCCTTTGAGCTAGTTGAGAATCTGGAACATTACATTTGTTTGCTCTATGAAACTCTCAAAATGGCCAGAAAAAGAGAACTTTCATGTGAAACTCGACAGTTTATTCTTGTTCTTAGAAATGAAGGCTATTCCATGCGAGAATTTGCCAAGAAACTGAAGATTTCCTACAACGGTGTGTACTGCTCCATTCAGAGGAGAGCACAAACAGGCTCTAAACAGAGTAGAAAGAGAAGTGGGAGGCCCTGCTGCTCAACTAAGCAACAAGACAAGTACATTAGAGTCTCTAGTTTGAGAAATCAACAACTCACAGCTCCTCAACTCGCAGCTTCATTGAATAGTACGTGCAAAACGCCAGTGTCAACATCTACAGTGAAGAGGCTACTCCGGGATGCTGGTCTTCAGGGCAAAGTGGCAAAGAAAAAGCCATATCTGAGAGTGGCTAATAAAAGAAAAAGATTAATATGAGCAAAAGACGACAGACATTGGACAGAGGAAGATTGTAAAAAAGTTTTATGGACAGACGAATCAAAGTTTGAGGTGTTTGGATCACAAAGAAGAACATTTGTGAGACGCAGAACAACTGAAAAGATGCTGGAAGAGTGCCTGACGCCAACTGTCAAACATGGTGGAGGTAATGTGATGGTCTGGGGTTGCTTTGGTGCTGGTAAAGTGGGAGATTTGTACAAGTTAAATAGGATTTTGAATAAGGAAGGCTATCACTCCATTTTGCAACTCCATTCCATACCCTGTGGACAGTGCTTGGTTAGAGCCAATTTCATCCTACAACAGGACAATGACCAAAGCACACCTCCAAATTATGCATGAACTATTTAGGGAAGAAGCAGGTAGCTGGTATTCTATCTGTAATGGAGTGGCCAGCGCAGTCACCAGATCTCAACCCCATTGAGCTGTTGTGGAAGCAGCTTGACCGTATGGCGCGCAAAAAGTGCCCATCAAGCCAATCCAACTTGTGGGAGGGGCTTCAGGAAGCATGGGGTGAAATTTCTCAAGATTACCTCAGCAAATTAACAGCTAGAATGCCAAAGGTCTGCAATGCTGTATTTGCTGCAAAGGGAGCATTCTTTGACGAAAGCAAAGTTTGAAGGAGAAAATTATTCTTTCAAATAAAAATCATTATTTCTAACCTTGTCAATGTCTGGACTATATTTTCTATTCATTTTGCCACTCATTTGATAAATAAAAGTATGAGTTTTCATGGAAAACACAAAATTGCTTGGTGACCCCAAACTTTTGAATGGTAGTGCATATAAATATATATATATATATATATATATATATATATATATATATATATATAAAGCCTAAACACAAGCAAATCACCTAAGTGAAATGCAATCTCCAAGAACAAAAGACAAAAACCAAACCAAAATCTATTAGGTATCAGAAAGTAGAGCCAAATAGTAATAAAGTAATAAACTAATAAAAGGAAGTATAGATAGACACCCAAGACACATTGGAGAAATAGTATGAAATATAATAATTTTATTCACAAAAATACATAATAATATACGACATATAGCATGAAAGGTTTACGGAGAGAAGACAGCTAAAACACAAGGAATAGCAGGGTATATAATCCCAAAGTGACACAGCAGAGTTGTGTGCATAACCCCCGATAGATAGAGCTCCTACACACGTAATAATGTAGTAATAGACATCATAATAGTCAAGGCAGGATACTACCAAGATCCATCACATGATAAGTGATGTTAAGATAATAATTATAAGAGTGCAAACATTAGATAAGTATAACAGCATAAAGTGCCAAAAATAGAGCACGTAAAACAATAGCTATAAGCTTTAGTTGGACAGCTGATAAGAGCGTAGTACCCTGCTGACAGATAATAGTATCAGTCTCTCAGATAAAAGTGGATAATCGCTAGCACATAATAGTGATAAGCTAGATACCTCAGGTAATCAAAAAGTATCTCAATCTGGGGATTAAATATAGCTACCTTGAGTCATTTTGTAGAGAGCAAGGGTGCTCGTGATGACAGTCTGCCTGAACGCCTCGACGCGCGTTTCGCCTCAGCCTCATCAGGAGGCGGGGTTATCTTAAAAGGTGGGTCCTATTTAAGTAAATGGGATGTATCTGACCGCCAATTGGAGCGCTGCCTCCCACGATGCCGCACCCCCAGGGATGACGCGGCCCGGCATGCAGCCCGCACGACGAGGGGGAGGAACACCGTCATCACCCCCGTCGCCCGGACAACGACGCACGGGCCACAACGCCGCCGGGGCGCCGCAGCGCGTGAGAGAAAGCGCATCCATGCAGGGACAGAGAAGGAAGGACAATACACTGACAAGGAATTGCTATGCTACTAAATGGCATTGCTGCAGACGGGGGGTGGCCAGTCCCCCACCGTCAGCGAGGACAGGTCAGGGTGAGTAGGAAATAATAACCTGTTCCAACCTAAATAGTCAGAGTCATTGCTACATTGTCCCACAGGTTTAGATGCTAGTCTTCTAAGATGTAATTTAGATAGTATCCCCAAAAAAGATCACTACAAAACTAAATAAACATGGAATGCTAGTGATATAAACTGAAATAAAAATAATAATGAAAAATAATTAATAAGTGATCAGTCATATTACATCAAGTATACAAAGAAATATTCCATATATGTATATTAATAAAAATACAAAACCAGTAAATAAATAGATAAATACACTAATAAAGATCTTGATTGTAGATCGAGTTGATGAGGGACAAGATATATGTAACATCTAGACTATTGCTTGACGGGGCATCAGGGCTTTATATCGGGGAGAACAATGACAGTAAGGTGGAAGTCAGTAGATAGCAGGATGCTAAGAATGTCAAAAAGCATAAAATTAGTAATAAATACAAAAGCACACATGGAGATAAAAAACATAAAGGAACCCAGCAGTAAAATAGCGCAATAGAGGAATATACTTTACAAAAAAGACTTGAAGCTAACAAACTCATTAAGACCAGAGGGCATAACCGCATCCAATGTAATAATCCAACGTGTCTCCTTTTTGAGCAATTTTTGCTTAATGTTACCTCCCCTTATACCCATATACACTCTGTCAATGCCCCGGACCGAAAGTCCTTTAGGGTTGCAACCATGGGTCTCAAAAAAGTGCCTGGGGATGGTTTTAAGTAACTGAGGATCTGGGCAGGTAGTGGCATTTTTTATGTCCCTAATGTGTTCCTGAATATGTGTTTTGAGCGGTCTCGTGGTCATGCCTATATAGACAAGATCACAGGGACATCTAATGTGATAAATGACCGCTTCCGTTTCGCATGTAATATGGTGCACAATTTTGAAATTTTTGTTTTTACTGGAGTCAGAAAATTCACCCGTTTTAGCAATGTATTTACAGATAGAACACCTACCACAGGGAAAACAGCCCCATGGTGGACCCTTACTGCCAAAAAGGAATGAGTTTCTTGAAGGAACGTAATGGCTTCTGGAGACCATGTCTCCCAGGGTCTTGGCTCTACGCAATATAATCAATAGTTGTTTAGTTAGTTGACCGCGTAATATATATATTGTATATATAAATATATATATACTAGCTATTGAACCCGTTCTACGCCCGAGTGGCGAGTATTTTTATTGGTATATGGTCTTCCATGCTGGTATGTACTGCCCCCCTCCTGGTATTTGTGCTGCCCCCATCCTGTCCTGGTATGCATGGCGCCCCTCATCCTGGTATGCATGGCACCACTCACTCCTATCCTGGTATGCATGGCACCCCTCACCCCCAATCCTGGTATGCATGGCACCCCTCACCCCCAATCCTGGTATGCGTGGCACCCCTCACCCCCAATCCTGGTATGCGTGGCACCCCTCACTCTCAATCCTGGTATGCATGGCACCCCCAAACCTGGAAGGCATTGCACCCCTCATCCCCAATCCTGGTATACGTGGCACCCCTTATCCTCAATCTTGGTATGTGTGGTACTCCTCATCCCTATCCTAGTATGCATGGTACCCCATCCCTCATCCCTATCCTGGTATGTATGGTATCCCTCATCCTGGTATTCATGGGCCCCTCTGTTAAGGGAAGCGGTTGCAGACAACTTTATTTAAAGGAATGCAACCGACCTGGGGTCCGCGATGCAGCCTAGAGGACTGCTGCCGAACACTTTCCGGGTGGAAAGGCAAACGACAACTAAATGATAAACCCTTCCGTGTTAACTTCACACCGGACAGGGTATAGCGGTACGCTCTATCTCCGTTTACAGCACGGAGGAGAGAGCGACCGACGACGCACCTAACAATTATCTTAGCACTTCGAGTTAACGCACACGGAAGGGTAAGACGGTTCGCACAATCTCCAAGAACCGCAGGGAGACATGCGACCGTGGGAACAGCAGTAGCCCTGTCTTTGATACAGGCGCAACGCTATGGGGATTGGCGCTAAAGCGGTTCACACCATCTCCAAGAACCGCAGGGAGACGTGTGACCGGACTATGAGCAGTAGCCCTGTCTACGGTACAGGCGCTACGCTATAGGAGACGGCGCTAGCTTGCGGGTGTGATTCCCGCCGGGTATTCGAGCACTCAGCCGGTGTGCTACCCGACTGAGCAAACCCGCTATAATAGCTCACAGGCGGCTCGGGGTGTAAGGCGAACCCCCTAATTAGAGCCAGTCAGCGAGGCAAAGCTACCTGCCTACTTTTTCTACCTGCCTAGCTAAAGCTATGGCTCTTCGAGGAGCCCAGAGTAAGCGTGCACACCACAAACTGCTAGCTCAAATGATCTGAGCGCGCCGCCATGTTTGTGGGCGGGCCTTTTAAAGATTAAGCCCTGCCCCACTGTTGCACCATTGGTGACGACACCCGTGACCAATCAGGCGGTGCCAGGTCACCGGGTCAGGTGGGTGCCAACCCACCAATCATGATCCGCCAGGTCACGGACATGCTCAGTGCGGCAAATCCTGGACTTAGATTCCACAAGCCCTGTCTCCCTCTGCAACCCAGGCTTAACATTGCTAGACACAACTACCTGAGAGACAAACAGTGCTCGCGGACCAACTAGGCGTTGGGGCTGATGGCGATGCTGAGCAGCATCAGCTCTGGCTGAACTAAAATGGGAGACAACAGAAAGTCCTGGACCCATTTCGAATCCAGCACCAGACCGACACCTAAAATCATCTCCCCCTTTAACATCCCCCTCCACTTGACTCTCATTTTCCTCCATGAGCCGGGGGGCAAGGATGTGGTCCAACGGGTCACAGAGAGGACCCACGATACAGTGACCCCTCCGGTGTACAGGGTGCCCTCTTTTAGGACGGGAAGCAGTGACAACTGGTTCTCTATGCGTATAATCCTTCACGGTTGACAGGGAGGAAGGACACGCCGGTCTCTGGTGAAAAGATTTGTCTCTCGCACAGACGGAACATGCAAGAACAAAGTCCTTGACGTCCTGGCGCCACGGGGCCACCAATAGGACCGTAGGAGGGACTTAGTGGTACGTTTGACCCCCAAGTGAGCTCCAGTCTTAGGGATATGAGCCCAGGAGAGCACCATACTCCGTAGATTAGGGGAAACAAACGTCCTCCCTGACGGAACCGGGTTGGAGGACACTGCAGCCATCTTCCCTTTCTGAGAATTCTTTGCGACATAATCAGACAAGGACCGGGTCCTGGAAACAGACAAGGAATCTGTACCGGATGTCGCAATGATAGAAGAATCAGAGACTACCCTCCGGGTGACTTTGCCCAAAAACACTGAGAAGCACAATTCCCACTCCAGGAAGAAATTCTCCCTGACCTCCAGTCAATGTGTGGAGAATGACAACGTAACCAGGGGAGACCGAACAACACCTCGTCTAACCCACCGGGAATAATAAGAAAAGAGATAACCTCCCGGTGGCCCTGAGGAAATGACATGGTGAGAGGGATCGACCGGTGGGTGATTTGCACATCCAGGAGTGAACCATTGGCAACAGTAATGTTTATTGGACTAGAAAGTGGCTCAGTAGAGATGGCATGTCTATGGGCAAATGTAGATGATAAAAAATTGCCCTCAGCACCAGAGTCCACCCACTCCTTGGCAGTAACTGCAGATTCACCGAAGGACAAGATCACCTTATATGAAAGCTTGGAGGAAGAGGACCCAGAATTTAATGTACCCCCACCTACGGTGGTAAGACTTACTCATTTTACCGGCTGCTTGGAACCCTTATTTACAGGGTGCTCCAAGGGATGTGCAGGACAGGAACGAGAGGGACTAGACTCAGTCCGGGATACATCCATAGCCTCATGCTCCGGGTCGGAGGTCTTGGGTTTGGGTCTAAAGACGCCTGGTGCCAGCAGGTACTGGGGACTGCCAACCTCTAGCTCTAACCTGTGTTCTGCATGACGTAAGTCTATACGGTCAGCGAGAGATATTAACTCCTCCAGGGAGGTTGGAATCTCTCTGGTAGATAAAGCATCTTTAATATGCCCAGCCAGACCCTTCCAGAACACCGGGATAAGCGACCGCTCAGACCAATCCAGTTCAGCCGCCAGGGTTCTGAACTGGACGGCATAGTGACTGGCGGCGGCCGAACCTTGGACAAACGCAAGGAACTTAAGAGCCGTATCATGCGTGACCTGAGGGCCCAGGAAAACACCTTTTAGGGTCTTAAGGAAGAGACCTGCATTTACTACCACCGGGTCGTTCCGCTCCCATAGAGGAGTAGCCCACTCCAGAGCCCTGTGAGACAGCAATGAGATGATATATCCCACTTTGGCTCTTTCGGAGGGGAACCGTGCCTCCATCATCTCCAAGTGAATGGAGCATACATTTATAAAACCCATACAGAGTTTACTATCCCCAGAAAATTTTTCTGGGAGAGCAAACCGAGGTAATGGGGCACTTGCAGTGGTGGCAGCCGAGTTTATCATGTTAGCTGCTAAAGAAGCCGCCTGGGTAGCTATTGCAATGGTATCAGCAACCGGGACCACCTGTTCCAGAGATCTGAGTCTGGTGTCCAGTTGCTGTATATAACGCTCAGCTGCTGGTTGCCGGCCATGTTCGGCAAGACCCTGGCGCTCAGATAATGTTAAGGGGAGCGGTTGCAGACAACTTTATTTAATGGAACGCAACCGACCCCGGGGTCCGCAATGCAGCCTAGAGGACTGCTGCCGAACACTTTCCGGGTGGAAAGGCAAACGACAACTAAATTATAAACCCTTCCATGTTAACTTCACACCGGACAGGGTATAGCGGTACGCTCTATCTCCGTTTACCGCACGGAGGAGAGAGCAACCGGCGACGCACCTAACAATTATCTTAGCCCTTCGAGTTAACGCACACGGAAAGGTAAGACGGTTCGCACAATCTCCAAGAACCGCAGGGAGACGTGCGACCGTGGGAACAGCAGTAGCCCAGTCTTTGATACAGGTGCTACGCTATGGGGATTGGTGCTAATGCGGTTCACACAATCTCCAAGAACCGCAGGGAGATGTGTGACCGGATTATGAGCAGTAGCCCTGTCTATGGTACAGGCGCTACGCTATAGGAGACGGCGCTAGCGTGCGGGTGTGATTCCCGCCGGGTATTCGAGCACTCAGCCGGCGTGCTACCGGACTGATCAAACCCGCTCTAATAGCTCACAGGCAGCTCGGGGTGTAAGGCGAACCCCCTAGTTAGAGCCAGTCAGCGAGGCGAAGATACCTGCCTACTTTTTCTACCTGCCTAGCTAAAGCTATGGCTCTTCAAGGAGCCCAGAGAAAACGTGCACACCACAAACAGCTAGCTCAAATGATCTGAGCGTGCCGCCATGTTTGTGGGCGGGCTTTTTAAAGATTAAGCCCTGCCCCTCTGTCGCACCATTGGTGACGACACCCGTGACCAATCAGGCGGTGCCAGGTCACCGGGTCAGGTGGGTGCCAACCCACCAATCATGATCCCTCAGGTCACGGACATGCTCAGTGCGGCAAATCCTGGACTTAGATTCCGCAAGCCCTGTCTCCCTCTGCAACCCAGGCTTAACATTGCTAGGCACAACTAACTAAGAGACAAAGAGTGCTCGCGGTCCAGCTAGGCGTTGGGGCTGATGGTGATGCTGAGCAGCATCAGCCCTGGCTGAACTGAAATGGGAGACCACTGAAGGTCCTGGACCCATTTCAAATCCAGCACCAAACTAACACCCTCACCCCCAATCCTGGTATGCATAGCACTCCTCATCCCTATCCTGGTATACATGGTACCCTGCATTCCTATCCTGCTATGTGTGGCCCCCTCATCCCTTTCACACATACAGAAAAATAAACATATACTCACCTTTCTTCCCTGTGCTCCAGCACTGCTGCAATCCTGTTCTGGGGGAGGAGTGTGGCACCAGAGTATGCGTGTGCTGTCTGGTGCTATTTGTCTGAAGACACACTGGAAATGTGTCTTTGGTAAAATGGCACCAGATAGCACTATGCACATGTGCTGGTCTGATGCCTCACTCCTGCCCCGGTCTCCAGTGAAGAGAGGCACTGCAGCAACACTGCTCCCGGTCAGGTATGTATGTATGGTGCTGGAGATCACGGTATGCGTTCAGTGTCTATGCATACTGTGATCTCTGGTGCCATACACTCCTCTTACATATAACGGCTGGATTTGGTCTTCTGTCTGGAGCCAGACTGCGCGTCATGCATGTGCAGTCTTTAAAGGCTTCAGACCTTCTCATTTAAAGATTTTTCATGACTATGAAAATTGTACATTCACACTGAAGGCATCAAAACTATGAATTAACACATGTGGAATTATATACTTAACAAAAAAGTGTGAAACAACTGAAAATATGTCTTATATTCTAGGTTCTTCAAAGTAGCCATCTTTTGCTTTGATGACTGCTTTGCACACTCTTGGCATTCTCTTGATGAGCTTCAAGTGGTAGTCACCAGAAATGGTCTTCCAACAATCTTGAAGGAGTTCCCAGAGATGCTTAGCACTTGTTGGCCCTTTTGCCTTCACTCTGCGGTCCAGCTCACCCCAAACCATTTCGATTGGGTTCAGGTCTGGTGACTGTGGAGGCCAGGTCATCTGGCGTAGCACCCCATCACTCTCCTTCTTGGTCAAATAACCCTTACACAGCCTGGAGGTGTGTTTGGGGTCATTGTCCTGTTGAAAAATAACATGAAGACTCATGGCTTTAGTAGCTCAAAAGGGTGCTTCTACTCAATACTGAGCAAAGGACCTAAATACTTATGACCATCTGATATTTCAGTTTTTCTTTTTTAATAAATTTGCAAAAATTTCTACATTTCTGTTTTTTCAGTTAAGATGGGGAACAGAGTGTACTTTAATGAGAAAAAAAGAGAACTTTTTAGAATTTACCAAATGGCTGCAATGAAACAAACAGTGAAAATTTTATAGGGGTCTGAATACTTTCCGCTCCCACTGTATATACGAGATGTTGTGGCATACCTATGTGACACCCCAGGGGTCTGGTTGCCACAGTAATAGAGATATTATGTCTGAGAGCAAGTGGGAGGTTTCTCTGGTCAGGAGCCCTAAGCATGCAACACGGCCCACCCAGACCTGGGAGGGGAGGAATCTGCCCTTATAAACTGGGTCTGGGGCGGGATTAGGTTAGACAGAGCCTGCAGAACAAGCAGAGCAGGCAGAGCCTAGAGTGAAGCTGCAGACAGAGGAATAGATACATCAGGAGCTCTGTAGGAGCAGAGGCAGAAGGCCAGGGGCTGTGAGCAGAGATATAGCTCGTCCAGGCTGAAGTTACTAAAACCGGACACAGGAGTCCGAGGCTGTGGGGACTGATATATACCCAGCAGCAGAAACCAGCCGGCAGGGGATTCCAGGTCCTCTGGCCTTAGAAGCCCGGAGGCTCAGTCACAAAGAAGGGACCAGCGCCGCCATCCAGGAGTGGAGGCTAACAGAAGGCCCCAAGTCACCAGCCATACGGGTGAGCACCACACAGTATACTCAGGGACGTGGGCTACTTGTAACCGCTGACAGCAAGGTAGCCAGGAAGAGTGCAGATAAACGAGGAGGCCTACAACTCCACCTGGCCAGGGGAACTCCTGCTTGCTCGCAGACTGACCAGGCCCCTTATACTAGCCAGTACTCCCGGGAGGGTCTGCCTTGTACCATCAGTAAAGACCCTGAACTGCACCTCACGTCTCTGTGATTCCTTGCCGCACCAGCACCATTAGCACTGGGACCCTCACACCATCACTCCCATCATCTCTCACATTAGCTGCCCTGAAGCAATACTTCTCCCATGGGGAGTTATCCCATACTCGGCTGCGCAAACAACATCAGCCTCAGCGGTCGGCAGCGCAACGGCGGTCCCCACTGACCGCAATCCACGGGTGGCGTAGTCGGACATTTGCTATACATTAAGACTGCCACTGGTTTGACCACCCTGGGCACGGACCGGGTCACCGCCACATGGAGACTACAACCCCCAGCGATCCGGCTCTGGGTATCCCCCTGCACAGCACAGGCCCAGGGGGCGCGTCAACTTTAGCGTAGTCGGCAGGATTTCGTGCCCGCAACCACCGGGTACTGCGTGACTGAAAAAGAGACTTTTTTTTACTTACCTGTGGTGAAGTTTCCCGCCATCCGGAGCCGATTCCCGCCATCAGACGCCATCTTGGACCGTTTCCCGCCGTCTTCTGCCTTCTTCCCGCCATCCGCAGCTGCTTCCCGCCTTTGGACGCCATCTTCGGGACGCCGCACGGGAAGAAGAGGGGCGTGGACGCCGAAAGCGCGCGAGATCCGAGGCTCCACCCCACGCTCCGCCCCACGCTCTGACGCTGCGCAAGGTTCTGGAAGGGAGGAAGAGCGACGCTGACGTCATCGGAGCGTGACGTCAGGTCCTCAACCCTGACGATCGACTGCGGAGCCGCGGCCTATGGAAGAAGAGCATCGCAAGGTAGGCCACGGTCCACTAGGGGGGAAGAGGATGCCGAATACCGAGGGGAGCTCCACTGCCACAGCCACCGCCAGCGCAACCGCTGCAGCAGTCATGCCATTCACCATGCCCTATATCCTGGGGGCAACCTGGCTACCCCAGTACTCAGGGGAGTCACATACTCTAAATGACTTTAGAGAAAGACTGGATAGCCTCTTCCAGGTGTACCCCCTCACAGAAGAGCAAAAAGTGGGCATCCTGGTGGCCCAATTAATCGGGGCAGCCCAAAGGGAGGTAAAGTCCTGGCCACCTGGGAGGAAGAGGACTGTCAGAGAAATACTAGCCCGGCTGAAAGACACATTTGATACCCGCACCTCAGCCGAAATAAAGCTCAGATTTTACGGGTGTAAACAGCGGGCACATGAGAGTATAAGAGACTATGCTCTAAACCTACAAGAGGCCCTGAGCGCCATTAAGCAGGCAGACCCTGACAGCGTGGGAAATGAAGATAAGCTGTTGACTGAACAATTTATTGAGGGTCTACTGTGCAATGCCCACCGAACCCAGTTGCGGGCAATGGCCTTACAGGACCCTGACCTGGACTTTGCACAGTTCAAGGACAGAGCCATCCGGGTGCTCCGAGAACCGTCACCAGGTGGCGCTGTGACCCACAGGCGCCCTGCTATCACTTACCACCAGGAGACGGCGCCCTTGTCTGCAGGGCCTGTGGGAGCTGATGCGCAGGCTTTAAACAGTGACCCGGCTACAGACCTGCACCATCAGGTCCAAGAGCTGACTGAGAGCGTTGCCGCGCTAACCAGAACTGTGCAGTCTTTACAGGTCTCTTCTCCAGGAAAGATACAGCTGGCATCCGGACCGGAGGACGTCCTGTGGCGCCGACTGAGGAGGACCCCACCGGCCAGAGGAAGCCCCAGCGACAGATACAACGAGGATGGACGACCCATCTGCCACCGCTGCAATCATCCCGGACATGTGGCAAGGTACTGTCATTTAAACGGGCACAACCTGGGGTAGAGGGCCAACCCCCAGGCATAAGACCATCAGGCCCATCAAACTGGCGTGATAAATACGCAGGGGGATGTCCAATCTTGCCTGTGGTACTGGATGGCATTCCTATGAGTGCCCTACTAGACACTGGGTCACAGGTGACCACCATCCCGTACGTGCTCTTTAAACAGTACTGGAATGACTCGGACATAACCCGCTACCCAGATGACGACCTGAGTATCATCGCCAGCAATGGTCTGCCCGTGCCGCAGGTGGGATTCAAAGAGGTGACCATTAAGATCGGTAAAGTCGAACTGGCGGCACAAGGACTGATTATAGTGGACATAGACCGTCATGAGAGTCACCCTAGAATAACCTTGGGAACTAATGTGATTGAAAATTGTCTTGCAGAGGTGATTCTCATTTTACAGCAGGTTGCCAAGAATGCCAGTTCCGGCCAGCTGCGTGTGCTCCAAAAAGAGATCCGGGCACTGATGAAGCGGCAACAGGTGGAACTATCTGGTGGTGAGATAAGTAGCTTGAGAATGTGTGACCCGTTCCCTATTGCCATGCCCCCAAAAAGTGAGATGATGATTTGGTGCCGGGCAGCTATTGGTCTAAGAGGTAGAGACTACCAAGCAATGGTAGAACCCGTCTACTCAGACAATAGGCCCACCATTTTGACGGCACGGGGGGTGGTCGATGTACGCCATGGGAGGGTGCCCGTTCGCATCATAAATATCGGGGAGAGAGAAGTACACCTGCCCCGGTATGCCACACTAGCCAAATTGTTCACCATCAACCAGAACTCTGTACAGGCCGTGGAACCCTTGCCTCCATCTCAACCAGAGGAAGGTAACGGCTCTAAGAAACCAATGGAGGACTGGTGTCAGCAACTGCATTTGGGTACTGACTCCACTCCCTCACACCAGAAATAGGGAGTCTATCGGGTGGTTCGAGAGTACGAGAGAGTGTTTAGTAAACACCCGCTAGACTTCGGGCGAGTAAAGGGGGTAGAACACCACATCCCCACGGGAGACCATCCTCCCATAAAGGAGAGATACCGACCCGTACCCCCGGTACACTACCAACACGCCAAGGGGATGCTTAGAGACATGATGGAGGCTGGGGTAATCAGGGACAGCTGTAGCCCCTGGGCAGCTCCACTAGTCTTAGTGAAAAAGAAAGACAACACCATGAGAATGTGTGTAGACTACAGGAAGGTCAACCGTATCACACACAAAGATGCGTACCCGTTACCAAGGATAGAAGAGTCCTTAGCTGCATTAAAATCTGCTAACTTCTTCTCTACTTTGGATCTCACTAGCGGGTACTGGCAGGTTCCTGTAGCAGAGGTGGACCGGGAGAAGACCGCATTCACCACCCCGATGGGTCTCAGCGAATTTAACTATGCCGTTCGGGCTCTGCAACGCACCAGTGACCTTCCAACGGTTGATGGAATGCTGTCTGGGACACCGGAACTTCGAGACGGTCCTGTTATACCTGGACGATGTCATCGTCTATTCCAAGACCTACGAGGACCACCTGAAACACCTGGCAGAAGTGTTCGAAGCTCTGGCAAACTACGGCCTAAAGGTGAAACCCTGCAAGTGTCACCTCCTGAAACCAAAGGTGCCATACCTGGGACACGTGGTGAGTGCTGACGGAGTGGCTCCTGACCCTGATAAGATCACCGTGATTAAGGACTGGCCAAGACCCTCCAGTATAAAGGAAGTGCGGCAGTTCCTCGGGTTGGTAGGCTACTACCGAAGATTCATTCCCGGTTTCACCAAAATGGCAGCCCCTATGCAGGACCTCCTGATAGGTCAATCTCGGAAAGCCAAAAACCAGAAGCCGCCCTTTAGGTGGGAAAAGCTGGAAGAGGAGTCCTTCTGCCAGCTGAAGATGGCCCTCACGGGGAATGAAATCCTGGCATATCCAGACTACAGCCAGCCCTTTATCCTCCACACGGACGCAAGCAACATCGGGCTAGGAGCCGTACTGTCCCAGATCCAGCATGGGAAAGAACGGGTAATTGCGTACGCCAGCCGAAAGCTACGGCCCACGGAGAGGAACCCTGAGAATTATAGCTCATTCAAGCTGGAGTTCCTGGCAGTAGTGTGGGCAGTGACCGAACGTTTCAAGCATTACCTCGCCTCCTCCAAATTCACCGTGTACACTGATAACAACCCGTTGACACACCTGGACACTGCAAGGCTCGGTGCCCTGGAACAGAGATGGATGGCCCGCCTGTCCAACTTTGAATTCACCATCAAATACCGGGCAGGATGCTCAAATGCCAACGCGGATGCCCTGTCTAGAATGCTGAACTTACCGGACGTAGGGGAAGATCCAGAAGATCTGGAAGAAGTTGAGCTCCTTGCGTTCCACTGTCATGGGATTACCCTGTATTCCCACCGTGTGAAGGACAGGCGCTCCATGACGTTCAATCCCTTGCCCCACTACAACTGGGCGGAGATGCAAGACAGTGATCCCGCAGTCCATTTGGTGAAGGAAATGCTGACCCAGGCCGATGCCCGTTTTGACCCAGATGCTCCGGAGGAGACCAAGCAACTGTGGAAGGAGAAAAGTAAGCTGTTCCTCTACAGGGAGAAACTGTGCCGGAGAATGGTTAACTCTCGAACACATGAGTTGACCTGGCAGGTAGTGGTCCCTAGACGAGATGCGGCTATGGTTCTGGAGGCATACCACAACGGAACAGGGCATTTTGGATGGAAGAAGCTGGAGTTCTTGTTGCGTGAACGGTTCTACTGGGTAGGCATGAGAGGAGCCATCGAGAGGTGGTGCAGAGACTGTGGCCCGTACCACCTGAGAAGAAAAGACCGAGCCAGCCAGAAGACTCCCCTGCAGCCCATCATCACCAGACAGCCACTGGAACTGGTAGCCCTGGACCATGTAAAACTGGCTCCAAGCAGATCTGGGTATGTCTACGCCCTCACAATCGTAGATCATTACTCCCGGTTCCTGGTGGTGGTCCCGGTCAAGGACTTAACGGCTCAAACAGCAGCTAGAGCCTTCCAGCAGCACTTCTGCCGTCCACATGGGTACCCGGACCAAGTGTTGACAGACCAAGGACCAGCCTTCGAAGCTTAGGTCTTCCAGGAGTTCTGCAACCTGTATGGCTGCAAGAAGATAAGAACAACGCCCTATCACCCTCAAACCAATGGACTCTGCGAGAAGATGAACCAGGTGGTGATAGATCTGCTAAAAACATTGCCCCTGGAAGAACGCAGTCTGTGGCCTGAGAAACTGCCCGATCTGGTGGACCTGTATAACCACATCCCTGTAGGTTCCACCAACTGTACCCCGGCTTACCTAATGAGAGCAAGACCTGGTAAGCTGCCTATTGACCTGGATATGGGAGTCCTGACCCCTGAGGACACCTCGCCAGAGGCAGACTGGGATACAGAACGGCAGCAGCAGTATCGGAAAGTACAGGAGAGCGTCGAGCGAAGTCTGTCTCAAGCTAGAGAAAAGCAAGAGAAGGCTTATAACCAGTATGCTCCCGCTGTTCCCCTGGTACCTGGAGAGCAGGTCTTGAAGAGGAAGAGGCGGCTCCACAAGTTGGACGACCAGTGGGAGAAGGACCCGTACACCGTACTGCCATCAAGCCATGAGAACCCAAAAATCTGCGTAATCAGTAAGGATGGAGGAGAAACCACAGCCATTGTCTCCAGAGACCACCTGAAGAAGTGTCCCGAGCAGCTGCAAAGCACTGAAGAAGATCATGGAAACCCTCAACCCGCAGAGGAAAGGGAAGAAATGATCAGTACCGTACTCGGAGACTTCCCCCGGTCTTGGACACAAGTAAACTGCGCTGTCGTGGTACCCGTCCTCACCTTTCTCCAGCCAGCCCCGCAAGTGCCTACAGAGGAACCGGTAGAGCTGGAAGAGCAGCCGGCCCAAGAGGCAGAAGAGTCCACACCAGCAGTACAGGAGGATCAACCCTCTGCTAGTAGTGAGCCTGCCGTGCCCCTAGTGAGCCAAAGAGTGCGCAGACAGCTGCCCAGCTTACCCATAACACCTCCTACACCCTGTAGTGCAGGACCAGTTAGTGAGCTCCGTACGTCCACTAGAGTCACTAGAGGTCAGATGCCCGCTCGCTGGAGAATCTAAACTAATGCACTGTGAATTTAACTGTTAACTGTTTATGGTTTATGTTTGTTGCCTGTTATTAATTATGTTTCTCAGTTACCCTGCAGATTTTTATGGACTAACAGGTTATGGACGCTGGATAACCGGAACAGTTTTGTAGATAGTTGCACCTTGGTGCCTCTTGCAAAGATGGCCGCAGAAGAGAAAAACCTGTCTGGCGTGGCCTCCTTGCGGCCCAAAGTAGTTAGTCTACCCTTGCAGCCACGCCCAAGGCCAACGCAAGGGGTTTGCTTTGGACAGGTCCCCTATTTCGCTTAAAGTTTCACCTTGGGTGACATGGACACCCTCTTGTTTCAAAAACTTCACCTTGGGTGATATGGACACCCGGTTGCGGACACGCCGTGACCTTTAAAGAACTACAGCTTCTTGTAAATATGTTATCGTATTATTGTTTATACCCTGTTATTATGTTTTAAAAATGTGTTTAGTCCCGGAGTACTAAAATTTACTAGGGGGGAATGTGACACCCCAGGGGTCTGGTTGCCACAGTAATAGAGATATTATGTCTGAGAACAAGTGGGAGGTTTCTCTGGTCAGGAGCCCTAAGCATGCAACACGGCCCACCCAGACCTGGGAGGGGAGGAATCTGCCCTTATAAACTGGGTCTGGGGCGGGATTAGGTTAGACAGAGCCTGCAGAACAAGCAGAGCAGGCAGAGCCTAGAGTGAAGCTGCAGACACAGGAAAAGATACATCAGGAGCTCTGTAGGAGCAGAGGCAGAAGGCCAGGGGCTGTGAGCAGAGATATAGCTCGCCCTGGCTGAAGTTACTAAAACCGGACACAGGAGTCCGAGGCTGTGGGGACTGATATATACCCAGCAGCAGAAACCAGCCGACAGGGGATTCCAGGTCCTCTGGCCATAGAAGCCCGGAGGCTCAGTCACAAAGAAGGGACCAGCGCCGCCATCCAGGAGCGGAGGCTAACAGAAGGCCCCAAGTCACCAGCCATACGGGTGAGCACCACATGGTATACTCAGGGACGTGGGCTACTTGTAACCGCTGACAGCAAGGTAGCCAGGAAGAGTGCAGATAAACGGGGAGGCCTACAACTCCACCTGGCCAAGGGAACTCCTGCTTGCTCGCAGACTGACCAGGCCCCTTATACTAGCCAGTACTCCCGGGAGGGTCTGCCTTGTACCATCAGTAAAGACCCTGAACTGCACCTCACGCCTCTGTGATTCCTTGCCGCACCAGCACCATTAGCACTGGGACCCTCACACCATCACTCCCATCATCTCTCACATTAGCTGCCCTGAGGCAATACATCTCCCGTGGGGAGTTATCCCATACTCGGCTGCGCAAACAACATCAGCCTCAGCGGTCGGCAGCGCAGCGGCGGTCCCCACTGACCGCAATCCACGGGTGGCGCAGTCGGACATTTGCTATACATTAAGACTGCCACTGGTTTGACCACCCTGGGCACGGACCGGGTCACCGCCACACGGAGACTACAACCCCCAGCGATCCGGCTCCGGGTATCCCCCTGCACAGCACAGGCCCAGGGGGCGCGTCACCTACACTAGCTAATAAACAAGCAAATCTCTCCCTAGCTCAGCAGCATCTCTCCCTACCCTGCCTGTTTCCTGGGTAGACTGTGATGAGCATGGCGGCGCCAGGTCTTATATAGACCTTATGATGCTATGATGCTACTGCATTACAGTGTGTGGCAGGCAATCCCTGCATATTCATTGGCTCTCTAAAGAGCACTAAGCATGCAGGAAGGGGACCCGAGATCCAGCCTGAGCAGCCAGGAAATACTGCAGAGCGCCGAGCATCTCGAGCAGTGAGATGCTCGCGTGAGTACCGAGCAGTGTCGAGCATGCTTGCTCATCACTAGTTAAGAGGTTATTGTTATTGAGAAACTCCATAATAGCAACTCTTAAAACATTATCAAAGATTTTGAATCAAATTGAGGTTAAACTAAACGCCATATACATTTTTAATACTGGCATCATGTTTACTATTTGAAAGTCCTCTGTAACAGACCCTAATATTATGGTATTATTATTAAAAATAATGGTCTGTCTACTATCACAATACATAATTCCTGTAGTTTTTTGGGTTGTATGCCATCCTGGAGAATTTACTATTTTAGTGTTTTTGAAGCGGCGTCACATTTCTTTCCGGGTAAACATTTATTAGAGAATTTATAGTATTCCTGATCTTGTACTATATCATTAGATTTTTCTGTGTAAATACTGTAGAAAATAAGGTGTTTAATGAATTGGACTTTTCCTTATCTTCTTCCACCATTTAACCAAGATTATTTTTGAGGGGCTAACACTATTATTTTTAGTGTTTTTTTCGTTATTAAAAAATACTTTGGGATTATTTTACTTTCTTTGGCAATTAGCATTTTAGTCTCAAGCCTCTACCTTGACTTGTTTTATTGCACACTTTATTTTTCTCATTACAGTTTTTCATTGCCTCATCACCTGTCATCTAGCTTAACTTCTCTAAATGTTTTCTATTAGTCATTTATGGTGCCTCTTGCAGGTTTATTTTGCCATGCACCAGACAATTTAGGATATTTAAGAAACTGTCCTATTTGCTTTGAATACTTTTATTTATTGTTTATTGCCATGGATTGATACAATGTCTTCAAAAATAAAGAACATGCAATGCTCCTGAGGAAAATTAAATATGCAAATATCCTCTTCAGTGAGGAAGAGGACTAGAACTCTAGCACCACCTATTGGGGATTGCAGTGACGTCAAGAACAGAAATAGGTTACCATGATGTGCACAGAAGGAGAACACAGTAACACACTAAAGTCTAGGATAATAATCTGAAGACACAGGTGTGTGTCCTAATTGGTATGAAAAGGCCTAGGGAAATTATGTCACATGCAAAGCCTAATGTGGAATAAAACAGAGGCAAGCAACCGAGGCGAAGGTAGCAGAGCCCGAACCCGGGACAGGTATGTAACAGTGCCTGTCCCTCACTTTAAAACAGAGCCATAGAAGGAGTCTTTGTTGGATACAATGACAACTACAAAGGGTACAGAATCCTAGGTCCTAAAACAGACAATTACTGTAAGTAACAGTGTAACTTTCATTGAGAATTTAAACAACACAATGACAACACTTGAAGCATTAAAGGAGAAAACCAATAATGAAAATATTATGGTAATACTCAATAAGCAAATGGTTGAAATAACTGCAAACCCAAATACACCAGGTAAACAAATACTACGGCACACAGATACAGAACCAAGATGTTCAATAAGAGAAAACAGAGGTAAACCACCATGTCTCTCATATAACGTGAGAACAACAAGTGCATATGAACCCTCATCATAGGAGGATATATCACATCTCTAAGAAAAGGAAACCAGCAAATGGATAAAGGTAGCAGAAACAAAAATTAAATCAAGGACTTGGACATTAACTGAAACTGTCCAACTGATGACATGACTACAGATATATTTACAAAGGCACTAACTGCTGAAAGGCATCAAAGGCCGATAAAGAAATTAGGACTCATCAAATAAATCTTCGCTGTTGAGAAAGTGTGCTGAAATACATGCAACAAGCTACGAATTTATTAAACGTTGGAGGAGTTTCATTGCAGTGTCAACAGATGGCGCTGTTGTATCTGTCGATGCGTAATAATAGGTAATGTGTCTAACTGTTGCTCTTGTTTAACCTGTCACTCTCTAGTATAGCAGTCATCTTAGTATAAGTCTCATTTTTCTCTCGGTTCATGACTTGTATAATTCCCGTATGTCACAAGTAAACTCTGGTCTGTCCCACAAATGTATGATTGCTGCTACATCTGCTGAAGGCGAACAAATCTGCAACAAGACACTGATGATGGACTAGAGAACCTAGCTTGCAATCTTTGTACTAGCTTATCCCAAAGGTCTTAAATAGGGTTAAGATCAGGGCTCTGTGCAGACTAGTCAAGTTCTTCCACACCAAACTCCCCAAACCATGCTGTTGTGGACATTGCTTTATGCACTGGGGCATCGTGATTCTGGAACAGATAAGACCTTGCCCAAACTGTTCCCACAAACTTGGAAACATATAATTGTCCAAAATGATTTATTATGCTAAAGCATTAGGATTTGCCTTTTCTGAAACTAAAGGGCATAGGCCAACTCCTGAAAAACAACCCAGTAGCATTATCTCTCCTCCACCAAACTTTACAATTGGCACAATGCAGCCTGGCATTTACAACACTCAGACTCATCCATCAAATTATCAGATAGAGGAGCATGATTTGTTAGTCCCAGAACACGTTTTGTACTGCTTTAGAGTCCAGTAGCAAGTGCTTTTAACCCCTTCACCCATGAGACTGTTTTCACCTTCATGACCGGGCCAAATTTTATAATTTTGACCAGTGTCAATTTATGAGGTAATAACTCTGGAATTCTTCAACGGATCCTAATGATTCTGAAATAGTTTTTTTTGTAACAAATTACTTCATGATAGTGGTAAAATGTATTTGATATGACTAGCATTTATTTGTGAAATAATTGGAAATTTTGTGAAAATTTAGAAAATTTTGCAATTTTCAAACTTTGAATTTTCATGCCCTTAAATCAGAGACATATGTCACACAAAATAGTTAATAAATAACATTTCCCACATGTTGATTTTATATCAGCACAATTTTGGAACCAAAATTTTTTTCTGTTAGGAAGTTATAATTGTTAAAAGTTGACCAGCGATTTCAAGTTTTTCCAAAAATTTACAAAACCATTTTTTTAGGGACCACATCACATTTGAAGTCACTTTGAGGGGCCTTTATGACAGAAAATACCCAAAACTGACATCATTCTAAAAATTTCACCCCTCATGGTGCTCAAAACCACATTGAAGAAGTTTATTAACCTTTCACGTTCTGCACAGGAATTTTTGGAATGTGGAAGAACACAATAAACATTTAACTTTTTTTCACAATTTTTACTTTAGACCCATTTTTTTTTTAATTTTTGCAAGGGTAACAGGAAAAAAATGGACCCCAAAATTTGTTCTGCAATTTCTCCTGTGCACTTTCCACCCGATATGTGGGGGAAAGCCACTGTTTGAGTGCATGGCATGGCTCGGATGGGAAGGAGTGCCATTTGACTTTTTGAATGTAAAATTTGCTTGAATAATTAGCGGACGCCATGTCGCATTTGGAGAGCCCCTGATGTGCCTAAACAGTGGAAACCCCACACAAGTTACACCATCTTGGAAACTAGACCCCTCAGGGAACTTATCTAAATGTATGGTGAGTACCTTGACCCCCCAGGTGCATCATAGAAGTTTATAACTTGGAGCCATGAAAATAAAAAATCCCATTTTCCCCACAAAAATGATTTTTAGCCCCACATTTTTATTTTCAAAGGGGTAACAGGAGAAAAGGACCCCAAAATTTGTTGTGCAATTTCTCCTGAGCACACAGATGACCCATATGTGGGGGAAAACTATTGTTTGGGTGCACGGCAGGGCTCAGAAAGGAAGGAGTAACATTTTGAATGCAAACTTTGATGGAATCACCTGCTGGTGTCATATCTCGTTTGGAGAGCCCCTGATGTGCCTAAACAGTTGGAAACCCCCACATGTGACCCCAGGTTGGAGACTAGACTCAAGGAGTCTATATAGTTGTGTGGTGAGCACTTTGAGCCCACAGGTGCTTTACAGAATTTTACAATGTGGATCTGTAAAAATTGAAAAAAATACTTTTCACACAAAAATGTTGTTTTAACCCAAATTTTTTCATTTTCACAAGGATAGCAGGAGAAAATTGACCCCAAAATTTGCTGCGCAATTCTTCCTGTGTACATTGATACCACATGTGTGGTTGAAAACTACTTTTGATGCACAGTGCAAAGCACAAAGGGAAGAAACACCATATTGGAGTTCAGATTTTGCCGGACTGGTTTGATGGTGCTATGTCACATTGGCAGAGCCCTGAGGTGCCAGAGCAGCATACCCCCCATAAGAGAACCCATTTTTAGTGTTGAGCCACCCCCGTAGTGTTCGAGCTCGGTTCAGTTCGTCGTACACCCTTGTGTTCGCCGAACTGTTTGTCGAACCGTTCGTCAAACACCTTCGAACACCGTTAAAACCAATGAGAGGCAAACAAAAACACATAGAAACACATAGAAAACACCTTCAAAGGTGTCCAAAAGCTGACAAACTGCTCAGAAGACATAGCTAACACATGGAAAAGTGACAAGTACATATAGTCATGCGAAAAGAAAAGAGGTGGAGGAGTAAAAGGAGGGGGAGACACAGATATAGGCATGTCATGCCCTTCTAAAATCCAAAAAGTGAGAAGCCGACACGGCCAGTCCGTTCCTGCCCGTGCCACCTCCGTTTGTTCCAGAGCCGCGGTGGACCCTGACGGCCAGCCCCCCTCTCCCAATACTGGTGCCTGTCCGCTGGTGAGTCGAGCGAGCCCCCCTGTGGTGGAGGCAGCTCTAAGCTTTTTAATTTAAATTGTCTCTCTAATTTGAATGAATACACTTTAAATCCTTTTACAAGGATCTATTGAAGGGCAAGTCTCATGCCAGCAGCCGCGTAATTCCAGCTCCAGTAGCGTCCACTAAAGCTGCTGCAGTTAAAAAGCTTTTATAAGGATTGAGCTCGGCTGTCCACCGCAAGGCGTCCTACCGCCAGTCCCAGCCCCTATGCCTTGGGGTGCCTCCTGATGCTCTTCACTGAGTATCCCGTGGTCCCGAAGCATTTCCTTTCAAAAAATTAAGTGTCCAAACTACAGGTGGTGTAGCTTGCTTAACAGCCGGGATAATCCGCTGACTAGCAGACACTGCTACTAGGCACAAAGTATTTCCTGGGCTAGATGCAGTTAAAAATTTGTAATTAGATACTCTCGTTGGATGCTGAGAAAGCATTCCATAGAGTCTCCTGGCACGCCATATATGATTCTCTTAAAAAGCTTGGGGTAGGGGTCTAGGGGACCCTTTTATAGCCAAAATCACGGACCTGTATCGCAATGCGTCACCTAGGCTGAAGATAAATGGAACTGTAGCACCCCGAGGGCTCGGTTGCTGCAGAGGTATTGCACCTCACCCAGAGGTGTGATATCTCACTCTCAGGTAAGGATGGAGTGTGGATCAGGACCCCGACACCTGCATGCATTACACCACATTGCCGTGGGGCAGGGCGACCAATATGCCCCTGAGATGGGCACGACAGTCCCTGTCCCTGGCTGGAGTGGGGGGAGGGAACACTGAGGAAGGGGGACCCTGTAGTGCAGGAGCAGGGTGGAAGCAGTTCCTGGGTGCATTGAGAAGGGAGTATAAAAGGTGGGCACCATCTTAGTTCAGTGCAGAGAAGTCTGAGCAGAAGTGACAGGGAGCAGGGGCTCTGCATGAGCTCTGCTCCAGAGGCGGGCCTAGTAACAGAGGCCCTGGTCTGGAAGAGGGAGAAGGAAGGAAGAGGAGCGGAGAAGGCTCCAGGAACGAGGAACGAAGGAATCCCTGGGGTGTGGACGGGCGAGTCGCCACCGCACGCCCGAATCCACCTGCGTGGAGGGGTCAGGCCAAAGGGGGAGACCGGTCCCCGAAACTAGTGGAGGCGGAAAACGACCCTCAGCTAGAAACCGGAGGCTGTGACATTTTATGTGGCGCAGCCCCTCGCTACACCCGCTAGGAGGGCAGCACATAGGGTCAGGGAAACTGGCGCCAAGTTTACCAAGAGGAGGCCCGAGGCAGCCGGACAGAAGGGTTGGTAAGAAAGGCCACACAAAGGACACACAAAGGGGGTCCTGTGAAGTGCTCCAAAGTTATCTGGGAGTTGTCTGAGCCCCTCACCTGGTGAGCACAGTACGACGTGGGCAGCCGTTACCTGCAGAAGTGGTCTGGATAATAAGAACTGTGAGTAAAGGCCCTGGACTGCATCACTGACTCCGTGTCGTTACTGCTGCTGCCCTGCACCATCAACCCCATCCTCCGCATACACTGCCCTGAGGCTATACTCCTCCCGTGGGGAGTTATGCTACGCTCTGCTGCACCCACAACACCAGCCTCAGCTGTCTGCCCTGCAGCGGTGGTTCACTCTGACCGCAATCCACGGGTGGCGTAGTCGGACATTTAAACATCAAAACCACATAAATAGTTCCACCACTGGTTTGACAGCCCTGAGCCACGGAACCGGGTCACCACCACGGAGACTACAACCACCAGCATCCACCAAAAAGGGTCCGGCTCCGGATGTCCCAAAGCCCAGGGGGGCGCGTCAGAACATTTTCATCACCTTTCATAATCACCAATGGGACAAGGCAGGGATGTCCTCTGTCCCCTCTCTTATACATCCTAGTGACGAAGCACCTGCTCTCATCAATTCGCCATAACCCCAATATTAGGTGGATTGAGGTGGGAGGCACCGAGTACAAGTACTCTCTATTTGCTGATGATGTACTAGTATATATCACTCAATCACATATATCCATCCCTGCTGTTATGGCTGAAATAGATCACTTTGTTACATGGTCAAATTTTAAAAACAATACAGCGAAGTCTGAGGCCCTCGATGTCTCCCTCCCCAAATCCATACAGGATTCCATCCAGTCCAACTTTCCCTTTGCCTGGCCCTCACAGGGTATCAAATTCTTAGGAATTCCTATTCATAGAGACCTCTCCCGTCTATGTTATCTTAATTTTGGGCCCTTTATTGAACAACTCCATACAGACCACGGTTGGCAAGTTAGAACTGTAAGATTCACTGCGTGAACCACTGGTGTTTTTTGGAAAAGCACGTGTACACTGTGTTCCAAATTATTATGCAAAAAGTGTTTAGGAGTGATAAGGGAAGAATTTGTTTGTTTGTCAGTTAAACTCATTGATGGTGATGTGTGTCAGGGCTCTTTATATCACTGTAAGCAATTGCAGACACCTGTGCTAATTAGTTTGGCAGGTGTGTCCAATGAAAGGCAAGACTACTTAAGAAGGCTGTCCCACATTATTAAGCAGCCTACATTTCTGCCAAAATGGGAAAGAAAAAGGATGTGTTGGCTGCTGAGAAGCAAAAAATTGTGGAGTGTTTAGGTCAAGGCATGACTACAATCAACATTGTGCAATGATCAGGATGAAGTGTCTTGGCAATCAAGAAGTATGTAGTTGACTCACAGTACACACGTGTGTGTGCTGATAAGGGCAAATTGAGGACTCTTTCCTACAGGCAATTACGTCAGGTTAAAAGAGCATAGGCAAAAAAGCCTTGTCATAGCAGCAGACAAGTTTTTGAAGCTGCTGGTGCCTCCAACGTCCCCCGAACAACAAGATGCAGGGTCCTTCAGAGGTTTGCAGCTGTGCATACGCCGTCCTGTCGACCTCCTCTATCCACTTCACACAAGCAGAAACGGCTCCAGTGGGCCAAACATTACATGAAGACTGATTTCAAAACTGTTTTGTTCAACGATGAGTGCCGTGCAGCGCTCGATGGTCCAGATGGATGGAGTGGAGGATGGCTGGTTGATGGACACCCCACGCAAACACGGCTACAGCGCCAACAAGGAGGAGGTGCAGTAATATTTTGGGCTGGAATCATGGGGAGAGAGATTGTCAGCCCCTTTAGGATCCCTGAAGGGGTAAAGATGAACTCCATAATGTATGCGGAGTTTCTCAAACAGCACTTCCTGCCATGGTTCAAGAAGAAGTACCGTGTATTCCGCAGCAAGATCATTTTCATGCATGATAATGCACCGTCTCATGCTGCACATAACACATCTACATCTCTGGCTGATATAGGCATAAAATGGGACAAACTTATGGTGTGACCCCCATGCTCCCCTGACCTCTACCCCATTCAGAACCTCTGGAGCATCATCAAAAGGAGAGTCTATGATGGCGGGAGGCAGTTCACATCTAAGCAACAGCTCTGGGAGGGTATTCTGTCCTCATGCAAATCAATTGAAGCAGAAACCATCCAAAACCTGACAAATTCAATGGACGAGAGAGTTCAGAAGCTCCTTTCGAACAAGGGGTCCTATGTGCAAATGTAACATCACCTAGAATAAAGTTTTGAGTTGAAAACTGTTTGATTTCAGTTTCTAATAACCTGCTAATGCTTATAATTTCAAAAATGAACATTTTTTTGGTCTTTATTAAAATGAAAAGGTAGATCAAAGAGTGTGGGGATCTAAGAGTGTGGCAACCCAGTAGTCATGATTACTTCGAATTCTGACAATCTGAGGGTCATGTTGCAGGTAGTGCAGCAAGAAGGCACTTATGGGTCTTGCGCATCTCGGAGCCCCAAAATTATTTTCCGGCCTAGATGCAGCTAAAAATTATTATTAATTTTAAATCTGGTGGAGCTTAGTATAGATGGCCTAATAGAATCAGTACTGCACACTGCTACAAAGCCCAAATAATTTTCCAGCCAAGATACAGATAAACATGATTAGTAATTTGAAAGCTTAAAACGGTTGGTGATGTGATTTTAACCAATCATCAAGCTTTTACTCTCCCCAGGATGACACAGGGGTAGAAAAGTCGTTTCGGATCCATGATTTGTTCATCTTTATGAACGTGAGTCTGTCTACATTATCAGTGGAGAGCCGCGTGCGCTTATCTGTCAGCACACCACAGCAGCGCTGAACACACGTTGAGACAGAACGCTGGCTGCGGGGCATGACAAGATCTCCAAGGCGTAAGTGGCGAGCTCCAGCCATTTGTCCAGATTGGAAGCCCAAAAAGAGCAAGGGTCCAGTGACACAGTCATGGCTTCAATGTTTACTTGGAGATACTCCTGTACCATAGTCTCTAGGCGTTGACTATGTGTCAGACTTCTTGTCTCCTGTGGCCTTGCAAAGGATGAGCTAAATTAGTGGTGAAATGATTCCGCAAAATTGATGTTACCAGCAGATACTGTGTTTTTGTTACGGTTTGAGTGCTGAACACTCGACGGTCCCATGGTTGGCAAGTTGGAACTGTGAGATTCACTACGTGCACCACTGGTGTTTTGTGGAAAAGCACATGTAAGATTCTGCAACAGTCTCTGCTGATACTCCTGCATGCGTGCATCCCTTTCTATGGCACAAATAATTTCTGCAAATTTACTTTTGTACCGGGGATCTAACAGTGTGGCAACCCAGTAGTTAGGATTATTTCTAATTCTCCCAATTCGAGGGTCATGTTGCAGGTAGTGCAGCAAGAAGGCACTCATGTGTCTTGCGCATCCAGGAGCACCAAGTCCCTGTTGTGTTGGTGGCGAGGTAACAATCATGCTTCCTTCCTCTGTCCTCTCCCCCCAACCTCGCACAACAGAAATGTGATCAAGGTCTCCCTCATCTGATGAGTCTTCCATCAGTTCGTCCTCCACTTCATCCTGGGCTCCTGCACCTTCCTCCCTAGTTTGGCTGCTACCATGCGCCCTGGTAAAACCATCTCCCCCACCCTCACATGCCTGCCGCCTTGGTGCTGCCGACCGTCTGGACCTTGCAGAAGTTAGCCCTTCCGCATACAACTCCTCCTCCTCTACTTCCTCCACCTCCTCTTGTACCACCACCTGACTCCGAATTCTGTTTAACATGATCTCCAGCATGTAAATCACCGGAACAGTCATGCTGATAATGGCATCGTCACCACTAAACATCTTCGTCGCCATTTCAAAACTGTGCAGAAGGGTGCATAGGTCCCTGATCTGAGACCACTCCTCCAGCGTGATTTGCCCCACCTATGGATCCCATTGACCCAGGCTATACGTCAGAACGTATTGCTCCAGGGCTTGTCGGTGCTGCCACAGTCGCTGCAACATCTGCAGAGTTGAATTCCACCGGGTAGGCACATCGCATTTTAGCAGGTTAAGTGGCAGGCCCAACGACTTCTGTAGAGATGTAAGTCGCTGAGCTGCGGGATGCGAACGGCGGAAGTGAGCACACAGCGACCGTGCCCTCTGCAGAAGGCCATCTAGTCCGGGATAGTGGGCTAAAAATTGCTGGACAACCAGGTTCAACACGTGAGCCATACAAGGCACGTGTGTGACATTGCCCCAGCGAAGGGCCGCACCCAGGTTTGCAGCATTGTCGCACACGGCCTTCCCTGGTTTCAGGTCCAGTGGAGACAACCATTCATGAAATTGGTTCTCCAGAGCTGACCACAACTCCTCCGCTGTGTGACTCACATTTCCCAGACATTTCAAAGTAAAAACCGCCTGATGACGTTGAGCCCTACTGCCAGCATAGTAAGGAGGTGTGCAGGATCCCTTCTGCGCAGTTAGAAAGCTTGTGGCATGACCAGACAGGCTTTGGGTGCAGGTGGAGGAGCGAGAGGAGGTTGAGGAGGCAGAAGCAGTGGATTAACTTTGACATAAAGAGGATTGACGCACAACTCGTGGGGACGGCAAGACCTGGACAGCAGCCCCTTGTCCTGCTGTCACCATAGTTACCCAGTGCCCAGTCAGCGACATGTAACGCCCCTGCCCATGCCTACTCATCCAAGTGTCTGTGGTGAAAAGCAACCTGTCACACACAGAGTTTCTCAAAGAAGCGGTGATGTTGTGTGCGACCTGCTGGTGGAGTGCAGGCACACCTTTTTTTGAGAAGTAGTGCCGACTGGGCATCTGGTACTGGGGCACTGCGACGGACATAAGATCTCGAAAATCCTCTGTGTCCACCAGGCGGAAAGGCAGCATTTCTGTAGCCAAGAGCTTGCAGATGGTGAAATTCAACCTCTTAGCTTTCTCATGGCTAGGAGGAAATGGTCTTTTACTTGTCCACATCTGAGGGACTGAAGGCTGGCTGTTGTGCTTAGACGGGGTTGATAAGGGTGTCCCCGGCAAACTGCCGGTCTGTGAGGAAGATGCAGGCGGACAAGTTAGGTTGCCTTGATCCAAAGGTGGTGCTATCGATGTCGGACAGTGCTCAACACCAGCTGGTGTTACCACCTACAAAGAAAATGATGACCTGCAAATCACGCTGGCTGTTGCGGGTAAAGAGGTGGCAGGTCTGCGTCCCAAAACAGGTGTGACTGCTGTCCCCCCAGTCACAGAGGATGAAGAGGCCGCAGATGCACAAGATGGGGCAGACGGTGGTTGGCCCGGCCGGCTAAGCCGCATTGTAGCACACTGAGCTTCCCACTGCAACTTATGCTTCATGTCCATGTGCCGGTTCATGCATGAAGTACTCAAACTATGTGTTTTTTGGCCTCTACTTAGCTTTTTTTGACAAATGTTACAGATAACACGAGTTGGGTCATCTTTATCGATCTGAAAAAATGCCCAGGCTATGCAAGGCTTAGCACCCATGCGACCTGAAGAGCCACCACGACTTGTGGTCAGAGGCAGAGTTGTGTTTGAGGATGCAGTTGTTGACGTGCTTCCAGTACTACGTTTCTGTCCAGGAAGGCGCAACCTGACCTCGTCGTCACTAGCATCCTCCTCCACCTCCTCTGCTGACCTCATCTCTTGGCTGACTGTGGGTTGACAGTAAGTGGGATCTCCAACCTCATCATCATCACCCTGTGTGTTATCACACCCGTCGTCCTCAGAGCCAACCTGTTTCTGCCCTGACAAAAAACGTAAGTTGTCGCTCCAATCAGGTATTTGAGTCTCATCATCATCTTCCTCATTGTCTCCACCAACAGGAGTTACAGTTTTGGAATGAGGGTCTACATTATGGTCAGAACCTTCTGCGTCTGGTCCTGGATCCGACTCATAAAGATTCTGGGCATCAGTGCAGATCATTTCCTCGTCTGGATTCACAGAAGCACTGGAGCTGACCTCTGATTCCCAGGCTATAGTATGAGTAAACAGCTCTGCAGACTCAACGATCTGTTCTACCTCATACTCAGATGGGCAGCTGGAGATTTGGGAGCTGTGAGGAAGCAAGTGCGATTGGGGTGACACCTCTGAGGACTGGAGTATTTGTGATGTTGAAGTTGATGTGGAGGAGAGCCCACTTAAAGGAGCACTTGATATCCGTTGAAGCACCTGCTGTTTTTGTGCCTCATCTGGAATTTGTAGCGATTGACGTGGCCGTAAGAAAGGGATCTTATCACATTGTCCGCTAAAAGAAGTAGACATTTTAGTTTTGCTGGAAGATGGTCTTTCTTCTGCAGATGTTACTGTTGCTTTAAAACCTACTCCACGGACACAACCTTTTTTCCCCTTCCCAACACGCCTATTCCCCTTTTCACCAGCAGCAGGCCTTTTTCCACTCATTTTGGTGGTTAACTAATTCACAACTCTGGAGTTGTTTGCACAAAAAAACAATGGATGGGAACCGAGCAGAGCTGAGTGGCCAAACTGTGGTATTAGGCCAAAACTATTGGCTGGGTTAGATGGAGAAAAAAATTATATTCGATTTGCAACCTGATGGAGGTCAGTATAGATGGACTAATACAACAAGTCCCACACACAGCTAGAAGCCCAAATATTTTTTCAGAGGTAGATGCAGAAAAAAATTATATTCAATTTGCAACCTGATGGAGGTCAGTATAGATGGACTAATAGAACAAGTCCCACACACTGCTAGAAGGCCAAATATTTTTTCAGAGCTAGATGCAGAAAAAAATTATATTCAATTTGCAACCTGATGGAGGTCAGTATAGATGGACTAATAGAACATGTCCCACACACAGCTAGAAGGCCAAATAATTTTTCAGAGCTAGATGCAGAAAAAAATTATATTCAATTTGCAACCTGATGGAGGTCAGTATAGATGGACTAATAGAACAAGTCCCACACACTGCTAGAAGGCCAAATATTTTTTCAGAGCTAGATGCAGAAAAATATTATAATCAATTTGCAACCTGATGGAGGTCAGTATAGATGGACTAATAGAACAAGTTCCACACACTGCTAGAAGGCCAAAAATTTTTTCAGAGCTAGATGCAGAAAAATATTATATTCAATTTGCAACCTGAGGGAGGTCAGTATAGATGGACTAATAGAACAAGTCCCACACACAGCTAGAAGCCCAAATATTTTTTCAGAGGTAGATGCAAAAAAAAATTATATTCAGTTTACAACCTGATGGAGGTCAGTATAGATGGACTAATAGAACAAGTCCCACACACAGCTTGAAGCCCAAATATTTTTTCAGAGCTAGATGCAGAAAAAAATTATATTCAATTTGCAACGTGATGGAGGTCAGTATAGCTGGACTAATAGAACAAGTCCCACACACAGCTAGAAGCCCAAATATTTTTTCAGAGCTAGATGCAGAAAAATATTATTTTCAATTTGCAACCTGATGGAGGTCAGTATAGATGGACTAATAGAACAAGTCCCACACACAGCTAGAAGCCCAAATATTTTTTCAGGGCTAGATGCAGAAAAATATTATATTCAATTTGCAACCTGATGGAGGTCAGTATAGATGGACTAATCGAACAAGTCCCACAAACAGCTAGAAGGCCAAATATTTTTTCAGAGCTAGATGCAGAAAAGTATTATATTCAATTTGCAACCTGATGGAGGTCAGTATAGATGGACTAATAGAACCAGTCCCACACACTGCTAGAAGGCCAAATATTTTTTCAGAGCTAGATGCAGAAAAAAATTATATTCAATTTGCAACCTGATGGAGGTCAGTATAGATGGACTAATAGAACAAGTCCCACACACTGCTAGAAGGCCAAATATTTTTTCAGAGCTAGATGCAGAAAAATATTATATTCAATTTGCAACCTGATGGAGGTCAGTATAGATGGACTAATAGAACAAGTCCCACACACTGCTAGAAGGCCAAATATTTTTTCAGAGCTAGATGCAGAAAAAAATTATATTCAATTTGCAACGTGATGGAGGTCAGTATAGGTGGACTAATAGAACAAGTCCCACACACTGCTAGAAGCCCAAATATTTTTTCAGAGCTAGATGCAGAAAAAAATTATATTCAATTGGGAAATTGATGGAGGTCAGTATAGATGGACTAATAGAACAAGTCCCACACACAGCTAGAAGCCCAAATATTTTTTCAGGGCTAGATGCAGAAAAATATTATATTCAATTTGCAACCTGATGGAGGTCAGTATAGATGGACTAATCGAACATGTCCCACACACAGCTAGAAGGCCAAATATTTTTTCAGAGCTAGATGCAGAAAAATATTATATTCAATTTGAAACCTGATGGAGGTCAGTATAGATGGACTAATAGAACAAGTCCCACACACTGCTAGAAGGCCAAATATTTTTTCAGAGCTAGATGCAGAAAAAAATTATATTCAATTTGCAACCTGATGGAGTTCAGTATAGATGGACTAATAGAACAAGTCCCACACACTGTTAGAAGGCCAAATATTTTTTCAGAGCTAGATGCAGAAAAATATTATATTCAATTTGCAACCTGATGGAGGTCAGTGTAGATGGACTAATAGAATAAGTCCCACACACTGCTAGAAGGCCAAATATTTTTTCAGAGCTAGATGCAGAAAAAAATTATATTCAATTTGCAACCTGATGGAGGTCAGTATATATGGACTAATAGAACAAGTCCCGCACACAGCTAGAAGCCCAAATATTTTTTCAGAGGTAGATGTAGAAAAAAATTATATTCAATTTGCAACCTGATGGAGGTCAGTATAGATGGACTAATAGAATGATGCTATGCCCAAAAGGTTTTACTTCACTAGGTGCAGTAAAAAAATTGGTATTCTATACACAGGTGGTGTAGCTTGCAACACAGATAGGCTACTCCACTGACTAACACACTCTGCAATAGGCCAAAAAGGATTAGCTTTGCTAGATTTAGCCAAATGCTGTGAAAAAAACTTGCACAGCACTGGCACAGACCTGCCTGGCAAAAACTGATAGGAACTGATCTAACTTAGTCCTGAAAAGGACAGCAATTACAATTAGTCTTTACTCCCAACCTATCTATTTAAGAGCACAGACTTGCCTGATAAATGTCGTAGGAAATGCTGTAACCTAGTCCTTAAAAGGACTGCAATCACAACTATTCCCTACTCCCAAGCTATCTGTAGATTTGTGCGAAAATTGGCTTGAAATTAACAAGGTATAGCGCACACAGCAACAGTGGTGTTGTCTAACACGCAGCTGCAGCAGTGAGAAAGTGGTGGCGACGGGGAAAACGGCTGGGTCTTATAGGGCAAGGACATGTGACATACACTGCCAATGACACATGCCCTTGCTTGTGTGAAAAAAAGCACTTCGCTCCGTGTGTGCGCTGCTGATAGGCTGACAGATTGCACCTCCCCACTGTAAATGCGGGAAAGAGAAAAAAAAAATGGAGATCTTCATTATTCCTGCGGGGATCCATCCCCTACCCCTCCCCCTGCCCCGCTGTACACTCAAACTGCGTATTAACATTAATTTTCATCATTACTGAGAAAAAATCCAGTTATGATTTTGGTGCACGAACAGTTATCGAACATAACCTCGAACAGCCGAATTTTTTTCAAATTGTTCGTGTTCGCCGAACGGCTCGAACACCGCCCTAAACATCTCGAATTTGAGATTGGCGAACAGTTCAAGTCGAACACCGCTCATCTCTACCCATTTTATAAACTGCACCTCTAAATTAATTCATCTATGGGTGCAGCGATCATATTGACTCCACAGGTGGGTCACAGAATTTTATACCATTGGGCAGTGAAGAAAAAGTTAATTACATTTTTACCACCAAAATTTTGTTTTAGCCCCAGATTTTACATTTTCACACTGGAAAATGGGTAAAAATGGCACCAAAATTTGTCCCACAATTTCTGCTGAATGTAGAAAAATCCCCATATGTGGCTGTACAGTACTGCTTAGCCACTCGGCGAGACTCGGGAGGGACGGAGTGCTATTTGCCTCCTGGAGCGCAGAATTTTCTAGAATACTATGCGGACTCCATATACACATCCCCTAAGTGCTAGAATAGCAGAATCCCCCCTCATGTGACGACATTTTGGAAATTATACACCTTTTGGAATGTATCTACAGGTGTAATGATGATTTTGACTCCATGGGTGTTTCCCAGAAACAAGCAGCAGTGGATGTTGCTGAGTGAAAATTGCAAACTGTTATTGTAGTGACCAGTACATTGTAGTGACCAGTATGTTATAGTGACCAGTACGTTGTGCCCAGATTCTGGACACACACACACGCACCTGTAAATTAGATGGGCTCTCATCGCTACAGAAATGCCAAACATGTGGAACCTAACTGTGGTTTAGGCACACTGTGGGGCTCAGAAGGGAGGGGATCATTTGGATTTGGGAGTACAGAATTTGCTGAATTTCTTTTGAGAGGTGAGGAGCCATAGCGCTTTTCCAGAGCCTTTGTGCTACCAGTAACATGGAAGCCCCCTATATTTCCGTTAACAGATGACAGACCTGATTGGGGACTTGCTTTTATTTGTGGATTGATTTGACGCTTTTATTAGGAACATTTTACATAACATTTTAGATCACATTTATCCAGCTCCGAATGATGTGCTTCAGATGAAACCCCCAAGGGATCCAAAGCATCGTTTTTTGCTCGTTTTTTATTTTATTTTTTACAGTGTTCACTGAAGGTGGTTAACTAATTTTGGATGCGGCAATACCAAATATGTGTACTTTTTTTTTTTTTTTTTCCATAAAAATAATTATTTATGGGTACAATACATACCGTATTTTTCAGACTATAAGATGCACCCGACCATAAGACGCACCCCAAATTTTGGGGTGGAAAATAGGAAAAAAAATATTTTTTATAAGATGTGGGTCCGTCTTATAGTCTGAATAGATATCTTACATGGGGAGTGGTGGAGCGAGGGTCACAGGAGGCAGAGTCCTTCGGGAAGCCGGCAGAATTGGAGGAATGCTGCGGACCCTGGGTGCAAGAAGGCGGTGGTCCTGCAGTGGGGAGTTGCAGTGATGGTGGAGCAGGATCGCAGGCCCCTCCGTTCACTCCCTCAGGAACCTGGCAGTTGCAGCAGGAGAGGTGAGATGCTGCGGGGCCGGGGCCTGGCTGCGGCCGGGGATTGCGGCCTGGCTGGGGCCTGTGGCCTGTGGCCTGGAAGTGGCCTGAGGCCTGTGGTCTAGCTGGGGCCTGGGGCCGGCGTCAGGCTGAGAGTGGCATGCGCTGCTTTCCGGTGACACCGACCATCTTCCTGAAGCTGTGATCTACAGAAAAATGGCCGCCTGAGCTCCCAGACTCCGCATGAGCCGACTCGGGCAGCCATTTTCCTGTAGATCACGGCTTCAGGAAGATGGCTGTGGCCACTGGAAAGCCACTCTGCCTCACCACCGCACAGCTGCTCTGCCACTCCTGCCCCTCTGCCTTATCGCTGCACCACCGCTCTGCCTCACTGCTGCACCCCCGCTCTGCCTCACTGCACCACCAACAGCATCTCACCTCCTCTTCTGCTCCTGCCGCCGCTTTCCTGAGGAAGGGAGGGAGGGAACGGAGGGCCCTATGATCCCGCTACACCACCACCGCAAGTATCTGGTAAGCTAAGGTTCGGAGGAAATTTTGGGGGAAAAAGTGCGTCATATGGTCCAAAAAATATGGTATATACTTTTTATTATTTTGTGATTTTTTTAAAAAATATTTTTACAAACATTTTTTCATTTTTTTTCCCTTTTTTTATCTTTTTATTTTGTGGGACTTTCACTTTTTTCAGCCTGATCACTTATAAAGCATAGGCATGCAGCAGCATTCCTATGCCTTATAAACTGTCAGTGCTGAACTGACAGGCAAACTTGTTAGATCATGCACTACGCAACTTTGCTAACTCTGGTGACCTGGATATCGTCATGATGATATCGGGTCACTATGCCAAAGATCAGGACCATGTGATGATGTTGCCGACATCCAAGGGCAGAGGGGCTCTCTTCCCCTGCCTGCTCGCTAAATGCTGCGATGGCAGCAATCGCAGTATTTAGGGGGTTAAAGTGCTGGAAGCATTGTGGGCCCTGATCCTGGCACTGAGTCCCGAGTGTCAGCTGTCAGAATCAGCTGACACCCGGCGGCGATCGCCATGATGTACATATACTACATCAGTCGGAAAGTCCTTCCTGACGATGACGTGTATGTACTACAAATGTCGGGAAGGGGTTAAAAAAATCCTTTTGACTTATGATGGGCGAGTGTGCTTGGCAATGCTTGATACTCGATTGAGCATTGGGGTGTTCGATCAAGTAGTGAGCAGTGCTGAGCATCACGTGGTGCTTGAGTGTTCGAATACCCATAAGTGAATTATCTGAGCCAGGAAGAGAAGAGAGAGAGAGAATTTTCCCGTCCTCTGGAAAAAATGATTGAGTTTGCCATTTCCTTCCATTATTCTCGCTACTTGAGTCAATATCTGCCGTGCTCGATTCGAATACCGAGCACTAGAGCATTTCAATGCTCAATCAACACTACTTCTGACGCTTTGCACTGTGCTTGGTAATGTAAGGTTTGCATCATCTACTCTGCCATGTAAACTCATGCTGTCACAACTCTATTGTTGGATTACCTGGGTCCTTGCTCCCCGGATTATTTCTGACGGTGTAAACGCTGGGGCCACATACCTTGTAGAACTCCTGAATCAGCCCTATGTATGTCCTCCTCCCCCACCAATGGAAGTGGGGAGTAGTAGTTTATGAATATACACAAACAAGACTAACAAGGGAGGACATACAGGGATATATGAAAATACCAATCATACAAATATGCACTCAGACAACAGAGAGGAACACCAGGGAGAAAAGAAAGGAAAAACAAATAGGAGATGATTAGGATTTGCACGCAGCCAAAACACCAAGCAACAATCACAGATCAACTCTCCAAACATCTGTAACAACAACCAACACCTCCACTCTTCATCAGGCAGTATGAAAAACTAACACAGGCAATCAAGATTGCCAAAGGAGAGGGGAGCTGCCAATACTGAACAGTTGGATTCAACCAAGCAGGAAAGCTTCATAAATTCTAAGCTGAGCAGTTTAACGCCTGCACTGCTAACAGAAACCTGCACTGTTTGATATGAAGGAGAAGTGCTTCTGATCAGTGCAGGAGTACGTGAAATCAGATGCTGTGGTCTCCTGGCCCCTCTCTGTCGTGGTAAATCAGCAACACATGCTACGAGGCTTTCCTGTACACAGTTTTTGTAGTAAAGTTATTGCCAGAAGATGCTTAAAACTTTGTAATTACAGAGTCAGCAGAGTATTGGCAATTTATGAATTATGCACCTCAGCACTCAGTGACACCGTTCTGCAATGTTACATCAAATTTAAACCCCATAGAAAACTTTTGGAGGGATTTAAAGAAGACTGTTTCAGCACCCAAACCCAAGAAAATAAGAGAATTGTAAGCTATTGCCCATGAGAAATTGACTAAAGTTCCTCGGAAACGCTGCCAAAAAGCTGGAAGTAACTGGCAATTCATCCCATTTGCATTAGGTTCTAACAGCTAAAGAGTCTCTACTAAGTACTAAAGGCTTTTGTCATGAAGGGGTTGAATAATTCTCAGACTGCAGTAGTCATTAAAAGTGTCATTTTGCAGTGAATTTGGAGAAACCACTTGTTATTTTAGTTGTATTGAGTTATTTAAATTGTTGGTTTATTGCAAACAGCAGAAAGTTTGCACTCTTTCAGAAAAACAACTAATTTGCAATGGGGGTTAATTAACTTTGATTGTAACTGTATACAGTATATAATGCATTATTGTAATGCAATGGAATGAGGGAATGGAAGCACATAATGCTGGCAATCTCATCCAGCTTAGTACGGCCCTTGTTCTTCAGAGAAATGAATGATGACTGGGAGAGGCATAATAATAACTGGGAGGATCAAAGTGGAAAAATAGCACAGGTATTATGTAATATATAGGGTTGCCTACTTTATATAAAATATTCATCCACATGATCATTACAGGAACTTGAGTGATTATTGGCAACCTCTGTACAGCACTGCAGAATATGTCGGCAAAATAAATAAAGTCATTAAATAAATATGCTCAATGTATATGCATTAACATATCCTATAGACTATTTACTATAATGCAATATCAAAGCCAGAAGCAATCCACTATTAAAAAAAAAACCTTTACAGGGCATATTTTTCTGTAAATTGGTGTTCTATTTTATTATTGCAGTACATTTTCACAACAAGATTCCATAGCATTAAAGAAATAAAAACTACATATTTTACTAGAGAGCCGGCTCTAGACTGAGCGATATGTTAACTTAGGATGCCTTTGGGAATGTATAGTGGTAAATCTGCATAATGATGACACCTTCTGGCCACTGGGAACTATTACAGTCAAAAATATATATTATAAAAGACGTTTTTCTGCCAGAACTTTGAGAGTCTCTATATCTGATTGTTGTTCTTTTTCCATAAAATATTTTGGAGCCAATACATCATGAGAAGAGAATCTCAGTTTGTGACTTAAAAAGAAGGAAGAAAATACAGACTATACCTTTATCTATCTATCTATCTATCTATCTATCTATCTATCTATCTATCTATCTATCTATCTATCTATCTATCTAGCTCAGTCTGTCTGTCTGTCTATTTATCTAGCTCAATCTGTCTGTCTATCTATTTAGCTCTGTCTGCCTGTCTGTCTGTCTATCTATCTATCTAGCTCGGTCTGTTCGTCTATCTATTTATTTCAGTCCAACAATGGGACTGAAATATCAAGCAATGTTAAGGTGCAAGTGCATGATAAATAAATGCTGAAAATTAACAGCAATTAACTGCAGCATGTTTACAAAGTCCACGTTATTCCACATATCCATAATACATTAAATAAAGTGCATAGTTATGTGTGACATAAAGTGATTAAGCGCAAAAAAATACATATAAATATCCATGTAATATAGAATATTTCATATTCATACAGAGGTGGCCAAAAGTATTGGCACCCCTGCAATTATGTCAGATAATACTCAGTTTCTTCCTTAAAATGATTGCAATCACAAATTCCTTGGTATTATTATCTTCATTTAATTTGTCTTCAATGAAAAAACACAAAAAGAATTGCCCTAAAGCCAAATTGGATATAATTCCACACCAAACCTAAAAAGGGGGTGGACAAAAGTATTGGCACTGTTTGAAAAATCATGTGATGCTTCTCTAATTCGTGTAATTAACAGCACCTGTAATTTACCTGTGGCACCTAACAGGTGTTGGCAATAACTAAATCACACTTGCAGCCAGTTAACATGGATTAAAGTTGACTCAACCTCTGTCCTGGGTCCTTGTGTGTACCACATTGAGCATGGAGAAAAGAAAGAAGACCAAAGAACTGTCTGAGGACTTGAGAAACCAAATTGTGAGGAAGCATGAGCAATCTCAAGGCTACAAGTCCATCTCCAAAGACCTGAATGTTCCTGTGTCTTCCGTGCGCAGTGTCATCAAGAAGTTTAAGGTTAACCTCCCTAGATGTGGACGGAAAAGAAAAATTGACGAGAGATTTCAACGCAAGATTGTGCGGATGGTGGATAAAGAACCTCAACTAACATCCAAGCAAGTTCAAGCTGCCCTGCAGTCCGAGGGTACAACAGTGTAAACCCGTACTATCCGTCAGCGTCTGAATGAAAAGGGACTGTATGGTAGGATACCCAGGAAGACCGCACTTCTTACCCCAAGACATAAAAAAGTCAGGCTGGAGTTTGCCAAAACTTACCTGAGAAAGCCTAAAACATTTTGGAAGAATGTTCTCTGGTCAGATGAGACAAAAATAGAGCTTTTTGGGAAAAAGCGTCAACATAGAGTGTACAGGAAAAAAAAAGAGGCATTCAAAGAAAAGAACACGGTCCCTACAGTCAAACATGGCTTAGGTTCCCTGATGTTTTGGGGTTGCTTTGCTGCCTCTGGCACTGGACTGCTTGACCGTGTGCATGGCATTATGAAGTCTGTAGACTACCAACAAATTTTGCAGCTTAATGTAGGACCCAGTGTGAGAAAGCTGAGTCTCCCTCAGAGGTCATGGGTCTTCCAGCAGGACAATGACCCAAAACACACTTCCAAAAGCACTATAAAATGGTTTGAGAGAAAGCACTGGAGACTTCTAAGGTGGCCAGCAATGAGTCCTGACCTGAATCCCATAGAACACCTGTGGAGAGATCTCAAAATGGCAGTTTGGAGAAGGCATCCTTCAAATATCAGGACCTGGAGCAGTTTGCCAAAGAAGAATGGTCTACAATTCCAGCAGAGCATTGTAAGAAACTCATTGATGGTTACCGGAAGCGGTTGTTCGCAGTTATTTTGGCTAAAGGTTGCGCAACCAAGTATTAGGCTGAGGGTGCCAATACTTTTGTCTGGCCCATTTTTGGAGTTTTGTGTGAAATGATCCATGATTTGATTTTTGCTTCATTCTCTTTTGTGTTTTTTCCTTGCAAGCAAATTAAATGAAGATAATAATACCAAAGAATTTGTGATTGCAATCATTTTCAGGAAGAAGCTGAGTATTATCTGACAGAATTGCAGGGGTGCCAATACTTTTGGCCACCACTGTACATAGTTACTCATTATTAACAGTTGTGTACATTCATTGGGCATAATGACTCACCCCACGTTTCATTACTAGATGTATGCCAAAACTCAGCATCCATAACTAACTATTGCACATGTCAGGAGGAACAGATAGGATTCGCTACCGCACCTATGCAGGAGGACATGATCAAAAGGTCCTGTAAGGACATCAACTAAAGATCCTTGCGCATGTGCTGTGTGCATCCAGCTTCCCAGCGCCATATTGGATCAGGGTACACTATCTAAAGCACAAGCGTCAATTATCTCACAGCTCTCAATAGAGATGGGTGCAGGCGCATAAGGGAAACCTCACCTGCCATATTCGAACAGGGCAATTAGCCCAATCAGCGCTCCACTCATCACCATTCGGTACCAAGAGTCCAAAATCAGTGCAGGGCAAAACAATTCACCGAGTTCATGGCACACATGAGGGAAGAGTTGATACAGAATCACACATATTATTCAGGTGCAAGATATGGTGACATAGTCCCAAAAGATGGAATGGGAAACCCCCCCCTTCTGCTGTCTCCATGATTTTTTTCTATCTATCTATCTATCTATCTATCTATCTATCTATCTATCTATCTATCTATCTATCTATCTATCTATCTCTATCTATCTCTTGGTCTGTCTATTTATCTAACTATCTACAGTTTAAACCAGAAGTTTACATACACTATATAAAATGTCACATATGCATGTTTTTCTCAATATCTGACATGAAATCAGAATAAACCTTTCCCGTTTTAGGTCAATTAGGATTACCATAATTTTTAATATTTGCCAAATTCCAGAATAATGAGAAAGTCAAAAATTTACATGCACTAAGATTACTATGCATTTAAACAATTCTGGACTGCCCATATGATTATGTCATGTGTTTGGAAGCTTCTGAAGTTTTTGGCAACATCTGAGTTAATTAGAGACACACCCGTGGATGCATTTTAATGCACACCTAAAACACACTGCTTCTTTGTGTAGCATCATGGGAAAGTCTAAAGAAATCAGCCAAGATATCAGGAAGAGAATTGTGGACTTGCACAAGTCTGGCTCATCCTTGGGTACAATGTCAAGCTACCTGAAGGTGCCTCGCTCATCTGTACAAACAATTATACAAAAGTGCAAACAAGATCGGAATGTCCAGCCATCATACCACTCAGGAAGGAGATGAGTTCTGTGTCCCAGAGATGAACGTGCGTTGGTCCAACATATGGCTATCAACCCAAAGACAAAAGCAAAAGACCTTGTGAAGATGATGGCGGGAAGCTGGTAAGATTGTGTCAATATCCACAGTGAAACGAGTACTGTATCAACATGGGCTAAAAGGCCACTCTGCCAGGAAGAAGCCATTTCTCCAAAAGAAACATAAAAATGCCAGATTAATGTTTACAAATGCACACAGGAACAAAGACCTTAATTTTTGGAGACATGTCCTGTGGTCTAATGAAACTAAAATTGAACTTTTTGGGCATAATGACCATCGTTACGTTTGGAGGTACAAAGGAGAAGCTTGGAAACCTAAAAACACCATCCCAACGGTGAAACACGTAGGTGACAGCATGATGTTGTGGGGTTGTTTTGCTGCAGGAGGGACTGGTGCACTTCACAAAATAGATGGCTTCATGAGAAAAGAAGATTATGTGGCAATACTGAAGCAATATAAGACATCAGCCAGGAAGTTAAAGCTTGGGCTGAAATGGGTCTTCCAAATGGACAATGACCCGAGGAATACTGCCAAAATGGAAGCAAAGTGGCTTAAGGATAACAAAATCAATGTTTTGGAGTGGTCATCACAAAGCTCTGATCACAATACTATTGAAAATTTATGGGCAAAGCTTAAAGGTAGGTGCGAGCAAGGTGACCTACAAACCTGGATCAGTTACACCAGTTTTGTCAGGAGGAATGTGTCGAAATTCCGACCAACTACTGTGAGAAGCTTGTGGAAGGATATTCCAAACGTTTGTCATTCAGTTTAAGGGCAATGGTACCAAATACTAATGAAATGTATGTAAACTTTTGACTTTGCAGTAAGTAATAAAAATGCCTTAACCCCTTTACACCCCAAGGTGGTTTGCACATTAATGACCAGGCCAATTTTTACAATTCTGACCACTGTCACTTTTTGAGGTAATTACTCTTGAACGCTTCAACGGATCTCCCTCTGAGATTGTTTTTTCGTGACATATTGTACTTAATGATTGTGGTAAAATTTCTTCAATATCACTTGCGTTTATTTGTGAAAAAGACGGAAATTTGGTGAAAATTTTGAAAATTTTGCAATTTTCAAATTTTTTATTTTTATGCCCTTAAATCAGAGAGATATGTCACACAAAATAGTTACTAAATAACATTTCCCACATGTCTACTTTACTTCAGCACAATTTTGGAACCAAATTTTTTTTTTTTATTAGGGAGCTATAAGGGTTAAAAGTTGACCAGCAATTTCTCATTTTTCCAGCAAAATTTACAAAACCATTTTTTTAGGGACCACATCACATTTTAAGTCACTCTGAGGGGTCTTTATGACAGAAAATATCCAAAAGTGACACCATTCTAAAAACTGCACCCCTCAAGGTGCTCAAAGCCACATTTAAGAACTTTATTAACCCTTCAGGTGCTTTACAGGAATTTTTGGAATTTGGAAGAAAAAAATTAACATTTAACTTTTTTCACAAAAATGTTATTTTAGACCCAATTTTTTTTATTTTTGCAGGAGTAATAGAAAAAAATGGGCCACAAAATTTGTTGTGCAATTTCCTCTGAGCACGCAGATACCCTATATGTGGGGAAAAAACACTGTTTGGGCGCACGGCAGGGATTGAAAGGGAAGGAGCGTCATTTGACTTTTTGAAAGTAAAATTTGCTTGAATAATTAGCGGACGCCATGTTGCATTTGGGGAGCCCCTGATGTGCCTAAACAGTGGAAACCCCCCACAAGTGACACCATTTTGGAAACTAGACACCTCAGGGAACTTATCTAGATGTGCGGTGAGCGCCTTTAACCCCGAGGTGCTTCACAGAAGTTTATAACATTGAGCAGTAAAAATAAAATGTTCATATTTTTCTCACAAAAATGCTTTTCAGCCCCCAATTTTGCATTTTCATAAGGGTAACAGGAGAAATTGCACCATTCAGTTTGTTGTGCAATTTCTCTTGAGTAAGCAAATACCCCATATGTCAGGGAAAACCACTGTTTGGACGCACAGCAGGGTTCGGAAGGGAAGGAGCGCCATTTGACTTTTTGAAAGTAAAATTTGTTTGAATAATTAGCGGACGCCATGTTGCGTTTGGAGAGCCCCTGATGTGCCTAAGCAGTGGAAACCCCCCACAAGTGACACCATTTTGGAAACTAGACCCCTCATGGAACTTATCTAAATGTGTGGTGAGCACCTTGAACTCCCAGGTGCTTCACAGAAGTTTATAACATTGAGCCGTAAAAATAAAATTTTCACATTTTTCCCACAAAAATGTTTTTCAGCCCTCAATTTTGCATTTCATAAGGGTAACATGAAAAATTGCACCATGCAGTTTGATGTGCAATTTCTCCTGAGTAAGCAGATACCCCATATGTGGGAGAAAACCACTGTTTGGGCGCATGGCAGGGTTTGGAAGGGAAGGAGCGCCATTTGACTTTTTGATTGTAAAATTTGCTTGAATAATTAGCAGATGCCATATTGCATTTGGAGAGCCCTTGATATGCCTAAACAGTGGAAACCCCCCACAAATGACTCCATTTTGGAAACTAGACCCTTCATGAAACTTATCTAGATGTGTGGTGAGCACTGAACCCTAAAGTGCTTTGCAGAAGTTTATAACATGGAGCCGTGAAAATAAAAAGATCAAACTTTTTTCACAAACATGATGTTTTAGCCTCATTTTTTTTATTTTCACAATGGTAAGAGGAGAAAATGGACCCCAAAAACTTTTGTGCAATTTCTCCTGAGTACGCCAATACCCCATATGTGGGGAAAATACAGTGTTTGGGTGCACAGCAGAATTCAGTAGGGAAGGAGCACTGTGTGACTTTTTGAACGCAAAATTGGCTGGAATCGAGAGCGGACGCCATGTTGCGTTTGGAGAGCCTCTGATGTGTCTAAATAGTGGAAAACCCCCACAAGTGACCCCATTTTGGAAACTACACCCCTCAAGGATTTTATCAAGGGGTATAGTGAACATTTTGAACCCAGAGGTACGACAGAATTTGATAACATTAGGTCATCATATTGAATAAGTTGTCATTAGTCTTAAGCGCAAGTGCTCGCTATTTGAGTTTGCATTGGGTACTCAGATATGCACCATGTATCGCACGTGCTCGAGTGACATGCTCGAGTCCCCGCCCGCATGTTTCACGGTTATTAGACACCCAAACAAAAACATGCGGGATCGCTCGTGCATGGCAGGCAATTTCCATGAGATTTTTTTGTCCTCGAAGCATATGAGGCGGAGACTCGAGCATGTCACTTGAGCACCCACTATAATGTAAACTCAAGTAGTGAGCACTTGTGCTCAACATTAGTTGCCATATCGTCATCTTTTTTTTTTTTACTTTTGAAAAAAATCCCAACCCTAACCCTAACACAACCCTAATAGTGTTGAGCGAGCACTAAAATGCTCGGGTGCTCGAAGCTCGGGCCGAGCTCGCCGTGATACACAGGTGCTCGACCCGCGCAACAAGCATTCTTGCGGCGGCACCCCCGGCAGTCTTTTAAAAGCCTAACAAGTGCCCAAAACAATAGTGACAGTGCTCAAATGACATGGGGACAGCATGGGGATCGCCCCAGGAATCATTTCTGATCCCCAGGTCACTGCTGTCAACAACGTGGTCAGAGGTATTAAGCCACTTTTAAGGGCTCACAATAAAACGTTCACAAACAAAACTGAAACTGCTTTCCTGTGAAATATGTTAAGAAAGTTCCTTTCCAGGGTAAAGACTTGTGTATAAGGTAAAATAAATAACCAAAAACAAAAATACTCCTCCACACCTTGGGCTATGTTCACAAGTAGCATTTTTTATGCATTTTAGCACTTTTGTATTGCTTTCAACCGTGACAAATGCATTCACCGGGAAATGTCATTTTAACATTTTACAACCTTATCTGACCATGTGCTGTGTGACACATGCATACAGTGCTGAAAAGACATGGGAACAGCATGGGGATGACCCCTGGAAGCATCTCTGACACCCAAGTCACTGCCTAAAAGTGTGCCCATCAGTAGTCATCCTTGCCGCATCAGAAGATGCAGACTTGCAACTATCCTCGTGCAAGTTCTTGTCCCAGGGCAGTGTTCAATTGTACCTCCCCCATTCCTTGCAATGCAAATGCAAATATGCAGCCAACCACCACCCCCAGGCTGTAATACCATACTGCTTACTTGCACTTGAAATTGGGCCTTTTAGGCATGTGGAGGCGGAATCTGGCCACCACGTCATGGCTGCGTTGGCGGCCTGGTATCCATACTCAGTCCCCAGACGCCCGGCGGCCGGGTGTCCACACTCAGTGCCCAGCCGCCAGGGGGCGGCTGGGTGTCTATACTCGGTCCCCAGCCGCCCCGCGGCCGGGTGTCAACACACGGTCCCCAGTCGCCTGGGGGCGGCCGGGTGTCCTTAAACAGTCCCCTGCCGCCCCTATTTCTCCTGTCAACTTCCCCCCCACACTTTTCTTAGCCCGGCCAGCTTTAGGGCAGCATTGGACGAGCCCACCAGAGAACCAGACTCCTCCGGTGGGCCCTGGCTTCTCCATCAGGGGAGTTGAGAGTGCCAAGGTGAGGAGCATGATAATGATGATAGAAGTTAGCATCTGCTTTGTTTTCTTGGAATGCAAGCACATGTATGTAGCAGCTGCTAGGCCTGAGGTGGTCAGCGTTTTGGCGCATATTCTACCTCCTCCGAGGATTGCTGGATGCTTTTCTGCTACTATCCCAGTTCTATGACTCCCGCTAAAAGAAAGCTTCAGGTGATAAATGATGGATGACGTAGTGGCAAAGGAGAAAGAGCAGGAGGAACAGGGACCATTCACATCAATATAAGGCCAGTCAACCACATATGTCTTGTAGGATTTGTTTCTGTAACAAAAGGAACGGTTCAGCTACACAGTTATAGGGCATACAGTGAGTGCAATGCCTACCAAAAATTTTGAGGCACTCCAATGCCCCTTGGAAATGACATGGAGGTCAGCGGGCCTTAACTAAACCGTTTTTTCCATTTATAGCAGCTGGGTCTCCTGTACACTGTTGGCCTAAGCAGTGAATGGAAGGCTTTCCAAAAATTATGAGGAACTGCAATGCCCCTTGAAACAGATGTGGATTACTGCGCACTAAAAACCTTCTACCCATTATTGGGCAGTGGGTCTCCCTTAGTTTTCACCTTTGCATTGAAAAGCAAAAGCTGACTAAAATTAGGAGGAAATGCAATGCCCGTTGGAAGAGTTGTGGAGGATAGAGGTAATTAAAAACAACATTTCAATGCCCCTTGGAAGAGCTGTGGAGTTCAGAGTGGCTTAAGAAGATGCTTTTAATGCCCCTTGGAAAAGTGGTGGAGGTCGCAGTAGCTTAACAAGACGGTTTGAATGCCCCTTGGAAGAGACGTGGAGGTCGCAGTAGTTTAACAAGACGCTTTTAATGCCCCTTCCAAGAGCCATACAGTACAGCATATTACAAACATTATTCCCATTATTGGGGAGTGGGTCTCCCATAGTATTTGCTTATGCCTTCCAAGCAAAAGCTGCCAAAAATTAGGACGGAGGAACTTGCAATGCCCCTTACAAGAGCCATGCAGTACAGCATATTACAAACATTATTCCCATTATTGGGGAGTGTGTCTCCCATAGTCTTTGCTTATGCCTTCCAAGCAAAAGCTGCCAAAAATTAGGACGGAGGAACTTGCAATACCCCTTACAAGAGCCATGCAGTACAGCATATTACAAACATTATTCCCATAATTGGGGAGTGGGTCTCCCATAGTCTTTGCTTATGCCTTCCAAGCAAAAGCTGCCAAAAATTAGGAGGAAATGCAATGCCCGTTCGAAGAGTCATGGAGGTTAGTGTTAATTAAAAACAACATTTCATTGCCCCTTGGAAGAGCTGTGGAGTTCAGAGTGGTTTAACAAGACACTTTTAATGCCCCTTGGAAAAATGGTGGAGGTCGCAGTAGCTTAACAAGTCGGTTTGAATGCCCCTTGGTAGAGACGTGGAGGTCCCAGTAGCTTAACAAGATGGTTTTAATGCCCCTCGGAAAAGTGGTGGAGGTCCCAGTAGCTTAACAAGTTGGTTTTAATGCCCCTTGGAAAAGTGTTGGAGGTTGCAGTAGCTTAACAAGACGGTTTGAATGCCCCTTGGAAGAGACGTTGAGGTCCCAGTAGCTTAACTAGATGGTTCTAATGCCCCTCGGAAAAGTGGTGGAGGTCGCAGTAGCTTAACAAGACGCTTTTAATGCCCCTTCCAAGAGCCATACAGTACAGCATATTACAAACATTATTCCCATTATTGGGGAGTGGGTCTCCCATAGCATTTGCTTATGCCATTCAAGCAAAAGCTGCCAAAAATTAGGATGGGGGAACTTGCAATGTCCCTACAAGAGCCATGCAGTACAACATATTACAAACATTATTCCCATTATTGGGGAGTATGTCTCCCATAGTCTTTGCTTATGCCTTCCAAGCAAAAGCTGCCAAAAAGTAGGACGGAGGAACTTGCAATGCCCCTTACAAGAGCCATGCAGTACAGCATATTACAAACATTATTCCCATTATTGGGGAGTGGGTCTCCCATAGTATTTGCTTATGCCTTCCAAGCAAAACCTGCCAAAAATTAGGACGGAAGAACTTGCAATGCCCCTTACAAGAGCCATGCAGTACAGCATATTACAAACATTATTCCCATTATTGGGGAGTGTGTCTCCCATAGTCTTTGCTTATGCCTTCCAAGCAAAAGCTGCCAAAAATTAGGACAGAAGAACTTGCAATGCCCCTTACAAGAGCCATGCAGTACAGCATATTCCAAACATTATTTCCATTATTGGGGAGTGGGTCTCGCATAGTATTTGCTTATGCCTTCCAAGCAAAAGCTGCCAAAAATTTGGACGGAGGAACTTGCTATGCCCCTTACAAGAGCCATGCAGTACAGCATATTTCAAACATTATTCCCATAATTGGGGAGTATGTCTCCCATAGTCTTTGCTTATGCCTTCCAAGCAAAAGCTGCCAAAAATTAGGAGGAAATGCAATGCCCGTTCGAAGAGTTGTGGAGGTTAGAGTTAATTAAAAACAACATTTCAATGCCCCTTGGAAGAGCTGTGGATTTCAGAGTGGTTTAACAAGACTCTTTTAATGCCCCTTGGAAAAGTGGTGGAGGTCGCAGTAGCTTAACAAGACGGTTTGAATGCCCCTCGGAAAAGTGGTGGAGGTCGCAGTAGCTTAACAAGACGCTTTTAATGCCTCTACCAAGAGCCATACAGTACAGCATCTTAAAAATATTATTCCCATTACTGGGGAGTGGGTCTCCCACAGTCTTTGCTTATGCCTTCCAAGCAAAAGCTGACAAAAATAAGGATGGAGGAACTTTCAATAATGGCAATACGGACCACGGTCACCCTGGTGGTATAGTGGTGGTGGAGGCTGAGGATAAGGAGAAGAACATAAAACAGCCGAAATGAGGAAGCGTATACCTATGTGTGGGTGTGAAGCGGTGCATGTGAATACACCTCCCGAAATAACACAGTGGATTTGACTTTATGTTTCTCTCTTGTCATTTGGTGGTGATGAGAAGTCTGGCCCAATCCAGCCCTTGTTCATTTTAATAAGGGTCAGCTTGTCAGCATTGGAAAACAAAAGCAGTTGGAGCGCCAATGGTGAAGAGCCTGAGGTTTGGGGAGTAATGAAGGGGGAGGATGTTGTGACCACTCACCTTTTCCTGTTGTGCAAAGGAGCCCCGCACAACAAGGGAAAACGCTTCCAGGTGGGAGTCTGTATGATGACCGCAGCTTAGTAGGAACTGCTGTCGGGAGTTTCTGTCTGCTTCAGTGGTCACATGACCAGGACGGTGTGACCGAAGTGGGCGTTCCACAATGACTTCACGGCTGGTCCTGTAGTAGGCTTGTTGTAAACAGAGCAGCTTCCACCTCTCTCCACAGGGGAGATTAGCAATCAAGAAAGAAGGAATTATGCGGTGTTAGTGAAGCGCTAGAACAACTAGACAGGGGATTAGGTTATAACACACAAACCTTTAATAGTTTAGTACGCTCTCTAAAGCCAAGACGCGTTTCGATAGCAGAAGCTATCTTCCTCAGGTAGATTAGAGAGCAAATTAAAGAGCAACCATTATATAGAGTAGGTGCACCAATCAAAGGACACAAACAATTATGACAACACAGGAAATACAAAACAGGAAGAAAAAAAAAAAATGAAGTAAAGGAAATGAATATCATATAAATATGAATATAAAAACTACATTAGGTCAAAAGGTTAAAAAAGAGGATAAAATATGCCACAGTATACCCAATAGTGTCATGATGTACTAGCAGGGAATATAAATAAAATATAAAAAATATAAAATTAATAAAAAAATAAAAAATGAATAAAAACTAGTAATGCGTGAATAAGAACCAAGAGAGAAATAGGGTTCATGAATCGCATTCTCAATGGTTAAATTAAGGCCCTCAGGAGACAGAGTGCCCAATATAAAAATCCAATAACTCTCACGATTAATTAAACGACCCAAGCGGTCAGTCGTGGTTTCAGCAATCTGATCAATAATTTTAAGCCTTAAGTCAGTAGGATCCTTATTATGCGCCACAGAAAAATGTTTAGAAATGCTATGTAGAAGGAAACCACTATGAATGTTAGACCTATGCTTATTCATCCATGCATGCATGGCCTGTATCGTACGGCCCACGTATTGTAGGCCGCACGTACATATACACTCCATGTTCGTGGTATATCTCCTAGAATGTACGTGCGGCCTACAATACCACGACTGACCGCTTGGGGTGTTTAATTAATTGTGAGAGTTATTGGATTTTTAGATTGGGCACTCTGTCCCCTGAGGGCCTTAATTTAACGATTGAGAATGCGATTCATTAACCCTATTTCTCTCTTGGTTCTTATTCAGGCATTACTAATTTTTATTCATTTTTTTATTAATTTTATATTTTTTATATTTTATTTATAATCCCTGCTAGTACATCATGACACTATTGGGTATACTGTGGCATATTTTATCCTCTTTTTTAACCTTTTGAACTAATGTAGTTTTTATATTCATATTTATATGATATTCATTTCTTTTGCTTCCTTTTTTTTTCTTCCTGTTTTGTATTTCCTGTGTTGTCATAATTGTTAGTGTCCTTTGATTGGTGCACCTACCCTATAGGTTCTGCTAACGAAACGTGTCGTGGCGTTAGAGAACGCACTAAACTATTAAAGGTTTGTGTGTTATAACCTAATCCCCTGTCTAGTTGTTCTAGCGCTTCACTAACACCGCACAATTCCTTCTTTCTTGATAGCTTGTCAGCATTGCCAGCTGACAGGCGAGTGCACTTATCAGTTATAATTCCCCCAGCGGCACTAAAAACACGCTCCGATAACACGCTAGCGGCAGGTTCATTCCAAGTGTCCAGCTTGGATACCCAATAATTAAAAGGCACAGAGGAATCACGGAGAACGCTGGTACGGTCGGCAAAGTACTCCCTCACCATCTTTTGAAACTTTCCACTCCTTGTGAGAGTACCCCGCGCCTCCGAAGGGAGGGTCTGAGAAAACTATCCCAGAACATTGACAGTGTTCCCCTGCCTCTGCTGGATTGGAGTTGCCTCTCTCTCGCTTGTACGCCTTGGTTGGTCAATGAACTGTGACCTCTGCTGCTAGCGTGTTCAGATGGGAATTTTTTTAACAGTTCTGCAGCAAGGGCCTTCTGGTACTGCCCCATTTTTGTAGACCTCTCCACCTCAGGAAAAAGAGAGTGAAAGTTCTCCTTGTAGCGGGGGTCTGAAAGTGTCACCAACCAGTAATGACTGTCACCCAACATTTTGACAATGTGAGGGTCACGGTTAAGGCAGCGTAACATAAAGTCAGCCATGCGTGCCAGACTGGTAACGGGCAAGACTACGTGTCCTCACCAAGATGATGACTGACCATGCTCTCCTCCTCCTCCTCCTCCCCCCTGTCCTCAGGCAACCCACGCTGAACCGACGGTATGACAGTTGTACAGGTACTACCGTCTAGAGCGCATGATACAAGCTCCTGTTCTTCCCCCTCCTCCTCCTCTCCCTCATTGTCCCACAATGCACGTTGGGATGAGATGAGGCTGGGCTGTGTGTAATCGACCACTATGGCTTCTTGATCCATTTCATCATTCTCTGGCTGCAATGCCTCATCTTTAATTCTCTGCAGAGAAAAGACAGATAAGTGGAATGCTGATGCTAATGATGGCGTCATCACCACTCACCATCTTGGTGGACGTCTCAAAGTTTGTCAAGATGGTACATATGTCAGACATCCAGGTCCACTCCTGAGGTCTTATGTGTGGAGTCTGACCTGAATATCGACGGCCTTGTTGCTGCTGGTACTCCACAACTGCTCTCTTCTGCTCACAAATCCTTTGCAACATGTGGAGGGTAGAGTTCCAACGTGTGGGGACATCACACACCAGTCGGTGTGACGGAAGCTGCAAACGCTGCTGCAACACAGTAAGGGCGGCGGAAGCTGCAGCCGACTTGCGAAAATGAGCTGACAGGTGGCGTACTTTCACGAGCAGATCTGGCAACTCGGGGTACGATTTAAGAAACCGCTGAACCACGAGGTTAAGCACATGAGCCAGGCATGGTACGTGTGTGATCTCGCCTCGCCTCAGAGCCGCCACCAGGTTACGGCCATTGTCACACACGACCATGACTGGATGTAGGTTCTGCAGTCTCAGCCACAGATCTGCCTGCTCTTTCACAGCTGTCCACAACTCACAAGCAGTGTGAGGTTTCTCACCTAAGCTTATGAGTTTCAGCACAGCCTGTTGCCACTTGGCGGAGGCAGTATTGCAGTGCTTCCAGCTTGTAACTGATGTGGTGATATCTGAGATGGAGGCTGAACATGAGAAGGAGGAGGAAGATGATGCACAGGAGCTGTACACTGTGGGGGCAAATCTGACTGACATAGGGCCCGCAATCCTTGGTGTGGGGAGGATGTGTTCCGTCCCAAGGTCTGACTGGGTCCCGGCTTCCACTATGTTTACCCAGTGTGCAGTCAGGGAGATGTACCGTCCCTGGCCACAAGCACTTGTCAACTTGTCCGTTGTCAGGTGGACTCTCCCAGTAATGGCGTTGTTGAGGGCACGGCAGATGTTTTGGGACATGTGCTTGTGTAGTGTGGGGATGGAACACCGGGCAAAATAGTGCCGGCTGGGTACCGAGTACCGAGGGACGGCCACCGCCATAAGGTTGCGGAAGGATTCCGTTTCCACCATCTTAAAAGGCAGCATTTACAATGCAAGCAGTTGTGAAATGTGCGAATTTAGGACTGTGGCCTGTGGGGCGTTAGCTGCGAATTTCCGCTTTTGTTCAAAGGTCTCGGATATGGACAATTGAACGCTGCGGTGGGACGTGGACGTGGACGTTGATGCTGTTTCTTGAGAAACTGCCATAACAAGTGAAGACTGAGAGGAGGGGGCATCTTTGCATGCAGTATGGACAGGGGATTGTCTTGCACACACAACAGGGGGTTCTATTGCATGCACAACAGCGGAAGAAGCCGTGGTGACACCCGCTGACACTGGTCATGGACCCTGGGGTTCACCCCACAAAGTCGGGTGCTTTGCTGACATGTGCCTGATCATGCTGGTGGTGGTCAGGCTGGCAGTTTTGTCACCCCTGCTGATGCTGGCTTGGCAGGTGGTACAAATGGCCTTTTTGGGGTTATCAGCAGAGTCTTTAAAAAAATTCCAGAGTCCGGAAGACCTACCGGTTGTACTGGCAACGTCCCTCGTGTTGGTGTTACAGGGAACTGTTGCCTGCCTTCTGTGTGCGGCCACCTCACTGCTTCTTCCTGCCTGATGGGGTACTCAGCCTCCCTCACCCTGTGTGCTGCTAGCCTCGCTCTGCATGTCCTCCTGCCACGTTGGGTCAGTTACTAGATCATCCATCACCTCCTCCTCTTCCACTTGCGCACCACGATCCTTCTCCTCACTTCCTGGCAATTGTGTCTCGTCATCGTCCACGTCTTGTGACAAATTGCCAACATCGACTTCCTGTGGCCGTGGCTGTTCAAATATTTGGGCATCGCTACATGGGATCTCCTCTTCCACCACTTCAAGCGGAGCAGGCGAGGGGCACAAATCTGGAAATGGACCAGTGAACAGCTCTTCAGAGTGTCCAAGTGTGGGATCAGTTGCTGTCTGATGACACTCGGCATGGTGGGAGGAAGGAGCATCAGGGTGAGGAGGAGTATGTTGTCGAGACTCATGGCTACTAAAAGTTGTCCGTTTGGAGGACAGACCGGAGGTGGTGGTGCCCAGGTAACTGGAAGTATTATCTGCTATCCTATTAATAACCTGTTCACACTGATCAGTTCGCAATACTGGTGTTGTTCTGTGCTTCCCTAGTAATTCGGTCAAGAAGTGGGAGCGAGAAGATGTGGCTGTTGGTTGAGGCACATTTTCACCTTGGCCACGGCCCCGTCCTCTGCACGCACCATCACCAGAACATCCAGTTCCACGTCCCTTTCCACGCGTCTTGCCCATTGTAAAGGAAGTAAAACAGCTTACACTCGCACTATCAATGGAAAAAGGGTAATAAAAAGTAGATTAGAACCATGGAAGAGGAAAACCACTGTTCTATTTCTTTGGCCTTCACCCGACTCTTTTAAACAATCTGAACAATCAGGGAGAAACTACTACTGTTTATCTTTACGGAAAAAATACCAAAAGCTGAATAATAGAGATTTTCTGCCGTGGAATGGCAAAACCACAGTTATTGTTTACTAGGGTATACCAGAAAATTTTAAATAGATATATTTGCGGCTGAACAGTGAGCGACACACTCAAACTGGGTTTTTTTGGGTAAAAATGGCCCAAAAGTGGATAATACAGAGATTTGACCTGTGGAACTGCACAACCACACTTGCATATCTCGGGCCTACACCAGACTATTTTCAACAGATATATTTGTGTCTGAACAATCAGGAGACACTACTACTGTTTTTCTTTACGGCAAAAAATGGCAAAAGCAGGATAATACAGAGTTTAGACCCGTGGAACTGCAAAACCACACTTGTATTTCTCGGACCTACACCAGACTATATTCAACAGATATATTTGTGTCTGAAAAATTAGGGAGACACTATTAGTTTTTTTTTTACGGCAAAAAATGCCAAAAGCAGGATAATAGAGATTGTTTACCGTGGAACAGCAAAACCACAGTTATAATTTACTGGTGTATACCAGACTATTTTCAACAGATATATTTGTGTCTGAACAAACAGGAGGCACTATTATTTTTTTTTACGTCAAAAAATGCCAAAAGCAGGATAATAGAGATTTTTTACCGTGGAACAGCAAAACAAAAGTTATAATTTACTGGTGTATACAAGACTATTTTCAACAGATATATTTGTGTCTGAACAATCCGGAGACACTACTATTGTTTTTCTTTACGGCAAAAAATAGCAAAAGCAGAATAATAGAGATTTTTTTACCGTGAAACAGCAAACCAAAGTTATAATTTACTGGTGTATACCAGACTATTTTCAACAGATATATTTGTGTCTGAACAATCAGGAGACACTACTATTGTTTTCCTTTACGGTAAAAAATAGCAAAAGAAGGATAATACAGAGATTTGACCCGTGGAACTGCAAAACCACACTTGTATTTCTCGGGCCTACACCAGACTATTTTCAACAGATATATTTGTGTCTGAAAAATCAGGGAGACACAATTAGTTTTTTTTTTACGGCAAAAAATGCCAAAAGCAGGATAATAGAGATTTTTTATCCTGGAACAGCAAAACCACAGTTATAATTTACTGGTGTATACCAGACTATTTTCAACAGATATATTTGGGCCGCAACAATCAGGAGACAATACTACTGTTTTTCTTTACGGCAAAAACTGGCAAAAGCAGGATAATACAGAGATTTGTCCCATGGAACTGCAAAACCACACTTGTATTTCTTTGGCCTACACCAGACTATTTTCAACAGATATATTTGTGTCTGAAAAATCTGGGAGACACTATTAGTTTTTTTTTTTCGGCAAAAAATGCCAAAAGCAGGATGATAGATATTTTTTACTGTGGAACAGGAAAACCACAGTTAAAATTTACTGGTGTATACCAGACTATTTTCAACAGATATAGTTGTGTCTGAACAATCAGGGGACACTATTATTTTTTTTTTACGGCAAAAAATGCCAAAAGCAGGATAATAGAGATTTTTTACCGTGGAACAGCAAAACCAAAGTGATAATTTACTGGTGTATACCAGACTATTTTCTACAGATATATTTGTGTCAGAACAATCAGGAGACACTATTATTTTTTCTTTACGGCAAAAAATGCCAAAAACAGGATAATAGAGATTTTTTACCATGGAACAGCAAAACCACAGTTATAATTTACTGGTGTATACCAAACTATTTTCAACAGATATATTTGTGTCAGAAAAATCAGGAGACACTACTACTGTTTTTCTGTACGGCAAAAAATGGCAAAAGCAGGATAATACAGAGATTTGACCCGTGGAACTGCAAAACCACACTTCTATTTCTCGGGCCTACACCAGACTATTTTCAACAGATATATTTGTGTCAGAAAAATCACGGAGACACTATTAGTTTTTTTTTAAGGCATAAAATGCCAAATGCAGGATAATAGAGATTTTTTACCGTGGAACAGCAAAACCACAGTTATAATTTACTAGTGTATACCAGACTATTTTCAACAGATATATTTGTGTCTGAACAAACAGGAGACACTATTATTTTTTTTTTACGGCAAAAAATGCCAAAAGCAGGATAATAGAGATTTTTTACCGTGGAACAGCAAAACCAAAGTTATAATTTACTGGTGTATACCAGACTATGTGCCTGATCATGCTGGTGGTGGTCAGGCTGGTAGTTTTGTCACCCCTGCTGATGCTGGCTTGGCAGGTGGTACAAATGGCCTTTTTGGGGTTATCAGCAGAGTCTTTAAAAAAATTCCAGACTCCGGAAGACCTACCGGTTGTGCTGGCAACGTCCCTCGTGTTGGTGTTACAGGGAACTGTTGCCTGCCTTCTGTGTGTGGCCACCTCACTGCTTCTTCCTGCCTGATGGGGTACTCAGCCTCCCTCACCCTGTGTGCTGCTAGACTCGCTCTGCATGTCCTCCTGCCACGTTGGGTCAGTTACTAGATCATCCACCACCTCCTCCTCTTCCACTTGCGCACCACGATCCTCCTCCTCACTTAATGGCAATTGTGTCTCGTCATCGTCCACGTCTTGTGACAAATTGCCAACGTCGACTTCCTGTGGCCGTGGCTGTTCAAATATTTGTGTCTGAACAATCAGGAGACACTACTACTGTTTTTCTTTACAGCAAAAAATAGCAAAAGCAGGATAATAGAGAGAATTGACCCATGGAACAGCAAAACCAAACTTGTATTCTCGGGCCTACATCAGACTATTTTCAACAGATATATTTTTGTCTGAACAATCAGGAGACACTATTATTTTTTCTTTACGGCAAAAAATGCCAAAAACAGGATAATAGAGATTTTTTACCGTGGAACAGCAAAACCACAGTTATAATTTACTGGTGTATACCAGACTATTTTCAACAGATATATTTGTGTCTGAAAAATCAGGAGACACTACTACTGTTTTTCTGTACGGCAAAAAATGGCAAAAGCAGGATAATACAGAGATTTGACCCGTGGAACTGCAAAACCACACTTCTATTTCTTGGGCCTACACCAGACTATTTTCAACAGATATATTTGTGTCTGAAAAATCAGGGAGACACTATTAGTTTTTTTTAAGGCATAAATGCCAAAAGCAGGATAATAGATATTTTTTACAGTGGAACAGCAAAACCACGGTTATAATTTACTGGTGTATACCAGACTATTTTCAACAGATATATTTGTGTCTGAACAATCAGGAGACACTACTACTGTTTTTCTTTACGGCAAGAAATGGCAAAAGCAGGATAATACAGAGATGTGACCCTTGTAACAGCAAAACCAAACTTGTATTTCTCGGGCCTACACCAGACTATTTTCAACAGATATATTTGTGTCTGAATAATCAGTAAACACTACTGTTTTTCTTTACAGCAAAAAATGCAAAAAGCAGGATAATACAGAGATTTGACCCTTGGAAATGCAAAACCACACTTGTATTTCTCGGGCCTACACCAGACTATTTTCAACAGATATATTTATGTCTGAACAATCAGGAGACACTACTGTTTTTCTTTACGGCAAACAATGCCAAAAAGCAGGATAATAGAGATTTTTTACAGTGGAACAGCAAAACCACAGTTATAATTTACTGGTGTATACCAGACTATTTTCAACAGATATATTTGTGTCTGAACAATCACGAGACCCTACTATTGTTTTTCTTTACGGCAAAAAATAGCAAAAGCAGGATAATACAGAGATTTGACCCGTGGAACTGCAAAACCACACTTGTATTTCTCGGGCCTACACCAGACTATTTTCACAGATATATTTGTGTCTGAACAATCAGGAGACACTACTGTTTTTCTTTACGGCAAACATTGCCAAAAAGCAGGATAATAAAGAGATTTGACCCTTGGAACTGCAAAACCACACTTGTATTTCTTGGGCCTACACCAGACTATTTTCAACAGATATATTTGTGTCTGAACAATCAGGAGACACTACTACTGTTTTTCTTTACGGCAAAAAATGGCAAAAGCTGGATAATACAGAGATTTGACCCGTGGAACTGCAAAACCACACTTCTATTTCTCGGGCCTGCACCAGACTATTTTCAACAGATATATTTGTGTCTGAAAAATTAGGGAGACACTATTAGTTTTTTTTTTACGGAAAAAATGCAAAAAGCAGGATAATAGAGATTTTTTACCGTGGAACAGCAAAACCACAGTTATAATTTACTGGTGTATACCAGACTATTTTCAACAGATATATTTGTGTCTGAACAATCAGGAGACACTACTACTGTTTTTCTTTACGGTAAAAAATGGCAAAAGCAGGATAATAGAGAGATTTGACCCGTGGAACCGCAAAACCACACTTGTATTTCTTGGGCCTACACCAGACTATTTTCAACAGATATATTGGTGTCTGAATAATCAGGAGAAACTACTGTTTTTCTTTACAGCAAAAAATGCAAAAAAGCAGGATAATACAGAGATTTGACCCTTAGAACTGCAAAACCACACTTGTATTTCTCGGGCCTACACCAGACTATTTTCAACAGATATATTTATGTCTGAACAATCAGGAGACACTACTGTTTTTCTTTACGGCAAACAATGCCAAAAAGCAGGATAATAGAGATTTTTTACCGTGGAACAGCCAAACCACATTTATAATTTACTGGTGTATACCAGACTATTTTCAACAGATATATTTGTGTCTGAACAATCAGGAGACCCTACTATTGTTTTTCTTTACGGCAAAAAATAGCAAAAGCAGGATAATACAGAGATTTGACCCGTGGAACTGCAAAACCACACTTGTATTTCTCGGGCCTACACCAGACTATTTTCACAGATATATTTGTGTCTGAAAAATCAGGAGACACTAATGTTTTTCTTTACGGCAAACAATGCCAAAAAGCAGGATAATAAAGAGATTTGACCCTTGGAACTGCAAAACCACACTTGTATTTCTTGGGCCTACACCAGACTATTTTCAACAGATATATTTGTGTCTGAACAATCAGGAGACACTACTACTGTTTTTCTTTACGGCAAAAAATGGCAAAAGCTGGATAATACAGAGATTTGACCCGTGGAACTGCAAAACCACACTTCTATTTCTCGGGCCTGCACCAGACTATTTTCAACAGATATATTTGTGTCTGAAAAATTAGGGAGAAACTATCAGTTTTTTTTTTTACGGAAAAAATGCAAAAAGCAGGATAATAGAGATTTTTTACCGTGGAACAGCAAAACCACAGTTATAATTTACTGGTGTATACCAGACTATTTTCAACAGATATATTTGTGTTTGAACAATCAGGAGACACTACTACTGTTTTTCTTTACGTTAAAAAATGGCAAAAGCAGGATAATAGAGAGATTTGACCCGTGGAACAGCAAAACCACACTTGTATTTCTTGGGCCTACACCAAACTATTTTCAACAGATATATTGGTGTCTGAATAATCAGGAGACACTACTGTTTTTCTTTACAGCAAAAAATGCAAAAAAGCAGGATAATACAGAGATTTGTCCCTTGGAACTGCAAAACCACACTTGTATTTCTCGGGCCTGCACCAGACTATTTTCAACAGATATATTTGTGTCTGAAAAATTAGGGAGACACTATCAGTTTTTTTTTTTACGGAAAAAATGCAAAAAGCAGGATAATAGAGATTTTTTACCGTGGAACAGCAAAACCACAGTTATAATTTACTGGTGTATACCAGACTATTTTCAACAGATATATTTGTGTTTGAACAATCAGGAGACACTACTACTGTTTTTCTTTACGGTAAAAAATGGCAAAAGCAGGATAATAGAGAGATTTGACCCGTGGAACAGCAAAACCACACTTGTATTTCTTGGGCCTACACCAAACTATTTTCAACAGATATATTGGTGTCTGAAAAATCAGGGAGACACTATTAGTTTTTTTTTTACGGCAAAAAATGCCAAAAGCAGGATAATAAAGATTTTTTACCGTGGAACAGCAAAACCACAGTTATAATTTACTGGTGTATACCAGACAATTTTCAACAGATATATTTGTGTCTGAACAATCAGAAGACACTATTATATTTTTTTTATGGCAAAAAATGCCAAAAGCAGGATAATAGAGATTTTTTACCGTAGAACAACAAAACCACAGTTATAATTTACTGGTGTATACCAGACTATTTTCAACAGATATATTTGTGTCTGAACAATCAGGAGACACTATTATTTTTTTTAACGGCAAAAAATGCCAAAAGCAGGATAATAGAGATTTTTTACTGTGGAACAACAAAACCACAGTTATAATTTACTGGTGTATACCAGACTATTTTCAACAGATATATTTTTGTCTGAACAATCAGGAGACACTTCTACTGTTTCTCTTTACGGCAAAAAATGGCAAAAGCAGGATAATACAGAGATTTGACCTGTGGAACTGCAAAACCACACTTCTATTTCTCGGGCCTACACCAGACTAATTTCAACAGATATATTTGTGTTTGAAAAATCAGGGAGATACTATTAGTTTTTTTTTTACGGGAAAAAATGCCAAAAGCAACATAATTGACATTTTTTACCGTGGAACAGCAAAACCACGGATATAATTTACTGGTGTATACCAGACTATTTTCAACAGATATATTTGCGTCTGAACAATCAGGAGACACTACTACTGTTTTTCTTTACGGCAAAAAATGGCAAAAGCAGGATAATACAGAGATGTGACCCGTGTAACAGCAAAACCACACTTGTATTTCTAGGGGCCTACACCAGACTATTTTCAACAGATATATTTGTGTCTGAATAATCAGGAAACACTACTGTTTTTCTTTACAGCAAAAAATGCAAAAACGCAGGATAATAAAGAGATTTGACCCTTGGAACTGCAAAACCACACTTGTATTTCTTGGGCCTACACCAGACTATTTTCAACAGATATATTTGTGTCTGAACAATCAGGAGACACTACTGTTTTTCTTTATGGCAAACAATGCCAAAAAGCAGGATAATGCAGATATTTGACCGTGGAGCTGCAAAACCACACTTGTATTTCTCGGGCCTACACCAGACTATTTTCAACAGATATATTTGTGTCTGAACAATCAGGAGACACTATTATTTTTTTTGTACGGCAAAAAATGCCAAAAGCAGGATAATAGAAATTTTTTACCGTGGAACAGCAAAACCACAGTTACAATTTACTGGTGTATACCAGACTTTTTTCAATTCATATATTTGGGGCTGAGCAGTGAGCAACACACTCAAACTGTTTTTGCTTAGATACAAAAGGCCCAAAAGTGGATAATACAGAGATTGTACCCGTGGAACTGCCAAACCACACTTCTATTTCTCGGGCCTACACCAGACTATTTTCAACAGATATATTTGTGTCTGGACAATCAGGAGACACTACTACTATTTTTCTTGACAGCAAAAAATGCAAAAAAGCAGGATAATACAGAGATTTGACCCGTGGAACTGCAAAACCACTCATGTATTTCTCGGGCCTACACCAGACTATTTTCAACAGATATATTTGTGTCTGAACAATCAGGAGACACTATTATTTTTCTTTACAGCAAAAAATGCCAAAAGCAGGATAATAGAGATTTTTTACCGTGGAACAGCAAAACCACAGTTATAATTTACTGGTGTATACCAGACTTTATTAAATTTATATATTTGGGGCTGAGCAGTGAGCAACACACTCAAACTGTTTTTGCTTAGATACAAAAGGCCCAAAAGTGGATAATACAGAGGTTGGAACCGTGGAACTGCAAAACCACACTTCTATTTCTCGGGCCTACACCAGACTATTTTCAACAGATATTTTTGTGTCTGAAAAATCAGGGAGACACTATTAGTTTTTTTTTACGGCAAAAAATGTCAAAAGCAGAATAATAGAGATTTTTTACCGTGGAACAGCAAAACGACAGTTATAATTTACTGGTGTATACCAGACTATTTTCAACAGATATATTTGTGTCTGAACAATCAGGAGACACTATTATTTTTCTTTACAGCAAAAAATGCCAAAAGCAGGATAATAGAGATTTTTTACCGTGGAACAGCAAAACCACAGTTATAATTTACTGGTGTATACCAGACTTTTTTAAATTTATATATTTGGGGCTGAGCAGTGAGCAACACACTCAAACTGTTTTTGCTTAGATACAAAAGGCCCAAAAGTGGATAATACAGAGGTTGGAACCGTGGAACTGCAAAACCGCACTTCTATTTCTCGGGCCTACACCAGACTATTTTCAACAGATATATTTGTGTCTGAAAAACCAGGGAGACACTATTAGTTTTTTTTATGGCAAAAAACGCCAAAAGCAGGATAATAGAGATTTTTTATCGTGGAACAGCAAAACCACAGTTATAATTTACTGGTGTATACCAGACTAATTCAACAGATATATTTGTGTCTGAACAAACAGGAGACACTATTATTTTTTTTTTACGGCAAAAAATGCCAAAAGCAGGATAATAGAGATTTTTTACCATGGAACAGCAAAACCACAGTTATAATTTACTGGTGTATACCAGACTATTTCAACAGATATATTTGTGTCTGAACAATGAGGAGACACTACTACTGTTTTTCTTTACGGCAAAAAATGGCAAAAGCAGGATAATAGAGAGATTTGACCGGTGGAACAGCAAAACCAAACTTGTATTTCTCGGGCCTACACCAGAGTATTTTCAACAGATATATTGGTGTCTGAATAATCAGGAGACACTACTGTTTTTCTTTACAGTAAAAAATGCAAAAAGCAGGATAATAGAGATTTTTTTACCGTGGAACAGCAAAACCACAGTTATAATTTACTGGGGTATTCCAGACTATTTTCAACAGATATATTTGTGTCTGAACAAACAGGAGACACTATTATTTTTTTTTACGGCAAAAAATGACAAAAGCAGGATAATAGAGATTTGACCCGTGGAACTGCAAAACCACACTTCTATTTCTCTAGCCTACACCAGACTATTTTCAACAGATATATTTGTGTCTGAAAAATCAGAGACACCCTTTTTTTTGGTGGGGGGGACGACACCAAAAGGTTAATAAGACGGGTATTTGTACAGTGTGAAGGAGTAAAAAAAAAGAGGATTTAGATGAAAAAAAAGGATTTTTCTGGCCCCCGAGACCTGGAGCTAAGTCCAGCAATTTCAGCAACAGGAGCACACAGGACTGTAATGCAGCGTTTGCTGGTATAACCACTGCATCTCCTATACAGCCTGCCTGCCTGATATCTGGGATGGATATTAGTCCTGAGAAGGAATGTTTGTTTGATCTGGCAGCCTTTACAGAACCTACAATAACTATTTTGCAGGATATATCTCTCCCTAAATCAGCAGCGCTGTCCCTACACTGTCTGATCCGGAGTGACTGTGTCCAAGATGGCGGCGCCCGGTTTTAAATACTCGAGGTGACGCTGTGCGGCCAGCCAATTACTGTAATGCCCACAAAGAACATGGCTGCGGCATTACAGTGACTGGCTGGCAATCCCTGCATGTTCATTGGCTCTGTCAAGAGCGCCAAACAATCAGGGCGGAGACCCGAGCTCCCGAACGAGAATCCCGGAAATGCTCGCCGAACATCCCGAGTAGCGTGATGCTCGGGCAAGTACTGAGCAGTGTCGAGCATGCTCGCTCAACACAAAACCCTAACACTAGCCCAACCCTAACTCTAGTCCAACCCTAACCCTAACGCCAACCCTCGTCCAACCCTTACCCCAAGCCCAACCCTAACCCCAACTGTAACCCCAAGCCCAACCTTAACCCCAAGTCTAACCCAAGCCCAACCCTAACCCTAGCCCAGCATTAAACCTAGCCCAACCCTAACCCTAGCCCAACCCTAACCCTAGCACAACCCTAACCCTAGCACAACTCTAACCCTAGCACAACCTTAACCCTAACCCTATAGTTTATTTTTCACGCCATTCCTTGAGAGGTATAAGTGATTAGACGACTTTATTCTTCGGGTTGGTGCGATTACAGCGATACCTGAATCATATCAGGTTTTTATGAGTGACAGCTGTCTCACACTAAAAGAAGCATTTTTTTGCAAATCTATTTTTTGCATCGCCATATTTTGAGAGCTATAATTTTTCCATATTTTGGCCGACAGAGTCATGTGATGGCTTGTTTTTTGCAGGATGAGTTGATATTTTTATTGGTACCATTTTCAGGCACGTGACATTTTTTGATTGCTTTCTATTCTGATTTTTGGGAGGCAGAATAAACAAAAAACAACAATTCAGGAATGTTTTATTTTTTTTTTTATACTGTTCCGCATTTGGTAAAATTGATAAGGTAGCTTTATTCTTCAGGTCAGTACATTTACAGCGGTACCACATTTATATCGCTTTTCTATATTTTGGCACTTTTACACAACAAAAGCTATTTTATAGAAAAAATTATTTTTTTGCATCGCTTTATTCTGAAAGCTATAACTTTTTTATTTTTCGGCTGATGGAGCTGTATGGCAGCTTGTTTTTTCGGGACAAGATGACGCTTTCAGCGGTACCATTTTTATTTATATTTTTCTTTTTGATCTCGTTTTATTCCATTTTATGTTTGGCGCTATGATGATAAAGCATTGTTTTTTGCTACGTTTTTTATTTATTTTTTTACCGTGTTCTCTAAAGGGGTTAACTAGTGGGACAGTTTTATAGGTCAGGTCGTTCCAGACACAGCGATACCAAATATGTGTACTTTTATTGTTTTTTTGTTTGTTTCATAATAATATTTATTGATGGGTACATTATATTTTTATTTTTGGTGGATTATTTTTTTAATATTTTTACTATTTTTTTTTTCGTTTTTTTCATTTTCTAACACTTTTTTTACCTTTATACTTTGTCCCACTATGGGACTTTCACTTTTTTTATTCTGATCGCCTGTACATGATCAAAGTATGTTTCTGCTGTCTGGTGACCCGGATGTTGTCATGATGATATCGGGCCATCATGGCAAAATCTGGGAAGCAGCGGCAGACAGCGTTGGATGCCGGCAGGAGAGGTAAGTATCGCAATCACCTCCCCTTGCCCCCGCATTGCTGCAATCGACTTTGATCGCAACATTGCAGGAGTTAATGTGCCGGGAGCGGTGCGGGACTGCTCACAGCACATAGCACCGGGTGTCAGCTGTGACAATCAGCTGACACCCGGCAGCGATCGAGCCCGCACAGCCTGTGTGTGGGTGAAATCAACAGGGCATACTAATACGTACCTGGCTCTTATGTCCCAGGGCGCAGATATGTATTAGTACATCCTGGGCTTTAAAGGGGTTAAAACATTATCTCTGTTTCATTATTCTGGCATTTGGCAAATAGTAAAAATTATGGTAATCCTAATTGACCTAAAACACCAAAGGTTTATTCTGATTTCTTGTCAGATATTGAGAAAAACATGCATATGTGTCTTTTTATATAGTGTATGTAAACAGATGATGCGTGTTTTATCTCACCTAGGTGCTGGATTCACAGCTACATTCCTCAGTAATACTGTATATTGTCCTCTATGCTGCTGCTTTTAAAGATGTATTACATAAATACAGTAGAGCAGGAATACCTTATGGTATTGTGTGCTGTGTATAGAAGGCATCACAGAAGCTAGTCTCCACCCACATGCTCAGAGACAGCTGAAAATTAGAGATTGAGTGGGCGGGATGAAAAACTGGGTAAAAATGCAAGATATACATCATTTAACGGACAAAAGACATTGTTATGTTATGTGTTATTCTGAATGTACTGTACATACACGTTGCAGCTTAATGTGAAAGTGAAGAAGTAATAACTTCTCCACCAGGAGTAAAAAAACATGTTCCTTATTTGATATCTGCAACAGGTTTGCTATTGTCAAGATGATTAAGCAATTAAAATGGCTTTTTATTAAGCCATCAAAAATTATCCCTTTTTAATGTAGCATGAACAGGATGGCTGTTTTCAAAGTGAAGAAACCATGGCTTGCCGGCTTGTCATATTTTCTAAAAATTAGGCCTATTTTGAATGCTATTTCATGTTTCTGTACCCCAAAAAGAGTACATTTTCCAGTAGGAGTACAGTATAGCACTGTAAAACTCAGTGGGCAGAAAGGAGATGTTTGTCTGGCATGGCTTGTGGTTGCAGTTACAGCACAAGAAGCCACATGGTAGAAAAATTGGACCAGTTAGGCAAAGAGATGTCTGACAGATATAAGATCAGCTACTCAAGTCCCGGCAGCATTGGTATCTTATTGCACTATAAAACACAATAGGCAGCCAGGAAATATGTGGCTGGAGAGTCTATGCTGTGGCAGAATTATGATGGGGCAGGCAAGGAGATGTCTGGCAGTATAGAGGTAGTAATGGCAGCCTGACAGCAGCAGTATTGCAGTATAGATAACATGATGGACAGGGAGTAGATACCAGGCTGAACGTAGGCCATCACACTGGCAGCCTCAGAATGATGTCAAATACAGACAATGGGCAGTCAGGCATTGTATGGCCAAGTTAATATAGGTATCAGTCAAAGGTAAATGAAAGTAAGCACTCATCCATACTTGATTCATTTTGAAAACTATGTTTTTCATAGTGTTATAGCAGAAGATGGAGTCCCTCAAGTTTAAAGGCCCCATCTATGCTATATAAGTCTGACAGTTATTTTAGGTGAAAACAACAGCTATGAATGTTCCTTCTTGTATCAATAGCGTGTCCTTGCTAAAAAGATAACGTGATTCTCCCTGGCCAGATGTTTCTTCTTGTAGCAATAATGTGTTCTTGCAGAAAGATGAAATGACCTTGCTAACTAGATAAGTCTAATTAAATATTTTAAAGCATACAGAAACTAGCTTTTTTCGCTTGTTCAGCTAAACTGTATAATCGAACCATATATGGCAAATCCGTTTCCTGCCTTTAGGGTGTATATTAGCCCTGTGTTTTGTAATAAAGTTTTTAGAGTATGTTTAGTCACAAACATCCTGTCCTGTGTCTTCATTCTCTCCGAGCTCGTAATCCAAAGGATAGAAGACCCAAAATTCAGTGACGACAATAGTTTGAGATAGATAGCCTGGTTCACTTGGGTTTGACAAAGCAACCGACTATGCTGAATACCCTCTCTAATATTACACTGTAAGCTGGACATTAAAACATGCTGATAGCACAGTGTGAAATTTTTTGCCACTGTTCAAATCTGTTGACCCAGAAGTCCATGGAATTGGGGCTCAGGGTATCTGCCTGAGAAAGAACAAAGTCTAGGCATGACTGAACCTGGCTGTTCAGCCGGTGTGTCTCTGTTTGCTGACATGCGTCAGGTTGTTCAAATGGCAAATAAAACAACTGGTCCATAGTATCAAATGTACTGTTGCGGTGGCTGTTGCTGACTAATCTAATAGTTCTAATGCTGGCTCATGAGGAATAGCGTTAGGTCTGTGGGGATCATAGCCATCCACTCCGTGAAAGCTTCACAGAGCATATAACACAGCTTGTCCTGTTAATAAAGAAATGTTGTCTCCCTTTCGAAAGATGGAAAAAAATCCACCATTTTGCTTTAATTGCGATAGTCTAAAAGCATGGCTATACCATACCCACCCCTTTCTGCCTAGCCTTTGCTAGCTATTAAAATAGGGGGACCCCACGTCATATTTTTTTGGGTCCCCCTTTTTAATAGCTAGTAAAGGCTAGGTATTCAGCTGGGGGCTGATATTAATAGCCTGGGAAGCTCCGTGGGTATTACCCCCTTCCCAGGCTTCAAACATTTGCCCCAGTCGTCTGCTTAACCTCTGCTAGAGACTAAAATTACGGGGAACCCCACGCCAATTTTTTACAGTACAGTAACCAACACTGTACTTATTATATAGGTGACTGACATGTTTCTATCTATCTAATCTAAGTGTGATGCTCTATTCTTTCTGTTCTAAATTGTCGGGAAACGATGATGAATTGCCGGCCGGCTTTTTTAAAAAGACAGGTGCATGAAAACACTATTATTTTTTTTTAATAAATCCTTTATTTTAACACTAAATGACAAGTACAGTAACCAACACTGTCACTACACTTATTGTATATGTGACTGACATGTTTCTATCTATCTAATCTATGTGTGATGCTCAATTCTTTCTCTTCTAAATTGTCGGGTACCGGTGTATGCAGCTGCTGAATTGTGAATTGAACTGTGTCTCCTCCTCCTTTTACTCCTCCACCTTTGAAGGTGTTTTCTATGTGTTTTCTATGTGTTTCTATGTGTTTTTGTTTGCCTGTCATTGGTTTTAATGGTGTTCGACGGTGTTCGACGGTGTTCGACGCACCGTTCGACGAACATGCCGGCGTTCGATAAACCGAACCGAACCCGAACACTATGGGGGTGGCTCAACACTAGTCAATATGTCAAAGTTGCTGTTTTTCTTCCATCCTTTTTGCATTTTTCTCCAAGTTAAATATGTTGGAATAACATTCTATATTCCTCACTTGTCTCTACTGAGATATTTTCTCACCTCTTTGACTGGCTTCAGTAGGTGACAGGTGTCCCTAATCAGCTGCCAATGGAAAGTCTCAAAGCAAACCACACCCCAGTTAGCTGCTGAATGATTTAGTACATCAGTGTTAAATGCTGCTTGTCCAGACTTTCCAACATACTGTATGCAACCTTGAATTCCAGAAGCAAACCCAGTAGGGCATGCTTTGCAACATAAGAGTGGCTGAAATGAGCTAACACTTTCCTAGGCATAGCTAATACCTTTTACAAATAGGTACATTTCTACAAGAAATGTAACCCCAATTAAATGCAGGATGCGAGCCATGCAAAGAATGTGATTCACTTTGCTTTGCCTGACTGCAGGGCAGTGTAATATTCTGGGCATGGTCACCTACAACAATATCCAACTGCAGTTGACGGGGAGCCAGCCAGCGAAAAGTTACCACTTGATGCACAGCAGCAACTTGTCTTCTTTTATTCCCTGTGCTTTCAAGCTATAAAATGCTTAGCAGTGCTTTACCTTGCATGAGTGAAAAGAATGAGGTTGGTGTGTGGAAACAATGCTAGACCCTGTGGTTGTTGAGCATGGGTTCATGTATATTGAGTAGGAGGAGACAGGAAACCACCGTGATTGAAATGGATGTAGCTCCCAGTCATGGAGGCTTCAACACAGGTTGTAGTGGTGCATCACTGCTGCTCTGAAAATCATCATGTATTGTACCTACCTATAGTTATTGCTCCAAGTGTCTGTGGTGCAGCGCACTTTGGAGCTCAAAATCAAGTTCAGCAAGTGGGCTAGGTTCTCCTGAGTATGAAAGCATAGAGTAGGCACCACTTTATGCAAGAAGTAATGGCAGCTAGCTATCTTCCAGAGAGGCTAAGCATACTCCATTATTTCTTGAAAGGCAGCCAACAACACAAGGTGTGCTGTCAGTCAATGAACTACCAGCAACTTTACCAGGTCAGAGTTTAGTTGGTAAACCAGCAGATGAATTTGAGCATACTGCTTTTTCCTCTACTCACAATCAGGGATGGATATTTGTCAGTGTGACAGAGAAGGAGGAGGATACATGATCGAAATACGCCATGCAGTAGTGATGGAAGATGATTGTGATGATCACATTGACCAAGTACTTCTTGGGGTTAGAGTACACCTATTCGGCTGCTCTTGCTGCTCCCAACAGCTGTCTAGTCCTCCACACCTTCATTTCGTCACATCTCTAGCCGGGTGTTCACTATAGGCTGGAGCTTAAAACTGTAAGCAGACCCTGGAGTTAACTTAACTACAATGATCTATAAGAAATGTGACACAGGTCTCAGGATTGAACATACCATTGGTGCAATCTGGGCAACCGCACAGGTGCTCATTAGGTAAGAGGGCCTGCTTCCACCCCCAAAACAGGATGAATTGGGCATGATGATGAGCTATTGGACTACAAAAGGCCCATATACTCTTCTTGCACAGGAGCCCTTTTCCGTCTGTGTTCGCCAGTGCACAGCTTTTTATATGACCTGAATGTAAGACATGATGTAACAGCTGAAATGTAATTTATTATTATTATTTATTATTATAGCGCCATTTATTCCATGGCGCTTTACATGTGAAACAGTGGGTAAACATAGCAAATACACTTGCAATAATCTTAAACAAAACAAGTCAGCGACTGGTCCAGGAGGAGAGAGGATCCTGCCCGCGAGGGCTCATAGTCTACAAGGGATGGATGAGGATACAGTAGGTGAGTGTAGAGCTGGTCGTGCAGTGGTATGATGGAGCGGTGGTTACTGCAGGTTGTACGCTTGCCGGAAGAGGTGGGTCTTCAGGTTTCCTTTGAAGGTTTCCACTGTGGGCGAGAGTCTGATATGTTGGGGTAGAGAGTTCCAGAATAGGGGGGATGCACTGAAGAAATCTTGTATGCAATTGTGGGAAGAGGAGATAAGAGGTGAGTAGAAAAGAAGATCTTGTGAGGATCGGAGGTTGCGTGTAGGTAAGTACAGGGAGACTAGGTCACAGATGTATGGGGAAGACCGGATGGCTTTGTATGCCAAGGTTAGGGTCTTGAACTTGAGTCTCTGTGTAATGGGGAGCCAGTTAAGGGATTGACAGAGGGAGGGAGGCTGGGGAGTAGCGGGGGCACAGGTGGATTAGTCGGGCAGCAGAGTTTAGGATAGATTGGAGGGGTGCGAGAATGTTCGAAGGGAGGCCACAGAGCAGGAGGTTACAGTAGTCAAGGCGCGAGAGATGATGAGGGCATGCACTTGTGTTTTGCAGAGTCTTTGCTGAGGAATGTGCGAATCCGGGAGATATTTTTGAGTTGGATTCAGCAGGAAGTGGAAAGGGCTTGGATATGTGGTTTGAAGGAGAGATCTGAGTCGAGGGTTACACCGAGGCAGCGAGCTTGTGTTACTAGGGAGAGTGGGCAGTCATTAACTTTAATGGTTAGGTAAGATGGGGGGGTTGAGTGAGGTGGGGGAAAGATGATGAATTCAGTTTTATTCATGTTAAGTTTTAGAAATCTAACAGAGAAGAAGGATGAGATAGCTGACAGACATTGTGGGATTCTGGTTAGTAAGGAATTGATGTTGGGTCCAGAGAGGTAGATCTCTGGAATCTTTGAGAATAAAACTAAAAGCATCTTTGCATATACACTACATACGTGATGCTACAGCAAAATAAATATACTGTATACTGTATATAACATAAATAACCAGATGGCCAACCCCAATTATTATAAGAACAACATACACTCAGAGACCTTGTTTGGTGGCAATCAGTCACAGCTTTACTTATAAAATGTTTCATATCAACTATAACAAAAGTTAGACTCAGTCTGAAGCAATATATTGACACTGCTTATGGTGTGCAAGTCTATTCTCGAGACCAAACTTCTCCAAATTCACAGCTATGACTTTAAACTGTAAAAAAAAGCAAAAAACAACATCTGCAAGAAAAAAATATATATCAAAATAGGGAGGGAGGGACAAGCAACCAGGACCCAGGATCCTGGGGGATGAGGAAGTGGGCACAAAAGCAGTGTATAGAGTATATAAAGCCAATGGAAGGGCTGAAAATTGATTGGGACCTGAGGAGGGGTGATAGGCAATGACATTAAATAGAACGGAGGAAGAGCCGTTCAACAGTCTGGGGCACTTTCATTAACTCTTGTAGCGCCCTATTAACTGTCATATAGATAGTATATCATAAATAACCAAAAGGCCCACCACTATTAATATAAGAACAATAGACACAGATAACTATTTTGATTATTTTCTCATTACGCCGTTTACCGATCGGATTAATTATTTTTATATATTGATAGATCAGGCGATTCTGAATACGACCATACCAAATATGTGTATATTTGACTTTTTTATTGTTTTATTTTGAATGTGGCAAAAGAGGGGTGAGTTAAACTTTTATATGTTTTTAATTTTTTTTATATTTTTAAAAACATTTTTTTTGGAATTTTTTCTCCATTGGAGAATAGAAGCTGTGATCATCTGATCACCTGTGTTACACACAGGCGATCATCAGATTACCTTTGTGTAGCAGAAATGCTCACTTGCATTCAGCAAGCAATGACAACAACAGGGGTCTCCTGCAGACCCCAGGTTGTCATGCCAATCCATCGGCGACCCACAATCATGTGACATGGGCGCCGATGGGTAGGACTAGTGACGTACTTCTGCCGTGGCCATGTTAAAAATAGCTGTCAGATATTGACAGTGGCATTTAACATGTTAACAGCCACGGGTGGATCACGATTCTACCTGCGGCTGTTAGGGGCACATGACAGCTGATCAGATCAGCTGTCATGTACTGGGAAAGGTGCGGGCTCATCGCTGGAGCTCACGCCAAAGGGAGAGACACGCCATGTGCCGTACATGTAAGGGGTTAACATATGGAAAATTAGTTAGAGCTGGAGAATGAACTATCTTAATTAACATGCAAGAGCTCCTTCTATGACAATACAACCCTGGCAATACTAATGAGAATGTCTATTGTGCATAAACAAAGAGTTATCATTTGAACAGGTAATTGAAACAAGGGAAGTCTTTTCAAAGGGTTGGACAACAATAAAGTACAGGTGTGTACATATAAACAGCTCAGTGGAAGCCCTTTTGCCACAGGAAATGCATGTTGGATTCAGGTGACACTGTGGTTTCCTGCAGGGGTTATATTTACAATATCCAGCCTAGACTCGATGTCTCTGAAAGATAATGTTGAATATCGAAGTTTGTATAAATCCAATAGTGTTTATGGGACATACATTTTCAGTGTCAGGGTGAACCAGGGAAGATGCATATTTTTTCATACCTGTAACGCCTGCCTATAAGCCACAAATCAATAGTGGGCAGGCCGCTGACAACAGCCAGGTAATGTTTGGTTTCTGGGTAATGGTAAAATCCCAATAAAAATATGGAGGCGGTCTCAAACTTCTGCTATCATCTTGAGAGGATGTTATTAAGTAAGTTGGGATTTTCACAAAATCTTGAATGACTGAGGACAGCCCACAATCCGGCCCACATGAGGTCATCACAGGTGGGGTGTGTGGGTGTAACTTAGGTGTTCATAAAAGATCAAGTAAATTTATGATCTGTGTTCAATGATGAAGAAGATACATGTCAGTGTAGGCTTGATCCCGTTAATCAGACGTGTTCAACCGGATTTTTTCCATCCGCTAGCTGACTCTTCTCTGTGAGCGGCATAGTAACTTTCTTTTGTTCTATCCATTTTATTCTATATAACTGTATATGCTGTATTGTTTTGTCCCCTTTATAAAATCTTTTGTATGTTTTTCATAAACATTGCCTCATTTTGGATTAAATATAAAATGTAATAGTTCTGTTCCTTTTGTTTCATAAATTGCACCTAAAAGCCATAAGCTACCTACCAGGCCTCCATCAGCCTGTATAAAACCCAACTGGTGGTGGCAGCTAGTAGTCTATTTTGTGTTATCGTAGAATTTGCACTGACCATATCAGATGTATATGCATATATTCCATGTTTTGGAATCGGAGATGTATATACCATATGCTCACTGTTAGTTTCCCGATAACCAGCCTAGTAGTGGTGACAGCCTGCAGCCTCCTCCATGAATTGTCGGCCCATCATGTAATTGGCTGGACGTTAGGGGGCAGCAGAGACCTGTTTGCTTCAAAGGTAACAGTGGGGTGGGTTAAGTGACGACCCACCCTGGCTATTATCTTGGACACTACATTATAATGGAGGCAAACCTAATAGATTAAGCGAATGTTAACTGTTCGACTGAATTGCCCCTTGCCACACCACCTGGAGAATAATTTTTGACCAGTTGAAAATCAGCACGGAGAAAAAACTGTGTAAACTGTCCAAGTCTGATCGCATGAGTTTCATTTGTTCTGCGAGCCTTCATACACATAAATCATTGCCTCCCTCATGAATGACTAACATCGTAGGTGTGAAGGATTTCATGCTGATTGACCTAAAAGGAGGATATGGGACCATCTCAGACCTGTTATCCCACTCTAGGAAACATCAAATTCCAAGATCCTGCCTCCTGGATGACAATACGCTCTTTGGTCCACCACCCAAAAATAAGGAAGATTGGCAAAGAATCCAGTCATTTGATCTAGTCAAACCTAAAAAATATAAACTTAATTATCAGATTATTTAATCAGGGCAAATGTATTTTGCATAGCAGGAGGATGATCAGTGGCCAATACGCTATAAATCTGGGTCCTGCAGTCCTGCTTTGGTGGCCCCAATTCTAAAGTAATGAGAGCCAAATTCACAGGGATCGACTCCTACCAAAATTAGACAATGGCAAAATAAGGACTGAAATTGGAATTTAGTGAGGGAGCCATTTTATTTCACTTGACAATAAACAGCTGTAGCTGTTTTCGTAAAGCAGCAGCAGAATGGGGCACACGGAAAGGGATATGTCGAATGTGGCACACCAAATTGGGCACGCTTGACAAGATGTAGGGAAAAGGGACACATCATAAATTAACAATCCCCTTGTTTTCATTCTTGATGGAGTAACCAGCTCAATTATACAGGGGGCCTAGAAAAAAACAAAGACTCAAGGCTGCACACAATATGGCTGACTCAAAAGGGGAGGAACAAATCTTTTTATAAGCCTCTATTAGCTCAATCTGTAGTAGAAGAATGGAAATTGACCTTCTAGCATCATGAGTGACCCACTCACTGAGTCAACCTTTGATTGCTTGATGAATCACAAAAAAACTTTGTGACATCTACCCAACCCAATAATTTTAAAAAGAATGCCAAGCTGGCTTTGTGATATCATCAAGGCAGATAAGGCTAAATTAAGCATATAAATCAAGGAGATATTGTAAAGTGACCTGGAAGCAAGCAGCCTCATCTTAACCCAATAAGCTATATGCAGAAAAACATTTCTAGTCATTCAAGACTTACCATTTGACTGCCAAGTCCTTGGAGCCACTGAAGATCTGATCATTGTTGTCTCCTACCTCCTTCCCACTCTTATCCTTGTCAAGACATTTTGTTTTACGTTGTCTACAGAATAATACCTAGTTTAGGGCCGGCCAGGTTCCTGATGTGGATAATATAATGGCTCAGGCTTTATCTCATTCTAATAGGCAGGATTTGTGGCACCAAATGCCCAAAAGGGGAATCTTTGCTCTACTATGATAAAACTGCCATATCAGCCCACATAATGGGGCAATAGCTTAGAACAGACTTTCTTCTGTGTTTCATGTAATGCCACAATCTGCTCTACTCACTGATCTCACTGCAAAACTGTGTGTGATTACAATTTGCCAGGAGTGGAGCAGAGATGAGTGTGGTTAAAAGCACCTTCCAACTTTCATCTCACTACAGTCAGGGTGGGAGGATGGCGAAACAGCAGAGTTGACAGCACGATGAAAGGAGAATTCTTGGTGCAGAGGTGCTTGCAATGAGACAAATCCCAGCTCTCCTGTACAGTCCCTTCCCTATACTGACTGCTATGATATGAAAGCTGAAAAATGTTTGTATTCACACTCATTTCTGCTGTACTCCTGGCATTATATAATCACACACGGCTCTGCAGTGAGATCACTGAGGAGAGAAGATTGTTTGTAATTATTTATCTTACACAGGTGAAAGCATGTTATCAGCTATAGTGGAGGTGTGTTCTCTTTCGTTGTATGTTGCTGACTGCTTATGATTGGTGAACGGCATGCAGCAGAAAAAGTGCACACCCCAGAAAAAAATCTATGTAACACCCACATGGACTTATCATAAATTCTAAGCTAAAGTTTACAAGCCAATATCTATGCAACAAAGAGGAGAAGTTAAAACACAAAAACTATGTTTTACTCTGCTTTTCAGCCATTATTCCATGATGTTATCAGTTTAATATGCTCAAACTGGTGAAAGATCCTCTTTAAATGTAAATTAACTGCTAATGTACGGTATATTTTACTCAAAATAGTGAAATAAAAAAATAATTTTGTGTCCTAAAAGTAAAAACACCTAATTTAACTGATTTGAAAATTGGCAAGTAAAAAATGTTTTAGGGTTTTTAATGTCAATAATTGATTTATTCATGGACATGTGTTAAAGGGTATATGTATGATACTCCTAAAAAAATTCTGTGTTGTATATATGAATCCCCAAATTGGTCTTGAGCAATGTAAGCCACTTATGCAGCCCGTTTGATTTAGATGTTGGGAGCATAGTTGGATTATAATTTTAATCTGGGCAGCCACACTTGGCTCAAGGCTCCGGGGGGCCCTTGAACAGATTGCCCTCATTATAATGTTTTGTGTGGCGCATATTGGCAGGCAGAGAGCTTTCTTGAAGCTCCCCTGCTGGCAATACAGAATGGAAGCGCTGCTCCAAGGGAGCTCCCATTGCCTTTTCTGTGACGTGCAAGTGACTCAACTTGCATATATGATACTGGTCTCGGCTCACTCATTCTTTACTTGCAGTGTACAATGACAATGTGCATTGTTGCCAGCTCGTCACTAGTGTTGAGCCACCCCCGTAGTGTTCGGGTTCGGTTCGGTTCGTCGAACACCGGGATGTTCGAGGAACTGTTCGTCGAACTGTTCGTCGAACACCTTAGAACACCGTCGAACACCGTTAAAACCAATGGCAGGCAAACAAAAACACATAGGAACACATAGAAAACACCTTCAAAGGTGTCCAAAAGCTGACAAACTGCTCAGAAGACGCTTTCTTTAAAAAAGCCGGCCGGCAATTCAGCAGCGGCATACACCGGTACCCGACAATTTAGACATGAAGGAATAGAGCATCACACATAGATTAGATAGATAGAAACATGTCAGTCACATATATATGAAGTACAGTAACAGTGTTGCTTACTGTACTTGTCATTTAGTGTAAAGGATTTATTAAAAAATATAATAGTGTTTTCGTGCACCGTCTCTTTAAAAAAGCCGGCCGGCAATTCAGCAGCGGTACCGACAATTTATAACAGACAGAATAGAGCTTCACACATAGATTAGATAGATAGAAACATGTCAGTCACATATATATGAAGTACTGTGACAGTGTTGCTTACTGTACTTGTCATTTACTGCAAAGGATTTATTAAAAAAAATAATAGTGTTTTCATGCACCGTCTCTTTAAAAAAGCCGGCCGGCAATTCAGCAGCGGTACCCGACAATTTATAACAGACAGAATAGAGCTTCACACATAGATTAGATAGATAGAAACATGTCAGTCACATATATAATAAGTACAGTGACAGTGTTGGCTACTGTACTTGTCATTTAGTATTAAAATAAAGGATTTATTATTAAAAAAAATTGGCGTGGGGTTCCCCGTAATTTTAGTCTCTAGCGGAGGTTAAGCAGACAGCTGGGGCAGATGTTTGAAGCCTGGGAAGGGGGTAATACCCACAGAGCTTCCCAGGCTACTAATATCAGCCCCCAGCTGAATACCTAGCCTTTATTAGCTATTAAAATGGAGGACCCCCCCCAAAAAAATGATGTGGGGTCCACCCTAATTTAATAGCTAGCAAAGGCTAGGCAGACAGCTGGGGGCTGATATTAATAGCCCAGGAAGGGAGCCATGAATATTGGCCCCCTCCCAGGCTGGAAACACCAGCCGTCAGCCGCCCCAGAAATGGCGCATCCACAGGATGCGCCAATTCTGGCACTTAGCCTCGCTCTTCCACGCTGCCCTGGTGCGGTGGCAGGGGGTAATAGGGCTGGGGTTGATGTCAGCTTATAATGCCAGCTGACATCAAGCCCAGGTTAATAATGGAGAGGCGTCTATAAGACACCCCCATTACTAGCCCCATAGTCAAAGTTAAAAAAAAAACACAAACACCCAGAATAAAGTCCTTTAATTGAAATAAAGACACAATTCTTTATTGTTCTAAATTAAACCATACTTACCATCACGCCCATTCCAGCTGAAGCCAACGATCTCCTGCAATAAAAGAAAAATAATAAAGCAACCTCATCCTTACCTTTCCATGGTTCCCAGGACAGCTCCAGCTCTGCTACATCAAGATGACAGGCTGGACCGCAGCAGAACGCTGCCATCCAGCCTGTCATCCCGCAGACACTGAGAAGCACAGGCATGCTTGCGCTCCTCAGTGTCTGACTGTGACGGCATCCAGATGAGCCGACAATGAACTCGGCTCACCTCATGTACGTCACTGACAGCGTGGGAAAATTCTCCTGCACTCAGCGCTTCAGCGTGAGAATTTTCCCACGCTGTCAGTGACATGCATGAGGTGAGCCGAGTTCATTGGATATGACCTCGGCTCATCTGGATGCCGTCACAGCCAGACACTGAGTAGCGCAAGCAAGCCTGCGCTTCTCAGTGTCTGCGGGATGACAGGCTGGATGGCAGCGTTCTGCTGCGGTCCAGCCTGTCATCTCGATGTAGCAGAGCTGAAGCTGTCGTGGGAGCCATGGAAAGGTAAGGATGATGTTGCTTTATTATTTTACTTTATTGCAGGAGATCATTGGCTTCAGCTGGAATGGGCGTGGCGGTAAGTATGGTTTAATTTAGAACAATAAAGAATTGTGTGTTTATTTCAATTAAAGAACTTTTTTCTGGGTGTTTGTGTTTTTTTTAAATACTTTACTAGAAATTCATGGTGGTCATGTCTAATATTGGCGTGACCCCATGAATTTCGGGCTTATGGCCAGCTGATAATGCCAAGCTGGCCTTAACCCCTTTATTACCCCGTGAGCCACCGCACCAGGGCCCTGGATGAGTTGGGTACAGCGCCAGAAGATGGCGCTTCTATGAACGCGCCATTTTCCGGGGAGGCTGCGGACTGCAATTTGCAGCGGGTGGGGCACAGAAAGCTTGGGCCTCCCTGCGCTGCAGATTCCAGCCCCCAGCTGCCTAGTTGTACCTGGCTGGACACAAAAATAGGGCAAAGCTCCACGTATTTTTTTTTTAAATTCATGAAATTCATGGAATAATTAAGAAAAAAAGGGCTTCCCTATATTGTTGTGTCCGGCTAGGTACAAATAGGCAGCTGGTGGTTGGGGGCAGCCCGTTCCTGCCTGCTGTACCTGACTGGACACAAATATAGGGCGAAGCCCCACATCAATTTTTTTTTCAAATTCTCACGCTGAAGCACTGAGTGCAGGAGAATTTTCCCACGCTGTCAGTGACGTGCATGAGGTGAGCTCATTCATGTCCAATGAACTCAGCTGACCTCATGTACGTCACTGACAGTGTGGGAGAATTTTCACGCTGAAGTGCTGAGTGCAGGAGAATTTTCCCACGCTGTCAGTGACGTGCATGAGGTGCGCCGAGTTCATTGGACATGAACTCGTCTCATCTTTATGCCGTCACAGCCAGACACTGCAGAGCGCAAGCATGCCTGCGCTTCTCAGTGTCTGCGGGATGACAGGCTGGATGGCAGCGTTCTGCTGCGGTCCAGCCTGTTATCTCGATGTAGCAGAGCTGAAGCTGTCGTGGGAACCATGGAAAGGTAAGGATGAGGTTGCTTTATTATTTTTCTTTTATTGCAGGAGATCGTTGGCTTCAGCTGGAATGGGCGTGACGGTAAGTATGGTTTAATTTAGAACAATAAAGGAATGTGTCTTTATTTCAATTAAAGGACTTTATTCTGGGTGTTTGTGTTTTCTTTTAACTTTGACTATGGGGTTAGTAATGGGGGTGTCTTATAGACGCCTCTCCATTACTAACCTGGGCTTGATGTCAGCTGGCATTATAAGCTGACATCAACCCCAACCCTATTACCCCCTGCCACCGCACCAGGGCAGCGTGGAAGAGCGAGGCTAAGTGCCAGAATTGGCGCATCCTATGGATGCGCCATTTCTGGGGGGGCTGACGGCTGGTGTTTCTAGCCTGGGAGGGGGCCAATATTCATGGCTCCCTTCCTGGGCTATTAATATCAGCCCCCAGCTGTCTGCCTAGCCTTTGCTAGCTATTAAATTAGGGGGGACCCCACGTCATTTTTTTGGGGGGGGTCCTCCATTTTAATAGCTAGTAAAGGCTAGGTATTCAGCTGGGGGCTGATATTAGCAGCCTGGGAAGCTCCGTGGGTATTACCCCCTTCCCAGGCTTCAAACATCTGCCCCAGCTGTCTGCTTAACCTCCGCTAGAGCCTAAAATTACGGGGAACCCCACGCCAATTTTTTTTAATAATAAATCCTTTATTTTAATACTAAATGACAAGTACAGTAACCAACACTGTCACTGTACTTATTATATATGTGACTGACATGTTTCTATCTATCTAATCTATGTGTGAAGCTCTATTCTGTCTGTTATAAATTGTCGGGTACAGATGCTGAATTGCCGGCCGGCTTTTTTAAAGAGACGGTGCATGAAAACACTATTATTTTTTTTAATAAATCCTTTGCAGTAAATGACAAGTACAGTAAGCAACACTGTCACAATACTTCATATATATGTGACTGACATGTTTCTATCTACCTAATCTATGTGTGATTCTCTATTCTTTCTGTTATAAATTGTCGGGTACAGATGCTGAATTGCCGGCCGGCTTTTTTAAAGAGACGGTGCATGAAAACACTATTATTTTTTTTAATAAATCCTTTGCAGTAAATGACAAGTACAGTAAGCAACATTGTCACTGTACTTCATATATATGTGACTGACATGTTTCTATCTACCTAATCTATGTGTGATTCTCTATTCTTTCTGTTATAAATTGTCGGGTACAGATGCTGAATTTCCGGCCGGCTTTTTTAAAGAGACGGTGCACAAAAACACTATTATATTTTTTAATAAATCCTTTACACTAAATGACAAGTACAGTAAGCAACACTGTCACTGTACTTCGTATATATGTGGCTGGCATGTTTCTATCTATCTAATCTATGTGTGAAGCTCTATTCTTTCGGTTCTAAATTGTCGGGTACCTGTGTACGCCGCTGCTGAATTGCCAGCTTTTCATGTTTCACTGTGAGCACTGTTCCCATCGATTTGGGCAATCACTCTAATGCCACAACCACCATGGCTGTGGCATTACAGTGAGTGGCAGACAATCCCTGCATGATTGGTGCTCTAAATAGCGCCAGACATGCAGGACACGCTTTTCGTGCACGAACAGTTATCAAACATAACCTCGAACAGCCGAATTTTTTGAAAATCGTTCGGGTTCGTCGAACAACTCGAACACCGCCCAAAACAGCTCGAATTTGAGATTGGCGAACAGTTCTAGTCGAACACCGCTCATCTCTACTCGTCACTTCTGATCAGAGTTGGCTAGAGCACATTGTCACTGTACTGTGAGAAGAAGAATGCACAATGATAGGAATCTACTGAGCATCCATTGGAATTGACAACCGATGCATGCTCAGTAGAGCAGAGACTAGTCCAGCCCTTGAAAAGGAGGACACTGCTGATGCTTCATTTCAGGGTGGGGGCAGAGGATACGGCAATGACTGCAGCCTCTGCCCCTGATGACGCATCATTTGAGTATCCCAGCATGCACTGCAATGTCGAAACAAACCATCATCAAAGAGGAAGTAGTAGAAAAAAAAAATAAAGCAATTAGACAGTGTAGTTATTAAAGGATAGGGAATATTTAATTAACGTATATCAGAAAAAATATTAGATTATGACATTGAATAGTTTCAATGGAAACAAAATTTAGTTTTGGACCACCCCTTTAAATAATGTGCATTGAGCGATCAGTCCCGTATTATATAGTAATATATAGTTGTTATATATAGTGTTGTCCCTTATTACATAGAATTCCCTTTTGTCATGAATAGCACTGTCGCGTATTTTATAGCGTTGTCTTGTTATATATAGCCCTGTTTCTTATTGCATAGTATCCTATTTTATATATCGTATATATATTTACATATTTTTTGCATAGAGCTATGTTATTTAAAGCGCTGTTCATAAGGGAAAAAAAATTGCATGGCGTGTGTAGCGTGCTGCTGTCTCTGTCATTTTGCATCTGCAGATTTGCAGATTTGTAATCACGTGGCCTATCACATAATCTCTCAAAGGGAATCATGTAACATGTCAAGTGATACATCGGGGCCTGGGGGTCCCATGTCCTCTAAACTGCCTGGGGCTAGTACTACTCTTAATTCGCCCCTGGTTGGAAGGTACAATATCTGACAAAAGCTGTCCTCCAATCTGAAGGAGGAGAGTTATAGCTTTATTCTAAATGAAACCTAGAATAAAATAAGTATTAGATTAGGTAAATGGGTAGTTTGATTTTTTGGCTAAATCCCTTAAAAACGTCTTTTAAATGAAGACTTACACAATACTGCATAATTTACTCCTAACTCATCTTCGTTTGATGTTATTTAAGAACACTGTAAAGAAACAATTATTCTGTGCCCTCTGAGTATCATCTGCAGAACACTTTCATAAATAATATTTTTTATTATTATTTTCAGTAGAAACCATATAATGTACATCCAAATCAATAGACAGTAAAATCCATTAGTTCCTGTAAAAGAAAATTGCACCAAGGGGATTACAAGAAAAGATATAAAAATGGTCAAATACTTTAGAACAGAGGGAAAAAAAAGTTTGCTTTATAAAGAATTTTTTTTAACAAAATTGGCATTCCTAAAGACTATAAGAGCAAAGACTTAATGTAATGTACTGCTACTAAATGGCCAATTTACAGTAAAATAGAGAAAATGCTTTGTGTTATTACAACAGACATGAATTCCACCAGAGGGAGCACTTTACAGGATGAGATTTAGGAATGGAATGAGGTTTTGTTGTATTGGGATTACATATTATCATGATATGAATAGTTAAAATTATGTGGTTTGTTACTGAAATGATCCTCTGAATTGCCACAACGTACACTCATAAAGGGAAATAATAGTAAGGAAATGCATGTAAATTTTCATAAATGATATAATAATTTAATAGATACTAATAATAGTCATTAAGGGAGTAAAGCATCTGTTCTTCTCCAATTCCCAAGCAAAGTCATACGGAAGCATGCAATAATGTCTTGCACCCCTCCGGCTGCAATCTCTGTACAGAGATTACTTTTGAATCTGTATTCAATCATTACTATTGGCTATACTAGCTTACACCCTGGTCTAACCTCTACATCTTGTTATACTATGTACTTTATTGTTGCCTATTGTGACATTTATCTGATGAACTAATTAGTACATGATCTGTTCTTCGCACTGATTTATACTTATGTGATCATGTAGTGTATTATAAGTACCATTAATCTGTATTGATTAACAGTCCTAATAAGTTTTCATTATTTATTGTGCTGTGTCCCTCAACCCTTTATGGTTTTATCTGTCTTTTCATTATATCTTTTGTCTGTGTCTTCCGACATGTAGTATACAATTAAGTACATTTATTTTAACCCCTTAATTACCGGGGACGCATTAGTACGCATATTTGCGTACTGCCCGTTCAGTGAGGGCTGCTGTGCTGAGCCCTCACTGAACGGAGCACATGTCAGCTGATTCTTACTGCTGACATATGCCCGCAACAGCCGCGGGTGGAATCGCGATCCACCCGCGGCTGTTAACATGTTAAATGCCGCTGTCAATCTCTGACAGCAGCATTTAACGCGCGCTTCCGGGTAGCGCGTCATAAGCCCCGCCCACCGGCGACCCCGTCACGTGATCGCGGGTCGCCAATGGGTGGGCATGACAACCCAAGGTCTGCAGCAGTCGCCTGTGGTTGTCATGATCTTGTCGCTATGAGCGCCACCTAGTGGTCGGCGCTCATAGCACAGGACCATTTCTGCTGCATGCAGGGGACCTGCTCGTCCCCTGTATGTAGCAGAGGCGATCGGATAGTTGCTGCTTCTAGTCTCCTATGGAGACTATAGAAGCATGCAAAAAGTGAAAAAAAAAGTTTTTAAAATTATAAAAAAAAAAAAAAAAATATAAAAGTTTAAATCACCCCCCTTTTGCCCCATTTAAAATAAAATAATAAAAAATAAACCCCACATACACATATTTGGTATCGCCGCGTTCAGAATCGCCCTATCTATCAATATAAAAAAGAATTAATCCGATCGGTAAATGGCGTAATGAGAAAAAAATTCTAAACGCCAGAATTACGTTTTTTGGTCGCCGCAAAATTGAAATAAAATGCAATAACGGGCGATCAAAACATCGGATCTACCCCAAATGTTATCAATAAAAATGTCAGCCCGGTGCACAAAAAATAAGCCATCAACCAGCCCCAGATCATGAAAAATGGAGACGCTACAGGTCTTAGAAAATGGCGCTATTTTTTTTTTTTTTTTTACCAAATTTTGGAATTTTTTTTCACCACTTAAATATAAAAGAACCTATACATGTTTGGTGTCTATGAACTCATAATGACCTTTAGAATAAGAAGGGCAGGTCAGTTTTAGCTTTCAGTGAACGTGGTAAAAAAAATAAATAAAAAACAACTGTGGTATTGCACTTTTTTTTGCAATTTTACCGCACCTGGAATTTTTTTCCCGTTTTCCCGTACAGGATATGGTAAAACTAGTAATGGCGTTGAAAAGTACAACTCGTCCCGCAAAAAATAAGCCCTCACATGGCCATCTTAACCAAAAAATAAAAACGCTATGGCTCTGGGAACAAGGGGAGCAAAAACGAAAATGCAAAAACGGAAAATGCTCCGGGGCTTAAGGGGTTAAATTACCACTTCAGCTTTTTTTTTTTCAGCACTGGACTGGCGCTATACATGTAAGCCTGCCTCCATTCTTATACTCACCTTCCGGTGGCTTCACCTTCAACTGACGTAGCTCTGGTCTCACGGCGCCATCGTGTGCACGTAACTTTTATCTGTCTGGAAGTCAGAAATTATGTCACAAGAGCTCAATTCAAGTCTATGAAAGCCAGAATGAGGCCCTGACAGAGATGTAGTGACCTCTGATGCGCTCCATGAGACACTGGAGCTGCCGGCAGCTCACTTTTTGTCAGAGACCGATGGGAGCGACGCTGGAAAAGGATGAAGGTGGCGGCACGTGAGTATGAGACGGGGCAGGGGTATTACAATTAAAGCACGACTCCAGCGGTGCAATAACAAAAAATGCTGGAGTGGTGCTTTAACTTATGTTTGATTATTTGATCTTCACTGGCCTTTTGTACAAGTTTTCAGACTATGCTCACCTGTCCTGTCACAGCAGGTTCAATGCTGGTTCTCTGCTCACCTTAGATCGGTCTTCCATTTGACCTTCTCTTCAGTTTTTGATCCAGATTTTCCAGAATCATTATCATGCTTTGCGCCGCTTGTGACAGTGGCGTACCGTTAATAGCTGCAGACCAAGAACAGGACTGCGCCTTTCCACTCCCCTCCATGTCTTCTTCCCTTTCCCGCCTGCTGTCACAATTTCAATGGTATCGGCATCACCAGGAAGCAGATAAAGTTCAATATGTGCGTGAGGAAACTGTTCTGTGGTTAGATGAATCAATATTTCAAATTCTTTATGGAGACCATGGATGCTGTTTCCTATGGACTCAAAAGGATTGAGGCCATTCAGCTTGTTATCAGTGCACAGCTACTGTATTTCTGATGGTTTGAGGTTGCATTAGTCCCTATGGCATGGGCTGCTTACACATCTTGAAAGGCACTATAAATGCTGAGCATTGTATAGAAGTTTTCGAACAATAAATGCTCTAACCAGACAACATTTTTTTCGGGAAGACCTTGTGTATTTCAGCAAAACAATGCTAAACCACTTACTGTGTCCATCACAACAGCATGGCTTCACAGAAGAAGAGTTCAGGTGATGAACCGACCACCTGCAGTCTAGTCTTGTCACTAGTGATGAGCGAGCATACTCGCAAGTACTCGGTACTCACCCGAGCATCTCAGTACTCGAGATGCTCAGAGCTCGCCGAGTACTTGTGAGATGCTCGGGCGGATGCTCGGGTCCCCTCCCTGCATGTTTGGTGCTCTTTAGAGTGCCAATTAACATGTAGGGATTGCCTGCCACTCACTGTAATGCCACAGCCATGTTGGTTGTGGCATTACAGTGATTGGCTGGCCGCACAGCGTCATCAGGTATATATCAGACCTGGCGCCGCTGTGCTCATCAGTCTTCTCCACAATCAGGCAGTGTAGGGAGAGGTGCTGCTGAGGCTAGGGAGAGATTTTGTTGTGTATTAGGTAGTGTAGGGAGAAAAAAAGTATATTACACATATCCATCTGAACAAACAGTCCTTCTGAGGACTAATCCATCTGCAGAGATATCAGGTGGGCAGTGTATATAGGCAGGCAGGCAGTGTATATAGCAGACTGCAGTGCATATAGCACAAGAGGCTCCATTCCAGTCCTGCCTTCTGCTGCTATTACATATTTTTCTAGACAAAGGCCCAGGTCTCAGGGGCCAGGAATATTTTTTTTTTGGATCTTAATCCTCATTATTGGCTTAAAAAGCAATCCAGAGAACACCATTTTTCTGCGCCATTTGCTTGTTGGCACTGCAGAATACAGCCAAGTCCTATCCATATGACAGCGCTAAGAATCCAGCTATTTAAAACTGTGGTTTGTCCGTCACACGGACCACATATAATTGCGCTGAAAATACTGCCATTTTTGGCCTCCACTCAAATTTTTTTTCAGTGTGTTAGCAAAGTTTTTGACACCAGTTTGCTGTTCAAAATAGTTACCTACAGACCAGGTATTTAAAACTGTGGTTTCACCGTCACACGGATCACAAATATGTTTTCTGAAAATTCTGCCATTTCTGGCCTCCATTCTAATTTTTTTCAGTGTGTCAGCAAAGTTTTCAACACCGGTTTGCTTTTCAAAATAGTTACCTGCAGGCTAGGTATTTAAAAATGAGGATTCTCCATCACACGGATTACATATAACTTCGCTCCAAATTCAGCCATTTGTAGTGAGCGTGGAAGATATTGTCCTCCATTTAAAATGGGCAAGGCACGTGGCAAGGGATGGGGAACTGGACGTGATGGTGATGGTGCATGTAGAGGCAGAGGCCGTGGGCTAACTAAAATTGTGCCACACCAAACACCCACATCTTCCCGCCCGACCTTCCTGTCCCAATTCCTAGGGGACCGCAGAAAACCACTTTTGAACCCAGAGCAGTGTCAAAAGGTTGTTGGTTGGATAGCGGATAATGCTTCTTGTAACTTAGCCACCACTACCACCCTGTCAAGCCTCAGTAGCCATGAGTCTGGACTGCATATTCCTCACCCTGATACACCTTCCTCCCACCATGCCGAATGCCCGGAGACAACTAATCCCACACTTGGACACTCTGAAGAGCTGTTAATTTTTCCATTTATAGATTCGGGCCTCTCGCCCGGTCCACTTGAAGCGGGGCAAGAGGAGATCGCATGTAGCGATGCCCAAATATTTGATCAGCCACGGTCACACGAAGGCGACGGTGGGAAAGTGTCCCAAGAGGTGGACGGTGATGAGACACAATTGCCAGAAAGTCAGGAGAAGGACGAGAGTGCGGAAGTAGAAGACGAGGTGGTGTATGATATTGTAACTGACCCATCTGGCAGGAGGACATGCAGAGCGAGGACAGCAGCATACAGTGGGAGGGAGGCAGAGCACTCCAACAGGCAGGAAGAAGCAGTGTGGTGGCCACAGAAAGAAGGCAGGCAACCGTTCCCCGTAACACTAACACGAAGGAAGTTGCCAGTACAACTGTTAGGTCTTCCCGAGTCTGGTTGTTTTTTAAAGACTCTGTCGATAACCCTAAAAAGGCCATTTGCATCACCTGCCAGGCCAGCATGAGCAGGGGTGGCAAAACGACCAGCCTGACCACCACCAGCATGATCAGGCACATGACAGCAAAGCACCCGACTAAGTGGGCCTAACCCCAGGGTCCAGGAACAGTGTCTGCGGGTGGCACCATTGCTTCTTCCGCTGTTGTGCATGCAAGCCAATCCCCTGTCCATGGTGCATGCGAAGATGCCTCCTGCCCTGCACCTGTCATTGCACACTCTCAAGTAGCAGCATCAGGAAGCGCATCCACATCCTTATCCCAGCGCAGCGATCAGTTGTCCATACCCCAAGTCCTTGAAAAGCAAGCGCAAATATACATCCAATGCCCCACAGGCCACACTACTAAATTTCCACATTTCACGACTGCTTGCGCTCAAAATGTTGCCTTTTAGGCTCGTGGAGATGGAAGCATTCCACAACCTGATGGCGGCGGCCGTCCCTCGGTACTCGGTTCCCAGTCACCACTATTTCTCCCGGAGTGCCGTCCCCGCACTACACAAGCACGTGTCCCAAAACATTAGCCGTGCCCTCAACAACGCAGTTACTGGGAAAGTCCACCTAACCAGGGACACGTGGACAAGTGCTTGTGGGCAGGGACGGTACATCTCGCTGATGGCACACTGGGTTAACATAGTGGAAGCTGGGATGCAGTCATATCTTGGGACGGAACATGTCCTCACGACGCCAAGGATTGCGGGCCCTAGGTCATTCAGGGTTGCCTCCCCAGTATACAGCTCCTGCACCTCATCCTCCTCAGCCTTTTCTTTCACTTCACCTCCATCTCCAAAATGACCACATCAGTCACAAGCTGGAAGCACTGCAGCACTGCATCAGCCAAGCAGCAACAGGCTGTGCTGAAACTAATATGCTTAGGTGACAAACCGCACAATGCTGAAGAGTTGTGGACAGCTCTGAAAGAGCAGGCAGATCTGTAACTCACACCGCTGAACCTACAGCCAGGCATGGTCGTGTGTGACAATGGCCGGAACCTGGTAGCGGCTCTGAGGTGAGGCAAGCTCACACACGTACCATGCCTGGCCCATGTGCTTAACCTCGTGGTTCATCGGTTTCTCAAATCCTACCCGGAGCTGCCAGATCTGCTTGTTAAAGTACGACGCCTGTGTGCCCATTTTAGAAAGTCACCTACAGCTTCCGCCGCCCTTGCAGTGTTTCAGCAGCGTTTGCAGCTTCCGGCTCACAGACTGGTGTGTGATTTCCCCACACGTTGAAACTCTACACAGATGTTGGGAAGGATTTGTGAGCAGAAGAGGGCAGTTGTTGAGTACCAGCATCAACAAGGCCATCAGTATTCAGTTCAGACTCCACACATAAGACCTCAGAAGTGGACATGGATGTCAGACATATGTACCATCCTCCAAAGCTTTGAGGACTCCACCAAGATGGTGAGCGGCGATGATGCCATAATTAGCGTCACCATCCCGCTTCTCTGTCTTCTGAAATGCTCTCTGCTCACAATCAAAGAGGATGCATTGCAGGTGGAGAACGATGAGATGGAGCAAGGAACCATAAAGGGTGATTACACCCAGCCCAGCCTCATTTCATCCCAACGTGGATTGGGTGACAATGAGGAAGAGGAAGAGGAGGAAAAACAGGAGGGCATGGTACTACCATGCGCTATAGATGGTACTACTTTCACAACTGTCATACTGTCTGTTCAGTGTGGATTGCCAGAGGACAGCGAGGAGGAGGAGGAGGGCATGGTCTGTAATCCTCTTGGTGAGGACATGGAAGTCTTGCCTGTTAGCAGTCTGGCACGCATTGCTGAGTTTATGTTACGCTGCCTTTCTCATGACCTTCGTGTTCTCAAAATTTTGGGTGACAGTCATTACTGGTTGGTGACACTTCTAGACCCACGCTACAAGGAGAACGTTATATCTCTTATTCCTGAGGTGGACAGGTCTACAAAAATGTGGCAGTACCAGAAGGCCCTTGTTGCGGAACTATTAAAAAAATTTGCATCTGAAAACGCTGGCGGCAGAGGTCACAGTTCGTTGGACAACCAAGGAGCACAGGCGAGAGAGACACAACTTCAATCCACAGAGGCAGGGGAACACTGTCAAAGTTCTGGGAGAATTTTCTCAGCTTCTCCCATCACACAAGCCTTGAGGCGCGGGGTACTCTCACAAGGAGTGCAAAGTTTGGGAAGATGCCGAGGGAGTACCTTGCTGACCGTACCAATGTCCTCCCTAATTCCTCTGTGCCTTATAATTATTGGGTTTCCAAGCTGGATACGTGGAATGAACTGGCTCTCTACACCTTGGAGGTCCTGGCCTGGCCTGCCCTGCCGCCAGCGTTTTATCAGAGTGGGTTTTTAGTGCTGCTGGTGGAATTATAACTGATAAACGCATCCGCCTGTTAACTGAAAATGCTGACAGGCTGACTCTGAAAATGAACAAGGGCTGGATTGGGCCAGACTTCTCAACACGACCGAATGATAGCAGTGTAACATAAACTCAAATCCAGTGTCTTTTTTTGGGAGGTACTGTATATTCCCATGCACCTCTTCAGACCCACACATGGGTACATGCTTCCTGATTTTGGCTATTTGCTCTTGTCATCCTCCTTCTCCTCATCTTCATCCTCCACCACCATATCACCAGGGTGATCGTGGTTCGTGATGCAACACCCACATAATTTTTTTAAAGGGTGTTTTTGATGCCTGTAAAAAATTTTTTTATATAGTATGTTCATGTATACCCCCCAGGGGTAAATGTTTGTTAGCCCATACACTTAGTGCATGGGCATTACAAGTATAGGCGACCCGCTCCTTTCTAATGGGAACATTTCTTATGAGGCCCTCCTCCATGTCTCTTCCAAGGGGCATTGGAGTGCCTCCCAATTTTTGGCAGCCCTTGCACTTACTGCATAGGCAAACATAATGGGAGACCCACTTCCTAATAATGGGAACATTGTTTTCAGGAGACCCTCTGACCTCCATGTCTCTTCCAAGGGGCATTGGAGTGCCTCCAAATTTTTAACAACCCTTGCATTCACTGCATAGACAAACATAATGGGAGATCCACTTCCTAATAATGGGAATATTTTTTTCATTAGGCCCTCTGACCTCCAAGTCTCTTGCAAGGGGCATTGGAGTGCCTCCAAATTTTGGGCAACCCTTGCATTCGCTGCATAGGCAAACACAATGGGAAACATACTTCATAATAAAGGGAACAGTCTCTTCAAAGGGGTATTGGGGTGCTTCCAAATTTTCAAAGTGGTATTGGGGTGCGTCCAAATTTTGGGCAGCCCTGCCACTCACTGCATACACAATAACAGTATAAGAGACCCACTCTTTAGTAATGGGAATAATAAAACATAGCTGGCTGATGGCTCTCTAAGAATATTGAGGACCGACTGCTGGCCATTTAAGTGAAGGCCTCCTGATGGCCCTATAAAAATAGACTTGGTGACTTTGAGTCCCTCCTTCATAAATGAAACATGATGTGTCTGATGAATGATATCTCACACACCACATGGCCAGATAAGGTTGTAAAATGTTAAAATTACATTTCCTGATGAATGCATCTGTCACGGTTGAAAGCAATGCAAAAGAGTAAAAACGCATTGAAAAACGCTATGTGTGAACATAGCCCAAGGTGTGGAGGAGCATTTTTGTTTATGGTTATTTATTTTGCTTTATATACAAGTCATTACCCTGGAAAGGATGTTCCTTAACATGTTTCCCAGGAAAATCCATTTTGTTTTTGTTTTTGTATGTTTTATTGTGAGTCCGTAAAAGTGGCGTAATACCTCTGACAACGTTATTGACACTAGTGACCTGGAAGTCAGAAATGCTTCCAGGGGTCTTCCCCATGCTGTTCCCATGTCATTTGAGCACTGTTCCCATTGATTTGGGCAATTTTTAGGCCCTCTGAAGACTGCCAGGGGGAGCCGTCTGAAAAATAGACTTATATTGGGCTCATTGCTTGGGTCGAGCACCCGAGTATTCCAAAGTGCTCGACCCGAGCATTGAGTACCCGAGCACTTTAGTGCTCGCCCATCTCTACTTGTCACCAAGAGAAAACATTTGGTGCATTATTAAACAAAATATCTGGCAAAGACCCCGGACTGTGGAGCAGCTAGAATCCTACTCCAGGCAAAAATGGGACAACATTCTTCTCCAAAAGCTCTAACAATTGTCCCTTCACTTCCCAGATGGTTACAGATTGTTGTAAAAAGAAGAGTGGCAGACAAAAAGGAGAGTGGCCCTGTCTCAACTTTTTTGAGATGTGTTGCTGCCATCAATTTCTAAATGAGTTAACTTTTTCAAATGAAATGGAAAAATATCTAATGTTCATCTTCTGATCTGTGTTCTCTGTTCTGTTATGAATAAAATATGTCTATAAGAGATTTCCAAATAATTTCATTCTTGTTTTCTATACATTTTATACAGCATCCCAACTTAATTTAAGCTTAACACTCTCACCTACAAAGTGCTCCACGGTTCTAAACCAGCCTACATCTCCTCCATCGTCTCAGTCTACCACCCTACCCATGCCCTCCATTCTGCTAGTGACCAAAACTAAGATCCTTAATAATCCGAACCTCCCACTCACATCTCCAAGACTTCTTGAGAGCTGTGCAAATTCTTTGGAATGCACTACCCAGGACAATTCAATTATTTCCCAATACGCACATTTTTAAGCGTTCCCTAAAAGCAAGCTTCTGGCCTACTGCCTCAACTCACTTATCTAGCTATCCCCGTTTTGCCCATACAAAATTTTCTTCAAAATCAGGACCCTCGTAGCAACTGTTCATACACCCTCCCTTCACTTAATAGCACTGTGTACCTGTGCAGATACTGGTTGGGGACCGGTTCATGCAGCGTTATGTGAATACCCTATTTATTATATTGATGGCCCGACCATACAATCCAAGCACTTTTTACCATTCACCTTTCTTGTCTCCCTTATATTCTCATAGACTGTAGCTTGCGAGCAGCAGGGCCCTCACTCTTCTTGAAATCTGAGTTTTGTGTTACTCTGTTATGTCTTTATTATCGGTTTAAGTCTCCTCTAAAATGTAAAGTGCCGCGGAATATTTTGGCGCTATAGAAATGAAAATTATTATTATTACTATTCAGGTGTGACCAAAGAGATGAGTTGCTGTGACCAATTAAATCTTGATAATCTTATGTGGCCATGGTCCCTGAGAAAATGTCAAATTGGCCATTCCCTAAAACCCAACTTAGCTCATACACAATGCTGAACCTATTAAAAATAAGTCATGAAGACGGTGGAACATGAACTCTAAGGTGACCCATAACATAGGTTTATAATCTAGAAAAATATCATCTATAATCTGGAAATTTCGAATTCACTGGGCTCTTTTTTTGAGAGAACGTGTGACAGTGTCACCTACAAGAAATGGTGTAGCAGGGAGATCCCGATGGAACAATTAAAGCTGCTTTGGCTCTTTTGGCTGTATGACTACAGGAGGAACAGACGGGTATCGTAGGATCTGGTGAAACAAAGTTGAGATTAGGGTAATAGACCAAGTAGATTTATTAACCACAAAATATCATAATGAACTGACCATTGAAGGAATGATGAAACAGAGCTGAGTTGCTCACTGATAAAGTATCATAAGTAGCACAGCTGGGTTAGTCATAGAGTCCCATGTAGAGCTGGCACAGCAGTATGACAGAGTTGATTCAGTTATGTAACATAGCTGAATTGGTTACAAAATCCAAGGCAGAGCTCACACAGTGGTACTGCAGAGTTGCCCAATGATGTAGCAGAGCTGTGTTTGGAACAAAGTCCAAGGCAGAGTTGCATTTGTAAGAGAATCTTTGAACGGTAGTGCATGGTAGTGACTTGGAAGCCAACTGCCTGAGCCGGCATATAAGGCCACGGCCCCACTATCAGTATTTGATCAGTATTTTTTCTCAGGAGTGGGAGCCAAAACCAGGTGAGGAACAATCAGAAAAAAGGTATAATAGAAACAAGTCACCAATTCTGCCTTTACCACCACTCCTGAGAAAAAATACTGACCGAATACTGATAGTGGGGCCGTGGCCTAAGAACTAGAATTGTGACATCAGAATTTCATGTGGGGTTGTTGTGATACACAGTGATGGCGGAAGGAGCAGAACCTAGCCCTGGATCCAGGAGAGGTGAGTAACAACTTTCTTACCATTGTTTTGAGTGTTCATACATTACTATATCATTAACCCATGCCAATCTGGACTTGGCATAGTTATATCCTTGACATAGCTCCAGAGTTAAACACTTATTGGATACAATAGGTCAACTATGATAGAATTGTTGCAAACGTTCCCTTACAATGTGGAAGCGTCTATTGGGTTGACAGGTCAATTTGATATTCTCAATCCATGGAAATGCTTACAAATGTATATAGTTGCCAGAAGCTTTTTTTTTCCCAGATTGAAACAGCTGATACTACATACTGAGCGACCCTCGAAGGACGTCATATAATATGGATTGCTCTAGCTGAAAAAAAAATAAACTACTCTGTCCGTAGCAATGCATTACAAACCTATCCTCAAACCCAAAGCTGTCAGCAGTCCGACAGGGAACATATTTGCTAACATAATCAAACTATCGAGTTGCTACCGATCAGCAATTCAATTTAACTGACCTTTAAAATCTAAATTCTGATTGATTTCTATGACTGACTGTTCCCTAGTGAATCCCAAAAAAAATAATCCCCATTGCTGATGTAGTGGAAAAGTTTATTTTTTTTTATTGTTTTACCACCACCCAAAATAAATATCGTCCTGATAAAGTCTTTTTTTCCATTCAATAGAAATGATTTTCACCCAAGGTTGCACTGTATCCTAACTTACAATTACTAACACTTAACAAGAGTATCTTTATGGGCAATTACACAATTTAATTATATTCTTCGAGTGGTAAAATAAATTTGCAGTTAAGAATTTAATTGTACTTTGCGCTGATTTAACTGACAGTAATTAGATCATTATCTAAATTTAATTGGACTTAGGTCATTACTTTATGTTTTTTTTTTCATATTATATATAATTTTCACAAACAAAGTGTTTGAATTTTGACTTATAAAAAAAACGCGTCTGGATGTAAAATCTGTATATGGCCACCAGGTGGCAGTAGAACATTATTTTTTTTTTTGCAGCATCAGTCCATTGCTTGCAATATATTTTTCCGAATGTTATATACTCGGAGGTTGGAAATCTTAAGTCTTGATTCCTTGGTTGCTTGGACACAGACAGCAGAGGTGTATATTTACCTGCGAGCGGAGCAGTGTAATTCAGAAGCTTATTGCTATTCTTGTGATAACCGCTTTAAAAAATCCTTTTCTTTTTTTTACTGTGCTTAAAGAAATAACAATAGCAACAAAGAAAATGCTAATCAAAAAGCTGGCATTTTAAGAACTAACAGGCTACTGATGAGGACAAAGAATGTAAATGTTCTGCGTTGGAGGTATTAATAATATACCATTAGCTCAATTATGTTTGTCAAAGGGACAATGCTTTTTAATGCGATATCCCTGTGACAAAGAAAGTTTTATGACAAAAAGTACTCATGTTCTTCCATAATTGCTTTGATAGAAGATGTACAAGGTAATTTTAGGTCAGGGGGTTACACAAATAGTGGTGGCTGCAGCAAGTATGGAGGAGCTGTAAATATAGAGAGACCTAATGACGATCATTAGCCGAGGGTCACTTGGCCACTTATTAATCCCTTCTGTAGTTTTTAGCCTTTGAACAGATGAACAGTTATATTTCCAATGCTTTACTGCAAACACTTTAATTAAGGTCTTGCAAATGCAACTTTCAGTATATGGTTTTATGATCGTGCAAGGTCTTGCCAAGGCTTCTACGTAAAATATATTAACAGAGTGGTAAAATACTAGACAAGGACACCAGGGATGGAATAAAAGAGAAGACGTAGTTCCTTATAACAGATAAATAATAGTAGGACATATTTTTTTTATCATCTAGTGGGAATAAAGGAAGAGTTATTGTCTTGTCTGAATTCGTCAGATTCGCTCAAATTCACCCATGAAATCCAGTTTGCGTTTCATTTATCCGATGTCAATCAAATGAGTCCCGATTGCTGTTGCCGTTTGGCTCTGACCGCAAAGCATAATAAACGGATGGGCAGGGAAGGGGTTAAAAACAATAAAAAAAAATCCCTTTCGGGTCATAGCGCCCATCGGTCCTCCACTCACTCGGTAAGGGTTCGTGCACACGAGCGTATTTTCGTTCCTGGCGCTGTTGATTAAAATATCAGATGAGACTCAACCATTCAAGTCCATCTGTGCAAGAGAAAAATCGGATGCCGTACAGAGCCACAATATAGTATCTGATTTTTACAGATACATTACAATTCTGTAACAGGAAATTGTAAACCAGGGATCTCAAACACACGGCCCGCGGGCTACATGCAGCCCAGGAAGCTCCACTGTGCAGCCCTCGGGCCCCTGAGATGATCGTGGTCAGCGTCCTTTTCAACTAAATGTGCGTCCTCAGATGCAAATTCAATACAAATGTATTGCAGCGCATAAACCAGTTCTTTGCACCGCAATATCATCACCAGCCACCGGCCAATCAAAGGCAGGCGACTGACGTCGGCAACTCCGTCACGGCCGCACAGGACTTTACTGCCATGCGCCGCCACCGGCTGTGGAGAAGGAAGAGGACACTGTTTGCCAAGGGAGCGAGGACAGGTGAGAAGAATTTTTTTTCTCATGTGTCTGTAAAGGGTGACAGAATGTGGGATGTTACTACAAGATGGGGACCATTATTACAGGAAAAGGGACATTATTACAGGAGAAAAACATTACTATGGGAAAAGGGACATAATTACAGGGGAATACCATTACTATGGGATGAGGGACATTATTACAGGACAGGGGACATTATTACAGGATGGGGATATTATTACAGGGGAAAACCATTACTATGGGACGAGGGACATTATTACAGGACAGGGGACATTATTACAGGGAAGGGGACATTATTACAGGATGGGGACATTATTACAGGGGAATACCATTACTATGGGACGAGGGACATTATTACAGGACAGGGGACATTATTACAGGAAGGGGACATTATTACGGGGGAAAACCATTACTATGGGACGAGGGACATTATTACAGGACAGGGGACATTATTACAGGGAAGGGGACATTATTACAGAATGGGGACATTATTACATGGGAAAACCATTACTATGGGACGAGGGACATTATTACAGGGCATGGGACATTATTACAGGATGGGGACATTAATACAGGGAAAAACCATTACTATGGGATGAGGGACATTATTACAGGACAGGGGACATTATTACAGGGAAGGGGACATTATTACAGGATGGGGACATTATTACAGGGAAAAACCATTACTATGGGATGAGGGACATTATTACAGGGCAGGGGACATTATTACAGGATGGGGACATTATTACAGGAAAAAAACATTACTATGGGACGAGGGACATTATTACAGGACAGGGGACTTATTACAGGGCAGGGGACATTATTACAGGATGGGGACATTATTACAGGGGAAAACCATTACTATGGGACGAGGGACATTATTACAGGGCAGGGGACATTATTACAGGATGGGGACATTATTACAGGGAAAACCATTACTATGGGACGAGGGACATTATTACAGGACAGTGGACATTATTACAGGGCAGGGGACATTATTACAGGATGGGGACATTATTACAGGGGAAAACCATTACTATGGGACGAGGGACATTATTACAGGACAGGGGACATTATTACAGGGCAGGGGACATTATTACAGGGCAGGGTACATTATTACAGGATGGGGACATTATTACAGGGGAAAACCATTACTATGGGAAGAGGGACATTATTACAGGACAGGGGACATTATTACAGGATGGGAACATTATTACAGGACAGGGGACATTATTACAGGATTGGGGACATTATTACAGGATTGGGGACATTTTTACAGGACGGGGGACGTTATTACAGAATTGGGGACATTATTACAGGATGAGCTTCAAGCTCTGGCCATGCCCAAATGGCCGTGTATCTGCGTGGGGCAACACACATTATGACATTATAATATACATCAAGACCTAGCCAGGGCCCAAAGTGGCAGCAAAAAAGAAAAGGGTAGACCAGAGCCAGAGCAGGCCCTTAAGAAGTTAGGAGTTGTAGTTGAAGGTACAGGTGAGGGGCAAGGTGAGTTAGGTGTTATATTGTTTTTTTAACCCCTTTCTAGCCCATATGGAGGAGTAGTTAAAGAAAACCCTATTATCCAAATAACTCAAAATATTAGACTGTAATTTTTTATATGAGGACAATAATCCAAAATCACACGTCTGCGAGTGACAAAAATATGTGAACCTTTGCTGTCAGTATCTGGTGTGACCACCTTGTGCAGCAATAGTTGGACCTCAGCGTTTCCAGTAATACTTCATTAATCCTGTACATCGGCTTGGAGGAATTTTAGCCTCATACATAAATCTGATACAGTTTAAGGTCAAATTTATGTAGAAATATGAAAAATTCTGAAGGTTTGATAAACTTTCCAGCAGTAATATGAGCTTCTGTCATTTTCTTAAGCATTTATTTTTCTAAATCTCTTCTATCTCCTGCTTAATATACAGTACACTAAACAGATAATTGAAACTTGACCAGGAGATGGCGTCAGTGAGCTCCCCTAGGATCCCGTATTACTGTATATTTCACGTTGGACACTTTACTGTTTTGTAACAGGTACATGACTATTTTATAATTAATGATCTTAGTCTGAATTATTGGATGTGTGATTCCCTATAGGGACACGAAGGAGCTGGCACTGAGGAATCCATCATAGAATTATCAAGTATTTGTCTTTCCAAGATTAGCAAGCTTCCACTTCTACTAATTTAAAGATTTGGACTTCTGGAGATTTTAGTCTTAAGGAAGAAGGGTACCGTTATCAGAAAAGACTGACCTGAAGGTGTAAGTAAGTAATTTCCTTTACTGCTCCTTCACTCAGGCTTTTATATTGCTCATTATTAGAGATGAGCAAAGAAATTTCGAGTGGAGTGGAATTCTTCTCGAACTTTACAAAAATCCGCATTTGCCAAAATGCAGATTTTTTTGTAGTTCGCTTTTGCACTGATTTAGCAAAATGGCGGCCTCTGACCAATATTTTTGTCAACCATAAAAATCCATTAAAATGTTGAAAAATAAAAATAAAAAAAAGCTAATACTCACCTCTCCAGCCCCTCCGGGTCTTCGTTGCATATTCGGATTGGCGTCTGCAGTGGCAAAATCCCCAATGCTTCAGTCGCTAGGCTGAGTCCTCTAGGTTTGATAGACTCAGGATGGTTCCCACAAAAGTCTTGGCCCATGCCCATACAAATGACGCCATCGGGCCTAGTGACACACGCCTGGGGATTCCACTGATCTGAAGATGCGGCCAGAGCCGGATGGGTGGCATTGAATAGCGGAGGGGCCGGAGAGGTTAGCTGTCAGTTGAATATAAGGATTATTTTTTTTTACATATTATGTTTATTATGCTCTTTGGACTGCAATGACTCCAGAACATAATAAGGGACATTAAATTCACAGAAAATAACTTTTCAGTGAATTGAATTGACTGAGAATTAAAATTTTGGCTGATCTGCTCATCTCTGCTCATTATCAGTTTAGCACAGGATAAATACTTGTGGATTTCATTATGGAAGTGCTGTGGATTTACTGCACTTATTATAACCTTTGCATTGAAATCTGCAGCATAAATTGACATCCATAGTTATGTCCAATTTCCAATGTGAATTTTCTCCGCAAAATGTACATGACACGTTGCTAATTCTTACCCGCAGTGCTGCTACTGTAATACACTCTTCATTTTCTGTCTTGTAAGCCAGATGGAAAACCGGCTCAGTGTCTGACCCATATGAGAATACTCTAAAAAATGTCATTTCTTTCTTTCCCTTCCTTTTTATATTTTCATTCAGAGACTCTAGAATTCTTTACCAGAGCGGTAAACGAATAAAATACCTGATAAAAGTTATCGGACCTTTTTCTTTTTAATTAAAATGATCTGTATTCATAACACCCTTTGTCTTGTAATTTCTCACAGCGCAAAATCAAGATCTCTATTTGTTGTCAGTGAATGAAAAAAATCTTGTTTAATTCCAGAAGCTGAAAACCTGATCAGATCTACTCATGCTCTCAGCGGAAATACAATTGTATCCAGTGTAAGCAATTATCTGAGAGCTAAATATACCAGCAGCAGAAATCTTTCTCCTGTCCTGATAGTTTGCTCCAGTGGATCGATGAATTGCTGTCTTGCTTTCAGAGGATTGCTCAGACCATTATTTCTTGGAGTTCCTGAGCCCAGCACCCCCTACTCAAATAACTTATCCTCTAAGTAGGACTAAGGCTATGACATGTACTGTGCCACAGTTATTAAAAGCTTAGCATGAGATAAGTGCAAGTGCTATTATGTTAATGTACCACAGTTTAGGAGCCTAGGGTCCGATTCATCAACACTTTCATGCCAGAATTTTGGCAGTAAAACATTTAAAATTCGCAAAATGTATGTGCAACTTGGAGTTGCTCCTACATTTTTCACCTTTTGGTGTTTTCATATCAGTTTCTCCAAGCTCCGACAAAATAGGTCGAACTGGGGTGGGACGGGGGTGCAGAAGGGACGGGATGCTATATCTCATCTAACTCATAACGAGTTGTGGTGTTCCCTACACAAGTAATCTCCTTCCAGTACTTCATTCTCCGGTGCCAGATTTGCATACTTCCGGCCACATTCTGACTAGATGTGTTTGGCCTCGCTCAATACACTTGCATTGAGCAAAGTCGTGCATGTCTAGTCGGCACGTGACCCCATGTATGCAAATCACATACTAACTGTCATTCACCTGTCGCTCCCAACACCGTCACCTGAAAATCCTCACGGTCTGCGCAGTGTGAGGATTCACAAGTCTGCAGTCACATACAGCCAAATAGGTGCAAAATACTGATGAAACAGCCAAAATAATGACTAATATAAGGTCTGTCCTTGTGAAGTGCATTTATATAGTGCTGGGAAGTCCGCCTGATCCAATAGTATTAGCGTCACTAATAAGCCAGACACTGTGCACTACATCTGTGTGACTAGTGCCCTAAACAAGCATTATCTGTGTGCAGTTTTAATACTAGGTGACCACCCCCTCTGTGAACTGGTACTTTGTAAGTGGTTGTTTCATCATTATTTTGCACTTATATTGCCTTCGCCTTTATCAAAGGAGCCTTCTACATCCTGTAAGTGCATTAGTTTGTGACCTGTGTTGGTACATACAGCTGCATTCTTTCTGCTTTATTTTTTGGAGGTTATCTTCTAAAAAACTGGCCTTTTTCTTAGAGACACCTAAAGGCCTCATTTAGACAAATTCAGAAAAAAAAGAAGTATTGAAATGTTGTTGTGACGCACCCCTGGGCCTGTGTCGCGCAGCGTTGCGCACGCGGGAGCTTACCCGGAGCCGGATCTGTTGAGGGTTGTAGTCTCGTGGCGGTGACCCGATCCGTGCCCAGGGAGTTAGACTAAGTGGCGCTGTATTAGTGGTAGATGTTGTACGACTACGCCACCCGTTGAATGCAGCGAAGGAGCTGCCGCTGCAGGGCAGACCGCTGAGGCCGGTGGTAGGATTGTGCAGCGTGATAGTATCACCCCCAACGGGAGGGGTATGGCCTCAGGGCAGCCGACGTGGATGATGGGGGTAGCAGGAACCACTCGGAGACGGTACGGTGTAGTTCAGGGTCTTTACTGGTGACAAAGATAGACCCTCCCGGAGTACTGGCTAGCGATTGGGGCCTGGTCAGTCCTTGAGCAGATGGGATCTCCCCTGGCCAGGCGGAGTTGTAGGCCTCCCAAACTAACTGTCCTCTTCTGGCTACCTTGCTAGAGGCGGGTATAAGTAGCCCACGTCCCTGAGTGTACCGTGTGGTGCTCACCCGTATGGCCGGTGACTCGGGGCCTTCTAGTAGCTTCCGCTCCACGACGGCGGTGCTGGTCCCACGCGTGTGACCGTGCCTTCGGGTTTCTTGGCCAGAGGACCTGAAATCCCCTGCCGGTTGGTTTCTGCTGCTGGATAGGAGTTAGTCCCCACAGCCTCGGACTCCGGGTCCGGTGATAGCTTCTCAGTCAGGGCGAGCTCTGCAGCTGCCAGCCCCTGACTCTTTGTAGTACTGCTCCCACAGAGCTCCTGTTGTTTCTTCCTATGCTGCTTCTCTTCTCTGTCTCTACTTCTTCTCTACTCACTCACCCTGCCTCAGCCCTAGGTTTATCTAGGGGAAGTTCTTCCCCTCCCAGGACTGGGCAGGAGGTGTGGCATGCACAGGATCCCTGACCAAGAGACCTCCCACCTGCTCTCAGACATAACATTGCCGTTACTGTGGAAACCAGACCCCTGGGGTGCCACAGTTGTAGTGTAGCATATACTGTATGGTGTAATATCTATGCCTTTTTGTGTCTTAAATGTGAAAGATATGTGATAATTAGTGAACTGTGTTTCAATCACCTACATCAGAGTATGTAATAATCCGGGTGTGGATTGAAGTCTTATAATTGCAACCACTAGGAGTAGCAATGACAGATAGTGGAGTTAGTGTGAAGCCAGAGTTCAGTACATGGGAACAGCGGTAGAATATGGAGGAGCAGCAGGTAGCGTGGTCAATGGATAGCTAGAGGTTAGTCCACTCAAACAGAGGTATGATGAGGAGGAGGAGCAGAAACAAGTGAAAGCACTAGACTAAAGGCTGATAGCGCTATAATCTCACAAAGAATGAAGTACATTGCCAGTCTTGAATAGGGTGTCCAATCAAGGAATCACAGGATTAGGAACAACAGTAGTGTTGAGCCACCCCCGTAGTGTTCGAGTTCGGTTCGGTTCGTCGAACACCCGTGTGTTCGCCGAACTGTTCGTCGAACACCTTCGAACACCGTTAAAACCAATGGCAGGCAAACAAAAACACATAGAAACACATAGAAAACACCTTCAAAGGTGTCCAAAAGCTGACAATCTGCTCAGAAGACATAACTAACACATGGAAAAGTGACAAGTACATATAGTCATGCGAAAATAAAAGAGGTGGAGGAGTAAAAGGAGGGGGAGACACAGATATAGGCATGTCATGCCCTTCTAAAATCCAAAAAGTGAGAAGCCGACACGGCCAGTCCGCTCCTGCCCGTGCCACCTCCGTGTCGCCGGGTTTGTGCCAGAGCCGCGGTGAACCCTGACGGCCAGCCCCCCTCTCCCAATACTAGTGCCTGTCCGCTGGTGGGTCGAGCGAGCCCCCCTGTGGTGGAGGCAGCTCTAAGCTTTTTAATTTAAATTGTCTCTCTAATTTGAATGAATACACTTTAAATCCATTTACAAGGATCTATTGGAGGGCAAGTCTCATGCCAGCAGCCGCGGTAATTCCAGCTCCAGTAGCGTCCACTAAAGCTGCTGCAGTTAAAAAGCTTTTATAAGGATCGAGCTCGGCTGTCCACCGCAAGGCATCCTACTGCCAGTCCCAGCCCCTATGCCTTGGGGTGCCTCCTGATGCTCTTCACTAAGTATCCCATGGTCCCGAAGCATTTCCTTTGAAAAAATTAAGTGTCTAAACTACAGGTGGTGTAGCTTGCTTAACAGCCGGGATAATCCGCTGACTAGCAGACACTGCTACTAGGCACAAAGTATTTCCTGGGCTAGATGCAGTTAAAAATTTGTAATTAGATACTCTCGTTGGATGCTGAGAAAGCATTCCATAGAGTCTCCTGGCACGCCATATATGATTCTCTTAAAGAGCTTGGGGTAGGGGTCTAGGGGACCCTTTTATAGCCAAAATCACGGCCCTGTATCGCAATACGTCACCTAGGCTGAAGATAAATGGAACTGTAGCACCCTGAGGGCTCGGTTGCTACAGACGTATTGCACCTCACCCAGAGGTGTGATATCTCACTCTCAGGTAAGGATGGAGTGTGGATCAGGACCCGACACCTGCATGCATTACACCACATTGCCGTGGGGCAGGGCGACCAATATGCCCCTGAGATGGGCACGACAGTCCCTGTCCCTGGCTGGAGTGGGGGGAGGGAACACTGAGGAAGGGGAACCCTGTAGTGCAGGAGCAGGGAGGAAGCAGTTCCTGGGTGCATTGAGAAGGGAGTATAAAAGGTGGGCACCATCTTAGTTCAGTGCAGAGAAGTCTGAGCAGAAGTGGCAGGGAGCAGGGGCTCTGCATGAGCTCTGCTCCGGAGGCGGACCTAGTAACAGAGGCCCAGGCCTGCAAGAGGGAGAAGGAAGGAAGAGGAGCGGAGAAGGCTCCAGGAACGAGGAATGAAGGGATCCCAGGGGTGCGGACGGGCGAGTCGCCACCGCACGCCCGAATCCACCTGCGTGGAGGGGTCAGGCCAAAGGGGGAGACCGGTCCCCGAACTAGTGGAGGCAGGAAACGACCCTCAGTTAGAAACCGGAGGCTCTGACATTTTATGTGGCGCAGCCCCTTGCTCCACCCGCTAGGAAGGCACCACATAGGGTCAGGGAAACTGGCGTCAAGTTTACCAAGAGGAGGCCCGAGGCTGCCGGACAGAAGTGTTGGTAAGAAAGGCCAGACAAAGGACACACAAAGGGGGTCCTGTGAAGCGCTCCAAAGTTATCTGGGAGTTGTCTGAGCCCCTCACCTGGTGAGCACAGTACGACGTGGGCAGCCGTTACCTGCAGACGTGGTCTGGATAATAAGAACTGTGAGTAAAGGCCCTGAACTGCATCACTGACTCCGTGTCGTTACTGCTGCTGCCCTGCACCATCACCCCCATCCTCCGCATACACTGCCCTGAGGCTATACTCCTCCCGTGGGGAGTTATGCTACGCTCTGCTGCACCCACAACACCAGCCTTAGCGGTCTGCCCTGTAGCGGCGGTTCACTCTGACCGCAATCCACGGGTGGCGTAGTCGGACATTTAAACATCAAAACCACATAAATAGTTCCGCCACTGGTTTGACCGCCCTGAGCCACGGAACCGGATCGCCGCCACGAAGACTACAACCACCAGCATCCACCAAAAAGGGTCCGGCTCCGGGTGTACCAAGGCCCAGGGGGTGCGTCAGAACATTTTCATCACCTTTCACAATCACCAATGGGACAAGGCAGGGATGTCCTCTGTCCCCTCTCTTATACATCCTAGTGACGGAGCACCTGCTCTCATCAATTCGCCATAACCCCAATATTAGGTGGATTGAGGTGGGAGGCACCGAGTACAAGTGCTCTCTATTTGCTGATGATGTCCTAGTATATATCACTCAATCACATATATCCATCCCTGCTGTTATGGCTGAAATAGATCACTTTGTTACATGGTAAAATTTTAAAATCAATGCAGCGAAGTCTGAGGCCCTCGATGTCTCCCTACCTAAATCCATATAGGATTCCATCCAGTCCAACTTTCCCTTTGCCTGGCCCTCACAGGGTATCAAATACTTAGGAATTCCTATTCATAGAGACCTCTCCCATCTATGTTATCTTAATTTTGGGCCCTTTATTGAACATTTCCATACAGACCACGGTTGGCAAGTTAGAACTGTAAGATTCACTACGTGAACCACTGGTGTTTTGTGGAAAAGCACATGTACACCGCGTTCCAAATTATTATGCAAAAAGTGTTTAGGAGTGATAAGGGAAGAATTTGTTTGTTTGTCAGTTAAACTCATTGATGGTGATGTGTGTCAGGGCTCTTTATATCACTGTAAGCAATTGCAGACACCTGTGCTAATTAGTTTGGCAGGTGTGTCCAATGAAAGGCAAGACTACTTAAGAAGGCTCTCTCACATTATTAAGCAGCCTACATTTTCTGCCAAAATGGGAAAGAAAAAGGATGTGTCGGCTGCTGAGAAGCAACAAATTGTGGAGTGTTTAGGTCAAGGCATGACTACAATCAACATTGTGCGATGATCAGGATGAAGTGTCTTGGCAATCAAGAAGTATGTAGCCGATTCACAGTACACACGTGTGCGTGCTGATAAGGGCAAATTGAGGACTCTTTCCTACAGGCAATTACGTCAGGTTGAAAGAGCAGCGGCAAAAAAGCCTTGTCATAGCAGCAGACAAGTTTTTGAAGCTGCTTGTGCCTCCAACGTCCCCCGAACAACAAGATGCAGGGTCCTTCAGAGGTTTGCAGCTGTGCATACGCCATCCTGTCGACCTCCTCTATCCACTTCACACAAGCAGAAACGGCTCCAGTGGGCCAAACATTACATGAAGACTGATTTCAAAACTGTTTTGTTCACGGATGAGTGCCGTGCAGCGCTCGATGGTCCAGATGAATGGAGTGGAGGATGGCTGGTTGATGGACACCCCACGCAAACACGGCTACAGCGCCAACAAGGAGGAGGTGGAGTAATGTTTTGGGCTGGAATCATGGGGAGAGAGATTGTCGGCCCCTTTAGGATCCCTGAAGGCGCTAAAGATGAACTCCATAATGTATGTGGATTTTCTCAAACAGCACTTCCTGCCATGGTTCAAGAAGAAGAACCGTGTATTTCACAGCAAGATCATTTTTCTGCATGATAATGCACCATCTCATGCTGCACATAAAACATCTGCATCTCTGGCTGATATGGGCATAAAAGGGGACAAACTTATGGTGTGACCCCCATGCTCCCCTGACCTCTACCCCATTCAGAACCTTTGGAGCATCATTAAAAGGAGTGTCTATGATGGCGGGAGGCAGTTCACATCTAAGCAACAGCTCTGGGAGGGTATTCTGTCCTCATGCAAAACAATTGAAGCAGAAACCATCCAAAACCTGACAAATTCAATGGACGAGAGAGTTCAGAAGCTCCTTTCGAACAAGGGGTCCTATGTGAAAATGTAACATCACCTAGAATAAAGTTTTGAGTTGAAAACTGTTTGATTTCAGTTTCTAACAACCTGCTAATGCTTATAATTTCAAAAATGACCATTTTTTTGGTCTTTATTAAAATGAAAAGGTTGATCGAAAAGTTTGGGGGATCTAAGAGTGTGGCAACCCAGTAGTCATGATTACTTCGAATTCTGACAATATGAGGGTCATGCTGCAGGTAGTGCAGCAAGAAGGCACTTATGTGTCTTGCGCATCTCGGAGCCCCAAAATTATTTTCCGGGCTAGATGCAGCTAAAAATTATTTTTAATTTTAAATCTGGTGAAGCTTATTATAGATGGCCTAATAGGATCAGTGCTGCACACTGCTACAAAGCCCAAATTATTTTCCAGTCAAGATACAGATAAACATGATTAGTAATTTGAAAGCTTAAAACGGTTGGTAGGGTGATTTTAACCAATCATCAAGCTTTTACTCTCCCCAGGATGACACAGGGGTAGAAAAGTCGTTTCGGATCCATGATTTGTTCATCTTTATGAACGTGAGTCTGTCTACATTATCAGTGGAGAGCCGCGTGCGCTTATCTGTCAGCACACTACCAGCAGCGCTGAACACACGTTCAGACAGAACGCTGGCTGCGGGGCATGACAAGATCTCCAAGGCGTAAGTGGCTAGCTCCGGCCATTTATCCAGATTGGAAGCCCAAAAAGAGCAAGGGTCCAGTGACACAGTCGTGGCTTCAATGTTTACTTGGAGATACTCCTGTACCATCGTCTCTAGGCGTTGACTATGTGTCAGACTTCTTGTCTCCTGTGGCCTTGCAAAGGATGGGCTAAAAAAGTGGTGAAATGATTCCGCAAAATTGATGTTACCAGCAGATACTGTGGTTCTGTTACGGTTTGAGTGCTGAACACTTGACGGTCCCACGGTTGGCAAGTTGGAACTGTGAGATTCACTACGTGCACCACTGGTATTTTGTGGAAAAGCACATGTAAGATTCTGCAACAGTCTCTGCTGATACTCCTGCATGCGTGCATCCCTTTCTATGGCAGGAATAATTTCTGCAAATTTACTTTTGTACCGGGGATCTAACAGTGTGGCAACCCAGTAGTCAGGATTATTTCTAATTCTCACAATTCGAGGGTCATGTTGCAGGTAGTGCAGCAAGAAGGCACTCATGTGTGTTGCGCATCCAGGAGCACCAAGTCCCTGTTGTGTTGGTGGCGAGGTAACAATCATGCTTCCTTCCTCTGTCCTCTCCCCCCAACCTCGCACAACAGAAATGTGATCAAGGTCTCCCTCATCTGATGAGTCTTCCATCAGTTCGTCCTCCACTTCTTCCTGGGCTCCTGCACCTTCCTCAATAGTTAGGCTGCTACCATGCGCCCTGATCAAAATCATCTCCCCCACCCTCACATGCCTGCCGCCTTGGTGCTGCCGACCGTCTGGACCTTGCAGATGTTAGCCCTTCCGCATACAACTCCTCCTCCTCTACTTCCTCCACCTCCTCTTGTGCCACCACCTGACTCCGAATTCTGTTTAACATGTGCTCCAGCATGTAAATCACCGGAATAGTCATGCTGATAATGGCATCGTCAGCACTAAACATCTTCGTCGCCATTTCAAAACTGTGCAGAAGGGTGCATAGGTCCCTGATCTGAGACCACTCCTCCAGCGTGATTTGCCCCACCTCTGAATCTCGTTGGCCCAGGCTATACGTCAGAACGTATTGCACCAGGGCTTGTCGGTGCTGCCACAGTCGCTGCAACATGTGCAGAGTTGAATTCCACCGGGTAGGCACATCGCATTTTAGCCGGTGAAGTGGCAGGCCCAACGACTTCTGTAGAGATGTAAGTCGCTGAGCTGCGGGATGCGAACGGCGGAAGTGAGCACACAGCGACCGTGCCCTCTGCAGAAGGCCATCTAGTCTGGGATAGTGGGCTAAAAATTGCTGGACAACCAGGTTCAACACGTGAGCCATACAAGGCACGTGTGTGACATTGCCCCGGCGAAGGGCCGCACCCAGGTTTGCAGCATTGTCGCACACGGCCTTCCCTGGTTTCAGGTCCAGTGGAGACAACCATTCATGAAATTGTTTCTCCAGAGCTGACCACAACTCCTCAGCTGTGTGACTCACATTTCCCAGACATTTCAATGTAAAAACCGCCTGATGACGTTGAGCCCTACTGCCAGCATAGTAAGGAGGTGTGCAGGATCCCTTCTGCGCAGTTAGAAAGCTTGTGGCATGACCAGACAGGCTTTGGGTGCAGGTGGAAGACCGAGAGGAGGTTGAGGAGGCAGAAGCAGTGGAGGAACTTTGACATAAAGAGGATTGACGCACAACTCGTGGGGACGGCAAGACTTGGACAGCAGCCCCTTGTCCTGCTGTCACCATAGTTACCCAGTGCCCAGTCAGCGACATGTAACGCCCCTGTCCATGCCTACTCGTCCAAGTGTCTGTGGTGAAATGCACCCTGTCACACACAGAGTTTCTCAAAGAAGCGGTGATGTTGTGTGCGACATGCTGGTGGAGCGCAGGCACACCTTTCTTTGAGAAGTAGTGCCGACTGGGCATCTGGTACTGGGGCACTGCGACGGACATAAGGTCTCGAAAATCCTCTGTGTCCACCAGGCGGAAAGGCAGCATTTCTGTAGCCAAGAGCTTGCAGATGGTGAAATTCAACCTCTTAGCTTTCTCATGGCTAGGAGGAAATGGTCTTTTACTTGTCCACATCTGAGGGACCGAGGGCTGGCTATTGTGCTTAGACGGGGTTGATAAGGGTGTCCCCGGCAAACTGCCGGTCTGTGAGGAAGATGCAGGCGGAAATGTTAGGTTGCCTTGATCCAAAGGTGGTGCTATCGATGTCGGACAGCGCTCAAGACCAGCTGGTGTTACCACCTCCAAAGAAAATGATGACCTGCCAATCACGCTGGCTGTTGCGGGTAAAGAGGTGGCAGGTCTGCGCCCCAAAACAGGTGTGACTGCTGTCCCCCCAGTCACAGAGGATGAAGAGGCCGCGGATGCACAAGATATGGCAGACGGTGGTTGGCCCGGCCGGCTAGGCCGCATTGTAGCACACTGAGCTTCCCACTGCAACTTATGCTTCATGTCCATGTGCCGGTTCATGCATGAAGTACTCAAACTATGTATTTTTTGGCCTCTACTTAGCTTTTGCTGACAAATGTTACAGATAACACGAGTTGGGTCATCTTGATCGATCTGAAAAAATGCCCAGGCTATGCAAGGCTTAGCACCCATGCGACCTGAAGAGCCACCACGACTTGTGGTGAGAGGCAGAGTTGTGTTTGAGGATGCAGTTGTTGACGTGCTTCCAGTACTACGTCTCTGTCCAGGAAGGCGCAACCTGACCTCGTCGTCACTAGCATCTTCCTCCACCTCCTCTGCTGACCTCATCTCTTGGCTGACTGTGGGTTGACAGTAAGTGGGATCTCCGACCTCATCATCATCACCCTGTGCGTTATCACACCCGTCGTCCTCAGAGCCAACCTGTTCCTGCCCTGACAAAAAACTAAAGTTGTCGCTCCAATCAGGTATTTGAGTCTTATCATCGTCTTCCTCATTGTCTCCACCAACAGGAGTTACAGTTTGGGAATGAGGGTCTACATTATGGTCAGAACCTTCTGCGTCTGGTCCTGGATCCGACTCATAAAGATTCTGGGCATCAGTGCAGATCATTTCCTCGTCTGGATTCACAGAAGCGCTGGAGTCGACCTCTGATTCCCAGGCTATAGTATGAGTAAACAGCTCTGCAGACTCAACCATCTGTTCTACCTCATACTCAGACGGGCAGCTGGAGATTTGGGAGCTGTGAGGAAGCAAGTGCGATTTGGGTGACACCTTTGAGGACTGGAGTATTTGTAATGTTGAAGTTGATGTGGAGGAGAGCCCACTTAAAGGAGCACTTGATATCCGTTGAAGCACCTGCTGTTTTTGTGCCTCATCTGGAATTTGTAGCGATTGGCGTGGCCGTAAGAAAGGGATCTTATCACATTGTCCGCTAAAAGAAGTAGACATTTTAGTTTGGCTGGAAGATGGTCTTTCTTCTGCACCTACCCCACGGACACAACCTTTTTTCCCCTTCCCAACATGCCTATTCCCCTTTCCACCAGCAGCAGGCCTTTTTCCACTCATTTTGGTGGTTAACTAATTCACAACTCTGGAGTTGTTTGCACAAAAAAACAATGGATGGTAACCGAGCAGAGCTGAGTGGCCAAACTGTGGTATTAGGCCAAAACTATTGGCTGGGTTAGATGCAAAAAAAAATTATTTTTAATTTGCAACCTGATGGAGGTCAGTATAGATGGACTAATAGACCAAGTCCCACACACCGCTAGAAGCCCAAATATTTTTTCAGAGCTAGATGCAGAAAAATTTTTTATTCAATTTGCAACCTGATGGAGGTCAGTATAGATGGACTAATAGACCAAGTCCCACACACTGCTAGAAGCCCAAATATTTTTTCAGAGCTAGATGCAGAAAAAAATTATTTTTAATTTGCAACCTGATGGAGGTCAGTATAGATGGACTAATAGACCAAGTCCCACACACCGCTAGAAGCCCAAATATTTTTTCAGAGCTAGATGCAGAAAAAAATTATATTCAATTTGCAACCTGCTGGAGGTCAGTATAGAAGGACTAATAGAACAAGTCCCACACACTGCTAGAAGCCCAAATATTTTTTCAGAGCTAGATGCAGAAAATTTTTTTATTCAATTTGCAACCTGATGGAGGTCAGTATAGATGGACTAATAGACCAAGTCCCACACACTGCTAGAAGCCCAAATATTTTTTCAGAGCTAGATGCAGAAAAAAATTATTTTTAATTTGCAACCTGATGGAGGTCAGTATAGATGGACTAATAGACCAAGTCCCACACACTGCTAGAAGCCCAAATATTTTTTCAGAGCTAGATGCAGAAAAAAATTATTTTTAATTTGCAACCTGATGGAGGTCAGTATAGATGGACTAATAGACCAAGTCCCACACACCGCTAGAAGCCCAAATATTTTTTCAGAGCTTGATGCAGAAAAAAATTATATTCAATTTGCAACCTGCTGGAGGTAAGTATAGAAGGACTAATAGAACAAGTCCCACACACTGCTAGAAGCCCAAATATTTTTTCAGAGCTAAATGAAGAAAAAAATTATTTTTAATTTGCAACCTGATGGAGGTCAGTATAGATGGACTAATAGACCAAGTCCCACACACTGCTAGAAGCCCAAATATTTTTTCAGAGCTAGATGCAGAAAAAAATTATTTTTAATTTGCAACCTGATGGAGGTCAGTATAGATGGACTAATAGAACAAGTCCCACATGCTGCTAGAAGCCCAAATATTTTTTCAGAGATAAATGAAGAAAAAAATTATTTTTAATTTGCAACCTGATGGAGGTCAGTATAGATGGACTAATAGACCAAGTCCCACACACTGCTAGAAGCCCAAATATTTTTTCAGAGCTAGATGCAGAAAAAAATTATTTTTAATTTGCAACCTGATGGAGGTCAGTATAGATGGACTAATAGACCAAGTCCCACACACCGCTAGAAGCCCAAATATTTTTTCAGAGCTAGATGCAGAAATTTTTTTTATTCAATTTGCAACCTGCTGGAGGTCAGTATAGAAGGACTAATAGAACAAGTCCCACATGCTGCTAGAAGCCCAAATATTTTTTCAGAGCTAGATGCAGAAAAAAATTATTTTTAATTTGCAACCTGATGGAGGTCAGTATAGATGGACTAATAGACCAAGTCCCACACACTGCTAGAAGCCCAAATATTTTTTCAGAGCTAGATGCAGAAAAAAATTATTTTTAATTTGCAACCTGATGGAGGTCAGTATAGATGGACTAATAGACCAAGTCCCACACACCGCTAGAAGCCCAAATATTTTTTCAGAGCTAGATGCAGAAAAAAATTATATTCAATTTGCAACCTGCTGGAGGTCAGTATAGAAGGACTAATAGAACAAGTCCCACACACTGCTAGAAGCCCAAATATTTTTTCAGAGCTAAATGAAGAAAAAAATTATTTTTAATTTGCAACCTGATGGAGGTCAGTATAGATGGACTAATAGACCAAGTCCCACACACTGCTAGAAGCCCAAATATTTTTTCAGAGCTAGATGCAGAAAAAAATTATTTTAATTTGCAACCTGATGGAGGTCAGTATAGATGGACTAATAGACCAAGTCCCACACACCGCTAGAAGCCCAAATATTTTTTCAGAGCTAGATGCAGAAAATTTTTTTATTCAATTTGCAACCTGATGGAGGTCAGTATAGATGGACTAATAGACCAAGTCCCACACACTGCTAGAAGCCCAAATATTTTTTCAGAGCTAGATGCAGAAAAAAATTATTTTTAATTTGCAACCTGATGGAGGTCAGTATAGATGGACTAATAGACCAAGTCCCACACACTGCTAGAAGCCCAAATATTTTTTCAGAGCTAGATGCAGAAAAAAATTATTTTTAATTTGCAACCTGATGGAGGTCAGTATAGATGGACTAATAGACCAAGTCCCACACACTGCTAGAAGCCCAAATATTTTTTCAGAGCTAGATGCAGAAAAAAATTATTTTTAATTTGCAACCTGATGGAGGTCAGTATAGATGGACTAATAGAACAAGTCCCACACGCTGCTAGAAGCCCAAATATTTTTTCAGAGATAAATGAAGAAAAAAATTATTTTTAATTTGCAACCTGATGGAGGTCAGTATAGATGGACTAATAGACCAAGTCCCACACACTGCTAGAAGCCCAAATATTTTTTCAGAGCTAGATGCAGAAAAAAATTATTTTTAATTTGCAACCTGATGGAGGTCAGTATAGATGGACTAATAGAACAAGTCCCACATGCTGCTAGAAGCCCAAATATTTTTTCAGAGATAAATGAAGAAAAAAATTATTTTTAATTTGCAACCTGATGGAGGTCAGTATAGATGGACTAATAGACCAAGTCCCACACACTGCTAGAAGCCCAAATATTTTTTCAGAGCTAGATGCAGAAAAAAATTATTTTTAATTTGCAACCTGATGGAGGTCAGTATAGATGGACTAATAGACCAAGTCCCACACACCGCTAGAAGCCCAAATATTTTTTCAGAGCTAGATGCAGAAATTTTTTTTATTCAATTTGCAACCTGATGGAGGTCAGTATAGATGGACTAATAGACCAAGTCCCACACACTGCTAGAAGCCCAAATATTTTTTCAGAGCTAGATGCAGAAAAAAATTATTTTTAATTTGCAACCTGATGGAGGTCAGTATAGATGGACTAATAGACCAAGTCCCACACACTGCTAGAAGCCCAAATATTTTTTCAGAGCTAGATGCAGAAAAAAATTATTTTTAATTTGCAACCTGATGGAGGTCAGTATAGATGGACTAATAGACCAAGTCCCACACACCGCTAGAAGCCCAAATATTTTTTCAGAGCTAGATGCAGAAAAAAATTATATTCAATTTGCAACCTGCTGGAGGTCAGTATAGAAGGACTAATAGAACAAGTCCCACACACTGCTAGAAGCCCAAATATTTTTTCAGAGCTAGATGCAGAAAAAAATTATTTTTAATTTGCAACCTGATGGAGGTCAGTATAGATGGACTAATAGACCAAGTCCCACACACTGCTAGAAGCCCAAATATTTTTTCAGAGATAAATGAAGAAAAAAATTATTTTTAATTTGCAACCTGATGGAGGTCAGTATAGATGGACTAATAGACCAAGTCCCACACACTGCTAGAAGCCCAAATATTTTTTCAGAGCTAGATGCAGAAAAAAATTATTTTTAATTTGCAACCTGATGGAGGTCAGTATAGATGGACTAATAGACCAAGTCCCACACACCGCTAGAAGCCCAAATATTTTTTCAGAGCTAGATGCAGAAAAAAATTATATTCAATTTGCAACCTGCTGGAGGTCAGTATAGAAGGACTAATAGAACAAGTCCCACACACTGCTAGAAGCCCAAATATTTTTTCAGAGCTAGATGCAGAAAAAAATTATATTCAGTTTGCAACCTGATGGAGGTCAGTATAGATGAACTAATAGAATGATGCTATGCCCAAAAGATTTTACTTCACTAGGTGCAGTAAAAAAATTGGTATTCTATACACAGGTGGTATATCTTTCAACACAGATAGGCTACTCCACTGACTAACACACTCTGCAATAGGCCAAAAAGGATTAGCTTTGCTAGATTCAGCCAAATGCTGTGAAAAAAACTTGCACAGCACTGGCACAGACCTGCCTGGCAAAAACTGATAGGAACTGATGTAACCTAGTCCTGAAAAGGACTCCAATTACAATTAGTCTTTACTCCCACAATCTATCTATTTAAGAGCACAGACCTGCTTGATAAAAGTCGTAGGAAATGCTGTAACCTAGTCCTTAAAAGGACTGCAATCACAACTATTCCCTACTCCCAAGCTATCTGTATATTTGTGCGAAAATTGGCTTGAAATTAACAAGGTATAGCGCACACAGCAACAGCGGTGCCGTCTAACACGCAGCTGCAGCAGTGAGAAAATGGTGGCGACGGGGAAAATGGCTTGGTCTTATAGGGCAAGGACATGTGACATACACTGCCAATCACACATGCCCTTGCTTGTGTGAAAAAAAGCACTTCGCTCCGTGTGTGCGCTGCTGATAGGCTGACAGATTGCACCTCCCCACTGCAAATGCGGGAAAGAGAAAAAAAAATGGAGATCTTCATTGTTCCTGCAGAGATCCATCCCCTGCCCCTCCCCCCGCCCCGCTGTACACTCAAACTGCGTATTAACATTAATTTTCATCATTACTGAGAAAAAATCCAGTTATGATTTTGGTGCACGAACAGTTATCGAACATAACCTCGAACAGCCGAATTTTTCTCAAATTGTTCGTGTTCGCCGACCGGCTCGAACACCGCCCAAAACAGCTCGAATTTGAGATTGGCGAACAGTTCGAGTAGAACAACGCTCATCTCTAAACAACAGGTACTGGTAGCTTAACTAGCAAGGAGCTGGCCAAAGAGCAGAATACCTCAAAGAAAAGAGCTGCTGCCTGGTGCACAGGAAATCGCTGGGTTCAAGACCTGACACAGTAACTGCTGTGTTTGTATGAAGAAAAAAGATTTATTTTTTCTAATAGATAACCAAACTGAATTTAATACAAAGATGCAAACTAAATAGAAATTAATCACAAACAATTGCCAAAAGATAAATTATTAAAAATACCCCTTTAAAAAGCCATAAAGGTATTGTGATTACAAAGCTATGATCCACAATAGCACTATATAATATCAATCAGCAACAATCAAATATATCAATAAAGCAGTAAGGGTACAATAATGGAAACTACACCTAAGCTAATATAACACTCATGAAATAGGAATTAAAGGTTATCAATGAATAATGCAAGTAATCGACATATCAAAACATCACAAATATTATGCATATCAGCCTTATAATAATCTGACAATATAAAGAATATGCTGACCAACTAATGAAGCTCCAATATACATCCAAAGTAAAAAAAGACAATTAGAGCAATACCTATAGCACACCATAATAAGTGGACCAAGTGACTCACTCTGCCCAGTACTGTCAGTTATTATATTATTAAATGGAAAACACACAAGGAATCCAAGATGATTTTGCTCTTGGGATGATTTGAACTCAGGACTCCAAAGTAATAATGGTACCATTGGGCCACCATACTGGGCTTTGCATCCAGTTATTTTCCATTACCCTTAGATTAAGAGGATGGTTCACAGTCATACAATGATGCAATGCTAAACAAGCAGCAAACTCAAACAAAACCATGTAAATCCATGAGCATTCCAACGTAAATACTGTACATACACAGACATCAACAAGAAATACAACTGACATTTCTGAGTAACAGCAGAATTTTATTCCCAGCTTAGAGACAATTGGTTATGGCATCTGCAATGTTTGTATTAATCTTCTTCTGGATCAACACAAAACATGTTGGACAAAATCTACATTTGATGGATTTTTGTCTTTTCGGATTTGACCTGAGTAATTGCACATTTTCTAAGACGGCTTATTACTTTATGGCTTAATGTTGCACACACAATAATCACTCTTTGCTCTTATACACCAAGTTTCCGTTAAAAAATATTGCAAGAATTGTTCAGGGAGATAAATATTTCTACAAATAAATGAAAGACTTTCATTACATTTTTCTTCCCAAGAAGCAGAGGGACAGGATGCAGAACAGCAGAGTTCTAAATGAAATTATTGCATCTTGTTTACACACATTGCCTTCCAGTTTTAATAATTTCTTGTGTTTTTAATCCTTAAATACTTTCTTTTTTGTGGACTTTTTATACTCTTATGGATTCGCCTGCCTTGTAGATACACATTTTTAGGATTATTTTTAATTCCAAACAAACTTGCACATTTCCTTGCAAGAGTCTGCATCTAGCAGCAAGAACTACTGTAGATTTACATGCACAAAAAACAGGGATCCAGCAACAGACATCCAAATAAAAATCTAAATATGTATTAAAACTTCATGTTTATTTGAATTCCTTTAAAATCATGCTGTTAAAATTGTAGATCCAGGGAATAAGACATGGTTATGACTAAGGACATTTTTGTTCGAAACGCGTAATCCCCTGGATCTGCAATTTTAACAGCATGATTTTAAAGGAATTCAAATAAACATGAAGTTTTAATACATATTTAGATTTTTATTTGGATGTCTGTTGCTGGACACTGTTTTTTGTTGATTACCACAGCCGCTTTATTCGAGCATCATCCTGGAGTCCACACCCAAAACCATAGGAATTCATCTAATGGTGAGCTGAAAAAACACTTTTTTTCTTTATATTGTAGATTTACATAAAGTATTTGCAACCAGCTCTATATATTTTACTTAGTAAATATGGGAATGAAGAACAGTTGTTAATTGCTATGGCTGAGAAAAAGGGACTTTTTTTGCCAGAAACTACACCACTTTTGAGCTGTGTGCAGTTTTGCAGCTCAGTTTCCAGTGAAATATGTGCTAGAATATTGGCAGATAAAATTTTACGCATGGCTTCCTTTATGCCAGGCACTGTTACTCAAGCAAAAATGGCAGCAATGACAGACAGACATGGTTAAAGTGAGACTAGTTTAAGTTCAGCTTGAGACAAGCATAATAGTAACAGTTTTTCTATAAGGGTATAAACTTGATGGTTTCATATTACACTGTGACACTGAGCTTGATGGTTACCCAACGATGATGGTTCAGAGCTTGGTGGGTTCAGATGAAAAATTGTAGATCTGGATGGTTACTAGAGATGAGCAAACCCAAACGTCTCCTGGCAATTTGTTTTACAGTTCGAGAGTCTAGAGAAATAGAGATATTTTCCAGATCCAAAATTTGGGTCCCCATTGATTTCTACAGTGATCGGGTTCAGGTTCGAATTCAGATACGGTTCTGGTACTTGAACCGAACTTTGGATTAAAGTTCGATGGAACCTGATGAACCCGAACTTCTATGGGTCCGCTCATCCATAGTGGTTACACAACAGTACTGTGTGACAGAGCTTGACTCTTAAAGACTTTTGTAGTTGCTTCACATAAGATTTATTGACATTATTTCCTATTCATTGGTAACAGCATGGTAACTACAGTATTATGTATAAAGTTTCGGTGGATTCCCCCAAACAGGGACAACCAGAATCCAGCTGTATCAAGGCCTGTGGTGTGTTACCCGATATGCCTTGATACAGCTGGATCCTGGTTGTTACTGTTTAGGGGAATACAATCCCACACCCTGGATCCCCTTGACCTATATGCAGTGAACATAGCCTACGAGTCTGATGAAGGGTCTTCACCCGAAATGTTACACGTAATACTCTACTTACTGACGTGTAGCCAATGGATATGAAATACAGTCAATAAATTACTTTTTAAGCATCTCCAAGTGCCTTTAGGTGTGACGTTCCTTCATCCTGTCTACCATTGATCTACAGCCACTCAACAGTTGGCTCCAGAGGAACTAGCACCCATTTCAAGCCAACTCTAATCCACTTGGTGTGCCACCTACCTGTTTTATTACTATGTGACAGAGCTTGACAGATGTTTTACAACATGAACAGTGTCTTATAATCAATACAGCTGGTGGTTGCCATTGGAAGCAAAAATAGCTCCTCAACTTTTTATGGTAGTTAATACAGATTTTTTTGCAGTATCTCATATCAATATATCAGATCAGTCCACAATTTTTCTCTTCCAAAAACATTTCCTAATGTTCTAAAAAATGTGAATCACAAAGAAATGTAGGGCTAGTTCAAACGAGCATATAACTCAGACTATTGCTATCCAATGTTTTATCGGATAGCACTCGGGCCAATGTTATACTATGGGGCAGTACATATGTGTGTTTTTTTCTACAGACCGAATCAGTATGTGTAAAAAGTTGCAACATGCTGCGAGTGGCTCCTCAAATCGGATAATGTGCACCCATACAAGACTATGGGTGTATGTAAAAAATCGAAATCCACTTGGATATCATTCGAGTGCAGTCCGATTGACACGAAATTAGACAATGGAGAAGATGGATAACTTAAGTTCTCCGCACTTGTGATACGATTCTCTCATTCGAGAGAATCAGAATATTCTATGCTGACACTTAGCTTAAACTCTAATCCGAGTTTGAGCCCAGTGTCATTCAGTGAAGTCCTCCCCTCTGTCTCAGACCACAGCAGGCTCCAGGTAGAGGCAACAGGTACATTCAATGTCTCAGAGTCAAAGCTTGTCATCACAGGACACAGCTGCTATCGCTGTCAAAGGCCACAGCACGGTTTAGCACTTTGGGCCACAATCCATTCATTGTCTCAGGTGACACTTATAGTTCCATGAGAGTTTATTGGGTTATTTTTTTGTAGATAGAATATGCTGTCACTATACTATATACCTCCAGGTGATGGATAATTTTATGAATTTTCTAAGAAATTGTGTAGCATGTCCAGTTATCCAGTTATTTGTTAACTACATGGACTGAATATTATAGCACGTCCAGTCATCCAGTTATTTGTTAAGTACATGGACTGAAGACAAACTAGGGACATAAAGCAGACAGTTTTACATTAGATTTTATTTAATAGTGTTATCATGTGGCATACTAAAGGGGTTGTCCACTACTAGGACAACCCCTTTTCAATCTAAATGTATGGCACCACTAAAATAAAAATGCTTATACTCTCCTCCAGTACCAGCGCCGTTCCAGCAGTGTCGGAATTCACTTTCCTGGGGCTTTCATTTGGTTGACATTACACGTGAGCCCGGCACCCAATCAGCTCCAGCTTCACTGTCTTGGCCTTCAGACAATTTTGAACATCAAGAGGAAGTGAGAGATCAGCCCTGACTTTCTCTTGATGTTTTATTTGTCCGAAGGCGGGGACAGTGATGCCAGTGCTGATTTGGTGCTGGGCTCAGGTGTCATAACAACCACAGGAGAGCCCTGAAAATGCGAGTGCACACACCACTGGAGCAGCACCAGCAACGGAGGTGAATATAAGCTTTTTTAACTTATCGGGGCCAAGCATGGGGTATGCGAAGAGTTATCCAAGTAGTGGACAACTTCTTTAAGTCATTAGTCTTTGTGCGAGTTCTTGCCAGTTCCTTCAGTGTATCACTAAGGTAACGGGTTTAAAAGGAATCTGTCAGTAGGATCAAACCCCCTAAGCCCTCTATATGGGCATGTAGGTCATAGGAAGCTGAATAAAATGATACCTCAATATGTTCAACTCAATGTCTTATTTCAGAGAAATCCACATTTTTCTTAATATGTAAATAACCTGTAAAGATCTATGGACCAGACACTGACCTGCATGAGAATCTGACTACAGAGTTTACATTATATTTACATATTAAGAAAAATGTGAATTTCTCTGGAATAAGTCATTGGATCGCAGATATCAAGGTATCATTTTATCCAACTTCCTATGACCTGTAGCCCATATAGATGGCTTAGGAGGGTTTATCCTACTGAAAGATTCCCCTTAAGCTTTGAATAGTCTTCCTGTGCCTCCTCAGAACACTCTGCCTTTCTCCCACACTCCAAAATCATACTATGAATGTGACCCATTCAATGAATGTGACCAAGTTCATATAAGTCAAGGAAAATTAGACCATGGACAGGGAGAAGTGTTGAACATGTCTGCATTATAAAATTAATGGGAAAAAAATAAACATAAATTATATCAGCTTCCATAGTGCCCATTGAAAGCAGTAGTTTCCCGTTTTCTGGCAATGAATTATTTTGTAGCATCTGTGTCCTAGATCTGATTACCTCGGTTTCCCATGCATATATTTGGCTCATGAAACTAGCTGATAAACATAGTATTATTTACTGTGTTCATAAATTGAAGTGAATGCAATCAGCTTTTTATAGCCATGTTTGTATAAGCTTTGTCTAGCAATTGATGCAAAAGTGCTGTAAATATTTTCTGTTATAATTGGTGTTTCACTTTTAAATGAGCTCAATATTTCATAAAACCTCCAGAGGACTATCGCATGACAAAACATAAGTTCCTATGACTTGTTCTCACCATTTCATCTGTTAATCTTAGTGTCGATCTAGAAAACTTCATTGAATTCTGTATTTGTTATGCAAAGAAGAATTTTACTGAGCGCTCGATTCTCCACGGACAATTTTGGGAGTAATAGTTTTAAAATACACCCATCAATGTAATCCTGGGCATAATAATGTTCACAAACTAAGGATATATATTTATATATACACATGCAAGCCCATGTAGTAGGGGTCCAGCATTGACTGGCCATGTTACTTATTTTAATTGATGGTGAGGACCAATATATAGATTAAATTGTTATTCCTAAGATAGCAAGTTATCTTAGGGTGTAAGGAATCTGGAAATTCCAGCAGTCCCATAGACAATGAACTGGAGGTTAAGCATGAGCACTAGAGATGAGCGTTGTTCGACTTGAACTGTTCGCCAATCTCAAATTCGAGCTGCTTTGGGCGGTGTTCGAGCTGTCCGGCGAAAACGAACGATTTGAAAAAAATTCGGCTGTTCGAGGTTATGTTCGATAACTGTTCGTGCACCAAAATCATAACTGGATTTTTTCTCAGTAATGATGAAAATGAATGTTAATACGCAGTTTGAGTGTACAGCGGGGTGGGGGGAGGGGCAGGGGATGGATCTCTGCAGGAATAATGAAGATCTCCATTTTTTTTTCTCTTTCCCGCATTTACAGTGGGGAAGTGCAATCTGTCAGCCTATCAGCAGCGCACACACGGAGCGAAGTGCTTTTTTTCACACAAGCAAGGGCATGTGTCATTGGCAGTGTATGTCACATGTCCTTGCCCTATAAGACCCAGCTATTTTCCCCGTCGCCACCATTTTCTCACTGCTGCAGCTGCGTGTTAGACGGCACCGCTGTTGCTGTGTGCGCTATACCTTGATAATTTCAAGCCAATTTTCGCACAAATCTACAGATAGCTTGGTAGTAGGGAATAGTTGTGTTTGCAGTCCTTTTAAGGACTAGGTTACAGCATTTCCTACTACTTTTATCAGGCAGGTCTGTGCTCTTAAATAGATAAGTTGGGAGTAAAGACTAATTGTAATTGCAGTCCTTTTCAGGACTAAGTTATATCACTTCCTATCAGTTTTTGCCAGACAGGTCTGTGCCAGTGCTGTGCAAGTTTTTTTCACAGTATTTGGCTAAATCTAGCAAAGCAAATCCTTTTTGGCCTATTGCAGAGTGTGTTAGTCAGTGGAGTAGCCTATCTGTGTTGCAAGCTACACCACCTGTGTATAGAATACCAATTTTTTACTGCACCTACTGAAGTAAAACCATTTGGGCATAGCATCATTTTATTAGTCCATCTATACTGACCTCCATCAGGTTGCAAATTGAATATAATTTTTTTCTGCATCTAGCTCTGAAAAAATATTTAGGCTTCTAGCAGTGTGTGGGACTTGTTCTATTAGTCCATCTATACTGACCTCCATCAGGTTGCAAATTGAATATAATTTTTTTCTGCATCTAGCTCTGAAAAAATATTTGGGCTTCTAGCAGTGTGTGGGACTTGTTCTATTAGTCCATCTATACTGACTTCCACCAGGTTGCAAATTGAATATAATTTTTTTCTGCATCTAGCTCAGAAAAAATATTTGGGCTTCTAGCAGTGTGTGGGACTTAGTGTATTAGTCCATCAATACTGACCTCCATCAGGTTGCAAATTAAAAATAATTTTTATCTGCATCTATCACTGAAAAAATGTTTGGGCTTCTAGCAGTGTGTGGGACTTGGTCTGTTAGTCCATCTATACTGACCTCCATCAGGTTGCAAATTAAAAATAATTTTTATCTGCATGTAGCTCTGAAAAAATATTTGGGCCTCTAGCAGTGTGTGGGACTTGGTCTATTAGTCCATCTATACTGACCTCCATCAAGTTGCAAATTAAAAATAATTTTTATCTGCATCTAGCTCTGAAAAAACATTTGGGCCTCTAGCAGTGTGTGGGACTTGGTCTATTAGTCCATCTATACTGACCTCCATCAGGTTGCAAATTGAATATAATTTTTTTCTGCATCTAGCTCTGAAAAAATATTTGGGCTTCTAGCAGTGTGTGGGACTTGGTCTATTAGTCCATCTATACTGACCTCCATCAGGTTGCAAATTAAAAATAATTTTTATCTGCATCTAGCTCTGAAAAAATATTTTGGCATCTAGCAGTGTGTGGGACTTGTTCTATTAGTCCATCTATACTGACCTCCACCAGTTTGCAAACTGAATATAATTTTTTTATGCATCTAGCTCTGAAAAAATATTTGGGCTTCTAGCAGTGTGTGGGACTTAGTCTATTAGTCCATCTATACTGACCTCCATCAGGTTGCAAATTAAAAATAATTTTTATCTGCATGTAGCTCTGAAAAACATTTGGGCCTCTAGCAGTGTGTGGGACTTGGTCTATTAGTCCATCTATACTGACCTCCATCAGGTTACAAATTGAATATAATTTTTTTCTGCATCTAACCCAGCCAATAGTTTTGGCCTAATACCACAGTTTGGCCACTCAGCTCTGCTCGGTTCCCATCCATTGTTTTTTTGTGCAAACAACTCCAGAGTTGTGAATTAGTTAACCACCAAAATGAGTGGAAAAAGGCCTGCTGCTGGTGGAAAGGGGAATAGGCATGTTGGGAAGGGGAAAAAAGGTTGTGTCCGTGGGGTAGGTGTTAAAGCAACAGTAACATCTGCAGAAGAAAGACCATCTTCCAGCCAAACTAAAATGTCTACTTCTTTTAGCGGACAATGTGATAAGATCCCTTTCTTACGGCCACGCCAATTGCTACAAATTCCAGATGAGGCACAAAAACAGCAGGTGCTTCAACGGATATCAAGTGCTCCTTTAAGTGGGCTCTCCTCCACATCAACTTCAACATCACAAATACTCCAGTCCTCAGAGGTGTCACCCCAATCGCACTTGCTTCCTCACAGCTCCCAAATCTCCAGCTGCCCGTCTGAGTATGAGGTAGAACAGATGGTTGAGTCTGCAGAGCTGTTTACTCATACTATAGCCTGGGAATCAGAGGTCAGCTCCAGAGTTTCTGTGAATCCAGACAAGGAAATGATCTGCACTGATGCCCAGAATCTTTATGAGTCGGATCCAGGACCAGACGCACAAGGTTCTGACCATAATGTAGACCCTCATACCCAAACTGTAACTCCTGTTGGTGGAGACAATGAGGAAGACGATGATGAGACTCAAATACCTGATTGAAGCGACAACTTTAGTTTTTTGTCAGGGCAGGAACAGGTTGGCTCTGAGGACGACGGGTGTAATAACACACAGGGTGATGATGATGAGGTTGGAGATCCAACTTACTGTCAACCTACAGTCAGCCAAGAGATGAGGTCAGCAGAGGAGGTGGAGGAGAATGCTAGTGACGACGAGGTCAGGTTGCGCCTTCCTGGACAGAGACGTAGTACTGGAAGCACGTCAACAACTGTATCCTCAAACACAACTCTGCCTCTCACCACAAGTCGTGGTGGCTCTTCAGGTCGCATGGGTGCTAAGCCTTGCATAGCCTGGGCATTTTTTCAGATCGATAAAGATGAACCAACTCGTGTTATCTGTAACATTTGTCAGCAAAAGCTAAGTAGAGGCCAAAAAATACATAGTTTGAGTACTTCATGCATGAACCGGCACATGGACATGAAGCATAAGTTGCAGTGGGAAACTCACTCAGCTACAATGCGGCCTAGCCGGCTGGGCCAACCACCGTCTGCCACATCTTGTGCATCCACGGCCTCTTCATCCTCTGTGACTGGGGGGACAGCAGTCACACCTGTTTTGGGACGCAGACCTGCCACCTCTTTACCCGCAACAGCCAGCGTGATTGGCAGGTCATCATTTTCTTTGGAGGTGGTAACACCAGCTGGTGTTGAGCGCTGTCCGACATCGATAGCACAACCTTTGGATCAAGGCAACCTAACATGTCCGCCTGCATCTTCCTCACAGACCGGCAGTTTGCCGGGGACACCCTTCTCACCCCAGTCTAAGCACAACAGCCAGCCCTCGGTCCCTCAGATGTGGACAAGTAAAAGACCATTTCCTCCTAGCCATGAGAAAGCTAAGAGGTTGAATTTCACCATCTGCAAGCTCTTGGCTACAGAAATGCTGCCTTTCCGCCTGGTGGATACAGAGGATATTCGAGACCTTATGTCCGTCGCAGTGCCCCAGTACCAGATGCCCAGTCGGCACTACTTCTCAAAGAAAGGTGTGCCTGCGCTCCACCAGCATGTCGCTCACAACATCACCGCTTCTTTGAGAAACTCTGTGTGTGACAGGGTGCATTTCACCACAGACACTTGGACGAGTAGGCATGGACAGGGGCGTTACATGTCGCTGACTGGGCACTGGGTAACTATGGTGACAGCAGGACAAGGGGCTGCTATCCAAGTCTTGCCGTCCCCAAGAGTTGTGCGTCAATCCTCTTTATCTCAAAGTTCCTCCACTGCTTCTGCCTCCTCAACCTCCTCTGGGTCCTCCACCTGCACCCAAAGCCTGTCTGGTCATGCCACAAGCTTTCTAACTGCACAGAAGGGATCCTGCACACCTCCTTACTATGCTGGCAGTAGGGCTCAACGTTATCAGGCGGTTTTTACTTTGAAATGTCTGGGAAATGTGAGTCACACAGCTGAGGAGTTGTGGTCAGCTCTGGAGAACCAATTTCATGAATGGTTGTCTCCACTGGACCTGAAACCAGGGAAGGTCGTGTGCGACAATGCTGCAAACCTGGGTGCGGCCCTTCACCGGGGCAATGTCACACACGTGCCTTGTATGGCTCACGTGTTGAACCTGGTTGTCCAGCAATTTTTAGCCCACTATCCCGGACTATATGGCCTTCTGCAGAGGGCATGGTCGCTGTGTGCTCACTTCCGCCGTTCGCATCCCGCAGCTCAGCGACTTACATCTCTACAGAAGGCGTTGGGCCTGTCACTTCACCGGCTAAAATGCGATGTGCCTACCTGGTGGAATTCAACTCTGCACACATTGCAGCGACTGTGGCAGCACCGACAAGCCCTGGTGCGATACGTTCTGACATATAGCCTGGGCCAATGAGATCCAGAGGTGGGGCAAATCACGCTGGAGGAGTGGTCTCAGATCAGGGACCTATGCACCCTTCTGCACAGTTTTGAAAAGGCGACGAAGATGTTTAGTGCTGACGATGCCATTATCAGCATGACTATTCCGGTGATTTACATGCTGGAGCACATGTTAAACAGAATTCGGAGTCAGGTGGTGGCACAAGAGGAGGTGGAGGAAGTAGAGGAGGAGGAGTTGTATGCGGAAGGGCTAACATCTGCAAGGCCCAGACGGTCGGCAGCACCAAGGCGGCAGGCATGTGAGGGTGTGGGAGATGGTTTTACCAGGGCGCATGGTAGCAGCCAAACTAGTGAGGAAGGTGCAGTAGCCCAGGAAGAAGTGGAGGATGAACTGATGGAAGACTCATCAGATGAGGGAGACCTTGATCTCATTTCTGTTGTGCGAGGTTGAGGGGAGAGGACAGAGGAAGGAAGCATGATTGTTACCTCGCCACCAACACAACAGGGACTTGGTGCTCCTGGATGCGCAAGACACATGAGTGCCTTCTTGCTGCACTACCTGCAACATGACCCTCGAATTGTGAGAATTAGAAATAATCCTGACTACTGGGTTGCCACACTGTTAGATCCCCGGTACAAAATAAATTTGCAGAAATTATTCCTGCCATAGAAAGGGATGCACGCATGCAGGAGTATCAGCAGAGACTGTTGCAGAATCTTACATGTGCTTTTCCACAAAACACCAGTGGTGCACGTAGTGAATCTCACAGTTCCAACTTGCCAATCGTGGGACCGTCGAGTGTTCAGCACTCAAACTATAACAGAAACACAGTATCTGCTGGTAACATCAATTTTGCGGAATCATTTCACCACTTTTTTAGCCCATCCTTTGCAAGGCCACAGGAGACAAGATGTCTGACACATAGTCAACGCCTAGAGACGATGGTACAGGAGTATCTCCAAGTAAACATTGAAGCCATGACTTTGTCACTGGACCCTTGCTCTTTTTGGGCTTCCAATCTGGATAAATGGCTGGAGATAGCCACTTACTCCTTGGAGATCTTGTCATGCCCCGCAGCCAGCGTTCTGTCTGAACGTGTGTTCAGCGCTGCTGGTGGTGTGCTGACAGATAAGCGCACACGGCTCTCCACTGATAATGTAGACAGACTCACGTTCATAAAGATGAACAAATCATGGATCCGAAATGACTTTTCTACCCCTGTGTCATCCTGGGGAGAGTAAAAGCTTGATCATTGGTTAAAATCACCTCACCAACCGTTTTAAACTTTCAAATTACTAATCATGTTTATCTGTATCTTGGCTGGAAAATAATTTGTGCTTTGTAGCAGTGTGCAGTATTGATTCTATTAGGCCATCTATACTAAGCTCCACCAGATTTAAAATTACTAATCATGTTTATCTGTATCTTGGCTGGAAAATAATTTGGGCTTTGTAGCAGTGTGCAGTACTGATTCTGTTAGGCCATCTATACTAAGCTCCACCAGATTTAAAATTAATAATCATGTTTATTAGTGTTGAGCGAACATGCTCGACACTGCTCGGTACTCGCCCGAGCATCACGCTACTCGGGATGTTCGGCAAGCACCAAGCATTTCCGGGTTACTCGGGCGGGAGCTCGGGTCTCCGCCCTGCATGTTTGGCGCTCTTTACAGAGCCAATGAACATGAAGGTATTGCCAGCCAGTCACTGTAATGCTGCAGCCATGTTGGTTGTGGGCATTACAGTGATTGGCTGGCCGCACAGCGTCACCTCGAGTATTTAAAACGGGGTGCCGCCATCTTGGACACAGTCGCTCCGGATTAGACGGTGTAGGGACAGCGCTGCTGATTTAGGGAGAGATATAAACTGCGAAATAGTTAGTGTAGGGTCTGTAAAGGCTGCCAGAACAAACAAACAGTCCTTTTCAGGACTAATATCCATCCCAGATACCAGGCAGCAGGCTGTATAGGAGACACAGTGGTTATACGAGCAAACGCTGCATTACAGTCCTGTGTGCTCCTGTTGCTGAAATTGCTGGACTTAGCACCAGGTGTCGGGGGCCAGGAAAAATCCTTTTTTTTCATCTAAATCCTCCTTTTTTTTTCCTCCTTCACACTGTACAAATACCCGTCTTATTAACCTTTTGGTGTGTCCCCCCCCCAAAAAAAAGCGTGTCTCTGATTTTGCAGACACAAATAAAACTGTTGAAAATAGTCTGGTGTAGGCTAGAGAAACAGAATTTTTGTTTTGCACTTCCACGGTTCAAACCTCTGTATTATCCATTTTGGGCCATTTGTATCTAAAAAAAAAAACAGTTTGAGTGTGTCGCTCACTGTTCAGCCGCAAATATCTCTATTTAAAAAAGTGTGGTATACTCCAGAAAACAATAACTGTGGTTTTGCCATCCCACGGTAAAAAATCTCTATTATTCAGCTTTTGGTATTTTTTTCCGTAAAGAAGAACAGTAGTGTCTCCTGACTGTTGTGACACAAAAATATATCTGTTGAAAATAGTCTTGTGTAGGCCCAAAATCCCAGTGTGGTTTCGCAGTTCCACATGTCAAATCGCTGTACTATCCAGTTTTGGGCCTTTGGTATCTAAAAAAAAAGCAGTTTGAGTGTGTCGCTCACTGTTCAGCCGCAAATATCTCTATTTAAAAAAGTGTGGTATACCCCAGTAAACAATAAGTGTGGTTTTGCCATCCCACGGTAAAAAATCTCTATTATTCAGCTTTTGGTAGTTTTTCCATAAAGAAAAACAGTAGTGTCTCCTGACTGTTGTGACACAAAAATATATCTGTTTAAATAGTCTTGTGTAGGCCCGACATCCCAGTGTGGTTTCGCAGTTCCACGAGTCAAATCGCTGTACTATCCAGTTTTGGGCCGTTGGTATCTAAAAAAAAAGCAGTTTGAGTGTGTCGCTCACTGTTAAGCCGCAAATATCTCTATTTAAAAAAGTGTGGTATACCCCAGTAAACAATAACTGTGGTTTTGCCATCCCACGGTAAAAAATCTCTATTATTCAGCTTTTGGTATTTTTTGCCGTAAAGAAAAACAGTAGTGTCTCCTGACTTTTGTGACACAAAAATATATCTGTTGAAAATAGTCTTGTGTAGGCCCGACATCCGAGTGTGGTTTCGCAGTTCCACGGGTCAAATCACTGTACTATCCAGTTTTGGGCCTTTGGTATCTAAAAAAAAAGCAGTTTGAGTGTGTCGCTCACTGTTCAGCCACATATATCTCTATTTAAAAAAGTGTGGTATACCCCAGTAAACAATAACTGTGGTTTTGCCATCCCACTGTAAAAAAATCTCTATTATTCAGCTTTTGGTATTTTTTCCGTAAAGAAAAACAGTAGTGTCTCCTGACTGTTGTGACACAAAAATATATCTGTTGAAAATAGTCTTGTGTAGGCCCGACATCCCAGTGTGGTTTCGCAGTTCCACGTGTCAAATCGCTGTACTATCCAGTTTTGGGCTTTTGGTATCTAAAAAAAAAGCAGTTTCAGTGTGTCGCTCACTGTTCAGCCGCAAATATCTCTATTTAAAAAGTGTGGTATACCCCAGTAAACAATAACTGTGGTTTTGCCATCCCACGGTAAAAAATCTCTATTATTCAGCTTTTGGTAGTTTTTTCCGTAAAGAAAAACAGTAGTGTCTCCTGACTGTTGTGACACAAAAATATATCTGTTGAAAATATTCTTGTGTAGGCCCAACATCCCAGTGTGGTTTCGCAGTTCCACGGGTCAAATCGCTGTACTATCCAGTTTTGGGCCTTTGGTATCTAAAAAAAAAGCAGTTTGAGTGTGTCGCTCACTGTTCAGCAGCAAATATCTCTATTTAAAAAAGTGTGGTATACCCCAGTAAACAATAACTGTGGTTTTGCCATCCCACGGTAAAAAATCTCTATTATTCAGCTTTTGGTAGTTTTTTCCGTAAAGAAAAACAGTATTGTCTCCTGACTGTTGTAACACAAAAATATATCTGTTGAAAATAGTCTTGTGTAGGCCCGACATCCCAGTGTGGTTTCGCAGTTCCACGGGTCAAATCGCTGTACTATCCAGTTTTGGGCCTTTGGTATCTAAAAAAAAAGCAGTTTGAGTGTGTCGCTCACTGTTCAGCCGCAAATATCTCTATTTAAAAAGTGTGGTATACCCCAGTAAACAATAACTGTGGTTTTGCCATCCCACTGTAAAAAATCTCTATTATTCAGCTTTTGGTAGTTTTTTCCGTAAAGAAAAACAGTAGTGTCTCCTGACTGTTGTGACACAAAAATATATCTGTTGAAAATAGTCTTGTGTAGGCCCGACATCCCAGTGTGGTTTCGCAGTTCCACGGGTCAAATCGCTGTACTATCCAGTTTTGGGCCTTTGGTATCTAAAAAAAAAGCAGTTTGAGTGTGTCGCTCACTGTTCAGCCGCAAATATCTCTATTTAAAAAGTGTGGTATACCCCAGTAAACAATAACTGTGGTTTTGCCATCCCACTGTAAAAAATCTCTATTATTCAGCTTTTGGTAGTTTTTTCCGTAAAGAAAAACAGTAGTGTCTCCTGACTGTTGTGACACAAAAATATATCTGTTGAAAATAGTCTTGTGTAGGCCCGACATCCCAGTGTGGTTTCGCAGTTCCACGGGTCAAATCGCTGTACTATCCAGTTTTGGGCCTTTGGTATCTAAAAAAAAAGCAGTTTGATTGTGTCGCTCACTGTTCAGCCACAAATATCTCTATTTAAAAAAGTGTGGTATACCCCAGTAAACAATAACTGTGGTTTTGCCATCCCACGGTAAAAAATCTCTATTATTCAGCTTTTGGTATTTTTTTCCGTAAAGAAAAACAGTAGTGTCTCCTGACTGTTGTGACACAAAAAAATATCTGTTGAAAATAGTCTTGTGTAGGCCCTACATCCCAGTGTGGTTTCGCAGTTCCACGGGTCAAATCGCTGTACTATCCAGTTTTGGGCCTTTAGTATCTAAAATAAAAGCAGTTTGAGTGTGTCGCTCACTCTTCAGCCGCAAATATCTCTATTTAAAAAAGTGTGGTATACCCCAGTAAACAATAACTGTGGTTTTGCCATCCCACGGTAAAAAATCTCTATTATTCAGCTTTTGGTATTTTTTTCCGTAAAGAAAAACAGTATTGTCTGCTGACTGTTGTGACACAAAAATATATCTGTTGAAAATAGTCTTGTGTAGGCCCGACATCCCAGTGTGGTTTGGCAGTTCCACGGGTCAAATCGCTGTACTATCCAGTTTTGGGCCTTTGGTATCTAAAAAAAAAGCAGTTTGAGTGTGTCGCTCACTGTTCAGCCACAAATATCTCTATTTAAAAAAGTGTGGTATACCCCAGTAAACAATAACTGTGGTTTTGCCATCCCACGGTAAAAAATCTCTATTATTCAGCTTTTGGTATTTTTTTCCGTAAAGAAAAACAGTATTGTCTCCTGACTGTTGTAACACAAAAATATATCTGTTGAAAATAGTCTTGTGTAGGCCCGACATCCCAGTGTGGTTTCGCAGTTCCACGGGTCAAATCGCTGTACTATCCAGTTTTGGGCCTTTGGTATCTAAAAAAAAAGCAGTTTGAGTGTGTCGCTCACTGTTCAGCCGCAAATATCTCTATTTAAAAAGTGTGGTATACCCCAGTAAACAATAACTGTGGTTTTGCCATCCCACTGTAAAAAATCTCTATTATTCAGCTTTTGGTAGTTTTTTCCGTAAAGAAAAACAGTAGTGTCTCCTGACTGTTGTGACACAAAAATATATCTGTTGAAAATAGTCTTGTGTAGGCCCGACATCCCAGTGTGGTTTCGCAGTTCCACGGGTCAAATCGCTGTACTATCCAGTTTTGGGCCTTTGGTATCTAAAAAAAAAGCAGTTTGAGTGTGTCGCTCACTGTTCAGCCACAAATATCTCTATTTAAAAAAGTGTGGTATACCCCAGTAAACAATAACTGTGGTTTTGCCATCCCACGGTAAAAAATCTCTATTATTCAGCTGTTGGTATTTTTTTCCGTAAAGAAAAACAGTATTGTCTCCTGACTGTTGTAACACAAAAATATATCTGTTGAAAATAGTCTTGTGTAGGCCCAACATCCCAGTGTGGTTTCGCAGTTCCACGGGTCAAATCGCTGTACTATCCAGTTTTGGGCCTTTGGTATCTAAAAAAAAAGCAGTTTGAGTGTGTCGCTCACTGTTCAGCCACAAATATCTCTATTTAAAAAAGTGTGGTATACCCCAGTAGACAATAACTGTGGTTTTGCCATCCCATGGTAAAAAATCTCTATTATTCAGCTTTTGGTAGTTTTTTCCGTAAAGAAAAACAGTAGTGTCTCCTGACTGTTGTGACACAAAAATAAATCTGTTGTAAATAGTTTTGTGTAGGCCCGACATCCCATTGTGGTTTCGCAGTTCCACGGGTCAAATCGCTGTACTATCCAGTTTTGGGCCTTTGGTATCTAAAAAAAAAGCAGTTTGAGTGTGTCGCTCACTGTTCAGGTGCAAATATCTCTATTTAAAAAAGTGTGGTATACCCCAGTAAACAATAACTGTGGTTTTGCCATCCCACGGTAAAAAATCTCTATTATTCAGCTTTTGGTAGTTTTTTCCATAAAGAAAAATAGTAGTGTCTCCTGACTGTTGAGACAGAAAAATATATCTGTTGAAAATAGTCTTGTGTAGGCCCTACATCCCAGTGTGGTTTCGCAGTTCCACGGGTCAAATCGCTGTACTATCCAGTTTTGGGCCTTTGGTATCTAAAAAAAAGCAGTTTGATTGTGTCGCTCACTGTTCAGCCACAAATATCTCTATTTAAAAAAGTGTGGTATAACCCAGTAAACAATAACTGTGGTTTTCCTCTTCCACGGTTCTAATCTACTTTTTATTACCCTTTTTCCATTGATAGTGCAAGTGTAAGCTATTTTACTTCATTTACAATGGACAAGGTGCGTGGCAAGGGACGTGGAAGTGGAAGTTCTGGTGATGGTTTGTGCAGAGGACGGGGCCGTGGCCAAGGTGAAAATGTGCCACAACCAAGAGCCACATCTTCTCGCTCCCACTTCTTGACCAAATTACTAGGGAAGCACAGAACAACACCAGTATTGAGAACTGATCAGTGTGAACAGGTTATTAATTGGATATCAGATAATACTTCCAGTTACCTGGGCACCACCACCTCCGGTCTGTCTTCCACACGGTCAACTCTTAGTAGCCGTGAGTCTCGACCGCATACTCCTCCTTACCTTGATGCTCCTTCCTCCCACCATGCCGAGTGTCGTCAGACAGCAAGTGATCCCACACTTGGACACTCTGAAGAGCTGTTCACTGGTCCATTTCCATATTTGGGCCCCTCGCCTGATACGCTTGAAGTGGTGGAAGAGGAGATCCAATGTTGCGATGCTCAAATATTTGAACAGCCACGGCCACAGGAATTCGACGTTGGCAATCTGTCACAAGAGGTGGACGATGACGAGACACAATTGCCAGGAAGTGAGGAGGAGGATCGTGGTGTGCAAGTGGAAGAGGAGGAGGTGATGGATGATCTAGTAACTGACCCAACGTGGAAGGAGGACATGCAGAGTGAGGCCAGCAGCACACAGGGGGAGGGAGGCAGAGTACCGCAACAGGCAGGAAGAAGCAGTGTGGTGGCCGCAGACAGAAGGCAGGCAACCGTTCCCCATAACACCAACACGAGGGACGTTGCCAGTACAAGCGGTAGGTCTTCCAGAGTCTGGAATTTTTTTAAAAGAAAAAAGAGAGGGGTCGCTCACTGGTCTATTCGGGTGCTCTGAAGAAAAGAGTAATCTCAATTGCAAAAAGAACTTCGGCACTCCATACATGAATATATAAGAAATATTGTATCTAGACTAATGTCACTTTGAAAAATGAAGGTTTTTTGCGCATAATTTGGCCAATTTATGTGTGCCCATCAACCACGACAAGGTCACCTTCGTATGATGGGAAACTACGCTACGCTACCACTGGATATGCCACTCTTGGGCTGTAAGCCTGTATGGACAATATGTCTCTGCTTGGGCTTTTAACCTACAATGTATGGGCTGGTAGAGCTAGTTAAAACCACCTGTGACTGAATGGGAGGGACACATGGTCAGAAAAAAGGCTGTCAAACTTCTAATAGTGTGAACACGTACCTGCTGCAATGCTCCAGGAGCGGGATCCCAAAAATGATCCAATTTGGCCAATTTATGCGCAAAAAACCTTCATTTTTCAAATTGACATTAGTCCAGATACAATATTTCTTATATATTCATGTATGGAGTGCCGAAGTTCTTTTTGCAATTGAGATTACTCTTTTCTTCAGAGCACCCGAATAGACCAGTGAGCGACCCCTCTCTTTTTTCTACTAATCATTTTTGGGATCCCGCTCCTGGAGCATTGCAGCAGGTACGTGTTCACACTATTAGAAGTTTGACAGCCTTTTTTCTGACCATGTGTCCCTCCCATTCAGTCACAGGTGGTTTAAACTAGCTCTACCAGCCCATACATTGTAGGTTAAAAGCCCAAGCAGAGACATATTGTCCATACAGGCTTACAGCCCATGAGTGGCATATCCAGTGGTAGCGTAGCGTAGTTTCCCATCATACGAAGGTGACCTTGTCGTGGTTGATGGGCACACATAAATTGGCCAAATTATGCGCAAAAAAACCTTCATTTTTCAAAATGACATTAGTCTAGATACAATATTTCTTATTTATTCATGTATGGAGTGCCGAAGTTCTTTTTGCAATTGAGATTACTCTTTTCTTCAGAGCACCCGAATAGACCAGTGAGCGACCCCTCTCATTTTTCTATTAATCATTTTTGGGATCCCGCTCCTGGAGCATTGCAGCAGGTACGTGTTCACACTATTAGAAGTTTGACAGCCTTTTTTCTGACCATGTGTCCCTCCCATTCAGTCACAGGTGGTTTTAACTAGCTCTACCAGCCCATACATTGTAGGTTAAAAGCCCAAGCAGAGACATATTGTCCATACAGGCTTACAGCCCAAGAGTGGCATATCCAGTGGTAGCGTAGCGTAGTTTCCCATCATACGAAGGTGACCTTGTCGTGGTTGATGGGCACACATAAATTGGCCAAATTATGCGCAAAAAACCTTCATTTTTCAAAGTGACATTAGTCTAGATACAATATTTCTTATATATTCATGTATGGAGTGCCGAAGTTCTTTTTGCAATTGAAATTACTCTTTTCTTCAGAGCACCCGAATAGACCAGTGAGCGACCCCTCTCTTTTTCCTATTAATCATTTTTGGGATCCCGCTCCTGGAGCATTGCAGCAGGTAAGTGTTCACACTCTTAGAAGTTTGACAGCCTTTTTTCTGACCATGTGTCCCTCCCATTCAGAAACAGGTGGTTTTAACTAGCTCTACCAGCCCATACATTGTAGGTTAAAAGCCCAAGCAGAGACATATTGTCCATACAGGCTTACAGCCCAAGAGTGGCATATCCAGTGGTAGCGTAGCGTAGTTTCCATTCATACGAAGGTGACCTTGTCGTGGTTGATGGGCACACATAAATTGGCCAAATTATGCGCAAAAAACCTTCATTTTTCAAAGTGACATTAGTCTAGATACAATATTTCTTATATATTCATGTATGGAGTGCCGAAGTTCTTTTTGCAATTGAGATTACTCTTTTCTTCAGAGCACCCGAATAGACCAGTGAGCGACCCCTCTCTTTTTTCTATTAATCATTTTTGGGATCCCGCTCCTGGAGCATTGCAGCAGGTACGTGTTCACACTATTAGAAGTTTGACAGCCTTTTTTCTGACCATGTGTCCCTCCCATTCAGTCACAGGTGGTTTTAACTAGCTCTACCAGCCCATACATTGTAGGTTAAAAGCCCAAGCAGAGACATATTGTCCATACAGGCTTAGAGCCCAAGAGTGGCATATCCAGTGGTAGCGTAGCGTAGTTTCCCATCATACGAAGGTGACCTTGTCGTGGTTGATGGGCACACATAAATTGGCCAAATTATGCGCAAAAAACCTTCATTTTTCAAAGTGACATTAGTCTAGATACAATATTTCTTATATATTCATGTATGGAGTGCCGAAGTTCTTTTTGCAATTGAAATTACTCTTTTCTTCAGAGCACCCGAATAGACCAGTGAGCGACCCCTCTCTTTTTCCTATTAATCATTTTTGGGATCCCGCTCCTGGAGCATTGCAGCAGGTAAGTGTTCACACTATTAGAAGTTTGACAGCCTTTTTTCTGACCATGTGTCCCTCCCATTCAGAAACAGGTGGTTTTAACTAGCTCTACCAGCCCATACATTGTAGGTTAAAAGCCCAAGCAGAGACATATTGTCCATACAGGCTTACAGCCCAAGAGTGGCATATCCAGTGGTAGCGTAGCGTAGTTTCCCATCATACGAAGGTGACCTTGTCGTGGTTGATGGGCACACATAAATTGGCCAAATTATGCGCAAAAAACCTTCATTTTTCAAAGTGACATTAGTCTAGATACAATATTTCTTATATATTCATGTATGGAGTGCCGAAGTTCTTTTTGCAATTGAGATTACTCTTTTCTTCAGAGCACCCGAATAGACCAGTGAGCGACCCCTCTCTTTTTTCTATTAATCATTTTTGGGATCCCGCTCCTGGAGCATTGCAGCAGGTACGTGTTCACACTATTAGAAGTTTGACAGCCTTTTTTCTGACCATGTGTCCCTCCCATTCAGTCACAGGTGGATTTAACTAGCTCTACCAGCCCATACATTGTAGGTTAAAAGCCCAAGCAGAGACATATTGTCCATACAGGCTTAGAGCCCAAGAGTGGCATATCCAGTGGTAGCGTAGCGTAGTTTCCCATCATACGAAGGTGACCTTGTCGTGGTTGATGGGCACACATAAATTGGCCAAATTATGCGCAAAAAACCTTCATTTTTCAAAGTGACATTAGTCTAGATACAATATTTCTTATATATTCATGTATGGAGTGCCGAAGTTCTTTTTGTAATTGAGATTACTCTTTTCTTCAGAGCACCCGAATAGACCAGTGAGCGACCCCTCTCTTTTTTCTATTAATCATTTTTGGGATCCCGCTCCTGGAGCATTGCAGCAGGTACGTGTTCACACTATTAGAAGTTTGACAGCTTTTTTTCTGACCATGTGTCCCTCCCATTCAGTCACAGGTGGTTTTAACTAGCTCTACCAGCCCATACATTGTAGGTTAAAAGCCCAAGCAGAGACATATTGTCCATACAGGCTTACAGCCCAAGAGTGGCATATCCAGTGGTAGCGTAGCGTAGTTTCCCATCATACGAAGGTGACCTTGTCGTGATTGATGGGCACACATAAATTGGCCAAATTACGCGCAAAAAACCTTCATTTTTCAAAGTGACATTAGTCTAGATACAATATTTCTTATATATTAATGTATGGAGTGCCGAAGTTCTTTTTGCAATTGGAATTTTTTTAAAGACTCTGCTGATAACCCCAAAAATGCCATATGTTCTACCTGCCATGCCAGCATCAGCAGGGGTGACAAAACTACCAGCCTGACCACCACCATCATGATAAGGCACATGGCAGCAAAGCACCCGCCTTTGTGGGGTGAAACCCAGGGTCCACGACCTGTGTCAGCGGGTGTCACCACTGCTTCTTCCACTGTTGTGCGTGCAATAGAACCCCCTGCTGTGTGTGCAAGGCAATCCCCTGTCCATACTGCATGTAAAGATGCCCCCTCCTCTCAGTCTTTACTTGTTATGGCAGTTTCTCAAAAAACAGCATCAACGTCCATGCCCACGTCCCACCGCAGCGTTCAATTGTCCATATCCCAGACCTTTGAACGAAAGCGGAAATTCGCAGCTAACGCCCCACAGGCCACAGTCCTAAATTCGCACATTTCACGACTGCTTGCATTGGAAATGCTGCATTTTAGGCTGGTGGAGACGGAATCCTTCCGCAAAATTATGGCGGTGGCCGTCCCTCGGTACTCGGTCCCCAGCCGACACTATTTTGCCCGTTGTGCCATCCCCGCACTACACAAGCACGTGTCCCAAAGCATCTGCCGTGCCCTCAACAACGCAGTTACTGGGAGAGTCCACCTGACAACGGACACGTGGACAAGGGCTTGTGGCCAGGAATGGTACATCTCTCTGACGGCACACTGGGTAAACATAGTGGAAGCCGGGACCCAGTCGGACCTTGGGACGGAACACATCCTCCCCACACCGAGGATTGCGGGCCCTATGTCAGTCAGAGTTGCCCCCACAGTGTACAGCTCCTGCGCATCCTCCTCCTCCTCCTACTCCTCCTCATGTTCAGCCTCCATCTCAGATTTCACCACATCAGTTACAAGCTGGAAGCATTGCAGTACTGCCTCCACTAAGCGGCAACAGGCTGTGCTGAAACTCATAAGCTTAGGTGATAAACCTCACACTGCTTGTGAGTTGTTTACAGCTGTGAAAGAGCAGGCAGATCTGTGGCTGAGACCGCTGAACCTACATCCCGGCATGGTCGTGTCTGACAATGGCCGTAACCTGGTGGCGGCTCTGAGGCGAGGTGAGATCACACACGTACCATGCCTGACTCATGTGCTTAACCTCGTGGTTCATCGGTTTCTTAAATCGTACCCCGAGTTGCCAGATCTGCTTGTGAAAGTACGCTGCCTGTCAGCTCATTTTCGCAAGTCGGCTACAGCTTCCGCCGCCCTTGCTGTGTTGCAGCAGCGTTTGCAGCTTCCGGCATACCGACTGGTGTGTGATGTCCCCACACGTTGGAACTCTACCCTCCACATGTTGCAAAGGATTTGTGAGCAGAAGAGAGCAGTTGTGGAGTACCAGCTGCAACAAGGCCGTCGATATTCAGGTCAGACTCCACACATAAGACCTCAGGAGTGGACCTGGATGTCTGACATATGTACCATCCTGACAAACTTTGAGGAGGCCACCAAGACGGTGAGTGGCGATGACGCCATCATTAGTGTCAGCATCCCACTTGTCTGTCTTTTGCAAAGCTCTCTGCAGAGAATTAAAGAGGAGGCATTGCAGCCAGAGTATGATGAGATGGATCAAGAAGCCGTAGCGGGCGATTACATACAGCCCAGCCTCATCTCATACCAACGTGCATTGGGGGACAATGAGGGAGATGAGGAGGAGGAGGAGGAACAACAGGAGCTGCTATCACGCGTTGTAGACGGTAGTACCTGTACAAGTGTCATACCGTCGGTTCAGCGTGGGTGGCCTGAGGACAGGGGGGAGGAGGAAGAGGAGGAGGAGGAGGAGGAGAGCATGGTCTGTCGTCATCTTTGTGAGGACATGGAAATCTTGCCCGTTACCAGTCTGGCACGCATGGCTGACTTTATTTTACGCTGCCTTGACCGTGACCCTCGCGTTGTCAAAATGTTGGGTGACAGTCCTTACTGGTTGGTGACACTTGTAGACCCCCGCTACAAGGAGAACTTTCACTCTCTTATTCCTGAGGTGGAGAGGTCTACAAAAATGGGGCAATACCAGAAGGCCCTTGCTGCAGAACTCTTAAAAAAATTCCCATCGGAACACGCTAGCGGCAGAGGTCACAGTTCGTTGCCCAACCAAGGCGTACAGGCGAGAGAGATGCAACTCCAATCCAGCAGAGGCAGGGGAACACTGTCAATGTTCTGGGACAGTTTTCTGACACCCGCCCAGCTTACAGGCCCTGAGGCGCGGGGTACTCTCACAAGGAGTGGAAAGTTTCAAAAGATGGTGAGGGAGTACCTTGCCGATCGTACCAGCGTCCTCCGTGATTCCTCTGTGCCTTTTAATTATTGGGTATCCAAGCTGGACACTTGGAATGAACTCACTCTGTATGCCTTGGAGGTCCTGGCCTGCCCTGCCGCTAGCGTGTTATCGGAGATTGTTTTTAGTGCCGCTGGGGGAATTATAACTAATAAGAGCACTCGCCTGTCAACTGACAATGCTGACAAGCTGACCCTTATGAAAATGAACAAGGGCTGGATTGGGCCAGACTTCTCATCACCACCAAATGACAGCAGAGCAACATAAAGTCAATTCCACTGTGTTATTTCGGGATGTGTATTCACATGCACCGCTTCACACCCACACATGGGTATACGCTTCCTCGATTCGGCTGTTTAATCTTCTTCTCCTTATTCTCAGCCTCCACCACCACTATACCACCAGGGTGCCAGCATTGCAAGTTCCTCCGTCCTTATTTTTGGCAGCTTTTGCTTGCAAGGCATAAGCAAATACTATGGGACACCCACTCCCCAATAATGGGACTTATGTTTGTAATATGCTGTACTGCATGGCTCTTGTAAGGAGCATTGCAAGTTGCTCCGTCCTAATTTTTGGCAGCTTTTGCTGGGAAAGCATAAGCAAATACTATGGGACACCCACTCCCCAATAATGGGACTTATGTTTGTAATATGCTGTTCTCAGCCTCCACCACCACTATACCACCAGGGTGCCAGCATTGCAAGTTCCTCCGTCCTTATTTTTGGCAGCTTTTGCTTGCAAGGCATAAGCAAATACTATGGGACACCCACTCCCCAATAATGGGACTTATGTTTGTAATATGCTGTACTGCATGGCTCTTGTAAGGGACATTGCAAGTTGCTCCGTCCTAATTTTTGGCAGCTTTTGCTTGGAAAGCATAAGCAAATACCATGGGACACCCACTCCCCAATAATGGGACTTATGTTTGTAATATGCTGTACTGCATGTGACGCGCCCCCTGGGCCGTGTGTACACGTGTGTGGGATACCCGGTGCCGGGTCTCTGGGGCCTGTAGTCTCCGTGGCGGTGACCCAGTCCCGTGGTTCAGGCTGGTCAAACCAGTGGCAGTCTTTCTTAGGTTTTGAGGTTAATTGTCCGACTGCGCCACCCGTGGATTGCGGTCAGGGAGTACCACCGCTGCGAGGCAGACTGCTGAGGCTGGTGTTGTGTGTGCAGCATAGAATGGGATAACTCCCCTCGGGAGGAGTATAGCCTCAGGGCAGTGAGTGTGGATGATGGGGGTGATGGTGAACGAGCGCAGCAGGAATGACTCAGAGTCTTTGCAGTGCAGTTCAGGGTCTTTACTAACGATTATAAGGTAGACCCTCCCGGGAGTACTGGCTAGCATAAGAGGCCTGGTCAGTCTGTGAGCAAGCAGGAGTTCCCCTGGCCAGGTGGAGTTGTAGGCATCCCCGTCTGTCTGCACTCTTCCTGGCTACCTTGCTGTAAGCGGGTAGAAGTATCCCACGTCCCTGAGTGTATCGTGTAGTGCTCACCCGTATGGCTGGTGACTTGGGGCCTTCTGTTAGCCTCCGCTCCACGACGGCGGTGCTGGTCCCTTGCTTGTGACTGAGCCTCCGGGCTTCTATGGCCAGAGGACCTGAAATCCCCTGCCGGCTGGTTTCTGCTGCTGGATATATAAGTCCTCACAGCTTCGGACTCCTGTGTCCGGTTCCTATTGTCTTCTGCCAGGGCGAGCTCCGCTCAGCTTCCAGCCCCTGGTCTTTAGCTCCTAGCTCCTACAGAGCTCCTTGCAGTTACTTTCCCTTGCTCTCACTCTGACTCTGACTGTTCTCTGTTCTCTGACTCACTCAACCCCGCCCCAGATCCAGTTTATAAGGGCAGAATTCTCCACTCCCTGACCAGGAAACCTCCCACTTGCTCTCTGACATAATATCTCTATTACTGTGGTGACCAGACCCCTGGGGTGCCACACATGGCTCTTGTAAGGGGCATTGCAGTTCCTCATAATTTTTGGAAAGCCTTCCATTCACTGCTTAGGCCAACAGTGCACGGGAGACCCAGTTGCTATAAATGGAAAAAAAAGGTTTAGTTAACTCCCTCTGACCTCCATGTCATTTCCAAGGGGCATTGCAGTGGCTCGAAATTTTTGGTAGGCATTGCACTCACTGTATGCCCTATAACTGTGTAGCCGAACCGCTCCTTTTGTTACAGAAACATATCCTACAAGACATATCTGGTTGACTGGCCTGATATTGATGTGAATGGTCCCTGTTCCTCCTGCACTTTCTCCTTTGCCACTACCTCATCCATCATTTATCACCTGAAGCTTTGTTTTAACGGGAGTCATAGAACTTGGATAGTAGCAGGAAAACATCCAGCAATCCTCGGAGGAGGTAGGATATGCGCCAAAACGCTGACCACCTCAGGCTTAGCCGCTACTACTTACATGCGCATGCATTACAACAAAACAAAGCAGATGCTAACTTCTATCATCCTCATCATGCTCCTCACCTTGGCACTCTCAACTCCCCTGATGGAGAAGCCAGGGCCCACCGGAGGAGTCTGATAGTCTGGTGGGCTCGGCCAATGCTGCCCTAAAGTAGGCCAGGCTAAGAAAAGTGTGGGAAAGGTTACCGGGACAAATAAGGGTGGCTGGGGACCGAGTATGGACACCCGACCACCCCCTGGAGGCTGGGGAGCAAGCGGGGACACCCGGCCACCAGGCGGCTGGGGACTGAGTATGGATACCAGGCCGCCGACACAGCCATGGCGTGGTGGCCAGATTCCGCCTCCACATGCCTAAAAGGCCCAATTTAAAGTGCAAGCAAGCAAGCAGTATGGTATTGCAGCCTGGGGGTGGGTGGGTGGCAGGCTGCATACTTGCGCTTGCATTGCAAGGAATGGGAGAGGTACAATTGAACAATGCCCTGGGACAAGGACTTGAATGGGGATAGTTGCAAGTCTGCAATGACAGGTGCAAGGTGGGAGGCATCTTCGCATGTACCATGAAGAGGGGTTTGGCATGCACACACTACAGCGGAATAGGCTCTCCTTCCCACTAAATGCACTGGGGAGGGCACAGGTAATGTTTTGGTATACGCGCTTAATCTTATGTATAAGGCACACCAGGACAAATATGGGCGGCTGGGGACTGAGTATGGATACCTCGCTGCCGAAGCAGCCATGAGGTAGTGGCCAGCTTCGGCCTCCTCCAAACTAAAAGGCCCCATTTCAAGTGCAAGCTAGCAGTATGGAATTGCAGTCTGGGGGTGGGTGGGTGGCAGGCTGCACACTTACACTTGCATTAAAAGAAAACAAAGCAGATGCTAACTTCTGTCATCATCATCATGCTCCTCACCTTGGCACTCTCAACTCCACCGATGGAGAAGTCAGGGCCCACCGGAGGAGTCTGGTTCTCTGGTGGGCTCGTCCAATGCTGCCTAAAGCAGGCCGGGCTAAGAAAAGTGTGTGGGGGGATGTTCCAAGGAGAAATAGGGGCGGCTGGGGACCATTTATGGACACCTGGCTGCCCCCAGGTGGCTGGGGACCGTGTGTGGACACCTGGCCGCGGGGCGGCTGGGGACCGAGTATGGACACCCGGCCGCCGGGCGGCTGGGGACTGAGTATGGATTCCAGGCCGCCAACACAGCCAAAATGTGGTGGCCAGATTCCGCCTCCACATGCCTAAAAGGCCCAATTTCAAGTTCAAGCAAGCAAGCAGTATGGTATTGCAGCCTGGGGGTGGGTGGGTGGCAGGCTGCATACTTGAGCTTGTATTGCAAGGAATGGGGGAGGTACAATTGAACACTGCCCTGGGACTAGAACTTGCATGGGGATAGTTGCAAGTCTGCATCTTCTGATGCGGTAAGGATCACTTATGATGGGCACACTTTTAGACAGTGACCTGGGAGTCAGAGATGCTTCCAGGGGTCTTCCCCATGCTGTTCCCTTGTCTTTTCAGCACTTTATGCATGTGTCACACAGCACATGGCCAGATAAGGTTGTAAAATGTTAAAATGACATTTCACGGTGAATGCATTTGTCATAGTTGAAAGCAATACAAAAGTGCTAAAACGCATAAAAAATGCTACTTGTGAACATAGCCGAAGGTGTGGAGGAGTATTTTTGTTTTTGGTCATTTATTTTAACTTATACACAAGTCTTTACCCTGGAAAGGATGTTCCTTAACATATTTCACAGGAAAAAAGTTTCACTTTCGTTTTTGAACGTTTTATTGTGAGCCCTTAAAAGTGGCTTAATACCTCTGACCACGTTGTTGACAGCAGTGACCTGGGGGTCAGAAATGCTTCCTGGGGCGATCCCCATGCTGTCCCCATGTCATTTGAGCACTGTCACTATCGCTTTGGGCACTTTTTAGGCTTTTAAAAGACTGCCGGGGGTGCCACCGCAAAAATGCTCGAGTCTCCCATAGACTAACATTGGGCTCGTTGCTCGGGTCGAGCACCCGAGAATCACGGCGAGCTCGGCCCGAGCTTCGAGCACCCGAGAATTTTAGTGCTCGCTCAACACTAATGTTTATCTGTATCTTGGCTGGAAAATAATTTGGGCTTTGCAGCAGTGTGCAGTACTGATTCTATTAGGCCATCTATACTAAGCTCCACCAGATTTAAAATTAATAATAATTTTTAGCTGCATCTAGCCCGGAAAATAATTTTGGGGCTCCGAGATGCGCAAGACACATAAGTGCCTTCTTGCTGCACTACCAGCAACATGACCCTCAGATTGTCAGAATTCGAAGTAATCCTGAATACTGGGTTGCCACACTCTTAGATCCCCCACACTCTTCGATCAACCTTTTCATTTTAATAAAGACCAAAAAAATGGTCATTTTTGAAATTATAAGCATTACCAGGTTATTAGAAACTGAAATCAAACAGTTTTCAACTCAAAACTTTATTCTAGGTAATGTTACATTTGCACATAGGGCCCCTTGTTCGAAAGGAGCTGCTGAACTCTCTTGTCCATTGAATTTGTCATGTTTTGGATGGTTTCTGCTTCAATTGTTTTGCATGAGGACAGAATACCCTCCCAGAGCTGTTGTTTAGATGTGAACTGCCTCCCGCCATCATAGACACTCCTTTTGATGATGCTCCAGAGGTTCTGAATGGGGTAGAGGTCAGGGGATCATGGGGGTCACACCATAAGTTTGTCCCCTTTTATGCCCATATCAGCCAGAGATGCAGATGTGTTATGTGCAGCATGAGACGGTGCATTATCATGCATGAAAATGATCTTGCTGTGGAATACATGGTTCTTCTTCTTGAACCATGGCAGGAAGTGCTGTTTGAGAAACTCCACATACATTATGGAGTTCATCTTTACCCCTTCAGGGATCCTAAAGTTGCCGACAATCTCTCTCCCCATGATTCCAGCCCAAAACATTACTCCACCTCCTCCTTGTTGGCGCTGTAGCCGTGTTTGCATGGGGTGTCCATCAACCAGCCATCCTCCACTCCATCCATCTGGACCATTGAGCATTGCACGGCACTCATCCGTCAACAAAACAGTTTTGAAATCAGTCTTCATGTATTGTTTGGCCCACTGGAGCCGTTTCTGCTTGTGTGCAGTGGATAGAGGAGGTCGACAGGATGGTGTACGCACAGCTGCAAACCTCTGAAGGACCCTACATCTTGTTGTTCGGGGGACGTTGGAGGCACCAGCAGCTTCAAAAACTTGTCTGCTGTTATGACAAGGCTTTTTTGCCGCTGCTCTTTTAACCTGACGTAATTGCCTATAGGAAAGAGTCCTCAATTTGCCCTTATCAGCACGCACACGTGTGTACTGTGAATCAGCTACATACTTCTTGATTGCCAAGACACTTCATCCTGATCATCGCACAATGTTGATTGTAGTCATGCCTTGACCTAAACACTCCACAATTTGTTGCTTGTCAGCAGCTGACACATCCTTTTTCTTTCCCATTTTGGCAGAAAATGTAGGCTGCTTAATAATGTGGGACAGCCTTCTTAAGTAGTCTTGCCTTTCATTGGACACACCTGCCAAACTAATTAGCACAGGTGTCTGCAATTGCTTACAGTGATATAAAGAGCCCTGACACACATCACAATCAATGAGTTTAACTGACAAACAAACAAATTCTTCCCTTATCACTCCTAAACACTTTTTGCATAATAATTTGGAACACAGTGTACATGTGCTTTTCCACAAAACACCAGTGGTTCATGTAGTGAATATTACAGTTCTAACTTGCCAACCGTGGTCTGTATGGAGTTGTTCAATAAAGGGCCCAAAATTAAGATAACCTAGACGGGAGCGGTCTCTATGAATAGGAATTCATAAGTATTTGATACCCTGTGAGGGCCAGGCAAAGGGAAAGTTGGACTGGATGGAATACTGTATGGATTTGGGGAGGGAGACATCGAGGGCCTCAGACTTCGCTGCATTGATTTTAAAATTTGACCATGTAACAAAGTGATCTATTTCAGCCATAACAGCAGGGATGGATATATGTGATTGAGTGATATATACTAGGGCATCATCAGCAAATAGAGAGCACTTGTACTCGGTGCCTCCCACCTCAATCCACCTAATATTGGGGTTATGGCGAATTGATGAGAGCAGGTGCTCCGTCACTAGGATGTATAAGAGAGGGGACAGAGGACATCCCTGCCTTGTCCCATTGGTGATTATGAAAGGTGATGAAAATGTTCTGACGCGCCCCTTGGGCCTTGGGACACCCAGAGCCAGACCCTTTTTGGTGGATGCTGGTGGTTGTAGTCTCCGTGGTGGCGACCCGTTTCCGTGGCTCAGGGCGGTCAAACCAGTGGCGGAACTATTTATGCGGTTTTGATGTTTAAACGTCCGACTACGCCACCCGTGGATTGCGGTCAGAGTGAACCGCCGCTGCAGGGCAGACCGCTGAGGCTGGTGTTGTGGGTGCAGCAGAGCATATCATAACTCCCCACAGGAGGAGTATAGCCTCAGGGCAGTGTATGCGGAGGATGGGGGTGATGGTGCAGTGCAACAGCAGTAATGACACGGAGTCAGTGATGCAGTCCAGGGCCTTTACTCACAGTTCTTATTATCCAGACCACTTCTGCAGGTAATGGCTGCCCACGTCGTACTGTGCTCACCAGGTGAGGGGCTCAGACAACTCCCAGATAACTTTGGAGCGCTTCACAGGACCCCCTTTGTGTGTCCTTTGTCTGGCCTTTCTTACCAACCCTTCTGTCCGGCTGCCTCGGGCCTCCTCTTGGTAAACTTGGCGCCAGTTTCCCTGACCCTATGTGGTGCCTTCCTAGCGGGTGTAGCGAGGGGCTGCGCCACATAAAATGTCACAGCCTCCGGTTTTTAGCTGAGGGTCATTTCCCGCCTCCACTAGTTTCGGGGACCGGTCTCCCCCTTTGGCCTGACCCCTCCACGCAGGCGGATTCGGGCGTGCGGTGGCGACTCGCCCGTCCGCACCCCTGGGATCCCTTCATTCCTCGTTCCTGGAGCCTTCTCCGCTCCTCTTCCTTCCTTCTCCCTCTTCCAGGCCTGGGCCTCTGTTAGTAGGCCCGCCTCCGGAGCAGAGCTCATGCAGAGCCCCGGCTCCCTGTCACTTCTGCTCAGACTTCTCTGCACTGAACTAAGATGGTGCCCACCTTTTATACTCCCTTCTCAATGCACCCAGGAACTGCTTCCTCCCTGCTCCTGCACTACAGGGTTCCCCTTTCTCAGTGTTCCCTCCCCCCACTCCAGCCAGGGACGCGGACAGTCGTGCCCATCTCAGGGGCATACCACGGCAATGTGGTGTAATGCATGCAGGTGTCGGGTCCTGATCCACACTCCATCCTTACCTGAGAGTGGGATATCACACCTCTGGGTGAGGTGCAATACCTCTGTAGCAACCGAGCCCTCAGGGTGCTACAGTTCCATTTATCTTCAGCCTAGGTGACGTATTGCGATATAGGGCCGTGATTTTGGCTATAAAAGGGTCCCGTAGACCCCTACCCCAAGCTTTTTAAGAGAATAATATATGGCGTGCCAGGAGACTCTATGGAATGCTTTCTCAGCATCCAACGAGAGTATCTAATTACAAATTTTTAACTGCATCTAGCCCAGGAACTACTTTGTGCCTAGTAGCAGTGTCTGCTAGTCAGCGGATTATCCCGGCTGTTAAGCAAGCTACACCACCTGTAGTTTGGACACTTAATTTTTTCAAAGGAAATGCTTCAGGACCACGGGATACTCAGTGAAGAGCATCAGAAGGCACCCCAAGGCATAGGGGCTGGGACTGGCGGTAGGATGCCTTGCGATGGACAGCCGAGCTCGATCCTTATAAAATCTTTTTAACTGCAGCAGCTTTAGTGGACGCTACTGGAGCTGGAATTACGCGGCTGCTGGCATGAGACTTGCCCTCCAATAGATCCTTGTAAAAGGATTTAAAGTGTATTCATTCAAATTAGAGAGACAATTTAAATTAAAAAGCTTAGAGCTGCCTCCACCACAAGGGGGCTCGCTCGACCCACCAGCGGACAGGCACCAGTATTGGGAGAGGGGGGCTGGCCGTCAGGGTCCACCGCGGCTCTGGCACAAACCCGGCGACACGGAGGTGGCACGGGCAGGAACGGACTGGCCGTGTCGGCTTCTCACTTTTTGGATTTTAGAAGGGCATGGCATGCCTATATCTGTGTCTCCCCCTCCTTTTACTCCTCCACCTCTTTTCTTTTCGCATGACTATATGTACTTGTCACTTTTCCATGTGTTAGTTATGTCTTCTGAGCAGTTTGTCATCTTTTGGACACCTTTGAATTTGTTTTCTATGTGTTTCTATGTGTTTTTGTTTGCCTGCCATTGGTTTTAACGGTGTTCGATGGTGTTCGATGAACAGTTCGACGAACCGTTCGGCGAACACACGGGTGTTCGATGAACCGAACCGAACTCGAACACTATGGGGGTGGCTCAACACTAATGAGCACTTCCATTTCAATCAAGATGGGATTCTGCAGGTCCCAGAACCAAGGATCCAGAGTTCCATCCTTGGTGTTTTTGGGAGACTTGTAGTTAAACCTCCAAAGATTAATAGGTTATTCCCTACCCTATAGGTAGGGGATAATTTATTGTCTTAGAAATAATCCTTTAATTGTCTACATAACATAAAATGTTGAGGGAACAAAGAAAAATAGAAAAAAAAAGAGCCACACCTAAGAAAGTTCGAGTACCTCCAAATGATCTAAAATAGAGAGAGAATTTGGTGCTTTTCTGGTATGCGAAATTTTAGTAGAAAAAAGGACCACAATCCAGAACTGATAAGCACACCAATAAATAGAAGAGGATAAATGATTAATTAATTAGTATAAATATTATTATTAGGGATGGGCGAGCGTGCTTGGAACTGCTTGATACTTGATCGAGCATCGGGGTGCCCGATCGAGTAGTGAGCAGTGCCGAGCATAGTGTGGTACTCGAGTGCTCAAATCCCCATAAGTGAATTATCTGAGCCGGGTGCACAGAGAGGAGAGAGCGAGAATTTTTCTGTCCTCTGGAAAAATTCTCGAGTTTCCCATTCACTTCCATTATGCTTGATACTCGAGTTGAGCCCGTCCGAGTGTTCGACCTTCTCGATTCAAGTACCGAGCACTCGAGCATTTCACTGCTCGATCAACACAAGTTATTATATAAAATATTCCAACTCTCCAAACATTAAATGCTTTGCTGAAAAAATTGTTCATATAGAAAAAATAATGTGCATATAAACAAATTACACATAAAAATGATTGAGAAACATTAGCTGGTTACTTGCCAATAAGAAAACAAAAACGATAGCAAAAATATAATATTTTGCATGTAGTAAATAGCTGCATACAGAAATTAACAAAATAGCTGACTTTAGTGTTTGAACTGCTACGAGCTGAAATAGTCATCAACTATTGGAATTTATTGTATAATAAAATTTATGTGAAATAATTAATCATTTATCCTCTTGTATTTATCGGTGTGCTTATCAGTTCCTGATTGCTTGTGTTCCTTTTTTTCTAGGGATGTTGAGGGAACAAACTCAAAGATCACGAAAAAGTGATGAGGGTAAATAAGTACCAATTGTGTAAACCAGTACATGATAGACGTCCTGTTTTCTTCTTAAGAGGAAAGAATCCTAATCACAACTCATGCACCACTAGTGACATCTTTGCATTTCTATTGGTTTTCCATAGGTCTTCCAAGAACGTGCAGCAATTTTGACACAGCTATTGTTAATATTTTCCCACGTGGGGCTACATTCATTAGTTCTGTTCAAGTGTTTAAGCTAAAAATCAACATTTTAACACCGTGTTGATTATTTGCCTTGATATTTTTTGAAAATGCATTTCAGAACATTTTTGATAGCAGTGTGAGCTCAATTGTTCTAGCACAGAGCTCCAAATTCTCATGTGAACATAGAAAAAAAAGATGAAGTTATTGCCACCTTCAGACACCTCTAGGGGGGGGTCATAATGTAGTTTCACAAGATAAGAAAAAAATGTAATAAAATAATAAAATAATAAAAGATCCATTACTCACCTAATAAATCTGACACATTCCAGTGCTGCCGGTTGCAACAATCACATCCCTGACTACCCATGTGACCTCTGAAGTCAATCACTAAGTTCTGAAACGGAAGAGCAGATGAGAAAAAGGGACAGGTGTAATGCCCATGGTTCTGCGACAAATATTTTCAGAAAAAAGCATAATGCTTAAATAATATGTATTCACCTTCTAAACAACTCTTAGTCATACCATCAAGAGAATGCAGAAAAAATTATAGCAGTACTTATAGTGCAAGCATTAGGGCACAGTCAGACGGTTGTATAACACGAACGATTGCATCGCAATGCTTAGACTGGCCTGCAGCTCTCCTGACCCGAGCATGAACGCATGTATTTCTGTGTAACTGTCCTGCTTGAGTTGAGAGAGTCACCGGCCAGTCCGTGCACTGTGATGCAATCATTGTCCATATTATACAACCATCTGACTGCACCCTTAGAGTAATGGCCATTAAACTATCTACATAGTTGTCACCATAGTCAGGGCCGGCTCCAGGTTTTGTGGGCCATGGCGAAAGAGTCTCAGTGGGCCCCTTTAACACATACCACGATTCATGATGCACAGATACCGCAGAGAATATATATATATATATATATATATATATATATATATATATATATATATATAGTACAATGCAAAGATTTCACTTCTTACATTACACGAGCGATATCTATTGTAAATTCTGCAATAGCTCAGAAACCGGCGACTCACTCCACACAGTATACTGGCCCCCATATAACGCTCCATACAGGATACTGGCCCCCATATAACGCTCCATACAGGCTGTTCCCCCCACATAATACCTCATGCAGGCTGTTCCCCCCACATAATGCCCCACACAGGCTGTTCACCCCACATAATGCCCCATGCAGCCTGTTCCTCCATATAATGCCCCATGCAGGATGTTCCCCCATATAATGCCCCATGCAGGATGTCCCCCCCTTATAATGCCCCATGCAGGATGTCGCCCCCCTCCCTTATAATGCCCCAAGCAGGATGTCACCCCCCCTTCCTTATAATACCCCATGCAGGATGTCACACCTCCCTTATAATGCCCCATGCAGTGTAACGGGTCTGGGAGGCGGAACCTCTGAGCTACTGTACAAGGGGGCGGTCCTTGTAAGGGAGCGGGTGGCGACCAGGATAGACGGGCAGGCAGTCACAGCAGGTGACTGGGACAGTCTCTGAATGAACGGACAGGAGGTCACGGCAAGTGACCGGGGCAGTCTCTGGATGAACGGGTAGGAGGTCACGGCAAATGACCGGGGCAGTCTCTGGATGAACGGGCAGGAGGTCACGGCAAGTGACCGGGGCAGTCTCTGGATGAACGGGCAGGAGGTCACGGCAAGTGACCGGGGCAGTCTCTGGATGAACGGGCAGGGGGTCACGGCAAGTGACCGGGGCAGTCTCTGGGTAAAGGATTGGTACGACCTGTGGCGGCAGATGATAGACGTGAGCTCCCAGGTGAGCAGGCGAGAGGCTCTGGATAATCGGGTGGTCACAGCATGTGACGGCGGAGCCTCCAGGAAGACCAACAGACAGGTAGCAGATGAGCGCTCCCAGGTGAGCGGGCAGGAGTCTCTGGACAGGCGGGTGGTCACAGCACGTGACGGCAGAGCCTCCTGGTAGGCTAGCAGACAGGCAGCAGATGAGCGCTCCCAGGTGAGCGGGCAAGCTGGTCCTTAGACAGACTGACAGGAGTTGGAAGGCAGACCGTCGGACCTCAGGCAAGCAGGCAGGTAGAAGATGTGCGCTCCCAGGTGAGCAGGCAAGCTGGTCCTTAGACAGACTGACAGAAGTTGGAAGGCAGACCGTCGGACCTCAGGCTAGCAGGCAGGTAGCAGGATATCAGGCAGGAATTAGACAGCAGACTGGCAGGAATCTGGCAGGTATCTGGCAGGTAACGGGACCTGAGGGCTGAAGCAGAGTAGTGAACAGTGCTACAACATTGCTCGGGCACCTCCATTTTGGAGGAGGTGCCTTTTATATGGGAGGTCCTCCGGCAATTGGCCGGGGACTCCTTAGGACGGCGCGCGCGGTCCCCTTAAGAGAGGGGGAGCGCGCGCGCGCCCTAAGCACACTGCCGGGGAAGGAGCGCGTGCCAGAAGCAGCGGGGAGAGAAGCGCTGGAGGACGCCACGCCAGGAGCGGGGAGGTGAGAGGGACGGCGTCTCTGCCTAGAACGGGGCAGAGACGCCGATGCTACAGTACCCCCCCTTTAGGCCCCCTCTTTTTTTGGCCAGAAAGAAATTTCTCAAGGAGAAGCGGGGCGTTGATGTTCTCCCTGGGTTCCCAAGTTCTCTCCTCAGGACCAAACCCCTTCCAATCTACCAGAAAAAAGGTTTTTCCTCTTACCCTCTTGGAGGCCAGAATACTCTCTACCTCAAAGATGTCATCAGCGGAAACCGGAGCAGGAGGGGCACCTGGATTTTTGGAAAAAAAGTTAAAGACAACGGGTTTGAGGAGAGATACGTGGAAGGAGTTGGGGATCCGTAGGGTGGCCGGGAGTTTTAATTTGTAGGCCACAGGGTTAATTTGCCTGAGGACTTCGAAGGGGCCGATGAATCGAGGACCCAACTTGTAGGAGGGTACTTTGAGCCGCACATGTTTGGATGAGAGCCAAACCTTGTCTCCCGGATGGAATTGGGGCGGATCCAGACGTCTCTTATCAGCATATCTCTTCATCCGCTCAGAGGAGAGAAGAAGAGCGGACCTGGTGCTCTCCCAAATAGTAGAAAATTCGCTGACAAGAGACTCTGCAGCAGGGTTGTCCACAGAAACGGAGACAGGAAGTGGAATCCGGGGATGTTGGCCACCGACTATAAAGAACGGGGATTTGGAAGAGGACTCGCTCTCATGGTTGTTATAAGAGAACTCGGCCCATGGTGGGAGATCCACCCAGTCCGAGTGGTGAGCATCAACGAAGTGCCGGAGGTAGCTGGACAAGATCTGATTGATCCGCTCCACTTGACCATTGGACTGAGGGTGGTAAGCGGAGGAGAAATCCAGGGTAATGTCCAGCAGCTTACATGTGGCTCTCCAGAAGCGATAGGTGAACTGAACCCCACGATCCGACACGATGTGGAGGGGCAGACCATGGAGACGGAAGATGTGGCGGATAAAGTCTTTAGCCAGCTCGGGTGCAGACGGAAGACCAGGCAGGGGAATGAAGTGGGCCATCTTAGAAAAACGGTCAGCGACAACCCAAATGACAGTACAACCGGCAGAAACTGGAAGGTCGGTGATAAAGTCCATAGCGATGTGTTGCCAAGGAGCAGCAGGTACGGGAAGGGGCAGGAGATGGCCGGCAGGTAGATGTCGGGGAACTTTGTTACGGGCACAGGATGAACAGGCCACGACGAAGTCTACCACGTCCTTACGCAGGGTAGGCCACCAGTAATGCCGGGTAATAAGTTGGAAGGTCTTCTTTTGGCCAGCATGGCCAGCTAGTTTAGAAGAATGTCCCCAGCGAAGAACCCTCTCCCGATCTGGCACAGCTACGAAGGTCTTACCGGGTGGAAGACGAGTCAGATCCAAGGGGGCCACATTCATCACCTTGGAGGAGTCGATGATGTGCGTAGTTTCCTCCTCTTGATCGGAGGACAGGAAGGACCGGGACAAGGCATCAGCTTTGACGTTCTTGTCCGCCGGACGGAAATGAAGAATGAAGTCGAAGCGGGCAAAAAACAACGACCACCGGGCCTGGCGAGGATTGAGTCTCTGGGCATTTTGGAGATATGCCAGGTTTTTGTGATCCGTGTAGATAATTACCGGGTAGAGAGCCCCTTCAAGCAGATAGCGCCACTCTCCCAGTGCCAATTTGATGGCTAGCAATTCCCGGTCTCCAATGGAGTAGTTGCGCTCCGACGAGGAGAAGATTTTGGAGAAGAAGCCGCACGTTACCATTCTCCCGGTAGAAGACTTCTGGGTGAGCACCACTCCGGCTCCGGAGGAGGAGGCATCAACCTCCAGGTACAATTGTTTATTACAGTCCGGACGGTGCAGGACGGGAGCAGAGGCAAAGGCTTTCTTTACGGAAAGGAAGGCCTCCTCGGCTTCAGACGACCATGTCCTGGGGTTAGCACCCTTACGGGTAAGTGCAGATATGGGAGCAGTCCGAGACGAGAAGTGTGGAATGAAAAGACGATAATAATTAGCGAAGCCCAGGAATCGCTGTATCGCCTTCAAACCTTCAGGACGAGGCCATTTTAGAACGGAAGAGAGCTTCTCGGGATCCATTTGTAGACCTGTTTGGGAGATGAGCTACTATACAAGGGGGCGGTCCTTGTAAGGGAGCGGGTGGCGACCAGGATAGACGGGCAGGCAGTCACAGCAGGTGACTGGGACAGTCTCTGAATGAACGGACAGGAGGTCACGGCAAGTGACCGGGGCAGTCTCTGGATGAACGGGCAGGAGGTCACGGCAAGTGACCGGGGCAGTCTCTGGATGAACGGGCAGGAGGTCACGGCAAGTGACCGGGGCAGTCTCTGGATGAACGGGCAGGAGGTCACGGCAAGTGACTGGGGCAGTCTCTGGATGAACGGACAGGAGGTCACGGCAAGTGACCGGGGCAGTCTCTGGATGAACGGGCAGGAGGTCACGGCAAGTGACCGGGGCAGTCTCTGGATGAATGGGCAGGAGGTCACGGCAAGTGACCGGGGCAGTCTCTGGATGAACGGGCAGGAGGTCACGGCAAGTGACCGGGGCAGTCTCTGGATGAACGGGCAGGGGGTCACGGCAAGTGACCGGGGCAGTCTCTGGGTAAAGGATTGGTACGACCTGTGGCGGCAGATGATAGACGTGAGCTCCCAGGTGAGCAGGCGAGAGGCTCTGGATAATCGGGTGGTCACAGCATGTGACGGCGGAGCCTCCAGGAAGACCAACAGACAGGTAGCAGATGAGCGCTCCCAGGTGAGCGGGCAGGAGTCTCTGGACAGGCGGGTGGTCACAGCACGTGACGGCAGAGCCTCCTGGTAGGCTAGCAGACAGGCAGCAGATGAGCGCTCCCAGGTGAGCGGGCAAGCTGGTCCTTAGACAGACTGACAGGAGTTGGAAGGCAGACCGTCGGACCTCAGGCAAGCAGGCAGGTAGAAGATGTGCGCTCCCAGGTGAGCGGGCAAGCTGGTCCTTAGACAGACTGACAGAAGTTGGAAGGCAGACCGTCGGACCTCAGGCTAGCAGGCAGGTAGCAGGATATCAGGCAGGAATTAGACAGCAGACTGGCAGGAATCTGGCAGGTATCTGGCATGTAACAGGCAACGGGACCTGAGGGCTGAAGCAGAGTAGTGAACAGTGCTACAACATTGCTCGGGCACCTCCATTTTGGAGGAGGTGCCTTTTATATGGGAGGTCCTCCGGCAATTGGCCGGGGACTCCTTAGGACGGCGCGCGCGGTCCCTTTAAGAGAGGGGGAGCGCGCGCGCCCTAAGCACACTGCCGGGGAAGGAGCGTGTGCCGGAAGCAGCGGGGAGAGAAGCGCTGGAGGACGCCGCGCCAGGAGCGGGGAGGTGAGAGGGACGGCGTCTCTGCCTAGAACGGGGCAGAGACGCCAATGCTACATGCAGGATGTCACACACCCCCACTCCCTTATAATGCCCCATGCAGGATGTCATCCCCCCTCCCTTATAATGCCCCATGCAGGATGTCACCCCCCATCACTTATAATGCCCCATGCAGGATGTCACATCCCCCTCCCTTATAATGCCCCATGCACGATGTCACACCCCACCTCCCTTATAATTCCCCATGCAGGATGTCACCCCCCCCCTTTATAATTCCCCATGCAGGATTTCACACACACCCTCCCTTATAATGCCCCATGCAGGATGTCACACCCTCCCTCCCTTATAATGCCCCATGCAGGATGTCACCCCCCCTTATAATGCCCCATGCAGGATGATACCTCTCCTCCTTTATAATGCCCATGCAGGATTTCACACCCCCTATCCCTTATAATGCCCCATGCAGGATGCCACACCCTCCCTCCCTTATAATGCCCCATGCAGGATGTCACCCCCCTCCCTTATAATGCCCCATGCAGGATGTCACCCCCCCTTCTAATGCCCCATGCAGGAAGTCACCCCCCCTCCTTTATAATGCCCCATGCAGGAAGTCACCCCCCCTCCTTTATAATGCCCCATGCAGGATGTCACACTCCCCCCTCCCTTATAGTGCCCCATGCAGGATGTCACCACCCCCCTCCCTTATAATGCCCCATGCAGGATGTCACCCCCCCTTATAATGCCCCATGCAGGATGTCACACCCCTCTCCCTTATAATGCCCCAAGCAGGATGTCACACCCCTCTCCCTTATAATGCCCCAAGCAGGATGTCACCCCCACTCCCTTATAATGCCCCATGCATGATGTCACCCCCCCTCCCTTATGATGCCCCATGCAGGATGTCACACCCCCCACCCCACGATATAATGCCCCATGCCCCCATACAATAAAAAAAAAAAAAATCAAATACTCACCTCACTTCTTACCTGCTGCAGCTGCTCCGGACTCCTCACCCGCGCTGGCACCTTCCCGCTCTGCCCTGTGACGACTCAGGAGAGAGCACGCTGTAAAGATGTCACTGCGCCCTCTGACCTGAGACGTCACTGTGCAGCAGTCGCGGATGAGACAGAAGCTGCTGCGAAGGCACGAGGAGGGGTAAGTATTGTGCTGGGGCCCTGAGCAAGCGGGGGGAGCGGGCGCTGGCACTGCTCTCCTTCGCTCACGGGTCTCATAGCACGGCGGGGTGCCCGACGGCGAGTGGGCCCCCCGCCTGCTGAGGGCCCCGGCACTTGTCCGGGTGCGCCGGGTACTGACGCCGGCCCTTACCATAGTGCCAGAAAAACATAACATTCTTACTCCTAGAATTGTATTTATCTATTCTCAGCAGCTAAGAGTTTACATGCAAGTTATATACTTATGCTAAAAACTCTTTCCAATATCAACTTTTAGAGACTGTCTCAGGAGAAAGAATTCTTAGTGAAGAAATGAAATGAATATCTACTGATAACTGCTGATAATTAGAAATCAACATCAAGGAATGTTACATATAGTGGGGAAAATAAGTATTTTCTGCCGATTTTGCAAGTTTTACCACCTACAAAGAATGGAGAGGTCTGTAATTTTTATCGTAGGTATACTTCACCTGTGAGAGACAGAATCTAAAAAGAAAAAACAGAAAATTGCATTGTATGATTGTTAAATAAATAAATTGCATTTTATTGCATGAAATAAGTGTTTGATCACCTACCAACCAGCAAGAATTCCAGCTCTTATAGCACTGTTAGTTTTTCTTTAAGAAGCCCTCCTACTCTGCACTCATTACCTGTATTAATTGCACCCATTTAAACTCATTGCCTGTATAAAAGACACCAGTCCATACACTCAATCAATCACACTCCAACCTCTCTACCATGACGAAGACCAAAGAGCTGTCTAAGGATACCAGGGACAAAATTGTAGACCTTCACATGGCTCCGATGGGCTACAGGACAATAGACAAGCAGCTGGGTGAGACGAAAAAACTATTGGCACAATTGTTAGAACATGGAAAAAACGCAAGATAACTGTCAATCTTCCTCAGTCTGGGGCTCCATGCAGACTCTCGCCTTGATTCTGAGAAAGGTTAGAAATCAGCCCAGAGCTACATGGGAGGACATGGTCAATGACCTGAAGAGAGCTGGAACCACAGTCTCAAACATTACTGTTAGTAACACACTATGCAGTCATGGATTAAAATCATGCAGGGCACGCCAGGTCCCCTTGTTCACACCAGTACATGTCCAGGCCCATTTGAAGTTTGCCAATTACCATCTGGATGATCCAGAGGAGGCATGGGAGAAGGTCAGATAAGACCAAAATAGAACTTTTGGATATCAACTCCACTCGCAGTGTTTTGAGAAAGAAGGATGAGTACAACCCCAAGAACACCGTCGCAAACATGAAGCATGGTGGGGGAAACATCAAACTTTAGGGGTGCTTTTCTGAAAAGGGGAGAGGATGACTGCATCGTATTGAAGGGAGGATGGATGGGGTCATATATTGCAAGATGGTGGCCAACAACCTCCCTCCCTCAGTAAGAGCATTGAATGTGGGTTGTGACTGGGTCTTACAGCATGACAGTGACCCCAAACATACAACCAGGGTAACTAAGGAGTGGCTCAATGAGAAGCATTTCAAGATCCTGGAGTGGCCTAAACAGTCTCCAAACCTGAACCTAATAGAAAATCTTTGGAGGGATCTGAAACTTAATATCACGCAGTGACAGCCCCAAAACCTGAAAGATCTGGAGAAGATCTGTATGGAGGAGTGGGCCAAAATCCCTGCTGCAGTGTGTGCAAACTGGGTCAAGAACTACACAAAACGTCTTACCTCTGTAATTGCAAACAAAGTTGTCTGTACCAAATATTAAGTTCTGTTTTTCTATTGTATCAAATACTGTTTTCATGCACTAATATGCAAATTCATTTTGACTCATTAATGTTTATCAAGTTTGCATTTCAAAACTGCATAGACAAATAATCTCTATAAATATATATATATATCCTAAGTCATGTGATAAGGCTCGTTAAAGGGTCACCATTGATTTTTAGGATTGCTACTTCCTGTAGGTGAAAATAAGTAAAAGAGAGGAAGCGCAATAACGCCATTACCCAATAAAACAATATAGGTATGCAATGAAAGTTGCTCACCTGGATCAGTAATGATCTGCACAACAATGAAGTAGACCGGGGGCTGCAGGCAGCACAAGATACCCAAAGGATATGAAGACGTCAGATATACAAATGCAGAGTGGTGCTAATAAATCCGTGCTTCACCAGTGAAAATGAAGACAGGTACAGCAGGTACAGCAGTGTGGATAACAGTACTTTATTGTAACAATAAGCTAATAGACAACGCGTTTCACGGACATATCCGTCCGCTTCCTCAGGTCATAGCTCAGTAAGATAATCCTTCACAGGGGAGCTGGGACTCCAAACATCCATCTAACTTGGAATATTGCCAGCCTGTCCGTATGTCCATGAAACGCATTGTCTATTAGCTTATTGTTACAATAAAGTACAGTTATTCACACTGCTGTACCTGTCTTTGTTTTCACCGGTGGAGTGCGGATTTATCAGCACCACTCAGCACCCATACTTCCTGTACGTGGCACTAGAGTTCTGGTCCTCTTCCTCTCTGAAGAAACATTTTACATATTTCCCAGAGGAGCATTGCGGCTTTAAAAGTCTCCTCACCGTGACATGCTTAACATGTCGCTATCCGCAAGGAGAAATGTTACACCTTAGATACCGGTCTGACGCCTCTCACCCAGCTAAACTAGAATTTACACTTTGCACTGATGAGGGGCAGTACCCCGAAACACAGTGTCAGCAAAATTGAGTTTCTGGTTCTGGCTTATATCCTAAGTCATGTGATAAGGCTCATTAAAGGGTCATCATTGACTTTTAAGATTGCTACTTCCTGTAGGTGACACTGGAGTTCTGGTCCTCTTCCTCTCTGAAGAGACAATTTGCATATTTCCCAGAGGAGCATTGCAGCTTTAAAAGTATCCTCACCATGACATGCTTAACATGTCGCTCTCCGCAAGGAGAAATATTACCCCTTAGATACCATAAAAATATAAACATTTATGTTATTAAAGGATTTGAAATGAAAATCCTTTAAGAGCTGAAACATCACTATAATGGATGAATGAATCTTCTTTGTAATGCATTGGGGCTGTAGTTTTCTCCATCATTTCCATCATTATTCGGACATGCTTTCCAAGAGATGTTAATGGAGAATAAACCAAAAGTCACGCATTTCATTGGGGTATTATAATTGGGATACTGGGGTTCAGACAGAGTGTGTCCTATAAGAACAGTGCTCACCTGGGTCAATTATACTATTGAGTAGGCACGACGTTACTTAAAACATTTTGCTCTGACTAAAGATGATACAATCTTTTGAAATTCAAATTTGCCAGGTTTTGCAAATTTTTCCCAAAACTTAGATTTGCGTTGAATAAATTCACTTTGATTCGCAAGTACACCAATATCCCTGTGAATATGTGTATAACACTCTGAGGTCTCCTAGGGCTGTATCCAACTCCTTTGAAACATTTAACTCTTTAGTATTGTGAAAGTGACCTCAAAAAAGAAACTGATGGTGACTCGGTAGTAACCAACAGCCGATTTAATAACAAAGTGCACAGGAAGACTTCATATTTTTTTAAATAAAAAAATGGTCAAAAATGTGACCCTTTTTGTCATTTGTGATCAGGCAGACTATTCTGTAAATAACACTGACTCAAACTGATGGTGTTGCTGTTAGAAGTAACATCATTTGCTGTGACTGAGACGAGTGATGTGCCATATGTTCCATAATTCTGCTTCCTCCCCAATAAAGAGCTTTCTGGAAGCAAAGAAGGCCAATTGTGACAAGCTTTTGGTAGCAAAACTGCTCAGATTACTGGTGCCAATGGTGGTGGTACTTCTGTTGCTACTAGAGGCTCCCACATTCTTAACTGTGGTATGTTTTTTTCTGTTACACTACACTGTTTATTTCCATTGCACTTTTTCTTTTTCCATACATTTTGTACAACAGTATGAGTATAATAAAAGTTTGGCAATCTTTTCAACCCCAATTATTCAACCTTTACCAAAAAAGTATGTAGAGATGTAACTACAGAACAAGGTAGGTTAATAGGGTTTTTTTCTGGATACCAGTGATATTCAGAAAGTGGTTATGCTCATCTGGTTCAGTTGTATAATACCTGGAGCAGAATGCAAAAGAAGAGTGGTCCAAATTCCAGTTGAGTGGTGTAAGAAGCTTGTTGATGGGTATAGGAAGTGATCGATTGCTGTAATTTATTCCAAATGTTGTGCAACCAAATATAAAGTTGAGGGTGCTAACAATTTTGTCCAGCTCATTTTTGGGGTTTTGTGTGAAATGTCCATTTTGCCTTTTTTTCTCAGTTTTTTTTCTGTTGTTCCAATACACACAAAGGAAATAAAAATGTGTATAACAAAACATGTGTAATTGCAATAATTTTCTGAGAGAAATGCTTTTTTTTCTGGAACAATTTCAAGGGTTCCAGCACTTTCGGCCATGACTGTATATATATGTATATATATGTACGCATTGTAAGGTGGCTAATGGTCGCGTAGTCGATGGGAGGTATGTATCAAAGAGATGGCTGATCTCTATGATGTAGCCGGAGTGTTTCTCTAGTGCACAGAAGCACTAAGAGGATCGTCTCGTGCACCCGGGAGCTGGGTTATGGGTATCTAGGAGGGAATGGGCGGGTCCAGCTACCCACATACCTCTCCTCTGGGTGTGGCTAACAGTCTATAAAATGGAGGCTACTGTTTGGCACATGGTCTGTATGTTTGGAGGGAGAAGGCCACCTGTTTATGTTTGTCTTCAGACCAAGCCAGGATACTAGACGCTACCCCAGCCTTTGTGCCACAAAGGCCTGAGTGAGCAGAGACCTGCTTAGGACATTTACTTTGTTTGCCTGATCTAAAGGCCATTTGCTTTTCTGTTTGGCTTCTGGGTTTATGAAGCAATAAACCCACATGAATTTTTAAAGGAACAAGCCTCCAGTTTTTCTTCCCTCGCACCCAAGTGAGTAAAACCCCTACAATTAATGTTAGTCGTACTGGCAGCGTTCCCAGCATAGACATGTGACTGCTACAGGAAGGATTGCATGTCCTGGGTGAAGTCTGTCGCAAGCCAGCAAGCATCGCCAGACAAAATGGAGGAGCTGCTGAAACACCTGGTCCAGTCGCAGCAGCAGGAGACCAACAGGCTGCTGTTTCAGCAGATCCAGCAGCACCAGCAGCACCAGCAGGAACAACGGCAGCAGATGAAGCTTCTGTCAACTGCCATCCAGGGCAGGATGAGAGCCCCAAACCCAAGTCTGGCTAATGACACCCACGTCCGGAAGGCAGTAAGAGCGGGTTTGCAAAAAATGACCCCAGTTAACCGCTCCCACCTCTTACTTCCGAAGTCCCCTTGTGCCATTGCCCCATTGAAGTGCCGTTCAAGAGAATTGCCATGGACTTGTTCTGTCCCCTGGTTAAATCAATATACTTTCGTCATCCTGGACTACGTCACATCCAGAAGCAATTGCCCTGAGAAACTTCTCTGCAAAGAGTATAGCCCGCAAATTGGTCCACGTTTTCTCCCCGACAGGTTTGCCAAAGGAGATCCCGATTGACCAGGGAACACCTTTTATTAGTAAGGTGATGAGGGAGTTATGCAAAGTTCTGCAAATCTCCCAACTGAGAACTTCAGTGTCCCATCCTCAGTCAGATGGCCTTGTGGAAAGGTTTAATAAAATGCTAACGAAATATGCTGAGGAAGGCCATAGAAAAGGACGGTAGAGACTGGGACAGTCTCCTACCTTATCTGTTGTTCTCCATCCGAGAGGTTCCACAGGCCTATATGGGGTTCTCGCCATTTGAACTTCTGTATGGCTGACATCTGCAAGGTCTCCTGGATATAGTCAAGGAAACCTGGGAAGCCAAAGTCACGATTCACAGAAGCATCATCGAGCACATTGCACTGATGCACCAGAGGATTGGGAAAGTGATGCCCATCGTAAAAGGACATCTCCTCCAAGCACAAGAAGCTCAGGCCAAGGTCTACAACCGGTCATCTACAGTGAGGCAATTCAATCCTGGAGACCGAGTCCTCGTGCTAATTCCTACGTTGGAGAGTTCATTCGTGCCCAAATGGCAAGGGCCGTATGAGGTGGTGGAAAAAGTTGGTGAACTGAACTACAAGGTCCATTAACCGGGACCACGTAAGCCGTACCAGATATACCACGTCAACCTCATCAAGCCGTGGCAAGACAGAGAAGCTGTGGAAACTCCATGCTTGCTGGGAAAGCTGGAAGGTGACGTGGGAGGAGTCGCAATAGCAGAAATGATAACGAAGGCCCAGAAACAGCAGTGTCGGGAGTTGCTACAGAAGAACCGGGATCTGTTCTCAGAATTGCTGGGCTCCACAAGGGTCATAGAACACGAGGTTCTGACGGAGCCACATGTGTGGGTGAACTTGAAGTGTGGCGCCCCTGAGGGTCCGGTCGCCACAGGGGTACTGCATATCTTTAATGAGGTCTGGTATCTCTCCATCGAGGTAAGGATGGTGCAGCTGTCAGGACCCCACCTCTGCATCCAACACTACACCTCTCCCACCTGTAGGGGGGCTCATATGCACCAGGGTGCTGCCCCAGCCGGATAAGTGGAGATGGGGTAACCAAAGATAGGGGGAACCTAGTAGTGGGTGAGGGTGGAGGACGCACATTTAGGTTACACGTGCTAAATTCATAAATTCATATTTAATAGTCAGCCATCTTAAGTTCAAGGTCTTTGATTGTGATCTTCATCGCTGAATGTGGCTTTCTGTGTGAACCTGCAGCTGATGGGGACACGGTCCTCATACTCTGGCCTTGAGTCGAGGAACGGGCAAGAGTTAACGGCTGTCTCTACCCGGTCAAGGTCCTTACTTAAGAAGGCCTGGAGGGGAGCGGAGGAGTAAAGCTCCACAGGCAAAAGGATCCCGGAGAATACGGACGGAGCGGCATACGCCACCTGTACTCTTTATTCTGGCCTAGTCAGAGGGACTCCTGCTGCAAAAGGGGTACCGGCCCCCGATACCTGACTTGATTACCTCACGTCCTAGTCAGGAAAGCCCAGAAGGCTCAGTGGATCCCACTGGGCAACAGAACGAGCGGAGTCGCCACCCGTACCCTTGTTCTGTGCATAGACCAGAGGGAGACCAGGCCTTACCACACGTACCACATACGGACAGGAGAGGACTTAGTAAGGAGTCTAGGAACACTCTGGTGCGTGGTCCTGACCAAAGCATCTCAACTACCCGGAGGTTGTCGGACCCCCGGTCCTGGTGGCTGCAGCGCACCGTGAGGAGCAGGGAGAAGCCTTGAAGCTGTACATTCTACCGTAAGTAAAGCTTGGAAGACTACCCCTATGACCTCCGGTTCCTTATTGCAACGCGGCACCGCACTACACCGCACCACATCTCCCACTACAACTCCCATCCTCCTGTTCCCTCTGCCCTGAGGCCCTGTTCCGCCTGTGGGGAGTAGCACCATCTTCTGCTGCCACTACATCCCGCCTCAGAGGACTGAACGCAGCAGTGGTGGCGCATCACCTGAAACCACAGGTGGCGTAGTCATTTCATCCACTCGATTAACACCAAACCCTGAAAGCCCATTAAATCTTTTATTGTTACGGCCCTGGGCACGGAACGGGTCCAGGCCACGACTGCAACCCCCAACATCTGACCCGGCTCCGAGTACCCCCATCTCTCAGGGTGGGCTGCGAGCGTCACAAACTTGGCATAGTCAGCAGGATTGCTTGCCTGCAGCAACGGAAGAAGATTGCCCATTGCTACCGGGTACTGCGTGCCTTTTACCACAGACTGTCGTTTTCCACTTAAAATGGCGACCGCCCAAGAAGAACGGACACCATAATGTGCAGAAAGGACAGCGTCCTAGCACCTCCTATCGTGGGCTTGGCTCCCCTATGGAGCCAAAAGTGCAGACCGCCCCTTTCAGTAGAGACAGTCCGCAAGGTGATATCCGTCAAAGCGGATGGAATGTCCTTGGGAGTGCCCGTCAGCCAGCCGCCCTGGAGCCACCCCGAAAAGAGGAGGGAACGAAGGAAACAACAAGTTGCGACCATAGCAGTCCGAGACTCACCATTCCTCGGAGCAGTCATGGACGCTGCTTAGGAAAGTCCACCGGAGCCTTCCGAGGTCGGCCCAAGTCCTGTTACCGTCGGAGAAGAGGAAGGCATGTTCCTGACCCCGGGGGATACTGAATTCCTCTGTAGGGAACCCCAGGACCTTGCCCGAAGGGTTGTTGAGGCCCAGCATGCGGCGTCCGCCGCGTGGCAGAAAGAGATGCTGCAGAAGATCCGGGCCCGCCGCCAAGGAGCAGCAACCAAGGAGGAAGAAGCATCGGAGGTCGCGTGCAGCCCAGGATCGGGTAAGAATGATACCCCCGTCCCGGCTGCTGAGGCCATCGTGCCCCTCCTGGATCTCATGTCAGAGTACCTGATACCTGGCGCTGTGACTAGGGAGCAGGTCTTCGCCCTGGAGCTGGAAGCCTCCGCCATCCCGGAGGCCTGCATTGCCTCCCACCTCCCATCACGGAGGAACTTGTGCCTGCTGGGGAGTCTACCGACCACAACCCGGACTGGTCCGCACTTACCGAGGACTTGCAGCAACCCCTGCGGTCACCGCTACCTGCACCTCCAGTTACCTGGCTGGCGGCGGAGGAGATGGCCTGGGACAACCAGGTTCATCTCCCACTACAACTCCAATCCTCCTGTTCCCTCTGCCCTGAGGCCCTGCTCCGTCTGTGGGGAGTAGCACCATCTTCTTCTGCCACTACAACCCGCCTCAGAGGACTGAACGCAGCGCTGGTGGCGAATCACCAGAAACCACAGGTGGCGTAGTCATTTAATCCACTTGATTAACACCAAACCCTGAAAGCCCATTAAATATTTTATTGTAACGGCCCTGGGCACGGAACGGGTCCAGGCCACGACTGCAACCCCCAACATCTGACCCGGCTCCGAGTACCCCCATCTCCCAGGGTGGGCTGAGAGCGTCACAGAAGCTCTATCGGATACCTGAGGCCTGACGAGTGTTGGTCTCCAAAGAGGTGGCTTGTATGCTGAAACTCGGTGTCATTGAAGAATCCAAGAGCAGTTGTTCTTGCCCGATCGTCTTGGTCCCAAAGCCCAGTGGTGAGTGGAGATTCTGCAACGACTATCGAAAGTTGAATGAAGTCTCCAAATTCGACGCATATCCCATGCCACGTGTCGATGAGCTGATCGAAAGGCTTGGGCCAGCAAGGTACATAACCACCTTGGATGGTTATGTACCTTGGATATTGGCAGATACTCATGGCACAGGGAGCCAAGGATAAGACTGCATTTTCTATGCCAGCCAGATGCTTCCAGTATGTCCGGATGCCCCTGCAACCTTCCAGAGAGATATGGATTGAATCCTTGCTCCCCATAAGCAATACGCAGTGGCAGAGACAGCCTTCAAGAGATGAAAGTGGCTCTGTGTAGGCAACTGGTCCTGGTTGCCCCCGACTTCAAGAAAGAGTTTATACTCCAGACAGATGCCTCAGATGTAGGTTTAGGAGCAGCTCTTTCGCAGGAGATAAACAGGGAGGAGCACCCTGTCCTCTACCTAAGTAGGAAGCTGTCCTCCAGGAGAAAAATTATTTGGTCATAGAGAAGGTGTGCTTGACCAAAAAGTGGGCGGTGGACACGTTGAGGTACTATCTGCTCGGTCGAAAATTTAGATTGGTATCCGACCATGTCCCACTCAGATGGATAAGGGAAACAAAGGGAAAAAATGCCAGGGTCACCCGCTGGTTTTCAACCCGACAGGACTTCTACTTCCATGTAGAACATAGAGCAGGAAAGTTACATGATAATTCCGATGTCCTCTGGAGAATCCCCTGTCTGGTAGTATAAGGTGCCAAGCCCCACAGCTTTAGGCAGAGGGGAGAGGTATGTAAGGTGGCTAATAGTCGCGTAGTCGATGGGAGATATGTATCACAGAAATGGCTGGTCTCTGTAAAGTAGCCCCGAGTGTTTTTCTAGTGCACTTAAGCACTAGGAGGATCATTTGGTGCACCTACGAGCCAGGTTATGGATATCTAGGAGAGAATGGGCGGGTCCAGCTACTCACATACCTCACCTCTGGGTGTGGTTAACACCCTTTAAAATGGAGGCTGTTGTTTGGCACTTGGTCTGTGTGTTTGGAGGGAGAAAGTCTCCTGTCTATGTTTGTCTTCAGACCAAGCCAGGATACTGGATGCTACCCCAGCCTGTGTGCCTGTGAGACCTGCTAAGGACATTTACTTTGTTTTCCTGATCTAAAGGCCATTTGCTTTTCTGTTTGGCTTCTGGGTTTATGAAGCAATAAACCCACATGAACTTCTAAAGGAACAAGCCTCCTGTTTTCCTTCCGTCTCACCCAAGTGAGTAAAACCCGTACAGTATATATACAGTGCCTACAAGTAGTATTCAACCCCCTGCAGATTTAGCTGGTTGACACATGCGGAATTAACTTGGCATTGTGACATTTGTACTATAGATCAGCCTGGAAGTGGGAAATGCACTGCAGCAAATTTTTTTTTTTTTTTTTTTTTTAAACGTTAAAAGTTAATTCAGAGTGTCATTTATTATTCAACCCCTCAAACCACAAGAATTCTGTTTGGTCCCCCTAAAGTATTAAGACGTAGTTCAGGCACCAAGAATAATGAGCTTCACATGTATGGATTAAAGATTAGAGATGAGCGTTGTTCTACTCGAACTGTTCGCCAATCTCAAATTCGAGCTGTTTTGGGCGGTGTTCGAGCCGTTCGGCGAACACGAACAATTTGAGAAAAATTCGGCTGTTCGAGGTTATGTTCGATAACTGTTCGTGCACCAAAATCATAACTGGATTTTTTCTCAGTAATGATGAAAATTAATGTTAATACGCAGTTTGAGTGTACAGAGGGATGGGGGGAGGGGCAGGGGATGGATCTCTGCAGGAACAATGAAGATCTCCATTTTTTTTTCTCTTTCCCGCATTTGCAGTGGGGAGGTGCAATCTGTCAGCCTATCAGCAGCGCACACACGGAGCGAAGTGCTTTTTTTCACACAAGCAAGGGCATGTGTCATTGGCAGTGTATGTCACATGTCCTTGCCCTATAAGACCAAGCCATTTTCCCCGTCGCCACCATTTTCTCACTGCTGCAGCTGCGTGTTAGACGGCACCGTTGTTCCTGTGTGCGCCATACCTTGTTAATTTCAAGCCAATTTTCGCACAAATCTACAGATAGCTTGGGAGTAGGGAATAGTTGTGATTGCAGTCCTTTTAAGGACTAGGTTACAGCATTTCCTACGACTTTTATCAGGCAGGTCTGTGCTCTTAAACAGATAGATTGTGGGAGTAAAGACTAATTGTAATTGGAGTCCTTTTCAGGACTAGGTTACATCAGTTCCTATCAGTTTTTGCCAGGCAGGTCTGTGCCAGTGCTGTGCAAGTTTTTTTCACAGCATTTGGCTGAATCTAGCAAAGCTAATCCTTTTTGGCCTATTGCAGAGTGTGTTAGTCAGTGGAGTAGCCTATCTGTGTTGCAAGATATACCACCTGTGTATAGAATACCAATTTTTTTACTGCACCTAGTGAAGTAAAATCTTTTGGGCATAGCATCATTCTATTAGTCTATCTATACTGACCTCCATCAGGTTGCAAATTGAATATAATTTTTTTCTTCATCTAGCTCTGAAAAAATATTGGGCTTCTAGCTGTGTGTGGGACTTGTTGTATTAGTCCATCTATACTGACCTCCATCAGGTTGCAAACTGAATATATTTTTTTCTGCATCTACCTCTGAAAAAATATTGGGCTTCTAGCTGTGTGTGGGACTTGTTGTATTAGTCCATCTATACAGACCTCCATCAGGTTGCAAACTGAATATATTTTTTTCTGCATCTACCTCTGAAAAAATATTTGGCTTCTAGCTGTGTGTGGGACTTGTTCTATTAGTCCATCTATACTGACCTCCATAAGGTTGCAAACTGAATATAATTTTTTTCTGCATCTACCTCTGTAAAAATATTTGGCCTTCTAGCTGTGTGTGTGACTTGTTCTATTAGTCATCTATACTGACCTCCATCAGGTTGCAAATTCAAAATAATTTTTTGTCTGCATCTACCTCTGAAAAAATATTTGGCCTTCTAGCTGTGTGTGGGACTTGTTCTATTTGTCCATCTATACTGTCCTCCATAAGGTTGCAAACTGAATATAATTTTTTTCTGCATCTACCTCTGAAAAAATATTTGGCCTTCTAGCTGTGTGTGGGACTTGTTCTATTAGTCCATCTATACTGACCTCCATAAGGTTGCAAACTAAATATAATTTTTTTCTGCATCTACCTCTGAAAAAATATTTGGCCTTCTAGCTGTGTGTGGGACTTGTTCTATTAGTCCATCTATACAGACCTCCATAAGGTTGCAAATTCAAAATAATTTTTTGTCTGCATCTACCTCTGAAAAAATATTTGGCCTTCTTGCTGTGTGTGGGACTTGTTCTATTAGTCATCTATACTGACCTCCATCAGGTTGCAAATTCAAAATAATTTTTTGTCTGCATCTACCTCTGAAAAAATATTTGGCCTTCTAGCTGTGTGTGGGACTTGTTCTATTAGTCCATCTATACTGACCTCCATAAGGTTGCAAACTGAATATAATTTTTTTCTGCATCTACCTCTGAAAAAATATTTGGCCTTCTAGCTGTGTGTGGGACTTGTTCTAGTAGTCATCTATACTGACCTCCATCAGGTTGCAAATTCAAAATAATTTTTTGTCTGCATCTACCTCTGAAAAAATATTTGGGCTTCTAGCTGTGTGTGGGACTTGTTCTATTAGTCCATCTATACTGACCTCCATAAGGTTGCAAATTCAAAATAATTTTTTGTCTGCATCTACCTCTGAAAAAATATTTGGCCTTCTAGCTGTGTGTGGGACTTGTTCTATTAGTCATCTATACTGACCTCCATCAGGTTGCAAATTCAAAATAATTTTTTGTCTGCATCTACCTCTGAAAAAATATTTGGCCTTCTAGCTGTGTGTGGGACTTGTTCTATTAGTCCATCTATACTGACCTCCATAAGGTTGCAAACTGAATATAATTTTTTTCTGCATCTACCTATGAAAAAATATTTGGCCTTCTAGCTGTGTGTGGGACTTGTTCTATTAGTCCATCTATACTGACCTCCATAAGGTTGCAAACTGAATATAATTTTTTTCTGCATCTACCTCTGAAAAAATATTTGGGCTTCTAGCTGTGTGTGGGACTTGTTCTATTAGTCCATCTATACTGACCTCCATAAGGTTGCAAATTCAAAATAATTTTTTGTCTGCATCTACCTCTGAAAAAATATTTGGCCTTCTAGCTGTGTGTGGGACTTGTTCTATTAGTCATCTATATTGACCTCCATCAGGTTGCAAATTCAAAATAATTTTTTGTCTGCATCTACCTCTGAAAAAATATTTGGCCTTCTAGCTGTGTGTGGGACTTGTTCTATTAGTCCATCTATACTGACCTTCATAAGGTTGCAAACTGAATATAATTTTTTTCTGCATCTACCTCTGAAAAAATATTTGGGCTTCTAGCTGTGTGTGGGACTTGTTCTATTAGTCCATCTATACTGACCTCCATAAGGTTGCAAACTGAATATAATTTTTTTCTGCATCTACCTCTGAAAAAATATTTGGCCTTCTAGCAGTGTGTGGGTCTCATTGTATTAGGCCATCTATACCAAGCTCCACCAGCTTTTCAATTAATAATAATTTTTCGCTGCATCTAGCCCTGAAAATAATTTTTCTTCCCAATAGTGGTAGCAATAGAAATATGGGGCGCGCTCCTGGCTTACAAAAATATACGCTTCATAACAAAAAACACCAGCTTAGCGCACTGCATTAATAAGATGGCATCATCGTCTCTCCCAGTGCTAGGTAACAATTCAATTGGCAGATTTTCACAGAGCTCTTCCACAATGCCCACCCATCGGGAAAACAGTTGCCCACCTTCCCTATGGGATCTAGTGGCGAATAGTTGATGCCATTAATCAGAGCGTCAGTTGCCCCGTCGACGTGGCAAGCATACGGTAAGGCATGGGAAGAGTGGACACGACTAGTAGCATGCAGACGGGTTGACCAATGTGAACAAGCCAGATCACAAGTCACCATAGAATTTCTCCACCAGCTAATGATGAGGGGCATATCAGGGGCGTCAGCGCAGCGGTGTCTGACCGGAGTAGCATTTCACTTCCAACTACTGAATTGGGGAGATGTGACAAAGATTCATCATCAGACAATCCATAAAAGGGTGGAAAAGGGGTCAGCCAAGTCAGGAGTGTAGACGTCCCGTCCCGTGTCACTAAAACTGATTTCTCACATCATATCCCTAACACCATTAACATGACACTCACAATTTGAAGCAACACTACTGTCTACTGCATTTGTGATCGCCTTCTTCGGGGCGCTATGCATAAGCGAATTAGTCCCTCAATCCAAAATTAGCACCAGTGGAGGCTTATTACACCAGGACGTAGTCATAGCCAATAATGCAATACGTCTACGCATACACAAATCGAAAATGGTTCCAGCGGGCAGGGGCACTTGGGTACTTCTACAACCCACAAACGGTACACTGAGTCGGGTAACAATAGTAAAACCATATCTAACCATCAGATCACAAAGTAATTTGTTCCTATCACACATTGATGGGACGCCATTAGCAAGATACCAGTTCCAAGCTATATTTAATAAATGCATAACATCGGCAGGGAACCACCCCAAAGATTACGGGACACACTCATTCCGCATAGGCGCGGCCACAGAAGCAGCATGAGCAGGACTGTCAGAAACGGAAGTTCAGAGGATAGAGAGATGGTGATCCACGTGTTTGGCAAGATACATAACACCGGACTTGTTATCCTAACGTGGTTTGTTTCTTTTACAGGTGACGCTAAGCCAACAGTGTGGGTGATAGGCCACTCGTATATATATTGGGCAGATTAAAGGGCGAAAGTCCTCCCAGGCGGGAGGAAATTAGAGTTTCATAACACATATTTCAACTGGAGAGGTATTAGAGGCCTGCTATGGCCACAGGTACTAATGGAGGTAATCAAGGTAGGGAGAGAGGCAAGATGTCTGGTCATCTTAGTTATACAGGCCGGGGGAAACAACCTAGGTCATCACAAGAGCGCATAACTAATGGCAATAATGAAACTAGACACTGAGCGCTTCAGAGAATTTTTCACAAAACTAGCTATAGTATGGTCAGAGATTGTGCCGATAGCGGTATGGCAAGGTGCGCGAGACATCACGGCCATCGAACGGACAAGGCGGGTAATAAATATTCGGATGGCAAAATTTAGAAGAGACAGAGGCGGTGTAGTGGTACGACACCGACAACTGGAAGGAGATAAAGCAGGCCTCATACGGCCCGACGGTGTTCACTTAATGGATATTGGACTGGACATATTCCTGTCAGGACTCCAGGACGGAGTGGAACAAGCGATAAGAGTGATGGGTGGGGGTCAGAGTCCTGCATACGAGTACGCAGGATCCTCCGTGGCCTGGAAATAGAAAGGACATGTTGGAGAGTTACACTTGTTGGCCAAGTTGCCGGAGTGGAGACCCAGGGCATGCTGCAACAAGCTGAATTATTTTAGAAATAAAATGTCTTTCTAATGGAATGAGTATAAAGAGTTAATAAAGCTGTGACCGATCCTCACCCATCCAGTTGTAAGAGTTACATTATTGTATTGTCAAGGAAAGGGGGGCGGTAGGGGGGCTGAGCGTCTAGGTTTGGTTGGGGGTCCCCACAGTCTGCCTAGGCTAGATGCATTTAAAAATTCTTATTAGATACACAGGCGGTGCAGCTTGCTTCGCAGCTGGGCTACTACGCCCAAAGTATTGCCTAGGCTAGATGCAGTTAAAAATTCTACGCTGACTAGCAGACACTGAAGATTTGGAGCAGACCTCTGAGTAAACAGCTCTTCAGACTCAATCATCTGTGTTACCCCAAGCCATAGTGTATGTAGTTTCTTACAGTTAAAAGGGGGGGGAGCGACCCAACCAACCTTGAATTGACGATGCCAACGTCACGTAAGACACAGCAAGGGGACTCCAAAAAGAGTTTCCATTTTTTCCCAAAATTGTGGCACAGACACCACTTAACCCTAGTACGCATACCTGGGGCCTCGCAGTCCCGCCCTGTTTATTGTTTTCTATTTTCTGCAAGATTACTTTAGTTAGAATTTTGAAACTCTAGGTATTCTTCATGTATATAGTTGTTTGTCATTTGAGTTTGAGTTATTCAATGTTATTTGCACATGGGCCTAAAAGGCCCCAGGTATATGAAAGTGTAGATTTTTATGGTCATGCGTTCTAGGGTTAAGTGGCATCAATTGCCCCACAGTTGCTTAAAACGGTTGGTGAGGTGATATTACCAAATCCTCAAGCTTTTAGCCTCCCAAGGATAACACAGGATTAGAAAAGTACTTGCGAATCCATGATTTGTTCATCTTTATGAACGTGAGTCTGTCTACATTCTCAGTGGACAGTCGCGTGCGCTTATCTGTCAGCACACCATCAGCAGCGCTGAACACACGTTCAGAGAGAACACTGGCTGCAGGGCATGACAAGATCTCCAAGGCGTGAGTGGCGAGCTCCGGCCATTTTTCCAGATTGGAATACCAAAATGAGCAAGGGTCCAGTGACACAGTCATGGCTTCGATGGTCACTTGGAGATACTCCTGCACCATCCTCTCTAGGCATTGACTATGTGTAAGACTTCTTGTCTCCTGTGGCCTTGCAAAGGATGGTCTAAAAAAGTGGTGAAACGATTTCACAAAATTGCTGTTACCAGCAGATACTGTGTTACTGTTACGGTTTGAGTGATGAAGACTCGACAGTCCCGCGGTTGGCAAGTTAGAACTGTGAGATTCACTTCGTGCACCACTGGTGTTTTGTGGAAAAGCACATGTAAGATTCTGCAACAGCATCTGCAGATACTCCTGCATGCGTCAATCCCTTTTTATGGCAGGAATTATTTCGGCAAATTTACTTTTGTACCGGGGATCTAAGAGTGTGGCAACCCAGTAGTCGAGATTACTTCGAATTCTGCAATCTGAGGGTCATGTTGCAGGTAGTGCAGCAAGAAGGCACTCATGTGTCTTGCGCATCCAGGAGGACCAAGTCCTTGTTGTGTTGGTAGCGAGGTAAGAATCATGCTTCTTTCCTCTGCCCTCTCCCCCCAACCTCGCACAACAGAAATGTGATCAAGGTCTCCCTCATCTGATGAGTCTTCCATGCCCATCGCCAGTTCATCCTCCACTTCTTCCTCGGCTCCTGCACCTTCCTCAACAGTTTGGCTGCTACCATGCGCCCTGTTTAATCCCTCTCCCCCACCCTCCCATGCCTGCCTCCTTGGTGCTGCCAACCGTCTGGACCTTGGAGATGTTATCCCTTCCGCATACGACTCCTCTTCTACTTCCTCCACCTCCTCTTGTCCGACCACCTGACTCTGAATTCTGTTTAATGTGTGCTCCAGCATGTAAATCACCGGAATAGTTATGCTGATAATGGCATCGTCGTCAGCACTAAACATCTTCGTCGCCATTTCAAAACTGTGCAGAAAGGTGTGTGGCGCCCCTGAGGGTGCAGTCACCACAGAGTTACTGCATCTCACCCAGAGGTGTAGTATCTCACCCTCAGGTAAGGAAGGCGTATGGCTCGGGACCCTAACACCTGCATCCAACACATACCCGCAGTGGGGTTAGGGCGAGATTGCTCCTAAGGGAGAGCACAGTCCCAGGTCCCTAGCTGGTGGGAGGATCCTATGTAGTGGGTGCTTAGGGGAGCAGCTTAGGGGAGCACATGACAGGGAGAGTATAAATAGGAAGCCATCTTAGAAAGAGCAAGCCAGTCAGAGGAGGAAAAGTGACAGGAGCAGAGGCTCGGCATGAGCTCTGCTCCGGAGGCGGGCCTAGCCTGGGAGGCCCAGGACTGAAGGAGAGAAGAGAGGAGTGGGAGCAGGAAGGCTCCAGGAACCGAAGGGACCCTAGGGCTACGGGCCGTGCAGAAGGCCACCTGTACTCCCGCTGCTACCAGGAGGTAGAGGGGTCAGGCCAGATAAGGGGAACCGGTCCCTCAACTAGAGGAGAAACAGCAAGGCTCAACTAGAAACCGGAGGCTGCAGCATTTCATGTACTGCAGGCAAAAGTCCACACCAGTCTCACTAAGAAGGTAGCCACATAGGACCCAGGGGACGGAACACAAGTCGCCCGCCAAGGCTCGAGGATACCGGATAGAAGTGTCACTGGGTGTGAGGTGCAGGGAGAAGGCCAGAGAAAGGACACACAGAAGGGGGTCCTGCTAAGTACTCCGGAGCTATCTGGGGGTGGACTGAGCCCCTCACTGAGTACGCACAGCACGACGGGTGAGATAGCTCTGGTACCTGTAATCTGGACTGCAACAACTGTGAGTAAAGATCTTGGGACTGCATCACACGGACTCTGTGTTCATTACTGACTCCCTGCACTACAACCACCATCATCCACCCACACTGCCCTGAAGCTACACTCTTCCTGTGGTGAGTAATAATACCATTGCAGCAAAACCACCAGCTTCAGAGGACTGTTCCGCAGCGGCGGCCCCTTTGGCCGCACTCCACAGGTGGCGTAGTCGGACATTATAAAATCCATATATACAAATTACCGTTGGATTGACCGCCCTGGGTCACGGACCGGGTCACCGCCACAGTGAATACAACCCCCAGCGTCTACCGGCCCGGCTCCGGGTACCCCACGGCCCAGGGGGCGCGTCAACTTCATAGGTCCCTGATCTGAGACCACTCATGCTGTGTGATTTGCCCCACCTCTGGATCTCGTTGGCCCAGGCTATACGTCAGAAACTATTGCACCAGGGCTTTTCGGTGCTGCCACAGTCGCTGCAACATGTGCAGAGTTGAATTCCACCGTGTCGGCACATCGCATTTCAGCCGGTGAACTGGCAGGCCCAACGACTTCTGTAGAGATGTAAGTCGTTGAGCTGCGGGTTGCGAACGGCGGAAGTGAGCACACAGCGACCGTGCCCTCTGCAGAAGGCCATCTAGTCCGGGATAGTGGGCTAAAAATTTATGGACAACCAGGTTCAACACGTGAGCCATACAAGGCACGTGTGTAACATTGCCCCGGCGAAGGGCCGCACCCAGGTTTGCAGCATTGTCGCACACGGCCTACCCTGGTTGCAGGTCCAGTGGAGACAACCATTCAAGAAACTGGGTCTCCAGAGCTGACCACAAGTCCTCAGCTGTGTGACTCACATTTCCCAGACATTTCAAAGTAAACACTGATGCCGTTGAGCCCTGCTGCCAGCATAGTATGGAGGTGCGCAGTTAGAAAGCAGGTGGCATTACCAGACAGGCTTTGGGTGCAGGTGGAGGACCGAGAGGAGGTTGAGGAGGCAGAAGCAGTGGAGGAACTTCTAGATAAAGAGGATTGACGTACAACTCGCGGGGACGACAAGACTTGGACAGCAGCCCCTTGTCCTGCTGTCACCATAGTTATCCAGTGCCCTGTCAGCGACATGTAACGCCCCTGTCCATGCCTACTCGTCCAAGTGTCTGTGGTGAAATGCACCCTGTCACACACAGAGTTTCTCAAAGAAGCGGTGATGTTGTGTGCGACATGCTGGTGGAGCGCAGGCACACCTTTCTTTGAGAAGTAGTGCCGACTGGGCATCTGGTACTGGGGCACTGCGACAGACATAAGGTCTCAAAAATCCACTGTGTCCTCCAGGCGGAAAGGCAGCATTTCTGTAGCCAACAGCTTGCAGATGGTGAAATTCAACCTCTTAGCTTTCTCATGGCTAGGAGGAAATGGTCTTTTACTTGTCCACATCTGAGGGACCGAGGGCTGGCTGTTGTGCTTTGACGGGGTTGAGTAGGGTGTCCCTGGCAAACTGCCGGTCTGTGAGGAAGATGCAGGCGGACATGTTAGGTTGCCTTGATCCAAAGGTGGTGCTCTCGATGTCAGAGAGCTCTCAACACCAGCAGGTGTTTCCACTTCCCAATGAACTGACGACCTGCCAATCACACTGGCTGTTGCAGGTAAAGAGGTGGCAGGTCTGCGTCCAAAAACATGTGTGACTGCTGTCCCCCCCAGTCACAGAGGATGAAGAGGCCGCGGATGCACAAGATGGGGCAGACGGTGGTTGGCCCAGCCTGCTAGGCCGCATTGTAGCACAGTGAGCTTCCCACTGCAACTTATGCTTCATATCCATGTGACGGTACATGCTTGAAGTACTCAAACTATGGATTTTTTGGCCTCTACTTAGCTTTTGGTGACAAATATTACAGATAACACGAGTTGGGTCATCCTTATCGATCTGAATAAATGCCCAGGCTATGCAAGGCTTAGAGCCCATGCGACCTGAAGAGCCACTACGACTTGTGGTCAGAGGCGGAGTTGTGGTTGAGGATGCAGTTGTTGACGTGCTTCCAGTACTCCGTCTCTGTCCAGGAAGGCGCAACCTAACCTCGTCGTCAATAGCATCTGTGACGCCCCGCTGCGCTTGGTATCACAGATCCTAGAAGAGTGTATTGATGGAATCCTCCACAAGAGGCCCCCATAAACATTCACACATCTCCACCTTCCACCTCAGACCAGCAGAGGGAGCCCGTTAGGGATATAAATAGGGAAGGTGGAGCTCGGCAGTTCAGTTCCTCTGAAGAGTTCCTGCAGTAGAGAAGCCTAAGAGAGGTCAGTCTGCAGTGGAGCTCAGTCTAGTCTAGAGAACTCAGTTAATAGTTCAGCAGTGGAGCACGAGGCTCCTGCTAGCTAGATTCAGGGAGCCCAGATAGAGCTTAAGGTGTGCCAGCGTCATAAGATCGGTGAAGCGCGGCAAGCTGCCGTTAGTGTGTATAGCCTATTGAGGGCCCGAGTAGGCCGAAGGCGAGTGGCGAGTTAGTACATAAGGGGCAGAGGAGCTTAACCAGCTCACCCCAAGCATTTACCGGACACCGGATCCGAGCTTACCGGGATCTCTATGACCCAGTAAGGCATAACCTGAATCCCTGGAGAACTACAAGTCCCAGGATCGCTAAGGTGCTGATACGTAACAGAGCCAGGAGACGCTTAGGCCCCGCATACTGGGAGCGTGAACTTCAAGAGAAGGCCCTACCACAAGGTCAGCCAGCGCAGGACAGAGACAAAGTTAGGCCAAGCTCCAGGCAGGTCAGAAACTTACTGCGCAGAGGCAAGAAACAGGAGGCCCTACACCCGCTCATTGGGGAGGATCCTGATATGCACCCTTCACCCTACAGTGCTCCAGGATGTGACTTAATTTCCTCCAGTAAAAGGTACTGAAGTGACTACCGTGTCCGTTTCCGTTCTTGCTCTGACCCAGCTGGGTCTCGCCTGTCCTGCATTCCCCCTGCATACGCTGCCCTGAGACCTAGCTCCACCTGTGGGGAGCTATACCATCGAGCTGCCTTATCATGGGCCTCAGTGGACTGCTGCAGCGCTGGTGCTTCTCACCAGATACCACAGGTGGTGTCACAAACTCTTATAAAATTAACAATTATCCACCCTTTTAAAGAGTGACGCCAGGGTACGGGCCAGGGAGCCGACCACCGTGACATCCCAAAGGCCAGGCAAAGGCCCGGGTGACCTCATCGACTGGCTGACTGTGGGTTGACAGTAAGTGGGATCTCCAACCTTGTCATCATCACCCTGTGTGTTATCACACCCGTCGTCCTCAAAGCCAACCTCTTCCTGCCCTGACCGAAAAGTCAAGTTGTCGCTCCAATCAGGTATTTGAGTCTCATCATCGTCTTCATCATTGTCTCCACCAACAGTAGTTACAGTTTGGGAACGAGGGTCTACATTATGCTCAGAACCTTCTTCATCTGGCCCTGGATCCGACTTATAAAGATTCTGGGCATCAGTGCAGATTATTTCCTCGTCTGGATTAACAGAAGCTCTGGAGCAGACCTCCGTTTCCCAGGCTATAGTATGAGTAAACAGCTGTGCAGACTCAACCATCTGTGTTACCCCATACTCAGACGGGCAGCTGGAGACTTGGCAGCTGTGAGGAAGCAAGTGCGATTGGGGTGACACCTCTGAGGACTGGAGTATTTGTGATGTTGAAGTTGAGGTGGAGGAGAGCCCACTTGAAGGAGCACTTGATATCCGCTGAATCACCTGCTGTTTTTGTGCCTCATCTGGAATTTGTAGCGATGGGCGTGTCCGTAACAAAGGGATCGTATCACATTGTCCACGAAAAGAAGTCGACATGTTAGTTTGGCTGGAAGATGGTCTTTATTCTGCAGATGTTACTCCCCCCCCACCGCGGGGGGCTCGACCCACCAGCGGACAGGCACCAGTACTAGGAGAGGGGGGCTGGCCGTCAGGGTCCACCGTGGCTCTGGCACAAACCCGGCGACACGGAGGTGGCACGGGCAGGAACGGACTGGCCGTATCGGCTTCTCACTTTTTGGATTTTAGAAGGACATGACATGCCTATATCTGTGTCTCCCCCTCCTTTTACTCCTCCACCTCTTTTATTTTCGCATGACTATATGTACTTGTCACTTTTCCATGTGTTAGTTATGTCTTCTGAGCAGTTTGTCAGCTTTTGGACACCTTTGAAGGTGTTTTCTATGTGTTTCTATGTGTTTTTGTTTGCCTGCCATTGGTTTTAATGGTGTTCGACGAACCGAACCGAACTCGAACACTACGGGGTTGGCTCAACACTATTAAAGATCTCTTTTGCCAGCCTTTTCTGACTATTTAAGACCCTCCCCAAACTTGTGAACAGCACTCAGACATGGTCAACATGGGAAAGACAAAGGAGCATTCCAAGCCCATCATAGACAAGATCGTGGAGGGTCACAAGGCAGGCAAGGGGTGCAAAACCCTTTCCAAGGAGTTGGGCCTACCTGTCTCCACTGTTAGCCTTCCACGGCCTGGACAGCCTTAGCAAGTGTCCTTCCGTGCCGAGGCCAGGCTTGTCCGAAGAGTCAAGGCTAACCCAAGGACAACAAGGAAGGAGCTCCGGGAAGATCTCATGGCAGTGGGGACATTGGTTTCAGTCAATACCATAAGTAACGAACTCCACCGCAATGGTCTCCGTTCCAGACGAGCCCGTAAGGTACCTTTACTTTCAAAGCGTCATGTCAAGGCTCGTCTACAGTTTGCTCATGATCACTTGGAGGACTCTGAGACAGACTGGTTCAAGGTTCTATGGTCTGATGAGACCAAGATCGAGATCTTTGGTGCCAACCACACACGTTACGTTTGGAGACTGGATGGCACTGCATACGACCCCAAGAATACCATCCCTACAGTTAAGCATGGTGGTGGCAGCATCATGCTGTGGGGCTGTTTCTCAGCCAAGGGGCCTGGCCATCTGGTCCGCATCTATGGGAAGATGGATAGCACGGCCTACCTGGAGATTTTGGCCAAGAACCTCCGCTCCTCCATCAAGGATCTTAAGATGGGTCGTAATTTCATCTTCCAACAAGACAACCACCCAAAGCACACAGCCAAGAAAACCAAGGCCTGGTTCAAGAGGGAAAAAGTCAAGGTGTTGGAGTGGCCTAGTCAGTCTCCTGACCTTAACCCAATTGAAAACTTGTGGAAGGAGCTCAAGAATAAAGTCCACATGAGACACCCAAAGAACCTAGATAACTTGGAGAAGATCTGCATGGAGGAGTGGGCCAAGATAACTCCACAGACCTGTGCCGGCCTGATCAGGTCTTATAAAAGACGATTATTAGCTGTAATTGCAAACAAGGGTTATTCCACAAAATATTAAACATAGGGGTTGTATAATAATTGACCCACACTTTTATGTTTAAAATTTAATAAAATTCAACTGAGCAACATAACTTTTTGGTTTGTAAGATTTATGCTTCTGTTCATAAAACCTACTCTCGTTTGCAGTTTGAAGGCTCGAACTTATTTGCATCTTATCAAACCAGCTAAATCTGCAGGGGGTTGAATACTACTTGTAGGCACTGTATATATATATATATATATATATATATACAGTTATATGAAAAAGTTTGGGCACCCCTATTAATCTTAAGCTTAATGTTTTATAAAAATTGGTGTTTTTGCAACAGCTATTTCAGTTTGATATATGTAATAACTGTTGGACACAGTAATGTTTCTGCCTTGAAATGAGGTTTATTGTACTAACAGAAAATGTGCAATCTGCATTCAAACAAAATTTGACAGGTGCATAAGTATGGGCACCCTTATCATTTTCTTGTTTTAAATACTCCTACCTACTTTTTACTGACGTACTAAAGCACTTTTTTGGTTTTGTAACCTCATTGAGCTTTGAACTTCATAGCCAGGTGTATGCAATCATGAGAAAAGCTACTTAAAGTGGCCACTTGCAAGTTGTTCTCCTGTTTGAATCTCCTCCGAAGAGTGGCATCATGGGCTCCTCAAACAACTGTCAAATGATCTGAAAACAAAGATTATTCAACATAGTTGTTCAGGGGATGGATACAAAAAGCTGTCTCAGAGTTTTAACCTGTCAGTTTGCACTGTGAGGAACATAGTAAGGAAATGGAAGAACACAGGGACAGTTCTTGTTAAGGCCAGAAGTGGCAGGCCAAGAAAAACATCAGAAAGGCAGAGAAGAAGAATGATGAGATCAGTCAAGGACAATCCTCAGACCACCTCCAGAGAGCTGCAGCATCAACTTCCTGCAGATGGTGTCACTGTGCATCGGTCAACTATACAACGCACTTTGCACAAGGAGAAGCTGTATGGGAGAGTGATGCGAAAGAAGCCGTTTCTGCAAGCACGCCACAAACAGAATCGGCTGAGGTATGCAAAAGCACATTTGGAGAAGCCAATTTCTTTTTGGAAGAAGGTCCTGTGGACTGATGAAACCAAGATTGAGTTGTTTTGTCATACAAAAAGGCGTTATGCATGGCGGCAAAAAAACACAGCATTCCAAGAAAAACACTTGCTACCCACAGTAAAATTTGGTGGAGGTTCCATCATGCTTTGGGGCTGTGTGGCCAATGCCGGCACCGGGAATCTTGTTAAAGTTGAGGGACGCATGGATTCCACTCAGAATCAGCAGATTCTTGACAATAATGTTCAAGAATCAGTGATAAAGTTGAAGTTACGCAGGGGATGGATCTTTCAGCAAGACAATGATCCAAAACACTGCTCCAAATCTACTCAGGCATTCATGCAGAGGAACAATTACAATGTTCTGGAATGGCCGTCCCAGTCCCCAGACCTGAATATCATTGAACATCTGTGGGATCATTTGAAGAGGGCTGTCCATGCTCGGCGGCCATCAAACTTAACTGAACTGGAATTGTTTTGTAAAGAGGAATGGTCAAAAATACCTTCATCCAGGATCCAGGAACTCATTAAAAGCTACAGGAAGCGACTAGAGGCTGTTATTTTTGCAAAAGGAGGATCTACTAAATATTAATGTCACTTTTCTGGTGAGGTGCCCATACTTATGCACCTGTCAAATTTTGTTTGAATGCAGATTGCACATTTTCTGTTAGTACAATAAACCTCATTTCAAGGCAGAAACATTACTGTGTCCAACAGTTATTACATATATCAAACTGAAATAGCTGCTGCAAAAACACCAATTTTTATAAAACATTAAGCTTAAGATTAATAGGGGTGCCCAAACTTTTTCATATAACTGTATATATACACATTTATTATTTGTATACTTAGATAGATAGATATTGCTAAGCATAAATGAGTACACCCCTTTTATAAGTAAGATTTTAACGAATATCTCGCTGAACACAAGAACTACAAGGTGGGCCATTTATAAGAATACACCTAAGTAAAATGGGAATGGTTGGTGATATCAACTATCTGTTTATGGCACATTAGTATATGGGAGGGGGAAAACTTTTCCAGATGGGTGGTGACCATGGTGGCCATTTTGAAGTCGGCCATTTTGGATCCTACTTTATTTTTTTCAATGGGAAGAGGGTCATGTGACACATTAAACTAAATGAGAATTTCATAAGAAAAACAATGGTGTGCTTGGTTTTTACGTAACTTTATTCTTTCTTGAGTTATTTACAAATTTATGACCACTTATAAAATGTGTTCAAAGTGCTGCCCATTGTGTTGGATTGTCAATGCAACCCTCTTCTCCCACTCTTGACACACTGATAGCAACACTGCAGAAGAAATGCTAGCACAGGCTTCCAGTATCCATTGTTTCAGATGCAGCACATCTCGTATCTTCACAACACAGACAATTGTCTTCAGATGACCCCAAAGATCAAAGTCTAAGGGGGTCAGATTAGGAGACCTTGGTCGCCATTCAATTGGCCTATGGCGACCAATCCACTTTCCAGGAAACTGTTCATGTAGGAATGCTCGGACCTGACACCCATAATGTGGTGGTGCACCATCTTTTTGGAAAAACTCAGGGAATGTGCCATCTTCAGTGCATAAAGAGGGCAACACATCATCATGTAGCAATTTCATGGCCACCAAGGTGTCCCAATCTGACCCAATTAGACTTTTATCTTTGGGGTCATCTGAAGACAATTGTCTATGCTGTGAAGATAAGAGAGGTGCAGCATCTGAAACAACGGATACTGGAAGCCTGTGCTAGCATTTCTTCTACGGTGTTGCTATCAGTGTGTCAAGAGTGGGAGAAGAGGGTTGCATTGACAATCCAACACAATGAGCAGCACTTTGAACAGATTTTATAAGTGGCCATAAACTTGTAAATAACTCATGAAAGAATAAAGTTACATTAAAACCAAGCGCACCATTGTTTTTCTTATGAAATTCTCAGTAAGTTTGATGTGTCACAGGACCCTCTTCCCATTAAAAAAAATAAAGTTGGATCCAAAATGGCCGAATTCAAAATGGCCGCCATGGTCACCCCCATCTGGAAAAGTTTTCGCCCTCCCATAAACTAATGTGCTACAAACAAGAAGTTGATATCACCAACCATTCCCATTTTATTTAGTTGTATCCATATATAGTGCCTACAAGTAGTATTCAACCCCCTGCAGATTTAGCTGGTTGACACATGTGGAATTAACTTGGCATTGTGACATTTGTACTGTAGATCAGCCTGGAAGTTGGAAATGCACTGCAGCAAATTTTTTTTTTTTTTTTTTAAAACGTTTAAAGTTAATTCAGAGTGTCATTTATTATTCAACCCCTCAAACCACAAGAATTCTGTTTGGTCCCCCTAAAGTATTAAGAAGTAGTTCATGCACCAAGAATAATGAGCCTCACATGTGTGGATTAAAGATCTCTTTTGCCAGCCTTTTCTGACTATTTAAGACCCTCCCCAAACTTGTGAACAGCACTCAGACATGGTCAACATGGGAAAGACAAAGGAGCATTCCAAGGCCATCAGAGACAAGATCGTGGAGGGTCACAAGGCTGGCAAGGGGTACAAAACCCTTTCCAAGGAGTTGGGCCTACCTGTCTCCACTGTTGGGAGCATCATCCGTAAGTGGAAGGGTTATGGAACTACTGTTAGCCTTCCACGGCCTGGACAGCCTTTGAAAGTGCCCTCCCGTGCCAAGGCCAGGCTTGTCCGAAGAGTCAAGGCTAACCCAAGGACAACAAGGAAGGAGCTCCGGGAAGATCTCATGGCAGTGGGGACATTGGTTTCAGTCAATACCATAAGTAACGTACTCCACCGCAATGGTCTCCGTTCCAGACGAGCCTGTATGGTACCTTTACTTTCAAAGCGTCATGTCAAGGCTCGTCTACAGTTTGCTCATGATCACTTGGAGGACTCTGAGACAGACTGGTTCAAGGTTCTATGGTCTGATGAGACCAAGATCGAGATCTTTGGTGCCAACCACACACGTGACGTTTGGAGACTGGATGGCACTGCATACGACCCCAAGAATACCATCCCTACAGTCAAGCATGGTGGTGGCAGCATCATGCTGTGGGGCTGTCTCTCAGCCAAGGGGCCTGGCCATCTGGTCCGCACCCATGGGAAGATGGATAGCATGGCCTACCTGGAGATTTTGGCCAAGAACCTCCGCTCCTCCATCAAGGATCTTAAGATGGGTCGTAATTTCATTTTCCAACAAGACAACCACCCAAAGCACACAGCCAAGAAAACCAAGGCCTGGTTCAAGAGGGAAAAAGTCAAGGTGTTGGAGTGGCCTAGTCAGTCTCCTGACCTTAACCCAATTGAAAACTTGTGGAAGGAGCTCAAGAATAAAGTCCACATGAGACACCCAAAGAACCTAGATAACTTGGAGAAGATCTGCATGGAGGAGTGGGCCAAGATAACTCCACAGACCTGTGCCGGCCTGATCAGGTCTTATAAATACGATTATTAGCTGTAATTGCAAACAAGGGTTATTCCACAAAATATTAAACATAGGGGTTGAATAATAAATGACCCACACTTTTATGTTTAAAATTTAATAAAATTCAACTGAGCAACATAACTTTTTGGTTTGTAAGATTTATGCTTCTGTTCATAAAACCTACTCTCGTTTGCAGTTTGAAGGCTCTAACTTATTTGCATCTTATCAAACCAGCTAAATCTGCAGGGGGTTGAATACTACTTGTAGGCACTGTAAATGGCCCACCCTGTATTTCCAACATTTTGACAAGACTGAGTTCCACAGAACATTGTTTTACCCATATTATGAATGAAAAGGTGAATAATATAGGTTTCATTGCAAAATCTTCAGTTTTACTCAAATTAGTTCATGCAAAAATGAATACACCCCATATCATACTACTACTACATCCAGTATTTTGCATGACCTCCACGATTTTAAAGGACAGCACAAAATCTTCTAGGCATGGAATGAACAAGTTGAGGAGATATTGCAAAATCTATATTGCTCCATTTTTCGAGAATGACCCTTTTTAGTGCCTCGATGCTGGATGGAGAGGGATGCTCAACTTTTCTCTTCAGAATTTCCCATAGGTGGTCGATTGGGTTCAGATCAGGAGACACTTGGCCACTGAATCACTTTCACCCTGTTCTTCTTCAAAAATGCAATAGATGTATGATAAGATTCCCCTTAAGGAGCTATGTAAATTAACTCCTTATTAGGCTCATTTAACTTGCTAAGACAGGGAATGTCCACATAGAGTGAGATCCATCCTTCTTTCACAATCAGGCTCTACTCTGGTTTCTAAAAAAAAAACCCATAGTAATAAAACAAGGACACTTTTTCTTTCAAAAATAACAACCTATTTGCTTGAAATATATTTTTTGCCACAATCATGGATTTTAGTAGCTTTCTTGCTACAATTAGTTTAAGTGTTTAATAAACATAGGTTTGGTTTTACTTTCTAAGAATTTTCTGTGTGTTTTACAGATTTGAAAATAATTGAAATTTCTTTCCAGAACATTTCTCTGACCTGTGAAATAACTTATTTACAGCCCATATATGTCAACATCTATTATTCATTTTACATTGACAATAGAAAGAGCTTTACTGCTATGTATAAACATCACAGTTATCAAGGCATATCTCTATCTATCTATATCATTAGTCTATCATTATCAGGATATTTTTTTACATATTTTTATGATATAACAACTGCACTGTCATTACTAATTTCTCTGCCAGACCTGCTATGGAATGCTGGGTAAAGTGAAGCTTGACTTCAATGACAATTGAATGCTTGTCTTCTTATCCAGCAGAGGTCATACTTGTTCCACTCGCCATGGATTTAAATGAGTACAATCGAATACATGATATTTTTTTTTCTAAAAATGGGCTTCTTAGTCTTCTGTGTATTCAAACACGCACGATTCTTGTAATAGCTTACTGAGTTCATTTAAGGTAAACAAGCTTTCGGCAAATAATGCAAATTCTGCATGAAATAAGAGTAACCTATTTTACACTTCTTATATTAATACAAATATAATTACAGTAACTTTCATGTATCTAGCATTGGAGGCAACTTTACTCTTGAATATAACACCATAGCACAGCTGAGAATTGATCCAACTTGGTGTAGGGGACTGCTGCTACATATATGCATAATCAATATATACAAGGTACTATGCAAAATCTTCATAGAGGTACAGAAAAAATGCTACATAGTAAGAATGCTCTCTAAAATAGAAGTGTTAATAGTTTATTTTTATCAATTAACAAAATGCTAATTGAATGAACAGAAATAAAAATGAAATCAATATTTGGCGTGATCGTCTTTTGTACCCTTTGCCTTCAAAACAGCATCAATTCCTCTAGGTATACTTGCACACAGTTTTTGAAAGTACTCAAGAAGGAAGTTGTTCCAAACATCTTGGAGAACTAGCCATAGATGTTCTGTGTATATAAACTTTCACCAATCCTTCTGTCTCTACAGACTCGATGATGTTGACATCAGGGCTGTGTGGGTCATAACATCACTTTCAAGACTCCTTATTCTAGTTAGATAACTCTGAATGACATTGGCTGTGTGTTTGGGGTCACTGTTATGCTGCCAAATAAATTTGGAGTCAATCGGACACCCCTCTGATAATATTTGCATGATGGATAAGTATTTTCCTGTATTTCTGAGCACTGAGAACACCATTATTCCTGACAAAATTCCCGACTCCATTTGGTGAAATGCAACCCCAAACTTGCAAGGGACTTCCACCATGCTTTATTGTTTCCTGCTGACTAGAGATGAGCGTTGTTCTACTCGAACTGTTCGCCAATCTCAAATTCGAGCTGTTTTGGGCGGTGTTCGAGCCGGTCGGCGAACACGAACAATTTGAGAAAAATTCGGCTGTTCGAGGTTATGTTCGATAACTGTTCGTGCACCAAAATCATAACTGGATTTTTTCTCAGTAATGATGAAAATTAATGTTAATACGCAGTTTGAGTGTACAGCGGGGCGGGGGGAGGGGCAGGGGATGGATCTCTGCAGGAACAATGAAGATCTCCATTTTTTTTTCTCTTTCCCGCATTTGCAGTGGGGAGGTGCAATCTGTCAGCCTATCAGCAGCGCACACACGGAGCGAAGTGCTTTTTTTCACACAAGCAAGGGCATGTGTCATTGGCAGTGTATGTCACATGTCCTTGCCCTATAAGACCAAGCCATTTTCCCCGTCGCCACCATTTTCTCACTGCTGCAGCTGCGTGTTAGACGGCACCGCTGTTGCTGTGTGCGCTATACCTTGTTAATTTCAAGCCCATTTTCGCACAAATATACAGATAGCTTGGGAGTAGGGAATAGTTGTGATTGCAGTCCTTTTAAGGACTAGGTTACAGCATTTCCTACGACTTTTATCAGGCAGGTCTGTGCTCTTAAATAGATCGGTTGTGGGAGTAAAGACTAATTGTAATTGCAGTCCTTTTCAGGACTAGGTTACATGAGTTCCTATCAGTTTTTGCCAGGCAGGTCTGTGCCAGTGCTGTGCAAGTTTTTTTCACAGCATTTGGCTGAATCTAGCAAAGCTAATCCTTTTTGGCCTATTGCAGAGTGTGTTAGTCAGTGGAGTAGCCTATCTGTGTTGCAAGATATACCACCTGTGTATAGAATACCAATTTTTTTACTGCACCTAGTGAAGTAAAATCTTTTGGGCATAGCATCATTCTATTAGTCCATCTATACTGACCTCCATCAGGTTGCAAACTGAATATAATTTTTTTCTGCATCTAGCTCTGAAAAAATATTTGGGCTTCTAGCAGTGTGTGGGACTTGGTCTATTAGTCCATCTATACTGACCTCCATCAGGTTGCAAATTAAAAATAATTTTTTTCTTCATTTAGCTCTGAAAAAATATTTGGGCTTCTAGCAGTGTGTGGGACTTGTTCTATTAGTCCTTCTATACTGACCTCCAGCAGGTTGCAAATTGAATATAATTTTTTTCTGCATCTAGCTCTGAAAAAATATTTGGGCTTCTAGCGGTGTGTGGGACTTGGTCTATTAGTCCATCTATACTGACCTCCATCAGGTTGCAAATTAAAAATAATTTTTTTCTGCATCTAGCTCTGAAAAAATATTTGGGCTTCTAGCAGTGTGTGGGACTTGGTCTATTAGTCCATCTATACTGACCTCCATCAGGTTGCAAATTAAAAATAATTTTTTTCTTCATTTATCTCTGAAAAAATATTTGGGCTTCTAGCAGCGTGTGGGACTTGTTCTATTAGTCCATCTATACTGACCTCCATCAGGTTGCAAATGAAAAATAATTTTTTTCTGCATCTAGCTCTGAAAAAATATTTGGGCTTCTAGCAGTGTGTGGGACTTGGTCTATTAGTCCATCTATACTGACCTCCATCAGGTTGGAAATTAAAAATAATTTTTTTCTGCATCTAGCTCTGAAAAAATATTTGGGCTTCTAGCAGTGTGTGGGACTTGGTCTATTAGTCCATCTGTACTGACCTCCATCAGGTTGCAAATTGAATAAAAAAAATTTCTGCATCTAGCTCTGAAAAAATATTTGGGCTTCTAGCAGCGTGTGGGACTTGTTCTATTAGTCCATCTATACTGACCTCCATCAGGTTGCAAATTAAAAATAATTTTTTTCTGCATCTAACCCAGCCAATAGTTTTGGCCTAATACCACAGTTTGGCCACTCAGCTCTGCTCGGTTACCATCCATTGTTTTATTGTGCAAACAACTCCAGAGTTGTGAATTAGTTAACCACCAAAATGAGTGGAAAAAGGCCTGCTGCTGGTGGAAAGGGGAATAGGCGTGTTGGGAAGGGGAAAAAAGGTTGTGTCCGTGGGGTAGGTGCAGAAGAAAGACCATCTTCCAGCCAAACTAAAATGTCTACTTCTTTTAGCGGACAATGTGATAAGATCCCTTTCTTACGGCCACGCCAATCGCTACAAATTCCAGATGAGGCACAAAAACAGCAGGTGCTTCAACGGATATCAAGTGCTCCTTTAAGTGGGCTCTCCTCCACATCAACTTCAACATCACAAATACTCCAGTCCTCAAAGGTGTCACCCAAATCGCACTTGCTTCCTCACAGCTCCCAAATCTCCAGCTGCCCGTCTGAGTATGAGGTAGAACAGATGGTTGAGTGTGCAGAGCTGTTTACTCATACTATAGCCTGGGAATCAGAGGTCGACTCCAGCACTTCTGTGAATCCAGACGAGGAAATGATCTGCACTGATGCCCAGAATCTTTATGAGTCGGATCCAGGACCAGACGCAGAAGGTTCTGACCATAATGTAGACCCTCATTCCCAAACTGTAACTCCTGTTGGTGGAGACAATGAGGAAGACGATGATAAGACTCAAATACCTGATTGGAGCGACAACTTTAGTTTTTTGTCAGGGCAGGAACAGGTTGGCTCTGAGGACGACGGGTGTGATAACGCACAGGGTGATGATGATGAGGTCGGAGATCCCACTTACTGTCAACCCACAGTCAGCCAAGAGATGAGGTCAGCAGAGGAGGTGGAGGAAGATGCTAGTGACGACGAGGTCAGGTTGCGCCTTCCTGGACAGAGACGTAGTACTGGAAGCACGTCAACAACTGCATCCTCAAACACAACTCTGCCTCTCACCACAAGTCGTGGTGGCTCTTCAGGTCGCATGGGTGCTAAGCCTTGCATAGCCTGGGCATTTTTTCAGATCGATAAAGATGACCCAACTCGTGTTATCTGTAACATTTGTCAGCAAAAGCTAAGTAGAGGCCAAAAAATACATAGTTTGAGTACTTCATGCATGAACCGGCACATGGACATGAAGCATAAGTTGCAGTGGGAAGCTCAGTGTGCTACAATGCGGTCTAGCCGGCCGGGCCAACCACCGTCTGCCATATCTTGTGCATCCGCGGCCTCTTCATCCTCTGTGACTGGGGGGACAGCAGTCACACCTGTTTTGGGGCGCAGACCTGCCACCTCTTTACCCGCAACAGCCAGCGTGATTGGCAGGTCATCATTTTCTTTGGAGGTGGTAACACCAGCTGGTCTTGAGCGCTGTCCGACATCGATAGCACCACCTTTGGATCAAGGCAACCTAACATGTCCGCCTGCATCTTCCTCACAGACCAGCAGTTTGCCGGGGACACCCTTATCAACCCCGTCTAAGCACAATAGCCAGCCCTCGGTCCCTCAGATGTGGACAAGTAAAAGACCATTTCCTCCTAGCCATGAGAAAGCTAAGAGGTTGAATTTCACCATCTGCAAGCTCTTGGCTACAGAAATGCTGCCTTTCCGCCTGGTGGACACAGAGGATTTTCGAGACCTTATGTCCGTCGCAGTGCCCCAGTACCAGATGCCCAGTCGGCACTACTTCTCAAAGAAAGGTGTGCCTGCGCTCCACCAGCATGTCGCACACAACATCACCGCTTCTTTGAGAAACTCTGTGTGTGACAGGGTGCATTTCACCACAGACACTTGGACGAGTAGGCATGGACAGGGGCGTTACATGTCGCTGACTGGGCACTGGGTAACTATGGTGACAGCAGGACAAGGGGCTGCTGTCCAAGTCTTGCCGTCCCCACGAGTTGTGCGTCAATCCTCTTTATGTCAAAGTTCCACCACTGCTTCTGCCTCCTCAACCTCCTCTCGGTCTTCCACCTGCACCCAAAGCCTGTCTGGTCATGCCACAAGCTTTCTAACTGCGCAGAAGGGATCCTGCACACCTCCTTACTATGCTGGCAGTAGGGCTCAACGTCATCAGGCGGTTTTTACATTGAAATGTCTGGGAAATGTGAGTCACACAGCTGAGGAGTTGTGGTCAGCTCTGGAGAACCAATTTCATGAATGGTTGTCTCCACTGGACCTGAAACCAGGGAAGGCCGTGTGCGACAATGCTGCAAACCTGGGTGCGGCCCTTCACCGGGGCAATGTCACACACGTGCCTTGTATGGCTCACGTGTTGAACCTGGTTGTCCAGCAATTTTTAGCCCACTATCCCAGACTAGATGGCCTTCTGCAGAGGGCACGGTCGCTGTGTGCTCACTTCCGCCGTTCGCATCCCGCAGCTCAGCGACTTACATCTCTACAGAAGTCGTTGGGCCTGCCACTTCACCGGCTAAAATGCGATGTGCCTACCCGGTGGAATTCAATTCTGCACATGTTGCAGCGACTGTGGCAGCACCGACAAGCCCTGGTGCAATACGTTCTGACGTATAGCCTGGGCCAACGAGATTCAGAGGTGGGGCAAATCACGCTGGAGGAGTGGTCTCAGATCAGGGACCTATGCACCCTTCTGCACAGTTTTGAAATGGCGACGAAGATGTTTAGTGCTGACGATGCCATTATCAGCATGACTATTCCGGTGGTTTACATGCTGGAGCTCATGTTAAACAGAATTCGGAGTCAGGTGGTGGCACAAGAGGAGGTGGAGGAAGTAGAGGAGGAGGAGTTGTATGCGGAAGGGCTAACATCTGCAAGGTCCAGACGGTCGGCAGCACCAAGGCGGCAGGCATGTGAGGGTGGGGGAGATGGTTTTACCAGGGCGCATGGTAGCAGCCAAACTAGTGAGGAAGGTGCAGGAGCCCAGGAAGAAGTGGAGGACGAACTGATGGAAGACTCATCAGATGAGGGAGACCTTGATCACATTTCTGTTGTGCGAGGTTGGGGGGAGAGGACAGAGGAAGGAAGCATGATTGTTACCTCGCCACCAACACAACAGGGATTTGGTGCTCCTGGATGCGCAACACACATGAGTGCCTTCTTGCTGCACTACCTGCAACATGACCCTCGAATTGTGAGAATTAGAAATAATCCTGACTACTGGGTTGCCACACTGTTAGATCCCCGGTACAAAAGTAAATTTGCAGAAATTATTCCTGCCATAGAAAGGGATGCACGCATGCAGGAGTATCAGCAGAGACTGTTGCAGAATCTTACATGTGCTTTTCCACAAAATACCAGTGGTGCACGTAGTGAATCTCACAGTTCCAACTTGCCAACCGTGGGACCGTCAAGTGTTCAGCACTCAAACCGTAACAGAACCACAGTATCTGCTGGTAACATCAATTTTGCGGAATCATTTCACCACTTTTTTAGCCCATCCTTTGCAAGGCCACAGGAGACAACAAGTCTGACACATAGTCAACGCCTAGAGACGATGGTACAGGAGTATCTCCAAGTAAACATTGAAGCCACGACTGTGTCTCTGGACCCTTGCTCTTTTTGGGCTTCCAATCTGGATAAATGGCCGGAGCTAGCCACTTACGCCTTGGAGATCTTGTCATGCCCCGCAGCCAGCGTTCTGTCTGAACGTGTGTTCAGCGCTGCTGGTGGTGTGCTGACAGATAAGCGCACGCGGCTCTCCACTGATAATGTAGACAGACTCACGTTCATAAAGATGAACAAATCATGGATCCGAAACGACTTTTCTACCCCTGTGTCATCCTGGGGAGAGTAAAAGCTTGATGATTGGTTAAAATCACCCTACCAACCGTTTTAAGCTTTCAAATTACTAATCATGTTTATCTGTATCTTGACTGGAAAATAATTTGGGCTTTGTAGCAGTGTGCAGCACTGATCCTATTAGGCCATCTATACTAAAGCTTCACCAGATTTAAAATTAAAAATAATTTTTAGCTGCATCTAGCCCGGAAAATAATTTTGGGGCTCCGAGATGCGCAAGGCACATAAGTGCCTTCTTGCAGCACTACCTGCAGCATGACCCTCATATTGTCAGAATTCGAAGTAATCATGACTACTGGGTTGCCACACTCTTAGATCCCCCAAACTTTTCGATCAACCTTTTCATTTTAATAAAGACCAAAAAAATGGTCATTTTTGAAATTATAAGCATTAGCAGGTTGTTAGAAACTGAAATCAAACAGTTTTCAACTCAAAACTTTATTCTAGGTGATGTTACATTTTCACATAGGACCCCTTGTTCGAAAGGAGCTTCTGAACTCTCTCGTCCATTGAATTTGTCAGGTTTTGGATGGTTTCTGCTTCAATTGTTTTGCATGAGGACAGAATACCCTCCCAGAGCTGTTGCTTAGATGTGAACTGCCTCCCGCCATCATAGACACTCCTTTTAATGATGCTCCAAAGGTTCTGAATGGGGTAGAGGTCAGGGGAGCATGGGGGTCACACCATAAGTTTGTCCCCTTTTATGCCCATATCAGCCAGAGATGCAGATGTTTTATGTGCAGCATGAGATGGTGCATTATCATGCAGAAAAATGATCTTGCTGTGAAATACACGGTTCTTCTTCTTGAACCATGGCAGGAAGTGCTGTTTGAGAAAATCCACATACATTATGGAGTTCATCTTTAGCGCCTTCAGGGATCCTAAAGGGGCCGACAATCTCTCTCCCCATGATTCCAGCCCAAAACATTACTCCACCTCCTCCTTGTTGGCGCTGTAGCCGTGTTTGCGTGGGGTGTCCATCAACCAGCCATCCTCCACTCCATCCATCTGGACCATCGAGCGCTGCACGGCACTCATCCGTGAACAAAACAGTTTTGAAATCAGTCTTCATGTAATGTTTGGCCCACTGGAGCCGTTTCTGCTTGTGTGAAGTGGATAGAGGAGGTCGACAGGATGGCGCATGCACAGCTGCAAACCTCTGAAGGACCCTGCATCTTGTTGTTCGGGGGACGTTGGAGGCACAAGCAGCTTCAAAAACTTGTCTGCTGCTATGACAAGGCTTTTTTGCCGCTGCTCTTTCAACCTGACGTAATTGCCTGTAGGAAAGAGTCCTCAATTTGCCCTTATCAGCACGCACACGTGTGTACTGTGAATCAGCTACATACTTCTTGATTGCCAAGACACTTCATCCTGATCATCGCACAATGTTGATTGTAGTCATGCCTTGACCTAAACACTCCACAATTTGTTGCTTCTCAGCAGCCGACACATCCTTTTTCTTTCCCATTTTGGCAGAAAATGTAGGCTGCTTAATAATGTGAGAGAGCCTTCTTAAGTAGTCTTGCCTTTCATTGGACACACCTGCCAAACTAATTAGCACAGGTGTCTGCAATTGCTTACAGTGATATAAAGAGCCCTGACACACATCACCATCAATTAGTTTAACTGACAAACAAACAAATTCTTCCCTTATCACTCCTAAACACTTTTTGTATAATAATTTGGAACGCAGTGTACATGTGCTTTTCCACAAAACACCAGTGGTTCACGTAGTGAATATTACAGTTCTAACTTGCCAACCGTGGTCTGTATGGAGTTGTTCAATAAAGGGCCCAAAATTAAGATAACATAGATGGGAGAGGTCTCTATGAATAGGAATTCCTAAGTATTTGATACCCTGTGAGGGCCAGGCAAAGGGAAAGTTGGACTGGATGGAATCCTATATGGATTTGGGGAGGGAGACATCGAGGGCCTCAGACTTCGCTGCATTGATTTTAAAATTTTACCATGTAACAAAGTGATCTATTTCAGCCATAACAGCATGGATGGATATATGTGATTGAGTGATATATACTAGGACATCATCAGCAAATAGAGAGCACTTGTACTCGGTGCCTCCCACCTCAATCCACCTAATATTGGGGTTATGGCGAATTGATGAGAGCAGGTGCTCCGTCACTAGGATGTATAAGAGAGGGGACAGAGGACATCACTGCCTTGTCCCATTGGTGATTGTGAAAGGTGATGAAAATGTTCTGACGCACCCCCTGGGCCTTGGGACACCCGGAGCCGGACCCTTTTTGGTGGATGCTGGTGGTTGTAGTCTTCGTGGCGGCGACCCAGTTCCGTGGCTCAGGGCGGTCAAACCAGTGGCGGAACTATTTATGTGGTTTTCATGTTTAAATGTCCGACTACGCCACCCGTGGATTGCGGTCAGAGTGAACCGCCGCTACAGGGCAGACCACTGAGGCTGGTGTTGTGGGTGCAGCAGAGCGTAGCATAACTCCCCACGGGAGGAGTATAGCCTCAGGGCAGTGTATGCGGAGGATGGGGGTGATGGTGCAGGGCAGCAGCAGTAACGACACGGAGTCAGTGATGCAGTCCAGGGCCTTTACTCACAGTTCTTATTATCCAGACCACGTCTGCAGGTAACGGCTGCCCACGTCGTACTGTGCTCACCAGGTGAGGGGCTCAGACAACTCCCAGATAACTTTGGAGCACTTCACAGGACCCCCTTTGTGTGTCCTTTGTCTGGCCTTTCTTACCAACACTTCTGTCCGGCTGCCTCGGGCCTCCTCTTGGTAAACTTGGCGCCAGTTTCCCTGACCCTATGTGGTGCCTTCCTAGCGGGTGTAGCGAGGGGCTGCGCCACATAAAATGTCAGAGCCTCCGGTTTCTAGCTGAGGGTCGTTTCCTGCCTCCACTAGTTCGGGGACCGGTCTCCCCCTTTGGCCTGACCCCTCCACGCAGGTGGATTCGGGCGTGCGGTGGCGACTCGCCCGTCCGCACCCCTGGGATCCCTTCATTCCTCGTTCCTGGAGCCTTCTCCGCTCCTCTTCCTTCCTTCTCCCTCTTCCAGGCCTGGGCCTCTGTTACTAGGCCCGCCTCCGGAGCAGAGCTCATGCAGAGCCCCTGCTCCCTGCCACTTCTGCTCAGACTTCTCTGCACTGAACTAAGATGGTGCCCACCTTTTATACTCCCTTCTCAATGCACCCAGGAACTGCTTCCTCCCTGCTCCTGCACTACAGGGTTCCCCTTCCTCAGTGTTCCCTCCCCCCACTCCAGCCAGGGACAGGGACTGTCGTGCCCATCTCAGGGGCATATTGGTCGCCCTGCCCCACGGCAATGTGGTGTAATGCATGCAGGTGTCGGGTCCTGATCCACACTCCATCCTTACCTGAGAGTGAGATATCACACCTCTGGGTGAGGTGCAATACGTCTTTAGCAACCGAGCCCTCAGGGTGCTACAGTTCCATTTATCTTCAGCCTAGGTGACGTATTGCGATACAGGGCCGTGATTTTGGCTATAAAAGGGTCCCCTAGACCCCTACCCCAAGCTTTTTAAGAGAATCATATATGGCGTGCCAGGAGACTCTATGGAATGCTTTCTCAGCATCCAACGAGAGTATCTAATTACAAATTTTTAACTGCATCTAGCCCAGGAAATACTTTGTGCCTAGTAGCAGTGTCTGCTAGTAAGCGGATTATCCCGGCTGTTAAGCAAGCTGCACCACCTGTAGTTTAGACACTTAATTTTTTCAAAGGAAATGCTTCGGGACCATGGGATACTTAGTGAAGAGCATCAGGAGGCACCCCAAGGCATAGGGGATGGGACTGGCAGTAGGATGCCTTGCGGTGGACAGCCGAGCTCGATCCTTATAAAAGCTTTTTAACTGCAGCAGCTTTAGTGGACGCTACTGGAGCTGGAATTACCGCGGCTGCTGGCATGAGACTTGCCCTCCAATAGATCCTTGTAAATGGATTTAAAGTGTATTCATTCAAATTAGAGAGACAATTTAAATTAAAAAACTTAGAGCTGCCTCCACCACAGGGGGGCTCGCTCGACCCACCAGCGGACAGGCATCAGTATTGGGAGAGGGGGGCTGGCCGTCAGGGTTCACCGCGGCTCTGGCACAAACCCGGCGACACGGAGGTGGCACGGGCAGGAGCGGACTGGCCGTGTCGGCTTCTCACTTTTTGGATTTTAGAAGGGCATGACATGCCTATATCTGTGTCTCTCCCTCCTTTTACTCCTCCACCTCTTTTATTTTCGCATGACTATATGTACTTGTCACTTTTCCATGTGTTAGTTATGTCTTCTGAGCAGTTTGTCAGCTTTTGGACACCTTTGAAGGTGTTTTCTATGTGTTTCTATGTGTTTTTGTTTGCCTGCCATTGGTTTTAATGGTGTTCGAAGGTGTTCGACGAACAGTTCGGCGAACACACGGGTGTTCGACGAACCGAACCGAACTCGAACACTACGGGGGTGGCTCAACACTACTGCTGACACTCATTATTGTACCACTTTTCAGCCATTTTCTCACACACACAGGCTTCCGTTGCAGCCAAATATTTCAAATTTTGACTCATTAGACCAGAGCACCTACAGCCATTTTCTACACCCGAGTTCCTATATTTTTGTTCATAATTAACTCGCTAATCCTTGCTTCCATGTTGAAGCTATGGATTTTTTGCAATTTCTTCATAAAAATCATTTCTGGCTAGTATTCTGCCAACAGTGGATGGGTGTACCAGGATCTCAATGATTGCTGCTGGTTCTGAGCCTATGGCACTGCTGAACATCGTCTGATTTTTAATTAAAGTAAGCATAATTTGTCTTTCATCTCTATAGTTGTCAAACTTGCCCATTTCTTTGTGTTTCCTTAATGCAGCTTGAGCAGCACATCTTGAACCCTCAGTCTGTTTTGATATCATTGCCTGAAGAGACTTTGCTGTTGCAGTACAACTACTTTATGTTTTGTTCCTCTCCTCAGTCTTGCCATGGTGTATGACTTGTGAAAATAAAAAAATAAAATAAAGAATCCAAGAAGTGATGGATTCAAGAATTTTTGGAACTAAACAAAGAGACTAAAGGATTTGCCCAAGCCAACATATGCAAAAGATCTGTGGTTAGTTTTTCGAGATAAAAAGAAGTAGTATGTCACTGTGTTTCAGGGAATAATAAACTAGTATTATTCAGCACTAGATGGTGGCCCGATTCTAATGCATCGGGTATTCTAGAATAAACATGCGGCTGACCGGGCGCCACTAAGCAGCGAAGCAGTGTTTAAATGGGTTGTGCACTACTTTTAATTAACTTCACAATGTATCCCCTCGGTGCCTCTAATGAATTTGGTCATTATGTTATGTTGTCAATCCTGCTTGTGACAACATCGCTGACGATTAAACTCAATAAAGTCCGATTTATTGGACAATATCCACACTGGTGAACATCACCAAAATAGATCATAAATCATAAGGAAGGGAAAAAAGGGGGAGAAGAGTGTGAATAGATATAAAATATAACTTTTAATATTAATTAAATTTAAAATACTAATATTTTTGGGTTAGAATCAAATTCTTACATACATCCAAATGGATGCATATGGGGTCGATATTAAATTGTAAGTTCAGACCCTATAAGTCCTGTATTGTGTGTCACAGCCAATAAATTTATATAGATCCACCACCCATGTCCCTCAAAATTAGAGGTGGGGAATTATATTGTGTTGTCCCTATTAGATGTTTATTTCCCTATTAACTCCACATAAATAATTGTCAAAAATAATTATGGGTCACCGCTAAATTCTAATTGAGATGGATATACAGTTTGAACACTGTGGATTACCGTAGATGTGACAGCTGTAACTGTTATATAAATATCTACTGTCACATGTTATTAAGGGTCACTCTTATATTACAAGTGACTCCACAGATAAATGATAAATGATAAATGCGGGATCCCCGCAAAAATCCACCCAAAAGATATTTCGGGGGTGTATTGTCCCCGTTAATAATGGTGTACAGCACCCTTATTATCAAACCCCGCAGCGGTGCGAGGAGCGGACAGAGATCTGTCAAGGCAGCTATATGCAAGGCTGCACTGTCACTCCTCAATCTCCGCAACGATGTTAGGAGCGAGCAATGATCTATCAGCAGCAGCTATAATCATAGCTGCAGTCTCGTCCCTAACACCGGCTAGCAGTCTCGCACGCTGACCGCGTACACGTGGTATGCACGCGGTCAGTGTAATCATCTGACTCAATGAGACGCTATGCTATGTTGCCAGACGGGGACATAGTGGGTGGATAGGGAAGGGAACAAAGAATCTCAGGCTGGCATGTCAAACGCAGGACATAGACGTCCCGACGCGCGTTTCGCCGGGGGTACCGGCTGACGACGCACAGCCAGCACGTAATTGTCCCGCCTGCAGCCAGCTGTTGCTTCCGCTTATATCACGACTATTTGTGGCTGCAGCCAGGGGTCTGCTGTTCTGCGCACCACAGTGAATGATGGGCTGTGGCCGGGGTTATCCCCCATCGTGTCACATCCAGCATCCACAGCGCGGTCTGTCAATGTGGTTTGTATGGCTGTGTCATTCATCTAATCCTGGTTTGTATGGCTGACTTATTTTGGATTGTACGCCTTCCTCATCTTAGCTTGTATGGCCTGCTTATCCAGGTTATGTATGACCTACTCATTCCCCCATCTCCACAGCACATTTCAAAAACTAAACCCTAATCCTCACCTTGTTTCCTTTTCTCTGCTCCAGCGCTGTCTGTCCTGTTTTCAGCAGCTCCTCGCAGGATCGGAGGCACAGCACGCACTCTCAGATACTGCTGTGATTAGCTGCTGTCTGTAGATTCGCTGCTTTCCACGCCGGGACTAAGTGCGTGGAGAGGCACAAATCTGCATTAACTTTAGTAGCACATGCTGCAGATGTCGCTATGAAGATTTAGCAATAATACAATGAATACAGAAAATAATACTTTATTAACTATTGGTTATAGAACTTAATACAACTGAACAAAATTATTAAACAGATAATCAAAATATATAAACTATTCCATGAATATGTAACAATATTTTACAATAAATCATCGGACAAAAGAAGTACGACTTTAGAATATATTTCTTAACAATATCAACCTAAAATATTTTTGTACATGACATTTTTGGTGAATACTTTTGGACTATCTGTAAGCAACTTTCCTTGTAAATGGGTATCCAAAACTTGCACCTTGACATTGGATCTCATTTTAACTCTTGAAAATGCAACATACAGTTGTCCATGTCCAAAAACGGGCTCTGGTAAATATATGCCAACACGGTGTAGAGTTTGACCTTGTGACTTGTTTATTGTCATGGCAAATGCTGGTTTTACTGGAAACTGTCGACGTCTAAGCCTAAATGCAAGACCGGTGTCTGAAGGACATAAATCAATGCGTGGAATGAACACTTCGTCTCCTTTTGCAGATCCAGTGATCACTGTTGCTTGAATTATGTGGGAATGGAGTCCAGTAACAATAAGGCGAGTTCCATTACATAGACCATTACTTGTATTTAGATTCCGCAGCAACATGACGATTGCTCCAACTTTAAGTTGTAGTCTGTGGAATGGCATTCCTGATGGCGTAACACTATTTAAAAATTCAACTGGATAATGCTCTCATTCATCTTCATTGTCGACATCCACCGAATCATCACTTTTGTATAATTTATACTCTCCAGGCATTCTATCCATCACACGGGAATTTAGCAGAGCTACGTCATCGTTCTTGGGACAGAGAATAGCATAGGAAGAGGCTCTCTCAACACTGCTTTGGTCGTTCACATCAATTTCAACGCATTGTCCAAAAACATCACTTACGATGCAGTCAGTGCACAACATGTCTTCTGGTATTTCAATAATGTCTTCTCCAAGGTTATATTCATTGCTAAGTTCACCATTCCCAAGTTTAAGAAGCCAGTTGCTGTACTCTGGGTCAGAAGATCGCATGTTGTTAATTAGTTGTAGTTTATTAAACTCTTTCCAAAGGTCTGACATTTTTAGGGTTCACTCGATAATATTTGTTCTTGTTCCATTCGGTACAACTGGAAGGCATTGCCTAAAATCTCCGCCAAGGACAAAAACTTTACCTCCAAAAGGAATTTAATTTTTTTCAGCAATATTTCTAGTCATAACTTCACGCAGAAGTCCGTCAATTAAGCTCAAAGCATATTTAGGCGCCATGGTGCACTCATCAAGTATCAAAAGATTTGCACTGTTCAACTGTTTTCCTGCAAATGTGTCTTGTTTAATTCTGGAAACGGAGATTTCATTGACCGGAACCGGTATCCCAAAGAGTGAATGCATAGTGCGACCTCCTCTTAAAAGGTTTGCTGCAATACCTGTTGTAGCCGATGGCAATACGACTTTTCCTAACCCTTTAACGTGATGCATTAAAACTTCATAGAGGTATGTTTTACCGCTGCCTCCAGGACCGTCAATAAAGTAACATTTTGGCGTTGGATCGGCTTGGTTTTCTACAGCGCTCACAATAGTGTCATATGCAATTCGTTGTTCTTGATTTAAGGAGTTTTTCTTCTCTGTTGCCAACAATAATTCATAAGCTTCGTCATACTCTTGAATTTGTGCAACTTGACTTGTAGGCTGTGGCAAATTAAAGTCTGAAAATGTTTTTCCATGCAGTAGTAGGATATTTTGGATATCTTGCATGGCATAACATTCGCAATTGTGACAATTTCCACTTTTGTTGTGAAGACGTAAGCAGTAATCTTCAATTATATGTTCTTTGAAATTTGTCCAAAGTTGATCCGGATTTGTAGGCGGTCCAAAGACACAAATGTAGGCAAACAATTCACGAAGTTTCTTAGGCATATGTAGGGTAACTGCGTCTTCTAAAGTAAGTGTCCACATAGTATCATCAAATAAAAGTCCTAAAGCCAAAGTTGCAGCTTTAAATGTATTGTGCACTACTCCATTAACTGTTTTCAAATCTTCGTAACTTCTAGCTCCTTTGACATGCAGTAGTAACAGCCGAAGGCAATATCTTTCTTGATCCTTGACACTAACAGTATACATGCGTCCAATTATTCTGCTAAGTCCTCGTTGTCTTGGCTTCCAAGTTTTATTCCAAACGTAATGCTCTGGAATCTCTCGATACAAATACTGCCTTGCGTTTTCGTCACGTTGGTTCAGCAAAAACCATTCCATTAATGTTGACGTTGTGCTTAAATTTTTGGAGACATCTTTGACTTGAGCATTTTCAAAGAAATAAAGCTGTTGTTGATTTGGTAAATGAATAGCTAAACGTATAATGGCATGGGACTGTGAATGCATTGGAAATGCAAATATTCTCCAAGCAGCTTCTGGAGCACTGACATATCTTGAGTCAACAAACCGTGATGATTCATCGTGATTGACTGTTTTTTGTTGGATTTCGACGTTAGCTTTGTCATGTCCCTTGTAGATGTACTTGAAAAGATATTTAACACTTTTTATTGAAGCGCAGATTTCAACGTTGATGTGACAGTTGTACCGTTTTAATAAGTACGGGTTGTATGGAACTATCCATGAGTTATTTATAATCCTTTTGTTGTGTACAATGTTATCAATCAGTTGTCTCCGGTAGGATGGGTAGCCGTCCAAATCTTTAACAGTGTGCTGTCTCAACTGCTTTGGAAACCCTTTTGTACACTTTCCGTTTTCCATGCATGGACTTTTTGGATTTGCTACACCGCATGGGACATGAACCATATTATAGATTACAATATTATACAGTTCAGGATACTTTTCATGGTTAGGAATTTAAGCCCACACTATGTTGTCAATTTCGTCCTCCGTGCGAAACTTGGAATCCGCGTCTAAAATAATTAGCATATGCGCATGTGGGAGACCTCGTTTCTGAAGCTCTATGACGTGTACCATTGCTACGACTGTTCCAAAAAGGCCTTTTTTGATGTCTTCTAAAAGGCTGCTGAGTTTTAGTCGAAATACGCGTGCAACTAAGTCCGGCCTGTGTTCAACTTGCTGCCAGGGTTGTAGATTTTCTGTGATTTCCGGCCATTTAGGATTACAGGTCATTGTTAAAAAAATGTCAGGTCTTCCATACTTTGTTACTATTGCCATTGCATCTTGATAACGCTGTTGCATGTTGCGGGGGCTGCCTTCAAAGGACGATGGGAGAATTACTGTTTTTCCTATTGGAATTCCTTTTTGAATGGATTGTTTTTGCAAATGTTCTTGAAGAACGCAGTAGTCTTCAACTTTAAGTTGTTTTTGGTTCCTTCGTATGAAATTGAGCTGATTTGCTTCAATTTTTACGTATGCGTCTACTAAGTACTGTTGTGTCAGTTTCCCACCGTTTAAAATAGGATTGAAGTAATTTCGCACAGACAGAAGAAAACTGTAGTACTGTAGTTGTGTAATTCTTCTTGAAGTTCCTTGCTGGTGTAGGTTTTCATGCCAGCCTTGATCACCGCTTGGAAAGAATAGCGGATACAGAAGAGCATCAAGGTTGCTGTGCAAAATGCTAATCCGTTGTGTTTTAGGAACGAAAGGGTTGTTTTTGTCTGGCTTAAGATGGACTAATACATCTCTTTGAAAAGGAGGCTCTCCATCATCGTTTTGAAAAACAACTGCAACCTCACTTATATGTGGTTTGTTGTAACATCGGGGATCTTGTTGACGTTCTTGTTTAATGGCCATGGTAATAGAAGGCATTTCCATCCCATTTTGTATAGCTCTCTGTTCCTCTTCAGCTTCAACGTCTTTTAGCATGTGATATGCGGCAGCAAATGGGTAGATTGTTTGTAAATGTACGGCAATTAGGTTCATCAGTTCTGCATTACACTTTTCATTTTCTTTTCGGTTCATCCTTTGTTCTGTAGCCTCATTTGGATCAAAGATGTATAATTGTGCAAATGTTGGTGGTTGTCCTAGTTCTGGGTGAAGTGTTCCAGTACGGTGGTAGATCTGGCCATGAATTTTAAAACAATACGGTCCGAATCCAGGGGGCGGTGCAATGTTGGCACCAAATGAAGCAAAGGCATGAGAACTGTTGATACTTCTGATATTTTCCATAAAATTTCTACTGTGTTCATGCGTTCCTTTCATCAACTGCTCAAACAGATCTGAGTAGTGACATCTTGGTAGCATTACTTTTCCTTTTTGGTTGCATTGAGTAAACTGATTGTCAGATGGTTTTTCCTCGATAAAATTCATAGATTCGCATTTTGAACAAACTACATTCATCTTCCCACAGTAGTGTTGAATAATGTTAGTTTCATTGTCTGTTACGTAACGTGCAAGTTGTTGAATGTTCTGCTGGGTTTGCCTTAGTTGGTAGAGCATTCGTTTTTGATAAATTTGTCGATCGTGTTGTTCTCGGTTTGTCCTGGATTCTAGAGATTCATTGAGATGACATTGTCTATGGGATTCCGCATCGTGTTCCTGTCTAGCCGCAGTGTGTTGCGGTGTTTCCTGTTCCCGACGTTGTCTGTGAGATTCCGCATCCTGTGCTTGTCTGGGGGCAGTGTCTTGTGGTGTCTCTTGTTTCCGACGTTGTCTGTGAGATTCCGCATCCTGGGCTTGTCTGGCGACAGTGTGTTGTGGTGTGTCTTGTTCCCGGCGTTTTTGTTGAGATTCTGCATCCTGGGTTTGTCTGGCGGCAGTGTGTTGTGGTGTCTCTTGTTCCCGACGTTGTCTGTGACATTTGGCATCCTGGGCTTGTCTGGCGACAGTGTGTTGTGGTGTCTCCTGTTCCCGACGTTTTCTGTGAGATTCCGCATCTTGGGCTTGTCTGTCGGCAGTGTGTTGTGGTGTCTCCTGGTCCCGAAGTTTTCTGTGAGCTTCCGCATCCTGGGCTTGTCTGCCGGCAGTGTGTTGTGGTGTCTGCTGGTCCCAAATTTTTCTGTGAGCTTCTGCATCCTGTGCTTGTCTGGCGGAAGTGTGTGGTGTTGTCTACTGCTTCCGAATTTTTCGGTGAGCTTCCGCATCCTGGGCTTGTCTGCTGGCAGTGTGTTGTGGTGTCTCCTGTTCCCGGCTTTTTTGGTGAGATTCCGCATCCTGGGCTTGTCTGGCAGCAGTGTGTTGTGGTGTCTCCTGTTCCCGGCGTTTTTGGTGAGCTTCCGCATCCTGAGCTTGTCTTGTGGCGGTGTGTTGTAGTGTCTCCTGTTCCCGGCGTTTTTGTTGAGCTTCTGCATTCTGGGCTTGTCTTGCGGCAATTTGTTGGGGTGTCTCCTGCTCCCGTCGTTTCTTGTGATATTCTGCATCCTGGGCTTGTCTGGCGGCAGTGTGTTGCGGTGTCTCCTGTTTGCGGCATTTTTTTTGAGCTTCTGCATTGTGGGCTTGTCTGGCGGCAGTGTGTTGCGGTGTCTCCTGTTCGCGGCGTTTTTTTTGAGCTTCTGCATTGTGGGCTTGTCTGGCGGCAGTGTGTTGCGGTATCTCCTGTTCCCGGCGTTTTTGTTGTGCTTCGGCATCCTGGGCTTGTCTGGCGGCAGTGTGTTGCGGTGTCTCCTGTTCCTGGCGTTTTTTGTGAGCTTCTGCATCCTGGGCTTGTCTGGCGGCAGTGTGTTGTGGTGTCTGTTGCTCTCGACGTTGTCGTTTTCTTGCTGCTTCTGCTGCTTTTCTGTCTTCCTCCGTGGCGTATTTTCGCTTACGACCCATTATAAAACAGGAAACGTAAATAAGTATCTGTTCAGCGCGCTGTCACTGGCAGAACATGTTCAGTAAACCTGACTGAAGTCCCTCGCACAGTGTGACAGAAGTCCCTCGCACAGTGTGACAGAAGTACCTCGCACAGTGTGACTGAAGTCCCTCGCACAGTGTGACTGAAGTCCCTCGCACACTGTGACTGCAGTCCCTCGCACAGTGTGACAGAAGTCCCTCGCACAGTCTGACTGAAATCCCTCGCACAGTGTGACAAAGAAAACCTGCTCAGTACGTTATGAGCATTTTGTGAGTCACATGACAAATGGGCGGAGTTAGCCGTCCTATCTCCCGAAGCTGGCGTAGATATTTCAAATGTTGCGGTAATTGGCCAGAGGGCGTGTTTAAATTTGGAGCGGAAATCTGTGATTGGTCACGGGCGGCGTCTGCGACCAATCATAAAAGCAGGTTTTAAATCTTGCAGGTCGTGTTACTAAGCAGCGGACAGTATGTTTGAATTCAGCGTTAAAATCTCTGATTGGTTGCGTCAGGAGAGCCCGACCAATCAGCGTATCGTATTGGTGAGGACCGGGGAGCGGTGCCTGTGCGGCTACTTCCGCTCCGAGAACCCGGGACATGAGCGGGCGCTGGCAGCAGAAGTATCCGGACTCGCAGCGCCGCTCCCCGGTCCTCCCTTCAGCATGGATGTCAGCGGCGCTGCTGGGCGGATACTTCCGCTGCGAGAACCAGGGACATGAGCGAGCGCTCGCAGCAGAAGTATCCCGACCCGCAGCGCCGCTCCCCGGTCCTCCCTTCACACCCTAGCCGCTGATCTCCTCACAGCATCCGAATAGTGTTCCAAAGGTCCTGACATTTTTATTCAAAATCGCTGATTGGTCGCTGGCGCTGCCCGCGACCAATCACCGATTTTGGCGCCACATTTAAATAGCGTCCGCGACCAATCAGCACAGCGGAGTTTAAATGTGGAGCCAAGATCGGTAATTGGTCGCGGCCGATATTTGAATGTGGCGCCCAAATCGGTGATTGGTCGCGGGCAGCGTCCGCGCCCAATCAGCACAGTAGTGTTTATCTTTTGCGGCAAGATCAGTGATTGGTCGGGGGCCAAGACCGCGACCAATCACCGATTTGTGCGGCACTTTTAAATAGCGGCCGTGACCAATTGTATGTCAGCGCCGCTCCCCGGTCCTCCCTTCAGACCCTAGCCGCATGGATGTCAGCGGCGCTGCCTGTGCGGATAGTTCCGCTGCGAGAACCTGGGACATGAGCGAGCGCTCGCATCAGAAGTATCCCGACCTGCAGCGCCGCTCCCCGGTCCTCCCTTCACACCCTAGCCGCTGATGTCCCCACAGTATCCGCATGGTGTTACAAAGGTCCGGACATTTGTGTTAAAAATCGCTGATTGGTCGCAGGCGCTGCCCGCGACCAATCACCGATTTTGGCGCCAAATTTAAATATTGGCCGCGACCAATCACCGATCTTGGCTCCACATTTAAACACCGCTGTACTTATTCCTCGCCGACGCTGGGCGCGACCAATCACCGATTTTGGCGGCACATTTAAATAGCATCCGCGACCAATCAGTACAGCGGTGTTTAAATGTGGAGCCAAGATCGGTGATTGGTCGCGGCCGATATTTAAATTTGGCGCCAAAATCGGTGATTGGTCTCGGGCAGCGCCGCGACCAATCAGCGATTTGTAACACAAATGTCCGGATCTTTGTAACACCATGTGGATACTGTGGGGACATCAGCGGCTAGGGTGTGAAGGGAGGACCGGGGAGCGGCGCTGCGGGTCGGGATACTGCTGCTCCGAGCGCCCGCTCATGTCCCGGGTTCTCGGAGCGGAAGTATCCGCACAGGCAGTGCCGCTGACATCCGGCTAGGGTGTGAAGGGAGGACCGAGGAGCGGCGCTGAAATCCAATTGGTCGCGGCCGGTATTTAAATGTGCCGCACAAATCGTTGATTGGTCGCGGACTTGGCCCGCGACCAACCACTGATCTTGCGGCCAAAGTGAAACACTACTGTGCTGATTGGTCACGGACGCTGCCCGCGACCAATCACCTATTTGGGCGCAAAATTTAAATATCGGTCGCGACCAATCACCGATCTTGGCTCCACATTTAAACACCGCTGTGCTGATTGGTCGCGGCCAATATTTAAATGTGGTGCCCAAATCGGTGATTGGTCGCGGGCGGCGTCGGCGACCAATCAGCACAGCGGTGTTTAAGTTTTGCGCTAAGATCAGTGATTGGTCGGGTCCGAAGACCGCGACCAATCATCGAATCGTCTTGGTGAGGACCGGGGAGCGGCGCTGCCTATGTGGCTACTTACGCTGCGAGAACCCGGGACATATCGGGCGCTCGCAGCAGAAGTATCCCGACCCGCAGCGCCGCTCCCCGGCCCTCCCTTCCGCATAAAGGTCAGCGGCGCCGGCGGTCCTTCCGCTGATACCTGCCGGGAGATGAGCGCCTCGTGCCGCTCATCTCCCGGCTGCATCTCCGTCCCGCAGATGGGTCCGGCGGTCGGGTTCCTTCTGCTGTTGCCGGCCGGGAGATGAGCGCCTCGCGGCGCTCATCTCCCGGCTGCATCGCAGCTAAGCTCTGTCCCGCAGTTGAGCTGATAACGGCCGCCATCTTTTTTCAGAAATCCCGCGGCGCTGATTGGCCGCTGCCGGACCAATGAGCGACGTGGGATTTCCTGGACAGACAGACACACAGACAGACGGGATAAGGCGATTATATATATAGATAAGTGATGAGACACTAAAACGAATCTCCTATAAGTGCATAAGCAATAATGCTGACTGACAATGTCTAGAGGAATAGTCAGTTAAAATGCACCTGTATAGGATAAGACTGAATCATTTGCAAACAAACAAGAACTGATACAATAGAACTGTCATGTATTAGTGCAGAATACTTGCAAGCAAGTACATTTTTTTTAAACTATACAAGTCTACAGCATATATAAATCAATAATTAAAAGATTCCAAATTGTACTAAAAGCAAAAATTAAATTGCTTGTTGAAGCGCACTTCCTAGAGACAAGATAGTAAATTAAAAACATAATATGAACTATATACATGTAGTCTGCACTTCAATATCGCAGCATGTAAATAGTAGCAATATTACAATATAGGTCCAAATTTATTTCATTACAGAAAAAAGCGTATTGAGATAATAAATATGTGACAACACCAAGCTACCCCCCTATCACTGAAAACTGCAGTGTGTGTTATATTTATATATATACAGTACAGACCAAAAGTTTGGACACACCTTCTCATTTAAAGATTTTTCTGTATTTTCATGACTTTGAAAATTACACATTCACACTGAAGGCATCAATACTATGAATTAACACATGAGGAATTATATACTTAACAAAAACGTGTGAAACAACTGAAAATATGTCTTATATTCTAGGTTCTTCAAAGTAGCCACCTTTTGCATTGATGACTGCTTTGCACTCTCTTGGCATTCTCTTGATGAGCTTCAAGAGGTAGTCACCGGAAATAGTTTTCACTTCACAGGTGTGCCCTGTCAGGTTTAATAAGTGGGATTTCTTGCCTTATAAATGGGATTGGGACCATCAGTTGTGTTGTGCAGAAGTCTGGTGGATACACAGCTGATAGTCCTACTGAATAGACTGTTAGAATTTATATTATGGCAAGAAAAAAGCAGCAAAGTAAAGAAAAACTAGTGGCCATCATTACTTTAAGAAATTAAGGTCAGTCAGTGCGAAAATTGGGAAAACTTTGAAAGTGTCCCCAAGTGCAGTTGCAAAAACCATCAAGCGCTACAAAGAAACTGGCTCACATGAGGACCGCCCCAGGAAAGGAAGACCAAGAGTCACCTCTGCTTCTGAGGATAAGTTTATCCGAGTCACCAGCCTCAGAAATCGCAGGTTAACAGCAGCTCAGATTAGAGACCAGGTCAATGCCACACAGGGTTCTAGCAGCAGACACAACTCTACAACAACTGTTAAGAGGAGACTTTGTGGAACAGGTCTTCATGGTAAAATAGCTGCTAGGAAACCACTGCTAAGGACAGGCAACAAGCAGAACAGACTTGTTTGGGCTAAACAACACAAGAAATGGACATTAGACCAGTGGATATCTGTGCTTTGGTCTGATGAGTCCAAATTTGAGATCTTTGGTTTCAACCACCGTGTCTTTGTGTGACGCAGAAAAGGTGAACGGATGGACTCTACATGCCTGGTTCCCACCGTGAAGCATGGAGAAGGAGGTGTGATGGTGTGGGGGTGCTTTGCTGGTGACACTGTTGGGGATTTATTCAAAATTGAAGGCATACTGAACCAGCATGGCTACCACAGCATTTTGCAGCGGCATGCTATTCCATCTGGTTTGTGTTTAGTTGGACCATCATTTATTTTTTAACAGGACAATGACCCCAATCACACCTCCAGGCTGTTTAAGGGCTGTTTGACCAAGGAGGAGAGGGATGGGGTGCTACACCAGATGACCTGGCCTCCACAGTCACCAGACCTGAACCCAATCGAGATGGTTTGGGGTGAGCTGGACCGCAGAGTAAAGGCAAATGGGCCAACAAGTGCTAAGCATCTCTGGGAACTCCTTCAAGATTGTTGGAAGACTACCTCTTGAAGCTCATCAAGATAATGCCAAGAGTGTGCAAAGCAGTCATCAAAGCAGAAGGTGGCTACTTTGAAGAACCTAGAATAAAAGACATATTTTCAGTTGTTTCACACTTTTTTGTTAAGTATATAATTCCACATGTGTTAATTCATAGTTTTGATGCCTTCAATGTGAATGTACAATTTTCATAATCGTGAAAATACAGAAAAATCTTTAAATGAGAAGGCATGTCCAACATTTTGGTCTGTACTGTAAATATATATATATATATATATATATATATATATATATACACAACTGAACTAACAGTCCTTATGAGGACTAATCCAGCTGCATAAATTCAGTGGTGAAAGCAGGAGTTAGGCAGGCAGGCAGGGTATGTGGCAGACTGCATTGCATATAGTGCAAGAGGGTCCATTGAACGTCCTGTTAGTATAGGTATTCCACAATATATATATATATATATATATCCTTCTGAACTAAGAGTCCTTCTGAGGACTAATCCAGCTGTATATAATCAGTGGTACGTGGGAGTTAGACAGGCAGGCAGTGTATGTGGCAGACTGCAGTGCATGTAGTGCAAAAGGGTCCATTGAACATCCTGTCTGCCGCTGCTGTAATAATTACAGATATTTGTAGACATAGATCCAGATATCAGGGGCGAGGGCAATTTTTTTTATCTTAATCCTGGTTATTTGCTTAAAAAGCCATCCAGAATACACCATTTTTCTGCTCCATTTGCTTGTATTCACGGCAGAATAAAGCCAGATCTGTTCCATATTTCAGTTATAAAAATCCAGAAATTTGAACTGAACATGGAAAATATTGGCCTAATTTCCATTCTGTTGCATTGTGTCAGTCAAGCTATTCACATTAGTGTCTGTGAAGAATAGTATTAGTAAATTACAGGTCTGCTATTTAAAACCGTGGTTCTCTGTCAGACATATCACCTATAAGACTGTTCCAAAATTAGACAGTTATTTCATTTCCATTCTTTTGCAGTGTGTCAGTCAAGCTAGTCACACTAGGTCTCTGTGCAGAATAGTATTAATAAATTACAGGCCTGCTATTTAAAACCATGGTTTTCTGTCAGACATATCACCTTTAAGACTGTTCCAAAATCAACCATTTATTCCATTTTAATTTTGTTGCAGTTTGTCGGTCAAGCTATTCACACTAGGTGTCTGTGAAGAATAGTATTAGTAAATTAGTAAACTACAGGCCTGCTATTTAAAACCGTGGTTCTCTGTCAGACATATCACCTATAACAGTGTTCCAAAATCAGCCATTTCTTCCATTTTCATTTTGTTGCAGTGTGTCGGTCAAGCTATTCACACTACGTCTCTGTGTAGAATAATATTGGTAAATTACAGGCCTGCTATTTAAAATCGTTGTTCTCTGTCAGACATATCACATATAACTGTGGTTCAAATCCAGCCATTTGTAGTGAACGTGGAAAATATTCTCCTCGATTTATAGATTGTAGCAGTGTGTCAGTGTACACCATTTTACAGCTCCATTTGCTTGTTCGCAGAATACAGCCAGATTTTTTTCGCTTTATTCATATTACTGTATTGTAGAAGCAGAGGAACTTTTTTCAATGATCATTCGCACGTGATCCATATGACTGCCGTACTAATGCAGAAATTTTGTGGAGAGTGCCAAATATTCTACTCCTTCTAAAGTCAGCCACCTGTGCTTTGTTGAACCAATTGACACTTGGTCGCTGACAAATATCATACTATTAGGCGACTGCCTGAAACCGTGGCCATCAGACGCTATCCTATATGACTGCCCTAATAATCCAGCAATTATTGTGAGCCTGTCAAATATTACACTCCATTTAAAGTATTGCAGTTGAGGGTTCAAACCTATTCTCAGTTGGCCGCTGTCAAATAACATATCTATGAACAATGTTGTTAGAGTATTATGCCACTTTTGTGGACTGACAAAAAAACATACAAAAAACAAGCTAAAATGGAAAAAATGTTTAGAAAAATTCTTTCCAAGGTAATGACTTGTATATAAGACCAAAGAAATAAAAAAATATAGTTATGGACCGTGGAAGAGATTTATGCAACCAGAATGAACACTCATCTGTAGCTGGTGATGATACCACCTAGCAGCAGCACCTGTTCCTATTGTAAATGCATGTGACAGCATTATTGATAGGGAATAGAATAGATTTTACATTTTTTTTGGAAGCACCAGCAGCACGCAGTATAAGGTAATAATACCTGGCTAAATTGGTGTAATACGCTATCCATACCTCACCCGTAAAAGAATTTCAGATAAGACATTTAATATTCTAGAATATACAATCTATTTGAATTGTCCTTACCATTATTAAGGAGTGTGTCTCCTATATAGTGTTGAGCCACTCCCGTAGTGTTCGAGTTCGGTTCGGTTCGTCGAACACCCGTGTGTTCGCCGAACTGTTCGTCGACCTGTTCGTCGAACTGTTAGTCGAACACCTTCGAACACCGTTAAAACCAATGGCAGGCAAACAAAAACACATAGAAACACATAGAAAACACCTTCAAAGGTGTCCAAAAGCTGACAAACTGCTTAGAAGACACAACTAACACATGGAAAAGTGACAAGTACTTATAGTCATGCGAAAAGAAAAGAGGTGGAGGAGTAAAAGGAGGGGGAGACACAAATATAGGCATGTCATGCCCTTCTGAAATCCAAAAAGTGAGAAGCCGACACGTTCAGTCCGCTCCTGCCCGTGCCACCTCCGTGTCGCCGGGTTTGTGCCAGAGCCGCGGTGAACCCTGACGGCCAGCCCCCCTCTCCCAATACTGGTGCCTGTCCGCTGGTGGGTCGAGCGAGCCCCCCTGTGGTGGAGGCAGCTCTAAGCTTTTTAATTTAAATTGTCTCTCTAATTTGAATGAATACACTTTAAATCCATTTACAAGGATCTATTGGAGGGCAAGTCTCATGCCAGCAGCCGCGTAATTCCAGCTCCAGTAGCGTCCACTAAAGCTGCTGCAGTTAAAAAGCTTTTATAAGGATCGAGCTCGGCTGTCCACCGCAAGGCATCCTACTGCCAGTCCCAGCCCCTATGCCTTGGGGTGCCTCCTGATGCTCTTCACTGAGTATCCCGTGGTCCCGAAGCATTTCCTTTGAAAAAATTAAGTGTCCAAACTACAGGTGGTGTAGCTTGCTTAACAGCCGGGATAATCCGCTGACTAGCAGACACTGCTACTAGGCACAAAGTATTTCCTGGGCTAGATGCAGTTAAAAATTTGTAATTAGATACTCTCGTTGGATGCTGAGAAAGCATTCCATAGAGTCTCCTGGCACGCCATATATGATTCTCTTAAAAAGCTTGGGGTAGGGGTCTAGGGGACCCTTTTATAGCCAAAATCACGGCCCTGTATCACAATACGTCACCTAGGCTGAAGATGAATGGAACTGTAGCACCCTGAGGGCTCGGTTGCTACAGAGGTATTGCACCTTACCCAGAGGTGTGATATCTCACTCTCAGGTAAGGATGGAGTGTGGATCAGGACCCGACACCTGCATGCATTACACCACATTGCCGTGGGGCAGGGCGACCAATATGCCTCTGAGATGGGCACGACAGTCCCTGTCCCTGGCTGGAGTGGGGGGAGGGAACACTGAGGAAGGGGAACCCTGTAGTGCAGGAGCAGGGAGGAAGCAGTTCCTGGGTGCATTGAGAAGGGAGTATAAAAGGTGGGCACCATCTTAGTTCAGTGCAGAGAAGTCTGAGCAGAAGTGGCAGGGAGCAGGGGCTCTGCATGAGCTCTGCTCCGGAGGCGGGCCTAGTAACAGAGGCCCAGGCCTGGAAGAGGGAGAAGGAAGGAAGAGGAGCGGAGAAGGCTCCAGGAACGAGGAATGAAGGGATCCCAGGGGTGCGGACGGGCGAGTCACCACCGCACGCCCGAATCCACCTGCGTGGAGAGGTCAGGCCAAAGGGGGAGACCGGTCCCCGAAACTAGTGGAGGCAGGAAACGACCCTCAGCTAGAAACCGGAGGCTCTGACATTTTATGTGGCGCAGCCCCTCGCTACACCCGCTAGGAAGGCACCACATAGGGTCAGGGAAACTGGCACCAAGTTTACCAAGAGGAGGCCCGAGGCAGCCGGACAGAAGGGTTGGTAAGAAAGGCCAGACAAAGGACACACAAAGGGGGTCCTGTGAAGCGCTCCAAAGTTATCTGGGAGTTGTCTGAGCCCCTCACCTGGTGAGCACAGTACGACGTGGGCAGCCGTTACCTGCAGACGTGGTCTGGATAATAAGAACTGTGAGTAAAGGCCCTGGACTGCATCACTGACTCCGTGTCGTTACTGCTGCTGCCCTGCACCATCACCCCCATCCTCCGCATACACTGCCCTGAGGCTATACTCCTCCCGTGGGGAGTTATGCTACGCTCTGCTGCACCCACAACACCAGCCTCAACGGTCTGCCCTGCAGCGGCGGTTCACTCTGACCGCAATCCACGGGTGGCGTAGTCGGACATTTAAACATCAAAACCACATAAATAGTTCCGCCACTGGTTTGACCACCCTGAGCCACGGAACCGGGTCACCGCCACGAAGACTACAACCACCAGCATCCACCAAAAAGGGTCCGGCTCCGGGTGTCCCAAGGCCCAGGGGGTGCATCAGAACATTTTCATCACCTTTCACAATCACCAATGGGACAAGGCAGGGATGTCCTCTGTCCCCTCTCTTATACATCCTAGGGACGGAGCACCTGCTCTCATCAATTCGCCATAACCCCAATATTAGGTGGATTGAGGTGGGAGGCACCGAGTACAAGTGCTCTCTATTTGCTGATGATGTCCTAGTATATATCACTCAATCACATATATCCATCCATGCTGTTATGGCTGAAATAGATCACTTTGTTACATGGTCAAATTTTAAAATCAATGCTGCGAAGTCTGAGGCCCTCGATGTCTCCCTCCCCAAATCCATATAGGATTCCATCCAGTCCAACGTTCCCTTTGCCTGGCCCTCACAGGGTATCAAATACTTAGGAATTCCTATTCATAGAGACCTCTCCCATCTATGTTATCTTAATTTTGGGCCCTTTATTGAACAACTCCATACAGACCACGGTTGGCAAGTTAGAACTGTAAGATTCACTACGTGAACCACTGGTGTTTTGTGGAAAAGCACATGTACACCGCGTTCCAAATTATTATGCAAAAAGTGTTTAGGAGTGATAAGGGAAGAATTTGTTTGTTTGTCAGTTAAACTCATTGATGGTGATGTGTGTCAGGGCTCTTTATATCACTGTAAGCAATTGCAGACACCTGTGCTAATTAGTTTGGCAGGTGTGTCCAATGAAAGGCAAGACTACTTAAGAAGGCTGTCTCACATTATTAAGCAGCCTACATTTTCTGCCAAAATGGGAAAGAAAAAGGATGTGTCTGCTGCTGAGAAGCAACAAATTGTGGAGTGTTTAGGTCAAGGCATGACTACAATCAACATTGTGCGATGATCAGGATGAAGTGTCTTGGCAATCAAGAAGTATGTAGCTGATTCACAGTACACACGTGTGCGTGCTGATAAGGGCAAATTGAGGACTCTTTCCTACAGGCAATTACGTCAGGTTAAAAGAGCAGCGGCAAAAAAGCCTTGTCATAGCAGCAGACAAGTTTTTGAAGCTGCTTGTGCCTCCAACGTCCCCCGAACAACAAGATGCAGGGTCCTTCAGAGGTTTGCAGCTGTGCATACGCCATCCTGTCGACCTCCTCTATCCACTTCACACAAGCAGAAACGGCTCCAGTGGGCTAAACATTACATGAAGACTGATTTCAAAACTGTTTTGTTCACGGATGAGTGCCATGCAGCGCTCGATGGTCCAGATGGATGGAGTGGAGGATGGCTGGTTGATGGACACCCCACGCAAACACAGCTACAGCGCCAACAAGGAGGAGGTGGAGTAATGTTTTGGGCTGGAATCATGGGGAGAGAGATTGTCGGCCCCTTTAGGATCCCTGAAGGCGCTAAAGATGAACTCCATAATGTATGTGGATTTTCTCAAACAGGACTTCCTGCCATGGTTCAAGAAGAAGAACCGTGTATTTCACAGCAAGATCATTTTTTTGCATGATAATGCACCATCTCATGCTGCACATAAAACATCTGCATCTCTGGCTGATATGGGCATAAAAGGGGACAAACTTATGGTGTGACCCCCATGCTCCCCTGACCTCTACCCCAGTCAGAACCTCTGGAGCATCATCAAAAGGAGTGTCTATGATGGCGGGAGGCAGTTCACATCTAAGCAACACCTCTGGGAGGGTATTCTGTCCTCATGCAAAACAATTGAAGCAGAAACCATCCAAAACCTGACAAATTCAATGGACGAGAGAGTTCAGAAGCTCCTTTCAAACAAGGGGTCCTATGTGAAAATGTAACATCACCTAGAATAAAGTTTTGAGTTGAAAACTGTTTGATTTCAGTTTCTAATAACCTGCTAATGCTTATAATTTAAAAAATGACCATTTTTTTGGTCTTTATTAAAATGAAAAGGTTGATCGAAAAGTTTGGGGGATCTAAGAGTGTGGCAACCCAGTAGTCATGATTACTTCGAATTCTGACAATATGAGGGTCATGTTGCAGGTAGTGCAGCAAGAAGGCACTTATGTGTCTTGCGCATCTCGGAGCCCCAAAATTATTTTCCGGGCTAGATGCAGCTAAAAATTATTATTAATTTTAAATCTGGTGGAGCTTAGTATAGATGGCCTAATAGGATCAGTGTTGCACACTGCTACAAAGCCCAAATTATTTTCCAGCCAAGATACAGATAAACGTGATTAGTAATTTTAAATCTGGTGGAGCTTATTATAGATGGCCTAATAGAATCAGTGCTGCACACTGCTACAAAGCCCAAATTATTTTCCAGCCAAGATACAGATAAACATGATTAGTAATTTGAAAGCTTAAAACGGTTGGCAGGGTGATTTTAACCAATCATCAAGCTTTTACTCTCCCCAGGATGACACAGGGGTAGAAAAGTCGTTTCGGATCCATGATTTGTTCATCTTTATGAACGTGAGTCTGTCTACATTATCAGTGGAGAGCCGCGTGCGCTTATCTGTCAGCACACCACCAGCAGCGCTGAACACACGTTCAGACAGAAAGCTGGCTGCGGGGCATGACAAGATCTCCAAGGCGTAAGTGGCTAGCTCCGGCCATTTATCCAGATTGGAAGCCCAAAAAGAGCAAGGGTCCAGTGACACAGTCATGGCTTCAATGTTTACTTGGAGATACTCCTGTACCATCGTCTCTAGGCGTTGACTATGTGTCAGACTTCTTGTCTCCTGTGGCCTTGCAAAGAATGGGCTAAAAAAGTGGTGAAATGATTCCGCAAAATTGATGTTACCAGCAGATACTGTGGATCTGTTACGGTTTGAGTGCTGAACACTTGACGGTCCCACGGTTGGCAAGTTGGAACTGTGAGATTCACTACGTGCACCACTGGTGTTTTGTGGAAAAGCACATGTAAGATTCTGCAACAGTCTCTGCTGATACTCCTGCATGCGTGCATCCCTTTCTATGGCAGGAATAATTTCTGCAAATTTACTTTTGTACCGGGGATCTAACAGTGTGGCAACCCAGTAGTCAGGATTATTTCTAATTCTCACAATTCGAGGGTCATGTTGCAGGTAGTGCAGCAAGAAGGCACTCATGTGTGTTGCGCATCCAGGAGCACCAAGTCGCTGTTGTGTTGGTGGCGAGGTAACAATCATGCTTCCTTCCTCTGTCCTCTCCCCCCAACCTCGCACAACAGAAATGTGATCAAGGTCTCCCTCATCTGATGAGTCTTCCATCAGTTCGTCCTCCACTTCTTCCTGGGCTTGTGCACCTTCCTCACTAGTTTGGCTGCTACCATGCGCCCTGGTAAAACCATCTCCCCCACCCTCACATGCCTGCCGCCTTGGTGCTGCCGACCGTCTGGACCTTGCAGATGTTAGCCCTTCCGCATACAACTCCTCCTCCTCTACTTCCTCCACCTCCTCTTGTGCCACCACCTGACTCCGAATTCTGTTTAACATGTGCTCCAGCATGTAAATCACCGGAATAGTCATGCTGATAATGGCATCGTCAGCACTAAACATCTTCGTCGCCATTTCAAAACTGTGCAGAAGGGTGCATAGGTCCCTGATCTGAGACCACTCCTCCAGCGTGATTTGCCCCACCTCTGGATCTCCTTGGACCAGGCTATACGTCAGAACGTATTGCACCAGGGCTTGTCGGTGCTGCCACAGTCGCTGCAACATGTGCAGAGTTGAATTCCACCGGGTAGGCACATCGCATTTTAGCCGGAGAAGTGGCTGGCCCAACGAGTTCTGTAGAGATGTAAGTCGCTGAGCTGCGGGATGCGAACGGCGGAAGTGAGCACACAGCGACCGTGCCCTCTGCAGAAGGCCATCTAGTCTGGGATAGTGAGCTAAAAATTGCTGGACAACCAGGTTCAACACGTGAGCCATACAAGGCACGTGTGTGACATTGCCCCGGCGAAGGGCCGCACCCAGGTTTGCAGCACTGTCGCACACGGCGTTCCCTGGTTTCAGGTCCAGTGGAGACAACCATTCATGAAATTGGTTCTCCAGAGCTGACCACAACTCCTCAGCTGTGTGATTCACATTTCCCAGACATTTCAAAGTAAAATCCGCCTGATGACGTTGAGCCCTACTGCCAGCATAGTAAGGAGGTGTGCAGGATCCCTTCTGCGCAGTTAGAAAGCTTGTGGCATGACCAGACAGGCTTTGGGTGCAGGTGGAAGACCGAGAGGAGGTTGAGGAGGCAAAAGCAGTGGAGGAACTTTGACATAAAGAGGATTGACGCACAACTCGTGAGGACGGCAAGACTTGGACAGCAGCCCCTTGTCCTGCTGTCACCATAGTTACCCAGTGCCCAGTCAGCGACATGTAACGCCCCTGTCCATGCCTACTCGTCCAAGTGTCTGTGGTGAAATGCACCCTGTCACACACAGAGTTTCTCAAAGAAGCGGTGATGTTGTGTGCGACATGCTGGTGGAGCGCAGGCACACCTTTCTTTGAGAAGTAGTGCCGACTGGGCATCTGGTACTGGGGCACTGCGACGGACATAAGGTCTCGAAAATCCTCTGTGTCCACCAGGCGGAAAGGCAGCATTTCTGTAGCCAAGAGCTTGCAGATGGTGAAATTCAACCTCTTAGCTTTCTCATGGCTAGGAGGAAATGGTCTTTTACTTGTCCACATCTGAGGGACCGAGGGCTGGCTATTGTGCTTAGACGGGGTTGATAAGGGTGTCCCCGGCAAACTGCCGGTCTGTGAGGAAGATGCAGGCGGACATGTTAGGTTGCCTTGATCCAAAGGTGGTGCTATTGATGTCGGACAGCGCTCAACACCAGCTGGTGTTACCACTAGTGTTGAGCCACCCCCGTAGTGTTCGAGTTCGGTTCGGTTCGTCGAACACCCGTGTGTTCGCCGAACTGTTCGTCGAACTGTTCGTCGAACACCTTCGAACACCGTTAAAACCAATGGCAGGCAAACAAAAACACATAGAAACACATAGAAAACACCTTCAAAGGTGTCCAAAAGCTGACAAACTGCTCAGAAGACATAACTAACACATGGAAAAGTGACAAGTACATATAGTCATGCGAAAATAAAAGAGGTGGAGGAGTAAAAGGAGGGGGAGACACAGATATAGGCATGTCATGCCCTTCTAAAATCGAAAAAGTGAGAAGCCGACACGGCCAGTCCGCTCCTGCCCGTGCCACCTCCGTGTCGCCGGGTTTGTGCCAGAGCCGCGGTGAACCCTGACGGCCAGCCCCCCTCTCCCAATACTGGTGCCTGTCCGCTGGTGGGTCGAGCGAGCCCCCTTGTGGTGGAGGCAGCTCTAAGCTTTTTAATTTAAATTGTCTCTCTAATTTGAATGAATACACTTTAAATCCATTTACAAGGATCTATTGGAGGGCAAGTCTCATGCCAGCAGCCGCGGTAATTCCAGCTCCAGTAGCGTCCACTAAAGCTGCTGCAGTTAAAAAGCTTTTATAAGGATCGAGCTCGGCTGTCCACCGCAAGGCATCCTACTGCCAGTCCCAGCCCCTATGCCTTGGGGTGCCTCCTGATGCTCTTCACTAAGTATCCCATGGTCCCGAAGCATTTCCTTTGAAAAAATTAAGTGTCTAAACTACAGGTGGTGCAGCTTGCTTAACAGCCAGGATAATCCGCTTACTAGCAGACACTGCTACTAGGCACAAAGTATTTCCTGGGCTAGATGCAGTTAAAAATTTGTAATTAGATACTCTCGTTGGATGCTGAGAAAGCATTCATTAGAGTCTCCTGGCATGCCATATATGATTCTCTTAAAAAGCTTGGGGTAGGGGTCTAGGGGACCCTTTTATAGCCAAAATCACGGCCCTGTATCGCAATACGTCACCTAGGCTGAAGATAAATGGAACTGTAGCACCCTGAGGGCTCGGTTGCTAAAGACGTGTTGCACCTCACCCAGAGGTGTGATATCTCACTCTCAGGTAAGGATGGAGTGTGGATCAGGACCCGACACCTGCATGCATTACACCACATTGCCGTGGGGCAGGGCGACCAATATGCCCCTGAGATGGGCACGACAGTCCCTGTCCCTGGCTGGAGTGGGGGGAGGGAACACTGAGGAAGGGGAACCCTGTAGTGCAGGAGGAGGGAGGAAGCAGTTCCTGGGTGCATTGAGAAGGGAGTATAAAAGGTGGGCACCATCTTAGTTCAGTGCAGAGAAGTCTGAGCAGAAGTGGCAGGGAGCAGGGGCTCTGCATGAGCTCTGCTCCGGAGGCGGGCCTAGTAACAGAGGCCCAGGCCTGGAAGAGGGAGAAGGAAGGAAGAGGAGCGGAGAAGGCTCCAGGAACGAGGAATGAAGGGATCCCAGGGGTGCGGACGGGTGAGTCGCCACCGCACGCCCGAATCCACCTGCGTGGAGGGGTCAGGCCAAAGGGGGAGACCGGTCCCCGAACTAGTAGAGGCAGGAAACGACCCTCAGCTAGAAACCGGAGGCTCTGACATTTTATGTGGCGCAGCCCCTCGCTACACCCGCTAGGAAGGCACCACATAGGGTCAGGGAAACTGGCGCCAAGTTTACCAAGAGGAGGCCCGAGGCAGCCGGACAGAAGTGTTGGTAAGAAAGGCCAGACAAAGGACACACAAAGGGGGTCCTGTGAAGTGCTCCAAAGTTATCTGGGAGTTGTCTGAGCCCCTCACCTGGTGAGCACAGTACGACGTGGGCAGCCGTTACCTGCAGACGTGGTCTGGATAATAAGAGCTGTGAGTAAAGGCCCTGAACTGCATCACTGACTCCGTGTCGTTACTGCTGCTGCCCTGCACCATCACCCCCATCCTCCGCATACACTGCCCTGAGGCTATACTCCTCCCGTGGGGAGTTATGCTACGCTCTGCTGCACCCACAACACCAGCCTTAGCGGTCTGCCCTGTAGCGGCGGTTCACTCTGACCGCAATCCACGGGTGGCGTAGTCGGACATTTAAACATCAAAACCACATAAATAGTTCCGCCACTGGTTTGACCGCCCTGAGCCACGGAACTGGGTCGCCGCCACGAAGACTACAACCACCAGCATCCACCAAAAAGGGTCCGGCTCTGGGTGTCCCAAGGCCCAGGGGGTGCGTCAGAACATTTTCATCACCTTTCACAATCACCAATGGGACAAGGCAGTGATGTCCTCTGTCCCCTCTCTTATACATCCTAGTGACGGAGCACCTGCTCTCATCAATTCGCCATAACCCCAATATTAGGTGGATTGAGGTGGGAGGCACCGAGTACAAGTGCTCTCTATTTGCTGATGATGTCCTAGTATATATCACTCAATCACATATATCCATCCATGCTGTTATGGCTGAAATAGATCACTTTGTTACATGGTAAAATTTTAAAATCAATGCAGCGAAGTCTGAGGCCCTCGATGTCTCCCTCCCCAAATCCATATAGGATTCCATCCAGTCCAACTTTCCCTTTGCCTGGCCCTCACAGGGTATCAAATACTTAGGAATTCCTATTCATAGAGACCTCTCCCATCTATGTTATCTTAATTTTGGGCCCTTTATTGAACAACTCCATACAGACCACGGTTGGCAAGTTAGAACTGTAAGATTCACTACGTGAACCACTGGTGTTTTGTGGAAAAGCACATGTACACTGCGTTCCAAATTATTATACAAAAAGTGTTTAGGAGTGATAAGGGAAGAATTTGTTTGTTTGTCAGTTAAACTCATTGATGGTGATGTGTGTCAGGGCTCTTTATATCACTGTAAGCAATTGCAGACACCTGTGCTAATTAGTTTGGCAGGTGTGTCCAATGAAAGGCAAGACTACTTAAGAAGGCTCTCTCACATTATTAAGCAGCCTACATTTTCTGCCAAAATGGGAAAGAAAAAGGATGTGTCGGCTGCTGAGAAGCAACAAATTGTGGAGTGTTTAGGTCAAGGCATGACTACAATCAACATTGTGCGATGATCAGGATGAAGTGTCTTGGCAATCAAGAAGTATGTAGCTGATTCACAGTACACACGTGTGCGTGCTGATAAGGGCAAATTGAGGACTCTTTCCTACAGGCAATTACGTCAGGTTGAAAGAGCAGCGGCAAAAAAGCCTTGTCATAGCAGCAGACAAGTTTTTGAAGCTGCTTGTGCCTCCAACGTCCCCCGAACAACAAGATGCAGGGTCCTTCAGAGGTTTGCAGCTGTGCATGCGCCATCCTGTCGACCTCCTCTATCCACTTCACACAAGCAGAAACGGCTCCAGTGGGCCAAACATTACATGAAGACTGATTTCAAAACTGTTTTGTTCACGGATGAGTGCCGTGCAGCGCTCGATGGTCCAGATGGATGGAGTGGAGGATGGCTGGTTGATGGACACCCCACGCAAACACGGCTACAGCGCCAACAAGGAGGAGGTGGAGTAATGTTTTGGGCTGGAATCATGGGGAGAGAGATTGTCGGCCCCTTTAGGATCCCTGAAGGCGCTAAAGATGAACTCCATAATGTATGTGGATTTTCTCAAACAGCACTTCCTGCCATGGTTCAAGAAGAAGAACCGTGTATTTCACAGCAAGATCATTTTTCTGCATGATAATGCACCATCTCATGCTGCACATAAAACATCTGCATCTCTGGCTGATATGGGCATAAAAGGGGACAAACTTATGGTGTGACCCCCATGCTCCCCTGACCTCTACCCCATTCAGAACCTTTGGAGCATCATTAAAAGGAGTGTCTATGATGGCGGGAGGCAGTTCACATCTAAGCAACAGCTCTGGGAGGGTATTCTGTCCTCATGCAAAACAATTGAAGCAGAAACCATCCAAAACCTGACAAATTCAATGGACGAGAGAGTTCAGAAGCTCCTTTCGAACAAGGGGTCCTATGTGAAAATGTAACATCACCTAGAATAAAGTTTTGAGTTGAAAACTGTTTGATTTCAGTTTCTAACAACCTGCTAATGCTTATAATTTCAAAAATGACCATTTTTTTGGTCTTTATTAAAATGAAAAGGTTGATCGAAAAGTTTGGGGGATCTAAGAGTGTGGCAACCCAGTAGTCATGATTACTTCGAATTCTGACAATATGAGGGTCATGCTGCAGGTAGTGCAGCAAGAAGGCACTTATGTGCCTTGCGCATCTCGGAGCCCCAAAATTATTTTCCGGGCTAGATGCAGCTAAAAATTATTTTTAATTTTAAATCTGGTGAAGCTTTAGTATAGATGGCCTAATAGGATCAGTGCTGCACACTGCTACAAAGCCCAAATTATTTTCCAGTCAAGATACAGATAAACATGATTAGTAATTTGAAAGCTTAAAACGGTTGGTAGGGTGATTTTAACCAATCATCAAGCTTTTACTCTCCCCAGGATGACACAGGGGTAGAAAAGTCGTTTCAGATCCATGATTTGTTCATCTTTATGAACGTGAGTCTGTCTACATTATCAGTGGAGAGCCGCGTGCGCTTATCTGTCAGCACACCACCAGCAGCGCTGAACACACGTTCAGACAGAACGCTGGCTGCGGGGCATGACAAGATCTCCAAGGCGTAAGTGGCTAGCTCCGGCCATTTATCCAGATTGGAAGCCCAAAAAGAGCAAGGGTCCAGTGACACAGTCGTGGCTTCAATGTTTACTTGGAGATACTCCTGTACCATCGTCTCTAGGCGTTGACTATGTGTCAGACTTCTTGTCTCCTGTGGCCTTGCAAAGGATGGGCTAAAAAAGTGGTGAAATGATTCCGCAAAATTGATGTTACCAGCAGATACTGTGGTTCTGTCACGGTTTGAGTGCTGAACACTTGACGGTCCCACGGTTGGCAAGTTGGAACTGTGAGATTCACTACGTGCACCACTGGTATTTTGTGGAAAAGCACATGTAAGATTCTGCAACAGTCTCTGCTGATACTCCTGCATGCGTGCATCCCTTTCTATGGCAGGAATAATTTCTGCAAATTTACTTTTGTACCGGGGATCTAACAGTGTGGCAACCCAGTAGTCAGGATTATTTCTAATTCTCACAATTCGAGGGTCATGTTGCAGGTAGTGCAGCAAGAAGGCACTCATGTGTGTTGCGCATCCAGGAGCACCAAGTCCCTGTTGTGTTGGTGGCGAGGTAACAATCATGCTTCCTTCCTCTGTCCTCTCCCCCCAACCTCGCACAACAGAAATGTGATCAAGGTCTCCCTCATCTGATGAGTCTTCCATCAGTTCGTCCTCCACTTCTTCCTGGGCTCCTGCACCTTCCTCACTAGTTTGGCTGCTACCATGCGCCCTGGTAAAACCATCTCCCCCACCCTCACATGCCTGCCGCCTTGGTGCTGCCGACCGTCTGGACCTTGCAGATGTTAGCCCTTCCGCATACAACTCCTCCTCCTCTACTTCCTCCACCTCCTCTTGTGCCAATAGTCATGCTGATAATGGCATCGTCAGCACTAAACATCTTCGTCGCCATTTCAAAACTGTGCAGAAGGGTGCATAGGTCCCTGATCTGAGACCACTCCTCCAGCGTGATTTGCCCCACCTCTGAATCTCGTTGGCCCAGGCTATACGTCAGAACGTATTGCACCAGGGCTTGTCGGTGCTGCCACAGTCGCTGCAACATGTGCAGAGTTGAATTCCACCGGGTAGGCACATCGCATTTTAGCCGGTGAAGTGGCAGGCCCAACGACTTCTGTAGAGATGTAAGTCGCTGAGCTGCGGGATGCGAACGGCGGAAGTGAGCACACAGCGACCGTGCCCTCTGCAGAAGGCCATCTAGTCTGGGATAGTGGGCTAAAAATTGCTGGACAACCAGGTTCAACACGTGAGCCATACAAGGCACGTGTGTGACATTGCCCCGGCGAAGGGCCGCACCCAGGTTTGCAGCATTGTCACACACGGCCTTCCCTGGTTTCAGGTCCAGTGGAGACAACCATTCATGAAATTGGTTCTCCAGAGCTGACCACAACTCCTCAGCTGTGTGACTCACATTTCCCAGACATTTCAATGTAAAAACCGCCTGATGACGTTGAGCCCTACTGCCAGCATAGTAAGGAGGTGTGCAGGATCCCTTCTGCGCAGTTAGAAAGCTTGTGGCATGACCAGACAGGCTTTGGGTGCAGGTGGAAGACCGAGAGGAGGTTGAGGAGGCAGAAGCAGTGGTGGAAAAATGACATAAAGAGGATTGACGCACAACTCGTGAGGACGGCAAGACTTGGACAGCAGCCCCTTGTCCTGCTGTCACCATAGTTACCCAGTGCCCAGTCAGCGACATGTAACGCCCCTGTCCATGCCTACTCGTCCAAGTGTCTGTGGTGAAATGCACCCTGTCACACACAGAGTTTCTCAAAGAAGCGGTGATGTTGTGTGCGACATGCTGGTGGAGCGCAGGCACACCTTTCTTTGAGAAGTAGTGCCGACTGGGCATCTGGTACTGGGGCACTGCGACGGACATAAGGTCTCGAAAATCCTCTGTGTCCACCAGGCGGAAAGGCAGCATTTCTGTAGCCAAGAGCTTGCAGATGGTGAAATTCAACCTCTTAGCTTTCTCATGGCTAGGAGGAAATGGTCTTTTACTTGTCCACATCTGAGGGACCGAGGGCTGGCTATTGTGCTTAGACGGGGTTGATAAGGGTGTCCCCGGCAAACTGCCGGTCTGTGAGGAAGATGCAGGCGGACATGTTAGGTTGCCTTGATCCAAAGGTGGTGCTATCGATGTCGGACAGCGCTCAAGACCAGCTGGTGTTACCACCTCCAAAGAAAATGATGACCTGCCAATCACGCTGGCTGTTGCGGGTAAAGAGGTGGCAGGTCTGCGCCCCAAAACAGGTGTGACTGCTGTCCCCCCAGTCACAGAGGATGAAGAGGCCGCGGATGCACAAGATATGGCAGACGGTGGTTGGCCCGGCCGGCTAGACCGCATTGTAGCACACTGAGCTTCCCACTGCAACTTATGCTTCATGTCCATGTGCCGGTTCATGCATGAAGTACTCAAACTATGTATTTTTTGGCCTCTACTTAGCTTTTGCTGACAAATGTTACAGATAACACGAGTTGGGTCATCTTTATCGATCTGAAAAAATGCCCAGGCTATGCAAGGCTTAGCACCCATGCGACCTGAAGAGCCACCACGACTTGTGGTGAGAGGCAGAGTTGTGTTTGAGGATGCAGTTGTTGACGTGCTTCCAGTACTACGTCTCTGTCCAGGAAGGCGCAACCTGACCTCGTCGTCACTAGCATCTTCCTCCACCTCCTCTGCTGACCTCATCTCTTGGCTGACTGTGGGTTGACAGTAAGTGGGATCTCCGACCTCATCATCATCACCCTGTGCGTTATCACACCCGTCGTCCTCAGAGCCAACCTGTTCCTGCCCTGACAAAAAACTAAAGTTGTCGCTCCAATCAGGTATTTGAGTCTTATCATCGTCTTCCTCATTGTCTCCACCAACAGGAGTTACAGTTTGGGAATGAGGGTCTACATTATGGTCAGAACCTTCTGCGTCTGGTCCTGGATCCGACTCATAAAGATTCTGGGCATCAGTGGAGATCATTTCCTCGTCTGGATTCACAGAAGCGCTGGAGTCGACCTCTGATTCCCAGGCTATAGTATGAGTAAACAGCTCTGCAGACTCAACCATCTGTTCTACCTCATACTCAGACGGGCAGCTGGAGATTTGGGAGCTGTGAGGAAGCAAGTGCGATTTGGGTGACACCTTTGAGGACTGGAGTATTTGTGATGTTGAAGTTGATGTGGAGGAGAGCCCACTTAAAGGAGCACTTGATATCCGTTGAAGCACCTGCTGTTTTTGTGCCTCATCTGGAATTTGTAGCGATTGGCGTGGCCGTAAGAAAGGGATCTTATCACATTGTCCGCTAAAAGAAGTAGACATTTTAGTTTGGCTGGAAGATGGTCTTTCTTCTGCACCTACCCCACGGACACAACCTTTTTTCCCCTTCCCAACACGCCTATTCCCCTTTCCACCAGCAGCAGGCCTTTTTCCACTCATTTTGGTGGTTAACTAATTCACAACTCTGGAGTTGTTTGCACAAAAAAACAATGGATGGTAACCGAGCAGAGCTGAGTGGCCAAACTGTGGTATTAGGCCAAAACTATTGGCTGGGTTAGATGCAGAAAAAAATTATTTTTAATTTGCAACCTGATGGAGGTCAGTATAGATGGACTAATAGACCAAGTCCCACACACCGCTAGAAGCCCAAATATTTTTTCAGAGCTAGATGCAGAAAAAAATTATATTCAATTTGCAACCTGCTGGAGGTCAGTATAGAAGGACTAATAGAACAAGTCCCACACACTGCTAGAAGCCCAAATATTTTTTCAGAGCTAAATGAAGAAAAAAATTATTTTTAATTTGCAACCTGATGGAGGTCAGTATAGATGGACTAATAGACCAAGTCCCACACACCGCTAGAAGCCCAAATATTTTTTCAGAGCTAGATGCAGAAATTTTTTTTATTCAATTTGCAACCTGATGGAGGTCAGTATAGATGGACTAATAGACCAAGTCCCACACACTGCTAGAAGCCCAAATATTTTTTCAGAGCTAGATGCAGAAAAAAATTATTTTTAATTTGCAACCTGATGGAGGTCAGTATAGATGGACTAATAGACCAAGTCCCACACACTGCTAGAAGCCCAAATATTTTTTCAGAGCTAGATGCAGAAAAAAATTATTTTTAATTTGCAACCTGATGTAGGTCAGTATAGATGGACTAATAGACCAAGTCCCACACACTGCTAGAAGCCCAAATATTTTTTCAGAGCTAGATGCAGAAAAAAAATATTTTTAATTTGCAACCTGATGGAGGTCAGTATAGATGGACTAATAGACCAAGTCCCACACACCGCTAGAAGCCCAAATATTTTTTCAGAGCTAGATGCAGAAAAAAATTATTTTTAATTTGCAACCTGATGGAGGTCAGTATAGATGGACTAATAGACCAAGTCCCACACACCGCTAGAAGCCCAAATATTTTTTCAGAGCTAGATGCAGAAAAAAATTATATTCAGTTTGCAACCTGATGGAGGTCAGTATAGATGGACTAATAGAATGATGCTATGCCCAAAAGATTTTACTTCACTAGGTGCAGTAAAAAAATTGGTATTCTATACACAGGTGTTATATCTTGCAACACAGATAGGCTACTCCACTGACTAACACACTCTGCAATAGGCCAAAAAGGATTAGCTTTGCTAGATTCAGCCAAATGCTGTGAAAAAAACTTGCACAGCACTGGCACAGACCTGCCTGGCAAAAACTGATAGGAACTGATGTAACCTAGTCCTGAAAAGGACTCCAATTACAATTAGTCTTTACTCCCACAACCTATCTATTTAAGAGCACAGACCTCCCTGATAAAAGTCGTAGGAAATGCTGTAACCTAGTCCTTAAAAGGACTGCAATCACAACTATTCCCTACTCCCAAGCTATCTGTAGATTTCAGAGAAAATTGGCTTGAAATTAACAAGGTATAGCACACAGAGCAACAGCGGTGCCGTCTAACACGCAGCTGCAGCAGTGAGAAAATGGTGGCGACCGGGAAAATGGCTTGGTCTTATAGGGCAAGGACATGTGACATACACTGCCAATCACACATGCCCTTGCTTGTGTGAAAAAAAGCACTTCGCTCCGTGTGTGCGCTGCTGATAGGCTGACAGATTGCACCTCCCCACTGCAAATGCGGGAAAGAGAAAAAAAAATGGAGATCTTCATTGTTCCTGCAGAGATCCATCCCCTGCCCCTCCCCCCGCCCCGCTGTACACTCAAACTGCGTATTAACATTAATTTTCATCATTACTGAGAAAAAATCCAGTTATGATTTTGGTGCACGAACAGTTATCGAACATAACCTCGAACAGCCGAATTTTTCTCAAATTGTTCGTGTTCACCGACCGGCTCGAACACCGCCCAAAACAGCTCGAATTTGAGATTGGCGAACAGTTCGAGTAGAACAACGCTCATCTCTAGTTACCACCTCCAAAGAAAATGATGACCTGCCAATCACGCTGGCTGTTGCGGGTAAAGAGGTGTCAGGTCTGCGCCCCAAAACAGGTGTGACTGCTGTCCCCCCAGTCACAGAGGATGAAGAGGCCACGGATGCACAAGATATGGCAGACGGTGGTTGGCCCGGCCGGCTAGGCCGCATTGTAGCACACTGAGCTTCCCACTGCAACTTATGCTTCATGTCCATGTGCCGGTTCATGCATGAAGTACTCAAACTATGTATTTTTTGGCCTCTACTTAGCTTTTGCTGACAAATGTTACAGATAACACGAGTTGGGTCATCTTTATCGATCTGAAAAAATGCCCAGGCTATGCAAGGCTTAGCACCCATGCGACCTGAAGAGCCACCACGACTTGTGGTGAGAGGCAGAGTTGTGTTTGAGGATGCAGTTGTTGACATGCTTCCAGTACTACGTCTCTGTCCAGGAAGGCGCAACCTGACCTCGTCGTCACTAGCATCTTCCTCCACCTCCTCTGCTGACCTCATCTCTTGGCTGACTGTGGGTTGACAGTAAGTGGGATCTGCAACCTCATCATCATCACCCTGTGCGTTATCACACCCGTCGTCCTCAGAGCCAACCTGTTCCTGCCCTGACAAAAAACTAAAGTTGTCGCTCCAATCAGGTATTTGAGTCTCATCATCGTCTTCCTCATTGTCTCCATCAACAGGAGTTACAGTTTGGGAATGAGGGTCTACATTATGGTCAGAACCTTCTGCGTCTGGTCCTGGATCCGACTCATAAAGATTCTGGGCATCAGTGCAGATCATTTCCTCGTCTGGATTCACAGAAGCGCTGGAGTCGACCTCTGATTCCCAGGCTATAGTATGAGTAAACAGCTCTGCAGACTCAACCATCTGTTCTACCTCATACTCAGACGGGCAGCTGGAGATTTGGGAGCTGTGAGGAAGCAAGTGCGATTTGGGTGACACCTTTGAGGACTGGAGTATTTGTGATGTTGAAGTTGATGTGGAGGAGAGCCCACTTAAAGGAGCACTTGATATCCGTTGAAGCACCTGCTGTTTTTGTGCCTCATCTGGAATTTGTAGCGATTGGCGTGGCCGTAAGAAAGGGATCTTATCACATTGTCCGCTAAAAGAAGTAGACATTTTAGTTTGGCTGGAAGATGGTCTTTCTTCTGCAGATGTTACTGTTGCTTTAACACCTACCCCACGGACACAACCTTTTTTCCCCTTCCCAACACGCCTATTCCCGTTTCCACCAGCAGCAGGCCTTTTTCCACTCATTTTGGTGGTTAACTAATTCACAACTCTGGAGTTGTTTGCACAAAAAAACAATGGATGGGAACCGAGCAGAGCTGAGTGGCCAAACTGTGGTATTAGGCCAAAACTATTGGCTGGGTTAGATGGAGAAAAAAATTATATTCGATTTGCAACCTGATGGAGGTCAGTATAGATGGACTAATAGAACAAGTCCCACACACAGCTAGAAGCCCAAATATTTTTTCAGAGGTAGATGCAGAAAAAAAATATATTCAGTTTGCAACCTGATGGAGGTCAGTATAGATGGACTAGTAGAGAAAGTCCCACACACTGCTAGAAGGCCAAATATTTTTTCAGAGCTAGATGCAGACAAAAAATTATTTTGAATTTGCAACCTGATGGAGGTCAGTATAGGTGGACTAATAGAACAAGTCCCACACACTGCTAGAAGGCCAAATATTTTTTCAGAGCTAGATGCAGAAAAAAATTATATTCAGTTTGCAACCTGATGGAGGTCAGTATAGATGGACTAATAGAACAAGTCCCAAACACAGCTAGAAGCCCAAATATTTTTTCAGAGGTAGATGCAGAAAAAAATTATATTCAGTTTGCAACCTGATGGAGGTCTGTATAGATGGATTAATAGAACAAGTCCCACACACAGCTAGAAGCCCAATATTTTTTCAGAGGTAGATGTAGATAAAAATTATTTTTAATTTGCAACCTGATGGAGGTCAGTATAGATGGACTAATAGAGAAACTCCCACACACTGCTAGAAGGCCAAATATTTTTTCAGAGCTAGATGCAGATAAAAATTATTTTTAATTTGCAACCTGATGGAGGTCAGTATAGATGGACTAATAGAGAAAGTCCCACACACTGCTAGAAGGCCAAATATTTTTTCAGAGCTAGATGCAGATAAAAATTATTTTTTATTTGCAACCTTATGGAGGTCAGTATAGATGGACTAATAGAGAAAGTCCCACACACTGCTAGAAGGCCAAATATTTTTTCAGAGCTAGATGCAGAAAAAAATTATATTCAGTTTGCAACCTGATGGAGGTCAGTAAAGATGGACTAATATAACAAGTCCCACACACAGCTAGAAGCCCAAATATTTTTTCAGAGGTAGATGCAGATAAAAATTATTTTTAATTTGCAACCTGATGGAGGTCAGTATAGATGGACTAATAGAGAAAGTCCCACACACTGCTAGAAGGCCAAATATTTTTTCAGAGGTAGATGCAGATAAAAATTATTTTTAATTTGCAACCTGATGGAGGTCAGTATAGATGGACTAATAGAGAAAGTCCCACACACTGCTAGAAGGCCAAATATTTTTTCAGAGCTAGATGCAGATAAAAATTATTTTTAATTTGCAACCTGATGGAGGTCAGTATAGATGGACTAATAGAGAAAGTCCCACACACTGCTAGAAGGCCAACTATTTTTTCAGAGCTAGATGCAGAAAAAAATTATATTCAGTTTGCAACCTGATGGAGGTCTGTATAGATGGATTAATAGAACAAGTCCCACACACAGCTAGAAGCCCAATATTTTTTCAGAGGTAGATGCAGAAAAAAAATATATTCAGTTTGCAACCTGATGGAGGTCTGTATAGATGGATTAATAGAACAAGTCCCACACACAGCTAGAAGCCCAATATTTTTTCAGAGGTAGATGCAGAAAAAAAATATATTCAGTTTGCAACCTGATGGAGGTCAGTATAGATGGACTAATAGAGAAAGTCCCACACACTGCTAGAAGGCCAAATATTTTTTCAGAGCTAGATGCAGAAAAATTTTTTATTCAGTTTGCAACCTCATGGAGGTCAGTATAGATGGACTAATAGAACAAGTCCCACACACAGCTAGAAGCCCAAATAATTTTCAGAGGTAGATGCAGATAAAAATTATTTTTAATTTGCAACCTGATGGAGGTCAGTATAGATGGACTAATAGAGAAAGTCCCACACACTGCTAGAAGGCCAAATATTTTTCAGATCTAGATGCAGATAAAAATTATTTTTAATTTGCAACCTGATGGAGGTCAGTATAGATGGACTAATAGAGAAAGTCCTACACACTGCTAGAAGGCCAAATATTTTTTCAGAGCTAGATGCAGAAAAAAATTATATTCAGTTTGCAACCTGATGGAGGTCAGTATAGATGGACTAATAGAACAAGTCCCACACACTGCTAGAAGCCCAAATATTTTTTCAGAGCTAGATGCAGAAAAAAATTATATTCAATTTGCAACCTGATGGAGGTCAGTATAGATGGACTAATAGAATGATGCTATGCCCAAAAGATTTTACTTCACTAGGTGCATTAAAAATATTGGTATTCTATACACAGTTGGTATATCTTGCAACACAGATAGGCTACTCCACTGACTAACACACTCTGCAATAGGCCAAAAAGGATTAGATTTGCTAGATTCAGCCAAATGCTGTGAAAAAAACTTGCACAGCACTGGCACAGACCTGCCTGGCAAAAACTGATAGGAACTGATGTAACCTAGTCCTGAAAAGGACTCCAATTACAATTAGTCTTTACTCCCACAATCTATCTATTTAAGAGCACAGACCTGCCTGATAAAAGTCGTAGGAAATGCTGTAACCTAGTCCTTAAAAGGACTGCAATCACAACTATTCCCTACTCCCAAGCTATCTGTAGATTTGTGCGAAAATTGGCTTGAAATTAACAAGGTATAGCGCACACAGCAACAGCGGTGCCGTCTAACACGCAGCTGCAGCAGTGAGAAAATGGTGGCGACGGGGAAAATGGCTTGTTCTTATAGGGCAAGGACATGTGACATACACTGCCAATGACACATGCCCTTGCTTGTGTGAAAAACAGCAGTTCGCTCCGTGTGTGCGCTGCTGATAGGCTGACAGACTGCACCTCCCCACTGCAAATGCGGGAAAGAGAAAAAAAAATGGAGATCTTCATTATTCCTGCAGAGATCCATCCCCTGCCCCTCCCCCCACCCCGCTGTACACTCAAACTGCGTATTAACATTAATTTTCATCATTACTGAGAAAAAATCCAGTTATGATTTTGGTGCACGAACAGTTATCGAACATAACCTCGAACAGCCGAATTTTTCTCAAATCGTTCGTGTTCGCCGAACGGCTCGAACACCGCCCAAAACAGCTCGAATTTGAGATTGGCTAACAGTTCGAGTAGAACAACGCTCATCTCTACTCCTATACTGTTATTGCATATGCAACAATTTCAAGGGCTACTAAAAATTAGGACGTACTCCAATACACATTTGAAGAGATAGAAAAAAATAAAAATAAAAACACTGTAGGATCTTTCTTTAGTATAAAAAACATACTCACCAATGTAACCTCAAAGTAATTACATTGTTCAGCTCCTGCACCTCCTCCTCCAGGAAGGCCTCCATCTCCAAAATGACCATGTCAGTCACAAGCTGGAAACACTGCAGCACTGCCTTGGCCAAGCGGCAACAGGCTGTCCTGAAGATAATATGCTTATTGCTTAGGTTACAAACCACCCACCGCTGCAGAGTTGTTGAAAGCTGTAACATAGCAACCTGATCTGTAGCTCTCACCGCTGAACATACTGCCAAGCATGGTCGTGTGTGACAATGGGCGGAACCTGGTGGCGGAGAAATGACAGCTGGAGTAGATACAGTTTCCCTCTATGCCAGTCCTTTCAGAGAGCTAAAGAATATGGCTGTGGTGAAATACAACTCTCACCGAGAAGCAGTGTCAGTAAAAAACATTGGGCCCACCAGAGGATTTGATTTTGAGGGCCCACCTTTCTTCCCCGCTCAAGATCCCCATAGCAGCTGCAAATTTTGTTCTATTATTAACTTTCCTGATGGAGAAGCCAGGGCCCACCTGAGGCTTCTCTCGTGGGCCTGTAAAACCCTGCAGAGAAGCAGCCTTGGCTAAGAAAAGTGTGTGGGAAGGTTCCTTGACACTCTATGGCTGCTATTTTACTGAGGGGGAAGCCCATGCAAACTCAAGGATAACATACAAAATCCTTGCAGATGTTGTCCATGGTGGGATTTGAACCCTGGAACCCAGAGCTGCAAGGCTTCAGTGCTAATCACTGAGCCACTCTGCTGCCCTCTTTGTTCTCGCTCTGATATCTAAATGCTGGAGAAACTTGCACCTACTACTGCTCAGTATCTTCAGCTCCTTTGTGAGAAACTAATGTATATGTGCAGTCTACCAAATAAAATTCCTGAGAAGGAAATTGTGGGTGGCTTCACTACTGGTACTAGGGGCATTGCTAATACCATGGCATCGTTCCATAGTACACTGGAAATATTCCAGGCTGGTTGGAGCCAAGCTGATCCCATAGAAAAGTACCAGCAGCAAGCTAAGGAGATGGTGGCCTCTATCATCATCACAACCTCACCTCGGCACTATGAACTCTCCTGATGGAAAATCCAGGGCCCACCGGAGGAGTCTCCAGTTTTCTAGTGGGCCCATCCAACCCTGCTGAGAAGCAGCCCTGGCTAAGAAAAGTGTGTGGGAAGGTTCCCTGACACTTTATGGCTGTTTTTTTTTTTTACTGTGGACTGGCTCTGTATCGTCCCTGGCCACATTCACCTGTCTACGTGTTTATGGTTAGGCAGCCCTTCCCAGTAAGTGCACTGGGGAGGGCCCCGGGTAATTTTCTGGGACCCGCACTTGTGGAAAGTGGAGACGATGCCGCAAAAAATAGTGGCGGCTGGGGACCGAGTATGGACACCCGGCCACTGCCTCCACGAGCCTAAAAGACAATATTTCAAGTGCAAGCAGTCCAGAAATGTGGCAGTTTAGTATTGCGGCCTGTGAGTGGGTGGGTGGCTGGCTGCATACTTGCGCTTGCATTCCATTAACTGTGGTAGGGACAACTGAAAGCTGAAAGGGACAAGGACGTGGATGGTGATGGTTGCAAGTCTGCAATGACAGGTGCAGGGTGGCCGTCATCTTCGCTTGCGCCATGGACAAGGGATTAGCGTGCAAGCACAACAGTGGAAGAGGCAGTGATGTCACCCGCAGACAATGTTTCTGGACCTTGGTGTTTGGCCCAGCTTGTCAGGTGCTTTGGTGTCTTGTGCCTGAGCATGCTAGTGGTGGTCAGGCTGGTAGTTTTGGTGCTCTTGATGATGCTGGCCTAGCAGATGTTGCAAATGGCTTTTTTGGGGTTATCTAAACAGTCTTTAAACAAGAACCAGACTGGGGACAGTTGTACTGGCCACTTCCGTCATGTTGGCATTCCAGGGAACAGTTGCCTGCCTTGTGTCTGTGGCTACCACACTTTTTGTTCCTGCCTGTTGTGGTGCTACGCCTCCCTCCCCCTGTGTGCTGCTGTCCTCGCTCTACATGTCCCCTTGCCAGGTTGGGTTAGTGACTTCATCGTCCACCACTTCGTTTTCCACTTCTGCACCCTGGTCGTCCTCCTGACTTTCTGTCCTTTGTGTCTCATCATTACCCACCTCTTGCGACAGTATTTGCACTTTCCCACTGTCACCTTTGCGTGAACATGGCTCCTCAAATCGCTGCATGTGATTTTCTGTTGCCCTGCTCGAAGCTGGCTGGGAGAGAGGCCCAAATTTATCGATGGAAAAGTGAACAGCTCTTGGGGTAACCCTGGATTCTAATCTCTCCTTCAAACCACATATCCAAGCTCTTTCCACTTCTGAGCGAACCGAGCGAGAGGCCAGAATCTATAAATGGAAAGATGAACAAAACAGCTCTTCGAAGTGTCCAAGTGTGGGATCAGTTGTCTCAGGGCACTCGGAATGGTGGGAGGAAGGAGGATCAGGGTGAGGAAGATGCCGACTCCAAGTAAAAAAAATCTCCAGGATCCGCACATTCCACAACCATGAATTTACAAAAACACTAATGAACATGCTCATCATCTCCCTTCTCAACGACTGCAACCTCCTGCTCTGTGGCCTCCCTCATAACACTCTCACATTCCTCCAATCTATCCTAAACTCTGTTGCCCGACTAATCCACCTTTCCCCTCGCTATTCCCTGGCCTCTCTTCTCTGTCAATCCCTTCACTGGCTCCCCATTACCTAGAGACTCCAGTTCAAAACGCTAACCTTGGAATGCAAAGCTATCCAAAATCTGTCTCCTCCATACATCTGTGACCTAGTCTCCCGGTACCTACCTGCACGCAACCTCCGATCCTCGCAAGATCTCCTTCTCTATTCCCCTCTTATCTCCTCTTCCCACAATCGCATACATGATTTCTCCCGTGCATCCCCCCTTCTCTGGACTCTCTACCCCACCATTTCTGACCCTCGCCTACTGTTGAAACCGTTCAAAGGAAGCTGAAGACCCACCTCTTGCGACATGCGTACAATCAGTATCCCTCGCTCCGCCATACCGCTGCAAGACCAGCTCTATCCTCACCTACTGTATCCTCACCCATGGCTTGTACACTGAGCCCTCTCGGGCAGGGTGATCTCTTCTCCAGTACCAGTCGCTGTCACAATTTTGTTCAAGATTATTGTAATTGCTTTTGCGATGTATACCTCTTTTTCACATGTAAAATGCCATGGAATAAATGGTGATAAAGTAATAATAATAATGTGATCGAGACTCACATCTACTGAGACTGGTCAATGTGGAACACAGGGTGGTGGTGGTGGCAAACTGACTGGAAACTTTATCTGCTATCCAACCAACAACCTTTTCACACTGCTCTGGCTTCAATAGTGGTATTCCATGGTCCCCTAGAAATTGGGACAGGAAGGTAATTCGACATGACGTCGGTGTTTGTTGTGCTCCCTCAGCAGGTACAGTTTCAACTTGCCCACGGCCTCTGCGTGCACTATCACCATCACCATAGTGTCCACTTCCCCATCCCTTGACACACACCTTGCCCATTTTAAATGGAGTTTAAGATTTGTCACGTTGCCAAAAATGTCTGTATTATTACCGCAGTAATATAGGATCATATCTGATGAGATGACCACAGTTTTAGGCAGTGCCCTGGGAGTCAGAGATGCTTCTAGGGGTCTTCCTCATTGTAACGGGTCTGGGAGGCGGAACCTCTGGGCTACTATACAAGGGAGCGGTCCTTGTAAGGGAGCGGGTGGCGACCAGGCAGGCAGTCACAGCAGGTGACCGGGACAGTCTCTGGGTGTACGGGCAGGAGGTCACGGCAAGTGATCAGGGCAGTCTCTGGAAGAACGGGCTGGAGGTCACGGCAAGTGACCGGGGCAGTCTCTGGAAGAACGGGCTGGAGGTCACGGCAAGTGACCGGGGCAGTCTCTAGGTAAGGGGTAGGTACGACCTGTGATGGCTGAACCTCCAGGTAGGCTAGCAAGGCAGATGGAGGATGTGTGCTCCCAGGTGAGCAAGCGAGAGTCTCTGGAATAGCAGGTGGTCACAGCACGTGACGGCGGAGCCTCCAGGTAGGCAAGCAGGCAGGTAGCGGAGAAGCGCTCCCAGGTGAGCGGGCAAGAGTCTGGAATAGCTGGTGGTCACAGCACGTGACAGCGGAGCCTCCGGGCAGGCAAGCAGGCAGGTAGCGGAGAAGCGCTCCCAGGTGAGCGGGCAAGCTGGTCCATAGACAGACTGACCGGAGTTGTAAGGCAGACCGTCGGACCTCAGGCAAGCAGGCAGGTAGCTGATGTGCGCTCCCAGGTGAGCGGGCAAGTTGGTCCTTAGACAGACTGACCGGAGTTGTAAGGCAGACCGTCGGACCTCAGGCAGGCAGGCAGGTAACAGGAAATCAGGCAGGATTAGGACAGCAAGCTGGCAGGAATCTGGCAGGTAACTGGCAGGTAACTGGCAACGGGACCTGAGGGCTGAAGCAGAGTAGAACGGTGCAACAACATTGCTCGGGCACCTCCATTTTGGAGGAGGTGCCTTATATATGGTAAAGTCCTCCGGCCATTGGCCGGGGACTCCTTAGGACGGCGCGCGCGGCCCCTTTAAGAGGGAGGGAGAGCGCGCGCGCGCGCCCTAAGCACAGTGGCCAGGAAGGAGCGCGCGCTGCCAGCAGAGCGGGAGAGGGACGCCGGGCACGGAGCAGAGCGGTGAGGGGAACAGCGTCCCTGCCTAGCAGAGGGCAGGGACGCCGGCACTACAGTACCCCCCCCTTTAGGCCCCCCCTTTTTTAGGCCAGATAGAAATTTAGCTAGGATGAGAGGGGCATGGATGTTCTCCCGGGGCTCCCACGTTCTCTCCTCAGGACCAAACCCCTTCCAATCTACCAGAAAAAAGGTCTTTCCTCTTACCCTTTTGGTGGCAAGAATGTTCTCTACCTCAAACTCGTCCTCAGCAGAAACCGGAGCAGGAGGCGTACCTGTAGACTTGGAAAAAGAGTTAAGCACCACGGGTTTGAGGAGAGATACATGGAAGGAGTTAGGGATCCGTAAGTTGGCCGGGAGTTTCAATTTATAGGCCACCGGGTTGATCTGACTGATGACCTCCAGAGGACCGATGAACCGAGGCCCTAACTTGTAAGAAGGTATCTTGAGTCGAACATATTTAGATGAGAGCCAGACTTTATCTCCTGGATGAAATTGTGGAGGATCCAGGCGTTTTTTTTCAGCGTGTCTTTTCATACGCTCGGATGACAGAAGGAGTGCGGACGGGGTACTCTCCCATATGGAGGAAAATTTGCTAATGAGAGATTCCGCAGCCGGGTTGTCCACAGAGGTGGAGACAGGAAAAGGAATCCGAGGATGCTGACCAAAGACTACAAAAAACGGGGATTTGGAGGAGGATTCGCTCTCGTGATTATTATAAGAGAACTCGGCCCATGGTAGGAGATCCACCCAGTCAGAATGGTGGGCATTAACGAAGTGCCGGAGGTAACTGGTCAGGTTCTGATTGATCCGCTCCACTTGACCATTGGACTGTGGGTGGTAAGCGAAAGAGAAGTCCAGGGTGACGTCTAGTAGTTTACAAGTGGCTCTCCAGAAACGTGAGGTGAACTGTACCCCACTATCCGACACGATGTGGAGGGGCAGGCCATGAAGACGGAAGATGTGGCGGATAAAGTCTTTAGCCAGCTCGGGTGCAGACGGAAGGCCTGGCAGGGGAATAAAGTGAGCCATCTTGGAAAAGCGGTCAGCGACCACCCAAATGACCGTACAACCGGCAGAGACGGGGAGATCAGTTGTAAAGTCCATTGCTATATGCTGCCAGGGGGCAGCAGGTACAGGAAGCAGAAGGAGGCGTCCGGCTGGCAGATGTCTCGGGACTTTGTTGCGGGCGCAGGACACACAGGCAGAAACAAAGTCTATTATGTCCTTGTGCAGGGTAGGCCACCAATAGTGCCGGGCAATAAGCTGGAGGGTCTTTTTCTGACCGGCGTGGCCAGCTAGTTTAGACGAATGGCCCCAGTGTAGGATCTTCTCCCGATCAGGTACTGAAACAAACGTCTTACCGGGAGGGAGACGATTTAGACTCACGGGAGCCACCTGCATTACTCTGGCGGGATCGATGATATGTTTAGGTTCTTCCTCGAGATCGGACACCAGAAAGGATCGGGACAAGGCGTCTGCTTTGACGTTTTTGTCAGCCGGGCGAAAATGAAGAACAAAATCAAAGCGAGCAAAAAACAAGGACCACCGGGCTTGGCGCGGGTTAAGTCTCTGGGCATGCTGGAGGTAAGCCAAGTTCTTGTGGTCAGTGTAAATTATTACCGGATGAAGAGCCCCCTCGAGTAGGTAACGCCACTCCTCCAACGCCAGCTTGATGGCCAATAACTCTCGGTCTCCTATGGAATAGTTGCGCTCAGAAGAGGAGAAGAGTTTGGAGAAGAAGCCACAAGTTACCATTCTCCCGGAAGATGATTTTTGAGTAAGTACCGCTCCGGCTCCAGAGGAGGAGGCGTCAACTTCCAGGAAGAACTGCTTGTTGCCGTCCGGGCGATGCAGCACCGGGGCGGAAGAGAAGGCCTGTTTTAGGGAAAGAAAGGCCTCCTCTGCTTCGGGCGGCCACTTTTTGGGATTAGTACCCTTACAGGTGAGCGCGGAAATTGGGGCAGTCCGGGAAGAGAAGTGCGGGATGAAGAGGCGGTAATAGTTGGCGAAGCCCAGGAACCGTTGAATAGCCTTCAACCCCTCTGGTCGGGGCCATTTCTCGATGGCAGACAGTTTCTCAGGATCCATTTGTAGGCCGGTCTGAGAGATAATGTAGCCCAGAAACAGAAGCGAGGTCTGCTCAAAGAGGCACTTCTCATATTTAGCGTAGAGATGGTTCTGCCTGAGCCTGAGCAGGACCTGACGAACATCCCTCCGGTGAGTCTGGAGATCCGGAGAGAAGACCAAGATGTCGTCCAGGTACACCACTACGCAGGAGTAGAGAAGGTCCCGGAAGATGTCATTGACCAACTCTTGAAAGACGGCAGGAGCGTTACAGAGGCCAAAGGGCATTACCAGATATTCATAGTGGCCGTCCCGGGTGTTGAATGCCGTCTTCCATTCATCCCCCTGACGGATACGAACCAGGTTGTACGCCCCACGGAGGTCCAGTTTGGTGAAGATTCTAGCCCCCCTCAGACGATCAAATAACTCCGGAATGAGCGGAAGGGGGTACTTATTCTTCACCGTGATCTGGTTAAGGCCTCTATAGTCTATACAGGGACGGAGAGAGCCGTCCTTCTTTTTGACGAAAAAGAAGCCTGCTCCCGCCGGGGAGGTAGATTTCCGGATGAATCCCCTGGCCAGATTCTCCTCAATATATTCGGACATCGACCGGGTCTCAGCAGCGGATAATGGATAAATACGCCCACGGGGAGGAGAAGTACCAGGTAACAGGTCGATAGGGCAGTCGTATGGTCTATGAGGGGGTAGTGTCTCTGCCTCCTTTTTATTAAAGACATCAGCATAAGACCAATAAGGAATCGGAAGTCCAGGTACATTAGCTGGGGTAGGAGAAGGACGGACGGGATGAACGGGAACCAGACAGGTCTTATGGCAGCCCTGTCCCCAGCGAAGGACTTCTCCGGTCTGCCAGTCAAGAACGGGTGCATGTTTCTGGAGCCAAGGTAGGCCTAGCAAGAGGGCGTGAGAGAGTCCAGGCAGAACATGGAAGGAGATACTTTCAGAATGCAGCATTCCTACCTGCAGAGTAATGGATTCGGTGATGAGTTGGATGGGGCGTGGTAAGAGCCCCCCATCCACGGCAGCAACAGACAAGGGTACAGCCAGAGGTTTGGTGGGGATGCGGTATTTTTCTACCAGGGACTGTGAAATAAGATTCCCGGCTGCTCCAGAGTCCAGTTGGGCTAGTTCAAAATAACGGTTCTCCCCGTAGACGATTGAAACTGACAACAGCAGGGATGGAGAGGATTTATTCTTGTCTAGGTGGACCTCTCTGAGTGAACCTAGACACAGGCGTTTCCCGACCTCTCTGGGCAGGCACGGATCCGGTGCTCCTTACTGCCACAGTAGAAGCAGGTCCCCTCGGCACGGCGTAAGTCCTGACGGGTCTTGACCATCTTGGTCTGGTCGACCTGCATAGGCTCAGGAGGGTGTACCTGGTTAGAGACAGAAGGAGTGACGGGTTTCTGAAAAGTAGGAGCTAGACGTGGTAACCTCCTCTCACGGGTGACCTCTCTGGCACGCTCCTGGAACCGTAGGTCAATCTGGGTGGCAAGAGTTATTAAGTCATCGAGAGTGGTAGGAATGTCCCGACCGGCAAGTTCATCTTTAATACGGCCGGACAGACCCTCCCAGAAGACGGAAACCAGAGCATCGTTATCCCAGGCCAGCTCCGAGGCAAGGGTACGGAACCGTATGGCATATTGGCCCACGGTGAGACTTTCCTGACGGAGGCGTAGCAACGATGATGCGGATGAGGTCTTCCGTCCGGGTTCGTCGAAGACTTTCCGGAAAGCCGTGAGAAAAGCAGGCAAGTTGGACACCAGGGGGTCTCCTCTCTCCCATAGAGGATTTAGCCAGGCCAGGGCCTCCCCGGTGAGATGGTACATGATGAATGCAATTTTGGCTCGGTCGGAGTTAAACTGGTGGGACAATAGTTCAAAGTGCAGGGTGCACTGATTTATGAAGCCCCGAGCCTGGGCTGAGTCGCCTCCGAAGCGAGGAGGTGCAGAAAGCCGAGGTCCGGGGTAGGATATCATGGTGTTAGTGGACAGCGGAGCTGCCGGATTGCGAGACATGGCACTGGCGGAGGTTGTTGGTGGAACAGTCAGAGTGTCCAGGCGAGTATTGACATTCCGCAGGTGACCCAGGATGGACTCCTGTTGGGACCTTTGACGGGACAGTTCATGACACAGGTCCGAGAGCGAGGGAGCTTGGGTGCCACCGGGTTCCATGGCCCGAGCAAACTGTAACGGGTCTGGGAGGCGGAACCTCTGGGCTACTATACAAGGGAGCGGTCCTTGTAAGGGAGCGGGTGGCGACCAGGCAGGCAGTCACAGCAGGTGACCGGGACAGTCTCTGGGTGTACGGGCAGGAGGTCACGGCAAGTGATCAGGGCAGTCTCTGGAAGAACGGGCTGGAGGTCACGGCAAGTGACCGGGGCAGTCTCTGGAAGAACGGGCTGGAGGTCACGGCAAGTGACCGGGGCAGTCTCTAGGTAAGGGGTAGGTACGACCTGTGATGGCTGAACCTCCAGGTAGGCTAGCAAGGCAGATGGAGGATGTGTGCTCCCAGGTGAGCAAGCGAGAGTCTCTGGAATAGCAGGTGGTCACAGCACGTGACGGCGGAGCCTCCAGGTAGGCAAGCAGGCAGGTAGCGGAGAAGCGCTCCCAGGTGAGCGGGCAAGAGTCTGGAATAGCTGGTGGTCACAGCACGTGACAGCGGAGCCTCCGGGCAGGCAAGCAGGCAGGTAGCGGAGAAGCGCTCCCAGGTGAGCGGGCAAGCTGGTCCATAGACAGACTGACCGGAGTTGTAAGGCAGACCGTCGGACCTCAGGCAAGCAGGCAGGTAGCTGATGTGCGCTCCCAGGTGAGCGGGCAAGTTGGTCCTTAGACAGACTGACCGGAGTTGTAAGGCAGACCATCGGACCTCAGGCAGGCAGGCAGGTAACAGGAAATAAGGCAGGATTAGGACAGCAAGCTGGCAGGAATCTGGCAGGTAACTGGCAGGTAACTGGCAACGGGACCTGAGGGCTGAAGCAGAGTAGAACGGTGCAACAACATTGCTCGGGCACCTCCATTTTGGAGGAGGTGCCTTATATATGGTAAAGTCCTCCGGCCATTGGCCGGGGACTCCTTAGGACGGCGCGCGCGGCCCCTTTAAGAGGGAGGGAGAGCGCGCGCGCCCTAAGCACAGTGACCGGGAAGGAGCGCGCGCTGCCAGCAGAGCGGGAGAGGGACGCCGGGCACGGAGCAGAGAGGTGAGGGGAACAGCGTCCCTGCCTAGCAGAGGGCAGGGACGCCGGCACTACACTCATGCTGTTCCCATGTCATACACCACATGGCCAGATAAGGTTGTAAATAGAGATGAGCGTTGTTCTACTCGAACTGTTCGCCAATCTCAAATTCGAGCTGTTTTGGGCGGTGTTCGAGCCGTTCGGCGAACACGAACAATTTGAGAAAAATTCGGCTGTTCGAGGTTATGTTCGATAACTGTTCGTGCACCAAAATCATAACTGGATTTTTTCTCAGTAATGATGAAAATTAATGTTAATACGCAGTTTGAGTGTACAGCGGGGTGGGGGGAGGGGCAGGGGATGGATCTCTGCAGGAACAATGAAGATCTCCATTTTTATTTTCTCTTTCCCGCATTTACAGTGGGGAGGTGCAATCTGTCAGCCTATCAGCAGCGCACACACGGAGCGAAGTGCTTTTTTTCACACAAGCAAGGGCATGTGTCATTGGCAGTGTATGTCACATGTCCTTGCCCTATAAGACCAAGACATTTTCCCCGTCGCCACCATTTTCTCACTGCTGCAGCTGCGTGTTAGACGGCACCGCTGTTGCTGTGTGCGCTATACCTTGTTAATTTCAAGCCAATTTTCGCACAAATCTACAGATAGCTTGGGAGTAGGGAATAGTTGTGATTTCAGTCCTTTTAAGGACTAGGTTACAGCATTTCCTACGACTTTTATCAGGCAGGTCTGTGCTCTTAAATAGATAGATTGTGGGAGTAAAGACTAATTGTAATTGGAGCCCTTTTCAGGACTAGGTTACATCAGTTCCTATCAGTTTTTGCCAGGCAGGTCTGTGCCAGTGCTGTGCAAGTTTTTTTCACAGCATTTGGCTGAATCTAGCAAAGCTAATCCTTTTTGGCCTATTGCAGAGTGTGTTAGTCAGTGGAGTAGCCTATCTGTGCTGCAAGATATACCACCTGTGTATAGAATACCAATTTTTTTACTGCACCTAGTGAAGTAAAATCTTTTGGGCATAGCATCATTCTATTAGTCCATCTATACTGACCTCCATCAGGTTGCAAATTGAATATAATTTTTTTCTGCATCTAGCTCTGAAAAAATATTGGGTTTCTAGCTGTGTGTGGGACTTGTTGCATTAGCCCATCTATACTGACCTCCATCAGGTTGCAAACTGCATATATTTTTTTCTTCATCTACCTCTGAAAAAATATTGGGCTTCTAGCTGTGTGTGGGACTTGTTCTATTAATCCATCTATACAGACCTCCATCAGGTTGCAAACTGAATATATTTTTTTCTGCATCTACCTCTGAAAAAATATTTGGGCTTCTAGCTGTGTGTGGGACTTGTTGTATTAGTCCATCTATACTGACCTCCATCAGGTTGCAAACTGAATATATTTTTTTCTGCATCTACCTCTGAAAAAATATTGGGCTTCTAGCTGTGTGTGGGACTTGTTCTATTAATCCATCTATACAGACCTCCATCAGGTTGCAAACTGAATATATTTTTTTCTGCATCTACCTCTGAAAAAATATTGGGCTTCTAGCTGTGTGTGGGACTTGTTGTATTAGTCCATCTATACTGACCTCCATCAGGTTGCAAACTGAATATATTTTTTTCTGCATCTACCTCTGAAAAAATATTGGGCTTCTAGCTGTGTGTGGGACTTGTTCTATTAATCCATCTATACAGACCTCCATCAGGTTGCAAACTGAATATATTTTTTCTGCATCTACCTCTGAAAAAATATTGGGCTTCTAGCAGTGTGTGGGACTTGTTGTATTAGTCCATCTATACTGACCTCCATCAGGTTGCAAACTGAATATATTTTTTTCTGCATCTACCTCTGAAAAAATATTGGGCTTCTAGCTGTGTGTGGGACTTGTTCTATTAATCCATCTATACAGACCTCCATCAGGTTGCAAACTGAATATATTTTTTTCTGCATCTACCTCTGAAAAAATATTTGGCCTTCTAGCAGTGTGTGGGACTTTCTCTATTAGTCCATCTATACTGACCTCCATCAGGTTGCAAATTAAAAATAATTTTTATCTGCATCTACCTCTGAAAAAAGATTTGGCCTTCTAGCAGTGTGTGGGACTTTCTCTATTAGTCCATCTATACTGACCTCCATCAGGTTGCAAATTAAAAATAATTTTTATCTGCATCTAGCTCTGAAAAAAAATTTGGCCTTCTAGCAGTGTGTGGGACTTTCTCTATTAGTCCATCTATACTGACCTCCATCAGGTTGCAAATTAAAAATAATTTTTATCTGCATCTAGCTCTGAAAAAATATTTGGCCTTCTAGCAGTGTGTGGGACTTTCTCTATTAGTCCATCTATACTGACCTCCATCAGGTTGCAAATTGAATATAATTTTTTTCTGCATCTAGCTCTGAAAAAATATTGGGTTTCTAGCTGTGTGTGGGACTTGTTGCATTAGTCCATCTATACTGACCTCCATCAGGTTGCAAACTGCATATATTTTTTTCTTCATCTACCTCTGAAAAAATATTGGGCTTCTAGCTGTGTGTGGGACTTGTTCTATTAATCCATCTATACAGACCTCCATCAGGTTGCAAACTAAATATATTTTTTTCTGCATCTACCTCTAAAAAAATATTGGGCTTCTAGCTGTGTGTGGGACTTGTTGTATTAGTCCATCTATACTGACCTCCATCAGGTTGCAAACTGAATATATTTTTTTCTGCATCTACCTCTGAAAAAATATTGGGCTTCTAGCTGTGTGTGGGAATTGTTCTATTAATCCATCTATACAGACCTCCATCAGGTTGCAAACTGAATATATTTTTTTCTGCATCTACCTCTGAAAAAATATTGGGCTTCTAGCTGTGTGTGGGACTTGTTGTATTAGTCCATCTATACTGACCTCCATCAGGTTGCAAACTGAATATATTTTTTTCTGCATCTACCTCTGAAAAAATATTGGGTTTCTAGCTGTGTGTGGGACTTGTTCTATTAATCCATCTATACAGACCTCCATCAGGTTGCAAACTGAATATATTTTTTTCTGCATCTACCTCTGAAAAAATATTGGGCTTCTAGCTGTGTGTGGGACTTGTTGTATTAGTCCATCTATACTGACCTCCATCAGGTTGCAAACTGAATATATTTTTTTCTGCATCTACCTCTGAAAAAATATTGGGCTTCTAGCTGTGTGTGGGACTTGTTCTATTAATCCATCTATACAGACCTCCATCAGGTTGCAAACTGAATATATTTTTTCTGCATCTACCTCTGAAAAAATATTGGGCTTCTAGCAGTGTGTGGGACTTGTTGTATTAATCCATCTATACTGACCTCCATCAGGTTGCAAACTGAATATATTTTTTTCTGCATCTACCTCTGAAAAAATATTGGGCTTCTAGCTGTGTGTGGGACTTGTTCTATTAATCCATCTATACAGACCTCCATCAGGTTGCAAACTGAATATATTTTTTCTGCATCTACCTCTGAAAAAATATTGGGCTTCTAGCAGTGTGTGGGACTTGTTGTATTAGTCCATCTATACTGACCTCCATCAGGTTGCAAACTGAATATATTTTTTTCTGCATCTACCTCTGAAAAAATATTGGGCTTCTAGCTGTGTGTGGGACTTGTTCTATTAATCCATCTATACAGACCTCCATCAGGTTGCAAACTGAATATATTTTTTTCTGCATCTACCTCTGAAAAAATATTTGGCCTTCTAGCAGTGTGTGGGACTTTCTCTATTAGTCCATCTATACTGACCTCCATCAGGTTGCAAATTAAAAATAATTTTTATCTGCATCTACCTCTGAAAAAATATTTGGCCTTCTAGCAGTGTGTGGGACTTTCTCTATTAGTCCATCTATACTGACCTCCATCAGGTTGCAAATTAAAAATAATTTTTATCTGCATCTAGCTCTGAAAAAAAAATTGGCCTTCTAGCAGTGTGTGGGACTTTCTCTATTAGTCCATCTATACTGACCTCCATCAGGTTGCAAATTAAAAATAATTTTTATCTGCATCTAGCTCTGAAAAAATATTTGGCCTTCTAGCAGTGTGTGGGACTTTCTCTATTAGTCCATCTATACTGACCTCCATCAGGTTGCAAATTGAATATAATTTTTTTCTGCATCTAGCTCTGAAAAAATATTGGGTTTCTAGCTGTGTGTGGGACTTGTTGCATTAGTCCATCTATACTGACCTCCATCAGGTTGCAAACTGCATATATTTTTTTCTTCATCTACCTCTGAAAAAATATTGGGCTTCTAGCTGTGTGTGGGACTTGTTCTATTAATCCATCTATACAGACCTCCATCAGGTTTCAAACTAAATATATTTTTTTCTGCATCTAGCTCTAAAAAAATATTGGGCTTCTAGCTGTGTGTGGGACTTGTTGTATTAGTCCATCTATACTGACCTCCATCAGGTTGCAAACTGAATATATTTTTTTCTGCATCTACCTCTGAAAAAATATTGGGCTTCTAGCTGTGTGTGGGACTTGTTCTATTAATCCATCTATACAGACCTCCATCAGGTTGCAAACTGAATATATTTTTTTCTGCATCTACCTCTGAAAAAATATTTGGCCTTCTAGCAGTGTGTGGGACTTTCTCTATTAGTCCATCTATACTGACCTCCATCAGGTTGCAAATTAAAAATAATTTTTATCTGCATCTACCTCTGAAAAAAGATTTGGCCTTCTAGCAGTGTGTGGGACTTTCTCTATTAGTCCATCTATACTGACCTCCATCAGGTTGCAAATTAAAAATAATTTTTATCTGCATCTAGCTCTGAAAAAAAATTTGGCCTTCTAGCAGTGTGTGGGACTTTCTCTATTAGTCCATCTATACTGACCTCCATCAGGTTGCAAATTAAAAATAATTTTTATCTGCATCTAGCTCTGAAAAAATATTTGGCCTTCTAGCAGTGTGTGGGACTTTCTCTATTAGTCCATCTATACTGACCTCCATCAGGTTGCAAATTGAATATAATTTTTTTCTGCATCTAGCTCTGAAAAAATATTGGGTTTCTAGCTGTGTGTGGGACTTGTTGCATTAGTCCATCTATACTGACCTCCATCAGGTTGCAAACTGCATATATTTTTTTCTTCATCTACCTCTGAAAAAATATTGGGCTTCTAGCTGTGTGTGGGACTTGTTCTATTAATCCATCTATACAGACCTCCATCAGGTTGCAAACTAAATATATTTTTTTCTGCATCTACCTCTAAAAAAATATTGGGCTTCTAGCTGTGTGTGGGACTTGTTGTATTAGTCCATCTATACTGACCTCCATCAGGTTGCAAACTGAATATATTTTTTTCTGCATCTACCTCTGAAAAAATATTGGGCTTCTAGCTGTGTGTGGGAATTGTTCTATTAATCCATCTATACAGACCTCCATCAGGTTGCAAACTGAATATATTTTTTTCTGCATCTACCTCTGAAAAAATATTGGGCTTCTAGCTGTGTGTGGGACTTGTTGTATTAGTCCATCTATACTGACCTCCATCAGGTTGCAAACTGAATATATTTTTTTCTGCATCTACCTCTGAAAAAATATTGGGTTTCTAGCTGTGTGTGGGACTTGTTCTATTAATCCATCTATACAGACCTCCATCAGGTTGCAAACTGAATATATTTTTTTCTGCATCTACCTCTGAAAAAATATTGGGCTTCTAGCTGTGTGTGGGACTTGTTGTATTAGTCCATCTATACTGACCTCCATCAGGTTGCAAACTGAATATATTTTTTTCTGCATCTACCTCTGAAAAAATATTGGGCTTCTAGCTGTGTGTGGGACTTGTTCTATTAATCCATCTATACAGACCTCCATCAGGTTGCAAACTGAATATATTTTTTCTGCATCTACCTCTGAAAAAATATTGGGCTTCTAGCTGTGTGTGGGACTTGTTGTATTAGTCCATCTATACTGACCTCCATCAGGTTGCAAACTGAATATATTTTTTTCTGCATCTACCTCTGAAAAAATATTGGGCTTCTAGCTGTGTGTGGGACTTGTTCTATTAATCCATCTATACAGACCTCCATCAGGTTGCAAACTGAATATATTTTTTCTGCATCTACCTCTGAAAAAATATTGGGCTTCTAGCTGTGTGTGGGACTTGTTGTATTAGTCCATCTATACTGACCTCCATCAGGTTGCAAACTGAATATATTTTTTTCTGCATCTACCTCTGAAAAAATATTGGGCTTCTAGCTGTGTGTGGGACTTGTTCTATTATTCCATCTATACAGACCTCCATCAGGTTGCAAACTGAATATATTTTTTTCTGCATCTACCTCTGAAAAAATATTGGGCTTCTAGCTGTGTGTGGGACTTGTTGTATTAGTCCATCTATACTGACCTCCATCAGGTTGCAAACTGAATATATTTTTTTCTGCATCTACCTCTGAAAAAATATTGGGCTTCTAGCTGTGTGTGGGACTTGTTCTATTAATCCATCTATACAGACCTCCATCAGGTTGCAAACTGAATATATTTTTTCTGCATCTACCTCTGAAAAAATATTGGGCTTCTAGCTGTGTGTGGGACTTGTTGTATTAGTCCATCTATACTGACCTCCATCAGGTTGCAAACTGAATATATTTTTTTCTGCATCTACCTCTGAAAAAATATTGGGCTTCTAGCTGTGTGTGGGACTTGTTCTATTAATCCATCTATACAGACCTCCATCAGGTTGCAAACTGAATATATTTTTTCTGCATCTACCTCTGAAAAAATATTGGGCTTCTAGCAGTGTGTGGGACTTGTTGTATTAGTCCATCTATACAGACCTCCATCAGGTTGCAAACTGAATATATTTTTTTCTGCATCTACCTCTGAAAAAATATTGGGCTTCTAGCTGTGTGTGGGACTTGTTGTATTAGTCCAGCTATACTGACCTCCATCAGGTTGCAAACTGAATATATTTTTTTCTGCATCTACCTCTGAAAAAATATTGGGCTTCTAGCTGTGTGTGGGACTTGTTCTATTAATCCATCTATACAGACCTCCATCAGGTTGCAAACTGAATATATTTTTTCTGCATCTACCTCTGAAAAAATATTGGGCTTCTAGCAGTGTGTGGGACTTGTTGTATTAGTCCATCTATACTGACCTCCATCAGGTTGCAAACTGAATATATTTTTTTCTGCATCTACCTCTGAAAAAATATTGGGCTTCTAGCTGTGTGTGGGACTTGTTCTATTAATCCATCTATACAGACCTCCATCAGGTTGCAAACTGAATATATTTTTTCTGCATCTACCTCTGAAAAAATATTGGGCTTCTAGCAGTGTGTGGGACTTGTTGTATTAGTCCATCTATACTGACCTCCATCAGGTTGCAAACTGAATATATTTTTTTCTGCATCTACCTCTGAAAAAATATTGGGCTTCTAGCTGTGTGTGGGACTTGTTCTATTAATCCATCTATACAGACCTCCATCAGGTTGCAAACTGAATATATTTTTTTCTGCATCTACCTCTGAAAAAATATTTGGCCTTCTAGCAGTGTGTGGGACTTTCTCTATTAGTCCATCTATACTGACCTCCATCAGGTTGCAAATTAAAAATAATTTTTATCTGCATCTACCTCTGAAAAAATATTTGGCCTTCTAGCAGTGTGTGGGACTTTCTCTATTAGTCCATCTATACTGACCTCCATCAGGTTGCAAATTAAAAATAATTTTTATCTGCATCTAGCTCTGAAAAAAAAATTGGCCTTCTAGCAGTGTGTGGGACTTTCTCTATTAGTCCATCTATACTGACCTCCATCAGGTTGCAAATTAAAAATAATTTTTATCTGCATCTAGCTCTGAAAAAATATTTGGCCTTCTAGCAGTGTGTGGGACTTTCTCTATTAGTCCATCTATACTGACCTCCATCAGGTTGCAAATTGAATATAATTTTTTTCTGCATCTAGCTCTGAAAAAATATTGGGTTTCTAGCTGTGTGTGGGACTTGTTGCATTAGTCCATCTATACTGACCTCCATCAGGTTGCAAACTGCATATATTTTTTTCTTCATCTACCTCTGAAAAAATATTGGGCTTCTAGCTGTGTGTGGGACTTGTTCTATTAATCCATCTATACAGACCTCCATCAGGTTTCAAACTAAATATATTTTTTTCTGCATCTAGCTCTAAAAAAATATTGGGCTTCTAGCTGTGTGTGGGACTTGTTGTATTAGTCCATCTATACTGACCTCCATCAGGTTGCAAACTGAATATATTTTTTTCTGCATCTACCTCTGAAAAAATATTGGGCTTCTAGCTGTGTGTGGGACTTGTTCTATTAATCCATCTATACAGACCTCCATCAGGTTGCAAACTGAATATATTTTTTCTGCATCTACCTCTGAAAAAATATTGGGCTTCTAGCAGTGTGTGGGACTTGTTGTATTAGTCCATCTATACTGACCTCCATCAGGTTGCAAACTGAATATATTTTTTTCTGCATCTACCTCTGAAAAAATATTGGGCTTCTAGCTGTGTGTGGGACTTGTTCTATTAATCCATCTATACAGACCTCCATCAGGTTGCAAACTGAATATATTTTTTTCTGCATCTACCTCTGAAAAAATATTTGGCCTTCTAGCAGTGTGTGGGACTTTCTCTATTAGTCCATCTATACTGACCTCCATCAGGTTGCAAATTAAAAATAATTTTTATCTGCATCTACCTCTGAAAAAAGATTTGGCCTTCTAGCAGTGTGTGGGACTTTCTCTATTAGTCCATCTATACTGACCTCCATCAGGTTGCAAATTAAAAATAATTTTTATCTGCATCTAGCTCTGAAAAAAAATTTGGCCTTCTAGCAGTGTGTGGGACTTTCTCTATTAGTCCATCTATACTGACCTCCATCAGGTTGCAAATTAAAAATAATTTTTATCTGCATCTAGCTCTGAAAAAATATTTGGCCTTCTAGCAGTGTGTGGGACTTTCTCTATTAGTCCATCTATACTGACCTCCATCAGGTTGCAAATTGAATATAATTTTTTTCTGCATCTAGCTCTGAAAAAATATTGGGTTTCTAGCTGTGTGTGGGACTTGTTGCATTAGTCCATCTATACTGACCTCCATCAGGTTGCAAACTGCATATATTTTTTTCTTCATCTACCTCTGAAAAAATATTGGGCTTCTAGCTGTGTGTGGGACTTGTTCTATTAATCCATCTATACAGACCTCCATCAGGTTGCAAACTAAATATATTTTTTTCTGCATCTACCTCTAAAAAAATATTGGGCTTCTAGCTGTGTGTGGGACTTGTTGTATTAGTCCATCTATACTGACCTCCATCAGGTTGCAAACTGAATATATTTTTTTCTGCATCTACCTCTGAAAAAATATTGGGCTTCTAGCTGTGTGTGGGAATTGTTCTATTAATCCATCTATACAGACCTCCATCAGGTTGCAAACTAAATATATTTTTTTCTGCATCTACCTCTGAAAAAATATTGGGCTTCTAGCTGTGTGTGGGACTTGTTGTATTAGTCCATCTATACTGACCTCCATCAGGTTGCAAACTGAATATATTTTTTTCTGCATCTACCTCTGAAAAAATATTGGGTTTCTAGCTGTGTGTGGGACTTGTTCTATTAATCCATCTATACAGACCTCCATCAGGTTGCAAACTGAATATATTTTTTTCTGCATCTACCTCTGAAAAAATATTGGGCTTCTAGCTGTGTGTGGGACTTGTTGTATTAGTCCATCTATACTGACCTCCATCAGGTTGCAAACTGAATATATTTTTTTCTGCATCTACCTCTGAAAAAATATTGGGCTTCTAGCTGTGTGTGGGACTTGTTCTATTAATCCATCTATACAGACCTCCATCAGGTTGCAAACTGAATATATTTTTTCTGCATCTACCTCTGAAAAAATATTGGGCTTCTAGCAGTGTGTGGGACTTGTTGTATTAGTCCATCTATACTGACCTCCATCAGGTTGCAAACTGAATATATTTTTTTCTGCATCTACCTCTGAAAAAATATTGGGCTTCTAGCTGTGTGTGGGACTTGTTCTATTAATCCATCTATACAGACCTCCATCAGGTTGCAAACTGAATATATTTTTTTCTGCATCTACCTCTGAAAAAATATTTGGCCTTCTAGCAGTGTGTGGGACTTTCTCTATTAGTCCATCTATACTGACCTCCATCAGGTTGCAAATTAAAAATAATTTTTATCTGCATCTACCTCTGAAAAAATATTTGGCCTTCTAGCAGTGTGTGGGACTTTCTCTATTAGTCCATCTATACTGACCTCCATCAGGTTGCAAATTAAAAATAATTTTTATCTGCATCTAGCTCTGAAAAAAAAATTGGCCTTCTAGCAGTGTGTGGGACTTTCTCTATTAGTCCATCTATACTGACCTCCATCAGGTTGCAAATTAAAAATAATTTTTATCTGCATCTAGCTCTGAAAAAATATTTGGCCTTCTAGCAGTGTGTGGGACTTTCTCTATTAGTCCATCTATACTGACCTCCATCAGGTTGCAAATTGAATATAATTTTTTTCTGCATCTAGCTCTGAAAAAATATTGGGTTTCTAGCTGTGTGTGGGACTTGTTGCATTAGTCCATCTATACTGACCTCCATCAGGTTGCAAACTGCATATATTTTTTTCTTCATCTACCTCTGAAAAAATATTGGGCTTCTAGCTGTGTGTGGGACTTGTTCTATTAATCCATCTATACAGACCTCCATCAGGTTTCAAACTAAATATATTTTTTTCTGCATCTAGCTCTAAAAAAATATTGGGCTTCTAGCTGTGTGTGGGACTTGTTGTATTAGTCCATCTATACTGACCTCCATCAGGTTGCAAACTGAATATATTTTTTTCTGCATCTACCTCTGAAAAAATATTGGGCTTCTAGCTGTGTGTGGGAATTGTTCTATTAATCCATCTATACAGACCTCCATCAGGTTGCAAACTGAATATATTTTTTTCTGCATCTACCTCTGAAAAAATATTGGGCTTCTAGCTGTGTGTGGGACTTGTTGTATTAGTCCATCTATACTGACCTCCATCAGGTTGCAAACTGAATATATTTTTTTCTGCATCTACCTCTGAAAAAATATTGGGCTTCTAGCTGTGTGTGGGACTTGTTCTATTAATCCATCTATACAGACCTCCATCAGGTTGCAAACTGAATATATTTTTTTCTGCATCTACCTCTGAAAAAATATTGGGCTTCTAGCTGTGTGTGGGACTTGTTGTATTAGTCCATCTATACTGACCTCCATCAGGTTGCAAACTGAATATATTTTTTTCTGCATCTACCTCTGAAAAAATATTGGGCTTCTAGCTGTGTGTGGGACTTGTTCTATTAATCCATCTATACAGACCTCCATCAGGTTGCAAACTGAATATATTTTTTCTGCATCTACCTCTGAAAAAATATTGGGCTTCTAGCAGTGTGTGGGACTTGTTGTATTAGTCCATCTATACTGACCTCCATCAGGTTGCAAACTGAATATATTTTTTTCTGCATCTACCTCTGAAAAAATATTGGGCTTCTAGCTGTGTGTGGGACTTGTTCTATTAATCCATCTATACAGACCTCCATCAGGTTGCAAACTGAATATATTTTTTTCTGCATCTACCTCTGAAAAAATATTTGGCCTTCTAGCAGTGTGTGGGACTTTCTCTATTAGTCCATCTATACTGACCTCCATCAGGTTGCAAATTAAAAATAATTTTTATCTGCATCTACCTCTGAAAAAATATTTGGCCTTCTAGCAGTGTGTGGGACTTTCTCTATTAGTCCATCTATACTGACCTCCATCAGGTTGCAAATTAAAAATAATTTTTATCTGCATCTAGCTCTGAAAAAAAATTTGGCCTTCTAGCAGTGTGTGGGACTTTCTCTATTAGTCCATCTATACTGACCTCCATCAGGTTGCAAATTAAAAATAATTTTTATCTGCATCTAGCTCTGAAAAAATATTTGGCCTTCTAGCAGTGTGTGGGACTTTCTCTATTAGTCCATCTATACTGACCTCCATCAGGTTGCAAATTGAATATAATTTTTTTCTGCATCTAACCCAGCCAATAGTTTTGGCCTAATACCACAGTTTGGCCACTCAGCTCTGCTCGGTTCCCATCCATTGTTTTTTTGTGCAAACAACTCCAGAGTTGTTAATTAGTTAACCACCAAAATGAGTGGAAAAAGGCCTGCTGCTGGTGGAAAGGGGAATAGGCGTGTTGGGAAGGGGAAAAAAGGTTGTGTCCGTGGGGTAGGTGTTAAAGCAACAGTAACATCTGCAGAAGAAAGACCATCTTCCAGCCAAACTAAAATGTCTACTTCTTTTAGCAGACAATGTGATAAGATCCCTTTCTTACGGCCACGCCAATCGCTACAAATTCCAGATGAGGCACAAAAACAGCAGGTGCTTCAACGGATATCAAGTGCTCCTTTAAGTGGGCTCTCCTCCACATCAACTTCAACATCACAAATAATCCAGTCCTCAAAGGTGTCACCTCAATCGCACTTGCTTCCTCACAGCTCCCAAATCTCCAGCTGCCTGTCTGAGTATGAGGTAGAACAGATGGTTGAGTCTGCAGAGCTGTTTACTCATACTATAGCCTGGGAATCAGACGTCGACTCCAGCGCTTCTGTGAATCCAGACGAGGAAATGATCTGCACTGATGCCCAGAATCTTTATGAGTCGGATCCAGGACCAGACGCAGAAGGTTCTGACCATAATGTAGACCCTCATTCCCAAACTGTAACTCCTGTTGGTGGAGACAATGAGGAAGACGATGATAAGACTCAAATACCTGATTGGAGCGACAACTTTAGTTTTTTGTCAGGGCAGGAACAGGTTGGCTCTGAGGACGACGGGTGTGATAACGCACAGGGTGATGATGATGAGGTTGGAGATCCCACTTACTGTCAACCCACAGTCAGCCAAGAGATGAGGTCAGCAGAGGAGGTGGAGGAAGATGCTAGTGACGACGAGGTCAGGTTGCGCCTTCCTGGACAGAGACGTAGTACTGGAAGCACGTCAACAACTGCATCCTCAAACACAACTCTGCCTCTCACCACAAGTCGTGGTGGCTCTTCAGGTCGCATGGGTGCTAAGCCTTGCATAGCCTGGGCATTTTTTCAGATCGATAAAGATGACCCAACTCGTGTTATCTGTAACATTTGTCAGCAAAAGCTAAGTAGAGGCCAAAAAATACATAGTTTGAGTACTTCATGCATGAACCGGCACATGGACATGAAGCATAAGTTGCAGTGGGAAGCTCAGTGTGCTACAATGTGGCCTAGCCGGCCGGGCCAACCACCGTCTGCCATATCTTGTGCATCCGCGGCCTCTTCATCCTCTGTGACTGGGGGGACAGCAGTCACACCTGTTTTGGGGCACAGACCTGCCACCTCTTTACCCGCAACAGCCAGCGTGATTGGCAGGTCATCATTTTCTTTGGAGGTGGTAGCACCAGCTGGTGTTGAGCGCTGTCCGACATCGATAGCACCACCTTTGGATCAAGGCAACCTAACATGTCCGCCTGCATCTTCCTCACAGACCGGCAGTTTGCCGGGGACACCCTTATCAACCCCGTCTAAGCACAATAGCCAGCCCTCGGTCCCTCAGATGTGGACAAGTAAAAGACCATTGCCTCCTAGCCATGAGAAAGCTAAGAGGTTGAATTTCACCATCTGCAAGCTCTTGGCTACAGAAATGCTGCCTTTCCGCCTGGTGGACACAGAGGATTTTCGAGACCTTATGTTCGTCGCAGTGCCCCAGTACCAGATGCCCAGTCGGCACTACTTCTCAAAGAAAGGTGTGCCTGCGCTCCACCAGCATGTCGCACACAACATCACCGCTTCTTTGAGAAACTCTGTGTGTGACAGGGTGCATTTCACCACAGACACTTGGACGAGTAGGCATGGACAGGGGCGTTACATGTCGCTGACTGGGCACTGGGTAACTATGGTGACAGCAGGACAAGGGGCTGCTGTCCAAGTCTTGCCGTCCCCACGAGTTGTGCGTCAATCCTCTTTATGTCAAAGTTCCTCCACTGCTTCTGCCTCCTCAACCTCCTCTCGGTCTTGCACCTGCACCCAAAGCCTGTCTGGTCATGCCACAAGCTTTCTAACTGCGCAGAAGGGATCCTGCACACCTCCTTACTATGCTGGCAGTAGGGCTCAACGTCATCAGGCGGTTTTTACATTGAAATGTCTGGGAAATGTGAGTCACACAGCTGAGGAGTTGTGGTCAGCTCTGGAGAACCAATTTCATGAATGGTTGTCTCCACTGGACCTGAAACCAGGGAAGGCCGTGTGCGACAATGCTGCAAACCTGGGTGCGGCCCTTCGCCGGGGCAATGTCACACACGTGCCTTGTATGGCTCACGTGTTGAACCTGGTTGTCCAGCAATTTTTAGCCCACTATCCCAGACTAGATGGCCTTCTGCAGAGGGCACGGTCGCTGTGTGCTCACTTTCGCCGTTCGCATCCCGCCGCTCAGCGACTTACATCTCTACAGAAGTCGTTGGGCCTGCCACTTCACCGGCTAAAATGCGATGTGCCTACCCGGTGGAATTCAACTCTGCACATGTTGCAGCGACTGTGGCAGCACCGACAAGCCCTGGTGCAATACGTTCTGACGTACAGCCTGGGCCAACGAGATCCAGAGGTGGGGCAAATCACGCTGGAGGAGTGGTCTCAGATCAGGGACCTGTGCACCCTTCTGCACAGTTTTGAAATGGCGACGAAGATGTTTAGTGCTGACGATGCCATTATCAGCATGACTATTCCGGTGATTTACATGCTGGAGCACATGTTAAACAGAATTCGGAGTCAGGTGGTGGCACAAGAGGAGGTGGAGGAAGTAGAGGAGGAGGAGTTGTATGCGGAAGGGCTAACATCTGCAAGGTCCAGACGGTCGGCAGCACCAAGGCGGCAGGCATGTGAGGGTGGGGGAGATGGTTTTACCAGGGCGCATGGTAGCAGCCAAACTAGTGAGGAAGGTGCAGGAGCCCAGGAAGAAGTGGAGGACGAACTGATGGAAGACTCATCAGATGAGGGAGACCTTGATCACATTTCTGTTGTGCGAGGTTGGGGGGAGAGGACAGAGGAAGGAAGCATGATTGTTACCTCGCCACCAACACAACAGGGACTTGGTGCTCCTGGATGCGCAACACATATGAGTGCCTTCTTGCTGCACTACCTGCAACATGACCCTCGAATTGTGAGAATTAGAAATAATCCTGACTACTGGGTTGCCACACTGTTAGATCCCCGGTACAAAAGTAAATTTGCAGAAATTATTCCTGCCATAGAAAGGGATGCACGCATGCAGGAGTATCAGCAGAGACTGTTGCAGAATCTTACATGTGCTTTTCCACAAAATACCAGTGGTGCACGTAGTGAATCTCACAGTTCCAACTTGCCAACCGTGGGACCGTCAAGTGTTCAGCACTCAAACCGTAACAGAACCACAGTATCTGCTGGTAACATCAATTTTGCGGAATCATTTCACCACTTTTTTAGCCCATCCTTTGCAAGGCCACAGGAGACAAGAAGTCTGACACATAGTCAACGCCTAGAGACGATGGTACAGGAGTATCTCCAAGTAAACATTGAAGCCACGACTGTGTCACTGGACCCTTGCTCTTTTTGGGCTTCCAATCTGGATAAATGGCCGGAGCTAGCCACTTACGCCTTGGAGATCTTGTCATGCCCCGCAGCCAGCGTTCTGTCTGAACGTGTGTTCAGCGCTGCTGGTGGTGTGCTGACAGATAAGCGCACGCGGCTCTCCACTGATAATGTAGACAGACTCACATTCATAAAGATGAACAAATCATGGATCCGAAACGACTTTTCTACCCCTGTGTCATCCTGGAGAGAGTAAAAGCTTGATTGGTTAAAATCACCCTACCAACCGTTTTAAGCTTTCAAATTACTAATCATGTTTATCTGTATCTTGGCTCTAAAATAATTTGGGCTTTGTAGCAGTGTGCAGCACTGATTCTATTAGGCCATCTATAATAAGCTCCACCAGATTTAAAATTACTAATCATGTTTATCTGTATCTTGACTGGAAAATAATTTGGGCTTTGTAGCAGTGTGCAGCACTGATCCTATTAGGCCATCTATACTAAAGCTTCACCAGATTTAAAATTAATAATAATTTTTAGCTGCATCTAGCCCGGAAAATAATTTTGGGGCTCCGAGATGCGCAAGACACATAAGTGCCTTCTTGCTGCACTACCTGTAGCATGACCCTCATATTGTCAGAATTCGAAGTTATCATGACTACTGGGTTGCCACACTCTTAGATCCCCCAAACTTTTCGATCAACCTTTTCATTTTAATAAAGACCAAAAAAATGGTCATTTTTGAAATTATAAGCATTAGCAGGTTGTTAGAAACTGAAATCAAACAGTTTTCAACTCAAAACTTTATTCTAGGCGATGTTACATTTTCACATAGGACCCGTTGTTCGAAAGGAGCTTCTGAACTCTCTCGTCCATTGAGTTTGTCAGGTTTTGGATGGTTTCTGCTTCAATTGTTTTGCATGAGGACAGAATACCCTCCCAGAGCTGTTGCTTAGATGTGAACTGCCTCCCGCCATCATAGACACTCCTTTTAATGATGCTCCAAAGGTTCTGAATGGGGTAGAGGTCAGGGGAGCATGGGGGTCACACCATAAGTTTGTCCCCTTTTCTGCCCATATCAGCCAGAGATGCAGATGTTTTATGTGCAGCATGAGATGGTGCATTATCATGCAGAAAAATGATCTTGCTGTGAAATACACGGTTCTTCTTCTTGAACCATGGCAGGAAGTGCTGTTTGAGAAAATCCACATACATTATGGAGTTCATCTTTAGCGCCTTCAGGGATCCTAAAGGGGCCGACAATCTCTCTCCCCATGATTCCAGCCCAAAACATTACTCCACCTCCTCCTTGTTGGCGCTGTAGCCGTGTTTGCGTGGGGTGTCCATCAACCAGCCATTCTCCACTCCATCCATCTGGACCATCGAGCGCTGCACGGCACTCATCCGTGAACAAAACAGTTTTGAAATCAGTCTTCATGTAATGTTTAGCCCACTGGAGCCGTTTCTGCTTGTGTGAAGTGGATAGAGGAGGTCGACAGGATGGCGTATGCACAGCTGCAAACCTCTGAAGGACCCTGCATCTTGTTGTTCGGGGGACGTTGGAGGCACAAGCAGCTTCAAAAACTTGTCTGCTGCTATGACAAGGCTTTTTTGCCGCTGCTCTTTCAACCTGACGTAATTGCCTGTAGGAAAGAGTCCTCAATTTGCCCTTATCAGCACGAACACGTGTGTACTGTGAATCAGCTACATACTTCTTGAATGCCAAGACACTTCATCCTGATCATCGCACAATGTTGATTGTAGTCATGCCTTGACCTAAACACTCCACAATTTGTTGCTTCTCAGCAGCCGACACATCCTTTTTCTTTCCCATTTTGGCAGAAAATGTAGGCTGCTTAATAATGTGAGACAGCCTTCTTAAGTAGTCTTGCCTTTCATTGGACACACCTGCCAAACTAATTAGCACAGGTGTCTGCAATTGCTTACAGTGATATAAAGAGCCCTGACACACATCACCATCAATGAGTTTAACTGACAAACAAACAAATTCTTCCCTTATCACTCCTAAACACTTTTTGCATAATAATTTAGAACACAGTGTACATGTGCTTTTCCACAAAACACCAGTGGTTCACGTAGTGAATCTTACAGTTCTAACTTGCCAACCGTGGTCTGTATGGAGTTGTTCAATAAAGGGCCCAAAATTAAGATAACATAGATGGGAGAGGTCTCTATGAATAGGAATTCCTAAGTATTTGATACCCTGTGAGGGCCAGGCAAAGGGAAAGTTGGACTGGATGGAATCCTATATGGATTTGGGGAGGGAGACATCGAGGGCCTCAGACTTCGCTGCATTGATTTTAAAATTTGACCATGTAACAAAGTGATCTATTTCAGACATAACAGCATGGATGGATATATGTGATTGAATGATATATACTAGGACATCATCAGCAAATAGAGAGCACTTGTACTCGGTGCCTCCCACCTCAATCCACCTAATATTGGGGTTATGGCGAATTGATGAGAGCAGGTGCTCCGTCACTAGGATGTATAAGAGAGGGGACAGAGAACATCCCTGCCTTGTCCCATTGGTGATTGTGAAAGGTGATGAAAATGTTCTGACGTGCCCCTTGGGCCTTGGGACACCCGGAGCCGGACCCTTTTTGGTGGATGCTGGTGGTTGTAGTCTCCGTGGCGGCAACCCGGTTCCGTGGCTCAGGGCGGTCAAACCAGTGGCGGAACTATTTATGTGGTTTTGATGTTTAAATGTCCGACTACGCCACACGTGGATTGCGGTCAAAGTGAACCGCCGCTCCAGGGCAGACCGCTGAGGCTGGTGTTGTGGGTGCAGCAGAGCGTAGCATAACTCCCCACGGGAGGAGTATAGCCTCAGGGCAGTGTATGCGGAGGATGGGGGTGATGGTGCAGGGCAGCAGCAGTAATGACACGGAGTCAGTGATGCAGTCCAGGGCCTTTACTCACAGTTCTTATTATCCAGACCATGTCTGCAGGTAACGGCTGCCCACGTCGTACTGTGCTCACCAGGTGAGGGGCTCAGACAACTCCCAGATAACTTTGGAGTGCTTCACAGGACCCCCTTTGTGTGTCCTTTGTCTGGCCTTTCTTACCAACCCTTCTGTCCGGCTGCCTCGGGCCTCCTCTTGGTAAACTTGGCGCCAGTTTCCCTGACCCTATGTGGTGCCTTCCTAGCGGGTGTAGCGAGGGGCTGCGCCACATAAAATGTCACAGCCTCCTGTTTCTAGCTGAGGCTCGTTTCCTGCCTCCACTAGTTTCGGGGACCGGTCTCCCCCTTTGGCCTGACCCCTCCACGCAGGTGGATTCGGGCATGGGGTGGCGACTCGCCCGTCCGCACCCCTGAGATCCCTTCGTTCCTCGTTCCTGGAGCCTTCTCCGCTCCTCTTCCTTCCTTCTCTCTCTTCCAGGCCTGGGCCTCTGTTACTAGGCCCGCCTCCGGAGCAGAGCTCATGCAGAGCCCCTGCTCCCTGCCACTTCTGCTCAGACTTCTCTGCACTGAACTAAGATGGTGCCCACCTTTTATACTCCCTTCTCAATGCACCCAGGAACTGCTTCCTCCCTGCTCCTGCACTACAGGGTTCCCCTTCCTCAGTGTTCCCTCCCCCCACTCCAGCCAGGGACAGGGACTGTCGTGCCCATCTCAGGGGCATATTGGTCGCCCTGCCCCACGGCAATGTGGTGTAATGCATGCAGGTGTCGGGTCCTGATCCACACTACATCCTTACCTGAGAGTGAGATATCACACCTCTGGGTGAGGTGCAATACCTCTGTAGCAACCGAGCCCTCAGGGTGCTACAGTTCCATTTATCTTCAGCCTAGGTGACGTATTGCGATACAGGGCCGTGATTTTGGCTATAAAAGGGTCCCCTAGACCCCTACCCCAAGCTTTTTAAGAGAATCATATATGGCGTGCCAGGAGACTCTATGGAATGCTTTCTCAGCATCCAACGAGAGTATCTAATTACAAATTTTTAACTGCATCTAGCCCAGGAAATACTTTGTGCCTAGTAGCAGGGTCTGCTAGTCAGCGGATTATCCCGGCTGTTAAGCAAGCTACACCACCTGTAGTTTGGACACTTCATTTTTTCAAAGGAAATGCTTCGGGACCACGGGATACTCAGTGAAGAGCATCAGGAGGCACCCCAAGACATAGGGCCTCGGACTGGCAGTAGGATGCCTTGCGGTGGACAGCCGAGCTCGATCCTTATAAAAGCTTTTTAACTGCAGCAGCTTTAGTGGACGCTACTGGAGCTGGAATTACGCGGCTGCTGGCATGAGACTTGCCCTCCAATAGATCCTTGTAAATGGATTTAAAGTGTATTTATTCAAATTAGAGAGACAATTTAAATTAAAAAGCTTAGAGCTGCCTCCACCACAGGGGGGCTCGCTCGACCCACCAGCGGACAGGCACCAGTATTGGGAGAGGGGGGCTGGCCATCAGGGTTCACCGCGGCTCTGGCACAAACCCGGCGACACGGAGGTGGCACGGGCAGGAGCGGACTGAACGTGTCGGCTTCTCACTTTTTGGATTTTAGAAGGGCATGACATGCCTATATCTGTGTCTCCCCCTTTTTTACTCCTCCACCTCTTTTCTTTTCGCATGACTATATGTACTTGTCACTTTTCCATGTGTTAGTTGTGTCTTCTGAGCAGTTTGTCAGCTTTTGAACACCTTTGAAGGTGTTTTCTATGTGTTTCTATGTGTTTTTGTTTGCCTGCCATTCGTTTTAACGGTGTTCGAAGGTGTTCGACGAACAGTTCGACGAACACACGGGTGTTCGACGAACCGAACCGAACTCGAACACTACGGGGGTGGCTCAACACTAGTTGTAAAATGTTAAAATGACATTTGCCGGTGAATGGATTTGTCTTGGTTGAAAGCAATGCAAAAATTCAAAAGTGCTTCAAAAACGCTACGTGTGAACATAGTCCAGGGTGTGGAGGAGCATTTTTATTTTTGTATATTTCTTTTGCCTTATATGCAAGTCATTACCCTGGAAAGGATGTTCCTTAACATTTTTCCCAGGAAAATCCATTTTGATTTCCTTTTTTTATGTTTTATTGTGAGTCCGTAAAGTGGCGTAATACCTCTGACAACATTGTTGACAGCAGTGACCTGGGAGTCAGAAATGCTTCCAGGGGTCTTTCCCATGCCATTTGAGCACTGTTCCCATCAATTTGTGCAATTTTTAGATCCTCTGCAGGGGGGACCTCCAGAAAAATGCTCAAGTTTCCCATAGACTTACATTGGGCTCGTTACTCGGACCGAGCACTCGAGCATTCCAATTTGCTTGACCCGAGCAACGAGTACCCAAGCATTTTAGTTCTTGTTCATCACTAATTAAGACCAAAAAGCTAATTAGCATTGCAAGCAAAGATGGGACATAACATGACTTGACTACTTCTAAACTGTTCCGTTTTCTGCTGTAGCTAGGCCCAATAAAATGTTTCATGGCTAACAGAATAGAAGTAGCAGAAAATGGAAAAATAAAGAGAATCTGTCAACAAGATTTCATACACCAAAGTATTTAAATGCACATAAAGGTCTTTTAAATACACGTCCAGCAATACCTTTATGCAGTATGTCCAGTTCATTCCTCCATTACTGAGAAATCAGCTTTTGAATTGAAATGCAAATTGAGCTAAAGAACTATTGTGGATCTGATGATTCTGTCATTCCAGCTCTATTCTGACGGCTGCTTTGCCTGAAATCACACAGCATAGAGGCTGTAAGTCAAGCGAGTGGAGGCATAGATTCACAGGGAATAGATCTGGAGTAACAGGGGCTTCAGAGCTACAATAGCTCTTCAGACTTATTTGAATGTCAAATCAAACACTGATTCCTCAGTAATGGAGAAAGGGACTGGTCATGTAAAGGTATCGCTGGACTTGTCTTTGAAACAGCTACATACACAGTCTATACTTGTGATAGTTTGGTGGGTGAAATCCGGCTGACAATTTCCCTTTAATCCTGGCAGAATTATGTCATGCTCAATCTCCTGATGTTACGTGTAGTTTTGCAATTTTTGATCCATTAGTTTAGACTCTAATTTTTTGTTTTACTTGGCTAAAATTTATGGATAAATAAGTGCTTTAATGCAGACTTCATGTAATGAATGTGTTGGGCATGTTCATCACTTTTCCATTGGAATTGCTAATAATAAAATTCAGTCTTATTGCGTAAACATGTAACAGCAAATTTATATTAAATCCTCCTGTAAAAAACATTTGTTCATGCCATTGAATGTGATTAATGGTATCATCAATTCTGGAATTTCAGAGTAGGAGCTACAGTAATATGATTATCTATGTCAGGTAAGGCAGCTGCATACAATTAAAACAGCCATAAACACTCTTTGGTTCCATGCCATTGGAGCTTTGACGGTCTTATCGGAGATGTTTCCATCTTACCTCTGCCTAATCTGCCATTATTCCATTTTTCCTTCACCGTGAAATCTCAGAAAGTACGACCTTGGCATTGTTACTGGGCAGATGTGGACCTCTATTGTTGACAAATATTGAAATTATATATATTAAATTAAATAGGAAGTCATGGGCAGATTCGTCAAGACTGGTGTTTTTCACGCTGGTCATAAGGGAGTGGGGTGGAGTGTGAGACTCCTGATTCACTATAGCAAAAAAGAAGCAAGACAAAAATATATCTCATACCCTACCATAATTATATATAAATGTAAAGCAAAATTGCATAATAAATATAGGGTACTTAGTGAACTATTTTTGATCAAAAAAAGTATACAAGCCGTCCCACCAGCGGCAAGGTGACCCTAAATTGGGACGGTACCTATACTGCCTATATTAAAAACCTTACTGTATATCAAAGTTGAAGTAATACATATAAAAGGGTAGACAAATAGGACCGGGTCCCAACTCCAGACCACCTAGGCCCGTGGTAAGCTACATATATACCAATCAGCTCAACAAAGGGCATGCCACACCCTTAAATTGCACAGAATGCAAACAAGTCAAAAAACCAGACAATGTGAACTGAGGTCTAAGATGGCAGACATACAAGAAACAGAGGCATGTTCACACTAGCAAAAAAGAAGCAAGACAAAAATATATCTCATACCCTACCATAATTATATATAAATGTAAAGCAAAATTGCATAATAAATATAGGGTACTTAGTGAACTATTTTTGATCAAAAAAAGTATACAAGCCGTCCCACCAGCGGCAAGGTGACCCTAAATTGGGACGGTACCTATACTGCCTATATTAAAAACCTTACTGTATATCAAAGTTGAAGTAATGCATATAAAAGGGTAGACAAATAGGACCGGGTCCCAACTCCAGACCACCTAGGCCCGTGGTAAGCTACATATATACCAATCAGCTCAACAAAGGGCATGCCACACCCTTAAATTGCACAGAATGCAAACAAGTCAAAAAACCAGACAATGTGAACTGAGGTCTAAGATGGCAGACATACAAGAAACAGAGGCATGTTCACACCAGCAAAAAAGAAGCCTCTGTTTCTTGTATGTCTGCCATCTTAGACCTCAGTTCACATTGTCTGGTTTTTTGACTTGTTTGCATTCTGTGCAATTTAAGGGTGTGGCATGCCCTTTGTTGAGCTGATTGGTATATATGTAGCTTACCACGGGCCTAGGTGGTCTGGAGTTGGGACCCGGTCCTATTTGTCTACCCTTTTATATGCATTACTTCAACTTTGATATACAGTAAGGTTTTTAATATAGGCAGTATAGGTACCGTCCCAATTTAGGGTCACCTTGCCGCTGGTGGGACGGCTTGTATACTTTTTTTGATCAAAAATAGTTCACTAAGTACCCTATATTTATTATGCAATTTTGCTTTACATTTATATATAATTATGGTAGGGTATGAGATATATTTTTGTCTTGCTTCTTTTTTGCTAGTGTGAACATGCCTCTGTTTCTTGTATGTCTGCCATCTTAGACCTCAGTTCACATTGTCTGGTTTTTTGACTTGTTTGCATTCTGTGCAATTTAAGGGTGTGGCATGCCCTTTGTTGAGCTGATTGGTATATATGTAGCTTACCACGGGCCTAGGTGGTCTGGAGTTGGGACCCGTCCTATTTGTCTACCCTTTTATATGCATTACTTCAACTTTGATATACAGTAAGGTTTTTAATATAGGCAGTATAGGTACCGTCCCAATTTAGGGTCACCTTGCCGCTGGTGGGACGGCTTGTATACTTTTTTTGATCAAAAATAGTTCACTAAGTACCCTATATTTATTATGCAATTTTGCTTTACATTTATATATAATTATGGTAGGGTATGAGATATATTTTTGTCTTGCTTCTTTTTTGCTAGTGTGAACATGCCTCTGTTTCTTGTATGTCTGCCATCTTAGACCTCAGTTCACATTGTCTGGTTTTTTGACTTGTTTGCATTCTGTGCAATTTAAGGGTGTGGCATGCCCTTTGTTGAGCTGATTGGTATATATGTAGCTTACCATGGGCCTAGGTGGTCTGGAGTTGGGACCCGGTCCTATTTGTCTACCCTTTTATATGCATTACTTCAACTTTGATATACAGTAAGGTTTTTAATATAGGCAGTATAGGTACCGTCCCAATTTAGGGTCACCTTGCCGCTGGTGGGACGGCTTGTATACTTTTTTTGATCAAAAATAGTTCACTAAGTACCCTATATTTATTATGCAATTTTGCTTTACATTTAAATATAATTATGGTAGGGTATGAGATATATTTTTGTCTTGCTTCTTTTTTGCTAGTGTGAACATGCCTCTGTTTCTTGTATGTCTGCCATCTTAGACCTCAGTTCACATTGTCTGGTTTTTTGACTTGTTTGCATTCTGTGCAATTTAAGGGTGTGGCATGCCCTTTGTTGAGCTGATTGGTATATATGTAGCTTACCACGGGCCTAGGTGGTCTGGAGTTGGGACCCGGTCCTATTTGTCTATCCTTTTATATGCATTACTTCAACTTTGATATACAGTAAGGTTTTTAATATAGGCAGTATAGGTACCGTCCCAATTTAGGGTCACCTTGCCGCTGGTGGGACGGCTTGTATACTTTTTTTGATCAAAAATAGTTCACTAAGTACCCTATATTTATTATGCAATTTTGCTTTACATTTATATATAATTATGGTAGGGTATGAGATATATTTTTGTCTTGCTTCTTTTTTGCTAGTGTGAACATGCCTCTGTTTCTTGTATGTCTGCCATCTTAGACCTCAGCTCACATTGTCTGGTTTTTTGACTTGTTTGCATTCTGTGCAATTTAAGGGTGTGGCATGCCCTTTGTTGAGCTGATTGGTATATATGTAGCTTACCTCGGGCCTAGGTGGTCTGGAGTTGGGACCCGTCCTATTTGTCTACCCTTTTATATGCATTACTTCAACTTTGATATACAGTAAGGTTTTTAATATAGGCAGTATAGGTACCGTCCCAATTTAGGGTCACCTTGCCGCTGGTGGGACGGCTTGTATACTTTTTTTGATCAAAAATAGTTCACTAAGTACCCTATATTTATTATGCAATTTTGCTTTACATTTATATATAATTATGGTAGGGTATGAGATATATTTTTGTCTTGCTTCTTTTTTGCTAGTGTGAACATGCCTCTGTTTCTTGTATGTCTGCCATCTTAGACCTCAGTTCACATTGTCTGGTTTTTTGACTTGTTTGCATTCTGTGCAATTTAAGGGTGTGGCATGCCCTTTGTTGAGCTGATTGGTATATATGTAGCTTACCACGGGCCTAGGTGGTCTGGAGTTGGGACCCGGTCCTATTTGTCCACCCTTTTATATGCATTACTTCAACTTTGATATACAGTAAGGTTTTTAATATAGGCAGTATAGGTACCGTCCCAATTTAGGGTCACCTTGCCGCTGGTGGGACGGCTTGTATACTTTTTTTGATCAAAAATAGTTCACTAAGTACCCTATATTTATTATGCAATTTTGCTTTACATTTATATATAATTATGGTAGGGTATGAGATATGTTTTTGTCTTGCTTCTTTTTTGCTAGTGTTAACATGCCTCTGTTTCTTGTATGTCTGCCATCTTAGACCTCAGCTCACATTGTCTGGTTTTTTGACTTGTTTGCATTCTGTGCAATTTAAGGGTGTGGCATGCCCTTTGTTGAGCTGATTGGTATATATGTAGCTTACCACGGGCCTAGGTGGTCTGGAGTTGGGACCCGGTCCTATTTGTCTACCCTTTTATATGCATTACTTCAACTTTGATATACAGTAAGGTTTTTAATATAGGCAGTATAGGTACCGTCCCAATTTAGGGTCACCTTGCCGCTGGTGGGACGGCTTGTATACTTTTTTTGATCAAAAATAGTTCACTAAGTACCCTATATTTATTATGCAATTTTGCTTTACATTTATATATAATTATGGTAGGGTATGAGATATATTTTTGTCTTGCTTCTTTTTTGCTAGTGTGAACATGCCTCTGTTTCTTGTATGTCTGCCATCTTAGACCTCAGTTCACATTGTCTGGTTTTTTGACTTGTTTGCATTCTGTGCAATTTAAGGGTGTGGCATGCCCTTTGTTGAGCTGATTGGTATATATGTAGCTTACCACGGGCCTAGGTGGTCTGGAGTTGGGACCCGGTCCTATTTGTCTACCCTTTTATATGCATTACTTCAACTTTGATATACAGTAAGGTTTTTAATATAGGCAGTATAGGTACCGTCCCAATTTAGGGTCACCTTGCCGCTGGTGGGACGGCTTGTATACTTTTTTTGATCAAAAATAGTTCACTAAGTACCCTATATTTATTATGCAATTTTGCTTTACATTTATATATAATTATGGTAGGGTATGAGATATATTTTTGTCTTGCTTCTTTTTTGCTAGTGTGAACATGCCTCTGTTTCTTGTATGTCTGCCATCTTAGACCTCAGTTCACATTGTCTGGTTTTTTGACTTGTTTGCATTCTGTGCAATTTAAGGGTGTGGCATGCCCTTTGTTGAGCTGATTGGTATATATGTAGCTTACCACGGGCCTAGGTGGTCTGGAGTTGGGACCCGGTCCTATTTGTCTACCCTTTTATATGCATTACTTCAACTTTGATATACAGTAAGGTTTTTAATATAGGCAGTATAGGTACCGTCCCAATTTAGGGTCACCTTGCCGCTGGTGGGACGGCTTGTATACTTTTTTTGATCAAAAATAGTTCACTAAGTACCCTATATTTATTATGCAATTTTGCTTTACATTTATATATAATTATGGTAGGGTATGAGATATATTTTTGTCTTGCTTCTTTTTTGCTAGTGTGAACATGCCTCTGTTTCTTGTATGTCTGCCATCTTAGACCTCAGTTCACATTGTCTGGTTTTTTGACTTGTTTGCATTCTGTGCAATTTAAGGGTGTGGCATGCCCTTTGTTGAGCTGATTGGTATATATGTAGCTTACCACGGGCCTAGGTGGTCTGGAGTTGGGACCCGGTCCTATTTGTCTACCCTTTTATATGCATTACTTCAACTTTGATATACAGTAAGGTTTTTAATATAGGCAGTATAGGTACCGTCCCAATTTAGGGTCACCTTGCCGCTGGTGGGACGGCTTGTATACTTTTTTTGATCAAAAATAGTTCACTAAGTACCCTATATTTATTATGCAATTTTGCTTTACATTTATATATAATTATGGTAGGGTATGAGATATATTTTTGTCTTGCTTCTTTTTTGCTAGTGTGAACATGCCTCTGTTTCTTGTATGTCTGCCATCTTAGACCTCAGTTCACATTGTCTGGTTTCCTGATTCATTATGAAGCATATGGCTCTTAATTAATCATGTGAGGTGCAAAATAGCATGCCCATCCATGTGCGCCAAACCATAAATCTTACTCTAGTCTCTGTTGGCATAGCGAACACTGCTGCTCATCATGAATTTGAAGAGCGCGGGTCCCCACACCCAGTCACGCCCTCACCACTCCTCAGCCCTACCTACTGTGTCGGAGCTAGATGAAAATGGCGTGAAAATGCCAAAATTTTGCAACTTTTCAAAGCTTTAAACTGAAGAATTCTTATGAAATGGCTTTGATGAATTTAGCCTATAGTTTATCACAACAGGAATACTATACTTATTAACAAATATGCTATTTTGAATTGCTCAGCAAGAGATTCCTTACACACAGATCTCACGAAGCTTTGTTGTAGAGGGCCCTCTACTTAGGGACTTGTAAGGGAGAAATTTGGCTGACATTTAATTCCTCCTCCCTAAATAGCTTACATAGGGATCCTTAGTAGAGATGAGTGAACATGTTCGGAAAACGTTCCCCAATTTCAAATTCGTCACAAACATTGCACATTCAAATTTGTGATCGGACCCCCGACCGTTTTTACTCAAAATAGACAAAATTCGTCCAAAGTGCGGTAAATGATCACGTTTCCACTAGTTTTTTTTAGGACTTTGCCTAGGATAGTGGTGCTGTATGATGCACGGGGAATGGGACGTGTTTGATGTGGGGAGGGGATGGGGAGAGGTCAGAGGAGCAGCGGACAATTATTCTTCATTTTGTTTTTCTTAACTTAATGTGTGCAGATTCCGGCAGTCAATCAGGATGCAGGAACCATCCACAGCTTTCAGACACAAGGGCTTGTGTCATTGGCTGCTGAAGTCACATGCCCCTCTCCATATGAAGAGCAGACATGTTGTTTTGACACCATTTTGTCAGTGTAACAGAGCAGAGAGGTTGCTTCTTCTGCTGCTACAGGATAGTGAGATAGTTAGCTAGGCAATTGCTTGTCAGTCAGCTGATTTCGATAGATAGGATCCTGTGTGGCTGTGAAATTGACCGTCCACCAGATCAATCATTTTTGCTAGTAGTGTGACAGACAGACAGAGACACCAAGCCACATTTCAGCATATAACTCTGTTGTGCTGATATTGTGCTCCACGTAGGAGTACACTTTTTGAAACTCTAAATTCTTTCTGCTAATGATGTGGCGCTGAAACAAGGCCACATTTGTGCATAGAAAGATTTGGTGCTAGTAATTTTTTTGACCAGGCAGAAGTTCACATTAGAAAATTTAAATTCTTTCTGCTAATAACGTGAAGCTGAAACAACTTCATAAACCGCTCAGGATAACCAAACAAAAACAGCCTCTTCTGCTATAAAGTGAAAACACAAAGTAGATAGTTCATACACTATTGCGGGTTCGCCCTCTTGGATTTGTGTCCAGCTCTTGAGTCCGTAGCAAACACAAGCAATACTGGAGGTTTGCACACCTCCACACACAGGCACTGAATGAGATAACTGATCTAATTTTTATCCCAGTGCAGTCCGATATATGCAGAGTCAAGCCATGGAGGAGATGGAGAAATTACTTTCTCTGTTTCCTCCGCAGCTGTGCTCCTGTCCTCTTATGGAAGAGAATCACAGCACAGTAGCATGACGCTTGGCTCATGCTCGCAGCAGGGCAGGAGCCAAGGGTCATTAGCATGGTGTGACCTGGCCTTAGTAACACACTATGCCATCATGGATTATAATCCTGTAGGGCATGCAATTTCCCCCTGTTCACGCCAGCACATGCCCAGGCCATTTGAAGTTCCCCAATGACCATCTGAATGATCAAGAGGAAGCATGGTAGAAGGTCATGTGGTCAGATGAGACCAAAATAAAACTTTTGGGCATCAACTCCACTCGCTATGTTTGGAAGAATAAGAAGGATGAGTACAACCCCAAGAACACTGTCCCAACCGAAGCATGGTGGGGGAAACATCATACTTTGGTGGTGCTTTTCTGCAAAGCGGACAGGACGACTGCACAGTATTGAAGTGAGGAAGGATGGGGTCATGTATCGCAAGATTTTGGCCAACAACCTCCTTCCTTTAAAAAGAGAATTGAAGATGGGTCTTGCTTGGGTCTTCCAGCATGACAATGACCAGAAACACACAGCCAGGGCAACTAAGGAGTGGCTCCGTAAGAAGAATTTCAAGGTCCTGCAGTGACCTAGCCAGTCTCCAGACCCAAAGTCAATAGAAAATCTTTGGAGGGAGCTGAAACTTAATGTTGCACAGCAGCAGCCCTGAAACCTGAAATATCTGGAGAAGATCTGTATGGAGAAGTGGACCAAAACCCATCCTGCAGCGTGTGCAAGCTTGGTCAAGAACTAGAGGAAATGTTTTACTTCTGTAATTGCAAACAAAGGTTTCTGTACCAAGGTTTTCTATTGTATCAAATACTTATTTCATGCATTAAAATGCAAATTAATTATGTAAAATTCATACAATGTGATTTTCTGGATTTTTTTTTAAGATTCTTTCACGGTGGAAGTGTACCTAAGATAAAAATTACAGACCTCTCAATTCTTTGTTGGTGGGAAAACGTGCAAAATCAGCAGTGTATCAAATACTTATTTTCCCCACTGTATGCTCTCATATTGGTCTGTTCAAGAGTTTTAGGCAGGTGTCGCAAAAGTGCTACAAAAAACATTAAAGATTTCGAAAAGGTTGGGATGCTATGTAAAATGTAAAGAAAAAAGAATGCAATGATGTACAAATGTCTTATAGACATTGTCACGCTCAAGTGGTTCATGGACTCAGGTGGCGCAAGTGGTTTGTGGACCCACAGACCAGAATTACCCTGGAGGGGTGTGACTAAGCAGGTACCTTGGTGTTCGCTTGAGCCTCTAGTGGTGAGGTCAGGTTTGTGCGGCACGTAACTGCCAGGTGCCACTCCAGGGCGCGTCCGGCTGTAGCAGCTGACCCCAAAGGGCAGGGAAGTTTCTTTCTACGGAGCAGAATGGTTACTTGGGACAAGTTCAGACGGGATGGCTACTTAGGACAAGTTCGGACAGGACAGCCACTTGTGACTGGGACGGATTGTGTAGACAGGAAAGCCACTTAGACATTGTTCAGACTCACTGGTCTCAGGAAACAATTCTGGTACTGCCAATGTGGCCATGGGGTACAGATACCGAGGATGCTGTTTCAGGAACAGGGTTTGGGCCTGGGCATACTGCCCCCAGCGTAGCAGACAGGTACAGCAGATGCGGTTTCAGGAACCACAGGAAACTAGACTGGACTAAAGGACTCAGGATATGGGACACAGGATACGGAATACGGGAGAACTGAAACAGGCTAGGGACGGGGGACCTGACAACATACAATTGCTCACACTAGCCACCTACAAAACTATAGTGGTTGCTCAGGCACCTCCCTATAGGGGAGGGTGCCTTATATCCAAGATGACTCCCAGCAATTGGCTGGGAGACATCATGAAGGTGCACATACATTATACTAAATGCCTCCCAGCTGTTGTTGGGGCATTTACCATGTGAGCACGCTGCTCCTTTGAGAACGAGGGAGTGCGTACTTGCGTGCCTTAACAGCACCGCTGAGACATAGTACCCCATGCACAACGAATGAAGAAGGAAGGAGCATGCCGAGGGCCGGTGAGTAATCTGGCATCCCTGGGAGAAGGGAACAGTGTGCAGGGGCACCGTGCACACCTTTAAAGACATATTTTATTCACAACAGAACATGGAAAAATGTCAATCGTTAACCTTCTGATCTATTCTATTTCATTTGAAATAATTAATTAGCTTAGAAATTGATGACACCTACACATCTCAAAAGAGTTTGGACAGGATCATGTCTACCATTATGTAGCATCCCCTCTTCTTTTTACAACAGTTTATACATATCAGGGAAATAAGAAGACCAATTTCTAGAGTATTGCGAGAATAATGCTGTCCCATTCTTGTCTGATGAAGGATTTTCATCACACGAACTGTTCTTATGGTGTTGTGATCAATGCAGTATTTGGTTTATTGTCTCACTAAAATATCCAAGGGATTCCCTGAAATAGTCACTGTCTGGATAGGAGCATATATATATGTGTTCTAAAACTTCTATATGATGCTCAATAAATATGTTCTAAAACCTCTATATGATAGTGCTTTTCAAAATGTGCAAGCTACCCATGCCAGCTGGATGGTCCTTCACCTCTTAAGTTCACAAGTCAAAGCATCCATGGTCTCCATAAAGAATTTAAAATAGGTACCCCCTATTTTGGATAAAAAACCATGACGCACAGGCCTCTACTCACCACACCATGGGATCCAAGAAAATGTTTAGCCACAGATGTAATAGCCTTACCTAGATGTATATCTTTCCTTGCTGTTGAAATGTCCGAGAGGTGTTGTTGTACCCGGCGGTGCAGTTTTTGAGAGGTTTGACCAATATAAAGTTTAGGACATCCGCACCCCAAAACATAAATGTCATTCCTAGAACGGCAATTAAAGTGTGAATTAGAGCGAATTGGCATTGGAGCCGTAGGGATATTGATCTGTTCTTGTGCTGCCATAAAAGGACATACATTACAAATGGATACATCATGGTAATAAGAGAAATGCGAGGACTTTGAAGAATTCTCAAAGGTCAATTCCTGCGAGTTAGACGCAATTGTAGCTCGTTGGCGGATTTTGGTATTCAATCAGAAGATCTCACACAGATTTCGTGCCAGGGGGTACCCGCACAAGATCATTGCTAGGTCTTTTGACTACTCATGTCAGCAGAATCGCTCGGAACTACTCCATCCACGCCCCAAGTCTACAGCAGGAACAATTAACCTCATCGCTACTTTCCACAATCAATGGTCGGACGTATATTGCATTTTGGATAAAAACTGGGGCATTCTACAGAGCGAGCCTAGATTTTCTCTATTTATCTCCCCTACACCTAAGATGATAGCCGGCAGGGCAAGGAACCTTAAGGATGAGCTCACATCTAGTCACTTTAGGACACCAACCCGCAGGCTTAGTTCAGGAAGAAGGATCTTTGGTTCCTATCCCTGTGGGCATTGTAGTGTATATCCTTTTATGGCGGCATAAGAACAGATCAATATTCCTACGGCTCCAATGCCAATTCGCTCTAATTCATACTTTAATTGTCATTCTAGGAATGTCATCTACGTGTTGGTGTGTGAATGTCCTAAACTTTATATTGGTCAAACTTCTTAAGAACTGCGCCGCCGGGTACAACAGCATCTCTAGGATATTTCAACAGCAAGGAAAGATAAACATCTAGGTACACCTATTACATCTGTGCCTGAACACTTTCTTGGATCCCATGGTGGGGTGAGTAGGGGCCTGAGCGTAATGGTCCTTGAGGGGGTGACAGGCAATATCAGGGGAGGCTCTGCCATGCAGGAGCTCCTTCATCGGGAATCCAAATGGATTTATGATTTACACATCATGGCTCCTAGGGGCCTAAATGAGGAGCTCCTCTTTACTAGCTTTTATAAGCAATCCTGAGTCGGGTATTACAGCATATCCAGGCTTCATTACATTTAAATAATTGATTTGCTTTATGCCATGTTGTGTCATTTTTTCATTCTAGACATTTACCTGTTTTCCGGTGACCTGCTTTTGATATAAATCCGCTACCCTGGAAGCTATGTATCATCTTTTTACCGCTTTGGTCCGTGCCCTCCCTTGACCATCTTCCTCGCAAGCTTGGATTTTCTCCCTCCCCCTTCTTCGGTGAATCTCAATATGCTGCCATCTTGACTTTATACCTTGCTATTTTTGCAATGTGTGTTTTTCTTTGCGTTGTAGTTAATATGTTTTTTTGTTTTCTCTTAATTTTTGATCCCTGCATGCATACTCCCCTGTCCACGTATATCATTCATATATTTGTGAGCCTATACTTTTAGTGCTCAAGGGGTCAATGCCTGCACGGATCGATTATCCATCATATTTAGCACATGCTTGTTTTCGGTCCAGAGGCTTATTTATGTATTTTGTACCTATTCTGGTCCAATTATCCCCTTATATGTGAACACATATTTATGCATTGAATAATGGAACTTGCATTCCGCTATCTGCATATATAGTCTAGACTGTACTTTTAATATACTTATGCTTCAAAATCTTTTCTGGTCTATTTGGTTTTGCTTTATATTATATTATTTAGATATGCATTTCCTCTAAGCGACATTTTGCATCTCCTTGCATATGTAGTGTCTTCAACATATGTCATCTCAGCTCACTTGATTTACGCCTGTGTGATGGATGCTCTTATCTACGTGTCCATGGTTTGCACAGGCACAGTGTGTGGGGACTGATTTCTCCTTTCTTTGCACATGTTGCCTGTTGGGCCCACGCATGCACACTGAGGTAGGACGCCGGCCGACTCTATCAGCATTGCTATTGGCCGGGCTCGCACATGCGCATTGCGATAGGATTCCGGCAGTCTTGTCAGCCCTGTTATTGGCTGCATCACTATCACGTGCACACCATCGCATCAGTGCACGGTCATTTGCGCATGCACAGGAGATGCTGCTTTTGTCCTCCACGCCGTCAGCTGATGATTATTAGCAAGTCTATTTTTTGTGCATATTTGTATTTTGGGTAATTGCATGCAGTATTCTTCCCCCTGACGCTGCCATTCTCATGGCGATACGCGTCGGGGTTTGCTTCCCTATCCACCCTTGACTCAAACTCTAGACACAGGCTTGGTATTTATCCATGTATAGGCTGTCAGCTTTCACTTATTCAGTGTGTTCCTGCCTTCTATATACTCCGGTAAATATTTCTTGTTTCATCACGTTTGTTTGATGTTCTGTTTGCTGTTTCATGCCGCGTTTACATGCACTAGCACTTTAAATATTCAGTGTGTTCCTGCCTTCTATATACTTTGGCAAAAATTTCTTGTTACATCATGCCTGTTTGATGTTCAGTATACTGTCTCATGCCGTGTTCACATGCACCAGCACTTTAAATACTCTTGTATGATCTGAATATATTATTTTTGGAAAGTTCAATCATGTTCTTTTTTTGATATATTTGTCTTTATATATATATACATCAGTGTTGGTGCTTTTAGGCGATATACTGTGCTACCATTTATTGTTCCATAGCCTGTGGTCTGTTCTGCAGGGTGGTTTGGGGTGTCACAACCCTATTATGGGTTTTGTGACTAGTGTCCATTTTTTGTTTTTAAATGTTTTTATTGTTGCTCTTTGTTTTGGCCCTTTTTTGTACTAATAAAGGCCATTGTACTTTTACTTAGAGGTCCCCTTGTGTTGCATTCTCTTTTCTTTTTGTTCTTCATGTGACTGTTTAGATGCAATGGGTCGATCTCTATTTCATACATATTTTTTGGTGGTTCCCGCCCTATCATTTTGTCTCCGGTTTCAGTCATGGGGGCAGGAGCGGCGCTGGTTCAGCCACTGCTCTGAGTATGAGTGGTGGCTGTAACTGCACCCCAGGCCCTGACTGGCACTCCCTCTTCATTGGGGCTCAGCTGTCAGTCATTTATTTTTGCTAGGGTGTCAGTCAAACACCTTCATTACTAACCCAGTAGTAAAAATAAATAAGCACACAAACAGAAAAAAAACTTTATTTGAATAAAGGAACACAGAGCAAGAGATGCTAGTGACAGTAGTAGTCATCAGCCGGCGTCTGACCGGCGGTAACTTTATCACCACCCATCACAGCCGCTGGCTCATATGCTGTCCTCTGTGTGACAGCGTGGGAAAAGCGATGTTTGGGCCCACATTGACTCGAATGGGGTTTGGGATCAAGTTCGGGTACAGTTCTTTTTTAAAGTTCATCCGAATCTGGCAAACCCGAACATCCACAGATCCACTCATCCCTTCTTTAGGCATTCTTTGGACAGTCTGAATGAAGGAAGACAGTGACTATTTGCAGCTCAATAAACGTGTGGGATAAATACAATACTTAATATGTGCAAGTCAAATGCATACATCATTCATTGATACACAGTATACAGAATAAACATGCTCTTCCTTGCAAAAATACATAGTAGATGTCTTCAGAATTAAATTGGAATATTTGCTATTGGTATGTATCATTTATTAAAGGGTTTTCCATTTGTTTTTAGAAAATGCTGTAAATACATGTTGTGTCATATCCCAATAGATAGTTTCCACCAGAGAATACTTAACTGCCTCTACACAGAGGTATATAGAAATCTTAAGAGTTTTTATTTGCATTCCTGGGAAACAAGGATTTCCCATGACTGTCAAATGCAGCATTCTTACCACAGTGTATGAATGTTGTCCCTTGAACTATTCCAAGTAGACACTGAGAAAACAGCTAGGTGAAAGATAATGTATCATATACTGTATACAATTGATTGACACAGAAAGAAAAGAACAGTTGATGAGTTCAGATCCATTTCTGTATATACTTATTTCTTTCCTGGGTTTCATTAAAAAAAAGTCTCAGTTCCCTATCTTAAAAATATGTCACTAACCAATTGATGTCTGGATCTGCACTATAAGGAGAAAGTCCGTAGTGGGCTCACATACAACAGCCATAACCTAAAATACGGTGCAGAAATCAGAAGATGACTACTCATGAACATATGCACATTTTATTATTTGGCCAAAAGTACCTTTATCTCCATCTATAATATAACCAGGGATGCGTATCTCTGTTTGAAGCTTTTATAGACTGTGCATGCGCGACGCGCAGTCTGGCTCCAGGCAGAAGACCGCATCCAGCCGTTACAGGTAAGAGGAGTGTATGGCGCCAAAGATCACGGTATGCGTAGACACTGAACGCATACCGCGATCTCCGGCTCCATACTTACATACTTACCTGACCGACCGGGAGGAGCATTGCCGGGCACCTCTCTTTGCTGGAGACTGGGGTAGGAGCGAGGTGTCGGATCGGCACATGTGCATATCGCTATCCGGCGCCATTTTACTGAAGACACATTTGAAGTGTGTCTTCAGTAAAATGGTGCCGGATAGCGCGGTATGGGCATGCACGTACTCCAGCGCCACACTCCTCCCCCGGCCTCCGGCAGAACAGGACGCAGCAGTGCTGGAGCACAGGGAAGAAAGGTGAGTATAAGACTTTATTTTTTTGTGTGTACAGAGTGAAAGGGATGAGGGGGCAAAAACATACCAGGATTGGGGGGTGAGGGGGCCACACATACCAGGATTGGGGGTGAGGGGTGCCATGCATACCAGGATTATGGGTGAGGGGTGCCATGCATACCAGGATTGGGGGTGAGGGGTGCCATGCATACCAGGATAGGATGGTGGGGACAGGATGGGGGCAGCACATACCAGCATGGGAGACCATATACCAAAAAAAATGCTCGCCACCCAGGCGTAGAACGGGTTCAATAGCTAGTATATTTATATTCCTAAATACTAGACCTAGTGCAAATCATTTTGCTGGACCCAATCCATCGGCCACGTCAGTAATTTGTGGTTGATGGACAAGCGTTCTGTGATCCGCCGTCAACCTCCAGGCATCTGTGGCCCTTCTTTTGATTAGCTGGCCTGTTGCAACATGACATGTGCATCACACCACAATGATGATATAGATTACTGACCTGACCACTAGACTGGTTCCTGTGAATTGATTTGCATCAACTCTACTAAATATCTTCAATTATCAAATTACACTTGCTTTGTCTATCAAAGTAAGGACCATAGTACATTAAAATGGATATCATCATTTTATACTGACAAAAAACTGTACTTGAATGTTAATGGTATCTCCAGTATTAGTTCAAAAAGATAGGGTGGACAGCAGTGTGAGTGGCCTTTTTTCTCCAGTGTTACCATTCCTATGAACATTAGATAGCTGCCTTCCGAATAGTATCAATTTAGTCTGATTTGTATTGGTGCCTTTCGATTACAATATCCACTAATATACCATCTTTCATGTCACATGAAGGGAAGGAGAAAATTTTCCTTCTGCACATGCTCACAGGCATCTGTACTATTAACATTCTAGGACAGGTTTCTGTCAATGTAATAAGTGTTAGAACCTTGCTGTTAGGTTTTTTTTCCTTTGCTGGTCACATGACCTTGTTGGCCTATTTAATCCTGCTCCGCCCTTCTGGCTTTGCTGGACTTCATTGTATATCTACTTTCTAGCTAGCCTGTGCTCTGTATCTATCTCTGTTAGTTTGCTTGGTCTACGGACCTCTATGTTCTATCTATTTTGTTTGTTCGTCTGTCTGCTACTATTTCTGTTAGGAGGTGTCCCATATTCCTTCCAGTCCTTAGTACTTGTAGGGATTCCCTCCCCACATCTATATGTCTTCGTACAGACTAGATTAGGACTTTAGCAGGTCTGATCGCAGGATCAGGTTCCCTGTTACATCGTAGGGATTCAGCTGAGTCCTATAGTAGGGACAGATCTCCTCTCTTTCCTTAGCTTTGGTAGCAGAACATAACAGTAAGTCCAGCCTGCAAATTCTCTAAGGAAAGATTTTTTTTTTGTTCCATCATGGTGTCGGTTCAGGATTTGGCTAAACACCTGCAGGGACTCTCTCTGGAAGTGGCCGAGCTCCGTCAGCACGTGAGTAACTGTCCTGGAGCATATTTCTTGGAGCCTAAGGTATGTTTGCCGGATTTATTTTTTGGTGAACATCGAGAATTTTTTTCATTTAAAAATGCTTGCTTATTGTATTTTCGTTTGAGACCCAAGTCCTCTGGGGATGAATCCCAGCGCGTAGGGTTCATAATGTCACTTTTGCGCAAAGAGCCTCAGGAGTGGGCCTTTTCTTTGCAACCTAGTGATACATGCTTCAGATCAGTGGATAGTTTTTTTTCTGCTTTAGGACTATTATATGATGATCCTGACCGTGTGGCATCAGCTGAGACTGAGTTGAGAAGTTTAAAGCAAGGATCAGGTAATGTGGAAAAATATTGTACTCATTTTCGTCGTTGGTCCACTCAAACAGGGTGGAACGATTCTGCTCTGAAAAGTCTATTTCTTGCTGGGCTCAGTGAAAGGGTTAAAGACCTGCTAATTGCTTATCCTACACCTGAGGATTTGCAACAGGCTATGCAATTAGCTATACGGGTGGATAGAATACTGCGTGCTAGGGTTAATGAGAGCAAATCCTCTGCTATGTCAGTTTCTGGTTATGATAATGTGTGTACTAACAGTGGTGAACCGATGGAGATTGGATCGGTGGCACCTCGCTCTCAAGAAAAAGACCGTCGTTTTTCGGAAGGCTTGTGTTTCTATTGCGGAAAATCTGGTCATTTAATTAAAGGCTGTGAGCTTCGTATGAAGAAAGAAAAAAAAAAGGTCAGTCACGCCCGTATTGCCTGTTTAAATTCCAAGGGTATATTTTTAGCTGCTTCCACGATTGCTCAGGAAAAATTAATGGAATTTCGGGTGTTTGTTGATTGCGGGTCTACACTAAATGTAATTGATGGGGGATTCGTGGAAAAACTCAATTTAAAACCTGAACCTTTATCATCCCCCATTGCTGTGGTTTCTGTGGATGGCTCCCCTTTGAAGAATATTACTCTCAAGGTCAGTGAATTTCCTCTCACTATTAATGGTGTTCACCATGAGAAATTGGATTTGGTAGTGTTGAATAACTTGCCTTCTCCAGTAATATTGGGTTTGCCCTGGTTAAAATTTCACAATCCTGTACTGGATTGGTCTACCAGTGAAATTAAATCCTGGAGCCATAAATGTTATGACAAGTGTTGTAACGGGCGTATTGCAGCTTTGGATAGGGGAGAATTGCCTGTTCCTATTCAGGATTTTTGGAGAGTTTTTTCTGAGAAGGAATCGCAGGTTTTGCCTCCCCATAGAGACTATGATTGTTCTATTGAATTTGTCCCTGGAGCGACTCTTCCTAAAAGTCGTTTATTTAACCTTACTATTCCTGAGAGGAAGGCTTTGGAGGAATACATACAGACAAGTTTGGCCGCCGGTCACATTAGGCCCTCTAAGTCTCCTGTGGCAGTTGGATTTTTTTTTGTAAAAAAAAAAGGACGGCGGTTTACGTCCTTGTCTGGATTTTCGTGAGATTAACAAAATTACGGTACGCAATCCTTACCCACTGCCATTGATTCCTGATCTGTTTAACCAGTTATTGGGGGCCAAGTGGTTCTCTAAAATTGACCTTAAGGGGGCATACAATCTGTTGCGCATGAAGGAGGGTGATGAATGGAAGACTGCTTTTAACACTCCTGTGGGTCATTTTGAGAATCTGGTTATGCCTTTTGGTCTTACTAATGCTCCTGCATTTTTTCAGAATCTGATTAATGACATCCTTAGACCTTTGATCGGTAAAAATGTGGTTGTGTATTTGGATGACATTTTGATTTATTCGCCAGATCTGGAGTCTCATTGGCAGAGCGTGCGTGAGGTATTACAGTTATTAATGGACAATTCGCTTTTTGCTAAGCTGGAGAAATGTGAGTTCGCTGTACAGAGAATTAGTTTTTTGGGCTACATTATCTCCAGCAAAGGTTTTGAGATGGATCTGGTTAAGGTTCAGGCTGTGCAGGAATGGCCTAGGCCTATTGGTTTGAAATCGATACAGAGGTTTTTGGGTTTCGCCAATTACTATAGAAAATTCATAAAAAAATTTTCTAGTATTGTCAAACCTCTGACTGATCTCACCAGGAAAGGTGCTGATGCGGTTCAGTGGTCTTCTGAGGCCATTGAAGCTTTTGTGTATCTCAAGGAGAGGTTCACCTCTGCTCCCATCCTTATGCAGCCTGATGTTACTAGGCCGTTTTTGGTTGAGGTTGATGCTTCCTCTGTGGGGGTTGGCGCAGTATTGTCTCAGGATAACGGGGATGGATTACATCCCTGTGCCTTTTTTTCAAAAAAATTTTCGGAGACTGAATTGAATTACGATGTTGGTAATCGGGAATTATTGGCTATTAAACTCGCATTTGAACACTGGCGCCACTTCTTGGAAGGTGCGGTATTTCCCGTTCAGGTTCTTACGGATCATAAAAATCTGATATATCTTGATGCTGCCAAGCGCCTGAATGCCCGTCAGGCTAGGTGGGCACTGTTTTTCTCGCGGTTTAATTTCTCCGTTACTTACATCCCTGGTACTAAGAATGTTAAGGCGGATGCCTTGTCTCGCAGTTTTTCTCCCATAGTCAGTGCTGAGAAAGAGGAAAACATTTTACAAGAAGGTGTTGGGATAGCTGCTTTAGACTCCGTTTTGGAAGATGAGATTCTTAAAGCTCAGGAGAATGCCCCATCTAACACTCCTCATGGGAGGTTGTTTGTGCCTGGGACCTTTAGGAGAGATTTGTTTGTTGAGTGTCACGAATCTCGGTTGGCAGGTCATCCCGGAATCTCTGAGACCAAGAGACTGGTGGGTCGCAGTTTTTGGTGGCCTGGATGGCAGAAGGAAGTCATTAAGTGGGTGCGCCAATGTACTATATGTGCTAGATCTAAGTCCTCACATACTCCTGCTGCGGGGTTGCTTTGTCCTTTGGAGGTCCCCAGTGCTCCTTGGACACATTTGGCTATGGACTTTATAACTGACCTTCCCCCCTCTGAGGGTTTTACTGTCATCTGGGTAGTCGTGGACCGTTTTAGCAAGATGTGTCACTTGGTTCCCTTCGTCAAACTGCCCTGCGCTAAAACTCTCGCTAAGACCTTTGTCAAAGAAATTGTCAGACTTCATGGCGTTCCTACTGACATTGTTTCTGATAGGGGTCCTCAGTTCGTGGCTCATTTTTGGCGTGCCTTTTGTGACAGGTTGGGAATTCATTTGTCGTTTTCGTCCGGATATCATCCTGAATCTAATGGCCAGACAGAAAGGAAAAACCAGGATGTTGAGCAGTTCTTGCGTTGTTTTGTGGCAGACAATCAAGAGGGGTGGTCTGAGTTTCTGCCACTTGCCGAATTTGCTCTGAACAATCATACATCTTCTTCTGCTGGTTGTTCGCCTTTTTTTTGTTGTTCTGGGAGACATCCGTCGTTTGGGTCGTTCTCCAAGTTGGGATCTGCCGTGCCTGAGGAGGAGAATTTTTCCGGTGATTTGGAAAGAGTTTGGACGGATGTGCGTGGTAATCTTCAGGAGGCCAACAGAAAATCTAAAGACTACTTTGATAGGAAACGACAGGAGGTTTTGTTCGCTGTTGGTGACATGGTTTGGTTGTCCTCTAGGAATCTGCGGTTGAGGATTCCTTCTAAGAAATTGGGTCCCAAGTTTGTAGGGCCCTTTAAGGTGCTTCAGGTTGTCAACCAATCTGCTGTTAGGTTGGAGGTTCCTACCTCCTGGAGAATTAATCCGGTCTTTCATGTCTCTCTGTTAAAAAAAGCTGTTGTGTCGGATGGTGACGCCTCTGCCTCTGTTCCTCCGGTGGTGGAGGACGGGGAATATGAAATTTCTCGCATCCTTGACTCTAGACGGTATAGGGGTAGTTTGCAGTATCTTGTGGCCTGGAAAGGTTTCGGACCCGAGGATAACTCTTGGGTGAGGTCAGATGATGTTTCCGCGTCCAGACTTATCAGAGCGTTTCACAGGAGATTTCCTGATAAGCCTGGTCCTAGGGGATCCGGAGGATCCTCTTAGAAGGGGGGGTACTGTTAGAACCTTGCTGTTAGGTTTTTTTTCCTTTGCTGGTCACATGACCTTGTTGGCCTATTTAATCCTGCTCCGCCCTTCTGGCTTTGCTGGACTTCATTGTATATCTACTTTCTAGCTAGCCTGTGCTCTGTATCTATCTCTGTTAGTTTGCTTGGTCTACGGACCTCTATGTTCTATCTATTTTGTTTGTTCGTCTGTCTGCTACTATTTCTGTTAGGAGGTGTCCCATATTCCTTCCAGTCCTTAGTACTTGTAGGGATTCCCTCCCCACATCTATAGGTCTTCGTACAGACTAGATTAGGACTTTAGCAGGTCTGATCGCAGGATCAGGTTCCCTGTTACATCGTAGGGATTCAGCTGAGTCCTATAGTAGGGACAGATCTCCTCTCTTTCCTTAGCTTTGGTAGCAGAACATAACAATAAGTGTTAGAACTCTCCTGTTAGGTTTTTTCTATTTTGCTGGTCACATGACCTTTTTGCCTATTTAATCCTGCTCCGCCCTTCTGGCCATGCTGGACTTCATTGTAATTTCTACTCTTAAGCTAGCCAGGTGCTTTGTAACCTTTCTCAGTCAGTTTAGCTAGGTCTTTTGACCTTTATGTTCTATGTTGTGTGTTTGTCTTTTTACTGCTACAATTTCTGCTAGGAGGTGTCCATCTTTCTCCCAGTCCCTAGTTCTTGTAGGGATCCCTCCCTCACATCTATAGGTCTTCGTTCAGACTAGCTGAGGACTTTAGCGGGTCTGATCGCAGGATCAGGTTCCCCGTTCCATCGTAGGGATCTAGCTTAGTTCTATTGTAGGGACAGATCTCCTGTCTTTCCTTAGTGCTTGTAGCCTACCATAACAGTAAGTCCAGTCCAAAATTATCTCTAAGGAAAGACCTCCAGTTTCCATCATGGTGTCGGTTCAGGATTTGGCTCAACGCCTGCAGGGACTCTCTCTGGAGGTGGCCGAGCTCCAACAACACGTGAGTAGCTGTTCTGGAGTGCATTTTGTGGAGCCAAAGGTACGATTGCCTGATTTATTTTTTGGTGAACAGCAAGATTTTTTTTCCTTTAAAAATGCTTGTTTATTGTATTTTCGTTTGAGACCCAGATCCTCTGGGGATGAATCACAGCGCATAGGGTTCATAATGTCACTTTTGCGCAAAGAACCTCAGGGATGGGCATTTTCTCTCCAACCTAGTGATCCGTGCTTTAGATCAGTGGATAGTTTTTTTTCTGCTTTGGGGTTGTTGTATGATGATCCTGATCATGTCTCATCAGCTGAGACGGAATTGAGACTTTTGAGACAGGGATCAGGTAATGTGGAAAATTATTGTACTCACTTCCGTCGGTGGTCTGCTCAGGTGGGGTGGAACGATTCAGCTCTGAAAAGTTTGTTTCTTGCTGGGCTAGGTGAAAGGGTTAAAGATCTGCTCATTGCTTATCCTACACCTGGGAACTTGCAGGAGGCTATGCAATTAGCTATACGGGTGGACAGGAGACTGCGTGCAAGGGTTAATGAGAGTAAATCCTTTGCCATGTCAGCTCCTAGTCTTGAGAGGGTCTGTACTGACATTGGAGAGCCGATGGAGATTGGGGCGATGTCACCCCGCTCTCAGGAAAAAGACCGCAGGTTTTCTGAAGGTTTGTGCTTTTATTGCGGAAAATCTGACCACTTTATTAAGAACTGTGAGCTTCGTATGAACAAAGAAAAAAAAAAGGTCAGTTACGCCCGTATTGCCTGTTTAAATTCGAAGGGGGTATTACTTTCTGGAAGCACCTCAGTCCAGGAGGAATTGATTGAATTTCGGGTATTTGTGGATTGTGGTTCTACACTCAATGTGATTGATAAGGGATTTTTGGAAAAACTTAAATTAAAACCCAAACCTTTGTCATCCCCTATTGCCATGGTTTCTGTCGATGGCTCTCCCTTGAAATGTGTTACTCACAAGGTTTATGAATTTCCCCTCACTATTAATGGTATTCACCAAGAAAATTTGGATTTGAAAGTATTAAATAATTTGCCTTCTCCAGTAATTTTGGGGTTTTCCTGGTTAAAATTGCACAATCCTGTACTGGATTGGTCTACTAATGAAATTAAGTCCTGGAGCCCTAAGTGTTATGACAAGTGTTGTAACGGGCGCATTGCTGCTGTGGATAAAGGGGAATTACCTGTACCTATTCAGGATTTTTGGAAAGTTTTTTCTGAGGAGGAGTCGCAAATTTTGCCTCCCCATAGAGACTATGATTGTACCATTGAATTTGTCCCTGGAGCGACTCTTCCTAAAAGTCATTTATTTAATCTTACTATTCCTGAGAGAAAGGCTTTGGAGGAATACATACAGATGAGTTTGGCCGCCGGTCATATTAGACCCTCTAAGTCACCTGTGGCTGTTGGATTTTTTTTTGTTAAAAAAAGGACGACGGTTTACGTCCTTGTCTGGACTTTCGCGAGATTAATAAAATTACTGTACGTAATCCCTACCCACTGCCATTGATTCCTGATTTGTTTAACCAGTTAGTGGGGGCCAAGTGGTTCTCTAAAATTGATCTCCGGGGGGCATACAATTTGTTGCGCATGAAGGAGGGTGATGAATGGAAGACTGCTTTTAACACTCCTGTGGGTCATTTTGAGAATCTGGTTATGCCTTTGGTCTTACCAATGCACCAGCATTTTTCAGAATCTTATTAATGACATCCTTAGACCTTTGATCGGCAAAAATGTGGTTGTGTATTTGGATGACATTTTGATTTATTCGCCTGATCTGGAGTCTCATTGGCGGAGCGTACGTGAGGTATTACAGTTATTAATTGACAATTCGCTTATTGCTAAGCTAGAGAAATGTGAGTTCGCTGTACAGAGAATTCGTTTTTTGGGCTACATTATCTCCAGTGAGGGCTTTGAGATGGACCCGGTGAAAGTTCAAGCTCTGCAGGAATGGCCTAGGCCTATTGGTTTGAAATCGATATAGAGGTTTTTGGGTTTCGCCAATTATTAGAGAAAATTCATTAAAAATTTTTCTATTATTGTTAAACCACTGACCGATCTCACCAGGAAAGGTGCTAATACGGTTCAGTGGACTACTGAGGCCATTGAGGCGTTTGTGTTTCTAAAGGAGAGGTTCAGCTCTGCCCCCATCCTTATGCAGCCTGATGTGACTAAGCCGTTTTTGGTTGAGGTTGATGCTTCTTCTGTGGGGGTCGGTGCGGTGTTGTCTCAGGAAAACAAGGATGGAGTACATCCCTGTGCCTTTTTTTCAAAACAATTTTCTGAGACTGAACTTAATTACGATATTGGTAATCGGGAATTGCTGGCTATTAAACTCGCATTTGAACACTGGCGTCATCTCTTGGAAGGTGCTGAATTTCCCATTCAGGTTTTCACTGATCATAAAAATCTGATCTATCTTGATGCTGCCAAGCGCTTGAATGCCAGTCAGGCTAGGTGGGCACTTTTTTTTTTGGCGGTTTAATTTTTCCGTTACTTACATCCCGGGTACCAAGAATGTTAAAGCTGATGCGTTATCTCGCAGCTTTTCTCCCATGGTCGGTGCTGAGGAGGAGGAGAGCATTTTACAAGAAGGTGTTGTGATTGCTGCATTGGACTCTGTTTTGGAAGATGAGATTCTTAAAGCAGAGGAGAATTCCCTATCTAACACTCCCCATGAGAGGTTGTTTGTGCCTAGGATCTTTAGGAGAGGTTTGTTTGTTGAGTGTCATGAGTCTCGGTTGGCAGGTCATCCAGGAATTTCTGAGACCAAGAGACTTGTAGGTCGCAGTTTTTGGTGGCCTGGATGGCAGAAGGAAGTCATTAAGTGGGTGCGTCAATGTACTGTGTGTGCTAGATCTAAGTCTTCTCATACTCCTGCTTGGGGGTTGCTTTGCCCTCTGGAGGTTCCTAGTGCACCTTGGACACATCTGGCTATGGACTTTATTACTGACCTTCCCTCCTCTGAGGGTTTCACGGTCATCTGGGTGGTCGTGGACCGTTTTAGCAAGATGTGTCACTTGGTTCCCTTCATCAAACTGCCCTGCACTAAGACACTCGCTAAGGCCTTTGTCAAGGAAATTGTCTGACTCCATGGTGTTCCTACTGACATTGTTTCTGATAGGGGACCTCAGTTCGTGGCTCGTTTTTGGCGTGCCTTTTGTGACAGGTTGGGAGTTCATTTGTCGTTTTCATCTGGATATCATCCTGAGTCTAATGGCCAGACAGAAAGGAAGAATCAGGATGTTGAGCAGTTCTTGCATTGTTTTGTGGCAGACAATCAAGAGGGGTGGTCTGAGTATCTGCCGCTTCCTGAATTTGCTCTTAACAACCATACATCCTCTTCTGCTGGGTGTTCGCCTTTTTTTGTTGTTCTGGTAGACATACATCTTTTGGGTCATTCTCCAAATTGGTATCGGCTGTGCCTGAGGAGGAGAGTTTTTCCGGTGATTTGGAGAGAGTTTGGACGGATGTGCGTGGTAATCTTCAGGAGGCTAACAAAAAATCTAAGAGGTACTTTGACAGGAAACGTCAAGAGGTTTTGTTTACGGTTGGTGACATGGTTTGGTTGTCCTCTAAGAATCTGCGGTTGAGGATTCCTTCTAAAAGATTGGGTCCCAAGTTTGTAGGGCCCTTTAAGGTGCTTCTGGTAGTTAACCAATCTGCTGTTAGGTTGGAGGTTCCTGCCTCCTGGAAGAGTAATCCGGTGTTTCATGTTTCTCTATTGAAAAATGCTGATGTATCAGATAGAGACGCCACTGCCACTGTTCCTCCGGTGGTGGAGGACGGGGAATATGAAATTTCCCGCATCCTTAATTCTAGACGGTATAGGGGGAGTTTGCAGTATCTCGTCGCTTGGAAGGGTTTTGGTCCCGAGGATAACTCATGGGTGAGGGCGGATGATGTTTCTGCTTCCAGACTTGTCAGCGCGTTTCACAGGAGGTTTCCTGATAGGCCTGGTCCTAGGGGATCTGGAGGATCCTCTTAGAAGAGGGGGTACTGTTAGAACTCTCCTGTTAGGTTTTTTCTATTTTGCTGGTCACATGACCTTTTTGCCTATTTAATCCTGCTCCGCCCTTCTGGCCATGCTGGACTTCATTGTAATTTCTACTCTTAAGCTAGCCAGGTGCTTTGTAACCTTTCTCAGTCAGTTTAGCTAGGTCTTTTGACCTTTATGTTCTATGTTGTGTGTTTGTCCTTTTACTGCTACAATTTCTGCTAGGAGGTGTCCATCTTTCTCCCAGTCCCTAGTTCTTGTAGGGTTCCCTCCCTCACATCCATAGGTCTTCGCTCAGACTAGATGAGGACTTTAGCGGGTCTGATCGCAGGATCAGGTTCCCTGTTACATCGTAGGGATCTAGCTTAGTTCTATTGTAGGGACAGATCTCCTGTCTTTCCTTAGTGCTTGTAGCCTATCATAACAATAAGACCTCGGCCATTTTACATAACTAGGGAAATTTTCTAATTAAGGCTATTTATTTACAGTCGGTGAAATGTATTTCTAAAGGCGAAATTGACATAAAATTCTTACCAGATGTTGGCAACAACCAATCCAGTCCACACAGCCAAGAAATCAAACCATATCTGTCCATAAATTAAGTTATGTGTAATAATAAGAAACAACACAAGGAAAAAGTCTTGAACACATACAGAAAGAGAGGTGCAAAAAGCCATGGAAAGTCATGACACCAGTTAAAATGTATCAGCAATTAGAAAGCAATTCTGCCACTTAGTGAAAAATATCAGCTGCTTCAACTGATGGCCTATAAAAAGGCATCTCATTATCAAAGTGCCACATAAGAAACATCTCATGTTGGGTAAAACCAGTGAGCTGTTGGCATTATTACAGAAGAATTTCTAAACTACTGAAGGTACATTCAACCTCTATGGTCTGTATGCACACTCACCACGCAAGACTCCATTGCTGAGCAAAAAGCATGTTCAAGTGCATTTACAGTTTGTTCAACATTTAGACAAGCCTGTGAAATACTGGGAGAATATAGCCTGGTCAGATGAGACCGAAATGTAACTCTTTGGATGCCATAATATGCACCATATTTGGAGGCCAAATGGCATTGTATATCTCCCCTAAAGCTACATACCAACAGTGAAGTTTGGAGGTGGGAACTTCATATGATTGAAGGAAGGATAATGGACAAATGTACCAAGACATTCTTGAAAAAAATCTGCTGCTATCTGCTAGGATGATGAAGCTGAAACGAGGGTGCATATTCCAGGAAGACAATGATCCAAAACACACAGCTAAGGAAGCTCTCAATTGGTATCAGAGAAAGAAAATAAAGGTAATAGAATGGCCCAGCCAATTATCTGACCTGAATCCAATAGAAAATTTAAAAAAGGAACTAAAACTCAGAGTTCATAGGAGCTCACGGAACCATCAGGATTTGAAGAGTGTTTATGTGGAAGAATGGGCCAAAATCACACCTGTGCAATGCATGCGACTAGTTTCTCCATACAGGAAGGGTCATGAAGCTGTCATCACCAACAAAGGCTTTTGTAAGAAATATTAATTAATTTTCAGTAAGCGTGTTAAATACTTTTTTCCTGTGTCATTTCTCATTATTAATCATAACTTAATTTATGAACATCTATGGTTTGATTTCTTTGCCTGTGTGGATTGGATGGGTTGTTACCGACATCTGGTGAGAATTTCTTGTCAATAGCACCTTTTAGAAATAAATTTACTAAGAAAATTGGTGACATGTTGAATACTTAGTAGTGATGAGCGAGCACTAACATGCTCGGGTACTCGTTGTTCGAGTCGAGCAAATTGGAATGCTCGAGTGCTTGATCCGAGTAACCAGCCCAATGTAAGTCTATGGGAAACTTGAGCATTTTTCCGGTGGCTCCACCCGGCGGTCTGCAGAGGGCCTAAAAATTGCCCAAATCGATGGGAACAGTGCTCAAATGACTTGAGAACAGCATGGGGAAGACCCCTGGAAGCATTTCTGACTCCCAGTTCACTGCTGTCAACAATGTTGTCAGAGGTATTATGCCACTTTTACGGACTCAAAATAAAACATAGAAAAACAAAACCAAAATGAATTTCCCTAGGAAATATGTTAAGGAACATCCTTTCCAGGCTAATGACTTGTATATAAGGGAAAATAAATATACAAAACCAAAAATGCTCCTCCACACCTTGGACTATGTTCATACGTAGCGTTTTTTCTGCGTTTTTGCACTTTTGCATTGCTTCAACCAAGACAAATGCATTCACCAGGAAATGTCATTTTAACATATTACAACCTTATCTGGCCATGTGGTGTGTGACACATCATTAGACACATCCTGTTTCATTTATGAAGGAGGGACTCTGAAAGTCACAAAGCCTATTTTTATAGGGCCATCAGGTGGCCCTTACTATTCTTAAAGGGCCAGCAGTCGGCCCTTGCTATTGTTAGAGCCGGCTATGCTTTATTGTTCCCATTATTAACGAGTGGGTCTCCTATACTGTTATTGCATATGCAGTGACTGCAAGGGCTGCCAAAAATTTGGACGCAACCCGATACCCCTTTGAAGAGACATAGAGGAGGGTCTCAGTAAAAAAAATATTCTCATTATAAAGGAGCGGGTCTCCTATAGTGGTAATGCCCATGCTGTGACTGCAAGGGCTGCCAAAATTTGGGAAAAACCCCACTAACAATTTAAAGACACATAGAGAAGGGCCACAGTAACGACATGTTCCTATTAGAAAGGAGAGGGTCTGCTATACAGTTATAGGGTATACAGTAAGTCCAATGGCTGCTAAAATTTAGGAAAAACCCCACTAACAATTTAAAGACACATAGAGCTGGGCTACAGTAATGAGTACGACATGTTCCCATTAGAAAGGAGAGGGCCTGCTATACAGTTATAGGGTATACAGTAAGTCCAATGGCTGCTAAAATTTAGGAAAAAGCCCACTAACAATTTAAAAACACATAGAGTAGGGCCACAGTAATGACATGTTCCAATTAGAAAGGAGAGGGTCTGCTATACGGTAATAGGGTATGTATTGAGTCCAACGGCTGCCAAAATTTAGGAAAAACCCCGCTAACAATTTAAAGACACAAAGAGCTGAGCCACAGTAACGACATGTTCCCATTAGAAAGGAGAGGATCTGCTATTCAGTTATAGGTTATGCAGGGAGTCCAACAGCTGCCAAAATTTATTAAAACCCCCACTAACAATTTAAAGACACATAGGGGTGGGCCTCAGTAACGACAAATTCCTATTAGAAAGGAGAGGGTCTCCCATACTGTTTGCCTAAGCAGTGACTGCAATGGCTGTCAAAAATTTGGAGGAACTCCAATGCCCCTTGCAAGAGACGTAGAGGTCAGAGGGCCTCCTGAAAACAATGTTCCCATTATTAGAAAGTGTGTCTCCCATACAGTTTGCCTATGCAGTGAAGCAACGGCTACCAAAAATTTGGAGAAACTCCAATGCCCCTTCCAAGAGACGTAGAGGTTGGAGAGTTTCCTGAAAATAATGTTTCCATTATTAGGAAGTGGGTCTCCCATACTGTTTGCTTATGCAGTAAAGCAATGGCTTCAAACAATTTGGAGGAACTCCAATGCCCCTTGCAAGAGACGTAGAGGTCGGAGGGCCTCCTGAAAACAATGTTCCAATTATTAGGAAGTGTGTCTCCCATACTGTTTGCCTATGCAGTGAAGCAATGGCTGCTAAAAATTTGGAGGAACTCCAATGCCCATTGCAAGAGATGTAAAGGTCGGAGGGCCTCCTGAAAACAATGTTCCCATTATTAGGAAGTGGGTCTCCCATACTGTTTGCTTATGCAGTAAAGCAATGGCTTCCAACAATTTGGAGGAACTAGAATGCCCCTTGCAAGAGACATAGATATGTTGATATGGTACATATGGTGGTGATAAGGTGGTGGAGGATGAGGATGCAGAGAAGGAGGAGGACAAGCGCAAATAGACAAAATCAGGACGCGTATACCCATGACTGGGTGTGAAGACAGAGGTGCATGGGAATAGAGTTAGACCTCCCAAAAAAAAAGACACTGTATTTGAGTTTATGTTTCGCTGCAATCATTCGGTGGTGTTGAGAAGTCTGGCCCAATCCAGCCCTTGTTCATTTTTATGAGTCGGCCTGTCAACATTTTCAGTTGACAGGCAGATGCGTCTATCAGTTATAATTCCACCAGCTGCCTTAAAAACCCGCTCTGACAAAACGCTAGCGGCAGGGCAGGCCAGGACCTTCAAGGCATAGAGAGCCAGTTCATGCCACGTGTCCAGCTTCGATACCCAATAATTCTAAGGCACAGAGGACTCACGGAGGACGTTGGTACAGTCGGCAAGGTACTCCCTAGGCATCGTCCGAAACTTTTCCCTCCTTGGGAGAGTACCCCACGCTTCTGGGTTTGTGCGATGGGAGGGTCTAAGAAAACTTTCCCAGAACTTTGACAGTGTTCCTCTGTCTCTGCTGGATTGAATTTGTGTCTCACTCGCCTGTATTCCTTGGTTGTCCAACGAACTGTGACCTCTGCTGCCAGCGTTTTCAGATGGGAATTTTTTAATAATTCCGCAATAAGGGCCTTCTCATACTGCCCCATTTTATTAGGCCTGTCCTGCGCAGAAATAAGAGACAAAAAGTTCTCCTTGTAGCGTGGGTCTAGAGGTGTCACCAACCAATAATGACTGTCACTCAAAATTTGGACAACGCGAGGGTCACGGGAAAGGCAGCGGAACATAAACTCAGTCATGAGTGCCAGACTGCAAAGAGGCAAGACTTCCGTGTCCTCACCAACAGGACGACTGTCCAACCTCTCCTCCTCCTCCTCTTCCTCCTCCTTCCTGTACTCTGGCCATCCACGCTGAACAGACGGTATGACAGTTGTGCAGATAGTAACGTCTATAGAGCAGGAAACTAGCTCTTGTTCTTCCTCCTCCTCCTCATCCTCATTGTCACCCAATCCACATTGGGATGAGATGAGGATGAGCTGTGTGGAATCACCCTGTATGGTTCCTTGCTCCATCTCATCATGCTCCGTCTGCAATGCATCCTCTTTAATTGTGAGCAGAGAGCATTTCAGAAGACAGAGAAGCGGGATGGTGATGCTAATTATGGCATCATCATTGCTCATAATCTTAGTGGAATCCTCAAAGATTTGGAGGATGGTACATATGTCTGACATCCATGTCCATTCCTGAGATCTTATGTGTGGAGTCTGAACTGAATACCGACTGCCTTGTTGATGCTGGTAGTCAACAACTGTCTTCTTCTGCTCACAAATCCTTCCCAACATCTGCAATGTAGAGTTCCAATACGTGGGGACATTGAATATCAGTTGGTGAGCTGGAAGGTGCAAACACTGCTGAAGCAAGGCAAGGGCGGCAGAAGCAGTAGCTGACTTTCTAAAATGGCACACAGGTGCCGTACTTTGACAAGCAGATCTGGCATATCCAGATATGTTTTGAGAAACCACTGAACCACGCAGTTAAGCACATGGGCCAGGTATGGTACGTGTGTGAGCTCGCCTCTCCTCAGAGCCACCACCAGATACCGCCCATTGTCACACATGACCATGCCTGGCTGTAGGGTCAGCGGCATCAGCCACAGATCTGCCTGCTCTTTCAGAGCTGTCCACAACTCTTCAGCATTGTGCGGTTTGTCACCTAAGCATATTAGCTTCAGCACAGCCTGTTGACGCTTCGCCGAGACAGTGCTGCAGTGCTTCCAGCTTGTGAATGATGTGGTCATTTTGGAGATGGAGGCTGAAGAGGAGGAGGTGCAGGAGCTGTAGAATGTGGGGGCAACCCTGACCCAGGACCCGCAATCCTTGGTGTCGGGAGGACGTGTTACGTCCTAAGGCCCGACTGGGTCCCAACTTCCACTATATTAACCCAGTTTGCCGTCAGCAAGATGTACCATCCCTGTCCACAATCACTTGTCCATGTGTCCGTGGTTAGGTGGACTCTCCCAGTAACTGCGTTGTTGAGGGCACATCTAATGTTGTGGGACACGTGCTCGTGTAATACGAGGATGGCACACCGGGAAAAATAGAGGCAGCTGGGGACCAAGTACCGAGGGACGGCCGCCGCCATCAGGTTGCGGAATGCTTCCATCTCCACAAGTCTAAAAGGCAACATTTCAAGAGCAAGCATTCGCGAAATGTGTGAATTTATTAGTGTGGCCTGTGGGGCATTGGCTGCATATTTGCGCTTGCGTTCCAAGGACTGGGGTAGGGACAACTGAACGCTGTGATGGGACAAGGACGTGGACGTGCTTGCTGATGGTGCTAATTGAGAGTGTTCAACGACAGGTGCAGGGCAGGAGGCATCTTGGAATGCACCATGGACAGAGGATTGGCGTGAACCCACAACAGCGGAACAAGCAATGGTGTCTCCCGCAGACACTGTTGCTTGACCCTGGGGTTCGGCGCACTTAGTCGGGTGCTTTGCTACCATGTGCCTTATCATGCTGGTGGTGGTCAGTCTGCCAGTTTTGATTCCCCTGCTGATGCTGGCCTGGCAGGTGGTGTAAATGACCATTTTGGGGTTATCTGCATAGTCTTTAAAAAATAACCAGACTGGGGAAGACCTAACAGTTGTACTCACAACTTCCATCGTGTTGGCATTGCGAGGAATGCTTTCCCGCCTTTTGTCTGTGGCCACCACACTGATTCTTCCTGCCTGTTGTGGTGCTATGCCTCCCTCCCCCTGTGTGCTGCTGTCCTTGCTCTGTATGTCCACCTGCCAGGTGAGGTCAGTTACTATATCAACTACCACCTCGTCTTCCAATTCGGCACCCTGGCCCTCCTCCTGACTTTCTGACAATTGTGTCTCATCATCATCCACCTATTGCGACAGTAATTGAACTTTCCCACTGACATCTTCATGTGACCGTGGCTGCTCCAATATTTGGGCATCGCTACAGGCATTCTTCTCTTGACTCGCTTGAAGCCGGCCGGGCGAGAGGCCCGAATCGACAAATGGAGACTTTTACAGCTATTCTGAGAGTCCAAGTGTGGGATCAGTTGTCTCTAGGCACACAGCATGGTGGGAGGAAGGAGGATCAGGGTGAGGAATATGCGGTCCAGACTCACGGCTACTGAGGCTTGACCGTGTAGAAGACAGGGTGGTGGTTGTGGTTGAGGCAAAGTGACTGGAAGCATTATCTGCTATCCCACCAACAACCTTTTGAGACTACTCTCTGTTCAATAGTGGTGTTCTGCGGTCCCCTAGTAATTGGGACAGGATGGTGAAGCGACAAGATGTGGGTGTTTGTTGTGGCACAATTTCAGCTTGCCCACGGCCACGTCCTTGGCTTCGGCCTCTGCATGCACCATCATGTCCTTTTCCCCATCCCTTGCCACGCACCTTGCCCATTTTTAATGGAGGACAATATTTTCTGCGTTCACGAGAAGTGGCTGATTTTGGAATGCAGTTATAAGTGATACGTCTGACTCAGAACCACGATTTTAAATAGCAAGCCTGTAATTTACAAATATTATTCTACACAGAGACTTAGTGTGAATAGCTTGACCGACACACTGCAACAGAATGGAAATGGAAGAAATGTCTAATTTTGGAACAGTCTTATAGGTGATATGTCTGACAGAGAACAACAGTTTTAAATAGCAGGCCTGTAATATACTACTACTATTCTTCACAGACACATAGTGTGAATAGCTTGACAGACACACTGCAACAGAATGGAAAAGGAGGCCAATATTTTCCACTTTGTTTAAATCTCTGGATTTTTATCGCTGAAATATAGAGCAGATCTGGCTTTATTCTGCAGTGAGAACAAGCAAATGCAGCAGAAAAATTGTGTACTCTGGATTGCTTTTTAAGCAAATAACCAGGATTAAGATAAAAAAAAATTGCCCTGGCCCCTGATATCTGGGGCTATGTCTACAAATATCTGTAATTATTACAGCAGCGGCAGACAGGACGTTCAATGGACTCTCTTGTTCTGTATCATACACTGCAGTCTGCCACATACGCTGCCTGCCTACCTAGCACTGATTATATGCAGCTGGATTAGTCTTCAGAAGGACTGTTAGTTCAGATGGATATACTGTATATATATACAACCCCTGGCAAAAATTATGGAATCACCGGGCTCAGAGGATGTTCATTCAGTTGTTTAATGTTGTTGAAAAAAAGCAGATCACAGACATGGCACAAAACTAAAGTAATTTCAAATGGCAACTTTATGGCTGTAAGAAACACTAAAAAATCAAGATAAAAAATGTGGTACTCAGTAAGGGTAAATTTTTTCAGACCAAGTGGAGGAAAGAAATTATGGAATCACTAAATTCTAAGGAAAAAATTATGGAATCATGAAAAACAAACACACAAAAGAACACTCCAATACATCACTAGTATTTTGTTGTACCACCTCTGGCTTTAATAACAGCTTGCAGTCTCTGAGGCATGGACTTAATGAGTGACAAACAGTTCTCTTCATCAATCTGGCTCCAACTTTCTCTGATTGCTGTTGCCTGATCAGCTTTGCAGGTTGGAGCCTTGTCATGGACCATTTTCTTCAACTTCCACCAAAGATTTTCAATTGGATTGAGATCCGGACTATTTGCAGGCCATGACATTGACCTTATGTGTCTTCTTTCAAGAAATGTTTTCACAGTTTTTTCTCTATGGCAGGATGCATTATCATCTTGAAAAATGATGTTATCATCCCCAAACATCCTTTCAATTGATGGGATAAGAAAACTGTCCAAAATATCAATGTAAACTTGGGCATTTATTGAAGATGTAATGACAGCCATCTCCCCAGTGCCTTTACCTGACATGCAGCCCCATATCATCAATGACTATGGAAATTTGCATGTTCTCTTCATGCAGTCATCTTTATAAATCTCAAAGGAACGACACCAAACAAAAGTTCCAGCATCATCACCTTGCCCAATGCAGATTCGCAATTCATCACTGAATATGACTTCCATCCAGTCATCCACAGTCCACGATTGCTTTTCCTTAGCCCATTGTAACCTTGTTTTTTGTCTGTTTAGGTGTTAATAATGGCTTTTATTTAGCTTTTCTGTATGTAAATCCCATTTCCCTTAGGCGGTTTCTTACAGTTCGGTCACAGACATTGACTCCAGTTTCCTCCCATTCGTTCCTCATTTTTTTGTTGTGCATTTCCTGTTTTGGAGACATATTGCTTTAAGTTTCCGATCTTGACGCTTTGATGTCTTCCTTGGTCTACCAGTATGTTTGCCTTTAACAACCTTCCCATGTTGTTTGTATTTTGTCCAGATTTTAGACACAGCTGACTGTGAACAACCAACATCTTTTGCAACATTGCGTGATGATTTACCTTCTTTTAAGAGTTTGATAATCCTCTCCTTTGTTTAAATTGACATCTCTCATGTTGGAGCCATGATTCATGTCAGTCCACTTGGTGCAACAGCTCTCCAAGGTGTGATCATTCTTTTTTAGATGCAGACTAACGAGCATATCTAATTTGATGCAGGTGTTAGTTTTGTAAATGAAAATTTACAAGGTGATTCCATAATTTTTTCCTCAGAATTGAGTGATTCCATCATTTTTTCCCTCTGCTTGGTCTGAAAAAAATTACCCTTACTGAGTACCACATTTTTTATTTTGATTTCTTTGAGTGCTTCTTAAAGCCCTAAAGTTGCCATTTGAAATGACTGTAGTTTTGTGCCATGTCTGTGATTTGCTTTTTTTCAACAACATTAAACAACTGAATGAACATCCTCCAAGCCCGGTGATTCCATAATTTTTTTTCCAGGGGTTGTATATATGTTGTGAAATACCTATACTAACAGGACGTTCAATGGACCCTCTTGTGCTGTTTCATGCACTGTGGTTTGCCACATACCCTGCCTGCCTAACTCCTGCTATCACCACTGAAAATATGCAGCTGGATTAGTCCTCAGAAGGACTGTTAGTTCAGATGATATATGTATATGTTGTGGAATACCTATACTAACTGTAAAGAAGCAAATTTTTCCCTAATGCAGCAGCATCTCTCCCTACTCTGCCTGATTCTGGGATAGACTGTGACGAGCATAGCGGCGCCAGGTCTTATATACACCTGATGACGCTGTGTGGCCAGCCAATCACTCTAATGCCCACAAACAACATGGCTACGACATTACAGTGCTTGGCAGACAATCGCTGCATTTTCATTGGCTCTCTAAAGAGTGCTAAACATGCAGGGAGGGGACCCGAGTTCCTGTCCGAGCCACCCGGAAATACTTGCCAAGCGCCGAGCTTGTTGAGCACAGTGATGCTCAGGCGAGTACCGAGCAGCGGCGAGCACGTTCGCTCATCACTAATACTTAGTTCACCTGCTGTATAATGATATTTTGTTTAGCTATTATTTCTCGCTTTCTCTTAATTGCGCTACTTGAACTCGGTCAACCCCTTTCTCTGGTACTATATTTTCCAATGTAAGATAAAAATAGCCTGTACTCACCTAAGGTACTGGCGTTGTTTTAGTAATGTCAATGTTGGGTTATATCATGTGTGTCACGGTGGTGACTCACAGGCCTTCCCTGCGTTCCTTTGCCCACAATGTGGTTTTTCCTCATGTCTGGCCGCCCCTCTGAGGCTGCTTCATGCATCACTGCTGCACCTGCATGTGGCTTCCATCTATCCTTAGGGGGCATGTCTGGTCTCTGCAGGAAATTAGCCCTGCTATGTCCTGCAGAGATTAACTTCCACAGCTAATTCCGTGTTAGCAGGGTCTATATCAAGCAGCTCCACCTACCACTCCCTGCTCAAACGTTGATTTCTTGCTAGTTCATCATCCATTTGTGCATTTGCTGGTATTGATTCTCCGTTATTGACCTGGCTTGCCTACCCTTCCTACCTGACCTCTCCACTCCTAACCGTGGCTATTCATACTGATCCTGTGCTGCCTGCCCTGACCTCGGACCATCTGACTTCGCTTTGTCTTTGCCCTCCTGTACCGAGCCTCTGACCCTCCAGTTAACTGCTGACCGGGGACTGCCCTGGAGTGGTACCTGACGACTACCTGCGGCCAAGCCTATCCTAGCTACCAGAGGCACTAGAGAGAACCAGGTAGTCGCTTAGCCACACGCCTCCAGGGTAAGCCCGTCCCATGTTTAGTGGGTTCACATCTACCTGTGTTACATTCACCTGCCATTGTAACAAAATGAGCCGAGTGGTGAGTAAATGCCATTTTTATTTTACATGGGGAATGTAGTACTTGAGAAGGGGGTGACTAATTAGTGGATAATCCCTTTAAGTTTTATGAAAGGAAAAAAAAATTGTGTGATCAACTAGAGATAGGGAGGCCTGCTTCCAATAATTCTAGAATAGACATATTTTATATCTCTATTATATCAATCCATTTTGGGATAAAATTCTCCTTGTCTACATATAATGAATCAATCTATAATAACATGTATTAAAAAAAGGTAAAGAATAAATTCTGAGATTTATAGTGGTATTTATTTCTGTCAATTATAGCAAGATTGGAATACCAGTATATATGTGGAGGCCAGAGGTGGCTAAGATTACAGAAACAACTGAGCAGACTGTGCTATGTAGCTTCCTTATATATAGGTATACCTACAGGAACAGTACAGACCAAAAGTTTGGACACACCTTCTCATTTAAAGATTTTTCTGTATTTTCATGACTACGAAAATTGTACATTCACACTGAAGGCATCAAAACTATGAATTAACACATGTGGAATTATATACTTAACAAAAAAGTGTGAAACAACTGAAAATATGTCTTATATTCTAGGTTCTTCAAAGTAGCCACCTTTTGCTTTGATGACTGCTTTGCACACTCTTGGCATTCTCTTGATGAGCTTCAAGAGGTAGTCACTGGAAATGGTCTTCCAACAATCTTGAAGGAGTTCCCAGAGATGCTTAGCACTTGTTGGCACTTTTGCCTTCACTCTGCGGTCCAGCTCACCCCAAACCATCTCGATTGGGTTCAGGTCTGGTGACTGTGGAGGCCAGGTCATCTGGCGTAGCACCCCATCACTCTCTTTCTTGGTCAAATAGCCCTTACACAGCCTGGGGGTGTGTTTGGGGTCATTGTCCTGTTGAAAAATAAATGATGGTCCAACTAAACGCAAACTGGATGGAATAGCATGCCGCTGCAAGATACTGTGGTAGCCTTGCTGGTTCAGTATGCCTTCAATTTTGAATAAATCCCCAACAGTGTCACCAGAAAAGCACCCTCACACCATCACACCTCCTCCTCCATACTTCACGGTGGGAACCAGGCATGTAGAGTCCATCCGATCACCTTTTCTGCGTCGCACAAAGACACGGTGGTTGGAACCAAAGATCTCAAATTTGGACTCATCACACCAAAGCACAGATTTCCCCTGGTCTAATGTCCATTCCTTGTGTCCTTTAGCCCAAACAAGTCTCTTCTGCTTGTTGCCTGTCCTTAACAGTGGTTTTCTAGCAGCTATTTTACCATGAAGGCCTGCTGCACAAAGTCTCCTCTTAACAGTTGTTGTAGAGATGTGTCTGCTGCTAGAACTCTGTGTGGCATTGACCTGGTCTCTAATCTGAGCTGCTTTTAACCTGCAATTTCTGAGGCTGGTAACTCGGATAAACTTATCCTCAGAAGCAGAGGTGACTCTTGGTCTTCCTTTCCTGGGGCGGTCCTCATGTGAGCCAGTTTCTTTGTAGCGCTTGATGTTTTTTGCAACTGCACTTGGGGACACTTTCAAAGTTTTCCCAATTTTTCGCACTGACTGACCTTCATTTCTTAAAGTAATGATGGCCACTCGTTTTCTTTACTTAGCTGCTTTTTTCTTGCCATAATACAAATTCCAACAGTCTATTCAGTAGGACTATCAGCTGTGTATCCACCAGACTTGTGCACAACACAAGTGATGGTCCCAACCCCATTTATAAGGCAAGAAATCCCACTTATTAAAACTGACAGGGCACACCTGTGAAGTGAAAACCATTTCCGGTGACTACCTCTTGAAGCTCATCAAGAGAATGCCAAGAGTGTGCAAAGCAGTCATCAAAGGAAAAGGTGGCTACTTCTATGAACCTAGAAGATAAGACATATTTTCAGTTGTTTCACACTTTTTTGTTAAGTATATAATTCCACATTTGTTAATTCATAGTTTTGATGCCTTCAGTGTGAATGTACAATTTTCGTAGTCATGAAAATACAGAAAAAGCTTTAAATGAGAAGGTGTGTCCAAACTTTTGGTCTGTACTGTATATATAACAAGAGGTCAGAGGTGGCTGAGATTCCAGAAGGAACCAAGCAGACTGTGTTACCAAGTTTCCTTGTATTTATAGGAATAAATGTATATAAGTAGCGGTTAGAGGTGGGTGAGATTATGGAAGCAACCAAGCAGACTACGCTACACAATCTTGTTGCATATATAGGAATACCTGTATTTAAAGGGGTATTTCCATATCAGAGATCCTATCCCAATGTGTTGTAGGTGTAGTAATAATAATATTATCAAATACCTCCAATTAGCAATGTAGTATAGTTTTTATGATTTGCCATGTCTCTTTCCTCATGTGTATACATTGCAGGACCTTAGGTGTCCATGGCTACAACCACTAGCAACTAGATGTCACTATATCAGTGGTCGTAACCATGGCTACCAAAGGTCCTGCAATGTCTGCACATGAGGAAAGAGACATAGCAAATCAGAAAAACTATACTACATTTGTAATTGGAGGTATTTGATAATAATATTATTATTACACCTACTGCATATTGGGATAGGATGTTGGAGATGGGAATACCCCTTTAAGTAAAGTTCAGAGGAGGCTGAGATTACTGAAGCAATGGAGCACCTTGTGTTACTCAGTTTTCTTACTTCCTATAGAAATGAATGGAGGCAGGCTACATTGCTTCTGTAACTCAGGAGAGTTCTTTCCTGTAAAATATTGGAGTCTCTGTATATTGTGATAAATCGATTCAACATGAACCTACAACTGGCAACTGGTTGTTCTAAAGCAAATCTTTGTTAAAGGTTATTGCACATGATTCTTTTTCTAAGACCTGCCAGGACATATAACAGTGCGATTGTCCATCCTAGTTACTGCTGGTTCTATAGGCATTTCCTTTTGTTAGTGACAGTAAATGACATAGACTTGTTGAGAACATGTCATGGCAAATCTTTGTGAGTAATATAGATTTACACAGCAGCATCTGCTATTTGGCTTGTGTCTTTCCTTCTGCTGTTTGTTGGTGTAAGGAAGCTAATCAGCAAACATAATTATTTATTTGTTCTCTGTGCTGGAACAATGACCTTGAGAAGAAAGATGTAAGACCGGAGTGCTGAGAATGTATGATCATATGTATAGCAATGAGAAATAAATAGTCTTTTATTGATTAGTGTGTAAACTATATAGAAATGCTAACATAAAGCTGGAATAAAGCAGCCTTCCCGCTCCTTGTCATCATCATATCATTCTTCTTCATTATGAGATCCAGAATTGGTGCACAGGCTCAAAAAAGGACAAGGATCACGAGTGATTGTCAAAAGGAATGTATGTTCATTAGTGATGATGAAATGTGCAATTATTACATGGTTCCCAATAAGTGATGTTATGTATCATTGATAAACAATATAATTTAGATAATAGCTCTCTATCTGTTAAGAGGAAAAATATTTTTAGTACAATATCTATCTATCTATCTAACTATAATCTATCTATCTACAGTGTCTATCCATCTCGTATTTTTTGTGCAAAGTTGAAATATACCAGTTACTTCAGGCAACTTTGGAGACTGTTTTATTCTTTGCATCCTTCACTGTTTATTACTTTTCCACTCCACAAACCTTTGCTCCAATTTTCAGTTGTCTCTGTGTTAGTGGGTGGGGAACATCTCATATGATGTTTCCTATGCACAGCACAGTGACATAAGAGACTTTTGCTCTCTGATTTTTCTGTAGCACACCCTCAGAAACGGCTGTATGAAGGACATTGTACAGCACTACTGAACAGTGTAGCTGTGATTACAACACTGGCATGAGATAAACACTTACTAGAAAGCATCAGCATGATTTGTTTGTGTCCCACTCACACTCACTTTAGGATAGTTGACCAATCTGGACAATAACACAATAACAGGCTGTGCTGCTGTATTGAAGAATCCTTAGGACCACCAATAGTGGTTGTGCTATTCCAGGCATAAATCGGTGAAATGAAAGAGGGTAGACAAGGAATCCTGTCCCTGTCAAGACGTCAAGAAGACGTCAAGGCAAGTTTGCTGAAGATTATTTTTGTGGTGTGTGGTTATATTTCTGCATACAATATATAAAAATGTTTTTTATCCCTATGGCTGGTGTGCGGGTCAATTGCAAGGCTGTCCCCAGGAAGTGAGAGAGGGTGGCTCAATAGGGGAACCAGTGGGAAGGTTTTAGGGATATAGGAAGTACAACATAGTTACTGTTGAATAGGCTGTGTGTTGGAGAGGAGGTGAAAGGGAGAGGACAGGTTTATCGGTTGTGAAACTACAAGCCTCAGCATGGAAAGAAACTAGTTACAGTAGTGGCAGGACATCACAGGCAATTGGAGACCCGTGCAGAAAGTAAAGTTTTAAGTCTGGGAAACGTACTGTACAGCGGAAAAGGGGGAACCTAGAAAAAGGTAGCGCCCTGCTATGACTACTGAGACAGGAAGCATTGTGTCAATGAGTGGCTCCTGGGACTGATATTGTCAAAGACTCAGGGTATTGGGATCATAGCTACACACCAGAAACCGTATGACCCTACCCCTAAGAAAATGCTGGCAATTCCAACTTCTTCCCATGCCCCCTGCAGTACTTGTTGCCGGGAACAAAATGCAAACTGTAACTCTGGGAATGGAGCCGCTGTATTGTGTGGAAGATGGAGAAGGATAATGTATAACCTGTTATTCCCTGTTCATCAGTTTGGCCGTGTATAAAATGGACATTGTTTTTAAGGACTGGTCTGGCTTATTGATAGAAAAGGTAAATGGAAGTGGGATTGCACTAAGTGTATCGGAAACGATGATGGAAGCCGCAGATCCAGGTACAATGTCGCACCCACCCACCAATGACACTCAATTTCCTGTAGCTGACCCCGGTGTGGAAAAGGTTGGTCTCTCACACGAGTACCGCCTGGGGCCAGTTTACAGGAACGGCATTTCGAATTTAAACATGACTGCTGCCCCAGCCTACAGGCCATTATGTACCCAGACATAAAAAAGATTTCTTAAAAGTCTACAATGCACCAAGAAACAAAAAAGGTTATCAATGGATACTGTAACTTCTCATGAAGCCAAGTCCATGTTGCTTCTCCAATGATGTTGAAATAATTATTCCAGTAAAAAAATACAACACAATTTAAGGTCAATCCAACTTGTTCTTTGGTTACCACATACATTGATCAGTGCTACCATTTCAAGGTTTTTGTTAATCGCCAGAAAACAAGGCCCACCCCCTCCAAATGGGGGTATAAGTATTAAAACAAACTCCTAAAGGGGTTTTCTGGGTCATGAAAAAAACTAGCAAGGTAGTGTTACATTGGAAAGCCTAAAAATGTATAATATACTCAATATGCTCACTGTTAGGATTTTGCTATGTTTCCCAGTCCCAGTGACTAATTATATCTGATTTATATACTTGCAGTCATGCACTGGTGAACACAGACAGGAAAGAGCCCCTGTGCAAGAACAATATATGGGCCCTTTGCGGTCCAATAGGTCACACTAAAGCACAATTCCACCTAATTTGGAGGTGGATGTGCACCCCCTTATCTCTTAGGACCCTGTGCGGCTGCACATGTTGCACCAATGATATGTCTGCCCCTGCAGTGATGTGCCATCTACATTCTCTTAACATCTCTCAATGCTACATTGAATGGAGTTGAGGTTGATCATGCTCACTGCCACTTCATCTTTTCTTATGTGAGTGCTGAAGACCACCGAGCATAGAGCTCAGCTATCTCCAGCGGTCCCATTAACAATGAATTGAGTGACAGTGTATGTGATCAACAATGGCTCTTTTCACAAAGGGCTCGTTGAATCAAATTTCTTCAGATTCACCTGTCCCTGTGAATTCGAACAATTTACGATTTTTCCTGTCTTTCAACCTTACACTCTCTCTCCATCTCCTTTTACGTCCCTTTTATACTTTTCATTCCTTATCGAACAGGATTTCTTTTACTTAAAGCTGAGGTGCACAAAATTTTCAAACCAACAATTATCATTAATTTCATTAATTTCATTAACGGGGTTCTTCAAGACTGAGATAAAATGGCGTCCCTGATATCATTCAAACTGCAGCCTATCCTTGTCACATGTCATGACAGGCTGCACACTGAAGACATACAGCTCCTGAGATCTGTGTCTCATCTGATATGAGCTGTATAGTTTCATAGTTTCATAGTTCTTACGGTTGAAGATAGGTTATAGCTTGAAATCAATGTCTTTAAGTCTAACACATCACAAATAACTCAGTCAGGGGCCAGGAGCATGGCTGTGATATGTGAAGAAATATGTATTAACTCATAATTGTGCTCAGGAAGAAGATCTCTAGATTCATCCTTTTCCATCTCTATCAGTCTGATAGCTATAGAGGAGTGCATGGCGACTGACTGCTGTTAACTGGAAAACAAATAAACATTGAGGAGGATGAAGCTAGAGATAACCCCAGTTATGCACAGTGAGGAATAGATATACCGTATATCTTCACTAGAGATGAGCGTTGTTCTACTCAAACTGTTCGCCAATCTCAAATTCGAGCTGTTTTGGGCGGTGTTCGAGCCGTTCGGCGAACATGAACAATTTGAGAAAAATTCGGCTGTTCGAGGTTATGTTCGATAACTGTTCGTGCACCAAAATCATAACTGGATTTTTTCTCAGTAATGATGAAAATTAATGTTAATACGCAGTTTGAGTGTACAGCGGGGTGGGGGGAGGGGCAGGGGATGGATCTCTGCAGGAACAATGAAGATCTAAATTTTTTTTTCTCTTTCCCGCATTTACAGTGGGGAGGTGCAATCTGTCAGCCTATCAGCAGCGCACACACGGAGCGAAGTGCTTTTTTTCACACAAGCAAGGGCATGTGTCATTGGCAGTGTATGTCACATGTCCTTGCCCTATAAGACCAAGCCATTTTCCCCGTCGCCACCATTTTCTCACTGCTGCAGCTGCGTGTTAGACGGCACCGCTGTTGCTGTGTGCGCTATACCTTGTTAATTTCAAGCCAATTTTCGCACAAATATACAGATAGCTTGGGAGTAGGGAATAGTTGTGATTGCAGTCCTTTTAAGGACTAGGTTACAGCATCTCCTACGACTTTTATCAGGCAGGTCTGTGCTCTTAAATAGATAGGTTGTGGGAGTAAAGACTAATTGTAATTGGAGTCCTTTTCAGGACTAGGTTACATCAGTTCCTATCAGTTTTTGCCAGGCAGGTCTGTGCCAGTGCTGTGCAAGTTTTTTTCACAGCATTTGGCTGAATCTAGCAAAGCTAATCCTTTTTGGCCTATTGCAGAGTGTGTTAGTCAGTGGAGTAGCCTATCTGTGTTGCAAGATATACCACCTGTGTATAGAATACCAATTTTTTTACTGCACCTAGTGAAGTAAAATCTTTTGGGCATAGCATCATTCTATTAGTCCATCTATACTGACCTCCATCAGGTTGCAAACTGAATATAATTTTTTTCTGCATCTAGCTCTGAAAAAATATTTGGCCTTCTAGCAGTGTGTCGGACTTTCTCTATTAGTCCATCTATACTGACCTCCATCACGTTGCAAATTCAAAATAATTTTTATCTGCATCTACAGTACCTCTGAAAAAATATTTGGGCTTCTAGCTGTGTGTGGGACTTGTTGTATTAGTCCATCTATACTGACCTCCATCAGGTTGCAAACTGAATATATTTTTTTCTGCATCTACCTCTGAAAAAATATTGGGCTTCTAGCTGTGTGTGGGACTTGTTGTATTAGTCCATCTATACTGACCTCCATCAGGTTGCAAACTGAATATATTTTTTTCTGCATCTACCTCTGAAAAAATATTGGGCTTCTAGCTGTGTGTGGGACTTGTTGTATTAGTCCATCTATACTGACCTCCATCAGGTTGCAAACTGAATATAATTTTTTTCTGCATCTAGCTTTGAAAAAATATTTGGCCTTCTAGTAGTGTGTCGGACTTTCTCTATTAGTCCATCTATACTGACCTCCATCAGGTTGCAAATTAAAAATAATTTTTATCTGCATCTACAGTACCTCTGAAAAAATATTTGGCCTTCTAGCAGTGTGTCGGACTTTCTCTATTAGTCCAACTATACTGACCTCCATCAGGTTGCAAATTCAAAATAATTTTTATCTGCATCTACAGTACCTCTGAAAAAATATTTGGGCTTCTAGCTGTGTGTGGGACTTGTTGTATTAGTCCATCTATACTGACCTCCATCAGGTTGCAAACTGAATATATTTTTTTCTGCATCTACCTCTGAAAAAATATTGGGCTTCTAGCTGTGTGTGGGTCTTGTTCTATTAATCCATCTATACAGATCTCCATCAGGTTGCAAACTGAATATCATTTTTTTCTGCATCTAGCTCTGAAAAAATATTTGGCCTTCTAGCAGTGTGTCGGACTTTCTCTATTAGTCCATCTATACTGACCTCCATCAGGTTGCAAATTCAAAATAATTTTTATCTGCATCTACAGTACCTCTGAAAAAATATTTGGGCTTCTAGCTGTGTGTGGGACTTGTTGTATTAGTCCATCTATACTGACCTCCATCAGGTTGCAAACTGAATATATTTTTTTCTGCATCTCCCTCTGAAAAAATATTGGGCTTCTAGCTGTGTGTGGGACTTGTTGTATTAGTCCATCTATACTGACCTCCATCAGGTTGCAAACTGAATATATTTTTTTCTGCATCTACCTCTGAAAAAATATTGGGCTTCTAGCTGTGTGTGGGACTTGTTGTATTAGTCCATCTATACTGACCTCCATCAGGTTGCAAACTGAATATAATTTTTTTCTGCATCTAGCTCTGAAAAAATATTTGGCCTTCTAGTAGTGTGTCGGACTTTCTCTATTAGTCCATCTATACTGACCTCCATCAGGTTGCAAATTAAAAATAATTTTTATCTGCATCTACAGTACCTCTGAAAAAATATTTGTCCTTCTAGCAGTGTGTCGGACTTTCTCTATTAGTCCATCTATACTGACCTCCATCAGGTTGCAAATTCAAAATAATTTTTATCTGCATCTACAGTACCTCTGAAAAAAATATTTGGGCTTCTAGCTGTGTGTGGGACTTGTTGTATTAGTCCATCTATACTGACCTCCATCAGGTTGCAAACTGAATATATTTTTTTCTGCATCTACCTCTGAAAAAATATTGGGCTTCTAGCTGTGTGTGGGACTTGTTGTATTAGTCCATCTATACTGACCTCCATCAGGTTGCAAACTGAATATATTTTTTTCTGCATCTACCTCTGAAAAAATATTGGGCTTCTAGCTGTGTGTGGGTCTTGTTCTATTAATCCATCTATACAGACCTCCATCAGGTTGCAAACTGAATCTAATTTTTTTCTGCATCTAGCTCTGAAAAAATATTTGGCCTTCTAGCAGTGTGTCGGACTTTCTCTATTAGTCCATCTATACTGACCTCCATCAGGTTGCAAATTAAAAATAATTTTTATCTGCATCTACAGTACCTCTGAAAAAATATTTGGGCTTCTAACTGTGTGTGGGACTTGTTGTATTAGTCCATCTATACTGACCTCCATCAGGTTGCAAACTGAAAATATTTTTTTCTGCATCTACCTCTGAAAAAATATTGGGCTTCTAGCTGTGTGTGGGACTTGTTGTATTAGTCCATCTATACTGACCTTCATCAGGTTGCAAATTGAATATAATTTTTTTCTGCATCTAACCCAGCCAATAGTTTTGGCCTAATACCACAGTTTGGCCACTCAGCTCTGCTCGGTTACCATCCATTGTTTTTTTGTGCAAACAACTCCAGAGTAGTGAATTAGTTAACCACCAAAATGAGTGGAAAAAGGCCTGCTGCTGGTGGAAAGGGGAATAGGCGTGTTGGGAAGGGGAAAAAAGGTTGTGTCCGTGGGGTAGGTGTTAAAGCAACAGTAACATCTGCAGAAGAAAGACCATCTTCCAGCCAAACTAAAATGTCTACTTCTTTTAGCGGACAATGTGATAAGATCCCTTTCTTACGGCCACGCCAATCGCTACAAATTCCAGATGAGGCACAAAAACAGCAGGTGCTTCAACGGATATCAAGTGCTCCTTTAAGTGGGCTCTCCTCCACATCAACTTCAACATCACAAATACTCCAGTCCTCAAAGGTGTCACCCAAATCGCACTTGCTTCCTCACAGCTCCCAAATCTCCAGCTGCCCGTCTGAGTATGAAGTAGAACAGATGGTTGAGTCTGCAGAGCTGTTTACTCATACTATAGCCTGGGAATCAGAGGTTGACTCCAGCGCTTCTGTGAATCCAGACGAGGAAATGATCTGCACTGATGCCCAGAATCTTTATGAGTCGGATCCAGGACCAGACGCAGAAGGTTCTGACCATAATGTAGACCCTCATTCCCAAACTGTAACTCCTGTTGGTGGAGACAATGAGGAAGACGATGATAAGACTCAAATACCTGACTGGAGCGACAACTTTAGTTTTTTGTCAGGGCAGGAACAGGTTGGCTCTGAGGACGACGGGTGTGATAACACACAGGGTGATGATGATGAGGTTGGAGATCCCACTTACTGTCAACCCACAGTCAGCCAAGAGATGAGGTCAGCAGAGGAGGTGGAGGAAGATGCTAGTGACGACGAGGTCAGGTTGAGCCTTCCTGGACAGAGACGTAGTACTGGAAGCACGTCAACAACTGCATCCTCAAACACAACTCTGCCTCTCACCACAAGTCGTGGTGGCTCTTCAGGTCGCATGGGTGCTAAGCCTTGCATAGCCTGGGCATTTTTTCAGATCGATAAAGATGACCCAACTCGTGTTATCTGTAACATTTGTCAGCAAAAGCTAAGTAGAGGCCAAAAGATACATAGTTTGAGTACTTCATGCATGAACCGGCACATGGACATGAAGCATAAGTTGCAGTGGGAAGCTCAGTGTGCTACAATGCGGCCTAGCCGGCCGGGCCAACCACCGTCTGCCATATCTTGTGCATCCGCGGCCTCTTCATCCTCTGTGACTGGGGGGACAGCAGTCACACCTGTTTTGGGGCGCAGACCTGCCACCTCTTTACCCGCAACAGCCAGCGTGATTGGCAGGTCATCATTTTCTTTGGAGGTGGTAACAGCAGCTGGTGTTGAGCGCTGTCCGACATCGGTAGCACCACCTTTGGATCAAGGCAATCTAACATGTCCGCCTGCATCTTCCTCACAGACCGGCAGTTTGCCGGGGACACCCTTATCAACCCCGTCTAAGCACAATAGCCAGCCCTCGGTCCCTCAGATGTGGACAAGTAAAAGACCATTTCCTCCTAGCCATGAGAAAGCTAAGAGGTTGAATTTCACCATCTGCAAGCTCTTGGCTACAGAAATGCTGCCTTTCCGCCTGGTGGACACAGAGGATTTTCGAGACCTTATGTCCGTCGCAGTGCCCCAGTACCAGATGCCCAGTCGGCACTACTTCTCAAAGAAAGGTGTGCCTGCGCTCCACCAGCATGTCGCACACAACATCACCGCTTCTTTGAGAAACTCTGTGTGTGACAGGGTGCATTTCACCACAGACACTTGGACGAGTAGGCATGGACAGGGGCGTTACATGTCGCTGACTGGGCACTGGGTAACTATGGTGACAGCAGGACAAGGGGCTGCTGTCCAAGTCTTGCCGTCCCCACGAGTTGTGCGTCAATCCTCTTTATGTCAAAGTTCCTCCACTGCTTCTGCCTCCTCAACCTCCTCTCGGTCTTCCACCTGCACCCAAAGCCTGTCTGGTCATGCCACAAGCTTTCTAACTGCGCAGAAGGGATCCTGCACACCTCCTTACTATGCTGGCAGTAGGGCTCAATGTCATCAGACGGTTTTTACTTTGAAATGTCTGGGAAATGTGAGTCACACAGCTGAGGAGTTGTGGTCAGCTCTGGAGAACCAATTTCATGAATGGTTGTCTCCACTGGACCTGAAACCAGGGAAGGCCATGTGCGACAATGCTGCAAACCTGGGTGCGGCCCTTCGCCGGGGCAATGTCACACACGTGCCTTGTATGGCTCACGTGTTGAACCTGGTTGTCCAGCAATTTTTAGCCCACTATCCCAGACTAGATGGCCTTCTGCAGAGGGCACGGTCGCTGTGTGCTCACTTCCGCCGTTCGGATCCCGCAGCTCAGCGACTTACATCTCTACAGAAGTCTTTGGGCCTGCCACTTCACCGGCTAAAATGCGATGTGCCTACCCGGTGGAATTCAACTCTGCACATGTTGCAGCGACTGTGGCAGCACCGACAAGCCCTGGTGCAATACGTTCTGACGTATAGCCTGGGCCAACGAGATTCAGAGGTGGGGCAAATCACGCTGGAGGAGTGGTCTCAGATCAGGGACCTATGCACCCTTCTGCACAGTTTTGAAATGGCGACGAAGATGTTTAGTGCTGACGATGCCATTATCAGCATGACTATTCCGGTGATTTACATGCTGGGGCACATGTTAAACAGAATTCGGAGTCAGGTGGTGGCACAAGAGGAGGTGGAGGAAGTAGAGGAGGAGGAGTTGTATGTGGAAGGGCTAACATCTGCAAGGTCCAGACGGTCGGCAGCACCAAGGCGGCAGGCATGTGAGGGTGGGGGAGATGGTTTTACCAGGGCGCATGGTAGCAGCCAAACTAGTGAGGAAGGTGCAGGAGCCCAGGAAGAAGTGGAGGACGAACTGATGGAAGACTCATCAGATGAGGGAGACCTTGATCACATTTCTGTTGTGCGAGGTTGGGGGGAGAGGACAGAGGAAGGAAGCATGATTGTTACCTCGCCACCAACACAACAGGGACTTGGTGCTCCTGGATGCGCAACACACATGAGTGCCTTCTTGCTGCACTACCTGCAACATGACCCTCGAATTGTGAGAATTAGAAATAATCCTGACTACTGGGTTGCCACACTGTTAGATCCCCGGTACAAAAGTAAATTTGCAGAAATTATTCCTGCCATAGAAAGGGATGCACGCATGCAGGAGTATCAGCAGAGACTGTTGCAGAATCTTACATGTGCTTTTCCACAAAATACCAGTGGTGCACGTAGTGAATCTCACAGTTCCAACTTGCCAACCGTGGGACCGTCAAGTGTTCAGCACTCAAACCGTAACAGAACCACAGTATCTGCTGGTAACATCAATTTTGCGGAATCATTTCACCACTTTTTTAGCCCATCCTTTGCAAGGCCACAGGAGACAAGAAGTCTGACACATAGTCAACGCCTAGAGACGATGGTACAGGAGTATCTCCAAGTAAACATTGAAGCCACGACTGTGTCACTGGACCCTTGCTCTTTTTGGGCTTCCAATCTGGATAAATGGCCGGAGCTAGCCACTTACGCCTTGGAGATCTTGTCATGCCCCGCAGCCAGCGTTCTGTCTGAACGTGTGTTCAGCGCTGCTGGTGGTGTGCTGACAGATAAGCGCACGCGGCTCTCCACTGATAATGTAGACAGACTCACGTTCATAAAGATGAACAAATCATGAATCCGAAACGACTTTTCTACCCCTGTGTCATCCTGGGGAGAGTAAAAGCTTGATGATTGGTTAAAATCACCCTACCAACCGTTTTAAGCTTTCAAATTACTAATCATGTTTATCTGTATCTTGACTGGAAAATAATTTGGGCTTTGTAGCAGTGTGCAGCACTGATCCTATTAGGCCATCTATAATAAGCTCCACCAGATTTAAAATTAAAAATAATTTTTAGCTGCATCTAGCCCGGAAAATAATTTTGGGGCTCCGAGATGCGCAAGACACATAAGTGCCTTCTTGCTGCACTACCTGCAGCATGACCCTCATATTGTCAGAATTCGAAGTAATCATGACTACTGGGTTGCCACACTCTTAGATCCCCCAAACTTTTCGATTAACCTTTTCATTTTAATAAAGACCAAAAAAAATGGTCATTTTTGAAATTATAAGCATTAGCAGGTTGTTAGAAACTGAAATCAAACAGTTTTCAACTCAAAACTTTATTCTAGGTGATGTTACATTTTCACATAGGACCCCTTGTTCGAAAGGAGCTTCTGAACTCTCTCGTCCATTGAATTTGTCAGGTTTTGGATGGTTTCTGCTTCAATTGTTTTGCATGAGGACAGAATACCCTCCCAGAGCTGTTGCTTAGATGTGAACTGCCTCCCGCCATCATAGACACTCCTTTTAATGATGCTCCAAAGGTTCTGAATGGGGTAGAGGTCAGGGGAGCATGGGGGTCACACCATAAGTTTGTCCCCTTTTAAGCCCATATCAGCCAGAGATGCAGATGTTTTATGTGCAGCATGAGATGGTGCATTATCATGCAGAAAAATGATCTTGCTGTGAAATACACGGTTCTTCTTCTTGAACCATGGCAGGAAGTGCTGTTTGAGAAAATCCACATACATTATGGAGTTCATCTTTAGCGCCTTCAGGGATCCTAAAGGGGCCGACAATCTCTCTCCCCATGATTCCAGCCCAAAACATTACTCCACCTCCTCCTTGTTGGCGCTGTAGCCGTGTTTGCGTGGGGTGTCCATCAACCAGCCATCCTCCACTCCATCCATCTGGACCATCGAGCGCTGCACGGCACTCATCCGTGAACAAAACAGTTTTGAAATCAGTCTTCATGTAATGTTTGGCCCACTGGAGCCGTTTCTGCTTGTGTGAAGTGGATAGAGGAGGTCGACAGGATGGCGTATGCACAGCTGCAAACCTCTGAAGGACCCTGCATCTTTTTGTTCGGGGGACGTTGGAGGCACCAGCAGCTTCAAAAACTTGTCTGCTGCTATGACAAGGCTTTCTTGCCGCTGCTCTTTTAACCTGACGTAATTGACTGTAGGAAAGAGTCCTCAATTTGCCCTTATCAGCACGCACACGTGTGTACTGTGAATCAGCTACATACTTCTTGATTGCCAAGACACTTCAACCTGATCATCGCACAATGTTGATTGTAGTCATGCCTTGACCTAAACACTCCACAATTTGTTGCTTCTCAGCAGCCGACACATCCTTTTTCTTTCCCATTTTGGCAGAAAATGTAGGCTGCTTAATAATGTGAGAGAGCCTTCTTAAGTAGTCTTGCCTTTCATTGGACACACCTGCCAAACTAATTAGCACAGGTGTCTGCAATTGCTTACAGTGATATAAAGAGCCCTGACACACATCACCATCAATGAGTTTAACTGACAAACAAACAAATTCTTCCCTTATCACTCCAAAACACTTTTTGCATAATAATTTGGAACGCAGTGTACATGTGCTTTTCCACAAAACACCAGTGGTTCACGTAGTGAATCTTACAGTTCTAACTTGCCAACCGTGGTCTGTATGGAATTGTTCAATAAAGGGCCCAAAATTAAGATAACATAGATGGGAGAGGTCTCTATGAATAGGAATTCCTAAGTATTTGATACCTTGTGAGGGCCAGGCAAAGGGAAAGTTGGACTGGATGGAATCCTATATGGATTTGGGGAGGGAGACATCGAGGGCCTCAGACTTCGCTGCATTGATTTTAAAATTTTACCATGTAACAAAGTGATCTATTTCAGCCATAACAGCAGGGATGGATATATGTGATTGAGTGATATATACTAGGACATCATCAGCAAATAGAGAGCACTTGTACTTGGTGCCTCCCACCTCAATCCACCTAATATTGGGGTTATGGCGAATCGATGAGAGCAGGTGCTCCGTCACTAGGATGTATAAGAGAGGGGACAGAGGACATCCCTGCCTTGTCCCATTGGTGATTGTGAAAGGTGATGAAAATGTTCTGACGCACCCCCTGGGCCTTGGGACACCCGGAGCCGGACCCTTTTTGGTGGATGCTGGTGGTTGTAGTCTTCGTGGCGGCGACCCGGTTCCGTGGCTCAGGGCGGTCAAACCAGTGGCGGAACTATTTATGTGGTTTTGATGTTTAAATGTCCGACTACGCCACCCGTGGAATGCGGTCAGAGTGAACCGCCGCTACAGGGCAGACCGCTGAGGCTGGTGTTGTGGGTGCAGCAGAGCGTAGCATAACTACCCACGGGAGGAGTATAGCCTCAGGGCAGTGTATGCGGAGGATGGGGGTGATGGTGCAGGGCAGCAGCAGTAACGACACGGAGTCAGTGATGCAGTCCAGGGCCTTTACTCACAGTTCTTATTATCCAGACCACGTCTGCAGGTAACGGCTGCCCACGTCGTACTGTGCTCACCAGGTGAGGGGCTCAGACAACTCCCAGATAACTTTGGAGCACTTCACAGGACCCCCTTTGTGTGTCCTTTGTCTGGCCTTTCTTACCAACACTTCTGTCCGGCTGCCTCGGGCCTCCTCTTGGTAAACTTGGCGCCAGTTTCCCTGACCCTATGTGGTGCCTTCCTAGCGGGTGTAGCGAGGGGCTGCGCCACATAAAATGTCAGAGCCTCCGGTTTCTAGCTGAGGGTCGTTTCCTGCCTCCACTAGTTCGGGGACCGGTCTCCCCCTTTGGCCTGACCCCTCCACGCAGGTGGATTCGGGCGTGCGGTGGCGACTCGCCCGTCCGCACCCCTGGGATCCCTTCATTCCTCGTTCCTGGAGCCTTCTCCGCTCCTCTTCCTTCCTTCTCCCTCTTCCAGGCCTGGGCCTCTGTTAATAGGCCCGCCTCCGGAGCAGAGCTCATGCAGAGCCCCTGCTCCCTGCCACTTCTGCTCAGACTTCTCTGCACTGAACTAAGATGGTGCCCACCTTTTATACTCCCTTCTCAATGCACCCAGGAACTGCTTCCTCCCTGCTCCTGCACTACAGGGTTCCCCTTCCTCAGTGTTCCCTCCCCCCACTCCAGCCAGGGACAGGGACTGTCGTGCCCATCTCAGGGGCATATTGGTCGCCCTGCCCCACGGCAATGTGGTGTAATGCATGCAGGTGTCGGGTCCTGATCCACACTCCATCCTTATCTGAGAGTGAGATATCACACCTCTGGGTGAGGTGCAATACGTCTGTAGCAACCGAGCCCTCAGGGTGCTACAGTTCCATTTATCTTCAGCCTAGGTGACGTATTGCGATACAGGGCCGTGATTTTGGCTATAAAAGGGTCCCCTAGACCCCTACCCCAAGCTTTTTAAGAGAATCATATATGGCGTGCCAGGAGACTCTATGGAATGCTTTCTCAGCATCCAACGAGAGTATCTAATTACAAATTTTTAACTGCATCTAGCCCAGGAAATACTTTGTGCCTAGTAGCAGTGTCTGCTAGTCAGCGGATTATCCCGGCTGTTAAGCAAGCTACACCACCTGTAGTTTAGACACTTAATTTTTTCAAAGGAAATGCTTCGGGACCATGGGATACTTAGTGAAGAGCATCAGGAAGCACCCCAAGGCATAGGGGCTGGGACTGGCAGTAGGATGCCTTGCGGTGGACAGCCGAGCTCGATCCTTATAAAAGCTTTTTAACTGCAGCAGCTTTAGTGGACACTACTGGAGCTGGAATTACCGCGGCTGCTGGCATGAGACTTGCCCTCCAATAGATCCTTGTAAATGGATTTAAAGTGTATTCATTCAAATTAGAGAGACAATTTAAATTAAAAAGCTTAGAGCTGCCTCCACCACAGGGGGGCTCGCTCGACCCACCAGCGGACAGGCACCAGTATTGGGAGAGGGGGGCTGGCCGTCAGGGTTCACCGCGGCTCTGGCACAAACCCGGCGACACGGAGGTGGCACGGGCAGGAGCGGACTGGCCGTGTCGGCTTCTCACTTTTTGGATTTTAGAAGGGCATGACATGCCTATATCTGTGTCTCCCCCTCCTTTTACTCCTCCACCTCTTTTATTTTCGCATGACTATATGTACTTGTCACTTTTCCATGTGTTAGTTATGTCTTCTGAGCAGTTTGTCAGCTTTTGGACACCTTTGAAGGTGTTTTCTATGTGTTTCTATGTGTTTTTGTTTGCCTGCCATTGGTTTTAACGGTGTTCGAAGGTGTTCGACGAACAGTTCGACGAACAGTTCGGCGAACACACGGGTGTTCGACGAACCGAACCGAACTCGAACACTACGGGGGTGGCTCAACACTAATCTTCACACATCACAGCCGTTCTCCTGGCCACTGACTCAGGTATGTGTGATACAGCTCTTCTTAGTTGAGACATGGGTCTTGGAGTATTGGTAAGTGAACCTAAAGAAATCAACTATCTAGCAAAAGTGAAATTCTGGGTTGTAGCATCTTGGCATGCAGAACAGCATTTTCAATCCTCCCCAGCCCACTTCGCTGTAAGAGTGAGAATGTCATTACAAGATTTCGTACACTAAAGTGAATCTGTCAGCACGATTTCACACCCAAACTATTTATATGTGCATGTAACTCTTTCAAAGAGAAGTCCTTTACATCCGGGTTTCCCAACTTCAGGCCTCAAGGCCCACAAACAGGCCATGTTTTCAGGATTTCCTTAGTTTTGCTCATGTGATAATTACATCACCTGCACAGGCAATAATTCCATCACCTGTTCAATACTAAGGAAATCCTGAAAACATGAACTGTTACTGGGCCTTGAGGACTAGAGTTGGGGAACACTGCTGTACATGGCCAATCCGTTTCTTCATTGCTGAGAAATCATCCTTTAAACTGATATGCAAATAAGGCTGTAGAACTGAAGCCTCTGTCACTCCAGCTCTATTTTCCGCCTCCCCCTGCTTATCTAACAGCCTCTCTGCGTATGTGTGATTTCGGGCAAAGGAGCCATCAGTCAAGCATGAGGAGGTGGCACTGGGTGGGGAATAGAGCAGTAGTGATAGAGGCTTACAACCAAATTTGCATATCAATTCAAACACTGGTTTCTTAGTAACTGAGGAAGGGATTGTCCATGTAAAGACTTGTCATTGAAAGAGCTACATGTGCATATAAATAGTTTGGCATTTGAAGTCCTGCTGAAAAATTCCCTTTAAACTAGCTCTGCTAGCTGCTTAGTAAAGATTTTGGCAGTGCTAATTTAGTTGAAACAGCGAGATGTCATTAATAAACTTAATTTTTTGCACTTTTACAGCAAAGGGGGCTGCAGAGGGTTGTGGGATAACTCTTTGCTGCTGTAAATGGGGCAGCAGTGAAGCCATTTTTAATTGCAGGTTGTCTACTGTTTGTTCGAGTCTGCATATATAATCAGATTTACATGTGTGTTATGGTCAGTAATCCTCCCATATGTACAGTATGTCAGTCTATAAACAAATACTACTAGTAATAATGTCCTGGGGTAATCTTATGGAAGAAAAGGAATAGTAAGCCCATCTTAGATATCTCACTGTCTGGTGCACATGGTGGGCAGCTGTGAAGGCAAGTTGCACTGTTTCAAACAGGAGGAAAGATTGTGTGAAGGGAAAGGAGTTCACATCAAGCGGTTAATTCGTTTTATCACTGCTTCAAGATCCTCTACACACACTTCAAAAGTATTTTTTTGCCTTGATGAAGTGAGTCCTTGAATGATATCTGGAGGCTCTAGTAATTTAAGGCAGTATAACTCATGAGCTAGCATATAAAAGAGAGCAGACGCAGCACTGCAGGGCTCTTGTTAAAGAAGGGAATCCGCAAACAGCCCTCGGCAAGATAACAGTGGAGCAATGTACATAAGAGTTAACACATTTATTAAATTGATTTTCTGTTCTTGGTGTAACCCAGCGTTTAGAATGTTAAAAGGGAAGTAACTATTGTAGCAATGTGTGAATAACACAGTCTATGGCCGGATCAATGTTTTATTATTTATTCTTCATTTTATATTCCTAATGGATTATATATATCTTAGAAACTAGTGTCTAGACAAATTTAATGATGAATATATTTATTCGTTGATAATTGAAAATAATGCTAACTTTTTATATTGATATACAGTATCTAAAAGTTATTTTTTTTAAGATGCTCTATTAATACAAGAAGGAATTGACAACAGTTTCTTAAAGGGGCTGTCCGGTCCAAATGAATAAGACTGCAGTCACTCTGTGTGACTGCAGACTTATGAATCCCACAAGAGCACACACTGTGCGCTGCGGGGATTCTCTGGTTTCAGACCTGGGACCGGAGGATATGTATGAGTTATACATACTTCCGGCCAGTGGGCATGGCCTCGCCCAATCTAGTAATGTGTCCAGAAGGCGTGGCCTTGCTCCATACAAGTGTATGACTCATACACATCCTCCGTACCTGGGTCTGAAAACCGACGAATCTCTGCAGTGCACAGTGCATGTGCTGGGGGGATTCATTAGTCTGCAGTCACACAGAGTGACTGCAGACTTATCGATTTGTACCGGACAACCCTTTTCATTTGTGCATGTTGTTTTCTAATGCGAAATGATTAATTGCAATATATTTTTTATTTGATGAGCTCTTCTTGCACTTATACAAGGAGGGGTACTGCTATTATGTTTATGCCATTTAAATTCTGCTATTGTGACCATGTATCTTATTGGAGGGTGGAGTTTTGGCATATTATGGACAAATCTATAGGTGGACTTGTACTGTTAAATGTTTTTAATATATTTTTGTGCCTGTTTGTCATTTATGTAATTAAGAGAAATGTTTTGGGGAATCTTTGTTACATTATGTACTTCTTTCTTTGTCTGTTACCATTCTTTTTTTTAGGGTGAATTGATTACCAGGTTTATATTGGTTGGTATCTACCTTAATTGTTTACAGAACATATTTAAAAAATAGAAATTAATATTTAAATTAAAGGGGTTGTACTTTACTTTAAGACTGATGGCCTATCATAAGAATATGTGATCTATACCAGATCGGTGGAGGGAAAAACCTGTCACCCCAGCAGATTAGTTGTTCAAATTGCCATCAATGGTTGGATATGCTCAGCTGTGGAGTGAAACCACATATCCATCAACTGCCTAGTGGCTGAAGAGAGATACTGCAGATCTAGTGTCCACAAACACTATTCAGTTGATGGAGCTGTGCCATGCAGCTTCACAACTGATGAAATCTAGCTTCCACCAGCACTGGGAACAGCCAATCAGTTACACAACTATCTAGGGTATCCTAGGCTCTGCTTCCTTCACCTCAGTTTGCTGCCTCACAGTTCTGCTCCACGTTGGGTTTTACAGGTTGCCTGGCATGGCTCAGTGACATCACCTTCCTAAAGCCCATCAGGACACATACCTGTGTTTTAGGATTGAGATTATAGACTTGGTATATTCTATCTTCTCCATCTACTCCATTCTGTCAGTCCATGAACATTGAAATGCACTCAGATGTCATTCGAATGCAGTCCGCTGTTTTCTACGCACTCATTAATTTGCATGGCTGAGTGCGATTCAAATATCACATAAAACTCGGACGAGCAATGATTTTTTTTCCCAGTCCGAGGAAAAAATCAGACTTGTGCACGGCCCCATAAAATAACATTGAGAAGAGTGCGATCTGTCAAACTATAGCACTCATCTGAATTAAAGTCATCTGCACGAGCCTTAATAGTGATAAGAAATGTGTCAAAGAATAAAATTGGCAGTTTATTCAAATTTGACAAAGAAATTAGGCTCATATCAAATTTACTTGATGTGAATCGAATGTGATTTATTGTGCTTGAGGGTCTTTCGAGACCCCAAGCATAATAAACGTAGGGGTAAAAAAAAATATAGCATACTCATCTCGCTGCTCAACTGACATAATGTCTTCACTCTGTGCCGGTGATTCCTGGCTGAATAGTCCTTGTGCGTTAGTTCTATTCAGAATTGCCAGTTCAGACATGCTTTTTCCAAGGCTTAGTTACTGCAGGAAGAGCTACTGAGCAAAATGAAGGACCAGTTAGCGAACTGCAGGGGTTAGATCGGTGAGTAGCAAGGTGACTTTACCATTTTGTTTTTTTTTCTTTTTTAAACCATTTCTCAGCAATTTACAATAGAGCAAAATGGCAGGTCAAGTGGCCGAAGCAAGCCACAAACAAAAAACCCATTTGGGACATATAGATTTTTGCTAAATCTTTGCTACATTCGATTTGCCTCAAACCGATTTGCTAATCTCCAATAATTACTGAATATACTGAATAATAATGACTACTAATAATATGAGATAAAGAGCCAAAATGTTTTGGAACATTTTTTAAGCATCCAGTAATGTTCTAAATGTGACAAAACTTGCATAATTATAAAATATGTTCAGAATTAATATTCTTGCGAAAAGCAAAGCTGGATAATTTCTGCCACCGGTCTTCCAATTAAACGAGTTGCATACTAGAACATCTGTGCCTTAAATGTACCAATATTGTGTGCCTCTATCATCTGTCAAAAAAGATTTTTCTCAGCTAATACGATATTAGGAAAAATATCAAGGTTAATGCATGTGTGCAGGCCAATTTCCTTGTGCCAATTTAGGAATAAAAATCCCTTTTGCAGCGCTTGATGCTTAAGCACCTATGTGACCTATTTAGAGGAAAATGCCACGTACAACCTCCCCACTTGCTGTTAATTAAGCAGCTGCTTCCAGGATAAGTCATGGCTTTAGACTAGACGATGCAGTGTACCATTTATTTGCTGCTTAGACATGCATAGATTAAAGTATATAGATGGAGAAGTTCGCTGGCTTAGCTACAATTTAAAAGCAAGATTCCAAAAATGTTGCAGAACAAGAAATCCTTCTGTGAGGATTAATAGATCTAGTATTCTTATCTACATTCTGAAATTAATGGTAAGGAAGAACATAAACCTGACAAGGCATGCTGAGGGCTATGCTAAAATATTACTGCCATGAAACCTATTACTGTTTGGCCTCATGCACATGGTCATTTTATGAATCTATTTTGCAAGGAGCCATAAAAGGGCTACTACAAAGGTGCATGATGCCCCTTCAGTACCTCTGTGTTTGATTTCATACAAACTCATAATAATACTTCTTCTATTAGATTTTATATAAATTGGACACAAATATGATAAATCATACAATGAAACATCACATTTATTTTCTAAGTCTAGGATCAGGAACCTAAGGCTCTCCAGTTATGAAACTGGATTTTCTTTAATACAGTGGAATGCTGGGAAATGTAGTTTCACAACAGTTGAGGTAGTGAAGTTTGATAACTTGTCGTATATGAAAAAAGGAATACTCCCTTAAAGGAATAATGTTATCGGGATTTTATTCCCCAAAGTAATGGCACATGTGTAGAGGTGCTTTAATGCTGATTAAATCCTTACCTCACTTGTAGAAATACGTATTGCCATTTTAGAGAAATCCATTGTTGAAATTGTATGCTAATGAGGTGTAGGTGCAGTGGGCAGGCAATGCATTGCACTTACAGCTCTCCTGTTTCTCCTCCCTATTCCCCGCCCTCCAACTTCCTCCTGTCTCTGACTGACAGATCACTCCTGTTTCAGTGACCTGACTCCCCTACCCAACATCTGTCAATCAGAGACAGGTTTAGGTGGGGAATAGGGAGAGTTGCAAGTGCCATGTCTAACCCTGCTGCCCTTGCAACTCATTAGCATACAAATTCAATTATGGACTTCTCTAAAACATAAAAACAGGATTCTACAAGTACAGTGGGGTACGGAAAGTATTCAGACCCCTTTAAATTTTTAAACTCTTTGTTTCATTGCAGCCATTTGATAAATTCTAAAAAGTTCATTTTTTTTTCTCATTAAAGTACAATCTGCACCCCACTCTTGACTGAAAAAGACAGAAATGTAGACATTTTTGCAAATTTATTAAAAAAGAAAAACTGTAGGTAACGATTTAATCAGCACCTTTACAAACATGCTATTAGTTTGGGGTATATTATCCTGGTGCCAGGTTACCTTTAAACCTGTAGAGGAAAAATACCTGCATATATTCACATATCCATATATATGTAACACCTGGGCTTTTCTGCTTCAGCTGCTAGGTGGGACCACACCTTTGTTGGGAGTGATGTTTGACCACATCAATTCATTATCACTGGGACTTGTGGCTCTGCCAGTCCAGAGGCTATGAGGTTGATCCTTTTAGTTTGGGTTTCTTCCTGCTGTCAGCACTGCATGGGGCTGTTCACTATATAGACCCCTGAGAGCCAGTTCCCACTGACAGTCAATGTTTGTTGCCATGTGATGCCCATGTAATATCGCGCCAGGCTGGATAATCAAAAAAAGATCAGCGAGTGCCATCATGGAAGAGGCGGCTCACTGTGTTCATGTATCCTATGGATCCATGTAGTATGGACCAGCACCTTTAGCCTGTTGTAGTCCCATACTACATGCAGATATGGCGGAAAGTGTTGGCATTCTTGAAATTGTTTCAGAAAATGAAGTATTTCTCCCAGAAAATTATTGCAGTTGCACATGTTTTGTTGTACACATGTTTATTTCCTTTGTGTGTTTTGGAACAATACAAAAAAACAAAGGCAAAAAAGGCAAATGATACCGAATTTCACACCAAACCCCAAAAATGGGCCAGACAAAATTGTTGGCATCCTCAGCTTAATATTTGGTTGCACACCCTTTGGAATAAAAAATTGCAATCAATCGCTTCCTATAACCATCAACAAGCTTCTTACACCTCTCAACTGGAATTTTTGACCACTCTTCTTTTGCAAACTGCTCCAGGTCTTTCATATTTGAAGGCGCCTTCTCCCAAAAGCAAGTTTACGCTCTCTCCACAGTGTTCAATGGGGTTTAAATCCGCATTCATTGCATATAGCATGCTCTATTGCATTTTATTTTACAGCGGTTTTCTCTCCGCACGTGCCATAGTGCATGGTCGGAGTGTTTGAGCCTCATTGCAGCCCTGCATATGTAAGGTGAAAGATGTCATTTACGTTGGAATTAAAGAATATAAAGTTGAAGTTACAACAAATAAAGAGCCATCTGGTACTGATCTGACACATTTTGATGTTCTGTTGTTAGACTGGGTTTAAGTTTGTGTTTTTTTTTACTTAAAATGTCATTAATGATTACATATCGGTCAACAAATTCTATATATTGCTATGTCAAAGCTAATAATGAAGCACAAGTTAGAGGTTTATGTTACTGGAGGATTCTGTGCTGCTGGTACCTGTCCATGATTCACTGCTATTACAGTATATAAGAATATGTTTTAGTGCTGTATGTCACATGGGGGCACATAATTTGGCTGATTTATCTTTTTTTTTAAACAATTAGGAATGGTACAGATGATCATATTTTTGGTGTGATTGCAATCCAACAAAACATCACATTGCACTCGGACCAATTGTTAGTCTATGGGACTGTGCACATGCCTGAGTTTGATCTGCTATTCGGATGACATTCGGCCATAAAAGTCAACGAGTTGGAGGAATTCATTGGACTGCACTTGGATGACATCTGAGTGCAGTCCGATTTCCACGGACTGACAGAATAGAGAAGATGGAGAATTATTTTTTTCTTCACCTTTTCCTTATCTGAGAGAATCGGAATGCACCATGCTTACACTCTGGTCAATCTCTTATCAGAGTTTGATCAGAGTGTGATTTGCAGGATCAACCAGATTCTCTTGAATAAGAGAATATACAATCGTCTCCACCTAAAAGTATTCAAGGCGGTATTCTTCCTTGATATGTCTCAAATTTCATATAAAATCCTGCAGTTTTAGCATTGGTGGACACAAAGAGAACAGAGCCCCTATGCAAGAACTATATAGGTGTCTCCAGTTTTCATATAGATTATCATAAAACTATTAGTTATTTCTTTCTAACATTCCACCAGTAATTCTGATTTATCAAATTTATTAGCTCAAGCCCTTACATCAACATGATAGTATAAAAATGCTTTAAAGATCTCAGTAGACGCCCTAACCTACTGGGCCCCTGTGCAGTTGTGCCTACTGCGCCAATGCAATCCCCCCCTGGGTTTTGTAGTGACATGAGCCTACAGTAATAACTCTATATCTTCTGCTTACAGCTGTATACACTTTATGCTTATATTTGAAATAACATGGCAGAAAAAAAGAAAAAAAAATGTTTGGATTAAAACAAAATATGCAAATAAAAGATATATAGAATGTATTATAAATATTTACCAAGTTTCTGTTGAAATGCATGATATGTAAAAAGCATTGCTGAAATTATTATTTTTTTCTGTTAAATTTAACATGCAAGGCCAACGTCAAAATTACCACCCTTTGAGAAAAATCCAAGGTGTTTGTATATGAGAGCTGGAATGATGATTGGTAAATATGAAAAAAATGTCAAGGTTGTAGGATGACTCTGAACGCATGCTATTGCTGCCTGGAAAGCTGAATCTTAGTACATAGTTTTCGAGATGGCTTTTACTTTACTGGAATGTACTGGATGGATACACTTATTAAGCAAAAAAAAATGCTAATCAATGGCTCGCCTGTGATAATTACAGCCACAATATAAACAGCAGCATCGGAAACATCTACATGAAGACATTAAAGCAATCTAATATTAATTTGTACCATAATTACGAGCAATCAGTCTTATGTATGAGATAATGGCTTATCCAATCTTTAGAATGCACTTCACAGTTCAGCATAAATGTGACATTTGATTTTACTATTTAGAGAACATTTGATGCAAACAACATTTTGTTTTTCAAGTATTTCAAACTTGAGAACATTCCTGTTGTGTTTCGTGGCAGGTGGTCACTTGATTGATATATGGTAACAGAATCTCAACCTTTCCCTTTGGTATCTTAGGTCCCCTGTGTCTTACTTCTAATTTCAGACTTTACGGTAAGATGTCTGAATGAAAGACACATTTAGTGATGGAGAAGCTGTACAAAGAAAAGGTATGGGAAATATTTTACGTTGGTACCTCTATGTTGATTGTCCATGAAATAGTCCTTTCCAAGGATCTCCAAACCACAGGTTTCGTTATGGCAAATTTTCATCATCATTATTATTATCATTATATGGATATTTATATAATCTTTTTGGCACTCACATGCCAAAATAAAGAGAAAAGCAATGGAAATCTATCAGAAATTTATTATATAGTCACTGATTTTAGAACACATGAGGAACATCTTTTTTTCTCTAAGAATGGTTTGATTTGGTGGATGTAGGCAAATGCTATTAAACCTAATTGATTTCACTTGTTCCATTTCATTCATTTACTGGAAGTTAAAAGGTTTCTAAATACCTAATACAGCCAAATCTGGGAGGCAAAATGGGAAGGAAGAAGATTTGATTGCTGATGAGTAGGAACGTTTGGAATATGCCAGCATCTGAAAATAGCTGAATGATAATAGAGCGTAGGATGATTTACATGGCTGCATAGAAACAGACGGTCTACAATTGGTCACCTGCCTACACAATTGAGAACAACATTAGTGCCATAAATAATACCTATTAGGAGAAAATTACACAGCACATGTAACGATGGATACAACACAAGCGACTCCTGTGCAGCTGGAAAGGGTTTTTTGAGGTTGTACAGAGGCCCAGTGTCATTTTCATTGTAATTGTGAACCACAAAATTCATGAAGTCAACAGCTGATAGTAGCTGCCTTTAAAGAGAACCTGTCAGCAGCAAAAAAAGAAAAAGAAAAGCAAAAATAAAGTATTTACTGTATCTGTAGCCATTGCGGTAATCTGCAGTTAAATAGTTTTTTAAACCTGTGCAGCAGCCTAATTGGAAGTATCAGGTTCAGGGAGAAAATTAAGTTATATTCTCCCTGCAGCCTATCGCTTCCAGTCATTGGGCAGGACACACTGAGGGCTTTTAATGGTCATCACTCAGTAGAATGTGAGCACTCTATTTGTGCCCCTGCTCCTCAACTGAATCCTGTTCCACACTTATAAGTTGTCCAGAAAGGGGGCAGATGGCAATTACAGTGTCTTCATTGTGAGAATGATGGCTGTTCAAAGCCCTCAGTGCTGCCCAATGACTGGAAGGGATAGGTTGCAGGGAGAATATAACTTCATTTTCTCCTTACACTCAAAGCTTTCAGTTAGACTTTTTCATATGTTTAAGACATTATTTACCAGCAGATTACCACTATGGCTGCAAGTTAGATACTGGAGAATCGATTCATAAGACTCTGTTCCTTCGGCCAGCTCTGTACTTGGTGATTGCTAGACGGGAGTCCTGGAAATTTCCTAACCTTCCAGTTTTCTTGTTCTATGTCATATGTGCATTAAGCTGAAATGATAATGTCATGCGATTGTTAATCAAAAGAAGAGCCGGGAATCCCAGGAGGTAGATAGATTCGCATCCTCTTTCCCGCAGGCACACAGATTAGTGATTTGGCTGATGGATTAGAGCACTGTGAATTGATTATCCCATTTCTCTCATTTCTACTTCAGGTAAATATTGTTTATTGAAGACTCATAATTACTGGTGGATTAATAAAAAACATAAAAATACTAGTCCAGACCAGAGCCCTGCAAATCTCCTCCTACCCACCGGCATCTCTGATGCCATGAGCCTACTAATCATAAGAAGCTTGGGATATGCTGACAGGTTGGAAGATGCTCGCATGACTCTCATCAGATGGCCACAGTCTATCAACCTGATCACTTGACCAAGGTCTGCAAATGTTTTTGATCATCTCTAGTAAAGAAGCTTAAAAAAGCCATCCCATTTCAGCAATCTTAGAAAAAACGTTATATATACAGCACGTATTTTAGAAAATACCTTTTTGTACAAAGTATGATAATTCATAGGATAACTGTGGAGCATTATTTGGAAGCCTACAATGAAATGCAAAATGACTTGAGCCTGCTGTCTCTTGAGTGTGGGAAATGGTGCCGGGCAAGTTTCTTTTTTTGCATACATCAAATATCAAAATGGGTGAATTCGCATGAAACTGAAAATTTCAGGATATTTGTCTCAAACATGATCCCTTTTGGATTGATCCACTCATTTATAGTAAAAATGATTGAATCTGCCAAGATTCGACTTCACCAAATGGCACAGATTTTGCAGCAAAATTCAATCTGAAACAAAGTTATTTTCCGTGAATTGAATGTTTCTTATTATGCTCTGGTGTTTCTGCAGACCACAGAGCATAATAAATGTAGATTGTAAAAAAAAAACAACTCACATGATCTGCCATCCCCACAGCTGGTCGTCCGCGCCTATTCTTTTAGCGTTTACCCGCATTTTCATCTGCCTTCTTCACTTTGGTGCAAGAACTTTTGCCGTGATCAGGGCTCTGTTGCCACTAAACGCTATACTGTCGCAGCTCACATTGTGGTGTTGCAATGTGCATTACTCGAGTCCTAGTCAGCGCCACTTTGAACGCTGAGAACAGAGAGGGAACAGTGCATCAGCGCAGTCAATGTGAGAGACATAGTCAGGCTGAAACACTTGTCCCAAAGTGAAAAAGGCTCAAAAAGACAAGTGTGACAGAGAAAGGTGAAAAAAAGGAAAACGGAGTACCAAACAATGGGCTGTGAGGGCAGCTAGACTGGTGAATGATGAGAGTTTATTTATTAACCATTTGCCAACCCTCTACAGTTCAGCAAAATGGTGGCAGCAGCTATCTGTCATATTACTGAAATTGTGTAGATCGAATTGAAAACAATGCAGAATCTGTAGAATACTATTTTTTTTTTGTAAAATTCAAGGAAAATTCAATAAACTCGCTCATCTCAATGTCTGAGCCATCATGTGTCCACCACCTATGTTTCCTAGTAGCCATAAAGAGAACAACCATGAAATAATCAGAATCTGGGTCCAACTCTGCTACATCTGCATTTGTCAAAATTTTGCATTATGATTCGGTGGAGGGACATTAGGAACCGACCCTGTAAAGGAGTATGCTGAAAAACCTCCAGGATATTGTAACCACCGTAGCTCAGGAGTTTTGGTATTACTATTAATAAGAAAATACATAAACTCAAGAGGACCCTGCACAAGACTTAATCACTTCAAGTCAGGTTCAAATTTAGGCAGCAAATATGAAACTGAATAAATGATAAATTTTGTGGGAAATTTCTCATTTATTTTACAATTTCATTCCAAGTAGAAATATTTATAGTAATTCAAAAATAGGGAGATTTGTTGTCTGCTACACATTTATGCCATGTGTCATACTTAATTCTCACATATTTTAGACTTTGTGCATGCACTATGCATATCAATATGAGACATGAATTCTCTCTATCTTCCAGAGCCTAGAATAGAAAGCAAGCCTGTCAATCTCATGTATGATGGAAGCTACATTTCAAGCTAAGATTAGCTTATTTTGCCAGCACTTATTAATATAGTGTTAGATATTATTTTCCAATTTTCATACTTTAACTATTCCTCAAGAGTATTTTATACGAAAATTGTTTCTTTACTTTGGAAATTGCTTTTTATGAATTGTAAAAGTATATTTGAATTTAGGATTTTAAATAATGAATTTCCTCAATTTATTTAATTCTATTATATTATATCCTTGTACATGTCATATCATCCTAATCATTAAGTAAATAGAGAATTTTATTTTTCTGTGATTGGACATGCTGTTGATATCTTAGAGACTATCCAGAAGTGAACTATTTATTAGAACAAACAGAAAGTTTTATCTTAGTGACATAGAGAAGTTACCTACAATATTCTACGATTTTATAATTACATCTTGGGAGTCAGGACAGTTGAGCTGCAACTCTGATTTTGATAAGTCACTTTGACAAGTGACTTTGATATCTGACTTTGACATGTGACTTTAACATATGACTTTTATAACTGATAATAAAAATAAGTTCACTGTACACTGCTGGGACTTGAACCTAATACTCTATATCTAGAAGCCAGTACACTTACCATTGAGCTGTGCACTCAGTTGAAGAAATGTAGGCATTCTATTTTCTATGTGATTTTCAGTGCAAGCCTGCCTGAAACTCATTGAGGCTTTCACACAGACCTCCTCCAAGCCTAATTCAAATGATGTGTGACTTTGATATGTGACTCTCATATCTGACTTTCTTCAAACATCAGAATCAGAATTGCAATGACTTTTAGACACGCTGAATATTTTCATGGTTGATCCCATAAGCCCCCAAAAAATACCAGCCACTATCATTTGGCCCTATGGCTGAATGGTAAAGCTTCAGCCTCATAGAGTAGAGGCTAGAAATATAGATAATAGATAGATATACAGATAGATATAAATACAGTATGTGATATATATAATCCGTGCTTTGCGTGTGTAAGTTACTGTTCATGTCAATTACTAAGAAATTAATAAATTTCTGGGAAATCTGGGAAAAAAATGGCGTGGGGTCCCCCGTAATTTTATTAATTAGCAGAGGGAAAGCTGACAGCTGAGGCAGATGTTTTTAGCTTGGGAAGGGGGTAATGCCCATGGAGCTTCCCAGAATACTAATATCAACCCCCAGCTGAATACTTAGCCTTTACTGGCTATTGAAATGGGGGACCCCCCAAAAATGTCATGGGGTCTCTCTATTTTAACAGCTAGCAAAGGCTAAGCAGACAGCTGGGGAATGATATTAATAGCCTAGGAAGGGGCCATGAATATTGCCTCCCTCTGAGGCTAGAAACAGGAGCCCTCAGCCGCCCCAGAAAAGATGCACCAATTCTGGCACTTAGTCTCGCTCTACCCACTGCCCTGTAGCGGTGACAGTAAGGTTATATGGTTGGAGTTGATGTCATCTTATAATGCCAGCTGACATCATGCCCAGGTTAGTAAAGGAGAGGCGTATATAAGACACCCCCATTACTAACCCCATTGTGTAAGTTAAATGTAAAATAAAAACACCCACACCAGAATAAAATATTTTATTTTAAATAAATGCAGACACCCTTTAATAAACTAAATCAAACCATACTTACTGTCACGTCCATTTCAGCTGAAGCCAATGTCCCCTGTAATAAAAATAAAATAAACCAAACTCATCCTTACCTTTCCGACGCAGTCCAAATATCGAGGGTCCCACAATGATCCCATGAACAGAACGACCACATTGTAAAATATGACCGCTCTGTTCATTTGCCAGCAATACACTAATGTATCATGCGGCAAATGAGGTCAGCTCATGCGCAGTGAGTATTTTCCCACGCTTGCAATGAGTTGAACTGAGCTTCAGTGTATTGCCGGCTTCTGAACAGAGTGGTCACATTTTACCATGTGGCCGTTCTGTTCATGAGATCTTCGTGGGACCCTTGCTATTTGGACTGCAGCGGACTAGTGAGGATGAGGTTGCTTTATTATTTTACTTTTACTACAGGTGATCATGGGCTTAAGTGATTAGGTGTAAGGTGAGTATATGGTGTTTTATTTTTAATTTTTTTTATTAATTTTAACACTTTTTTTAACTTTCAGCAGAACACAGGCGCCGGCGGATAGGAGACTACTGCTTCCATCAAGAGGTGCTTGCGCTCACTGTTTCCTATGGCAAGAGGTGCTGGCTGATGGTGGTATTAGTACCATCAGCCAGTGCCTATGACCCACAATAAGCTTTTTACTGTGGGTCACTGCCACAGCGCTCTGACTGCAGCAATGCTATTACCACCGAACAGAGCCTGTGTTTCCTGCGCTGTCACGCAAATGACAGTGGGGGAAACCAGGTAAATTCCGGTCCCCCATTCACATGAATGGGTACCGTGTTCAAGTTTGGGGTTCGGGTACTGTGATGGTACCCGAACTTTTAAAAAACTATTCGGTGTTCGGCTCAATTAGCTGAACCCGAACAGTCACGGGTTTTCCCATCACTAATTATCAGTTGTAAAAGTCAGATGTCAGTCACATATCATATCAAAATCACACGTCAAAGTCACTTTTCAAAGTCAGATGTCAAAGTCAGATGTCAAAGTGACATTATTCTGATGTTTGACTTTGATGTCTTTTCATGTCCTAAAATGGACACTGTACACAACTGTACTATACAATTGTTCTCCTGCTGCAAAGGCTAGGGTCAAAGATAACTTAGATTCTGGAACTTTCAACACTAAGGGCATTTTCACATGACATCTTTTTCAGGCTGATTCTGCCTGTAATCCACCTTAACCCCTTCAGGACATATGACGTACTGTATATTTATGTCATATGTCGTGTTCCTGACTTTGATGCGGGCTCATACGCTGAGTCTGCATTTTTTCCTACACATGATGACTGATTTAATCAGTCATCATGTGCCTTTAATAGCCACAGGGGGAGCTGTGGTCCGCCCATGGCTGTTAACGAGTTAAATCACTGACAGCGGGATTTAACATGCGCCGGCCGAAAGTGTCATTCATTCTTCCCATCATTGCCCCTTTCATGAGATCGCTTGGCGCCGATGAGTTGTCATGACATTATGGTACTCCTATGAACGCTGGATCGTATCTATGAGCCAGCGTTCACAGGAGATCACGATTTCTGCTGATGCACAGCTATGTATAGTATAGGCGATTGGACAATTGCAACTTTAAGTCTCCTAAAGGGACTATTAAAAAAAGTAAAAATGTAAAAAAAAAGTTTTTAAAAATCTGAAAAAAAACACAGCAGTTCAAATCACCCCCTTTTTACACCATGGAAAAGAAAACAATATTAATAAAAGTATACACATATTTAGTATCGCTTTATACTATCGCTTTATCAAAATATAAAGTAAATTAATCCGATTAGTAGATGAGAAAAAAATCAACACACCAGAATGATGTCTTTTGGCCGCTGCAACACTGCAATAAAATGCAATAAAAGGCAATCAAAACATTGTATCTATACCAAAATTATATCAGTAAAATCATCAACTCAGGGCGCAAAAAATGGGGCCCTCTCCCAGCCCATTTTCAAGTACACAATATGGTAAAATCAATGATGTCATTCAAAAGTACCACCCGACCTGTAAAAAAAAAATATGGCTATATTGATGGAAAAATAAAAATGTTATGGCTCTTGGAAAAAGGGAAGAAAAAACGAAAAAGAAAAGCACGAAAAAGGACCTGGGGTGAAGGAATTAAAACGCTAAAATAACCACTGAAAAAATGAACATAACGCACAGCATTGCAAAGACAGCAATGCTGTGCACATATTGAGTCTTTTGTTACTTCTTTTAACCGCTTCTGGGTTCGGAAACTGTGAAGCAGCTAAAATAAGAAGTATTTTCATTCTTCAGGTGGCTTTCACTAGCAAGTTGTTTGATAGTTACATTTTGAATTATAGAAAAAAGATTCTGTTGTTGGGGCCGGTGCAAAGATGACGGCAAGACCGCCAGTGAAGTCATTTCAGGTAAAAGAAATACATTGTTTGCATATACCGTATTTTTCGGACCATAAGATGTACTTTTTTCCCTAAAATTTGGAAGGAAAATGGGGGGTGCGTTTTATGGTCCGAACGTTACTTTACCGGTGGTGGTGAAGCGGGGATCGCTGGATCCTCCGGCGACAGAGGTGAGATGCGGCTGGAGTGGTGAACCAGATGAGCCGGGGCCTGTGCCAGGCTGTGAGTGGCATTCAGTGGTAAGGCAGAGGAGCCGGGGCCTCTGCCGGGCTGTGAGCGGTGTCCGGAAGTGCGGCAGTGCAGCGTGTGCGGCTTCCGGTGGCCATGATCCACGGGAAAATGGCCACCTCAGCCGGCGCATGCACCGACCGGGAGCACCGGCAGACATTTTCCTGTAGATCACGGCCTCAGGAAGATGGCCGCGGCCACCGGAAGCCGCACACGCTGCTCTGCCACATCGCTGAACACCACTCACAGCCCAGCACAGGCCCCGGCTCCTCTGCTTCACTGCCGGACTCCGCACACACGTCCAGGCCCCAGCAAGTGAACAGGCCCCAGGCAGGTGTGCAGGCCCAGGCAGGTGTGCAGGCCCCAGGGCCCTGGCAGGTGCATAGGCCTCAGGCCCCAGGCAGGTCCACAGGCCCCAGAGCCCAGACCCCAGCAGGTCCGCAGACCCCAGACCCCAGCAGGGCCCCAGGCAGGCCCCAGGCCCCAGCAGGTCCACAGGCCCCAGCAAGTCCACAGGCCCCAGCCAGTCCACTGGCCCCAGCCAGACACCGGCATCTCACCTCTTCTGCTGCAGCCAGGTTCCTGAGGCAGGGAATGGAGGGACCTGAGATCCTGCTCCACCATCATCACAACTCACAGCTGCTGGAGCACCGGCTTCATGTATCCAGGGTCCGCAGCATTCCTCCACTTCCACCGGGCCGGTTTCCTGAAGGACCCTGCCTCCTGCTCCACCACCCTGGAGCTAAGATACCTAATCAGACTATAAGACGGACCTCATCTTATAAAAAATACTTTTTTTTTTCCTATTCTCCACCCCAAAATTTGGGGTGCGTCATATTGTCCGGTGCGTCTTATTGTCCGAAAAATACGGTATATCCCATCATGTGACCAAAGTTGCTCTAATGCAGCCTTTTAAATGACTCTTTAATGGTGTTATCTACTATAAATTAGCTTAAATTGAGCCTAAGAATTAGATATTCAAGATCCCCACCACTCCTCCAGCTTATCTTATAACTTCCCTTTCTTGGTGAGGGCAGCAGGTGAACATAACTTTCATTGAGTGGTCACATTTAGGGCTTGTTTAGATGATCATATTTTCAGATAGTGTCATGTCCGTTAGCTCAACAGACACTATACTAATCAAATATTAACAAGTGATTTGTCTCAGAAACATTGGTCTGTGTGAAAAAATTAGGATGTTAATAGCAGGCAGTTCCTTCACTTGTCTGCTATATTGTCGCCCAAAAGGAGCCTGTCACATCCATAATTTGCGAACATGACTACACAAGTTTTAGTATGGCCTGACTTAGATCTGGGCCAAAACAAACATTTTCTTATCCCTCTCTTAGCTTGGATGGAATGTGAATCACTACAGCCAATTAGTGGCTGCTGATTGTTTGCAGCGGTTACCTCTGAAAGATGAAGCCAGGAGATGTCTAGTTACAATAGCAGCAGTACGGATGCTCGATAGGGTGAGTTTCTTGTTTTTTTTGTTTTTTTTTTAATTTGAAGCTCACCATTTTTTTAATTTTAAATCACAAATAATCTGACACATACATCATCATGAATATCCCATAAAAGGTTGATTTTTAAGTAAGGAAGCTATGAGATCAATTCAAGGTGACTTTTCTTGAACTCTTTTTTCAAGCTGCAAATCATTTTAAAAAGGAATGCTTTAAAGTTTTAACGGAGCTATGCAAGAGTGCATACAGTGTGTAAATCAAGCTGTGGAATTCTAAAGTAGATCTCCACAGTGTAGGCTATATTAAGTCAAATAAGAGAGATTAGAGTATTGTAAAATGAAAGCATGTGGAATGGCACAGACATGTTCTTTAAAACAGAGCACACAACACAAGGTGATAAGCCATTGTCGTTGGTAATGCCTAATCAAGTTTCAGAGACTTGTTAATTTAGAAATCCAGCTTTAACATTGAAGAAGTGGACATCCATTTGATAGAACAGATGTCTCAGAATATATTTAAATTTTTCACTGAAATAAGAAAGTATATAAGCAAGCAAATATTAAAAAAAAATTTGTAAGTCTAATTTTGAAAGAAGTACTTTGTATTTGACCTTAGCAAACCACAAAAGAGCAGAAAGAATTTAAATAGGAAATTCAAACTTAAATGACACCACAAACCGCAGAGTCTAATGACTCAGTTATGGTTCCATTAGATGTATTGAGTCTATGGCATTGTGCTGGAAAACTGCTGTTGTATTCATGATATTCATGAACAGAAAACTTTTATTAGCCATGTCATAAGACTTAGTCTAATTTCACACATTTTCAGGAAGTGATTGAATGATTTTTATGCTAACTTTGCCCTTCCCAACATTGCAATATTTTTCCAACATCTGCAAGATGTTATGCTAAGCTTGTCACTAGAGTTGGCCAAATTTATTTGAGCAGAATTGAATACTACTCAAATCTTACAAAAATTTGTGTTCTCAGAAATTCAGTTTTTTTTATGTAATTTGTTCCACCTAATTCAGCAAAATGGTGGCCAGCTTGACGATTGTTATGTTCTGCTACCAAAGCTAAGGAAAGAGAGGAGATCTGTCCCTACTATAAGACTCAGCTGAATCCCTACGATGTAACAGGGAACCTGATCCTGCGATCAGACCTGCTAAAGTCCTAATCTAGTCTGTACGGAGACTTATAGATTTGGGGAGGGAATCCCTACAAGTACTAAGGACTGGGAGGAATATGGGACACCTCCTAACAGAAATAGCAGCAGACAGACGAACAAACAAAATAGATAGAACCTAGAGGTCCGTAGACCAAGCAAACTAACAGAGTTAGATACAGAGCACAGGCTAGCTAGAAAGTAGATATACAATGAAGTCCAGCAAAGCCAGAAGGGCGGAGCAGGATTAAATAGGCCAACAAGGTCATGTGACCAGCAAAGGAAAAAAAACCTAACAGCAAGGTTCTAACAGTACCCCCCCTTCTAAGAGGATCCTCCGGATCCCCTAGGACCAGGCTTATCAGGAAATCTCCTGTGAAACGCTCTGATAAGTCTGGACGCGGAAACATCATCTGACCTCACCCAAGAGTTATCCTCGGGTCCGAAACCTTTCCAGGCCACAAGATACTGCAAACTACCTCTATACCGTCTAGAGTCAAGGATGCGAGAAATTTCATATTCCCCGTCCTCCACCACCGGAGGAACAGAGGCAGAGGCGTCACCATCCGACACAACAGCTTTTTTTAACAGAGAGACATGAAAGACCGGATTAATTCTCCAGGAGGTAGGAACCTCCAACCTAACAGCAGATTGGTTGACAACCTGAAGCACCTTAAAGGGCCCTACAAACTTGGGACCCAATTTCTTAGAAGGAATCCTCAACCGCAGATTCCTAGAGGACAACCAAACCATGTCACCAACAGCGAACAAAACCTCCTGTCGTTTCCTATCAAAGTAGTCTTTAGATTTTCTGTTGGCCTCCTGAAGATTACCACGCACATCCGTCCAAACTCTTTCCAAATCACCGGAAAAATTCTCCTCCTCAGGCACGGCAGATCCCAACTTGGAGAACGACCCAAACGACGGATGTCTCCCAGAACAACAAAAAAAAGGCGAACAACCAGCAGAAGAAGATGTATGATTGTTCAGAGCAAATTCGGCAAGTGGCAGAAACTCAGACCACCCCTCTTGATTGTCTGCCACAAAACAACGCAAGAACTGCTCAACATCCTGGTTTTTCCTTTCTGTCTGGCCATTAGATTCAGGATGATATCCGGACGAAAACGACAAATGAATTCCCAACCTGTCACAAAAGGCACGCCAAAAACGAGCCACGAACTGAGGACCCCTATCAGAAACAATGTCAGTAGGAACGCCATGAAGTCTGACAATTTCCTTGACAAAGGCCTTAGCGAGAGTTTTAGCGCAGGGCAGTTTGACGAAGGGAACCAAGTGACACATCTTGCTAAAACGGTCCACGACCACCCAGATGACAGTAAAACCCTCAGAGGGGGGAAGGTCAGTTATAAAGTCCATAGCCAAATGTGTCCAAGGAGCACTGGGGACCTCCAAAGGACAAAGCAACCCCGCAGCAGGAGTATGTGAGGACTTAGATCTAGCACATATAGTACATTGGCGCACCCACTTAATGACTTCCTTCTGCCATCCAGGCCACCAAAAACTGCGACCCACCAGTCTCTTGGTCTCAGAGATTCCGGGATGACCTGCCAACCGAGATTCGTGACACTCAACAAACAAATCTCTCCTAAAGGTCCCAGGCACAAACAACCTCCCATGAGGAGTGTTAGATGGGGCATTCTCCTGAGCTTTAAGAATCTCATCTTCCAAAACGGAGTCTAAAGCAGCTATCACAACACCTTCTTGTAAAATGTTTTCCTCTTTCTCAGCACCGACTATGGGAGAAAAACTGCGAGACAAGGCATCCGCCTTAACATTCTTAGTACCAGGGATGTAAGTAACGGAGAAATTAAACCGCGAGAAAAACAGTGCCCACCTAGCCTGACGGGCATTCAGGCGCTTGGCAGCGTCAAGATATATCAGATTTTTATGATCCGTAAGAACCTGAACGGGAAATTCCGCACCTTCCAAGAAGTGGCGCCAGTGTTCAAATGCGAGTTTAATAGCCAATAATTCCCGATTACCAATATCGTAATTCAATTCAGTCTCCGAAAATTTTTTTGAAAAAAATGCACAGGGATGTAATCCATCCCCGTTATCCTGAGACAATACTGCGCCAACCCCCACAGAGGAAGCATCAACCTCAACCAAAAACGGCCTAGTAACATCAGGCTGCATAAGGATGGGAGCAGAGGTGAACCTCTCCTTGAGATACACAAAAGCTTCAATGGCCTCAGAAGACCACTGAACCGCATCAGCACCTTTCCTGGTGAGATCAGTCAGAGGTTTGACAATACTAGAAAAATTTTTTATGAATTTTCTATAGTAATTGGCGAAACCCAAAAACCTCTGTATAGATTTCAAACCAATAGGCCTAGGCCATTCCTGCACAGCCTGAACCTTAACCGGATCCATCTCAAAACCTTTGCTGGAGATAATGTAGCCCAAAAAACTAATTCTCTGTACAGCGAACTCACATTTCTCCAGCTTAGCAAAAAGCGAATTGTCCATTAATAACTGTAATACCTCACGCACGCTCCGCCAATGAGACTCCAGATCTGGCGAATAAATCAAAATGTCATCCAAATACACAACCACATTTTTACCGATCAAAGGTCTAAGGATGTCATTAATCAGATTCTGAAAAAATGCAGGAGCATTAGTAAGACCAAAAGGCATAACCAGATTCTCAAAATGACCCACAGGAGTGTTAAAAGCAGTCTTCCATTCATCACCCTCCTTCATGCTCAACAGATTGTATGCCCCCTTAAGGTCAATTTTAGAGAACCACTTGGCCCCCAATAACTGGTTAAACAGATCAGGAATCAATGGCAGTGGGTAAGGATTGCGTACCGTAATTTTGTTAATCTCACGAAAATCCAGACAAGGACGTAAACCGCCGTCCTTTTTTTTTACAAAAAAAAATCCAACCGCCACAGGAGACTTAGAGGGCCTAATGTGACCGGCGGCCAAACTTGTCTGTATGTATTCCTCCAAAGCCTTCCTCTCAGGAATAGTAAGGTTAAATAAACGACTTTTAGGAAGAGTCGCTCCAGGGACAAATTCAATAGAACAATCATAGTCTCTATGGGGAGGCAAAACCTGCGATTCTTTCTCAGAAAAAACTCTCCAAAAATCCTGAATAGGAACAGGCAATTCTCCCCTATCCAAAGCTGCAATACGCCCGTTACAACACTTGTCATAACATTTATGGCTCCAGGATTTAATTTCACTGGTAGACCAATCCAGTACAGGATTGTGAAATTTTAACCAGGGCAAACCCAATATTACTGGAGAAGGCAAGTTATTCAACACTACCAAATCCAATTTCTCATGGTGAACACCATTAATAGTGAGAGGAAATTCACTGACCTTGAGAGTAATATTCTTCAAAGGGGAGCCATCCACAGAAACCACAGCAATGGGGGATGATAAAGGTTCAGGTTTTAAATTGAGTTTTTCCACGAATCCCCCATCAATAACATTCAGTGTAGACCCGCAATCAACAAACACCCGAAATTCCATTAATTTTTCCTGAGCAATCGTGGAAGCAGCTAAAAATATACCCTTGGAATTTAAACAGGCAATACGGGCGTGACTGACCATTTTTTTTTCTTTCTTCATACGAAGCTCACAGCCTTTAATCAAATGACCAGATTTTCCACAATAGAAACACAAGCCTTCTGAAAAACGACGGTGTTTTTCTTGAGAGCGAGGTGCCACCGATCCAATCTCCATCGGTTCACCACTGTTAGTACACACATTATCATAACCAGAAACTGACATAGCAGAGGATTTGCTCTCATTAACCCTAGCACGCAGTCTTCTGTCCACCCGTATAGCTAATTGCATAGCCTGTTGCAAATCCTCAGGTGTAGGATAAGCAATTAGCAGGTCTTTAACCTTTTCACTGAGCCCAGCAAGAAATAGACTTTTCAGAGCAGAATCGTTCCACCCTGTTTGAGTGGACCAACGACGAAAATGTGTACAATATTTTTCCATATTACCTGATCCTTGTTTTAAACGTCTCAACTCAGTCTCAGCTGATGCCACACGGTCAGGATCATCATATAATAGTCCTAAAGCAGAAAAAAAACTATCCACTGATCTGAAGCATGTATCACTAGGTTGCAAAGAAAAGGCCCACTCCTGAGGCTCTTTGCGCAAAAGTGACATTATGAACCCTACGCGCTGGGATTCATCCCCAGAGGACTTGGGTCTCAAACGAAAATACAATAAGCAAGCATTTTTAAATGAAAAAAATTCTCGATGTTCACCAAAAAATAAATCCGGCAAACATACCTTAGGCTCCAAGAAATATGCTCCAGGACAGTTACTCACGTGCTGACGGAGCTCGGCCACTTCCAGAGAGAGTCCCTGCAGGTGTTTAGCCAAATCCTGAACCGACACCATGATGGAACAAAAAAAATCTTTCCTTAGAGAATTTACAGGCTGGACTTACTGTTATGTTCTGCTACCAAAGCTAAGGAAAGAGAGGAGATCTGTCCCTACTATAAGACTCAGCTGAATCCCTACGATGTAACAGGGAACCTGATCCTGCGATCAGACCTGCTAAAGTCCTAATCTAGTCTGTACGGAGACTTATAGATTTGGGGAGGGAATCCCTACAAGTACTAAGGACTGGGAGGAATATGGGACACCTCCTAACAGAAATAGCAGCAGACAGACGAACAAACAAAATAGATAGAACCTAGAGGTCCGTAGACCAAGCAAACTAACAGAGTTAGATACAGAGCACAGGCTAGCTAGAAAGTAGATATACAATGAAGTCCAGCAAAGCCAGAAGGGCGGAGCAGGATTAAATAGGCCAACAAGGTCATGTGACCAGCAAAGGAAAAAAAACCTAACAGCAAGGTTCTAACAACGATAAAGGGTCAGCAAAAGGTTAAAAAATAAAAATAAACAAATATCTCACCTCTCTGGTCACCTCTGTTGCTCGCTCTTCTGTGTACCATTCTCAGCACCTGCTAGACTGAGGCATCCTTCTCATATACCTGAAAATATGCACTGCAACCTTATGATGCGCATGTGCTGAGATATCAAGGTGGGAAGTCCCATGCTAGGGAAAGGATGCCCTAAGTTTCAAAGAGTGGTGGAGGCAAGAATATTCTCAGAGGGAGACAGTGAATAGTAGAGATGAGTAGTAACTTTAAGGTATTTGTTTTTTTCTACATTTTATGCTTAATATGCTCAGGGGTCTGTCCAGAGAATAATAAGGGACATTCAATTTGCAGACAATTAATTTACAGCAAATTGAATTTCTTGGTTAAATCAGCAACATTTGGCGAATTTGAATTTCCTCAGATCTGCTCATTTCTACTTGGCACATAAGAACAAGAATTCATACTTTTTGGAAGTCTTTAAAAACGATTAACACTTTTGCACTGTTTTTTATTATCATTTGATTCCTAGTTGTAAATTTAAGCGACTTTCTAAATTGTTACGCTCGCGCCCGGGCACACTAGCGTGAGCGTGATTAGTGATCCCACTGTACCATGAACCGAGGAGTGCCTGGAGGGGCATAACTAAGTATCAATCTGATCCGACAAAGGTCGCACGGCGGCTCAGTCGACTCCGTGAACCAGGGAGGAACCGAGCAGAGGGACCAGGTGCTACTCCAGGTCAGACCCTGGTCACAGCTGTTGACCCACACCGGGGAATGCAGGAACAGGCTGGTTAAACTGGCATATTGACTATTAGGTACTGGCAGGCACTGCTGGTATGCAGACAGGTGGATGTTGACAGGCACGGCTGGCATGCTGACAGGTGGGCACTGGCAGGCACGGCTGGCATGCAGACAGGTGGGCACAGGCAGGCACGGCTGGCATGCAGACAGGCGGGTACTTGCAAATAGGAACATAGGCAGGATAGGGACCAGTATAGACTGGGATACAGGAACAGAACCGCAGGTGCAGTAGACAAGCAAAGCGGAGCAAAACCTGCAGATGCGGTGAACAAGCACAGAAGAGCAAAAACCGCAAATGCGGTGAACAAGCAGAGCAGAGCAAAACCGCAGATGCAGTGAACAAGCAAAGCAGAGCAAAAGCCGCAGATGCAGTGAACAAGCAAAGCAGAGCAAAACCGCAGATGCGGTGAACAAGCAAAGCAGAGCAAAACCCGCAGATGTGGTGAACAAGCAAAGCAGAGCAAAACCCGCAGATGCGGTGAACAAGCAAAGCAGAGCAAAAGCCGCAGATGCGGTGAACAAGCAAAGCAGAGCAAAACCCGTAGATGCGGTGAACAAGCAAAGCAGAGAAAAACCCGCAGATGCGGTGAACAAGCAAAGCAGAGCAAAACCGCAGATGCGGTGAACAAGCAAAGCAGATCAAAATCCGCAGATGCGGTGAACAAGCAAAGCAGAACAAAACCGGCAGATGCGGTGAACAAGCAAAGCAGAGCAAACCCGCAGATGCGGTGAACAAGCAAAGCAGAGCAAAACCAGCAGATGCGGTGAACAAGCAAAGCAGAGCAAAACCCGCCGATGCGGTGAACAAGCAAAGCAGAGAAAAACCTGCAGATGCGGTGAACAAGCAAAGCAGAGCAAACCGCAGATGCGGTGAACAAGGAAAGCAGAGCAAAACTCGCAGTTGCGGTGAACAAGCAAAGCAGAGCAAAACCGCAGTTACGGTGAACAAGCAAAGCAGAGCAAAACACACAGATGCAGTGAACAAGCAAAGCAGAGAAAACCCCGCAGATGCGGTGAACAAGCAAAGCAGAGAAAAACCCGCAGATGCGGTGAACAGGCAAAGCAGAGCAATACCGCAGATGCGGTGAACAAGCATAACAGAGCAAAACCCACAGATGAGGTGAACAAGCAAAGCAGAGCAAAACCGCAGGTGCGGTGAGCAAGCAGAGCAAAGCAAAACCCGCAGATGCAGTAGACAGGACAGGGCTCTGTTCACATCGACTGCAAAACACAAGAAGATAGCTGGAACACAGGAGTTAGATACAGAGGCAGGGAAATAGAACGAGCAGAACCAGATACACACAAGGTACTTGCAATGAAGTAGCAAGTGGACACAAAACTCACAAACAGAAGTACAGAGACAACGAGTTGGAGCTAGGTGCAGGTTCAGATACTGCAGGAAAAGGGAAGATACAGACATAGAGACAAATAATTAATGGACTAGGACACTGTTCAGACAGGATCTGAACCAGAAACAAGATACAGGAACGAGCCTGGGAACTGAGCCCCCAGGGTGGCAGGAACAGACTAAAAGTCAGAGGTACAAGTAGCGGTCCTGGGTACTAAGCCCCCAGGGTGGCAGAACAGGCTAGATACAGGACAGGACCTGGCAATTCAGTTGCAAAAGACAAACTGAGTGAAAGTGTTGCTCAAGCACCTCCTACTGGGTGGAGGGGGTTTAAGTATCCAGTGACTTACAGCAATAGGCTGGGGATGCATTAGGACTGTGCACACAGTAACTATAAGAAACAGGCAGAAGCCGCGCCGACGCCCTAAGCAGTCAGAAAAGAGACATGGACACAGCAGATACTGAAACAAAATATGCAGCCTGGACTGACAGGTAAGATTGCGGTCTTGCATGGTGGGAGGTGGTGCACCATGCAAGCACGCCGCCAGGAATGTTACATAAATCATATTCAAAATTACTCTACTAATTTGCAGCTGCAGAGTCTGTAAATTCTTTATACAGCTGAGTGCTTTGCAAAAATGTTGCAAATCAATTAGGGCTCCTGATTCTGCTTCTGACTGCTCTCTCTGTTCTCACCTTGTGTTTTATCTATGTTAAAGATAGCAGCAAGGAAGGAGAAGGTGGTGTACACTTACCTTCACAATGTGGAGAATGAATAGACCGTATACAGTTTTCAGGAGGGAAGAGAAAGCAGACTAATCTTCATGTGCTTTGCCCTCCTTTTATGTAGAGATGAGCGGTGTTCGAGTCGTTCGACAAACTCGAACGATTTGCAAAAAATTCAGTTGTTCGAGGTTATGTTCGATAACTGTTCGTGCACCAAAAGCGAAACTGGATACAGTTTCAATGTAGAGTGGGCGGGGGGAGGGGCAGGGGATGGATCTCAGCAGAAGTAATGCTGATCTCCATTTTTTTTTCTTTCCCGCATTTACAGTGGGGCGGTGCAGTCTGTCAGCCTATCAGCAGCGCACACACGCAGCGAAGTGCTTTTTTTTTCACACAAGCAAGGGCATGCGTCATTGGCTGTGTATGTCACATGTCCTTGCCCTATAAGACCCAGACATTTTCCCCATCGCCACCATTTTCTCACTGCTGCAGCTGAGTGTTGGATGGCACCGCTGCTGCTGTGGGCGCTATACAGTATAACTATGTGAATTGCGAGCAAATTTCCAATTACATAGAGAGATAGGTTTAGGGAGTTGGGACTAGGTCTAATTGCAGCCCTTTTGAGGGCTAGGTTACAGCAGTTCATAGCACTTTTTGCCAGGCAGATCTGTGCCAGTGCTGTGCAAGTGTTTTTCACAGCATTTGGCGAAATGTAGCTCAGTCAATCCTTTTGGGCTTGTAGCAATGTCTGTTAGTAATTGGAGTAGCCTATCTGTGTTGCAAGCTACACCACCTGTGTATCTAATACCAATTTTTACTGCATCTAAGCCAGCCAATCCTTTTGGGCCTGTAGCAGTGTCTGGTAGTCAGTGGAGTAGCCCATCTGAAGCAAGCTACACCACCTGTGTATCTAATAACAATTTTTTACTGCATCTAACCCAGTAAATACTTTTGGGCATAGTAGCAGTGTCTCGTAGTCAGCAGAGTACCCCACCTGTGAAGGTAGCTACACTGCCTGTGTATCTAATTCTAATTTTTTACTGCATCTAACCCAGGAAATCCTTTTGGGCCTAGTAGCAGTGTCTGGTAGTCAGCGGAGTAGCGCACCTGTGAAGGAAGCTACACCGCCTGTTTATCTAATTCTAATTTTTTACTGCATCTAACCCAGGAAATCCTTCTGGGCCTAGTAGCAGTGTTTGGTAGTCAGTGGAGTAACCCATCTGAAGCAAGCTACACCACCTGTGTATCTAGTAACAATTTTTTACTGCATCTAACCCAGGAAATCCTTTTGGACCTAGTAGCAGTGTCTGGTAGTCAGTGGAGTAACCCATCTGAAGCAAGGTACACCACCTGTGTATCTAATAACGATTTTTTACTGCATCTAACCCAGTAAATCCTTTTGGGCATAGTAGCAGTGTTTCGTAGTCAGCGGAGTAGCCCACCTGTGAAGGAAGCTACACTGCCTGAGTATCTAATTCTAATTTTTTACTGCATCTAACCCAGGAAATCTTTTTGGGCCTAGTAGCAGTGTCTGGTAGTCAGCGGAGTAGCCCACCTGTGAAGGAAGCTACACCGCCTGTGTATCTAATTCTAATTTTTACTGCATCTTACCCAGGAAATCTTTTTGGGCCTAGTAGCAGTGTCTTGTAGACAGCGGAGTAGCCCACCTGTGAAGGAAGCTACACTGCCTGTGTATCTAATTCAAATTTTTTACTGCATCTAACCTAGGAAATCTTTTTTGGCCTAGTAGCAGTGTCTGGTAGTCAGCGGAGTAGCCCACATGTGAAGGAACCTACACCGCCTGTGTATCTAATTCTAATTTTTTACTGCATCTAACCCAGGAAATCCTTTTGGGCCTAGTAGCAGTGTCTGGTAGTCAGTGGAGTAGCCCATCTGAAGCAAGCTACACAACCTGTGTATCTAATAACATTTTTTTACTGCATCTAACCCAGTAAATCCTTTTGGGCATAGTAGCAGAGTCTCGTAGTCAGCGGAGTAGCCCACCTGTGAAGGGAGCTACACCGCCTGTGTATCTAATTCTAATTTTTACTGCATCTAACCCAGGAAATCCTTTTGGGCTAGTACCACAGTTTGGCCACTCAGTTCTGCTCGGTTCCCATCCATCGTTTTTTGTGCAAACAACTACAGAGTTGCCAATTAGTTAACCACCAAAATGAGTGGCAAAAGGCCTGCTGCTGGTGGAAAGGGGAATAGGCGTGTTGAAAAGGGAAAAAAAGGTTGTGTCCGTGGGGTAGGTGGTAAAGCAACAGTAACATCTGCAGAAGAAAGACAATCTTCCAGCCAAACTAAGATGTCTACTTCTTTTCGTGGACAATGTGATATGATCCCTTCCTTACGGACACGCCCATCGCTAAAAATTCCAGATGAGGCACAAAAACTGCAGTTGCTTCAATGGATATCAAGTGCTCCTTCAAGTGGGCTCTCCTCCACCTCAACTTCAACATGACAAATACTCCAGTCCTCAGAGTTGTCACCCCAATTGCACTTGCTTCCTCACAGCTCCCAAGTCTCCAGCTGCCCGTCTGAGTATGGGGTAACACAGATGGTTGAGTCTGCAGAGCTGTTTACTCATACTATAGCCTGGGAATCAGAGGTCTGCTCCAGAGATTCTGTGAATCCAGACAAGGAAATGATCTGCACTGATGCCCAGAATGTTTATGGGTCGGATCCTGGCCCAGATGAAGAAGGTTCTGAGCATAATGTAGACCCTCGTTCCCAAACTGTAACTCCTGTTGGTGGAGACAATGAGGAAGATGATGATGAGACTCAGAGACCTAATTGGAGCGACAACTTGACTTTTCGGTCAGGGCAGGAAGAGGTTGGCTCTGAGGACGACGGGTGTGAGAACACACAGGGTGATGATGACAAGGTTGGAGATTCCACTTACTGTCAACCCACAGTCAGCCAGTCGATGAGGTCAGCAGAGGAGGTGGAGGTGGATGCTAGTGACGATGAGGTTAGGTTGCGCCTTCCTGGACAGAGATGGAGTACTGGGAGCACATCAACAACTGCATCCTCAACCACAACTCAGCCTCTGACCACAAGTCGTGGTGGTTCTTCAGGTTGCATGGGCTCTAAGCCTTGCATAGCCTGGGCATTTTTTGAGATCGCTAAGGATGACCCAACTCATGTTATCTGTAACATTTGTCAGCAAAAGCTAAGAAGAGGCCAAAAAATCCATTGTTTGAGTACTTCATGCATGAACCGTCACATGGATATGAAGCATAAGTTGCAGTGGGAAGCTCACTGTGCTACAATGTGGCCTAGCGGGCCGGGCCAACCACCGTCTGCCCCATCTTGTGCATCCACGGCCTCTTCATCCTCTGTGACTGGGGGGACAGCAGTCACACATGTTTTTGGATGCAGACCTGACACCTCTTTACCCGCAACAGCCAGGGTGATTGGCACGTCGTCAGTTCATTTGGAAGTGGAAACACCTGCTGGTGTTGAGCGCTCTCCGACATCGAGAGCACCACCTTTGGATCAAGGCAACCTAACATGTCCACCTGCATCTTCCTCACAAACCGGCAGTTTGCCAGGGACACCCTACTCAACCCTGTCTAAGCACAACAGTCAGCCCTTGGTCCCTCAGATGTGGACAAGTAAAACACCATTTCCTCCTTGCCATGGCAAAACTAAGAGGTTGAATTTCACCATCTGCAAGCTGTTGGCTACAGAAATGCTGCCTTTCCGCCTGGTGGACACAGAGGATTTTCGAGACCTTAAGTCCGTCGCAGTGCCCCAGTACCAGATGCCCAGTCGCCACTACTTCTCAAAGAAAGCTGTGCCTGCGCTACACCAGCCTGTCACACATAACATCATCGCTTCCTTGAGAAACTCTGTGTGCATTTCACCACAGACACTTGGATGAGTAGGCATGGACAGGGGCGTTACATGTTGCTGACTGGGCACTGGGTATCTATGGTGACAGCAGGACAAGGGGCTGCTGTCCAAGTCTTGCCATCCCCATGAGTTGTGCGTCAATCCTCTTTATCTAGAAGTTCCTCCACTGCTTCTGCCTCCTCAACCTCCTCTCGGTCCTCCACCTGCCCCCAAAGCCTGTCGGGTAATGCCACCCCCGTTCTAACTGCGCAGAAGGAATCCTGCATACCTCCTTACTATGCTGGCAGCAGGGCTCAACGGCATCAGACGGTGTTTACTTTGAAATGTCTGGGAAATGTGAGTCACACAGCTGAGGAGTTGTGGTCAGCTCTGGAGACCGAGTTTCATGAATGGTTGTCTCCACTGAACCTGCAGCCAGGGAAGGCCGTGTGCGACAATGCTGCAAACCTGGGTTCGGCCCTTCGCCGGGGCAATGTCACACACGTGCCTTGTATGGCTCACGTGTTGAACCTGGTTGTCCAGCAATTTTTAACCCACTATCCCGGATTAGATGGCCTTCTTCAGAGGGCACGGTTGCTGTGTGCTCACTTCCGCCGTTTGCATCCCGCGGCTCAACAACTTACATCACTACAGAAGTCGTTGGGCCTGCCAGTTCACCGGCTGAAATGCGATGTGCCGACATGATGGAATTCAACTCTGCACATGTTGCAGCGACTGTGGCAGCACCGACGAGCCCTGGTGCAATACGTTCTGACGTATAGCCTGGGCCAACGAGATCCAGAGGTGGGGCAAATCACGCTGCAGAAGTGGTCACAGATCAGAGACCTATGCACCCTTCTGCACAGTTTTGAAATGGCGACGAAGATGTTTAGTGCTGACGATGCCATTATCAGCATGACTATTCCGGTCATTTACATGCTGGAGCACACTTTAAACAGTATTCGGAGTCAGGTGGTGGGACAAGAGGAGAGGGAGGAAGTACAGGAGGAGTCGTATGTGGAAGGGATAACATCTCCAAGGTCCATACGGTTGGCAGCACCAAGGCGGCAGGCATGGGAGGGTGGGGGAGAGGGATTAACGAGAGCGCATGGTAGCAGCCAAACTATTGAGGAAGGTGCAGGAGCTGAGGAAGAAGTGGAGGACGAACTGGCGATGGGCATGGAAGACTCATCAGATGAGGGAGACCTTGATCACATTCCTGTTTTGCGAGGTTGGGGGGGAGAGGGCAGAGGAAGGATGCATGATTCTTCTTACCTCGCCACCAGCACAAGAAGGACTTGGTCCTCCTGGATGCGCAAGACACATGACAACCCATTCGAGAAAGCATCTAAGCGCCTCAAATAGTGAGCAGGATATGGAGCACCCCATGGTCAAACAGCAATCTATATAGTATGCTCCTTCCCAGAAGCAGCCCAATAGGCAGACACTATTCGGAGGCACAGGTAGTAAGTAACCGGAAAGCCCCCTCAATGTCTGTTTTGGCCATTAGGGTGCCCCTTCCCAACTTCTTAACCCCACTGATTGCCTTGTCAAAGGAGGTACAGTATATACTACTGTACTTGGTTCCGCTTCGATGTTGTCGTTTACTGACCTGCCCCTTGGATATGACAAATGGTGGATTAGTCCGAATGTATTGGGTTCCGTTTTTGGCACGACTCCCAATGGGGATACCAGTACGTCTTGTAAGGAAAGTGCTCTGAATGGAACCGCCATTCTACCTAAAGATATTTCTTTTTTTAATTTTCTTGTCACGACGTCTGGGTGTTGGTAGGCTGATTTTATATTTTTACTCCAGCCTTTCTTGATTTTAGAAGGGCATGGCATGCCTATATCTGTGTCTCCTCCTCCTTTTACTCCTCCACCTCTTTTCTTTTCGCATGACTATATGTACTTGTCACTTTTCCATGTGTTAGTTGTGTTTTCTGAGCAGTTTGTCAGCTTTTGGACACCTTTGAAGGTGTTTTCTATGTGCTTTCTATGTATTTCTATGTGTTTTTGTTTGCCTGCCATTGGTTTTAACGGTGTTCGACGAACCATTCGGCAAACATGCCGGTGTTCGACGAACCAAACCGAACCCGAACACTACGGGAGTGGCTCAATAATAATGAAGATGAATTAGGAGAAAGATAGACGTTGTGCATGAAAGCAGCTGAATACAGCATCACCATGGATATACATTTACTTCATATCTCAATTATTTTACTGGGAGGGGCATGAGAAATGAATCCCAAAGCTGGATCAGGCTGCAAACTACACATTCAGGAGTCTGAAAATGAATTAATGAAGATTACAGACTGAACTTTTTGTTGCATTTACACAGGCCGACAGTAGCCATTAAATGACCACTGATTAGCATCTTGCAATCCGGACGGTGGTCATTTAACGACTGTTTAGACTGGTTGATCACACTTTCATGTGCACAGAATTATGGATAATATGATTGTTGTGTGTGCATAAAGTAACATGTTCTAAGCTGCACATGTACTGTTTACACAGCCAGCGTAAAATCATCTTGCCTAACGCACAAGATATTCGATCGTATAGCTCATCCATGATGAAACTGTTCTACAGCCAAATTGGTTCACAGACAAAGACAGTTGGACTTAACTACAGTAATTTTGTGGTGCTGAAAATTAATATGGTGCCTAAATTTGCTGATTGGCTTTAATTTTCAATATCCAGAGGAGGTTGTAATTACATATGACACCTTTTATGCAGGCTTATAGAAAAATTGAGTTTTTATTATTTCATCATCATTATTTCATTGTTATCAGCAAGTCTATTATATCATCTATTTAGTCTATATAGCCTTCAGTATTATATCCTTTTTGAGTGATGAATAGTGATGGGCGAATGTGCTCGCCACTGCTCGGTACTGCCCGAGCATCACTGTGCTCGACAAGCTTGGCGCTCTGCGAGTAATTTCGGGTTGCTCGGGCGGGCTCTCAGGTACCCTCCCTGCATGTTTGGCGCTCTTTAGAGAGCCAATGAACATACAGTGATTGCCTGTCATGCACTGTAATGCCGTAGCCATGTTGGTTGTGGGCATTACAGTGTTTGGCTGGCCGCACAGCGTCATCAGGTGTATATAAGACCTGGCGCTGCTATGCTCAACACAGTGTACCCCGGAATCAGGCAGGGTAGAGAGAGGTGCTGCTGCGTCAGGGAGAGATTTGCTTCTTTATAGTTAGTATAGGAATTCCACAACATATATAGTATATATTCATCTGAACTAACAGTCCTTCTGAGGACTAATCCAGCTGCATATATTCAGTGGTGATAACAGGAGTTAGGCAGGCAGGCAGTGTATGTGGCAGACTACAGTGCATGATACAGAACAAGAGAGTCCATTGAACGTCCTGTTAGTATAGGTATTCCACAACATACAGGGTGGTCCAAGAGTAGGTGGACAGAAAGTGTAATAAGGTTATGAAGGGGGAGATTTATCAAACATGGTGTAAAGATCAGTTTCACAGATCTAGTTTTCACAGATAGATCTCCCCCAAATCTGTTTTCCTTTCGGATAATTCAGACAACACATAATGGCAAATAATTTAAATACAAAGAAAATGGATTTTAACAGAGTATTGGAAATCTCAAAATGCTGAAACCGTTAGAGCAAATTGGGTTGAAACATTTGGTACTCAAGCCCCAAAGAGACAAACCATTTACCGCATTCGTGACAAATTCAATGCCATTGGCTCAATCCTTAATGCTCCAAAAACTGGTCGACCCAAAACAGTCTGTACAGAAGATAATAAACAACTTGTTGCTGAAACATTTGTTCAGAGTCTAGAAAAGTCCACCAGAAGAGCCTTGTTGGAATTGGGAATTTCACGAGCTTCTATCATGCGAATCCTGAAATCTATTGGGTGGAAAGCTTATCGTCCATGTCTAATTCATGGTTTATTGCAGGATGATCCAGACAGGCGGCTGCAATTTAGTGAGATTATGCTTAACAAAATTGAAGAAAATCCATTAATTTTAGATGACATTATGTGGAGTGATGAAGCTTCTTTCAAATTATCCGGCCATATTAACAGACATAATTGTATTTACTGGTATAATGAGAACATGCATTTAACATTAGAGCAACAACTAAATTAGCTTGGTGTCAATGTTTTGGGTGGTATTTCAAGTTTTGGTTGTTTTAGGACCAATATTTTTTGATGGAACAGTCACAGGAGATAAGTATCTTGAAATTCTAATGAATCAAGTTGTTCCCCAGTTACAGCAACAGCCTAATTCAAATGACCTTTATTTCCAACAAGATGGGTCCCCTCCACATTATTCAAGAGTAGTCTGCGAGTATATTGATGAAGCATTTCCTAATAAATGGATTGGCTGAAGAGGCCCAATTGATTGGCTGGCACGTTCACAAGACTTGACCCCAATGGATTTTTTCTTTTGGGGAGTACTCAAGGACAAAGTTTATAGTTGAAAACCAAAAAGTGTCAGTGATTTGAAAAATTACATAAGAGATGCATTTCAAGAAATTAATACCCAAAGAGACTTGTGCAAAAAAGTTTGTCGAAGTGTAAAAGGCTGACTTTAAAGCTGTGCAAATCGTAATGGAAAACAGTTTGAGCACCTGTGTTGATAAAATTTAAGGGCTTTTGTATTATTGTTCAGAATAAAATTTAATTGTCAATGGTATGCTTGTGCTAGTAAACATAATTTTATATATAAATTAAAATAAATGTTATAATTTTCTGGCCACCTACTTTTGGACCACCCTGTACATATATATATATATATATATATATACATCTGAATTAACAGTCCTTCTGAGGACTAATCCAGCTGCATGTAATCAGTGCTAGGCAGGCAGACTGCAGTGTATGTGGCAGACTGCAGTGTATGATACAGCACAAGAGGGTCCATTGAACATCTTGTCTGCTGCTGTAATAATTACAAATATTTCTATACATAGCCACAGATATCAGGGGCGAGGGAATTTTTTTTTTATCTTATTCCTGGTTATTTGCTTACCATTTTTCTGCTCCATTTGCTTGTTTTCACTGCAGAATAAAGCCAGATCTGTTCCATATTTCAGCAATAAAAATCCAGAAATTTAAACTGAACATTGAAAATATTGGCCTCCTTTTCCATTCTGTTGCAGTGTGTCGGTCAAGCTATTCCCACTAGGTGTCTGTGAAGAACAGTATTGGTAAATTATAGGTCTGCTATTTAAAACCCTGGTTCTCTGTCAGACATAACACCTATAAAAGTGTTCCAAAATCAGCCATTTCTTCCATTTTCATTCCTTTGCAGTGTGTCAGTCAAGCTGTTCACACTAGGTGTCTGTGAAGAATAGTATTAGCAAATTACAGGACTGCTATTTAAAACCGTGGATCTGTGTCAGACAAAACACCTATAAGAGTGTTCCAAAATCAGCCATTTCTTTCATTTTTATTCTGTTGCAGTGTGTGTGAAGGATAGTATTAGCAAATTACAGGCCTGCTACTTAACATTGTGCCTCTCTGTCAGACATATCACATATAACTGCATTCCAAAATCAGCCATTTCTCGTGAACGTGTAAAATATTGTCCTCCATTAAAAATGGGCAAGGTGAATGGCAAGGGACGGGTAGTGTACATGATGGTGCATGCAGAGGCCGAGGATGTGGCTGTGATCAAGCTGAAATTGTGCCACAACAAACACCCACATCTTGTCGCTCGACCTTCCTGTTTCAACTACTAGGGGACCGCAGAACACCGCTATTGAACACAGAGCAATGTCATAAGGTTGTTGGTTGTATAGCAGATAATACTGTACTTCCAGTCACATTATCATCACCACCACCACCCTCTCTTCCACACGGCCAAGTATCAGTAGCCGTGAGTCTGGACCACATATTCCTCACCCTGATCCTCCTTCCTCACACCATGTCGAGTGTCTGGAGACAACTGATCCCACACTTGAACACTCAGAAGAGCTGTTAACTTTTTTATTTGTAGAATCGGGCCTCTCGCCAGGCAGCTTCAAGCGAGTCAAGAGGAGAAGGTATGTAGCGATGCCCAAATATTGGAGCAGCCATGGTCACATGAATAAGACGGTGGGAAAGTGCAATTAGTGTCACAAGAGGTGGATGATGATGATGAGACACAATTGCCAGAAAGTTAGGAGGAGGACCAGGGTGCGGAAGTGGAAGACGAGGTGGTGGATGATATAGTAACTGACCCAACCTGGGAGGGGGACATCAGAGTGAGGACAGCAGCACACAGGGGGAGGGAGGCATAGCACCACAATAGGCAGGAAAAAGCAGTGTGGTGGTCGCACACACAAGGCGGGAAAGCGTTACTCATATTGCCAACACGACGGAAGTTGCCAGTACAACTGTTAGTTCTTCCCGAGTCTGGTTATTTTTTAAAGACTCTGCTGATAACCCCAAAAAAGCCATTTGCACCACCTGCCAGGCCAGCATCAGCAGGGGTAGCAAAACTAGCAGCCTGACCACCACCAGCATGATCAGGCACATGTCAGTAAAGCACCAGACTAAGTGGGCCAAACCCCAGGGTCCAGCAACAGTATCTGCGGGTGACAACACTGCTTGTTCTGCTGTTGTGGGTGCACACCAATCCCCTGTCCATGGCACATGCCAAGATGCCTCCCGCCCTGCACCTGTCGTTGAACACTCTCAACTAGCACCATCAGCAAGCACGTCAAGTCCTTGTGCCAGCGCAGCGTTCAGTTGTCCCTATCCCAGTCCTTGGAATACAAGCACAAATACGCAGCCAAGGCCACACTGCTATACTAACACATTTCGCGAATGCTTGCACTCGAAATGTTGCCTTTAAAGCTTGTGGAGACGGAAGCTTTCCGCAACCTGATGGCAGCGGCCTTCCCTCGGTACTCGATCCCCAGCCACCACTATTTCTCCCGGTGTGCCGTCCCCGCATTACACGAGCACGTGTCCCATAACATTACATGTGCCCTCAACAGTGCAGTTTCTGGGAAAGTCCACGTAACCACGGACACGTGGACAAGTGCTTGTGGGCAGGAGCGGTACATATTGCTGATGGCACACTGGGTTAACATAGTGGAAGCCGGGACCCAGTCGGACCTTGGGACACATCCTCCAGATGCCGAGGATTGCTGGCCTTGGGTCAATTAGGGTTTCTCCCACATTCTACAGCTCCTGAACCTCCTCCTTCTCTTTAGCCTTCATCTACGAAATGACCACATCAGTTGCAAGCTGGAAGCACTGCAGCACTGCCTCGACCAAGCGGCAACAGGCTGTGCTGAAGCTAATATGCTTAGGTGACAAGCCACACAACGCTGAAGAGTTGTGGACAGCTCTGAAAGAGCAGGCAGATCTGTAGCTGACACTGCTGACCTTTCAGCCAGTCATGGTCATGTGTGACAATGGCCAGAACCTTGTGGCGGCTCTGAGGCGAGGCGAGCTCACACACGTACGATGCCCATGTGCTTTACCCCCTTGGTTCAGAGGTTTCTCAAAACCTACCGGATCTGTCGGATCTGCTTGTCAAAGTTTGCCGCCTGTGTGCCCATTTTAGAGTTAGCTACAGATTCCGCCGCCCAAACCGTATTTCAGCAGCATTTGCAGCTTCCAGCTCATCGACTGATCTGCGATGTCCTCACTTGTTGGAACTCTACAATGCAGATGTTGAGAAGGATTTGTATGCAGAAGAGGGTGGTTGTTGACTACCAGCATCAACAAGGCTGTCGGTATTCAGGTCAGACTCCACACATTAGACCTCAGGAGTGGACATGGATGTCAGACATATGTACCGTCCTCCAAAACTTTGAGGACTCCACCAAGATGTTTTTTTCAGTCAAGATGGGGTGCAGAGTGTACTTTATCGAGAAAAAAATGAACCTTTTAGAATTTACCAAATGGCTGCAATGAAACAAAGAGTGAACAATTTAAAGGGGTCTGAATACTTTCCGTACCCACTGTATATGCTGTAATAGATGTGCATCACATCTTACCCAGTGGTTGCATGGGAAGAGGTAATCTCTGCCTGTTGCTGTCCCAATGATCTGGAGAGAGCCAACTGATCACACTACCAAATGGTATTTCTGCATGGTGCTCCCCATTAGGAAAGGAGTTTCAAGGAAGAAGTGGACTTTAAAGTATCCAAACATTCCATCTGCAATACACCCAGTACCACATACAGAAGTGCTGGTTCAAAAAGCCCCAGAAACATTTTCAGTCAAGTCAATGAGGAAGAAGAGGGCGCTTGGTGTCATGAAGCAACTTCCTCTCACGACCTAGATTTTCTGTCAGCTGCCTCAACTGAACCACCCCTTATAAACAAAGTGAACTGAATGATCTTGTTAGAGATTTGGATCTGCCAAAGAGCAAGGTTGAGCTCTTCAGTTCCAGGTTACAGAAAAGGTATCTCCTAACAGTCGATGTTCGAATTTTTTGGCTCTGCAACTGCGATAATGATCTTGTCCAATATTTCCTCATGGAGGGTGATCTTGTGGAATGCAATAACAGCAACAGTCTAATGGAATCTCTGGAGATAAGTCATAATCCAGAAGAATGGAGGCTCTGTCTTCATCTATTAGTCCAAAACAAGTCTAAAAGCCAGTTGGTTATGCCATCCACATGAAAGAAACCTATTACAACAGCAAGAGCTGTTGAGGTGCCTGAACTAAGAACAACATTTGTGGCCCCTCTGTACTGACTTAAAGGGGTTGTCCATTCAAAAGTGATAACTCTGCAGTCACTCTGTGTGACTGCAGACTTATAAATCCCCCAAGCACAGGCACTGTGCCCTTCAGGAATTCACCAGTATGAGACCCGGGACCGGAGGCTATATATACGTTACACATTCCCCCGGCCATTCAGTGCCGCATCGCTCTATACACTTGTATAGAGCAAAGCCACGCCCCGTCTAGTGACGTGCACGGCCACTGGGCTCACCCGACTAGAAGGCGTGGCCTCACTCAATACAAGTGTATTGAGAGCGAGGCTGCGCCCACTGGCCGGGGGTATGTATAACACATACATACCCTCCATTACCGGGTCTCATACTGGTGAATCCCTGCAGTGCACAGTGCCTGCGCTGGGGGGATTCATAAGCCTGCAGTCATACAGAGTGACTGCAGACTTGTCATTTTTGACCGGAGAACCCCTTTAAAGGTGGTTGCCCTCTTACTTGGTCTCCAGGGTGGATACACAAAGTGCTGATGCTTTCTGTGTGAGTGAGATAGTCGTGCAAGAGAATATCACTACAATAAAAGAGACTGGCCTCTGCATTACTTACTTCAGCCAGGGAGTAAAAATGTTCTGCATCCAGCACTTGTTCACCCGCATAAGACTTTGTTACCACCATTGGATATCAAGTTGGGCCTAAGGAAGAACTTTGTAAAGGTAATGGAAAAAAATGTAAAAGCATTCAGGTATCTCATTGATAAATTTCCAAGGTTGAAAGGTTGAAAGAAGCAAAAATAAAGGAAGGGTTCTTTATTAGACCTCAGATTCATAAGCTTCTTTAAGATGAGGGGTTTCTCCATTTGCTGCAGAGCAAGGTAAAAGCTAGCATTCACATTAGTGGTAACTAATTTTTGGGAAACTCAAGAGCAAATAACTATGAATAGTTGGTGGAAAATCTCAAGACATTTAAGGATCTTAGCTGTAACATGTATCATTAATTTCTTAGATTCGCATCTAGACTTTTTTCCACCAAACTGTGGAGCAGTGAACGATGAGATCAGTGAGATTTTACCAAGATATTGCGGCTATGGAGAAAAGATATCAAGGAAAACGGAATCCATCAATCCTTGCAGATTAATGTTGGACAATTGTAAGGGATTGTAAGAGATGATCCGATGCAGGAGTACAAGAGACAAGCAAAAATGAGTTGTCACTGAATGAGGACCAAATTTTGTAGTGCAATTTCTGAAACTCTTTATAATTTGCTATAGTGTTTAGACGTGTTTTAGTTAATTGAATTGTTGATCAGTTTCCTCTAAATAAATATCATAAAATTGACATAACAAAATATTCTGTATCTTTATATTGTTTACTTACCTATATGTAGCTCTATCTCCTATGTATTACTATATTTTATTTTTATATTCCTTACATCAGCATGTTCTTTGTTCCTGTAAAGACCATGAAGTTATTTGTGTATGGTATAATGTTATTTTCCATTTCTGTTTTATTATTTATTTGCTATGTTCTGTGAATGAAAAGTTTTTGCATGAAAAGCAAAACAGCAATATGTTCAGTGTTAGTTAATGTCACATTTTTGAATACACATCCTTGTCACAGATTTTTTTTATAGTGTGATTGACGTGAATTTAGAAATTCTGCTCTATGTTACCTATTAAATATAAAAGGTAAGTGTAAATGAGAAGTGAAAAATCTAAAAGGGTGAAGCAGAAAGGGAGTTAAAAGATAAAGTCAGAGATCAAATAGAAGGTGACGAATCCAAGGAGAGAGGAGAGAAGCCAAACACAAGAAACTAAATGAAACATACCCAGGGTACAGAAGAATATATGAGGGCTAGACAGAGGATCCAGAAATAGGAACTTATACTCAGGCATGTTTTAACTTGGCCTTTGCTGCTTTAAATAGACTTATAGGTTAAATTTGCATCTGTTTTCATTGCAACCAGGCATTCAGGCGTGTCATGCAAGTTACCAATTCGATGCGCCAATTGATGAGATTCTGCAGAACAGAACATCACGAGAGTTAAGAAAAGTATGTAAAAATAAATATAAATGATAAAAAAATGAAAAAGAGGAAGTACAGTCTGTAGAATATGCCAAGAGAAAAAAAATTACATGATTCCATAAATCATATCCATAAACACAGATTACGATTATTGTCCATTATGTAAATTGTGTTTATAAATATAAAAGCCTTTTATTGTATAACACCAAAATTTAGGAACCTGTGTAAAAAGGTAGGAAAATAAGAAAACCAGCAATGATTTGGAAAGCTCTATATTTTATTCACAGCAGAACATAGAATACAGATCAGAAGGTGAATGTTGGACATTTTTCCATTTCATTTGAAAAAATAAACTAATTTAAATAGAACGTCAGAAACACATCTCAAAAAAAGAGAGGCGATTGTTAACGAAATGCTGGGAAAGTAAGTGAAAAATAGCAGGAGAGTCAATTTTCAACTAAGTCACATCACTGTATATAAAAAGAGCATGATAGAGAGGCAGAATCTAAACTTTAGAATTGTTTTATATCGAAAATGAAGATACATACTGTTAGGAGGGCGGTTACAGACAACTTTAATATAATGGAACGCAACCGACCCCGGGGTCCGCGATGCAGCCTGGTGGACTGCTGCCGAACACTTTCCGGGTGAAACGGAAAGCAACCAACTTAAAGTTAATCCCTTCCGTGTTACTGCACACAGGAACGGGTATAGCAGTTCGCTCTATCTCCATTAACAGCACAGGAGATGTGCGACCGGGAAACTATCTGTAGCCCTGTTAACTACACAGGGACTACACTGGCTGCTCTAGGATGTGCGTGTGACTACGCCGACGGGTATACGTGCCTCCAGCCGGCGTGCTACCGGACTGCAGGGTATTACTCCACGTGTCTGACAGACGATAGCCGAGAACAGGATGTCTGCAGGCTGCTCGGGGTGTTAGGCAACCCCTTTGGCTGAGCCAGACTGCTAGACGAAGCTATCTGCCTCTATGGAGCTAACCTGCCTAACGGAAACTACACGTGGAACACAGTCATCCACACAACAGCATCACTGCTCAATGATCAGAGCGCGCTGCCTTGTTTGTGGGCGAGCCTTTTAAAGACTAAGCCCTGCCCACCAATGCACCATTGGTGACGCTACCCGTGGACCAATCAGGCGGTGGCAGGTCACCGGATCAGGTGGGTACCAAACCACGAATCACGATCTGCCAGGTCACGGGCATGCTCAGTGTGGCGAATCCTGGACTTAGACTCCAAAAGCCCTGTCTCCCTCTGCAACCTATGCTTAACATTGCTAGGCACAAATACCCAGGACACAATCTGCACATCTCGTGGACCAGCTAGGCATTGGGGCTGATGATGATGCTGAGCTGCATCAGCCCTGGCTGGATCAAAATGGGAGACCACAGAAGGTTCTGGACCCATTTCAAATACAGCAACAGACTGACACCTAACATTATCCCCCCTTCTAACATCCCCCTTCTAACATCCCCCTCCACTTGACGCTCATTTTTCTCCATGAGCCGGGGGGCAAGAATGAGGTCCACTGGGTCACAGAGAGGATTCACAGAACCGTGACCCCCCCGGTGTACAGGGTACCCTTTTTTAAAGCGGGGGGCAAACTTAGCAGACTCCCCGCCTACTTCAGTATTGCAGCCCGAGAGCCACACTCTGTCGCCTGGATAGTATACGGGGACAGGGCGACGAGAAGTGGCAACAGACTCACTATGTGTGGAGTCCGTCACAGGTGACAGATGGGGAAGACCAACCGGACTTTGGCGGAAAGATTTAACTCTCGCACAGACGGGACACGCGAGAACAAAGTCCCTAACGTCCTGGCGCCACAGGGGCCACCAATAGGACTGTTGAAGGGACTTAGCGGTACGTTTGACCCCCAGGTGGGCTCCGATCTTAGTGACATGAGCCCAGGAGAGCACCATATTCTGTAAATTAGGGGAAACAAATGTCCTCCCCGATGGAACCGGGTTAGAGGACACTGCAGCCACCCTCTCTACCTGAGAGTTCTTTTCGACATAGTCAGATGAGACCCGGGTCCTGGGGACAGACAAAGAATCTGTACCGGAGGCCACATCAGTAGAAGGATCAGAGACTACCCTCCGGTTGACTTTGACCATACACTGAGACGCACAATTCTCACTCCAGGAAGAAATTCTCCCCGTATTCCAGTCAATGTGTGGAGTATGACAGCGTATCCAGGGGAGACCCAATAACACCTCGTCTAATCCACCGGGAATAATAAGAAATGAGATGACCTCCCGGTGGCCCTGAGGAAATGACATGGTGAGGGGAATCGACTTGTGGGTGATTTGTGCATCCAGGAATCAACCATTGACAACACTAATGAGGGGAGGAGTCCTGAGGAGATAATTTGCATATTTCCACTGCATTTTGGGGTAAGTGAAGAGTCTCCGCGAGCTCAAAGAACACTGGATTTTGGCTGTTGGAGCTGAAAAGAGGACATCGGTAAACCAGGGGAGGAGTCCTGAGGAGATAATTTGCATATTCCCACTGCATTTTGGGGTAAGTGAAGAGTCTCCGCGAGCTCAAAGAACACTGGATTTTGGCTGTTTGAGCTGAAAAGAGGACATCGGTAAACCGCGCTCCTGCTGGTGCGCGCATTTTGCAGCTTTTTTCACTGTTTTTAGAACATTAACAATAAGAACATGGAAGAGTCCAGGAGCCATTTGGTGAGCTGCATATCCTGCTACATGTTCACAGACTTGCCAGTGGAAAAGCCAAACTTCACATGCCAGAAATGCAAGCTTGTGTCCCTGTTGGAGGAAAAGTTGCGAAATCTAGAAGAGAGGTTAACTACCTTGAAAATCATTAAGGAAGGTGAAGAGTTCTTAGACAGAGCAGAATTATCTCTTCATGATTCAGAAAGAGAAGAAATTCGAACTGCACCTGACGAAACAGAGGAATGGAAGCATGTGACCCACAGAAGCAGGAGGATCGAGAGGCAGTCAGCACCCATACTGCTCAGGAACCAGTACCAGGCTCTCACGCAGGAGAACCAGGAAGAAATACAGCAAAATAAGACTTTGCCAGCAACGAATAACCTTGTAAGCCCTCAGAATCCTCCTGGATGGAGAAAGAAGAATGTTGTGAAGAAAAAACGGAGAGTGGTGGTCATGGGGGATTCCCTGTTAAGAGGAACAGAGGCCGCTATCTGCAGACCAGACATAACCTCAAGAGAAATGTGCTGTCTTCCAGGAGCAAAAATTAAAGATGTGTCTGACAGGATATCAAGACTCTTCAGACCTACAGATCACTACCCATTCCTGCTAATACATGTGGGGACAAATGACACCGCAAGAAAGGACCTGGAAACCATCTGCAGTGACTTTGAAGACTTAGGCAAGAAAGTGAAAGAATTGGGAGCGCAGGTGGTCTTCTCATCCATCCTCCCAGTGGATGGCCATGGAACAATGAGGTGGAATAAGATTCTACAGGTGAACAACTGGCTACGTCGATGGTGCCGTCAACAAGGATTTGGATTTCTGGATCACGGAATGAATTACCTATATGATGGACTACTTGCTAGAGATGGGGTGCACCTTACGAAGACTGGAAAACATGTATTTGGAACTCGCCTTGCTGCACTCATCAGGAGAGCTTTAAACTAGAACAATGTGGGAAGGGAAGCAAATGGCCAGAAAAAGCCATACAGCTGACAAATACTATTGAGATCTCTGCTACTGGAAGTGGAAAGGAAGAACAAAGACAAAACAATTTAAATAATAAAAATATGGGAGGAAGAGAAACCAATCACAAACTAAAATGTTTTTATACAAATGCACAAAGCATGGGCAACAAACAAGGAGAATTGGAACTACTAATGCAGGAAAAGGAATATGATGTCATTGGAATCACTGAAACTTGGTGGGACGATACACATGATTGGAATAAAAGGCTAAAAGGATACAACTTATTTGCAAGAAACAGACTTGATAAACGAGGAGGAGGTGTTGCATTGTATGTTAGAAAAGCGTATATCTGCACAGAGATTGAAGCTTCAGAGACTGGGAGTTCTGTGGAAACTGTTTGGGTAAGAATACAAGGAGAGAACAACGGAAAGGACACCATTGTAGGCATTTACTACAGGCCACCTGGGCAAGCTGAAGATATGGATGAACTCTTTATGTATCAAATGACCAAGTTCTCCAAAAAATATGACGTAGTGGTCATGGGAGATTTCAACTATCCAGACATTTGTTGGGAATCTCTCTCAAGTAAAACTAACAGGTCAAGCAAATTCTTATCCTCTCTTGCTGACAACTTTATCTTCCAAAAGGTAGGGGAGAAAACAAGGGGATCTGCTACTTTGGATCTAATCCTTATAAACAGGGAGGAAATGGTTGAGGAGGTAAAAGTGGCTGGGACCCTAGGAGGCAGCGACCATGCTATTATAGAATTTTGGATAACTAGAGGAGGAAGACATGTGAAGACTCAAACTTCAAGGTTAGATTTTAGAAAGGCAGATTTTAAGAGACTCAGAAAGAGAATAGGAGGGATCCAATGGCTGGATGTCCTTAAGGACAAAAATGTCCAGGAAGGATGGGAAATTTTTAAAAATGAGATTCTCAAAGCACAATCGTTAACAATCCCGAAAAGTAGAAAGAATGGGAAGCATTTAAGGAAACCAGGATGGATGAACACAGAACTTAAACACATGCTAAAAAGAAAGAAAGAAATGTTTATTAAATGGAAAGAGGGAGGCATATCTAAAAAAGATTATAATGCAGTCTGCAGATCCTGTAGGGCACGTATCAGGTTAGCTAAAGCTGACAATGAATTAAGGCTTGCAAGAGATGTCAAAAGCAATAGAAAAGGATTTTGGGGGTATGTCAAAAGTAAAAGAAAAGTCAAAGATGCTATAGGATTTTTACAGGATGAAAATGGAGAAATGGTAAGAGAAGATGTTGAGAAGGCCGAACTTTTTAATTCCTATTTTGCATCTGTTTTCTCTCAGAAAGAAAATGTAACATCAACTGATCTTCACTGTCCTTTTAAAGGAATAGAGGAATCCAAGTTATCTGTAAACAGAAAGATTGTGAGGGAATATTTAGCTAACATAAATGAGTTCAAGTCTCCAGGTCCAGATGAATTACACCCCAGAGTACTGAAGGAGATCGTAGAAGAAATTTTAGAACCACTCTCCATAATCTTTGAAAATTCTTGGAGAACAGGAGAAGTCCCAGAAGACTGGAGAAGAGCAAATGTTGTTCCTATCTTCAAAAAGGGGAAGAAGGTGGACCCAGGGAACTATAGGCCGGTGAGTCTGACTTCTATACCAGGAAAGATCTTTGAACAAATTATTAAACAACATGTATGTAAGTACATGGATAAGAATGAAGTGATTAACCAGAGTCAGCATGGGTTTGTAACTAACAAGTCATGTCAGACTAACTTAATTTCCTTCTATGACAGAATCACTGACTGGGTGGATCAGGGAAATGCTGTAGATATAGTATATCTTGACTTCAGCAAAGCATTTGACAAAGTATCTCACACCATCCTTATTGAAAAAATGACCAAGTATGCAATGGACCAGGCAACCGTTAGGTGGATTCATAACTGGCTTAGTGATCGGACTCAAAGGGTGGTTGTAAATGGCTTCACATCCAGCTGGATGAATGTCTCAAGTGGGGTACCACAAGGCTCCGTCCTGGGACCTGTATTGTTCAACATCTTTATCAATGATTTAGATGAAGGAATTGAGGGTAAACTGATTAAATTTGCTGATGACACAAAGCTAGGAGGGATAGCTAATACTAGAGAAGAGAGAGAGAGGATTCAAAAAGACCTAAATAAACTGGAGCAGTGGGCAGCAACCAACAGAATGGTTTTTAACAGGGAAAAATGCAAAGTACTACATCTGGGCAATAAAAATGAAAAAAGCATATACAGAATGGGAGGAATAGAGCAAAGCAACAGTACAAGTGAAAAAGACTTAGGTATACTAATAGATCATAGACTGAAGATGAGTCAACAGTGTGATGCAGCAGCAAAAAAGGCAAATACAATTCTGGGATGTATTAACAGAAGCATACAGTCTAGATCACGTGAAGTCATTATCGGTCTTTACTCCTCTTTGGTCAGACCTCATCTGGAATACTGTGTACAGTTTTGGGCACCACATTTTAAAAAAGACATAGACAAACTGGAGCAAGTTCAGAGAAGAGCGACCAGAATGGTGACTGGTCTGCAAACCATGTCCTATGAGGAACGGTTGCAGGATTTGGGAATGTTTAGCTTGCAAAAAAGAAGACTGAGAGGAGACTTAATAGCTGTCTACAAATATGTCAAGGGCTGTCACATTGTAGAAGGATCATCTTTATTCTCATTTGCACAAGGAAAGACTAGAAGCAATGGGATGAAACTAAATGGGAGGAGACACAGATTAGATATTAGAAAAAACTTTTTGACAGTTAGGGTGATTAATGAGTGGAACAGGCTGCCACGAGAGGTGGTGAGTTCCCCTTCAATGGACGTCTTCAAACAGAGGCTGGACAGACATCTGTCTGAGATGATCTAGTGAATCCTGCTTTGAGCAGGGGGTTGGACCAGATGACCCAGGAGGTCCCTTCCAACTCTACCATTCTATGATTCTATGATTCTATGATTCTAATGTTCATTGGTCTTAAGAGTAACTCTATAGGGATGGCATGCCTCTGGGCAAACGTAGATGATAAAAAATTGCCATCAGCACCAAAGTCCACCCACGCCTAGGCAGTAACTGCAGATGTACCAAAAGACAATGTCACGTTATATAATAATTTAGAGGAAGAAGTCCCAGAATTTAATACACCTCCTCCAACGGTGGTAACACCTACTCGTTTCCCCGACTGCTTGCAACCCTTATTTACGGGGTACTCCAAGAGATGTGCAGGATGGGAACGAGAAGGACTAGACACAGTCCAGGATATATCCATAGCCTCAGGCTCCGGGTCGAGAGTCTCGGGTTTGTAAATGGGTCTAGAGAAGGATGGTGCCAACTGATACTGAGGTCTGGCAACCTCCAGCACCAACTTGGGTTCCGCATGACGCAAATCTATACGGTCAGCGAGAGATATTAACTCCTCCAGGGAGGTTGGAATCTCTCTGGTAGATAGAGCATCTTTAATATGCCCAGCCAGACCCTTCCAGAACACCGGGATAAGCGACCGCTCAGACCAATCCAGTTCAGTCGCTAGGGTTCTGAACTGGATGGCATAGTGACTGGAGGTGGCTGAACCCTGGATCAGCGCGAGAAGCTTAAGAGCCGTATCATGCGTGACCTGAGGACCTAGGAATACACCTTTTAAAGTCTTAAGGAAAAGACCCGCATTTACTACAACCGGATCATTCCGCTCCCACAGAGAAGTGGCCCACTCCAGAGCCCCGTGAAAGAGGAACGAGATGATAAATCCCACTTTGGCTCTTTCGGAGGGGAACCGTGCCTCCATCTTCTCCAAATGAATGGAGCATACATTAATAAAACCCCTGCAGAGTTTACTGTCCCCAGAAAATTATTCCGAGAGGGCAAAACGGGGTAATGGGGCACTTAGAGTGGTGGCAGTATTCACCGCTGCCGAGTTAATAATATTGGCTGCTAGAGTAGCCGCCTGGGTAGCTACTGCAGTGATATCAGCGACCGGGACAGCTTGTTCCAGAGATTTAAATCTGGCCTCAATTCGCTGTATACAGTGCAGCAGTTGTTGGTTGTCGGCCATGTTCGGCAAGACCCTGGCGCTCTGATATTGTTAGGAGGGCTGTTGCAGACAACTTTAATATAATGGAACGCAACCGACCCCGGGGTCCGCAATGCAGCCTGGTGGACTGCTGCCGAACACTTTCAGGGTGAAACGGAAAAAAAACAACTTAAAGTTAAACCCTTCCACGTTACTGCACACAGGAACAGGTATAGCAGTTCGCTCTATCTCCATTAACAGCACGGGAGATGTGCAACCGGGAAACTATCTGTAGCCCTGTTAACTACCCAGGGACTACACTGGCAGCGCTAGGATGCGTGTGTGACTACACCGACCGGTGCACGTGCCTCCAGCCGGAGTGCTACCGGACTGCAGGGTATTACTCCACGTGTCTGACAGGATGTCTGCAGGCTGCTTGGGGTGTTAGGTGACCCCTTTGGCTGAGCCAGATTGCTAGACGAAGCTACCTGCCTCTATGGAGCTAACCTGCCTCTATGGAATTAACCTGCCTAGCGGAAACTACACGAGGAATACAGTTGTCCACACTACAGCATCACTGCTCAATGATCAGAGCCCACCGCCATGTTTGTCGGCGGGCCTTTTAAAGACTAAGCCCTGCCCACCAACGCGCCATTGGTGACGCTACCCGTGGACCAATCAGGCGGTGCGAGGTCACCGGGTCAGGTGGGTACCAAACCACCAATCACGATCCGCCAGGTCACGGGCATGCTCAGTGCGGCGAATCCTGGACTTAGACTCCAAAATCTCTGTCTCCCTCTGCAACCCATGCTTAACATTGCTAGGCACAAATACCCAGGAGACAATCTGCACATCTCGTGGACCAGCTAGGCATTGGGGCTGATGACGATGCTGAGCAGCATCAGCCCCAGCTGGACCAAAATGGGAGACCGCTTAAGGTTCTGGACTCATTTTGAATCCAGCAACAGACTGACACCTAATACATACATTTCACATTTATAGCAGTTAAGCTTCCACCATTTTTAACTTAGTGTAAAGGATCCACAAACAATTCTTGAGAAAGGTGTTTGAGAAAGGGTGCGGGACCCCCAAAACATTGCCCATGTGTGGGTTCTCCATCTCCTATGAAGCATCTCTGGCTGAATTAAAATGAAAAGGTGTTGCTATCTTGCCCAAACTGGATTGGTTCTGAATCCTTTATACTAGGGTGAAAGTGGTGGAAATTTAACTGCTAGCAATATGAAATGGATGTATCTTAATTTTCGATGTAAAGGAACTCTAAAATCATAATTTTGATATGATGTGAATTTCTTATCTATATTGTAGTTTATCGCTGTTGGGAGTAGCTGTTTCATGGTAACAACAGATGAAAAACCATCTTAATGTCAATTTTTGTTCTGAAGAAAGGCAGAGTCTCCCAAAGGGAAAGATAATAAGAGGTTCACCAATCTTTGTCTAAAATTGTGGAACAATTTCTGAAAAAATTTCCGCAATGGAAAATTGCAAAGACGTTAAATATCCTACCATGTACAGTACATAATATCATCAAATGATTTAGAGATTCTGAAGATATTCATGTGCTCAATGGACAATGCCGATAGTCAATACGGAATACTAGTGATCTGCGGGACCTCAGGCTGCACTGCTTAAAAAACATGCATGATACGGTAGTGCAAATCACTCTATGGGCTCAGGAATACTTCCAGAAATCATTGTCTATGAACACAGTTCACTGTGCAATCTACAAATGTAAGATAAAGTTCTATCATGCAAAGAAGAAGCCATATATCAATGCAATCCAAAATGGTGCTATCTTCTCTGGGCCAAAACTTATTTATAATGGACTGGAGCAAAATGGAAAAGTATTCTGTGGTGACATGAATCAAAATTTGAAATTTTTTATGAAAATCATGAGGGACCATCCAGCTTGTTATGAACACACAGTCCAAAAGCCAACATCTCTGATGGTATGGGGTTACATCCTGAAAGACACTATAGATTCTGAGCATTACATAGAGGATTTAGAACAATAAACAGTATTTTTCCACCTAGACATCTATTTAATGGAAGGCCTTGAATATTTAAGCCAGATAATGCTAAATCACATGGTGCATTCATCACAACATCATTGCTTCGCAAAAGAAGAGTTTAGGTGATGGACTGGCCGCTTGCAGGCTAGATCTTTCATCAAAAGAAAGCATTTAGCATATTATGAAATGAAAAATCAGGCAAAGAAGAATCAAGACTGTTGAGAAGCCTAAAGCTTACATCAGACAAAAATTGGCAACATTTCCGTGAAGGAAATATATAATTAATAAGGTAAATCATAAGAGTAGTAGAGTTACATTTAGTTGGCAAAAGGGTGAAACTGGATATACCAGCATTATAAGCACAAAGGGGCTTTTGCCGGAGGTAAGTGATAATTCTAGCACCTTAGCTCCTGGATTCTAAGCTTAGAGGGGGGATAACAAATGGTCTGTACTAGAAGGAATATTTCCTATTGTCTGTATAAGAAGACACTGGTATTTGAAATCCCAAAACAGGAAGACACAGGTATTTGAAATCCCAAAACTTGGTTCATTGGCCATTTACAGACAGCATTTTTTAAATAGACCAATCCAGGTCGTCCTGGAAATATGAGTCTCTGGTCAAGACTATAAAAATCAGGGTGACACAAAGAGAAGTGTTCACATGTGGGGGCAGCTTAAAGGCTGATGTGCTCCATGATTCATTCTTCCTCCCTCAGGAAAACAGACGATAACTGCATACGGAAACGTTTTAGGTGTTTCTGTTATTTTCTCCCTTTTTATGTTATAACTGTTTTGCATATTTATGTGTTTTCTTAACTTTCCCTTTTTATATATTTCTTGTAAGCACTGTATATTTTTATATTAAAGCTTAAAACCTTTAATAAGTTGATCCTTGTTCGCTCAAAAAAAAAACCATAGTCTTTAAGAGTGTGTGTGACCTTTTTTTGAGTGTCTGACAGTAACATAGATTTTGGGGACTCCTCGTCCTGTATGTTTGATGAGTGGTGGCAGCGTAAGTAACCGGAGTGTGCTGAATGTGTTAGGATGTGATTTATGCTCACTTTATAACCTAAAATAGAGGTTGAGAGCTAGATTGAGTGAGAGGAGATAAATTAACGCATGCAAGCGCACCCCCCATCACGTGCTGAGAAGTGTGTACATGACAATTCCACTCCCAAAACACCAACAATTGGTATACTTGCTTCCCAGATGTTTACAGATTGTTCGAAAAAGAAGAAGGGATGCTACAAATGGTAGACATGGTCCTGTCCCAACTAAATTAGTTAATTTTTTTCAAATGAAATGGAAAAATGTCTAACTTTTAACTTCCGATCTGTGTTCTATATTCTTCTGTGAATAAAATATGGCTATAAGAGATTTCTAAATCATTGTATTCTTGCTTTTCTTACATTTTAACACAGCATCTCAAGATTTTGGGATTCAGGGTTGTACATAGGTGTATACTATTTTAATTCTTGTAAAGCTTCCTGGAAAGAAAGAATTAAAATCTACGAATCCTATAAGTTTCTGTGACCTATATTTTCTGTAAATAGAAGTCAAAAGAGGAAATATTCAGATTCTTTAGGTCTCTGAAGAAAACGAAGCCTTCATTTCTCTATTTACTGCTTTGTTCAAAGGAAGTGATTCTGAAATAATAATACTTTCAAGTGACGAGCTCAAATGGATTGAATTGCTGTATAAGAGATTTAGTGTCTGTATGTTGTCTGGTGAACCGAGAGACAAAGTCAACGCAAATCTCCCATAGCTGTGACACATTCGTATATACGAATGTACAATGCACTCAGTGGAAATAAATTATACAAATGCTACCTGAAGAAGAAAAGTAAACTGCAGGTTGTATGTTGCCATACTGGATAACCTGACCTTATCTGCTCCTAAGAATACTTCACAGCTGTCCTTTGAGTCTCTGCTTCCTTTACCATCTTAACCTCCGCACATTGCTCTTGGCTATTTTGAACAATCAGATGTTACCTGTCAGTGATATGATTTAGTTATAAACTTTTGAAAGCCATTTCTGTTCTACAATACGGTCCTTACTTCATCTCTGCTATCAAAAGGCCAATTGTGAAAGCCAAGAACCCTTTATTCAACACTGTGTGCCAAAATGTATTTTAAGTCTCTGTCTTGTATGATTCAATATGATTTAATGGTCTTTGAGTTTTTGCACCTTCCTCCTATTGCAGGCATGGCTTAAAATTTGAAGAATACATGTCGACAGGAATAATAAAAGTAAAATATTAAGAAAAGATAGAGTTCAATATTTTTTTGGGGGGGAAATTAAGGTATATTTGTAGATTTTTGTGAGGGAAATAAAAATGGAAGGGAAAGAAGGGAAGTTAATTATGTTGAATGCTTTCTTCTTCACTTTTGCTTATCTGGAAAAGCCTGGAAGGGGATGTTCACTACTCAGCCGACCACTTTTTAAATTTGCAAATGTAAAATAAAAATACCCTATACTCACATCCCATACTTGCACTGTTCCAGCAATGCCAGCACTGGATCTTCCAAGGCTGATATAACATTATATCATGTGAGCGCTGCAGCCAATCAGTTGACACTATAGAGCTGCTGTACTCTCATTTTCTTCAGATGAACCTCAGATATCTGAAGGAAGTGACAACGCAGCAGCCCATTAGGCATTGCTAATTGGCTGCAGGGCTTACTGAGCATAAGAATTTTATGCGAGCCATGGGAGACCTTCATCCAACATCGCTCGGATGGCGCTTATATGAGAAGTGAGTATGATGTATTTTATATTGGGGAATAAAGTATTTAAAAATAAATTATCTAAGTAGTGGACAACCCTTTACAATATTTTGTACTATACTAGAGTATAGTTCTACAGGAAAGGAATAGAGGACCCTGCTGACCATAAGTGCTTATTCTCTACAGGGGAAAGAAAGAGAGAACTCCATTAACCATAAGAGCTTACACTCTAGAGAGAGAGTTACCCAGTTACTCTGGAGATGGGAAACAACTCTACTCTAGAAACTGTGCTTCATTGGGAACGAGTGATTTTTGATAGCCCAGGTACTGACAATGAACAAGCTATGATAATCCATAAGATGTCATAACTGCAGGGCACTATGGGAGTTTCTGAAATAGTTAAAGGGAACCTGTCACCAGGTTTGACCTATATGATATACGGCCACCACCTTTCAACCCTCATATACAATATTCTAGTATGCTGTATATATGCCCCTGATCCGGCCTGTAACAAAAGAAAACACCTTTTATTATACTCACCTGCCAGGCGGTCAGGTCCCATGGGTGTCTCTGGTCCTTGTCCGGTGCCTCCTCCTTCTTTATTTGTGTGGATGATGCATCCTACGTCATACACACAGTGCTCTCTGTCATCGCACTCCTGCGCAGGCGTACTTCTCTGTCCTGACTAGGGCAGCGTAAAGTACTACAGTGCACATGCAACAGGGCTCTTTGACCTTTCCCGTCACATTCACACTACAGTACTTTGCTCTGTCCTAGTCAGTGCAGAGAAGTACACCTGTGCAGGAGCGCGATGCCGGGGAACACTGTGTTTATGACGTAGGATGCGTCATCCACATGAAGCACAGAAGGAGGACGACATCGAAAGAAGAAGGGAGGTGGACCAAGAACAGCGTCACCCATCGGACCCGATCACCTAGCAGGTGAGTATAAGAAAAGGTGTTTTTCTTTTGTTGCAGACCAGATCGGGGTCATATATACAGCATATTAGAATGCTGTATATGAGGGCTGAAAGGTGGTGGCCATATCTCACATGGGACAAACCTGGTGACAGATTCCCTTTAATATCTTACCTTGTTGGATCCATATAATAATCTTTCAATTTTAGGTTCATCCATGCTCGTGAGTTGGCAAACCAGGGCAATACTGCTTATACAGTAGAATATTGCTGTACAAGAAGTTGAATGGGGTTAAGCATAGAAGTTTATGGCTTTCAGAACTTTATACTCTACAGTGACAATGTTATGTAGTACAACAATGTTCTGGCGATTGGAAGCCACAGAAAATTAATTTGTAGGATGTCAGATATATAAACCTTACACATTATATTTCATTCCCAGTTTTGTATTGCACCAAGTTGAGGTATCCAACATATCTTGGATCTCAGCAGGTCACTGACACTTTAGCTATACAGAACAAACTCAATATGAGAAAAAAGGCTCATAAAACAAAACAATTACTAGAGAAATATTTGTAAAAAGTTTTGATGGTGAAAGCAACAGGCAGTAATTCAATTTGCTTTCCATTTTTCAAGTAACATTTTTTTCCAAGTTAAAACTCAAAGTTAGTTTTAGCCTCAGTAATATGGATTTTACTTTCATATATTTAGTGAAAATATAATTTTTTATGGGGCAGGTTTCATAAAGGTAGTGCGAGATACATTACATACAATCATGGCCGAAAGTGTTGGCACCCTTGAAATTGTTCCAGAAAATGAAGTATTTCTCCCAGAAAATTATTGCAATTAGACAAGTTTTGTTATACACATATTTATTTCCTTTGTGTGCATTGGAACAGCACAAAAAACAGAGAGAAGAAAGGCAAATTGGACACAATTTCACACAAAACCCTGAAAATGGGCAGGACAAAATTGCTGGCACCTTTCCAAAAATGTGGGTAAACAACTTTGCTTGAAGCATGTGATGCTCGTTCAAACTCACCTGTGGCAAGTAACAGGTGTGGGCAATATGAAATCACACATGAAACCAGATAAAAAGGGGAGAAGTTGACTCAATCTTTGCATTGCTTGTATGTGTGTGCCGCGCTAAGCACAGAGAACATAAAGAGGAGAAAAGAGCTCTCTGAGGACTAGAGAATCAAAATTGTTGCAAATATCAGCAATTTTAAGGTTAAAAGTCCATCTCCAGAGATCTTGATGTTCTTTTGTCTATGGTGCGCAACATAATCAAGAAGTTTACAACCAATGCACTGTAGCTGATCTCCATGGACATGGGCAGCAGAGAAAAATTGATGAAAGGTTGCAATGCAGGATAGTGTGGGTGGTGGATAAGCAGCCCAAATCAAGTTCCAAGCAAATTCAAGCTGTCTGCTGACACAGAGACATAAAAACGCTGGTCTGTAGTTTGCCAAAATGTTCGTAAGTCAAAATCCTTTTGGGAAAGTGTCTTGTGAACAGATGAGACCAAGCTAGAGCTTTTTATTAAAGCACATCATTCTACTGTTTACCAATAATGGAGTCCGGATCAAAATCCCATTGAACACCTATGGAGACATCTTAAAATTGCTGTTGGGAGAAGGCAGTCTTCAAATATGAGAGACCTGGAGCAGTTTGCAAAAGAAAAGTGGTCCAAAATTCCAGTTGAGAGGTGTAAGAAGCTTGTTGATGGTTATAGGAAGCGATTGATTGCAGTTATTTATTCCAAAGGGTGTGCAACCAAATATTAAGTTGAGAGTGCCAACAGTTTTGTCTGGTCAACTTTGGGGGTTTTGTGTGAAATTATGTTCAATTTGCCTTCTGTTGCTATAGTTTTTTTGTGTTGTTCCAATACACACAAATGAAATAAACATGTCTATATCAAAATATGTGTAATTGCAATAATTATCTGAGTGAAATACTTCATTTTCTGGAACAATTTCAAGGGTGTTAACACTTTTGCCAATTACTGTAAAGTACAGATGAGAAATACATTGCTTGTAGTACAGGTAAAAAGCAGTACAGTACATGTAATATGGGTATAGAGCAGTATAGTTGACAGATAAGGAACAGTGCAGTACATATAGTACAGGTAGACAGCAAGTCAATAAATGAAGTGTAGATAGAGATCAGTACAGCACATGCAATACGTGCACAGAACAGTTCATTACATGAAGTACACATATAAAACAGTACATGAAATAAAAGTAGAGAGTAGTGTTGAGCCACCCCCGTAGTGTTCGAGTTCGGTTCGTCGAACACCCGTGTGTTCGCCGAACTGTTCATCGAACTGTTCGTCGAACACCTTCGAACACCGTTAAAACCAATGGCAGGAAAACAAAAACACATAGAAACACATAGAAAACACCTTCAAAGGTGTCCAAAAGCTGACAAACTGCTCAGAAGACACAACTAACACATGGAAAAGTGACAAGTACATATAGTCATGAGAAAAGAAAAGAGGTGGAGGAGTAAAAGGAGGGGGAGACACAGATATAGGCATGTCATGCCCTTCTAAAATCCAAAAAGTGAGAAGCCGACACGTTCAGTCCGCTCCTGCCCGTGCCACCTCCGTGTCGCCGGGTTTGTGCCAGAGCCACGGTGAACCCTGACGGCCAGCCCCCCTCTCCCAATACTGGTGCCTGTCCGCTGGTGGGTCGAGCGAGCCCCCCTGTGGTGGAGGCAGCTCTAAGTTTTTTAATTTAAATTGTCTCTCTAATTTGAATGAATACACTTTAAATCCATTTACAAGGATCTATTGGAGGGCAAGTCTCATGCCAGCAGCCGCGTAATTCCAGCTCCAGTAGCGTCCACTAAAGCTGCTGCAGTTAAAAAGCTTTTATAAGGATCGAGCTCGGCTGTCCACCGCAAGGCATCCTACTGCCAGTCCCAGCCCCTATGCCTTGGGGTGCCTCCTGATGCTCTTCACTGAGTATCCCGTGGTCCCGAAGCATTTCCTTTGAAAAAATTAAGTGTCCAAACTACAGGTGGTGTAGCTTGCTTAACAGCCGGGATAATCCGCTGACTAGCAGACACTGCTACTAGGCACAAAGTATTTCCTGGGCTAGATGCAGTTAAAAATTTGTAAGTAGATACTCTCGTTGGATGCTGAGAAAGCATTCCATAGAGTCTCCTGGCACGCCATATATGATTCTCTTAAAAAGCTTGGGGTAGAGGTCTAGGGGACCCTTTTATAGCCAAAATCACGGCCCTGTATCACAATACGTCACCTAGGCTGAAGATGAATGGAACTGTAGCACCCTGAGGGCTCGGTTGCTACAGACGTATTGCACCTCACCCAGAGGTGTGATATCTCACTCTCAGGTAAGGATGGAGTGTGGATCAGGACCCGACACCTGCATGCATTACACCACATTGCCGTGGGGCAGGGCGACCAATATGCCCCTGAGATGGGCACGACAGTCCCTGTCCCTGGCTGGAGTGGGGGGAGGGAACACTGAGGAAGGGGACCCTGTAGTGCAGGAGCAGGGAGGAAGCAGTTCCTGGGTGCATTGAGAAGGGAGTATAAAAGGTGGGCACCATCTTAGTTCAGTGCAGAGAAGTCTGAGCAGAAGTGGCAGGGAGCAGGGGCTCTGCATGAGCTCTGCTCCGTAGGTGGGCCTAGTAACAGAGGCCCAGGCGTGCAAGAGGGAGAAGGAAGGAAGAGGAGTGGAGAAGGCTCCAGGAACGAGGAATGAAGGGATCCCAGGGGTGCGGACGGGCGAGTCGCCACCGCATGCCCGAATCCACCTGCGTGGAGGGGTCAGGCCAAAGGGGGAGACCGGTCCCCGAACTAGTGGAGGCAGGAAATGACCCTCAGCTAGAAACCGGAGGCTCTGACATTTTATGTGGCGCAGCCCCTCGCTACACCCGCTAGGAAGGCACCACATAGGGTCAGGGAAACTGGCGCCAAGTTTACCAAGAGGAGGCCCGAGGCAGCCGGACAGAAGTGTTGGTAAGAAAGGCCAGACAAAGGACACACAAAGGGGGTCCTGTGAAGCGCTCCAAAGTTATCTGGGAGCTGTCTGAGCCCCTCACCTGGTGAGCACAGTACGACGTGGGCAGCCGTTACCTGCAGACGTGGTCTGGATAATAAGAACTGTGAGTAAAGGCCCTGAACTGCATCACTGACTCCGTGTCGTTACTGCTGCTGCCCTGCACCATCACCCCCATCCTCCGCATACACTGCCCTGAGGCTATACTCCTCCCGTGGGGAGTTATGCTACGCTTTGCTGCACCCACAACACCAGCCTCAGCGGTCTGCCCTGTAGCGGCGGTTCACTCTGACCGCAATCCACGGGTGGCGTAGTCGGACATTTAAACATCAAAACCACATAAATAGTTCCGCAACTGGTTTGACCACCCTGAGCCACGGAACCGGGTCGCCGCCACGAAGACTACAACCACCAGCATCCACCAAAAAGGTGGATTGAGGTGGGAGGCACCGAGTACAAGTGCTCTCTATTTGCTGATGATGTCCTAGTATATATCACTCAATCACATATATCCATCCATGCTGTTATGGCTGAAATAGATCACTTTGTTACATGGTCAAATTTTAAAATCAATGCAGCGAAGTCTGAGGCCCTCGATGTCTCCCTCCCCAAATCCTTATAGGATTCCATCCAGTCCAACTTTCCCTTTGCCTGGCCCTCACAGGGTATCAAATACTTAGGAATTCCTATTCATAGAGACCTCTCCCATCTATGTTATCTTAATTTTGGGCCCTTTATTGAACAACTCCATACAGACCACGGTTGGCAAGTTAGAAATGTAAGATTCACTACGTGAACCACTGGTGTTTTGTGGAAAAGCACATGTACACTGCGTTCCAAATTATTATGCAAAAAGTGTTTAGGAGTGATAAGGGAAGAATTTGTTTGTTTGTCAGTTAAACTCATTGATGGTGATGTGTGTCAGGGCTCTTTATATCACTGTAAGCAATTGCAGACACCTGTGCTAATTAGTTTGGCAGCTGTGTCCAATGAAAGGCAAGACTACTTAAGAAGGCTGTCTCACATTATTAAGCAGCCTACATTTTCTGCCAAAATGGGAAAGAAAAAGGATGTGTCGGCTGCTGAGAAGCAACAAATTGTGGAGTGTTTAGGTCAAGGCATGACTACAATCAACATTGTGCGATGATCAGGATGAAGTGTCTTGGCAATCAAGAAGTATGTAGCTGATTCACAGTACACACGTGTGCGTGCTGATAAGGGCAAATTGAGGACTCTTTCCTACAGGCAATTACGTCAGGTTGAAAGAGCAGCGGCAAAAAAGCCTTGTCATAGCAGCAGACAAGTTTTTGAAGCTGCTTGTGCCTCCAACGTCCCCCGAACAACAAGATGCAGGGTCCTTCAGAGGTTTGCAGCTGTGCATACGCCATCCTGTCGACCTCCTCTATCCACTTCACAAAAGCAGAAACGGCTCCAGTGGGCCAAACATTACATGAAGACTGATTTCAAAACTGTTTTGTTCACGGATGAGTGCTGTGCAGCGCTCGATGGTCCAGATGGATGGAGTGGAGGATGGCTGGTTGATGGACACCCCACGCAAACACGGCTACAGCGCCAACAAGGAGGAGGTGGAGTAATGTTTTGGGCTGGAATCATGGGGAGAGAGATTGTCGGCCCCTTTAGGATCCCTGAAGGCGCTAAAAATGAACTCCATAATGTATGTGGATTTTCTCAAACAGCACTTCCTGCCATGGTTCAAGAAGAAGAACCGTGTATTTCACAGCAAGATCATTTTTCTGCATGATAATGCACCATCTCATGCTGCACATAAAACATCTGCATCTCTGGCTGATATGGGCTTAAAAGGGGACAAACTTATGGTGTGACCCCCCATGCTCCCCTGACCTCTACCCCATTCAGAACCTTTGGAGCATCATTAAAATGAGTGTCTATGATGGCGGGAGGCAGTTCACATCTAAGCAACAGCTCTGGGAGGGTATTCTGTCCTCATGCAAAACAATTGAAGCAGAAACCATCCAAAACCTGACAAATTCAATGGACGAGAGAGTTCAGAAGCTCCTTTCAAACAAGGGGTCCTATGTGAAAATGTAACATCACCTAGAATAAAGTTTTGAGTTGAAAACTGTTTGATTTCAGTTTCTAACAACCTGCTAATGCTTATAATTTCAAAAATGACCATTTTTTTGGTCTTTATTAAAATGAAAAGGTTGATCGAAAAGTTTGGGGGATCTAAGAGTGTGGCAACCCAGTAGTCATGATTACTTCGAATTCTGACAATATGAGGGTCATGCTGCAGGTAGTGCAGCAAGAAGGCACTTATGTGTCTTGCGCATCTCGGAGCCCCAAAATTATTTTCCGGGCTAGATGCAGCTAAAAATTATTATTAATTTTAAATCTGGTGAAGCTTTAGTATAGATGGCATAATAGGATCAGTGCTGCACACTGCTACAAAGCCCAAATTATTTTCCAGTCAAGATACAGATAAACATGATTAGTAATTTTATATCTGGTGGAGCTTATTATAGATGGCCTAATAGAATCAGTGCTGCACACTGCTACAAAGCCCAAATTATTTTCCAGCCAAGATACAGATAAACATGATTAGTAATTTGAAAGCTTAAAACGGTTGGTAGGGTGATTTTAACCAATCATCAAGCTTTTACTCTCCCCAGGATGACACAGGGGTAGAAAAGTCGTTTCGGATCCATGATTTGTTCATCTTTATGAACGTGAGTCTGTCTACATTATCAGTGGAGAGCCGCGTGCGCTTATCTGTCAGCACACCACCAGCAGCGCTGAACACAGGTTCAGACAGAACGCTGGCTGCGGGGCATGACAAGATCTCCAAGGCGTAAGTAGCTAGCTCCGGCCATTTATCCAGATTGGAAGCCCAAAAAGAGCAAGGGTCCAGTGACACAGTCGTGGCTTCAATGTTTACTTGGAGATACTCCTGTACCATCGTCTCTAGGCGTTGACTATGTGTCAGACTTCTTGTCTCCTGTGGCCTTGCAAAGGAAGGGCTAAAAAAGTGGTGAAATGATTCCGCAAAATTGATGTTACCAGCAGATACTGTGGTTCTGTTACGGTTTGAGTGCTGAACACTTGACGGTGCCACGGTTGGCAAGTTGGAACTGTGAGATTCACTACGTGCACCACTGGTGTTTTGTGGAAAAGCACATGTAAGATTCTGCAACAGTCTCTGCTGATACTCCTGCATGCGTGCATCCCTTTCTATGGCAGGAATAATATCTGCAAATTTACAAAAGAAATGTGATCAAGGTCTCCCTCATCTGATGAGTCTTCCATCAGTTCGTCCTCCACTTCTTCCTGGGCTCCTGCACCTTCCTCACTAGTTTGGCTGCTACCATGCGCCCTGGTAAAACCATCTCCCCCACCCTCACATGCCTGCCGCCTTGGTGCTGCCGACCGTCTGGACCTTGCAGATGTTAGCCCTTCCGCATACAACTCCTCCTCCTCTACTTCCTCCACCTCCTCTTGTGCCACCACCTGACTCCGAATTCTGTTTAACATGTGCTCCAGCATGTAAATCACCGGAATAGTCATGCTGATAATGGCATCGTCAGCACTAAACATCTTCGTCGCCATTTCAAAACTGTGCAGAAGGGTGCATAGGTCCCTGATCTGAGACCACTCCTCCAGCGTGATTTGCCCCACCTCTGAATCTCGTTGGCCCAGGCTATACGTCAGAACGTATTGCACCAGGGCTTGTCGGTGCTGCCACAGTCGCTGCAACATGTGCAGAGTTGAATTCCACCGGGTAGGCACATCGCATTTTAGCCGGTGAAGTGGCAGGCCCAACGACTTCTGTAGAGATGTAAGTCGCTGAGCTGCGGGATGCGAACGGCAGAAGTGAGCACACAGCGACCGTGCCCTCTGCAGAAGGCCATCTAGTCTGGGATAGTGGGCTAAAAATTGCTGGACAACCAGGTTCAACACGTGAGCCATACAAGGCACGTGTGTGACATTGCCCCGGCGAAGGGCCGCACCCAGGTTTGCAGCATTGTCGCACACGGCCTTCCCTGGTTTCAGGTCCAGTGGAGACAACCATTCATGAAATTGGTTCTCCAGAGCTGACCACAACTCCTCAGCTGTGTGACTCACATTTCCCAGACATTTCAATGTAAAAACCGCCTGATGACGTTGAGCCCTACTGCCAGCATAGTAAGGAGGTGTGCAGGATCCCTTCTGCGCAGTTAGAAAGCTTGTGGCATGACCAGACAGGCTTTGGGTGCAGGTGGAGGACCGAGAGGAGGTTGAGGAGGCAGAAGCAGTGGAGGAACTTTGACATAAAGAGAATTGACGCACAACTCGTGGGGACGGCAAGACTTGGACAGCAGCCCCTTGTCCTGCTGTCACCATAGTTACCCAGTGCCCAGTCAGCGACATGTAACGCCCCTGTCCATGCCTACTCGTCCAAGTGTCTGTGGTGAAATGCACCCTGTCACACACAGAGTTTCTCAAAGAAGCGGTGATGTTGTGTGCGACATGCTGGTCGAGCGCAGGCACACCTTTCTTTGAGAAGTAGTGCCGACTGGGCATCTGGTACTGGGGCACTGCGACGGACATAAGGTCTCGAAAATCCTCTGTGTCCACCAGTCGGAAAGGAAGCATTTCTGCAGCCAAGAGCTTGCAGATGGTGAAATTCAACCTCTTAGCTTTCTCATGGCTAGGAGGAAATGGTCTTTTACTTGTCCACATCTGAGGGACCGAGGGCTGGCTATTGTGCTTAGACGGGGTTGATAAGGGTGTCCCCGGCAAACTGCCGGTCTGTGAGGAAGATGCAGGCGGACATGTTAGGTTGCCTTGATCCAAAAGTGGTGCTATCGATGTCGGACAGCGCTCAACACCAGCTGGTGTTACCACCTCCAAAGAAAATGATGACCTGCCAATCACGCTGGCTGTTGCGGGTAAAGAGGTGGCAGGTCTGCGCCCCAAAACAGGTGTGACTGCTTCCCCCCCAGTCACAGAGGATGAAGAGGCCGCGGATGCACAAGATATGGCAGACGGTGGTTGGCCCGGCCGGCTAGGCCGCATTGTAGCACACTGAGCTTCCCACTGCAACTTATGCTTCATGTCCATGTGCCGGTTCATGCATGAAGTACTCAAACTATGTATTTTTTGGCCTCTACTTAGCTTTTGCTGACAAATGTTACAGATAACACGAGTTGGGTCATCTTTATCGATCTGAAAAAATGCCCAGGCTATGCAAGGCTTAGCACCCATGCGACCGGAAGAGCCACCACGACTTGTGGTGAGAGGCAGAGTTGTGTTTGAGGATGCAGTTGTTGACGTGCTTCCAGTACTATGTCTCTGTCCAGGAAGGCGCAACCTGACCTCGTCGTCACTAGCATCTTCCTCCACCTCCTCTGCTGACCTCATCTCTTGGCTGACTGTGGGTTGACAGTAAGTGGGATCTCCTACCTCATCATCATCACCCTGTGCGTTATCACACCCGTCGTCCTCAGAGCCAACCTGTTCCTGCCCTGACAAAAAACTAAAGTTGTCGCTCCAATCAGGTATTTGAGTCTTATCATCGTCTTCCTCATTGTCTCCACCAACAGGAGTTACAGTTTGGGAATGAGGGTCTACATTATGGTCAGAACCTTCTGCGTCTGGTCCTGGATCTGACTCATAAAGATTCTGGGCATCAGTGCAGATCATTTCCTCGTCTGGATTCACAGAAGCGCTGGAGTCGACCTCTGATTCACAGGCTATAGTATGAGTAAACAGCTCTGCAGACTCAACCATCTGTTCTACCTCATACTCAGACGGGCAGCTGGAGATTTGGGAGCTGTGAGGAAGCAAGTGCGATTGGGGTGACACCTTTGAGGACTGGAGTATTTGTGATGTTGAAGTTGATGTGGAGGAGAGCCCACTTAAAGGAGCACTTGATATCCGTTGAAGCACCTGCTGTTTTTGTGCCTCATCTGGAATTTGTAGCGATTGGCGTGGCCGTAAGAAAGGGATCTTATCACATTGTCCGCTAAAAGAAGTAGACATTTTAGTTTGGCTGGAAGATGGTCTTTCTTCTGCAGATGTTACTGTTGCTTTAACACCTACCCCACGGACACAACCTTTTTTCCCCTTCCCAACACGCCTATTCCCCTTTCCATCAGTAGCAGGCCTTTTTCCACTCATTTTGGTGGTTAACTAATTCACAACTCTGGAGTTGTTTGCACAAAAAAACAATGGATGGGAACCGAGCAGAGCTGAGTGGCCAAACTGTGGTATTAGGACAAAACTATTGGCTGGGTTAGATGCAGAAAAAAATTATATTCAATTTGCAACCTGATGGAGGTCTGTATAGATGGACTAATAAAACAAGTCCCACACGCAGCTAGAAGCCCAATATTTTTTCAGAGGTAGATGCAGAAAAAAATATATTCAGTTTGCAACCTGATGGAGGTCTGTATAGATGGATTAATAGAACAAGTCCCACACACAGCTAGAAGCCCAATATTTTTTCAGAGGTAGATGCAGAAAAAAATTATATTCAGTTTGCAACCTTATGGAGGTCAGTATAGATGGAATAATAGAACAAGTCCCACACACAGCTAGAAGGCCAAATATTTTTTCAGAGGTAGATGCAGAAAAAAATGATATTCAGTTTGCAACCTTATGGAGGTCAGTATAGATGGACTAATAGAACAAGTCCCACACACAGCTAGAAGGCCAAATATTTTTTCAGAGGTAGATGCAGAAAAAAATTATATTCAGTTTGCAACCTTATGGAGGTCAGTATAGATGGACTAATAGAACAAGTCCCACACACAGCTAGAAGGCCAAATATTTTGTCAGAGGTAGATGCAGAAAAAAATTATATTCAGTTTGCAACCTTATGGAGGTCAATATAGATGGACTAATACAACAAGTCCCACACACAGCTAGAAGCCCAATATTTTTTCAGAGGTAGATGCAGAAAAAAATAAATTCAGTTTGCAACCTGATGGAGGTCTGTATAGATGGATTAATAGAACAAGTTCCACACACAGCTAGAAGCCCAATATTTTTTCAGAGGTAGATGCAGAAAAAAATATATTCAGTTTGCAACCTGATGGAGGTCTGTATAGATGGATTAATAGAACAAGTCCCAAACACAGCTAGAAGCTCAATATTTTTTCAGAGGTAGATGAAGAAAAAAATATATGCAGTTTGCAACCTTATGGAGGTCAGTATAGATGGACTAATACAACAAGTCCCACACACAGCTAGAAGCCCAATATTTTTTCAGAGGTAGATGCAGAAAAAAATATATTCAGTTTGCAACCTGATGGAGGTCTGTATAGATGGATTAATAGAACAAGTCCCACACACAGCTAGAAGCCCAATATTTTTTCAGAGGTAGATGCAGAAAAAAATATATTCAGTTTGCAACCTGATGGAGGTCTGTATAGATGGATTAATAGAACAAGTCCCAAACACAGCTAGAAGCCCAATATGTTTTCAGAGGTAGATGAAGAAAAAAATATATGCAGTTTGCAACCTGATGGAGGTCAGTATAGATGGACTAGTACAACAAGTCCCACACACAGCTAGAAGCCCAATATTTTTTCAGAGCTAGATGCAGAAAAAAATTATATTCAATTTGCAACCTGATGGAGGTCAGTATAGATGGACTAATAGAACAAGTTCCACACACAGCTAGAAGGCCAAATATTTTTTCAGAGGTAGATGCAGAAAAAAATTATATTCAATTTGCAACCTTATGGAGGTCAGTATAGATGGACTAATAGAACAAGTCCCACACACAGCTAGAAGGCCAAATATTTTTTCAGAGGTGGATGCAGAAAAAAATTATATTCAGTTTGCAACCTTATGGAGGTCAGTATAGATGGACTAATAGAACAAGTCCCACACACAGCTAGAAGCCCAAATATTTTTTCAGAGGTAGATGCAGAAAAAAATATATTCAGTTTGCAACCTGATATAGGTCTGTATAGATGGATTAATAGAACAAGTCCCACACACAGCTAGAAGTCCAATATTTTTTCAGAGGTAGATGAAGAAAAAAATATATGCAGTTTGCAACCTGATGGAGGTCAGTATAGATGGACTAGCACAACAAGTCCCACACACAGCTAGAAGCCCAATATTTTTTCAGAGCTAGATGCAGAAAAAAATTATATTCAATTTGCAACCTGATGGAGATCAGTATAGATGGACTAATAGAATGATGCTATGCCCAAAAGATTTTACTTCACTAGGTGCAGTAAAAAAATTGGTATTCTATACACAGGTGGTATATCTTGCAACACAGATAGGCTACTCCACTGACTAACACACTCTGCAATAGGCCAAAAAGGATTAGCTTTGCTAGATTCTGCCAAATGCTGTGAAAAAAACTTGCACAGCACTGGCACAGACCTGCCTGGCAAAAACTGATAGGAACTGATGTAACCTAGTCCTGAAAAGGACTCCAATTACAATTAGTCTTTACTCCCACAATCTATCTATTTAAGAGCACAGACCTGCCTGATAAAAGTCATAGGAAATGCTGTAACCTAGTCCTTAAAAGGACTGCAATCACAACTATTCCCTACTCCCAAGCTATCTGTAGATTTGTGCGAAAATTGGCTTGAAATTAACAAGGTATAGCGCACACAGCAACAGCGGTGCCGTCTAACACGCAGCTGCAGCAGTGAGAAAATGGTGGCGACGGGGAAAATGGCTTGGTCTTATAGGGCAAGGACATGTGACATACACTGCCAATGACACATGCCCTTGCTTGTGTGAAAAAAAGCACTTCGCTCCGTGTGTGCGCTGCTGATAGGCTGACAGATTGCACCTCCCCACTGCAAATGCGGGAAAGAGAAAAAAAAATGGAGATCTTCATTGTTCCTGCAGAGATCCATCCCCTGCCCCTCCCCCCACCCCGCTGTACACTCAAACTGCGTATTAACATTAATTTTCATCATTACTGAGAAAAAATCCAGTTATGATTTTGGTGCACGAACAGTTATCGAACATAACCTCGAACAGCCGAATTTTTCTCAAATTGTTCGTGTTCGCCGAACGGCTCGAACACCGCCCAAAACAGCTCGAATTTGAGATTGGCGAACAGTTCGAGTAGAACAACGCTCATCTCTAGTAGAGAGTAGTGTTGAGCGAGTATGTTCTGTCTGAGTATGCTCGGCCGAGCTCCGAGTATTTACAGCTGCTCGGTGATATGGTTGAATCGCTCCCGTGTGCATGATTTGCAACTGTTTGGCAGCTTTATTACATGTGAGGAATGTGTAAGAAACAGACATTCCTCCCATGTACTAAAACTGTCAAACAGTCACAAATCATGCACACGGGAGCGATTCAACCATATCACCGAGCAGCTATAAATACTCGGAGCTCGGCCCGAGCATACTCGGCGAAAGGGTTAACAGAACATACTCGCTCATCACTAGTAGAGAGTAATATAGCATATGTAATAAGGGTACAGAACAGTACATATTGTACAGGTAGAAAGTAGAACAGTATATATAGTACAATTACATTGCTATTCAGTATATTCCACAGGGTAGATACAGTAATAAGCATGTTAGGTACAGTAGTATGTAGATACAGAACATTGCGGCATATATAGTGCAGGTAAAGAGCAATAAAGTACAAATAGCAGTGTAGGACATGTAATACAAAGCAGTACAGTACTTGTAATACATCTTTTAGTTTCTACAATCACTTTTGTCATTCAAGTGTTAAACGGTCTAAATCCTGGATGTTTCATCAAGACTACATTGTATTTTACCCTGTGGGTGGTGAGCACACAGCTTCTGAGTGGGTGTCATAATAATATGACATCATGTAGATTTGCTCACCCCACTGAACTAATATGGTTCAATATGTCCAAATTAGTTTTAAAAACAAATGACACAAAATAATCAAGAAAGTAAAGTACTGATAAATAATACTGATATAAATAATTAGTTTTAATTTGATAACGATTTGAGATCACCCTATAGCTGAATTTTGCCTAAAATCTCAATGGAAAAGGTTGCAAAATGTGCAATACTTTTAATCAATCCACATCTGTTGCACTACAGACATTACTTAATTACTTAAGACAGTCATTACTTAATCTACAATATATTGATAAGTGTGATTTGGCAACTTCTCTATGTTTACCTTGTTTAAAATATTCATTGGCTTCTGTTTAGTGACATGGTGTTTTATTATATATTATCTTTTCAGTCCACTGTGCAATATGCAGAAACTACCAAGAAGTGATGAGTCTGTTAAAATGTACTCTTCTATTAACAATGTGATAGAAAATGAATTAGTAAAGCTCTTTGGCCTCTCTCATGTAAAGCCATTTGATGTGAGCTCAAAAGGCTGATTTCAGGCAACATATATAAGAACAGGGGCTTATCCATTGGTGATGCAAAGATTGCAATTGTATGCCAGTATTGGACTAAGGTGCCATAGGCCCACCTGTAAAATTCATTCTAGGGACAACTATAAAGCTACATGTAAATATTACCTTACCCTTGTTCACAAATTTATGGCCAAAACATTTTTCATACATATGAAGTATATGGAGAATGCAGAGGGTGGGAATTCATCGACTCCCATTTTGTTATATGGTGAGGATCCTAGAGATGGCATTAAACCAGTAAAGGGTAAGTTCACGAATTGCAGCTACAGAATGAACAACATACAGTTTTATGGCAAATTATTCCAGTTGTGGAATTGATTGTTGATGTTCAGGGGCTCATTGGGAAATTCCCTTGTGGGTATGACCAAGCCTAATTGTCTCTAACGTCTGTCGCAAGCTCCTCTACATTATAGTTAGATGAAGGTCTATATTGCAGATTTCACATTACAGATGTTATCTGCGTGACAGAGTGGCAAATTAGGGATGTTCGTGGGCGGAGCGGATTTTTTGGCACGAACATGCCGGAACCCCGAGCATGAACCCGAATTTGAAAGGCCGAACAACTTCACTCAACACTAATTATAAATACCACAGAACACTGTGAAAGACAGTCATCAAGAAGTGGTTTAAATTTGGCACAACAGTGACATTACTTTGGACTGGAAGTCCCTCAAAAACTGATAATAAGACAAGAGAAAATTGGTATAGGAGGCTGCTAAAATTAAATAAGCTTCAGGAATTTCTGGCAAGTACTTTTTGTGTACTGCATGTGACAATAATATCCTGTATTCTTAAAATGTCTGGCATGTGGGGTAGAATGGCAAGACAGAAGTCTTTTCTTACACATAAAAACATCCAAGTCCAGCTATCTTTTGCCAAAAGTTACATCAGGTCTGCCAAAAGCATGTGGAAGATGTGTTAGGGTCTGAAGAGACCAAAGTTTAACTTTTTGGTCTCAAATCCAAAAGGTGCAGGTTTGGTGCAAAACCAACAGCTCTCATAACCAAAAGGAAACTATACCCACAGTAAAGTATAGTGGAGACAGCATTATGCTTTGGAGTTCAGGAGTGTGCACATTTTGCAACCACATTATTTTAGTTCTTTATTTTTGTTTTTCTACCCTAAAATATTTAAGTTTGTCTTTCATTTGAATTGTACAGATTAAAGGTAACATTAAAACTGGAAAAAGTTCTGAAATTATTTTTCTTGGTATGATTTTTTTTTTTGAAAACAAAATCCTGGCATTTTAAACAAGGGTGTGTAGAATTTTTATATGCACTGTATATACTTTCACAAAAAAAAATTGTTTCTGATATAGTTTTGAAAATGTGTAATAAAAAAAGGTAAGAATTACATATCTATGTTCTGCAGACATCTTTATAATCCTTATATACTATGCTGGCCATATGGAGAGCTCTTTAGACAGCAACCATAGAAAAATATCCTCAGTTAATGGAATATATGCAATGATGCTTCACACATAAGCTACTAAGTAAAAATCCTTGCGCTGCAACAAATCTACTGTATGTTTTGGGAAACATATATTATCGTAATCACCAGGCACAGATCATACCCTCGCTTAGATTCATAGTACTATTCTCAATATGTTTTTCACTGGCAAGCAATATAGTAATTTCCAAATACACAAACACAAATTAAAGAGAACCTGTCATGTCAGGAAAAGCCATTTACCTGCAGATATAGAGTTAACCTGCAGATAAATACTGTTAAGGTCAGTTCTGGCTACCTTACTGAAGTAGCGACTACAGGGAGAAAACAAACCTATATCCTCACTGTGGACACTTACTAACAGTCATAGGGGTGGTGCATGTAGGGAGTGGTTACAGTTACCGTGCCCTATACAGTGATCACAGCTGCAATCATTTCTCAGCACTTTGATTGACAGTCTGTTCTGCACACACATGATACACACATATTCTGCAGAGCTGGGGACTGAATACAGCCGCGCTAACTGTATAGAGAGCTGTGCTTACAATCCCTTTGTGCACCGCACTGATGACCAAGGGTGAAATGATAGTGGTCGTAGAGGGTGCGACTGTGACTGGGCCCATGTAGGAGGGGGATCCACCGACCCTAATTCAACTAAATGTGCACCTGAGGATGCCAATTCAGCTTAAATGAGACCCACTGGACTGGAGGTTTGCTCTAATTTGTCTTAGAAATTTGATTTACATTATTTGAAGCAAATCGAATATTCATTGCTTGGCTGACCCACGAGCATAATAAGTATGGATAAATAAACTAGAAATCATACTCAACCAGCTCTCATCTGTCCTGCCATGCACCAACACTATGCCGATCCAGTCAACTTCTTTGGTCCAATCTTCACTGGGTCATCTTCAAAGATGGCTAGGGGGCCGGAAACTTCAATGTTGTTTGCTCATCTTTAGTGATAACTTTAAATGTTGGGAAAAACCTTTTAAGGCCCATGGACGAGAGGGCTGCAGTTACTTATTGAACCATGAGTTATAACTAGTGATGAGCGAGTATGTTTGGTTAACCCTTTCGGGGAGTATGCTCGTGCGAGTACCAAGTATCTTGAGCGTACTCGGTGATATGTTTGAATGACTCCTGTGTGCATGATTTGCGACTGTTTGACAGCTTTAATACATGTGAGGAATGCGAAAGAAACAAGCATGCCTCACATGTATTAAAGCTGTCAAACAGTCGCAAATCATGCACTAGTTATAACATTCCTTATTTTTTAAGCACAAAGAACATGAATTAAGTGTCATCTTGCAATAATGGTAAACTTCCTCTTTTTATTTAACCCCTTCACCCGCAGGCGATTTTCTGCTTTTCACTTTCGTTTTTTCCTTCATTTCTCCCAAGAGCCATAAGTTTTTTATTTTTGCAGTCATATAGCCATATGAAGGCTTGTTTTTTGCAGGACGAGTAGTACTTTTGAATGACACCATTCATTCTGCCGCATAGTGTACTGGAAAACGGGAAAAAAATTCCAAGTGCGGTGAAATTTCAAAAGAAAGTGCAGTTCCACAATTGTTTTTGGTTTTTTTATTTACCATGTTCACTATATTGTAAAACTGACTTGGTAATATGATCCTCCAGGTCATTGTGAGTATGGCGATACGAAACATGTTTAGTTTTTTTTTGTTTAAGTGTTGAAAAAAAAATCTGAAATTTTTCTGTCTGAGATGGTTTAGCGAATCCTGCATTGGACATGATGACCCTGGAGGTCCCTTCCAACGCTAGCATTCTATGATTGTGTAAAATCTGAAAATTCAATTTTTTTCAGATTCCAATTTCCAACATCATCAATTATCACCTATCCACAGCACAGATTCTAACTTGCAGACTGATGTTAGGGTCTATGACTGGACATTCCACAGATCCTGAAAAGTGCACTGTTATGAACAGAGCAATTGTCCATATGAGCACCAGCATTTCATGCAATGTCTATGGGGCTTCAAGAGAGAGTCCAAAATGTTCAAAACCAAATTTTTTTGAAAGGTAATATATTGAAGTCAAGGATATGAGTGTGCACATGTATTCTTACTATCGATAAAGTGTAGCAAATTGAAAAAAATGCACTCCAAAAAGCATTAATGTGCCATAAAAAAACTTTTTACTGCATGCAATTTCTTTTAGTACAATTTCAATAACAATTTCAGATTTCGTATATTACCATATACAGATGAAATGCCCTTAATCCTTGTTTGGCATTGGAAACATTCTCTTTTGGCACAAATGCCTCCAATATGAGATCCAGACTCCAAAACATGCAGCAGACACAGAATCAGTCAGTTCCAAATGCACTGACTGAGGCTACTTTTCGGCAGAACGCCCCCTTTCTCAAGCATGTATAAAAGTTTTTTTATAGCCTATTACTGCTATTTGTTGTGCATGTTTTTTACAATTTGCTTCATGAGTCATGAGCCAAGTATCCAAGAGATGGTTTAGTGACTCTTGCATTGAGCAGGGGGTTGGACACAATGACCCTGGAGGTCTCTTCCAGCTCTAACATTCTATGATTCCATGATTATACAAGTAGAGTAGTCATCTATCAGAGGCAGCTCCAGAGAAAATGATTGGATCTGTGCTGCACATGTTCGATCACCACTCCATTCAAATAAGGAACTTGGGATTGGTGGACATCCCAGATGTTGCAATTCATGTCTTGACAATTCATCACCTCTATAGGTTACAGCTTGCTAAGTTGGCGGAATCACTTTAGGCATTGTGTCAATGGCAATATGTTAAGTCTGCTCTGGTATATTAATATCTTGGGAGCCTTTAATGAATATTGGTTGCTAAAATGGGGTTATAATTTGCAGAGGAGATATTAAAGGATTAGTACATAGATCCCATTGATATTTAATCAATATTTAGAGCGTTAAAGCACATTTAATGTTTCCAGACAACGTAATAACAGGACAATGTGACTTATGATTGTAGTCCTGTTAATGCAATTGACCTATTGTGATGACACTTGACTTTTGTATTTGTTGGCACATGAGTCAATTTCTTTTATCAGTAGCTTGTGCCATGTTTATGTTATTTGGGTAGTGCTGCATCATTCTTATATCTACTAATATCTGTTTTCATCAGCTTAGGTTAAGCACACTTTATCAGAGCTGGCAGGCTGCACAATAACTGTTCCCCATACTGATTTATATAAAAAAAATGTTCTGTCGCAACCATATTCTAGGGAGAGAGGAAAAAAGAGTTCTCACAGAGGGTTTACATATCTGGAAATAGAACACATATCTGGCAACAGCATCATTTTGTAATTCTAGATTTAAATGTACTTTTTTGTTATTAAGTATTTTGACTAATTTAACCAGATATTTTATATTGGGGTTGTATCATCTTTTTTTCAGGAGCACACTGCTCCCCTACCTCCCATCTACTTACTTGTTGGGGCCAGTGCAATCCTGAAATCTGACAGTCCAAGTCGATGGCATGGCTCCGCTTCTGGTCTGAATTTCATGCTCTCCCATGTGGCAAGCCAAGGCAGATGTATCTCTGCAACATAGGATAAATGCAAAGGGCATGAAGCTGGACAGATACCGTGATGCAGCCAGCTTCAAGAACCACTTGCAAACTCTAAAGCATAGAGCCTGCAGGATCCCCTAGCCCAGTAGTAAACAAGCTTTCTATGAGATTGCAGATGTGGCCAGTAGACTAGCTAACAAGCAGTATACAATAGAATTCAAAATCCCAACATTCTTGAGAAAGGAGGGGATTTCTAATTAGAGGTAATGTACAAAGTTTCTAGTTGATTGTTTTGACAAGCACTTTCCAATTTTACCTATTTAATAAGTGGAGACACCTCCCTAAAAGTGGTTATCTGGCCTCACTCCAAGTGACTGTAGACTCGGTGCCGGCGCCAGGAGCAGTGGGTGCATGAACGCAATATGTGATTTGCATAGATGCAGTAACATGCCAACTAGATGTGCGTGGCATTACTAAATGCAAGTGTATTGACATGTCTAGTCAAAATGTGGCAGGAAGTATGTAAATTGCACACTTGCGGTCACATGAACACCCACTCCCTGTGCTGAAGAAACCTCACAGGGCATAGTGTTCACAATGTGAGGATTCACAAGTCTGCAGTCACATTGAGAGACTGCAGACTTGTAGCCTAAGACTAGACAACCCCTTTAAGTCATTACAAGGCAAATCCCCTGCAAAGAAGGAAGCATTGACTGGTAATGGAACAGCCATGAACAGTCCCACAGTAACTACACAAAGCATAGATATTGGGAAATATATTTTTGTTTTACTGTCAGCTGGATCAGCGCTGTGTAATGGATTGAACTACAAGGGATTGTCCATGAGTTTTTTTTAAATGTGGTAACAGCAGGAAAAAGTGTTAAAATAATAAAATCAGAATTACTTGGCTATTCAATAATTCATCAATCACCACTTGAGTGCTGCAGTTTCAGCTGTCCCTGCCCGTCCTGCAGTGATGCCATGTTCATTATTTACTTGACTCTAGTAGCCTATTACTGGTCTTAGTAGTCATGTGCTGTATACATTACTGTGACTGCTTATCTTATACCAGTGATTGAGTGCAGAGATCACTAGAACGATAATCATCATTATTGCATGTTGGGTAAGGACTACTGGAGCAGGGAAGTTGCAGCTGAAGGGGATTAAAAAAGAAATTATTAGCTTTTTTATTATTTTAAATAATAGCTACCCAATTTTGGTGTTGATTGCATGCTGTTCAAGGGTTTTGTTAACATGTTGCAAAAATGTATTACAATTGTATAACAAATAATTGGAATATTTAAAGACAAACTAAACTTATATATATATATATATATATATATATACACTGCTCAAAAAATAAAGGGAACACTCAAATAACGCATCATAGATCTGAATGAATGAAATATTCTCATTGAATACTTTGTTCTGTACAAAGTTGAATCTGCTGACAACAAAATCACACAAAAATCATCAATGGAAATCAAATTTATTAACCAATGGAGGCCTGGATTTGGAGTCACCCCAAAAATTAAAGTGGAAGAACACACTACAGGCTGATCCAACTATGATGTAATGTCCTTAAAACAAGTCAAAATGAGGCTCAGTAATGTGTGCGGTCTCCACATGCCTGTATGACCTCCCTACAATGCCTGGGCATGCTCCTGATGAGGTTGTGCATGGTCTCCTGTGGGATCTCCTCCCAGACCTGGACTATAGTATCCACCAACTCCTGGACAGTCTGTGGTGCAACGTGACGTTGGTGGATGGAGCGAGACTTGATGACCCAGATGTGCTCAATTGGATTCAGGTCTGGGGAATGGGCGAGCCAGTCCATAGCTTCAATGCCTTCATCTTACAGGAACTGTTGACACACTCCAGCCACATGAGGTCTGGCATTGTCCTGCATTAGGAGGAACCCAGGGCCAACCGCACCAGCATATGGTCTCACAAGGGGTCTGAGGATCTCATCTCGGTACCTAATGGCAGTGAGGCTACCTCTGGCGAGCACATGGAAGGCTGTGCAGCCCTCCAAAGAAATGCCACCCCACATCATTACTGACCCACTGCCAAATCGGTCATGCTGAAGGATGTTGCAGGCAGCAGATTGCTCTCCACGGCATCTCCAAACTCTGTCGCGTCTGTCACATGTGCTCAGTGTGACCCTGCTTACATCTGTGAAGAGTACAGGGCGCCAGTGGCGACTTTGCTAATCCTGGTGTTCTGTGGCAAATGCCAAGCGTCCTGCACAGTGTTGGGCTGTGAGCACAACCCTCATCTGTGGATGTCGGGCCCTCATACCACCCTCATGGAGTCGGTTTCTAACCGTTTGTGCAGACACATGCACATTTGTGGCCTGCTGGAGGTCATTTTGCAGGGCTCCGGTAGTGCTCCTCCTGTTCCTCCTTGCACAAAGGTGGAGGTAGCGGTCCTGCTGCTGGGTTGTTGCCCTCCTATGGCCCCCTCCACGTCTCCTGGTATACTGGCCTGTCTCCTGGTAGCGCCTCCAGCCTCTGGACACTACGCTGACAGACACAGCAAACCTGCTTGCCACAGTTCGCATTGATGTGCCATCCTGGATGAGCTGCACTACCTGAACAACTTCTATGGGTTGTAGAGTCCGTCTCATGCTACCACGAGCGTGAAAGCACAACCAACATTCAAAAGTGACCAAAACATCAGCCAGAAAGCATTGGTACTGAGATGTGGTCTGTAGTCCCCACCTGCAGAAACACTCCTTTATTGAGTGTTTCTTTATAATTGCCAATAATTTCCATCTATTGTCTATTCCATTTGCACAACAGCATGTGAAATTGATTGTCAATCAGTGTTGCTTCCTAAATGGACAGTTTGATTTCACAGAAGTTTCATTTACTTGGAGTTATATTCTGCTGTTTAAGTGTTCCCTTTATTTTTTTGAGTAGTGTATATGTATACATATATATTTTAATAGTTTAGTCCAGCATAGAAAGTTTTGAAACTTTGAAAAGATCTTTATTAGTAGATATGTCTCCATTCACGTAAAAAAAATTACATGTTAGTGGCTACAATGCCTTTGATTTGGCGTAGTCTATTTTCCTGCCTTTAGCTGCATTGATATCACAATGTGCTCATTTGGAGTACAGATGATGGCAGTGAAAGTGTCAGCTCATCACCTATGTGAAACTAAATCTGGGAATTGGGCTGCAGGAGTTTGGCCTGATAAGTACAACACTCACCGGGAGGGATAGGTGCTGACCCTTTCACTGCCATCATCTGTACTCCAAATGAGTATATTCTGATATCAATGTAGCTGAAGGCAAGAAAATAGACTGGGGGAAAAGAAGGGGTTGGAGGCCACTGCATGCAATTTCTTTTAAATGAATGAAGACAAATACCCTAATAAAGTGATTTGCTAAGTTTCATAACTTTCCATGTTGGAGAAAATTAAAAAAGGAGAGATTAGTTACTCCTTAAGGGGGTTTTCCACACTGAGGAAATTTTTAGCAAAGCCGGTAACTTGCCAAATCCTAGTGGTGTGTATTGTAATATACACACTGTTAGGAGTTGGTTCTGCTTGCCAGTTCCAGTGGTCATCATGTAACCTGAAGTATGAAATTTGCATAGTTTTGGTGGCAAGATAGCTAGAGTTCAGAATGCTCATATGAAAAGAACATTGAGAGAAACAGCTGAGACTATAGTCAGGTTACGTGACAACCCATGGAACCGATAAGGGGAGCTGAGTTCTAATTGTGCATACAATATACTCCACTTGAATTTGGCAAGCTGCCAAAAGTTTCCTCAGGGATGGACAACCCCTTTATCAAAATGTGAAAAGATAGCAATGGACACATTTACTGTATATGGAAAAAGGTTTTATTCTTGAGACATCTATGCTGGATACTGATATTGGTGACCTATCCCAAAAATAGGTCATCAAAATCATATTGGTGGGGGTCCGACAGCAGGTACTGCACCACAACCCAACACAAGATACTGTAATTCAGCTCTTATTCAATTCATTAGGAGCTGAACTGCAGTACTTGAGACTGGCTACCACACGGCAAATGGATTTGACTGGTTCCATTCATTTTTTATATCTCACCAATTTGATATTGATGACCTATCATAGTGTCACAGCGGTAATCCACATGCCTCTTCAGCGCCGCCCTACTCATGATGGTCACTGCACTACTTCTCCTCATGTCTGGCCGTCTTGCTGAGTTTGCTTCTTGCAGCACACCTCAGCAATGCTGCATCTTCTTGCTGTTCACACCTGGCTAGAGGGGGGTGAGGCCAGCCCCTACAGGAATATAATCCTTCTGTATCCTGCAGAGATTAGGTTCACTGCCCTATCCAGTGTGAGCAGGGTATATTTGAGGCAGCTCCTCCCACCTTCCTTGCCTGAACATGGGTTCCTGTCTCCTGATTAGTTCATATGCTAGTGTCCTGCACTTTTTTGTGTTCTTACTCCCACTATCTACGCTACTTGTTTACCCATTCTGTCTGACTTCACTGCTCCTGATTTCTGCTATGTGTATCACACTTGTGCTACCTGCCCTGACCTAGGATAGTCTGACTATATCTTTGTCTTCGCCCTCCTGTACCTTGTACCCGTGCCTCTGACCCTATGGTCAGCTGCTACAGACCCACAGAGTGCCCTGGTGACTACCGGCGGCCAATCCTATCCTCACCATTAAATGTTCTAGTGAAAACCCAGTAGTCACTTAGTCACGCCCCTTCAGGATAAGCCCAGCCCATGACGCAGTGGGTCCACACCGACCAATATTACACATAGGTGGAGGTCATCAATATGGGAAATCACCAGACAAACTGAGCCAAATTATGCATCTTTGGAAAAGTTTTGGGGAAGATAGGTATTGGCCAATATGTAGAACATGAGTCTATACAATGTTCTTATCTGCCAAGTGATTTTTAGGTTGCTGTCAATCCAGGTAGATTAGAATTTACTACTAATTTTTACAGTATATGGAATTTTGACAAACTTTACATGAGTGTCTTAGTTTTTTTTAGACTTTCAATATGTTTCTTTCCAGATTATCCCAATTTATGGAATATATGTTCTATACAAAGAGACTTATATAGGTCATACAAAATTGAAAATAAACGAGAAACAATAATTCAAATTTTATGTTGAAATATAAATGCTAATTTGAAATAAACTTCTCTGTGGGGCTCCCATTTATGAAACATGTGCATATGGCTCTTTACTGTTGTAAATAAATTCAATGTACGCAGATCAACTCTATGTTCTTCCTTGTATAATTGAAAACTTTGCAAACATCTGGTGTAAACTATGCAGCAATCTCTTTCCAGCTCCAATGCATAGTAAAACAATCCAACAATCACTGTTATACAAAGAAAGTATGTATTGAATGTGTAAGGACAGGAAATGTACTGAATGAATGTCTTACAGTTTCAGAATAAATAAACTGTAAGCAAATGCATTGGTAAAAAGAGACAGCGTATAGCAAATGCAGATAGACTAGCAATTATATTCCCGGACTTGCTTCATTTCCTTATTTCCATCATAATTAGTAAAATGATAAGATTGAACGTGTCTTTAATAATAATAAGAAAAACTATGAAAAAATAATGCAATTTTTATATTTTTTTATACTTTAAGACATAGAACTTGAATTTTTCAAATTTAGTTTACAACATTAAATGGGCTACATTTACTGAGATAAATTTTATGCTAGTCAATGTGCCAGTAGTTGGAATTGTATATGCTAGATTTAAAAGATGGTTCTACTTCTTCATTGGAGTCCAGCTGTGTTTAATTAAACTGATAGGACTTGATTTGGAAAGGCACATGTGGCACCCCAGAGAGTCTGGTTGTCACAGTGGTAGTAATAACATGTCTGGGAGCAAAACAGGGGTTTCCTGGCCAGGAACACATTTCATGCAACACCTCCTGCTCCAGACCAGAAAGGGGAGGATCCTGCCCTTTATAACTGGATCTGGAGGCGGGGTTAGTGGAGTCTACTGTGAGGAGTCAAGTAGGACAGAAAGGAGCAAGGAGCTGAGGACTGGAGCTGGCAGAGCTCATCCTGGCCAAAGTACTTACAGAGAACCGGACACCGGAGTCCGAGGTTGTGGGGACTGCATACCCAGCAGCAGAAACCGCACAGCAGAAGCCGGGAGGCTCAGCCACACGAAAGGACCCGTACCACCACAGAGGAGCGAGGAATACACACAGTCCGAGTCGCCAGCCATGCGGGTGAGCGCAGCATGTTACACTCAGGGACATGGGCTACAACACGACTATAAGCGGGATAGCCAAAGAGTACAGTCAGAATGGCGGGCCTACAACTCCACCTGGCCAGGAGGATTCTCGGATTGCCCCCAGACTGACCAGGCCCTCATCCCTAGCAAGTACTCCCATTGGGGCCTATATAGTTGCCACCGGTAAAGACCCTAGGACAGCACTGCAACGACTCCGTGTCGTCATTACTGATCCCGGCACTATCACCACCATCATCCATACACGCTGCCCTGAAGCTCCACTCTTCCTGTGGGGAGTCACATCACCTTGCTGCACACACCATCAGCTTCAGTGGACTGCTCCGCAGCGGTGGTTCCCAATAACCGCATTCCACAGGTGGTGTAGTTGGACTATACACAAACTACCCTGGTTTGACCGCACTGGGTCCCGGATCGGGTCGCCGCCACAGTGACTACAACCCCCCAGCATCTACAGCCCCGGCTCTGGGTATCCCACGGCCCAGGGGGCGCATCAACTTTGGCGTAGTCGGCAGGATAGCGTGCCCACTACCACCGGGTACTGCGCGCCTTCACAGACTGTGTCGCCTACCAAGGTGAAGATTTCCCGCCATATGTCGCCGGTTTCCCGCCATTGGCCCCCATTTCCAGATCGCCGCGCGGAAAGAAGAGGGGCGTAACCGCTGGAAACGTGCGAAGTCCAAAGCCCCGCCCCACGCACGGACGCAGCGCCAGGTCCTGGAAGGAGCCCCAGCGAGCGTTGACGACAGAAGCAAGCGACGCCAGGTCCTCAACGGAGACCATCGCCTGCGGAACTGCGGCCTATGGAAGAAAAGTGAAAGAAGGTAGGCCACGGTTCACTAGGGGGAAGCGGACGCCCAATATGGAGGGAACTTCAACCACCAGCGCGGCCGCTGCCACGGTAATGCCATTCTCCATGCCATATATCCATATATACCGGGGGCGGTGTGGTTGCCCCAGTACTCAGGAGAGTCGCACACCCTGAGTGACTTCAAGGAGAGACTAAGCAGTTTATTTAAAGCATACCCCCTGTCCGAGGAGCAGAAAGTGAGCATCCTCATAGGCCAGTTGATTGGTGCAGCCCAGAGAGAAGTAAAATCCTGGTCAGCCAGAGAAAAAGGGACTGTAAAAGAGATACTGGCCCGCCTTAAGGACACTTTTGACACCCGCACTACAGCAGAGATAAAGATTAAGTTTTATGGGTGCAAACAACAGGCACAGGACAGTGTACGGGACTATGCTTTAAATCTGCAGGAGGCACTGAGGGCCATCAAACAGGTAGACCCTGACAGTGTGCATGATGAAAACAGACTGTTAACAGAGCAATTTATTGAGGGTTTACTGTTCAGCGCCCACCGAACCCAGCTGCGCATAATGGCTCTGCAAAACCCGAACTTGGACTTTGCTTAGTTTAAGGACAGGGCCATCCGGGTGCTATGAGAACCAGCACCTGGTGGCGCCACAGTTCACCGGCACCCAGCTATCACCTACCACCAGGAGGTGGCACCCTTTTCCCCGGAGGCTGTAGGAGCTGAGGCGCAAACTCTGGACAGTGCCCCGTCTACAGACCAGCACCATCAGGACCAAGAGTTAACTAAAAGTGTAGCTGCGCTAACCAAAACTGTGTAGTCCTTGCAGGTGTATCCTAAAGGAAAGATCCAGTTGGCTTCCAGTCCGGAGGATGTCCCGTGGCGCCGACAGAAGAGAGTTCCACCATCCAGAGGGAGGAACAGCGACTGCTATTACCAGGACGGACAACCCATCTTCCGCCGCTGCAACCAGCCAGGACATTATGCAAGGTACTGTCATTTAAACGAGCAAAACCTGGAGCAGAGGGTCAACCCCCAGGCATAAGACCACCAGGTCCATCAAGCTGGCGATACAAATATGTGGGAGGACGACCGGTCCTACCTGTTATGCTGGACGGCTTTCCAATGAGCGCGTTGCTGGACACTGGATCCCAGGTGACCACCATCCCCTACATTCTTTTCAAATGGTACTGGACTGACTCTGACATTACCCGCCGTCCAGTTGAACATTTGAGCGTTTATGCCAGCAATGGTCAACCCGTACCTCAGGTGGGGTTCAAAGAAGTGTCCATAATGGATGGCAAAGTCGAACTGCCAGCACAAGGACTGATTATTGTCGACATTGATCGCCGAGAAAGTCATCCCATGATAACCTTAGGCACTAATGTCATTGAAAATTGTCTTGCAGAAATAATTGTCTTGTTACAGCAGGTTGCGGAGACCGCCAGTTCCAGCCAGCAGCGGGTTCTACAAAGAGAGATCAGAGCCCTGATGAAAAGACAACAGGTAGAACTGTCTGGTGGTGAAATTGGCAGTGTCAGGATGAGTGACCCATTCCCTACTGCCATGCCCCCAAGAAGAGAAATGCTGATATGGTGCCGGGCAGCCATCGGTCTAAGGGGTAGAGATTACCAGACCCTGGTAGAGCCCGTCTACTCCGACAGTAGGCCCATCATTTTGACAGCCAGGGGGGTGGTTGATGTCCGCCATGGGAGAGTGCTAGTCCGCATCCTAAATATTGGGGAAAAAGAAGTCCATTTGCCCCGGTATGCCACCCTGGCCAAACAATTCACCGTCAGTCACAATTCTATAAAGACAGTGGAACCCTTGCCTCCATCCAAACAGGCGGAGGATAATGGCTCCAAGGGACAGATGGAGGACTGATGTCAGAAGCTGCATGTGGGCACTGACTCCACCCCTCAACACCAAATACAAGGAATATACCGGGTGGTCCAAGAGTATGAAAGGGTCTTCAGTAAACACCCACTCGACTTCGGGCAGGTAAAGGGGGTTCAACACCATATCCCCATGGGAGACCATCCACCCATTAAAGAAAGGTACCGGCCTGTACCGCCAGCACACTACCAAAATGCCAAAGGGAAGTTGCGAGAGATGAAGGAGGCTGGGGTAATAAGAGACAGTTGTAGCCCCTGGGCAGCTCCATTAGTTCTTGTAAAGAAAAAGGATGGCACAATGAGAATGTGTGTAGACTACAGACAAATTAACCGCATATCATATAAAGATGCATACCCGCTACCCAGGATAGAGGAGTCACTAGCTGCGTTAAATCTGCTAATTATTTCTCTACTTTGGATCTTACTAGTGGGTGTTGGCAGGTTCCTGTAGCAGAGACGGATAAGGAAAATACCGCATTCACCACCCCGATGGGACTCAGCAAGTTCAACTGCATGCCATTCTGGCTCTGCAATGCCCCAGGAACCTTCCAGCGGTTGATGGAGTGCTGTCTATGGCATAAGAATTTCGAGACAGTCCTGTGGTACCTGGATGATGTCATAGTATACTCCAAGACATATGAGGATCATCTGAAGCACCTGGCGGAAGTGTTTGAAACCCTGGCTGGCTTTGGCCTGAAGGTGAAGCTGTCAAAGTGCCACCTGCTGCAGCCCAAAGTACAGTACTTAGGACATGTGGTAAGTGCTGACGGTGTAGCACCAGACCCTGATAAGATCACCGTAATCAAGGACTGGCCGAGACCTTCCACCATCAAAGAAGTGCGGCAGTTCCTCGGGTTGGTAGGCTACTACCGATGGTTTATACCAGGCTTCACCAAGATGGCGGCACCCATGCAGGACCTCCTGATAGGCCAGTCCAGGAAGGCCAAGAACCAGAAACAACCATTCAAATGGGACAAGCTGGAAGATGAGTCCTTCACCAGGCTGAAGATGGCTCTCACAGGAGACGAGGTCCTGGCCTACCCAGATTATGGACAGCCCTTCATCCTTCACATGGACGCGAGCAACGTGGGACTGGGAGCGGTGCTGTCCCAGATCCAACAAGGCAGAGAAAGGGTAATAGCCTACGCCAGCAGGAAGATCCGGCCCACAGAAAGAAACCCAGAAAACAACACCTCCTTCAAGTTGGAGTTCCCTGCCATCGTCTGGGCTGTGACTGAGCACTTCAAACATTATCTCGCCTCGTCCAAATTCACTGTGTACACGGATAATAACCCGCTGACACACCTGGACACTGCAAAACTTGGTGCCCTGGAACAAAGATGGATGGCCCGACTGTCTAATTATGAGTTCACCATCAAGTACCGGGCTGGGCACCAGAATGCAAACGCAGATGCGCTGTCCAGAATGCCTAACTTGCCAGATGGGGGAGAAGACCCAGAGGAGCTGGAAGAGATAAAAATCCCCGCGTTCCACCACCATGGGATAAAGCAGTGCTCCCATTGTGAGAAGAACAGGTGCTCTGCCAACAGAGAAGCCATGATCAATCCATTGCCCCACCATGGATGGGCAGAAACACAAGACAGTGACCCAGCTGTTCGCCTAGTCAAAGAGTTGCTGACACAAGCGGACTCATACCCTGATTCAGATGCTCCAGAAGAGACCAAACAGCTGTGGAAAGTAAAGAGCAAGCTGTTCATCTATGAAGGGAAGCTGTGCCGAAGAACTGTCAACTCCCGTACACATGAGCTGGTCTGGCAGGTGGTAGTCCCGAGGCGAGATGCGTCTATGGTCCTGGAAGCGTACCACGATGGAGTGGGACATTTTGGATGGAAGAAGCTGGAAGTCCTGCTACATGAACGGTTCTATTGGGTTGGCATGAGGAAAGCAGTCGAGAGGTGGTGTCGAGAATGCGGACCATGTAATCTGAGAAGAAAAGACCGTGACAGCCAGAGGGCTCCCCTGCAGCCCATCATCACCAAGCAGCCACTCGAACTAATAGCCCTGGACCATGTGAAGCTATCCCCAAGCAGGTCAGGCTATGTCTACGCTCTCACCATCGTAGACCACTACTCCCGATTCCTGGTAGTAGTGCCAATCAAGGACCAACCGGCCCAGACAGCAGCCAGAGCTTTCCAACAGTACTTTTGCCGCATGCATGGTTACCCAGAACGTGTGCTAACTGACCAAGGTCCGGCCTTCGAAGCTGTGGCATTCCAGGAATTCAGCAACCTGTACGACTGCAAGAAGATCAGGACAATGCCTTATCACCCCCAGACCAACGGGATGTGTGAAAAGATGAACCAGGTGGTGATAGACCTACTGAAGACATTGCCCCTGGAGGAAAGCAGTCTGAGGCCAGAAAAGTTGCCTGATCTGGTGGACCTCTACAATCGTATCCCAGTGAATTCCACCAACTGCACACCAGCTTACCTGATGAGAGCAAGACCTGGTAAGCTGCCCATCGATCTGGATATGGGAGTTCTGATGCCAGAGGATGCCTCACCGGATGCGGATTGGGACACTGAGCGGCAACAGCAATACCTTAAGGTACAAGAAAGTGTTGAAAGAAGTCTGTCCCAAGCAAGGGAAAGGCAAGAGAAGACTTACAATCAACATGCACCTGCTGTTCCCCTGTCACCTGGAGAGCAAGTCCTAAAGAGGAAGAGGAGACTCCACAAGTTGGATGACCACTGGGAGGAAGAGCCGTACACCGTTCTACCCTCAAACAATGATAACACCAAGGTGTGACTCATAAGTAAGGACGGAGGTGAGACAACAGCAACAGTTTCCAGAGACCACCTGAATAAATGTCCTGAGCAGCTGGAACATGCTAAAGAAGACCAAGATATCCCTCAACCCGCAGAGGAAGTGGAAGAAATGGTAAGCACGGTACTCGGAGAATTTCCACGGTCGTGGGCACAAGTAAATAATGCAATAGTTGTGCCAGTCCTTACATTTCTCCAACCAGCCCCTCAAGAAGCTATGGAAGTCTCAGTAGAGTTGGAAGAACCATTGGCCCCGAGGCAGAAGATTCCTCATCAGCAGACCAGGAGAATCTACCCTCTGCTAGTAGCGAACCTGCCGTACCCACGGTAAGCCAAAGAATCCGTAGGAAATTGCCCAACCTACCAGTGACACCTCAAAATACTTGTAGCGCAGTTCACGCTGAACCCACCACACCAGGGGTAGATACAGGGGACCAAGGTAGAACACAGACAGACAGTGTGTTACGTAGGTCTACCAGAATCACCAGAGGTCAGATCCCTGCTTGATGGAGAATTTGAAATGTAAAATACAACTGAAATGTTTTATATGTAGGTACTAATTTTGTTTTTCCAGCTACCCGACAGGGTTCAAAAAGACTTTCAGGTTATGGACAATGTATAACCAAAAACTTTACCTTGTAAATAGTTGCACCTGTAAAGTGCCCCATTGTTCCAGACCACAGAACAAAAACCCGTGGAGGTGGCTGAAGACGTGGTCCAACATCCGGATCATCAATGCCCTGTAGCCACCCCAGGGCCTCCGTGGAAGGTTTGGGACGGGTCCCTCAAACTACATCTTCTTCAGTGGAAGGGACACCTGGTTACGGATGATACCGTGACCTAAAAAGACAGTAATGCCTGTAAATATGTTCATGTATTGTTATTGCTATAGTGTATTGTCATTAGTGTTGAGCGAACATGCTCGACACTGCTCGGTACTCGCCCAAGCATCACGCTACTCGGGATGTTCGGCGAGCACCGAGCATTTCCGGGTTACTCGGGCGGGAGCTCGGGTCTCCGCCCTGCATGTGTGGCGCTCTTTACAGAGCCAATGAACATGCAGGGATTGCCAGCCAGTCACTGTAATGCTGCAGCCATGTTGGTTGTGAGCATTACAGTGATTGGCTGGCCGCACAGCGTCACCTCGAGTATTTAAAACCGGGCACCGCCATCTTGGACACAGTCGCTCCGCATTAGACTGTGTAGGGACAGCGCTGCTGATTTAGGGAGAGATATAAACTGCAAAATAGTTAGTGTAGGGTCTGTAAAGGCTGCCAGAACAAACAAACAGTCCTTTTCAGGACTAAAATCCATCCCAGATACCAGGCAGGCAGGCTGTATAGGAGACACAGTGGTTATACCAGCAAACGCTGCATTACAGTCCTGTGTGCTCCTGTTGCTGAAATTGCTGGACTTAGCACCAGGTGTCGGGGGCCAGGAAAAATCCTTTTTTTTTTCATCTAAATCCTCCTTTTTTTTTCCTTCTTCACACTGTACAAATACCCGTCTTATTAACCTTTTGGTGTGTTCCCTCCCCCCAAAAAAAAGCGTGTCTCTGATTTTTCAGACACAAATATATCTGTTGAAAATAGTCTGGTGTAGGCTAGAGAAACAGAAGTGTTGTTTTGCACTTCCACAGTTCAAACCTCTGTATTATCCATTTTGGGCCATTTGTATCTAAAAAAAAAACAATTTGAGTGTGTCGCTCACTGTTCAGCCGCAAATCTATATATTTAAAAAAGTGTGGTATACCCCAGTAAACAGTAACTGTGGTTTTGCCATCCCACGGTAAAAAATCTCTATTATTCAGCTTTTGGTAGTTTTTTCCGTAAAGAAAAACAGTAGTGTCTCCTGACTGTTGTGACACAAAAATATATCTGTTGAAAATAGTCTTGTGTAGGCCCGACATCCCAGTGTGGTTTCACAGTTCGATTGGTCAAATCGCTGTACTATCCAGTTTTGGGCCTTTGGTATCCAAAAAAATAGCAGTTTGAGTGTGTCGCTCACTGTTCAGCACCAAATATCTCTATTTAAAAAAGTGTGGTATACCTCAGTAAACAATAACTGTGGTTTTGCCATCCCACGGTAAAAAATCTCTATTATTCAGCTTTTGGTAGTTTTTTCCGTAAAGAAAAACAGTAGTGTCTCCTGACTGTTGTGACACAAAAATATATCTGTTGAAAATAGTCTTGTGTAGGCCCGACATCCCAGTGTGGTTTCGCAGTTCCACGGGTCAAATCGCTGTACTATCCAGTTTTGGGCCTTTGGTATCTAAAAAAAAAGCAGTTTGAGTGTGTTGCTCACTGTTCAGCCGCAAATATCTCTATTTAAAAAAGTGTGGTATACCCCAGTAAACAATAACTGTTGTTTTGCCATCACACGGTAAAAAATCTCTATTATTCAGGTTTTGGTATATTTTCCGTAAAGAAAAACAGTAGTGTCTCCTGACTGTTGTGACACAAAAATATATCTGTTGAAAATAGTCTTGTGTAGGCCCGACATCCCAGTGTGGTTTCGCAGTTTCACGGGTCAAATCACTGTACTATCCAGTTTTGGGCCTTTGGTATCTAAAAAAAAAGCAGTTTGAGTGTGTTGCTCACTGTTCAGCCGCAAATATCTCTATTTAAAAATGTGTGGTATACCCCAGTAAACAATAACTGTGGTTTTGCCATCCCACGGTAAAAAATCTCTATTATTCAGCTTTTGGTAGTTTTTTCCGTAAAGAAAAACAGTAGTGTCTCCTGACTGTTGTGACACAAAAATATATCTGTTGAAAATAGTCTTGTGTAGGCCCGACATCCCAGTTTTGGGCCTTTGGTATCTAAAAAAAAAAGCATCAAATATCTCTATTTAAAAAAGTGTGGTGTACCCCAGTAAACAATAACTGTGGTTTTTCTCTTCCACTGTTTTAATCTACTCTTTATTACCCTTTTTCCATTGATAGTGCAAGTGTAAGCTATTTTACTTCATTTACAATGGGCAAGGCGTGTGGCAAGGGACGTGGAAGTGGACGTTCTGGTGATGGTTCGTGCAGAGGACGGGGCCGTGGCCAAGGTGAAAATGTGCCACAACCAACAGCCACATCTTCTCGCTCCCACTTCTTGACCGAATTACTAGGGAAGAACAGAACAACACCAGTTTTGAGAACTGATCAGTATGAACAGGTTATTAATTGGATAGCAGATAATACTTCCAGTTACCTGGGCACCACCACCTCCGGTCTGTCATCCACACGGTCAACTCTTAGTAGCCGTGAGTATCGACCTCATACTCCTCCTCACCCTGATGCTCCTTCCTCCCACCATGCCGAGTGTCGTCAGACAGCAAGTGATCCCACACTTGGACACTCTGAAGAGCTGTTCACTGGTCCATTTCCATATTTGGGCCCCTCACCTGATACGATTGAAGTGGTGGAAGAGGAGATCCCATGTTGCGATGCCCAAATATTTGAACAGCTACGGCCACAGGAAGTCGACGTTGGCAATCTGTCACAAGAGGTGGACGATGACGAGACACAATTGCCAGGATGTGAGGAGGAGGATCGTGGTGCGCAAGTGGAAGAGGAGGAGGTGGTGGATGATCTAGTAATTGACCCAACGTGGAAGGAGGACATGCAGAGTGAGGCCAGCAGCTCACAGGGGGTGGGAGGCAGAGTACCCCAACAGGCAGGAAGAAGCAGTGTGGTGACCATAGACAGAAGGCAGGCAACCGTTCCCCGTAACACCAACACGAGTGACGTTGCCAGTACAAGCGGTAGGTCTTCCAGAGTCTGGAATTTTTTTAAAGTCTCTGCTGATAACCCCGAAAGGCCATATGTTCCACCTGCCATGCCAGCATCAGCAGGGGTGACAAAACTACCAGCCTGACCACCACCAGCATGATCAGGCACATGGCAGCAAAGCATCCGACTTTGTGGGGCGAAACACACGGTCCACGACCAGTGTCAGCGGGGGTCACCACTGCTTCTTCCACTGTTGTGCATGCAATAGAACCCCCTGTTGTGTGTGCAAGGCAATCCCCTGTCCATATTGATTGTAACGATGCCCCCTCCTCTCAGTCTTCACTTGTTATGGCAGTTTCTCAAGAAACAGCATCAACGTCCACGTCCCACCGCAGCGTTCAATTGTCCATATCCCAGACCTTTGAACGAAAGCGGAAATTCGCAGCTAAAGCCCCACAGGCCACAGTCCTAAATTCGCACATTTCACGACTGCTTGCGTCGGAAATGCTGCCTTTTAGGCTGGTGGAGACGGAATCCTTCCGCAAAATTATGGCGGTGGCCATCCCTCGGTACTCGGTCCCCAGCCGACACTATTTTGCCCGGTGTGCCATCCCCGCACTACACAAGCACGCGTCCCAAAGCATCTGCCGTGCCCTCAACAACGCAGTTACTGGGAGAGTCCACCTGACAACGGACACGTGGACAAGTGCTTGTGGCCAGGGACGGTACATGTCTCTGACGGCACACTGGGTAAACATAGTGGAAGACGGGACCCAGTAGGACCTTGGGACTGAACACATCCTCCCCACACCGAGGATTGCGGGCCCTATGTCAGTCAGAGTTGCCCCCACAGTGTACAGCTCCTGCGCATCCTCCTCCTCCTCATGTTCAGCCTCCATCTCAGATATCACCACATCAGTTGCAACCTGGAAGCATTGCAGTACTGCCTCCGCCAAGCGGCAACAGGCTGTGCTGAAACTCATAAGCTTAGGTCATAAACCTCACACTGCTTGTGAGTTGTGGACAGCTGTGAAAGAGCAGGCAGATCTGTGGCTGAGACTGCTGAACCTACATCCCGGCATGGTCGTGTGTGACAATGGCCGTAACCTGGTGGCGGCTCTGAGGCGAGGTGAGATCACACACGTACCATGCCTGGCTCATGTGCTTAACCTCGTGGTTCAGCGGTTTCTTAAATCGTACCCCGAGTTGCCAGATCTGCTTGTGAAAGTACGCCGCCTGTCAGCTCATTTTCGCAAGTCGGCTACAGCTTCCACCCTTCTTGCTGTGTTGCAGCAGCGTTAGCAGCTTCCGGCACACCGACTGGTGTGTGATGTCCCCACATGTTGGAACTCTCCCCTCCACATGTTGCAAAGGATTTGTGAGCAGAAGAGAGCAGTTGTGGAGTACCAGCTGCAACAAGGCCGTCGATATTCAGGTCAGACTCCACACGTAAGACCTCAGGAGTGGACCTGGATGACGCCATCATTAGTGTCAGCATCCCACTTGTCTGTCTTTTGCAACGCTCTCTGCAGAGAATTAAAGAGGAGGCATTGCAGCCAGAGTATGATGGGGGAGGAGGAAGAGGAGGAGGAGGAGGAGGAGAGCATGGTCAGTCGTCATCTTGGTGAGGACACGGAAATCTTGCCCATTACCAGTCTGGCACGCATGGCTGACTTTATGTTACGCTGCCTTAAAAGTGACCCTCGCGTTGTAAAAATGTTGGGTGACAGTCATTACTGGTTGGTGACACTTGTAGACCCCCGCTACAAGGATAACTTTCACTCTCTTATTCCTGAGGTGCAGAGGTCTACAAAAATGGGGCAGTACCAGAAGGCCTTTGTTGCAGAACTCTTAAAAAAATTCCCATCTGAACACGCTAGCGGCAGAGGTCACAGTTCGTTGCCCAACCAAGGCGTACAGGCGAGAGAGATGTAACTCCAATCCAGCAGAGGCAGGGGAACACTGTCAATGTTCTGGGACAGTTTTCTGACACCCGCCCAGCTTACAGGCCCTGAGGCGCGTGGTACTCTCACAAGGAGTGGAAAGTTTCAAAAGATGGTGAGGGAGTACCTTGCCGACCGTACCAGCGTCCTCCATGATTCCTCTGTGCCTTTTAATTATTGGGTATCCAAGCTGGACACTTGGAATGAACTCGCTCTGTACGCCTTGGAGGTCCTGGCCTGCCCTGCCGCTAGCGCGTTATCGGAGCGTCTTTTTAGTGCTGCTGGGGGAATTATAACTGATAAGCGCACTCGCCTGTCAACTGACAATGCTGACAAGCTGACCCTTATCAAAATGAACAAGGGCTGGATTGGGCCAGACTTCTCATCACCACCAAATGACAGCAGAGTAACATAAAGTCAAATCCACTGTGTTATTTCGGGAGGTGTATTCACATGCACCTCGTTTCGGCTGTTTTATCTTCTTCTCCTTATCCTCAGCCTCCACCATCACTATACCACCAGGGTGCCAGCATTGCAAGTTCCTCCGTCTTTATTTTTGGTAGCTTTTGCTTGCAAGGCATAAGCAAATACTATGGTGCACCCACTCCCCAAAAATGGGACTTATGTTTGTAATATGCTGTACTGCATGGCTTTTGTAAGGGGCATTGCAAGTTGCTCCATCCTAATTTTTGGCAGCTTTTGCTTGGAAAGCATAAGCAAATACTATGGGAGACTCACTCCCCAATAATGGGACTTAAGTTTGTAATATGCTGTACTGCATGGCTCTTGTAAGGGGCATTGCAAGTTGCTCTGTCCTAATTTTTGGCAGCTTTTGCTTGGAAAGCATAAGCAAATACTATGGGAGACCCACTCCCCAATAATGGGACTTATGTTTGTAATATGCTGTACTGCATGGCTCTTGTAAGGGGCATTGCAAGTTGCTCTGTCCTAATTTTTGGCAGCTTTTGCTTGCAAGGCATAAGCAAATACTATGGGACACCCACTCCCCAATAATGGGACTTATGTTTGTAATATGCTGTACTGCATGGCTCTTGTAAGGGGCATTGCAAGTTGCTCCGTCCTAATTTTTGGCAGCTTTTGCTTTCAAGGCATAAGCAAATACTATGGGACGCCCACGCCCCAATAATGGGACTTATGTTTGTAATATGCTGTACTGCATGGCTCTTGTAAGGGGCATTGCAAGTTGCTCCGTCCTAATTTTTGGCAGCTTTTGCTTGCAAGGCATAAGCAAATACTATGGGACACCCACTCCCCAATAATGGGACTTATGTTTGTAATATGCTGTACTGCATGGCTCTTGTAAGGGGCATTGAAAGTTGCTCCGTCCTAATTTTTGGCAGCTTTTGCTTGCAAGGCATAAGCAAATACTATGGGAGACCAACTCCCCAATAAAGGGACTTATGTTTGTAATATGCTGTACTGCATGGCTCTTGTAAGGGGCATTGCAAGTTGCTCCGTCCTAATTTTTGGCAGCTTTTGCTTGCAAGGCATAAGCAAATACTATGGGACACCCACTCCCCAATAATGGGACTTATGTTTGTAATATGCTGTACTGCATGGCTCTTGTAAGGGGCATTGCAAGTTGCTCCGTACTAATTTTTGGCAGCTTTTGCTTGCAAGGCATAAGCAAATGCTATGGGAGACCCAATTCCCAATAATGGGACTTATGTTTGTAATATGCTGTACTGCATGGCTCTTGTAAGGGGCATTGCAAGTTGCTCCGTCCTAATTTTTGGCAGCTTTTGCTTGCAAGGCATAAGCAAATACTATGGGACACCCACTCCCCAATAATGGGACTTATGTTTGTAATAAGCTGTACTGCATGTGACGCGCCCCCTGGGCCGTGTGTACACGTGTTTGGGATGCCCGGTGCTGGGTCTCTGGGGTCTGTAGTCTCCGTGGTGGTGACCCGGTTCCGTGGCTCAGGCTGGTCAAACCAGTGGCAGTCTTTCTTAGGTTTTGAGGTTAATTGTCCGACTGCGCCACCCGTGGATTGGGGTCTGGGAGTACCACCGCTGCGAGGCAGACCGCTGAGGCTGGTGTTGTGTGCACAGCAGAGATTGGGATAACTCCCCACGGGAGGAGTATAGCCTCAGGGCAGTGAGTATGGATGATGGGGGTGATGGTGCACGAGCGCAGCAGGAATGACTCACAGTCTTTGCAGTGCAGTTCAGGGTCTTTACTGATGATTATAAGGTAGACCCTCCCGGGAGTACTGGCTAGCATAAGAGGCCTGGTCAGTCTGTGAGCAAGCAGGAGTTCCCCTGGCCAGGTGGAGTTGTAGGCCTCCCCGTCTGTCTGCACTCTTCCTGGCTACCTTGCTGTAAGCGGGTAGAAGTAGCCCACGTCCCTGAGTGTACTGTGTAGTGCTCACCCATATGGCTGGTGACTTGGGGCCTTCTGTTAGCCTCCGCTCCACGACGGCGGTGCTGGTCCCTTGCTTGTGACTGAGCCTCCGGGCTTCTATGGCCAGAGGACCTGAAATCCCCTGCCGGCTGGTTTCTGCTGCTGGATATATAAGTCCTCACAGCCTCGGACTCCTGTGTCCGGTTCCTATTGTCTTCTGCCAGGGCGAGCTCTGCTCAGCTTCCAACCCCTGGTCTTTAGCTCCTAGCTCCTACAGAGCTCCTTGCTGTTACTTTCCCTTGCTCTCACTCAGACTCTAACTGTTCTCTGTTCTCTGACTCACTCAACCCCGCCCCAGATCCAGTTTATAAGGGCAGAATTCTCCCCTCCCAGGACTGGGGCAGGAGGATGTTGCATGTTTAACGCATCCTGACCAGGAAACCTCCCACTTGCTCTCCGACGTAATATCTCTATTACTGTGGTGACCAGACCCCTGGGGTGCCACACATGGCTCTTGTAAGGGGCATTGCAGTTCCTCAAAATTTTTGGAAAGCCTTCCATTCACTGCTTAGGCCAACAGTGCACAGGAGACCCAGTTGCTATAAATGGAAAAAAAGGTTTAGTTAACGCCCTCTGACCTCCATGTCATTTCCAAGGGGCATTGGAGTGCCTCGAAATTTTTGGTAGGCATTGCACTCACTGTATGCCCTATAACTGTGTAGCCGAACCGCTCCTTTTGTTACAAAAACATATCCTACAAGACATATCTGGTTGACTAGCCTGATATTGATGTGAATGGTCCCTGTTCCTCCTGCTCTTTCTCCTTTGCCACTACCTCATCCATCATTTATCACCTGAAGCTTTGTTTTAACGGGAGTCATAGAACTTGGATAGTAGCAGGAAAACATCCAGTAATCCTCGGAGGAGGTAGGATATGCGCAAAAACGCTGACCACCTCAGGCCTAGCCGCTACTACATACATTCGCTTGCATTACAACAAAACAAAGCAGATGCTAACTTCTATCATCCTCATCATGCTCCTCACCTTGGCACTCTCAACTCCCCTGATGGAGAAGCCAGGGCCCACCGGAGGAGTCTGATGCTGCCCTAAAGCAGGCCAGGCTAAGAAAAGTGTGGGAAAGGTTACTGGGACAAATAGGGGTGGCTGAGGACCGAGTATGGACACCCGGCCACCCCCTGGAGGCTGGGGAGCAAGCGGGGACACCCGGCTACCAGGCGGCTGGGGACTCAGTATGGATACCAGGCCGCCGACACAGCCATGGCGTGGTGGCCAGATTCCGCCTCCACATGCCTAATAGGCCTAATTTAAAGTGCAAGCAAGCAAGCAGTATGGTATTGCAGCCTGGGGGTGGGTGGGTGGCAGGCTGCATACTTGCGCTTGCATTGCAAGGAATGAGAGAGGTACAATTGAACACTGCCCTGGGACAAGGACTTGAATGGGGATAGTTGCAAGTCTGCAACGACAGGTGCAAGGTGGGAGGCATCTTCGCATGTACCATGAACAGGGATTTGGCATGCACACACTACAGCGGAATAGGCTTTCCTTCCCACTAAATGCACTGGGGAGGGCACAGGTAATATTTTGGTATACGCGCTTAATCTTATGTATAAGGCACACCAGGACAAATAGGGGCGGCTGGGGACTGAGTATGGATACCTCGCTGCCGAAGCAGCCATGAGGAAGTGGTAAGCTTCGGCCTCCTCCAAACTAAAAGGCCCCATTTCAAGTGCAAGCTAGCAGTATGGAATTGCAGTCTGGGGGTGGGTGTGTGGCAGGCTGCACACTTACACTTGCATTAAAAGAAAACCTAGCAGATGCTAACTTCTGTCATCATCATCATGCTCCTCACCTTGGCACTCTCAACTCCACCGATGGAGAAGTCAGGGCCCACCGGAGGAGTCTGGTTCTCTGGTGGGCTCGTCCAATGCTGCCTAAAGCAGGCCGGGCTAAGAAAAGTGTGTGGGGGGATGTTCCAAGGAGAAATAGGGGCGGCTGGGACCGTTTATGGACACCCGGCTGCCCCCAGGCGGGTGGGGACAGTGTGTGGACACCCGGCCGCTGGGCAGCTGGGGACTGAGTATGGATTCCTGGCCGCTAACACAGCCATGATGTGGTGGCCAGATTCCGCCTCCACATGCCTAAAAGGCCCAATTTCAAGTTCAAGCAAGCAAGCAGTATGGTATTGCAGCCTGGGGGTGGGTGGGTGGCAGGCTGCATACTTGCGCTTGTATTGCAAGGAATGGGGGAGGTACAATTGAACTCTGCCCTGGGACTAGAACTTGCATGGGGATAGTTGCAAGTCTGCATCTTCTGATGCGGCAAGGATCACTTATGATGGGCACACTTTTAGACAGTGACCTGGGAGTCAGAGATGCTTCCAGGGGTCTTCCCCATGCTGTTCCCATGTCTTTTCAGCACTTTATGCATGTGTCACACAGCACATGGCCATATAAGGTTGTAAAATGTTAAAATGACATTTCCCGGTGAATGCATTTCTCATAGTTGAAAGCAATACAAAAGTGCAAAAACGCATAAAAAATGCTACTTGTGAATATAGCCGAAGGTGTGGAGGAGTATTTTTGTTTTTGGTCATTTATTTTAACTTATACACAAGTCTTTTCCCTGGAAAGGATGCTCCTTAACATATTTCACAGGAAAAAAGTTTCACTTTCGTTTTTGAATGTTTTATTGTGAGCCCGTAAAAGTGGCTTAATACCTCTGATCACGTTGTTGACAGCAGTGACCTTGGGGTCAGAAATGCTTCCTGGGGCGATCCCCATGCTGTCCCCATGTCATTTGAGCACTGTCACTATCGTTTTGGGCACTTGTTAGGCTTTTAAAGACTGCCGGGGGTGCCACCGCAAAAATGCTCGAGTCTCCCATAGACTAACATTGGGCTCGTTGCTCGGGTCGAGCACCCGAGTATCACGGCGAGCTCGGCCCGAGCTTCGAGAACCCGAGCATTTTAGTGCTCGCTAAACACTAATTGTTATCTGTTATATTTTTGCAAAATATGTTCAGTCCCGGAGTACTGAAATTTACTAGGAGGGAATGTGGCACCCCAGAGGGTCTGGTTGCCACAGTGGTAGTAATACCATGTCTAGGAGCAAAACAGGGGTTTCCTGGCCAGGAACACATTTCATGCAATACCTCCTGCTCCAGACCAGAAAGAGGAGGATCCTGCCCTTTATAACTGGATCTGGAGGCGGGGTTAGTGGAGTCTAGTGTGAGGAGTCAAGTAGGACACAAAGGAGCAAGGAGCTGAGGACTGGAGCTGGCAGAGCTCATCCTGGCCAAAGTACTTACAGAGAACCGGACACTGGAGTCCGAGGCTGTGGGGATTGCATACCCAGCAGCAGAAACCGCACGGCAGGAGATTGTAGGTCTCCTGGCCCCAACAGAAGCCCGGAGGCTCAGCCACACGAAAGGACCCGTACCGCCACAGAGGAGTGAGGAATACACAAGGTCCGAGTCGCCAGCCATACTGGTGAGCGCAGCACGTTGCACTCAGGGACATGGGCTACAACACGACTATAAGCAGGATAGCCAAAGAGTACAGTCAGAACGGCAGGCCTACAACTCCACCTGGCCAGGAGGATTCTCGGATTGCTCCCAGACTGACCAGGCCCTCATCACTAGAAAGTACTCCCGTTGGGGCCTATATAATTGCCAGCAGTAAAGACCCTAGGGCTGCACTGCAACGACTCCGTGTCATCATTACTGATCCCTGCACTATCACCACCATCATCCATATACGCTGCCCTGAAGCTCCACTCTTCCTGTGGGGAGTCACATCTCCTTGCTGCACACACCATCAGCTTCAGTGGACTGCTTCCCAATAACTGCATTCCACATGTGGCGTAGTCGGACTATACACAAACTACCCTGGTTTGACTGCCCTGGGTCACGGACCAGGTCACCGCCACGGTGACTGCAACCCTCCAGCATCTACAGGCCCGGCTCCGGGTACCCCACGGCCTAGGGGGCGTGTCACACACACCTGTCTATATAAGAGCTCACAGTGCATGTCAGTCCAAAGGAGAATCATGAGCTCAAAGGAACTGCCCAAGGAGCTCAGAGACAGAATTGTGGCAAGACACAAATCTGGCCAAGGTTACAAAAGAATTTCTGCATTACTCATGGTTCCTAACAGCACAGTGGCATCCATAATCCTTAAAAGGAATTAGTTTGGGACCACCAGAAGTCTTCCTAGACCAGGCCATCCTGCCAAACTGAGCAATCATTGGAGAAGAGCCCTGGTGAGAGTGGTAAAGAACAACCCCAAGATCACTGTGGCTGAGCTCCAGAGATGCAGTACGGAAATGGGAGAAAGTTCCACAAAGTCAACTATCACTGCAGCCCTCCACCAGTCGGGCCTCTATAGCAGAGTGGCCTGACGGAAGCCTCTACTCAGTGCAAGACATATGAAAGCCCGCATAGAGTTTGCTCAAAAACACATGAAGGACTCCCATACTATGAGAAATAAGATTCTCTGGTCTGATGAGATGAAGATAGATCTATTTGGTGATAATTCGAAGCAGTACGTGTAGAGAAAATCAGGCACTGATCATCACTTGCCCAATACAATCCCAACAGTGAAACATGGTGGTGGCAGCATCAAGCTATGTGGGTGTTTTTCAGCTGCAGGGACAGGATGACTGGTTGCAATTGATGGAAACATGAATGCGGCAAAGTACAGAGATATCCTTGATGAAAACCTCTTCCAGAGTACTCTGGATCTCAGACTTGACCGAAGGTTCACCTTCCAACAAGACATTGACCCTAAGCACACAGCTAAAATAACGAAGGAGTGGCTTCAAAACAACTCTGTGACCATTCTTGACTGGCCCAGCCAGAGCTCTGACCTAAACACAATTGAGCATCTCTGGAGAGACCTGAAAATGGCTGTCCACCAACGTTCACCATCCAACCTGACGGAACTGGAGAGGCTCTGCAAGGAAGAATGACAGAGGATCCTCAAATCCAGGTGTGAAAAACTTGCATCATTCTCAAGAAGACTCATGGCTGTACTAGCTCAAAAGGGTGCTTCTACTCAATACTGTCTGAATACTTAAGATCATGTGATATTTCAGTTTTTCTTTTTTAATAAATTTGCAAAAATTTCTACATTTCTGTTTTTTTCAGTCAAGATGGGGTACTTTAATAAGAAAAAAAATAAACTTTTTAGAATTTAACAAATGGCTGCAATGAAACAAAGAGTGAAAAATTTAAAGGGGTCTGAATACTTTCCGTACCCACTGCAGCTGTTTGAGGCTATGTTTTTTTCACAGCAGTGTATTCTTCTTAGTTTTATACTATAATGGCCTTTGACTTGATCTCGAGCCATGGCGACTTGATGGATGAACAGTTTGTAGAAAGAACGATCTTGTGAATGTCTAGATAAGTCCACTAACGTCTTCTTGGCTATTATTTTGATAGTACCAAGCCATCAGGTTGCTGGTCTTCCTCTACGCCTTGTTCCTTCTGTTCTTCCGACCTTGATGTCCTTCTCCAGTGATTGCTTTATTCATATGATGTGTCCAAAGTAGCCATGTCTTAGCCTGGTGATCAAAATTTGATTTGTTTGTTCTTCTTGCCATCCATGGTATTGATAACATTTTTCTCCAGCACCACATTTCGAAATGTCAATTATTCTTCTGTCTTGTTTCTTTATCGTCCTTGTTTTGCATCCATATGTTGGCAAAAAAACAAACTATTTTTGAGATGTGTCTTCGTCGCTAGTGAAATGTTCCTCAATTTGAAGACCTTGTCCAGTGACTTCATTGTTGATTTGCACATAGCTGTTATCCTATTGACTGCTGATGTTGTCACTGCATCTTAAGTGATCATTGATTCAAGAAGATTGAAGACCTTTACAACTTCCAATTCATCATCGTCCATCTCAAATGGGTCCTGGTCATACCTGGCAGTAGTCAATATTTTTGTCTTCTTTGTGTTGAGTAGCAGTCCCATATTTGAGCTTTTCAGTTTGACACTTCGTAATAAGTCTTTCATTCCATCTACGCTTGTTGCTATCAATTCTTCATATAGGTGCTATTAATATGTTTATCAAAACACTTTAAAAAAATAAAATGCATTTTTTTTAATAACACAATGAGCCAGGTAAGCTACATTCGGACTATAATATGCACCCCCATTGTCTTCCCAAATTGGGAAGGAAAAAAGTGCATCTAATAGTCCAAAAAATATAGTATATGTGTCATGCTTTCATTCTCAGGTTGTCAGAACACAAGGTGCCAAATTCAACCTCATGAGATCACTGTTCAGTAACCAAACTCAGATTGTACTTTAGATGTGTCTGGCCCTTTCTAGGCTGGATTCAGATGAGCATATAAAAAAAATTGTCATGCCTCTCATTCAGAAAATGTTGTCAATTTTTTTTCTCATTTGTCATCCGTATGCAATCAGCGCGCAACATACTGTACATCAGCAGTGGCTCCGTATGGTATGTCATTTTTTTTGAGCAGCCATAGATTTAAATGGATTTGAATGAACGAGTATCATCTGTCACAGGGACGAATCTAGTGCATGCTGAAATTTTTTTCTTGTATAGATGTGATCCGCGAAAGAAAAAATCACTTGTCTGCTCTGCCCCAGTTAATTACATTGGTCTGAGTGCTGTTCGTGTTCTGTCCATTTTTTCGTGGACACCTCTTAGACTGAAAATACACTAATATGAACGTGGCTTTAAAGGGGTATTCCCATATCCAAGAATCTATCCCAATATGTAGTAGGTAGTGTTGAGCCACCCCCGTAGTGTTCGAGTTCGGTTCGGTTCGTCGAACACCCGTGTGTTCGCCGAACTGTTCGTCGAACTGTTCGTCGAACACCTTCGAACACCATTAAAACCAATGGCAGGCAAACAAAAACAAATAGAAACACATAGAAAACACCTTCAAAGGTGTCCAAAAGCTGACAAACTGCTCAGAAGACACAACTAACATATGGAAAAGTGACAAGTACATATAGTCATGCGAAAAGAAAAGAGGTGGAGGAGTAAAAGGAGGGGGAGACACAGATATAGGCATGTCATGCCCTTCTAAAATCCAAAAAGTGAGAAGCCGACACGGCCAGTCAGCTCCTGCCCGTGCCACCTTCGTGTCGCCGGGTTAGTGCCAGAGCTGCGGTGAACCCTGACGGCCAGCCCCCCTCTCCCAATACTGGTGCCTGTCCGCTGGTGGGTCGAGCGAGCCCCCCTGTGGTGGAGGCAGCTCTAAGCTTTTTAATTTAAATTGTCTCTCTAATTTGAATGAATACACTTTAAATCCATTTACAAGGATCTATTGGAGGGCAAGTCTCATGCCAGCAGCCTCGTAATTCCAGCTCCAGTAGCATCCACTAAAGCTGCTGCAGTTAAAAAGCGTTTATAAGGATCGAGCTCAGCTGTCCACCGCAAGGCATCCTACTGCCAGTCCCAGCCCCTATGCCTTGGGGTGCCTCCTGATGCTCTTCACTGAGTATCCCGTGGTCCCGAAGCATTTCCTTTGAAAAAATTAAGTGTCCAAACTACAGGTGGTGTAGCTTGCTTAACAGCCGGGATAATCCGCTGACTAGCAGACACTGCTACTAGGCACAAAGTATTTCCTGGGCTAGATGCAGTTAAAAATTTGTAATTAGATACTCTCGTTGGATGCTGAGAAAGCATTCCATAGAGTCTCCTGGCATGCCATATATGATTCTCTTAAAAAGCTTGGGGTAGGGGTCTAGGGGACCCTTTTATAGCCAAAATCACGGCCCTGTATCGCAATACGTCACCTAGGCTGAAGATAAATGGAACTGTAGCACCCTGAGGGCTCGGTTGCTACAAAGGTATTGCACCTCACACAGAGGTGTGATATCTCACTCTCAGGTAAGGATGGAGTGTGGATCAGGACCCGACACCTGCATGCATTACACCACATTGCCGTGGGGCAGGGCGACCAATATGCCCCTGAGATGGGCACGACAGTCCCTGTCCCTGGCTGGAGTGGGGGGAGGGAACACTGAGGAAGGGGAACCCTGTAGTGCAGGAGCAGGGAGGAAGCAGTTCCTGGGTGCATTGAGAAGGGAGTATAAAAGGTGGGCACCATCTTAGTTCAGTGCAGAGAAGTCTGAGCAGAAGTGACAGGGAGCAGGGGCTCTGCATGAGCTCTGCTCCGGAGGCGGGCCTAGTAACAGAGGCCCAGGCCTGGAAGAGGGAGAAGGAAGGAAGAGGAGCGGAGAAGGCTCCAGGAACGAGGAACGAAGGGATCCCAGGGGTGCAGACGGGCGAGTCGCCACCGCACGCTCGAAACCACCTGCGTGGAGGGGTCAGGCCAAAGGGGGAGACCGGTCCCCAAAACTAGTGGAGGCAGGAAACGACCCTCAGCTAGAAACCGGAGGCTGTGACATTTTATGTGGCGCAGCCCCTCGCTACACCCGCTAGGAAGGCACCACATAGGGTCAGGGAAACTGGCGCCAAGTTTACCAACAGGAGGCCCGAGGCAGCCGGACAGAAGGGTTGGTAAGAAAGGCCAGACAAAGGACACACAAAGGGGGTCCTGTGAAGCGCTCCAAAGTTATCTGGGAGTTGTCTGAGCCCCTCACCTGGTGAGCACAGTACGACGTGGGCAGCCGTTACCTGCAGACGTGGTCTGGATAATAAGAACTGTGAGTAAAGGCCCTGGACTGCATCACTAACTCCGTGTCGTTACTGCTGCTGCCCTGCACCATCACCCCCATCCTCCGCATACACTGCCCTGAGGCTATACTCCTCCCGTGGGGAGTTATGCTACGCTCTGCTGCACCCACAACACCAGCCTCAGCGGTCTGCCCTGCAGCGGCGGTTCACTCTGACCACAATCCACGGGTGGCGTAGTCGGACATTTAAACATCAAAACCACATAAATAGTTCCGCCACTGGTTTGACCGCCCTGAGCCACGGAACCGGGTCGCCGCCACGGAGACTACAACCACCAGCATCCACCAAAAAGGGTCCGGCTCCGGGTGTCCCAAGGCACAGGGGGTGCATCAGAACATTTTAATCACCTTTCACAATCACCAATGGGACAAGGCAGGGATGTCCTCTGTCCCCTCTCTTATACATCCTAGTGATGGAGCACCTGCTCTCATCAATTCGCCATAACCACAATATTAGGTGGATTGAGGTGGGAGGCACCGAGTACAAGTGCTCTCTATTTGCTGATGATGTCCTAGTATATATCACTCAATCACATATATCCATCCATGCTGTTATGGCTGAAATAGATCACTTTGTTACATGGTCAAATTTTAAAATCAATGCAGCTTAGTCTGAGGCCCTCGATGTCTCCCTCCCCAAATCCATACAGGATTCCATCCAGTCCAACTTTCCCTTTGCCTGGCCCTCACAGGGTATCAAATACTTGGGAATTCCTATTCATAGAGACCTCTCCCATCTATGTTATCTTAATTTTGGGCCCTTTATTGAACAACTCCATACACAACACGGTTGGCAAGTTAGATCTGTAAGATTCACTCCATGAACCACTGGTGTTTTGTGGAAAAGCACATGTACACTGTGTTCCAAATTATTATGCAAAAAGTGTTTAGGAGTGATAAGGGAAGAATTTTTTTGTTTGTCAGTTAAACTCATTGATGGTGATGTGTGTCAGGGCTCTTTATATCACTGTAAGCAATTGCAGACACCTGTGCTAATTAGTTTTGCAGGTGTGTCCAATGAAAGGCAAGACTTCTTGAGAAGGCTGTCCCACATTATTAAGCAGCCTACATTTTCTGCCAAAATGGGAAAGAAAAAGGATGTGTCGGCTGCTGAGAAGCAACTAATTGTGGAGTGTTTAGGTCAAGGCATGACTACAATCAACATTGTGCGATGATCAGGATGAAGTGTCTTGGAAATCAAGAAGCATGTAGCTGATTCACAGTACACACGTGTGCGTGCTGATAAGGGCAAATTGAGGACTCTTTCCTACAGGCAATTACGTCAGGTTAAAAGAGCAGCGGCAAAAAAGCCTTGTCATAGCAGCAGACAAGTTTTTGAAGCTGCTGGTGCCTCCAACGTCCCCCGAACAACAAGATGCAGGGTCCTTCAAAGGTTTGCAGCTGTGCATACGCCATCCTGTCGACCTCCTCTATGCACTTCACACAAGCAGAAACGGCTCCAGTGGGCCAAACATTACATGAAGACTGATTTCAAAACTGTTTTGTTCACGGATGAGTGCCGTGCAACGCTCGATGGTCCAGATGGATGGAGTGGAGGATGGCTGGTTGATGGACACCCCACGCAAACACGGCTACAGCGCCAACAAGGAGGAGGTGGAGTAATGTTTTGGGCTGGAATCATGGGGAGAGAGATTGTCGGCCCCTTTAGGATCCCTGAAGGGGTAAAGATGAACTCCATAATGTATGTGGAGTTTCTCAAACAGCACTTCCTGCCATGGTTCAAGAAGAAGAACCGTGTATTCCACAGCAAGATCATTTTTATGCATGATAATGCACCATCTCATGCTGCACATGAAACATCTGCATCTCTGGCTGATATGGGCATAAAAGGGGACAAACTTATGGTGTGACCCCCATGCTCCCCTGTCCTCTACCCCATTCAGATCCTCTGGAGCATCATCAAAAGGAGTGTCTATGATGGCGGGAGGCAGTTCACATCTAAGCAACAGCTCTGGGAGGGTATTCTGTCCTCATGCAAAACAATTGAAGCTGAAACCATCCAAAACCTGACAAATTCAATGGACGAGAGAGTTCAGAAGCTCGTTTCGAACACGGGGTCCTATGTGAAAATGTAACATCACCTAGAATAAAGTTTTGAGTTGAAAACTGTTTGATTTCAGTTTCTAATAACCTGCTAATGCTTATAATTTCAAAAATGACCATTTTTTTGGTCTTTATTAAAATGAAAAGTTTGATCGAAAAGTTTGGGAGATCTAAGAGTGTGGCAACCCAATAGTCAGGATAACTTCAAATTCTGACAATATGAGGGTCATGTTGCAGGTAGTGCAGCAAGAAGGCACTTATGTGTCTTGCGCATCTCGGTGCCCCAAAATTATATTCCGGGCTAGATGCAGCTAAAAATTATTATTAATTTTAGATCTGGTGGAGCTTAGTATAGATGGCCTAATAGAATCAGTGCTGCACATTGCTACAAAGCCCAAATTATTTTCCAGCCAAGGTACAGATAAACATGATTAGTAATTTTAAATCTGGTGGAGCTTAGTATAGATGGCCTAATAGAATCAGTACTGCACACTGCTACAAAGCCCAAATTATTTTCCAGCCAAGATACAGATAAACATGATTAGTAATTTTAAATCTGGTGGAGCTTATTATAGATGGCCTAATAGAATCAGTGCTGCACACTGCTACAAAGCCCAAATTATTTTCCAGCCAAGATACAGATAAATATGATTAGTAATTTGAAAGCTTAAAACGGTTGGTGAGGTGATTTTAACCAATCATCAAGCTTTTACTCTCCCCAGGATGACACAGGGGTAGAAAAGTCTTTTCGGATCCATGATTTGTTCATCTTTATGAACGTGAGTCTGTCTACATTATCAGTGGAGAGCCACGTGCGCTTATCTGTCAGCACACCACCAGCAGCGCTGAACACACGTTCAGACAGAACGCTGGCTGCGGGGCATGACAAGATCTCCAAGGCGTAAGTGTCTAGCTCCGGCCATTTATCCAGATTGGAAGCCCAAAAAGAGCAAGGGTCCAGTGACACAGTCATGGCTTCAATGTTTACTTGGAGATACTCCTGTACCATCGTCTCTAGGCAATGGGCTAACAAAGTGGTGAAATGATTCCGCAAAATTGATGTTACCAGCAGATACAGTGGTTCTGTTACGGTTTCAGTGCTGAACACTTGACGGTCCCACGGTTGGCAAGTTGGAACTGTGAGATTCACTACGTGCACCACTGGTGTTTTGTGGAAAAGCACATGTAAGATTCTGCAACAGTCTCTGCTGATACTCCTGCATGCGTGCATCACTTTCTATGGCAGGAATAATTTCTGCAAATTTACTTTTGTACCGGGGATCTAACAGTGTGGCAACCCAGTAGTCAGGATTATTTCTAATTCTCACAATTCAAGGGTCATGTTGCAGGTAGTGCAGCAAGAAGGCACTCATGTGTGTTGCGCATCCAGGAGCACCAAGTCCCTGTTGTGTTGGTGGCGAGGTAACAATCATGCTTCCTTCCTCTGTCTTCTCCCCAAAACCTCGCACAACAGAAATGTGATCAAGGTCTTCCTCATCTGATGAGTCTTCCATCAGTTCGTCCTCCACTTCTTCCTGGGCTTCTGCACCTTCCTCACTGGTTTGGCTGCTACCATGGCCCTGGTAAAACCATCTCCCCCACCCTCACATGCCTGCCGCCTTGGTGCTGCCGACCGTCTGGACCTTGCAGATGTTAGCCCTTCCGCATACAGCTCCTCCTCCTCTACTTCCTCCACCTCCTCTTGTGCCACCACCTGACTCCGAATTCTGTTTAACATGTGCTCCAGCATGTAAATCACCGGAATAGTCATGCTGATAATGGCATCGTCAGCACTAAACATCTTCGTCGCCATTTCAAAACTGTGCAGAAGGGTGCATAGGTCCCTGATCTGAGACCACTCCTCCAGCGTGATTTGCCCCACCTCTGGATCTCGTTGGCCCAGGCTATACGTCAGAACGTATTGCACCAGGGCTTGTCGGTGCTGCCACAGTCGCTGCAACATGTGCAGAGTTGAATTACACCGGGTAGGCACATCGCATTTTAGCCGGTGAAGTGGCAGGCCCAACGACTTCTGTAGAGATGTAAGTCACTGAGCTGCGGGATGCGAACGGCAGAAGTGAGCACACAGCGACCGTGCCCTCTGCAGAAGGCCATCTAGTCCGGGATAGTGGGCTAAAAATTGCTGGACAACCAGGTTCAACACGTGAGCCATACAAGGCACGTGTGTGACATTGCCCCGGCGAATGGCCGCACCCAGGTTTGCAGCATTGTCGCACACGGCCTTCCCGGGTTTCAGGTCCAGTGGAGACAACCATTCATGAAATTGGTTCTCCAGAGCTGACCACAAGTCCTCAGCTGTGTGACTCACATTTCCCAGACATTTCAAAGTAAAAACCGCCTGATGACGTTGAGTCCTACTGTCAGCATAGTAAGGAGGTGTGCAGGATCCCTTCTGCGCAGTTAGAAAGCTTGTGGCATGACCAAACAGGCTTTGAGTGCAGGTGGAGGACCGAGAGGAGGTTGAGGAGGCAGAAGCAGTTGAGGAACTTTGAGATAAAGAGGATAGATGCACAACTCGTGGGAACGGCATGACTTGGACAGCAGCCCCTTGTCCTGCTGTCACCATAGTTACCCAGTGCCCAGTCAGCGACATGTAACGTCCCTGTCCATGCCTACTCGTCCAAGTGTCTGTGGTGAAATGCACCCTGTCACACACAGAGTTTCTCAAAGAAGCGGTGATGTTGTGTGCGACATGCTGGTGGAGCGCAGGCACACCTTTCTTTGAGAAGTAGTGCCGACTGGGCATCTGGTACTGGGGCACTGCGACGGACATAAGGTCTCGAAAATCCTCTGTGTACACCAGGTGGAAAGGCAGCATTTCTGTAGCCAAGAGCTTGCAGATGGTGAAATTCAACCTCTTAGCTTTCTCATGGCTAGGAGGAAATGGTCTTTTACTTGTCCACATCTGAGGGACCGAGGGCTGGCTATTGTGCTTAGACGGGGTTGATAATGGTGTCCTCGGCAAACTGCTGGTCTGTGAGGAAGATGCAGGCGGACATGTTAGGTTGCCTTGATCCAAAGGTGGTGCTATCGATGTCGGACAGCACTCAACACCAGCTGGTGTTACCACCTCCAAAGAAAATGATGACCTGCCAATCACGCTGGCTGTTGCGGGTAAAGAGGTGGCAGGTCTGCGCCCCAAAACAGGTGTGACTGCTGTCCCCCCAGTCACAGAGGATGAAGAGGCCGCGGATGCACAAGATATGGCAGACGGTGGTTGGCCCAGCCGGCTAGGCCGCATTGTAGCACAGTGAGCTTCCCACTGCAACTTATGCTTCATGTCCATGTGCCGGTTCATGCATGAAGTACTCAAACTATGTATTATTTGGCCTCTACTTAGCTTTTGCTGACAAATGTTACAGATAACACGAGTTGGGTCATCTTTATCGATCTGAAAAAATGCCCAGGCTATGCAAGGCTTAGCACCCATGCAACCTGAAGAGCTACCACGACTTGTGGTGAGAGGCAGAGTTGTGTTTGAGGATGCAGTTGTTGACATGCTTCCAGTACAATGTCTCTGTCCAGGAAGGCGCAACCTGACCTCGTCGTCACTAGCATCTTCCTCCACCTCCTCTGCTGACCTCATCTCTTGGCTGACTGTGGGTTGACAGTAAGTGGGATCTCCAACCTCATCATCATCACCCTGTGCGTTATCACACCCTTCGTCCTCAGAGCCAACCTGTTCCTGCCCTGACAAAAAACTAAAGTTGTCGCTCCAATCAGGTAGTTGAGTCTCATCATCGTCTTCCTCATTGTCTCCACCAACAGGAGTTACAGTTCGGGAATGAGGGTCTACATTATGGTCAGAACCTTCTGCGTCTGGTCCTGGATCCAACTCATAAAGATTCTGGGCATCAGTGCAGATCATTTCCTCGTCTGGATTCACAGAAGCGCTGGAGTCGACCTCTGATTCCCAGGCTATAGTATGAGTAAACAGCTCTGCAGACTCATACAATCTGTTCTACCTCATACTCAGACGGGCAGCTGGAGATTTGGGAGCAGTGAGGAAGCAAGTGCGATTGGGGTGACACCTTTGAGGACTGGAGTATTTGTGATGTTGAAGTTGATGTGGAGGAGAGCCCACTTAAAGGAACACTTGATATCCATTGAAGCACCTGCTGTTTTTGTGCCTCATCTGGAATTTGTGGCGATTGGCGTGGCCATAATAGAGGGATCTTATCACATTGTCCGCTAAAAGAAGTAGACATTTTAGTTTGGCTGGAAGATGGTCTTTCTTCTGCAGATGTTACTGTTGCTTTAACACCTACCCCACAGACACAACCTTTATTCCCCTTCCCAACACGCCTATTCCCCGTTCCACCAGCAGCAGGCCTTTTTCCACTCATTTTGGTGGTTAACTAATTCACAACTCTGGAGTTGTTTGCACAAAAAAACCATGGATGGGAATCGAGCAGAGCTGAGTGGCCAAACTGTGGTATTAGGCCAAAACTATTGGCTGGGTTAGATGCAGAAAAAAATTATATTCAATTTGCAACCTGATGGAGGTCAGTATAGGTAGACTAATAGAACAAGTCCCACACACAGCTAGAAGCCCAAATATTTTTTCAGAGGTAGATGCAGAAAAAAATCGTATTCAGTTTGCAACCTGATGGAGGTCAGTATAGATGGACTAATAGAGAAAGTCCCACACACTGCTAGAAGGCCAAATATTTTTTCAGAGCTAGATGCAGATAAAAATTATTTTTAATTTGCAACCTGATGGAGGTCAGTATAGATGGACTAATAGAGAAAGTCCCACACACTGCTAGAAGGCCAAATATTTTTTTCAGAGCTAGATGCAGACAAAAAATTATTTTGAATTTGCAACGTGATGGAGGTCAGTATAGATGGACTAATAGAACAAGTCCCACACACTGCTAGAAGGCCAAATATTTTTTCAGAGCTAGATACAGAAAAAAATTATATTCAGTTTGCAACCTGATGGAGGTCAGTATATATGGACAAATAGAACAAGTCCCACACACAGCTAGAAGTCCAAATAGTTTTTCAAAGCTAGATGTAGAAAAAAATTATATTCAATTTGCAACCTGATGGAGGTTAGTATAGATGGACTAATAGAGAAAGTCCCACACACTGCTAGAAGGCCAAATATTTTTTCAGAGCTAGATGCAGACAAAAAATTATTTTGAATTTGCAACCTGATGGAGGTCAGTATAGGTGGACTAATAGAACAAGTCCCACACACTGCTAGAAGGCCAAATATTTTTTCAGAGCTAGATGCAGAAAAAAATTATATTCAGTTTGCAGCCTGATGGAGGTCAGTATAGATGGACTAATATAACAAGTCCCACACACAGCTAGAAGCCCAAATATTTTTTCAGAGGTAGATGCAGATAAAAATTATTTTTAATTTGCAACCTGATGGAGGTCAGTATAGATGGACTAATATAGAAAGTCCCACACACTGCTAGAAGGCCAAATATTTTTTCAGAGCTAGATGCAGACAAAAAATTATTTTAAATTTGCAACGTGATGGAGATCAGTATAGATGGACTAATAGAACAAGTTCCACACACTGCTAGAAGGCCAAATAATTTTTCAGAGTTAGATGCAGAAAAAAAATATATTCAGTTTGCAACCTGATGGAGGTCAGTATAGATGGACTAATAGAACAAGTCCCACACACTGCTAGAAGCCCAAATATTTTTTCAGAGCTAGATGCAGAAAAAAATTATATTCAATTTGCAACCTGATGGAGGTCAGTATAGATGGACTAATAGAGAAAGTCCGACACACTGCTAGAAGGCCAAATATTTTTTCAGAGCTAGATGCAGACAAAAAATTATTTTGAATTTGCAACCTGATGGAGGTCTGGATAGGTGGACTAATAGAACAAGTCCGACACACTGCTAGAAGGCCAAATATTTTTTCAGAGTTAGATGCAGAAAAAAATTATATTCAGTTTGCAACCTGATGGAGGTCAGTATAGATGGACTAATAGAACAAGTCCCACACACTGCTAGAAGGCCAAATATTTTTTCAGAGCTAGATGCAGACAAAAAATTATTTTGAATTTGCAATCTGATGGAGGTCAGTATAGGTGGACTAATAGAACAAGTCCCACACACTGCTAGAAGGCCAAATATTTTTTCAGAGCTAGATGCAGAAAAAAATTATATTCAGTTTGCAACCTGATGGAGGTCAGTATATATGGACAAATAGAACAAGTCCCACACACAGCTAGAAGGCCAAATATTTTTTCAGAGCTAGATGCAGAAAAAAATTATATTCAATTTGCAACCTGATGGAGGTCAGTATAGATGGACTAATAGAGAAAGTCCCACACACTGCTAGATGGCCAAATATTTGTTCAGAGCTAGATGCAGACAAAAAATTATTTTGAATTTGCAACCTGATGGAGGTCAGTATAGGTGGACTAATAGAACAAGTCCCACACACTGCTAGAAGGCCAAATATTTTTTCAGAGCTAGATGCAGAAAAAAATTATATTCAGTTTGCAACCTGATGGAGGTTAGTATAGATGGACTAATACAACAAGTCCCACACACAGCTAGGCGCCCAAATATTTTTTCAGAGGTAGATGCAGAAAAAAATTATATTCAGTTTGCAGCCTGATGGAGGTCAGTATAGATGGACTAATAGAACAAGTCCCACACACAGCTAGAAGCCCAAATATTTTTTCAGAGCTAGATGCAGAAAAAAATTATATTCAATTTGCAACCTGATGGAGGTCAGTATAGATGGACTAATAGAGAAAGTCCCACACACTGCTAGAAGGCCAAATATTTTTTCAGAGCTAGATGCAGACAAAAAATTATTTTGAATTTGCAACCTGATGGAGGTCAGTATATATGGACAAATAGAACAAGTCCCACACACAGCTAGAAGGCCAAATATTTTTTCAGAGCTAGATGCAGAAAAAAATTATATTCAATTTGCAACCTGATGGAGCTCAGTATAGATGGACTAATAGAGAAAGTCCCACACACTGCTAGAAGGCCAAATATTTTTTTCAGAGCTAGGTGCAGATAAAAATTATTTTTAATTTGCAACCTGATGGAGGTCAGTATAGATGGACTAATAGAGAAAGTCCCACACACTGCTAGAAGGCCAAATATTTTTTTCAGAGCTAGATGCAGACAAAAAATTATTTTGAATTTGCAACGTGATGGAGGTCAGTATAGATGGACTAATAGAACAAGTCCCACACACTGCTAGAAGGCCAAATATTTTTTAAGAGCTAGATGCAGAAAAAAATTATATTCAGTTTGCAACCTGATGGAGGTCAGTATATATGGACAAATAGAACAAGTCCCACACACAGCTAGAAGGCCAAATATTTTTTCAGAGCTAGATGTAGAAAAAAATTATATTCAATTTGCAACCTGATGGAGGTCAGTATAGATGGACTAATAGAGAAAGTCCCACACACTGCTAGAAGGCCAAATATTTTTTCAGAGCTAGATGCAGACAAAAAAATATTTTGAATTTGAAACCTGATGGAGGTCAGTATAGGTGGACTAATAGAACAAGTCCCACACACTGCTAGAAGGCCAAATATTTTTTCAGAGCTAGATCCAGAAAAAAATTATATTCAGTTTGCAGCCTGATGGAGGTCAGTATAGATGGACTAATAGAACAAGTCCCACACACAGCTAGAAGCCCAAATATTTTTTCAGAGGTAGATGCAGAAAAAAATTATATTCAGTTTGCAGCCTGATGGAGGTCAGTATAGATGGTCTAATAGAACAAGTCCCACACACAGCTAGAAGCCCAAATATTTTTTCAGAGGTAGATGCAGACAAAAAATTATTTTTAATTTGCAACCTGATGGAGGTCAGTATAGATGGACTAATAGAGAAAGTCCCACACACTGTTAGAAGGCCAAATATTTTTTCAGAGCTAGATGCAGATAAAAATTATTTTTCATTTGCAACCTGATGGAGGTCAGTATAGATGGACTAATGGAGAAATTCCCACACACTGATAGAAGGCCAAATATTTTTTCAGAGCTAGATGCAAATAAAAATTATTTTTAATTTGCAACCTGATGGAGGTCAGTATAGATGGACTAATAGAGAAAGTCCCACACACTGCTAGAAGGCCAAATATTTTTTCAGAGCTAGATGCAGAAAAAAATATATTCAGTTTGCAACCTGATGGAGGTCAGTATAGATGGACTAATATAACAAGTCCCACACACAGCTAGAAGCCCAAATATTTTTTCAGAGCTAGATTCAGATAAAAATAATTTTTAATTTGCAACCTGATGGAGGTCTGTATAGATGGACTAATAGAGAAAGTCCCACACTGCTAGAAGGCCAAATATTTTTTCAGAGCTAGATGCAGACAAAAAATTATTTTGAATTTGCAACATGATAGAGGTCAGTATAGATGGACTAATAGAACAAGTCCCACACACTGCTAGAAGGCCAAATAATTTTTCAGAGTTAGATGCAGAAAAAAAATATATTCAGTTTGCAACCTGATGGAGGTCAGTATAGATGGACTAATAGAACAAGTCCCACACACTGCTAGAAGCCCAAATATTTTTTCAGAGCTAGATGCAGCAAAAAATTATATTCAATTTGCAACCTGATGGAGGTCAGTATAGATGGACTAATAGAGAAAGTCCCACACACTGCTAGAAGGCCAAATATTTTTTCAGAGCTAGATGCAGACAAAAAATTATTTTGAATTTGCAACCTGATGGAGGTCAGTATATATGGACAAATAGAACAAGTCCCACACACAGCTAGAAGGCCAAATATTTTTTCAGAGCTAGATGCAGAAAAAAATTATATTCAATTTGCAACCTGATGGAGCTCAGTATAGATGGACTAATAGAGAAAGTCCCACACACTGCTAGAAGGAAAAATATTTTTTTCAGAGCTAGGTGCAGATAAAAATTATTTTTAATTTGCAACCTGATGGAGGTCAGTATAGATGGACTAATAGAGAAAGTCCCACACACTGCTAGAAGGCCAAATATTTTTTTCAGAGCTAGATGCAGACAAAAAATTATTTTAAATTTGCAACGTGATGGAGATCAGTATAGATGGACTAATAGAACAAGTCCCACACACTGCTAGAAGGCCAAATATTTTTTCAGAGTTAGATGCAGAAAAAAATTATATTCAGTTTGCAACCTGATGGAGGTCAGTATAGATGGACTAATAGAACAAGTCCCACACACTGCTAGAAGGCCAAATATTTTTTCAGAGCTAGATGCAGACAAAAAATTATTTTGAATTTGCAATCTGATGGAGGTCAGTATAGGTGGACTAATAGAACAAGTCCCACACACTGCTAGAAGGCCAAATATTTTTTCAGAGCTAGATGCAGAAAAAAATTATATTCAGTTTGCAACCTGATGGAGGTCAGTATATATGGACAAATAGAACAAGTCCCACACACAGCTAGAAGGCCAAATATTTTTTCAGAGCTAGATGCAGAAAAAAATTATATTCAAATTGCAACCTGATGGAGGTCAGTATAGATGGACTAATAGAGAAAGTCCCACACACTGCTAGATGGCCAAATATTTGTTCAGAGCTAGATGCAGACAAAAAATTATTTTGAATTTGCAACCTGATGGAGGTCAGTATAGGTGGACTAATAGAACAAGTCCCACACACTGCTAGAAGGCCAAATATTTTTTCAGAGCTAGATGCAGAAAAAAATTATATTCAGTTTGCAACCTGATGGAGGTTAGTATAGATGGACTAATACAACAAGTCCCACACACAGCTAGGCGCCCAAATATTTTTTCAGAGGTAGATGCAGAAAAAAATTATATTCAGTTTGCAGCCTGATGGAGGTCAGTATAGATGGACTAATAGAACAAGTCCCACACACAGCTAGAAGCCCAAATATTTTTTCAGAGCTAGATGCAGAAAAAAATTATATTCAATTTGCAACCTGATGGAGGTCAGTATAGATGGACTAATAGAGAAAGTCCCACACACTGCTAGAAGGCCAAATATTTTTTCAGAGCTAGATGCAGACAAAAAATTATTTTGAATTTGCAACCTGATGGAGGTCAGTATATATGGACAAATAGAACAAGTCCCACACACAGCTAGAAGGCCAAATATTTTTTCAGAGCTAGATGCAGAAAAAAATTATATTCAATTTGCAACCTGATGGAGCTCAGTATAGATGGACTAATAGAGAAAGTCCCACACACTGCTAGAAGGCCAAATATTTTTTTCAGAGCTAGGTGCAGATAAAAATTATTTTTAATTTGCAACCTGATGGAGGTCAGTATAGATGGACTAACAGAGAAAGTCCCACACACTGCTAGAAGGCCAAATATTTTTTTCAGAGCTAGATGCAGACAAAAAATTATTTTGAATTTGCAACGTGATGGAGGTCAGTATAGATGGACTAATAGAACAAGTCCCACACACTGCTAGAAGGCCAAATATTTTTTAAGAGCTAGATGCAGAAAAAAATTATATTCAGTTTGCAACCTGATGGAGGTCAGTATATATGGACAAATAGAACAAGTCCCACACACAGCTAGAAGGCCAAATATTTTTTCAGAGCTAGATGTAGAAAAAAATTATATTCAATTTGCAACCTGATGGAGGTCAGTATAGATGGACTAATAGAGAAAGTCCCACACACTGCTAGAAGGCCAAATATTTTTTCAGAGCTAGATGCAGACAAAAAAATATTTTGAATTTGAAACCTGATGGAGGTCAGTATAGGTGGACTAATAGAACAAGTCCCACACACTGCTAGAAGGCCAAATATTTTTTCAGAGCTAGATCCAGAAAAAAATTATATTCAGTTTGCAGCCTGATGGAGGTCAGTATAGATGGACTAATAGAACAAGTCCCACACACAGCTAGAAGCCCAAATATTTTTTCAGAGGTAGATGCAGAAAAAAATTATATTCAGTTTGCAGCCTGATGGAGGTCAGTATAGATGGTCTAATAGAACAAGTCCCACACACAGCTAGAAGCCCAAATATTTTTTCAGAGGTAGATGCAGACAAAAAATTATTTTTAATTTGCAACCTGATGGAGGTCAGTATAGATGGACTAATAGAGAAAGTCCCACACACTGTTAGAAGGCCAAATATTTTTTCAGAGCTAGATGCAGATAAAAATTATTTTTCATTTGCAACCTGATGGAGGTCAGTATACATGGACTAATGGAGAAATTCCCACACACTGATAGAAGGCCAAATATTTTTTCAGAGCTAGATGCAAATAAAAATTATTTTTAATTTGCAACCTGATGGAGGTCAGTATAGATGGACTAATAGAGAAAGTCCCACACACTGCTAGAAGGCCAAATATTTTTTCAGAGCTAGATGCAGAAAAAAATATATTCAGTTTGCAACCTGATGGAGGTCAGTATAGATGGACTAATATAACAAGTCCCACACACAGCTAGAAGCCCAAATATTTTTTCAGAGCTAGATTCAGATAAAAATAATTTTTAATTTGCAACCTGATGGAGGTCTGTATAGATGGACTAATAGAGAAAGTCCCACACTGCTAGAAGGCCAAATATTTTTTCAGAGCTAGATGCAGACAAAAAATTATTTTGAATTTGCAACATGATAGAGGTCAGTATAGATGGACTAATAGAACAAGTCCCACACACTGCTAGAAGGCCAAATAATTTTTCAGAGTTAGATGCAGAAAAAAAATATATTCAGTTTGCAACCTGATGGAGGTCAGTATAGATGGACTAATAGAACAAGTCCCACACACTGCTAGAAGCCCAAATATTTTTTCAGAGCTAGATGCAGAAAAAAATTATATTCAATTTGCAACCTGATGGAGGTCAGTATAGATGGACTAATAGAGAAAGTCCCACACACTGCTAGAAGGCCAAATATTTTTTCAGAGCTAGATGCAGACAAAAAATTATTTTGAATTTGCAACCTGATGGAGGTCAGTATATATGGACAAATAGAACAAGTCCCACACACAGCTAGAAGGCCAAATATTTTTTCAGAGCTAGATGCAGAAAAAAATTATATTCAATTTGCAACGTGATGGAGCTCAGTATAGATGGACTAATAGAGAAAGTCCCACACACTGCTAGAAGGCCAAATATTTTTTTCAGAGCTAGGTGCAGATAAAAATTATTTTTAATTTGCAACCTGATGGAGGTCAGTATAGATGGACTAATAGAGAAAGTCCCACACACTGCTAGAAGGCCAAATATTTTTTTCAGAGCTAGATGCAGACAAAAAATTATTTTGAATTTGCAACGTGATGGAGGTCAGTATAGATGGACTAATAGAACAAGTCCCACACACTGCTAGAAGGCCAAATATTTTTTAAGAGCTAGATGCAGAAAAAAATTATATTCAGTTTGCAACCTGATGGAGGTCAGTATATATGGACAAATAGAACAAGTCCCACACACAGCTAGAAGGCCAAATATTTTTTCAGAGCTAGATGTAGAAAAAAATTATATTCAATTTGCAACCTGATGGAGGTCAGTATAGATGGACTAATAGAGAAAGTCCCACACACTGCTAGAAGGCCAAATATTTTTTCAGAGCTAGATGCAGACAAAAAAATATTTTGAATTTGAAACCTGATGGAGGTCAGTATAGGTGGACTAATAGAACAAGTCCCACACACTGCTAGAAGGCCAAATATTTTTTCAGAGCTAGATCCAGAAAAAAATTATATTCAGTTTGCAGCCTGATGGAGGTCAGTATAGATGGACTAATAGAACAAGTCCCACACACAGCTAGAAGCCCAAATATTTTTTCAGAGGTAGATGCAGAAAAAAATTATATTCAGTTTGCAGCCTGATGGAGGTCAGTATAGATGGTCTAATAGAACAAGTCCCACACACAGCTAGAAGCCCAAATATTTTTTCAGAGGTAGATGCAGACAAAAAATTATTTTTAATTTGCAACCTGATGGAGGTCAGTATAGATGGACTAATAGAGAAAGTCCCACACACTGTTAGAAGGCCAAATATTTTTTCAGAGCTAGATGCAGATAAAAATTATTTTTCATTTGCAACCTGATGGAGGTCAGTATAGATGGACTAATGGAGAAATTCCCACACACTGATAGAAGGCCAAATATTTTTTCAGAGCTAGATGCAAATAAAAATTATTTTTAATTTGCAACCTGATGGAGGTCAGTATAGATGGACTAATAGAGAAAGTCCCACACACTGCTAGAAGGCCAAATATTTTTTCAGAGCTAGATGCAGAAAAAAATATATTCAGTTTGCAACCTGATGGAGGTCAGTATAGATGTACTAATATAACAAGTCCCACACACAGCTAGAAGCCCAAATATTTTTTCAGAGCTAGATTCAGATAAAAATAATTTTTAATTTGCAACCTGATGGAGGTCTGTATAGATGGACTAATAGAGAAAGTCCCACACACTGCTAGAAGGCCAAATATTTTTTTCAGAGCTAGATGCAGACAAAAAATTATTTTGAATTTGCAACGTGATGGAGGTCAGTATAGATGGACTAATAGAACAAGTCCCACACACTGCTAGAAGGCCAAATATTTTTTAAGAGCTAGATGCAGAAAAAAATTATATTCAGTTTGCAACCTGATGGAAGTCAGTATATATGGACAAATAGAACAAGTCCCACACACAGCTAGAAGGCCAAATATTTTTTCAGAGCTAGATGTAGAAAAAAATTATATTCAATTTGCAACCTGATGGAGGTCAGTATAGATGGACTAATAGAGAAAGTCCCACACACTGCTAGAAGGCCAAATATTTTTTCAGAGCTAGATGCAGACAAAAAAATATTTTGAATTTGCAACATGATAGAGGTCAGTATAGATGGACTAATAGAACAAGTCCCACACACTGCTAGAAGGCCAAATAATTTTTCAGAGTTAGATGCAGAAAAAAAATATATTCAGTTTGCAACCTGATGGAGGTCAGTATAGATGGACTAATAGAACAAGTCCCACACACTGCTAGAAGCCCAAATATTTTTTCAGAGCTAGATGCAGAAAAAAATTATATTCAATTTGCAACCTGATGGAGGTCAGTATAGATGGACTAATAGAGAAAGTCCCACACACTGCTAGAAGGCCAAATATTTTTTCAGAGCTAGATGCAGACAAAAAATTATTTTGAATTTGCAACCTGATGGAGGTCAGGATAGGTGGACTAATAGAACAAGTCCCACACACTGCTAGAAGGCCAAATATTTTTTCAGAGTTAGATGCAGAAAAAAATTATATTCAGTTTGCAACCTGATGGAGGTCAGTATAGATGGACTAATAGAACAAGTCCCAACACACTGCTAGAAGGCCAAATATTTTTTCAGAGCTAGATGCAGACAAAAAATTATTTTGAATTTGCAACCTGATGGAGGTCAGTATAGGTGGACTAATAGAACAAGTCCCACACACTGCTAGAAGGCCAAATATTTTTTCAGAGCTAGATGCAGAAAAAAATTATATTCAGTTTGCAGCCTGATGGAGGTCAGTATAGATGGACTAATAGAACAAGTCCCACACACTGCTAGAAGGCCAAATATTTTTTCAGAGCTAGATGCAGACAAAAAATTATTTTGAATTTGCAACCTGATGGAGGTCAGTATATATGGACAAATAGAACAAGTCCCACACACAGCTAGAAGGCCAAATATTTTTTCAGAGCTAGATGCAGAAAAAAATTATATTCAATTTGCAACCTGATGGAGCTCAGTATAGATGGACTAATAGAGAAAGTCCCACACACTGCTAGAAGGCCAAATATTTTTTTCAGAGCTAGGTGCAGATAAAAATTATTTTTAATTTGCAACCTGATGGAGGTCAGTATAGATGGACTAATAGAGAAAGTCCCACACACTGCTAGAAGGCCAAATATTTTTTTCAGAGCTAGATGCAGACAAAAAATTATTTTGAATTTGCAACGTGATGGAGGTCAGTATAGATGGACTAATAGAACAAGTCCCACACACTGCTAGAAGGCCAAATATTTTTTAAGAGCTAGATGCAGAAAAAAATTATATTCAGTTTGCAACCTGATGGAGGTCAGTATATATGTACAAATAGAACAAGTACCACACACAGCTAGAAGGCCAAATATTTTTTCAGAGCTAGATGTAGAAAAAAATTATATTCAATTTGCAACCTGATGGAGGTCAGTATAGATGGACTAATAGAGAAAGTCCCACACACTGCTAGAAGGCCAAATATTTTTTCAGAGCTAGATGCAGACAAAAAAATATTTTGAATTTGAAACCTGATGGAGGTCAGTATAGGTGGACTAATAGAACAAGTCCCACACACTGCTAGAAGGCCAAATATTTTTTCAGAGCTAGATCCAGAAAAAAATTATATTCAGTTTGCAGCCTGATGGAGGTCAGTATAGATGGACTAATAGAACAAGTCCCACACACAGCTAGAAGCCCAAATATTTTTTCAGAGGTAGATGCAGAAAAAAATTATATTCAGTTTGCAGCCTGATGGAGGTCAGTATAGATGGTCTAATAGAACAAGTCCCACACACAGCTAGAAGCCCAAATATTTTTTCAGAGGTAGATGCAGACAAAAAATTATTTTTAATTTGCAACCTGATGGAGGTCAGTATAGATGGACTAATAGAGAAAGTCCCACACACTGTTAGAAGGCCAAATATTTTTTCAGAGCTAGATGCAGATAAAAATTATTTTTCATTTGCAACCTGATGGAGGTCAGTATAGATGGACTAATGGAGAAATTCCCACACACTGATAGAAGGCCAAATATTTTTTCAGAGCTAGATGCAAATAAAAATTATTTTTAATTTGCAACCTGATGGAGGTCAGTATAGATGGACTAATAGAGAAAGTCCCACACACTGCTAGAAGGCCAAATATTTTTTCAGAGCTAGATGCAGAAAAAAATATATTCAGTTTGCAACCTGATGGAGGTCAGTATAGATGGACTAATATAACAAGTCCCACACACAGCTAGAAGCCCAAATATTTTTTCAGAGCTAGATTCAGATAAAAATAATTTTTAATTTGCAACCTGATGGAGGTCTGTATAGATGGACTAATAGAGAAAGTCCCACACTGCTAGAAGGCCAAATATTTTTTCAGAGCTAGATGCAGACAAAAAATTATTTTGAATTTGCAACATGATAGAGGTCAGTATAGATGGACTAATAGAACAAGTCCCACACACTGCTAGAAGGCCAAATAATTTTTCAGAGTTAGATGCAGAAAAAAAATATATTCAGTTTGCAACCTGATGGAGGTCAGTATAGATGGACTAATAGAACAAGTCCCACACACTGCTAGAAGCCCAAATATTTTTTCAGAGCTAGATGCAGAAAAAAATTATATTCAATTTGCAACCTGATGGAGGTCAGTATAGATGGACTAATAGAGAAAGTCCCACACACTGCTAGAAGGCCAAATATTTTTTCAGAGCTAGATGCAGACAAAAAATTATTTTGAATTTGCAACCTGATGGAGGTCAGGATAGGTGGACTAATAGAACAAGTCCCACACACTGCTAGAAGGCCAAATATTTTTTCAGAGTTAGATGCAGAAAAAAATTATTTTCAGTTTTCAACCTGATGAAGGTCAGTATAGATGGACTAATAGAACAAGTCTCAACACACTGCTAGAAGGCCAAATATTTTTTCAGAGCTAGATGCAGACAAAAAATTATTTTGAATTTGCAACCTGATGGAGGTCAGTATAGGTGGACTAATAGAACAAGTCCCACACACTGCTAGAAGGCCAAATATTTTTTCAGAGCTAGATGCAGAAAAAAATTATATTCAGTTTGCAACCTGATGGAGGTCAGTATATATGGACAAATAGAACAAGTCCCACACACAGCTAGAAGGCCAAATATTTTTTCAGAGCTAGATGCAGAAAAAAATTATATTCAATTTGCAACCTGATGGAGGTCAGTATAGATGGACTAATAGAGAAAGTCCCACACACTGCTAGAAGGCCAAATATTTGTTCAGAGCTAGATGCAGACAAAAAATTATTTTGAATTTGCAACCTGATGGAGGTCAGTATAGGTGGACTAATAGAACAAGTCCCACACACTGCTAGAAGGCCAAATATTTTTTCAGAGCTAGATGCAGAAAAAAATTATATTCAGTTTGCAACCTGATGGAGGTTAGTATAGATGGACTAATACAACAAGTCCCACACACAGCTAGGCGCCCAAATATTTTTTCAGAGGTAGATGCAGAAAAAAATTATATTCAGTTTGCAGCCTGATGGAGGTCAGTATAGATGGACTAATAGAACAAGTCCCACACACAGCTAGAAGCCCAAATATTTTTTCAGAGCTAGATGCAGAAAAAAATTATATTCAATTGGCAACCTGATGGAGGTCAGTATAGATGGACTAATAGAGAAAGTCCCACACACTGCTAGAAGGCCAAATATTTTTTCAGAGCTAGATGCAGACAAAAAATTATTTTGAATTTGCAACCTGATGGAGGTCAGTATATATGGACAAATAGAACAAGTCCCACACACAGCTAGAAGGCCAAATATTTTTTCAGAGCTAGATGCAGAAAAAAATTTATTCAATTTGCAACCTGATGGAGCTCAGTATAGATGGACTAATAGAGAAAGTCCCACACACTGCTAGAAGGCCAAATATTTTTTTCAGAGCTAGGTGCAGATAAAAATTATTTTTAATTTGCAACCTGATGGAGGTCAGTATAGATGGACTAATAGAGAAAGTCCCACACACTGCTAGAAGGCCAAATATTTTTTTCAGAGCTAGATGCAGACAAAAAATTATTTTGAATTTGCAACGTGATGGAGGTCAGTATAGATGGACTAATAGAACAAGTCCCACACACTGCTAGAAGGCCAAATATTTTTTAAGAGCTAGATGCAGAAAAAAATTATATTCAGTTTGCAACCTGATGGAGGTCAGTATATATGGACAAATAGAAGAAGTCCCACACACAGCTAGAAGGCCAAATATTTTTTCAGAGCTAGATGTAGAAAAAAATTATATTCAATTTGCAACCTGATGGAGGTCAGTATAGATGGACTAATAGAGAAAGTCCCACACACTGCTAGAAGCCCAAATATTTTTTCAGAGCTAGATGCAGACAAAAAAATATTTTGAATTTGAAACCTGATGGAGGTCAGTATAGGTGGACTAATAGAACAAGTCCCACACACTGCTAGAAGGCCAAATATTTTTTCAGAGCTAGATCCAGAAAAAAATTATATTCAGTTTGCAGCCTGATGGAGGTCAGTATAGATGGACTAATAGAACAAGTCCCACACACAGCTAGAAGCCCAAATATTTTTTCAGAGGTAGATGCAGAAAAAAATTATATTCAGTTTGCAGCCTGATGGAGGTCAGTATAGATGGTCTAATAGAACAAGTCCAACACAGCTAGAAGCCCAAATATTTTTTCAGAGGTGGATGCAGACATAAAATTATTTTTAATTTGCAACCTGATGGAGGTCAGTATAGATGGACTAATAGAGAAAGTCCCACACACTGTTAGAAGGCCAAATATTTTTTCAGAGCTAGATGCAGATAAAAATTATTTTTCATTTGCAACCTGATGGAGGTCAGTATAGATGGACTAATGGAGAAATTCCCACACACTGATAGAAGGCCAAATATTTTTTCAGAGCTAGATGCAGATAAAAATAATTTTTAATTTGCAACCTGATGGAGGTCAGTATAGATGGACTAATAGAGAAAGTCCCACACTGCTAGAAGGCCAAATATTTTTTCAGAGCTAGATGCAGACAAAAAATTATTTTGAATTTGCAACATGATAGAGGTCAGTATAGATGGACTAATAGAGAAAGTCCCACACACTGCTAGAAGGCCAAATATTTTATCAGAGATAGATGCAGAAAAAAATTATATTCAGTTTGCAACCTGATGGAGGTCAGTATAGATGGACTAATAGAACAAGTCCCACACACAGCTAGAAGCCCAAATATTTTATCAGAGGTAGATGCAGATAAAAATTATTTTTAATTTGCAACCTGATGGAGGTCAGTATAGATGGACTAATAGAGAAAGTCCCACACACTGCTAGAAGGCCAAATATTTTTTCAGAGCTAGATGCAGAAAAAAATTATATTAAATTTGCAACGTGATGGAGGTCAGTATAGGTGGACTAATAGAACAAGTCCCACACAATGCTAGAAGGCCAAATATTTTTTCAGAACTAGATGCAGAAAGAAATTATATTCAGCTTGCAACCTGATGGAGGTCAGTATATATGGACAAATAGAACAAGTCCCACACACAGCTAGAAGGCCAAATATTTTTTCAGAGATAGATGCAGAAAAAAATTATATTCAATTTGCAACCTGATGGAGGTCAGTATAGATGGACTAATAGAGAAAGTCCCACACACTGCTAGAAGGCCAAATATTTTTTCAGAGCTAGATGCAAACAAAAAATTATTTTGAATTTGCAACCTGATGGAGGTCAGTATAGGTGGCCTAATAGAACAAGTCCCACACACTGCTAGAAGGCCAAATATTTTTTCAGAGTTAGATGCAGAAAAAAATTATATTCAGTTTGCAACCTGATGGAGGTCAGTATAGATGGACTAATAGAATAAGTCCCACACACTGCTAGAAGCCCAAATATTTTTTCAGAGCTAGATGCAGAAAAAAATTATATTCAATTTGCAACCTGATGGAGGTCAGTATAGATGGACTAATAGAGAAAGTCCCACACACTGCTAGAAGGCCAAATATTTTTTCAGAGCTAGATGCAGACAAAAAATTATTTTGAATTTGCAACCTGATGGAGGTCAGTATAGGTGGACTAATAGAACAAGTCCCACACACTGCTAGAAGGCCAAATATTTTTTCAGAGCTAGATGCAGAAAAAAAAAATATTCAGTTTTCAACCTGATGGAGGTTAGTATAGATGGACTAATAGAACAAGTCCCACACACAGCTAGGCGCCCAAATATTTTTTCAGAGGTAGATGCAGAAAAAAATTATATTCAGTTTGCAGCCGGATGGAGGTCAGTATAGATGGACTAATAGAACAAGTCCCACACACAGCTAGAAGCCCAAATATTTTTTCAGAGGTAGATGCAGAAAAAAAATATATTCAGTTTGCAACCTGATGGAGGTCAGTATAGATGGACTAATAGAGAAAGTCCCACACACTGCTAGAAGGCCAAATATTTTTTCAGAGCTAGATGCAGACAAAAAATTATTTTGAATTTGCAACGTGATGTAGGTCAGTATAGATGGACTAATAGAGAAAGTCCCACACACTGTTAGAAGGCGAAATATTTTTTCAGAGCTAGATGCAGACAAAAAATTATTTTGAATTTGCAACCTGATGGAGTTCAGTATAGATGGACTAATAGAACAAGTCCCACACACTGCTAGAAGCCCAAATATTTTTTCAGAGCTAGATGCAGAAAAAAATTATATTCAGTTTGCAACCTGATGGAGGTCAGTATAGATGGATTAATAGAGAAAGTCCCACACACTGCTAGAAGGCCAAATATTTTTTCAGAGCTAGATGCAGACAAAAAATTATTTTGAATTTGCAACCTGATGGAGGTCAGTATAGGTGGACTAATAGAACAAGTCCCACACACTGCTAGAAGGCCAAATATTTTTTCAGAGCTAGATGCAGAAAAAAATTATATTCAGTTTGCAACCTGATGGAGGTCATTATATATGGCAAATAGAACAAGTCCCACACACAGCTAGAAGGCCAAATATTTTTTCAGAGCTAGATGCAGAAAAAAATTATATTCAATTTGCAACCTGATGGAGGTCAGTATAGATGGACTAATAGAACAAGTCCCACACACAGCTAGAAGCCCAAATATTTTTTAAGAGGTAGATGCAGAAAAAAAATATATTCAGTTTGCAACCTGATGGAGGTCAGTATAGATGGACTAATATAACAAGTCCCACACACAGCTAGTAGCCCAAATATTTTTTCAGAGGTAGATGCAGATAAAAATTATTTTTAATTTGCAACCTGATGGAGGTCAGTATAGATGGACTAATTGAGAAAGTCACACAAACAGCTAGAAGGCCAAATATTTTATCAGAGATAGATGCAGAGAAAAATTATATTCAGTTTGCAACCTGATGGAGGTCAGTATAGATGGACTAATATAACAAGTCCCACACACAGCTAGAAGCCCAAATATTTTTTCAGAGGTAGATGCAGATAAAAATTATTTTTAATTTGCAGCCTGATGGAGGTCAGTATAGATGGCCTAATAGAGAAAGTCCCACACACTGCTAGAAGGCCAAATAATTTTTCAGAGTTAGATGCAGAAAAAAATTATATACAGTTTGCAACGTGATGGAGGTCAGTATAGATGGACTAATAGAACAAGTCCCACACACTGCTAGAAGGCCAAATATTTTTTCAGAGCTAGATGCAGACAAAAAATTATTTTGAATTTGCAACGTGATGGAGGTCAGTATAGATGGACTAATAGAACAAGTCCCACACACTGCTAGAAGGCCAAATAATTTTTCAGAGTTAGATGCAGAAAAAAATTATATTCAGTTTGCAACGTGATGGAGGTCAGTATAGATGGACTAATAGAACAAGTCCCACACACTGCTAGAAGCCCAAATATTTTTTCAGAGCTAGATGCAGAAAAAAATTATATTCAGTTTGCAACCTGATGGAGGTCAGTATAGATGGACTAATAGAACAAGTCCCACACACAGTTAGAAGCCCAAATATTTTTTCAGAATTAGATGCAGAAAAAAATTATATTTAGTTTGCAACCTGATGGAGGTCAGTATAGATGGACTAATAGAACAAGTCCCACACACAGCTAGAAGCCCAAATATTTTTTCAGAGGTAGATGCAGACAAAAAATTATTTTGAATTTGCAACATGATGTAGGTCAGTATAGATGGACTAATAGAGAAAGTCCCACACACTGTTAGAAGGCGAAATATTTTTTCAGAGCTAGATGCAGACAAAAAATTATTTTGAATTTGCAACCTGATGGAGTTCAGTATAGATGGACTAATAGAACAAGTCCCACACACTGCTAGAAGCCCAAATATTTTTTCAGAGCTAGATGCAGAAAAAAATTATATTCAGTTTGCAACCTGATGGAGGTCAGTATAGATGGATTAATAGAGAAAGTCCCACACACTGCTAGAAGGCCAAATATTTTTTCAGAGCTAGATGCAGACAAAAAATTATTTTGAATTTGCAACCTGATGGAGGTCAGTATAGGTGGACTAATAGAACAAGTCCCACACACTGCTAGAAGGCCAAATATTTTTTCAGAGCTAGATGCAGAAAAAAATTATATTCAGTTTGCAACCTGATGGAGGTCATTATATATGGCAAATAGAACAAGTCCCACACACAGCTAGAAGGCCAAATATTTTTTCAGAGCTAGATGCAGAAAAAAATTATATTCAATTTGCAACCTGATGGAGGTCAGTATAGATGGACTAATAGAGAAAGTCCCACACACTGTTAGAAGGCCAAATATTTTTTCAGAGCTAGATGCAGACAAAAAATTATATTCAGTTTGCAACCTGATGGAGGTTAGTATAGATGGACTAATAGAACATGTCCCACACACAGCTAGGCACCCAAATATTTTTTCAGAGGTAGATGCAGAAAAAAATTATATTCAATTTGCAGCCTGATGGAGGTCAGTATAGATGGACTAATAGAACAAGTCCCACACACAGCTAGAAGCCCAAATATTTTTTAAGAGGTAGATGCAGAAAAAAAATATATTCAGTTTGCAACCTGATGGAGGTCAGTATAGATGGACTAATATAACAAGTCCCACACACAGCTAGAAGCCCAAATATTTTTTCAGAGGTAGATGCAGATAAAAATTATTTTTAATTTGCAACCTGATGGAGGTCAGTATAGATGGACTAATTGAGAAAGTCACACAAACAGCTAGAATGCCAAATATTTTATCAGAGATAGATGCAGAGAAAAATTATATTCAGTTTGCAACCTGATGGAGGTCAGTATAGATGGACTAATAGAACAAGTCCCACACACAGCTAGAAGCCCAAATATTTTTTCAGAGGTAGATGCAGAAAAAAAATATATTCAGTTTGCAACCTGATGGAGGTCAGTATAGATGGACTAATAGAGAAAGTCTCACACACTGTTAGAAAGCCAAATATTTTTTCAGAGCTAGATGCAGACAAAAAATTATTTTAAATTTGCAACCTGATGGAGGTCAGTATAGATGGACTAATAGAGAAAGTCCCACACACTGCTAGAAGGCCAAATATTTTTTCAGAGCTAGATGCAGACAAAAAATTATTTTGAATTTGCAACGTGATGGAGGTCAGTATAGATGGACTAATAGAACAAGTCCCACACACTGCTTGAAGGCCAAATATTTTTTCAGAGCTAGATGCAGAAAAAAATTATATTCAGTTTGCAACCTGATGGAGGTCAGAATAGATGGACTAATAGAACAACTCCCACACACTGCTAGAAGCCCAAATATTTTTTCAGAGCTAGATGCAGAAAAAAATTATATTCAATTTGCAACCTGATGGAGGTCAGTATAGATGGACTAATAGAATGATGCTATGCCCAAAAGATTTTACTTCACTAGGTGCAGTAAAAAAATTGGTATTCTATACACAGGTGGTATATCTTGCAACACAGATAGGCTACTCCACTGACTAACACATTCTGCAATAGGCCAAAAAGGATTAGCTTTGTTAGATTCAGCCACATGCTGTGAAAAAAACTTGCACAGCATTGGCACAGACCTGCCTGGCAAAAACTGATAGGAACTGATGTAACCTAGTCCTGAAAAGGACTGCAATTACAATTAGTCTTTACTCCCACAACCTCTCTATTTAAGAGCACAGACCTGCCTGATAAAAGTCATAGGAAATGCTGTAACCTAGTCCTTAAAAGGACTGCAATCACAACTATTCCCTACTCCCAAACTGTCGGTAGATTTGTGCGAAAATTGGCTTGAAATTAACAAGGTATAGCGCACACAGCAACAGCGGTGCCGTCTAACACGCAGCTGCAGCAGTGAGAAAATGGTGGCGACGGGGAAAATGGCTTGGTCTTATAGGGCAAGGACATGTGACATACACTGCCAATGACACATGCCCTTGCTTGTGTGAAAAAAAGCACTTCGCTCCATGTGTGCGCTGCTGATAGGCTGACAGATTGCACCTCCCCACTGTAAATGCGGGAAAGAGAAAAAAAAATGGAGATCTTCATTATTCCTGCAGAGATCCATCCCCTGCCCCTCCCCCCGCCCCGCTGTACACTCAAACTGCGTTTTAACATTAATTTTCATCATTACTGAGAAAAAATCCAGTTATGATTTTGGTGCACGAACAGTTATCGAACATAACCTCGAACAGTCGAATTTTTCTCAAATCGTTCGTGTTCGCCGAACGGCTCGAACACAGCCCAAAACAGCTCGAATTTGAGATTGGCGAACAGTTCGAGTCAAACAACGCTCATCTCTAGTAGTAGGTGTAATAATAATAATATTAGCAAATGCTTCCAATTAGAAATTTAGTATAGTTCTTCTGATTTGCTATGTAACTTACTGCATGTACAGAGCATTGCAGTAGCTTAGGTATCCATGGTTATGACCAATCATATAGTGACAGTAAGTTAGTTAGTTGTTAGTGGTCGTAACCATGAATATTTAAGCTACTTAAATATTGGTCGTGTTTCCCCGGGATTTAGGCAACTCAATAATAAAATCCATCCCAACCAGCTCCCAAGGTCTATCCGCCACGGGTAATGGATGAAGAAGACCAACCAGCCTCTGACGGGACGATTTATTTTTCGCACAGGAGACACACGCTTAGACATATTCCTTAACGTCCTGGGATAACCGGGGCCACCAATACGACCGTTGGAGGAGCTCTGTGGTACGCTTGACCCCAAACTGACCTCCGATCTTAGAGGACTGTGCCCAGGACAGTACCTCATTCTGTAAATTTGGAGGAACGAATGTCCTCCCGGGAGGAACCTGGTTTAGGGACACTGGAGCCACCGTCCGCATACACTCTGGTGGAACAATAAGCCTTGGCTCGTCTTCGTCCTCAGCCGTATCCATAGACCGAGACAAAGCGTCTGCCCGGGGGTTCTTTTCTCCTTTTAAAAAATGAATGGAAAAATTGAATCGGGAAAAGAAAAGAGACCACCTGGCCTGCCTCGGGTTAAGACGCTGCACCGTCTGCAGGTACGAAAGGATTTTATGATCGGAATATACCACAAAAGCCATCTTAATAGCAAGCAGTTCTTTGTTACCAATCGTATAATTCTTCTCTGCAGGAGAGAAGTTTTTGGAGAAGAAAAAACATGGTCTTGTCCGACCCTGTTCATTCTTTTGGAAGAGAACCGCCCATGCTCCGACAGAGGAGGCATCGACCTCCAGGAAGAATGGCTTGTCCACATCTGGGCGATGGAGAATGGGAGCTCTAGCATAGTAGGATTTAATCTCCCAGAATGCCTCGGATGTCTCCTGAGACCAGTTCTTGGGATTGGCACCCTTCCGGGTTAAAGCTGCTAAGGGAGCTACCAGAGTGGAAAAATGTGGTATGAACTGCTGGTAGTAGTTAATAAAGCCCATGAAGCATTGTACCGCTTTAAGAGAATGAGGCTCCTGCCAGTTCTGTACCGCCACCAACTTTTGTGGATCCATAGCCAATCCCTTACTGTATATTATGTAGCCCAGGAACGGTAACGACTCTCATTCAAACTGACACTTCTCCAGCTTACAGTACAACGAATTTGCTCGCAATCGTTCGAAAACCCTGCGGACATCCTCTCGGTGTGTGGAGAAGTCCGGGGAAAAAATAAGGATATCATCAAGATAGACTACCACGGAAGATAGCAGCAAATCCCGAATGATATCGTTGACAAAATCTTGAAAAACCGCAGGGGCATTGCATAACCTGAAAGGCATAACGAGATACTCGTAATGGCCATCAAGAGTGTTAAAGGCTGTTTTCCACTCGTCGCCCTCATGGATTCGCACAAGATTATATGCCCCTCGCAAGTCCAGTTTAGTGAAGATATGAGCCCCTCGCAACCTGTCAAATAGCTCAGAAATAAGGGGCAGAGGGTATTTATTCTTGATGGTGATGGCATTTAGTCCTCTGTAATCAATGCAGGGACGCGAATCACCCCCTTTCTTCTGGACGAAGAAAAACCCCGCTCCCGCAGGGGAGACCGATTTTCTGATAAACACCCGGGCCAGATTCTCTTTGATATAGTCAGACATGGCCTGGGTTTCGGTTACAAACAGAGGGTAGACCCTACCGCGAGGAGGCTCAGTACCAGGAACCAAGTCAATAGGGCAGTCATACGGTCCGTGGGGAGGTAAAGTCTCTGCAGCCTTTTTAGAAAAGACATCCGCAAAACTCCGATATTGTACAGGCAGAGCGGACAAGTCGGGAGAAGGCTCTGAGACTGCCCCCCAGGCGGCTGTAACCATACACTGGGGCACACAATCTTTACCCCAGGAAGAAATTCTCCCTGTACTCCAGTCAATGTGTGGAGAGTGACGGCATAGCCAAGGAAGACCCAATAGCACCTCATCTAATCCCCCGGGGATAATAAGGAGGGAGATTACCTCCCGATAACCCTGAGGAAACGACATGGTGAGGGGAACAGACTGGTGAGTGATTTGTGTGTCCAGCAGAGAACCGTTGACCACCCTGATGTTCATTGACTTTGACAGTAACTCCATAGGAATGACATGTCTCTGGGCAAATGCTGATGACAAAAAATTGCCATCGGCTCCAGAATTCACGCACACCTTGGCAGTAACCATGGTTGTTCCGAAGGACAACGTCACCTTATATAGTAATTTTGAGGACGAAACCCCTGAATCTAACACACCCCCTCCAACGGTGGTTAGACACCCTCGTTTCCCGACTACTTGGAAACCTTATTAACGGGGTACTCCAAGGGATGTGCAGGTCGGAAACGAGGGGGCTTAGATTTAGTCTGGGATATGTCCATAGCCTCAGGCTCCGGGTCGGTAACCGCGGGTTTGGAGATAGGCCTAGAGAAAGCGGGTGCCAACCGGAACCGAGGTCTGGAAACCTCCAGCTCTAACATGCGTTCTGCATGACGCAGATCTATTCGGTTAGCAAGTGTTATTAACTCTCCCAGAGAGGTTGGAATCTCCCTGGTAGCTAGAGCATCTTTAATATGCCCAGCCAGCCCCCTCCAAAACACCGGGATTAACGACCGCTCAGCCCAATCCAGTTCAGTCGCAAAGGTACTGAACTGGATGGCATAGTGACTGGCGGTGCCCGAACCCTGGATCAATGCAAGAAGCTTGAGAGCTGTATCATGCGTGACCTGAGGTACCAGGAAAACACTCTTTAGGGTTTTAAGGAAAAGACCGACATTGGTCGCTACCGGGTCATTCCGCTCCCATAGGGGAGTATCCCACTCCAGAGCGCTGTGGGAGAGTAAAGAGATGACATATCACACTTTGGCTCTTTCGGAGGGGAACCGTGCCTCCATCATCTCCAAGTGAATGGAGCATACATTAATAAAACCCCTGCAGAATTTACTGTCCCCCGAAAATTTTTCCGGGAGAGCAAAACGGGGTAATGGGGCACTTGCAGTGGTCGCAGCATTCACCGCAGCCGGGTTAATCAACTTGGTTGCTAGAGAAGCCACCTGGGTAGCTACTGCAGTGATATCAGCAACCGGGGCAGCTTGTTCCAGAGACCTAAGTCTGGCCTCCAGTTGCTCAATGTAACGCTGCAGTTACTGGTTGTCGGCCATGTTCGGCAAGACCCTGGCACTCTGATACTGTTAAGGGGACGGTTGCAAACAACTTTATTGTAATGGAACGCAACCGACCCCGGGGTCCGCAATGCAGTCTGGTGGACTGCTGCCGAACACTTTCCGGATGAGAAGGAAAGCAACCAACTTAAATGATAAACCCTTCCGTGTTAATGCACACGGGAACAGGTACAGCGGTTCGCTCAATCTCCGCTAACAGCACGGGAGATGTGAGACCAGGGAAGTAGCTGTAGCCCTGTTAACTACACAGGGACTACGCAGTGGGCGCTAGGATGCATGTGTGACTCACACCGGCGTGTAAGTGCTCTCAACTGGCGTGCTACCGGACTGAGGAGAATCACACCACGTGGCTCACAGGCGGTACCGGGAATACGGCATCTGCAGACTGCTCGGGGTATATGGCGACCCCCTAGTCGGAGCGTATGGCAACCCCCTTGTCGGAGCCAGTCTGTACGGCCAAGCTACCTGCCTATTTCCACTATCCTGCCTATTTCCACTACACATGCCTATTTCCACTAAAGCACACGTGGAGCTCTATAGGCCAAGCATCCACACAACAGCATCACTGCTCAATGATCAGAGCGTGCCGCCATGTTTATGGGCGGGCCTTTTAAAGACTAAGCCTTGCCCACCGTCGCACCATTGGTGATGCCACCCGTGAACCAATCAGGCGGAGCCAGGTCACCGGATCAGGTGGTTGCCAAACCACCAATCATGGTCTGCCAGGTCACGGGCATGCTCAGTGCAGTGCCTCTCGGACTTAGGCTGCAGTAGCCTAGTCTCCCTCCGCAACCTGTGCTTCATGTTGCTAGGCACAAATACACAAGATACCACTTGTACATCTTATGCATTGGCTAGGTGTTGGGGCCAATGGTGATGCTGTGCAGCATCAGCCCTGGCTGGACCAAAATGGGAGACCACAGAATCCACTGTTGACTCAGAACCCATTTCTGATCCAGCAAGCTCCTGGTGCCTAACAGTGACCATCACCTGTTGTGATTGGTGGATGCTGTGATATATATATATAAAAGTGTTATCTGTCATTGTAATCCTTCCTGTAGCATCAATGAGATTATTAAAAAAGTGACAACTGCAAAACAGAAAGGGTTAGTCCAAGACTTCAGGATTTTTTTAAATCATAAACTGGTTTACTGTATAGGAAATGAGAAAAATCAACAATTTCAAAAAAATTTTTTTGCATAAAGACTTGTATTTAAAGAATATAGCAGGTCAGTTTCTGATGCCACATTCCCCTTAACTATTATCTGTTGTACAAACTAGAAGGTTTCCAGATCTATACATATTTATATATCATTTGGATAACCATGCCTGAAATTTATGCAAATACTATTTCACAGTAATAATCTTTTTTCCCACACTGCCTGAGGCATTCTTCAACTTAACTTTTTAGGAAAGCTCATGGCACACATTGCATAATTAATAAGAAGCAGATCAATACACTTCAGTGTCATATATTTTTTGTAGTATTTACCCAGAGAATATGAACTCCAAGAAATAACGCAACAGGGAACCCAAATCCATTGTCCACGTTTGTCTAATGATCTGGATGAGTTAGCTATAATCAATGGAATATAAAACAAGTAAAAATTCAATAATTAAATATTAATGACATTTCTTAGACATGCAAAGCATTGTTATTACATTTTCAAGTCTTTTATATTTTATAAAGGACTCGATGTATAAAGATCACTGAACCGATGTTTGTAACAATGTGGAATATAGTTAATCAGGATATTTAGGAGATATCCAATGTATCATTAATTCCATATTCTTCTAGTATAATCCTTTATTTTTTAATAATTGGTGTGGCTTCTTCACTATGAAATCAGCCGAGTTTTACCATTTTCTTCATTTTATTCTAATAGCATTGAATGTAAAGGACATGCTTTGTATTCACCCTTGCATCTTATTAGTTAAGATAAGGAGAACTGACCTTATGTTTAATGAGGCTTCATGTGAATCCTTTTGTCGGTACCCCAATATAGTACTTTTTTATATAGTATGTTGATATCTATACTGTATGTTGCCTACATAGGCCTAGGGTTTTTTGGTTTAGTGAGTTAAACCAAGATTTTTTACTTGTCAGCATGTAAAAAATGCATTCTATGTAACATATATGTCATCTTGGTCTAGCTGCAGAACATCATGCTCACCATTATAAACTGGGTGTCCAGATTAGAAGCCTAATTTTCATATAAATTGTTTAAGAATTATGTGACATTAATGGGAATTTGTCAGCAGGTTTTAGGTATTTTATCTGGGGAACCATAATATAGGAGCAGAGAGCCTGATTCTAGAGATGTGTCACTTGCTCAGCAGCTTTCTGTAGTTTCAATACAATCAGTGTTTTATCAACAGGAGATTATCACTGTTGGAGTGGGTATTACATGCCAGGCAATATGCTAATCTATGTAACCCGGCCACCACCACTAATTGGCAGTTTGCTAAAAATGTACAGTGTATACAGGAAGCTGCCAATCAGTGGAGTGGGCGGATTATACACTGATAAGCAAAAGGCTAACAATGTTTTGAACTTTTGACTTTCAGACTCCATATCTCACCATCCACTACTCCTTCGAATGTGAGACCACCATCATTTTTTAGACAATCATCTTGACTATCTAACACACAAATTTGATTTGCATCTATTTTGCATAAGATTAGTTATGCAGTTTCTTGTCACTGCATTGTTACTGTTTTGCTCCTAAAAATCTAAATTTTTATTTTTATTATTTTGTTAGTATTTTGTAAATCCATCTTTGGCTTTCAACACTGCCTGAATCCTTCTGGACATGCTCTCGATCAGATTCAAGAATGTCTCTACAAAAATCTGATCCCAGGTCTCTTCTATGGCTGTGATTAAGGGCGGCTTTTCCGCTTGAAACGCGTCCGTTTCTTCACAAACTTTCTTCCTTCTGTTTTTTAATGGATTATTAATAAAATATAATAATTTTTTATCGACAGATGGCAGTGCTGGATTTCCCTTTACTTACAGGTCTCTTCTACAAGTTCCCAAAGTTGGTGCAGACTAGTCGACTCAAATGGGTATGTATACAGCCTTTTCTTTAACTCTCTCCACAAGTGTTCAATTGGGTTTAGGTCTGGGGACTGTGGGGATCAATCTAGCACCTCTACTTCATTGTAATTGAACAATTTCTTTGCCAATCTCGACATATGCTTTGGGTCGTTGTCCTGCTGGAACACTATATTGTCCTTTTCATACCCATAATACTCGAGTGTACAAAGTAACTCGTCTTGTAGGATACTCACATATAGCTCAGCATTAAGACCACCATCGATCCTGGTCAAGTATCCAATGCCTTTGGCTGTGAAATAACTCCATTTCATCAGGCTTCCTCCACTGAACTTGACAGTTTCTTCAATTTCTCGATATGTTAGCTCCTTTTCCCTTGTTTCTTCAAGACCCCTTTACACACATTAAATCCTGGTCTATTGATTTTCGTCTCATCGCTCCAAATGACCTGTTTCCAATCTTCTACTGTCCACTTCTGGTACTCTTTTGCAAACTCGAGCAGACGCTTCTTATGATGATATTGAAGTTGAGGCTTCTTCACTTTACTTCGGGCCACCATTCCAGACTTGTGTAATGTGCATCGCACAGTGTTTGCATGGACATCTGTGATCTCACTATTATGAACTATACGAGCCATCTTCACTGCCGTGTTTGTTGCACCAGAGCTGATAGACCTTGTGATGAGCCGACTTGTTGACTTCGATACTTTGACTGGACGTCCACCTCTTGGCTTTTGAATGTATGGATGGACTTCGTTTCGTATTCTTCCAACTGTCATGGCACTCACATGATATGGTTTGGCAATTTTCTTGGCTGACAGCTCAGTATCAATGAGCTGGATGATGCTGTTTCTCTTTTCTTGGGAAATCTTCTTCATGACAGCTCCTCAATTTGAACCAGTGACCAGATTGGAACTCAAGCAATAACACACTGAGCTACTAGGGAATATGAGAACAGGTTGTAATTTGTAGAATGCAGGAAGAAAATTATTTTTTTCTCCACCAGCAGCGAAACAGTAACAATGCAGTGACATAACAAGAATCTGCTCAACCAATCAGATGCTAAATAGCTGTAAGTCAAATTTATGTATGCGATAGCCAAGATAACTGTCTATAAAATGATGGTAGCCTTACATTCAAAGCAGTAGTAGATGGTGAGATATTGGGCCTGAGAGTCAAATGTTCAAAACATTGTTACCATTTTGCTTATCAGTGTACACAGCTCAGCATTCTGACCACTGCTAAATCTACAGTAGAGAAAACATGTATTCTATCAAAACTGCACAAAGCAGCCCAATAAATGATACATCGCTCAAATCAGGCCCTCTGCCCCTACACCATGCTGTTCTCGGATTAGATAACAAAAACCTGCTGACAAATTCCCTTTAAAGGCCTCCTCCTGTTTAAGATCCTTATCTGTTGATTATATTGGAAAGAAGATATATACTTTGCTTTGGAGAACTTATAAGTCAAAATGCAAGGCAGCATTATATGGACATGTGCTATACATGTGCACCATGGACCGTCCACAGCGAGCACAAACACCTATCTTAGCTGATATTGTAGCGTGCATAGCAAATTTCCCACGTGGACCAATGGTCTGAATGAAAAAAAATTGAAATAAGACGTGGAGTTGTTTAGCTTGATCCAGGAGGTTAAAGTTAGCACCTTATTTCAAACTTTTTAAATCATAGCAAAGTGGTGAAATGATACTGATCATCAACACCTTTCAAACACAGTATACATACCTGATCATGATGAAGTCATTGAATTATGGAAATCACAGGATGACTAGACGCTAGAGATGAACAGATCGATCAGCGGAGGATTGACTTAGAGTTAAATTTCCTGAATTTCGCAGGTCCCCGCAAAATTTGAACACTCTACAATTTGATTCAGGAGGATGGACCGAATAAAAGGTCTGACGACATTTCACCTACTGCTGAAGAATCAGCGAGCAGGCTCATGATGTCAGGTACTGCTGCTTGGGTTTTGCCCAAATGTCCTGCAGCTATCCAAACACATGGTCTAGTGCAACCAATTAAGGGGCTTATCACAACCAGTATAAAAGATGGGGTCCAGTAAAGGAATGCCATTATGACTGTACAGTGTAGGGATCGGAGGTCAGGTGCATAGCTCATTCCACCTCGAGATAGAATAAGGCGTAATCTGATTGTGGTGTACTAATTGCAGTGCTCGAGCAGGTTGAAAATGGGAGTGATAGTCTGTAAATAATAATCTAAAGATTCAAGTGATATAGGGAAGTGCTATACCTGTATACTCACTAAGTGTGACTGCATTGATTAATCGGTGATTTACTGCAGTAGCAGCACATTAATAACAGTATTTTTTATTCTTCACATACTGCAGTGCTATTTTTGCATCAAAAAAAAATCCTGAGCCCAAGGCTATGTCATGGAAAGTGTGCTTCCTGCATTGTAAATATGAAAGCCATTTTTTTACATCCTGAAGAAAGATCTCCTTAATATGGAGATTTAAACACAACAGTCTACCTCATAATGTGTGAGCAGTGTTTTTGCACACTTGGTTGTTGTAATAGTACAATATTAGCCCCGGTTATAGGAAGTTTCGCCCCCAGCAGTTTGCCCCAGCAATTTGCCCTTAATTTGCTGGTGACAAAATATGCGGGGGCGAAATGTACCTGGGGGTGAATTGCTGGGGGCGAACTGCTGGGGGCGAAGCATCCAATTCCCATTAGCTCCATACAAGCCACGCAAATACAGCTGCTAGTTATCAGTGATTACAATCCAGTTTCTTCTAGCCACAAAAACTGTAGGTAACCTCAACCTAATAAGGCTGTGTTTGCATTGCGAAGCTCAGAATAGGATGCATACCCATCTAGGAGACCTCAGTCTGCTGCACACATATTTTCCGGAAAATTTTACGATTTTTAGTATTGCAATTTGAGGCAAATTTATTTGCTGCAAATAGATTTTTTTGGGAAATCGAATTTCAAACAATCCGCTCATCTCTAATAAACAAAATAATAATATGAAGAAATAAAAGGTGAAAAGTGGAAAACAAAGTCAAGACATTTCGATATTTTCAGTATTGAGTATTAGCACCAGGTGCAAAAATACATGCGCTTACTACACACTTTGGCTTCCTTTCAATAAGTTAATTAATGATTGTCTAGGCAATGTTTGGTATTGATGAATGCACTTGGGCATGCAAGTCATCAAAATATATTGTTAGCAGCTCCCTTTGATGTTGCCAACCAGGTGGAATCTATGAGAGACAAGTCCAAAGACACTGCAGGCTGTGGTAGCACGTTTAGTCCAAGCACACTGCTCACAGTAACATGAACAACCTGTTATGTTGAAAAATGGCTCCTGGGCGTTTGTGCCACTGTTTCCACAACTAAATCAATGTAATACTGAGCTGTTTAGAATGTAGACTAAAGTGGTCCAGTTACCATACATTACACAACCCCACACAATAATATCAGGAGAAGGAACTTTATAATGTTGACACATGAAGGCCTCTTAATGGTGTTGTCCCCGTGGTCTCCAGACCAATATCTGGATAAAATTGCATACAAGACAAAAGCAGGACTCATCCTTGAAGATAGTAGAGGATAAATCACCATTCCAGACTCCATGTCTGAATTCCAGCCACTGTCTCAATCTAGAGACCACATGGGCAATGTCAAGAAGAGGCCTTCACAAGGGAACATCTCACCGATTTTACTCCTGGGATTATGGTGTGAAGTGACATAATGTATGGCTTGATTCCTGATTTAAAAAGACATATAACACAAAAATCTCATATAAGTAACAGGTTATTTTCCGATGATATATTCCCTTTAACTTTGTGACACTTCTGTAGAAGCTTACTTGGAATTTTCGAGGAAGAAGCATGAGAAGATGTTTGGAAATAGTTAAAAACTATCATTTGGTTATACTTTTATTTTTCATGCTTTCTAGTTGAACAGATGAGCATTAATAATCTTCTAAACAGAAAAAGTTAAATCCAGATTCGAACTGTTATTAAGTTGGTAACAGGAACACTCTATGTTAAGAGAGGTTTGGCTGACTTTTGCTACAGAATGTGTCTTTCAGGCTTCAATTAAGCACACAATTAGAGTTTAACAAACCACAAAATAATTGTCCCTTAGGGCTTATAAAATCTTGTGTTTAATTCTTTATTGAAAAGTAATCAGTTTGTGGAAATTCAGGGCATCAAACACTATTGTTTCTTCAGAATAAAACTACAGGGAGGCGCCAATATTATAATGGCTGCCAATTCATCAATTTATGGCCCATGATCCTATCCTATCCTATATTTGTCAGTGCTGATTATTTTCTCTTATAAAATGTTTTCTATGGACATTACATTTTTTCCCGTTTTATATATTTATTTGAACATTGTGTACTTAAAGACCCATGTTGTTACAATTTACCATGATATTGATTTGGAATATACATATCTGGTCATCATAAAAACAGATTATTAACAAGAAAACTTGCTAGAATTTTAGTGATTTACAGCATGACACCTAACAAATTCTCTAATTCATCAAGTTAAGTCAATAGAATGTTTTCTAGTTATTCCACATATGAAGGTCTTATATTGTTGTTTTCAGATATTCTTGTAGTGCTCAAAATGCCATTATTCAGATGAAAAACACCAAATCTATTCTAAAGACAAAAGCCCCAATTCCTCAAGGCTGGCATTGTTCATGATGAGTGGGCATGCTGGAGTCAGAGGCGCCTGACTCATTATAGGATCACACCTCTTAATGAATCAGGCACAGCTGAAAAGTGGCGTGCAACTCTGTGCGACTGGAGTAATGTTTCTGTCATAAGGTACACCATAGCTCATCGTGATTCAGATGAGCTGTGGCTTTGCTCCACCCATCCCACCTGAGCTCCCTCCATTTTGGTGACACTGGTGTGAAAACACCAAAAGTGGCAACATTTTTGCGGCTTACCCACTAGACAGCACTTAGAAACTTGCTGCTTACTGATTGATTATACATTAAATTCAATAGTAAAAGTTTTCCTTAGTGGCAGATTTAGGGAGCCAGAACATTATTTAAAGAAGTTTGCCACTGCTTGCACTATCCCTTTTTAAAGGTAATCCTTCAGCAGGATTTTGCTATGTAATCTGACAGCAGCACAATATGGGGACAGATACTCTGATTCCAGCAATGTATCACTTAGTTTTCTGAGTGCAGCAGTTATGATAAAATCACAGTTTTCTCTGCTGTAGATCTAGCAGAGCTCAGTTGATGAGCTGTGTATAACCCCGTCCACACAGCAGCTTTCTGTGTTTATTATATACTGACAGAGAGCTGCTAATCAGTCATGGAGCCATGGCTGGACTAGGAGGCACTAGGCCATTTGTCCTGTAGTGATAATCTTTTGATAAAACACTGATTATATTGAAACAGAAAAACACAGCTCAGTAAGTGACACATCACTGGAATTAGGTATTCTGCTCGTACATTATGGTTCTCTCAGATTACAAAGCAAAAACATGGTGACAGAGTCCAATTAAATGTAACACAGCCTCATGTAAAATAAAACACCCTATACTCATCTCCAGGACAGGCACTGTTCTAACAATGTCGGTGCTGTATCTGTCTGCACTCATTTGACATTATTATGATGGGTTGCAGCACTCACATCATATAACACATAACAATACCACGCAAGCACCAGCAGATGCAGACATTATTGGTAAAGAATAAGTCCAAGAGATGAGTATATGGTGATTTTGTCTTATATTGGACACTGTTGTATTTAAGAAGAGGTGGTCAGAGTAGCGGACATCCCCTTTAACTCTTTTTCTATATGTTGGGAAGGGCACTTACTGTCAGGAAAAACGACCTTCAACCTCCATAAAGAAGCTTCAATAGCACTGCTTTCTATTATCCATTTTCAAGCTGTTCAGGCTGCAAACATCTGTGCTGGTTCACACTCGATGCTAATTTACTCAATGAACTATATATAGATTCAATGCTAACGGGTCATATAAGTAGCATTTTATTCTTATTCTCTTTCAAAGATTCAAAAAAATAGCGGTCAACCTGCCTTTATGACACATATGGGTTTTGGGGAATTTCGTATGGGGTAACTTACCAAATAGGCGTTCTATATTTTAAACTAAAAGAACTGTGGCATAATTATTTCATCTTAAGTCTTTTACAAAAGATGTGGAATAAAATGCATCCTTGAAAAAATAGAAGTCATTGTAGAAGATGAAAAAGCAAAGGTTGAAAGAATTAAAAGATGAAAATTCAGCGATAAGAAAAAAATATAGAAAAATATATAGATATATTGTATATCATTGTAATGCCGCAGCCATGTTAGTTGTGGCATTACAGTGATTGGCTGGCCGCACAGCGTCATCAGGTCTATATCAGACCTGGCGCCGCTGTGCTCGTCAGTCTACTCCGCAATCAAGCAGTGTAGGGAGAGGTGCTGCTGAGCTAGGGAGAGATTTGCTTGTGTATTAGGTAGTGTAGGGAGAAAACAAGTGCATTAATCATATCCATCTCAACAAACAGTCCTTCTGAGGACTAATCCATCTGCAGAGATATCAGGCAGGCAGTGTATAAAGACAGGCAGGCAGTGTATATAGCAGACTGCAGTGCACATAGCACGAGAGGCTTCATTCCAATTCTGCCTTCTGCTGCTGTTAGATATTTTTAGACAAAGGCCCAGGCTCAGGGGCCAGGAATCATTTTTTTTGGATCTTAATCCTCATTATTTGATTAAAAAGCAATTCAGGGAACACAGTTTTTCTGCGCCATTCGCTTGATGGCACTGCAGAATACAGATAGGTCCTTTCCATGTTAAAGTGCTAAAAATCCAGCTATTTAAAACTGTGTTTTCTCTGTGACACGGATCACATATACATTTTCAGAAAATCCTGCCATTTCTGACCTCCATTCAAATTTTTTGTGTCGGCGAAGTTTTTGACACCGGTTTGCAGTTCAAAATAGTTACCTACAGGCCATGTATTTAAAACTGTGTTTTCTCCACCACACGGATCACATATACGTTTTCAGAAAATACTGTCATTTCTGGCCTCCATTAAAAATTTGTTTCAGTGTGTCAGTGAAGCAATTGACATCAAATTGCTGTTCAAAATAGTTACCTACAGACCAGGTATTTAAAACTGTGTTTTCTGCGTCACATGGATCACATATAAATTTGCTCCAAATTCAGTCATTTTTAGTGAGCGTGGAAGATATTTTCGTCCATTTAAAATGGGCAAGACACGTGGCAAGGGACGGGGAACTGGACGTGATGGTGATGGTGCATGCAGAGGCCGCGGCCAAGGCTGTGGGCAAGCTGAAATTGTGCCACAACAAACACCCACATCTTCTCGCCCGATCTTCCTATCCCAATGCCTAGGGGACTGCAGCACACCACTAATGAACCCAGAGCAGTGTCAAAAGGTTGTTGGTTGGATAGTGGATAATGCTTCCAATCACTTAGCCACCACCACCACCACCCTGTCTTCCACACGGTCAAGTCTCAGTAGTCATGAGTCTGGACCGCACATTCCTCACCCTGATCCTCGATCCTCCCACCATGCCGAGTGCCCGGAGACAAATGTTCCCACACTTGGACACTCTGAAGAGCTGTTCACTTTTCATTTATAGATTCAGTCCACTTGAAGCGAGGCAAGAGGAGATCGCATGTAATGATGCCGAAATATTTGAGCAGTCACACGAAGGCGACAGTGGGAAAGTGTCACAAGAGGTGGACGATGATGAGACACAATTGCCTGAAAGTAAGGAGAAGGACTAGGGTGCGCAAGTGGAAGACGAGGTGGTGGATGATATAGTAACTGACCCAACCTGGCAGGAGGACATGCAGAGCGAGGAGGGTGGCAGGGGTGGCAAAACGACCAGCCTGACCACCACCAGCATGATCAGGCACATGGCAGCAAAGCACCCGACTTTGTGGGCCGAACCCAAGGGTCCAGGAACAGTGTCTGCGGGTGGCACCATTGCTTCTTCCGCTATTTTGCATGCAAGCCAATCCCCTCTCCATGGTGCTTGCGAAGATTCCTCCTGCCCTGCACCTGTCGTTGCACACTCTCAAGTAACAGCATCAGGAAGCACGTCCACTTCCTTGTCCCAGCCCATCGTTCAGTTGTCCATACCCCAGTGCTTGGAACTCAAGCGCAAATACTCAGTCAACGCGCCACAGGCCACACTACTAAATTCTCACATTTCACAACTGCTTGACCTCGAAATGTTGACTTGTAGGCTCGTGGAGACAGAAGCATTCTGCAACCTGATGGCAGCCGCCGTCCCTCGGTGCTCGGTCCCTAGCCGCCACTATTTCTTCCGGTGTGCAGTCCCCGCATTACACAAGCACGTGTCCCAAAACATTAGCCGTGCCCTTAACAACACAGTTACCTGGAAAGTCCACCTAACCACAGACATGTGGACAAGTTCTTGTGGGCAGGGATAGTATGTCTCGCTGACGGCACACTGGGTGAACAATGTGGAAGCCGGGACCCAGTCGGACCTTGAGACGGAACACGTCCTCCAGACGCCAAGAATTGCAGGCCCTAGGTCAATCAGGGTTGCCCCCACAGTCTACAGCTCCTGCACCTCATCCTCCTCAGCCTCCTTCTCCTCTTCAGCCTCCATCTCCGAAATGACCACATCAGTCACAAGCTGGAAGCACTGCAGCACTGCCTTGGCCAAGCAGCAACAGGCTGTGCTGAAGATAATATGCTTAGGTGACAAACCACACAATGCTTGAGAGTTGTGGACAGCTCTGAAAGAGCAGGCAGATCTGTGGCTCACGCCTCTGAACCTACAGCCAGGCATGGTCATGTGTGACAATGGCCGGAACCTGGTGGCGCCTCTGAGGCGAGGCGAGCTCACACACATACCATGCCTAGCCCATGTGCTTAACCTCGTGGTTCAGCGGTTTCTCAAATCCTACCCGGAGCTGCCGGATCTTCTTGATAAAGTACGCCACCTATGTGCCTGTTTTAGAAAGTCACCTACAGCTTCCGCCGCCCTTGCCGTGTTTCAGCAGCGTTTGCAGTTTCCGGCTCGCAGACTGGTGAGTGATGTCCCCACGCTTTGGAACTCTACACTGCAGATGTTGGGAAGGATTTGTGAATAAGAGGACAGTTGTTGAGTACCAGCATCAACAAGGCCTTCGGTATTCAGTTCAGACTCCACACATAAGACCTCAGGAGTGGACATGGATGTCAGACATATGTACCATCCTCCAAAACTTTGAGGACTCCACCAAGATGGTAAGCGGTGATGACACCATAATTAGCATCACCATCCAGCTTCTCTGTCTTCTGAAATGTTCTCTGCTCACAATCAAACAGGATGCATTGCAGGCGGAGCACGATGAGATGGAGCAAGGACACATACAGGGTGATTACACACAGCCCAGCCTCATCTCATCCCAACGTGGATTGGCGGACAATGAGGAAGAGGAGGAGGAAGAACAGGAGCTAGTTTCATGTGCTATAGACGGTACTACCTGCACAGCTGTCATACCGTATGTTCAGCGTGGATGGCCAGAGGACAGAGAGGAAGAGAAGGAGGAGGAGAGCATGGTCAGTCATCCTCTTGGTGAGGACATGGAAGTCTTGCCTGTTAGTAGTCTGGCACGTATGGCTGAATTTATGTTATGCTGCCTTTCCCTTGACCCTCGCGTTCTCAAAATTTTGGGTGACAGTCATTACTGGTTGGTGACACTTCTATACCCACGCTACAAGAAGAACTTTATATCTCTTATTCCTGAGGCGGACAGGTCTACAAAAATGGGGCTGTACCAGAAGGCCCTTGTTGCTGAACTATTAAAAAAATTCCAATCTGAAAACACTGGCGGCAGTGGTCACAGTTCGTTGGACAACCAAGGAGTACAGGAGAGAGACACAACTTCAATCCAGCAGAGGCAGGGGAATACTGTCAAAGTTCTGGGAGAATTTTCTCGGCCTCTCCCATAGCACAAGCCCTGAGGCGCGGGGAACTCTCACAAAGAGTGCAAAGTTTTGGAAGATGCTGAGGGAGTACCTTACCAACATCCTCCGTGATTCCTCTGTGCCTTATAATTATTGGGTATCCAAGCTGGATACATGGAATGAACTGGCTCTCTGTGCCTTGGAGGTCCTGGCCTGCCCTGCTGCCAGTGTTTTATCACAGTGGGTTTTTAGTGCCGCTGGTGAAATTATAACTATTCCCATGCAACTTTTCACACCGAGACATGGGTATACACTTCCTGATTTTGGCTATTTGCTCTTGTCCTCCTCCTTCTCCTCATCCTCCACCACCATATCACCATGGTGACCGTGGTCAGTAATGCAACACGCACATAATTTTTTTAAAGGGTGTTTATGATGCCCGTAAAAAAAAAATGTTATACAGTATGTTCATGTATACCCCCAAGGGGTGAATGTTTGTCAGCCCATACACTTAGTGCATGGACTTAACAAGTATTGGAGGCTCGCTCCTTTCTAATGGGAACATTTTTTTATGAGGCCCTTTTCCACATCTCTTCCAAGGGGCATTGGAGTGCCTCCCAATTTTTGGCAGCACTTCCATTCACTGCATAGGCAAACACAATGGGAGACTCACTTCCTAACAATGTGAACATTGTTTTCAGGAGGTCCTCTGACCTCCACGTTTCTTCCAAGGGGCATTGAAGTGGCTCCAAATTTTTGGAAACCCTTGCATTCACTGTATAGGCAAACACAATGGGAGACCCACTTCCTAATAATGGGAACATTGTTTTCAGAAGGCACTCTGACCTCCACGTTTCATCCAAGGGGCATTGGAGTGCCTCCAAATTTTTGGCAACCCTTGCATTCACTGCATAAGCAAACACAATGGGAGACCCACTTCCTAATAATGGGAACATTGTTGTCAGAAGGCCCTCTGACCTCCACGTCTCTTCCAAGGGGCATTGGAGTTCCTCCAAATTTTTGGCAACCCTTGCATTCACTGCATAGGCAAACACAATTGGAGACCTACTTCCTAATAGTGAGAATATTGTTTTCAGGACGCCCTCCTCTAAGTCTCTTCAAAGGGATATTGGGGTGCATCCAAATTTTCAAAGTGGCATTTGGGTGGGTCCAAATTTTGGGCAGCCCTGCCACTCACTGCATATGAAAAACAGTATAGGAGACCCACTCTTTAGTAATGGGAACAATAAAACATAGCCGGCTGATGGCTCTCTAAGAATAATGAGGGCTGACTGCTGGCCCTTTAAGAATAGTAAAGGCCGCCTGATGGCCCAATAAAAATAGGCTTTGTAACTTTCAGAGTCCCTCCTTCATAAATGAAACATGATGTGTCTGATGATATCTCACACACCACATGGCCAGAAAAGGTTGTAAAATGTTAAAATGACATTTCCTGGTGAATGCATTTGTCACGGTTGAAAGCAATGCAAAAGTGCAAAAACACATCAAAAACGCTACGTGTGAACATAGCCCACGGTGTGGAGGAGCATTTTTGTTTTTGGTTATTTATTTTGCTTTATATACAAGTCATTACCCTGGAAAGGATGTTCCTTAACATGTTTCTCAGGAAAATCCATTTTGGTTTCGTTTTTGTATGTTATATTGTGAGTCCATAAAAGTTGTGAAATACCTCTGACAACGGTGTTGACAGAAGTGACCTGGGAGTCAGAAATGCTTCCAGGGGTCTTCCTCATGCTGTTCCCATGTCATTTGAGCACTGTTCCCATCGATTTGGGCAATTTTTAGGCCCCCTGCAGACCGCCGGAGGGAGCCGCCTGAAAAATGATCGAGTTTCCCATAGACTGACATTGGGCTCATTCCTTGGGTCGAGCACTCGAGTATTCCAATGTGCTCGAACCGAGAATTGAGCACCCGAGCATTTTAGTGCTCGCTCATCACTAATTTTAACCTTTCCTGCTGCACACAATTTTTTTTCTGCACTTTTTTTTTCTCCACTATTTAAAAGAGCCATATATTTTTATTTTTCGAATATACTTTCCTTGTGGTGGGACCTATGGCAGTTTTGAGTTACATCATTCCTTTTACCTTATAATGAGCAATTACCCCATAGTGAGTAAATAAAAAGTAATAGCACATGTAAATAACATGAACTACAAGAGTTAGGTATCATCCCGATTGGCTACACGGGATGTGAGTGAGTATAAGGGTTTTTTATTTTAGTGGGAGCAAACAGATTGAGAAGAGGTTGTCCTAGTAGTGGACAACCCGTATTTGTGTGAGAACAAAAGATATGTGGAATCCTGAACCAGAAGCTTTGTCATTAGTATTTGACTGCCACACCAAAGTCCCATGAACCTCATCCTACCTGCCTCTTCTTATTAATATGTCCAGTGCAATGAGATGAGTGTGTCTTGTCACAACTATGATCTTGTGCCAGGCATACTTGTCAGAAGAGGCTCCAGGGATGCCTACAATTAGGAGGCGGTCCACAGGTCCAACAGTTAGGGTCCTAAAAATCTTTTTGCCTATCAGTACTTTCTCTACTCTTCTTGTTGTGCACCCTACTGCTCTTCCATTCTTCTTTTCTGAATTACAGTCGTCTCCTCATGAAATGCATTACTATAGTATAGAGCAGGGGTGAGGAACCTTTTTTAGGGCAGCACGGTGGCTCAGTGGTTAACACTGCAGCCTTGCAGTGCTGACGTCCTGGGTTCAAGTCCCAGCAAGGACAACATCTGCAAGGAGTTTGTATGTTCTCCCCATGTTTCCATGGGTTGCCTCTGGGTTCTCCGGTTTCTTCCCACACTCCAAAGACATACTGACAGGGAATGTAGATTGTGAGCCCTAATGGGGACAGTGCCGATAATGTCTGTAAATTGTTTGAATTGTAAAGCGCTGCAGAATATGTTGGTGCTATATAAATAAAAACATTATTTATTTTTTTTATTCTTTTTCTGACAAGGGACATTTGGACATTTAAGTCATCCTTTTGGGAGTCGTACAAATTGTATGCTAACTCCACCCGCAAAGTAAGACTTGACACTGGCACTGGTCTCAGAACATAATCTTTCATTGCACGCACCTCAGCATTCAGTAGTGAAAGCTGCATGTCCATGCTCACAGAGCAAGAAGAAATTAAAAGGCCAGTAGCCATCAAAACACAGCTGCAGGCCCAAGCACTGTGGTCCCCTGAAATCTACCTCGAGGCCATAGAAAAGGTAATCGTGGGCCATAAATGTCCCTCGGGCCTGAGATTCCCCACCCCTGCTACAGAGAGTCATTGACATGATGTTTTATCATAGACATGTTTCATCATATACACGAACATGCACTTAAGCTATTGCTCAGCTACATTCGAAATTTAATTCTAACATTCATTTTCTTTTCTTTTTGTCTGTTGCTTTTCAAGTACTGGCTTTATCACTGGAACAAAAAGTCACTTTTCAAATACTAAAACATGTCGGACAGACATCTAGGAAGCCATTTAATAGTTAGGAAAATGCCATTTGCATAATACAATAGCCATAGTTATCTAGTGCATAAAAATCTAATGCAAAGCATAAAGCCTGGCAATAAGAAAACCAAAATTGTACATTTTATTAATTATCTTCTATTCAAGGAGATGCCAAGAACTTTAAAATGCTCTAAAAATGTTTCATAATGTTTTAAGAGAAAAATATAAGATATCATCCAAAAATAATCATTTGAATAGGTAATTTGAAAAATTTAAATTTCATTCGGTGGTTTATTATTTTATAGGAGTAAAGCTGCTCTAAATGCTCAAAAAAGGACTGTATACATATGACATACATGACTGCTTACCATGTTCACAATTCCATGTACAATGTGCCATCGAGTTAAACTGTGAAGAAGATGAAAAAGGGAAGAACTTTTTCCCAATGAGATGGAAACAGTACAGAATGTAGACCGTAAGTGACTGGCCGAGCGTGATGCCGGGCAAACTGTGTGGATGATGTATGAGACATGTCATCCACATGAAACACAGAAGGAGGAAGCCATCGCAAGAAGAAGGAAGGTGCCCGACCAAGACGAGCGACACCCCTCGGACTGTAGTGCCTCCCAGGTGAGTATAATAAAAGCTCTGTTTCTTGTCTTGCAGGTCTGATCGGGGGCTTACAGTTGAAACCAGAAGTTTACATACACTATATAAAAAGACACATAGGCATGTTTTTCTCAATATCTGACATGAAATGAGAATAAACCTTTCCAGTTTTAGGTCAATTAGAATTACCATAATTTTTCAGATTTGCCAAATGCCAGAATAATCAGAGAGAGAGAATGTTTTAAGGCATTTTTATTACTTACTGCAAAGTCAAAAGTTTACATACATTTCATTAGTATTTGGTACCATTGCCCTTAAACTGAATTATTTGGGTCACACATTTGGGATATCCTTCCACAAGCTTCTCAGAATAGTTGATCGGAATTTGGGCACATTCCTCTTGACAAAACTGGTGTAACTGATTACGGTTTATAGGTCGCCATGCTCACACCTGCCTTTTAAGCTTTGCCCATAAATTTTCAATAGGATTGAGATCAGGGCTTTGTGATGGCCATTCCAAAACATTGACTTTGTTATCCTTAATAGAGATGAGCGTTGTTCGACTCGAACTGTTCGCCAATCTCAAATTCGAGCTGTTTTGGGCGGTGTTCGAGCCATTCGGCGAACACGAACGATTTGAGAAAAATTCGGCTGTTCGAGGTTATGTTCGATAACTGTTCGTGCACCAAAATCATAACTGGATTTTTTCTCAGTAATGATGAAAATTAATGTTAATACGCAGTTTGAGTTTACAGCGGGGTGGGGGGAGGGGCAGGGGATGGATCTCTGCAGGAATAATGAAGATCTCCATTTTTTTTTCTCTTTCCCGCATTTACAGTGGGGAGGTGCAATCTGTCAGCCTATCAGCAGCGCACACATGGAGTGCTTTTTTTCACACAAGCAAGGGCATGTGTCATTGGCAGTGTATGTCACATGTCCTTGCCCTATAAGACCAAGCCATTTTCCCCGTCGCCACCATTTTCTCACTGCTGCAGCTGCGTGTTAGACAGCACCGCTGTTGCTGTGTGCGCTATACCTTGTTAATTTCAAGCCAATTTTCGCACAAATCTACAGATAGCTTGGGAGTAGGGAATAGTTGTGATTGCAGTCCTTTTAAGGACTAGGTTACAGCATTTCCTACGACTTTTATCAGGCAGGTCTGTGCTCTTAAATAGATAGATTGTGGGAGTAAAGACTAATTGTAATTGCAGTCCTTTTCAGGACTAGGTTACATCAGTTCCTATCAGTTTTTGCCAGGCAGGTCTGTGCCAGTGCTGTGCAAGTTTTTTTCACAGCATTTGGCTGAATCTAGCAAAGCTAATCCTTTTTGGCCTATTGCAGAGTGTGTTAGTCAGTGGAGTAGCCTATCTGTGTTGCAAGATATACCACCTGTGTATAGAATACCAATTTTTTTACTGCACCTAGTGAAGTAAAATCTTTTGGGCATAGCATCATTCTATTAGTCCATCTATACTGACCTCCATCAGATTGCAAATTGAATATAATTTTTTTCTGCATCTAGCTCTGAAAAAATATTTGGGCTTTTAGCAGTGTGTGGGACTTGTTCTATTAGTCCATCAATACTGACCTCCATCAGGTTGCAAACTGAATATAATTTTTTTCTGCATCTAGCTCTGAAAAAATATTTGGGCTTCTAGCAGTGTGTGGGACTTGTTCTATTAGTCCATCTATACTGACCTCCATCAGGTTGCAAATTAAAAATAATTTTTATCTGCATCTAGCTCTGAAAAAATATTTGGCCTTCTAGCAGTGTGTGGGACTTTCTCTATTAGTCCATCTATACCAGGGGTCTCAAACACGCGGCCCGCGGGCCGCATGCGGCCCCTGAGGCTGCTTTATGCCGCCCGCAGGCACAGACCCCTTGACGATCCCGACCTGGTCCAGGAGGAGCCGCCGACAGCAGCGCTGAATTGCCACACAGAGACTGTTTCCCACCACTGCATTTCCAATGCCAGCCTCTGGCCAATCAGAGGCCAGCAGCTGATATCTGCGTGTCGGCGCAGCGAGTGACGTCATGTCATTGCCATATGCAGATGTCAGCTGCTGGCCTCTGATTGGCCAGCGGCTGGCATTGGAAATGCAGTGCTGGGAAACAGTCTCTGTGTGGCAATTCAGCGCTGCTGTCGGCGGCTCCTCCTGGACCAGGTCGGGATCATCAAGGGGTCGGACTCTGTGATGCCTGCGGGCCACATGTGCAGGAAGGCCGCCGAGGGAACGGAGGACAGGTGAGAATCATCTTTTTTTTTTTCTATTTTATGTGTGTGAAGAACAACACAGGGGGCACATAGCCACAAGAGGGGACCTGGATGGGGCACATAGCCACAGGATGGGGACCTGGATGGGGCACATAGCCACAAGAGGGCATCTGGATGGGGCACATAGCCACAAGAGGGGACCTGGATGGGGCACATAGCCACAAGATGGGGACCTGGATGGGGCACATAGCCACAAGATGGGGACCTGGATGGGGCACATAGCCACAAGATGGGGACCTGGATGGGGCACATAGCCACAGGATGGGGACCTGGATGGGGCACAGAGCCTTAAGATGTGGACCTGGATGGGGCACAGAGCCTCAAGATGTGGACCTGGATGGGGCACAGAGCCTCAAGATGTGGACCTGGATGGGGCACATAGCCACAAGATGGGGACCTGGATGGGTCACAGAGCCACAAGATGGGGACCAGAGCCACAAGATGGGGACCTGGATGGGGCACATAGCCACAAGATGGGGACCTGGATGGGGCACATAGCCACAGGATGGGGACCTGGATGGGGCACATAGCCACAAGAGGGGACCTGGATGGGGCACATAGCCACAAGATGGGGACCTGGATGGGGCACATAGCCACAAGATGGGGACCTGTATGGGGCACAGAGCCACAAGATGGGGACCTGGATGGGGCACAGAGCCACAAGATGGGGACCTGGATGGGGCACAGAGCCACAAGATGGGGACCTGGATGGGGCACAGAGCCACAAGATGGGGACCAGAGCCACAAGATGGGGACCTGGATGGGGAACATTGCCACAGGATGGGGACCTGGATGGGGCACATAGCCCCAAGATGGGGACCTGGATGAGGCACATTAGTACAAGATGGGCGCCAGGATAAGGAACGTTGCTACAGGATGGGGACCTGGATGGGGCACATAGCCACAGGATGGGGACCTGGATGGGGCACATTAGTACAAGATGGGGACTGGGATGGGGAACATTACTACAAGATGTTTTCCATTATTACTATATGATGCTAATTGTAAGACAATATTACTGTATGTGGCCAATTGGGGGAAATAAAATTGTAAAAAAAATAAAAAATAAAATAAAGCATGAAAAAATATTGGGCACTAAAAATGCTGTTTTATATGTAACCTAAAGTAAACACAAAAAAGTGCACGTTTATTATCGCCACATCCATAACGACCCAAGCCATAAAAAAATAAACACGGCAAAAATGTTCAAAAGGTGTATACAAAAAAAATGGTATCACTAAAAATGTCACATTGAACAAAGAATGCGGCCCCCCAAATTCAAATTTTTTCCATGTGCGGCCCATATACCCAGCCGAGTTTGAGACCCCTGCACTAGAGTATACAAAATCGGTCCGATGTTAATCCAGAAAAGTAGGACGAGTGTCATAAGATTACAATGTAATTTTTCTCAACTAGCATCCATATGACATCCGTATGACATGCGTATACAATCCGTATACACTGCGTTTTTAACATCATTTTTTACATACTGTAATTCTCTAAGTAATTTAAAGTCAGTTTTCTAACTAATAAAGCAATCTTATATAAGGAGATAGATAGACAGAGATAAATAGATAGATAGCGGTCAGATATTTAATAAGCTCTAGACACCAAAACATGGCCAAAGGCAACACAATTATCACAGAGGGGACAAATCGCTGTGCCAACCTTGGGCAGCGATTCCCCCTGACCATAGGCTGTCAAATTAAGCATGAAAAAATAGGAGAACAAGACAGACAATCATGGGATGGAGTTAGAAATTCATTTTATTGGTTAACAATATAAAATAAATGGTTAAAAAAGACAGTACACAGAATGGAAGCACAACTAGAAACATATGACTAGGTATGGCAATCAGTATAAAGGATATCAATATATTGCTCAGAAGGGTCTAGAAGAAGGGTTTACCTCTCAGCAATTATTTATATGTGTGGGAATTTTCTACAGGTCATCTGGGCATAGTGCAATACTGGTACTGTTTGACAGCATTCACTCTGGTTAGGGCACTTCTAGACCCTTCTGAGCAATATATTGATATCCTTTATACTGATTGCCATACCTAGTCATATGTTTCTAGTTGTGCTTCCATCCTGTGTACTGTCTTTTTTAACCGTTTCTTTTATATTGTTAACCAATAAAATTAATTTCTAATGCCATCCCATGATTGTCTGTCTTGTTCTCCTATTTTTTTATTTAATAAGCTCTGTGGAGTTTATCCGGCAGCTTTTTAGGAATAAATGTAAGAACAATAGGGGTTCCCCCTATTTTAATAACCAGCTAAGGGAAAGCAGACAGCTGTAAGTTGGTTTTATTAGTCTGGGAAGGTGCAAATATCCATGAAGCTTCCTAGCCTATTAATACCAGCTCACAGCTGTTTTCTTAGCCTTTAGGGTATTAAAAAGGGGAACCCTAAAAATGATGTGGGGTCCCACCTTTTTTTTATTAATGGGCAAAGGATAAGCAGGCAAAGGCTAAGCAGATGGCTGATATTAATAGGCTGGGAAGATTCATGGATATTGAACCCTTCCCAACATAAAAGGACTAGCCCTCAGCCGCCCAAAAAAGGTGCATCCATTAGATGCGCCAGTTCTGCCACTTAGCCTCGGTTCTTTCCGATTGCCCTGGTGCGTTAGCAATTGGGGATTAGTTTTGGAGCTGTTATAAGCTTTATAATGTCTATTGACATCAAGCCCAGGGGTTAGTAATGGAAAGGCGTCTATCAGACACCTCCATAGTCAAAAGAAAGAAACACACACACAAGTCCTTTATTTAAAAAAAGCACTCCCTGACAATTTCCCTCTGTTACCCATGTATTACCAAAAAAAGTAACCCACAGGGTCCGCCGTAATACATATGGAGGTCCCACGATGATCCTCGTCTTCTTCATCAAGTGTATGGAGCCCCGTTCAGAGAACGAAGCTCTATACACTGGAACAGCAGACACTTCTGGGTCTCATGCTGCGCAACGCAAGACCCCGGCATCTGTGATGAGCAGTGACGTCAGTAAGGTTACCACAGTTCAGTGACTGTGACCTGCGGTAACTTTGCTGATGTCACCGCTCGTCACATATGCATCAGAACTTGGCACAATCAATGAAGGTTTCCTCATCTGATGATCCATATTTTTCTTTTAAATCATTTAGATGGGCAAGGTTAGTGTGTAGTGCTCCCCTGTGGACGATGCACTATGGAAGGAAGACAAGCCAGCAAAGGCAATGTGTTGCTTTGAGCAATGTACTAATAGAGCAGGGGTCTCAAACACGTGGCCCGCGGGCCGCATGCGGCCCCTGGGGCTGCTTTATGCGGCCCGCAGGCACAGACCCCTTGACGATCCCGAAATGGTCCAGGAGGAGCCGCCGACAGCAGCGCTGAATTGCCACACAGAGACTGTTTCCCAGCACTGCATTTCCAATGCCAGCCGCTGGCCAATCAGAGGCCAGCAGCTGATATCTGCGTGTCGGCGCAGCGAGTGACGTCATGTCATTGCCATATGCAGATGTCAGCTGCTGGCCTCTAATTGGCCAGCGGTTGGCATTGGAAATGCAGTGCTGGGAAACAGTCTCTGTGTGGCAATTCAGCGCTGCTGTCGGCGGCTCCTCCTGGACCAGGTCGGGATCGTCAAGGGGTCAGACTCTGTGGTGCCTGCGGGCCACATGCAGGAAGGCCGCCGAGGGAACGGAGGACAGGTGAGAATCATCTTTTTTTTTTTCTATTTTATGTGTGTGAACAACAACACAGGGGGCACATAGCCACAAGAGGGGACCTGGATGGGGCACATAGCCACAGGATGGGGACCTGGATGGGGCACATAGCCACAAGAGGGGACCTGGATGGGGCACATAGCCACAAGAGGGGACCTGGATGGGGCACATAGCCACAAGATGGGGACCTGGATGGGGCACATAGCCACAAGATGGGGACCTGGATGGGGCACATAGCCACAGGATGGGGACCTGGATGGGGCACAGAGCCTCAAGATGTGGACCTGGATGGGGCACAGAGCCTCAAGATGCGGACCTGGATGGGGCACAGAGCCTCAAGATGTGGACCTGGATGGGGCACAGAGCCACAAGATGGGGACCAGAGCCACAACATGGGGACCTGGATGGGGCACATAGCCACAAGAAGGGGACCTGGATGGGGCACATAGCCACAGGATGGGGACCTGGATGGGGCACATAGCCACAAGAGGGGACCTGGATGGGGCACATAGCCACAAGATGGGGACCTGGATGGGGCACATTGCCACAAGATGGGGACCTGGATGGGGCACAGAGCCACAAGATGGGGACCTGGATGGGGCACAGAGCCACAAGATGGGGACCTGGATGGGGCACAGAGCCACAAGATGGGGACCTGGATGGGGCACAGAGCCACAAGATGGGGACCAGAGCCACAAGATGGGGACCTGGATGGGGAACATTGCCACAGGATGGGGACCTGGATGGGGCACATAGCCCCAAGATGGGGACCTGGATGAGGCACATTAGTACAAGATGGGCGCCAGGATGGGGAACGTTGCTACAGGATGGGGAACTGGATGGGGCACATAGCCACAGGATGGGGACCTGGATGGGGCACATTAGTACAAGATGGGGACTTGGATGGGGAACATTACTACAAGATGTTTTCCATTATTACTATATGATGCTAATTGTAAGACAATATTACTGTATGTGGCCAATTGGGGGAAATAAAATTGTAAAAAAAATAAAAAATAAAATAAAGCATGAAAAAATATTGGGCACTAAAAATGCTGTTTTATATGTAACCTAAAGTAAACACAAAAAAGTGCACGTTTATTATCGCCACATCCATAACGACCCAAGCCATAAAAAAATAAACACGGCAAAAATGTTCAAAAGGTGTATACAAAAAAATGGTATCACTAAAAATGTCACATTGAACAAAGAATGCGGCCCCCCAAATTCAAATTTTTTCCATGTGCGGCCCATATACCCAGCCGAGTTTGAGACCCCTGATCTATACTGACCTCCATCAGGTTGCAAATTCAAAATAATTTTTTGTCTGCATCTACCTCTGAAAAAATATTTGGCCTTCTAGCTGTGTGTGGGACTTGTTCTATTAGTCCATCTATACTGACCTCCATCAGGTTGAAAACTGAATATAATTTTTTTCTGCATCTAGGTCTGAAAAAATATTTGGCCTTCTAGCAGTGTGTGGGACTTTCTCTATTAGTCCATCTATACTGACCTCCATCAGGTTGCAAATTAAAAATAATTTATATCTGCATCTAGCTCTGAAAAAATATTTGGCCTTCTAGCAGTGTGAGGGACTTGCTCTATTAGTCCATCTATACTGACCTCCATCAGGTTGCAAATTAAAAATAATTTTTTGTCTGCCTCTAGCTCTGAAAAAATATTTGGCCTTCTAGCAGTGTGTGGGACTTTCTCTATTAGTCCATCAATACTGACCTCCATCAGGTTGCAAACTGAATATATTTTTTTTCTGCATCTACCTCTGAAAAAATATTGGGCTTCTACATGTGTGTGGGACTTGTTCTATTAATAAATCTATACAGACCTCCATCAGGTTGCAAACTGAATATAATTTTTTTCTGCATCTACCTCTGAAAAAATATTTGGGCTTCTAGCTGTGTGTGGGACTTGTTCTATTAGTCCATCTATACTGACCTCCATCAGGTTGCAAACTGAATATAAATTTTTTCTGCATCTAGCTCTGAAAAAATATTTGGCCTTCTAGCAGTGTGTGGGACTTTCTCTATTAGTCCATCTATACTGACCTCCATCAGGTTGCAAATTCAAAATAATTTTTTGTCTGCATCTAGCTCTGAAAAAATATTTGGGCTTCTAGCTGTGTGTGGGACTTGTTCTATTAGTCCATCTATACTGACCTCCATCAGGTTGCAAACTGAATATAATTTTTTTCTGCATCTAGCTCTGAAAAAATATTTTGCCTTCTAGCAGTGTGTGGGACTTTCTCTATTAGTCCATCTATACTGACCTCCATCAGGTTGCAAATTAAAAATAATTTATATCTGCATCTAGCTCTGAAAAAATATTTGGCCTTCTAGCAGTGTGTGGGACTTTCTCTATTAGTCCATCTATACTGACCTCCATCAGGTTGCAAATTAAAAATAATTTATATCTGCATCTAGCTCTGAAAAAATATTTGGCCTTCTAGCAGTGTGTGGGACTTTCTCTATTAGTCCATCTATACTGACCTCCATCAGGTTGCAAATTAAAAATAATTTTTTGTCTGCATCTAGCTCTGAAAAAATATTTGGCCTTCTAGCAGTGTGTGGGACTTTCTCTATTAGTCCATCTATACTGACCTCAATCAGGTTGCAAATTCAAAATAATTTTTTGTCTGCATCTAGCTCTGAAAAAATATTTGGCCTTCTAGCAGTGTGTGGGACTTTCTCTATTAGTCCATCTATACTGACCTCCATCAGGTTGCAAATTGAATATATTTTTTTCTGCATCTACCTCTGAAAAAATATTTGGGCTTCTAGCTGTGTGTAGGACTTGTTCTATTTGTCCATCTATACTGACCTCCATCAGGTTGCAAACTGAATACAATTTTTTTCTGCATCTACCTCTGAAAAAATATTTGGGCTTCTAGCTGTGTTTGGGACTTGTTCTATTAGTCCATCTATACTGACCTCCATCAGGTTGCAAATTGAATATAATTTTTTTCTGCATCTAACCCAGCCAATAGTTTTGGCCTAATACCACAGTTTGGCCACTCAGCTCTGCTCGGTTCCCATCCATTGTTTTTTTGTGCAAACAACTCCAGAGTTGTGAATTAGTTAACCACCAAAATGAGTGGAAAAAGGCCTGATGCTGGTGGAAAGGGGAATAGGCGTGTTGGGAAGGGGAAAAAAGGTTGTGTCCGTGGGGTAGGTGTTAAAGCAACAGTAACATCTGCAGAAGAAAGACCATCTTCCAGCCAAACTAAAATGTCTACTTCTTTTAGCGGACAATGTGATAAGATCCCTTTCTTATGGCCACGCCAATCGCTACAAATTCCAGATGAGGCACAAAAACAGCAGGTGCTTCAATGGATATCAAGTGCTCCTTTAAGTGGGCTCTCCTCCACATCAACTTCAACATCACAAATACTCCAGTCCTCAAAGGTGTCACCCCAATCGCATTTGCTTCCTCACAGCTCCCAAATCTCCAGCTGCCCGTCTGAGTATGAGGTAGAACAGATGGTTGAGTCTGCAGAGCTGTTTACTCATACTATAGCCTGGGAATCAGAGGTCGACTCCAGTGCTTCTCTGAATCCAGACGAGGAAATGATCTGCAGTGATGCCCAGAATTTTTATGAGTCGGATCCAGGACCAGACGCAGAAGGTTCTGACCATAATGTAGACCCTCATTCCCAAACTGTAACTCCTGTTGGTGGAGGCAATGAGGAAGACGATGATGAGACTCAAATACCTGATTGGAGCGACAACTTTAGTTTTTTGTCAGGGCAGGAACAGGTTGGCTCTGAGGACGACGGGTATGATAACGCACAGGGTGATGATGATGAGGTTGGAGATCCCACTTACTGTCAACCCACAGTCAGCCAAGAGATAAGGTCAGCAGAGGAGGTGGAGGAAGATGCTAGTGATGACGAGGTCAGGTTGCGCCTTCCTGGACAGAGACGTAGTACTGGAAGCACGTCAACAACTGCATCCTCAAACACAACTCTGCCTCTCACCACAAGTCGTGGTGGCTCTCAGGTCGCATGGGTGCTATGCCTTGCATAGCCTGGGCATTTTTTCAGATCGATAAAGATGACCCAACTCGTGATATTGGTAACATTTGTCAGCAAAAGCTAAGTAGAGGCCAAAAAATACATAGTTTGAGTTCTTCATGCATGAACCGGCACATGGACATGAAGCATAAGTTGCAGTGGGAAGCTCAGTGTGCTACAATGAGGCCTAGCCGACCGGGCCAACCACCGTCTGCCATGTCTTGTGCATCCGCGGCCTCTTCATCCTCTGTGACTGGGGGGACAGCAGTCACACCTGTTTTGGGGCGCAGACCTGCCACCTCTTTACCCGCAACAGCCAGCGTGATTGGCAGGTCATCATTTTCTTTGGAGGTGGTAACACCAGCTGGTCTTGAGCGCTGTCCGACATCGATAGCACCACCTTTGGATCAAGGCAACCTAACATGTCCTCCTGCATCTTCCTCACAGACCGGCAGTTTGCCGGGGACACCCTTATCAACCCCGTCTAAGCACAATAGCCAGCCCTCGGTCCCTCAGATGTGGACAAGTAAAAGACCATTTCCTCCTAGCCATGAGAAAGCTAAGAGGTTGAATTTCACCATCTGCAAGCTCTTGGCTACAGAAATGCTTCCTTTCCGCCTGGTGGACACAGAGGATTTTCGAGACCTTATGTACGTCGCAGTGCCCCAGTACCAGATGCCCAGTCGGCACTACTTCTCAAAGAAAGGTGTGCCTGCGCTCCACCAGCATGTTGCACACAACATCACCGCTTCTTTGAGAAACTCTGTGTGTGACAGGGTGCATTTCACCACAGACACTTGGACGAGTAGGCATGGACAGGGGCGTTACATGTCGCTGACTGGGCACTGGGTAACTATGGTGACAGCAGGACAATGGGCTGCTGTCCAAGTCTTGCCGTCCCCACGAGTTGTGCGTCAATCCTCTTTATGTCAAAGTTCCTCCACTGCTTCTGCCTCCTCAACCTCCTCTCGGTCTTCCACCTGCACCCAAAGCCTGTCTGGTCATGCCGCAAGCTTTCTAACTGCGCAGAAGGGATCCTGCACACCTCCTTACTATGCTGGCAGTAGGGCTCAACGTCATCAGGTGGTTTTTACTTTGAAATGTCTGGGAAATGTGAGTCACACAGCTGAGGAGTTGTGGTCAGCTCTGGAGAACCAATTTCATGAATGGTTGTCTCCACTGGACCTGAAACCAGGGAAGGCCGTGTGCGACAATGCTGCAAACCTGGGTGCGGCCCTTCACCGGGGCAATGTCACACACGTGCCTTGTATGGCTCACGTGTTGAACCTGGTTGTCCAGCAATTTTTAGCCCACTATCCCCGACTAGATGGCCTTCTGCAGAGGGCACGGTCGCTGTGTGCTCACTTCCGCCGTTCGCATCCTGCAGCTCAGCGACTTACATCTCTACAGAAGTCGTTGGGCCTGCCACTTCACCGGCTAAAATGCGATGTGCCTACCCGGTGGAATTCAACTCTGCACATGTTGCTGCGACTGTGGCAGCACCGACAAGCCCTGGTGCAATACGTTCTGACGTATAGCCTGGGCCAACGAGATCCAGAGGTGGGGCAAATCACGCTGGTGGAGTGGTCTCAGATCAGGGACCTATGCACCCTTCTGCACAGTTTTGAAATGGCGACGATGATGTTTAGTGCTGACGATGCCATTATCAGCATGACTATTCCGGTGATTTACATGCTGGAGCACATGTTAAACAGAATTCGGAATCAGGTGGTGGCACAAGAGGAGGTGGAGGAAGTAGAGGAGGAGGAGTTGTATGCGGAAGGGCTAACATCTGCAAGGTCCAGACGGTCGGCAGCACCAAGGCGGCAGGCATGTGAGGGTGGGGGAGATGGTTTTACCAGGGCGCATGGTAGCAGCCAAACTAGTGAGGAAGGTGCAGGAGCCCAGGAAGAAGTGGAGGACGAACTGATGGAAGACTCATCAGATGAGGGAGACCTTGATCACATTTCTGTTGTGCGAGGTTGGGGGGAGAGGACAGAGGAAGGAAGCATGATTGTTACCTCGCCACCAACACAACAGGGACTTGGTGCTCCTGGATGCGCAACACATATGAGTGCCTTCTTGCTGCACTACCTGCAACATGACCCTCGAATTGTGAGAATTAGAAATAATCCTGACTACTGGGTTGCCACACTGTTAGATCCCCGGTACAAAAGTAAATTTGCCGAAATTATTCCTGCCATAGAAAGGGATGCACGCATGCAGGAGTATCAGCAGAGACTGTTGCAGAATCTTACATGTGCTTTTCCACAAAACACCAGTGGTTCACGTAGTGAATCTTACAGTTCTAACTTGCCAACCGTGGTCTGTATGGAGTTGTTCAATAAAGGGCCCAAAATTAACATAACATAGATGGGAGAGGTCTCTATGAATAGGAATTCCTAAGTATTTGATACCCTGTGAGGGCCAGGCAAAGGGAAAGTTGGACTGGATGGAATCCTATATGGATTTGGGGAGGGAGACATCGAGGGCCACAGACTTCGCTGCATTTATTTTAAAATTTGACCATGTAACAAAATGATCTATTTCAGCTATAACAGCATGGATGGATATATGTGATTGAGTGATATATACTAGGATATCATCAGCAAATAGAGAGCACTTGTACTCGGTGCCTCCCACCTCAATCCACCTAATATTGGGGTTATGGCGAATTGATGAGAGCAGGTGCTCCATCACTAGGATGTATAAGAGAGGGGACAGAGGACATCCCTGCCTTGTCCCATTGGTGATTGTGAAAGGTGATGAAAATGTTCTGATGCACCCCCTGGGCCTTGGGACACCCGGAGCCGGACCCTTTTTGGTGGATGCTGGTGGTTGTAGTCTTCGTGGCGGCGACCCGGTTCCGTGGCACAGGGTGGTCAAACCAGTGGCAGAACTATTTATGTGGTTTTGATGTTTAAATGTCCGACTACGCCACCCGTGGATTGCGGTCAGAGTGAACCGCCGCTGCAGGGCAGACCGCTGAGGCTGGTGTTGTGGGTGCAGCAGAGCGTAGCATAACTCCCCACGGGAGGAGTATAGCCTCAGGGCAGTGTATGTGGAGGATGGGGGTGATGGTGCAGGGCAGCAGCAGTAACGACACGGAGTCAGTGATGCAGTCCAGGGCCTTTACTCACAGTTCTTATTATCCAGACCACGTCTGCAGGTAACGGCTGCCCACGTCGTACTGTGCTCACCAGGTGAGGGGCTCAGACAACTCCCAGATAACTTTGGAGCGCTTCACAGGACCCCCTTTGTGTGTCCTTTGTCTGGCCTTTCTTACCAACCCTTCTGTCCGGCTGCCTCGGGCCTCCTCTTGGTAAACTTGGCGCCAGTTTCCCTGACCCTATGTGGTGCCTTCCTAGCGGGTGTAGCGAGGGGCTGCGCCACATAAAATGTCACAGCCTCCGGTTTCTAGCTGAGGGTCGTTTCCTGCCTCCACTAGTTTCGGGGACCGGTCTCCCCCTTTGGCCTGACCCCTCCACGCAGGTGGATTCGGGCATGCGGTGGCGACTCGCCCGTCCGCACCCCTGGGATCCCTTCATTCCTCGTTCCTGGAGCCTTCTCCGCTCCTCTTCCTTCCTTCTCCCTCTTCCAGGCCTGGGCCTCTGTTACTAGGCCCGCCTCCGGAGCAGAGCTCATGCAGAGCCCCTGCTCCCTGCCACTTCTGCTCAGACTTCTCTGCACTGAACTAAGATGGTGCCCACCTTTTATACTCCCTTCTCAATGCACCCAGGAACTGCTTCCTCCCTGCTCCTGCACTACAGGGTTCCCCTTCCTCAGTGTTCCCTCCCCCCACTCCAGCCAGGGACAGGGACTGTCGTGCCCATCTCAGAGGCATATTGGTCGCCCTGCCCCATGGCAATGTGGTGTAATGCATGCAGGTGTTGGGTCCTGATCCACACTCCATCCTTACCTGAGAGTGAGATATCACACCTCTGGGTGAGGTGCAATACCTCTGTAGCAACCGAGCCCTCAGGGTGCTACGGTTCCATTTATCTTCAGCCTAGGTGACGTATTGTGATACAGGGCCGTGATTTTTGCTATAAAAGGGTCCCCTAGACCCCTACCCCAAGCTTTTTAAGAGAATCATATATGGCGTGCCAGGAGACTCTATGCAATGCTTTCTCAGCATCCAACGAGAGTATCTAATTACAAATTTTTAACTGCATCTAGCCCAGGAAATACTTTGTGCCTAGTAGCAGTGTCTGGTAGTCAGCAGATTATCCCGGCTGTTAAGCAAGCTACACCACCTGTAGTTTGGACACTTAATTTTTTCAAAGGAAATGCTTCGGGACCACGGGATACTCAGTGAAGAGCATCAGGAGGCACCCCAAGGCATAGGGGCTGGGACTGGCAGTAGGATGCCTTGCGGTGGACAGCCGAGCTCGATCCTTATAAAAGCTTTTTAACTGCAGCAGCTTTAGTGGACGCTACTGGAGCTGGAATTACGCGGCTGCTGGCATGAGACTTGCCCTCCAATAGATCCTTGTAAATGGATTTAAAGTGTATTCATTCAAATTAGAGAGACAATTTAAATTAAAAAGCTTAGAGCTGCCTCCACCACAGGGGGGCTCACTCGACCCACCAGCGGACACGCACCAGTATTGGGAGAGGGGGGATGGCCGTCAGGGTTCACCGCGGCTCTGGCACAAACCCGGCGACACGGAGGTGGCACGGGCAGGAGCGGACTGAACGTGTCGGCTTCTCACTTTTTGGATTTTAGAAGGGCATGACATGCCTATATCTGTGTCTCCCCCTCCTTTTACTCCTCCACCTCTTTTCTTTTCGCATGACTATATGTACTTGTCACTTTTCCATGTGTTAGTTGTGCCTTCTGAGCAGGTTGTCAGCTTTTGGACACCTTTGAAGGTGTTTTCTATGTGTTTCTATGTGTTTTTGTTTGCCTGCCATTGGTTTTAACGGTGTTCGAAGGTGTTCGACGAACAGTTCGACGAACAGTTCGGCGAACACACGGGTGTTCGACGAACCGAACCGAACTCGAACACTACGGGGGTGGCTCAACACTAATCCTTAAGCCACTTTGTTACCATTCTGGCAGTATGCTTCGGGTCATTGTCCATTCATAAGACCCATTTCCGCCCAAGCTTTAACTTCCTGGCTGATGTCTTGAGATGTTGCTTCAGCATTGCAACATAATCTTCTTTTCTCATGATGCCATCTATTTTGTGAAGTGCACCACTCCCTCCTGCAGCAAAACGTCTTTCACAGTGTTTTTAGGCTTCCAAGCTTCTCTTTCCTCCAAGCGTAACAATGGTCATTATGCCCAAAAATGTTCAAATTTAGCTTCATCAGATCACAGGACATGTCTCTAAAAATTAAGGTCTTTGTTCCTGTGTGCATTTTCAAACATTAATCTGGCTTTTTTCTGTTTCTTTTGGAGTAATGGCTTCTTCATGGCAGAGTGGCTTTTCAGCCCCTGTTGATGCAGTACTCGTTTCACTGTGGATATTGACACAATCTTACCAGCTTCCAACATCATCTTCACAAGGTATTTTGCTTTTGTCCTTGGGTTGATATGCACTTGTTGGACCAAAGCATGTTCATCTCTGGGACACAAAACCCGTCTCCTTCATGAGCGGTATGATGGCTGGACAATCCCATCTTGTTTGTACTTGCATATAATTGTTTGTACAGATGAACGAGGCACCTTCAGGTATCTTGAAATTGTACCCAAGGATGAGCCAGACTTGTTCAATTCCACAATTCTCTTCCTGATATATTGGCAGATTTCTTTAGACTTTCTCATGATGCTACACTAAGAACCAGTGTGTTTCAAGTGTGCATTAAAATACATCCACAGGTGTGTCTCTAATTAACTCAGATGTTGCATAAAATCAGAAGCTTCCAAACACGTGACATCATATGGGCAGTCCATAATTGTTTAAAGGCATAGTAATCGTGTATGTTAGCTTTTGACTTTGCAGTAAGTTTAAAAATACCTTGAAACATTCTCTCTCTCTCATTATTCTGGTATTTGGAAAATGTTAAAAATTATGGTAATCCTAATTGACCTAAAACCGGAAAGGTTTATTCTGATTTCATGTCAAATATTGAGAAAAATATGCCTATGTGTCTTTTTCTATAGAGTATGTACAATTCTGGTTTCAACTGTATATACAACATTATAGAATGCTGTACATGAGGGCTTAAAAGTGGTGGCTATATCTCATATCGGTCAAACCTGGTGACAGGTTGCCTTTAAGAGTCTGATCGGTCATTTGGAAATAAAGATTAACGGAATCTATCCTAAACTTAATGTTTCTCTATGTGAGGACATCTTAAAATAGGTACAACAACACTGAATCATTGTTTTATCTGCTGCGGTCTGCTAGTCTTCTCAATGATAAGCTATGTCTACACCTGCCCACGCCACTGATTGACAACTTTGAGTTTAAATTGTACAGAGACAGAAAGTTGTCAATTAGTGGTGGGGACAGGAGTAGCCAGAACTCATATATATCAAGCACTACATAGCAGAAGCTTATCTCTGAGAAGACTTGCAGAGCAGGAGCAGATAGTTTTAATAAAATTACAGCAAGAAGCCTAGTAAGAAGTCCAACATTAAAATCAGGTCTCTGACCCTATTTTATGCTTCTCTCAGATGGTGCAGAATAATCTTGGTAGACCTAGACATGGGTGACCTAAGAGGAAATATGGACAGGATTAATCTTTGTGAAGGATATGCCTTGTTGCTGCTGGAATTGACCATTTTTTGCATAAGTACCTCAATTAGCTTACACCTACACTTACACTGATGAGCAAAAGGGTAACAATTAGTGATGAGCCAGCACTAAAATGCTCAGGTACTCGTTCCTTGGGTCAAGCAAATCGTAATGTTCGGGTGCTTGAGCACAATGTAAGTCAATGGAAAACTCGAGCATTTTTCCGGCACTCCCCCTTCCCTCAGAGGTCTGGAGGGGGTCTAAAAATTGGTCAAATTGATGGAAACAGCGCTGAAATGGCATGGGAACAGCATGGGGAAGACCACTGGAAGCATCTCTGAATGACAGGTTGCTGCTATGAACAATGTTGTCAGAGTATTACGCCACTTTTACGAACTGACAATAAAACATACAAAAACGAAACCAAAATGGATTTTCCTGGGAATTATGTAAAGGAACATCCTTTCCAGGGTAATGACTTGGATATAAGGCAAAATAAATAACAGAAAAAAAATGCTCCTCCACACCTTGTGCTATGTTCACACGTAGCTTTTTTGCCGCTTTTTTGCATGTTCACATTGCTTTCAACAGTAAAAAATACATTCACCAGTAAATATAATTTTAACTTTGTACTACCTTATCTGGCCATGCGGTGTGTGAAACAAGATCAGACACATCCTGTTTCCTTTATGAAGGAGGGACTCTGAAAATCACAAAGCCTATTGTTTTCAAGGCCATCAGGTGGCCCTAACTATTTGTAAAGGGTCATCAGGCGGCCCTTACTATTGTTAGAGGGCCAGCAGTCGGCCCTCACTATTGTTAGAGGGACAGCAGCCGGCTATGCTTTGCAAATTATCTTTTTCATATTAATATTGTCAAGTTTGAAACTTAGAAGGCCAGCAAGTGGCTATTCTTTGCAATATAATGCAATATAATGTTTCGATCTGAGGTGGTCAAATTCTCTTTTTGTATATAGAGTTAGCCTGTTAGCATTTTCAGTTGACAGGTGGATGCGCCTATCAGTTAAAATACCGCTGGCGGCACTAAAAACACGCTCTGACAAAATGCTAGGGGCAGGACCTCCAAGGCATAGAGAACAGTTCATGCCACATGTCCAGCTTGGATACCCAATAGTTGTAAGGTACAGGGGAATCACAGAGGACGCTAGTGCGGTCAGCAAGGTGCTTCTTCAGTATCTTCCAAAACTTTTCCCCCCTTGTCAGAGTAAATGGCGCATCAGGGCCTGGGCACTGTAAGGGTCTGAAAAAACTATTCCAAACCTTTGACAGTGTTCCCCTGCCTCTGCTGCATCTGGTTTGTGTCTCCCTCACCTTGGTTGTCCAAAGTACTATGACCTCTGCCACCAGCGTTGTTAAATGGTAATTTTTTTTAACAATTCTTCAACATGGGCCTTCTGGTTCTGCAACATTTTATTAGACCTCTCCGAAACAGGAAGGAGAGATAGAAAGTTCTCCTTTTAGCGTGGGTCTAGAAGTTCATCGTCGATCACCTCATCTTCCACGCACGCACCCTGGTCCTTCTCCTGACTTTCTGGCAATTGTATCTTATCATCATCCATCTCTTTCAACAGTAATTGCACTTTCCCACCGACGCCTTCTTGTGGCTGTGGCTGTTCAATTATTTGGGCATCGCTACATGAGATCTCTTCATGTCTCGCTTGAAGTGGGCAGGATGAGAGGCCAGAATCTATAAATGTAAATGTGAACAGCTCTTTGGAGTGTCCAAGTGTGGGATCACTGGTCTCCGGGCACTCGGCAAGGTGGGAGAAAAGAGAATAAGGGTGAGGAATATGTGGTCCAGACTGGAGACTGGACTGTGTGAAAGATAGTGTGGTTGTGGCAAAGTAACTAGAAGCATTATCTGCAATCCAACCAACAACCTTTTCACACTGGTCTGGCTTTAAGAGTGGTTTTCCGCAGCCCCCTATAAAGTGGGACAGGAAGCTAGGTTGACATGAAGTGGGTTCTTGTTTTGCTCCGGCAACAGGCACAGTTTCATCTTGCCCGCGGCCTCGGCCTCTGCAGCATTAGCATCACATCCCATTCCCGTCCCTTACCACACGCCTTGCCAATTTTTAATGGATTATAATATTTTGCATCTTCCAAAAATTTCACGATTATTACTGCAGTAATATTTGATCACCTTTGATGACCAAGTTTCTCTGCAGTAGTGGCTTAGTGATGGTATATGTCAGCTGCCAAGTCTGGATATGTTTTGAACGCACAACTGACACACTTTAAATGGAGTATAACATTTGTCAGCTTCCAAAAAATGTCACAATTATTACCGCAGTAATATTTGATCACCTCTAATGATGGACAAGTTTCTCTGCTTGCACTATTCAGGAATGTTATTCAAATCAACCAAATCTGGCTGTATGCTGATAACAAGCAAATGGACCAGTATAAATCGTGTATTATATTGCTCTTCACAAAAAATTATCAGGATTAAGAATATTATTAGCCGGATATCTAGGGCTTATGATATGAGTTCCAGCAGCAGAAAGAATGTGCAATGAACCCTATTCTGTACTATACTAGCTCTCCACAAACTCTGCCTAACTACAGATAACAGCAGTATTAATATTCATCAGAATGAACCGTTAAAAGGACTGTTGGAATAGGTGAAATAAGTAATAGTGGTATGGAATCCCTGCCTAAAATAAGCGCCAATTCTCCCCCTTGCTCAGCAGCACCTCTCGCTACTCTGCCTATTTGATAGAGTAGACTGTGACGTGCATAGGGTCCCGGGTCTTACATAGACACAATAACGCTATGCGGCCAGTCTATCACTGTAATGCCACAACCAACATGGCTAAGGTATTACAGTGACTATCAGGCGATCCCTGCATGTTAATTGGCTGCCTAAAAAGAGTTAAACATGCGGGGCAGGGAATCCAGCTCCCACCTGAACATTCAAAAAATACTCGCTGAGTAACGAGCCTCCCGAGCATTGTGATGTTTGAGCGAGTAACGAGTAGTGATGAGCATGCTTGCTCATCACTAGTAACAATGTTTTGAACTTTTGACTTTCAGACTTCATATCTCACCATCCACTACTGCTTCTAATGTGAGACTACCTTCATTTTATAGACAATCATCTTGGCTATCTCATACATAAATTGGATTTGCAACTGTTTAGCAGCTGATTAGTTATGCAGATTCTTGTCAACTCACTGCATTGTTACTGTTTTGCTGATAAAAATCTAAATATTAATTAAACTTTTATTATTTTGTTAGTATTTTGTAAATCCACCTTTGTTTTTCAACACTGCCTCAATCCTTCTGGGCATGCTCTTGATCAGCTTCAAGCGTGTCTCGAGAAATCTGATTCCAGGTCTCTTTTACACATTTCCAAAGTTGGTACAAACTGACCGACTCACTTGGGTATGTATACAGCTTTTTCTTCAACTATACCCACACATGTTTGATTGGGTTGAGCTCTGGGGAATGTGAGGGCCAATCCAGCACCTCTACTTCATTATCATTGAACCATTTCTTCGCTAATCTCAACGTATGCTTCGGGTCATTGTCCTGCTGGAACACTATATCATCCTTTTCAAACACATAGTATTCCAGTGTATGAAATAACTCGAATTGTAGGATACTCACATATAGCTCAGCATTTAAACCACCATCGATCCTGGTCAAGTATCCAACGCAAGTGACTTTGAAATAATTCCACATCATTAAGCTTCCTCCACCGAACTAAACAGTTCCTTTAATTTCTTAATCCATTAGGCCCTTTTTCCCTTGCTTCTTCCAGACCCATTTACGCCCATCAGAGCATGGTCTAATGACTTTTGTCTCGTCAATCCAAATCACCTGTTTCCAATCTTACACTGTCCACTTTTCGTACTTTTTGCAAAATCATCCCAGACTTGTGTAATATGCATCACACAGTGCTTGCATGGATGTCTGTGATCTTACTATTAGAAAGCCACCTCCACTGCCATGTTTGCCATGCCAGAACTGATAGACCTGGTGATGAGCCGACTTGTTGACCCCGATATTTTGCCTGGACGTCCACTTCTTTGCTTATGGATGGATTTAATTTTGTATTCTTCCAACTATCATGGCACTCACATAATTCAGTTTTGCCAATTTTCTTGTCTGAGAGGTATCGGGCTGATGCTGATTTTCTTTCCTTGGGAAATCTGCTTCATGGCCGTTCCTCATTTCAAACCAGTGACTTTCACTTGAGAATCAACATGGTAACACACTGAGCTATTAGGGAATGTGAAAACAGTTTGTATTTTGTAGTAGGAGAAAGTTTTTTCCACGACCTGGAGCAAAACAGTAACAATGCAGTGACATGATAAGAATCTGCATAACTAAACATATACTAAATAGTTGCAAGTCAAATTTTTGTATGCGACAGCCAAGATGATTGTCTATAAAATGATGGTAGTCTCACAGTCAAAGCGGTAGTGGATGGTGAGATATGGAGCCTGAAAGTCAAGAGTTCAAAACATTGTTGTTATCCTTTTGCTTGTCGGTTGTTCTTCATTCTGTTAGGAAGTGCTGATCAGATTTTTTTTTCATAGCCATTATCTCCAAAATATGCCTAATTAAAAAAACTATTAAATAATCTTTATATTTAAATTTTTGGATATCCGTGAAGTCACTTTAAAATATAACCAGGGTTTCATAAAGTCTATTATGTCAGATACTGGTTATAAAGGTCTATTCCTTTTTAACTACAGCTCCTTCTTTTATAGTACCACAAGATTGTACTTAGCATTCCTCCCAGTACAGTTATTAAGCTTCCCGGCCCTCCATCTGCTACAGGAAAACCTCATGCTGACCTCCTGAAAGAAAGGTTTTCGAACAAGTGATAATTTTGTCACAAGGGACGTATCTGAACTGAGACTTGGGAGTGTAAAAAAAAAAAATAATATCGTGTACACTTTCCTTTGGTGCTGTTGGTTGAAATTAGAGTCCACAACAAAGTACTTGGAAGATGCACAGGGCTCAGCTGTGTTCCCCACATTGAGGATTAGATAAAATGTTCATGTGCCTATGAAAATTGATGATCACAGAAAACTGTACAGAAATCACGCAGTTCTCCATTTTACTTTGATCTCTGTGTCTGTAATAGACAGAAGCCTTTGATATAAATAGTATAAATGTTACACAACTAATGAGATACCATTGGTGCAGTTAGAGTTTAGACTCTTTATTCGCAGAGTTACTGTATCTGCAAAAAGTAAATTAACATGCCTCAAACATGGCGATTAGAACCTCCATCCCCCAATAAGCTGCAATGCAATAAATGCCCAACCAGTAACGCTCGTCTGAGGAGCATGGTATCACTTTAATACAGGAACCGTATATTGCTATTGTGAACAATAGAATTTCACGAGGATGGATGATTCACTTGCCCGTAAGGCACTTTGGACCTTCCAAAAGACATGCCTGTCCACTTTAATCCAATTGCACACTAAGCTGTTATTGGTTTAAACATAATCAATGTGCCTTCAAAATATAGCCATACCGCTAAAGCTAGCCATAAAAGATAGCTATAAGTTGAGCATTCATTCAGCAGACAGATATTGCTCCCAACTTCCTATATGCATTAACCCTCATCTGAACTGAGGGTTCATGTGTTTTTAACGGGGAAAGAGGAGAAAGCTGATGACAAACACTTCTGTCAATGGTTTATGCCCCCTGAAGACAAAGGAATGAGTGCAGAAATTCACTGACATGATTCCATGATATTATCTGAAACAAAGATGTGAGGCCCACATAGACATTAGATGGTCCACTGGCCCTGCCGAAATCGATGGGTTCACTCAACTTTAATTTAATGCATATTAATGTGTATGGGAACAATAAAAGCCAATTTAGACAAGCTGATAAGAGGGGAATAAGTGTTCAGAGGAATGTGGTTTCCTGATTATCTGTTCATCTAAACAGGGGAGCAAATACTTTAAAAACATGCAAAAAAGATTAGCTGTCTGATGAGATGCTTTTTAATCAAGCTTAGAAATCTTAGTTATCAGCATCACAACACCCCAATTGAACAAGTGATATGCTGCTAATAAGATGATTTTTTTATGTGCACAGAGTGATCTTTCTGTGTACCTAGAATTCTGGTCAGCCTGTCTAAATTGACTGGTAAACAATTGGTTGATTTTGTGTAAATTTAGCTAGGAAATGAGGCTCTTTGGGACCTGGGCACTGGGTCTACTAAACTGGATGACCCAAAAGTGTGACAAATAAATAGTGCCACTTTGCACCAATTAATTGGCTATGGTCGAAAATGAGTTAGAGTTAAATCCATAGCATCTGGGTCAGAGAAGGAACTGATTTCTGTGGTCTAGTGTAGTAAAAAGATTAAACGTCAGAATCTCTGCTAAATTAGGGCAAACAGGTTTCATGGTCAGTATCCCTGTTGGATTTTTGCTGTAGAAGGCTTATTTCAGCAGGCCTGGTGTCCGGAAGGTTGCAAACCTCTCCTATTCTACAATGGTAGGAGGTTTGAAACCTTAATAGATAAACTTAACTTATAATTAGAGATGAGCGAGCATGCTCGCTACTGCTAGGTGCTCGCCCGAGCATCTCACTGCTCGAGATGCTCGGCACTTGCTGAGTATTTCCTGGGTTGTTCGGCGGGAGCTCGGGTCTCCTCCCTGCATGTTTGGCGCTCTTTACAGAGCCAATGAACATGCAGGGATTGACTGCCACTCACTGTAATGCTGTAGCCATGTTGGTTGTGGCATTACAGTGATTGGCTAGCCGCACAGTGTCATCAGCTCTATATCAGACCTGGCGTCGCCATTCTCGTCACAGTCACTCCGGAATCAGACAGTGTAGGGAGAGGTGCTGCTGAGCTAGGGAGAGATTTGCTTGTTTCTAGTTAGCGTAGGTGTGCCAAACTATATTAGAGACACATATTCATCTCAACAAACAGTCCTTCTGAGGACTAATCCAGCTGCAGAGATATCAGGCAGGCAGTGTATATAGCAGACTGCAGTGCACATAGCACAAGAGGCTTCATTCCAGTTCTGTCTGCTGCTGCTGTTAGATATTACTAGAAATTGGCCAAGGTCTCAGGAGCCAGGAATAATTTTTTTTGGATCTTAATTTTCATTATTTGATTAAAAAGCAATCCAGAGAACACAGTTTTTCTGCATCACTGTTGGCACTGCAGAATACAGCCAGGTCCTTTCCATATTACAGCGCTAAAAACCCAGCTATTTAAAACTGTGGTTTCTCCGTCACACGGATCACATATACGTTTTCAGAAAATACTGCCATTTCTGACCTTCATTAAAAGTTTGTTTCAGTTTGTCAGTGAAGAAATTGACACCAGTTTGCTGTTCAAATTAGTTACCTACAGACCAGCTATATAAAACTGTGGTTTCTCCGTCACATGGGTCACATATACGTTTTCAGAAAATACTGCCATTTCTGACCTCCATTAAAATTTGTTTCAGCGTGTCAGTGAAGCAATTGACACCAGCTTGCTGTTCAAAATAGTTACCTACAGGCCAGCTATTTAAAACTGTGGTTTCTTCGTCACACGGATCACATATACAGTACAGACCAAAAGTTTGGACACACCTTCTCATTTAAAGATTTGTCTGTATTTTCATGACACTGTACATTCACACTGAAGGCATCAAAACTATGAATTAACAAATGTGGAATTATATACTTAACAAAAAAGTGTGAAGCAACTGAAAATATGTCTTATATTCTAGGTTCTTCAAAGTAGCCACCTTTTGCTTTGATGACTGCTTTTCACACTCTTAGCATTCTCTTGATGAGCTTCAAGAGGTAGTCACTGGAAATGGTTTTCACTTCACAGGTGTGCCATGTCAGCATTAATAAGTGGGATTTCTTGCCTTATAAATGGGGTTGGGACCATCAGTTGTGTTGTGCAGAAGTCTGGTGGATACACAGCTGATAGTCCTACTGAATAGACTGTTAGAATTTGTATTATGGCAAGAAAAAATCAGCTAAGTAAAGAAAAATGAGTGGCCATCATTACTTTAAGAAATTAAGGTCAGTCAGTGCGAAAAATTGGGCAAACTTTGAATGTGTCCCCAAGTGCAGTTGCAAAAACCATCAAACGCTACAAAAAAACAGGCTCACATGAGGACGGCCCCTGGAAAGGAAGACCAAGAGTCACCTCTGCTTCTGAGGATAAGTTTATCCGAGTCACCAGCCTCAGAAATCGCAGGTTAACAGCAACTCAGATTAGAGACCAGGTTAATGCCACACAGAGTTCTAGCAGCAGACACATCTCTACAACAACTGTTAAAAGGAGACTTTGTTAGAAGGCCTTCATGATAAAATAGCCGCTAGGAAACCACTGCTAAGGACAGGCAACAAGCAGAAGAGAATTGTTTGGGCTAAAGAACACAAGGAATGGACATTAGACCAGTGGAAATCTGTGCTTTGGTCTGATGAGTCCAAATTTGAGATCTTTGCTTCCAACCACTGTGTCTTTGTGCGACGCAGAAAAGGTGAACGGATGGACTCTACATGCCTGGTTCCCACCATGAAGCATGGAGGAGGAGGTGTGATGGTGTGGGGGTGCTTTGCTGGTGACACTGTTGGGGATTTATTCAAAATTGAAGGCATACTGAACCAGCATGGCTACCACAGCATCTTGCAGTGGCATGCTATTCCATCCAGTTTGCGTTTAGTTGGACAATCATTTATTTTTCAACAAGACAATGACCCCAAACACACCTCCAGGCTGTCTAAGGGCTATTTGACCAAGAAGGAGAGTGATGGGGTGCTACGCAAGATGACCTGGCCTACACAGTCACCAGACCTGAACCCAATCGAGATGGTTTCAGGTGAGCTGGACCGCAGAGTGAAGGCAAAAGGGCCAACAAGTGCTAAGCATCTCTGGGAACTCCTTCAAGATTGTTGCAAGATCAATTCCGGTGACTATCTCTTGAAGCTCATGAAGAGAATGCCAAGAGTGTGCAAAGCAGTCATCAAAGCAAAAGGTGGCTACTTTGCTGAACCTAGAATATAAGACATATTTTCAGTTGTTTCACACTTTTTTGTTAAGTAGATAATTCCACATGTGTTATTTCATAGTTTTGATGCCTTCAGTGTGAATGTACAATTTTCAAAGTCATGAAAATACAGAAAAATCTTTAAATTCGGTCTGTCCAAACTTTTGGTCTGTACTGTACATTTTCAGAAAATACTGCCATTTCTGACCTCTATTAAAAATTAGTTTCAGTGCGTCAGTGAAGCAACTGACATCAGTTTGCTGTTCAAAATAGTTACATACAGGCAAAGTATTTAAAACTGTGTTTTCTCACATGGATCACATATAGGTTTTCAGAGAATTGTGTAATTTCTGACCTCCATTAAAAATTTGTTTCAGTGTGTCAGTGAAGCAATTCACACCAGTTTGCTGTTCAAAATAGTTACCTACAAGTCACCTATTTATAACTGTGGTTTCTCCATCACTCGGATCACATATACAATTTCAGAAAATACTGCCATTTCTCACCTCCATTAAATATTTGTTTCAGTGTGTCAGTGAAGCAATTTACACCAGTTTGCTGTTCAAAATAGTTACCTACAGGCCAAGTATTTAAAACTGTGGTTTCTCCGTCACACGGATCACATATACATTTTCCGAAAATACTGCCATTTCTGACCTCCATTAAATATTTGTTTCAGTGTGTCAGTGAAGCAACTGACACCAGTTTGCTGTTCAAAAGAGTTACGTACAGGCAAGGTATTTAAAACTGTGTTTTCTCACACGGATCACATATAGCTTTTCAGAGAATTGTGTCATTTCTGACCTCCATTAAAAATTTGTTTCAGTGTGTCAGTGAAACAATTCACACCAGTTTGCTGTTCAAAATAGTTACCTAGAAGTCACCTATTTATAACTGTGGTTTCTCCGTCAAATGGATCACATATCCGTTTTCAGAAAATACTGCCATTTCTCACCTCCACTAAAAATTTGTTTCAGTGTGTCAGTGAAGCAATTGACACCAGTTTGCTGTTCAAAATAGTTACCCACAGGCCATGTATTTTAAACTGTGGTTTCTCCGTCACACGGATCAGATATCCGTTTTCAGAAAATACTGCCATTTCTGACCTCCATTAAAAATTTGTTTCAGTGTGTCAGTGAAGCAATTGACACCAGTTTGCTGTTCAAAATAGTTATCCACAGGCCACATATTTAAAACTGTGGTTTCTCTGTCACACGGATCACATATACATTTTCAGAAAATACTGCCATTTCTGACCTCCATTAAAAATTTGTTTCAGTGTGCAAGTGAAGCAACTGACATCAGTTTTCTGTTCAAAATAGTTACCTACAGGCAAGGTATTTAAAACTGTGTTTTCTCACATGGATCATATATAGGTTTTCTGAAAATTGTGCCATTTCTCACCTCCATTAAAAATTAGTTTCAGTGTGTCAGTGAAGCAACTGACACCAGTTTGCTGTTCAAAATAGTTGCCTACAGGCCAGCTATTTAAAACTGTGGTTTCTCCATCACTCGAATCACATATACAATTTCAGAAAATACTGCCATTTCTCACCTCCATTAAAAATTTGTTTCAGTGTGTCAGTGAAGCAATTGACACCAGTTTGCTGTTCAAAATAGTTACCTACAGGCCAGGTATTTAAAACTGTGGTTTCTCCATCACACGGATCACATATACATTTTCCGAAAATACTGCCATTTCTGACCTCCATTAAATATTTGTTTCAGTGTGTCAGTGAAGCAACTGACACCAGTTTGCTGTTCAAAAGAGTTACGTACAGGCAAGGTATTTAAAACTGTGTTTTCTCACATGGATCATATAAAGGTTTTCAGAAAATTGTGCCATTTCTGACCTCCATTAAAAATTTGTTTCAGTGAGTCAGTGAAGCAATTGACACCAGTTTGCTGTTCAAAATAGTTACCTACATGCCAGCTATTTAAAACTGGGGTTTCTCCGTCACACGGATCACATATCACATATCCGTTTTCAGAAAATACTGCCATTTCTGAGCTCCATTAAAAATTTGTTTCAGTGTGTCAGTGAAGCAATTGACACCAGTTTTCTGCTCAAAATAGTTGCCTACATGCCAGCTATTTAAGCCTGTGGTTTCTCTGTCACACGGATCACATATCCGTTTTCAGAAAATACTGCCATTTCTGACCTCCATTAAAAATTTGATTCAGTGTGTCAGTGAAGCAATTGACACCAGTTTGCTGTTTAAAAGAGTTACCTACAGGCCAGCTATTTGAAACTGTGGTTTCTCCATCACATGGATCACAAACAGGTTTTCAGAAAATACTGCCATTTTTGACCTTCATTAAAAATTTGTTTTAGTGTGTCAGTGAAGCAATTCACACCAGTTTGCTGTTCAAAATAATTACCTACAGGCCAGGTATTTAAAACTGTGGTTTCTCTGTAACACGGATCAAATATACATTTTCAGAAAATACTACATTTCTTACCTCATTAAAATTTGTTTCACTGTGTCAGTGAAGCAACTGACACCAGCTTGCTGTTCAAAATAGTTACCTACAAGCCAGCTATTTAAAACTGTGGTTTCTCCATCACACGGATCACATATCCGTTTTCAGAAAATACTGCCATTTCTGACCTCCATTAAAAATTTGTTTCAGTGTGTCAGTGAAGCAATTCACACCTGTTTGCTGTTCAAAATAATTACCTACATGCCAGCTATTTAAAACTGTGGTTTCTCCATCACACGGATCACATATACGTTTTCAGAAAATACTGCCATATCTGAGCTCCACTAAAAATTAGTTTCAGTGTGTCAGTGAAGCAATTGACACCAGTTTGCTGTTCAAAATAGTTTCCTGGAATCATGTCATTACTGTGGCCCTGCTCTATGTGACTTTAACTTGTTAGTGGGGTTTTTCCCAAATTTTGGTCAGCCCTTGCAATCACAGCATGGGAATTACCACTATAGGAGACGCGCTCCATTACAATGGGGACATTTTTTTTACTGAGACCCTCCTCTATGTCTCTTCAAACGGGTATTGGCTTGTGTCCGAATTTTTGGCAGCCCTTGCAGTCACTGCATACGCAATAACAATATAGGAGACCCACTCGTTAATAAAGGGAACAACAAAGCGTAGCCGGCTGATTGCTCACTAACAATAGCGAGGGCCGCGTGCTGGCCTTTTAAGAATAGTAAGGGCCGCCAGATGGACCTATAAAAATACGCTTTGTGACTTTCAGCGTCCCTCCATCATAAATGAAACAGGATGTGTCTGATGATGTGTCACACACCACATGGCCAGATAAGGTTGTAAAATGTTAAAATGACATTTTCCAATGAATGCATTTGTCTTAAAAAATAACGTAAAAAGAAAAACAGTAGGATCTTTCTTTAGTATAAAAAACAGAGTCGCCAATGTAACCTCAATGCAATCACATTGTTCAGCTCCTGCACCTCCTCCTCCATCTCCGAAATGACCACATCAGTCACAAGCTGAAAGCACTGCAGCACTGTCTTGGCCAAGCGGCAACAGGCTTTGCTAAAGATAACATGCTTAATGCTTAGGTGACAAATCGCCCAGCTCTGCAGAGTTGTTGAAAGCAGTAACAAAGTAGCCTCATCTGTGGCTCTCACCGCTGAACATACAGCCAGGCATGGTCGTGTGTGACAATGGGTTGAACCTGGTGACGGAGAAATGACAGCCGGAGCAAGAATATGGCTGTGGTGAAATACAACTCCCACTGAGAAGCTGTTTCAGATTGAAAAACATTGAGCCCACCAGAGGATTTAATTCTGAGGGCTCACCTTTCTCCCCTGCTCAAGAGCCCCATAGCAGATGCAAAGTTAGTGCTATCATGAAATCTCCTGATGGAGAAGCATGGGCACACCAGGGGATTCTCTGGTGGGGCCGTCCAACCCTGCCAAGAAGCAGTCCTGGCTAAGAAAAGAGTGAGGGAAGGTTCCCGGACACTCTATGGCTGCTTTTTTACTGAGGTGGAAACCCGTGCAAACACGGGGAGAGCATACAAAATCCTTGCAGATGTTGTCCTTGGTAGGATTTAAACCCAGGATCCCAGCGCTGCAAGGCTTCACTGCTAACCACTGATACAATGTGCTGCTGTTCACACTCTGATATCTAACAGGCTGGGGAAACTTGCACCTACTGCCACTCTATCTTCAGCTCCTTTGTGAAAAACGAATGTATTTGGGCAGCCACTCAGTCTACCAAATAAAATTCCTGAGATGGAAATTGGGGATGGCTTCGCTACTGGTACTGGGGGCAGTGCTAATACCATGGCGTCCTACCATAGTTTACTGGAAATATTCCAGACTGGTAGGAGGCAAGCAGATTCCCACAGAAAAGTACCAGCAGTAATGTTCAGGGACCCGCACTTGTAGAAGGCGGAGACAACACCGGGAGAAATAGTGGTGGCAGGGACCAAGTATGGACACGAGGCATGAGGTTGTGAAAAGCATCCGCCTCGGTGAGCCTAAAAGGCCACATTTCAAGTGCAAGCAGCTGCTCAGAAATCTGGCAGTTTAATATTGCAGCATGTGGGTAAGTGGGTGGGTGGCTGGCTGCATACTTGCGCTTGCATTCCAAGTAACAGAAAACTAAGCAGATGGTGTCCTCTACCATCATCATGGCCTCACCTCAGCACTATGAACTCTTCTGAAGGATAAGCCAGGGCCCACCGGAGGAGTCACCTCTTTTCTGGTGGTCCCGTCCAACCCTGCCGAGAAGCAGACCTGTCTAAGAAAAGTGTTGGGGAAGGTTCCCGGACACTCTATGGCTGCTTTTTTAATGTGGATCGGATGTGCTTATGCATGTTATTTCTCAAACCGCATTGCAGATCAGGCCATTGCCCAACTCTGTAGTCATGAAAATAAATGCGCAAAGAAAGATGTTTGTATGTCAAAGCACCACCGACAAGTGCGAGTTGATGTTGGATGGGCTGCCATTGCTTCTGCAACAAGCTGCATTAGAGGACTTCCTGGGAGAAATGACACCCAGAGTAGATGCGGTTTCCCTCTATGCCAGTTCTTACACCGAGCTAAAGACTATGGCTGTGGTGAAATACAACTCTCTGCAAAAAAAAAGCTGTGGACTGGCTCCGTACCGTCCCTGGCCACATTCACCTGTCCACGTGTTTGTGGTTAGGCGGTCCTTCTCAGCAAGTGCACTGGGGAGGGCACGGGTAATTTTGTGAGACCCGTGCTTGTGTAAGGCGAAGACGATACCGGGAGAAACAGTGGTGGCTGGGGACCGAGTATGGACACCAGGCCGCAGCCAGCAAGAGGTTGTGAAAAGCTTCCGCCTCCTGGAGCCTAAAAGGCCACATTTCAAGTGAAAGCTGCTTTAGAGGACTTCCTGGGAGAAATGATAGCTGGGGTAGATATGGTTTCCCAAGTCCTTTCACCAAGCTAAACAATATGGCTGTTGTGAAATACAACTCAGCAAAAAAAAGCTGTGGACTGGCTCCGTACTGTCCCTGGCCACATTCACCTGTCCATTTGTTTGTGGGTAGATGGTCCTTCCCAGTAAGATCACTGGGAAGGGCACGGGTAATGTTGTGGGACCCATGCTTGTGGAAGGCGGAGACAACACCGGGACAAATAGTGGCAGCTGGAGACCGAGTATGGATACCCGGTCGCCGCCACCATAAGATTGCGGACAGCTTCCGCCTTCACGAGCCTAAAAGGCCACATTTGAAGTGCAATCAGCTGTCAAAAATTTGGCAGTATAGTATTGCAGCCTGTGGGTGGGTGGCTGGCTGCATACTTGCGCTTGCATTCCAAGGAATGGGGTAGGGACAACTGAACGCTGCACTGGAACAAGGACATGGATGTGGATTGTTGCAAGTCTGCAACGACAGGTGCACGGCGGGAGGCATCTTCGTATGCACCAAGGATCACTTCTGATGGGCACACTTTTAGGCAGTGACCTGGGAGTCAGAGATGCTTCCAGAGGTCTTTGCCATGCTGTTCCCATTTCTTTTCAGCACTATATGCATGTATCTGATGATGGATCTCTAAGAATAGTGAGGGCCGACTGCTGGCCCTTTAAGAATAGTAAAGGCCGCCTGATGGCCCTATAAAAATAGGCTTTGTGACTTTCAGAGTCCCTCCTTCATAAATGAAACACAATGTCTCTGATGATATCTCACTCACCACATGGCCAGATAAGGTTGTAAAATGTTAAAATGACATTTCCCAGTGAATGCATTTGTCTTGGTTGAATACAATGCAAAACTGCAAAAACGCATCAATAATGCTACGTGTGAACATAGCCCAATGTGTGGAGGAGTATTTTTGGTTTTGGTTATTTATTTTGCCTTATATACAAGTCATTACCCTGGAAATTATCATCCTTAACATATTTCCCAGAAAAATCCATTTTGGATTTGTTTTTGTATGTTTTATTGTGAGTCCGTAAAAGTGGTGTAATACTCTGACAACGTTGTTCGCAGCAGTGACCTGGGAGTCAGAAATGCTTCCAGGGGTCTTCCCCATGCTGTTTCCATGTCATTTGAGCAGTGTTCCCATCGATTTCGGCAATTTTTAGGCCCTCTGCAGACCGCCGGGGGAGCCGCCTGAAAAATGCTCGAGTTTCACATAAACTTACATTGGGCTCATTGCTCGGGTCGAGCACCCGAGTATTCCAATTTGCTCGACCGGAGCATCGAGCTCCCAAGCATTTTAGTGCTTGCCCATCACTACTTATAATCGCTTAACTTAGCCTCACTAAGACTGCTCTCCATGGTTCCCCTCTTATACATACTGCTCTGTGTCTCCCACCTCACATAGACTGATCCCTTTGTCCCCCCCAAATCACACTGAGAGTTTCTTATTTCTGTCTCATACGCACTGCGCTTTATGCCATTTTCTCCATGGCACAGACAGATTTGAATTTTTTGGTCAGACAACCTCTTTAAGACATTGCTGGATTTCCTGGTTCTCTGAATCATTGATTCCTTCTGGCTTTTTGAAAATATATTTTGCCCTTTTATATTTTTACATTTTTAGAACTATTGAGATTTTTTAAATCTTCTTAATAATATAATGGTTATTTATTTTTAATGAATAATGACTCTATTAATAATAACTTTACTTGCTCTTCTTTGTGTAAATTTGTGAAATAGAACTAACTTAGGATAATGGATTGCTATCTTTTTATTTCAGTTTTTCGGTTTCCTTATCTAGCTCGCAAATCTTCCTCCGGAATACAAATGTGTTTTTATATTCAACTTTCCACAATTTACTTTTCTATTAAAGCAAATATAGAATCTACATGGAATAAGGAGAGATGTAGTTATAAAACCAATATTTGTTACAAGTTTAGCCATTTCATATTCGGTATTATAGAATTTATAGTAGAAAAATTCTAATTTCAAGCATGTGAACATGATTCACTCTTCTTTTCAATAAATATTAAGCGATCCAGGGAGTAATAATGGCAATACCTAAGGGCCTTGTAAACACTATACTTTTAAAATTTATAGAAGTACACCAATGTGCATATAAAATTGGAGATATACAGTATATGCAAAACTAGTGTTTACTCATAAAATGCAGATTTCAAATTACATTTCTTGGCAGGAGCAACAGGACATGCCTAATAAGCGCAAAAGTACTTTTTTCAATGCCATGCAAATTTACTTGTGTTTGTTTCTTTGCACGTGGTTTTTGCGCTCTGTGATTTTGCCTTTTGCAAATTGACGTATTTGCTTTGATTAGTCGTGGTGTTTTATGTACACAGTATTATGATTGCGAGCATGGGCCAGTTGAATAAATTAAATTAGAAATGAAGCTGATTATAAGTTTTTTTTATTTGTATCTTCAGGATCCTTTTTAACTCTTGTTCTTTCATTGGAGATGAAGTAAGTGGCCCCAGACTAGTCTGAAACATACATCGAAGGTTGAATCAGAACTGATTAACAATTATCTCAAGGCTCATACATACAGACATTATCTCAATATGATAGCGACTCGCCCCCTGGGCCGTGGGGCACGCGGATCCAGGCAATAGGGAAACGGTGGGAGTAGTAGTGGCAACCCGGTTCCGTGGCTCAGGGTGGTCAGGGCAGTGGTAGTCCGTTATGTACTGATGATTATGTCCGACTACGCCACCCGTGGATTTGCGGTCATTAGGAACCGCCGCTGCAAGGCAGACCGCTGGGGCTGATGATGTATGCAGCTGGGATGGTGTGACTCCCTACGGGAAGAGTGCGGCCCCAGGGCAGTGTAGTGGATGTTGGGAGTGATGGTACTGAGAGGCCCAGTGCTGATAGTGCTGGAGGAGCAAGGAGCACGCAGACAACAGGTTGCAGTCCAGGGTCTTTACTAAAACAGGTAAATTGACCCACAAACAGTCCCAGCTAGGAGGGGACCTGGATGTCTGAGAGCAACGGGGAAATTGGCCCTGGTCAGGATGAGGGTGTAGGCCTACCGTTCTTTCTGCGCTCCTTCTGGCTATCTCCTCGTTATAGGGTAACAGCCCACGTTTCCGAGCTTTCCGTGTATTCTCGCCTGTATGGCCTGCGACATGGGTTCCTTTCTGCTCCCAGCATGGTACGGCTTTACTGGTCCCTTCGGTTGTGGCAGGGCCTCCAGGCTTCTTAGGCCAAGGAATATACAGTCCCTTGCGGACTGGTTATCTGCTGGAGGATGTAGAATCCTCCCAGCCTCAGACACCAAAGTCTGGTAAAGTAAGTCTTTTATCTGCCAAGACAGGCTCTCTTCGCCTCTTGTCTCTGGCTTGTGGCTCTCCTCCTGCCACACTTCCTCTTAGGTGCAATACAAAACTGTCTGTCCCTGCTCTGCTTCGGGACAAGTCTTAGTCCTGAGACAGACCTTCAAGTTCTCTCTAACCCTGCCCCCAGTACCAGCGTTTATAGGGGCAGCCTGCTCCCCCTACTGGCCTGAGACAGGAGGTACTGCATGCTAATGTTCCCCTGACTAGAGAACCTCCCCCTTGCTCTCAGACACAGCTTTATTACATTTTGTGGCATCCAGGCCAGGGTGACACAATAGGATATTTAATGCCAAGGATGGGATAAGCCAATGTCAAACCATTCTGATCTCACTGGAAAGGGACCAATTCTTTAATTGCCTCTAATTAAGTATATATTCTTCTTCCAGGACCCATAATACCGCCATGTGTATGAATAATTAGACTAGTTTCAAATTACTCTAATAAGACTGCATTTTAATTTCTGTATTATGGCTGTAAGTCCTAAACCGCCTGCAATTCAAGTGAATTGAACTTATGGACCTAAGTGTCTAAAGGTCCAAGTACATATTAGACTAATGTTGGCTTAACTGGGTTCAGCCAATGGTCTAATAAGTATGATTCTAAGGGAAGATAAAGATCTGGAAGATCTGATTTCATGCTGAAGATTATTTTGTTCTAAAAGTGATAAGCCACCACCAGAGATGTCTGGCAACTGCTCTCATTGAAAATGCAGGAATTCTTGGCAGGCCAAGAGCTCCTGTGTATTAGAGAGTCAAGCAAGAGAGCTGCCAGCTGAATGATCAGTTTGGCCAACAGCTATCTAAAGTGCATGTGAGGATTAAGACATGGTGTCAGGCTCACCAGGTGAGGTGGATCCTCTAAGCCCCAGGTCCAGGTGGGCATGTAAAGGTTAATCACAGTTTACTGTATTGTTGGAGATTTGTCATGTAATATATGATCTGGCCAGTAGAAGGCAACAGAGAGGCCAGAGTTGCAGAGCAGGGGTTTTGCAGTTGATGAGGAAGTGAAGATGGATCCAGCTCAACACACCAGGCAATTGATTAAAATTCAACATGACTATGTGTGAAATGCAAGTTAAACTGGTTGTCATTAAGGTAAGAGATGAAATTTGGAATCTCTGATACCGCCCCCTCCCAAACAATGATCATATCATCTATATACCTAGCATATAATTTTATTGAAGATGAAAATGGATTATGGATAGTATACATAAAACACTCTTCCCACCATGCCATAGCCAAATTAACTACGGATGGTGAGAATTTGGCTCCCATTGCCACTCTGCTAATTTGCAAAAAGAACTTTCCATTAAACATAAAATAATTATGGCGGAGTAGAAATGAGAGCACATTTTCTATATACTCTTTAAGTTCAGGTGTGTAAGAACTGTACCTGTCCAGGTGGTATTGGACAAACATAATAGCTATGTGTTGGGGAATGCTGGTGTAAAGAGAAGAAACATCACAAGAAACCCAGGTGTATCTGCGTATGGCATTTTTTATACACACCACCCCATAATATATGCTTTGTCATCTGAGATGTTCATTTTTTGTTTTTTCTACAAATTTTTAAAAGGATTTGCCAATAACGATTGGTGAATTTTAATCAATTGCCTGGTGTGTTGAGCTGGATCCATCTTCACTTCCTCATTGACCCAGGCACTGTGCAGCAGCGAGGACTCCGTGCTCCATGCCAGACTGGGATTACAGGGGTGAGCTGAAACTTTCTCTTTATTCGTTTTGCAGTTGATGCCTGTTGCTAGGGGAGTTCAAGCAGAGAGTGAAGCTACGTATCGCTGGAAAAAGGTCTGGATAGAGTGATGCGGCTGTGATCTGTTTTTGGTGACTCTGGGATGTGTTCGGCTTGACATGAGCCGACTCGATGATAATAACCAAGGACACAGCATCTTGGGTTAGGCCACATGAGGCTTTATTTCTAAGGACTTAGAGAAGCCCTGCGTTTGAGAGATCAGCATTCTCTAAGAGGTTCAAGTCAGCGTTTCTGATTATTTGGGACTCAGCCCAGCAAAGACACTTCAGTCTCAGGACGTACTGGTACCATTTACAATTGAATATATATGCGCATATATAAAGAACTTTATAGTGGTTTAGTTAGTTAGGAGAAAAAGCCTCTTCTGTAAGAGACTCTTCAAAAAAAACTGCTCATAGTATGCAACTATCAAAGTACTGGCACAACACTGACGTTTTATGGATATATACATAGAAAGGGTTAATCGCATGTATTTTTTCCTTGCATGTAACTGTTAATTCTGTTAACTGTATCTGTGTATACTCTTAGGCTGGGTGCCCACGTAGCGTTTTTCAAGCATTTATGCTGCAGAATTTCCGCAGCGTAAACGCTTGTTAAACGCTAGGTAATCCGCACCCCATGGTCCCCAAGGGGATTCCACATGTTCTATGCACATGCTGCGGATTTTTCTGCAGCGTTTAAGCTGCGTACAAAAATCCGCAGCATGTCATTTAATTTTGCGGAAGCGCAGCGGAACTCCAGCCATTGACTTGCATTGAAACGCATGGAAACCGCGACTGTACATTTGTACAAGCAGCTTCTATGCGTCTCTATGTGCGGATGGTACCCAGTTCTGGAGGAGAGGAGACTCTCATCCAGACCTGGGTACCATTGTACCTGTAAAAAAAGAATAAAACAACAAATAAAGTTATATTCACCTCTCCGACGGCTTCTCTCTGAATGCCGGCATCGCTTGAGGACCTGCGGTGACGTCACAGTCATGTGACCGCAGGCCCTTCACCGCTCTGTCTCGCGATATGCCGGCAGCCGGGAACCAGACAGGAATGAGCGCTGCAGCACATACCGGGGCCTCGGGGGTGAGTATAGCTTTATTTGTTTTAATTTTTACGGTCACACTGTATAAATCCATGCCGTTTGCATGGATTTATACAGTGTGACCTAGTTGTCAAGCACTTTCCAAGTGATGCTATCGCCTGGAAAGCGCTTGTCAATCTGCATGCGGAAACGCATGTGAATCCGCATGTGGATCCGCATGTATTCTGCAGGAAAAACGCATGTGCAATCTGCATGCGTTTTTTCTGCCAGGGAGATGCAGAAATGCTGCAGAAATTTTCTGCTTCATTTCTGCATCGTCGGCACATAGCCTTAGTCAGTGTTATTTAGAGTAGCTGATATCATTGTATTTGTTATATATACACTATTTACCTACCATCCCTTCCTTTGTTTTTTAAACTGGTTAGTAAATGTTCATATTATATTATATAATCTTTGTGTGTCTGCTGATTTCAGCTGTACCTCTCGTCCTGTCACTGTCCCTCGCCCACGTTTCAGGCACACGGACCCTGGGCGTTGATGCAGCAAGCTGGAAGGAAAGGGGGCAGTGAGGACGTGGCACACTCTGGAATTTCAGGAGCAGCAGGGATGGAAGCAAGTAAATACATTATGCACAGTAGGTGGAGCACACCAAAGATAGAGATCTCTAATCTCAATCCCAAGACATATGTGTTTGTGTAAATGGGCCTCAGATAGGTCTAGGCAGATGATGTCACTGATCCACGCCAGGCAACCTGCAAAATGCCACATGGAGCACAACAGAGGGCAGTGGACCCAGGAAAAGGGAGATAAGCCCGTCATACCCAGGACAAGTGTGTAACACATGACTTAGATCTATGGCCAGTTTCACATAATATGCTATTAAAAAGTGGTGAAAGAGGTGTATGATGTTTTAATTACATTAGAAAATCAATAATAATGCTTCAATCATACACAATGTTTGTGGGGTTTTTTAATTTGTAAAAAAATGCTATGAATTCAATACATTTTTTTCCAAGCCTTTTGTTTGTCATTGATTTTGAACATTCATTTCTTTCAGTCATATTTTTTTTTATTCATAAGCCTATAGTAAATTGGTTTAAAAAACTTAGCAGTCCTATATCACTGTGCTTTTGAAAAAAACACCATGGGCTTAAACTGCCCACCAACAGTTGACTAAAAAGTCACAAAAAATGTACCTTTTGTATAAAATCTCATATCTGCTTATTGATTTACAGTTAACAGCTGGCTTCAGGTTTTAAACATAGGGAGAATTTATTAATGAATGTATTGTAGTTTTCTGGCAAAAAGAAAAATTACACTTTATGGTGCTTGTCATATTTTGGAAAAAATAAACCAAATTACTTTATTCCCGTTTTCTGCAAACATTTCCAATTTTTTTAATATCATGAAACATAGTGGAAGGGTATCTAACAAATGAAGACAATCTTTAAAATAAATTTTGCAGAGTAAAACTCTGACGCCATGACACATGATGTGACATCATGACATCACAAAGTGCATTGCCCAAGGCCTATTCAGTGCTATGATGTCAGAGGTTGGATGAGTGAAGATATGCGGAGAGGATGTCACGTGCCAGATGACGAGCCCAAATGAAGAAGAAGGCTATATAGTGAGCTGTGATTGTGATGGGATGGGTGAGCGGTGAGGTATTTTTTTCACATCCTGCTTTTATTATGTGGTGCAAAATTGAATGGAACTATAATAGTATATCGAGACCATAATAGCAAAAATGAGGGTCCTCCCAAAGGATAGATATAGGACAAATATAGAAAATCAGGGAGTTTTTGACACAATAATCAAGGACAGTGTTGCATATAAAACATGGTAACATTTTATTAAATCAATTAAAAAGTAAAATTAGTTACAATCACAACAATACGACATAAAATACACAAATGTGTGACAAACTTGGCACTGCTGTATAATAATAACATGTAATATTGCATATAGGGTGTCTCAGCGTATTTAGAAAAAATAGGGGATATTCCATGTGAGGAAAACACAATCTAACTATTGTCTATGATCATTTAACAAGAAATGTTAGTATACCCCTATTTGGCCACAAGAGGGCATATATATCTCCAAAAAACGCAATGATATCCACAATCTATGGACTCACCCATGAATGCTGCAGTACCAGATTAGCCAATGGGAAGAGCAGGAGCCCCTACGCGCGTTTCGCGTGGGCTTCATCGGGGGGACCTATTCAGTGCTATGATGTCAGAGGTTGGATGAGTGAAGATATGCGGAGAGGATGTCACGTGCCAGATGACAAGCCAAATGAAGAAGAAGGCTATATAGTGAGCTGTGATTGTGATGGGATGGGTGAGCGGTGAGGTATTTTTTTCACATCCTGCATTTATTATGTGGTGTAGTCTAGATATACCTTGAGCTTAAAGTATGAATATTTCATTCACATAAAAAAATAAATAAATAAATAAATAATTGTTGCAAATGACTTTCCTTGCAAAATTCAAATGAGCTTCTGGATTAGAATTGTGGCAAATTGGCAAATTACTACTGCCTTCTTCTCTTATGTCTGACTGATCCTTATAGTCAGTCACCCGACATGTGGCCTCACTATCCTCTGTGCAACCACCTTTCTGCACTGCAATGTTTTAAGGTGCATAAGAAAAAGGATCCTAATTGGTATTTATTAAAAAATATTATATAGTAGTCATTAAGAGATTAACATCACCTGCTCTAAATGGATTTAGAAATGCACATGAAGAAAAATAAATTTTCCCTTTTATCGAACAGTTCTCTCCTTGAGAATTATCTAAAATCACATTACTTGGAAAAAAATATATATTAACAATGAATGGATTACTTAATATTTTGCCACAATGTTAAAATAAGGAGATCAGATACAGTATATGAGTAATACGTAGTCAGCAAAATGTAGACTTTATAGCAATATTTGTCAATACATTACATATACTTGGAAGTTGTAACTGTCTTTGTTACAGTCAAAGTTGAGTGTCTGTACATAGATGATAAGAGCATGCTGGCTGCCTTACAATCTGATAGCATAAGGACATACTGAATGTCAAGACCTCAAAGCAGACAATAAATACAGCTCAGACCAAATATGACTAGCATCATCTCACTTGGTTAGCTTGTATGAGATCCATGCTTCGCCATCTGGTGTCACACCTGAACAGAATAGGATGAAGCATGACATTATCTTCGAATAGCACCTCATTTCCATAATTAGGACTGAATATTGTCTTGTTTGATAGGGCAGCAGGATAAAGAAAACAGCAGATAAATTGCCACCAAACTGTTTAGACTAAATGTGTAAATGTCTACCCCGAGCAGCCAAAACAATTAACATGCCCTATCAGAGAAAACAGATATCTAACAAGTTCTGGCTGTAAAGGTGTAATTATCTTTGCTTTCCCAAACAAGTAGCACATTCGCTAAACATCCCCGAGGTACTAACACAGTTAAAGAAATTAATTATAAACTGTTTATGTCCTTAACATATTGATTGCGTTAATCAAGCCAGTTAATCTTTAAACATATTGGGCGTACTCTTAATAGCTGCATTGTATCATTTAGCTAGATTGTAACATTTTTTTAAAATATATTTGTTTAAAATAATTTCTTTACTGTAAGTTGAGCTAGAAGACCAGACAAAGCAATTATGCGAAACGCCCATTGGGTGCTGTGACTAACCTTTTAATCATTCTGCATTGTTCTTAGTTTTCATGTGATTCTCTTCAGGATTTCTCAATCATTCTTAATTTTGTCTTTTCTAGTACAAACACTTTGTCCAAACTGCTGGTTAGAAAGTTTACTTTTAACAAACCAGTTTGTGTTCAAATTTTTGCCCTAGCTCTGACAAAGTGGATGGAGCTGGGATGGGATAGGGGTGTGACGTCCCCCCACTCATCAAATTCATGATGAGTGGCGGCGTTCACTACTCCACAAATCTTACTTTGGGAGTAGTTAATTAGGCAGGGGCTGGAGTAAGATTTGTGGTGAGGGGCATAAAGTGGTGGACACTGCTATGGGTCTCGCTTGATTCATTAAGAAGCTTGACCTCCTTAATGAATCAGGAGCGTTTTCTGCAAAACTCTCACCCATCAAGACCAGCAAGACCATTCTTGATAAATCGCCCCCATTCTCTTTTCTATTTAGTGTTAATGATTATAATTTTTACCAAAAGGGAGTTACTCACAGGAATCTCTGTGGGCATGTCTTTATATGGAAATAGTGTTTTTATTTTACATGGGACCATGTTAATTTTAAAAAGGAGTTGTCCAAATAGTGAAAAAAACACTTAAGAGCTTTAAAAGGAACAGACAAATTTACTTGGGATAATGACATACTGTATCAGCAGAACAGTATGGCACCAGTAGTGATTCAAACAAGCACTGAACTGTAACAGTCCAGTTAAAAGATGGAAGCAGCTCAATTCTATTGCTGACTGCCAGACATGGACTCCACTTTCCTACGGCTAGGGTCACAACAGTGCATATTCTCTCATGAGAGACATTAGAGCCAATTATGTTAATCACACTCAGAGCAGATTCTCTTGGATGAGGAGAAGATGGGGAATTTTTTTTTCTCCATTTTCTCCAATGTCTCAGTCTGTGGAAATCAAACTGCACTCAGATGTCACCCGAGAGCAGTCTAATGTTTTCCATCTGATAATCAGATCCAGATCAGACATGCTGCGATTTTTTTATGGAACGACTCTGTCCAAGGAAAACATCTGACATGTGCAGGGCCCCATAGAATAACATTGGTCCAAGTGCGATCCAATGTTTTGTCATGCTCGCCACTACTCGGTATTCGCCCGAGCATATCACTGCTCGAGATGCTCGGTGAGTATTTCCAGGATGCACGGGCGGGATCTTGGGTTCCCTCGCCGCATGTTTGGTGCTCTTTAGGGAGCCAATGAAAATGCAGGGATTGTTTGCCATGCAATGTAATGCCGTAGCCATATTGGTTGTGGCATTACAGTGATTGGCTAGCCGCATAGCGACATCGAGTCTATATCAGACCTGGTGATCCTATGCTTGTCAAAGTGTACCCCGGAAACAGACGGAGTAGGGAGAGCTGCTGCTGAGTGAGGGAGAGATTTACTTGTTTATTAGTTAGTAAAGGTATTCCACAACATATATAGAGGTTGGGCCATTTATATGGATACACCTAAATTAAATGGGAATGGTTGGTGATATCAACTTCCTGTTTGTGGCACATTAGTTTATGGGAGGGTGAAAATTTTTCCAAATGGGTGGTGACCATGGCAGTCATTTTGAAGTCGACCAATTTGGATCCAACTTTATTTTTTTAAATGGGAAGAGAGTCATGTGACACATCAAACTTATTGAGAATTTCATAAGAAAAATAATGGTGTGCTTGGTTTTAACGTAACTTTATTCTTTCATGAGTTTTTTACCAGTTTATGACCACTTATAAAATGTGTTTAAAGTGCTGCCCATAGTGTTGGATTGTCAATGCAGCCCTCTTCTCCCACTCTTGACACACTGATAGCAACACTGCAGAAGAAATGCTAGCACAGGCTTCCAGTGTCCGTTGTTTGGATAAAGTTGTATCCAAAATGGTCGACTTCAAAATGGCCACCATGGTCACCACCCATTTGGAAAAGTTTTCCCCCTCCCGTATACTAATGTGCCAAAAACAGGAAGTTGATATCACCAACCATTCCCATTTAATTTAGGTGTATCCATATAAATGCCCCACCCTGTTGATCTATCTGAACTAACTGGCTGAGCAATACTAAACTAGAAGGGCAGTGTTTAAAACCATTGGTATCCCATCAGATGTATCAAATATTACTGTGATACAAATCCAGAAATTTGTAGGGGACGTGTAAAATATTTTACTCCATTTAAAATGGGCAAGGTGTGTGGCAAAGGATGGGGAAGTGAACGTGATGGTGATGGTGCATACAGAGGCCAAGGCCGTGGACAAGCTGAAATTGTGCCACAACAAGCACCCATATCATGTCGAACCTACCTTCCCATTCCAACCACTAGGGGACCGCAGCACAAGACTATTTAACCCAGAGCAGAATCAAAAGGTTGTTGGTTGGATAGCAGATAATGCTTCCAGTCACTTTGCCTCCATCACCACCACCACCCTGTCTTCCACACGGTCAAGTCTCAGTAGCCGTGAGTCTGGACCACATATTCCTCACCCTGATTCTCCTTCCTCCCACCATGCTGAGTGCCCAGAGGCAACTGATCCCACACTTGGACACTCAGAAGAGATATTCACTTTTCTATTTATAGATTTGGGCCTCTCGCTCGGCCAGCTTCAAGCAGGACAAGAGGAGATCGCATGTAGCAATGCCCAAATATTTGAGCAGTCACGGTCACATGAAGGCAACAGTGGTAAAGTGCAATTACTGTGGCAAGGGGTGGATGATGATGATGAGACACAATTGCCAGAAAGTCAAGAGGAGGACCAGGGTGCGGAAGAGGAAAACGAGGTGGTGGATGATGAAGTGACTTCTTCTTCAAGGCCAGCATCAGCAGGGGCAGTAAATCTATGAGCCTGACCACCACCAGCATGTTCAGGCACATGACTGCAAAGCACCCGACTAGGTGGGCCGAACACCAAGGTCCAGAAACAATGTCTCTGGCTGCCATCACTGCCTGTTCCGCTGCATTGCGTGCACGCCAATACCCCGTCCATGGTGCAGGCGAAGATGCCTCCCGCCCTGCACCACAACCATCATCAACCACGTCCACTTCCTTGTCCCAGCGCATCGTTCAGTTGTCCCAACCCAAGCCCTTGGAACGCAAGCGCAAATACTCAGCCAACCACCCACAGGCCACAACACTAAACTCCCACATTTCAAGAATGCTTGCACTTGAAATGTTGCCTTTTAGTCTTGTGGAGACAGAATCTTTCTGCAACCTGATGGTGGTGGCCGTACCTCGTTACTCAGTCCCCAGCTGCCACTATTTCTCCCGCTGTACCATCCCCACATTACACAAGCACATCTCTCAGAACATTAGCTGTGCCCTCATCAATGCAGTTACTGGGGAAGTCCACCTAACCACAGACACGTGGACAAGTGCTTGTGGGCAGGGATGGTACATCTTGCTGATGGTACTCTGGGTTAATATAGTGGAAACCGGGACCCAGTTGGGCCCTAGGATGGAACACGTCCTCCTGACGCCAAGGATTGCAGGCCCTGGGTCAATTTGGGTTGCCCCGATAATCTACAGCTCCTGCACCTCCTCCTCCTCCTATTCAGCCTCCATCTCCGAAATAACCACATCAGTTGGAAGCTGGAAACACTGCAGCACTGACTTGGCCAAGCGGCAACAGGCTGTGCTGAAGCTAATATGCTTAGGTGACAAACCACACAACGGTGAAGAGTTGTGGACAGCTCTGAAACAACAGGCAGATCTGTGGCTGTCACAGCTGAACCTACAGCCAGGCATGGTTGTGTGTAACAATGACTGGAACCTGGTGGCAGCTCTGAAGCTATGCAAGCTCACACATGTACCATGCCTGGCTCATGTGCTCAACCTAGTGGTTAAGTAGTTTCTCAAAACCTACCCGGACCTGCTTGATGTGCTTGTCAAAGTACGCCGTGTGTGCCCATTTTAGAAAGTCAGCTCCAGCTTCCGCTGCCCCTGCCGTGCTTCAGCAGAGTTTGCAGTTTCCAGCTCACCGAATGGTATGCAATGTCCCCACACATTCTCAACCTTGCAGATGTTGGGAAGGATTTGTGAGCAGCACAGGGCTGTTGTTGAGTACCAGTTTCAAAACGCCCATCTGTTTTTCTGGTCAGCCTCCACACATAAGAGCTCAGGAGTGGGCATGGATGTCTGTGCCATCCTCCAAAACTTTGAGGACTCCACCAAGATGGTGAGTGGCAATGACATTATATTTAGCATTACCATCCCACTTCTCTGTGTACTGAAACGATCGCTGCTCAAAATTAAAGAGGAGGCATTGCAGGCGGAGTACGATGAGATGGAGCATGGAACTATACAGGGTGATTACTCACAGCCCAGCCTCATCTCATCCCAACACGGATTGGGTGATAATGAGGAAGAGGGGGAGGAAGAAAAGGAGCTAGTTTCCTGTGCTATAGGTGGTACTACCCACACAACTGTCATACCATCTGTTCAGCATGGATGGCTTGAGGAGAAGAAGAAAGAGGAGGAGGATGAGGAAGAGAACATGGTCAGTCATCCTCTTGGTGAGGACACGGAAGTCTTGCCTGTTAGAAGTCTGGCACACATGGCTGACATTATGTTATTCTGCCTTTCCCGTGACCCTTGCACTGTCCAAATTTTTGGTGACAGTCATTACTGGTAGGTGACACTTCTAGACCCACGCTACAAGGAGAACTTTCTTTCTCTCCTTCTCGTGTCTGAGAGGTCTACTAAAATGTTGAACTACTTAAAGGCCCTTGTTGCAGAATTATTAAAAAAATTTCAGTCTGAAAACGCTGGTGGCAGAGGCCACAGTTCCTTGAACAACCAAGGAGTACAGGCGAGGAAGACACAAATACAACGCAGTAGTGGCAGGGGAACACTGTCAAAGGGTGTGGGATAGTATTCTCAGACCCTCCCAGCTGACACTCAGGCCCTGATGTGCAGGCTACTCTCACAGGAAGGGAAAAGTTTTTGAATATGGTGAAGGAGTACCTTGCCGATCTTACTAACATCCTCTGTGATTCCTCTGCATCATATAGTTATTGGATATCCAAGCTGAACATGTGGCATGAACTGGCTCTCTACACCTTGGAGGTCCTGGCCTGTCCTGCCACTAGTGTTTTGTCGGAGCGGGTTTTTAGTGTGGCCGGGGGCATTATAACTGATAGGCGCATCCGCCTGTCCACTGAAAAGGCTGATAGGCTGACTCTTATAAAAATGAACAAAGGCTGGATTGGGCCAGACTTCTCAATACCACTGAATGATAGAAGCGTAACAAACTCAAATCCAGTGACTTTTTTTGGGAGGTCTATTCCCATGCATCTCTTCACACCCAGACATGGGTATACGCTTCCTGATTTTGTCTATTTTCTGTTGTCCTCCTCCTTCTCCTTCTCCTCATCCTCCACCACCATGTCACCAGGGTGACTGTGATGCAACACCCACAAAAATTTTTTAAGGGTGTTTATGATGCCCATAGGAATTTCTTTAGAGGCCTACCTCTAACATTCTGAATGATATAAAGTATGTTCATGTATCACCCTCAGGGGTAAATATTTTTCTGCCCATGCACTTAGTGCATGGGCATTACCACTATAGAAGAGAAACTCCTTAACAATGGTAGCAATTTTTTGAATGAGAACCTCCTCTATGTCTCTTCAAAGGGGTGTTGGGATGCATCCAAATTTTTGGCAGCTCTTGCAGTCACTTCCTATGCAATACCAGTATAGGAGACCTGCTCCTTTATAATGGGAACATTTTCTTTTACTGAGGCCCTCCTCTATGACTCTTCAAAGGCGTATTGGGATGCGTTCACATTTTTGGTAGTCCTTGCATTCACTGCATAGGCAATAACAGTAGAGGAGACCCACTTCCTAATAATGGGAACACATTTTTTACTGAGGCTCTCTTTTATGACTCTTCAAAGGGGTATTGGAGTACGTATTAATTTTTGGCCACCCTTGCAGTCACTGCATATGCAATACCAGTATAGGAGACCTGCTCCTTTATAATGGGAACATTTTTTTTACCGAGGCCCTCCTCTATGACTCTTCAAAGGGGTATCGGGATGCATTCAAATTTTTGGCAGTCCTTGCATTCACTGCATAGGCAATAACAGTATAGGAGACCCACTACCTGATTTTGTCTATTTTCTGTTGTGCTCCTCCTTCTCATTCTCCTCATCCTCCACCACTATGTCACCAGGGTGACTGTGATGCAACACCCACAAATTCTTTTATGAGTGTTTATGATGCCCATAGGAATTTTTTTAGAGGCCTACCTCTAACATTCTGTATGATATAAAGTATGTTCATGTATCACCCACAGGGGTAAATATTTTTCAGCCCATGCACTTAGTGCATGGGCATTACCACTATATGAGAGCAACTCCTTAACAATGGTAGCAATTTTTTGAATGAGAACCTCCTCTATGTCTCTTCAATGGGGTGTTGGGATGCATCAAAATTTTTGGCAGCTCTTGCAGTCATTTCTAATGCAATACCAGTATAGGAGACCTGCTCCTTTATAATGGGAACATTTTTTTTTTTACTGAGACCCTCCTCTATAACTCTTCAAAGGGGTATTGGGATGCATTCAAATTTGTGCCAGTCCTTGCATTCACTGCATAGGCAATAACAGTATAGGAGATCCACTTCCTATTAATGGGGACATATTTTTTACTGAGGCTCTCCTTTATGACTCTTCAAAGGGGTATTGGAGTATGTACTAATTTTGGCCACCCTTGCAGTCATTGCATATGCAATACCAGTATAGGAGACTGCTCTTTTATAATGGGAAACAATTTTTACTGAGGCCCTCCTCTATGTGTCTTCAAATTGGTATTGGATCCAGTTAGATGAACACGTATGTGGGCTGCGCTGCTGAAGTAAATCAATTCTTCAGAGATGATGATGATGAAAAGGCTTTTATTAACAATGCGTTTCAATGCTGTACTGGCGACTTTTTCAAGTAAACAAAAACAAACAAATTACATGACGTTTGTTTGTTTTTTTTTACTTGAAAAAGATGCCGGTACGGCGTTGAAACGCGTTAATAAAAAGCCTTTTCATCATCATCATCTCTGAAGAGTTGATTTACTTCAGCAGCGCAACCCACTTACGTTTTCATCCAACTCGATCCAATATCTCCTGGAGGATTTATCTTCCAGCCACGGGGACGCAGCAGCTGTTTTCCTTCATGCCTCCATAGGAGTTGTGCCTGTCACAACTCCATTAGATAAGTGTAGCCAGCACTCTCTCACTCTCCCTCCATAGGGTATCACCCTATTGTGCGCTCTGTTCCCCACATTTAGATCTACATTCAAATTGGTATTGGGGTTTTTCCAAAAATTTGGGCAGCCCTTTCAGTCACTGCATACGCAATAACAATATAGGAGACCTACTCCTTAATAATGAAATAATGGGAAATTATTTTTTTAAATCAGGCCCTCTATGTGTCTTCAAAGGTGTATTGGGTATTTTCTCAATTTTGGGCAGGCCTTGCATTCACTGCATGGACATTACCACTATAAGAGACCCGCTCTTTAATAATGGTAAATTATTTTTTTAAAATCAGGCCCCCTATGTGTCTTCAAAGGTGTATTGGGGTTTTTCCAAATTTTGGCCACCTCTTAGAGTTACTGCATACACTATAACACTATAGGAGACCTACTCATAAATAATGGAAAACATTTTTTTTAAATCAGGCCCTCTATGTCTCTTCAAAGGGGTATTGCGTTTTTTCCAAATTTTAGGCAGGCCTTGAAGTCACTGCATACGCTATACCAGTATAGCAGACCCGCTCCTTAACAATGGGAACAACAAAGCATAGCCAGCTGATGGCCCTTTAACAATAGTGAGGGCTGACTGCTGGCCCTTTTACAATGGTAAGGGTCGCCTGATGGCCCTATAAAAATAGAGCTCACACCACCTAATGTCTCACACACCATATGGCCAGATAAGGTAGTAAAATGCTAAAATGACATTTCCCGGTGAATGCATTTGTCACGGTTGAAAGCAAAGCAAAAGTGCAAAAACGCATCAAAAACACTACGTGTGAACATAGCTCAAGGTGTGAAGGAGCATTTTTGGTTTTGGTTATTTATTTTGCATAATATGCAAGTCATTACCCTGGAAAGGATGTTCTTTAACATTTTTCCCAGGAAAATCTATTTTGGCGTTGTTTTTGTATATTTTATTGTGAGCCTGTAGAAGTGGCATAATACTCTGACAACTTTGTTCACAGCAGTGACCTGGGAGTCAGAGATGCTTCCAGGGTTTTTTGCCAAGCTGTTCCTGTCATTTGAGCACTGTTCCCATCAATTAGGGCAATTTTTAAGCCCCCTACAGACCTCTGGAGGGGGCCACCGGAAAAATGCTCGAGTTTCCCATAGACTTACATTGGGCTCATTGCTCTGGTCGAGCACTCAAGCATTCCAGTTTGCTCAACCTGAGCAACAAGCACCCAAGCATTTTAGTGCTTGCTCACCACTAGTCTTCTGCAACAACCTTAATATATAGCTGTACTTTGCTTAGTATATCCTATTCACAGTTATCGTCTTCTAACAGGTCAAACTCTATGCGACACATATGTATACAAACATGGTCCTTCGAGCTCCTGACTGGCTGAGGGATTTAATTTTCTTGCTTACAGAGCATCATCATATTTCACAGCACTTTACAGACATTATCATCATCATCCCCATGGACGCTCCTAACGCTCATGGGCATATGTTTTTGGATATGACGCATGCAAGGGGAGAATATGCAAACTCTTTGTAAATGTTGTTCTTGATGGGATTTGAATCCAGGACCTCAGCGCTTCAAGCCTGTAGCTGTTAGCAGGTACACGGATGCATCATTGCAGACAATGAGGAGACAGTGATACTTAACCAACAATTATTTATTCAATTAACAAAAGTATACATATGCAAACGTCACAATATCAAGAATAGAAGTAAACAGGGGTAATACGGTAAATTATGGAAGAATAATAGTATTACAATACAAATAAGATAGTGTATTTACACGCTGTCAGAAAAATAATAAGAATTTCTCCCTCCCCCGAAGCCATATACGCTACCAGAACACAGGCGTCTGACCAGGCCTGTATTTTGTTCAGATTGGCCCGTGGTTGCAGCAAACAATAATAATTGTTCTATCGTGAAGCTGGCAGTAACCGTAAGGGGCGTATACACATATTCCATGCATTGGAATCCTGAGGTGTGACACCATACGCTTTCTGCTCGCTTGCCAACAACTACGTAGTGAGTAGTCAGGATCTTGTGCTCGCGGATCCCTGACGAACTCTTGACAGAGTGATGGCAGCAGTGAGATATTGGGTGGTCTCCCTGGTGTTGCCCCTGACGTCTCTGACACACGCTGTTGTTCTATAATCACCATTGAGCTACTATTATCATCAATAGTGTATTGGTCATAATCCCTTGACCTAAGGAGCGTCATCATCACTAACGATTCCTTCACTATTGACACTCCCTAAGCAAAATGAAGTGCCACACAGGCCCCAACAGGAATCTATTTTACTCCCCTTTAGGCTGCAAATCTCATTTCAATGAGTCACTCAGCATACCCGATGCGCTGGCCATCTAGGTCTACCGAAGCACAGGCCTAATCCCCTTTCTTTGTACCGTATGTTTACACAGGGGATTATAGCTCACACGAATGCCTTTCTTGGTTCTAGTTGGACTAACATGACTCTAGTCCTCCATCTCTGACTCTGATCGCTTGGATCTTTACTGGGGAATGGCCTCTTTGGATCTTTACTCAGGACTGGTGTCCTCGGATCTTTAGTTGGATCTGGTATCTCGGTCACTTTCTTGGGTCTGGTCTCTCAGTCACTTTCTTGGATCTGGTCTCTCAGTCACTTTCCTGGATCCAGTGTCTCACAATGGCAGCTATAAGTCAACTCAGCTGCTCACACGTCCATCCTGTTACAGGTTCAAATGCCAACTCCTCCCCTTCTCTGCCTTCCCGGGCTTTTATAATTATTAACTGCGCCACAACTGACCTTTAGTCTCCTCTAGTCTCTTTCCTCAGGGGACCTGTACTTAAGCCCTCTTGTACCTATTAATACTAATGTAGCTCTCTCCACTTCCTCCTTTCTTATTCTTGGTCAGGAGATGGCGATGTTCACTTGAAAACAATCGGTTTAGGTATTGATGTGTGTGTGTCCTCAATCATTCTTCTTCTTACATAGCACTAACCACTGGGCAACCGTGCTGCTGTAGTAAGGTATCCTCCACCCTTTAATCTCATAGCACAACATATAGGTTACTCCTGTACATTCTGAATACAGTAATTTTCCACAAATTTTCACCTGGTGATATTCCAAGATCAGTTGTCATTTCACCAATGACCATCAATGTGCAGCCATGAGCAGCTTGTACTATTGAAGCAACCCCATAAAATCCTTTTAATTAAGCTACAGCCTATGGTAGAGTGCTGTGAAGGGAAAAAAATAGCCAGCACTAGCTCATAGGGACTCACTGCATCTGCTAGGTCTGTTTTACATGACAGTATTATGGCTGGTATATTTTTTTTAGGAGTGTTACCTGTATTTCTTGCTGTTCGACAGAGCTTGATTCAGAAGAACTGCATGGGGGGGTACAGGTGCTACATTAATCATATGCATTACAACCTCTTTCACTGTTTAGAAAATGAAGATTGGAGTAGGAGAAATATAAATAAGATCTGATGATAAAACAGTTACCTAACACACATAAAGTTCTACTGAAGAATATTTTTCTTGTAAAAATCATTGCATGTATACAGCTCACATACATTATAAGGACACAAGTATTCGGACACCTACAAGTGACACCTACGGGAGCCTTTATGATGTCCCATTCTACATCAATAGGCAATAATATGGAGTTGGTTCCACTTGGCAGATACTATAGCTTCCACTGTTCTAGGATTTTCTGCATGATTTTGGAGTGTGTTTGTGGGGATTTTAGTTCAATCATTCAGAAGAGCAGTTGTGTGGTCAGACACTAATGTAGTTTCATTACATTCCAAATGTGTTCAATGTGCTTGAGGTAAGTACTTTGTGTGGGCCAGTCAAATTGTTCCACATCAAACTCCCCCAAACCATGCCATTATGGAACTTGGTTTGCACACTGGGGCACAACCATGCTGAAGCAGAAAAGGGCCTTTCCCAGACTGTTCCCACAGCTTGTAATTTTCAGAAATTTCTTGATATACTGAAGAATTAAAATTTGCCTTGACTAGTATTATGAAGCCTAGGCCAGCCTTTTATAAACAAGTCCATAGCATTATCCATAGCATTACGAAGATCACCATTGCAAGACACAACATAAAGCAACCAAAACACAGTTAAAAAAATACAAAACTGCTGGAATTTTGGTTGCAAGCCCCCATCATAGACCCGACCTTAAGTTGCACATGAATGCGACCTCTAAAATAGTTGTGAAGCAACAGGACACAGACAAATGAAATGGTACATGCTGTGAAGCTCTAGGGGTTGATGACTTGCCCTAATTCACAAGGTTTTAACATAAGCAGCTTGAAATATTCCCATTGCTTGCATTTATTTATTATGGTTTGGCATTTTTCTGTGGTCATGCTTGTAGGTTTTCATTGTGGTGGAAGTTCTCTCTTTCATTGAAAGAACAAGAATCATTATCAGATCTATATCATGGTTGACACCATCTAGAAAAAGTTCTTTGGCTCCAATAATGACCTGTCATGAAGGCCTTTTTCTTTGCTCACAAGGTTTAAGCATGTTTCCACCTTCATTGGATCTGTAGGACTACTCAACATATCACATTATGGTGTGAATTGATTCACAGGACCCAATCCAGTAACCATGTCAATGATCTGTGGTCTCTGCATGGTAGCCCTGAGATCCATCTCTTACCTGCCAACATATGCAACTCTGCTTTTGATTAGCTGGCTTGGTGAGACACATGTACATCACCTGTATGATGATATTTTGCCAGGCTGGCTAATCAAGAGAAGAGATAGGAATGCTGTCAGGTAAAAGGTGTTTCCCCGAGGTCCGATCCAGCAGCCACAAAATACTCATGTGGCCTCTAGACCAGGTGTTGCACACCACTTCTATGTCAGATGCTTTCATGTGACACTTCAGTTGACCCAAAAATGTTTCAACACATACCCTACTGCATTTCTGGAGCCAATCATTTTTGTGTGCCTACCTCTGTCAAATTACTATTGTCCCTTTGCGGCTCCATGAACTAGAAGTCACTATTGTTAATCAACAGGTCCTATATGTCTACCAACTTGACCTACCTGTCCAGTTCAATGCCACTAAATGTCATGTAACTTAGGCATAAAAATATCAGCCCTGATGTACTGTCTGAGCTAAAAGAAAAAAATTCTCATCCCTCTTGTATGAAAGATGACTACAGCAGTCATGTGTCATCTCTGCCGAAAGATAAAGTTGAGGCTACAGGCCGTGATGCACAGGAGCACCAGAGAGGTTGTGAGGTTCTGTTCTTTTTTCACTTTTTTTTTTAACACACAGTGAGCTCAATTTCATTATGAATAGTAGTAGTCGACTACCCTCTTGATTTACAGCAGAAATAAATGGGATCCATTAAATGATCCTTACTTTTGTTGTATGTCATAACATAAAAATTTTTAGTTCTTCATAGTTCAGTAAACTCTGAAAAAGTCTGAGTCCTTAAAAGCAACCGTACACAGGGATGAGTTTGGAATGAATGGCTATTTTGTAGGGTCTATTTTTTATAGGTTGAGTTACCAAAAACCTACTAACCCATGGTAAAGTCCTTTGTGTGCAATGAGAACATCAATGGTTGTGATTCAATTAAAATTTGTTATGTACTATACAAGTTATTTTCTGAAAAAAATAGTTCAGTAACTTTAAAACAATCTTATATAAATAGCTTATTTTTATGAAGGTCATTGACTATATTAATTTTAAGGTGACCAGTAAGTAACTTTTATTTCGAGAGGTTCCCATTTTTGTTTCACAGATAATGGTTCAGTATTTGATGCGTCCTTTACACTATTAACCACAGAGAAACCTATTTCTAGACATTGTACAGCGTCACATAATTGAGACTTCTGTAAAATGATATACTTCTTGACATATTAATCTGTATTGTTTATCTAGCTTTTCACTGTAAACAGACACAAAATCATACATTTCATGCAGTGCTTGAAACTATCATATTTCTATCATATCTTTCTAAAAAACAGATAGCAGGTACATTTGGACAAAAAAATTGATTTGTTTGGTCTAATGGCTTGAAATAACTCCAATTATTGGACAGCTGATATGACCTTTAAGGATTTACTAAATCGATAATTTCTGTTTTACGTCTTTGATAAAAGCAACAAATTATAAAGTAGATGACATCTAGTTAAAAGGTTTAGAAAATATATACTTTTGGAACTGACACAAATTAATCGGAATGTATAGAAGTGATACTAAAAATGATCCTGTCATAATCACCAAGTGAACCTACTGAGTTGCTGTTGGATTTATTTTAGAGCTGGAATGGGAAATAGAGGTGTTTCATTACTTACAATATTCTCCATGAACTTTGTTTTCCTACTTTGATATGTCCTGTAATCATCTGTTAGAACAGATCCAGTTAAAAAACTGATTTCAACTGAATTGTTTTTTTTTAACATTGAAGTCAACGGAAAACAGATTCATTAAATAACCATCCATTTTCTTCCATTTGAAACTGATCCAGTAAGCCAAAATTGGATCCTTTTCAGTGATGAGTGAGCACTAAAATGCTCGGGTGCTCGATGCTCGGGTCGAGCACATTGGAATACTTGGGTGCTCGACCCGAGCAACGAGCCCAATGTAAGTCTATGGGAAACTCAAGCATTTTTCAGATGGCTCCCTCCGGCAGTCTGCAGAGGGCCTAAAAATTGCCCGAATCAATGTGAACAGTGCTCAAATGACATGGGAGCAGCATGGGGAAGACCCCTGGAAGCATTTCTGACTCCCAGGTCACTTCTGTCAACACCGTTATCAGAGGCATTATGCCACTTTTACGGACTCACAACAAAACATAGTAAAACGAAACCAAAATGGATTTTCCTGGGAAATATGTTAAGGAACATCCTTTCCAGGGTAATGACTTGTATATAAGTCAAAATAAATAACCAAAAACAAAAATGCTTCTATCATTCGGTGGTGTTGAGAAGTCTGGCCCAATCCAGCACTTGTTCATTTTTATAAGAGTCAGCCTGTCAGCATTTTCAATTGACAGGAGGATGCGCTTATCAGTTATAATTCCACCGGCGGCAGTAAAAACCCGCTCTGATAAAACGCTGGCTGCAGGGCAGGCCAGGACCTCCAAGGCGTAGAGAACCAGTTCATTCCACGTATCCAGCTTGGATACCCAATAATTATAAGTCACAGAGGAATCACAGAGGATGTTGGTACGGTCAGCAAGGTACTCCCTCAGCATCTTCACAAACTTTGCACTCCTTGGGAGAGTGCCCCGTGCCTCAGGGCTTATGCGATGGGAGGGGCTGAGAAAACTCTCCCAGAACTTTGACAGTGTTCCCCTGTCTCTGCTGGATTGAAGTTGTGTCTCTCTTGCCTGTACTCCTTGGTTGTCCAAAGAAGTGTGACTTCTGCCGCCAGCGTTTTCAGATGGGATTTTTTTTTAATAGTTCCACAACAAAGACCTTCTGGTACAGCCCCATTTTTGTAGACCTATCCGCCTCAGGAATAAGAGATATGAAGTACTCTTTGTAGCGTCGGTCTAGAAGTTTCACCAACCAGTAATGACTGTCACCCAAAATTTTGAGAACCCAAGGGTTATGGGAAAGGCAGCGTAACATAAACTCAGCCATGCGTGCCAAACTACTAACAGGCAAGACTTCCGAGTCCTCACCAAGAGGATGACTTACCATGCTCTCCTCCTCCTCCTCTCTGTCCTCTGGCCATCCACGCTGAACAAACGGTAAGACAGCTGTGCAGGTAGTACCGTCTATAGTGCAGGAAACAAGCTCCTGTTCTTCCTCCTCATCCTCTTCCTCATTGTCCCCCAATCCATGTTGGGATGAGATGAGGCTGGGCTGTGTGTAATCACCCTGTATGGTTCCTTGCTCCATCTCATTGTGCTCTGCCTGCAATGAATCCTCTTTGATTGTGAGCAGAGAGCATTTCAGAAGACAGAGAAGCGGGATGGTGACGCTAATTATGGTGTCATCGCCGCTTACCATCTTGGTGGAGTCCTCAAAGTTTTGGAGGATGTGCATATGTCTGACATCCATGTCCTCTCCTGAGGTCTTATGTGTGCAGTCTGAACTGAATACCGACTGCCTTATTGATGCTGGTACTCAACAACTGCCCTCTTCTGCTCACAAATCCTTCCAAACGTCTGCAGTGTAGAGTTTGCAACGCGTGGGGAAATCACACACCAGTTTGTGAGCCGGAAGCTGCAAAAACTGCTGAAACACGGCAAGGGCGGCGGAAGCGGTAGGTGACTTTCTAAAATGGGCACAAAGGCGGCGTACCTTAACAAGCAGATACGGCAGCTCCGGGTGGAATGTGAGAGACCACTGAACCATGAGGTTAAGTACATTGGCCAGGCATGATACGTGTGTGAGCTCGCCTCGCCTAAGAGCTGCCACCAGGTTCCCGCCATTGTCACACACGACCATGCCTGGCTGGAGGTTCAGCAGTGTGATCCACAGATCTGCCTGCTCTTTCAGAGCTGTCCACAACTTTTCAGCATTGTGCGGTTTGTCACCTAAGCATATTAGCTTCAGCACAGCCTGTTGCCGCTTGGCCAAGGTAGTGCTTCCAGGTTGTGACTGATGTGGTCTTTTCGGAGATCGAGGCAGAAGAGGACGAGGAGGCTGTACAGGCAACCCTGATTGACCTAGGGCCCGCAATCCTTGGCATCGGGAGGACGTGTTCCGTCCCAATGTCCGACTGGGTCCCGACTTTCACTATGTTAACCCAGTGTGCCGTCAGCGAGATGTACCATCACTGCCCACAAGTACTTGTCCACGTGTCCGTGGTTAGGTGGACTTTCCCAGTAACTGCGTTGTTGAGGGACGGCACACCGGGAGAAATAGTGGCGGCTGGGAACCGAGTACTGAGGGACGGCTGCCGCCATAAGGTTGTGGAATGCTTCCATCTCCATGAGCCTAAAAGGCAACATTTCGAGTGCAAGCAGTCGTGAAATGTGAGAATTTAGTAGTGTGGCCTGTGGGGTGTTGGATGCGTATTTGCGCTTGCGTTCAAAGGAATGGGGTATGGACAACTGAACTCTCTGCTCGGACACGGGACGTGGACATGCTTCCTGATGCTGCTACTTGAGAGTGTGCAATGACAGGTGCAGGGCAGGAGGCATCTTCGAATGCACCATGGACAGAGGATTAACTTGAATTCACAACAGCGGAAGAAGCAATAGTGCCACCCGCAGACACTGTTCCTGGACCCTGTGGTTTGGCCCACAAAGTCGGGTGCTTTGCTGCCATGTGCCTGATCATGCTGGTGGTGGTCATGCTGGTCGTTTTGCCACCCCGCTGATGCTAGCCTGGCAGGTGGTACAAATGGCCTTTTTGGGGTTATCGGGAGAGTCTTTAAAAAACAACCAGACTCGGTAAGACCTAACAGTTGTACTGGCAACTTCCTTCATGTTGGTGTTATGGGGAACGGTTACCTGCCTTCTCTCTATAGCCACCACACTGCTTCTTCCTGCCTGTTGGGGTGCTCTGCCTCCCTCCCCCTGTGTGCTGCTGTCCTCGCTCTGCATGTACTCCTGCCAGGTTGGGTCAGTTACTATATCATCCACCACCTCGTCTTCCACTTCCACACCCTGGTCCTCCTCCTGACTTTCTGGCAATTGTGTCTCATCATCGTCCACCTCTTGTAACACTTTCCCACTGTCACCTTCTAGGGACCGTGGCTGCTCAAATATTTGGGCATCGCTACATGTGATCTCCTCTTGCCTCGCTTCAAGTGGACCGGGCGAAGGCCCGAATCTATAGGTGGAAAAGTGAACAGCTCTTCAGAGTGTCCCAGTGTGGGATCATTTGTCTCTGGATACTCGGCATAGTGGTAGGAAGGAGGATCAGGGTGAGGAATATGCGGTCCAGACTCACGGCTACTGAGACTTGACCATGTGGAAGACAGGGTGGTGGTGGTGGTGGCTAAGGTACTGGAAGCATTATCCGCTATCCAACCAACATCCTTTTGACACTGCTCAGGGTTCAATAGTGGTGTTCTGCGGTCCCCTAGGAATTGGGATTAGAAGGTCGGGTGCGAACATGTGTGTGTTTGTTGTGACTCAATTTCAGCTTGCCCACGGCCTTGGCCTCGGCCTCTGCATGCACCTTCACCATCACGTCCAGTTCCCCGTCCCTTGCCTTGTGCCTTGCCCATTTTAAATAGAGCACAATATCTTCCACTCTCACTACAAATGACTGAATTTGGAGCGAACTTATATGTGATCCGTGTGACGGCGAAACCACAGTTTTAAATATCTGGCCAGTTGTTAACTATTTTGAATGGCAATCTAATGTCAATTGCTTCACTGACACACTGAAACAAATTTTTCATGGAGGCCAGAAGTCGCAGTATTTTCTGAAAACGTATATGTGATCCGTGTGACGGAGAAAACACAGGCTTAAATACCTGGCCTGTAGGTAACTATTTTGAACAACAAACTGGTGTCAATTGCTTTACTGACACACTGAAACTAATTTTTAATGGAAGCCAAAAATGGCAGTAATTTCTGAAAACGTATATGTGATCCGTGTGACAGAGAAAACACAGTTTTAAGTACCTGGCCTGTAGGTAACTATTTAGAATAGCAAACCGGTGTCAAAAACTTTGCTGACACAGTGAAACAATTTTTTAATGGAGGCCAGAAAAGGTAGTGTGACAGAGAAGGAACAGTTTTAAAAGCTGGATTTTTAGCACTGTAATATGGAAAGGACCTGGCTGTATTCTGCAGTGCCAACAGTAATGCAGAAAAACTGTGTTCTCTGGATTGCTTTTTAATCAAATAATGAGGATTAAGATCCAAAATAAAGTATTCCTGGCCCCTGAGACCTGGGCCTTTGTCTAGAAATATCTAACAGCAGCAGAAGGCAGAATTGGAATGGAGCCTCTTGTGCTATATGCACTGCAGTCTGCTATATACACTGCCTGCCTATATACCCTGCCTGCCTGATATCTCTGCAGATGGATTAGTCCTCAGAAGGACTGTTTGTGATGATGGATATGTGTAATGTACGGTTTTTCTCCTTACACTACCTAATACACAAGCAAATCTCTCCCTAGCTAAGCAGCACCTCTCCCTACTCTGCCTGATTCTGGAGTGACTGTGACGAGCATAGTACACCAGGTCTGATATAGACCTGATGATGCTGTGCGGCCAGCCAATCACTGTAATGCCGCAACCACCATGGCTGTGGCATTATCATGAGTGATAGGCAATCCCTGCGTGATAGGCAATCCCAAACTTCACATGCCAGAAATGCAAGCTTGTGTCCCTGTTGGAGGAAAAGTTGCGAAATCTAGAAGAGAGGTTAACTACCTTGAAAATCATTAAGGAAGGTGAAGAGTTCTTAGACAGAGCAGAATTATCTCTTCATGATTCAGAAAGAGAAGAAATTCGAACTGCACCTGACGAAACAGAGGAATGGAAGCATGTGACCCACAGAAGCAGGAGGATCGAGAGGCAGTCAGCACCCATACTGCTCAGGAACCAGTACCAGGCTCTCACGCAGGATAACCATGAAGAAATACAGCAAAATAAGACTTTGCCAGCAATGAATAACCTTGTAAGCCCTCAGAATCCTCCTGGATGGAAAAAGAAGAATGTTGTGAAGAAAAACGGAGAGTGGTGGTCATGGGGGATTCCCTGTTAAGAGGAACAGAGGCCGCTATCTGCAGACCAGACATAACCTCAAGAGAAATGTGCTGTCTTCCAGGAGCAAAAATTAAAGATGTGTCTGACAGGATATCAAGACTCTTCAGACCTACAGATCACTACCCATTCCTGCTAATACATGTGGGGACAAATGACACCGCAAGAAAGGACCTGGAAACCATCTGCAGTGACTTTGAAGACTTAGGCAAGAAAGTGAAAGAATTGGGAGCGCAGGTGGTCTTCTCATCCATCCTCCCAGTGGATGGCCATGGAACAATGAGGTGGAATAAGATTCTACAGGTGAACAACTGGCTACGTCGATGGTGCCGTCAACAAGGATTTGGATTTCTGGATCGCGGAATGAATTACCTATACGATGGACTACTTGCTAGAGATGGGGTGCACCTTACGAAGACTGGAAAACATGTATTTGGAAGTCGCCTTGCTACACTCATCAGAAGAGCTTTAAACTAGAACAATGTGGGAAGGGAAGCAAAAGTCCAGAAAAAGCCATACAGCTGACAAATACTATTGAGATCTCTGCTACTGGAAGTGGAAAGGAAGAACAAAGACAAAACAATTTAAATAATAAAAATATGGGAGGAAGAGAAACCAATCACAAACTAAAATGTTTTTATACAAATGCACAAAGCATGGGCAACAAACAAGGAGAATTGGAACTACTAATGCAGGAAAAGGAATATGATGTCATTGGAATCACTGAAACTTGGTGGGACGATACACATGATTGGAATAAAAGGCTAAAAGGATACAACTTATTTGCAAGAAACAGACTTGATAAACGAGGAGGAGGTGTTGCATTGCATGTTAGAAAAGCGTATATCTGCACAGAGATTGAAGCTTCAGAGACTGGGAGTTCTGTGGAAACTGTTTGGGTAAGAATACAAGGAGAGAACAACGGAAAGGACACCATTGTAGGCATTTACTACAGGCCACCTGGGCAAGCTGAAGATATGGATGAACTCTTTATGTATCAAATGACCAAGTTCTCCAAAAAATATGACGTAGTGGTCATGGGAGATTTCAACTATCCAGACATTTGTTGGGAATCTCTCTCAAGTAAAATTAACAGGTCAAGCAAATTCTTATCCTCTCTTGCTGACAACTTTATCTTCCAAAAGGTAGGGGAGAAAACAAGGGGATCTGCTACTTTGGATCTAATCCTTATAAACAGGGAGGAAATGGTTGAGGAGGTAAAGGTGGCTGGGACCCTAGGAGGCAGCGATCATGCTATTATAGAATTTTGGATAACTAGAGGAGGAAGACATGTGAAGACTCAAACTTCAAGATTAGATTTTAGAAAGGCAGATTTTAAGAGACTCAGAAAGAGAATAGTAGGGATCCAATGGCTGGATGTCCTTAAGGACAAAAATGTCCAGGAAGGATGGGAAATTTTTAAAAATGAGATTCTCAAAGCACAATCGTTAACAATCCCGAAAAGTAGGAAGAATGGGAAGCATTTAAGGAAACCAGGATGGATGAACACAGAACTTAAACACATGCTAAAAAGAAAGAAAGAAATGTTTATTAAATGGAAAGAGGGAGGCATATCTAAAGAAGATTATAATGCAGTCTGCAGATCCTGCAGGGCACGTATCAGGGTAGCTAAAGCTGACAATGAATTAAGGCTTGCAAGAGATGTCAAAAGCAATAAAAAAGGATTTTGGGGATATGTCAAAAGTAAAAGAAAAGTCAAAGATGCTATAGGATTTTTACAGGATGAAAATGGAGAAATGGTAAGAGAGGATGTTGAGAAGGCTGAACTTTTTAATTCCTATTTTGCATCTGTTTTCTCTCAGAAAGAAAATGTAACATCAACTGATCTTCACTGTCCTTTTAAAGGAATAGAGGAATCCAAGTTATCTGTAAACAGAAAGATTGTGAGGGAATATTTAGCTAACATAAATGAGTTCAAGTCTCCAGGTCCAGATGAATTACACCCCAGAGTACTGAAGGAGATCGTAGAAGAAATTTTAGAACCACTCTCCATAATCTTTGAAAATTCTTGGAGAACAGGAGAAGTCCCAGAAGACTGGAGAAGAGCAAATGTTGTTCCTATCTTCAAAAAGGGGAAGAAGGTGGACCCAGGGAACTATAGGCCGGTGAGTCTGACTTCTATACCAGGAAAGATCTTTGAACAAATTATTAAACAACATGTATGTAAGTACATGGATAAGAATGAAGTGATTAACCAGAGTCAGCATGGGTTTTTAACTAACAAGTCATGTCAGACTAACTTAATTTCCTTCTATGACAGAATCACTGACTGGGTGGATCAGGGAAATGCTGTAGATATAGTATATCTTGACTTCAACAAAGCATTTGACAAAGTATCTCACACCATCCTTATTGAAAAAATGACCAAGTATGCAATGGAACAGGCAACTGTTAGGTGGATTCATAACTGGCTTAGTGATCGGACTCAAAGGGTGGTTGTAAATGGCTTCACATCCAGCTGGATGAATGTCTCAAGTGGGGTACCACAGGGCTCCGTCCTGGGACCTGTATTGTTCAACATCTTTATCAATGATTTAGATGAAGGAATTGAGGGTAAACTGATTAAATTTGCTGATGACTCAAAGCTAGGAGGGATAGCTAATACTAGAGAAGAGAGAGAGAGGATTCAAAAAGACCTAAATAAACTGGAGCAGTGGGCAGCAAACAACAGAATGGTTTTCAACAGGGAAAAATGCAAAGTACTACATCTGGGCAATAAAAATGAAAAAAGCATATACAGAATGGGAGGAATAGAGCTAAGCAACAGTACATGTGAAAAAGACTTAGGTATACTAATAGATCATAGACTGAACATGAGTCAACAGTGTGATGCAGCAGCAAAAAAGGCAAATACAATTCTGGGATGTATTAACAGAAGCATACGGTCTAGATCACGTGAAGTCATTATCGGTCTTTACTCCTCTTTGGTCAGTCCTCATCTGGAATACTGTGTACAGTTTTGGGCACCACATTTTAAAAAAGACATAGACAAACTGGAGCAAGTTCAGAGAAGAGCGACCAGAATGGTGACTGGTCTGCAAACCATGTCCTATGAGGAGCGGTTGCAGGATTTGGGAATGTTTAGCTTGCAAAAAAGAAGACTGAGAGGAGACTTAATAGCTGTCTACAAATATGTCAAGGGCTGTCACATTGTAGAAGGATCATCTTTATTCTCATTTGCACAAGGAAAGACTAGAAGCAATGGGATGAAACTAAATGGGAGGAGACACAGATTAGATATTAGAAAAAACTTTTTGACAGTTAGGGTGATTAATGAGTGGAACAGGCTGCCACGAGAGGTGGTGAGTTCCCCTTCAATGGACGTCTTCAAACAGAGGCTGGACAGACATCTGTCTGAGATGATCTAGTGAATCCTGCTTTGAGCAGGGGGTTGGACCAGATGACCCAGGAGGTCCCTTCCAACTCTACCATTCTATGATTCTATGATTCTATGATTCTATGATTGGCGCTCTAAAGAGCGCCAAACATGCAGGTAGGGGACCCGAGCATCTGCCCGAGCATCTCGCAAGTACTTGGAGAGCTCCGAGCATCTCGAGTACTGAGATACTTGGGCGAGTACCGAGTACTTGAAAGTATGCTCGCTCATCATTACTTGCTGCTCCTTCTCTATCATTCTCACCAGCAATGCCGCCTGCCTGCTCTGATTTAAGCGTACTCTTCTGGGGCGGGTATTCATCTGACTCACCTGCTCGTTTCTTGGGAGTCCCCTCTCATTCTCCATTGACTCGCAGCAGTCGTGGGATTTCTTTTTCTTCCATTGCGCCCACCTGGGGCGGGCATCACTCACAATGGGTGATCTTCTGGGCACAGGCCACTGCCAAGGCCAGACAGATTTTCGTGCCATTTTGCTGTTACAATGCCAATGATGGGCGGGGCTATCATCAGCCTCCACATTAACATTCACCATTTTAAAATCTACAACTGCCGGCATTTTGTTACTACTAATGGCCACCATTTTAACTGTTTCAGGGGTTCCTCCACTTTCTATATGTGAGGACTCTGCATCCTGCCGACTATGCCAATTTATTGAGGGGTACAAGGTGGTAGTAGTGGCGAGGGCCTGTTGTGTTCCTACACCCTGGCTCCCTGACAAAGACAAATGTCCCAATTCTCCAGTGCTGTGCGTGTGGTGCAGAACACTCAAGTTTTGTTCGCAAATCTATACTGTTTTCGGTTTTTCCACTTTAGGAACCGCCGCACACACAATACACTGTGTTCCAAATTATTACGCAAATAATATTTTCTCAGATTTTCCCAAATTACCTATATGAATTGCAGTCATTTTAATTTTCCAGTCAACTAACTATTAGAGTACAATTGAAAGGTTTTTATACAAACTGCCAATGATAACAGTATATTTTTAAAAAAATAAAAAACTCAAACTGCACTCAAAATGCATGTTCCAAATTATTATGCACCGCAGAGTTTTCATCCTTTTCATTTTAATAAAGAACAAAAAAATGGTCATTTTTGAAATTATAAGCAATAGCAGGTTATTACAAACTGAAATCAAACAGTTTTCAACTCAAAAGTTTATTCTAGGTGATTTTACATTTGCTCATAGGACCCCTTGTTCGAAAGGAGCTTCTGTACTCTCTCGTCCATTGAATTTGTCAGGTTTTGGATGGTTTCTGCTTCAATTGTTTTGCATGAGGACAGAATACCCTCCCAGAGCTGTTGCTTAGATGTGAACTGCCTCCCGCCATCATAGACACTCCTTTTGATGATGCTCCAGAGGTTCTCAATGGGGTTGAGGTCAGGGGAGCATGGGTGCCACACCATAAGTTTGTCCCCTTTTATGCCCATAGCAGCCAGAGATGCAGATGTGTTATGTGCAGCATGAGACGGTGCATTATCATTTAATTAAATTAAAGCAGAAACCATCCAAAACCTGACAAATTCAAAGGACTAGAGAGTTCAGAAGCTCCTTTCGAACAAGGGGTCCTTTGTGTAAGTGTAGCATCACCTAGAATAAAGTTTTGAGTTGAAAACTGTTTGATTTCAGTGTGTAATAACCTGCTAATGCTTATAATTTAAAAAATGACCATTTTTTTGTTCTTTATTAAAATGAAAAGGTTGAACACTCTGCTGTGCATAATAATTTGGAACATGCATTTTGAGTGCAGTTTGAGTTTTTTATGTTTTTAAAAATATACTGTTTTCATAGGCAGTTTGTATAAAAACCTTTCAATTGTACTCTAATAGTTAGTTGACTGGAAAATTACAATGACTGCAATTCATATAGGTAATTTGGGAAAATCTGAGAAAATATTATTTGCATAATAATTTGGAACACAGTGTAGTGGACTTCCACTACATTTTATAAAAAAGAACTTTACTTAACAGTACAACTTCAACATGAGAGAACATGCAGTATTGGGTACATCCTTATCCAGGTCCACAATTCATTTCACAGCATATTTTAACATTCAACGTCCGTTTGTCCTGAGCTGTCCCTTCCATAGTCAACCTTTTTGGCCTCTGAGACACTTGCAGTTTTAAGAGTCACATTCCATTTCCTCTGTACTATTTCCCCGTTCCCCTTCTGGGAAGATTTTGCGACAAGCTACTCTGCTGGCTCCTGTGGACCGTAGGACCCGAACGTTAAGTGAAAGTCGTTTTAGAGTTCCTGATTAACGCTCCTCTGCTGCTGGTCGGACCGGGTTTCTGTACCCCCTGGACCTTCAGCTACTGCTCTGTCACATCTCTCCCTCAGACTCTAACTATCTAACTGATAGGAAAAAATGTTGCTCTGCCCTGGCCCAAACTCCTCCCCCTTTTGACTGGGCCAATCACCAATCCTCCTTAGGTTGCTGGGCAGACTTACCCTTTACTACCCTAGCTTCTCTTACACTGGAGCTATTGCTAAAAACATTAACTGTTTCTATCCTAAACTATTGTGCCCACCACTGCACTATACCGAGTTCCTGATCTAATACTCTATCTATATCTAACCTATACTGACCCTATAACTAACACATCAGACATTAGGTCACATACATACTCATATATAAACAATATGTGCAATATGTGCAGTAAGAGGGTAGAGGTGCATGACCATCCCAGTCACCCTCTTGAAGCGGTTGGATGGCTTTTACACTTTTTTGATCAAAGACAGTGCATACTAAGTACCTTATGTTATTTACACTTCTTCATTTTTTCCTTTTGCTTTAGTTTTTTGTACTTTGCACAAATAGGGGCTTGGTCCCCCTTTTTTAGGTAGGTATTTCATTTCTATAGCTTCCAATGGCTGGGTGTCTGAATAGTTGCACTCTGGTCCTGCTCTTCCCCTTTCTACATTGATGTCATCTGACACAAGGTGCAGTTTCAATATTAGAGGATAGGACCATCTCGATCGGGGCACACCTTGTTGTGGTGGGATGGATGGCTTTTACACTTTTTTGATCAAAACTGTGTTTAATAAGTACCCTATATCATTTATATGTACTATTACTTTTTACTTACTTACACCAGAGTATATGCTCATTTTGTTTCTATTATAGGTATTATTATGTATAACAAAAAAATAGGATCACTTTAATGTGAATGCTAGTCTCCACTTTGGAGTAAAGAACTATTCTCTTTTATATACCTATTATCCAAATCCACAATACTAGTGGCTGTCATTGGCTTCACAATTTGATTTCCCCCCTGCTGGCCTATTCTATTACTCGAAAATGTTTCTTCTTATAGCCTCAGAGCTTCCGTTTAAATATTTCAAAGCACTCACTGCTCGTAACCAAAGTGAATATCCCGATATCATTAGCATTTTTCAATACAGCGTATTTTCTGAACCTTAAGAGTAAAATTACTATTGCCATTAATCGGCCTTGGACCTTTTTAGATTATTATATTGTGAATTCCTAACTTGAAATCGTATCCCTTATAAAGATCAGTAAAATAACAATTCAATTTAGTGAGGTTTTTTTTTCCCAGACAGCAGAGGAGACTATTCTAATTGGCAAGAGAGTATATTACAGTGTAATCGCTTGGGTCCCTGGATCATAAAATGACATTTTGATGGAATCGTCTGGACATCAGTGAGTGAGATGTGCTTTATTGTGTTCAGCCACCAGGTCGGAAATTAGCGAGACTGCTTTCTAAAGAATTTCTCTACCCGACTGATATGTATACAATCACTATCAATAAGAATGTTGACAGTTATGGAATTTTCATTCTCTCCGGACTGTGTATAATTTGAGGAGAAAAGCGGAATGATCTTTACTAAAGATTTAATAAAAGAACGGTTGGTAAAGGAGAAAAAAAAAAGATTGGTGTCTTTTATCTGAAAATTACAAATGAGAAAAAGCACATGAGCGGCATACATAAGCAGTGTATGGGTGTAATTATTCCTGGTGTGGGGTTTTAAGCCTGCCTGAATCTTTTCTGAAAGTAAATCATTATCCAGAGCAAGAGCTGTCATATACAAAGCCTCCAGCCTGGACGCAGCCTCCACAACTTTTTTTTTTTTATATCTGTTGCTTTTTTTTTTCATTTTGACTAATCCTTTTTGATATTAGATACAGCCTGCAAAAATGTTCTAAACTGAGAAATTCAATTTTTAACAAGGAATCATCCTTTTTTTTTTGTTGTTTCCGAGACTTTACATGAAATCACAGAAGCAAAACAAAGCGAGATTGCACGCAGAGAGCTTTATTTATTAGCTTCTTTGCATATTAATCGCTTGCTCAGCAGTGGATAAATTAGATATTTCCCATCAATTTGACAATCTGAGATGTTTTTTTTTAACTGTTAGTACCCTGGCAATTTTTTTTACAACTGAACCGATTTTTGTCAATGTGGCAGGGGTTTGTTTGTTAGAAAGACAAGATTCGCCATTTTTTATAAGTAGCGAGATGTAACCATGATCAATACTTTGCAGCAGAGCTCACATACTACTGGCTGTGATGGGACTAAATGGCGAGAGATGGTAACAGGGATCAGGATTGGCGGAGACACACACCGATAGATGATTTTAATGAATGGGTGTTAAAAAAGCAAATGACAGGACAATTACGGTAATTGTCCACTCTCCCTGATAGGAATTGCCCAGCAAGGATGCATGTAACACAAGACACTTTAACAATCAATGTATCCTACAATTTATGGCAATTATCACAGCTAATTGCATTCTTCATAAACCTAATAAATCTATCACATGGTTTGTAAAGAGGCATTTTTATTGCTGCAACATTTAAGAACTCAAAGGGGAATTTATCAAGATTGACATTTCAGGCACTGGTTTTAGACTTATCGTCGGCTGGAGTGTAAGGGGCATTAAATTTATTAAGAGATTTAGAAAATGAAATCTACACCGGTCCTTAGCTGATGTAGATTTCAGCTACAATATATACAATTTTCTGGTGTAAGTTATAGTAAATTTGTTCGGGGGAAAAAAAGCCAAAACTAACACAAAGAGGACAAAAGGTCACAATGTTTTGCTGACATTCCACGTGCAACAATTTTTGTGATGTGTTGATGCTGGAAAAATGGTGTAGAAGGGATAATACATTTCCAGTAAAGGTATATATTTGCTTTATTTTTTTACTTATGACAAGATATGTACCACATTGTTGGGGGAAGGAGATGTGTTTAGAGTTTTCCAAACACCTACAGTAATTTTTCAATCCACTTTCATTCCGATTAAAGTGTATGAACACCTAAGGGACAATTTTTTCTCTTCATGTATTTTGGGCTATAAATAATTTTTATAATCTTAGTTAATCTCAATCTGCAGCCAACAATGTGCAGTTAAATAAAGAGCCTGTAAAAGCCAAGCTGTGAACTATTTTTACCAAAACCTAAGAATTCCTTAGAGAGATAGTTCTCACAGGAGGGTTTGTAGTTCTTTTAACTGCTATTTTATTGTATTTCTCTCAACTGATTTCTGACAACAAACTGCATCAAAGAAGAGCTGAACTTTCATGGGACCATAAATCAGCTGAGAGAAGCTCAATAAAAACTGATAAAAAGAATTGGAAAATGATTTTCAGTTAGGCCTCATTCAGATGTCCGATATTTCCATGTACGAGAAAAACAGACCAATTTTGTTGGATCAGACTTTGATCAAAGTTTGACTAAAGTGTGGTCTGAGTGTCATCAGTTTTTATTGTACAGGAGAAAAAAAGTTTCTTCACCTTCTCCAGTCTGACAATCCGCGAAACTCAGATGTCATCCGAGTGCGTTCCAATTTTTTCTCAGACCCATAGACTTGCATTGTCAATTATGATCCAACCCTCGGATCAAAATCGCACATGTCTCTATGATTTCCGTGGACAGCTCAGTCTGTGAGAAAATAACAGATATGTGAGTGGCCCCATAGACTAACATTAGTACGAGTGCTATTCGTGAAAATCACGGCTGACACCCTTAAACAAAAATCGGAAGTCTGAATGAAGCCTTAACTGACGGATTCTAAGTTAATTCATTCTGCAGGCACGCAATAGAAAGTATAAAGGTATGTGCACACAACATATTTTTCAAGCGGGTATGGTTTGTAACTTGCTGGAAAAAGCACCAAATTAACATTGAAAAGAGTTGACATATGCATTTCCATTAGAGGTGAGTGAATAAATTTGAGTGGAATTGAATTCTGCTTGAATTTTACAAAAATCCACATTCCCTAAAATAAATTTTTTTTTGTAATTTCCTTCTTTGTGCACACAGCAAATTGGTGGGCAGTGGGATAGTCAGCCCAAACAGCTGAGTTTGAATTTAGCTTGATCCATTCATTTTTAACTATGAACATATGAGCAGCCAAGTGATTTTTTACAGTTATTTGGTCTCCTATTAATTGCTTTATGTTTGTAAAGCTGTACTTTGGCTAAAATTGACCTGATCATTCTTCAGCCGTTTTCCGCTTGGAAGCTGCTCTCTATTTTATAAATACAAGTGAAAATTAATGCCACCGAAATAAAAGCCAAAAAGATAACAAAAAAGGCACTTCAGACACCAATGGCATTTTCCTAAAGTGTCTTCTGCTTTAAAAACTTGACAGGTTCGGCCTAATTTAAAAGACATTCTGTGTACAAGCCCTAACACAGAGGCTGTAGGAAAGGTGCAGAATTTTCAATTACCATATTTTACGGACTAAAAGATGTACTGGACCATATGACGCACCCCAAATTTTGGGCAGGAAAATAAGAAAACATATTTTTTTAAAAAATGTTTTCCTGTCTTATAGTCCAATTTTACGGGGCCACAGGAGGCAGGGTCGCTGCTTCAGGAGGCCGCTGTCGGCGGCAGGAGTGGGGTGATGTTGTGGGCCCTGGGCTGGTGGGTTTTGGGAAAATAGCCGCTCGAGGTGGCGCATGAGCAGATTGAGATCTCCGGTGGCCATTTTCCCGAATCCCACCACAGGGAAATCAATGGGAAGGGGACTCCGCACAGCGCCGACACCTTAGGAGAGCCCAGGAACATCCGCATCATCGCCACAAGCCTGCCGCCGACCTTCTGAAGCAGTGACCCTTCTTACTCTGACCCGACTACACTGCAGTCGCCCCCTCCCCGGTAAGCTACCTTTGGATCGTTTGATGTACCTCCATTTTCCTCCCAAATTTGAGGAAAAAGGTGCATCTCATAATCCGAAAAATACGGTACTCCCATGCTGACCTTTTTATAATTATTGGTCTTATTCATACAAATGCTGAGTTGCAATCCAATTGAACATTTTGTACCATGGATCAAAGGTGTCCTGTTTGTGAACAAAGATTGCCAATAGAAGTCAATGGAGGATAAAATATAGGGTCCATTAAGCAGATCCCAAAAACATGCTATTTTGATCTGTTTTAAGGGATTGTTCACCCTTTAGGCCTCATTCACACATCTATGTTTATGCACGAAAGTGAGAAAGCGGTACTGGTGTCATCAGTGTTTTTACCATCAGTGTGTCACCCGTGTGTCCATTTTTACCATCAGTGTGTCATCAGGGTTTTTCACAGATAAATAAATACATAAATTACAAAACTTCCCCTATAATATTCAATGTCAAATACATACAGCAAACAGAAGGCATATGGATGCCATCCGTGTGCTGTACGTGTTTTTCATGGACCCATAGACTTGTATTGACCCTTTTCAGCCATGCTGGCAGAAAAAAAAGCATATGTCTCCATATATTCTGCACTAGCTATTGAACCCGTTCTACGCATTTTTATTGGTATATAGTCTCCCATGCTGGTATGTGTTGCCCCCCTCCTGGTATTTGTGCTGCCCCCATCCTGTCCCCACCATCCTATCCTGGTATGTATGGCACCCCTAAGCCCCATCCTGGTATGCATGGCACCCCTCACCCCCGATCCTGGTATGCATGGCACCCCTCACTACCAATCTTGGAATGCATGGCACCCCTCAGCCCCAATCCTGGAAGGCGTGGCAGCCCTCATCCCCAATCCTGATATGCATAGTACTCCTCATACCTATCCTTTTATATGGTATCCCTCATCCTGGTATGCATGGGCCCCTCATTCACATCCTGGTATGCATGGCACCCCTCATTCCCAATCCTGGTATGCATGGCACCCCTGACCCCCAATCCCGGTATGCATGGCACCCCTCACCCCCAATCCCGGTATGCATGGCACCCCTCATCCCCAATCCCGGAATGCATGGTACCCCTCATCCCCAATCCTGGAATGCATGGCACACCTCATACCAAATCCCGGTATTCATGCACCGCTCATCCACAATACCGGTATGCATGGCACCCCTCATCCCCAATCCTGGTATGCATGGCACCCCTCATCCCCAATCCCGGTATGCATGGCACCACTCATCCCCAATCCCGGTATGCATGGCACCCCTCATCCCCAATACTGGTATGTATGGCTCCCTCATCCCCAATCCTGGCATGCATGGCACCCCTCATCCCCAATCCTCGGATGCATGGCACCCCTCATCCCCAATTCTGGTATGCATGGCACCCCTCATCCCCAATCCTGGTATGCATGGCAGCCCTCATCCCCAATCCTGGCATGCATGGCACCCCTCATCCAAAATCCTGGTATACATGGCACCCCTCAACCCCAATCCTGGAAGGCGTGGTACCCCTCATCCCCAATCCTGATATGTGTGGCACCCCTCACCCCCAATCCTGGTATGCATGCCACCCCTCATCCCCAATCCTGGTATGCGTAGTACTCCTCATCCCTTTCCTGGTATGTATGGTATCCCTCATCCTTGTATGCATCGGCCCCTCATCCACATCCTGGTATGCATGGCACCCCTCAACCCCAATCATGGAATGCATGGCACCCATCATCCCCAATCCCAGTATGCATGGCACCCCTCATCCCCAATCCTGGTATGCATGGTACCCCTCATCCCCAATCTCGGTATGCATGGCACCCCTCATCCCCTATCTGGGTATGCATAGAACCCTCATCCCCAATCCCGGTATGCATGGCACCCCTCATCCCTAATCCTGGTATGCATGGCACCCCTCATCCCCAATCCCGGTATGCATGGCACCCCTCATCCCCAATCCCGGTATGCATGGCACCCCTCATCCCCAATCCTGGTATGCATGGCACCCCTCATCCCCAATCATGTTATGCATGGCTCCCTCATCCCCAATCCTGGCATGCATGGCACCCCTCATTCTCAATCATGGTATGCATGGCACCCCTCATCCCCAATCCTGGTATGCATGGCACCCCTCAACCCCAATACTGGTATGCATGGCAGCCCTCATCCCCAATCCTGGTATGCATGGCAGTCCTCATCCCCAATCCTGGTATGCATGGCACCCTTCATCCCCAATCCGGGTATGCATGGCACCCCTCATCCCCAATCCTGGTATGCATGGCTCCCTCATCCCCAATCCTGGTATGCATGGCACCCCTTATCCCCAATCCTGGTATGCATGGTTCCCTCATCCCCAATCCTGGCATGCATGGAACCCCTTATCCCTATTCTGGTATGTATGGTACCCCTCATCCTGCTATGCATGGCACCCCATCCCTCATCCTGGTATGCATGGTGCCCCGCATTCCTATCCTGGTATGTATGGTACCCCTCATCCCTAGTCTGGTATGCATGGTCCCCTCACCCCCCAATCCTGGTATGCATGGTCCCCTCACCCCCCAATCCTGGTATGCATGGTCCCCTCACCCGCCAATCCTGGTATGCATGATACCCCTCATCCTGGTATGCATGGTCCCCTCACCCCCCAATCCTGGTATGTGTGGTACCCCTCACCCCCCAATACTGGTTTGCATGGCACCCCTCATCCACAATCCTGGTAGGCATGGCACCCCTCATCCCCAATCCTGGTATGCATGGCTCCCTCATCCCCAATCCTGGTATGCATGGCACCCCTCATCCCCTATCCCGGTATGCATGGCTCCCTCATCCCCAATCTTGGTATGCATGGCACCCCTCATCCCCAATCCCAGTATGCATGGCTCCCTCATCCCCATTCCTGGTATGCATGGCACCCCTCATCCCTATTCTGGTATGTATAGTACCCCTCATCCTGCTATGCATGGCACCCCATCCCTCATCCTGGTATGCATGGTGCCCCGTATTCCTATCCTGGTATGTATGGTACCCCTCATCCCTAGTCTGGTATGCATGGCACCCCTCACCCCCAAATCCTGGCATGCATGGTCCCCTCACCCCCCAATCCTGGTAAGCATGGTCCCCTCACCCCCAATCCTGGTATGCATGGTCCCCTCACCCCCCAATCCTGGTATGCATGGTACCCCTCATCCTGGTATGCATGGTCCCCTCACCCCCCAATCCTGATATTTGTGATACCCCTCATCCCCAATCCTGGTATGCATGGCACCCCTTATCCCCAATCCTGGTATGTGTGGTACCCCTCATCCCCCAATCCTGTTATGTGTGGTACCCCTCATCCCCCAATCCTTTTATGTGTGGCCCCCTCACCCACCAATCCTGGTATGTGTGGTACCCCTCATCCCACAATCTTGGTATGTGTGGCCCCCTCATCCCTTTCACGCTGTACACACACACAAAAAAATAAACACTTATACTCACCTTTCTTCCCTGTGCTCAATCGCTGCTGTGTCCTTTTCTGCCGGAGGCCAGTGGAGGAGTGTGGCGCTGGAGTATGTGCGTGCCCATACCGCGCTATCCAGTGCCATTTTGCTGAAGACACACTGCAAATCTGTCTTCAGTAAAATGGCGCTGGATAGCGCTATGCACATGCGCCGATCCAAAGCCTCACTCCTGCCCCGGTCTCCAGCAAAGAGAGGCGCCACGGCAACGCTCCTCCCGGTCAGGTAAGTATCTAAGTATGGCACCGAAGATCGCGGTATGCGTTCAGTGTCTATGCATACGGTGATCTCCGGCGCCATACACACTCCTCTTACCTGTAACGGCTGGATGCCTGCTTCTGTCTGGAGCCAGACTGCACTTCGCACATGCGCAGTCTATAGAGGCTTCAGACAGAGACACGCATTACCGGTTATATTAGAAATGGCACAAGGTTTGTGTAAAAACAAGGACATGTAAATAGCATGAATAGTACCATAAATTATAATGGGAACATGTTGTATCTGTGTAAAACAAACTGATACAACACCTACATGCAACACAGACATGTGAATGAGGTTTTATTGACTTTTCTTCTACGTCAATACAGGTGCACAGCCAGTCTGCTTATTGCCATTTCTGGCAAAGAAGGCATGGTTAACCTGTGGCCCGTGATTGGTTGTATGACCAGAAAAGGATCCTATTCCTGTCATATAGATATGTGACTGCTGTTGCCAATCATTGGCTGCAGTGGTCCCATGCCATCTTTGCCAGAAAATGAAATAAAGAGACCAGCGCAGGACCTGGGCCATGGTTTTAGAGGAACAATGGGGGATTGGTAGATGGGTACATAATATTTATCTTTAGACCTTGCTGTAACGAACAACCTTTTTGACAATGCAAACTGAAACGGTTACGATAATAGAGAAATGCATTGAAAATAGTGCAAACAAAAATACAAAACACATGTAACACAATCCAAAACCAAATCTCATATGGACAAACTGTCCTAAAACAGACATGAAAAACTTTTTCAAAATTGATGTCAATATTTTAAATGACAGAGAAATAGAAAAAAGCGTGATTGTATGAATAAGCCCTTATAGTTTATGTATTTTTCTGTCCCTAATTCCCTTACTGGTACAGAAAATCCTGCAAGATCTAAAAGCGTTGATACTTTCCCACATGCACACAGAATATTTAGCAAAATTCTTCTTTTCTAACTGTAAAGAGAAGGAAAATCTGTAAAGGACTTTATAATTTTGTACTAACAAGAGAAAATAAAAAAATAACTATTAAATAGTGTGTTAAATCGAGATTCTGTCAGGGACATTTGTGGGCGATTCTTGCAAGCAATGAATTATACACTAATTTTTGTTGTCCTTATTATCACTGGTCACATTTACTGACTGGTTGTTCTTGTTCTAATGCTTTAAGCAATATTAATAAATGTCGGCCAATGGATCTGCTCTTATTAACTTGTTAACCATCTCTTGAATACTGCAGCAGTGAGCAGACTATCTGCAAAGAAACAGAAAAAACTCACTGGCACTTCCAAAACAAGAAATAGGTGTGAACTGGTGCTTACTAGGAGCAGTCATCTCCATATACAACTAACAAAAAAAGTAGCACTCTGTAACACTAAGTATGCAAATATATATATTTTATGTTCACATACTTAGCGTTACAGAGTGCTACTTTGTTTGTTAGTTGTATATGGAGGTAGCTGCTCCTAAGTAAGAACCTGTACACACCTATTTCTTGTTTTGGAAGTGCTGATCAGTTTTTTCTGTTTCTATGTATAAGCTTTGACTGAGCACTCCGCCTCTATGTCACAGGCGATTTTAATTGCAGCAGGATCTTATTATCCCACACATAAGCAGATGGATGTCTCTTAGGGAGGAATTCACATTGATAGGGTCCTGGTATTTTGAGAAACGCCTTATCGCGGCTACCAGGTACACATGAATTGGCCAATTTATACGCTAAGATTTCTCATTTATTTCTATTTTATACAGCAGTAGTGCTATTCAAATTTCATATATTTCATGTTCGCATACTTAGCATTACAGAGTGCTACTTTGTTTGTTAGTTAGACTATCTGCAAAGTTTGGAATGATGTAATCAAAACAGAACAAAGTGGACACGTCATTTCATTTATTATGCTGCTCTTTGAAAACTTTCACTGGAAATTTAATAAGAGCTTGTGGGAGAGTGACAAACAAAACACTAGACATAAGTAATTGCACAAGAGGAAATATGCTATGTGTATATGAAGACAAATACGTGAAGTGTACAGGTTCATCAGCTAAGCCTGGTTGCCATTCGTACTTGCGGGCTTTGAATCATGTTGTTTGGCCTTTGCCTTTGACATTTTCCTTTCCTAGTAATCTCTACAATCCACATTGCAGTTGTCAAGATGAGAAATAAGCACTTTCTAAATCCTTACTTACTTTCTTTTATTCTATGACTCCTACCATTGTTATTACACTATATTTTTTTAAATTAATTCGGGAGTTTATCAGTTAATTGCAGCAACGATTCTACTGTTTTTTTGAAGATCTAACAAATGGACTACATTTCCCTTAAAAAGGTTGTCTCTTTTTTGTCTTTAGTTATATGTTTATAAATTGTATACCACTCTTTAGCAAACATATATTTAATATTCTACTGTACCTTACAGTGAGGCAAAAAAGTATTTAGTCAGCCAACAAATTGTGCAAGTTCTCCCACTTAAAACATGAGAGAGGCCTGTAATTCACATCATAGGTAGACCTCAACAATGAGAGACAAAATGAGAAAACAAATCCAGAAAATCACATTGTCTAATTGGGAAAGAATTTTTTTTCAAATTTTGGTGGAAAATAAGTATTTGGTCAATTATAAAAGTTCATCTCAATACTTTGTTATTAGTGATGGGCGAGCACTTAAATGCTCTCGATGCTTGTTGCTTGGGTCGAGCACATTGGAATACTCGGGTGCTCGACTCGAGCAACGAGCCCAATGTAAGTCTATGGGAAACTCAAGCATTTTTCAGGCGGCACCCCCCGGCCTAAAAATTGCCCAAATCGATTGGAAGAGTGCTCAAATGGCATGGGAACAGCATGGGGGAGACCCCTGGAATCATTTCTGACTCCCAGGTCACTGCTGTCAACAATGTTGACAGAGGTATTAGGCCACTTTTACGGACTCACAGTAAAACATACTAAAACAAAACCAAAATGGATTTTCCTGGGAATTTGTTAAGGAACATCCTTTCCAGGGTAATGACTTGTATATAAGGCAAAATAAATAACAAAAAACAAAAATACTTCTCCACACCTTGGGCTATGTTCTTTGCGCTTTTTTTGAGCTTCTTTTTGCACTTTTGCATTGCTTTCAACCGTGACAAATGTATTCACTGGGAAATGTAATTTTAACATTTTACAACCTTATTTGGCCATACGGTGTGTGAGACATGATCAGACACATCCTGTTTCATTTATGAAGGAGGAACTCTGAAAATCACAAAGCCTATTTTTATGAGGCCATCAGGCGGCCTTTACTATTTTTAAAGGCCAGCAGTTGGCCCTCACTATTCTTAGAGAGCCATCAGTCGGCTAGGCTTTGTTGTTCCCATTACTAAAGAGTGGGTCTCCTATACTGTTATTGTGCAAGCAGTGAGCGGCAGGGCTGCCCAAAATTTGAACACACCCCAATACCCCTTTGAAAATTTGGATGCACCCCAATACCTCTTTGAAGAGATTTAGAGGAGGGCCTCCTGTAAACAATGTTGCTATTACTAGGAAGTGGGTCTCCTATTGTGTTTGCCTATGCAGTGAATGCAAGGGTTGCCAAAAATTTGGAGGCACTCCAATGCCTCTTGGAAGAGACGTGGAGGTCAGAGGGCCTTCTGAAAACAATGTTCCCATTATTTGGAAGTGGGTTTCCAATTGTGTTTGCCTATGCAGTGAATGCAAGGAAGAGACGTGGAGGGCCTCATGAAACAATGTTTCCATTATTAGGAAGTGGATCTCCCATACTCTTGGCCTATTCAGTGAATGCGAGGGCTGCCAAAAATTGGGAGGCACTCCAATGCACCTTGGAACAGACGTGGAGGAGGGTTTCATAAAAAAAGTTCCCATTAGAAAGGAGCAGGTTTCCTATACTTATAATGCCCATGCACTAAGTGTATGGGCTGACAAACATTTACCCCTGGGGGGTATACATGAACATACTGTATAAAATTTTTTTTTACAGACATCATAAACACCCTTTAAAAAAATTATGTGGGTGTTGCATCAAGGACCACGGTCACCCTGGTGATATGGATGAGGATGCGGAGAAGGTGGAGGACAAGAGCAAATATCCAAAATCAGGAAGCGTATACCCATGTGTGGGTGTGAAAAGGTGCATGGGAATACGCCTCCCCAAAAAAAGACACTGGAATTGAGTTTATGCTATGTTGCTATCATTCGGTGGTGTTGAGAAGTCTGGCCCAATCCAGCCCTTGTTCATTTTTATATGAGTCAGCCTGTCAGCATTTTCAGTTGACAGGCGGATGCACTTATCAGTTATAATTCCACCAGTGGCACTAAAAACCAGCTCTGATAAAACGCTAGCACAGGGGCAGGCCAGGACCTCCAAGGCATAGAGAGCCAGTTCATTCCACGTATCCAGCTTGAATACCCAATAATTATAAGACACAGAGGAATTACAGAGGACATTGGTACGGTGGGCAAGGTACTCCCGCAGCATCTTCCCAAAATTTGCACTCCTTGTGAGAGTACTCCGCGCCTCAGGGCCTGTGCGATGGGAGGGGCTGAGAAAATTCTCCCAGAACTTTGACAGTGTTCCTCTGCCTCTGCTGGGTTGGAGTTGTGTTTCTCTCGCCTGTATTCCTTGGTTGTCCAACCAACTGTGACCTCAGCCGCCAGCATTTTCAGATGGGGATTTTTTAAATAGGGCCTTCTGGTACTGCACCATTTTGTAGATGTGTCCACTTCAGGAATAAGAGATATAAAGTTCTACTTGTAGCGTGGGTCTAGAAGTGTCACCAACCAGTAATGACTGTCACCCAAAATTTTGAGAACGCGAGGGTCATGCAAAAGGCAGCGTAACATAGCAGTCTGGCACGCATGGCTGAGTTTAACAGGCAAGACTTCCATGTCCTCACCAAGTGGATGACTGACCATGCTCTCCTCCTCCTCTCTGTCCTCAGGCCTTCCACGCTGTACAGACGGTATGACAGTTGTTCAGGTAGTACTGTCTATAGAGCATGAAACTAGCTCCTCCTTCTCCTCCTCTTCCTCATTGTCACCCCAGATGAGGCTGGGCTGTGTGGAATCACCCTGTATGGTTCCTTGCTCCATCTCATCGTACTCCACCTGCAATGCATCCTCTTTGATTGTGAGCAGAGAGCGTTTAAGAAGACAGAGAAGCAGGATGGTGATGCAGTGTAGAGCTCCAACACGTGGGGACATCACATACCAGTCTGTAAGCCGGAAGCTGCAAATGCTGCTGAAACATGGCAAGGGCGGCAGAAGCTGTAGGTGACTTTCTAAAATTGGCACACAGGTGGCATACTTTAACAAGCAGATCCAGCAGCACCGGGTAGGATTTGAGAAACTGCTGAAACACGAGGTTAAGCACATGGGCCAAACATGGTACATGTGTGAGTTCACCTCGCCTCAGAGCCGCCAACAGGTTCCTGCCATTGTCACACATGACCATTCCTGGCTGTAGGTTCAGCAGCGTGAGCCACAGATCTGCCTGCTCTTTCAGAGCTGTTCACAACTATTCAGCATTATGCAGTTTGTCACCTAAGCATATTAGCCTCAGCACAGCCTGTTGCCACTTGGCCGAGGCAGTGCTGCAGTGCTTCCAGCTTGTGACTGATGTGGTCATTTCGGAGATGGAGGCTGAATAGGAGGAGGAGGCTGAGGAGGATGAAGTGCAGGAGCTGTAAACTGTGGGGCAACCCTGATTGACCTAGGGTCCGCAATCCTTGGCATCGGGAGGATGTGTTTTCGTCCCAAGGTATGGCTGGGTCCCGGCTTCCACTATGTTAACCCAGTGTGCCGTCAGTGAGATGTACCATCCCTGCCCACAAGCACTTGTCCACGTGTCCGTGGTTTGGTGGAATTTCCCGGTAACTGCTTTGTTGAGGCTAACGTTTTGGGACACGTGCTTGTGTAATGCAGGAATGGCACACCAGGAGAAATAGTAGCGGCTGGGGACCGAGCACTGAGGGACGGCCGCCACCATCAAGTTGCGGAATGCTTTCGTCTCTGCAAGCCTGAAAGGCAACATTTCGAGAACATGTAGTCGAGTTATGTGGGAAATTAGTAGCGTGGCCTTTTGGTCGTTGGCGGAAGGAGTAGTGGTGCCACCCGCAGACACTGTTCCTGGACCCTGGGGTTCGGCCCACAAAGTCGGGTGCTTTGCTGCCATGTGCCTGATCATGCTGGTGGTGGTCCGGCTGGTAGTTTTGCCACCCCTGCTGATGCTGGCCTGGCACGTGGTGCAAATGGCCTTTCTGGGATTATCGGCAGAGTTTTTAAAATGCAACCAGACTCGGGAAGAACTAACAATTGTTCTGGCAACTTCCTTTGTGTTGGTGTTACGGGGAACAGTTGCCCGCCTTGTTTCTGCGGCCACCACAGTTTTTATTCCTGCCTGTAGGGGTGCTCTACCTCACTCCCCCTGTGTGCTGCTGTCCTCGCTCTGCATCTCCTCCTGCCAGGTTGGGTCAGTTACTATATCATCCACCAGCTCGTCTTCCACTTCCGCACCCTGGTCCTCCTCCTGACTTTCTGGCAATTGTGTCTCATCATTGGATCAGTTGTCTCTGGGCACTCAGCATGGTGGGAGGAAGAAGGTTCAGAGTGAGGAATATGCGGTCCAGACTCACGGCTACTGAGACTTGACCGTGTGGAAGAAAGGATGTTTGTGGTGGTGGATAATTGACTGGAAGCAACCTACTATCTGCTATTTGCTAATCTGCTACCCAACCAATAACCTTTTCACAGTGCTCTGTGTTCAATAGTGGTGTTCTGCAGTCCCCTATTAATTGGGACAGGAAGGTAGATCGAGAAGATGTGGGTGTTTGTTGTGGCACAATTTCAGCTTGCCCATGGCCTCGGCTTCTGCATGCACAATCACCATCACATTCAGTACCCCTTCCCTTGCCATGTGCCTTGCCCATTTTAAATGGAGGACAATATCTTCCACGCTCACTACAAATGGCTGAATTTGGAGCGTACATACAGTACAGACCAAAAGTTTCGACACACCTTCTCATTTAAAGAATTTTCTGTATTTTCATGACTAAGAAAATTGTACATTCACACTGAAGGTATCAAAACTATGAATTAACACATGTGGAATTATATACTTAACAAAAAAGTGTGAAACAACGGAAAATATGTTTTATATTCTAGGTTCTTCAAAGTAGCCACCTTTTGCTTTGATGACTGCTTTGCACACTCTTGGCATTCTCTTGATGAGCTTCAAGAGATAGTCACCGGAAATGGTTTTCACTTCACAAGTATGCCCTGTCAGGTTTAATAAATGGGATTTCTTGCCTTATAAATGGGGTTGGGACCATCAGTTGTGTTGTGCAGAAGTCTGGTGGATACACAGCTGATAGTCCTACTGAATAGACTGTTAGAATTTGTATTATGGCAAGAAAAAAGAGTATCCATCTTTACTTTATGAAATGAAGGTCAGTCAGTGCAAAATATTCGGAAAACTTTGAAAGTGTCCCCAAGTGCAGTTGCAAAAACCATCAAGCGCTACAAAGAAACTGGCTCACATGAGGACCGCCCCAAGAAAGGATGACCAAGAGTCACCTCTGCTTCTGAGGATAAGTTTAGCCGAATCACCAGCCTCAGAAATCGCAGGTTAACAGCAGCTCTGATTAGAGACCAGGTCAATGCCACACAGAGTTCTAGCAGCAGACACATCTCTTCAACAAATGTTAAGAGGAGACTTTGTGCAGCAGGCCTTCATGGTAAAATAGTTGCTAGGAAACCACTGCTAAGGACAGGCAACAAGCAGAAGAGACTTGTTTGGGCTAAAGAACACAAGGAATGGACATTAGACCAGTGGGAATCTGTGCTTTGGTCTGATGAGTCCAAATATGAGATCTTTGGTTCCAACCACCGTGTCTTTGTGCGACGCAGAAAAGGTAAACGGATGGACTCTACATGCCTGGTTCCCACCATGAAGCATGGAGGAGGAGGTGTGATGGTGTGGGGGTGCTTTGCTGGTGACACTGTTGGGGATTTATTCAAAATTGAAGGCATACTGAACCAGCATGGCTACCACAGCATCTTTCAGCGGCATGCTAGTCCATCCGGTTTGCGTTTAGTTGGACCATCATTTATTTTTCAACAGGACAATGACCCCAAACACCCTTCCAGGCTGTGTAAGGGCTATTTGACCAAGAAGGAGAGTGATGGGGTGCTACGCCAGATGACCTGGCCTCCACAGTCACCAGACCTGAACCAAATCGAGATGGTTTGGGGTGAGCTGGACCGCAGAGTGAAGGAAAAAGGGCCAACAAGTGCTAAGCATCTCTGGGAACTCCTTCAAGATTGTTGGAAGACCATTTCTGGTGACTACCTCTTGAAGCTCATCAAGACAATGCCAAGAGTGTGCAAAGCAGTCATCAAAGCAAAAGGTGGCTACTTTGAAGAGCCTAGAATATAAGACATATTTTCAGTTGTTTCTCACTTTTTTGTTAAGTATATAATTCCACATGTGTTAATTCATAGTTTTGATGCCTTCAGTGTGAATGTACAATTTTCATAGTTATGAAAATACAGAAAAATCTTTAAATGAGAAGGTGTGTCCAAACTTTTGGTCTGTAGTATATATGTGATTCGTGGGACGGACAAACCACAGTTTTAAATAGATTGCCTGTAGGTAAATATTTTGCACAGCAAACCGGTGTCAAAAACTTCCCTGACACACTGAAACTAATTTTTTATGGAGTTCAGAAATGGCAATATTTTCTGAAAATGTATATGTGATCCGTGTGACGGAAAAAACACAGTTTTAAATACCTGGCCTGTAGGTAACTATTTTTAACAGCAAACTGGTGTCACTGTCAATAGCTTCACTGACACACTGAAAGAAATTTTTAATGGAGGCCAGAAATGGCAGTATTTTCTGAAAACGTATATGTGATCCGTGTGATGGAGAAAACACACTTTTCAATGCCTGGCCTGTAGGTAAGAAATTTGAACAGTAAACCGGTGTCAAAAACTTCGCTGACACACTGAAAAAAAATTTCAATGAAGGTCAGAAATGGCAATATTTTCAGCGCAATGATATGTGATCCGTGTAACGGACAAACCACAGTTTTAAATAGCTGGATTTTTAGCACTGTAATATGTAAAGGACCTGGCTGTATTCTGCACTGCCAACAAGCAAACGGCGCAGAAAAACTGTGTTCTTTGGATTGCTTTTTAAGCAAATAATGAGTATTAAGATCCCCCAAAAATTATTCCTAGCCCGTGAGATCTGGGCCTATGTCTAGAAATGTCTAACAGAAGCAGTAGCAGCAGACAGAACTGGAATGGAGCCTCTTGTGCTATGTGCACTGCAGTCTGCTATATATACTGACTGCCTGCTTATATACACTGCCTGCCTGATATGTCTGCAGAAGGAATAATCCTCAGAAGGACTGTTTGTTGAGATGAATATGTGTAATATTCTTCGGTTCTACCTACACTACCTAATAAACAAGCAAATCTCTCCCAGCTAAACAGCACCTCTCCCTACACTGTCTGATTACGGAGAGACTGTGACTAGCCGGCGGCGCCAGGTCTGATATATATCTGATGACACTGTGCGGCCTGCCAATAACTGTAATGTCACAACCAATATGGCTATGACATTAAAGTGAGTGGCAGCCAATCCCTGCATGTTCATTGGCTCGTTAAAGAGTACCAAACATGCAGAGAGGGGACCCGAGCTCCTGCCAAGCAACCCCGGAAATACTCGGCATCACTGAGCATCTCGAGCAGTGAGACTCTCGGGCGAGCATCGAGCAGTAGCGAGCATGCTCGCTCATCACTTTTTGTTATATATCCTTTGTTGGCAATCACAGAGGTCAAACGTTTACTGTAAATCCTCACAAGGTTGCCACACACTGTTGCTGGTATATTGGCCCATTCCTTCATGCAGGTCTCCTCTAGACCAGTGATGTTTGGGGGCTGTAGCTGGTCAAGACAGACTTTCAACTCCCTCCAGAGGTTTTCTATAACGTTTAGATCTGGAGACTGGCTAAGCCATTCCAGGACCTTGAAATGCTTCTTACGAAGGCACTCCTTCGTTGCCCTGAAGGTGTGCTTGGGATCATTGTCATGCTGAAAGACCCAGCCACATTTCATGTTCAATGCCTTTGCTGATGGAAGGAGGTTTGCACTCAGAATCTCAAAATACATGGCCCCATTCATTCTTTCATGTACACGGATCAGTCGTCCTGGTCCCTTGGCAAAGAAACAGCCCCAAAGCCTGATGTTGCCACCACCATGCTTCTCAGTAGGTATGGTGTTCTTTGGATGCAACTCAGCATTCTTTTTCCTCCAAACATGAGGAGTTGTGATTCTACCAAACAGTTCTACTTTGGTTTCATCTGACCATATGACATTCTCCCAATACTCTTCTGGATCATCCAAATTCTCTCTAGCAAACTTCAGAGGGGCCCGGACATGAAATGGCTTAATCAGGGGGACACGTCTGGCACTGCAGGATCTGAGTCCCTGGCGACGTAGTGTGGTACTGATGGTAGCCTGTGTAACGTTGGTCCCAGCTCTCTGAAGGTCATTTACTAGGTCCCCCCGTGTTGTTCTGGGATTTTTTCTCACCATTCTTGAGATCATTTTGACCCCACGGGGTGAGATCTTGTGTGGAGCCCCAGATCGAGGGAGATTATCAGTGATCTTGTATGTCTTCCATTTTCTAATTATTGCTCCCACAGTTGATTTCTTCACAACAAGCTGCTTGCCTGTTGCAGATTCAGTCTTTCCAGCCTGGTGCAGGGCTACAATTTTGTTTCTGGTGTCCTTCGACAGCTCTTTTGTCTTCACCTTAGTGGAGTTTGGAGTGTGACTGTTTGAGGTTGCGGACAGGTGTATTTTATTCTGATAACAAGTTCAAACAGGTGCCAGTACTACAAGTGATGAGTGGAGGACAGAAGAGGCTCTTAAAGAAGTTACAGGTCTGTGAGAGTCAGAAATCTTGCTTGTTTGTAATTGACCAAATACTTATTTTCCACCAAAATTTTAAAAAAATTTCTTTCCAAATCAGAAAATGTGATTTTCAGGATTTGTTTTCTCATTTTGTCTCTCATAGTTGAGGTCTACATATGATGTTAATTACAGGCTCCTCTCATCTTTTTAAATGGGAGAACTTGCACAATTGGTGGCTGACTAAATACTTTTATCCCCACTGTATGTATACCTGCCAATAGGCTCCTGTCTAGAAAATGTGATGGCAAGGCCCACATTAGTCCTTAAATGCTGTGGCCAGAGGAAAGGCCATCAACATCTGAGCAGTAGGGATGCGACATCCGGACACCTGTTGGTCAGCTGTTACCAGTGGCTGCCAGATGTTCTCAGATGCTGCCGGAACATTGCAGCTCCATCAAAACTATAGTGGCCATGGCTGGTTACTGCAGATCCATTCCCTACTAATTTGAAATGGGGGTGGATCTGCAGCCAACTTGATCCTTGAGCTATGGATGTTGCAGGAATATCCACTGGCAGTTTAGTAAGGCCTCACCCCAACTTGTACTTGCTTCTGCTAACAGCCCTCTGCACTTTGAACTTGCCCTATCAACTGTCACCAACAAACTCTTTCACTAACTGACTAAAACCAGGAAGTACTTGCCTTTTACTGGCCCTAACCTTTACTGCTTTGGGATGGACCAATAATTAACTGCCTCTTTACTCTGTCTGACCCAGCAGTCAGTTGCTGGGCAAACTTAACCTGTGCACTATACTTCCTATACCTAGTATGCCCACAACTGAATCTTTCCCTTTCTAACTTAATCCCTAAGTCCTATGCTATGCCTTATACTCTAAACTTAGTGCCCATAGAACTCTATGCAGATTCACAAATCATATTACACACAAAATACAATAAAACCACATTTCAACACATATTTAAATACACTCCTTGCAGACATTGTCTTTAGGGGGTGAGGCATATGACGTCTCCTGTAACATCCTTACAGTTTACATACCCCAGCAGAATTTTTCCTTTCTTGGTCTTGTTTCAGAGAATATGAATGATAACAAAAAAAATGTTTCTCCACTGAAGGTTATTAGTTGGGTAAAGCCATTTATTGTTAGACTACTGTGTTTTCTGTTTTTAACCAAAAAGATCCAAATGACCCTGATCAAAAGTTCACATACCCTGGTAATTTTGGCCTGATAACATGCACAGAATTTGACACAAATGGGTTTGAATGGCTACTAAAGGTAACATCCTCACCTGTGACCTGTTGGCTTGTTATCCGTGTGTGTGCATACTGTAAAAGCTGAGTGAGTTTCTTGGATCCAGACAGACTCTTGCATCTTTGATCCAGCCACTGACGTTTCTGGATTGTTAGTCGTGGAGAAAGCAAAAGAATTGTCAAGGGATCTACGGGAAAATGTAGTTGAACTGTATAACACAGGAAAGGAATTCAAAAAGATATCCAAAGAATTTATAGTCAGCAGCGTTCAAACTGTGATTAACAAATGGAAAATCAGGGGCTCTGTAAAACCTAAACTACAGTCAGGTAGACCAACAAAAATTTTGGCCACAACTGCCTGGAAAATTGCTCAGGATGCAAAGAAAAACACACAAATAACATCAGCTGAAATTCAGGACTCTCAGAAAATTAGCAGTGTGGCTGTTTCAAGATGCACAGAAAGGAGGCACTTGAAGAAAAATGGGATGCATGGTCGAGTCGCTAGAAGAAAGCCATTAATGCACAAATGACACAAAGTATCTCACCTACAATACACCAAACAGCACAGAGACAAGCCTCAAAACATCTGGAACAAGGTAATTTGGAGTGATGAGACCAAAATTGAAGTTTTTGGCCACAAGCATAAACGTTACATTTGGAGAGAGGTCAAAAAGGCCAATGATCAAAGAAACACCATTCCTGCTGCAAAGCACGGAGGTGGATCGCTAATGTTTTGGGGATGTGTGAGCTACACAGGCACAGGCAACTTGGTAAAAGTTGAAGTAAAAGATGAATGCAGCACTTTATCAGCAAATACTGGAGGCAAATTTGCACTCATCAGCCAGGAAGCTGCGCATGGGACGTACTTGGACGTTCCAACATGACAACGATCCAAAACACAAGGCCAACTCAACCTGTCATTGGCTACAGCAGAACAAAGTGAAGGTTCTGGAGTGGCCATCTCAGTCTCCTGACCTCAATATCATCGAGCCACTCTGTGGAGATCTCAAGCGTGCAATTCATGCTAGACAGCCCAGGAATTTACAGGAACTGGAGGCTTTTTGCCAAGAAGAATGGGCAGCTTTACCATCTGAGAAAATAAAGAACCTCATCCACAACTACCACAAAAGACTTCAAGCTGTCATTGATGTCAGAGGGGGCAATACACGGTGTTAAGAACTGGGGTATGTGAACTTTTAATCAGGGTCATTTAGATATTTTTGGTTGTAATTAAGATTTAAAAAGAGAAAACAAGAGTTTGACAATAAATGGCTTCAACCAACCAATAACAATGAGTGGAGAAAAAGTTTTTTTGTTGTCATTCATATTCTCTGAAACAAGACCAAGAAAGGAAAAATTCTGCTGGCGTATGTAAACTTTTGAGCAGGGGAAAGTATATAAAGCCGCAGATGAAAGGTGATAGGGCAGACAAATGAGTAAATGAAAATCCATGTTGCCCTAAAACAACTGAAGCAATGATAACAGAAACTAAACACCAGGAGAAAAGGTGTATCTGCTGTGACTCTGCAAAAAAGTGAAGCCAACCACAAAGCACAGGCTCAAGGGTTCAAACCCAAACGCATGACAAAAAGTTTTTGGTTATGTTAAAGGGGAATTTGTCATTAGGATATTGTTATCTCATCTAAGAGTAGAATAATGTAAGAAAAGAGACCCTGATTCCACCAATGTATAATTTTGTTTACTGGGTGCAGCAGTTCTGACTCAATCAGAGTTCTTAGGCCACGGCCCCACTATCAGTATTCGGTCAGTATTTTTTCTTAGGAGTGGGAGCCAAAACCAGGAGTGGGTGATGAATGCAGAATTGGTGCACTTATTTCGATTGCACCTTTCCTGAGAAAAAATACTGATTGAATACAGACCAAATACTGAAAGTGGGGCCATGGCGGCCTTATACGTAGAATGCAGCAGAGCAGAGAAAACTAACACTGTCCACTCCGAGCTCTGTATGTACATAGTCTATAGACAATGAGCTGCTTATCACAGGATGGGGCAGAGCCAGACAACTTGGCACATGACAGGTATTCCCAGCACTGATAATGTCCTAGTAATAGAACCTTCATTGTAAGTAAACCATAACAAACAGTCTGATACATTGTTAAATTCACTATTTTAACCCCCTACCTCATGCTCTCCTCAGATTACATAGCAATAACCTACTGACAGATTCTCTTTAAGCAATATGGTTTAGCCCCAATAAGAAAATAACATTTCTAATATTGCAGGTTAGGAAGAAGATAAGAGGTTCAGATAATTTAAGTTTCCATAGCAACAGTGTCTTTCCTTGTTTCGTGCTTGCTACCAAATGGGTTAATAGATCCTTCTTTATTTAATGAGGCACCTTTACTTGGTATATACTTGAACAATGTTTCAACAAGATGAAAGATAGAACTGAATTCTTCTATTTCGAAAAATATTTTTGATTATTATTATTATTATTTTTTGTTCTAGCCCGAGCATCTCACTGCTCGAGATGCTTGGCACTCAATGAGTATTTCTGGGTTGCTCGGGCGGGAGCTCGGTTCTCCGCCTTCCTCTCCTCTTTAGAGAGCCAATGAACATTCAGGGATTGTCTGCCACACATTGTAATGCCGTAGCCATGTTGGTTGTGGGCATTACAGTGTTTGGCTGGCCGCACAGCATCATCAGGTGTATATAACACCAGGCACCTGTGGAAGACTGGACCAGTCGGATCTTGAGATGGAACACGTCCTACCAATGCCGAGGATTGTGGATCCTGGGTCAATCAGGGTTGCCCCCACATTCTACAGCTCCTTCACCTCATCCTCCTCCTCCTTTTTAGCCTCCACCTCCGAAATGACCATATCAGTCACAAGCTGGAAGCACAGCAGTACTGCCTCAGACAAGTGGTAACAGGCTGTGCTGAAGCTAATATGCTTAGGTGACAAACCTCACAAATCTCAAGAGTTGTGGACAGGTCCAAAAGAGCAGGCAGATCTGTACCTGACACCGCTGACCCTAAAGCCAGGCATGGTCGTGTGTGATAATGGCCAGAACCTGGTGGCGGCTCTGAGGTGAGGCGAGCTCACACACGTACCATGCCTGGCCCATGTGCTTAACCTCGTGGTTCATCGGCTCTCAAAACCTACACGGATCTGCTTGTCAAATTACGCTGCCTGTGTACCCATTTTAAAAAGTCAGCAACAGCTTGCGCTGCCCTTGTCGTGCTTCAGCAGCATTTGCGGATTACGGAACACAGACTGGTAGGTGATGTCCACACGAGTTGGAACTCTACACTGCTGATGTTGGGAAGGATTTGTGAGCAGAAGAGGGCAGTTGTTGACTACCAGCATCAACAAGGCCATCGGTATTCATGTCAGACTCCACACATAAGACCTCAGGAGTAGACATGGATGTCAGACATCTGTACCATCCTCCTAAACTTTGAGGACTCCACCAAGATGGTGAGCGGCAATGACGCCATAATTAGTGTCACCATCCCACTTTTCTGGCTTCTGAAACGCTCTCTGCTCTCAAAGAGGATGCATTGCAGGAGGAGCACGATGAGATGGAGCAAGGAACCATACAGGGTGATTCCAAAAAGCCCAGCCTCATCTCATCCCAATGTGGATTGGGTGAGAATGAGGAAGAGGAGGAGGAAGAACTGGACCTAGTTTCCTTCGCTATAGATGGTACTACATACACAACTGTCATACCATCTGTTCAGCGTGGATGGCATGAGGAGAGGGACGAGGAGGATGAGGAGTAGAGCATGGTCAGTAGTCCTCTTGGTGAGGACACCGAAGTCTTGCCTCTTTGCAGTCTGGCACACAAGGCTGGGTTTATGTTACACTGCCTTTCCCGTGACCCTTGCATTGTCTAAATTTTGCGTGACTGGTTGTTGACGCTTGAAGACCCAGGCTACAGGGAGAACTTTCTGTCTCTTATTCCTTTGCAGGACAGGCCTAATAAAATTATTCAATATGAGAAGGCCCTTGTTATGGAAATATTTAAAAAAATCCCATCTGAAAACGCTGGTGGCAGAGGTCACAGTTCGTTGGACAACCAAGGAGTACAGGCGAGAGAGCCACAAATGCAGTAAAGCAGAGGCAGGGGAACACTGTCAAAGTTCTGGGACAGTTTTCTCAGACCCTCCCATCGCACAGGCCCTGGGATGGGGGGTAATCTCACAAGGAGTGCAAAGTTTCGAAAGATTGTGAGGGAGTACGTTGCCGACCATACCAACGTCCTCCGTGATTCCTCTGTGCCTTATAATTATTGGGTATACAAGCTGGACATGGCATGAACTGGCTCTTTATGCCTTGGAGGTCCTGGCCTGCTCTGCCGCTAGCGTTTTATCAAAGCGGGTTTTTAGTGCCGCCAGTGGAATTATAACTGATAGGCGCATCCACCTGTCAACTGAAAATGCTGACAGGCTGACCCTTATAAAAATGAACAAGGGCTGGATTTGGCCAGACTTCTCAACACCCCCGAATGATAGCAGCGTAACATAAACTCAAACACAGTGTCTTTTTTTGGGGAGGTCTAACTCTATTCCCATGCATCTCTGTGTTCACACCCAGACATGGGTATAAGCTTCCTGATTTTGTCTATTTGCTCTTGTCCTCCTCCTTCTCCTCATCCTCATCCTCCACCACCATACCACCACCATATGTACCATATCAACATACCTACGTCTCTTTCAAGGGTAATTGGAGTTTATCCAAATTTTTGGCAGCCGTTGCTTCAGTGCATAGGCAAATAGTATGGGAGACCCATTTTCTAATAATGGGAACATTGTTTTCAGGAGGCCCTCCGACATCTAAGTCTCTTGCAAGGGGCATTGGATTTCCTCCAAATTTTTGGCAGCAGTTGCATCACTGTATAGGCAAACAGTATGGGAGACACACTTCCTAATAATGGGAGCATTTTTTGCAGAAGGCCCCCTGACCTCTACATCCCTTGCAAGGGGCCTTAGAGTTCCTCCAAATTTTTGGCAGCCGCTGCTTCACTGCATGGGCAAACAGTATGGGAGACACACTTCCTAATAATGGGAACATTTTTTTCAGGAGGCCCTCCGACCTCTACGTCTCTTGCAAGAGGCATTGGAGTTCCTCCAAATATTTGGCATCCGTTGTTTCACTGTATAGGCAAAAAGTATGAAAGACACACTTCCTAATAATGGGAACATTTTTTGTAGGAGGCCCTCCGACCGCTACGTCTCTTTCAAGGGACATTAAAGTTCCTCAAAATTTTTGGCAGCCATTGCTTCACAGCATAGGCAAAAAGTATGGGAGACACACTTCCTAATAATGGGAGCATTTTTTGCAGGAGGCCCTCTGACCTCTACTTCTCTTCCAGGGGGCATTGGAGTTACTCCATGTTTTTGGCAGCCGTTGCTTCACTGCATAAGCAAACAGTATGCGAGACCCACTCCCTAATAATGGGAACATTGTTTTCAAGAGGCGCTTTGACCTCTACGTCTCTTGCAAGAGGAATTGAAGTTCCTCCAAATTGTTGGCAGGCATTGCTTCACTGCTTAGGCAAACAGTATTGGAGAGACACTTCCTAAAAATGGGAACATTTTTTTTCAGGAGGTTCTTCGAACTCTACATCTCTTGCAAGGGGCTTTGGAGTTCCTCCAAATTTTTGGCAGCAATTGCAATCACTACATAGGCAAACAGTATGGGAGACCCACTCCTTTCAAATGGGAATAAGTTGTTACTGTGGCCCTGCTCTATGTGTCTTTAAATTGTTAGTGGGGTTTTTCCTAAATTTTGGCAGCTGTTGGACTCACTGCATACCCTATAACTGTATAGCAGACCCTCTCCTTTCTAATGGGAACATGTTGTTACTGTGGCCCTGCTCTATGTGTGTTAAAATAGTTAATGGGGTTTTTACCAAATATTGGCAGCCCTTGCAGTCACAACATGGGCATTACCACTATAAGAGACCAGCTCCTTTATAATGGGAATTTTGTTTTTACTCAGACCCTCCTTTATGTCTCTTCAAATGGGTATTGGGTTGCATCCAAATTTTTGGCAGCCCTTGCAGTCACTGCATGCGCAATAACAGTATAGGAGACCCACTCATTGATAGTGGGAACAGCAAAGCATAGCCGACTGATGGCTCTCTAACTATAGTGAGGGCCAACTGCTGACCCTTTAAAAATAGTAAGGGCCGCCTGTTGATGCTATAAAAATAGGCTTTGTGACTTTCAGAGTCCCACCATCATAAATGAAACAGGATGTGTCTGATGATGTGTCACACACCACATGGCCAGATAAGGTTGTAAAATGACATTTCCAGGTGAATGCATTTTTCTTAAAAAATAACATAAAAAAAAGAAATAAATAAAAAAAATAAAAACACAGTAGGATATTTGTTTAGTATTAAAACCAGACTCGCCAATGTAACCTCAATGTAACCACATTGTTCAGCTCCTGCACCAACTCTTCCAGTTCGGCCTCCATCTCCGAAATGACTACATCAGTCACAAGCTGGAAGCGCTGCAGCACTGCTTTGGCCAAGCGGCAACAGGCTGTGCTGAAGATAACATGCTTAATGAGTTGGTGACATACCGCCCACTGCTGCAGAGTTGTTGAAAGCTGTAACACAGCAGCCTGATCTGTGGCTCTCACCACTGAACATACAGCCAGGCAAGGTTGTCTGTGACAATGGTCAGAACCTGGCGAGGGAGAAATGACAGCAGGAGTATTTATTTTTTATTTATTTTACTCACTTATATAGTACCATTAATTCCACAGCGCTTTACAGACATTATCGGCACTGTCCCCATTGGGGCTCACAATCTAGATTTCCTATTAGTATGTCTTTGGAGTGTAGGAGGAAACCGGAGAACCCGGAGGAAATCCACACAAACACGGGGAGAACATACAAAGTCCTTGCAGATGTTGTCCTTGGTGGAATTTGAACCCAGGACCCCAGCGCTGCAAGGCTGCAGTGCTAAACACTGAGCCACCGTGCTGCCCAGTAGATACGGTTTCCCTCTATGCCAGTCCTTTCAAAGAGCTAATGAATATGGCTATGGTGAAATACAACTCTCATTGAGAAGAAGTTTCAAACTGAAAAACATTGGGCCCACCAGAGGATTTGATTCTGACGGCTCACCTTTCTCCCCCGCTCAAGAGCCCCATAACTGCTGCCAAGTTTGCGCTATCATGAACTCTCCTGATGGTGAAGCCATGGCCCACCCGAGGATTCGCTGGTGGGACCGTTCAACCCTGCCGAGAAGCAGTCCTGGCTAAGAAAAGTGTGTCAGAAGGTTCCCAGACACTCTATGGCTGCTTTTTTTTAATGTGGATTGGACGAGCTTAATTGCATGTTATTTCTGAAACCGCATTGCAGATCAGGCCATTGCCCAACTCTGTAGTCATGAAATTAAAGGGCAAAGAAAGATGTTTGTGTGTCGAAGCACCACCTACAAGTGCGAGCTGATGTTTGACCGGCTGCCATTGCTTATGTGCCAAGCTGCATTAGAGAACTTCCTGGGAGAAATGACAACTGGAGTAGAAACGGTTTCCCAAGTCAGTCTTTTCACCGAGCTAAAAAATATGACTGTGGTGAAATACAACTCTCACAAAAAGCTGTGGACTGGCTCCGTACCGTCCCTGGCCACATACACTTGTCCATGTGTTTGTGGTTAGGTGGTCCTTCCCAGTAAGTGCACTGGGGAGGGCATGGGTAATATTGTAGGACCTGTGCTTGTGGAAGGTGGAGATAACACCGAGACAAATAGTGGGGACAGAGTATGGACACCCGGCTGCCACCATAAGGTTGTGGACAGCTTCGGTCTCCACGGATCCTAAAAGGCCATATTTCAAGTGCAAGCAACAGTTAAAAATTTGGCAGTATAGTATTGCAACCTGTGGGTACGTGGCTGGCTGGCTGCATACTTGCTCTTGCATTCCAAGGAATGGGGTAGGGACAACTGAACGCTGCACTGGGATAAGGACGTGGACGGTGATTGTTGCAAGTCTGCATCGACAGGTGCATGGCAGGAGGCATCTTTGCATGCGCCAAGGATCACTTATGATGGGCACACTTTTAGGCAGTGACCTGGGAGTCAGAGATGCTTCCAGGGGTCTTCTCCATGCTGGTCCCTTGTCTTTTCAGCACTGTATGCATGTGTCTGATGATGTGTCACACAGCACATGGCCAGATAAGGTTGCAGAATGTTAAAATTACATTTCCCTGTGAATGCATTTGTCTTGGTTGAAAGCAATGCAAAAGTGCAAAAGCGCATCAAAAACGGTATGTGTGAACATAGCCCAAGGTGTGGAGGAGCATTTTTGTTTTTGGTTATTTATTTTGCCTTATATACAAGTCATTACCCAGGAAAGGATGTTCCCTAACATATTTCCCAGGAAAATCCATTTTGGTTTCGTTTTTGTATGTTTTCTTAAGTATGTAAGTGAAAGTGGCGTAATAGCTCTGACAACATTGTTGATAGCAGTGACCTGGGAGTCAAAAATGATTCCTGGCGTCTTCCCCATGCTGTTCCCATGTCATTTGAGCACTGTTCCCATCGATTTGGGCAATTTTTAGGCCCTCTGCAGACCACCGGTGGGGAGCCGCTGGAAAAATGCTTGAGTTTTCCATAGACTTACATTGGGCTCGTTACTCGGACCGAGCACTTGAGCTTTCCTATTTGCTCGACTCGAACAACGAGTACCCGAGCATTTTAGTGCTCGCTCATCACTAGTTATTACAATTATTATATTTTAATATATCTGTTTATGTTTGCCTTATATTCATAGCGCATAACATAACATCACCTATCATCAAAACATCAAAAGAAAGTCCTTTTCGACAGATCCACCATGTTTTACTCATGATTGTAGACTAGATTCAATTGGTCTTTCATTGTTTTGGCAGCATAACTGTGTATGTTACTTCCAATGATTTAACATTCTAGCTTCAACCCTGAATGGTTTTGGTCTTCTGAATTTTTGTCTCAGTAATTGCTTCTTGACAGAGAAACATCATTTCAGACTCACAGGGCCTGATACATCAAAACTGTTCACGCCAGTCTTGATGAGGAGATGTGCTTGAGTCAGACGTTCCTGATTCATGAAGAGGTGTATGCCTCTTAATGAATCATCAGTGATGGATGAGTGGCGTGCACCTCTGTGTGCACCTCACCACAAATCCTACTCCATCCGTGCGGGAGTAAGATTTGTAGCATAGCAAATGCCACTGCTCATCATGAATTTGATGAGAGGCTGTTGCCATGCCCCTGTCCCGCCCGAGCCCCACCTATTTTCTCAGACCTCGTCAAAAATTGTGTGAGAATACCAAAATTCGCATAATTTTAGTGCATTATTATTTATTATTATATCGCCATTTATTCCATTTCGCTTTACATGTGAAAGGTATATATATAGCCCAAACTATTACAATAAATTTTGAACAATACAAGTCGGTGACTGGTATAGGAGGAGCGATGACCCTGCCCGTGAGGGCTCACAATCTACAAGGGATGGGTGAGGATACATTAGGTGAGGGTAGAGCTGGTCGTGCAGTGGTATGGTGGAGCGGTGGTTACTGCAGGTTGTACACTTGTCGGAAGAGGTGGGTCTTCAGGTTCCTTTTGAAGGTTTCCACAGTAGGTGAGAGTCTGATGTGTTGGGGTAGAGAGTTCCAGAGTAGGGCGGATGCACGGGAGAAATCTTGTATATGGTTGTGGGAAGAGGAGACAAGAGGGGAGTAAAGAAGGTGATCTTGTTATGAGGCTGTTCAAAGCTTTTGACTCCAGAATACTGGCATAAAAGCTTTGATGAACCTGGCCCAATATGTTGAATTGTCTTTTCATAGTTGAAGGATGGACCAGATCACTTTCACATTTTTTTCAACCTCTTTTTTCTCGCACCACTTAAACTCATCTTATGGTGACTGTTTGATAGAGAAGTTATATAGACATATCTCAATGAGATAGAGAAGAAATTAGTAGAGGAAAGAGTATATCATTACAATGGTGTGAGAAAGTGCTTGCCCCCTTACTGATATCTTATTCTCTTGCAAGTTTGTCACATTTAAATGATTAAGATCACAAAACTAATATCACTATTTGACAAAGAAAACACAAATAAACACAAAATGTAGTTTTTAAATGAAGGTCTTTATTATTAAGGGAAAAAGAAATCCAAACCTACAGGGCCCTGTGTGAAAAAGTTATTTCCCCCCACCTTAAAACATAAAATCCTACCATATGTGCACATACCCTAAAAAGGAGAGCGGCAGCTGTATTCCTTGGTTTTATCCCTTTCACCAATGGGAGGTGGTGGTGGTGATGTACTTCTTCACACAGTCAGAATATTTATTTTGTCTTTGTTTTTCCACATTCAAATCTATAACAACTACAACTTTTTTACTTTTACATAAACATCAATATGTGAGATCTTGCTTTTGCTTGCTGAGTTGTGGGTTTTTTTAGGCACCATTTTGTCATATTTAGATATAAACATTACATTTAAAGTGGTGTGAAAAAGTATTTGCCCGCATCCTGATTTCTTATTCTTTTGCAGGTTTGTTACACTTAGATGTTTAAGATCACAAAACAAATTGAAATATTAGACAAAGATAACACAAGTAAACACGAAATGCAGTTTTTAAATGAAGGTCTTTATTATTAAGGGTAAAAGAAATCCAAACCTACAGTGCCCTGTGTGAAAAAGTGATTAAAACATAAATTTACTGCAGTATATCACATCTTTGGGAAGCTGAGTTCAATTTCCCTAGCCACACACAGGCCTGATTACTGCCACACTTGTTCTCAATCAAGAAATCACTTAAATAGGACCTGCCTGACAAAGTGAAGCAGACCAAAAGATTCTCAAAAGTTAGACATAATGCTGCGATCCAAAGAAAATCAGGAACAAATGAGAAACAAACTAATTGAGATCTATCAGTCTGGAAGTGGTTATAAAGCCATTTCTAAAGCTTTTGGACTCCAGCGAACCATAATGATAGCCATTATCCACAAATTGTGAAAACATGGAACAGTGGTGAACCTTCCCAGGAGTGGCCGGCCGACCAAAATTAGCCCCAGAGCGCAGTGATGACTCATCCTAGAGGTCACAAAAGACCCCACAACAACATCCAAAGAACTGCAGGCCTCCCTTGCCTAAGTTAAGGTCAGTGTTCATGACTCCACCAAAAGAAAGAGACTTGGCAAAAATGGCATGCATGGCAGAGTTACTAAGCAAAAACCACTGCTGAGCAAAAAGAACATAAAGACTCATCTCAGTTTTTCCAGAAAACATCTTGATGATCACTAAGACTTTTGGGAGAGTACTCTGTGGACTGACGAGACAAAAGTTGAACTTTTTGGAAGGAGTATGTCCCATTACATCTGGCGTAGAAGTAACACAGAATTTCAGAAAAGGAACATCATACCTACTGTAAAATATGGTGGTGGTAGTGTGATGGTTTGGGGCTGTTTTGCTTGCTGTGGTAAATGGAACCATGAATTCTGCTGTCTGTCAAAAAATCTTGAAGGATTATGTCCAGCAATCTGTTCGTGACCTCAAGCTGAAGCACACTTGGGTTATGCAGCAGGACAGTGATCCAAAACACACCAGCAAGTCCACCTCTGAAAGGCTTAAGAAAAGCAAAATTAAGACTTTGGAGTGGCCTAGTCAAAGTCCTGACCTTAATCCGATTGAGATGCTGTGGAATGACCTTCAAAAAGCGGTTCATGCTTGGAAACTCTCCAATGTGGCTAAATTACAACAATTTTGCAAAGGTGAATGGGCCAAAATTCCACCAGAAAGTTGTAAAAGACTCATTGCCAGTTGTTGCAAATGCTTGATTACAGTTGCTAGTGCTAAGGGTGGCCCAACCAGATATTAGGTTTAGGAGGCAATCCTTTTTTCACACAGGGCCCTGTAGGTTTGAATTTCTTTTTCCCTTAATAATAAAAACCTTCATTTAAAAACTGCATATTGTGTTTAATTGTGTTTTCTTTGTCTAATATTTAAATTTGTTATGTTATCTGAAACATTTAAGTGTGACAAACATGCAAAAAAATACGAAATCAGGAAGAGGGCAAACACTTTTTCACACCACTGTATATATCTTTCACCCCCTAACAGTCTTTTAACAAATGATTATACCTCTGTGAAAAAAAACTCTGAAAATCCTCTATTATTTCACCTGAAAATGTCTAAATAAATTGGCGATTTGTGTGCTCTTACTTGGGGGGTGTCGCTACTCTCTCTGTTCTTGCCGAATCAGTGCTGTCGGTGTCAGACCTGGAATAGGTACACCCATTTTAGAAGGAGAAAAGTAACACCCAGTTATCAATAGAGTCATACATTTTTAGGAGGAATAATATAGGAAAGGCACAATATATTCTGTAGCTCTGGAAACATTAGTTTATGGGAAAAATAAATTTACCAAAATATAAGTGAAAAATGAACTGAAAGAGCTTATATGAAATGAAAGGAAGTATTACCAGTGTGAGACATGTAATAACTGACAGTCTGCTCTCCTGATCTACATGTCTCATACTGGTAACACGCCCATTTATATAAAATAAGCTCTGTAGGTGGATTCTCAGGGAGATCTATGTCCAGCCCATAGATCTTAACAGCTCATTTACATAAATGAAAAACATGGATTTCTCTGGAATAAGACATCAGATTGCAGGTATCAATTTATTCAACGTTATAGGACCTACTTACCAATATAGACAGCTTAAAAGGGTTGATCCTATTGATCCCCTTTCATTTTAGCCATAAAAAGCAGCAAAAAATGTTTTCCTCTCTCTGTTCCAGTCGTCATCTCTATTTTTTTAACTGTATGAGACCCAGTAATATTTTTTATAGTAACAACTTTAGGTAAATATACTGAATAACATTTAAGAATTTATTTCTGAAATTAAAAAATACAGCAATTATTTTTTGGGACTTGCTATGCAGTATAGATAGAATATTAGACAATGTTAGACAATTAAAACATAGTTTTCACTTAATACTGGTAAAGCACAGATATAGCTACTAGTAAAGATGCAAACTTTGACGTGAATGGGCATATTAGGCTATGATTCCTCATTAATGACTAGAACAGTTACTCAATATTATCACTAATGGTACACGTTTGATTTTTGTCCACTAACCAGATAATCTCAGTGCACCATTGCCTATGGCAGACAGGTAATCATTACCCTATAGCTGCAATATCACAGATAGCATGATAGACTGGTCATAAAACAAAATTGTCAGGCCTTATCACTTCTGTTGATAAATGTTAGCAAAATGTTATGATTGGTGATTTGTCAGAGCCAAATCTTGCATTTTTTAATTGCATTTTTAGTGTATTTTTTAAATGTATTTAAAAAATTTTTGGTGCAACACAGTCGCGCAAACATTTTATGACTTTTTCCTTTTATACACCTCCCTAGCACTTTTTACAATTGAGAAGGTTTAGTGATTGTGGTGTTGCTAACTGCGGACCTCCAGAAGTGTTGTAAATTGTAGCAGAGTCCTCTTAAAGTTCATGGCTGCTTAGATATCTGATTCTGTCGCATGTTCAGCCTAAAAATGCTCTGAATTTATTAAATGTGTGAGTTCTGATGAATGTGGCTAATCTTCAGGCCCCCATGCACATTAGACTAATGTTGGTCAAAAAGTCCAATATTGGCGGGCTCATCTATCTCTCCTAACAGATGTCAGGGAAGACAAGGAACTGGGAAGTCCAATTTTGAATTGATGATTCCTTTGTTCTTGGTGAGATAAGCCACCTTTAGAGAATTGTGGTAACAACTGATCCATGGAGAAAACTAGCCAAATGCACCTGTGCTGGAAGTCTGGAGAGATAACTGCCAGCCAAATGATTGGCTGAACCATTGTTTGGCTGACAGCTATCTCTTGTGTATGGGACCTCTTACTTCAAAATCCTGTCTTCAAGACTGGCAAAAGAATCCACCTTGTCTTACTCTAATCAAGCCATAAATTGTCTGATTTGAGGAAAGAAAACCTCAACATCCTTCTGTGAGCTGAGATACGAGAAGGTATTAAACATAGTTTCATACTTAATAACATTTGCATTTTAAATTGCAGGACTTTAGGTCACACTGGCATTTATTTTCAGAAATACCTGTCAAAAAATACACCAAAACTGCTTCTTCTAATGCAAATGAACAAATACTGCTCACTTGGGTTCGGATGTGCAAAACAATTGTGTGGAAATATAAACTGTTGGCATGTATTGGTATCTCACATTAAAAACAATGTTTAGGACTGATACATTGATCACCTATCCTTAGGATAGCTCATAAATATGAGATAGGTAGAGGAGCCTGGTTTTGTACCCCTATCTATCAGCTGTTTTCAGCGCAATCAGTGGCTGGATATTGTCCCATTCTTGTAATTGAAGCTCAGGACTCACTCATTTGCGAAGTAGCCGAAATGCAATTCATGGGAATGGCCACAACTTAGTGTACAGAGCTGTGCTGTAAAGAATCTGTGCTTCAATAGCCTTTACAGAGAGGAAGAGAGCTTGAACTCTAGTGTCACCTATTGTAAGTACCAATCCTTAAAGTAAATTTCAACTCTTTAATGAGCCTGGAAACATGACTTAGAATATGAAGCCAAACCAGACTTTCCATTTGTAGAAACATGTTTCGGGGTGTTTGCCCCTCATCAGTGGAGGTCTGATTTGACTCGCTGAGTGGCCTCTGACAGGAGGTCTAAGGAGTAATATTTTTTCTCGTGGAGAATGCCTTGTCATCAACAGGAAATTTATAGGTTATGAATGTTCCTCTTACAATTGAGCATGGCATGGCCTACAAGTCTCTTTACGCTGACATGGCACTCTCCATACGGAGAAACATTACTCCTTAGACATACAGATTCTGTCTACTGCTTACATCTAGTCACCATTAGAGAGAATGGGGATTCTCTGTGTTGATCTATCCTCTGGATAGCTCATCTATTCGTCAGTCCTGGACAACTCCTTTGGTAACTAGTGGTGTATCTAGATCTCTAGATTCCTTTGAGATTATAATAGCAGGGAAAATAAAACATTTTTTTCTTTACCTATTAACTATTTAGAGCTGATATTTCATTAATAAATGGTAGAATATCTCTCTGTAATGTCTGGTTTGGTTTTAACATGTTCCCCTTAAATTGTAAAGTGGAATATGTTGGACTCATATAACTATTATTATTATTATTATTATTATTATTATTATAATATCAACACTGTTTAATACTTTTTCTTTGTGAGGATCTTTCAGAACATTTCACCATGTTTCATTCTAAAATACTTAGGTTTTATTGTCTGTCACTGACAAAAATATATTTCTCTCATCTTCATTATGAATTTTACTCACAGTAATTTGAGGTACTATTACAAGAAATGTGAAATTTATAAAGGTCATAGTATCTTGAGGGAATACATCTACATTCATAAATATAATGTTGTTGAGCTGCATTATAAATGTAACTTCTGGATATTGGTAAACTACATTATTTATGTTCTGTTGTTTTATTGATAAGATTTGTCTATGTCCACACTCATTTCCGAGATTTTAAAACAGCAGAGAAGGATGACACAGCATTTTACTCTGTTAGTGTTTAAAATGTATATGTTTCAATTCGGTGACATACAATAAGGAAAAGATCATTCACTTCAGCCCAGAGGGTTTGATAATGTAGTAAATAAACGTCAACTGCTTTTGATGGAATTTTAATGCATGTCGAGCTCTGTTTTTCTCAGTAATTTTCTATTTCCGTGCAGCAGCTATAAGCTACGTGAATTAAGGAGAGTTGTGCTCTGTGGAGTACTGAAGTGGTATAGTAGAAAATGTTGTACATGATAAATGTTTGGTAGTTGTGGAGTCCATGTCACTTTATAGTAGTTGTCTTCAGTGCTTTTCCTGGCCTTCTGGTGTTGCTGAGTTAACCATTTTTCCTATCCTAGAGTTTCTTCTATTTTCCTTATTCATTTTTTAGCCTAATTATTGCCTTCTTCACTTGTATTGACACCTTTTTAGATTGCATTTTGAGAGCTCCAATGAACAGCTAGCAAATAGTGATGAGCGAGTATGTTCTGTTAACCCTTTTGGCGAGCATGCTCGGGTGCCCACCGAGTATCTTCAGCGTGCTCGGGTGTTATGTTTGAGTCGTGCCGTGTGCATAATTTGCAACTGTTTGACAGCTTTAATACATGTGAGGAATGCCTAAGAAACAGGCATTCCTCACATTTATTAAAGCTGTTAAACAGTTGCAAATCATGCACATGGCGCGACTCAAACATAACACCCAAGCACGCTGAATATACTCGGGAAACACCCGAGCATGCTCGTAAATCTCAAGTCAAGAGCATGCTCGCTCATCACTACTAGTAAATCCTACTAGATTTGTTTTATAACATTGGCTCAAGGTGGATGGATTCTCTTTTAGGAAACGACTGAAGACTGGGAAAAAGAAGGCATTTGCTACACACCTGTCTCCTCTTCAAAGCTGAATTCCGCTGTCTTCCTCTATGGCAGCAGCACTTTTTTTAAGCTCCATGTCAGGTCTTACAAGTGGCCCAGACTTGTTCAGTGACATCTCCCAAGGCCTTTTAAAGTCCATTTGGACACCGCCCTGTGTCTGAGTATTGACACTATAATCTGTCCAGTAGACATTCTTTGAAATTTGCCACCATCCTGTTTCTTTGTGTGCCATCATCGTATCAGACTCCTGTTATTTCTGTTATTTGCATCAGCTGCTTATATAATCTGCTGTTTTAAGCATCACAAACTGCTTGCATTGCATTGCCATCTTTTGTAGATTCTTTGTCTTGTGTCTGCTGCTTGTGTGATATGCTGGTTAAATTTTAATTTATAAGAATCACAAACTGTTGTTAGAGTCTTTTCATGTTACATTGCAATGTGCTGTGGATTCATTAACCTGCATCTGCTGCTTATTTGATCTGCTAGATAATCCATCATTTGTTGTAAGCATCACTAACCGTTATAAGAGACTGTTCTCATAACGCAACAATCTGTTGTAGATTCTGAAACCTACTTCTGCTCAGTTCTGCTTGAGACTTGACATTTTCCTCATCATCTGCCATCCTGATTCTGTGGCTTCATGTGTTTCCTGCTTTGCTTGTTTGTCTGCTGTCCAGCATAGCCTGATGTCTGAGTCCTTACTGTTCCTTATGCCTTCTAGCCAGCTGTGCCAATGCCCTGGATCCATGTTTTCACCCTAACCTGCAACTTGAATGAGTCCACCTCATCAAGTGAGCCTAACAACTTTATTTTATTTTTGAAAAAAAGTGACACAACAATTCATGGTAACATTAACAGTTTTTCTTTGATGATAGGACACAAAAGAGGAGGTTTATGAACTAAATATACCAGAACTCTGGTACAATTTATACCCTAGAAAACTGTATTTCACATTATTTAATGTTCTTATGCACCTTGCATAAGAAGGGATTGAGATTTTTTGATAAGGGGACTTATCTGAAAGGTGATCTATTCTAGATTTAAAAAAAAATGTATTGCCAAAAAATTAGGTGCATATTTCTGGCACAAAGTAAGCCAACTAATATGTGGTTTAAACTTAGACTATATAGAATAAATTATCAAATAGCATCAACCACTTTGATAAATCTGGTGCATTTAAGTCTGACTAGTGTAAATTTGCAACCAAATTGTATTGTGGGACAGGTTTGCACTTTACTGTTAACAGGTAAAGAAGCCCTCCTATAAAGATTTTTAAAAATAAATCTGTGTATATGTGCATGAAGTGTAGTGTGTATGTCTTAATATTCTCATATACCACCGCCTTCTCCAGCATAGAGCGCCATTCTGCTCCTCAACCTCAGTGATGTCACCACTCTTTGGACTATCTGACTCACTCTTTGCTCTATGCATGAGCCGGATCTCTATTTTACAATATTAGTCTATGGAGCCTCATTCTGCTTACATTTTAAAACCCACTTCGAGCTCAGACAGAGAGCAGTGTGACCTGGAGAGTCTGAAGAGCAGTGATATCACTGAGAAGAGTAGCAGAACGGCGCTGGCTCATGGAGAACGTGGCGGTAGGTGAGTTTGTTAACACACACAAATTACACTACACTGCATATAAATATACACAGATTAGTGTGTATTTCCCATAGTTGACTACATATCTTGCACATGCACTGGTGCCTACTTACAGCTGGAAATACTGGGCTAGAATGAACACCTGGCCAGAAATGGGTGCAACAGAGGCACAGAGAGTTGTCAGGGAGCAGCAAAAGTTAAAAAGAAAAAACATATTCACCTCATCACTTGCCTTTGCAGCCATCTCTGCTGCTCCCTGCCCGTCCCTCCATTGCATCGCATGTCTGGCCAGTGTTCAATCTAGGCTGAGACTTCCATCCGTGCAGTAAACTCTTGGGCCAACTCACAGCTGAAAGTCTTGGGAAAAAGTAAACACTGGGTTGGAGATGTGACATGAAGGAGTCACAGAGGACTGGACAGGGAGCAGGAACAATCATGGGTGGCCAGAGACATGAGCAGTGAGGTATGTTTTATTCCTATTAATATTTTGCCTGCCTTCTACACTTTAGCAAAATGGTGGCTGCAGTTGGCCACCATTTTGCTGAATTCACGCAGAGAGAATTACAAAAAAATCAGTATTTTCTGGAAGGCTGTTTTTTTGGTAAAATTCAAGTAGAATTCCATTCCACTCAAATAAATTCGCCCCTTTCTAATATATGTGTATCCACAAGTGCAAGCTCTACTAAAGTAAGATTTCATGTAAAAACTAATTCATATTCTCATTGTAAGGCTTTAGATATGTAGGTAAAACAATAATCTAATATGAGGACAAAACAAAAATGGAAAAGTTAAGGTTTGACGTTTTACACTGTGACCATAAAATGCACTAATAAAGAGAGTCGAAATGAGCAATGTGCACTTAGCAACAAAAAAGACAATTCCTTGGCATGGAAAAGTCCAGCTGAGGTGTAAACAACACATTAGCCAAGAAATGCGTAATCACTGTAGGGCGTAGATATAAAAAGAATCAAATATGCACATGGATCTCCAAAGCTCATGCATTACAACATTTAAAATATTTCCTTTCATATTTCTGGAATGGTTTTCAGCTTTTATCTTTTGTTCCAAATTTTAATCAAAGCTGGAAAAATGTTAATTGATGTTTGGACAACAGGACAAAACCTTAACAAAAAAAAGACCGAAAGACACTCAAAACAATTTACATTTGTGTATAAAAAGTGTTAAACTGGTTCCATTCACATATTATCTTCAACATACAAAATCAAATGGTTTAATTGAAAAACCTGTCTAAGTACTTAAACATATTGATTGATTGCAAAATACTGTAGTGCCCATTGGAAAGCGCAGAGTTTAATTTGAAGAATGTGATCAGTCAGCCACAACTGTTTAGTGCTTTGAAGACCTCATTTGCTCTCTGGCCAAAAGACCAACATTATAGTCATACATTGAAAAGATGAATATAAAGTAGTCACCCAGGGAAAAAAAAAAATAATCAGAAAATGAAAATCAAATTGTATTGTGACGTCTGCCGAATGGCTGCTAGTCATTTTCAATTCCCATAGCATGAAGTTAATTTAATTAAAAATGACACAACATAAAACAATATTGGAGGCTTATTTAAAAGCTCTGGTATAATCCATATGGATATGAATGGGGTGGATAAAGATTGCAATTTGTGCTATGAATCTAACACCTGGAGATTGACATAGATCAATAGCACAGATTCTTAAGCTCTGTATGATGTTGCGTTAATAACAAATATAGCTCTGAAATTATGCAACAAAATGTAAGATCCTTCCTGGAAAGAATTAATCAAATTTCTGTAGACTTAAAGCTTAATTATTATTCCAATTCCAGATAGCAGTCTGTGTGATGCACCGTTACTAAACTGTACTGCATAAACATAGCATACTGACAGAATATTCTTGTCAACTCTAGTGTCATTTCGATGCAGTAAGTCTGTCTTACTGTCAGCTATTTGCATCATGGGTGAAGATTAGTATCTCCTGAGAATGTGATCTGCATGTCAGAGAAGCATGTAACATTCAACACTACGATGCGTTCTACCTCTGTCAAATACTGCAAATGTCATTCTATATACAGTATATAAAAAATTATATTATTGTACTTTGCATACATTAAATTATCTTGAGACTATGTAGCATAGAATTAAGCTCTGAATTACTAAACTATTTATTATTTATTTAATTTATGGTACTTATATATTACTATTATATTCCATAGCATTTTACAGACAATATCATTGAATAATAATAATAATAATAATAATAATAATAATAATAATAATAATAATAAATAATTATTATTATGGAATTAATATTATACAGTCATATGAAAAAGTTTGGGCACCCCTATTAATCTTAAGCTTAATGTTTTATAAAAATTGGTGTTTTTGCAACAGCTATTTCAGTTTGATATATGTAATAACTGTTGGATACAGTAATGTTTCTGCCTTGAAATGAGGTTTATTGTACTAACAGAAAATGTGCAATCTGCATTCAAACAAAATTTGACAGGTGCATAAGTATGGGCACCTCACCAGAAAAGTGACATTAATATTTAGTAGATCCTCCTTTTGCAAAAATAACAGCCTCTAGTCGCTTCCTGTAGCTTTTAATGAGTTCCTGGATCCTGGATGAAGGTATTTTTGACCATTCCTCTTTACAAAACAATTCCAGTTCAGTTAAGTTTGATGGTCGCCGAGCATGGACAGCCCTCTTCAAATGATCCCACAGATGTTCAATGATATTCAGGTCTGGGGACTGGGATGGCCATTCCAGAACATTGTAATTGTTCCTCTGCATGAATGCCTGAGTAGATTTGGAGCGGTGTTTTGGATCATTGTCTTGCTGAAAGATCCATCCACTGCGTAACTTCAACTTTATCACTGATTCTTGAACACTATTGCCAAGAATCTGCTGATACTGAGTGGAATCCATGCGTCCCTCAACTTTAACAAGATTCCCAGTGCCGGCATTGACCACACAGCCCCAAAGCATGATGGAACCTCCACCAAATTTTACTGTGGGTAGCAAGTGTTTTTCTTGGAATGCTGTGTTTTTTTTGCCACCATGCATAACGCCTTTTTGTATGACCAAACAACTCAATCTTGGTTTCATCAGTCCACAGGACCTTCTTCCAAAAAGAAATAGGCTTCTTCAAATGTGCTTTTGCATACCTCAGCCGACTCTGTTTGTGCGTACTTGCAGAAACGGCTTCTTTCGCATCACTCTCCCATACAGCTTCTCCTTGTGCAAAGTGCGTTGTATAGTTGACCGATGCACAGTGACACCATCTGCAGCAAGTTGATGCTGCAGCTCTCTGGAGGTGGTCTGAGGATTGTCCTTGACTGATTCTTCTTCTCTGCCTTTCTGATGTTTTTCTTGTCCTGACACTTCTGGCCTTAACAAGAACTGTCCCTATGTTCTTCCATTTCCTTACTATGTTCCTCACAGTGGAAACTGACAGGTTAAATCTCTGAGACAGCTTTTTGTATCCTTCCCCTGAACAACTATGTTGAATAATCTTTGTTTTCAGATCATTTGACAGTTGTTTTGAGGAGCCCATGATGCCACTCTTCAGAGGAGATTCAAACAGGAGAACAACTTGCAAGTGGCCAGTTTAAGTAGCTTTTCTCATGATTGCATACACCTGGCTATAAAGTTCAAAGCTCAATGAGGTTACAAAACCAAAAAAAGTGCTTTAGTAAGTCAGTAAAAAGTAGGCAGGAGTATTTAAAACAAGAAAATGATAAGGGTGCCCATACTTATGCACAGGTCAAATTTTGTTTGAATGCAGATTGCACATTTTCTGTTAGCACAATAAACCTAATTTCAAGGCAGAAACATTACTGTGTCCAACAGTTATTACATATATCAAACTGAAATAGCTGTTGCAAAAACACCAATTTTTATAAAACATTAAGCTTAAGATTAATAGGGGTGCCCAAACTTTTTCATATGACTGTAAATTAGTATTTATAAGCAATTAATTATTTCTTATTTATTATGTGTGTATTATTTATTATTTACAGCCGATTATTACTTTTATAAACAATTAATATTTTACAAATAATTATTATTTTTATATTTTTTATTACATTATTTTTAATAAATATTATAAATGATTATTTCTATCTTATAAAGAATTAGCTATTTACAATGATTATTTGTATAAATAATTAAGATTTTATTAACAAAAATGACTTTTTAGAATTATTATTGAATACTATTATTGCATAAATATAATTGATTATTATGTCTATTTTTATAATTAATTATTTACAATTAATGTATTATTGTTTTTATATATATGGCAAGAAAAAAGCAGCTAAGGAAAGAATAACGAGTGGCCATCATTACTTTAAGAAATGAAGGTCAGTCAGTGCGAAAAATTGGGAAAACTTTGAAAGTGTCCCCAAGTGCAGTTGCAAAAACCATCAAGCGCTACAAAGAAACTGGCTCACATGAGGACCACCCCAGGAAAGGAAGACCAAGAGTCACCTCTACTTCTGAGGATAAGTTTATCCAAGTCACCAGCCTCAGAAATCGCAGGTTAACAGCAGATCAGATTAGAGACCAGGTCAATGCCACACAGAGTTCTAGTAGCAGACACGTCTCTTCAACAACTGTTAAGAGGAGACTTTGTGCAGCAGGCCTTCATGGTAAAATAGCTGCTAAGAAACCACGGCTAAGGACAGGCAACAATCAGAAGAGACTTATTTGGGCTAAAGAACACAAGCAATTGACATTAGACCAGTGGAAATCTGTGCTTTGGTCTGATGAGTCCAAATTTGAGATCTTTGGTTCCAACCACCGTGTCTTTGTGCGACGCAGAAAAGGTGAATGGATGGACTCTACATGCCTGGTTCCCACCGTGAAGCATGGAGGATGAGGTGTGATGGTGTGGGAGTGCTTTGCTGGTGACACTGTTGGGGATTTATTCAAAATTGAAGGCATACTGAACCAGCATGGCTACCACAGAATCTTGCAGCGGCATGCTATTCCATCCGGTTTGCATTTAGTTGGACCATCATTTATTTTTCAAGAGGACAATGACCCCAAACACTCCTCCAGGCTGTGTAAGGGCTATTTGACCAAGAAGGAGAGTGATGGGGTGCTACGCCAGATGACCTGGCTCCACAGTCACCAGACCTGAACCCAATCGAGATGGTTTGGGGTGAGCTGGACCGCAGAGTGAAGGCAAAAGGGCCAACAAGTGCTAAGCATCTCTGGGAACTCCTTCAAGATTGTTGGAAGACCATTTCCGGTGACTACCTCTTGAAGTGCATCAAGAGAATGCCAAGAGTGTGCAAAGCAGTCATCAAAGCAAAAGGTGGCAACTTTGAAGAACCTAGAATATAAGACATATTTTCAGTTGTTTCACACTTTTTTGTTAAGTATATAATTCTACATGTGTTAATTCATAGTTTTGATGCCTTCAGTGTGAATGTACAATTTTCATAGTCATGAAAATACAGAAAAATCTTTAAATGAGAAGGTGTGTCCAAACTTTTGGTCTGTACTGTATATTATAAATTAATATTTCTTTTTTAGAGTCGCAACATCCTCTATTGTCACACTTCTTGGTCTCTTAATGCCATTGTACAGATATATAGGCAATCGGCATAAATGAGGAAAAAATAAGTTTCACATAAGGGGAGCTCGTAATGTTGAATTTCTGACAGTAGTGAAAGTTTTCTCACCTTTTGAAGTTGTGCTGTGTGTGCACAACTCCACTGAAGACTTGAATATAGGTATGGTATACCAAAACAAGCCGAAAGGAGATGTACCAGATAGGATAGTATAATAAAATATTAAAATTTGTATCACCATCATTTTCCCCAGTAAAAATAAATGTAAATAACAAAAAAAAATACATATTTGTATTGCCATGTCTGTAAAAGTTTGATTTATCAAATAATAAAATTAAACTATTGGTGAAGGAAAAACGATGAAATGCCAGAATTGCGGTTTTATGATCTCCATAACATCTCAGAAAATGCAATGAGAAGTAATCAAAACATGGTATATGCTCTAAAATGGTATAAATATAAACTACAATTCACCACTCAAAAAAAACAGCTCACCCTCACGCTTCTCTATTTATCGAAAAATATGGGTCTTAGAAAACCCAATTTTTAGAATGTTTTTTAAGCTGCTTTTTTATATACGGATAATATGTATTCTTGTACCGTGTTAGCCAGTAGAAAGAAAAATATTTAGATTTGAGAGTCCTCAAAAGGTAATTTAAAAGGCCATTAAAAGGTATCAACCACTGAGGACTCTCAAATCTAAATATTTTTTTAAGCTGCTAAAATTGAAAATGATACATATTTGGTATCACTGTTTTCATGACCTGGAGAATAATGTTGTTAGGTCAGGGCTGTAAAAAATGAACCCCCAAATAATAATGTAAAAATTGCAATTTTTTTCACTATCTCATGGCTAGTGTTGAGCCACCCCCGTAGTGTTCGAGTTCGGTTCGGTTCGTCGAACACCCGTGTGTTCGCCGAACTGTTCGTCGAACTGTTCGTCGAACACCTTCGAACACCGTTAAAACCAATGGCAGGCAAACAAAAACACATAGAAACACATAGAAAACACCTTCAAAGGTGTCCAAAAGCTGACAAATTGCTCAGAAGACACAACTAACACATGGAAAAGTGACAAGTACATATAGTCATGCGAAAAGAAAAGAGGTGGAGGAGTAAAAGGAGGGGGAGACACAAATATAGGCATGTCATGCCCTTCTAAAATCCAAAAAGTGAGAAGCCGACACGTTTAGTCCGCTCCTGCCCGTGCCACCTCCGTGTCGCCGGGTTTGTGCCAGAGCCGCGGTGAACCCTGACGGCCAGCCCCCCTCTCCCAATACTGGTGCCTGTCCGCTGGTGGGTCGAGTGAGCCCCCCTGTGGTGGAGGCAGCTCTAAGCTTTTTAATTTAAATTGTCTCTCTAATTTGAATGAATACACTTTAAATCCATTTACAAGGATCTATTGAAGGGCAAGTCTCATGCCAGCAGCCGCGTAATTCCAGCTCCAGTAGCGTCCACTAAAGCTGCTGCAGTTAAAAAGCTTTTATAAGGATCGAGCTCAGCTGTCCACCGCAAGGCATCCTACTGCCAGTCCCAGCCCCTATGCCTTGGGGTGCCTCCTGATGCTCTTCACTGAATATCCCGTGGTCCCGAAGCATTTCCTTTGAAAAAATTAAGTGTCCAAACTACAGGTGGTGTAGCTTGCTTAACAGCCGGGATAATCCGCTGACTAGCAGACACTGCTACTAGGCACAAAGTATTTCCTGGGCTAGATGCAGTTAAAAATTTGTAATTAGATACTCTCGTTGGATGCTGAGAAAGCATTCCATAGAGTCTCCTGGCACGCCATATATGATTCTCTTAAAAAGCTTGGGGTAGGGGTCTAGGGGAACCTTTTATAGCCAAAATCACGGCCCTGTATCACAATATGTCACCTAGGCTGAAGATAAATGGAACTGTAGCACCCTGAGGGCTCGGTTGCTACAGAGGTATTGCACCTCACCCAGAGGTGTGATATCTCACTCTCAGGTAAGGATGGAGTGTGGATCAGGACCCGACACCTGCATGCATTACACCACATTGCCGTGGGGCAGGGCGACCAATATGCCTCTGAGATGGGCATGACAGTCCCTGTCCCTGGCTGGAGTGGGGGGAGGGAACACTGAGGAAGGGGAACCCTGTAGTGCAGGAGCAGGGAGGAAGCAGTTCCTGGGAGCATTGAGAAGGGAGTATAAAAGGTGGGCGCCATCTTAGTTCAGTGCAGAGAAGTCTGAGCAGAAGTGGCAGGGAGCAGGGGCTCTGCATGAGCTCTGCTCCGGAGGCGGGCCTAGTAACAGAGGCCCAGGCCTGGAAGAGGGAGAAGGAAGGAAGAGGAGCGGAGAAGGCTCCAGGAACGAGGAATGAAGGGATCCCAGGGGTGCGGACGGGCGAGTCGCCACCGCACGCCCGAATCCACCTACGTGGAGGGGTCAGGCCAAAGGGGGAGACCGGTCCCCGAAACTAGTGGAGGCAGGAAACGACCCTCAGCTAGAAACCGGAGGCTCTGACATTTTATGTGGCGCAGCCCCTCGCTACACCCGCTAGGAAGGCACCACATAGGGTCAGGGAAGCTGGCGCCAAGTTTACCAAGAGGAGGCCCGAGGCAGCCGGACAGAAGGGTTGGTAAGAAAGGCCAGACAAAGGACACACAAAGGGGGTCCTGTGAAGCGCTCCAAAGTTATCTGGGAGTTGTCTGAGCCCCTCACCTGGTGAGCACAGTATGACGTGGGCAGCCGTTACCTGCAGACGTGGTCTGGATAATAAGAACTGTGAGTAAAGGCCCTGGACTGCATAACTGACTCCGTGTCGTTACTGCTGCTGCCCCGCACCATCACCCCCATCCTCCGCATACACTGCCCTGAGGCTATACTCCTCCCGTGGGGAGTTATGCTACGCTCTGCTGCACCCACAACACCAGCCTCAGCGGTCTGCCCTGTAGCGGCGGTTCACTCTGACCGCAATCCACGGGTGGCCTAGTCGGACATTTAAACATCAAAACCACATAAATAGTTCCGCCACTGGTTTGACCACCCCGAGCCACGGAACCGGGTCGCCACCACGAAGACTACAACCACCAGCATCCACCAAAAAGGGTCCGGCTCCGGGTGTCCCAAGGCCCAGGGGGTGCATCAGAACATTTTCATCACCTTTCACAATCACCAATGGGACAAGGCAGGGATGTCCTCTGTCCCCTCTCTTATACATCATAGTGACGGAGCACCTGCTCTCATCAATTCGCCATAATCCCAATATTAGGTGGATTGAGGTGGGAGGCACCGAGTACAAGTGCTCTCTATTTGCTGATAATGTCCTAGTATATATCACTCAATCACATATTTCCATCCATTCTGTTATGGCTGAAATAGATCACTTTGTTACATGGTCAAATTTTAAAATCAATGCAGCGAAGTCTGAGGCCCTCGATGTCTCCCTCCCCAAATCCATATAGGATTCCATCCAGTCCAACTTTCCCTTTGCCTGGCCCTCACAGGGTATCAAATACTTAGGAATTCCTATTCATTGAGACCTCTCCCATCTATGTTATCTTAATTTTGGGCCCTTTATTGAACAACTCCATACAGACCACGGTTGGCAAGTTAGAACTGTAAGATTCACTACGTGAACCACTGGTGTTTTGTAGAAAAGCACATGTACACTGTGTTCCAAATGATTATGCAAAAAGTGTTTAGGAGTGATAAGGGAAGAATTTGTTTGTTTGTCAGTTAAACTCATTGATGGTGATGTGTGTCAGGGCTCTTTATATCACTGTAAGCAATTGCAGACACCTGTGCTAATTAGTTTGGCAGGTGTGTCCAATGAAAGGCAAGACTACTTAAGAAGGCTGTCTCACATTATTAAGCAGCCTACATTTTCTGCCAAAGTGGGAAAGAAAAAGGATGTGTCGGCTGCTGAGAAGCAACAAATTGTGGAGTGTTTAGGTCAAGGCATGACTACAATCAACATTGTGCGATGATCAGGATGAAGTGTCTTGGCAATCAAGAAGTATGTAGCAGATTCACAGTACACACGTGTGCGTGCTGATAAGGGCAAATTGAGGACTCTTTCCTACAGGCAATTACGTCAGGTTAAAAGAGCAGCGGCAAAAAAGCCTTGTCATAGCAGCAGACAAGTTTTTGAAGCTGCTGGTGCATCTAACGTCCCCCGAACAACAAGATGCAGGGTCCTTCAGAGGTTTGCAGCTGTGCATACGCCATCCTGTCGACCTCCTCTATCCACTTCACACAAGCAGAAACGGCTCCAGTGGGCTAAACATTACATGAAGACTGATTTCAAAACTGTTTTGTTCATGGATGAGTGCCGTGCAGCGCTCGATGGTCCAGATGGATGGAGTGGAGGATGGCTGGTTGATGGACACCCCACGCAAACACGGCTACAGCGCCAACAAGGAGGAGGTGGAGTAATGTTTTGGGCTGGAATCATGGGGAGAGAGATTGTCGGCCCCTTTAGGATCCCTGAAGGCGCTGAAGATGAACTCCATAATGTATGTGGATTTTCTCAAACAGCACTTCCTGCTATGGTTCAAGAAGAAGAACCGTGTATTTCACAGCAAGATCATTTTTTTGCATGATAATGCACCATCTCATGCTGCACATAAAACATCTGCATCTCTGGCTGATATGGGCATAAAAGGGGACAAACTTATGGTGTGACCCCCATGCTCCCCTGACCTCTACCCCATTCAGAACCTCTGGAGCATCATTAAAAGGAGTGTCTATGATGGCGGGAGGCAGTTCACATCTAAGCAACAGCTCTGGGAGGGTATTCTGTCCTCATGCAAAACAATTGAAGCAGAAACCATCCAAAACCTGACAAATTCAATGGACGAGAGAGTTCAGAAGCTCCTTTCGAACAAGGGGTCCTATGTGAAAATGTAACATCACCTAGAATAAAGTTTTGAGATGAAAACTGTTTGATTTCAGTTTCTAATAACCTGCTAATGCTTATAATTTCAAAAATGACCATTTTTTTGGTCTTTATTAAAATGAAAAGGTTGATCGAAAAGTTTGGGGGATCTAAGAGTGTGGCAACCCAGTAGTCATGATTACTTCGAATTCTGACAATATGAGGGTCATGTTGCAGGTAGTGCAGCAAGAAGGCACTTATGTGTCTTGCGCATCTCGGAGCCCCAAAATTATTTTCCGGGCTAGATGCAGCTAAAAATTATTATTAATTTTAAATCTGGTGGAGCTTAGTATAGATGGCCTAATAGGATCAGTGCTGCACACTGCTACAAAGCCCAAATTATTTTCCAGCCAAGATACAGATAAACATGATTAGTAATTTTAAATCTGGTGGAGCTTATTATAGATGGCCTAATAGAATCAGTGCTGCACACTGCTACAAAGCCCAAATTATTTTCCAGCCAAGATACAGATAAACATGATTAGTAATTTGAAAGCTTAAAACGGTTGGTAGAGTGATTTTAACCAATCATCAAGCTTTTACTCTCCCCAGGATGACACAGGGGTAGAAAAGTCGTTTCGGATCCATGATTTGTTCATCTTTATGAACGTGAGTCTGTCTACATTATCAGTGGAGAGCCGCGTGCGCTTATCTGTCAGCACACCACCAGCAGCGCTGAACACACGTTCAGACAGAACGCTGGCTGCGGGGCATGACAAGATCTCCAAGGCGTAAGTGTCTAGCTCCGGCCATTTATCCAGATTGGAAGCCCAAAAAGAGCAAGGGTCCAGTGACACAGTCATGGCTTCAATGTATACTTGGAGATACTCCTGTACCATCGTCTCTAGGCGTTGACTATGTGTCAGACTTCTTGTCTCCTGTGGCCTTGCAAAGGATGGGCTAAAAAAGTGGTGAAATGATTCCGCAAAATTGATGTTACCAGCAGACTCTGTGGTTCTGTTACGGTTTGAGTGCTGAACACTTGACGGTCCCACGGTTGGCAAGTTGGAACTGTGAGATTCACTACGTGCACCACTGGTGTTTTGTGGAAAAGCACATGTAAGATTCTGCAACAGTCTCTGCTGATACTCCTGCATGCGTGCATCCCTTTCTATGGCAGGAATAATTTCGGAAAATTTACTTTTGTACCGGGGATCTAACAGTGTGGCAACCCAGTAGTCAGGATTATTTCTAATTCTCACAATTCGAGGGTCATGTTGCAGGTAGTGCAGCAAGAAGGCACTCATGTGTGTTGCGCATCCAGGAGCACCAAGTCCCTGTTGTGTTGGTGGCGAGGTAACAATCATGCTTCCTTCCTCTGTCCTCTCCCCCCAACCTCGCACAACAGAAATATGATCAAGGTCTCCCTCATCTGATGAGTCTTCCATCAGTTCGTCCTCCACTTCTTCCTGGGCTCCTGCACCTTCCTCACTAGTTTGGCTGCTACCATGTCCCCTGGTAAAACCATCTCCCCCACCCTCACATGCCTGCCGCCTTGGTGCTGCCGACCGTCTGGACCTTGCAGATGTTAGCCCTTCCGCATACAACTCCTCCTCCTCTACTTCCTCCACCTCCTCTTGTGCCACCACCTGACTCCGAATTCTGTTTAACATGTGCTCCAGCATGTAAATCACCGGAATAGTCATGCTGATAATGGCATTGTCAGCACTAAACATCTTCGTCGCCATTTCAAAACTGTGCAGAAGGGTGCATAGGTCCCTGTTCTGAGACCACTCCTCCAGCGTGATTTGCCCCACCTCTGGATCTCGTTGGCCCAGTCTATACGTCAGAACGTAATGCACCAGGGCTTGTCGGTGCTGCCACAGTTGCTGCAACATGTGCAGAGTTGAATTCCACCGGGTAGGCACATCGCATTTTAGCCGGTGAAGTGGCAGGCCCAACGACTTCTGTAGAGATGTAAGTCGCTGAGCTGCGGGATGCGAACGGCGGAAGTGAGCACACAGCGACCGTGCCCTCTGCAGAAGGCCATCTATTCTGGGATAGTAGGCTAAAAATTGCTGAACAACCAGGTTCAACACGTGAGCCATACAAGGCACGTGTGTGACATTGCCCCGGCGAAGGGCCGCACCCAGGTTTGCAGCATTGTCGCACACGGCCTTCCCTGGTTTCAGGTCCAGTGGAGACAACCATTACTGAAATTGGTTATCCAGAGCTGACCACAACTCCTCAGCTGTGTGACTCACATTTCCCAGACATTTCAAAGTAAAAACCGCCTGATGACGTTGATCCCTACTGCCAGCATAGTAAGGAGGTGTGCAGGATCCCTTCTGCGCAGTTAGAAAGCTTGTGGCATGACCAGACAGGCTTTGGGTGCAGGTGGAAGACCGAGAGGAGGTTGAGGAGGCAGAAGCAGTGGAGGAACTTTGACATAAAGAGGATTGACGCACAACTCGTGGGGACGACAAGACTTGGACAGCAGCCCCTTGTCCTGCTGTCACCATAGTTACCCAGTGCCCAGTCAGCGACATGTAACGCCCCTGTCCATGCCTACTCGTCCAAGTGTCTGTGGTGAAATGCACCCTGTCACACACAGAGTTTCTCAAAGAAGCGGTGATGTTGTGTGCGACATGCTGGTGGAGCGCAGGCACACCTTTCTTTGAGAAGTAGTGCCGACTGGGCATCTGGTACTGGGGCACTGCGACGGACATAAGGTCTCGAAAATCCTCTGTGTCCACCAGGCGGAAACGCAGCATTTCTGTAGCCTAGAGCTTGCAGATGGTGAAATTCAACCTCTTAGCTTTCTCATGGCTAGGAGGAAATGGTCTTTTACTTGTCCACATCTGAGGGACCGAGGGCTGGCTTTTGTGCTTAGACGGGGTTGATAAGGGTGTCCCCGGCAAACTGCCGGTCTGCGAGGAAGATGCAGGCGGACATGTTAGGTTGCCTTGATCCGAAGGTGGTGCTATCGATGTCGGACAGCGCTCAACACCAGCTGGTGTTACCACCTCCAAAGAAAATCATGACCTGCCAATCACGCTGGCTGTTGCGGGAAAGAGGTGGCAGGTCTACGCCCCAAAACAGGTGTGACTGCTGTCCCCCCAGTCACAGAGGATGAAGAGGCCGCGGATGCACAAGATATGGCAGACGGTGGTTGTCCCGGCCGGCTAGGCCGCATTGTAGCACACTGAGCTTCCCACTGCAACTTATGCTTCATGTCCATGTGCCGGTTCATGCATGAAGTACTCAAACTATGTATTTTTTGGCCTCTACTTAGCTTTTGCTGACAAATGTTACAGATAACACGAGTTGGGTCATCTTTATCGATCTGAAAAAATGCCCAGGCTATGCAAGGCTTAGCACCCATGAGACCTGAAGAGCCACCACGACTTGTGGTGAGAGGCAGTGTTGTGTTTGAGGATGCAGTTGTTGACGTGCTTCCAGTACTACGTCTCTGTCCAGGAAGGCGCAACCTGACCTCGTCGTCACTAGCATCTTCCTCCACCTCCTCTGCTGACCTCATCTCTTGGCTGACTGTGGGTTGACAGTAAGTGGGATCTCCAACCTCATCATCATCACCCTGTGCGTTATCACACCCGTCGTCCTCAGAGCCAACCTGTTCCTGCCCTGACAAAAAACTAAAGTTGTCGCTCCAATCAGGTATTTGAGTCTCATCATCGTCTTCCTCATTGTCTCCACCAACAGGAGTTACAGTTTGGAATGAGGGTCTACATTATGGTCAGAACCTTCTGCGTCTGGTCCTGGATCTGACTCATAAAGATTCTGGGCATCAGTGCAGATCATTTCCTCGTCTGGATTCACAGAAGCGCTGTAGTCGACCTCTGATTCCCAGGCTATAGTATGAGTAAACAGTTCTGCAGACTCAACCATCTGTTCTACCTCATACTCAGACGGGCAGCTGGAGATTTGGGAGCTGTGAGGAAGCAAGTGCGATTGGGGTGACACCTTTGAGGACTGGAGTATTTGTGATGTTGAAGTTGATGTGGAGGAGAGCCCACTTAAAGGAGCACTTGATATCCGTTGAAGCACCTGCTGTTTTTGTGCCTCATCTGGAATTTGTAGCGATTGGCGTGGCCGTAAGAAAGGGATCTTATCACATTGTCCGCTAAAAGAAGTAGACATTTTAGTTTGGCTGGAAGATGGTCTTTCTTCTGCAGATGTTACTGTTGCTTTAACACCTACCCCACGGACACAACCTTTTTTCCCCTTCCCAACACGCCTATTCCCCTTTCCACCAGCAGCAGGCCTTTTTCCACTCATTTTGGTGGTTAACTAATTCACAACTCTGGAGTTGTTTGCACAAAAAAACAATGGATGGGAACCGAGCAGAGCTGAGTGGCCAAACTGTGGTATTAGGCCAAAACTATTGGCTGGGTTAGATGGAGAAAAAAAATATATTCGATTTGCAACCTGATGGAGGTCAGTATATGTGGACTAATAGAACAAGTCCCACACACAGCTAGAAGCCCAAATATTTTTTCAGAGGTAGATGCAGAAAAAAAATATATTCAGTTTGCAACCTGATGGAGGTCAGTATAGATGGACTAATAGAGAAAGTCCCACACACTGCTAGAAGGCCAAATATTTTTTCAGAGCTAGATGCAGACAAAAAATTATTTTGAATTTGCAACCTGATGGAGGTCAGTATAGGTGGACTAATAGAACAAGTCCCACACACTGCTAGAAGGCCAAATATTTTTTCAGAGCTAGATGCAGAAAAAAATTATATTCAGTTTGCAACCTGATGGAGGTCAGTATAGATGGACTAATAGAACAAGTCCCACACACAGCTAGAAGCCCAAATATTTTTTCAGAGGTAGATGCAGAAAAAAAATTATTTTTAATTTGCAACCTGATGGAGGTCAGTATAGATGGACTAATAGAGAAAGTCCCACACACTGCTAGAAGGTCAAATATTTTTTCAGAGCTAGATGCAGAAAAAAATTATATTCAGTTTGCAACCTAATGGAGGTCAGTATAGATGGACTAATTGAACAAGTCCCACACACAGCTAGAAGCCCAAATATTTTTTCAGAGGCAGATGCAGATAAAAATTATTTTTAATTTGCAACCTGATGGAGGTCAGTATAGATGGACTAATAGAGAAACTCCCACACACTGCTAGAAGGCCAAATATTTTTTCAGAGCTAGATGCAGATAAAAATTATTTTTAATTTGCAACCTGATGGAGGTCAGTATAGATGGACTAATAGAGAAATTCCCGCACACTACTAGAAGGCCAAATATTTTTTCAGAGCTAGATGCAGAAAAAAATTATATTCAGTTTGCAACCTGATGGAGGTCAGAATAGATGGACTAATAGAACAATTCCCATACACAGCTAGAAGCCCAAATATTTTTTCAGAGGTAGATGCAGATGAAAATCATTTTTAATTTGCAACCTGATGGAGGTCAGTATAGATGGACTAATAGAGAAAGTCCCGCACACTACTAGAAGGCCAAATATTTTTTCAGAGCTAGATGCAGAAAAAAATTATATTCAGTTTGCAACCTGATGGAGGCCTGTATAGATGGATTAATAGAACAAGTCCCACACACAGCTAGAAGCCCAATATTTTTTCAGAGGTAGATGCAGACAAAAAATATATTCAGTTTGCAACCTGATGGAGGTCTGTATAGATGGATTAATAGAACAAGTCCCACACACAGCTAGAAGCCCAATATTTTTTCCGAGGTAGATGCAGAAAAAAAATATATTCAGTTTGCAACCTGATGGAGGTCAGTATAGATGGACTAATAGAGAAAGTCCCACACACAGCTAGAAGGCCAAATATTTTTTCAGAGCTAGATGCAGATAAAAATTATTTTTAATTTGCAACCTGATGGAGGTCAGTATAGATGGACTAATAGAGAAAGTCCCACTCACTGCTAGAAGGACAACTATTTTTTCAGAGCTAGATGCAGAAAAAAATTATATTCAGTTTGCAACCTGATGGAGGTCTGTATAGATGGATTAATAGAACAAGTCCCACACACAGCTAGAAGCCCAATATTTTTTCAGAGGTAGATGCAGAAAAAAATATATTCAGTTTGCAACCTGATGGAGGTCTGTATAGATGGATTAATAGAACAAGTCCCACACACAGCTAGAAGCCCAATATTTTTTCAGAGGTAGATGCAGAAAAAAAATATATTCAGTTTGCAACCTGATGGAGGTCAGTATAGATGGACTAATAGAACAAGTCCCACACACTGCTAGAAGGCCAAATATTTTTTCAGAGCTAGATGCAGATAAAAATTATTTTTAATTTGCAACCTGATGGAGGTCAGTATAGATGGACTAATAGAGAAAGTCCCGCACACTACTAGAAGGCCAAATATTTTTTCAGAGCTAGATGCAGAAAAATATTATATTCAGTTTGCAACCTGATGGAGGTCAGTATAGATGGACTAATAGAACAAGTCCCACACACAGCTAGAAGCCCAAATATTTTTTCAGAGGTAGATGCAGATAAAAATTATTTTTAATTTGCAACCTGATGGAGGTCAGTATAGATGGACTAATAGAGAAAGTCCCACACACAGCTAGAAGGCCAAATATTTTTTCAGAGCTAGATGCAGATAAAAATTATTTTTAATTTGCAACCTGATGGAGGTCAGTATAGATGGATTAATAGAGAAAGTCCCACTCACTGCTAGAAGGACAACTATTTTTTCATAGCTAGATGCAGAAAAAAATTATATTCAGTTTGCAACCTGATGGAGGTCTGTATAGATGGATTAATAGAACAAGTCCCACACACAGCTAGAAGCCCAATATTTTTTCAGAGGTAGATGCAGAAAAAAATTATATTCAGTTTGCAACCTGATGGAGGTCTGTATAGATGGATTAATAGAACAAGTCCCACACACAGCTAGAAGCCCAATATTTTTTCAGAGGTAGATGCAGAAAAAAAATATATTCAGTTTGCAACCTGATGGAGGTCAGTATAGATGGACTAATAGAGAAAGTCCCACACACTGCTAGAAGGCCAAATATTTTTTCAGAGCTAGATGCAGAAAAAAATTATATTCAGTTTGCAACCTGATGGAGGTCAGTATAGATGGACTAATAGAACAAGTCCCACACACAGCTAGAAGCCCAAATATTTTTTCAGAGGTAGATGCAGATAAAAATTATATTCAATTTGCAACCTGATGGAGGTCAGAATAGATGGACTAATAGAACAAGTCCCACACACTGCTAGAAGCCCAAATATTTTTTCAGAGCTAGATGCAGAAAAAAATTATATTCAATTTGCAACCTGATGGAGGTCAGTATAGATGGACTAATAGAATGATGCTATGCCCAAAAGATTTTACTTCACTAGGTGCAGTAAAAAAATTGGTATCCTATACACAGGTGGTATATCTTGCAACACAGATAGGCTACTCCACTGACTAACACACTCTGCAATAGGCCAAAAAGGATTAGCTTTGCTAGATTCAGCCAAATGCTGTGAAAAAAACTTGCACAGCACTGGCACAGACCTGCCTGGCAAAAACTGATAGGAACTGATGTAACCTAGTCCTGAAAAGGACTGCAATTGCAATTAGTCTTTACTCCCACAATCTATCTATTTAAGAGCACAGACCTGCCTGATAAAAGTCGTAGGAAATGCTGTAACCTAGTCCTTAAAAGGACTGCAATCACAACTATTCCCTACTCCCAAGCTATCTGTAGATTTGTGCGAAAATTGGCTTGAAATTAACAAGGTATAGAGCACACAGCAACAGCGGTGCCATCTAACACGCAGCTGCAGCAGTGAGAAAATGGTGGCGACGGGGAAAATGGCTTGGTCTTATAGGGCAAGGACAAGTGACATACACTGCCAATGACACATGCCCTTGCTTGTGTGAAAAACAGCAGTTCGCTCCGTGTGTGCGCTGCTGATAGGCTGACAGACTGCACCTCCCCACTGCAAATGCGGGAAAGAGAAAAAAAAATGGAGATCTTCATTATTCCTGCAGAGATCCATCCCCTGCCCCTCCCCCCACCCCGCTGTACACTCAAACTGCGTATTAACATTCATTTTCATCATTACTGAGAAAAAATCCAGTTATGATTTTGGTGCACGAACAGTTATCGAACATAACCTCGAACAGCCGAATTTTTCTCAAATCGTTCGTGTTCGCCGAACGGCTCGAACACCGCCCAAAACAGCTCGAATTTGAGATTGGCGAACAGTTCGAGTAGAACAACGCTCATCTCTACTCATGGCACTTGGAATCATTTTACCATTTACCCTAACTCTATAAAGGAAAATAAATGGCATCATTCAAAACAAATACATATCTCGAAATAACAAGCTCTCATACGTCTATGTAGGCAGAAAAATAAGAATAGCTATGGATATTTAACCCCTTTACGACATAGGGCGTATTAGTACGTATCTGAGCCCTGGGCCTTATGGACCAAATACGTATTAATACGCCCTATCTTTAATGCGGCACCGCGACCGAAGTCGCGGTGACAGCATTAAAATTCCGGTGCCATCTTACCTTAGGGAAGATGGCGCCGGCATCTCGGGGGGCATCACCGCCCCTTCCCACCCACAATCGCTGTGATTGGCTGTTCAATTCTGAACAGCCAATCACAGAATTTCTCACTGTTTCCGGCAATCAGATTTCCGGAAACAGTGATGTGCAGCCTAGGATCGGTGCTCCTAAGAGCACCGATCCTAGGCTGTCGCCTAGTAAACCCAGCCCTCTCCCCAAACTGCTAGGATTGGTGCGATCCCTGATTGAATCGATCGCACCGATCACAGCGGGACAGCGCGCTAACAGGGCGGTCACGGGGTGGTGACCGGCTTGTGACCGGCCTGTCACCTCCCCATGACCCCCTGTGATGTAATAGAAGCCCCAGCCAGCTCTGATTGGAGCGATCAATGATGACATCGATCACTCCAATCAGAGTACCTGAACACAGGTGACAGGGCGGTCATAGGGCGGTGACTGGCTTGTGACCTGCCTGTCACCTCCCTGTGATCCCCAGTGATGCTGCCCAGGCCCCAGCCATCTCTGATTGGTGCGATCGATGTCATCATCGATTGCACCAATCAGAGTACCTGACCGGGAGGTGACCGGTTGGTGACCGGCCTGTGACCTGCCTGTCACCACCCTGTCATCCCCCTGTGACGACCCTGCAGATCATCACACTTGGTGAGGATTTCTACAGAGCGGTCATGTCTGATCTGCGCTGTGCTGGGCCTTGTAGTACCACAGAATCTTCTGTTACACTACAAGACCTTTCTCCTACCTGCTCCTGTCGCTGCTGCTTCTCCGGCATCCTGCTGCGGTCTCCAGGGTCCTGCATCTCCTGCTCCGGCGTCCTGCTGCGGTCTCCAGTGTCCTGCATCTCCTGCTCCGGCGTCCTGCTGCGGTCTCCAGGGTCCTGCATCTCCTGCTCCGGCGTACTGCTGCTGTCTCCAGGGTCCTGGATCTCCTGCTCCTGCGTCCTGCTGCTGTCTCCAGGGTCCTGCATCTCCTGCTCTGGCGTCCTGCTGCGGTCTCCAGGGTCCTGCATCTCCTGCTCTGGCATCCTGCTGCTGTCTCCAGGGTCCTGGATCTCCTGCTCCTTCATCCTGCTGCTGTCTCCAGGGTCCTGGGTCTCCTGCTCCGGCGTCCTGCTGCTGTCTCCAGGGTCCTGGGTCTCCTGCTCCGGCGTCCTGCTGCTGTCTCCAGGGTCCTGGATATCCTGCTCTGGCGTCCTGCTGCTGTCTCCAGGGTCATGGATCTCCTGCTCCAGCGTCCTGCTGCTGTCTCCAGGTTGCTGGGTCTCCAGCTCCTTATCCTGCTGCTGTGGATCCTGCTTCAGAGCCTCTTCCAGAACCTGCTGCTGATCCTGCTGAAAGAAGAACAGAGAAGACTTTGGTAAGTTCATCTCTGTTCTCCCCTCATCCACCCATATTCTCCTCTCCCCCCTCCTCCTCTCCCCCCCTCCTATTACCCCCAATCCTCCTCCCCCCCAGTTTTTTTTTTTTTTCGTGCGTCCTGCAGCGGCCGAGCGCCGAGCAGTGTCTACGTCACTGATCAACGTCCGTGCTCGCTGCTTTTCAGGACTTTTTCTTGTCCCTGTCAATTCTCGCCCCCACACCTTTGCACCACATCCGCGCACACACCCAGCAGCAGCCGAGAGTTGATTGGTGACATAGTTCACCGATCCGCACTCGTGCTCGCTGTTTGCACCACCTACTGTAGTTCCTTTTTTTTCAGAAAAAAAAGTTCACACCAAGCACACTGACACACACACACTCTAAATAAAGTACTGACACACACGCACCACATACATGAGAAAAAAAAAATGGCCGGCTCATCCCAAACTCATTATTCAGCGGAGGAGGCATACGCTATTGTTGCCTCCGACACTGAGAATGACAGCGAGGGCGAGAATCCCACATTTCTTTACTTTTCTGATGCCTCATCATCCTCCTCTTCCTCCTCTTCTTCCTCCTCTTCCTCCTCAGGTGCTGCTGGACCACCCCGCAGTCGTCGCAGGAGAGAAGATGTTCCAGCGCCCCCCACTACTGACCCAATATGGACCTCGCCCCCTGAAAATTTTGAGCCACTGATTCCTGATGTGGTGGAATCAGGAATCAAGTTTGACACCACCGGCCTCACAGAAATAGACTTTTTCAAAGTCTTTTTCTCTGAGGATTTTATAAACCTCATGGTGGGCCAAACTAATTTGTATGCTCATCAATTTTTGGAACAAAACCCCTCTTCATCATTTTCTAACTGGTCTCCTGTAGACGCAGAAGAAATTATGAAGATTTGGGGCCTGGTCCTTCATTTGGGCATCCTGAAAAAAAAAACAGAGGTTCGGCAATACTGGAGTGTTGACGTTTTGTATAACACTCCAGTGCTCCGAATGGTCATGACCCGGACATGTTTTGAGGCCATCCACAAGTTCTTGCATTACCAAGATAATGCAAGGTGTCCTGCACACGATGATCCGAACTTTGATCGTCTTTTCAAAGTTCGGCCGGTCATCGAGCACTTCAACAACAAGTTTGGGGAAGTGTATGTGCCCCAAAGGGACATCTGCGTGGATGAGTCCTTAATTTCTTTTAAGGGGCGGCTTGGATTCCGGCAGTACCTGCCCAGTAAAAGGTCCAGGTATGGGATCAAGCTGTATAAACTTTGTGAGAGTACCTCAGGGTAAACTCACAAGTTTAGAGTTTATGAAGGGAAGGACTCCCGGATTGAACCCCCTGAATGCCTCCCTGTTCTGGGAGTGAGTGGGAAAATTGTGTGGTGCCCCCACTGCTGGATAAAGGTTATCACCTGTACGTGGATAACTTTTATACAAGCATCCCGCTCTTCAAGTCTCTCTCTGCGCGACATACTGCAGCTTGCGGTACTGTCCGCAAAAATCAGAAAGGCCTCCCAAAGACGCTAATTGGGCAGCTGCTCAGAAGCGGTGAGAGCAGAGCCCAATGTAGCGACCACCTGTTGGTGGTCAAGTACAAGGACAAGAGGGATGTCCTTCTCTTGACCACCATACATGGTGATGGCAGCACCCTCAGCACTGTAAGAGGTTCCACTACACAGGTCGCCAAACCAGACTGTGTAGTGGGGTACAACAAGTACATGGGGGGAGTTGATCTCTCCGATCAAGTCCTCCAGCCATACAGTGCTTTGAGAAAGGCCAAGGTATGGTATAAGAAGCTGGCCGTGCACATTGTTCAGATGGCAATGCACAACGCTTTCCTTCTGTCAAAATGTGCAGGCCAGACTTCTGCGTCGTACCTTCACTTCCAGGAGACAGTTATCAAGGCCCTGATATTTGGCAGTGGTGGCGGAGCGGGCCCCACTACTTCTGGAACTGAAGGACCTCGAATTGTACCGGGCCAGCATTTCCCGGGGCAGATCCTTCACAGCGGAAAAAAAGGTAAGTCACAAAAGAAGTGCCGAGTGTGTTACCGAAGGAAAATACGCAAGGACACTATTTACCAATGTGACACCTGCCCCGACAAACCTGGCCTCTGCATGAAAGACTGCTTCAAAAGATACCATACTTCCATGGACTACTGAATTAATTTCTGACGTATGACAACCTGACGAACACTACACAGCTGACGTAGTGTTCGTCAGGTTGTCATACTTCAGTTGTGTAGTGTTTGTCAGGTTGTCCTACACAACTGGCGTATAACACTACATTATAAAATTGACAAATCAGGTATCCGTTCCAAAACGGGGGCACTTGTTGGGCATTTCCACTGTTTAGGCAAATCAGGGGCTCTGAGAACGTGACATGACGCCCGCAGACCATTCCATCAAAGTCTGCATTCCAAAGCGTCACTCCTTCCCTTCCGAGCACTGACATGCACCCAAACAGTAGTTTTCTCCAACATATGGGGTATCAGCGTACTCAGGAGAAATTTCACAACAAATTTTGGGGTCCAATTTCTCCTAGTACTCTCGTGAAAATAAAAATATTGCTGCAAATAGAGCGTTTTTGTTGAAAAAAAATGATTTTTTTATTCACGGATCTACGTCATAAACCTTTGCAAAACACTTGGGGGTTCAAAGTGCTCACCACACATCTAGATAAGTTCCCTGCGGGGTCTAGTTTCCAAAATGGGGTCACTTGTGGGGGAGCTCCATTGTTTAGGCACACAGGGGCTCTCCAAATGCAACATGGTGTCCGCTAACAATTTTATCCGATTTTCCATTCAATTTGTTAGGGGACACCATGTCACGTTTGGAGAGACCCTGTGTCCTAAACATTGGAGCTCTCCCACAAGTGACCCCATTTTGGAAACTAGACCCCCCAAGGCACCTATCTAGATGCATAGTGAGCACTTGGAACCTCTAGGTGCTTCACAAATTGATTAGTAAAAATGAAAAAGTGGAAAAAAAACACTTTTTTATTTTTACGGATTAATTTGTGAAGCACCTGGGGATTCCAAGTGCTCACTATGCATCTAGATAGGTGCCTTGGGGGATCTAGTTTCCAAAATGGGGTCACTTGTGGGGGAGCTCCAATGTTTAGGCACACAGGGGCTCTCCAAACGCAACATGGGGTCCGCTAATTATTCAAGCAAATTTTACAATCGAAAAGTCAAATGGCGCTCCTTCCCTTCCGAGCCCTGCCGTGTGCCCAAACAGTGTTTTTTCCCCACATATGGGGTATCTGCGTGCCAAGGGGAAATTGCACAACAAATTTTGGGGTCCATTTTTTCTTGTTACCCCTGTGAAAATAAAAAAAATTTGGTCTAAAGTAACATTTTTGTGAAAAAAAGTTAAATGTTCATTTTTTTTCTTCCACATTCCAAAAATTCCTGTGAAGCACCTGAAGGGTTAATAAAGTTCTTGAATGTGGTTTTGAGCACCTTGAGGGGTGAAGTTTTTAGAATTGTGTCACTTTTGGGTATTTTCTGTCATAAAGACCTCTCAAAGTGACTTCAAATGTGATGTAGTCCCTAAAAAATGGTTTTGTAAATTTTGTTGGAAAAATGAGAAATTGCTGGTCAACTTTTAACCCTTATAGCTCCCTAACAAAAAAAATTTTGGTTCCAAAATTGTGCTGATGTAAAGTAGACATGTGAGAAATGTTATTTATTAAGTATTTTGTGTGACATATCTCTCTGATTTAAGGGCATAAAAATGCAAATTTTGAAAATTGCAAAATTTTCTAAATTTTCGCAAAATTTCCGTTTTTTTCACAAATAAACGCAAGTGATATCGAAGAAATTTTACCACAATCATGAATTACAATATGTCACGAAAAAACCTTCTCAGAATCAGGGGGATCCGTTGAAGCGTTCCAGAGTAATTACCTCATAAAGTGACAGTGGTCAGAATTGTAAAAATTGGCCTGGTCATTAACGTGCAAACCACCCTCAGGGGTAAAGGGTTTAAAAAAGGGATGAAAAATGAAAAGGCAACCCCGAAAAATGGCCGTGTCCTTAAGGGGTTAATGACTTCTCTTGCATTTGAAATGCTTGGAACCTCTCCTTCTTCTTTCTTTTTTATGAATAGATCTTTATTTTTCAAGAAAAAATAAATGTGCTATTGAAGCATACATTCAATTCCAAGAATGTATATAATATGAAAACAACTGTTAGCAATAGCAAGCAATCATGGTGTTTTGAGATATTCAGTAAGTGTTCTGCAAAGCACAAGGTTCTGATTTAGGGTTGCCAACTTGACTTTTTATTTTTTCTAGACGGTGTAGTAGATCGCTCACTCAGCTGCACACTGAGGTAGACACAGGTATGCTGTCTCTTCATAACTTCTTTGGTTTGGTTGGTTTATTAAAATGAAGCATAAACCAACACTGAGTCCATAAAAGAAAACACGGCCCTTTGGGCAAAACAGGAAAACAAACCAAAATGGTAACACAAAAGCAAAGTCTTTGTGGTAGCAGGGATCCTCCTGCTTAGAGTACAGCAACTCCACGTGGTTCAGGATAGCTCCACACAAACAGATCTGGAGTTCCTCTAACCTGACCTACTGAACACTGAATAGCTCAGCAGGCCGAGTATTTAAACCCCAGACCACACCCTGAGGTGGAGATATGGTGAACAACCTCCTGCCCGCTCTTGGTTGTTCTCATAAAAACACGTCCTTTTACAAATACACTTAACCTTTCTCAGCAAATAACATGCTGGAGGAAACTTAATGTTTTAATTCACTGAAGTTAATAGCCTCAGGGAAACATATCTCCCCTACAGCACTTTACCAGTGACTTTGTTACAACAGCTAATCAAAAAATCAAAGACAGAGAATATTTTTTAAGGACATACTGGAAAACCATAATAAATCATTATGATTATACACATGTGGTCAAAATTGTTGGTACCCCTCATTTAATGAAAGAAAAATCCACAATGGTCACAGAAATAACTTGAATCTGACAAAAGTAATAATAAATTAAAAATCTATGAAAATGATGAAAATGAACAAATTAAAGTCAGAAATTTCTTTTCAACCCTGCTTCCACAGAATTAAAAAAAAAATTAAACTCATGAAATGGGCCTGGACAGAAATGATGGTACCCCTGAAAAAAAGGTGACAAGAGGGACATGTTTAATCAAGTTGTGTCCACTAACTAGCATCACAGGTGTCTACAATCTTGTAATTAGTCAGTGGGCCTGTATATAGGGCTACAGATACTCACTGTGCTGTTTGGTGACATGGTGTGTACCACACTCAACATGGACCAGAGGAAGCAAAGGAAAGAGTTGTCTCAGGAGATTAGAAAGAAAATTATAGACAAGCATGTTAAAGGTAAAGGTTATAAGACCATCTCCAAGCAGCTTGATTTTCCTGTGACTACAGTTGCACATATTATTCAGAATTTTAAGATCCATGGGACTGTAGCAAACCTCCCTGGACGCGGCCGCAGCAGGAGAATTGATGACAAATCAAAGAGATGAATAATACGAATGGTAAAAAAAAGCCCAGGATAACTTCTAAAGAGATTAAAGGTGAACTTCAAGATCAAGGAACATCAGTGTCAGATCGCACCATCCATCATTGTTTGATCCAAAGTGGACTTCATGGGAGACGACCAAGGAGAACACCATTGTTGAAAAAAAATCATAAAAAAAGCCAGACTGGAATTTGCCAAACTACATGTTGACAAGCCACAAAGCTTTGGGGAGAATGTCCTATGGACAGATGAGACAAAAATTGAAGTTTTTAGCAAGGCACATCAGCTCAATATTCACAGATGCAAAAATGAAGCATATGAAGAAAAGAACACTGTCCCTATTGTGAAACATGGAGGATGCTCCGTGATGTTCTGGGGCTGCTTTGCTTCATCTGGCATAGGGTGTCTTGAATCTGTGCAGGGTACAATGAAATCTCTAGACTATCAAGGGATTCTACAGAGAAATGTGCTGCCCAGTGTCAGAAAGCTTGGTCTCAGTCGCAGGTCATGGGTCTTGCAACAGGATAATGAACCAAAACACACAGCTAAAAACACACAAGAATGACTAAGAGGAAAACATTGGACTATTCTGAAGTGGCCTTCTATGAGCCCTGACCTAAATCCTATTGAGCATCTTTGGAAAGAGCTGAAACCTGCTGTCTGGAAAAGGCAACCTTCAAACACGAGACAACTGGAGCAGTTTGCTCATAAGGACTGGGCCAAAACACCTGTCGAGAGGTGCAGAAGTCCCATTGACAGTTACAGGAATCGTTTAATTGCAGTGAATGCCTCAAAAGTTTGTTCAACAAAATATTAAGTTAAGAGTACCATTATTTCTGTCCAGGGCTATTTCATTAGTTTATTTTTTTTAAATTCTGTGGAAGCAGGGTTTAAAAGCAATGTCTGACTTTCATTTGTTCATTTTCATAGATTTTTAATTTATTATTACATTTGTCAGATTCAAGTTATTTCTGTGACCATTGTGGGTTTTTCTTTCATTAAACGAGGGGTACCAACAATTTTGACCACATGTGTAAGTGATCCATGTCTACAGGCCATAATTCTGATATAAAGACATCAGTTGCATTGTCCCTGTAAAAAACAACCTGCCAAAGTTTTGTGTATTTTTTATTTGTATCAAATAACAATTCTTTAAAAAATTATTCATATACTGGAACTCTTTTTGCATTATCTTGTTGTATGTATCCTCTTTAGCTTGTTTCAGATGATCAAGAAGATTTAAGATATTTAAGATAGTTGAAATAGATGATATCTTTTTAGTTAGCTGATACTGTAGTTGAGGGAGATAATCCCTTTGATGTGACATGATCGAATCTGCCAAAAGTTTAACAAGGAAAATCAATTTGTATTAAAGTTATTCAATGTGAATTGTATGTTGCTTATTATGTTCTACAGTCTATGTCAAGTCCTTGGTGCCACTTCTTAATCTTTCATCCTGTAACCTACATATTTTTCAGCATGCTTCACTCTATCGAGGCCTGTGATGTCACTGAAAACCATGACATCGCCTAGTTAGCGTCTCAGGAGACACAAGTCATGACATCAAAATGATCGATGCAACAGCACAATGTGCAATGACATCAGAGACCTGCTCGGTGGAGATATTTGAGATCAGCAGTTCCCAGGGAAGAAAAGTTTGTACAGCAAAACCATTTTCTATCTCCAAATTCATAGGGAAAGTCCCTCTTTTCTGTAGATTGTAAGCTCTTATGGTAAGCAGAGTCCTCTTTCTCTGCTCTTTCTTTCCTGTAAAGTGTAAGTGACGCGCCCCCTGGGCCAGTGTTGTTTGGGGGATACCCGGAGCCGGATCAGATGGGGGTTGTAGTCTCCGAGTGGCGGTGACCCGGTCCGTGCCCAGGGTGTCAAGCTCAGTGTGTGGCAGTCCTACAGATGTTGCTGGATGTTCTTTAGTGTCGACTACGCCACCCGTTGATTTGCGGTCACTACGGCCGCCGCTGCAGCAGGGTCCGCTGAGGCTGGTGGTGTGTGTGCAGCTCAGGTAGTATAACCCCCAACGGGAGGGGTATAGCCTCAGGGGGTCAGTTGCAGAGGATGGTGGTTGTGGAGGTGCAGTGAGGATGGTAATGACACTCAGAGTCGGGCTGTGCAGTTCAGGGTTTTTACTTACTGCTTTTGTTCTGGTCACTCCGGCCTTGAGTGACCACCCGAGCCGTGCTGCGTCCACCAGGTCCTGGACTCGGCCAACCCCCAGGTGATTCTGGAGCGTGTTCCTGAGCTCCCTTTCTGACTTGTCCTTCTCTCTGGCCTTCCCCACCAGGGATCCACCTAAGTCCGGCTCCCTCGGGCTGTTATGTTCTGCTACCAAAGCTAAGGAAAGAGAGGAGATCTGTCCCTACTATAAGACTCAGCTGAATCCCTACGATGTAACAGGGAACCTGATCCTGCGATCAGACCTGCTAAAGTCCTAATCTAGTCTGTACGGAGACCTATAGATTTGGGGAGGGAATCCCTACAAGTACTAAGGACTGGGAGGAATAAGGGACACCTCCTAACAGAAATAGTAGCAGACAGACGAACAAACAAAATAGATAGAACCTAGAGGTCCGTAGACCAAGCAAACTAACAGAGTTAGATACAGAGCACAGGCTAGCTAGAAAGTAGATATACATTGAAGTCCAGCAAAGCCAGAAGGGCGGAGCAGGATTAAATAGGCCAACAAGGTCATGTGACCAGCAAAGGAAAAAAAACCTAACAGCAAGGTTCTAACAGTACCCCCCCTTCTAAGAGGATCCTCCGGATCCCCTAGGACCAGGCTTATCAGGAAATCTCCTGTGAAACGCTCTGATAAGTCTGGACGCGGAAACATCATCTGACCTCACCCAAGAGTTATCCTCGGGTCCGAAACCTTTCCAGGCCACAAGATACTGCAAACTACCTCTATACCGTCTAGAGTCAAGGATGCGAGAAATTTCATATTCCCCGTCCTCCACCACCGGAGGAACAGAGGCAGAGGCGTCACCATCCGACACAACAGCTTTTTTTAACAGAGAGACATGAAATACCGGATTAATTCTCCAGGAGGTAGGAACCTCCAACCTAACAGCAGATTGGTTGACAACCTGAAGCACCTTAAAGGGCCCTACAAACTTGGGACCCAATTTCTTAGAAGGAATCCTCAACCGCAGATTCCTAGAGGACAACCAAACCATGTCACCAACAGCGAACAAAACCTCCTGTCGTTTCCTATCAAAGTAGTCTTTAGATTTTCTGTTGGCCTCCTGAAGATTACCACGCACATCCGTCCAAACTCTTTCCAAATCACCGGAAAAATTCTCCTCCTCAGGCACGGCAGATCCCAACTTGGAGAACGACCCAAACGACGGATGTCTCCCAGAACAACAAAAAAAAGGCGAACAACCAGCAGAAGAAGATGTATGATTGTTCAGAGCAAATTCGGCAAGTGGCAGAAACTCAGACCACCCCTCTTGATTGTCTGCCACAAAACAACGCAAGAACTGCTCAACATCCTGGTTTTTCCTTTCTGTCTGGCCATTAGATTCAGGATGATATCCGGACGAAAACGACAAATGAATTCCCAACCTGTCACAAAAGGCACGCCAAAAACGAGCCACGAACTGAGGACCCCTATCAGAAACAATGTCAGTAGGAACGCCATGAAGTCTGACAATTTCCTTGACAAAGGCCTTAGCGAGAGTTTTAGCGCAGGGCAGTTTGACGAAGGGAACCAAGTGACACATCTTGCTAAAACGGTCCACGACCACCCAGATGACAGTAAAACCCTCAGAGGGGGGAAGGTCAGTTATAAAGTCCATAGCCAAATGTGTCCAAAGAGCACTGGGGACCTCCAAAGGACAAAGCAACCCCGCAGCAGGAGTATGTGAGGATTTAGATCTAGCACATATAGTACATTGGCGCACCCACTTAATGACTTCCTTCTGCCATCCAGGCCACCAAAAACTGCGACCCACCAGTCTCTTGGTCTCAGAGATTCCGGGATGACCTGCCAACCGAGATTCGTGACACTCAACAAACAAATCTCTCCTAAAGGTCCCAGGCACAAACAACCTCCCATGAGGAGTGTTAGAAGGGGCATTCTCCTGAGCTTTAAGAATCTCATCTTCCAAAACGGAGTCTAAAGCAGCTATCACAACACCTTCTTGTAAAATGTTTTCCTCTTTCTCAGCACCGACTATGGGAGAAAAACTGCGAGACAAGGCATCCGCCTTAACATTCTTAGTACCAGGGATGTAAGTAACGGAGAAATTAAACCGCGAGAAAAACAGTGCCCACCTAGCCTGACGGGCATTCAGGCGCTTGGCAGCGTCAAGATATATCAGATTTTTATGATCCGTAAGAACCTGAACGGGAAATTCCGCACCTTCCAAGAAGTGGCGCCAGTGTTCAAATGCGAGTTTAATAGCCAATAATTCCCGATTACCAATATCGTAATTCAATTCAGTCTCCGAAAATTTTTTTGAAAAAAATGCACAGGGATGTAATCCATCCCCGTTATCCTGAGACAATACTGCGCCAACCCCCACAGAGGAAGCATCAACCTCAACCAAAAACGGCCTAGTAACATCAGGCTGCATAAGGATGGGAGCAGAGGTGAACCTCTCCTTGAGATACACAAAAGCTTCAATGGCCTCAGAAGACCACTGAACCGCATCAGCACCTTTCCTGGTGAGATCAGTCAGAGGTTTGACAATACTAGAAAAATTTTTTATGAATTTTCTATAGTAATTGGCGAAACCCAAAAACCTCTGTATTGATTTCAAACCAATAGGCCTAGGCCATTCCTGCACAGCCTGAACCTTAACCGGATCCATCTCAAAACCTTTGCTGGAGATAATGTAGCCCAAAAAACTAATTCTCTGTACAGCGAACTCACATTTCTCCAGCTTAGCAAAAAGCGAATTGTCCATTAATAACTGTAATACCTCACGCACGCTCCGCCAATGAGACTCCAGATCTGGCGAATAAATCAAAATGTCATCCAAATACACAACCACATTTTTACCGATCAAAGGTCTAAGGATGTCATTAATCAGATTCTGAAAAAATGCAGGAGCATTAGTAAGACCAAAAGGCATAACCAGATTCTCAAAATGACCCACAGGAGTGTTAAAAGCAGTCTTCCATTCATCACCCTCCTTCATGCGCAACAGATTGTATGCCCCCTTAAGGTCAATTTTAGAGAACCACTTGGCCCCCAATAACTGGTTAAACAGATCAGGAATCAATGGCAGTGGGTAAGGATTGCGTACCGTAATTTTGTTAATCTCACGAAAATCCAGACAAGGACGTAAACCGCCGTCCTTTTTTTTTACAAAAAAAATCCAACCGCCACAGGAGACTTAGAGGGCCTAATGTGACCGGCGGCCAAACTTGTCTGTATGTATTCCTCCAAAGCCTTCCTCTCAGGAATAGTAAGGTTAAATAAACGACTTTTAGGAAGAGTCGCTCCAGGGACAAATTCAATAGAACAATCATAGTCTCTATGGGGAGGCAAAACCTGCGATTCTTTCTCAGAAAAAACTCTCCAAAAATCCTGAATAGGAACAGGCAATTCTCCCCTATCCAAAGCTGCAATACGCCCGTTACAACACTTGTCATAACATTTATGGCTCCAGGATTTAATTTCACTGGTAGACCAATCCAGTACAGGATTGTGAAATTTTAACCAGGGCAAACCCAATATTACTGGAGAAGGCAAGTTATTCAACACTACCAAATCCAATTTCTCATGGTGAACACCATTAATAGTGAGAGGAAATTCACTGACCTTGAGAGTAATATTCTTCAAAGGGGAGCCATCCACAGAAACCACAGCAATGGGGGATGATAAAGGTTCAGGTTTTAAATTGAGTTTTTCCACGAATCCCCCATCAATAACATTCAGTGTAGACCCGCAATCAACAAACACCCGAAATTCCATTAATTTTTCCTGAGCAATCGTGGAAGCAGCTAAAAATATACCCTTGGAATTTAAACAGGCAATACGGGCGTGACTGACCATTTTTTTTTCTTTCTTCATACGAAGCTCACAGCCTTTAATCAAATGACCAGATTTCCCGCAATAGAAACACAAGCCTTCTGAAAAACGACGGTGTTTTTCTTGAGAGCGAGGTGCCACCGATCCAATCTCCATCGGTTCACCACTGTTAGTACACACATTATCATAACCAGAAACTGACATAGCAGAGGATTTGCTCTCATTAACCCTAGCACGCAGTCTTCTGTCCACCCGTATAGCTAATTGCATAGCCTGTTGCAAATCCTCAGGTGTAGGATAAGCAATTAGCAGGTCTTTAACCTTTTCACTGAGCCCAGAAAGAAATAGACTTTTCAGAGCAGAATCGTTCCACCCTGTTTGAGTGGACCAACGACGAAAATGTGTACAATATTTTTCCATATTACCTGATCCTTGTTTTAAACGTCTCAACTCAGTCTCAGCTGATGCCACACGGTCAGGATCATCATATAATAGTCCTAAAGCAGAAAAAAAACTATCCACTGATCTGAAGCATGTATCACTAGGTTGCAAAGAAAAGGCCCACTCCTGAGGCTCTTTGCGCAAAAGTGACATTATGAACCCTACGCGCTGGGATTCATCCCCAGAGGACTTGGGTCTCAAACGAAAATACAATAAGCAAGCATTTTTAAATGAAAAAAATTCTCGATGTTCACCAAAAAATAAATCCGGCAAACATACCTTAGGCTCCAAGAAATATGCTCCAGGACAGTTACTCACGTGCTGACGGAGCTCGGCCACTTCCAGAGAGAGTCCCTGCAGGTGTTTAGCCAAATCCTGAACCGACACCATGATGGAACAAAAAAAAATCTTTCCTTAGAGAATTTACGGGCTGGACTTACTGTTATGTTCTGCTACCAAAGCTAAGGAAAGAGAGGAGATCTGTCCCTACTATAAGACTCAGCTGAATCCCTACGATGTAACAGGGAACCTGATCCTGCGATCAGACCTGCTAAAGTCCTAATCTAGTCTGTACGGAGACCTATAGATTTGGGGAGGGAATCCCTACAAGTACTAAGGACTGGGAGGAATAAGGGACACCTCCTAACAGAAATAGTAGCAGACAGACGAACAAACAAAATAGATAGAACCTAGAGGTCCGTAGACCAAGCAAACTAACAGAGTTAGATACAGAGCACAGGCTAGCTAGAAAGTAGATATACAATGAAGTCCAGCAAAGCCAGAAGGGCGGAGCAGGATTAAATAGGCCAACAAGGTCATGTGACCAGCAAAGGAAAAAAAACCTAACAGCAAGGTTCTAACACGGGCCTCTTGTTGGTAAAACCCTTGTCTCTGGGTTCCCTGACCCTATTTTTGGTTTGCCTTCCGGGTGGATTTAGTGGGTGGTCGTGGCAGATCCTGCCCACGACCTCCGGTCTCTGGCTAAGGATTAGTGCCCTCCACCAGCTTGGGATCCGGTACCCTTGTGCCAACTCTTCACCCTCTGGTCTAATTTTGGGTTCTTGGAGTTCCCTCTTCTCCCCCTCTGGGTCCTTCTTTTCTCCTCTCTCTCACTCTCTTGGCCTTGGAGCTGGCTGAGCTGCTCTGCTTGTCGGACCAAACCTCTACAAAAGACCCTGTTCTAAGATGGTTCCCACCTTATATACTCCCTCTATGTGTGAGCTCAGGTGACCAGCACCCAATGAGCTCCTAGCATTACCCAGACTGCTCCCCCTATCTGCCCCTACACTACTGGGATGTTCCACCCCCCTCCCACTCCAGCCAGGGACAGACGCTGTCGTACCTGCACATTTCTCTAGTGGGAGTACCATTGGTCTGTCCCCCGGAAATGGGATGTGTGTAGTGCATGCAGCCTACTGAGCTCAGTTCCACACTCCATCCTTACCCGGGAGTGGAATACCACACCTCTGGCTTGAGGTGTAATACCCCTGTAGCAGCCGAATCCTCAGGGTGCTACATTCCCCCCTGGTAAATCACAGCACGTCCTCGGGCTGTAAGATATAAAAAACATGCAAAACATACAATTTTTTTTTTCATAAACATAAACATATAAAACATCACATATATTATCAGCAATAAAACTTTTCATAAATAACATTCTTGTAAACACTCTTGCTCCTCCGGCCACGGTGCAACTTGTGACCGGGAAAAGTGCGACAGTCTCCTTTAGAAACACGGTTTTCCTATAAAACCTGTAGAGGGCGCCTTAGAAAGCGCAACTATATACAGGGGGAATATGGACGCTCTCAGTCCTCGGCCAGTGGGATTAAGGGGAATACGGGTAAACAGTTCACTCTTGTCCCAACGGGGACATATTTAAAGCAGCAACAGTTCACTGTACCCCGATGGGTAACTATTTACAGTCTCTTTACCGTAATTTAACGACGGCGTCCTCCTGCTCCTTCTTTGGATTCAGACCCGTCCGGGTCCTCCTGCTCCTCCTCACACCGCAACTCCTCCTCCGTCAGGCGATGTACATGGAGGGCGTAGGGTCCTTTGGCACACTTGTGCCGGGTGAAGGTGACCTCGTCCCCTACATACAGGTCACGACCTCTGTGTCCCTCCAGCAGATGGCTTTCTACGTCTCTGCGGGTGACAAAGACGTCGCCGGGGGTATGATGGTCTCTTATGAAGCCCCACCCATGCTGCAGGTTGAATTTAATCACAGTCCCGGTGGTACGGGGACCATGAGCTGCACGGGGGTTCCTCCTGGTCCGGCTCTTCTGCTCCGCGCTCCTTATCTGTGCTTGCTGTTCCCGGACCCGCCTCTCTCTCCGCTCCTTCTCGAAGACCTCGAGCTGCTGGCGGCAGCACTCTACACGCTCCGCTGCGGCCGCCCCAGTCTCCTGAGTGAACCCCATGAGGTCTCCTCCGGTGGGGTCCCACTCAAACTGTGCCTCCTCTAGCGGGGGCTGGGTCCTCCTGACGGGCTTCGGAGCCGGAATCAGGGGCTCACACAGGGGCCTCGCCCTTTGGAGTTCCAGTTGGTAGTACTCCTGGGGCCATATGAAGGGCTGCCCATCCGGGCACGTATGCTGGGCGAACAGGTCCTCACCCAGGTGCGGTACTTTAGGTGTTATGGGCGCTGTGGTGGTAGCGGCGCCCGGGTTGACCAGGCCTTGCGACCAGGCTTGGGGCACGCTAAAGGAAAAGGGCACCGTAAGAACGGCGGCGCCCGTGGTTACTCGGCCCTGCGACCAGGCTGGTGGCTCCGCGGAGGTAGGGGGCGCTGTTGGAATGGCGGCGCCCGGGTGTTCTAGGCCTTGCGACCAGGCCGATGGTATTTCCTGCTTTGCCGCGCTCAGGGTCGAAGCGCGTGACGTCACAGGGGTCGCGGCCGCGGTTTCCGGTTGAGGCCTAGTCTGCGGCGGTGACGATGCAGCGAAGGGCACGGCAGGGGGAATTTCGGGCTCTGCGACGGGGAGCTGGGGCAGGCACGCGGTTTCCCGGCTCGGGGTAGAGACGTCCCCTTTACCTGCCTCCATTCATTCAGCTCCCTTCTCGGCGCCGTCTCCGGCCTTGAGTCCTCCTGCACCATCCTCAGAGGCGGTCTGTCTCCTCGTCTCGGGTGGCGTGCTCCGCTGACGGGTTTCGGTCCGCTGGGCCATCTCTCGGCTCCACTCCGCCAACGTCTCTCGCTGCACCCGGGCCATCCTCCGTGCGAGGCCCTCCAGCGCAGTCTGTGCACACTCCCGGTCTCGGGGGAGCTGTGCCAGGACCTCCACTAGGCCTAGTGGGGTTGTGGCTTGTAGCAGGCTCCTGACCACTGGGTCGGTGCTGCCTGACTCTCCCTCCATCTCCGGGTAGGCTTTCTCTGGACTCCTCTCCAGACTTCTTGTCTCCGGGTGCGCTCTCTCCAGACTGCTCCAGGCGACACCCATCTTTGTTCTCTTGTTCTGTCTCCGCCCACATTGAGGGTGGTCCCGGGGCAACTTAGTGATTGTCAGTTCCAGGGGCAGTTCTCTCACGCTGATGGACACTTCCAGCATCACAGTCTCTGTTGGTAGGCGCGGTTTCCGCTTTTGGCGCCATTCTTTGACCTGGCCCACGATGGGAGGTGACCTCTTGCCACCCTCTGGCACGCCCATAATGGCGTCCGCTCTTCCAAGGCGGGAAATATTTGGAAATGGCGGGAATCATCTCCCAGTGGCGGGAAACTCCATGGATGGTGGGAAAAAGCTGCAAATGGCGGACAACCGGCGGGAAACGACCTGTGATGGGGTCCGTTGGTGGGGACCCTCCGGAACCGGCGGGAGACTTCTTTTTGAGGTAACGATGAACTTTTCTTCAGGCACGCAGTACCCGGTTGTTGCGGGCACGTGATCCTGCCGACTACGCCAAAGTTGACGCGCCCCCTGGGCCAGTGTTGTTTGGGGGATACCCGGAGCCGGATCAGATGGGGGTTGTAGTCTCCGAGTGGCGGTGACCCGGTCCGTGCCCAGGGTGTCAAGCTCAGTGTGTGGCAGTCCTACAGATGTTGCTGGATGTTCTTTAGTGTCGACTACGCCACCCGTTGATTTGCGGTCACTACGGCCGCCGCTGCAGCAGGGTCCGCTGAGGCTGGTGGTGTGTGTGCAGCTCAGGTAGTATAACCCCCAACGGGAGGGGTATAGCCTCAGGGGGTCAGTTGCAGAGGATGGTGGTTGTGGAGGTGCAGTGAGGATGGTAATGACACTCAGAGTCGGGCTGTGCAGTTCAGGGTTTTTACTTACTGCTTTTGTTCTGGTCACTCCGGCCTTGAGTGACCACCCGAGCCGTGCTGCGTCCACCAGGTCCTGGACTCGGCCAACCCCCAGGTGATTCTGGAGCGTGTTCCTGAGCTCCCTTTCTGACTTGTCCTTCTCTCTGGCCTTCCCCACCAGGGATCCACCTAAGTCCGGCTCCCTCGGGCCTCTTGTTGGTAAAACCCTTGTCTCTGGGTTCCCTGACCCTATTCTTGGTTTGCCTTCCAGGTGGATTTAGTGGGTGGTCGTGGCAGATCCTGCCCACGACCTCCGGTCTCTGGCTAAGGATTAGTGCCCTCCACCAGCTTGGGATCCGGTACCCTTGTGCCAACTCTTCACCCTCTGGTCTAATTTTGGGTTCTTGGAGTTCCCTCTTCTCCCCCTCTGGGTCCTTCTTTTCTCCTCTCTCTCACTCTCTTGGCCTTGGAGCTGGCTGAGCTGCTCTGCTTGTCGGACCAAACCTCTACAAAAGACCCTGTTCTAAGATGGTTCCCACCTTATATACTCCCTCTATGTGTGAGCTCAGGTGACCAGCACCCAATGAGCTCCTAGCATTACCCAGACTGCTCCCCCTATCTGCCCCTACACTACTGGGATGTTCCACCCCCCTCCCACTCCAGCCAGGGACAGACGCTGTCGTACCTGCACATTTCTCTAGTGGGAGTACCATTGGTCTGTCCCCCGGAAATGGGATGTGTGTAGTGCATGCAGCCTACTGAGCTCAGTTCCACACTCCATCCTTACCCGGGAGTGGAGTACCACACCTCTGGCTTGAGGTGTAATACCCCTGTAGCAGCCGAATCCTCAGGGTGCTACATAAGCTCATCAGTTGAGTCTTTTCTCTCTCTGGTAAAGTGTAAGATCTTTGCACATCTTTACCCATAAGAAGTAATTACTCCAAAGTCACTGTGATGGAGGGGTGGTGTGGGTGGAAAACACATGCTACAACAGCTAAATATTATGTAGGAGAGAGTTGATGTATACACCGCGTGCAGAATTATTAGGCAAATGAGTATTTTGATCACATGATGCTTTTTATACATGTTGTCCTACTCCAAGCGGCATAGGCTTGAGAGCCAACTACCAGTTAAGTAAATCTGTATTGAGGAGGGGTGTTGTCTAATGACATCAATACCCTATATAAGGTGTGCTTACTTATTAGGCAACTTCCTTTCCTTTGGCAAAATGGGTCAGAAGAGAGATTTGACAGGCTCTGAAAATTCCAAAATTGTGAGATGTCTTGCAGAGGGATGCACCAGTCTTGAAATTTCCAAACTTTTGAAGCGTGATCCTCGAACAATCAAGCATTTCATGACATATAGCCAACAGGGTCGCAAGAAGCATGTTGGCAAAAAAAGGCGCAAAATAACTACCCATGAATTGAGGAAAATCAAGCGTGAAGCTGCCAAGAAGCAATTCGCCACCAGTTTTGCCATATTTCAGAGCTGCAACGTTACTGTAGTATCAAAAAGCACAAGGTGTGCGATACTCAGGGACATGGCCAAGGTAAGGAAGGCTGAAAAAGGACCACCTTTGAACAAGAAACATAAGATAAAACGTCAAGAATGGGCCAATAAATATCTTAAGACTGATTTTTCAAAGGTTTTATGGACTGATGAAATGAGAGTGACTCTTGATTAGAGATGAGCGTTGTTCGACTCGAACTGTTCGCCAATCTCAAATTCGAGCTGTTTTGGGCGGTGTTCGAGCCGTTCGGCGAACACGAACGATTTGAGAAAAATTCGGCTGTTCGAGGTTATGTTCGATAACTGTTCGTGCACCAAAATCATAACTGGATTTTTTCTCAGTAATGATGAAAATTAATGTTAATACGCAGTTTGAGTTTACAGCGGGGCGGGGGGAGGGGCAGGGGATGGATCTCTGCAGGAATAATGAAGATCTCCATTTTTTTTTTTCTTTCCCGCATTTACAGTGGGGAGGTGCAATCTGTCAGCCTATCAGCAGCGCACACACGGAGCGAAGTGCTTTTTTTCACACAAGCAAGGGCATGTGTCATTGGCAGTGTAGGTCACATGTCCTTGCCCTATAAGACCCAGCCATTTTCCCCGTCGCCACCATTTTCTCACTGCTGCAGCTGCATGTTAGACGGCACCGCTGTTGCTGTGTGCGCTATACCTTGTTAATTTCAAGCCAATTTTCGCACAAATCTACAGATAGCTTGGGAGTAGGGAATAGTTGTGATTGCAGTCCTTTTAAGGACTAGGTTACAGCATTTCCTACGACTTTTATCAGGCAGGTCTGTGCTCTTAAATAGATAGATTGTGGGAGTAAAGACTAATTGTAATTGCAGTCCTTTTCAGGACTAGGTTACATCAGTTCCTATCGGTTTTTGCCAGGCAGGTCTGTGCCAGTGCTGTGCAAGTTTTTTTCACAGCATTTGGCTGAATCTAGCAAAGCTAATCCTTTTTGGTCTATTGCAGAGTGTGTTAGTCAGTGGAGTAGCCTATCTGTGTTGCAAGATATACCACCTGTGTATAGAATACCAATTTATTTACTGCACCTAGTGAAGTAAAATCTTTTGGGCATAGCATCATTCTATTAGTCCATCTATACTGACCTCCATCTGGTTGCAAATTGAATATAATTTTTTTCTGCATCTAGCTCTGAAAAAATATTTGGGCTTCTAGCAGTGTGTGGGACTTGTTCTATTAGACCATCTATACTGACCTCCATCATGCTGCAAATTCAAAATAATTTTTTGTCTGCATCTAGCTCTGAAAAAATATTTGGCCTTCTAGCAGTGTGTGGGACTTTCTCTGTTAGTCCATCTATACTGACCTCCATCAGGTTGCAAATTAAAAATAATTTTTATCTGCATCTACCTCTGAAAAAATATTTGGGCTTCTAGCTGTGTGTGGGACTTGTTCTATTAGTCCATCTATACTGACCTCCATCAGGTTGCAAACTGAATAAAAAATTTTTCTGCATCTAGCTCTGAAAAAATATTTGGCCTTCTAGCAGTGTGTGGGACTTTCTCTATTAGTCCATCTATACTGACCTCCATCAGGTTGCAAATTAAAAATAATTTTTATCTGCATCTAGCTCTGAAAAAATATTTGGCCTTCTAGCAGTGTGTGGGACTTTCTCTATTAGTCCATCTATACTTACCTGCATCAGGTTGCAAATTAAAAATAATTTTTTGTCTGCATCTAGCTCTGAAAAAATATTTGGCCATCTAGCAGTGTGTGGGACTTTCTCTATTAGTCCATCTATACTGACCTCCATCAGGTTGCAAATTCGAAATAATTTTTATCTGCATCTAGCTCTGAAAAAATATTTGGCCTTCTAGCAGTGTGTGGGACTTTCTCTATTAGTCCATCTATACTGACCTCCATCAGGTTGCAAATTAAAAATAATTTTTTGTCTGCATCTAGCTCTGAAAAAATATTTGGCCTTCTAGCAGTGTGTGGGACTTTCTCTATTAGTCCATCTATACTGACCTTCATCAGGTTGCAAATTCAAAATAATTTTTTGTCTGCATCTAGCTCTGAAAAAATATTTGGCCTTCTAGCAGTGTGTGGGACTTTCTCTATTAGTCCATCTATACTGACCTCCATCAGGCTGCAAATTAAAAATAATTTTTATCTGCATCTACCTCTGAAAAAATATTTGGCCTTCTAGCTGTATGTGGGACTTGTTCTATTAGTCCATCTATACTGACCTCCATCAGGTTGCAAACTGAATATAATTTTTTTCTGCAACTAGCTCTGAAAAAATATTTGGCCTTCTAGCAGTGTGTGGGACTTTCTCTATTAGTCCATCTATTCTGACCTCCATCAGGTTGCAAATTAAAAATAATTTATATCTGCATCTAGCTCTGAAAAAATATTTGGCCTTCTAGCAGTGTGTGGGACTTTCTCTATTAGTCCATCTATACTGACCTCCATCAGGTTGCAAATTAAAAATAATTTTTTGTCTGCATCTAGCTCTGAAAAAATATTTGGCCTTCTAGCAGTGTATGGTACTTTCTCTATTAGTCCATCTATACTGACCTCCATCAGGTTGCAAACTAAATATATATTTTTTCTGCATCTACCTCTGAAAAAATATTGGGCTTCTAGCTGTGTGTGGGACTTGTTCTATTGATCCATCTATACAGACCTCCATCAGGTTGCAAACTGAATATAATTTTTTTCTGCATCTACCTCTGAAAAAATATTTGGGCTTCTAGCTGTGTGTGGGACTTGTTCTATTAGTCCATCTACACTGACCTCCATCAGGTTGCAAACTGAATATAATTTTTTTCTGCATCTAGCTCTGAAAAAATGTTTGGCTTTCTAGCAGTGTGTGGGACTTGTTCTATTAGTCCACCTATACTGACCTCCATCAGGTTGCAAATTCAAAATAATTTTTTGTCTGCATCTAGCTCTGAAAAAATATTTGGCCTTCTAGCAGTGTGTGGGACTTGTTCTATTAGTCCATCTATACTGACCTCCATCAGGTTGCAAACTGAATATAATTTTTTTCTGCATCTACCTCTGAAAAAATATTTGTTCTTCTAGCTGTGTGTAGGACTTGTTCTATTAGTCCATCTATACTGACCTCCATCAGGTTGCAAATTGAATATAATTTTTTTCTGCATCTAACCCAGCCAATAATTTTGGCCTAATACCACAGTTTGGCCACTCAGCTCTGCTCGGTTCCCATCCATTGTTTTTTTGTGCAAACAACTCCAGAGTTGTGAATTAGTTAACCACCAAAATGAGTTAAAAAAGGCCTGCTGCTGGTGGAAAGGGGAATATTCGTGTTGGGAAGGGGAAAAAAGGTTGTGTCCGTGGGGTAGGTGTTAAAGCAACAGTAACATCTGCAGAAGAAAGACCATCTTCCAGCCAAACTAAAATGTCTACTTCTTTTAGCAGACAATGTGATAAGATCCCTTTCTTACGGCCACGCCAATCGCTACAAATTCCAGATGAGGCACAAAAACAGCAGGTGCTTCAATGGATATCAAGTGCTCCTTTAAGTGGGCTCTCCTCCACATCAACTTCAACATCACAAATACTCCAGTCCTCAAAGGTGTCACCCCAATCGCACTTGCTTCCTCACAGCTCCCAAATCTCCAGCTGCCCGTCTGAGTATGAGGTAGAACAGATGGTTGAGTCTGCAGAGCTGTTTACTCATACTATAGCCTGGGAATCAGAGGTAGACTCCAGCGCTTCTGTGAATCCAGACAAGGAAATGATCTGCACTGATGCCCAGAATCTTTATGAGTCGGATCCAGGACCAGAGGCAGAAGGTTCTGACCATAATGTGGACCCTCATTCCCAAACTATAACTCCTGTTGGTGGAGACAATGAGGAAGACGATGATGAGACTCAAATACCTGATTGGAGCGACAACTTTAGTTTTTTGTCAAGGCAGGAACAGGTTGGCTCTGAGGACGACGGGTGTGATAACGCACAGGGTGATGATGATGAGGTTGGAGATCCCACTTACTGTCAACCCACTGTCAGCCAAGAGATGAGGTCAGCAGAGGAGGTGGAGGAAGATGCTAGTGACGACGAGGTCAGGTTGTGCCTTCCTGGACAGAGACGTAGTACTGGAAGCACGTCAACAATTGCATCCTCAAACAAAACTCTGCCTCTCACCACAAGTCGTGGTGGCTCTTCAGGTCGCATGGGTGCTAAGCCTTGCATAGCCTGGGCATTTTTTCAGATCGATAAAGATGACCCAACTCGTGTTATCTGTAACATTTGTCAGCAAAAGCTAAGTAGAGGCCAAAAAATACATAGTTTGAGTACTTCATGCATGAACCGGCACATGGACATGAAGCATAAGTTGCAGTGGGAAGCTCAGTGTGCTACAATGCGGCCTAGCCGGCCGGGCCAACCACCGTCTGCCATATCTTGTGCATCCACGGCCTCTTCATCCTCTGTGACTGGGGGGACAGCAGTCACACCTGTTTTGGGGCGCAGACCTGCCACCTCTTTACCCGCAACAGCCAGCGTGATTGGCAGGTTATCATTTTCTTTGGAGGTGGTAACACCAGCTGGTGTTGAGCGCTGTCCGACATCGATAGCACCACCTTTGGATCAAGGCAACCTAACAGGTCCGCCTGCATCTTCCTCACAGACCGGCAGTTTGCCGGGGACACCCTTATCAACCCCGTCTAAGCACAATAGCCAGCCCTCGGTCCCTCAGATGTGGACAAGCAAAAGACCATTTCCTCCTAGCCATGAGAAAGCTAAGAGGTTGAATTTCACCATCTGCAAGCTCTAGGCTACAGAAATGCTGCCTTTCCGCCTGGTGGACACAGAGGATTTTCGAGACCTTATGTCCGTCGCAGTGCCCCAGTACCAGATGCCCAGTCGTCACTACTTCTCAAAGAAAGGTGTGCCTGCGCTCCACCAGCATGTCGCACACAACATCACCGCTTCTTTGAGAAACTCTGTGTGTGACAGGGTGCATTTCACCACAGACACTTGGACGAGTAGGCATGGACAGGGGCGTTACATGTCGCTGACTGGGCACTGGGTAACTATGGTGACAGCAGGACAAGGGGCTGCTGTCCAAGTCTTGCCGTCCCCACGAGTTGTGCGTCAATCCTCTTTATGTCAAAGTTCCTCCACTGCTTCTGCCTCCTCAACCTCCTCTCGGTCTTCCACCTGCACCCAAAGCCTGTCTGGTCATGCCACAAGCTTTCTAACTGCACAGAAGGGATCCTGCACACCTCCTTACTATGCTGGCAGTAGGGCTCAATATCATCAGGCGGTTTTTAATTTGAAATGTCTGGGAAATGTGAGTCACACAGCTGAGGAGTTGTGGTCAGCTCTGGAGAACCAATTTCATGAATGGTTGTCTCCACTGGACCTGAAACCAGGGAAGGCCGTGTGCGACAATGCTGCAAACCTGGGTGCGGCCCTTCGCCGGGGCAATGTCACACACGTGCCTTGTATGGCTCACGTGTTGAACCTGGTTGTCCAGCAATTTTTAGCCCACTATCCCAGACAAGATGGCCTTCTGCAGAGGGCACGGTCGCTGTGTGCTCACTTCCGCCGTTCGCATCCCGCAGCTCAGCCACTTACATCTCTACAGAAGTCGTTGGGCCTGCCACTTCACCGGCTAAAATGCGATGTGCCTACCCTTTGGAATTCAACTCTGCACATGTTGCAGCGACTGTGGCAGCACCGACAAGCCCTGGTGCAATACGTTCTGACGTATAGCCTGGGCCAACGAGATCCAGAGGTGGGGCAAATCACGCTGGAGGAGTGGTCTCAGATCAGGGACCTATGCACCCTTCTGCACAGTTTTGAAATGGCGACGAAGATGTTTAGTGCTGACGATGCCATTATCAGCATGACTATTCCGGTGATTTACATGCTGGAGCACATGTTAAACAGAATTCGGAGTCAGGTGGTGGCACAAGAGGAGGTGGAGGAAGTAGAGGAGGAGGAGTTGTATGCGGAAGGGCTAACATCTGCAAGGTCCAGACGGTCGGCAGCACCAAGGCGGCAGGCATGTGAGGGTGGGGGAGATGGTTTTACCAGGGCGCATGGTAGCAGCCAAACTAGTGAGGAAGGTGCAGGAGCCCAGGAAGAAGTGGAGGACGAACTGATGGAAGACTCATCAGATGAGTGAGACCTTGATCACATTTCTGTTGTGCGAGGTTGGGGGGAGAGGACAGAGGAAGGAAGCATGATTGTTACCTCGCCACCAACACAACAGGGACTTGGTGCTCCTGGATGCGCAACACACATGAGTGCCTTCTTGCTGCACTACCTGCAACATGACCCTCGAATTGTGAGAATTAGAAATAATCCTGACTACTGGGTTGCCACACTGTTAGATCCCCGGTACAAAAGTAAATTTGCAGAAATTATTCCTGCCATAGAAAGGGATGCACGCATGCAGGAGTATCAGCAGAGACTGTTGCAGAATCTTACATGTGCTTTTCCACAAAACACCAGTGATGCACGTAGTGAATCTCACAGTTCCAACTTGCCAACCGTGAGACCGTCAAGTGTTCAGCACTCAAACCGTAACAGAACCACAGTATCTGCTTGTAACATCAATTTTGCGGAATCATTTCAACACTTTTTTAGCCCATCCTTTGCAAGGCCACAGGAGACAAGAAGTCTGACACATAGTCAACGCCTAGAGACGATGGTACAGGAGTATCTCCAAGTAAACATTGAAGCCATGACTGTGTCACTGGACCCTTGCTCTTCTTGGGCTTCCAATCTGGATAAATGCCCGGAGCTAACCACTTACGCCATGGAGATCTTGTCATGCCCCGCAGCCAGCGTTCTGTCTGAACGTGTGTTCAGCGCTGCTGGTGGTGTGCTGACAGATAAGCGCACGCGGCTCTCCACTGATAATGTAGACAGACTCACGTTCATAAATATGAACAAATCATGGATCCGAAACGACTTTTCTACCCCTGTGTCATCCTGGGGAGAGTAAAAGCTTGATGATTGGTTAAAATCACCCTACCAACCGTTTTAAGCTTTCAAATTACTAATCATGTTTATCTGTATCTTGGCTGGAAAATAATTTGGGCTTTGTAACAGTGTGCAGCACTGATTCTATTAGGCCATCTATAATAAGCTCCACCAGATTTAAAATTACTAATCATGTTTATCTGTATCTTGACTGGAAAATAATTTGGGCTTTGTAGCAGTGTCCAGCACTGATCCTATTAGGCCATCTATACTGAGCTCCACCAGATTTAAAATTAATAATAATTTTTAGCTGCATCTAGCCCGGAAAATAATTTTGGGGCTCCGAGATGCGCAAGACACATAAGTGCCTTCTTGCTGCACTACCTGCAACATGACCCTCATATTGTCAGAATTCGAAGTAATCATGACTACTGGGTTGCCACACTCTTAGATCCCCCAAACTTTTCGATCAACCTTTTCATTTTAATAAAGACCAAAAAATGGTCATTTTTGAAATTATAAGCATTAGCAGGTTATTAGAAACTGAAATCAAACAGTTTTCAACTCAAAACTTTATTCTAGGTGATGTTACATTTTCACATAGGACCCCTTGTTCGAAATGAGCTTCTGAACTCTCTCGTCCATTGAATTTGTCAGGTTTTGGATGGTTTCTGCTTCAATTGTTTTGCATGAGGACAGAATACCCTCCCAGAGCTGTTGCTTAGATGTGAACTGCCTCCCGCGATCATAGACACTCCTTTTGATGATGCTCCAGAGGTTCTGAATGGGGTAGAGGTCAGGGGAGCATGGGGGTCACACCATAAGTTTGTCCCCTTTTATGCCCATATCAGCCAGAGATGCAGATGTTTTATGTGCAGCATGAGATGGTGCATTATCATGCAAAAAAATGATCTTGCTGTGAAATACACGGTTCTTCTTCTTGAACCATGGCAGGAAGTGCTGTTTGAGAAAATCCACATACATTATGGAGTTCAGCTTTAGCGCCTTCAGGGATCCTAAAGGGGCCGACAATCTCTCTCCCCATGATTCCAGCCCAAAACATTACTCCACCTCCTCCTTGTTGGCGCTGTAGCCGTGTTTGCGTGGGGTGTCCATCAACCAGCCATCCTCCACTCCATCCATCTGGACCATCGAGCGCTGCATGGCACTCATCCGTGAACAAAACAGTTTTGAAATCAGTCTTCATGTAATGTTTGGCCCACTGGAGCTGTTTCTGCTTGTGTGAAGTGGATAGAGGAGGTCGACAGGATGGCGTATGCACAGCTGCAAACCTCTGAAGGACCCTGCATCTTGTTGTTCGGGGGACGTTGGAGGCACCAGCAGCTTCAAAACTTGTCTGCTGCTATGACAAGGCTTTTTTGCCGCTGCTCTTTTAACCTGACGTAATTGCCTGAAGGAAAGAGTCCTCAATTTGCCCTTATCAGCACGCACACGTGTGTACTGTGAATTAGCTACATACTTCTTGATTGCCAAGACACTTCATCCTGATCATCGCACAATGTTGATTGTAGTCATGCCTTGACCTAAACACTCCACAATCTGTTGCTTCTCAGCAGCCGACACATCCTTTTTCTTTCCCATTTTGGCAGAAAATGTAGGCTGCTTAATAATGTGAGACAGCCTTCTTAAGTAGTCTTGCCTTTCATTGGACACACCTGCCAAACTAATTAGCCCAGGTGTCTGCAATTGCTTACAGTGATATAAAGAGCCCTGACACACATCACCATCAATGAGTTTAACTGACAAACAAACAAATTCTTCCCTTATCACTCCTAAACACTTTTTGCATAATAATTTGGAACACAGTGTACATGTGCTTTTCCACAAAACACCAGTGGTTCACGTAGTGAATCTTACAGTTCTAACCTGCCAACCGTGGTCTGTATGGAGTTGTTCAATAAAGGGCCCAAAATGAAGATAACATAGATGGGAGAGGTCTCTATGAATAGGAATTCCTAAGTATTTGATACCCTGTGAGGGCCAGGACAAGAAAAAGTTGGACTGGATGGAATCCTATATGGATTTGGGGAGGGAGACATCGAGGGCCTCAGACTTCGCTGCATTGATTTTAAAATTTGACCATGTAACAAAGTGATCTATTTCAGCCATAACAGCATGGATGGATATATGTGATTGAGTGATATATACTAGGACATAATCAGCAAATAGAGAGCACTTGTACTCGATGCCTCCCACCTCAATCCACCTAATATTGGGGTTATGGCGAATTGATGAGAGCAGGTGCTCCGTCACTAGGATGCATAAGAGAGGGGACAGAGGACATCCCTGCCTTGTCCCATTGGTGATTGTGAAAGGTGATGAAAATGTTCTGATGCACCCCCTGGGCCTTGGGGCACCCGGAGCCGGACCCTTTTTGGTGGATGCTGGTGGTTGTAGTCTTCGTGGCGGCGACCCGTTTCCATGGCTCAGGGTGGTCAAACCAGTGGCGGAACTATTTATGTGGTTTTGATGTTTAAATGTCCGACTACGCCACCCGTGGATTGCGGTCAGGGTGAACCGCCGCTGCAGGGCAGACCGCTGAGGCTGGTGTTGTGGGTGCAGCAGAGCGTAGCATAACTCCCCACGGGAGGAGTATAGCCTCAGGGCAGTGTATGCGGAGGATGGGGGTGATGGTGCAGGGCAGCAGCAGTAACGACACGGAGTCAGTGATGCAGTCCAGGGCCTTTACTCACAGTTCTTATTATCCAGACCACGTCTGCAGTTAACGGCTGCCCAGGTCGTACTGTGCTCACCAGGTGAGGGGCTCAGACAACTCCCAGATAACTTTGGAGCGCTTCACAGGACCCCCTTTGTGTGTCCTTTGTCTGGCCTTTCTTACCAACCCATCTGTCCGGCTGCCTCGGGCCTCCTCTTGGTAAACTTGGCGCCAGTTTCCCTGACCCTATGTGGTGCCTTCCTAGCGGGTGTAGCGAGGGGCTGCGCCACAAAAAATGTCACAGCCTCCGGTTTCTAGCTGAGGGTCGTTTCCTGCCTCCACTAGTTTCGGGGACCGGTCTCCCCCTTTGGCCTGACACCTCCACGCAGGTGGATTCGGGCGTGCGGTGGCGACTCGCCCGTCCGCACCCCTGGGATCCCTTCATTCCTCGTTCCTGGAGCCTTCTCCGCTCCTCTTCCTTCCTTCTCCCTCTTCCAGGCCTGGGCCTCTGTTACTAGGCCCGCCTCCGGAGCAGAGCTCATGCAGAGCCCCTGCTCCCTGCCACTTCTGCTCAGACTTCTCTGCACTGAACTAAGATGGTGCCCACCTTTTATACTCCCTTCTCAATGCACCCAGGAACTGCTTCCTCCCTGCTCCTGCACTACAGGGTTCCCCTTCCTCAGTGTTCCCTCCCCCCACTCCAGCCAGGGACAGGGACTGTCGTGCCCATCTCAGAGGCATATTGGTCGCCCTGCCCCACGGCAATGTGGTGTAATGCATGCAGGTGTCGGGTCCTGATCCACACTCCATCCTTACCTGAGAGTGAGATATCACACCTCTGGGTGAGGTGCAATACCTCTGTAGCAACTGAGCCCTCAGGGTGCTACAGTTCCATTTATCTTCAGCCTAGGTGACGTATTGTGATACAGGGCCGTGATTTTGGCTATAAATGGGTCCCCTAGACCCCTACCCCAAGCTTTTTAAGAGAATCATATATGGCGTGCCAGGAGACTCTATGGAATGCTTTCTCAGCATCCAACAAGAGTATCTAATTACAAATTTTTAACTGCATCTAGCCTAGGAAATACTTTGTGCCTAGTAGCAGTGTCTGCTAGTCAGCGGATTATCCCGGCTGTTAAGCAAGCTACACCACCTGTAGTTTGGACACTTAATTTTTTCAAAGGAAATGCTTCGGGACCACGGGATACTCAGTGAAGAGCATCAGGAGGCACCCCAAGGCATAGGGGCTGGGACTGGCAGTAGGATGCCTTGCGGTGGACAGCCGAGCTCGATCGTTATAAAAGCTTTTTAACTCCAGCAGCTTTAGTGGACGCTACTGGAGCTGGAATTACGTGGCTGCTGGCATGAGACTTGCCCTCCAATAGATCCTTGTAAATGGATTTAAAGTGTATTCATTCAAATTAGAAAGACAATTTAAATTTAAAAGCTTAGAGCTGCCTCCACCACAGGGGGGCTCGCTCGACCCACCAGCGGACAGGCACCAGTATTGGGAGAGGGGGGCTGGCCGTCAGGGTTCACCGCGGCTCTGGCACAAACCCGGCGACATGGAGGTGGCACAGGCAGGAGCGGACTGAACGTGTCGGCTTCTCACTTTTTGCATGACTATATGTACTTGTCACTTTTCCATGTGTTAGTTGTGTCTTCTGAGCAGTTTGTAAGCTTTTGGACACCTTTGAAGGTGTTTTCTATGTGTTTCTATGTGTTTTTGTTTGCCTGCCATTGGTTTTAACGGTGTTCGAAGGTGTTCGACAAACAGTTCGACGAACAGTTCGGCGAACACACGGGTGTTCGACGAACCGAACTGAACTCGAACACTACGGGGGTGGCTCAACACTACTCTTGTTGGGCCAGATGGAAGGGCCAGAGGCTGGATCAGTAAAGGGCAGAGAGCTCCACTCCTACTCAGATGCCAGCAAGGTGGAGGTGGGGTACTGGTATGGGCTGGTTCATCAAAGTTGAACTTGTGGGACCTTTTCGGGTGAGGATGGAGTGAAGCTCAACTCCCTGACCTACTGCCAGATTCTGGAAGACGACTTCTTCAAGCAGTGGTACAGGAAGAAGACGGTGTTGTTCAAGAAAAACATGATTTTCATGCAGGACAATGCTCCATCACATGCATCCAACTACTCCACAGCGTGGCTGGCCAGTAAAGGTCTAAAAGAAGAAAAAATAATGACATGGCCCCCTTTGTTCACCTGATCTGAACCCCATAGAGAACCTGTGGTCCATCATAAAATGTGAGATCTACAGGGAGGGAAAACAGTACACCTCTCGGAACAGTGTCTGGGAGGCTGTGGTGGCTGCTGCACGCAATGTTGATCAAAAACAGATCAAGCAACTGACAGAATCTCTGGATGGAAGGCTGATGAGTGTCATCATAAAGAAAGGTGGCTATATTGATCACTATTTTTTGGGTTTTTGTTTTTGCATGTCAGAAATGTTTATTTCAAAATTTTGTGCACTGATATTGGTTTTCCTGTTGAAAATAAACAAGTGAGATGGGATTATATTTGGTTTTTACTAAGTTGCCCAATAATTCTGCACAGTAGTAGTTACCTGCACAAACAGATATCCTCCTAAGACAGCTAAATCTAAAAAAAAACCACTCCAACTTCCAAAAATATTAATCTTGGATATTTATGAGTCTTTTGGGTTGATTGAGAACATAGTTGTTGATCAATAATAAAAATAATCCTCTAAAATACAACTTGCCTAATAATTCTGCACACAGTGTATGTTACCAGGGTGACCAAATACAAAATGGAGATTGAATAATTACCATAAACCAGTCATGTGACAATGTTGTTGTAATTGTGTTAGGTCTTCTCCATTGGTCCCTATTGATGATGTTGCATCTTCCACCGTAGCTTTGTTTTTAATTACCCTTTTTTTATATCTCAGGATTAAATAAAGATAAATGTTTTTTTTCAACATTGGTCACGTATACGCTAATTCTCTGGATATCAAGTGATGTAGATACATTTTTAGTTTTTGATATTTAATTCAATATTTTGATTTTAAGTTTCGCATTTATTAATCTGCAGGATGGGTGCAAATGCAAACATCCACATGAAATTCATCCCTGGGTATAAATGTCTAGTCTATTACTTGCAATTAAAATTTGTATAAAATAATTTCTTTATTACCAATACAGTAGATATTCTCCGGCAGAAAATAAAATAAAAGTACATTTAATAATAATGGACAGTAAATATCCTTGAATTATTAATCATGTTTCCAGGTAGACATTTTACAGAACATTACTGTAGATAGGGCAAAAAAATGATGTGTTTTAACTTTGAAGTTCATCCAAATTCCTTCAGCTTATTAGTTCTTTTTCACAGCAGTTAAAATGTGGCACGCTGTAAGATCAGTTTTGAAATTTGAAGAACACCTTTTTTCCACCCTTTCTTTATGACATCTAAACTTGTTTTTTTCTTTGAACTGTAGCACATGCATCTGTTCCTGTCAGGTACTCTTCATGCAGGCTTGGAATTAACAGAGAGTATCCATAACTTGATTGATGATGACTTTACCAGCAGAAAGAGGCATTTACATTTACGAAAAGACAGAGAATTTTTTTTTTAACTTGGTGTTATAACTATATTAATGGGCATCATAAGTCTTTTGAAGTGCAACATTTTCTTTGCTGGCTAATCAGTGTTTTCTGCCTCTATCCCTCCAGCTACTCTGTAGTTTAAAATGTATTTTGTGTTAAGCTTTCCAAACTCATACGTTTTTATAAAAAGACTATAAAAAAATTCTGAACAGGTATAGATGTTATACTTCTCTACTTCTCTACTACTTTCATCACTTTATATTTATAGCACAACCCCCTACCATAGTGCCAGAAATTATACCAAATTTTCATATTTAGGAAGTTATAAAAAATATAACTCCGCTAAACACAGTATGTTTGCGCCTTGAAAAAGCTACAAGGTGTAGGATATGTTGTTCTAGGGGAAGATTGTGAGGAAACTTCCTTTATGGTTGTAGATTCATCTGATCAGAACTAGACATCGTTAAATGTTCTATCCTTAAGATAGGTCAATATTTTATCGGTAGGTGTGTGAAAACTGGCATTGCTGCTGATCAGCTGTCCCCGATGCTGGCGGCAGCCAGATTTGTTAAACTGAGGAGTTGCACAGCTCCGTCAAATGTATTGTGACTGCGGCTATGTACTACACATCCACACCCTATTGATTTAAATAGGGGTGGATCTGCACTACCCAGCTGTGGCTACTCTTCCGGAGCTATGCTATATGCTCTTCACATCCGGCTACCACCTGCACTGGGAACAGTTGATCAGTGGGGTGCCGGTTGTCATACACCCACCAATCAGATATTGATGACCTATCCTAAGGATAGAACATCAATATAAAAGTCCCTGACAACCCCATTAATAATGTCTGTTTCTGATCAAATGACCCCACAATCACAAAGGAGGTCTCCTACAGCTGCTTCCGATGCCAACGGCAGTGGGCTTGCCGAGTGTCACACTTTCCCCTATCAGATATGAATGACATATCCTAAGGATAGCCCATCTGCATAAAAGTCCCAAACAGCCCCTTTAAAAAGTAGCTAAATTTTCATTTTTAAAAATAATTTTGTCTAGCGCTGAGTTTTCATTACCTCTAAAAAAAAATGCATGCAATTGGATTTACAAACGCAAAACAAAAACAATGATTGGTTGTACCTCTAAAACGGACAGTTTATTTTTATGTAGGAAAGTATTAGTAACTTCCATACACATTAAAAGATAACAACCAAAAAAGTTAAGCAAAATTAATACTTTTCAAGAGAGATTAGTTACCTAGCTCCTTAGTTTTATCCAGCCTTAAATTAATACAATACAGCAAAGAATAAGGAGAAAAGAGATAATGTAAGGAAATTAGCAGATTTAGAACACTATACATAGCTAAAGTGACAAGATTTTTTTTATCAGATCTTCTTTCAAACTTGGCCATGGAGTGTCTTATAGTACAGCTCACCTCCACCTTTCAGTTTAAGAAAAAGTGACTTATGCAGGTCATGTAAAAACATTGGTCAGTATAATGTGTAACTAATTGTCATCTGATTCTTTACATCTGTTTATTCTAAGCAATAACCCTCTAATTCCCAGCTTGTACTAAGAAATAAAATTGCTAACGAACCAAAGTATAGAATGTGCCGTTGTACAATCTGCTTTGTAGTAAAATAAACTGTCCATTTCATATTGTTTACAAATATACAAAAACCTAACACATTTATAATTATGACTGCAAAGCTGATTAACTCACCATCTGCTTAGAGGGCTTTTAGGGACCCTTTCATTACTCTTGATAAGGGTTGGTTTAAAGCATGAAAAGAGAGAGTGTGTTCTCCAAATAAAAAAAAACTACCCTGAAATTAGTATTGTAAATGGGCAGAGATGCAAAAACCAAGTCTTTATGATTTACACGGATAACTGTTGTATTTAGATAGAAATCCCTTCAAGTGTCTTTATTGTGGTTGTGGCTCAGATACTTTGTGACATTTTGGGAATGCACTTTGTTGACATTATGTAATGTTTAGGCTATGTTCACTCATGTTGGGTTTTTCAGTGTATTTTGCTGCAGATTTTTATGCAAATTTTCAGCTGCATTTTTCAGTATTAGCAAAGTCTATGAGAATCCAAAATTCTCTATTCGCATATCTTGTTTGTTTTTTTTTGTTGTTGCGTATTTTATGCCTTGGTTGGGTTTTTGGAAAATAGAACATGTCACTTCTTTCAGCATTTTTTCAGCGTTTTTTCACTCATAGGAAGTAATGGGTGGTGAAAAAAATGCTGAAAAAACGCATCAAAAACACACCAAAATTTGCATCAGCGTTTCAGCATTTTTGATGGCAAAATATAATGGGGTTCTTTTTTTTCACAGAACTTTATGCACATGCATAAATAGAGATAGAAGGACAATTAAAAAACGCTAAAAAAAATGCTGAAAAGACACTGAAAAAACACAGTAAAACCTGGGTTTTTGATGCAGCTGATTTTCTGCCAGAGATTAGGTTTTGCTGCAGATTTGTGACGCTAATCCCCTACAACCAGAATGCACAACAGACGATAATGAAAATCAAAAACTTTATTGAATAAAATTAGACATACAAATTCAGGACAGTACAGGATCCAACAGGTGTTGTATATAGGGTAAAGTGCCAAAGTATATAAATAAAGTCATGTGGACATGTATAATATTGTACAGATGGCAATTTATGTTTTAAAACATGAGATACCCATGAAAATGTATTTAAGTTTCCACATGGTGGGTAGATGCAGACATAACCACAAAATGCATGTTATCAATACAAAAAATTAATATGATCAAAGGCTCAAAAAGATGGAGATATAGATAAAAAGGAAAGGAACTCTTCAAAGTATGTGTAATCCACAAAGTGGTGGAATAGACAATCATAATTATTTCACCTAGTGGTGAAGAGGTAAAGTGACAATGCAAATAAAGTGCAAATATGCAAAAATAAATAAATAAAGAAAAAACAATTCATAAGATAAGATAGCCACTATTAGAGCAATGTTCCCCTCATATGATAAAATGGGAAGCTCATAAAGAATAAAGTAAGATGAGCATGCTTACCACCAGTGTATTGGCACCGAACACCGCATATCCCGAAGCGCGTTTCGCCTCTGCTGGCTTTAACGAGGAATCTCAACGCAGATTTGTGACGCTGAAAAGCCTAACACGTGTGAACATAGCCTTAATCACTTATAAGTAGAGTTGGTGTAAATTAATTGGCATGTTCCATTCCATCAATCACAATATTTCTTACCTGCGCTCTTCTTTTGATTAAACAGACTGGCGCGATGTCACATCCATGGCATGTTGCAATGATAATGCTGTAACATCTAGCGGATTATCATACCTTATACAGTGGTGGTCAATGCCTGGGCCATCACAGATCGGTGGCTCCGGGTAGTGCAGCTTGTATGGCAGAGTCATTCTTCCTCTTTCAACCTTTCCAGTATTGAGATTCACATACATTTATTCGCTGCAAATCAAATCTTTGGGGAAAGTTTGGAAAATTCACCAAATTCAAATTTCAAAGCAGTTACCCATTTCTAAATGTTGCCTATACTTACAATTAGCATAAGACTTTATGCTGCCATGCAGCTGTAGCCTAAATATGTCATTAAAACAATAAGAAAAAATACTAAACTACTAGCAACTGTTAAAATAATGACTTCCTCATTAAAAGCACAGAATGACTGTTCAACCCAAGCACTGGTGCTCGGTGCACCATTGGCATCGCCAATCATTTAAATATATTTTTTTCATCTGCCAAGAGTCATAACTATACTTTTTTATTGACATGGCCATTTGAGAGCGTTTGAGTTCTAGTTTTGAACAAACCATTCATTTTACCAAATAAAGAACTGAAGTTAAAATCAGATAAACATTTCAAGTGAGCTGAAATATTTAACACACTATTCTACCATTGTTTTTTGGGTTTTGTTATTACAGCATTCATTGAGTGGTATTGTAAAAATGACCTGGTAAGATGATTCTTCAGGTCAGTCAAATTATGGCAATACCAATCTTATATAGTTTTGTTATATTTTAGTGGTTAAAAAATTAATCTTTGTAAAAATAAATGTTTTGCGTTGCCATTTTATGAGACCCATAAATTATTTTTCTACTGACAGATTTATGTACTGGATTTATTTTTTCACATTGAGTTGCAGATTTTATAAACAACATTGTTGGGGTATATAGGATGTTTTTATTACTTTTTATTGCATTTTAACCACTTCGCGCCAGAGCCTGTTTTTGCCTTCGTGACCGGGCCAATTTTTTCAATTCTGACCACTGCCAGTTTATGAAGTAATTACCCTGGAACGCTTCAACGTATTCCCCTGATTCTGAGATTGTTTTTTCGTGACATATTGTACTTCATGATAGTGGTAAAATTTCTTCGATATCACTTGCGTTTATTTGTGAAAAAATCGGAAATTTGGTGAAAATTTTGAAAATTTTGCAATTTTCAAACTTTGAATTTTCATGCCCTTAAATCAGAGAGATATGTCACACAAAATAGTTAATAAATAACATTTTCCACATGTCTACTTTACATCAGCACAATTTTGGAACCCAAATTTTTTTTTGTTAGGGAGCTATAAGGGTTAAAAGTTGACCAGCGATTTCTCATTTTTCCAACAAAATTTACAAAACCATTTTTTTAGGGACCACATCACATTTGAAGTCACTTTGAGGGGTCTTTATGACAGAAAATACCCAAAAGTGACACCATTCTAAAAACTGCACCCCTCAAGGTGCTCAAAACCACATTCAAGAACTTTATTAACCCTTCAGGTGATTCACAGGAATTTTTGGAATGTGGAAGAAAAAAATTAACATTTAACTTTTTTCACAAAAATGTTACTTTAGACCCAATTTTTTTATTTTCACAGGGGTAACATGAAAAAATGGACCCAAATTTTTTTGTGCAATTTCTCTTGAGCGTGCTGATACCCCATATGTGATGGAAAACCACTGTTTGGGCGCACGGCAGGGTTCAGAAGGGAAGGAGCGCCATTAGACTTTTTGAATGTAAAATTTGTCTGAATAATTAGCGGACGCCATGTTGCGTTTGGAGAGCTCCTGATGTGCCTAAACAGTGGAAACCCCCCACAAGTGACACCATTTTGGAAACTAGACCCCTTAGGGAACTTATCTAGATGTGTGGTGAGCACCTTGAACCCCAAGGTGCTTCACAGAAGTTTATAATATTGAGCTGTAAAAATAAAATTTTCACATTTTTCCCACAAAACCGTTTTTCATCCCTTAATTTTGCATTATCATAAGGGTAATAGGATAAATTGCACCATGAAATTTGTTATGCAATTTCTCCTGAACACGCTGATACCCCATATGTGGAGGCAAATTACTGTTTGGGCACATGGCAGGGTTTGAAAGGGAAGGAGCGCCATTTGACTTTTTGAATGTAAAATTTGTTTGAATAATTAGCGGACGCCATGTCACATTTGGGGAGCCCCTAATGTGCCTAAACAGCGGAAACCCCCCACAAGTGCCACCATTTTGGAAACTAGACCCCTTAGGGAACTTATCTAGATGTGTGGTGAGCACCTTGCACCCCCAGCTGCTTCACAGAAGTTTATAATATTGAGCCGTAAAAATAAAATTTTCACATTTTTCCCTCAAAAAATGTTTTTCATTCCCTAATTTTGTATTATCATAAGGGTAACAGGAAAAATTGCACCATGAAATTTGTTGTGCAATTTCTCCTGAACACGCCGATACCCCATATGTGGAGGCAAATTACTGTTTGGGCACATGGCAGGGTTTGAAAGGGAAGGAGCGCCATTTGACTTTTTGAATGTAAAATTTGTTTGAATAATTAGCGGACGCCGTGTCACATTTGGGGAGCCCCTAATGTGCCTAAACAGTGGAAACCCCCCACAAGTGACCCCATTTTGTAAAGTACACCTCTCAAGGAATTCATCTAGGGAAGTAGTGAGCATTTTTTAATTTTTAAATTTATGCCATTGGGCAGTGAAAAAAGAATAATTATATTTTTACCACAAAAAAATGTTTTACCCTCAGATTTTACATTTTCACACAGGGCAATGGGTAAAAATGGTGCCAAAATGTGTCACACAATTTCTTCTAAAAGTGTCAATACCCCATATGTGGCTGTATCGTACCACTTAGCCATACGGTGAGATTTGAGGGGGAAGGAGCGCTATTTGACAATTGGAGAACAAATTATTGTAGAATAGGCATTTGGATTTGGGAGCACAAAATTTTCTGAATTTCTTTTGGGGGGCAAGGACCATTTTGCTTTTCCAGAGCCTTTCTGCTACCAGTAACTTGGAAGTCCCTTATATTTTTTAACAGATGATGGACCTGAGTGGGGACTAGCTTTTTTTGAGGACTGAGTTGAAGCTTTTATTGGGAACATTTTACGTAACATTTATCCGGCGCTCTAGGCTGAGCACTTACATCGGGGTTTCCATCTAATTTTCCAAGTGATGTAATTCAGATGAAACCCCTGCAGGATCCATTCACTGTAATGAGGCAGCAGAGTTACTCTGGACTCCGTCTGGCCTCTGTTTAGTGGTGTCCTTTTTTTCAGAAGTGCACAAAACTGTGGCCAACCGCACTTTTTAGCACGCCTAAAACAAATGACACCGTGGGATCCCAGGCTAGACGGCATCCACAGTGGCCTATATCTGCCTCATTACAGGGAATCTTCCATCATGGGTTCTGGCTGAATCACGTATTTTAGAGATTTACACGGAAACTCTGGTGTAAGTGCTCAGTGCAGAGCACAGGATAAATGTGAGCAGAGCCTTACTGGGATCTTTGGGAGACATAATAAACAAATCAGTAGCAGGTGAATAATATTTGTTTTATTTATTTTTTATGCCGTTCCTAGTGTGATATAACTGATTAGATTACTTTATTCTTCGGGTCGGTGCGATTACAGAGATACCAGATTTATATCGGGTTTTTATGACTGACAGCTGTCACACACTAAAATACGCTTTTTTTGCAAAATCTAGTTTTTGCATCACCATATTTTGAGAGCTATAATTTTTCCATATTTCGGCCGATAGAGTCATGTGATGGCTTGTTTTTTGCGGGACGAGTTGAAATTTTTATTGGAACCATTTTTGGGCACGTGACATTTTTTTTATCGCTTTCTATTCCATTTTTTGGGAGGTAAAGTTAACAAAAACAAACACTTCAGGAATTGTTTTTTGAGGTTTTTTTTAAGGCCGTTCTGCGTGTGGTAAAAGTGATCAGGCAGCGTTATTCTTCGGGTCAGTACGTTTACAGCGATACTACACTTACTGTATTTTTTTCATGTTTTGGCGCTTTTACACAATAAAACAATTTTATAGAAAAAAAAATATTTTTTTTGCATTGCTTTATTCTGAGCGCTATAACTTTTTTATTTTTTGGCTGATGGAGCTGTATGGCGGCTTTTTTTTGCGGAACAAGATGACGTTTTCAGTGGTACCATTTTTATTTCTATTCTGCTTTTTGATCGCATTTTTTTCCACTTTTTGTTTGGCGATATGATGAAAAAGCATATTTTTTTGCTTCGTTTTTTATTTATTTTTATTACGGTGTGCACAGAAGGAGTTAATTAGTGTGACAGTTTTATAGCTCGGGTTGTTTCGGACGCGGCGATACCAAATATGTGTACTTTTTTTGGTTTTGTAATAATTTACGGATTTATTGGTTTAATATTTTATTTATTTATTTTTATTTATTTTGTGATTTTTTTTTTTAATAGTTTAAAAACTTTTTTTTTACTTTTTTTTACATTTTTACTTAGTCCCTGTATGGGACATTAATTTTTATTTTTCTGATCACTGATCTCATGTAATGTAATACACATATATTACATTATATGAGATCTTCACTGACTGTTTCAGTCAGAGTCTCCTGTCTGACTTCAGCTACATACAGGCTGAAGTCAGACAGGAAGGACACCATATATGGCAGAGCTGGAGGCGGTCATGTGACCTCCAGCTGCCATAGCAACCCCAGGTCCTCAAACGAAACGGAGGTCTTCGGAGGTAAGTAAGACGACCCCCTCTCTTCCTGCTGTCTCCTATATGCCGTGATCACTATAGATCACAGCATATAGAAGACAGCAAAGGGTTAACATCACTGGGACCTGATCTAATCAGGTCCCGATGATGTACCCTGTCAGAGCTAACGCTCTGCACCGGAATCGCAGTGCTTGCAGGACCCTGGGGGTCCTGAGCACTGCGAGACCACCCACCGTTTTTAAACGTCGGCACTGCACAGAGCCCGGCAAGCGCCGACGTTTATCTACAGTGGGCGGTCGGGAACCGGTTAAGGAAGAATTGTGGAGACAGTGAAACCGCATTTCAATTTGAATTATTTTTTTTTATTTTGAAATTCATCTTATGGCATAAATATTTTTACATTTTTTTTTCTGTCAATTATCCATGCTAAAACACCAAATATGTTAATTTTGGTAATTGTTTTTAATTTTGTGCCTTTTGCTACTGACATTTAGTAAAAAATGGAATGATTTTAACTTTTATATTTTTTAATTTCCTTTTATTTAATTTTTATTTTTCTAATGTTTTTTTTTGCATTTTTAATTAGCCTCTTTAGGGAACGTTAAACTGTGATCGTTTGCTCACCAATACAATACACGGCAATATAGAGTATTGTGAAAACAATAATCTCCTATGAAATCTAGCCACAAGAGTTTAAACATGGCAGATATGGTTGCTCCAGAATTACCTTGACTGCAATGGAAAGCATTCAGCACCCTGTGATTGTGTTGCACATGTCGTGGGAGAATAATGGCCTTCAGAACTGCCAGACACTATTATAAAGTCTTTTGAATCCTATGGTCATTGTTGAGCTTACCAGGTGAGGTGAATCATCTAAGGCTTAGGTACGGGTGGGCACTGTTATGATCTGCAACATAAACTAAGGAAAGATAAGGGAAAGCTGCCCCTACAGTAAGACTAAGCTGTATCCCTACGATGTAGCGGGCTGCCTGTTTCTAGCGAACAGACCCGCCTTCATCCTCTGCTAGTCTGAACGGAGACCTATAGAATTAAGGGAGGGGTCCCTAAAAGAACTAAGGACTGAGACAAAAACGGGACACCTCCCAAACAGAAGTTGTTGCAGAGCAAAAAGTACAAACTGACAAAAAGTACTAAAGGTCCCTGAAGACCAAGAACTGACAGAGATAGGCACCGAAGCACCTGGCTAGAGAGACAGTCAAAACAACACTGAAGTCCAGCACAGTCAGAAGAAAGGAGCTGGAATATATAGGCAGCTGGTCACGTGACCCCAAAACACAAGATAGCAAAAACTGACAGGAGGGTTCTAACAGTCACATGGACCCCGGGTGTTGATGCAGCAAAGTGGAAGTCACGTGGAACCTCAGGAGCAGCCGGGTTGATGAAGTGGAACCCAGCAGGGATGAGTGCAAGCACAAAGACAAGCACAAAAAGCACAGATGGTCGAGCTCAACATAACACTAGAGTCTCAATTCCAAGACACAGATGTGTGTCTAAATGGGCCTTAAATAGTTCCAGGGAGAAAATGTCATTGATCCACTCCAGGCAACCTGCAAAACCCAACATGGAGCTTAGAAAATGGCAGCAGACCCAGTGAAGGATTCGAAGACTTGGAATAACCAGGACAGGTGTGTATCCGGAATGCTTAAATGTGTAATTTAAGAAGTTGAAGTGAGACAATCAGAGTTAGCTTTGATCATAATTAGTTACCCTCTATATACTGATGATGAACAGTCACTGTATATGTGTGGCAGCCATCGCAAAAGGGTTAAAAGGGGTTTTCCCACTAGAATGTTATTGATGACTCATGTTTTATATAGGTCATTCAGATTGTGGATATCAGAAACCAAACACCCCCATCAAACAGTTGTTACTCATTCAACATGAGAATGTAAACCATGTCCAACAACTGATTTGTATTTTATGGGAGAAGCTTCTAAACAGTATGACAAAGCAGTGGTGTTTTGCTATGTACACGGTTTACATCTCACCACTGCCGAAGATTGTGGCAGTTGTTTCAGACCTCCACTGATCTAAAGACAGGTCAACAATATTATCGCAGTGGAAAACTTCAATATTCCTATTTTGTTTCATAGGATTATGATGATGACTTTTAGGATGACCTTTCACAAGCTTTTAACACAAATTGTTGATATATTATAGATTGGTATTGGTTTGTAAACAATCATATATTACTTTTCTTTTTCAGCTAACACTGTCAGCCAACTGACTGATCAAAATATCTCAAAAAGATTTTCAGCTTAGTCATACCACTTACAGAATGATTTACTGGGCACCATATGATGTTTACTTGAGATAGAAAAAAGCTTTTTGTTCTACTAATGTTTAAATATTTTATGAATATTGATTATATGCTTTAATTTCTTTATAGAGATTGTCCTCAAATAAAATAAGATATTTAGGTATTGGTCACATTGTTCTTTTCAAATGTTTCAGAAGAGTTGATCATATAAATCCTCAGCATTCCCATCATGTATAATATAATATAATATAAAAGAGTAATGTTATGTCATGTTATATATTATAAGTGTCCAACTATACTTTTTTCCATTTTTGGAAGACATCTTTAATGGGGTCTTCCGGTTTTAACATTGTATCTTCCATAGGCTAACAAAGGGTTAAGACAATTAATTGAGATATTTCTCACTTTTCTCTGCTTCAGCAGTGGCTTTTTACTGCTGCTCCATTCTCTGTTTACAGGCTGCAGCAGTGATGTCACAACCACAGTGCACATCATTGCTGCAGACAATCACTGAGCCACTTTGCTCAATGATTGGCTGCAATAGCAATGTGACTGTAGTTGTGATTTCAACGTTGCTGCCTGTAAAACAGAGATTTGAACAGTCGTAGAGAGAGCCACTGCCAGAGTAGGGAAAGTGAGCACCATCACAGTTTATTTTCACCTTCTCATAGCCTATGTATGATAAATGCTACTACAGGAACCCCCTTTAAGAAAGAAGTGGTTGACTGGCCATCATCAAACATTACTTAGGATATGCTGGTTTGGACAGCTGATAAAAGTTGTAATAATGAAGACAACTTGAACCATATACAAGGCATTTTAATCAAAGAGGTTTTTCACTCACAATAAGTATTTTTTAGCTGATAAGGTAAGACTTCTGGTAGTCTCCTGTACCTGTCCAGCTCTAAGCTCATTACTGTACTCAGTTTGTGCACAAGACTTTGCTGGGAGCACCCTACTCACCTGTCTCAGATTAGCCCATCTATAGCTCAGGTCCAGTTCTTTCATTAGTGAACATAGAATATTTAACTCCAAACAATTTTTGAGCCAGCTTCGGTGCTTAACACATCTTTTCAGCATTAGCAACTTCAATTTTCTATCACATGGGCATAACTCATAGCATTAAATGATTGTGACTGACATCCATGTGTGCTGAGCAGGATATCAGTCAAGGAACAAGGGGAATGGATTAAAGAATACTCACTGTGTAGAAAGTGTAGAATGTTCATTGCCCCAATGATGACTCTGCAGGGAGAATAAACTTTCATTTTCTTCTCCCTCAAGTCTAACTTCCAGATAGAAAACCTCATATTTTTTAAATGTTTTTTTTTTTACCTGTAGATTAGCACATGTAAATATTTATTTTTCATGAGACGTTCCTTTAAGGTAATTGTGCAGGCACAGCAACTGTGCACAGCTGATCATTGGTTAGAGAATAGCTGTAAGGCTAGGTGCATACCATCATTTTCGCTGTCCGAGTGTGATCCAACAAAATATCGTATTGCACTTGGACTGATGTCATTCTATGGGGCCGAGCACATGTCCGAGTTTCTGTCTGAGGAAAAATCGCTGCATGCCCAAGTTTGATCCATTATTCGGATCTCACTCTGCCATGCAAGTCATTGAGTGCGTGGGAAACATCTGACTGCACTCGGATGATATCTCGGTAGCACTCACAGAATTGAGAAGAGAGAATTTTTATTCTCCATCTTCTCTTCATCCAAAAAGATTGGATCACACTATGCTCAGAGTTTGATCAGAGTGTCATTTGTAGTGTTGAGCCACCCCCGTAGTGTTCGAGTTCGGTTCGGTTCGTCGAACACCCGTGTGTTCGCCGAACTGTTCGTCGAACTGTTCGTCGAACACCTTCGAACACTGTTAAAACCAATGGCAGGCAAACAAAAACACATAGAAACACATAGAAAACATCTTCAAAGGTGTCCAAAAGCTGACAAACTGCTCAGAAGACATAATTAACACATGGAAAAGTGACAAGTACATATAGTCATGCGAAAATAAAAGAGGTGGAGGAGTAAAAGGAGGGGGAGACACAGATATAGGCATGTCATGCCCTTCTAAAATCCAAAAAGTGAGAAGCCGACACGGCCAGTCCGCTCCTGCCCGTGCCACCTCCGTGTCGCCGGGTTTGTGCCAGAGCCGCGGTGAACCCTGATGGCCAGCCCCCCTCTCCCAATACTGGTGCCTGTCCGCTGGTGGGTCGAGCGAGCCCCCCTGTGGTGGAGGCAGCTCTAAGCTTTTTAATTTAAATTGTCTCTCTAATTTGAATGAATACACTTTAAATCCATTTACAAGGATCTATTGGAGGGCAAGTCTCATGCCAGCAGCCGCGTAATTCCAGCTCCAGTAGCGTCCACTAAAGCTGCTGCAGTTAAAAAGCTTTTATAAGGATCGAGCTCGGCTGTCCACCGCAAGGCATCCTACTGCCAGTCCCAGCCCCTATGCCTTGGGGTGCCTCCTGATGCTCTTCACTAAGTATCCCATGGTCCCGAAGCATTTCCTTTGAAAAAATTAAGTGTCTAAACTACAGGTGGTGTAGCTTGCTTAACAGCCGGGATAATCCGCTAACTAGCAGACACTGCTACTAGGCACAAAGTATTTCCTGGGCTAGATGCAGTTAAAAATTTGTAATTAGATACTCTCGTTGGATGCTGAGAAAGCATTCCATAGAGTCTCCTGGCACGCCATATATGATTCTCTTAAAAAGCTTGGGGTAGGGGTCTAGGGGACCCTTTTATAGCCAAAATCACGGCCCTGTATCACAATACGTCACCTAGGCTGAAGATAAATGGAACTATAGCACCCTGAGGGCTCGGTTGCTACAGACGTATTGCACCTCACCCAGAGGTGTGATATCTCACTCTCAGGTAAGGATGGAGTGTGGATCAGGACCCGACACCTGCATGCATTACAACACATTGCCATGGGGCAGGGCAGCCAATATGCCCCTGAGATGGGCACGACAGTCCCTGTCCCTGGCTGGAGTGGGGGGAGGGAACACTGAGGAAGGGGAACCCTGTAGTGCAGGAGCAGGGAGGAAGCAGTTCCTCGGTGCATTGAGAAGGGAGTATAAAAGGTGGGCACCATCTTAGTACAGTGCAGAGAAGTCTGAGCAGAAGTGGCAGGGAGCAGGGGCTCTGCATGAGCTCTGCTCCGGAGGCGGGCCTAGTAACAGAGGCCCAGGCCTGGAAGAGGGAGAAGGAAGGAAGAGGAGCGGAGAAGGCTCCAGGAACGAGGAATGAAGGGATCCCAGGGGTGCGAACGGGCGAGTCGCCACCGCACGCCCGAATCCACCTGCGTGGAGGGGTCAGGCCAAAGGGGGTACCGGTCCCCGAACTAGTGGAGGCAGGAAACGACCCTCAGCTAGAAACCGGAGGCTCTGACATTTTATGTGGCGCAGCCCCTCGCTACACCCGCTAGGAAGGCACCACATAGGGTCAGGGAAACTGGTGCCAAGTTTACCAAGAGGAGGCCCGAGGCAGCCGGACAGAAGTGTTGGTAAGAAAGGCAGACAAAGGACACACAAAGGGGGTCCTGTGAAGTGCTCCAAAGTTATCTGGGAGTTGTCTGAGCCCCTCACCTGGTGAGCACAGTACGACGTGGGCAGCCGTTACCTGCAGACGTGGTCTGGATAATAAAAACTGTGAGTAAAGGCCCTGAACTGCATCACTGACTCCGTGTCGTTACTGCTGCTGCCCTGCACCATCACCCCCATCCTTCGCATACACTGCCCTGAGGCTATACTCCTCCCGTGGGGAGTTATGCTACGCTCTGCTGCACCCACAACACCAGCCTCAGCGGTCTGCCCTGTAGCGGCGGTTCACTCTGACCGCAATCCACGGGTGGCGTAGTCGTACATTTAAACATCAAAACCACATAAATAGTTCCGCCACTGGTTTGACCGCCCTGAGCCACGGAACCGGGTCGCCGCCACGAAGACTACAACCACCAGCATCCACCAAAAAGGGTCTGGCTCCGGGTGTCCCAAGGCCCAGGGGGTGCGTCAGAACATTTTCATCACCTTTCACAATCACCAATGGGACAAGGCAGGGATGTCCTCTGTCCCCTCTCTTATACATCCTAGTGACGGAGCACCTGCTCTCATCAATTCGCCATAACCCCAATATTAGGTGGATTGAGGTGGGAGGCACCGAGTACAAGTGCTCTCTATTTGCTGATGATGTCCTAGTATATATCACTCAATCACTTACATCCATCCATGCTGTTATGGCTGAAATAGATCACTTTGTTACATGGTCAAATTTTAAAATCAATGCAGCGAAGTCTGAGGCCCTCGATGTCTCCCTCCCCAAATCCATATAGGATTCCATCCAGTCCAACTTTCACTTTGCCTGGCCCTCACAGGGTATTAAATACTTAGGAATTCCTATTCATAGAGACCTCTCCCATCTATGTTATCTTAATTTTGGGCCCTTTATTGAACAACTCCATACAGACCACGGTTGGCAAGTTAGAACTGTAAGATTCACTACGTGAACCGCTGGTGTTTTGTGGAAAAGCACATGTACACTGCGTTCCAAATTATTATGCAAAAAGTGTTTAGGAGTGATAAGGGAAGAATTTGTTTGTCAGTTAAACTCATTGATGGTGATGTGTGTCAGGGCTCTTTATATCACTGTAAGCAATTGCAGACACCTGTGCTAATTAGTTTGGCAGGTGTGTCCAATGAAAGGCAAGACTACTTAAGAAGGCTCTCTCACATTATTAAGCAGCCTACATTTTCTGCCAAAATGGGAAAGAAAAAGGATGTGTCGGCTGCTGAGAAGCAACAAATTGTGGAGTGTTTAGGTCAAGGCATGACTACAATCAACATTGTGCGATGATCAGGATGAAGTGTCTTGGCAATCAAGAAGTATGTAGCTGATTCACAGTACACACGTGTGCGTGCTGATAAGGGCAAATTGAGGACTCTTTCCTACAGGCAATTACGTCAGGTTGAAAGAGCAGCGGCAAAAAAGCCTTGTCATAGCAGCAGACAAGTTTTTGAAGCTGCTTGTGCCTCCAACGTCCCCCGAACAACAAGATGCAGGGTCCTTCAGAGGTTTGCAGCTGTGCATACGCCATCCTGTCGACCTCCTCTATCCACTTCACACAAGCAGAAACGGCTCCAGTGGGCCAAACATTACATGAAGACTGATTTCAAAACAGTTTTGTTCATGGATGAGTGCCTAGCAGCGCTCGATGGTCCAGATGGATGGAGTGGAGGATGGCTGGTTCATGGACACCCCACGCAAACACGGCTACAGCGCCAACAAGGAGGAGGTGGAGTAATGTTTTGGGCTGGAATCATGGGGAGAGAGATTGTCGGCCCCTTTAGGATCCCTGAAGGCGCTAAAGATTGTAACATACCTGGCGGCGTCCTTGCATGGTGGTCCATCTCCCACTGTGCAAGAGCGCGCACTTGATCTCCAGTCCAGAATGTCTCTCTGGCTTCCCTCCATGCTGTCTGTTTGTGTCTGTTTCTGCTGCTTAAGGGTGGCGCCCGATCACTTCCTGCTTTTTGTACCTGCTGTGGGTCACACCCCTTGTGCGTCCTCAGCCTATTGCTGTCTGTCACCTGGTATATAGCTCAGCTGCTCCCATCTATTCCTGCCTGAGCATAGTGTTTCATTCAGTGTGTGCTTGCACTCTGAAGGTGCCAGGTCCCGTTCTGTGTTCTCTTGTCTGCCTATCCTGGAGGCTGTATTTCCAGGCCTGTCTGAACACGCTCCTAGCCTGTTCCTCCTGCCTTCTAGGGGCCGATTACCTAGACCCGTTCCTGTATCTTGTCTGACCTGTCTGAACACGCTCCTAGCCTGTTCCTCCCGCCTTCTAGGGGCCGATTACCTAGACCCGCTCCTGTATCTTGTCTGTCCTGTCTGAACACGCTCCTTGCCTGTTCGTCCTGCCTCTCTGGGGGCCGTATTCCCAGACCCGCTCCTGTATTCCGCTGCAGTGTCGGTCTCCTCCGTACACTCAGTTCCAGTCTGAACTCTCTCCTATCCTTTACCTGTTTTGCCTCTATGTCCGTTCCCTTCCTTTTTCTGCAGAGTCTGAACTCGTACCTAACTCCTGCTTGTTGTCTCTGTACTCCCGTTTGTGAGTTTGTGGTCCACTCGCTACTTCTCTGCAAGTACCCTGTGGGTGTCTGGCTCTGCCTTTCCCTTCCTGTCTGTTCCGTGTGAACAGAGCCCTGTCCCCCCTACTCAGCCTTGCCTGCTCTTACTCCTTTGCTCACCGCTCCGGCGGTTCTAGCCTGCTCTGACTCCTTTGCTTACCGCTCCGGCGGTTCTAGCCTGCTCTGACTCCTTTGCTCACCGCTCCGGCGGTTCTAGTCTGCTCTGACTCCTTTGCTTACCGCTCCGGCGGTTCTAGCCTGCTCTGACTCCTTTGCTTACCGCTCCGGCGGTTCTAGCCTGCCCTGCTTCTGCCCGCTGCTCCGGCAGTCCTGTCCTGTCCTGCCCTGCTTCTGCCCGCTGCTCCGGTAGTCCTGTCCTGCCCTGCTTCTGCCCGCTGCTCCGGCAGTCCTGTCCTGCCCTGCTTCTGCCCGCTGCTCCGGCAGTCCTGTCCTGCCCTGCTTCTGCCTGCTGCTCCGGCAGTCCTGTCCTGCCCTGCTTCTGCCCGCTGCTCCGGCAGTCCTGTCCTGCCCTGCTTGTGCTCACTGCTCCTGCAGCCACGTCCTGCTCTGTTCTTGCCCACCGCTTCGGGCATTCCCTCTCTGCTGTGGTTGTCTACCGCATCTGCGGTTCTGTGACCCAGTCTGTACTGGGTCTTAACCTTTCTGTGCTCCAGCCCGTTCTTTCGGCCAGTACCTCCCTGCCTGCATACTCGCCTGTATCCACCCATCTGCATACCTGCCGTGTTTGCTTACATCCACCAGTCTGTGCCAGCCTAACCTGCCTGTTCCAGTAATCCCAGTGTGGGTCAACCCCCGTGTCCGGAGTTTGACCTGGAGTAGCACCTGGTCCCTCTGCCCGGTTTCTCCCTGGTGCACTGGCGTCGTATGCCGTCGTGCCACCTTGGTCGGATCGGCCAGATACTTAGTCACGCCCCTCCAGGCACTCTCCGGTCCATGGTCCAGTGGAACCACAACACCCGCACACGCCAGTCAGTCCGGGCGTGTGCATAACAGCATGCTCAGGCCATGGTTCCCGTTGAGCCCCACGGCCTTCGCTCTCTGAGAAGTTTTCCAGCGAATACATGCATTAAAAATAAATAAATAAAATTTATTTTTTTTTCTCAGCTGAGTTCCAGGCGAATTACGCACCCGTCCAGATGGATCTATCTGCTCTCGTTCCTGCGGATCCGCCACGTTACTATGGGGATCCAAGACAAAGTCGTGCATTTGTGGAGCAATGCATGCTACACTTCAAGTTCTACCCTCTATGTTTTCCCACCGATCGGGTTAAGGTGGCATTCATTATGTCTTACCTGGCGGGTGATGCCTTGGAATGGATCAACCCCCTATATGAAACACAGGATCCGATCCTCCTGGACCTAATGGCCTTCCTGGTGGCCTTTCTAATGGTCTTCGATGATCCTAACCCGGAGGCTCCTGCTGAAGCTTCACCTCCCAATATCCCGGAGCAGCCCCGATGGGTAATGTGTGTGGGTAGCGCAATAGTCCTCCAGCCCAATGAGACTACTGTCCACCCAGAATCTTCACAGGGTGACTACGCTTTCCGGAATACATCTCCCAACCTCAAGAGGCAGTCCAGACGTGCTAGACGTAGAGGCAAGCCGTCACGCCAGGGTCTGTCCTCCCTGAGACCTCCTCACCCCAACCTTGAAGTCCCTACTGAAGCTTCATCTCCCTGTATCCTGGAGAAGCCCCAACGGGTAATGTGCGTGGGTAGTGCTCCGGTTCTCCTGCCCGAAGAGACTTCTGCCCATCCAGACTCCACACAGGAGAACTTCCTGCACCCGGCATCAGATGCTTCACCCACTTTAACCGGTGTGCATGTCCAAGGATGCTCCAAAGCTGTGGTTACCTCTGAGTCTGTGCACCTCTACTACCTGACGGAAGACCCCCTGTTGCCTCCTGAATCCTCCGGGATACCACTCGATGACAAATGGAGAGAGACTTCTCTACACTCGGTACTCGATACTTTGTCCGCTTCGTCCTGTGAGCCTGACAATCGGTACCCCAAAGTGGTAGTTACCCCCGAGTCTCTACACCCCTCCGACCAGGCGGAGGACCTCCAGTTGTCTCCAGAACCCTTCGGGGTGCTACCTGGTAGCGAAAGGACAGAGACTCTCCTATACTCTGTACCTGATACCTCGCTCGCTTCGTCCAGTGAGTCCAACCTAGTGTACTCCGAAGCAGAGGTTACTCCCGAGTCTCTACACCCCTCCGACCAGGCGCAGGACCTCCAGTTGTCTCCAGAACCCTTCGGGGTGCTACCTGGTAGCGAAAGGACAGAGACTCTCCTTTACTCTGTACCTGATACCTCGCTCGCTTCGTCCAGTGAGTCCAACCTAGTGTACTCCGAAGCAGAGGTTAATCCCGAGTCTCTACACCCCTCCGACCAGGCGGAGGACCTCCAGTTGTCTCCAGAACCCTTCGGGGTGCCACCTGGTGGTGAATGGACAGAGACTTCCCTATATCCTGGATCTGATACCTCGCTTGCTTCGTCCAGTGAGTCCGACCTTGTGTACTCTGAAGCAGAGGTTACCCTTGAGTCTCTACACCCCTCTGATCAGGTGGAGGACCTCCAGTTGTCTCCAGAACCCTTCGGGGTGCCACCTGGTGGTGAATGGACAGAGACTTTCCTATACTCGGTACCCGATACCTCGCCTGCTTCCTCCAGTGAGTCCGACCTAGTGTACTCTGAAGCAGATGTTTTCTCTGAGCCTCTGCACTCTTCTGACCCGGCGGAGGACCTCCAGTTGTTTCCTGAATTACCACCAGATAACAAAGAGACAGTGACTTTTCCTCATTATGTACCTGATAACCCGTCTATTTCTTCCTGTGAGCTTGACAAGATGTACCTCGAAGCAGAGATTACCCCCAAGTCTCTGTCCCCCTCCAACCCGGTGAAGGACTTCCAGTTGTCTCCTGTACCCTCTGGGGTGCCACCTGAAAATATGTGGAGAGAGACTTCCTTGTGTGCTGTTCCTGGTACTCCACCCGTTTCGTCTGTTGCTGAGGATGGCTGGATAGGAGGAAGCATCCTAGCTAACCAGATGAGATCAGTTTTTCCTGTGGACAGTGGAAGTGATCTCCTTGAAGTGAACGACTGGTCCTCGAATTCCCTGCGGAAGATTCTGGCAGGCCTGAAGAAGAGGGGGCGTAAGGGGGGGGTACTGTAACATACCTGGCGGCGTCCTTGCATGGTGGTCCATCTCCCACTGTGCAAGAGCGCGCACTTGATCTCCAGTCCAGAATGTCTCTCTGGCTTCCCTCCATGCTGTCTGTTTGTGTCTGTTTCTGCTGCTTAAGGGTGGCGCCCGATCACTTCCTGCTTTTTGTACCTGCTGTGGGTCACACCCCTTGTGCGTCCTCAGCCTATTGCTGTCTGTCACCTGGTATATAGCTCAGCTGCTCCCATCTATTCCTGCCTGAGCATAGTGTTTCATTCAGTGTGTGCTTGCACTCTGAAGGTGCCAGGTCCCGTTCTGTGTTCTCTTGTCTGCCTATCCTGGAGGCTGTATTTCCAGGCCTGTCTGAACACGCTCCTAGCCTGTTCCTCCTGCCTTCTAGGGGCCGATTACCTAGACCCGTTCCTGTATCTTGTCTGACCTGTCTGAACACGCTCCTAGCCTGTTCCTCCCGCGTTCTAGGGGCCGATTACCTAGACCCGCTCCTGTATCTTGTCTGTCCTGTCTGAACACGCTCCTTGCCTGTTCGTCCTGCCTCTCTGGGGGCCGTATTCCCAGACCCGCTCCTGTATTCCGCTGCAGTGTCGGTCTCCTCCGTACACTCAGTTCCAGTCTGAACTCTCTCCTATCCTTTACCTGTTTTGCCTCTATGTCCGTTCCCTTCCTTTTTCTGCAGAGTCTGAACTCGTACCTAACTCCTGCTTGTTGTCTCTGTACTCCCGTTTGTGAGTTTGTGGTCCACTCGCTACTTCTCTGCAAGTACCCTGTGGGTGTCTGGCTCTGCCTTTCCCTTCCTGTCTGTTCCGTGTGAACAGAGCCCTGTCCCCCCTACTCAGCCTTGCCTGCTCTTACTCCTTTGCTCACCGCTCCGGCGGTTCTAGCCTGCTCTGACTCCTTTGCTTACCGCTCCGGCGGTTCTAGCCTGCTCTGACTCCTTTGCTGACCGCTCCGGCGGTTCTAGTCTGCTCTGACTCCTTTGCTTACCGCTCCGGCGGTTCTAGCCTGCTCTGACTCCTTTGCTTACCGCTCCGGCGGTTCTAGCCTGCCCTGCTTCTGCCCGCTGCTCCGGCAGTCCTGTCCTGTCCTGCCCTGCTTCTGCCCGCTGCTCCGGCAGTCCTGTCCTGCCCTGCTTCTGCCCGCTGCTCCGGCAGTCCTGTCCTGCCCTGCTTCTGCCCGCTGCTCCGGCAGTCCTGTCCTGCCCTGCTTCTGCCTGCTGCTCCGGCAGTCCTGTCCTGCCCTGCTTCTGCCCGCTGCTCCGGCAGTCCTGTCCTGCCCTGCTTGTGCTCGCTGCTCCTGCAGCCCCGTCCTGCTCTGTTCTTGCCCACCGCTTCGGGCATTCCCTCTCTGCTGTGGTTGTCTACCGCATCTGCGGTTCTGTGACCCAGTCTGTACTGGGTCTTAACCTTTCTGTGCTCCAGCCCGTCCTTTCGGCCAGTACCTCCCTGCCTGCATACTCGCCTGTATCCACCCATCTGCATACCTGCCGTGTTTGCTTACATCCACCAGTCTGTGCCAGCCTAACCTGCCTGTTCCAGTAATCCCAGTGTGGGTCAACCCCCGTGTCCGGAGTTTGACCTGGAGTAGCACCTGGTCCCTCTGCCCGGTTTCTCCCTGGTGCACTGGCGTCGTATGCCGTCGTGCCACCTTGGTCGGATCGGCCAGATACTTAGTCACGCCCCTCCAGGCACTCTCCGGTCCATGGTCCAGTGGAACCACAACACCCGCACACGCCAGTCAGTCCGGGCGTGTGCATAACAAAGATGAACTCCATAATGTATGTGGATTTTCTCAAACAGCACTTCCTGCCATGGTTCAAGAAGAAGAACCGTGTATTTCACAGCAAGATCATTTTTCTGCATGATAATGCACCATCTCATGCTGCACATAAAACATCTGCATCTCTGGCTGATATGGGCATAAAAGGGGACAAACTTATGGTGTGACCCCCATGCTCCCCTGACCTCTACCCCATTCAGAACCTTTGGAGCATCATTATAAGGAGTGTCTATGATGGCGGGAGGCAGTTCACATCTAAGCAACAGCTCTGGGAGGGTATTCTGTCCTCATGCAAAACAATTGAAGCAGAAACCATCCAAAACCTGACAAATTCAATGGACGAGAGAGTTCAGAAGCTCCTTTCGAACAAGGGGTCCTATGTGAAAATGTAACATCACCTAGAATGAAGTTTTGAGTTGAAAACTGTTTGATTTCAGTTTCTAACAACCTGCTAATGCTTATAATTTCAAAAATGACCATTTTTTTGGTCTTTATTAAAATGAAAAGGTTGATCGAAAAGTTTGGGGGATCTAAGAGTGTGGCAACCCAGTAGTCATGATTACTTCGAATTCTGACAATATGAGGGTCATGCTGCAGGTAGTGCAGCAAGAAGGCACTTATGTGTCTTGCGCATCTCGGAGCCCCAAAATTATTTTCTGGGCTAGATGCAGCTAAAAAATATTTTTAATTTTAAATCTGGTGAAGCTTTAGTATAGATGGCCTAATAGGATCAGTGCTGCACACTGCTACAAAGCCCAAATTATTTTCCAGTCAAGATACAGATAAACATGATTAGTAATTTGAAAGCTTAAAACGGTTGGTAGGGTGATTTTAACCAATCATCAAGCTTTTACTCTCCCCAGGATGACACAGGGGTAGAAAAGTCGTTTCGGATCCATGATTTGTTCATCTTTATGAACGTGAGTCTGTCTACATTATCAGTGGAGAGCCGCGTGCGCTTATCTGTCAGCACACCACCAGCAGCGCTGAACACACGTTCAGACAGAACGCTGGCTGCGGGGCATGACAAGATCTCCAAGGCGTAAGTGGCTAGCTCCGGCCATTTATCCAGATTGGAAGCCCAAAAAGAGCAAGGGTCCAGTGACACAGTCGTGGCTTCAATGTTTACTTGGAGATACTCCTGTACCATCGTCTCTAGGCGTTGACTATGTGTCAGACTTCTTGTCTCCTGTGGCCTTGCAAAGGATGGGCTAAAAAAGTGGTGAAATGATTCCGCAAAATTGATGTTACCAGCAGATACTGTGGTTCTGTTACGGTTTGAGTGCTGAACACTTGACGGTCCCACGGTTGGCAAGTTGGAACTGTGAGATTCACTACGTGCACCACTGGTATTTTGTGGAAAAGCACATGTAAGATTCTGCAACAGTCTCTGCTGATACTCCTGCATGCGTGCATCCCTTTCTATGGCAGGAATAATTTCTGCAAATTTACTTTTGTACCGGGAATCTAACAGTGTGGCAACCCAGTTGTCAGGATTATTTCTAATTCTCACAATTCGAGGGTCATGTTGCAGGTAGTGCAGCAAGAAGGCACTCATGTGTGTTGCGCATCCAGGAGCACCAAGCCCCTGTTGTGTTGGTGGCGAGGTAACAATCATGCTTCCTTCCTCTGTCCTCTCCCCGCAACCTCGCACAACAGAAATGTGATCAAGGTCTCCCTCATCTGATGAGTCTTCCATCAGTTCGTCCTTCACTTCTTCCTGGGCTCCTGCACCTTCCTCACTAGTTTGGCTGCTACCATGCGCCCTGGTAAAACCATCTCCCCCACCCTCACATGCCTGCCGCCTTGGTGCTGCCGACCGTCTGGACCTTGCAGATGTTAGCCCTTCCGCATACAACTCCTCCTCCTCTACTTCCTCCACCTCCTCTTGTGCCACCACCTGACTCCGAATTCTGTTTAACATGTGCTCCAGCATGTAAATCACCGGAATAGTCATGCTGATAATGGCATCGTCAGCACTAAACATCTTCGTCGCCATTTCAAAACTGTGCAGAAGGGTGCATAGGTCCCTGATCTGAGACCACTCCTCCAGCGTGATTTGCCCCACCTCTGAATCTCGTTGGCCCAGGCTATACGTCAGAACGTATTGCACCAGGGCTTGTCGCTGCTGCCACAGTCGCTGCAACATGTGCAGAGTTGAATTCCACCGGGTAGGCACATCGCATTTTAGCCGGTGAAGTGGCAGGCCCAACGACTTCTGTAGAGATGTAAGTCGCTGAGCTGCGGGATGCGAATGGCGGAAGTGAGCACACAGCGACCGTGCCCTCTGCAAAAGGCCATCTAGTCTGGGATAGTGGGCTAAAAATTGCTGGACAACCAGGTTCAACACGTGAGCCATACAAGGCACGTGTGTGACCTTGCCCCGGCGAAGGGCCGCACCCAGGTTTGCAGCATTGTCGCACACGGCCTTCCCTGGTTTCAGGTCCAGTGGACACAACCATTCATGAAATTGGTTCTCCAGAGCTGTCCACAACTCCTCAGCTGTGTGACTCACATTTCCCAGACATTTCAATGTAAAAACCGCCTGATGACGTTGAGCCCTACTGCCAGCATAGTAAGGAGGTGTGCAGGATCCCTTCTGCGCAGTTAGAAAGCTTGTGGCATGACCAGACAGGCTTTGGGTGCAGGTGGAGGACCGAGAGGAGGTTGAGGAGGCAGAAGCAGTGGAGGAACTTTGACATAAAGAGGATTGACGCACAACTCGTGGGGACGGCAAGACTTGGACAGCAGCCCCTTGTCCTGCTGTCACCATAGTTACCCAGTGCCCAGTCAGCGACATGTAACGCCCCTGTCCATGCCTACTCGTCCAAGTGTCTGTGGTGAAATGCACCCTGTCACACACAGAGTTTCTCAAAGAAGCGGTGATGTTGTGTGCGACATGCTGGTGGAGCGCAGGCACACCTTTCTTTGAGAAGTAGTGACGACTGGGCATATGGTACTGGGGCACTGCGACGGACATAAGGTCTCGAAAATCCTCTGTGTCCACCAGGCGGAAAGGCAGCATTTCTGTAGCCAAGAGCTTGCAGATGGTGAAATTCAACCTCTTAGCTTTCTCATGGCTAGGAGGAAATTTTCTTTTACTTGTCCACATCTGAGGGACCGAGGGCTGGCTATTGTGCTTAGACGGGGTTGATAAGGGTGTCCCCGGCAAACTGCCGGTCTGTGAGGAAGATGCAGGCGGACATGTTAGGTTGCCTTGATCCAAAGGTGGTGCTATCAATGTCGGACAGCGCTCAACACCAGCTGGTGTTCCCACCTCCAAAGAAAATGATGACCTGCCAATCGCGCTGGCTGTTGCGGGTAAAGAGGTGGCAGGTCTGCGCCCCAAAACAGGTGTGACTGCTGTCCCCCCAGTCACAGAGGATGAAGAGGCCGCGGATGCACAAGATATGGCAGACGGTGGTTGGCCCGGCCGGCTAGGCCGCATTGTAGCACACTGAGCTTCCCACTGCAACTTATGCTTCATGTCCATGTGCCGGTTCATGCATGAAGTACTCAAACTATGTATTTTTTGGCCTCTACTTAGCTTTTGCTGACAAATGTTACAGATAACACGAGTTGGGTCATCTTTATCGATCTGAAAAAATGCCCAGGCTATGCAAGGCTTAGCACCCATGTGACCTGAAGAGCCACCACGACTTGTGGTGAGCGGCAGAGTTGTGTTTGAGGATGCAGTTGTTGACATGCTTCCAGTACTACGTCTCTCTCCAGGAAGGCGCAACCTGACCTCGTCGTCACTAGCATCTTCCTCCACCTCCTCTGCTGACCTCATCTCTTGGCTGACTGTGGGTTGACAGTAAGTGGGATCTCCAACCTCATCATCATCACCCTGTGCGTTATTACACCCGTCGTCCTCAGAGCCAACCTGTTCCTGCCCTGACAAAAAACTAAAGTTGTCGCTCCAATCAGGTATTTGAGTCTTATCATCCTCTTCCTCATTGTCTCCACCAACAGGAGTTACAGTTTGGGAATGAGGGTCTACATTATGGTCAGAACCTTCTGCGTCTGGTCCTGGATCCGACTCATAATGATTCTGGGCATCAGTGCAGATCATTTCCTCGTCTGGATTCACAGAAGCGCTGGTGTCGACCTCTGATTCCCAGGCTATAGTATGAGTAAACAGCTCTGCAGACTCAACCATCTGTTCTACCTCATACTCAGACGGGCAGCTGGAGATTTTGTTGAGGAAGCAAGTGCGATTGGGGTGACACCTTTGAGGACTGGAGTATTTGTGATGTTGAAGTTGATGTGGAGGAGAGCCCACTTAAAGGAGCACTTGATATCCATTGAAGCACCTGCTGTTTTTGTGCCTCATCTGGAATTTGTAGCGATTGGCGTGGCCGTAAGAAAGGGATCTTATCACATTGTCTGCTAAAAGAAGTAGACATTTTAGTTTGGCTGGAAGATGGTCTTTCTTCTGCAGATGTTACTGTTGCTTTAACACCTACCCCACGGACACAACCTTTTTTCCCCTTCCCAACACACCTATTCCCCTTTCCACCAGCAGCAGGCCTTTTTCCACTCATTTTGGTGGTTAACTAATTCACCACTCTGGAGTTGTTTGCACAAAAAAACAATGGATGGTAACCGAGCAGAGCTGAGTGGCCAAACTGTGGTATTAGGCCAAAACTATTGGCTGGGTTAGATGCAGAAAAAAATTATATTCAATTTGCAACCTGATGGAGGTCAGTATAGATGGACTAATACAACAAGTCCCACACAGAGCTAGAAGCCCAATATTTTTTCAGAGGTAGAGGCAGAAAAATATATATTCAGTTTGCAACCTGATGGAGGTCAGTATAGATGGACTAATACAACAAGTCCCACACACAGCTAGAAGCCCAAATATTTTTTCAGAGGTACTGTAGATGCAGATGAAAATTATTTTTAATTTGCAACCTGATGGAGGTCAGTATAGATGGACTAATAGAGAAAGTCCGACACACTGCTAGAAGGCCAAATATTTTTTCAGAGCTAGATGCAGAAAAAAATTATATTCAGTTTGCAACCTGATGGAGGTCAGTATAGATGGACTAACAGAGAAAGTCCCACACACTGCTAGAAGGCCAAATATTTTTTCAGAGCTAGATGCAGAAAAAAATTATATTCAGTTTGCAACCTGATGGAGGTCTGCATAGATGGATTAATAGAACAAGACCCACACACAGCTAGAAGCCCAATATTTTTTCAGAGGTAGATGCAGAAAAAAGTATATTCAGTTTGCAACCTGATGGAGGTCAGTATAGATGGACTAATACAACAAGTCCCACACACAGCTAGAAGCCCAAATATTTTTTCAGAGGTAGATGCAGAAAAAAATATATTCAGTTTGCAACCTGATGGAGGTCAGTATAGATGGACTAATACAACAAGTCCCACACACAGCTAGAAGCCCAATATTTTTTCAGAGGTAGATGCAGAAAAAAATATATTCAGTTTGCAACCTGATGGAGGTCAGTATAGATGGACTAATACAACAAGTCCCACACACAGCTAGAAGCCCAATATTTTTTCAGAGGTAGATGCAGAAAAAAATATATTCAGTTTGCAACCTGATGGAGGTCAGTATAGATGGACTAATACAACAAGTCCCACACACAGCTAGAAGCCCAAATATTTTTTCAGAGGTACTGTAGATGCAGATAAAAATTATTTTTAATTTGCAACCTGATGGAGGTCAGTATTGATGGACTAATAGAGAAAGTCCGACTCACTGCTAGAAAGCCAAATATTTTTTCAGAGCTAGATGCAGAAAAAAATTATATTCAGTTTGCAACCTGATGGAGGTCAGTATAGATGGACTAACAGAGAAAGTCCCACACACTGCTAGAAGGACAAATATTTTTTCAGAGCTAGATGCATACAAAAAAATATTTTGAATTTGCAACCTGATGGAGGTCAGTATAGGTGGACTAATAGAACAAGTCCCACACACTGCTAGAAGGCCAAATATTTTTTCAGAGCTAGATGCAGAAAAAAATTATATTCAGATTGCAACCTGATGGAGGTCTGTATAGATGGATTAATAGAACAAGACCCACACACAGCTAGAAGCCCAATATTTTTCAGAGGTAGATGCAGAAAAAAATATATTCAGTTTGCAACCTGATGGAGGTCAGTATAGATGGACTAATACAACAAGTCCCACACACAGCTAGAAGCCCAATATTTTTTCAGAGGTAGATGCAGAAAAAAATATATTCAGTTTGCAACCTGATGGAGGTCAGTATAGATGGGCTAATACAACAAGTCCCACAAACAGCTAGAAGCCCAATATTTTTTCAGAGGTAGATGCAGAAAAAAATATATTCAGTTTGCAACCTGATGGAGGTCAGTATAGATGGACTAATACAACAAGTCTCACACACAGCTAGAAGCCCAAATATTTTTTCAGAGGTAGATGCAGAAAAAAATATATTCAGTTTTCAACCTGATGGAGGTCAGTATAGATGGATTAATAGAACAAGACCCACACACAGCTAGAAGCCCAATATTTTTTCAGAGGTAGATGCAGAAAAAAATATATTCAGTTTGCAACCTGATGGAGGTCAGTATAGATGGACTAATACAACAAGTCCCACACACAGCTAGAAGCCCAATATTTTTTCAGAGGTAGATGCAGAAAAAAATATATTCAGTTTGCAACCTGATGGAGGTCAGTATAGATGGGCTAATACAACAAGTCCCACACACAGCTAGAAGCCCAATATTTTTTCAGAGGTAGATGCAGAAAAAAATATATTCAGTTTGCAACCTGATGGAGGTCAGTATAGATGGACTAATACAACAAGTCCCACACACAGCTAGAAGCCCAAATATTTTTTCAGAGGTAGATGCAGAAAAAAATATATTCAGTTTGCAACCTGATGGAGGTCAGTATAGATGGACTAATACAACAAGTCCCACACACAGCTAGAAGCCCAATATTTTTTCAGAGGTAGATGCAGAAAAAAATATATTCAGTTTGCAACCTGATGGAGGTCAGTATAGATGGATTAATACAACAAGTCCCACACACAGCTAGAAGCCCAAATATTTTTTCAGAGGTACTGTAGATGCAGATAAAAATTATTTTTAATTTGCAACCTGATGGAGGTCAGTATAGATGGACTAATAGAGAAAGTCCGACACACTGCTAGAAGGCCAAATATTTTTTCAGAGCTAGATGCATACAAAAAATTATTTTGAATTTGCAACCTGATGGAGGTCAGTATAGGTGGACTAATAGAACAAGTCCCACACACTGCTAGAAGGCCAAATATTTTTTCAGAGCTAGATGCAGAAAAAAATTATATTCAGTTTGCAACCTGATGGAGGTCTGTATAGATGGATTAATAGAACAAGACCCACACACAGCTAGAAGCCCAATATTTTTTCAGAGGTAGATGCAGAAAAAAATATATTCAGTTTGCAACCTGATGGAGGTCAGTATAGATGGACTAATACAACAAGTCCCACACACAGCTAGAGGCCCAATATTTTTTCAGAGGTAGATGCAGAAAAAAATATATTCAGTTTGCAACCTGATGGAGGTCAGTATAGATGGACTAATACAACAAGTCCCACACACAGCTAGAAGCCCAAATATTTTTTCAGAGTTACTGTAGATGCAGATAAAAATTATTTTTAATTTGCAACCTGATGGAGGTCAGTATAGGTGGACTAATAGAGAAAGTCCGACACACTGCTAGAAGGCCAAATATTTTTTCAGAGCTAGATGCAGAAAAAATTATATTCAGTTTGCAACCTGATGGAGGTCAGTATAGATGGACTAATAGAATGATGCTATGCCCAAAAGATTTTACTTCACTAGGTGCAGTAAAAAAATTGGTATTCTATACACAGGTGGTATATCTTGCAACACAGATAGGCTACACCACTGACTAACACACTCTGCAATAGGCCAAAAAGGATTAGCTTTGCTAGATTCAGCCAAATGCTGTGAAAAAAACTTGCACAGCACTGGCACAGACCTGCCTGGCAAAAACTGATAGGAACTGATGTAACCTAGTCCTGAAAAGGACTCCAATTACAATTAGTCTTTGCTCCCACAATCTATCTATTTAAGAGCACAGACCTCCCTGATAAAAGTCGTAGGAAATGCTGTAACCTAGTCCTTAAAAGGACTGCAATCACAACTATTCCCTACTCCCAAGCTATCTGTATATTTGTGCGAAAATTGGCTTGAAATTAACAAGGTATAGCGCACACAGCAACAGCGGTGCCGTCTAACACGCAGCTGCAGCAGTGAGAAAATGGTGGCGACGGGGAAAATGGCTTGGTCTTATAGGGCAAGGACATGTGACATACACTGCCAATGACACATGCCCTTGCTTGTGTGAAAATAAGCACTTCGCTCCGTGTGTGCGCTGCTGATAGGCTGACAGATTGCACCTCCCCACTGCAAATGCGGGAAAGAGAAAAAAAAATGGAGATCTTCATTGTTCCTGCAGAGATCCATCCCCTGCCCCTCCCCCCACCCCGCTGTACACTCAAACTGCGTATTAACATTAATTTTCATCATTACTGAGAAAAAATCCAGTTATGATTTTGGTGCACGAACAGTTATCGAACAAATCCTCGAACAGCCGAATTTTTCTCAAATTGTTCGTGTTCGCCGAACGGCTCGAACACCGCCCAAAACAGCTCGAATTTGAGATTGGCGAACAGTTCGAGTAGAACAACGCTCATCTCTAGTCATTTGCATAATTGAACCAATTTTCTCAGATGTGAAAAAATACGGTTATCTCCACCTGCCTTAATACATACCGTGGTGGCCAAAAGTATTGGCACCCCTGCAATTCTGTCAGATAATACTCAGTTTCGTCCTGAAAATGATTGCAATCACAAATTCTTTGGTATTATTATCTTCATTTAATTTGCTTGCAAGGAAAAAACACAAAAGAGAATGAAGCAAAAATCAAATCATTGATCATTTCACACAAAACTCCAAAAATGGGCCAGACAAAAGTATTGGCACCCTCAGCCTAATACTTGGTTGCACAACCTTTAGCCAAAATAACTGCGAACAACCGCTTCCGGTAACCATCAATGGGTTTCTTACAATGCTCTGCTGGAATAGTAGAGCATTCTTCTTTGGCAAACTGCTCCAGGTCCCTGATATTTGAAGGGTGCCTTCTCCAAACTGCCATTTTGAGATCTCTCCACAGCTGTTCTATGGGATTCAGATCTGGACTCATTGCTGGCCACCTTAGAAGTCTACAGTGCTTTTTCTCAAACCATTTTATAGTGCTTTTGGAAGTGTGTTTTGGGTCTTTGTCCTGCTGGAAGACCCATGACCTCTGAGGGAGACCCAGATTTCTCACACTGGGCCCTACAATATGCTGCAAAATTTGTTGGTAGTCTTCAGACTTCATAATGCCATGCACACAGTCAAGCAGTCCAGTGCCAGAGGCAGCAAAGCAACCCCAAAATATCAGGGCACCTCCGCCATGTTTGACTGTAGGGACCGTGTTCCTTTCTTTGAAAGCCTCATTTTTTTTCCTGTACACTGTATGTTGATGCTTTTTCCCAAAAAGCTCTACTTTTGTCTCATCTGACCAGAGAATATTCTTGGCTTTCTCAGGTAAGTTTTGGCAAACTCCAGCCTGGCTTTTTTATGTCTCGGGGTAAGAAGTGGGGTCTTCCTGGGTATCCTACCGTACAGTCCCTTTTCATTCAGACGCCGACGGATAGTACGGGTTGACACTGTTATACCCTCGGACTGCAGGGCAGCTTGAACTTGTTTGGATGTTAATCGAGGTTCTTTATCCACCATCCAAACAATCTTGCGTTGAAATCTCTCGTCAATTTTTCTTTTCCGTCCACATATATGGAGGTTAGCCACAGTGCCATGGGCTTTAAACCTCTTGATGACACTGCGCACGGAAGACACATGAACATTCAGGTCTTTGGAGATGGACTTGTAGCCTTGAGATTGCTCATGCTTCCTCACAATTTGGTTTCTCAAGTCCTCAGACAGTTCTTTGGTCTTCTTTCTTTTCTCCATGCTCAATGTGGTACACACAAGGACACAGGACAGAGCTTGAGTCAACTTTAATCCATGTTAACTGGCTGCAAGTGTGATTTAGTTCTTGTCAACACCTGTTAGGTGCCACAGGTAAGTTACAGGTGCTGTTAATTACACGAATTAGAGAAGCATCACATGATTTTCCAAACAGTGGCAATACTTTTGTCCACCCCCTTTTTTAGGTTTGGTGTGGAATTGTATCCAATTTGGCTTTAGGACAATTCGTTTTGTGTTTTTTCATTGAAGACAAATTAAATGAAGATAATAATACCAAAGAATTTGTGATTGCAATCATTTTCGGGAAGAAACTTAGTATTATCTGACAGAATTACAGGGGTGCCAATACTTTTGGCCACCACTGTAGTTACACATCTGCAGTAAATGGGAGGATCAGACAAACCTTTGGTACTGGCAGCCAACCCTTTCAAGCCTGACTTCACCTTTGTTCAAGGGAGAATCATAACCAAGATTGTCAGAACTATGGACTGAAAGAACTATTAAGCTTGATAATGGATAAAATTTCAAAGCTTAAATGCACAGACACAGTTAAGTAGCAATATAAGTTAATTGCTAACACTTGCATGACCCAAAATGGTATATGTAGACACGGCAACTTGTCTTTCAGAAAAACAAGAGCACATATTGCTACTTTGCTGCCAAAAAAATGAGTTATTAGAATGCCAAAATGGAAAATTCCCCAAAAATGTATTTTCCAAAAGGAAAAAATGACCTGCTTCCTAAAGGATCACCCAAGAAAAATAGCATTCAAGAATATACACTCACTTTAGGACATAGAATGAACAAGTAATTTGTCCATAATAAATTCTTGGAAAACTTACAAAACATTTTTTATTTGTTTGATAAATGATAATTCCATCTGAAATTATTATTATAAAAATAACCTTCTGCCAGCATTCAAGTTGACTGAACAAGTTTTGAAGTGCATATGTACAAAACACAGCAAAACCTACTTCAAACTCTAAGAGAAAATAAGCTTTGCAATGTGTTTTTTATATATTAATAGAAGAAGCATTTATGTGATTCATAGCACAATTATTGTGCTTCATAGAACGAGTATTTATAAGAAGTTACTTTATATTTCCAGGAAATTATATAAAAACTTCACATACATAAGGAGCACAAAAAACTTCCAGGAAAATGCTTGACTAAAACAAATAGTAATTACAACATATTATGTAGAACCAAATAAAACCGAACTGGTTATATAGTATTATAACTTCCTTCCATCAATGTGTTAAAATGCATATCAAATGGCACACACATAAAAAGATAATGCATGACAGCCTGTAAAATGATAATAACAGTAAAATAATATTAATATGCAAATGGTTCCATTAACATAAACCATCTACATATTTTATAATAATAGCAGAACTGTTTTTATTCTCATGAATACTTTCTCCTTTATAGCTTCCATTGGCCTAATATATCATGAATCCCATAGGAGTGTGTAAAATAGCTATTTGCAGGTATTAGTGCACCCATGAAGATTACATAATGGTTGAAATTATCAATAGCAGACCACTTTTCAAAGTATTATTGCTATTATTATTATTACTATTATTATATCTGCCTTACATAATTGCCTTATATAATTGCCTCACAATAATGCTAACTTTTGGATCAAACTTGGATACAATAGCTAGAAGAGATTTCAGCATGTGGGGCAGTGATGCTGTGGAGTACAGAAGGTTTTTTTTCACTCTATAACCTGATTTAGGAATAGAATTTTAACTAAGATGGTGAGGTAACATGTACATAAAACTGACCAATTTCACTCTATAGATGATCCTCTGAATTAAGAAAAACCCAAAACTAATTCTTATTATTGTATTTCTTCTTTGTTTGCAGTATCTAATATGGGTTCTTCAGCCCCTGGGATTTTTTTTGGAAAGCACAGCAGCTGGCTGGATCCTAAGAGTAGGTAATATACACACTGTTAAGATTCGGCTCTGCTTGCCAGTTTGAATGGTTTTCACACAACCTCAATTATGCAAATTGCATACTTGCAGTCAGGTGGCAACTAGCTTCTCATCCAATGATCTCATTGAGAGAAGCAGGTGAGGAACTAATTTGCGGTCACGTGATAATAAATTGAACCCGCAAGCAGAGTTAAATTTTATAGTATATACTGTTAGGCTTCAGCAAGCTGCAGTTCTTGTTGAAAATTTCCCCAGGGCTGGAAAACCCCATTAAACCTTAAAGAGCCAGGCTTTAATCATAAGATGGCCAAGTTTTGTTTTTCTTTTGCCAGGGCATAGCAAGCAAAGGTAGAATTAGAATCTGTATGTAGGGTCCTTACAAGAGTAGTTGTGTTAATAGCATAGCTATAATTTTTTTTTAAGACTTTTTGGTAAATGTGTAGCTCCTCAATCATACTTCTGCTTACTTGAATTGAGTGGGTCTGATAAAATTTGAATTCTCTAAATTGAGCGAAAATCTTGTGGGAAATTCGATTCACAGCTAAGTTATTCTCCGCAAAAATAAATGTCTTTGATTATGCTGTGGGGTCTTTCTAGACCTCAGAACATACTAAAAGTAAGATTTAGAAAAAAATACTTATACTGACCTTACTGCTCACTTTTCCGGCCCTTCCTCTTTTTCACCATCCCCAGTCTAGTCTTTAACGCACCTCCTAATCACCATCACTGAGCGTTGGATGGCCGAGCTTCACGCTAGGCTGGGACTTCCAGCACTAATAAGGCCAGGGAAGTTTCTGTGCAACTGCATGTGATGTGAGGTCCTAATGTCATAATGTCACGATGTGGGCTGTGACCTTGCACTTGAATGGAAACATCCCGGAACTTATCAGATCCAAAAGTCCAGGATTCAAATCTCAGTGGTGGTGATAAGAATATATGCCAAGGACCGGATTGAGGAAGGTCAAAAGATGAGAGACTGGAGAAGTGAGCAGCAAAGCAAGTACAAGATTTTTTTTTTTTAAATCTTTTGATGGACCTTTACTGTTCAGTAAAATAACAGTTGCACGGAATCTAATTTTGGTGAACGGGGATTTTGGAATATTCGAATAGATTTGAACTCAACTCGAATATATTTGCTCATTTCTACTGCTTAAAAATGGTGTTGGAAGCAAGCACCAACAGTTGAAAAGGAATTACTTCAATAAACAGGAGGTGAAGTGAAGTTTTAAGACCATCCAATCTCCTTGTTGTGTCATAGCAAATTCACATGCAACTCACCAATTTCCTTATACGAAGACCTTGATTTGACCTGCTCATGCTGTAAAGGCAGCGTGAAATTGAGTAATCATAACTTTGACTCTTCTGACACTCTCAGACAGTAAGAGCATAAGTATTTCAATATTATCATTGGATGAGATGAATGACAACCATCATTTGCCATGTATTTCTTTTGAGCCCAATCATTTAATAACAAAGTAAAATTTTGAATTTTTTTAAAAATATTTCTTAAGAAAATGCCATATCTTTCCTTAATGTGTTTTTCTGTAAACATTGCAATCTTTGGTGAGGCTGATGAGATGTGTACAGCCACCATGATGATATGTAGATGTGTTTATGAAACTGCAACTGGAAATCGGTGTGTCAATTGGCAAAGTGATTATGTACGTGACAGAATCTTTACTGTTCTTTTATACAAAAATATATAGCTTAGAAAATCAGTAGAGCAAGAGATGATACTTGTGACAGTGTGTTTGGCAAGTCTTTGAATCACTTCTGCAATATGTTATAGCTCTTAATGTCATTTTAAAACTGTACTCACATTTTTGGGATATCTATTTTGTGTTTCTTAAGACTTTTAAACATCAATATCATCTTTATAAATGTGATTTTTTTTTGCATTATAACATTCTTTAGATTTGGTCACCATGAATATTTATAAAACAAATGTAGCCCAGAAAATAATGATAGATTTTTTTTTTCGGGTTGAGGTTTATAATGGATCAACAGATCTTTGGAAAAACTAGTTTTACAAATATTCTCAAATCAACATTTGTTATGTTGCACTGTACATGCACTGTGCATACAGTATATTCAGGAGTATTTCCGGGGTTGCTCGGCAGGAGCTTGGGTCCCCTCTCTGCATGTTTGGCGCTCTTAAGAGAGCCAAAGAACATGCAGGGATTGTCTGCCACACACTGTAATGCCGCAGCCATGTTGGTTATGGCATTACAGTGATTGGCTGTCCGCACAGCATCATCAGGTCTTTATCAGACCTGGCGCCGCCATGCTCGTCACAGTCTATTCCAGAATCAGGCAGGGTAGGGAGAGGTGCTGGTGAGCTAGTGAGAGATTTGCTTTTTTCTTAGTTAGTGTAGGTATACCACAATATATTATACACATATTCATCTCAACTAACAGTCCTTCTGAGGACTAATCCAGCTGCATAAATATCAGTGCTAGGAAAGCAGGCAGTGTATGTGGCACATAGCAAGAGGATCCATTCCAACTCTGTGTTAGCGAAGTTATTAACACCAGTTCGCTGTTAAAAATAGTTATTTACAGGCAAGCTTTTTAAAACTGTGGTTTTCCATCACACGTATCACGCATAAGATTGCTTTATATTCAGCCATTTTTTGACTCCATTTAAATTTTGTTGCAGTGTGTCAGTGAAGTTATTGACACCAGGTCGCTGTGAAAAATAGTAACCTACAGGCCAGCTATTTACAACTGTGGTTTGTCCGTCACACGTATCACATATAAGTTCGCTCCATATTCAGCTATTTCTGGCCTCCATTTGAATTTCTTTGCAGTGTGTCAGTGAAGTTATTGACACCAGGTCGCTGTGAAAAATAGTAAACTACAGGCCAGCTATTTAAAACTGTGGTCTTCCATCACACATATCACATATAAGTTCGCTCCAAATTCAGCCATTTCTGGCCTCCATTTAAATTTTGCTGCAGTGTGTCAGTGAAGTTATTGACACCAGGTCGCTGTGAAAAATAGTTACGTACAGGCCAGCTATTTTAAACTGTGGTTTTCCATCACACGTATCACATATAAGTTCGCTCCAAATTCAGCCATTTCTGGATTCCATTTAAATTTTGTTGCAGTGTGTCAGTGAAGTTATTGACATGAGGTCGCTGTGAAAAATAGTAACCTACAGGCCAACTATTTAAAACTGTGGTTTTCAGTCACATGTATCACATATCACTGCGGTTCAAATCCAGCCATTTGTAGTGAACGTGGAAAATATTGTTCTCAATTTAAAATGGGCAAGGCGCGTGGCAAGGGACGGAGAAGTGGATGTGATGGTGATGATGGTGATTGCAGAGGACAAGGCCGTGGGCAAGCTAAAATTTTGCCACAATAAACGCCCACATCTTCTCGCTCGACCTTCCTGTCCCAATTACTAGGGAACCGCAGAACACTACTATTGAACACAGAGCAGTGTGAAAAGGTTATTGGTTGGATAGCAGATAATGCTTCCAGTCACTTAGTCACCACCCGCACCACCCTGTCTTCTGCATGGTCAAGTCTCAGTAGCCGTGACTCTGGACCGCATATTCCTTAATCTGATCCTCCTTCCTCCCACCATGCCGAGTGCCCAGAGACAACTGATCCCACACTTGGACACTCCGAAGAGCCGTTCACTTTTCCATTTATAGATTCAGGCCTCACGCCCGGTCCACTTGAACCGGGACAAGAGGAGATCGCATGTAGCAATGCCCAAATATCTGAGCAGCCACAGTCACACGAAGGGGACGGTGGGAAACTGTCACAAGAGGTGGATGATGATTAGACACAATTTCCAGAAAGTCAGGAGAAGGAAAAGGGTGCGGAAGTGCAAGATGAGGTGGTGGACGATGTAGTCACTGACCCAACCTGGCAAGGTGACATGCAAAGCGAGGACAGCAGCACACAGGGGGAGAGAGGTGCAGCACTACAACAGGCAAGATCAAGCAGTGCGGTGGCCGCTGTCAGAACGCAGGCAACCGTTCCCTGTAACATTAACACGACGGAAGTTGCCAGTACAACTGTTAGGTCTCCCCAAGTATGGTTATTTTTTAAAGACTCTGTGGATAACCCCAAAAAGGCCATTTGCACCACCTGCCAGGCCAGCATCAGCAGGGGTAGCAAAACTACCAGCCTTACCACCACCAGCATGATCAGGCACATGGCAGCAAAGCACCCGACTAAGTGGGCCGAACCCCAGGGTCCAGCAACAGTGTTTGCGGGTGACACCACTGTTTGTTCCACTGTTGTGCATGCATGCCAATCCCCTGTCCATGGCGCATGCCAAGATGCCTCCCACCCTGCACCTGTCATTGAATACTCAACTAGCACCATCAGCAAGTACGTGCACCTCCTTGTCCCAGCGCAACATTCCGTTGTCCCTACCTCAGTCCTTGGAACGCAAGCGCAAATACGCAGTTAATGGTCCACAGGCCACACTACTAAATTCACTCATTTCAAGAATGCCAACGCTCGAAACGTTGCCTTTTAGGCTCGTGGAGACAGAAGAATTCCCCAACCTGATGGCGGCGGCCGTAACTCGGTACTTGGTTGCCAGCCACCACTATTTCTCCCGGTGTGCCTTCCCTGCGTAACACAAGCACGTGTTCCACAACAGTAGCCATTCCCTCAACAATGTAGTTACTGGGAATGTCCACCTAAACAAGGACACGTGGACAAGTGCTTTTGGGAAGGGACGGTACATCTCGCTGACGGCACACTGGGTTAACATTGTGGAAGCCGGGACCCAGCCAGACTTTGGGACGGAACATGTCCTCCTGACGCTGAGGATGGAGGGCCCTGGGTCAATCGGGGCTGCCCCCACAATCTACAGCTCCTGCACCTCCTCTTCAGCATCCATCTCAGAAATGACTACATAAGTTGCAAGCTTAAAGCACTGCAGCACTGCCTCGGCCAAGCGGCAACAGGCTGTGCTGAAGCTAATATGCTTAGGTGACAAACAGCACAATGCTGAAGAGTTGTGGACAGCTCTGAAAGAACAGGCAGATCTGTGGCTAACACTGTTGAACCTATAGCCAGGCATGGTCGTGTGTGACAACGGCCAGAACCTGGTGGCAGCTCTGAGGCGAGGCGAGCTCACACACGTACCACGCGGTTTCTCAAAACTTACCCGGATCTGTGGATCTACTTGTCAAACTGCGCTGCCTGTGTGCCCATTTTAGAAAGTCAGCTACAGCTTCCGCCGCTCTTGCAGCTTCCGGCTCACCGACTGGTGTGTGATGTTCCCACGCGTTGGAACTGTACATTGCAGATGTTGGGAAGGATTTGTGAGCAGAAGAGGGCAGTTGTTGACTACCTGCATCAACAAGGCCATCGGTATTCAAGTCAGACTCCACACATAAAACCTCAGGAGTGGACATGGATGTCAGACATCTGTACCATCCTCCAAAACTTTGAGGACTCCACCAAGATGGTGAGTGGCGATGACACCATAATTGGCCTCACCATCTCGCTTCTCTGTATTCTGAAGTGATCTCTGCTCTCATTTAACGAGGAAGCACTGCAGTCAGAGCACGATGTGATGGAGCAAGGAACCACACAGGATGATTACACACAGTCCAGCCTCATCTCATCCCATCATGGATAGGGTGAAAATGAGGAAGAGGAGGAGGAGGAAGAACAGGAGCTAGTTTCCTGCGCTATAGAAGGTACTATGTGCACAACTGCCATACCATCTGTTCAGTGTCGATGACCTGAGGACCGGAAAGAGGAGGAAGAGGAGGATGAGAGCATGGTCAGTTGTCCTCTTGATGAGGACACGGAAGTCTTGCCTCTTTGCAGACTTCCACATATGGCTGACTTTATGTTACGCTGCCTTTCCTGTGACCCTCGCATTCTTAAAATTTTGGGTGACAGTCATTACTGGTTGGTGACACTTCTAGACCCATGCTACAGAGAGAACTTTATGTCTCTTATTCCTTTGCAGGACAGGCAGAATTCTTAAAAAAAATTCCCATCTGAAAATGCTGGCGGCAGACGTCACAGTTTATTGGACAACTAAGGAGTACAAATGCAATCCAACAGAGGCAGTGAACACTGTCAAAGTTCTGCAACAGTTTTGTCAGACCCTCCCATCGCACTTCACCCTGAGACAGGGAGTACTCTCACAAGGAGTGCAAAGTTTCGGAATATGGTGAGGGAGTAGCTTGCCGACCATACCAACGTCTTCTGTGATTCCTCCGTGTTTTATAATTATTCGGTATCCAGCTGGACACATAGCATGAAGTGGCTTTCTACGCCTTGGAGGTCCTGGCCTGCCCTACCGCTAGCATTTTGTCAGAGTGGGATTTTAGTGCCGCCGGTGGAATTATAACCGATAGGCACATTCGCCTGTCAACTGAAAATGCTGACAGGCGGACTCTTATAAAAATGAACAAGGGCTGCATTGGGCCAGACTTCTCAACACCACTGAATGATAGCAGCGTAGCATCAACTCAAATATAGTGTCTTTTTTGGGGGAGGTCTAACTCTATTTCCATGCACCTCTGTTTTCACACCAAGACATGGGTATACGCTTCCTGATTTTGTCTATTTGCTCTTGATCTCCTCCTTCTCCACATCCTCATCCTCCACCACCATATGTACCATCTCAACATATCTACGGCTCTTGCAAGGGGCATTGGAGTTCCTCCAAATTTTTGGCAGCCGTTGCTTCACTGAATAGGCAAACACTATGCGAGACTCACTTCCTAATAATGGGAACATTGTTTTTAAGAGGCTCCCTGACCTCTATGTCTCTTGCAAGAGGCATTGGACTGCCTCCAAATTTTTAGCAGCCATTGCTTCACTGCATAGGCAAACACTATGGGAGACCCACTTCCTAATAATGGGAACATTGTTTTTAGGAGGCTCTCTGCTGACCTCTACATCTCTTGCAAGGGGAATTGGAGTGCCTTCAAATTTTTGGCAGCCCTTGCAGTCACTGCATATGCAATGACAGACATAGGAGACCCTCTCGTTAATAATGGGAACAACAAAGCATAGCCGGCTGATGGCTCTCTTATAATAGCGAGGGCCGACGGCTGGCCCTTTAAGAATAGTAAGGGCCGCTTGATTGCCTTATAAAAGTAGGCTTTATGACTCTCAGAGTCCCTCCATCATAAATGAAACAGGATGTGTCTGATGATGTGTCACACATCACATGGTCAGATAAGTTTGTAAAATGTTACAATGACATTTCCTGGTGAATGCATTTGTCACAGTTGAAAGCAATGCAAAAGTGCAAAAACGTATCAAAAACGCTACGTGTCAACATAGTTGAAGGTGTGGAGGAGCATTTTTGCTTTTGGTTATTTATTTTGCCTTATATACTAGTCATTACGCTAGAAAGGATGTTCTTTAACATATTTCCCAGAAAAATCCATTTTGTTTTTGTTTTTGCTTGTTTTATTGTGAGTCCATAAAAGTGGCATAATAACTCTGACAACGGTGTTGACAGCAGTGACCTGGGAGTCAGAAATGCTTCCGGGGTCTTTCCCATGCTGTTCCCATGTCATTCGAGTACTGTTCCCATAGATTTGGGCAATTTTTTGGCCCTCTGCAGACCGCCGGGGGAGCCATCGGAAAAATGCTCGAGTTTCCCATAGACTTACATTGGGCTTGTTACTCGGACCAAGCACTCGAGCATTCCAATTTGTTCGACCCGAGTATTTTAGTGCTCGCTCATCACTATTTGCCAGCTCTTGTGAACAGGTGCTGCCGCATTTATTCTGTGGGTGGAGATGGTGATGGAGGAGATGTTGGGTCTAGAAGCTTTGGGCAGTGCAGGCTCAGTCCAGCTACTAATACTGGTGGCTAAGACCTACTGTAAAGTGCCATCCAATCTGGCAGTATGAGTATGAGTGCTGTCTAGCTGAAGTAATCAGCTCCCTGCCTTGGCCAATAAGAACAATAAAAATATTCTCAAATTACTTCTGAGAGCTGACAGATATAGGTCTTTTTATCTGGTTCACAATCTTTGATCACAGCTTTTTTGTTGCGCTTTTTCCAGTTAAAGGTATTGGCCCATTTCCTGACTTCTCTTTCATCTTTGATTTTGTACCTTGACTACAATCCTAGTTCTTACTTGGCTACCTGACAAATCCTGCCAGCCTGCACCATCAGCCAGTAGCTGCCTATGTGGCCTCAATTCAGGGGTTCCTTTGTACGTCCACATCCCTACAGGGATTAAAGGGTGAAGTCCAGGGCAACCCCTGGGATCTAATAAACAGAGTGGCTTGTGCTAGGCCTGACCCTGGGAGCCATTTTTTGGTAAATCTTAGGCAGCCATTAAAAGACCATGTTATATGTTCACGGTTTACATCTAGAAAGTGTGGAGCTGATAATACATAATTTGTGGTGGTGGCCGGTATCTGATCCACCCTTATTTAATGTAAGTGAAATAGCTTAAAGTGCACAGTGTCACCTGTGGATCACACAAACGCCGACACACACCACTGCAGATACCCTTGAAAGAGGCAATAAAACAAAACGTTGCAATTATATCTGTTGTTCACTTGTCAGTCTAATAAATAATCTCTTGGATTCACCTTATAAATGTATACCATCTTCAGTGTCGAAGGTTATTTGTTAATTTTGGATTGCTGATACCATTTCCTTTAGAGTCTCTTACCTTTATAACTATAATAGGTCATCAATATTATAAGGCTAGATAACCTCTTTGAGCCCTGCAATGTATTAGTCTAATCCCTACTCTTTTCTGCCTATTCCCTCTTTAGCTCTGATCTGTGCTAACTAGTTCTTAACACTTATTAACTAGTATTCCGGGTTGCTCGGGTGGGAACTCGGCTCCCCTCCCTGCATGTTTGGCGCTCTTTAGAGATCCAATGAACATTCAGAGATTGCCTGCCATGCACTGTAATGCCGTTGCCATGTTGGTTGTGGGCATTACAGTGACTGGCTGGCCGCACAGCGTCATCAGGTCTATATCAGACCTGGTGCTGCCATGCTCATCACAGTCACTCTGGATCAGACAGTGTAGGGAGAGCTGCTGCTGCATCAGGGACAGATTTGATTGTGTATTAGGTAGTGTAGGGAGAAAAACCGTACATTACACATATCAATCTTAACAAACAGTCCTTCTGAGGACTAATCCATCTGCAGAGATATCAGGCAGGCATGGTGTATAGGCAGGCAGTGTATATAGCAGACTGCAGTGCATATAGCACAAGAGGCTCCATTCCAATTCTGCCTTCTGCTGCTGTTAGATATTTCTATACAAAGGCCCAGGTCTCAGGGGACAGGAATACTTTTCTTTGGATCTTAATCCTCATTATTTGCTTAAAAAGCAATCCAAAGAATGCATTTTTTCTGCGCAATTTGCTTGTTGGCACTTCAGAATACAGCCGTGTCTTTTCCATATTAGAGCGCTAGAAATCCAGCTATTTAAAACTCTGTTTTCTCCGTCAAACAGATCACATATATGTTGTCAGAAAATACTGCCATTTCTGAGATCCATTAAAAATTTCCTTTAGTGTGTCATTGAAGCAATTCACCGCAGTTTGCTTTTCAAACTACTTACCTACAGGCCAGATATTTAAAACTCTGTTTTCTCCATCACACGGATCACATATAAGTTGTCAGAAAATGCTGCCATTTCTGGCCTACATTAAAAATTTCTTTAGTGTGTCATTGAAGCAATTCACCGCAGTTTGCTGTTAAAACTACTTTCCTTCAAGCCAGGTATTTAAAACTCTGTTTTCTCCGTCACCAGGATCACATATATGTTGTCAGAAAATACTGCCATTTCTGGCCTGCATTAAAAATTTCCTTTAGTGTGTCATTGAAGCAATTCACTGCAGTTTACTGTTCAAACTACATACCTACAGGCCAGGTATTTAAAACTCTGCTGTCTCCGTCACACAGATCACATATACGTTGTCAGAAAATACTGCCATTTCTGGCCTCCATTAAAAACTTCTTTCAGTGTGTCAGTGAAGCAATTCACAGCAGTTTGCTGGTCAAACTACTTACCTACAGGCCAGGTATTTAAAACTCTGTTTTCTCCATCACACGGATCACATATAAGTTCGCTCCAAACTCAGTCATTTGCAGTGAGCGTGGAAGATACTGTCCTCCATTTAAAATTGGCAAGGCATGTGGCAAGGGATGGGAAACTGGACGTGATGGTAATGGTGCATTCAGAGGCCGAGGACAAGGCCGTGGGCAAGCCGAAATTCTGCCACAACAAACACCCACATCATCTCGCCTGACCTTCCTGTCCCAATTTCTAGGGGACCGCAGCACACCACTATTGAACCCAGAGCAGTGTCAAAAGGTTGTTGGTTGGATAGCGGATAATGCTTCCAGTCACTTAGCACCCACCACCACCACCCTGTCTTCCACCCGGTCAAGTCTCAGTAGCCGTGAGTCTGGACCGCATATTCCTCACCCTGATCCTCCTTCCTCCCACCATACCGAGTACCCAGAGACAACTGATCCCACACTTTGACACTCTGCAGTGCTGTTCACTTTTCCATTTATAGATTCGGGCCTCTAGCCCGGTCAGCTTGAAGCAGGGCAAGAGGAGATCGCATGTAGCGATGCCCAAATATTTGAGCAGCCACGGTCACACGAAGGCGACAGTGGGAAAGTGTCACAAGAGGTGGATGATGATGAGACACAATTGCCAGAAAGTCAGGAGGAGGACCAGGGTGCGGAAGTGGAAGATGAGGTGGTGGATGATATAGTATCTGACCCAACCTGGCAGGAGGACATGCAGAGCGAGGACAGCAGCACACAGGGGGAGGGAGGAAGAGCACCCCAAAAGGCAGGAAGAAGCAGTGTGGTGGCCGCAGACAGAAGGCAGGCAACCGTTCCCCATAACACCAACACGAAGGAAGTTGCAAGTACAACTGTTAGGTCTTCCCTAGTCTGGTTGTTTTTAAAAGACTCTGCCGATAACCCCAAAAAGGCCATTTGCACCACCTGCCAGGCCAGCATCAGGAGGGGTGGCAAAACTAGCAGCCTGACCACCACCAGCATGATCAGACACATGACAGCAAAGCACCCGATTTTGTGGGCCGAACCCCAGGGTCCAGGAACAGTGTCTGCGGGGGGCACCATTGATTCTTCTGCTGTTGTGCATGCAAGCCAATCCCATGTCCATGGTGCATGCAAAGACGCCTCCCGCCCTGCACCTATCATTGCACACTCTCAAGTAGCAGCATCAGGAAGCACGTCCACTTCCTTGTCCCAGCGCAGCGTTCAGTTGTCCATACCCCAGTCTTTGGAGCGCAAGCGCAAATATGCAGCCAATGCCCCACAGGCCCTACACTAAATTCTCGGTCCCCAGTCGCCACTTTTTCTCCCGGTGTGCCGTCCCCGCATTACACAAGCACGTGCTCTCATCAATGCAGTTACCGGTAAAGTTCACAAAACCACGGACACGTGGACAATTGCTTGTGGGCAGGGACGGTACATCTCGCTGACGGCACACTGGGTTAACATAGTGGAAGCCGGGACCCAGTCGGACCTTGGGATGGAACACGTCCTCCCGACGCCAAGGATTGCGGGCCCTAGATCAATCAGGGTTGCCCCCACGGTCTACAGCTCCTGCACCTCATCCTCCTCAGCCTCCATCTCCGAAATGACAATATCGGTCACAAGCTGGAAGCACTGCAGCACTGCCTCTGCAAAGCGGCAACAGGCTGTGCTTAAGCTATTATGCTTAGCTGAAAAACCCCACAATTCTGAATAGTTGTGGACAGCTCTGAAAGAGCAGGCAGATCTGTGGCTCACACCGCTGAACCTACAGCCAGGCATGGTCGTGTGTGACAATGGCCGGAACCTGGTGGCGGCTCTGAGGCGAGGCGAGCTCACACACGTACCCTGCCTGGCCAATGTGCTTAACCTCGTGGTTCAGGGGTTTCTCAAATCCTACCCAGAGCTGACTGATGTGCTTGTTAAAGTACGCCTCCTGTGTTCCCATTTTAGAAAGTCAGCTACAGCTACCGCCGCCCTTGCCGAGCTTCAGCAGCATTTGCAGCTTCCGGCTCACAGACTGGTGTGTGATGTCCCCACGCATTGGAACTCTACACTGCAGATGTTGGGAAGGATTTGTGAGCAGAAGAGGGCAGTTGTTGAGTACCAGCATCAACAAGGCCATTGGCATTCAGTTCAGACTCCACACATAAGACCTCAGGAGTGGACATAGATGTCAGACATATGTACCATCCTCCAAAACATTGAGGACTCCACCAAGATGGTGAGCGGCATTGACGCCATAATTAGTGTCACCATCCCGATTCTCTGTCTTCTGAAACTCTCTCTGCTCACAATCAAAGAGGATGCATTGCGGCGGAGCACGATGAGATGGAGCAAGGAACCATACAGGGTGATTACACACAGCCAAGCCTCATCTCATCCCAAAGTGGATTAGGTGACATTGAGGAAGAGGAGGAGAAGGAGGAAGGACAGGAACTAGTTTCATGCACTATAGACGGTACTACCTGCACAGCTGTCATGCCGTCTGTTCAGCGCAGATGGCCATAGGACAGAGAGGAAGAGGAGGAGGATGAGAGCATGGTCAGTCATCCTCTTGGTGAGGACATGGAAGTCTTGCCTGTTAGTAGCCTGGCACGCATGGCTGAGTTTATGTTACGCTGCCTTTCCAATGATCCACGCGTTCTCAAAATTCAGGGTGACTGTAATTACTGGTTGGTGACACTTCTAGACCCACGCTACAAGGAGAACTTTCTATCTCGTATTCCTGAGGTGGACAGGTCTACAAAAATGTGGCTGTACCAGAAGGCCCTTGTTGCAGAACTATTAAAGAAATGCCCATCTGAAAATGCTGGCGGCAGAGGGCACACTTCGCTGGACAATCAAGGAGTACAGGCGAGAGAGACACAACTTCAATCCAGCAGAGGCAGGGGAACACTGTCAAAGTTGTGGGAGAGTTTTCTCCGACCCTCCCATCGCGCAGGTCCTGAGGCGCGAGGTACTCTCACAAGGAGTGCAAAGTTTGGGAAGATGCTGAGGGAGTACCTTGCCGACCGTACCAATGTCCTCTGTGAATCCGCTGTGCCTTATAATAATTGGGCATCCAAGCTGGATACGTGGAATGAACTGGCTCTCTATGCCTTGGAGGTCCTGGCTTGCCCTGCCACCAGCGTTTTATCAGAGAGAGTTTTTAGTGCCGCTGGTGGAATTATAACTGATAAGCGCATCCGCCTGTCAACTGAAAATGCTGACAGGCTGACTCTTATAAAAATGAATAAGGGCTGGATTGGGCCAGACTTCTCAAAACCACTGAATGCAGCATAACATAAACTCAAATCCAGTGTCTTTTCTTGGGAGGTGTATTCCCATGCACCTTTTCACAGCCACACATGGGTATACGCTTCCTGTTTTTGGCTATTTGCTCTTGTCCTCCTCCTTCTCCTCATGCTCCACCATCATATCACCAGGGTGACCATGGTCCGTGATGCGACACTCACATAATTTTTTTTAAAGGGTGTTTATGATGGGAACATTTTTTTATGAGGCCATCCTCCACGTCTTTTCCAAGGGTCATTGAAGTGCTATCAAATTTTTGGCAGCCCTTGCATTCACTGCATAGGCCAACACTATGGGAGACTCTCTCCTTTCTAACGGGAATCTGTCGTTACTGTGGCCCTGCTCTATGTGACTTTAAATTCTTAGTGGGGTTTTTCCTAAAATTGGCCAGCCATTGGACTCACTGCATACCCTATAACTCTATAGCATACCCTCTCCTTTCAAATGGGAACATGTCATACCTTGTTACTGTGACCCTGCTCTATGTGTCTTTAAATTCTTAGTGGGGTTTTTCCTAAAATTGTTCAGCCGTTGAACTCACTGCATACCCTATAACTGTATAGCAGACTCTCCTTTCTAAAAGGAATTTGTCATTACTGTGGCCCTGCTCTATGTGTCTTTAAATTCTTAGTGAGGTTTTTCCCAAATTTTGGCAGCCCTTGCAGTCACAGCATGGGCATTACCACCCGCTCCTTTATAATGGGAACATTTTTTTTTACTGAGACCCTCCTCTATGTCTCTTCAAAGGGGTATTGGGTTGCGTCCAAATTTTTGGCAGCCCTTGCAGTCACTGGATACGCAACAACAGTATAGGAGACCCACTTGTTAATAATAGGAACAACAAAGCATAGCCGGCTGATGGCTCTCTAACAATTGCAAGGGCCAACTGCTGGCCTTTTAAGAACAGTGAGGGCCATCTGATGGCCCTATAAAAATAGGCTTTAAAACTTTCAGAGTCCCTCCATCATAAATAAAACAGGATGTGTCTGATGATGTGCCACACACCACATTGCCAGATTAGGTTGTAAGGTTGTAAAACGTTAAAATGACATTTCCCGGTGAATGCATTTGTCTTAAAAAATAATGTAAAAAAACGAAAACAAGAGGATCTTGCTTTAGTATAAAAAAACAGCGTCACCAATTTAAACTCAATGTATTCACATTGTTCAGCTCATGCACCTCCTCCTCCATCTCCGAAATGACTATATCAGTCACAAGCAGACAGCACTGCAGCACTGCCTTGGCCAAGCGGCAACAGGCTGTGCTGAAGATAACATGCTTAATTGACAAACCGCCCAGCGATGCAGAGTCGTTGAAAGCTGTAACACAGCAGCCTGATCGGTGGCTCTCACCGCTGAACATACAGCCAGGCATGGTCGTGTGTGACAATGGGCGGAACCTGGTGACGGAGAAATGACAACCGGGGTAGATACGGTTTCCCTCTATGCCAGTCCTTTCACCGAGCTAAAGAATATGGCTGTGGTGAAATACAACTCCCACTGAGAAGCTGTTTCAGATTGAAAAACATTGTGCCCACCAGAGGATTTGATTCTGAGGGATAACCTTTCTCACCCGCTCAAGAGCCCCATAGCAGCTGCTAAGTTAGCGCTATCATGAACTCTCCTGAGGTAGAAGCCAAGGCACACCAGAGGATTCTTTGGTGGGACTGTTTAACCCTGCTGAGAAGCAGTCCTTGCTAAGACAAGTGTGTGGGAAGGTTCCCAGATACTTTTATTTTACTGAGGAGGAAACACACACAAACACGGGTAGAACATTCAAAGTCCTTTCAGATGTTGTTCTTGCTGGGATTTGAACCCTGGATCCCAGCGCTGCAAGGCTTCAGTGCTAACAACTGATCCAATGTGCTCCCATTCACCCTCTAATATCTAACAGGCTGGAGAAACTTGCACCTACTGACACTTTATCTTCAGCTCTGTAACATACCTGGTGGCGGGCTTGCATAGTGCACCATCTCTCACTATGCATGATTGCAAACTTGATCATCAGTCCAGTCTGCTAGCCTGGCTTCTTTCCATGCTGTCTGTTTGTCTCTGTTCTGACTGCTTAGGGCGGCGGCCCGGTTACTTCCTGATTCTTGTAGGTGCTGTGGGCACTCCCCTAATGCGTCCTCAGCCTATTGCTGTCTGTCACTGGATATTTAAACCAGCTTCACTTGGAAGCTGATGCCTGAGCAACTTAAACATTCAGTGTGCTTTTAGACTCTGAATGTGCCAGGTCCTGTTCTGTTTTTCCCTGCTTGACTGCCTTCCTGGAGGCTGTATTTCCAGGTCTGTCTGAACACGCTCCTTGCCTGTTCGTTTCTGCCTCTGGGGGCCGTATACCCAGGCTCGTTCCTGTATTTCGTTGCAGTAACAGTTCCTGTCTGAACTGTCTCCTAACCTGTTACCTGTTTTGTCTCTATGTCCGTTTCCTCCCTTTTTCTGCAGTGTCTGAACCAGCGCTTGGCTAAACCTAGGCTCGTTCCTGTATTCTGTTGCAGTAACAGTTCCTGTCTGAACTGTCTCCTAACCTGTTACTTGTTTTGTCTCTATGTCCGTTTCTTCCCTTTTGCTGCAGTGTCTGATCCAGCACTTGGCTTCACCTAGGCTCGTTCCTGTATTTCGTTGCAGTAACGGTTCCTGTCTGAACTGTCTCCTGGCCTCTTACCTGTTTTGTCTCTGTGTCCATTTCCTCTCTTTTTCTGCAGAGTCTGAACCTGCACCTAACTCCTACTCGTTGTCGCTGTACTTCTGCTTGTGAGTTTGGAGTCCACTCGCTACATCTTTACAAGTACCTTGTGTGTATCTGGTTCTGCTTTTCCCTTCCAGACTGTTCCGTGTGAACAGAGCCCTGTCCCCTCTGCTCTGTCTTTGCTCACCACTTTGGGGGTTTATCTCTGTTCTGCCTTACTTACCGCTCTGGCGGTTTCTGCCCGCTCTGCTCAGCCTTGTCCACCGCACCTGCGGTTTTGCTCTGCTCAGCCCTGTCCACCGCACCTGCGGTTTCGCTCTGCTCAGCCCTGTCCACCGCACTTGCGGTTTCGCTCTGCTCTGCCTTGTCCACCACATCTGCGGTTTCGCTCTGCTCAGCCCTGTCCACCGCACTTGCGGTTTCGCTCTGCTCAGCCCTGTCCATCGCACTTGCAGTTTCACTTTGCTCAGCCTTGTCCACCGCACCTGCGGTTTCGCTCTGCTCAGCCTTGTCCACCGCACCTGCGGTTTCATTTTACTCTGCTTGATTACCGCATCTGAGGCTCTGAACTTGTCTCCTAGTCTGTACTGGACCCTACGCAGCCTGTGCTCTAGCCTGCCTGTTCCTGTATTCCCCGGTGTGTGTCAACAGCAGTGTCCGGGGTCTGACCTGGATTCGCACCTGGTCCCTCTGCTCGGTTACTCCCTGGTGCACAGGTGTCGTATGCCGTCGTGCGACCTTGGTCGGATCGGGTAGATACTTAGTTACGCCCCTCCAGGCACTCTCCGGTTCATGGTCCAGTGGGATCACTAAATACGCACACGCCAGTCAGTCCAGGCGTGTGCATAACAGTTTGCTCAGGCCATGGTTCCCATTGAGCCCCACGGCCCTTCGCTCTCAGAGACATTTTGAATCCGTGTCCAGCGAATACGTGCATTAAAAAATAAATAAATGAAAAAAAAAATTTTCTCTAGCTATGGCCCAGGCGAATTAGGCACCAGTCCAAATGGAGCTATCGGCACTCTATCCTGCGGATCCACCACGGTACTATGGGGATCCAAATCAAAGCCGTGCGTTTGCAGAACAATGCATGCTGCATTTCAAGTTCTACCCTCTCTATTTTCCTACCGATTGGTTTAAAGTGGCATTTATGTTATCCTACCTAGCGGGTGATGCCTTGAAATGGGTCACCCCCCTATGGAAAGCATGGGATCCTATTGTCCTTGACCTGCAGGCCTTCCTGGTGGCCTTTCTAATGGTCTTCGACGACCCTAATCCTGGGGACTCTGCTGAAGCTGCCCTTCCCAGTATCCCGGAGAAGCCACGATGGGTAATGTGTGTGGGTAGCTCACCAGTTCTCCAGCCCGAAGAGACTGTTGCCCACCCAGAATCCACAGAGATGACTACGCTCCGCAGAATACTTCTCTTCCCAACCTCAAGAGGCAGTCCAGGCGTGCAAGGCGTAGAGGCAGACCATCACGCCAGGTTCTGTCCTCCCAAAGACCTCTTGTTCCCCAGCCTGCAGAAGCAGCTACCCGCACTGAATCCATGAAGGTTGACCTTGTTCGGCAGGCAAAGCAGAGGCCGGAACTCAGTCACGAAATTGGATTGCAGTCCCGCTGCGGTTGTTTGGGTCCCCCTGACGGTCTTTGTCCAGTGAAGGTTGGAGAATCCCAAGACATTAGGCCTGTAGGAGAGGCTGCCCTGGGGATTGGCGTTTCCTCTCCACAGATGACCTTGACTGTCTCTGTGGCAAGTGAAAGCCTCGGATTAACCGGAAGTTTCAGGCTTAAAGCCTTGAAGAGTCAGTGTCTGATTCCTGTCCGAAAACTCCAGAATCTGGTTTGGGCACTGTCTGCAGAAGGACGAGCCCTAATCAGAAACAGTCAAAAGATGTCTGCACAAATTAAGCTCCAGATTGGAGCATTAAACTTGAAGAAGTTTTCCTTTCAGGTGCTGACTGGTTTACCCACAAGTCGTCCAGAGCCGAGAGATCTAGTGCCCGCTCAGGTCTGGAGACCTTGCATGGTGTATCGTGGGGGACAGTTAAGGGACAAGGGGTGTCCAGTCCCCATGTCTTCAGGACAGTCAGCAATGTCTTCTTCTTCTTCACCAGATCTGCTAGTCGCTGACTCGCTGTGCGTTGAAGTCTCCGAAGGAAGAGAAGCGGAGGCAATGTCCCCACACAGTGTCAACGATTGTACCAATGATCTGGCTTTAAGTACCGTCCCGCCTCACAGACGTGTCATCTCTGAAACCAGTTTGAGGATGGTCACAAAGCATGGACCCTCCATCTTTAATAAATCTGGCCTTGCGCCCATCGAGGCGGTGGATACCCCCAAGTCTCTGCACCCCTCCAACCAGGTGAAGGACCTCCAGTTGCCTCCTGAATCCTCCGGGGTGCTACCTGATAACAAATGGAGAGAGACTTTCCTACACCCTGTACCTGATATCTCGCTCACTTCGTCCAGTGAGCTTGACCAAGTGTACCCCGAAGCAGTGGTTACCCCTGAGTCTCTGCACCCCTTCAACCAGGAGGAGGACCTCCAGTTGTCTCCTGTACCCTCCGTGGTGCTACCTGATAACAAATGGAGAGAGACTTTCCTACACCCTGTACCTGATATCTCGCTCATTTCGTCCAGTGAGCTTGACCAAGTGTACCCCGAAGCAGTGGTTACCCCCGAGTCTCTGCACCCCTCCAACCAGGCGGAGGACCTCCAGTTGTCTCCTGAACCCTCTGGGGTGCTACCTGATAACAAATGGACAGAGACTTTCTTACACCCTCTACCTGGTATTTCACCTACTTCATCCGTTGCTGAGGAGGACTTGATGGGAGGAAGCATCCTAGTTACCAAGATGATGAGACCAGTTTTGTTTCCTCTAGTGGACAGAAGAGGCAATCCTCTTGAAGAGAAGGACTGGCCTCCCAATTTTCTGCGGAACACTCTTACAAGCTTGAAAGAGAGGGGGCATAAGGGGGGGGTACTGCAACATACCTGGTGGCAGGCTTGCATAATGCACCATCTCTCACTATGCAAGATCGCAAACTTGATCATCAGTCCAGTCTGCTAGCTTGGCTTCTTTCCATGCTGTCTGTTTGTCTCTGTTCTGACAGCTTAGAGAGCCGGCCCGGTTACTTCCTGATTCTTGTAGCTGATGTGGGCACACCCCTAATGCGTCCTCAGCCTATTGCTGTCTGTCACTGGATATTTAAACCAGCTTAACTTGGAAGCTGATGCCTGAGCAACTTTAACATTCAGTGTGCTTTTAGACTCTGAATGTGCCAGGTCCTGTTCTGTTTTTCCCTGCTTGTCTGCCTTCCTGGAGGCTGTATTTCCAGGCTTGTCTGAACATGCTCCTAGCCTGTTCGTTTCTGCCTCTGGGTGCCGTATATCCAGGCTCGTTCTTGTATTTCATTGCCGTTTCCTCACTTTTTCTGCAGTGTCTGAACCAGCGCTTGGCTATACCTAGGCTCGTTCCTGTATTCTGTTGCAGTAACAGTTCCTGTCTGAACTGTCTCCAAACCTGTTACTTGTTTTGGCTCTATGTCCGTTTCTTCCGTTTTGCTGCAGTATCTGAACCAGCGCTTGGCTTTACCTAGGCTCGTTCCTGTATTTCGTTGATTTAACGGTTCCTGTCTGAACTGTCTCCTAACTAGTGTTGAGCCTCCCCCGTAGTGTTCGAGTTCGGTTCGGTTCGTCGAACACCCTTGTGTTCGCCGAACTGTTCGTCGAACTGTTCGTCGAACACCTTCGAACACCGTTAAAACCAATGGCAGGCAAACAAAAACACATAGAAACACATAGAAAACACCTTCAAAGGTGTGCAAAAGCTGACAAACTGCTCAGAAGACATAACTAACACATGGAAAAGTGACAAGAACATATAGTCATGCGAAAAGAAAAGAGGTGGAGGAGTAAAAGGAGGGGGAGACACAGATATAGGCATGTCATGCCCTTCTAAAATCCAAAAAGTGAGAAGCCGACACGGCCAGTCCGTTCCTGCCCGTGCCACCTCCGTTTGTGCCAGAGCCGCGGTGGACCCTGACGGCCAGCCCCCCTCTCCAAATACTGGTGCCTGTCCGCTGGTGGGTCGAGCGAGCCCCCCTGTGGTGGAGGCAGCTCTAAGCTTTTTAATTTAAATTGTCTCTCTAATTTGAATGAAAACACTTTAAATCCTTTTACAAGGATCTATTGAAGGGCAAGTCTCATGCCAGCAGCCGCGTAATTCCAGCTCCAGTAGCGTCCACTAAAGCTGCTGCAGTTAAAAAGCTTTTATAAGGATCGAACTCGGCTGTCCACAGCAAGGCGTCCTACCGCCAGTCCCAGCCCCTATGCCTTGGGGTGCCTCCTGATGCTCTTCACTGAGTATCCCGTGGTCCCGAAGCATTTCCTTTGAAAAAATTAAGTGTCCAAACTACAGGTGGTGTAGCTTGCTTAACAGCCGGGATAATCCGCTGACTAGCAGACACTGCTACTAGGCACAAAGTATTTCCTGGGCTAGATGCAGCTAAAAATTTGTAATAAGATACTCTCGTTGGATGCTGAGAAAGCATTCCATAGAGTCTCCTGGCACGCCATATATTATTCTCTTAAAAAGCTTGGGGTAGGGGTCTAGGGGACCCTTTTAGAGCCAAAATCACGGCCCTGTATCGCAATGCGTCACCTAGGCTGAAGATAAATGGAACTGTAGCACCCCGAGGGCTCGGTTGCAGCAGAGGCTTTGAACCTCACCCAGAGGAGTGATAGCTCACTCTCAGGTAAAGATGGAGTGTGGATCAGGACCCCGACACCTGCATGCATTACACCACATTGCCGTGGGGCAGGGCGTCCAATATGCCCCTGAGATGGGCACGACAGTCTCTGTCCCTGGCTGGAGTGGGGGGGAGGGAACACTGAGGAAGGGGAACCCTGAAGTGCAGGAGCAGGGAGGAAGCAGTTCCTGGGTGCATTGAGAAGGGAGTATAAAAGGTGGGCACCATCTTAGTTCAGTGCAGAGAAGTCTGAGCAGAAGTGACAGGGAGCAGGGGCTCTGAATGAGCTCTGCTCCAGAGGTGGGCCTAGTAACAGAGGCCCAGGCCTGGAAGAGGGAGAAGGAAGGAAGAGAAGCGGAGAAGGTTCCAGGAACGAGGAATGAAGGGATCCCAGGGGTGTGGACGGGCGAGTCGCCACCACACGCCCGAATCCACCTGCGTGGAGGGGTCAGGCCAAAGGGGGAGACCGGTCCCCGAAACTAGTGGAGGCAGGAAACGACCCTCAGCTAGAAACTGGAGGCTGTGACATTTTATGTGGCGCAGCCCCTCGCTACACCCGCTAGGAGGGCAGCACATAGGGTCAGGGAATCTGGCGCCAAGTTTACCAAGAGGAAGCCCGAGGCAGCCGGATAGAAGGGTTGGTAAGAAAGGCAAGACAAAGGACACACAAAGGGGGTACTGTGGAGCGCTCCAAAGTTATCTGGGAGTTGTCCGAGACCCTCACCGGGTGAGCACAGTACGACGTGGGCAGCCGTTACCTGCAGAAGTGGTCTGGATAATAAGAACTGTGAGTAAAGGCCCTGGACTGCATCACTGACTCCGTGTCGTTACTGCTGCTGCCCTGCACCATCACCCCCATCCTCTGCATACACTGCCCTGAGGCTATACTCCTCCAGTGGGGAGTTATGCTACGCTCTGCTGCACCCACAACACCAGCCTCAGCGGTCTGCCCTGCAGCGGCGGTTCACTCTGACCGCAATCCACGGGTGGCGTAGTCGGACATTTAAACATCAAAATCACATAAATAGTTCCGCCTCTGTTATGACCGCCCTGAGCCACAGGACTGGGTCGCCGCCACGGAGACTACAACCACCAGCATCCACCAAAAAGGGTCCAGCTCCGGATGTCCCAAGACCCAGGGGGCGCGTCAGAACATTTTCATCACCTTTCATAATCACCAATGGGACAAGGCAGGGATGTCCTCTGTCCCCTCTCTTATACATCCTAGTGACGGAGCACCTGCTCTCATCAATTCGCCATAACCCCAATATTAGGTGGATTGAGGTGGGAGGCACCGAGTACAAGTGCTCTCTATTTGCTGATGATGTCCTAGTATATATCACTCAATCAAATATATCCATCCCTGCTGTTATGGCTGAAATAGATCACTTTGTTACATGGTCAAATTTTAAAATCAATACAGCGAAGTCTGAGGCCCTCGATGTCTCCCTCCCCAAATCCATACAGGATTCCATCCAGTCCAACTTTCCCTTTGCCTGGCCCTCACAGGGTATAAAATTCTTAGGAATTCCTATTCATAGAGACCTCTCCCGTCTATGTTATCTTAATTTTGGGCCCTTTATTGAACAACTTCATACAGACCACGGTTGGCAAGTTAGAACTGTAAGATTCACTACGTGAACCACTGGTGTTTTGTGGAAAAGCACATGTACACTGTGTTCCAAATTATTATGCAAAAAGTGTTTAGGAGTGATAAGGGAAGAATTTGTTTGTTTTTCAGTTAAACTCATTGATGGTGATGTGTGTTAGGGCTCTTTATATCACTGTAAGCAATTGCAGACACCTGTGCTAATTAGTTTGACAGGTGTGTCCAATGAACGGCAAGACTACTTAAGAAGGCTGTCCCACATTATTAAGCAGCCTACATTTTCTGCCAAAATGGGAAAGAAAAAGGATGTGTCGGCTGCTGAGAAGCAACAAATTGTGGAGTATTTAGGTCAAGGCATGACTACAATCAACATTGTGCGATGATCAGGATGAAGTGTCTTGGCAATCAAGAAGTATGTAGCTGATTCACAGTACACACGTGTGCGTGCAGATAAGGGCAAATTGAGGACTCTTTCCTACAGGCAATTACGTCAGGTTAAAAGACCAGCGGCAAAAAAGCCTTGTCATAGCAGCAGACAAGTTTTTGAAGCTGCTGGTGCCTCCAACGTCCCCGGAACAACAAGATGCAGGGTCCTTCAGAGGTTTGCAGCTGTGCGTTCGCCATCCTGTCGACCTCCTCTATCCACTGCACACAAGCAGAAACGGCTCCAGTGGGCCAAACATTACATGAAGACTGATTTCAAAACTGTTTTGTTCACGGATTAGTGCCGTGCAACGCTCGATGGTCCAGATGGATGGAGTGGAGGATGGCTGGTTGATGGACACCCCACGCAAACACGGCTACAGCGCCAACAAGGAGGAGGTGGAGTAATGTTTTGGGCTGGAATCATGGGGAGAGAGAACTCCATAATGTATGTGGAGTTTCTCAAACAGCACTTCCTTCCATGGTTCAAGAAGAAGATCCATGTATTCCGCAGCAAGATCATTTTCATGCATGATAATGCACCATCTCATGCTGCACATAACACATCTGCATCTCTGGCTGATATGGGCATAAAAGGGGACAAACTTATGGTGTGACCCCCATGCTCCCCTGACCTCTTCCCCATTCAGAACCTCTGGAGCATCATCAAAAGGAGTGTCTATGATGGCGGGAGGCAGTTCACATCTAAGCAACAGCTCTGGGAGGGTATTCTGTCCTCATGCAAAACAATTGAAGCAGAAACCATCCAAAACCTGACAAATTCAATGGACGAGAGAGTTCAGAAACTCCTTTCGAACAAGGGGTCCTATGTGCAAATGTAACATCACCTAGAATAAAGTTTTGAGTTGAAAACTGCTTGATATCAGTTTCTAATAACCTGCTAATGCTTATAATTTCAAAAATGAACATTTTTTTGGTCTTTATTAAAATGAAAAAGTTGATCGAAGAGTGTGGGGGATCTAAGAGTGTGGCAACCCAGTAGTCAGGATTACTTCGAATTCTGACAATCTGAGGGTGATGTTGCAGGTAGTGCAGCAAGAAAGCACTTATGTGTCTTGCGCATCTCGGAGCCCCAAAATTATTTTCCGGGCTAGATGCAGCTAAAAATTATTATTAATTTTAAATCTGGTGGAGCTTAGTATAGATGGCCTAATAGAATCAGCACTGCACACTGCTACAAAGCCCAAATTATTTTCCAGCCAAGATACAGATAAACATGATTAGTAATTTGAAAGCTTAAAATGGTTGGTGAGGTGATTTTAACCAATCATCAAGCTTTTACTCTCCCCAGGATGACACAGGGGTAGAAAAGTCTTTCGGATCCATGATTTATTCATCTTTATGAATGTGAGTCTGTCTACATTATGAGTGGAGAGCCGCGTGCGCTTATCTGTCAGCACACCACCAGCAGCGCTGAACACATGTTCAGACAGAATGCTGGCTGCTGGGCATGACAAGATCTCCAAGGAGTAAGTGGCGAGCTCCGGCCATTTATCCTGATTGGAAGCCCAAAAAGAGCAAGGGTCCAGTGACACAGTCATGGCTTCAATGTTTACTTGGAGATACCATAATCTCTAGGCGTTGACTATGTGTCAGACTTCTTGTCTCCTGTGGCCTTGCAAAGGATGAGCTAAAAAAGTGGTGAAATGATTCCGCAAAATTGATGTTACCAGCAGATACTGTGTTTCTGTTACGGTTTGAGTGCTGAACACTCGACGGTCCCACGGTTGGCAAGTTGAAACTGTGAGATTCACTACGTGCACCACTGGTGTTTTGTGGAAAAGCACATGTAAGATTCTGCAACAGTCTCTGCTGATACTCCTGCATGCGTGCATCCCTTTCTATGGCAGGAATTATTTCTGCAAATTTACTTTTGTACCGGGGATCTAACAGTGTGGCAACCCAGTAGTCAGGATTATTTCTAATTCTCACAATTCGAGGGTCATGTTGCAGGTAGTGCAGCAAGAAGGCACTCATGTGTCTTGCGCATCCAGGAGCACCAAGTCCCTGTTGTGTTGGTGGCGAGGTAACAATCATGCTTCCTTCCTCTGTCCTCTCCTCCCAAACTCGCACAACAGAAATGTGATCAAGATCTCCCTCATCTGATGAGTCTTCCATCAGTTCTTCCTCCACTTCTTCCTGGGCTCCTGCACCTTCCTCACTAGTTTGGCTGCTACCATGCGCCCTGGTAAAACCATCTCCCCCACCCTCACATGCCTGCCGCCTTGGTGCTGCCGACCGTCTGGACCTTGCAGATGTTAGCCCTTCCGCATACAACTCCTCCTCCTCTACTTCCTCCACCTCCTCTTGTGCCACCACCTGACTCCGAATTCTGTTTAACATGTGCTCCAGCATGTAAATCACCGGAATAGTCATGCTGATAATGGCATCGTCACCACTAAACATCTTCGTCGCCATTTCAAAACTGTGCAGAAGGGTGCATAGGTCCCTGATCTGAGACCACTCCTCCAGCGTGATTTGCCCCACCTCTGGATCCCGTTGGCCCAGGCTATACGTCAGAACGTATTGCACCAGGGCTTGTCGGTGCTGCCACAGTCGCTGCAACATGTGCAGAGTTGAATTCCACTGGGTAGGCACATCGCATTTTAGCCGGTGAAGTGGCAGGCCCAACGACTTCTGTAGAGATGTAAGTCGCTGAGCTGCGGGATGCGAACGGCGGAAGTGAGCACACAGCGACCGTGCCCTCTGCAGAAGGCCATCTAGTCCGGGATAGTGGGCTAAAAATTGCTGGACAACCAGGTTCAACACGTGAGCCATATAAGGCACCTGTGTGACCTTGCCCCGGCGAAGGGCCGCACCCAGGTTTGAAGCATTGTCGCACACGGCCTTCCCTGGTTTCAGGTCCAGTGGAGACAACCATTGATGAAATTGGTTCTCCAGAGTTGACCACAACTCCTCAGCTGTGTGACTCACATTTCCCAGACATTTCAAAGTAAAAACCGCCTGATGACGTTGAGCCCTACTGCCAGCATAGTAAGGAGGTGTGCTGGATCCCTTCTGTGCAGTCAGAAAGCTTGTGGCATGACCAGACAGGCTTTGGGTGCAGGTGGAGGACCGAGAGGAGGTTGAGGAGGCAGAAGCAGTGGAGGAACTTTGACATAAAGAGGATTGACGCACAACTCGTGGGGACGGCAAGACTTAAACAGCAGCCCCTTGTCCTGCTGTCACCATAGTTACCCAGTGCCCAGTCAGCGACATGTAAGGCCCCTGTCCATGCCTACTCATCCAAGTGTCTGTGGTGAAATGCACCCTGTCACACACAGAGTTTCTCAAAGAAGCGGTGATGTTGTGTGCGACATGCTGGTGGAGCGCAGGCACACCTTTCTTCGAGAAGTAGTGCCGACTGGTCATCTGGTACTGGGGCACTGCGACGGACATAAGGTCTCGAAAATCCTCTGTGTCCACCAGACGGAAAGGCAGCATTTCTGTAGCCAAGAGCTTGCAGATGGTGAAATTCAACCTCTTAGCTTTCTCATGGTTAGGAGGAAATGGTCTTTTACTTGTCCACATCTGGGGGACTGAGGGCTGGCTGTTGTGCTTAGACGGGGTTGATAAGGGTGTCCCCGGCAATCTGCCGGTCTGTGAGGAAGATGCAGGCGGACATGTTAGGTTGCCTTGATCCAAAGGTGGTGCTATCGATGTCGGTCAGTGCTCAACACCAGCTGGTGTTACCACCTCCAAAGAAAATGATGACCTGCCAATCACGCTGGCTGTTGCGGGTAAAGAGGTAGCAGGTCTGCATCCCAAAACAGGTGTGACTGCTGTCCCCCCAGTCACAGAGGAGGAAGAGGCCGCAGATGCACAAGATGGGGCAGACGGCGGTTGACCCGGCCGGCTAGGCCGCATTGTAGCACAGTGAGCTTCCCACTGCAACTTATGCTTCATGTCCATGTGCCGGTTCATGCATGAAGTACTCAAACTATGTATTTTTTGGCCTCTACTTAGCTTTTGTTGACAAATGTTACAGATAACACGAGTTGGGTCATCTTTATCGATCTGAAAAAATGCCCAGGCTATGCAAGGCATAGCACCCTTGCGACCTGAAGAGCCACCACGACTTGTGGTCAGAGGCAGAGTTGTGTTTGAGGATGCAGTTGTTGACGTGCTTCCAGTACTACGTCTCTGTCCAGGAAGGCACAACCTGACCTCATCGTCACTAGCATCCTCCTCCACCTCCACCTCCTCTGCTGACCTCATCTCTTGGCTGACTGTGGGATGACCGTAAGTGGGATCTCCAACCTCATCATCATCACCCTGTGTGTTATCACACCCGTCGTCCTCAGAGCCAACCTGTTCCTGCCCTGACAAAAAGCTAAACTTGTCGCTCCAATCAGATATTTGAGTCTCATCATCGTTTTCCTCATTGTCTCCACCAACAGGAGTTACAGTTTGGGAATGAGGGTCTACATTATGGTCAGAACCTTCTGCGTCTGGTCCTGGATCCGACTCATAAAGATTCTGGGCATCAGTGCAGATCATTTCCTCGTCTGGATTCACAGAAGCGCTGGAGCCGACCTCTGATTCCCAGGCTATAGTATGAGTAAACAGCTCTGCAGACTCAACCATCTGTTCTACCTCATACTCAGACGGGCAGCTTGAGATTTGGGAGCTGTGAGGAAGCAAGTGCAATTGGGGTGACACCTCTGAGGACTGGAGTATTTGTGATGTTGAAGTTGATGTGGAGGAGAGCCTACTTAAAGGAGCACTTGATATCCGTTGAAGCACCTGCTGTTATTGTGCCTCATCTGGAATTTGTAGCGATTGGCGTGGCCGTAAGAAAGGGATCTTATCGCATTGTCCGCTAAAAGAAGTAGATATTTTAGTTTTGCTGGAAGATGGTCTTTCTTCTGCAGGTGTTACTGTTGCTTTAACACCTACTCCACGGACACAACTTTTTTTCCCCTTCCCAACACGCCTATTCCCCTTTCCACCAGCAGCAGGCCTTTTTCCACTCATTTTGGTGGTTAACTAATTCACAACTCTGGAGTTGTTTGCACAAAAAAACAATGGATGGGAACCGAGCAGAGCTGAGTGGCCAAACTGTGGTATTAGGCCAAAACTATTGTCTGGGCTAGATGCAGAAAACAATTATATTCAGTTTGCAACCTGATGGAGGTCAGTATAGATGGACTAATAGAACAATTCCCACACACAGCTAGAAGCCAAATATTTTTTCAGAGGTAGATGCAGAAAAAAATTATATTCAATTTGTAACCTGATGAAGGTCAGTATAGATGGACTAACAGAACAAGTCCAACACACTGCTAGAAGGCCAAATATTTTTTCAGAGCTAGATGCAGAAAAAAATTATATCCAATTTGCAACCTGATGGAGGTCAGTATAGATGGACTAATAGAGCAAGTCCCACACACAGCTAGAAGCCCAAATATTTTTTCAGAGGTAGATGCAGAAAAATATTATATTCAATTTGCAACCTGATGGAGGTCAATATAGATGGACTAATAGAACAAGTCCCACACACTGCTAGAAGGCCAAATATTTTTTCAGAGCTAGATGCAGAAAAATATTATATTCAATTTGCAACCTCATGGAGGTCAGTATAGATGTACTAATAGAACAAGTCCCACACACTGGTAGAAGGCCAAATATTTTTTCAGAGCTAGATGCAGAAAAATATTATATTCAATTTGCAACCTGATGGAGGTCAGTATAGATGGACTAATAGAACAAGTCCCACACACAGGTAGAAGCCAAATATTTTTCAGAGGTAGATGCAGAAAAAAATTATATTCAGTTTGCAACCTGATGGAGGTCAGTATAGATGGACTAATAGAAGAAGTCCCACACACTGCTAGAAGGCCAAATATTTTTTCAGAGCTAGATGCAGAAAAAAATTACATTCAATTTGCAACGTGATGGAGGTCTGTATAGATGGACTAATAGAACAAGTCCCACACGCAGCTAGACGCCCAAATATTTTTTCAGAGGTAGATGCAGAAAAAAATTATATTCAATTTGCAACCTGATGGAGGTCAGTATAGATGGTCTAAAAGAACAAGTTCCACACACTGCTAGAAGGCCAAATATTTTTTCAGAGCTAGATGCAGAAAAATATTATATTCAATTTGCAACCTCATGGAGGTCAGTATAGATGGACTAATAGAACAAGTCCCACACACTGGTAGAAGGCCAAATATTTTTTCAGAGCTAGATGCAGAAAAATATTATATTCAATTTGCAACCTGATGGAGGTCAGTATAGATGGACTAATAGAACAAGTCCCACAAACAGCTAGAAGCCCAAATATTTTTTCCGAGGTAGATGCAGAAAAAAATTATATTCAGTTTGCAACCTGATGGAGGTCAGTATAGATGGACTAATAGAATAAGTCCCACACACAGCTAGAAGCCCAAATATTTTTTCAGAGCTAGATGCAGAAAAAAATTATATTCAGTTTGCATCGTGATGGAGGTCAGTATAGATGGACTAATAGAACAAGTCCCACACACTGCTAGAAGGCCAAATATTTTTTCAGAGCTAGATGCAGAAAAATATTATATTCAATTTGCAACCTGATGGAGGTCAGTATAGATGGACTAGTAGAACAAGTACCACACACAGCTAGAAGCCCAAATATTTTTTCAGAGCTAGATGCGAAAAAAAATTATATTCAATTTGCATCGTGATGGAGGTCAGTATAGATGGACTAATAGAACAAGTCCCACACACTGCTAGAAGGCCAAATATTTTTTCAGAGCTAGATGCAGAAAAATATTATATTCAATTTGCAACCTGATGGAGGTCAGTATAGATGGACTAATAGAACAAGTCCCATACACTGCTAGAAGGCCAAATATTTTTTCAGAGCTAGATGAAGAAAAAAATTAAATTCAATTTGCAACGTGATGGAGGTCAGTATAGATGGACTAATAGAACAAGTCCCACACACAGCTAGAAGCCCAAATATTTTTTCAGAGGTAGATGCAGAAAAAAATTATATTCAATTTGCAACCTGATGGAGGTCAGTATAGATGGACTAATAGAACAAGTCCCACACACTGCTAGAAGCCCAAATATTTTTTCAGAGATAGATGCAGAAAAATATTATATTCAATTTGCAACGTGATGGAGGTCAGTATAGATGGACTAATAGAACAAGTCCCACACACGGCTAGAAGGCCAAATATTTTTTCAGAGCTAGATGCAGAAAAAATTATATTCAATTTGCAACCTGATGGAGGTCAGTATAGAGGGACTAATAGAACAAGTCCCACACACAGCTAGAAGCCCAAATATTTTTTCAGAAGTAGATGCAGAAAAAAATTATATTCAGTTTGCAACCTGATGGAGGTCAGTATAGATGGACTAATAGAACAAGTCCCACACACAGCTAGAAGCCCAAATATTTTTTCAGAGCTAGATGCAGAAAAAAATTATATTCAATTTGCAACCTGATGGAGGTCAATATAGATTTTCTAATAGAACAAGTCCCACACACTGCTAGAAGGCCAAATATTTTTTCAGAGCTAGATGCAGAAAAATATTATATTCAATTTGCAACCTCATGGAGGTCAGTATAGATGGACTAATAGAACAAGTCCCACACACTGCTACAAGGCCAAATATTTTTTCAGAGCTAGATGCAGAAAAATATTATATTCAATTTGCAACCTGATGGAGGTCAGTATAGATGGAATAATAGAACAAGTCCCACACACAGGTAGAAGCCCAAATATTTTTTCAGAGGTAGAAGCAGAAAAAAATTATATTCAGTTTGCAACCTGATGGAGGTCAGTATAGATGGACTAGTAGAACAAGTCCCACACACAGCTAGAAGCCCAAATATTTTTTCAGAGCTAGATACAGAAAAAAATTATATTCAATTTGCATCGTGATGGAGGTAAGTATAGATGGACTAATAGAACAAGTCCCACACACTGCTAGAAGGCCAAATATTTTTTCAGAGCTAGATGCAGAAAAATATTATATTCAATTTGCAACCTGATGGAGGTCAGTATAGATGGACTAATAGAACAAGTCCCATACACTGCTAGAAGGCCAAATATTTTTTCAGAGCTAGATGCAGAAAAAAATTAAATTCAATTTGCAACGTGATGGAGGTCAGTATAGATGGACTAATAGAACAAGTCCCACACACAGCTAGAAGCCCAAATATTTTTACAGAGGTAGATGCAGAAAAAAATTATATTCAATTTGCAACCTGATGGAGGTCAGTATAGATGGACTAATAGAACAAGTCCCACACACTGCTAGAAGCCCAAATATTTTTTCAGAGATAGATGCAGAAAAATATTATATTCAGTTTGCAACGTGATGGAGGTCAGTATAGATGGACTAATAGAACAAGTCCCACACACGGCTAGAAGGCCAAATATTTTTTCAGAGCTAGATGCAGAAAAAATTATATTCAATTTGCAACCTGATGGAGGTCAGTATAGATGGACTAATAGAACAAGTCCCACACACAGCTAGAAGCCCAAATATTTTTTCAGAGGTAGATGCAGAAAAAAATTATATTCAGTTTGCAACCTGATGGAGGTCAGTATAGATGGACTAATAGAACAAGTCCCACACACAGCTAGAAGCCCAAATATTTTTTCAGAGCTAGATGCAGAAAAAATTATATTCAATTTGCATCATGATGGAGGTCAGTATAGATGGACTAATAGAACAAGTCCCACACACTGCTAGAAGGCCAAATATTTTTTCAGAGCTAGATGCAGAAAAATATTGTATTCAATTTGCAACCTGATGGAGGTCAGTATAGATGGACTAATAGAACAAGTCCCACACACTGCTAGAAGGCCAAATATTTTTTCAGAGCTAGATGCAGAAAAAAATTATATTCAATTTGTAACCTGATGGAGGTCAATATAGATTGGCTAATAGAACAAGTCCCACACACTGCTAGAAGGCCAAATATTTTTTCAGAGCTAGATGCAGAAAAAAATTATATTCAATTTGCAACCTGATGGAGGTCAATATAGATTGGCTAATAGAACAAGTCCCACACACTGCTAGAAGGCCAAATATTTTTTCAGAGCTAGATGCAGAAAAATATTATATTCAATTTGCAACCTCATGGAGGTCAGTATAGATGGACTAATAGAACAAGTCCCACACACTGCTACAAGGCCAAATATTTTTTCAGAGCTAGATGCAGAAAAATATTATATTCAATTTGCAACCTGATGGAGGTCAGTATAGATGGACTAATAGAACAAGTCCCACACACAGGTAGAAGCCCAAATATTTTTTCAGAGGTAGATGCAGAAAAAAATTATATTCAGTTTGCAACCTGATGGAGGTCAGTATAGATGGACTAGTAGAACAAGTCCCACACACAGCTAGAAGCCCAAATATTTTTTCAGAGCTAGATGCAGAAAAAAATTATATTCAATTTGCATCGTGATGGAGGTAAGTATAGATGGACTAATAGAACAAGTCCCACACACTGCTAGAAGGCCAAATATTTTTTCAGAGCTAGATGCAGAAAAATATTATATTCAATTTGCAACCTGATGGAGGTCAGTATAGATGGACTAATAGAACAAGTCCCATACACTGCTAGAAGGCCAAATATTTTTTCAGAGCTAGATGCAGAAAAAAATTAAATTCAATTTGCAACGTGATGGATGTCAGTATAGATGGACTAATAGAACAAGTCCCACACACTGCTAGAAGCCCAAATATTTTTTCAGAGATAGATGCAGAAAAATATTATATTCAGTTTGCAACGTGATGGAGGTCAGTATAGATGGACTAATAGAACAAGTCCCACACACGGCTAGAAGGCCAAATATTTTTTCAGAGCTAGATGCAGAAAAAATTATATTCAATTTGCAACCTGATGGAGGTCAGTATAGATGGACTAATAGAACAAGTCCCACACACAGCTAGAAGCCCAAATATTTTTTCAGAGGTAGATGCAGAAAAAAATTATATTCAGTTTGCAACCTGATGGAGGTCAGTATAGATGGACTAATAGAACAAGTCCCACACACAGCTAGAAGCCCAAATATTTTTTCAGAGCTAGATGCAGAAAAAAATTATATTCAATTTGCATCATGATGGAGGTCAGTATAGATGGACTAATAGAACAAGTCCCACACACTGCTAGAAGGCCAAATATTTTTTCAGAGCTAGATGCAGAAAAATATTGTATTCAATTTGCAACCTGATGGAGGTCAGTATAGATGGACTAATAGAACAAGTCCCACACACTGCTAGAAGGCCAAATATTTTTTCAGAGCTAGATGCAGAAAAATTTTTTATTCAATTTGCAACCTGATGGAGGTCAGTATAGATGGACTAATAGAACAAGTCCCACACACAGCTAGAAGCCCAAATATTTTTTCATAGCTAGATGCAGAAAAATATTATATTCAATTTGCAACGTGATGGAGGTCAGTATAGATGGACTAATAGAACATGTCCCACACACTGTTAGAAGGCCAAATATTTTTTCATAGCTAGATGCAGAAAATATTATATTCAATTTGCAACCTGATGGAGGTCCGTATAGATGGACTAATAGAGCAAGTCCCACACACAGCTAGAAGCCCAAATATTTTTTCAGAGGTAGATGCAGAAAAAAATTATATTCAATTTGCAACCTTATGGAGGTCAGTATTGATGGACTAATAGAATGATGCTATGCCCAAATGGTTTTACTTCACTAGGTGCAGTAAAAAAATTGATATTCTATACACGGGTGGAGTAGCTTGCAACACAGATAAGCTACTCCACTGACTAACACACTCTGCAATAGGCCAAAAAGGATTAGCTTTGCTAGATTTAGCCAAATGCTGTGAAAAAAACTTACACAGCACTGGCACAGACCTACCTGGCAAAAACTGATAGGAACTGATCTAACTTAGTCCTGTAAAGGACTGCAATTACAATTAGTCTTTACTCCCAATCTATCTATTTAAGAGCACAGACCTGCCTGATAAAAGTCGTAGGAAATGCTGTAACCTAGTCCTTAAAAGGACTGCAATCACAACTATTCCCTACTCCCAAGCTATCTGTAGATTTGTGCGAAAATTGGCTTGAAATTAACAAGGTATAGCGCACACAGCAACAGCGGTGCCGTCTAACATGCAGCGGCAGCAGTGAGAAAATGGTGGCGACGGGGAAAATGGCTGGGTCTTATAGGTCAAGGACATGTGACATACACTGCCAATGACTCCTGTCCTTGCTTGTGTGAAAAAAAGCACTTCGCTCCGTGTGTGCGCTGCTGATAGGCTTACAGATTGCACCTCCCCACTGTAAATGCGGGAAAGAGAAAAAAAAATGGAGATCTTCATTATTCCTGCAGAGATCCATCCCCTGCCCCTCCCCCCCCCCCGCTGTACACTCAAACTGCGTATTAACATTAATTTTCATCATTACTGAGAAAAAATCCAGTTATGATTTTGGTGCACGAACAGTTATCGAACATAACCTCGATCAGCCAAATTGTTTTCAAATCGTTCGTGTTCACCGAACGGCTCGAACACCGCCCAAAACAGCTCGAATTTGAGATTGGCAAACAGTTCAAGTCGAACACCGCTCATCTCTACTCCTAACCTGTTACTTGTTTTGTCTCTATGTCCGTTTCCTCCTTTTTGCTGCAGTGTCTGAACCAGCACTTGGCTTTACCTTGGCTCGTTCCTGTATTTCATTGCAGTACAGTTCTTGTCTGAACTGTCTCCTGGCCTCTTACCTGTTTTGTCTCTGTGTCCGTTTCCTCTCTTTTTCTGCAGAGTCTGAACCTGCACCTAACTCCTACTCGTTGTCGCTGTACTTCTGTTTGTGAGTTTGGAGTCCACTCACTACTTCTTTGCAAGTACCTTGTGTGTATCTGGTTCTGCTTTTCCCTTCCAGTCTGTTCTGTGTGAACAGAGCCCTGTGCCCTCTGCTCTGTCTTTGCTCACCGCTTTGGCGGTTTATCTCTGTTCTGCCTTACTTACCACTCTGGCAGTTTCTGCCCGCTCTGCTCAGCCTTGTCAACCGCACTTGCGGTTTTGCTCTGCTCAGCCCTGTCCACCGCACCTGAGGTTTCGCTCTGCTCAGCCCTGTCCACGGCACTTGCGGTTTCGCTCTGCTCAGCCCTGTCCACCGCACTTGCGGTTTCGCTCTGCTCAGCCTTGTCCACCGCACTTGCGGTTTCGCTCTGCTCAGCCCTGTCCACCGCACTTGCGGTTTCGCTGTGCTCAGCCTTGTCCACCGCACCTGCGGTTTCGCTTTACTCTGCTTGATTACCGCATCTGCGGCTCTGAACCCGTCTCCTAGTCTGTACTGGACCCTACCCAGCCTGTGCTCTAACCTGCCTGTTCCTGTATTCCCCGGTGTGGGTCAACAGCCGTGTCCGGGGTCTGACCTGGAGTCGCACCTGGTCCCTCTGCTCGGTTCCTCCCTGGTGCACAGGCGTCGTATGCTGTCGTGAGACCTTGGTCGGATCGGGTAGATACTTAGTTACGCCCCTCCAGGCACTCACCGATTCATGGTCCAGTGGGATCACTAAACATGCACACGCCAGTAAGTCCGGGTGTGTGCATAACTAGCTCCTTTGTGAGAAAATGTATTTGGGCAGCCACTCAGTCTACCAAATAAAATTCCTCAGATGGAAATTGGGGATGATTCGCTACTGGTACTGGGGGCAGTTCTAATACCATGGCGTTGTACCATAGTTTTCTGGAGATATTCCAGACTGTTAAGAGGAAAGCAAATTCCCACAGAAAAGTACCAGCAGTAATGTTCAGGCCACATTTCAAGTGCAAGCAGCTTTAGAGGACTTCCTGGGAGAAATGACAAGCAGGGTAGATACGGTTTCAATCTTTGCCATTCCTTTAACCGAGCTAAATACAACTCTCAGGAAAAAAAGTTGTGGACTGGCTCCGTACTGTCCCTGGCCACATTCACCTGTTCATGTTTTTGTGGTTAGGCAGTCCCTCCCAGTGAGTGCACTGGGGAGGGCACGTGTAATTTGTGGGATCCGTGCTTGTGGAAGGCGGAGGCGATACCGGGAAATGTAGTGGTGGCTGGGGACCGAGTATGGACACCCGGCTGCTGCCGGCATGAGGTTGTGAAAGCTTCCTCTTACACGAGCTTAAAAGGCCATATTTCAAGTGCAAAGAGCTGCCCAGAAATCTGGGAGTTTAGTGTTGCGGCCTATGGTTGGGTGGGTGGCTGGCTGCATACTTGCACTTGCATTCCAAGTAACAGAAAACTAAGCAGATGGTGGCCTCTATCATCATCATGGCCTCACCTCGGCACTATGAACTCTCCGGAGGGAGAAACCAGGGCCCGCCGGAGGAGTCTCCGGTTGTCTGGTGGGCCCCTCCAACCCTCACGAAAAGCAGTCCTGGCTAAGAAAAGAGTGGGGGAAGGTTCCCGGACACTCTATGGCTGCTTTTTTAATGTGGATCGGCCATGCTTATGCATGTTATTTCTCAAAATGCATTATAGATCAGGCCATTGTCCAACTGTGTATTCAAGAAATTAAATGCGCCAAGAAAGATGTGTGTGTCAAAGTACCACCGACATGTGCGAGTTGATGTTGGACGGGCTACCATTGCTTCTGCAACAAGCTCAATTACAGGACTTCCTTGGAGAAATGAAATGCAGGGTAGATACGGTTTCCCTCTATGCCAGTCCTTTCACGGAGCTAAATACAACTCTCAGCAAAAATAGTTGTGGACTGGCTCCGTACCATCCCTGGCCACATTCACCTGTCCATGTGTTTGTGGTTAGGTGGTCCTTCCCAGTAAGTGCACTGGGGAGGGCACGGGTAATGTTGTGGGACCCGTGCTTGTGGAAGGCTGAGGCGATACCGGGAAATATAGTGGTGGCTGGGGACCGAGTATGGACACCTGGCTGCCGCCGGCATGAGGTTATGAAAAGCTTCCACCTCCACAAGCCTTAAAAGGTCACATTTCAAGTGCAAGCAGCTGTCAAAAATTTGGCAGTATAGTATTGCAGCCTGTGGGTGGGTGGGTGGCTGCCTGCATACTTGCGCTTGCATTCCAAGGAATGGGGTAGGAACAACTGAACGCTGCTGTGGGACAAGGACGTGGATGGTGATTGTCGCAAGTCTGCAACGACAGGTGCATGGTGGGAGGCATCTTCGCATGCGCAAAGGATCACTTATGATGGGCACACTTTTAGGCAGTGACCTGGGAGTTAGAGATGCTTCCAGAGGTCTTCCCCATGCTGTTCCCATGTCTATTCAACACTGTATGCATGTGTCTGATGATGTGTCACACACCACATGGCCAGATAAGGTTGTAAAATGTTAAAATGACATTTCCTGGTGAATGTCTTGGTTGAAAGCAATGTAAAAGTGCAAAAATGCATCAAAAATGCTACGTGTGAACATAGCCCAAGTTGTGGAGGAGTATTTTTGTTTTTGGTTATTTATTTTGCCTTATATACAAGTCATTACCCTGGAAAGGATGTACCTTAACATATTTCCCAGGAAAATCAATCTTGGTTTCGTTTTTGTATGTTTTATTGTGAGTCCATAAAAGTGGCGTAATACTCTGACCACGTTGTTGACAGCAGTGATCTGGGAGTCAGAGATGCTTCCAGGGGTCTTCCCCATGCTGTTCCCATGTAATTTGAGCACTGTTCCCATCGATTTGGGCAATTTTTAGGCCCTCTGCAGACCGCCGGGGGGAGCCGCCTGAAATATCCTCGAGTTTCCTATAAACTTACATTGGGCTCGTTGCTCGGGCCGAGCACCCGAGTATTCCAGTTTGCTCAACCCGAGCAGCGAGTACCCGAGCATTTTAGTGCTCACTCATCAGTAATCTACAGGATGATAAAGCAAAAATGAACAAAAATATAAAATTAATAACCTCTGATATTAGACATGCTAATAATTTTATATCTTTATCCACTTTATTTTATATCGCCTTTATTTAATAAAATCTAATCCTTTCATTTCCTCTCACAAAATGGTAATAATCATAAAACGCATATATTTCCAATTAATAATATATAAATTAACCTTTCATTAAAATAAATATTTTTTTCTCCAGAAGAGACTATTCTTTTAAGTTACTAAGCTCCCTTTACTCACTTAGTCATACCATGAAAAGATGTATCTATATAGTATCTATATGAAAAGCTCTTTATTTTTATTTTAAAAATTTTTTTTCATCTTTTATAGAGTTGAACAATGTAGGAAATTGTTTACCCAAAGAATGGCTCACAAGATAAGCGAGATAAGATATTTTGATAAAAAAAACAGAACCATTCATGTCCTATTTTAATCTCCTTTCAGGATTGCCGTATGTAAGCAATTATGTTAGATGTTTTTCTATGTGGTTTTAAAGCCAGTTTACCTTAAACTTCTCTTTCTAACTTGCGTTACAAAAGCACATTATTATTATTGTTATTATTATGTGCTAAATGTCTACATTTTAGCTTTGGAAAGTTTAAAAATGGAAAAGCTTCACTAACTACAGCACATACTTGAAGCCCACTGTGTTCACCTCTGCCAGATTGTTGTGTGGTAGGAAGGTATTAATCTTCACTATTAGCTGCACTCAACCTTTGTGAACCCATAATAACTATCCATCTGCTCATCTGTATTTGTTAGCATGATTTTTGTGACATATAGCCTTCAAAAATGTCAATGTTTCACTGACAAAACTGTTTCATGTCGGATGGATAATATATCTACAGAATAGACAGAGAGGAAATTATTAACACTTTAAAATTTAAGTCTGTGAACGCGTTTGCTCAACGTAAGGTGGTAAATTATATAACTTAAGTTCATTTACTGTATACTTAAAGCGGATTTCTCTCCAGATTGCACCATACAAAATATACAAAATGCATTCTTATTAAATAGATTTCTAAGACCAGATGAGGCTGGTGTAGATACTTTGAAAATCAATTGTTAGAATAGCTGTGTAATGCTAATATTAAAAATAAGCATTTTATAAATCCAGACTGGACTCAAAAATGCTAATTTAAACTTTCAAATAAGATTTTACTTTCATTATGACTTGGATTTTCTAAGTAACTACACTAGCCTCTTCATGTCAGTGGAAAAAAATTTAGATTTTGGAAAAAAATTTAGATTTTAGTGTGACCATTATTGTGTTACACACCTGTCTCGGAGCTGAGCTTTTCTCCCCTCACTCTTTTCCACGGAATTTGCTGTGCTCCACGGCTTTAAAAGTGGCACAATGTGATTGTCTGCATGGCCTATAAAAGATCTACTGAGTCGCACACCTGTGTCTTAGTATTAAGACTTTTAGTGTTCCTGAGTCCTGTCTGCCTGTGGCCTCCAGTACATCTGCTACCAGCTTCCTAGTCTTCAGTACCTCTGCTTCCTGCTTCTCGATCTCCTGTCTGCCTGCGGCCTCCAGTACCTCTGCTACCAGATTCTCAGTCTTCTCTCTGCCTTGAGCCTCCAGTACCTCTGCTATCTTCTTCCCACTCGCTTGCCTGCCTGCAGTCTCCAGTACATCTGCTACCTGCTTCCCAGTCTCCAGTGCATCTTCTACCTGCTTCCCAGTCTCCTGTCTGCCTGCAGAATCCAGTATCTTTGCTCCCTGCTTCCTGGTCTCCTGTCTGCTTGTGGCCTCCAATATCTCTGCTACCTGATTTCCAGGCTCCTGTCTGCCTGCAGCCTCCAGTACATCTACTATCTGTTTTCTGCATGCCTCACCTGCCTGCTGCACTGATGCCTGTGGCCTGTGTGCTCTCCCAGACCTTGAGATTGGAGGATCCACCTCAACAGTTGATGCAAAACATATTGTAAAATATACAATTAAGCTACTTTGCAAATAGTGCGCTTAAAAGAAATTATTTTTTCGATAGCCTCTATGCAGTCTCACCATGGTTTCAGTTTACAAATAAACATAGTAGTTGTCCTAGTAATTAGCCGTAATGTGTGCTTGAGCGTGATAGTAAGCAGAGATGACCGAGCCCAAACTTAAAAGTTCCGGGTTCGTACCGGACAGTTACTGTCCGGTGCTAAACCCCAGACATGGACTTCTCACAGAAGTCTATTGCAATTTCCGGAGTTCTGGGGAAAGTCCATTGCAAAGAGCAAGAATATGTTCCAGCTGAAAAGTTTGGGTCCCCATTGTTTTCAATGAAGTTAGGGTTCTGGTTCAAGTTTTGGTACCGTTCTGGTACCCAAACCAAGTACGAGAACCCAAACTTCCACGCGTCCGCTCATCCCTAATACTAAGAGATGAAGAAGCATTTCATGATCGAATGCCTATGCAAAAAATAAACTTGCTTCATCTTCTTTGTAATCCTCCTTATATTCTCCACTCTTTTTTTAAGTATTAATTGGAGACCCCCTTGAATAACTAAAAATTAGCTAATACAATATTTAAAATGAATTTTTTTAAACCAGACTACAACTTTATGTTTCATTTACTCACAATTACTAAATTTTATTCTTCCATTTTTCCATCTTCTATTGGCATTTTCCTACTTTAGATGTTCTTTCGTTCTCCTAATTAGCATTATGTGTGTTTACATGAAAAGTAACACTTTGTAAGATAATTAGATCACTTGTATTATATCAAATATTGTTTATATATCATTTATCAGCAGTTTTTCCTTTTAAGGTTCCATATGCAATTAGCAGTTGTCCCTGAGTTCAGCTTCAGAGTGGGACTAGTTTCTCTGATGTCTTACATGCACATCACACACAGAAGAGGACATTTTTCTTCCCCATCTCTATCTGTTCTCTTGCACACAGACGCAGCACTATAAGGAATATTATGCAGCAGTAATGAGCAGTGTGTCTGTGAATTCAGCATTGGGGTTGGATAGAACAATTACTGTGTAAACATGCAAAAAAAACAAAAGAAGCAGCAGTCGATTCTGTACTTTGAGCCTGCGGTCCATAATAAGATGCATGAGGCACCGCCTGACCGGATATTACGTATGTGCACATGCGCTGTAATCCTTGCTGCGTTCCACCATGAGATGCAGCCATCATTTACCTCTTTGTTGGACTTTTTCTTGTACTTTTAGGATAGAACAATTACTAGAAGTAGCCTCAGTGTCTCGTGTGTCTGTTTCTCTCTCCTTTTGCATCTGCTGCCTCCCCCCTCTTCCTGCCTTCTCCATCAATTTCTGTAGGTAGTAACTGTAATCGGATCTTTCAGTCCAAATTAAATCCTGTCTCAAGATGCATGTACCCAGGGAATTTAGCGAGTGATCAGTGCTGGAGGCAAGGACAAGGAGGAAAAGTGCCTGATAAATGGAAAAAGAGGCATTTTTATGCAGTAGAATATATTACAAAATTGGATATTTTCACTTGCTCTATTGATTTATGTGATGTTAATTGAAATTACAGGGACTCCTTGAAGAGTTTTCAACAATCCCAGTCCCCAATTGCAGTTTAAAAAAAACAAAAAAAACAACAACTTTGTTTTACTAACCCTCCACAGGTCCAGCACTAAGTGTCCTTTGCTGCTCCTAGTGTCTGTTATTGTCTGCAGTGCTGATGTCACATTGACAGTGCTGCTGCTGACTAGTGAGCTGAACAGCTCTGCTGAACTCAGTTATTGTCTGCAATGCCATCGATGTGACGCCACAATAATAAACACAAAGAGTATCTGTGAAGACTCAGTGCTGGACCTGGTAAAGGGAATAAAGAACAGGTCTTATTTTAAACAAACTGTTCCGGGGAACAGAGGTTATCTGTAACAGGAAAACCCATTTGATCCAACATTTGGTTAGTTAAAAGTACATTTATGTCTTTTGTAGCATATTGAAATGTATTGTATTGTAACATTAGGGTCTCTATGTATGTCTCTGCAGAAAATGTTTTTGGCTATATACAGTGGGGGAAATAAGTATTTGATCCCTTGCTGTTTTTCTAAGTTTGCCCACTGACAAAGACATGAACAGTCTATAACTTTAAGGGTAGATTAATTTTAACATTGAGAGATAGAATATCCCAAAAAAATCATGAAAATCACATTGTATAAATTAGATACATTTTTGCATTTTGCAGTGAGAAATAAGTATTTGATCCCCTCCAAACCATTATGAGGTCTGGCTTCCACAGATCAGTTAGACGCTGCTCCAAATCAACTCGTTACCTGCATTAAAGACAACTGTCTTACATAGTCACCAGTATAAAAAACTCCTGTCCACAGACTCAATTAATCAGTCAGACTCTAACCTCTACAACATGGGCAAGACCGAAGAGCTTTCTAAGGATGTCAGGAACAAGATCATAGACCTGCACAAAGCTGGAATGGGCTACAAAACCAAAAGTAAGACACTGGTTGAGAAGGAGACAACTGTTGGTGCAATAGTAAGAAAATGGAAGAAATACAAAATGACTGTCAATCGACATCGATCTGGGGCACCATGCAAAATCTCACCTCGTGGAGTATCCTTGATCATGAGGAAGGTGAGAGATCAGTCTAAAACTACACTAGGGGGAAATTGTTAATGATTTCAAGGTAGCTGGGACCACAGTCACCAAGAAAACAAATTGGTAACACATTACGCCTTAAAGGTTTAAAATCTTAAAGTGCCCACAAGGTCCTCCTGCTCAAGAAGGCACATGTGCAGGCCCATCTGAAGTTTATCAATGAACACCTGGATGATTCTGTGAGTTATTGGGAGAAAGTGCTGTGGTCAGATGAGACAAAAATTGAGCTCTTTGGCATCAACTCAACTTGTCGTGTTTGGCGGAAAAAGAAGGATGAATACAACCCTAAGAACCTCATCTTAACTGTGAAGCATTGTGGGGGAAACATTATACTTTGGGGGTGCTTTTCTGCAAAGGAGATATGATGACTGCTCCGTACTGAAGGGAATATAGATGGGGTCATGTATCGTGACATTTTGGCCAACAACCTCCTTCCCTCAGTAAGAGCATTGAAGATGGGTCGTGGCTGGGTCTTCAAGCAAGACAATGACCCAAAACATACAGCCAAAGCAATAAAGGAGTGGCTCAAAAAAGAATCACGGTAAGGTCATGAAGTGGCCTAGCTAGTCTCCAGACCTTAATCACATAGAAAACTTATGCAGGGAGTTGAAGCTCCAAGTTGCCAAGTGATAGCCTCAAAATCTTAATGATTTAGAGATGATCTGCAAAGAGGAGTGGACCAAAATTCCTCCTGATATGTGCACAACCTTCATCATCAACTACAAAATATGTCTGACTGCTGTTCTTGCCAACAAGGGTTTTGCCACCAAGTATTAAGTGCTGTTTGCCAGAGGGATTAAATACATATTTTTCACTGCAAAATGCAAAAAAATGTATCTAATTTGTAAAATGTGATTTTCTAGTGATGAGCGAGCATGCTCGCTACTGCTCGGTGCTCGCCCCAGCATCTCACTGCTCGACATGCTCGGCACTCGCCGAATATTTCCGGGGTTGCTCGGCGGGAGCTCAGGTCTCCTCCCTGCATGTTTGGCGCTCTTTACAGAGCCAATGAACATGCAGGAATTGCCTGCCACTCATTGTAATGCCATAGCCATGTTGGTTGTGGCATTAAAGTGATTGGCTGGCCGCACAGCGGCATGAGGTCTTTATCAGACCTGGCGCCGCCGGCTCGTCACAGTAACTCCGGAATCAGACAGTGTAGGGAGAGGTGATGCTGAGCTAGGGAGAGATTTGATTGTTTCTAGTTAGTGTAGGTGTACCAAACTAAATTAGAGACACATATCCATGTCAACAAACAGTCCTTCTGAGGACTAATCCATCTGCAGAGATAGCAGGCAGTGTATATATGCACGTAGGGTATATAGCAGCCTGCAGTGCACATAGGACAAGAGGCTCCATTCCAGTTTTGTCGGCTGCTCCTGTTAAACATTTCTAGAAATAGGCCCAGGTCTCAGGGGCCAGGAATAATTGTTTTTTTTATCTTAATCCTCATTATTTGCTTAAAAAGCAATCCAGAGAACACAGTTTTTCAGCGCCATTTGCTTTTTGGCACTGCAGAATACAGCCAGGTCCTTTCCATATTACAGCGCTTAAAATCCAGCTATTTAAAACTGTGGTTTGTCAGTCACACGGATGACATATAATTGCGCTGAAAATACTGCCATTTCTGGCCTACATTAAAAATTTATTTCAGTGTGTCAGTGAAGCAACTTATACCAGATTGCTGTTCAAAATAGTTACCTAAAGGCCAGGTATTTAAAACTATGTTTTCTCCGTCACAAGGATCACATATTCATTTTCAGAAAATACTGCCGTTTCTGGCCTCCATTAAAAATTTGTTTCAGTGTGTCAGTGAAGCAATTTACACCAGATTGCTGTTCAAAATAGCTGTTCTGGACGGCATATTCCTCACCCTGAACCTATTTCCTCCCACCATGCCGAGTGCCCAGAGACAGCTGATCCCACACTTGGACACTCCGAAGAGCTGTTCACTTTCCCATTTATAGATTCTGGCCTCTCGCCAGGTCCACTTGAAGTGGGGCAGGAGGAGATCGCATGTAGCAATGCCCAAATATTTCAGCAGCCACGGTCACAAGAAGGCGACGGTGGGAAATTGAGGTGGACGATGATAAGACACAATTGCCAGAAAGTCAGGAGGAGGACTAGAGTGCGGAAGTGGAAGACGAGGTGGTGGATGATATGGTAAATGACTCAACCTGGCAGGAGGACATGCAGATCGAGGACAGCAGCACACAGTGGGAGGGAGGCAGAGCACCCCAACAGGCAGGAAGAAGCAATGTGGTGGCCACAGAAAGAAGGCAGGCAACCATTCCCCGTAACACCAACATGAAGGAAGTTGCCAGTACAACTGTTAGGTCTTCCCCAGTCTGGTTGTTTTTTAAAGAATCTGTCGATAACCCCAAAAAGGCCATTTGCACCAACTGCCTCAGCAGCGGTGACAAAATGACCAGCCTGACCACCACCAGCATGATCAGGCACATGGCAGCAAAGCACCCGACTTTGTGGGCCGAACCCCAGGGTCCAGGAACAGTGTCTGCGGGTGGCACCATTGCTTCTTCCGCTGTTGTGCATGCAAGCCAATCCCCTGTCCATGGTGCATGTGAAGATGCCTCGTTCCCTGCACCTGTCGTTGTACATTCTCAAGTAGCAGCATCAGGAAGCAAATCCACGTCCTTGTCCCAGCGCAGCGTTCAGTTGTTCATACCCCAATCCTTGCTACGCAGCCAACGGCCCACAGGCCACGCTACTAAATTCCCACATTTCACAACTGCTTGCACTCGAAATGTTGCCTTTTAGGCTCGAGGAGACGGAAGCATTCCGCAACCTGTTGGTGGCGGCCATCCCTAGGTACTCGGTCGCCAGCCACCACTGTTTCTCCTGGTGTGCCGTCCCCGCATTACACAAGCACGAGTCCCAAAACATTAGCCGTTCCCTCAACAACGCAGTTACCGGGAAAGTCCACCTAACCACAGACACGTGGACAAGTGCTTGTGGGCAGGGACGGTACATCTCACTGATGGCATACTGGGTTATCATAGTGGAAGCTGGTACCCAGTCAGACCTTGGGATGGATCACGTCCTCCCGACGCCAAGTATTGCGGGCCCTAGGTCAATCAAGGTTGGCCCCCAGTGTACAGCTCCTGCACCTCATCCTCCTCAACCTACTCCTCAGCCTCCTTCTCTGAAATGAACACATCAGTCACAAGCTGGAAGCACTGTAGCACTGCCTCGGCAAAGCGGGAAAAGGCTGTGCTGAAGCATATATGCTTAGGTGACAAACTGCACAATGCTGAAGAGTTGTGCATAGCTCTGAAATAGCAGGCAGATATGTGGCTCACACAGCTGAACCTACAGACAGGCATGGTCGTGTGTGACAATGGCCGGAACCTGGTGGCGGCTCTGAGGCGAGGCGAGCTCGCACATGTACCAAGACTGGCCCATGTCCTCCACCTCATGGTTCATAGGTTTCTCAAATCCTACCCGGAGCTGCCGGATCTGCTTGTACAAGTACGCCATGTGCCCATTTTAGAAAGTCACGTACAGCTTCCACCGCCCTTGCCGTGTTTCAGCAGCGTTTGCAGCTTCCGGCTCACAGACTGGTATGTGATGTCCCGACACATTGGAACTCTACACTGCAGATGTTGGGAAGGATTTGTGAGCAGAAGAGGGAGGTTGTTGAGTACCAGCATCAACAAGGCCATCGGTATTCAGTTAAGACTCCACACATAAGACCTCAGGAGTGGATATGGATGTCAGACATATGTACCATCCTCCAAAACTTTGAGGATTCCACCAAGATGGTGAGCAGCGATGATGCCATAATTAGAATCACCATCCCGTTTCTCTGTCTTCTGAAACACTCTCTGCTCACAATCAAAGAAGATACATTGCAGGCAGAGCACAATGAGATGGAGCAAGGAACCATACAGGGTGATTACACAAAGCCCAGCCTCATCTCATCCCAACATGGATTGGGTTACAATGAGGAAGAGGAGGAGGAGGAAGAACAGGAGCTAGTTTCATGCACTATAGACGTTACTACCTGCACAACTGTCATACCGTCTGTTCAGCGTGGATGGCCAGAGGACAGAGAGGAGGAGGAGAGCATGGTCAGTCATCTTCTTGGTGAGGACATGGAAGTCTTGCCTGTTAGCAGTCTGTCACGCATGGCAGGGTTTATGTTAAGCTGCCTTTCCCATGACCCTCGCGTTCTCAAAATTTTGGGTGACAGTCATTACTGGTTGGTGACACTTCTAGACCCATGCTACAAGGAGAACTTTATATCTCTTATTCCTGAGGCGGACAGGTATTCAAAAATGGGGCAGTACCAGAAGGCCATTGTTGCAGAACTATTAAAAAAATTCCCATCTGAAAACGCTGGCGGCAGAGGTCACAGTTCGTTGAACAACCAAGAAGAATAAGCGAGAAAGACACAAATGCAATCCAGCAGAGGCAGGGGAGCACTGTCCAAGTTCTGGGACAGTTTTCTCAGACATCGCACAGGCCCTGAGGTGCAGAGTACTCTCACAAGGAGTGCAAAGTTTGGGACGATGCTGAAAAATTACCTTGCCGACCGTACAAACGTCCTCCGTGATTCCTCTGTGCCTTTTAATTATTGGGTATCCAAGCTGGATACGTGGAATGAACTGGCTCTCTATGCCTTGGAGGTCCTGGGCTGTCCTGCCACTAGTGTTTTATCAGAGCGGGTTTTTAGTGCCGCCGGTGGAATTATAACTGATAAGCGCATCCGCCTGTCAACTGAAAATGCTGACAGGCTGACTCTTAGAAAAATGAACAAGGGCTGGATTGGGCCAGACTTCTCAACACCACCGAATGATAGCAGCGTATCGTAAACTCAAATCCAGTGTCTTTTCTTGGGCGGTGTATTCCCATGCACCTCGTCACACCCACACAAGGGTATACGCATCCTGATTTTGGGTATTTGCTCTTGTCCTCCTCCTTCTCCTCATCGTCCACCACCGTATCACCAGGGTGATCGTGGTCCGTGATGCAACACCCTCATAGTTTTTTTAAAGGGTGTTTATGATGCCCGTAAAAAAAGTTTTTATACAGTATATTCATGTATACCCCCCAGGGGTAAATGTTTGTCAGCCCATATACTTAGTGCATGGGCATTACAAGCATAGGAGACCAGCTCCTTTCTAATGGGAACATTTATTTAAGAGGCCCTCTATGTCTCTTCCAAGGGGCATTAGAGTGCCTCTCAATTTTTGGCAGCCATTGCATTCACTGCATAGGCCAACACTATGGGAGACCCTCTGTTTCTAATGGGAATTTTTTATTACTGTGGCCCTGCTCTATGTGTCTTTAAATTCTTAGTGGGGTTTTTCCTAAAATTGGTCAGCAGTTGGACTCACTGCATACCCTATAACTGTATAGCAGACCCTCTCCTTTCTAACGGGAACATGTCGTACTTGTTACTGTGGCCCTGCTCTATGTGTCTTTAAATTCTTAGTGGGGTTTTTCCTAAAATTGGTCAGCCGTTGGATTCACTGCATACCCTATAGCTGTATAGCAGACTTTCTCCTTTCTAATGGGAATTTGTCATTACTGTGGCCCTGCTCTATGTGTCTTTAAGTTCCTAGTGGGGTTTTTTCCAAATTTTTGCAGCCCTTGCATTCACAGCATGGGCATTACCACTGTAGGAGACACGCTCGTTTATAATGGGAACATTTTTTTTACTGAGACCCTCCTCTATGTCTCTTTAAAGGGATATTGGGTTGCGTCCAAATTTTTGGCAGCCCTTGAAGTCACTGAATACGCAATAACAGTATATGAGACTCACTTGTTAATAATGGGAACAACAAAGCTTAGCCGGCTGATGCCTCTCTAACAATAGCAAGGGCCGAATGCTGGACTTTTAAGAACAGCAATGGCTGTCTGATGGCCCTATAAAATAGGCTTTATGACTTTCAGAGTCCCTCCATCATAAATGAAACAGGATGTGTCTGATGATGTGTCACACCACATTGCCAGATAAGGTTGTAAAATGTTAAAATGACATTTCCCAGTGAATGCATTTGTCTTAAAAAATAATGTAAAAAAAACCCCAAAACAATAGGATCTTTCTTTAGTATAAAAATCAGCGTCGCCAATTTAACCTCAATGTAATCACATTGTTCAGCTCATGCGCCTCCTCCTCCATCTTCGAAATTACCACATCAGTCACAAGTAGTGTTGAGCCACCCCCGTAGTGTTGAAGTTCGGTTCGGTTCGTCGAACACCCTTGTGTTCGCCGAACTGTTCGTCGAACTGTTGGTCGAACAACTTCGAACACCATTGAAACCAATGGCAGGCAAACAAAAACACATAGAAACACATAGAAAACACCTTCAAAGGTGTCCAAAAGCTGACAAACTGCTCAGAAGACATAACTAACACATGGAAAAGTGACAAGTACATATAGTCATGCGAAAAGAAAAGAGGTGGAGGAGTAAAAGGATGGGGAGACACAGATATAGGCATGTCATGCCCTTCTAAAATCCAAAAAGTGAGAAGCCGACACGGCCAGTCCGTTCCTGCCCGTGCCACCTCCGTGTCACCGGGTTTGTGCCAGAGGCGCGGTGGACCCTGACGGCCAGCCCCCCTCTCCCAAAACTGGTGTCTGTCCGCTAGTGGGTCGAGCGAGCCCCCCTGTGGTGGAGGCAGCTCTAAGCTTTTTAATTTAAATTGTCTCTCTTATTTAAATGAATACACTTTAAATCCTTTTACAACGATCTATTGAAGGGCAAGTCTCATGCCAGCAGCCGCGTAATTCCAGCTCCAGTAGCGTCCACTAAAGCTGCTGCAGATAAAAAGTTTTTATAAGGATCGAGCTCGGCATCCACCGCAAGGCGTCCTACCGCCAGTCCCTGCCCCTATGCCTTGGGGAGCCTCCTGATGCTCTTCACTGAGTATCCCGTGATCCCTAAGCATTTCCTTTGAAAAAATTAAGTGTCCAAACTACAGGTGGTGTAGCTTGCTTAACAGCCGGGATAATCCGCTGACTAGCAGACACTGCTACTAGGCACAAAGTATTTCCTGGGCTAGATGCAGTTAAAAATTTGTAATTAGATACTCTTGTTGGATGCTGAGAAAGCATTCCATAGAGTCTCCTGGCACGCCATATATTATTCTCTTAAAAAGCTTGGGGTAGGGGTCTAGGGGACCCTTTTAGAGCCAAAATCACAGCCCTGTATCGCAATGCGTCACCTAGGCTGAAGATAAATGGAACTGTAGCACCCCGAGGGCTCGGTTGCTGAAGAGGTATTGCACTTCACCCGGAGGTGTGATATCTCACTCTCAGGTAAGGATGGAGTGTGGATCAGGACCCCGACACCTGCATGCATTACTCCACATTACCATGGGGCAGGGCTACCAATATGCCCCTGAGATGGGCACGACAGTCCCTGTCCCTGGCTGGAGTGGGGGGAGGGAACACTGAGGAAGGGGAACCCTGTAGTGCAGGAGCAGGGAGGAAGCAGTTCCTGGGTGCATTGAGAAGGGAGTATAAAAGGTGGGCACCATCTTAGTTCAGTGCAGAGAAGTCTGAGCAGAAGTGACAGGGAGCAGGGGCTCTGCATGAGCTGTGCTCCAGAGGCGGGCCTAGTAACAGAGGCCCAGGCCTGGAAGAGGTAGAAGGAAGGAAGAGGAGCGGAGAAGGCTCCAGGAACGAGGAACGAAGGGATCCCAGGGGTGTGGATGGGCGAGTCGCCACCACACACCCGAATCCACCTGCGTGGAGGGGTCAGGCCAAAGAGGGAGACCGGTCCCCGAAACTAGTGGAGGCGGGAAACGACCCTCAGCTAGAAACCGGAGGCTGTGACATTTTATGTGGCGCAGACCCTCGCTACACCCGCTAGGAGGGCAGCACATAGGGTCAGGGAAACTGGCGCCAAGTTTACCAAGAGGAAGCCCGAGGCAGCCGTACAGAAGGGTTGGTAAGAAAGGCCAGACAAAAGACACACAAAGGGGGTCCTGTGAAGCGCTCCAAATTTACCTGGGAGTTGTCTGAGCCCCTCACCTGGTGAGCACAGTACGACGTGGGCAGCCGTTACCTGCAGAAGTGGTCTGGATAATAAGAACTGTGAGTAAAGGCCCTGGACTGCATCACTGACTCCGTGTCGTTACTGCTGCTGCCCTGCACCATCACCCCCATCCTCCGCATACACTGCCCTAAGACTATACTTCTCCCGTGGGGAGTTATGCTACGCTCTGCTGCACTCACAACACCAGCCTCAGCGGTCTGCCCTGCAGCGACGGTTCACTCTGACCGCAATCCACGGGTGGCGTAGTCGGACATTTAAACATCAAAACCACATAAATAGTTCCGCCACTGGTTTGACCGCCCTGAGCCACGAAACCGGGTCGCCGCCATGGAGACTACAACCACCAAAAAGAGTCCGGCTCCGGATGTCCCAAGGCCCAGGGGGCACGTCAGAACATTTTCATCGCCTTTCATAATCACCAATGGGACAAGGCAGGGATGTCCTCTGTCCCCTCTCTTATACATCCTAGTGACGGAGCACCTGTTCTCATCAATTCGCCATAGCCCCAATATTAGGTGGATTGAGGTGGGAAGCACCGAGTACAAGTGCTCTGCATTTTCAGATGATGTCAATCACATATATCCATCAGCTGGCTGTTATGGCTGAAATAGATCACTTTGTTACATGGTCAAATTTTAAAATCAATACAGCGAAGTCTGAGGCCCTCGATGTCTCCCTCCTCAAATCCATACAGGATTCCATCCAGTCCAACTTTCCCTTTGCCTGGCCCTCACAGGGTATAAAATTCTTAGGAATTCCTATTCATAGAGACCTCTCCCGTCTATGTTATCTTAATTTTGGGCTCTTTATTGAACAACTCCATACAGACCACGGTTGGCAAGTTAGAACTGTAAGATTCACTACGTGAACCACTGGTGTTTTGAGGAAAAGCACATGTACACTGTGTTCCAAATTATTATGCAAAAATTGTTTAGGAGTGATAAGGGAAGAATTTGTTTGTTTGTCAGTTAAACTCATTGATGGTGATGTGTGTCAGGGCTCTTTATATCACTTTAAGCAATTGCAGACACCTGTGCTAATTAGTTTGGCAGGTGTGTCCAATGAACGGCAAGACTACTTAAGAAGGCTGTCCCACATTATTAAGCAGCCTACATTTTCTGCCAAAATGGGAAAGAAAAAGGATGTGTCTGCTGCTAAGAAGCAACAAATTGTGGAGTGTTTAGGTCAAGGCATGACTACAATCAACATTGTGCGATGATCAGGATGAAGTGTCTTGGCAATCAAGAAGTAGGTAGCTGATTCACAGTACACACGTGTGCGTGCTGATAAGGGCAAATTGAGGACTCTTTCCTACAGGCAATTACATCAGTTTAAAAGAGCAGCGGCAAAAAAGCCATGTCATAGCAGCAGACAAGTTTTTGAAGCTGCTGGTGCCTCCAACGTTCCCCGAACAACAAGATGCAGGGTCCTTCAGAGGTTTGCAGCTGTGCATACGCCATCCTGTCGACCTCCTCTATCCACTTCACACAAGCAGAAACGGCTCCAGTGGGCCAAACATTACATGAAGACTGATTTCAAAACTATTTTGTTCACGGATGGGTGCCGAGCAACGCTCGATGGTCCAGATGGATGGAGTGGAGGATGGGTGGTTGATGGACACCCCACGCAAACATGGCTACAGCGCCATCAATGAGGAGGTGGAATAATGATTTGGGCTGGAATCATGGGGAGAGAGATTGTCGGCCCCTTTAGGATCCCTGAAGGGGTAAAGATGAACTCCATAATGTATGTGGAGTTTCTCAAACAGCACTTCCTGCCATGGTTCAAGAAGAAGAACCGTGTATTCCACAGCAAGATCATTTTCATGCATGATAATGCACCTTCTCATGCTGCACATAACACATCTGCATCTCTGGCTGATATGGGCGTAAAAGGGGACAAACTTATGGTGTGACCTCCATGCTCCCCTGACCTCTACCCCATTCAGAACCTCTGGAGCATCATCAAAAGGAGTGTCTATGATGGCGGGAGGCAGTTCACATCTAAGCAACAGATCTGGGAGGGTATTCTGTCCTCATGCAAAACAATTGAAGCAGAAACCATCCAAAACCTGACAAATTCAATGGACGAGAGAATTCAGAAGCTCCTTTCGAACAAGGGGTACTATGTGCAAATGTAACATCACCTAGAATAAAGTTTTGAGTTGAAAACTGTTTGATTTCAGTTTCTAATAACCTGCTAATGCTTATAATTTCAAAAATGACCATTTATTTGGTCTTTATTAAAATGAAAAGGTTGATCGAAGAGTGTGGGGGATCTAAGAGTGTGGCAACCCAGTAGTCAGGATTACTTCGAATTCTGACAATCTGAGTGTCATGTTGCAGGTAGTGCAGCAAGAAGGCACTCATGTGTCTTGCGCATCTCGGAGCCCCAAAATTATTTTCCGGTCTAGATGCAGCTAAAAATTATTATTAATTTTAAATCTGGTGGAGCTTAGTATAGATAGCCTAATAGAATCAGTACTGCACACTGCTACAAAGCCCAAATTATTTTCCAGCAAAGATACAGATAAACATGATTAGTAATTTTAAATCTGGTGGAGCTTAGTATAGATGGCCTAATAGAAACAGTACTGCACACTGCTACAAAGCCCAAATTATTTTCCAGCCAAGATACAGATAAACATGATTAGTAATTTGAAAGCTTAAAACGGTTGGTGAGGTGATTTTAACCAATCATCAAGCTTTTACTCTCCCCAGGATGACACAGGGGTAGAAAAGTCATTTCGGATCCATGATTTGTTCATCTTTATGAACGTGAGTCTGTCTACATTATCAGTGGAGAGCCGCGTGCGCTTATCTGTCAGCACACCACCAGCAGCGCTGAACACACGTTCAGACAGAACGCTGGCTGCGGGGCATGACAAGATCTCCAAGGCGTAAGTGGCAAGCTCCGGCCATTTATCCAGATTTGATGCCCAAAGAGAGCAAGGGTCCAGTGACACAGTCATGGCTTCAATGTTTACTTGGAGATACTCCTGTACCATCGTCTCTAGGCGTTGACTATGTGTCAGACTTCTTGTCTCCTGTGGCCTTGCAAAGGATGAGCTAAAAAAGTGGTGAAATGATTCCGCAAAATTGATGTTACCAGCAGATACTGTGTTCCTGTTACGGTTTGAGTGTTGAACACTCGACGGTCCCACGGTTAGCAAATTGGAACTGTGAGATTCACTACGTGCACCACTGGTGTTTTGTGGAAAAGCACATGTAAGATTCTACAACAGTCTCTGCTGATACTCCTGCATGCGTGCATCCCTTTCAATGGCAGGAATAATTTCTGCAAATTTACTTTTGTACCGGGGATCTAACAGTGTGGCATCCCAGTAGTCAGGATTATTTCTAATTCTCACAATTCGAGGGTCATGTTGCAGGTAGTGCAGCAAGAAAGCACTCATGTGTCTTGCGCATCCAGGAGCACCAAGTCCCTGTTGTGTTGGAGACGAGGTAACAATCATGCTTCCTTCCTCTGTCCTCTCCCCCCAACCTCGCACAACAGAAATGTGATCAAGGTCTCCCTCATCTGATGAGTCTTCCATCAGTTCGTCCTCCACTTCTTCCTGGGGTCCTGCACCTTCCTCTCTTGTTTGGCTGCTACCATGCGCCTTGGTAAAACCATCTCCCCCACCCTCACATGCCTGCCGCCTTGGTGCTGCCGACCGTCTGGACCTTGCAGATGTTAGCCCTTCCGCATACAACTCCTACTCCTCTACTTCCTCCACCTCCTCTTGTGCCACCACATGACTCCGAATTCTGTTTAACATGTGCTCCAGCATGTAAATCACCGGAATAGTCATGCTGATAATGGCATCGTCAGCACTAAACATCTTCGTCGCCTTTTCAAAACTGTGCAGAAGGGTGCATAGGTCCCTGATCTGAGACCACTCCTCCAGCGTGATTTGCCCCACCTCTGGATCCCGTTGGCCCAGGCTATACTTCAGAACGTATTGCACCAGGGCTTGTCGGTGCTTCCACAGTCGCTGCAACATGTGCAATGTTGAATTCCACCGGGGAGGCACATCGCATTTTAGTCGGTGAAGTGGCAGGCCCAACGACTTCTGTAGAGATGTAAGTCGCTGAGCTGCGGGATGCGAACGGCGTAAGTGAGCACTCAGCGACCGTGCCCTCTGCAGAAGGCCATCTAGTCCGGGATAGTGGGCTAAAAATTGCTGGACAACCAGGTTCAACACGTGAGCCATACAAGGCACGAGTGTGACATTGCCCCGGTGAAGGGCCGCAGCCAGGTTTGCAGCATTGTCGCGCACGGCCTTCCTGGTTTCAGGTACAGTGGAGACAACCATTCATGAAATTGGTTCTCCAGATCTGACCACAACTCCTCAGCTGTGTGACTCACATTTCCCAGACATTTCAAAGTAAAAACCACCTGATGACGTTGAGCCCTACTGCCAGCATAGTAAGGAGGTGTGCATGATCCCTTCTGCGCAGTTAGAAAGAAAGCTTGTGGCATGACCAGACAGGCTTTGGGTGCAGGTGGAGGACCGAGAGGAGGTTGAGGAGGCAGAAGCAGTGGAGGAACTTTGACATAAAGAGGATTGACGCACAACTCGTGGGGACGGCAAGACTTGGACAGCAGCCCCTTGTCCTGCTGTCACCATAGTTACCCAGTGCCCAGTCAGCGACATGTAATGCCCCTGTCCATGCCTACTCGTCCAAGTGTCTGTGGTGAAATGCACCCTGTCACAAACAGAGTTTCTCAAAGAAGCGGTGATGTTTTGTGCGACATGCTGGAGGAGCGCAGGCACACCTTTCTTTGAGAAGTAGTGCCGACTGGGCATCAGGTACTGGGGCACTGCGACGGACATAAGGTCTCGAAAATCCTCTGTGTCCACCAGGCGGAAAGGCAGCATTTCTGTAGCCAAGAGTTTGCAGATGGTGAAATTCAACCTCTTAGCTTTCTCATAGCTAGAAGGAAATGGTCTTTTACTTGTCCACATCTGAGGGACTGAGGGCTGGCTGTTGTGCTTAGACGGGGTTGAGAAGGGTGTCCCCGGCAAACTGCCGGTCTGTGAGGAAGATGCAGGCGGACATGTTAGGTTGCCTTGATCCAAAGGTGGTGCTATCGATGTCGGACAGCGCTGAACACCAGCTGGTGTTACCACCTCCAATGAAAATGATGACCTGCCAATCACGCTGGCTGTTGCGGGTAAAGAGGTGGCTGGTCTGCGTCCCAAAACAGGTGTGACTGCTGTCCCCCAGTCACAGAGGATGAAGAGGCTGCGGGTGCACAAGATGTGGCAGACAGCGGTCGGCCCGGCCGGCTAGGCCGCATTGTAGCACAGTGAGCTTCCCACTGCAACTTATGCTTCATGTCCATGTGCCGGTTCATGCATGAAGTACTGAAACTATGTATTTTTCGGCCTCTACTTAGCTTTTGCTGACAAATGTTACAGATAACACGAGTTGGGTCATCTTTATCGATCTGAAAAAATGCCCAGTCTATGCAAGGCTTAGCACCCATGCAACCTGAAGAGCCACCACGACTTGTGGTCAGAGGCAGAGTTGTGTTTGAGGATGCAGTTGTTGACGTGCTTCCAGTACTACATCTCTGTCCAGGAAGGCGCAACCTGACCTCGTCGTCACTAGCATCCTCCTCCACCTCCTCTGCTGACCTCATCTCTTGGCTGACTGTGGGTTGACAGTAAGTGGGATCTCCAACCTCATCATCATCACCCTGTGTGTTATCATACCCGTCGTCCTCAGAGCCAACCTGTTCCTGCCCTGACAAAAAACTAAAGTTGTCGCTCCAATCAGGTAGTTGAGTCTCATCATCGTCTTCCTCATTGTCTCCACCAACAGGAGTTACAGTTTGGGAATGAGGGTCTACTTTATGGTCAGAACCTTCTGCGTCTGGTCCTGGATCCGACTCATAAAGATTCTGGGCATCAGTGCAGATCATTTCCTCGTCTGGATTCACAGCGCTGGAGCCGACCTCTGATTCCCAGGCTATAGTATGAGTAAACAGCTCTGCAGACTCAACCTATCTGTTCTACCTCATACTCAGACGGGCAGCTGGAGATTTGGGAGCTGTGAGGAACAAGTGCGATTGGGGTGATGTAGCACCCTGAGGATTCGGCTGCTACAGGGGTATTGCACCTCAACCCAGAGGTGTGATATTCCACTCCCGGGTAAGGATGGAGTGTGGACCTGAGCTCGGTAGGCTGCATGCACTACACACATCCCATTTCCGAGGGGCAGGCCGATGGTACTCCCACTTAGAAATGTGCAGGTACGACCGAGTCTGTTCCTGGCTGGAGTGGGAGGGGGGTGGTACATCCCAAGTAGTGTAGGGGCAGATAGGGGGAGCAGCCTGGGTAAAGATAGGAGCTCATTGGGTGCTGGTCACCTGAGCTCACACATAGAGGGAGTATTTAAGGTGGGCACCATCAAAGATCAGGGTCAGTCTGTCAGCTTTTTGTCAGAGCAGAGTGGAGGAAAAGGAGCAGAGCAGCCCCAGAGAGAGAGAGAGGAGAAAGGAAGAAAGACCCAGAGGGGGTGAAGGAAAAGGACTCTGAGAACCCAAAGTCCATCATCGGGTGAAGATTTGGCAAAAGGGTACCGGATCCCAAACTGGTGGGGGCTAAAGCACACCCTAGCCAGAGACCGGAGTCCGTGGGCAGGATCTGCCACGGCCACCCACCACATCCACCCTGAAGGCAAACCACGTGAAGGGTCAGGGAACCCAAGGCCAAGGGTCTCCCAACAGAAGACCCGAGGGAGCTGGACCTAGGTGGATCCCTGGTGGGGACGGCCAGAAGACAGGACAGGAAGGAGGGCTCAGGGTCACGCTCCGGACTTGCTTGGGGGTTGGCTGAATCCAGGACCTGGTGGACGCAGCACGGCTCGGGTGGTCACTTGAAGCTGGAGTGACCGGAACATCAGCAGTAAGTAAATACCCTAAACTGCACAACCCGACTCTGTCTTTAATTACCATCTATGCTGCACCACCACAACCCCCATCCTCTGCACCTGACCCCCTGAGGCTATACCCCACCCGTTGGGGGTTATACTATCAAAAGCTGCACCAACACCATCAGCCTCAGCGGACCCTGCTGCAGCGGCGGCCGTAGTGACCGCAATACAACGGGTGGCGTAGTCGACATAAAGAACTTTATAACATCTGTAGGACTGCCACATACTCTGAGCTTGACACCCTGGGCACGGACCGGGTCACAGCCACTCGGAGACTACAACCCCCATCTGATCCGGCTCCGGGTATTACCCTGAAGAATATGGCCCAGGGGGCGCGTCAACGTTGGCGTAGTCGGCAGGATTACGTGCCCACAACAACCGGGTACTGCGTGCCTGAAGAAAAGAACGAGTTTACCTCAAAAAGAAGTCTCCTGCCGGTTCCGGAGGGTCCCCGCCATCGGACTCCATCACAGGTCGAATCCCGCCGGTTGTCCGCCATTAACAGCTTTTTCCCGCCATCTGCAGAGTTTCCCGCCACTGGGAGACGATTCCCGCCATTTCCAAAGGTTTCCCGCCTTGGAAGAGCGGACGCCATTATGGGCGTGCCAGAGGATGGCAAGAGGCCGCCTCCCATCGTGGGCCAGGACCGAAAATGGCGCCAAAAGTGGAAACCGCCCCCACCAACAGAGACTGTGATGCTAGAGGTGTCTGTCAGCGTGAAAGAACTGCCCCTGGAGCTGACAATCACCAAGTGGCCCCGGGACCGCCCTCGAAGTGGGAGGACTGAGAAGAAGAGAACAAAGATGGGTGTCGCTTGGAGCAGTCTGGAGAGAGCGCACCCGGAGGCAAGAAGCCTGGAGAAGAGTATCGGAGGAGCTTACCCGGAGATGGCGAGAAAGCAGAGCAGCACCGGCCCGTTGGCCAGGAGCCTGCTAGAAACAGAGGAGGGAGAGCAGAGCAGCACCGGCCTGCTGGCCAGGAGCCTGCTGGAGACAACTGTAGGAGAGCAGAGCAGCACCGACCCGTTGGTCAGGAGCCTGCTGGAAACAACGACCCCACTAGGCCTAGTGGAGGTCCTAGCACAGCTCCCCCGAGACCGGGAGTGTGCACAGACCGCTCTGGAGGGCCTCGCAAGGAGGATGGCCCGGGTGCAGCGAGAGACGTTGGCGGAGTGGAGCCGTGAGATGGCCCAGCAGACCGAGACCTGTCAGCGGAGCACGCCACCCGAGACGAGGAGACAGACCGCCTCTGAGGATGGCGCGGGAGGACTGAAGGCCGGAGACGGCGCCGAGAAGGGAGCCGAACGAGTGGAGGCAGGTAAAGGGGACGTCTATACCCCAAACCGGGAAACCGCGTACCTGCCCCAGCTCCCCGTCGCAGAGCCCGAAGTCTATCCTGCCGTGCCCGTCGCTGCAACGTCACCGCCGCAGACTAGGCCTCAAACGGGAGCCGCGACCCCTGTGACGTCACACGCCTCGACCCCGAGCGTGACCAAGCAGGAAGTACCACCAGCCTGGTCGCAAGGCCTAGTACCCCCGGGCGCCGCAATACCAACAGCGCCCCCTACCTCCGCGGAGCCCCCGGCCTGGTCGCAGGGCCAAGTAGCCCAGGGCGCCGCCGTCCTTACGGTGCCCTTCACCTTCCAGATACCCCAGGCCTGGCCGCAAGGCCCGGGCAACCCGGGCGCTAACACCACCGCGCCCATAAGACCAAGAGTGCCGCATCTGGGAGAGGACCTGTTTAACCAACACACGTGCCCGGATGGGCAGCCTTTCATCTGGCCCCAAGAATATCATGAACTGGAACGGCAGAGGAAAGCTGGGGCCATGTGTGCACCCCTGATCCCGGCTCCAAAGCCCGTAAAGAGGATCTCGCCCCCGCTAGAAGAGACCCAGTTTGAGTGGGACCCCACCGGAGAAGACCTCATGGGGTTCACTCAGGAGACTCGGGCAGCTGCAGCGGAGCGTGCTGAGTGCTGCCGCCAACAGCTCGAGGTCTTCGAGAGGGAGCGGAGAGAGAGGCGGGTCCGGGAACAGCAAGCTCAAATAAGGAGCGCGGAGCAGAAGAGCCGGGCCAGGAGAGACCCCCGTGCAGCGCATAGTCCCCGCACCACCGGGACTGTGATCAAGTTTAACATGCAGCATGGGTGGGGCTTCATCCGAGACCACCGCACCCTAGGCGACGTCTTCGTGACCAGGAGAGACGTTGAGTCCCACCTACCGGAGGGACACAGAGGTCGTGACCTTTACATCGGGGACGAGGTCACCTTCACCCGGCACAAGTGTGCCAAAGGACCCTACGCCCTCCATGTGCATCGCCTGACGGAGGAAGAGCTGCGGTGTGAGGAGGAAGAACAAGAGGACCCGGACGGGTCTGAAGCTAAAGGAAAACATAAAGAAAGAGCAGGAGGACGTCGTCGTTAAGTACAGCGAAGCAGAAGCTGTATATAGTTGCCCGTCGGGGCACCGTGAACTGTTACTGCTGCTATCAAAGTCCCCGTTGGGACCAGCAAGTGTGAACTGTTTACCCGTTTAACCCTTAAATCCCACTGACCGAGGACTGAGAGCGGTCATTCCTCCCTATTCCCATTACCTGGCCGAGGACTGAGAGCGGCCACCTTCCCTTTTGTAAATAGTTGCGCTTCCTAAAGCGCCCCCTACCGGTTTTATAGGAAAACCATTTTTCAAGAAAAGACTGTCGCACTTTACCCGGTCACGCGTTGCACAGTGACCGGAGGAGGAGCCAGAGGCGACGAGAATGTTTTATATGAAAAGTTTTATTGATATATATATATATAATGTTTTGAATGATGTTTTATATGTTTATGCAAAAATTTGTATGTTTTATGGTGTTTTGATCTTACAGCCCGAGGACGTGCTGTGATTTACCAGGGGGGAATGTAGCACCCTGAGGATTCGGCTGCTACAGGGGTATTGCACCTCAACCCAGAGGTGTGATATTCCACTCCCGGGTAAGGATGGAGTGTGGACCTGAGCTCGGTAGGCTGCATGCACTACACACATCCCATTTCCGAGGGGCAGGCCGACGGTACTCCCACTTAGAAATGTGCAGGTACGACCGAGTCTGTTCCTGGCTGGAGTGGGAGGGGGGTGGTACATCCCAAGTAGTGTAGGGGCAGATAGGGGGAGCAGCCTGGGTAAAGATAGGAGCTCATTGGGTGCTGGTCACCTGAGCTCACACATAGAGGGAGTATTTAAGGTGGGCACCATCAAAGATCAGGGTCAGTCTGTCAGCTTTTTGTCAGAGCAGAGTGGAGGAAGAGGAGCAGAGCAGCCCCAGAGAGAGAGAGAGGAGAAAGGAAGAAAGACCCAGAGGGGGTGAAGGAAAAGGACTCTGAGAACCCAAAGTCCATCATCGGGTGAAGATTTGGCAAAAGGGTACCGGATCCCAAACTGGTGGGGGCTAAAGCACACCCTAGCCAGAGACCGGAGGCCGTGGGCAGGATTTGCCACGGCCACCCACCACATCCACCCTGAAGGCAAACCACGTGAAGGGTCAGGGAACCCAAGGCCAAGGGTCTCCCAACAGAAGGCCCGAGGGAGCTGGACCTAGGTGGATCCCTGGTGGGGACGGCCAGAAGACAGGACAGGAAGGAGGGCTCAGGGTCACGCTCCGGACTTGCTTGGGGGTTGGCTGAATCCAGGACCTGGTGGACGCAGCACGGCTCGGGTGGTCACTTGAAGCTGGAGTGACCGGAACATCAGCAGTAAGTAAATACCCTAAACTGCACAACCCGACTCTGTCTTTAATTACCATCTATGCTGCACCACCACAACCCCCATCCTCTGCACCTGACCCCCTGAGGCTATACCCCACCCGTTGGGGGTTATACTATCAAAAGCTGCACCAACACCATCAGCCTCAGCGGACCCTGCTGCAGCGGCGGCCGTAGTGACCGCAATACAACGGGTGGCGTAGTCGACATAAAGAACTTTATAACATCTGTAGGACTGCCACATACTCTGAGCTTGACACCCTGGGCACGGACCGGGTCACAGCCACTCGGAGACTACAACCCCCATCTGATCCGGCTCCGGGTATTCCCCTGAAGAATATGGCCCAGGGGGCGCGTCAGTGACACCTCTGAGGACTGGAGTATTTGTGATGTTGAAGTTGAGGTGGAGGAGAGCCCACTTAAAGGAGTACTTGATATCCGTTGAAGCACCTGCTGTTTTTGTGCCTCATCTGGAATTTGTAGCGATTGGCGTGGCCGTAAGAAAGGGATCTTATCACATTGTTCCCTAAAAGAAGTAGACATTTTAGTTTTGCTGGAAGATGGTCTTTCTTCTGCAGATGTTACTGTTGCTTTAACACCTACTCCACGGACACAACCTTTTTACCCCTTCCCAACACGCCTATTCCCCTTTCCACCAGCAGCAGGCCTTTTTCCACTCATTTTGGTGGTTAACTAATTCACAACTCTGGAGTTGTTTGCACAAAAAAACAATGGATGGGAACCGAGCAGAGCTGAGTGGCCAAACTGTGGTATTAGGCCAAAACTATTGTCTGGGTTAGATGCAGAAAAAAAATTATATTCAATTTGCAACCTGATGGAGGTCAGTATAGATGGACTAATAGAACAAGTCCCACACACAGCTAGAAGCCCAAATATTTTTTCAGAGCTAGATGCAGAAAAATATTATATTCAATTTGCAACCTGATGGAGGTCAGTATAGATGGACTAATAGAATGATGCTATGCTCAAAAGGTTTTACTTCACTAGGTGCAGTAAAAAAATTGGTATTCTATACACAGGTGGTGTAGCTTGCAACACAGATAGGCTACTCCACTGACTAAAACACTCTGCAATAGGCCAAAAAGGATTAGCTTTGCTAGATTTAGCCAAATGCTGTGAAAAAAACTTGCACAGCACTGGCACAGACCTGCCTCCCAGAAACTGATAGGAACGATGTAGCTTAGTCCTGAAAAGGACTGCAATTACAATTAGTCTTTACTCCCACAACCTATCTATTTAAGAGCACAGACCTGCCTGATAAAAGTCGTAGGAAATGCTGTAACCTAGTCCTTAAAAGGACTTCAATCACAACTATTCCCTACTCCCAAGCTATCTGTAGATTTTTGCTAAAATTGGTTTGAAATTAACAAGGTATAGCGCACACAGCAACAGCGGTGCCGTCTAACAGGCAGCTGCAGCAGTGAGAAAATGGTGGCGACGGGGAAAATGTCTGGGTCTTATAGGTAAAGGACATGTGACATACACTGCCAATGACATATTCCCTTGCTTGTGTGAAAAAAAGCACTTCGCTCTGTGTGTGCGCTGCTGTTAGGCTGACAGATTGCACCTCCCCACTGTAAATGCGTGAAAGAGAAAAAAAAATGGAGATCTTCATTATTCCTGCAGAGATCCATCCCCTGCCCCTCCCCCCACCCCGCTGTACACTCAAACTGCGTATTAACATTAATTTTCATCATTACTGAGAAAAAATCCAGTTATGATTTTGGTGCACGGACCGTTATCGAACATAACCTCGAACAGCCGAATTTTTTTCAAATCGTTCGTGTTCGCCGAACGGCTCGAACACCGCCCAAAACAGCTCGAATTTGAGATTGGCGAACAGTTCGAGTCGAACAACGCTCATCTCTAGTCACAAGCAGACAGCACTGCAGCACTGCCTTGGCCAAGTGGCAACAGGCTGTGCTGAAGATAACATGCTTAATGCTTTGGTGACAAACCGCCCAGCGCTGCTGAATTGTTGAAAGCTGTAACACAGCCGCCTAATCTGTGGCTCTCACCACTGAACATACAGCCAAGCATGGTAGTGTGTGACAATGGGTGGAACCTGGTGATGGAGAAATGACAGCCGGAATAGATACGGTTTCCCTCTATGCCAATCCTTTCACCGATCTAAAGAATATGGCTGTGGTGAAATACAACTCCCACTGAGAAGCTGTTTCAGATTGAAAAACATTGTTCCAACCAGAGGATTTGATTCTGAGGGCTCACCTTTCTCCAACGCTCAAGAGTAGAGATGAGCGGTGTTCGACTAGAACTGTTCGCCAATCTCAAATTCAAGCTGTTTTGGGCGGTGTTCGAGTTGTTCGACGAAACCAAACAATTTGCAAAAAATTCGGCTGTTCGAGGTTATGTTCGATAACTGTTCGTGCACCAAAAGCGTGTCCTGCATGTCTGGCGCAATTTAGAGCACCAATCATGCAGGGATTATCTACCACTCACTGTAATGCCACAGCCATGGTGGTTGTGGCATTACAGTGATTGCCCAAATCGATGGGAACAGTGCTCACAGTGAAACATGAAAAGCTGGCAATTCAGCAGCGGCATACACCGGTACCCGACAAATTAGAACAGAAAGAATAGAGAATCACACATAGATTAGATAGGTAGAAACATGTCAGTCACATATATATGAAGTACAGTGACAGTGTTGCTTACTGTACTTGTCATTTAGTGTTAAAATAAAGGATTTATTAAAAAAAAAATTGGCGTGGGATTCCCTGTAATTTTAGTCTCTAGCGGAGGTTAAGCAGACGGCTGGGGCAGATGTTTGAAGCCTGGGAAAGCGGTAATACCCACGGAGCTTCCCAGGCTACTAATATCAGCCCCCAGCTGAATACCTAGCCTTTACTAGCTATTAAAATGGGGGACCCCCCCAAAAAAAATGACGTGGGTCCCCCCTATTTTAATAGCTAGCAAAGGCTAGGCAGACAGCTGGGGGCTGATATTAATAGCCCAGGAAGGGTGCCATGAATATTGGCCCCCTCCCAGGCTAGAAACACCAGCCGTCAGCCACCCCAGAAATGGCGCATCCATGGGATGCGCCAATTCTGGCACTTAGCCTCGCTCTTCCCACTGCCCTGTAGCGGTGGCAGTGGGGTAATATGGTTGGGGTTGATGTCAGCTTATAATGCCAGCTGACATCAAGCCCAGGTTAGTAATGGAGAGGCGTCTATAAAACACCCCCATTACTAACCCCATAGTCAAAGTTAAAAAAAACACAAACACTCAGAATAAAGTCCTTTAATTGAAATAAACACACAATTCTTTATTGTTCTAAATTAAACCATATTTACCGTATCGCCCATTCCAGCTGAAGCCAACGATCTCCTGCAATAAAAGTAAAATAATAAAGCAACATCATCCTTACCTTTCCATGGTTCCCAGGACAGCTCCAGCTCTGCTACATCGAGATGACAGGCTCGACCGCAGCAGAACGCTGCCAACCAGCCTGTCATCCCGCAAACACTGAGAAGCACTGGCTTGCTTGCGCTCCTCAGTGTCTCGCTGTGACGGCATCCAGATGAGCCGATGTCATGTCCAATGAACTAGGCTCACCTCATGTACGTCACTGACAGCGTGGGAAAATTCTCCTGCACTCAGCGCTTCAGTGTGAGAATAATCCCACGCTGTCAGTGACGTGCATGAGGTGAGCTCATGTCCAATGAACTCAGCTCACTTCATGCACGTCACTGACAGCGTGGGAAAATTCTCCTGCACTCAGCGCTTCAGCGTGAGAATTTTCCCACGCTGTCAGTGACGTGCATGAGGTGAGTTCATGTCCAATGATCTCAGCTCACCTCATGCACGTCACTGACAGCGTGGGAGAATTCTCACGCTGAAGCACTGAGTGCAGGAGAATTTTCCCACGCTGTCAGTGACGTGCATGATGTGAGCTGAGTTCATTGGACATGACCTAGGCTCATCTGCATGCCGTCACAGCCAGACACTGAGGAGCCCAAGCAAGCCTGCGCTTCTCAGTGTCTGCGGGATGACAGTCTGGATGGCAGCTTTCTGCAGGTCCAGCCTGTCATCTCGATGTAGCAGAGCTGAAGCTGTCGTGGGAACCATGGAAAGGTAAGGATGATGTTGCTTTATTACTTTTCTTTTATTGCAGGAGATCGTTGGCTTCAACGGGAATGGGCATGATGGTGAGTATGGTTTAATTTAGAACAATAAAGAATTGTGTGTTTATTTCAATTAAAGGACTTTTTTCTGGGTGTTGTGTTTTTTTTAAATACTTTACTAGAAATTCATGGTGGTCATGTCTACTATTGGTGTGACCCCATGAATTTCGGGCTTAGGGCTAGCTGATAATGCCAAGCTGGCCTTAACCCCTTTATTACCCAGTGAGCCACAGCACCAGGGCCCTGGATGAGTTGGGTACAGCGCCAGAAGATGGCGCTTCTATGAACGCGCCATTTTCTGTGGTGGCTGCGGACTGCAATTTGCAGCGGGGGGGGGGGCAGAAAGCTTGGGCCTCCCTGCGCTGCGGATTCCAGCCCCCAGCTGCCTAGTTGTACCTGGCTGGACACAAAAATAGGGCGAAGCCCCACGTATTTTTTTTTAATTATTTCATGAAATTCATGAAATAATTTAAAAAAAAAGGGCTTCCCTATATTGTTGTGTCCGGACAGGTACAAATAGGCAGCTGGTGGTTGGGGGCAGCCCGTTCTTGCCTGCTGTACCTGGCTGGACACAAATATAGTGCGAAGCCCCACGTCAATTTTTTTTAAATTATTTCATGAAATAATTTAAAAAAAAGGGCTTCCCTATATTGTTGTGTCCGGCCAGGTACAAATAGGCAGCTGGTGGTTGGGGGCAGCCCGTTCCTGCCTGCTGTACCTGGCTGGACACAAATATAGTGCGAAGCCCCACGTCAAATTTTTTTTAATTATTTCATGAATTTCCTGAAATAATTTAAAAAAATTGACGTGGGGCTTCGCACTATATTTGTGTCCAGCCAGGTACAGCAGGCAGGAACGGGCTGCCCCCAACCACCAGCTGCCTATTTGTACCTGGCCAGACACAACAATATAGGGAAGGCCTTTTTTTCTTAATTATTTTATGAATTTCATGAAATAATTAAAAAAAAAATACGTGGGGCTTCGCAATATTTCTGTGTCCAGCCAGGTACAACTAGGCAGCTGTGGGCTGGAATCCACAGCGCAGGGAGGCCCAAGCTTTCTGGGCCCTTCCCCGCTGCAAATTGCAGTCCGCAGCCACCCCGGAAAATGGTGCATTCATAGAAGCGCCATCTTCTGGCGCTGTACCCAACTCATCTAGGGCCCTGGTGCGGTGGCTCACTGGGTAATAAAGGGGTTAGGGCCAGCTTGGTATTATCAACTGGCCCTAAGCCCAAAATTCATGGGGTCAAGCCAATATTAGACATGACCGCCATGAATTTCTAGTAAAGTATTTTAAAAAAAACACAACACCAAGAAAAAAGTCCTTTAATTGAAATAAACACACAACTTTTTATTGTTCTAAATTAAACCATACTCACCATCACGCCCATTCCAGTTGAAGCCAACGATCTCCTGCAATAAAAGTAAAATAATAAAGCAACATCATCCTTACCTTTCCATGGTTCCCACGCAGCTGCAGCTCTGCTACATTGAGATGACAGGCTGAACCACAGCAGAAAGCTGCCATCCAGCCTTTCATCCCGCAGACACTGAGAAGCGCAGGCATGCTTGCGCTCCTCAGTGTCTGGCTGTGACGGCATCCAGATGAGCCGAGGTCATGTCCAATGAACTCGGCTCACCTCATGCACGTCACTGACAGCGTGGGACAATTCTCCTGCACTCAGCGCTTCAGCGTGAGAATTCTCCCACGCTGTCAGTGACGTGCATGAGGTGAGCTGAGATCATTGGACATGAACTCACCTCATGCACGTCACTGACAGCGTGTGAAAATTCTCACGCTGAAGCGCTGAGTACAGGAGAATTTTCCCACGCTGTCAGTGACGTACATGAAGTGAGCCGAGTTCATTGGACATGACCTCGGCTCATCTGGATGCCGTCACAGAGAGACACTGAGGAGCGCAAGCATGCCTGCGCTTCTCAGTGTCTGCGGGATGACAGGCTGGATGGCAGCTTTCTGCTGCGGTGGAGCCTATCATCTCGATGTAGCAGAGCTGGAGCCGTCCTGGGAACCATGGAAAGGTAAGGATGATGTTGCTTTATTATTTTACTTTTATTGCAGGAGATCGTTGGCTTCAGCTGGAATGGGCGATACGGTAAGTAGGGTTTAATTTAGAACAATAAAGAATTGTGTCTTTATTTCAATTAAAGAACTTTATTCTGGGTGTTTGTGTTTTTTTTAACTTTCACTATGGGGTTAGTAATTGGGGTGTCTTATAGACGCCTCTCCATTACTAACTTGGGCTTGATATCAGCTGGCATTATAAGCTGACATCAACCCCAGCCCTATTACCCCACTGCCACCGCTACAGGGCAGTGGGAAGAGCGAGGCTAAGTGCCAGAATTGGCGCATCCCATGGATGCGCCATTTCTGGGGTGGCTGACGGCTGGCGTTTCTAGCCTGGGAGGGGGCCAATATTCATGGCACCCTTCCTGGGCTATTAATATCAGCCCCCAGCTGTCTGCCTAGCCTTTGCTAGCTATTAAAATAGGGGGGGAGCACGTCATTTTTTTTGGGGGGTCCCCCATATTAATAGCTAGTAAAGGCTAGGTATTCAGCTGGGGGCTGATATGAGTAGCCTGGGGAGTTCCGTGGGTATTACCCCCTTCCCAGGCTTCAAACATCTGCCCCAGCTGTCTGCTTAACCTCTGCTAGAGACTAAAATTATGGGGAACCTCACGCCAATTTTTTTTTTAATAAATCCTTTATTTTAACACTAAATGACAAGTACAGTAATCAACACTGTCACTGTACTTCATATATATGTGACTGACATGTTTCTATCTATCTAATCTATGTGTGATTCTCTATTCTTTCTATTCTAAATTGTCGGGTACAGATGCTGAATTGCCGGCCGGCTTTTTTAAAGAGACGGTGCATGAAAACACTATTATTTTTTTTAATAAATCCTTTACACTAAATGACAAGTACAGTAACCAACACTGTCACTGTACTTCATATATATGTGACTGACATGTTTCTATCTATCTAATCTATATGTGATGCTCTATTCCTTCTTGTCTAAATTGTCGGGTACCGGTGTATGCCGCTGCTGAATTGCCGGCCGGCTTTTTTAAAGAGAGCGTCTTCTGAGCAGTTTGTCAGCTTTTGGACACCTTTGAAGGTGTTTTCTATGTGTTTATATGTGTTTTTGTTCGCCTGCCATTGGTTTTAACGGTGTTCGATGGTGTTCTAAGGTGTTCAACGAACAGTTCGACGAACAGTTCCTCGAACATCCCGGTGTTCCACGAACCGAACCGAACCCGAACACTACCGGGGTGGCTCAACACTACTCAAGAGCCCCATCGCAGTGGCAAAGTTTGTGCTATCATGAACTCTATTGAGGTAGAGGCCAGGGCACACCAGAGGATTCTCTGGTGGAACCATCCAACCCTGCCGAGAAGCAGTCCTGGCTAAGAAAAATCTGTGGGAATGTTCCCGGACACTCTATGGCTGCTTTTTTACTGAGGAGGAAACACACGCAATCACAGGAAGAACATACAATGTCCTTGCAGATGTTTGAACCCAGGATCCCAGCGCTGCAAGGCTTCAGTGTTAACCACTGATCCAATGTGCTGCCGTTCACCCTCTAATATCTAACAGGCTGGAGAAACTTGCACCTACTGCCACTCTATCTTCTGCTCCTTTGTGAGAAAATGTATTTGGGCAGCCACTCAGTTTACCAAATAAAATTCCTGAGAAGGAAATTAGGGATAGCTTCGCTGGGGGCAGTGCTAATACCATGGCATCGTACCATAGTTTACTGGAAATATTCCAGGCTGGTAGGAGGCAAGCAAATTCCCACAGAAAAGTACCAGCAGTAATGTTCATAGAACTGCGCTTGAAGAAGGCGGAGACAACACCGGGAGACATAGTGATGGCTGGGGACCAAGCATGGACACGAGGCATTAGGCATGAGGTTGTGAAAATCATCCGCCTCCACGAGCCTAAAAGGCCACATTTCAAGTGCAAGCAGATGCCCAGAAATCTAGCAGTTTAATATTGTGGCCTGTGGGTGCGTGGGTGGCTGGATGCATACTTGCGCGTGCATTCCAAGTAACAGAAAACTAAGCAGATGGTGCTTTCTATCGTCATCATGGCCTCACGTCGGCACTATGATCTCTCCTGAAGGAGAAACCAGGGCCCACCGGAGGAGTCTCCGGTTCTCTGGTGGGCCCGTCCAGCCCTGTCAAGAAGCAGCCCTGGCTAAGAAAAGTGTGGGGGAAGGTTCCCGGACACTCTATGGCTGTTTTTTTAATGTGGATTGGACGTGCTTATGCATGTTATTTCTAAAACTGCATTGCAGATCAGGCCATTGCCCAACTCTGTAGTCATGAAATTAAATGCGCAAAGAAAGATGTCTGTGTGTCAAAGCACGACCGAGAAGTGCGAGTTGATGTTGAACGGGCTGCCATTGCTTCTGCACTAAGCAGCTTTAGAGGACTTCCTGGGAGAAATGACACCCAGAGTAGATACGTTTTCCCTCTATGCCAGTCCTTTCACAACTATCAGCAAAAAAAGCTGTGGACTGGCTCCGTACCATCCCTGGTCACATTCACATGTCCACGTGTTTGTGGTTAGGTGGTCCTTCCCAGTAAGTGAGGAGGGCACGGGTAATATTGTGGGATCCGTGTTTGTGGAAGGCGGAGACGATACTGGAAAAAATAGTGGCGTCTGGGACCGAGTATGGATACCCGGTCGCCGTCATAAGATTGTGGACAGCTTCCGCCTCCACGAGCCTAAAAGGCCGCATTTCAAGTGCAAGCAACTGTCAAAAACTTGTTAGTATAGTATTGCAGCCTGTAGGTTCGTGGGTGGCTGGCTGCATACTTGCGCTTGCATTCCAAGGAATAGGCTAGGGACAACTGAACGCTGCACTGGGACAAGGACGTGGACGGTGATTGTTGCAAGTCTGCAACGACAGGTGCATGGCGGGAGGCATCTTCGCATGCGCCAAGGATCACTTATGATGGGAACACTTTTAGGCAGTGACCTGGGAGTCAGAAATGCTTTCAGAGGTCTTCCCCATGCTTTTCCCATGTCTTTTCAGCACTTTATGCATGTGTCTGATGACATCTCAAACTCTACATGGCCAGATAAGGTTGTAAAATGTTAAAATTACATGAATGCATTTGTCTTGGATGAAAGCAATGCAAAAGTGCAAAAACGCATCAAAAACGTTACGTGTGAACATAGCCCAAGGTGTGGGGAAGTATTTTATTTTTTTTTTGCCTTATATTCAAGTCATTACTAGTGTTGAGCCACCCCCGTAGTGTTCGAGTTCGGTTCGGTTCGTCGAACACCCGTGTGTTCGCCGAACTGTTCGTCGAACTGTTCGTCGAACACGTTCGAACACCGTTAAAACCAATGGCAGGCAAACAAAAACACATAGAAACACATAGAAAACACCTTCAAAGGTGTCCAAAAGCTGACAAACTGCTCAGAAGACATAACTAACACATGGAAAAGTGATAAGTACATATAGTCATGCGAAAAGAAAAGAGGTGGAGGAGTAAAAGGAGGGGGAGACACAGATATAGGCATGTCATGCCCTTCTAAAATCCAAAAAGTGAGAAGCCGACACGGCCAGTCCGCTTCTGCCCGTGCCACCTCCGTGTCTCCGGGTTTGTGCCAGAGCCGCGGTGAACCCTGACAGCCAGCCCCCCTCTCCCAATACTGGTGCCTGTCCGCTGGTGGGTCGAGCGAGCCCCCCTGTGGTGGAGGCAGCTCTAAGCTTTTTAATTTAAATTGTCTCTCTAATTTGAATGAATACACTTTAAATCCATTTACAAGGATCTATTGGAGGGCAAGTCTCATGCCAGCAGCCGTGTAATTCCAGCTCCAGTAGCGTCCACTAAAGCTGCTGCAGTTAAAAAGCTTTTATAAGGATCGAACTCGGCTGTCCACCGCAAGGCATCCTACTGCCAGTCCCAGCCCCTATGCCTTGGGGTGCCTCCTGATGCTCTTCACTGAGTATCCCGTGGTCCCGAAGCAATTCCTTTGAAAAAATTAAGTGTCCAAACTACAGGTGGTGTAGCTGGCTTAACAGCCGGGATAATCCGCTGACTAGCAGACACTGCTACTAGGCACAAAGTATTTCCTGGGCTAGATGCAGTTAAAAATTTGTAATTAGATACTCTCGTTGGATGCTGAGAAACCATTCCATAGAGTCTCCTGGCACGCCATATATTATTCTCTTAAAAAGTTTGGGGTAGGGGTCTAGGGGAAATCACGGCCCTGTATCGCAATACGTCACCTAGGCTGAAGATAAATGGAACTGTAGCACTCTGAGGGCTCGGTCGCTACAGAGGTATTGCACCTCACCCAGAGGTGTGATATCTCACTCTCAGGTAAGGATGGAGTGTGGATCAGGACCCGACACCTGCATGCATTACACCACATTGCCGTGGGGCAGGGCGACCAATATGCCCCTGAGATGGGCACGACAGTCCCTGTCCCTGGCTGGAGTGGGGGGAGGGAACAGTGAGGAAGGGGAACCCTGTAGTGCAGGAGCAGGGAGGAAGCTGTTCCTGTGTGCATTGAGAAGGGAGTATAAAAGGTGGGCACCATCTTAGTTCAGTGCAGAGAAGTCTGATCAGAAGTGACAGGGAGCAGGGGCTCTGCATGAGCTCTGCTCCGGAGGTGGCCCTAGTAACAAAGGCCCAGGCCTGGAAGAGGGAGAAGGAAGGAAGAGGAGCGGAAAAGGCTCCAGGAACGAGGAATGAAGGGATCCCAGGGGTGCGGATGGGCGAGTCGCCACCGCACGCCCGAATCCACCTGCGTGGAGGGGTCAGGCCAAAGGGAGAGACCGGTCCCCGAAACTAGTGGAGGCGGGAAACGACCCTCAGCTAGAAACCGGAGGCTGTGACATTTTATGTGGCGCAGCCCCTCGCTACACCCGCTAGGAAGGCACCACATAGGGTCAGGGAAACTGGCGCCAAGTTTACCAAGTGGAGGCCCGAGGCAGCCGGACAGAAGGGTTAATAAGAAAGGCCAGACAAAGGACACACAAAGGGGGTCCTGTGAAACGCTCCAAAGTTATCTGGGAGTTGTCTGAGCCCCTCACCTGGTGAGCACAGTGCGACGTGGGCAGCCGTTACCTGCAGACCTGGTCTGGATAATAAGAACTGTGAGTAAAGGCCCTGGACTGCATCACTGACTCCGTGTCATTACTGCTGCTGCCCTGCACCATCACCCCCATCCTCCGCATACACTGCCCTGAGGCTATACTCCTCCCGTGGGGAGTTATGTTACGCTCTGCTGCACCCACAACACCAGTCTCAGCAGTCTGCCCTGCAGCGGCGGTTCACTCTGACCGCAATCCACGGGTGGCGTAGTCGGACATTTAAACATCAAAACCACATAAATAGTTCCACCACTGGTTTGACCGTCCTGAGCCACGGAACCGGGTGGCCACCACGGAGACTACATCCACCAGCATCCACCAAAAAGGGTCCGGCTCCGGGTGTCCCAAGGCCCAGGGGGCGCGTCAGAACATTTTCATCACCTTTCATAATCACCAATGGGACAAGGCAGGGATGTCCTCTGTCCCCTCTCTTATACATCCTAGTGACGGAGCACCTGCTCTCATCAATTCGCCATAACCCCAATATTAGGTGGATTGAGGTGGGAGGCACCGAGTACAAGTGCTCTCTATTTGCTGATGATGTCCTAGTATATATCACTCAATCACATATATCCATCCCTGCTGTTATGGCTGAAATAGATCACTTTGTTACATGGTCAAATTTTAAAATCAATGCAGCAAAGTCTGAGGCGCTCGATGTCTCCCTCCCCAAATCCATACAGGATTCCATCCAGTCCAACTTTCCCTTTGCCTGGCCCTCACAGGGTATCAAATACTTAGGAATTCCTATTCATAGAGACCTCTCCCATCTATGTTATCTTAATTTTGGGCCCTTTATTGAACAACTCCATACAGACCACGGTTGGCAAGTTAGAACTGTAAGATTCACTACGTGAACCACTGGTGTTTTGTGGAAAAGCACATGTAAACTGTGTTCCAAATTATTATGCAAAAAGTGTTTAGGAGTGATAAGGGAAGAATTTGTTTGTTTGTCAGTTAAACTCATTGATGGTAATGTGTGTCAGGGCTCTTTATATCACTGTAAGCAATTGAAGATACCTGTGCTAATTAGTTTGGCAGGTGTGTCCAATGAAAGGCAAGACTACTTAAGAAGGCTGTCCCACATTATTAAGCAGCCTACATTTTCTGCCAAAATGGGAAAGAAAAAGGATGTGTCGGCTGCTGAGAAGCAACAAATTGTGGAGTGTTTAGGTCAAGGCATGACTACAATCAACATTGTGCGATGATCAGGATGAAGTGTCTTGGCAATCAAGAAGTATGTAGCTGATTCACAGTACACACGTGTGCGTGCTGATAAGGGCAAATTGAGGACTCTTTCCTACAGGCAATTACGTCAGGTTAAAAGAGCAGCGGCAAAAAAGCCTTGTCATAGCAGCAGACAAGTTTTTGAAGCTGCTGGTGCCTCCAACGTCCCCCGAACAACAAGATGCAGGGTCCTTCAGAGGTTTGCAGCTGTGCATACGCCATCCTGTCGAACTCCTCTATCCACTTCACTCAAGCAGAAACGGCTCCAGTGGGCCAAACATTACATGAAGACTGATTTCAAAACTGTTTTGTTCACGGTTGAGTGCCGTGCAACGCTTGATGGTCCAGATGGATGGAGTGGAGGATGGCTGGTTGATGGACACCCCACGCAAACACGGCTACAGCGCCAACAAGGAGGAGGTGGAGTAATGTTTTGGGCTGGAATCATGGGGAGAGAGATTGTCGGCCCCTTTAGGATCCCTGAAGGCGTAAAGTTGAACTCCATAATGTATGTGGAGTTTCTCAAACAGCACTTCCTGCCATGGTTAAAGAAGAAGAACCGTGTATTCCACAGCAAGATCATTTTTATGCATGATAATGCACCATCTCATGCTGCACATAAAACATCTGCATCTCTGGCTGATATGGGCATAAAAGGGGACAAACTTATGGTGTGACCCCCATGCTCCCCTGACCTCTACCCCATTCAGAACCTCTGGAGCATCATCAAAAGGAGTGTCTATGATGGCGGGAGGCAGTTCACATCTAAGCAACAACTCTGGGAGGGTATTCTCTCCTCATGCAAAACAATTGAAGCAGAAACCATCCAAAACCTGACAAATTCAATGGACGAGAGAGTTCAGAAGCTCCTTACGAACAAGGGGGTCCTATGTGAAAATGTAACATCACCTAGAATAAAGTTTTGAGTTGAAAACTGTTTGATTTCAGTTTCTAATAACCTGCTAATGCTTATAATTTCAAAAATGACCATTTTTTTGGTCTTTATTAAAATGAAAAGGTTGATCGAAAAGTTTGGGGGATCTAAGAGTGTGGCAACCCAGTAGTCAGGATTACTTCGAATTCTGACAATATGAGGGTCATGTTGCAGGTAGTGCAGCAAGAAGGCACTTATGTGTCTTGCGCATCTCGGAGCCCCAAAATTATTTTCCGGGCTAGATGCAGCTAAAAATTATTATTAATTTTAAATCTGGTGGAGCTTAGTATAGATGGCCTAATAGAATCAGTGCTGCACACTGCTACAAAGCCCAAATTATTTTCCAGCCAAGGTACAGATAAACATGATTAGTAATTTTAAATCTGGTGGAGCTTAGAATAGATGGCCTAATAGAATCAGTACTGCACACTGCTACAAAGCCCAAATTATTTTCCAGCCAAGATACAGATAAACATGATTAGTAATTTTAAATCTGCTGGAGCTTATTATAGATGGCCTAACAGAATCACTGCTGCACACTGCTACAAAGCCCAAATTATTTTCCAGCCAAGATACAGATTAACATGATTAGTAATTTGAAAGCTTAAAAAGGTTGGTGAGGTGATTTTAACCAATCATCAAGCTTTTACTCTCCCCAGGATGACACAGGGGTAGAAAAGTCGTTTCGGATCCATGATTTGTTCATCTTTATGAACGTGAGTCTGTCTACATTATCAGTGGAGAGCCGCGTGCGCTTATCTGTCAGCACACCACCAGCAGCACTGAACACACGTTCAGACAGAACGCTGGCTGCGGGGCATGACAAGATCTCCAAGGCGTAAGTGGCTAGCTCCGGCCATTTATCCAGATTGGAAGCCCAAAAAGAGCAAGGGTCCAGTGACACAGTCATGGCTTCAATGTTTACTTGGAGATACTCCTGTACCATCATCTCTAGGCGTTGACTATGTGTCAGACTTCTTGTCTCCTGTGGCCTTGCAAAGGATGGGCTAAAAAAGTGGTGAAATGATTCCGCAAAATTGATGTTACCAGCAGATACTGTGGTTCTGTTACGGTTTGAGTGCTGAACACTCGACGGTCCCACGGTTGGCAAGTTGGAACTGTAAGATTCACTACGTGCACCACTGGTGTTTTGTGGAAAAGCACATGTAAGATTCTGCAACAGTCTCTGCTGATACTCCTGCATGCGTGAATCCCTTTCTATGGCAGGAATAATTTCTGCAAATTTACTTTTGTACCAGGGATCTAACAGTGTGGCAACCCAGTAGTCAGGATTATTTCTAATTCTCACAATTCGAGGGTCATGTTGCAGGTAGTGCAGCAAGAAGGCACACATGTGTGTTGCGCATCCAGGAGCACCAAGTCTCTGTTGTGTTGGTGGCGAGGTAACAATCATGCTTCCTTCCTCTGTCCTCTCCCCCCCAACTTCGCACAACAGAAATGTGATCAAGGTCTCCCTCATCTGATGAGTCTTCCATCAGTTCGTCCTCCACTTCATCCTGGGCTCCTGCACCTTCCTCACTAGTTTGGCTGCTACCATGCGCCCTGGTAAAACCATCTCCCCCACCCTCACATGCCTGCCGCCTTGGTGCTGCCGACCGTCTGGCCCTTGGAGATGTTATCCCTTCCGCATACGGCTTCTCCACTACTTCCTCCACCTCCTCTTGTCCCACCACCTGACTCCGAATTCTGTTTAACATGTGCTCCAGCATGTAAATCACCGGAATAGTCATGCTGATAATGGCATTGTCAGCACTAAACATCTTCGTCGCCATTTCAAAACTGTGCAGAAGGGTGCATAGGTCCCTGATCTGAGACCACTCCTCCAGCGTTATTTGCCCCACCTCTGGATCTCGTTGGCCCAGGCTATACGTCAGAACGTATTGCACCAGGGCTTGTCGGTGCTGCCACAGTCACTGCAACATGTGCAGAGTTGAATTCCACCGGGTAGGCACATCGCATTTTAGCCGGTGAAGTGGCAGGCCCAACGACTTCTGTAGAGATGTAAGTCGCTGAGCTGCGGGATGCGAACGGCGGAAGTGAGCACACAGCGACCGTGCCCTCTGCAGAAGGCCATCTAGTCCAGGATAGTGGGCTAAAAATTGCTGGACAACCAGGTTCAACACGTGAGCCATACAAGGCACGTGTGTGACATTGCCCCGGTGAAGGGCCGCACCCAGATTTGCAGCATTGTCGCACACGGCCGTCTCTGGTTTCAGGTCCAGTGGAGACAACCATTCATGAAATTGGTTTTCCAGAGCTGACCACAACTCCTCAGCTGTGTGACTCACATTTCCCAGACATTTCAAAGTAAAAACCGCCTGATGACGTTGAGCCCTACTGCCAGCATAGTAAGGAGGTGTGCAGGATCCCTTCTGCGCAGTTAGAAAGCTGGTGGCATGACCAGACAGGCTTTGGGTGCAGGTGGAGGACCGAGAGGAGGTTGAGGAGGCAGAAGCAGTGGAGGAACTTTGACATAAAGAGGATTGACGCACAACTCGTGGGGACGGCAAGACTTGGACAGCAGCCCCTTGTCCTGCTGTCACCATAGTTACCCAGTGCCCAGTCAGCGACATGTAACGCCCCTGTCCATGCCTACTCGTCCAAGTGTCTGTGGTGAAATGCACCCTGTCACACACAGAGTTTCTCAAAGAAGCGGTGATGTTGTGTGCGACATGCTGGTGGAGCGCAGGCACACCTTTCTTTGAGAAGTAGTGCCGACTGGGCATCTGGTACTGGGGCACTGCGACGGACATAAGGTCTCGAAAATCCTCTTTGTCCACCAGGCGGAAAGGCAGCATTTCTGTAGCCAAGAGCTTGCAGATGGTGAAATTCAACCTCTTAGCTTTCTCATGGCTAGGAGGAAATGGTCTTTTACTTGTCCACATCTGAGGGACCGAGGGCTGGCTATTGTGCTTAGATGGGGTTGATAAGGGTGTCCCCGGCAAACTGCCGGTCTGTGAGGAAGATGCAGGCGGACATGTTGGGTTGCCTTGATCCAAAGGTGGTGCTATCGATGTCGGACAGCGCTCAACACCAGCTGGTGTTACCACCTCCTAAGAAAATGATGACCTGCCAATCACGCTGGCTGTTGCTGGTAAAGAGGTGGCAGGTCTGCGCCCCAAAACAGGTGTGACTGCTGTCCCCCCAGTCACAGAGGATGAAGAGGCCGCGGATGCACAAGATATGGCAGACGGTGGTTGGCCCGGCCGGCTAGGCCGCATTGTAGCACAGTGAGCTTCCCACTGCAACTTATGTTTCATGTCCATGTGCCGGTTCATGCATGAAGTACTCATACTTTGTATTTTTTGGCCTCTACTTAGCTTTTGCTGACAAATGTTACAGATAACACGAGTTGGGTCATCTTTATCGATCTGAAAAAATGCCCAGGCTATGCAAGGCTTAGCACCCATGCGACCCTTGTGGTGAGAGGCAGAGTTGTGTTTGAGGATGCAGTTGTTGATGTGCTTCCAGTACTACGTCTCTGTCCAGGAAGGCGCAACCTGACCACGTCGTCACTAGCATCCTCCTCCACCTCCTCTGCTGACCTCATCTCTTGGCTGACTGTGGGTTGACAGTAAGTGGGATCTCCAACCTCATCATTCATCACCCTGTGCGTTATCACATCCGTCGTCCTCAGAGCCAACCTGTTCCTGCCCTGACAAAAAACTAAAGTTGTCGCTCCAATAAGGTATTTGAGTCTCATCATCGTTTTCCTCATTGTCTCCAGCAACAGGAGTTACAGTTTGGGAATGAGGGTCTACATTATGGTCAGAACCTTCTGCGTCTGATCCTGGATCCGACTCATAAAGATTCGGGGCATCAGTGCAGATCATTTCCTCGTCTGGATTCACAGAAGCACTGGAGTCGACCTCTGATTCCCAGGCTATAGTATGAGTAAACAGCTCTGCAGACTCAACCATCTGTTCTACCTCATACTCAGACGGGCAGCTGGAGATTTGGGAGCTGTGAGGAAGCAAGTGCGATTGGGGTGACACCTTTGAGGACTGGAGTATTTGTGATGTTGAAGTTGATGTGGAGGAGAGCCCACTTAAAGGAACACTTGATATCCGTTGAAGCACCTGCTGTTTTTGTGCATCATCTGGAATTTGTAGCGATGGGAGTGGCCGAAAGAAAGGGATCTTATCACATTGTCCGCTAAAAGAAGTAGACATTTTAGTTTGGCTGGAAGATGGTCTTTCTTCTGCAGATGTTACTGTTGCTTTAACACCTACCCCACGGACACAACCTTTTTTCCCCTTCCCAACACGCCTATTCCCCTTTCCACCAGCTGAGTGGCCAAACTGTGGTATTAGGCCAAAACTATTGGCTGGGTTAGATGCAGAAAAAAATTATATTCAATTTGCAACCTGATGGAGGTCAGAATAGATGGACTAATACAACAAGTCCCACACACAGCTATAAGCCCAAATATTTTTTCAGAGGTAGATGCAGAAAAAAATTATATTCAGTTTGCAACCTGATGGAGGTCAGTATAGATGGACTAATAGAACAAGTCCCACACACTGCTAGAAGGCCAAATATTTTTTCAGAGCTAGATGCAGAAAAAAATTATATTCAGTTTGCAACCTGATGGAGGTCAGTATAGATGGACTAATAGAACAAGTCCCACACAATGCTAGAAGGCCAAATATTTTTTCAGAGCTAGATGCAGAAAAAAAATATATTCAGTTTGCAACCTGATGGAGGTCAGTATAGATGGACTAATAGAACAAGTCCCACACACAGCTAGAAGCCCAAATATTTTTTCAGAGGTAGATGCAGAAAAAAAATATATTCAGTTTGCAACCTGATGGAGGTCAGTATAGATGGACTAATAGAGAAAGTCCCACGCACTGCTAGAAGGCCAAATATTTTTTCAGAGCTAGATGCAGACAAAAAATTATTTTTAATTTGCAACCTGATGGAGGTCAGTATAGATGGACTAATAGAGAAAGTCCCACACACTGCAAGAAGGCCAAATATTTTTTCATAGGTAGATGCAGAAAAAAATTGTATTCAGTTTGCAACCTGATGGAGGTCAGTATAGATGGACTAATAGAACAAGTCCCACACACAGCTGGAAGCCCAAATATTTTTTCAGAGGTAGATGCAGAAAAAAAATATATTCAGTTTGCAACCTGATGGAGGTCAGTATAGATGGACTAATAGAACAAGTCCCACACACTGCTAGAAGGCCAAATATTTTTTCAGAGCTAGATGCAGAAAAAATTATATTCAGTTTGCAACCTGATGGAGGTCAGTATAGATGGACTAATAGAACAAGTCCCACACACTGCTAGAAGCCGAAATATTTTTTCAGAGCTAGATGCAGAAAAAAATTGTATTCAGTTTGCAACCTGATGGAGGTCAGTATAGATGGACTAATAGAACAAGTCCCACACACAGCTGGAAGCCCAAATATTTTTTCAGAGGTAGATGCAGAAAAAAATTATATTCAGTTTGCAACCTGATGGAGGTCAGTATAGATGGACTAATAGAGAAAGTCCCACACACTGCTAGAGGGCCAAATATTTTTTCAGAGCTAGATGCAGACAAAAAAAATTTTTTAATTTGCAACCTGATGGAGGTCAGTATAGATGGACTAATAGAGAAAGTCCCACAAACTGCTAGAAGGCCAAATATTTTTTCAGAGCTAGATCTAGACAAAAATTAGTTTTAATTTGCAACCTGATGGAGGTCAGTATAGATGGACTAATAGAGAAAGTCCCACTCACTGCTAGAAGGCCAAATATTTTTTCAGAGCTAGATGCAGAAAAAAATTATATTCAGTTTGCAACCTGATGGAGGTCAGTATAGATGGACTAATAGAACAAGTCCCACACACTGCTAGAAGGCCAAATATTTTTTCAGAGCTAGATGCATAAAAAAATTATATTCAGTTTGCAACCTGATGGAGGTCAGTATAGATGGACTAATAGAACAAGTCCCACACACTGCTAGAAGCCCAAATATTTTTTCAGAGCTAGATGCAGAAAAAAATTATATACAATTTGCAACCTGATGGAGGTCAGTATAGATGGACTAATAGAATGATGCTATGCCCAAAAGATTTTACTTCACTAGGTGCAGTAAAAAAATTGGTATTCTATACACAGGTGGAATATCTTGCAACACAGATAGGCTACTCCACTGACTAACACACTCTGCAATAGGCCAAAAAGGATTAGCTTTGCTAGATTCAGCCAAATGCTGTGAAAAAAACTTGCACAGCACTGGCACAGACCTGCCTGGCAAAAACTGATAGGAACTGATGTAACCTAGTCCTGAAAAGGACTGCAATTACAATTAGTCTTTACTCCCACAACCTATCTATTTAAGAGCACAGACCTGCCTGATAAAAGTCGTAGAAAATGCTGTAACCTAGTCCTTTAAAGGACTGCAATCACAATTATTCCCTACTCCAAAGCTATCTGTAGATTTGTGCGAAAATTGGCTTGAAATTAACAAGGTATAGCGCACACAGCAACAGCGGTGCCGTCTAACACGCAGCTGCAGCAGTGAGAAAATGGTGGTGACGGGGAAAATGTCTTGGTCTTATAGGGCAAGGACATGTGACATACACTGCCAATGACACATGCCCTTGCTTGTATGAAAAAAAGCACTTCGCTCCGTGTGTGCGCTGCTGATAGGCTGACAGATTGCACCTCCCCACTGTAAATGCGGGAAAGAGAAAAAAAAATGGAGATCTTCATTATTCCTGCAGAGATCCATCCCCTGCCCCCCCCCGCCCCGCTGTACACTCAAACTGCGTATTAACATTAATTTTCATCATTACTGAGAAAAAATCCAGTTATGATTTTGGTGCACGAACAGTTATCGAACATAACCTCGAACAGCCGAATTTTTCTCAAATCGTTCGTGTTCGCCGAACGGCTCGAACACCGCCCAAAACAGCTCGAATTTGAGATTGGCGAACAGTTCGAGTCGAACAACGCTCATCTCTAGTCATTACCCTGGAAAGAATGTTCCTTAACATATTTCCCAGGAAAATCCATTTTGGTTTTGTTTTTGTATGTTTTATGTCCATAAATGTGGCGTAATACTCTGACAACGTTGATGACAGCAGTGACCTGGAAGTCAGAAATGCTTTCAGTGGTCTTCCCCATGCTGTTCCCATGTCTTTTTAGCACTGTTCCAGTCGATTTGAGCTAATTTTTAGGCCCTCTGCAGACCGCCGGGGGGACCCGCCTGAAAAATACTCGAGTTTCCCATAGACTTACATTGGGCTCGTTGCTCGGGTTGAGCACCCGAGTATTCCAATTTGCTCGACCCGAGCAACGAGTACCCGAGCATTTTAGTGCTCGCTCATCACTATGATTTTCTTGATTTTTTGGGTATATTCTATCTCTCTATGTTAAAATTAACTTACCGTTAAAATTATAGACTGTTCTTGTCTTTGTCAGTGGGAAAACATACAAAAGCAGCAAGGGATCAAATACTAATTTCCCCACTGTAGATACAATGAAAAGGCTGCCCTTCAGCTATTGATGTGTATATTTTAAAAAAGAGGTATCTTAAAAAAACAAATGTTTATTGTTCTTAAAAATAATCTGTTGGATGATTTTTTTCATAGCATACCAGTAGTATCCTGAAATAGGGCTTGGGCAGCCCTTGTAGAGTATGTAACCTTTATTGCTGTACCTTGCCCCGTTTCGTTGTCTTGCTGTTAGCTCCGGACAATTCAGAGTCGCATGTGGTTAGTCAAGCATACGTAAATCAAAAGTAAATATTCTTTCCCACCAACACCCATAATAACGCCCACCCCTCTGCACCAATGTGAGTGATAGGGTGCAGTCAGACTGCCGTATTCCTCACACAAGGATTGCATCGCAATCCTCAGACAGACTGGCTGTCAGTTACCCTAACCTGAGAGTGACAGCTGCACAGAAATACAGTCCTGCTCATCACTATTGGCACCCATGAATTTTAAGTACATAATGTGGAATATCTCCTGAAAAAATTAATCAAGTGAAACAGTTTTTTTTGTATAGAGCACTCGTGTTAAATACAAAAGAGCAAATGATAAACAATAATTTAAAACAAAACAAAAAAAACTGGAGGGAAAAACAGAAAAGCCTAAAGCTTGCTGTGACACTAGTATTGCCACCCTTTACATTCATTTAGTGTGAAAACACATTTTGACTTGCCTGTGATAATTAATCACAGGTGAATCTCTTCTGTGATTTATCAGTGCCCATGTGACATGAATTAGCCATTGAATGATAACTTAAGTTTTTTAAAAAGCCACATGGTAGGCCCTGTTCATTTGCCACAATGATGAAGACAAAGGTGATGTCTGAGGACATCGGAAAAGTTATTATTAGCAAACACAAGACTTTCAAAGGCCATCTTCAAAGACCTAGGTATGCCAGTTTCAACAGTGTGCAATGTTATGAAGAAGTTTGCCAATCATGGAACTTTCAAGAACCTCCCTGGAAGTGGGGAGAAGTGGAAGATAAACAAGAGAGGTCTTCAAAGGTTGGTGCGAATGGTGGAAAAAACACCACGTCAAACATTCAAAGACCTGAAGGCCAACCTGCAACAGTCTGGGGTCATGGTTTCAGCAAGTACTATACGCCAGTATGTAATAAGGGTTCCAGAAAATCATCCCTAGTTTTTAGTCAAGGGGCTTGTGCCCTATACCATAACGAAAAACTCAATTTGAACATTCAAAAATATGGAGAACACTGAGTTGAAAATATCATTAAAATTAACACTTTATTTAATATAATTAAAAATATTACATACTCAATTACATACACATAGAAGTAAATATGAAGCAGAACAATGTAGAAACCCAATGAGTGGGCTAGAGAGTATCCACTTAGCACCAATTTAAAATATAAATGATAACCACCTTACATTAAGGAGAAACAGACTGGAGATGGAGACAAGCTGCTTAGTAAGTCTCTCATGTGTCACCTGAGTGACTGTCTATGCCAGGGATGATGGGCTATGTCTATATAGTCAGCCCCAAATGAAGTCCCTGGGCACTAATGAGGCAATTTGAGTTACAACATACTCTCACTGGGTTGCCAAGTATGTGCTCTTTGTCTAAGTGTGTAGGCTGTCCATGCTGGGCTAATACTATTTTTCCACTTCATTTGGGCTTGACTAGAAAGGCATAGACCATCATCCCTGGCATAGACAGTCACTCAGATGACACATGAGAGACTTATTAAGCAGCTTGTCTCCATCCCCAATCTGTTTCTCCTTATTGTAAGGTGGTTATCATTTATATTTTAAATTGGTGCTAAGTGGATGTTCTCTAGCCCACACATTGGGTTTCTACACTGTTCTGCTTCATAATTACTTCTATGTGTATGTAATTGAGTATTTAAAATTTTTAATTATATTAAATAAAGCGTTAATTTTAATGATATTTTCAACTCAGTGTTCTCCATATTTTTGATAGTACTATACGCCGCACAATAAGCCAAGCAGAGACTTTTTGGAAATGCAAAGAAAAAGTTTGTTTACAGATGGCACAAAGAAGCTTATAAGGAAAAGAACACCTTACCAACAGTTAAGCATGGTGGAGGATCCATAATGCCGTGGGGTTGCATTGTGGCGTCTTGTATTGGAGGCCTTGACCATATCACAGAAATCATGAAATCAGAGAATTATCAGGAGATTTTAGTGTGAAATGTCCTACCCAGTGAAAGAAAATTTGAGATTTGAGTCGAAGATCATCGGTCCTCCAGCAAGACAATGACCCAAAGCACACATCCAAAGGTACCCAAGAATGGTTGAAAAAAGGAAAAATGGACTGTTTTAAAATGGCCAGGAATGAGTCCTGACCTGAATCCCATTGAAAATCTTTGGGGTGAGCTGAAATCTGTCATTGGGAAAAAGAACCCTGCAAACATTCAAGAGCTTGAAGAAACTGCAAAAGAAGAGTGGGAGAAAATTCCAGCTGAGTAGTGCAAGAAGCTTATAGATGGCTACAAGAAATGTTTGGAGGCTGTCAGCTATGCCAAAGGGTGAGCAAAAAAGTATTAATTAGGGGTGCCTTTATTGCTGCACATGCTGTTTATTCTGTTTCTTCTTTGAAATTGCAACATGGAAGTTGAAAAACAATGTTTTATTGTTGCATTACTTTGGACCGCTAATTAAAAAATCCTGAGGACAAAACTTTGGTAAATTTCCATTTATTTCTGAAGATATTGTACAGTCTATGAAAAAAATGAAGGGGTGCCAATAATAGTGAGCAGCACTGTACATGCTGTCACGCTGAGGTCAGGAGAGCCAATGGCCAGTCAGAGGATTGCAGTGCAATCCTCGTGTGAGTAATATGGCAGTCTGATTGCACCCAAACTAACACTGATGTTAGCGCAGAGGGGTGGGTGGGATTATGGGTGGAAGTAAAGGTCAATATTTACTTTTGATATACATATTCTAGTCTAGCTGGCATGCGACTCTTAATTATCCAGAACTTACAGCAAGACAACTGGGCAAGGTACAGCAATACACGTTACATATTCTGAAAGTGCTTCCCAAATACTATTTCAGGATACTATTGGTATGATACAGTATGAAAAAAAATCACCTGACAGATTCTCTAAAAAAGGCATTTTAGGTCATCCAGATAGACCTCTATGAACTTTCAGTTTCTGCATTGTAATAACTGATGTCTTTTGAGTCTACCATTATGTAATGCAAATTGCATTATATTAATAGCTTAGCACATAACTCAGAATAAGCATAGTCAGGGGCGTAATGATAGCAGTAATGTGGTAACGTAGTCAACTGCTATATCTGCTGTGAATTAGGTCATGCTATATTTTGCTGGAACAAGGAGTCATTGTTACCATCCAGTGTGACAAGCACATCTTTTCCCCAAAACCTGGAATTAATAGAGATTTCATTGTGTATGCAGTGTGGTGTCACTACCTCCCATTGTTCCAAGTGAAGGGTGAAATACTGCATAATCCTGGATGATATCAGACTGTATGTGCAGATTATACAACAGTCCTAATTCCATCTCATCTATGAAAGAAGTATGGTGCTGTGTAAGTTTATTATTCGAGTCTTCATTCAAAATTTTATCCAGTGTCTTCGTTTATGGCAATAACCATGCTACTCCTAGCAGGACGAAAAGTATAATGGTCAATCTGCAGGTGGAGTGACCATTTTACAGGTTACTGGTGGGCTTTCCCTCAAGTTTCACTGAGGTGTACCTGGTTAGTTGGACTGGCCATGAACCTGTGGGTCTAGGCTCTGTTTCAAGTGTCTGTGTATGAGCACCCAATCACCTGGATTCAGCTACAGAACACATTACCTTGCACTGGGATCTGGAATTGATGAAAACATATTTATACACCACCTTTCATAGACATTAAATTGGGTAGTTGTGTGTTGTCAATCTGCAGTCTCTAAAATGGGTAGAGGGCCTGGGTGTTGCTTTCTTAGAGACTTTTACTATTTTACTTGGATTGTGCACAGATGAGGCAGGACTGTATGTGTTTTGAGACTATGTGACTGAAACCAGAAGCATTCAGAAGACATTTACCATGTCACACGTGACTTTCTGAAGCATGAGTGTGGGCATGTATTACTTGCTCCATCTGGGGCAACAGGGACCTTGGTAAAAACAACTTATCCTTGCTTTCCCATACTCTATTTGAATTCAGCTCAGCTCCTATTTCCCCTTGTTTTCTTTTTATGTTTTGGCAGCCTGTTGTTGGAGGGACTTCAGGATATTGAGGCTCAATACTGTATTGCTGGGCCTTTCTGACTCTCCGCCACTGTTCTCCTTTAACTAAGCCGCCTCATCACTGTTTTAGCCGTCTAATCTGCCCTTCTGCTACCTTCTATATCCAGGGAGTCACCTTTTGTGTGTGTTTTTGCCTTGACTATACCTGAACTGTCTCAATTGCAAAAAGAACTTCGGCACTCCATACATGAATATATAAGAAATATTGTGTCTAGACTAATGTCACTTTGAAAAATGAAGGTTTTTTTGCGCATAATTTGGCCAATTTATGTGTGCCCATCAACCATGACAAGGTCACCTTTGTATGATGGGAAACTACGCTACGCTACCACTGGATATGCCACTCTTGGGCTGTAAGCCTGTATGAACAATATGTCTCTGCTTGGGCTTTTAACCTACAATGTTTGGGCTGGTAGAGCTAGTTAAAACCACCTGTGACTGAATGGGAGGGACACATGGTCAGAAAAAAGGCTGTCAAATTTCTAGTAGTGTGAACACATACCTGCTGCAATGTTCCAGGAGCAGGATCCCAAAAATGATTAATAGAAAAAAGAGAGGGGTCTCTCACTGGTCTATTCGGGTGCTCTGAAGAAAAAAGTAATCTCAATTGCAAAAAGAACTTCGGCACTCCATACATGAATATATAAGAAATATTGTATCTAGACTAATGTCACTTTGAAAAATGAAGGTTTTTTGCGCATAATTTGGCCAATTTATGTGTGCCCATCAACCACGACAAGGTCACCTTCGTATGATGGGAAACTACGCTACGCTACCACTGGATATGCCACTCTTGGGCTGTAAGCCTGTATGAACAATATGTCTCTGCTTGGGCTTTTAACCTACAATGTATGGGCAGGTAGAGCTAGTTAAAACCACCTGTGACTGAATGGGAGGGACACAGGGTCAGAAAAAGGGCTGTCAAATTTTTAGTAGTGTGAACACGTTCAAAGCCTTTTTTCTGACCATGTGTCCCTCCCATTCAGTCACAGGTGGTTTTAACTAGCTTACAGCCCAAGAGTGGCATATCCAGTGGTAGCGTAGTGTACTTTCCCATCATACGAAGGTGACCTTGTCGTGATTGATGGGCACACATAAATTGGCCAAATTATGCGCAAAAAAAACTTCATTTTTCAAAGTGACATTAGTCTAGATACAATATTTCTTATATATTCATGTATGGAGTGCCGAAGTTCTTTTTGCAATTGAGATTACTTTTTTCGTCAGAGCACCCGAATAGACCAGTGAGCGACCCCTCTCTTTTTTCTATACCTGAACTGTGTTTCCATTAATTGCTTCACCAATTCTGCATGTCAATGGCCTTACCAACTGATGTAAAGAAAGCTCTGTTTCTCCAGATAGGGCTATAGTCTCGGGCAATACTGAATGCATGACGTGAGTCTGTGAAAATATTGGCTGTTTTACTTTTTGCCAGTCTACACATTTCAGTGAGTGACTTCAGTTCTGCCTCCTGTGCTGACATGCCAGAAAATATAAGAACAAGAGGTTCATCTGCACTGCTGATCGAAACTAGGAATATTTCAGGAGACTCAATAAAAACTTGACGCAGTTTTATTATTTACGCATTTCAAAATCATCTGATTTCTTCATCATGATAAAAAGCCACATCAAATTTTTATTGAGTCTCCTGGAATATTCCTGTTTTTTTAGCAGCAGTGCAGAGGAACCACTTGTTCTTATCTTTTATGGTTAGCTATGTTTTTTTAAAACCTGTGGACCTGCAGCAGCTGATCTTCTCAAAGCTCTAATATTGTTGAGTATTAAACAACTCCACCAGGTGAGCAAATCCCTGCCCTCCACTGCACCCATTGATACTGGATAAGTCCCTATCTGAACTTTTATTCCCTAGCTTCCTTCTACTTCTGTGCTGACATATAAGGAGGGAGAGTTTCAGCTAGAATTAACTGGTGTGAAGATGCTACCACATATCCACTACAGAATCACCCATTCAGGTGGCATCTGGAGCAATATACAAAAGCTCTTAATGAATATTAGGAAAAAACTGCTGTCTCCTAGCTCATTAGTTCTATAGAGTCATGTCCATGTGTTATATCAAAATACTCCTTACTTGTAAACATTCTCACCAATTCCAGTGTTTCTGAATCCACAGGCAACAGGGTGGCTAGATTCAGAATATTACATCTTTTGAGAGTGGCATACTCAGGAATCATAAGGGCGCATTTAAGTCTGAGTTGTCTCACGATAGACAGCTATTTCAGCTGAACCTGTATGAGTATTGTGTAGATGTAAAGCGTGAAATTAAATGTCATGTGAAAGTTCAGTTTGATTTGACACGCTTTACCTTGAAGACCTGTAGAAGTTGCTACAGCACAGACACACATAGGAGACCTTTGATAAACTAGTCCAATTGGGCTGAGTAGTAAGGTAATTAGACTTTATTTATTACAATTCTGTTGTGTCAGGACTGCTGTAGCATGACCTGCTTATTCCATGCAGAACAAGAAAAATTACTGATCATAGTTTGGAATGTCTAGGTTCGGGGCTGACATAATGAGCAGTTTGAGAGAATGGACGGAATCAAGAGCAGTTCTTTGGGACACAAATGCAACCTTACCCTGAGAGGCAGGGAAAACACAGAGAGAGTCAAACTAAAGTGTAAGAATAAACAGCTTCTTACTTTGCTGCAGCTAGGAGTTTCATTGTCACAGGACCCCCTTTTATGACTTCCAAATTTTCCTGCTTGGTCACATTCCTGTTCTTTTTTAGCCAGGTTCTGTCACAGCTTTTGAGTCCTGAACCACAATGTAATATTAGAAAATTGCCATTGAGGCCTAATTAATGAAGGTAAGCATGGCGGTAGGCGACTTTGAAGAAAATGGATGCAAACAACTGGCGGGCAAAGCAGTTCTCTTTATTGAGACACAAAGCTGGCTTCTTATACCATTTACAGACAAAGTGACACTCCATGTAAAGTTCCCATGGGAAGTTACACCCCACTCTTCCCAGGAGTTAATCCTCATAACATTTGCAAAAGGTATATTCACTTTCACCACTCTATAGCACGTGCAGTCTTGGCACAACCCTCTACAATTTTGTCTCAATATTGTAATCCAGGAACCAAAGCACCAGATGTTTATCCTCCAGTTGATCACTTTATTAGTAAGGCCACAGCCCCACTATCAGTATTTGGTCAGTATTCGGTCAGTATTTTTTCTCAGGAGTGAGAGCCAAAACCTGGTGAGGAACAATCAGAGAAAAGGTATAATAGAAACAAATGCACCAAGTCTGGTTTTGGCTTCCACTTCTGAGAAAAAATACTGACCAAATACTGACCAAATACTGATAGCGGGACATGGCCTTACAGTGTTCACAGGATAAAATTATATGCCATGTTTTGGACTCACAGTGCCTATATCAAGTCATACAATATTTTTAAAATGTTGCCTGTAATTTTATCCTGTGTATGCTGTTACTAATAAAGTGATCAACCGGAGGAGGTACACCTGGTGCCTTGGTTCCTGGATTACCTAATTCTCATAACAATTAGTTTTCATCCCTTTCCCATCATCCATCGTATAACCCATATTTCTCAAAACATTGCATATGCGATAAGAACATATTAGACTCAACACTAAAAAAAGTTAACCCATTTATCTATCTATCTATCTATCTATCTATCTATCCATTATCTATCTATCTTTCTATCAATTTATCTAAAATAGAAAAAATAAAACACCATTAGTAGTATATTTCTGGGTGCATGCCTTCAGAAGATTACCAAAGACTCCTTTCTCCTTACATAGCAAATGACTAACCTAAAGAATGGATGTTAGCACGCCAATATTATGCTGACATCCATTCTTTCACCTCACCTTTGTGTTAAAAAAGGTGGACTCTTTATTATTCCATACAGTTCAATGCAACATTTCGCCTCATGCACAATATGCCTTTTTCGAGCAACAAAAATATCTTATGAAAAAATGTATATATTGCTCTGTGTGTGTAACATAATAAACACCAATTAAGACAATGTAAATGCGCAAAAATGCTGCTAATAAGAATGAAAAAAGTGCAAAAATGTGCTAGTGAACCATCCATACTAGCATATTATTTTTCAAATACATCATAAATTTACATTAAAAAGTGCAAATAAAGTTAACAAGCTTCACTAATTCACATGTACACTATATTCAGAATGATGAATCACCTGCATAGGAAGTTGCAATAAATCACAACATGCCAATATGTGCTTCAGTAGGGTGCCCAGCAAGGGAGTCACAAAAACACTGAACTTCAGGAGGGCAAAGTTTGATCAGCTAAAAGATGCCCTTCACCTTATAGACTGGGATAGTATCTTTAGTAATAGGAGCACGGATAGAAAATGGGAAATTTTCAAAACAGTCCTACATAGTCACTGTAGAAGGTACATACCTTATGGGAATAAAAGGGCTAGGAATAGGAGGAAGTCAATGTGGCTAAATAAGGAAGTCAAGAGGGCAATGAAAAACAAAAAAAGGGCTTTCGGTAAACTTAAACAAGAAGGCAGCGAGGAAGCGCAAAATCTGTAAGAAACAAATAAGAATAGCAAAAGAGGAGACAGAGAGACTAATTGTCAAGGAAAGTAAAATGAATCCCAAACTGTTCTTTAACTATATAAACAGTAAAAGGATTAAAACTGATGGAGTTGGCCCATTGAAAAATAACCTGAGTAAAATCATAGAGGGCGATGAGGGTAAAGCAAACCTACTCAATAGCTTCTTCTCCACTGTTTTCACAAAAGAAAACAATTTATCGGAGGAAATGCAGAGTGATAAAGTAAACCCTCCGCTAAATATCACCCACCTAACCCAGGAGGAAGTTCAGAAATGCCTAAATAATATCAAAATAGACAAGTCACCAGGCCCAGATGACATACAACCCCGGGTACTGAAAGAATTAAGTAATGTGATAGACAGACCGCTGTATCTTATATTCAAGCACTCTTTATGGACAGGGACTGTCCCACTAAACTGGCGCTAAGCAAATGTGGTACCAATATTCAAAAAGGGGTCTAAAAGTGACCCTGGAAACTATAGACCAGTCAGCTTAACGTCTGTTGTGGGTAAATTGTTTGAAGGATTTCTTAGAGATGCTATTGTAGAATATCTTAATGATAATAACTGTCTAACTCCATATCAACATGGATTCATGAGGGATCGCTCCTGCCAAACAAACCTGATCGCCTTCTACGAGGAGTTGAGCTCACAGCTGGACCGGGGAGAGTCAGTGGATGCTGTATACCTTGACTTCTCCAAAGCATTTCATACCGTGCCACACAAAAGGTTGGTATATAAAATGAGAATGCTTGGTCTGGGGGATAATGTGTGCAAGTGGGTAAATAGCTGGCTGAGTGATAGAAAGCAGAGGGTGGTTATCAATAGAGTAAGCTCAGGGTGTGTCAGGGTTACTAGCGGGGTGCCTCAAGGGTCTGTCTTGGGCCCTATATTATTTAATATATTTATTAATGATCTAGTGGAAGGGTTGCATAGTAAAATAGCAATATTTGCAGGTGATACTAAACTTTGTAAAGTAGTTAATACAGATGAGGATAGGGCACAGCTACAGGAGGATTTAGATAGATAGGGGAGTTGGGCCAAAAAATGGCAAATGGGGTTCAATGCCGATAAATGTAAGGTCATGCACATGGGAAAGAAAAACAGCAGTCACCCATACATATTAAATGGGAAACCGTTGGGGAAATCTGACATGGAGAAGGACCTGGGCGTCTTGGTTAATAGCAAATTAAATTGGAGTGCCCAGTGTCAGGCAGCAGCTGCGAAGGCAAATAGAGTCATGGCATGCATCAGAAGAGGAATAGGGGCATATGATGAAAACATTGTTCTTCCTCTGTATAAAGCGCTGGTAAGGCCGCACTTAGAATATTGTGCACAGTTCTGGGCTCCGGTGCTCAGGAAAGACATATTGGAGCTAGAGAGGGTACAAAGGAGGGAGACTAAGGTAATAAAGGGAATGGAGGGACTAGAATACCCAGAGAGGTTGTCAAAATTAGGCCTATTTACGTTGGAAAAGAGAAGGCTTAGGGGAGACCTCATAAACATGTATAAATACATCACGGGGCAGTACAGAGATCTCTCCCATGACCTGTTTATACCAAGGATGGTGACAAAGACGAGGGGGCGCACTATGCGTCTGGAGGAAAGGAGGTTCCTGCACCAGCTTACAAGGGGATTCTTTACGGTCAGAGCCGTGAGAATCTGGAACTCTCTGGGAGAGGAAGTGGTGATGTCCAACTCACTTAAAGAGTTCAAGAGAGGCCTGGACGCCTTTCTTGAGAAAAATAAAATTACATCTTATGCTTAGTTAATTAATCCAGGGATTTAATCTGACTGCCAGATTGGTGTCTGGAAGTGAATTTTTCCTCAATGATGTAAATTGGCCTATACCGCATGGTTTTTTGTTGCCTTCCCCTGGATCAACGCTGCGGAATAGCTGCAGTGCACAAGAAATAGGCTGAACTGGATGGACGCTTGTCTTTTTTTCAGCCTTATAAACTATGTAGCTATGTAACTATGTAATAGCAGAATTCTGCCAGGCTGTGTACACATGATCAAAGCTTAATTATTTCCCAAATGGTTAAACAGGTTCAATTCACTACAGGGGAAGTGCACATGATCACAACTATTGTCAAAATCTAATTTAAGGTGGATCAGAGGCTATGCACATAAGTGTATACATTTAGAGTAACTTCCAGAGTGTGAGACTGGTTGCCCTAATCCAAGATGGCAATTCTAGTGCTTAGTGTCTAGTGCACCTACAGTATGTGATCATGTGCACTTCATCTATCATGCATATAGAGAAAGCACGGTGTAAAAGTGTAAAATTCAGTGTTTTTAATTGTTTTCTATTTGCTTTTTCTATGGCTGAGTTATGAGCTGTGATGTCCTCTCACTTTTCAGATTCACCAGAAAATGGCAATCCCATTCCCATCCTAGGCTTTAACACTGGCTACAATAGTCCCTCCTGATTAGTTCTACTATGCCATGTTATGTGAAACTTGCAAGGTATTATGGGAAAGCCTGCTCAACTGCACCAATTGATTTGTGTACGATGACCACGGGCAATTTTTGCAACTTGTGGAATGTAAATTTCAAATTGTTCAAAACTTAGTGGGTCTAGCAAATTTCCCAAAATTCAACATAAATATGATTTTCATTGAATCAATTCACTCATCTCTATTGAGAAGGTTTGTGACCATCTATAGAAATTATGCAGGTAATCAAAGAGGCGGAACAGACTGCTGGATGGGAAGGAAAATGTCGCTTCTCTTTTAGAAGTCACACGAAAAAATATTACAAATTCATAAGTATTGATTAGTGAAAAAATATCAAATTACTACATTTCTTCAGCATCAGAGCAAAGTCTTACAAAGCTTTGAATACGATGAACTAGTTGATTATTGTTAGCATTAGAAAAACCTTACTCGGCAGTTTCTCTAGTTATTTAAATACAGTAGAAAGCAAGGAATGCACTTTTTCTGTTACACAACGCACCATATGGGAACATACTTTGCCAAGTTTTATAAGAAGTATTTTGTTATTTCCCAAGTTACATTCCTCCATTAGTTATCTGACAATCTAATGAAGTAAATTGCCTAGAGTAAGACAACAAATATGACAACATTCATCTGTCGTACAGCATAAAAATATCTTTCGAATGTGTCTACCTAATCAGTTTGGCTTCTGCTTAGCCATATCGGCAACTTCACATGGTACCAAATAATAATTTTATACAGTAATTAGGACAAAACGGAAATAATACATTATTTTCATAGAACGGCATCATTTAAGACAATTAAAGTAATTAAAAGCATTCCATATGTTACTAAAAATTGTTTAAATTGTAGCAGAAAGTCCATATTCAGCCTCAAGCAAGAGAAAGACAAGAGAAGATACAATCTTAGCCATTGCATAGAACAGTAAGAAGCAAAACATCCTTTGCAATGGTTATTGAGGCTCGCAAACAGCTGTTAGATAAAAATGCAATTATATCTGTAAAGAATGAATCAGGCAACTGACAAAACACTGATCCATGAAAACTAAATGAGCGCAGATGAAAGAACTTTCAACATTAGACAGAAGGTCTAGATGCCGTCAGTTCTCAAGTGATAATTACAAGATGAAAATACTAATTACCTACAGGTATCATGAAGCTTTTCAGATAAATATACATTAAAAGGAATATGTAATATTATGCTTGTAGCGTGGTCTCTGAGCAGCTAAGGTCTGTTTGCTTTGCTCGTGTTTACAGTTACGGACCTTTTAAATTCACTGCAAACGAATGGGATGGAATAATAAGTTTATAATGTGCTAATTTACAAGAAAGAAGTCACGGATTAGACAAGGACATTGTCTCTACAAACGCTACTGACTATGAATCAGCCTATATAAGTAGCTGTAAAGCAGGTATTCAATGGCACAAATTGTTTTCTAAAGACATTTAAGAGTTCTGCCGCAGTATGAAAATGCATTAAAAAACATATACATTGAACTCTTGTGTATGGATGTTTAACTAATGAAAAATGTTACAGCTTCACTAGAAAACTTCAAGGTTCAAATAGGGACAGTGAGTGTGATTGGCAAATATAATAACTACTAGCTTCCAAATTCAAAAACTTTGAAAAGATCGTGTAGTAATGTTTTCAGTTGGAACATACAAAAGTGTAAAAGCATGCACATTGTTTTTTTTCTTTTAGTTTTTAACTTCTATAGTTAAAATAAAGCAAAAAAAAACAGTTTTACCTATATTGCTCCATTTTTATTCTTCCACATCCTAAGGAGGTCCTTAGACCCCTATCCCTCTCATAGACTTGAAAATTACAGTTTCCTAATATATTTCACTATAACAGTAAACTGTGTGTCCACTATTGCCTGGATTGATATAATTTATATTTCTCCTCTTACATATGATTTTGGTTGCCTAGCAACCACTGGATTTCCTCTCTGGCTTTATGCAGTTAAATAAGCTGAAAGGTTTACATGAATTTCTGTAAGCTGTCCAAGAGGCTCACCATTCTTTGCATTCAGTCTCTCACTCAAACAGCAGGAAGCATGATGATGAAGATAACATACATCTAGAAACCATGCTGCTTCAGGTTATTACCAATAGAGAAAAGTGGAAGTAATCAGAAGAAAACCCTGTGGGCAATGTGCTGCTGAAAAAATGGACATAAAACTTGAGTAAAAGATTATATCATTTGAAAATTACATATTTTAAAAAAAGTCTCACAACATTTTTATTTCCTATCTTTTTCTTTTAAGGTTTGTAATGCAGGGTATGTGAAATAAAATACATACCGCTCACCATCTTCCCTGGTTTCCAGTGCTGCTCTGGTCCTTTTGTAGCCCTTGTGACTAGTGTTGAGCCACCTCCGTAGTGTTTGAGTTCGGTTCGGTTCGGTTCATCGAACACCCGTATGTTCACTGAACTGTTCATCGAACTGTTCGTCGAACACCTTCGAACACCATTAAAACCAATGGCAGGCAAACAAAAACACATAGAAACACATAGAAAACACATAAAAAATACTTCAAAGGTGTCCAAAAGCTGACAAACTGCTCAGAAGACTCAACTAACACATGGAAAAGTGACAAGTACATATAGTCATGCGAAAAGAAAAGAGGTGGAGGAGTAAAAGGAGGGGGAGTCACAGATATAGGCATGTCATGCCCTTCTAAAATCAAGAAAGGCTGGAGAAAAATCTAAAATCAGCCTACCAACACCCAGACGTCGTGACAAGAAAATTAAAAAAAGAAATATCTTTAGGTAGAATGGCGGTTCCATTCAGAACACTTCCCTTACAAGACGTAGTGGTATCCCCATTGTGAGTTGTGCCAAAAACGGAACCCAGTACATTCGTACTAATCCACCATTTGTCATATCCAAGGGGCAGGTCAGTAAACGACAACATCGACGCGGAACCAAGTACAGTAGTATATACTGTACATCCTTTGACAAGGCAATCAGGCGGATCAAGAAGTTGGGAAGGGTCACCCTAATGGCCAAAACAGACATTGATGCGGTGTTCCGGCTACTTACTACCTGTGCCTCCGAATAGTGTACACCTATTGGGCTGCTTCTGGGAAGGAGCATACTATATAGATTGCTGTTTGCCCATGGGGTGGTCCAGATCCTGCTCACTATTTGAGGCATTTAGTTTCTTCCTCGAATGGGTTGTAATGGAAGTTTCTAAGGGGGCACATATTATCCATTACCTCGACAATTTCTTATGCCTGGGCCCAAAAGATTCGCCACAGTGTGAATACACGTGGTAGTCCACCTGTGAGAAGGAGAGAGCTGGAGGGAGAGTGGACACCACAGAGCAGAGGGGTTAGATGGAGAACGGAAAAAGGAAAGAGGGCGAGGGAGGTAAGGGAGTACAGTGGAAGGCCGACCTGAGCTTCCCCACATTCCTGCTGGGCGGGGAACAGTCTTGGGAAGAAAAGCCGCTTGCGCATCCCTTTGAGGTTATGGGCACGAGCGGGCAGAGGAACTACGCTGGAGTGCGAAGCCGACAGGGCCAGTCCGTTCCTGCCCGTGCGACCTCCGTGTCGCCGGGTTTGTGCCAGAGCCGCGATGGACCCTGACGGCCAGCCCCCCTCTCCCAATACTGGTGCCTGTCCGCTGATGGAAAGGGGAAAAGGCATGTTGGGAAGGGGAAGAAAGGTTGTGTCCGTGGGTTAGGTGTTAAAGCAACAGTAACATCTGCAGAAGAAAGACCATCTTCCAGCCAAACTAAGATGTCTACTTCTTTTCGTGGACAATGTGATACGATCCCTTTCTTACGGAAACGCCCATCGCTACAAATTCCAGATGAGGCACAAAAACAGCAGGTGCTTCAACGGATATCAAGTGCTCCTTCAAGTGGGCTCTTCTCCACCTCCACTTCAACATCACAAATACTCCAGTCCTCAGAGGTGTCACCCCAATCGCACTTGCTTCCTCACAGCTCCCAAGTCTCCAGCTGCCCGTTTGAGTATGGGGTAACACAGATGGTTGAGTCTGCAGAGCTGTTTACTAGAGATGAGCAGTGTTCGACTCGAACTATTCGCCAATCTCAAATTCGAGCTGTTTTGGGCGGTGTTCGAGCCGTTCGGCGAACCCGACTGATTTGAAAAAAATTCGGCTGTTCAAGGTTATGTTCGATAACTGTTCATGAACCAAAATCATAACTGGATTTTTTCACAGTAATGCTGAAAATTAATGTTAATACGCATTTTGAGTGAACAGCAGGGCGGGGGGAGGGGCAGGGGATTGATCTCTGCAGAAATAATGAAGATCTCCATTTTTTTTTCTCTTTCCCGCATTTACAGTGGGGAGGTGCAATCTGTCAGCCTATCAGCAGCGCACAAACGGAGCGAACTGCTTTTTTTCACACAAGCAAGGGCATGTATCATTGGCAGTGTATGTCACATGTCCTTGCCCTATAAGACCCAGCCATTTTCCCCGTCGCCACCATTTTCTCACTGCTGCAGCTGCATGTTAGACGGCACCACTGTTGCTGTGTGCGCTATACTTTGTTAATTTCAAGCCAATTTTCGCACAAATCTACAGATAGCTTGGGAGTAGGGAAGAGTTGTGATTGCAGTCCTTTTAAGGACTAGGTTACATCATTTCCTATGACTTTTATCAGGCATGTCTGTGCTCTTAAATAGATAGGTTGGGAGTAAAGAATAATTGTAATCGCAGACCTTTTCAGGGCTAGGTTACATCAGTTCCTATCACTTTTATCAAGCAGGTCTGTGCTTTAAATAGATAGGTTGGGAGTAAAGACTAATTGTAATTGCAGTCCTTTTGAGGGCTAGGTTACATCAGTTCCTATCACTTTTTGCCAGGCAGGTCTGTTTTAGTGCTGTGCAAGTTTTTTTCACAGCATTTGGCTAAATCTAGCAAAGCAAATCCTTTTTGTCCTCTTGCAGTATGTGTTAGTCAGTGGAGAAGCCTATCTGTGTTGCAAGCTACACCAACTGTGTATAGATTACAAATTTTTTTACTGCATCTAGTGAAGTAAAACCTTTTTGGCATAGCATCATTCTATTAGTACATCTATACTAACCTCCACCAGGTTGCAAATTCAAAATAATTTTTATCTGCATATAGTTCTGAAAAAATATTTGGGCTTCGGCTTGTAGCAGTGTGTGGGACTTGTTCTATTAGTCCATCTATACTAACCTCCAACAGGTTGCAAATTCAAAATAATTTTTATCTGCATCTAGCTCTGAAAAAATATTTGGGCTTCGGCTTGTAGCAGTGTGTGGGACTTGTTCTCTTAGTCCATCTATACTAACCTCCAACAGGTTGCAAATTCAATATAATTTTTTTCTGCATCTAACTCTGAAAAAATATTTTGGCTTGTAGCAGTGTGTGGGACTTGTTCTATTAGTCCATCTATACTAACCTCCAGCAGGTGGCAAATTCAATATAATTTGTTCTGCATCTAGCTCTGAAAAAATATTTGGGCTTGTAGCAGTGTGTGGGACTTGTTCTATTAGTCCATCTATGCTAACCTCCAGCAGGTTGCAAATTCAAAATAATTTGTTCTGCATCTAGCTCTGAAAAAATATTTGGGCTTTAGCATGTAGCAGTGTGTGGGACTTGTTCTATTAGTCCATCTTATACTAACCTCCAACAGGTTGCAAATTCAATATAATTTTTTTCTGCATCTTGCTCTGAAAAATTATTTTGGCTTGTAGCAGTGTGTGTGACTTGTTCTATTAGTCCATCTATACTAACCTCCAGCAGGTTGCAAATTCAATATAATTTTTTTCTGCATCTAGCTCTGAAAAAATATTTGGGCTTTGGCATGTAGCAGTGTGTGGGACTTGTTCTATTAGTCCATCTATACTAACCTCCAACAGGTTGCAAATTCAATATAATTTTTTTCTGCATCTTGCTCTGAAAAATTATTTTGGCTTGTAGCAGTGTGTGTGACTTGTTCTATTAGTCCATCTATACTAACCTCCAGCAGGTTGCAAATTCAATATAATTTTTTTCTGCATCTTGCTCTGAAAAAATGTTTTGGGTTGTAGCAGTGTGTGGGACTTGTTCTATTAGTCCATCTATACTAACCTCCAGCAGGTTGCAAATTCAAAATAATTTTTATCTGCATCTAGCTCTGAAAAAATATTTCAGCTTGAAGCAGTGTGTGGGACTTGTTCTATTAGTCCATCTATACTAACCTCCAGCAGGTTGCAAATTCAATATAATTTTTTTCTATATCTAGCTCTGAAAAAATATTTTGGCTTGTAGCAGTGTGTGGGACTTGTTCTATTAGTCCATCTATACCAACCTCCACCAGGTTGCAAATTCAATCTAATTTTTTCTGCATCTAGCTCTGAAAAAGTATTTATGCTTTGGCTTGTAGCAGTGTGTGGGACTTGTTCTTTTAGTCCATCTATACAAACCTCCATCAGTTTGCAAATTCAATATAATTTTTTTCTGCATCTTGCTCTGAAAAAATATTCCGGCTTGTAGCAGTGTGTGGGACTTGTTCTATTAGTCCATCTATACTAACATCCACCAGGTTGCAAATTCAATATAATTTTTATCTGCATCTAACCCAGCCAATACTTTTAGGCTAATACCACAGTTTGGCCACTCAGCTCTGCTCGTTTCCCATCCATTGTTTTTTGTGCAAACAACTCCAGAGTTGTGAATTAGTTAACCACCAAAATGAGTGGAAAAAGGCCTGCTGCTGGTGGAAAGGGGAAAAGGCATGTTGGGAAGGGGAAGAAAGGTTGTGTCCGTGGGTTAGGTGTTAAAGCAACAGTAACATCTGCAGAAGAAAGACCATCTTCCAGCCAAACTAAGATGTCTACTTCTTTTAGCGGACAATGTGATAAGATCCCTTTCTTACGGCCACGCCAATCGCTACAAATTCCAGATGAGGCACAAAAACAGCAGGTGCTTCAACGGATATCAAGTGCTTCTTTAAGTGGGCTCTCCTCCACCTCAACTTCAACATTACAAATACTCCAGTCCTCAGAGGTGTCACCCCAATCGCACTTGCTTCCTCACAGCTCCCAAGTCTACAGCTGCCCGTCTGAGTATGAGGTAGAACAGATGGTTGAGTCTGCAGATCTGTTTACTCATACTATAGCCTGGAAATCAGAGGTTGGCTCCAGAGCTTCTGTGAATCCAGACGAGGAAATGATCTGCACTGATGCCCAGAATCTTTATGAGTCAGATCCAGGACCAGACGCAGAAGGTTCTGACCATAATGTAGACCCTCGTTCCCAAACTGTAACTCTTGTTGGTAGAGACAATGAGGAAGATGATGATGAGACTCAATTACCTAATTGGAGCGACAACTTGAGTTTTTTGTCAGGGCAGGAAGAGGTTGGCTCTGAGGACGACGGGTGTGATAACACACAGGGTGATGATGACGAGGTTGGAGATCCCAATTACTCTCAACCCACAGTCAGCCAAGAGATGAGGTCAGCAGAGGAGGTGGAGGAGGATGCAAGTGATGACGAGGTCAGGTTGCGCCTTCCTGGACAGAGACGTAGTACTGGAAGCACAACAACAACTGCATCCTCAAAGACAACTCTGCCTCTGACCACAAGTCGCGGTGGCTCTTCAGGTCGCATGGGTGCTAAGCCTTGCATAGCCTGGGCATTTTTTCAGATCGATAAAGATGACCCAACTCATGTTATCTGTAACTTTTGCCAGCAAAGGCTAAGTAGAGGCCAAAAATAACATAGTTTGAGTACTTCATGCATGAACCCGCACATGGATATGAAGCATAAATTGCAGTGGGTAGCTCACTGTGCTACAATGCGGCCTAGCTGGCCGGGCCAACCACCGTCTGCCACATCTTGCGCATCCGCGGCCTCTTTATCCTCTGTGACTGGGGGGACAGCAGTCACACCTGTTTTGGGACGCAGACCTGCCACCTCTTTTCCTGCAACTGCCAGCGTGATTGGCAGGTCATCATTTTCTTTGGAGGTGGAAACGCCAGCTGGTGTTGAGCGCTGTCCGAAATAAAGAGCAACAGCTTTGGATCAAGGCAACCTAACATGTCCGGCCACATCTTCCTCACAGACCGGCAGTTTGCCGGGGACACCCTTCTCAACCCGTCTAAGCACAACAGCCATCCCTCGGTCCCTCAGATGTGGACAAGTAAAAGACCATTTCCTCCTAGCCATGAGAAAGTTAAGAGGTTGAATTTCACCATCTGCAAGCTCTTGGCTACAGAAATGCTACCTTTCCGCCTGGTGGACACAGAGGATTTTCGAGACCTTATGTCCGTCGTAGTGCCCCAGTACCAGATGTCCAGTCGGCACTACTTCTCAAAGAAAGGTGTGCCTGCGATCCACCAGCATGTCGCACACAACATCACCGCTTCTTTGAGAAACTCTGTGTGTGACAGGGTGCATTTCACCACAGACTCTTGGATGAGTAGGCATGAACAGGGGCGTTACATGTCGCTGACTGGGCACTGGGTAACTATGGTGACAGCAGGACATGGGGCTGCTGTCCAAGTCTTGCCGTCCCCACGAGTTGTGCGTCAATCCTCTTTATCTCAAAGTTCCTCCACTGCTTCTGCCTCCTCAACCACCTCTCAGTCCTCCACCTGCACCCAAAGCCTGTCTGGTCATGCCACAAGCTTTCTAACTGCGCAGAAGGGATCCTGCACACCTCCTTACTATGCTGGCAGCAGGGCTCAACATCATCGGGCGGATTTTACTTTGAAATGTCTGGTAAATGTGAGTCACACAGCTGAGGAGTTGTGGTCAGCTCTGGAGAACCAGTTTCATGAATGGTTGTCTCTACTGGACCTGAAACCAGGGAAGGCCGTGTGCGACAATGCTGCAAACCTCGGTGCGGCCCTTCTCCGGGGCAATGTCACACACGTGCCTTGTATGGCTCACGTGTTGAACCTGGTTGTCCAGCAATTTTTAGCCCACTATCCCGGACTAGATGGCCTTCTGCAGAGGGCACAGTCGCTGTGTGCTCACTTCTGCCGTTCGCTTCCCGCTGCATAGCGACTTACATCTCTGCAGAAGTCATTGGGCCTGCCACTTCACCGGCTAAAATGCGATGTGCCTACTCGGTGAAATTCAACTCTGCACATGTTGCAGCGACTGTGGCAGCACCGACAAGCCCTGGTGCAGTACATTGTGACGTATAGCCTGGGCCAACGAGATCCGGAGGTGGGGCAAATCACGCTGGAGGAATGGTGTCAGATCAGGGACCTATGCACCCTTCTGCACAGTTTTGAAATGGCGACGAAAATGTTTAGTGCTGACGATGCCATTATCAGCAAGACTATTCTGGTGATATACATGCTGGAGCACATGTTAAACAGAATTCGGAGTCAGGTGGTGGCACAAGAGGAGGTGGAAGAAGTAGAGGAGGAGGAGTCGTATGTGGAAGGGCTAACATCTGCAAGGTCCTGACGGTCGGCAGCACCAAGGCGGCAGGCATGTGAGGGTGGGGGAAATGGTTTTACCAGGGCGCATGGTAGAAGCCAAACTAGTGAGGAAGGTGCAGGAGCCCAGGAAGAAGAGGAGGACGAACTGATGGAAGACTCATCAGATGAGGGAGACCTTGATCACATTTCTGTTGAGCGAGGTTGGGGGGAGAGGGCAGAGGAAGGAAGCATGATTGTTACCTCGCCACCAACACAACAGGGACTTGGTGCTCCTGGGTGCGCAAGACACATGAGTGCCTTCTTGCTGCACTGCCTGCAACATGACCCTCGAATTGTGAGAATTAGAAATATTCCGGACGACTGGGTGCCACACTCTTAGATCCCCGGTACAAAAGTAAATTTGCAGAAATTATTCCTGCCATAGAAAGAGATGCACGCATGCAGGAGTATCAGCAGAGGCAGTTGCAGAATCTTACATGTGCTTTTCCACAAAACACTAGTGGTGCACGTAGTGAATCTCACAGTTCCAACTTGCCAACCGTGGGACCGTCGAGTGTTCAGCACTCAAAACGTGAAAGAAACACAGTATCTGCTGGTAACATCAATTTTGCAGAATCATTTCACCACTTTATTAGCCCATCCTTTGCAAGGCCACAGGAGACAGGAAGTCTGACACATAGTCATCGCCTAGAGATGATGGTACAGGAGTATCTCCAAGTAAACATTGAAGCCATGACTGTGTCACTGGACCCTTGCTCTTTTTGGGCTTCCCATCTGGATAAATGGCCGGAGCTGGCCACGTACGCCTTGGAGATCTTGTTATGCCCCGCAGCCAGCGTTCTGTCTGAAAGTGTGTTCAGCGCTGCTGGTGGTGTGCTGACAGATAAGCGCACGCGGCTCTCCACCGATAATGTAGACAGACTTACGTTCATAAAGATAAACAAATCATGGATCCGAAACGACGTTTCCACCCCTGTGTCATCCTGGGGAGAGTAAAAGCTTGATGATTTGTTAAAATCACCTCACCAACCATTTTAAGCTTTAAAGTTACTAATCATGTTTATCTGTATCTTGGCTGGAAATTAATTTGGGCCTTGTAGCAGTGTGCAGTACTGATTCTATTAGGCCATCTATACAAAATTCCACCAGATTTAAAATTACTAATCATGTTTATCTGTATCTTGGCTGGAAAATAATTTTGGCCTTTTAGCAGTGTGCAGTACTGATTCTATTAGGCCATCTATACTAAACTTCACCAGATTTAAAATTACTAATCATGTTTATCTGTATCTTGGCTCGAAAATAGTTTGGGCTTTGTAGCAGTTTGCTGTACTGATTCTCTTAGGCCATCTATACTAAGCTCCACCAACTTTCAAATTAATAATAATTTTTAGCTGCATCCAGCCCGGAAAATAATTTTGTGGCTCCTAGATGCGCAGGACACATGAGTGCCTTCTTGCTGCACTACCTTCAACATGACCCTCAGATTGTCAGAATTAGAAGTAATCCTGACTACTGGGTTGCCACACTCTTAGATCCCCCACACTCTTCGATCAACCTTTTCATTTTAATAAAGAACAAAAAAATGGTCATTTTTGAAATTAAAAGCATTAGCAGGTTATTAGAAACTGAAATCAAACAGTTTTCAAGTTAAAACTTTATTCTAGGTGATGTTACATTTGCACACATGACCCATTGTTCGAAAGGAGCTTCTGAACTCTCTTGTCCATTGAATTTGTCAGGTTTTGGATGGTTTCTGCTTCAATTGTTTTGCATGATTACAGAATACCCTCCCAGAGCTGTTGCTTAGATGTGAACTGCCTCCCGCCATCATAGACACTCCTTTTGATGATGCTGAAGAGTTTCTCAATGGAGTTGAGGTCAGGGGTGTTGGGCGTCAGTCTGGGGCTGGATTCGAAATGGGTCCAAGACCTTCTGTGCTCTCCCATTCCAGGCAAGCCTGGGCTGATGCTGCTCAGCATTGTTGTCAGCCCCAACGCCTAGCTAGTGCACAAGCCCCGCAGATTGTCTCCCAAGCATTTGTGCCCAGCAGTGTTAAGCATAGGCTGCAGAGGGAGACAGGGCTCGTGTGGTCTAAGTCCAGGGCTTAGTCTTTAAAACGCCCGCCCACAAACATGGCGGCGCGCTCAGATCATTTGAGCTAGGTGTTTGTGGTGTGCACGCTTACTCTGGGCTCCTCAAAGAGCCATAGCTTTAGCTAGGCAGGTAGAGAAAGTAGGCATGTAGCTTCGCCTCGCTGACTGGCTCTAACCAGGGGGTTTGCCTTACACCCCGAGCTGCCTGTGAGCTAAATAGAGCGGGTTTGCTCAGTCCGGTAGCACGCTGGCTGAGTGCTCGAATACCCGGCGGGAATCACCCGCACGCTAGCGCCGTCTCCTATAGCGTAGTGCCTGTACCGCAGACAGGGCTACTGCTCATAGTCCGGTCACACGTCTCCCTGCGGTTCTTGGAGATTGTGTGAACCGCTTTAGCGCCAATCCCAATAGCGTAGCGCCTGTATCAAAGACAGGGCTACTGCTGTTCCCACGGACGCACGTCTCCCTGCGGTTCTTGGAGATTGTGCGTACCGTCTTACCCTTCCGTGTGCGTTAACACGAAGGGATAAGATAATTGTTAGGTGCGTCGCCGGTCGCTCTCTCCTCCGTGCAGTAAACGGAGATAGAGCGTTAACCCGGTCCGGTGTGCTGTTAACACGGACGGGTTATCTGTTTAGTTGTCGCTTTGCCTTTCCACCTGGAGAGTGTTCGGCAGCAGTCCTCTAGGCTGCATCGCGGACCCCGGGGTCGGTTGCGTTCCATTAAATAAAGTTGTCTGCAACCGCTCCCCTTAACAGTATCTGAGCGCCAGGGTCTTGCCGAACATGGCCGACAACAAACAACTGCAGCGGTATATACAGAAACTGGAGGCCAGACTTAAATCTCTGGAACAAACTCCTCCGGTCGCTGATATCACTGCAGTAGCCACCCAGGCGGCTTCTCTAGCGGCCAATATGATAAACTCGGCTGCGACCACTGCAAGTGCCCCACTACCCCGTTTTGCGCTCCCGGAAAAAAATTCTGGGGATAGTAAACTTTGAAGGGGTTTTATTAACGTATGCTCCATTAATTTGGAAATGATGGAGGCACGGTTCCCCTCCGAGAGAGCCAAAGTGATCATTGCTCTCCCACAGGGCTCTGGAGTGGGCCACTCCTCTATGGGAGCGGAATGACCCGGTTGTAGTAAATGCCGATCTATTCCTTAGGACCATGAAAAGTGTTTTCCTGGGTCCTCAGGTTATGCATGACATGGCTCTTAAGCTTCTTGCGTTAATGAAGGGTTCTGCCACCACCCGTCACTATGCCGTCCAGTTCAGAACCCTAGCGGCAGAACTGGATTGGTCTGAGCGGTCGCTTATCCCGGTGTTCTGGAAGGGTCTAGGTGGGCATATTAAAGATGCTTTATCTATCAGAGAGATTCCGACCTCTCTGGAGGAGTTAATATCTCTTTCTGACCGTATTGACCTACGTCATGCGGAACACAAGTTAGAGCTAGAGGTTGCCAGACCTCCGTATCTGTTGACACCGTCCGTCTTTAGACCCGTTTCCAAACCCGAGACCCTGGCCCCGGATCCTGAGGCTATGGATATTTCCCGGACTAAGTCTAATTCCTCTCGTTCCCGACCTGTACATCTCCTGGAGAGTCCCGTAAATAAGGGTTCCAAGCAGTCGGTAAAACGAGTAGGTCTTACCACCATTGGAGGAAGTGTATTAAAATCCGGGACTTCTTCCTCCAAAGTAGTTTCTAATGTGACACTGTCCTTTGGTAAATCTGCAGTTTCTGCCAAGGCATGGGTGGACTCTGGTGCTGATGGCAATTTTTTATTACCTACGTTTGCCCTGAGGCATGCCATCCCTACTGAGTCATTCTCAAGTCCTATGAACATTGGTGTGGTCAATGGTTCTCTCCTGGATGTGCAAATCACCCACCAGTCGATACCCCTCACCATGTCGTTTCCTCAGGGTCACCGGGAGGTCATTTCATTTCTTATTATTCCCGGTGGATCAGACGAGGTGGTATTGGGCCTCCCCTGGCTACGTTGTCATTCTCCACACATTGACTGGAATACGGGGAGAGTTTCTTCCTGGAGTGAGAATTGTGCATCTCAGTGTTTGATCAAAGTCACCCGGAGGGTAGTCTCTGATTCTCCTATCATTGCGACATCCGGTACAGATTCCTTGTCTGTCTCCAGGACCCGGGTCTTGTCTGATTATGTCGCAAAGAACTCTCAGGAAGAGAGGGTGGCTGCAGTGTCCTCCAACCCGGTTCCGTCGGGGAGGACGTTTGTTTCCCCTAATCTACGGAGTATGGTGCTCTCCTGGGCTCATGCCCCTAAGACTGGAGCTCACCTGGGGGTCAAACGTATCGTTAAGTCCCTTCAACGGTCCTGCTGGTGGCCCCGGTGGCGCCAGGACGTCAAGGACTTTGTTCTTGCATGTTCCGTCTGTGCGAGCGATAAATCTTTCCGCCAGAGTCCAGCGGGTCCTTTCCATCTGTCACCCGTGAAGGGTTCCACACATAGAGAACCGGTTGTCACCTCTTGTCATGCTGCTCTCTTCGCTAAAAAGGGGTACCCTGTACACCGGAGGGGTCACGGTCCTGTGAATCCTCTCTGTGACCCGGTGAACCACATTCTGGCTCCCCAGCTCATGGTGGAAAATGAGAGTCAAGTGGAGGGGGATGTTAAAGGGGGGGATAATGTTAGGCGTCGATCTGGGGCTGGATTCGAAATGAGTCCAAGACCTTCTGTGGTCTCCTATTCCATGACAGCCAGGGCTGATGCTGCTCAGCATTGTTGTCAGCCCCAACGCCTAGCTGTTCCATGAGCCCTGCAGATTGTCTTCCAGGCATTTGTGCCTAGCAGTGTTAAGCATAGGCTGCAGAGGGAGACAGGGCTCGTGGAGTCTAAGTCCAGGATTCGCCGCACTGAGCATGTCCGTGACCTGGCGGATCATGATTGGTGGGTTGGCACCCACCTGACTCGGTGACCTGGCACTCCCTGATTGGTCCACGGGTAACGTCACCAATAGCGCATCGCTGGTCAGGGCTTAGTCTTTAAAAGGCCCGCCCACAAACATGGCGGCACACTCAGATCATTTGAGCTAGCTGTTTGTGGTGTGCACGCTTAATCTGGGCTCCTCGAAGAGCCATAGCTTTAGCTAGGCAGGTAGAGAAAGTAGGCAGGTAGCTTCGCCTCGCTGACTGGCTCTAACCAGGGGGTTTGCCTTACTCCCCGAGCCGCCTGTGAGCTAAATAGAGCGGGTTTGCTCAGTCCGGTAGCACGCCGGCTGAGTGCTCGAATACCCGGCGGGAATCACCCGCACGCTAGCGCCGTCTCCTATAGCGTAGTGCCTGTACCGCAGACAGGGCTACTGCTCGTAGTCTGGTCACACGTCTCCCTGCGGTTCTTGGAGATTGTGTGAACCGCTTTAGCGCCAATCCCCATAGCGTAGCGCCTGTATGAAAGACAGGGCTACTGCTGTTCCCACAGACGCACGTCTCCCTGCGGTTCTTGGAGATTGTGCGTACCGTCTTACCCTTCCGTGTGCGTTAACACGAAGGGATAAGATAATTGTTAGGTGCGTCGCCGGTCGCTCTCTCCTCCGTGCAGTAAACGGAGATAGAGCGTACCGCTTTACCCGGTCCGGTGTGCTGTTAACACGGACGGGTTATCTGTTTAGTTGCTGCTTTGCCTTTCCACCCGGAGAGTGTTCGGCAGCTGTCCTCTAGGCTGCATCGCGGACCCCGGGGTCGGTTGCGTTCCATTAAATAAAGTTGTCTGCAACCACTCCCCTTAACAAGGGGAGCATGGGGGTCACACCATAAGTTTGTCCCCTGTTATGCCCATATCAGCCAGAGATGCAGATGTGTTATGTGCCGCATGAGACGGCGCATTATCATGCATGAAAATAATCTTGCTGCGGAATACACGGTTCTTCTTCTTGAACCATGGCAGGAAGTGCTGTTTGAGAAACTCCACGTACATTATGGAGTTCATCTTTACCCCTTCAGGGATCCTAAAGTTGCCGCCAATCTCTCTCCCCAAAATTCCAGCCCAAAACATTATTCCACCTCCATGTTGGCGCCGTAGCCGTGTTTGCATGGGGTGTCCAAAAACCAGCCATCCTCCACTCCATCCATCTGGACCATCGAGCGTTGCACGGCACTCATCGGTGAACAAAACAGTTTTGAAGTCAGTCTTCATGTATTGTTTGGCCCACTGGAGCAGTTTCTGCTTGTGTGCAGTGGATAGAGGAGGTCGACAGGATGGCTTACGCACAGCTGCAAACCTCTGAAGGACTCTGCATCTTGTTGTTCGGGGGACGTTGGAGGCACCAGCAGCTTCAAAAACGTATCTGCTGCTATGACAAGGCTTTTTTGACGCTGCTTTTTTAACCTGATGTAATTGCCTGTAGGAAAGAGTCCTCAATTTTCCCTTATCAGCACGCACACGTGTGTACTGTGAATCAGCTACATACTTCTTGATTGTGCGATGATCATGATGAAGTGCCTTGGCAATGTTGATTGTAGTCATGCCTTGACCTAAACACTCCACAATTTGTTGCTTCTCAGCAGCCGACACATCCTTTTTCTTTCCCATTTTGGCAGAAAATGTAGGCTGCTTAATAATGTGGGACAGCCTTCTTAAGTAGTCTTGCCTTTCATTGGACACACCTGCCAAACTAATTAGCACAGCTGTCTGCAATTGCTTACAGTGATATAAAGAGCCCTGACACACATCACCATCAATGAGTTTAACTGACAAACAAAAAAATTCTTACCTTATCACTCCTAAAAACTTTTTGCATAATAATTTGGAACACAGTGTACATGTGCTTTTCCACAAAACACCAGTGGTTCACGTAGTGAATCTTACAGTTCTAACTTGCCAACCGTGGTCTGTATGAAGTTGTTCAATAAAGGGCCCAAAATTAAGATAACATAGATGAGAGAGGTCTCTATGAATACGAATTCCTAAGTATTTGATACCCTGTGAGGGCCAGGCAAAGGGAAAGTTGGACTGGGTGGAATCTTTTATGGATTTGGGGAGGGAGACATCGAGGGCCTCAGACTTCGCTGCATTGATTTTAAAATTTGACCATGTAACAAAGTGATCTATTTCAGCCATAACTGCAAGGATGGATATATGTGATTGAGTGATATATACTAGGACATCATCAGCAAATGCAGAGCACTTGTACTCGGTGCCTCCCACCTCAATCCACCTAATATTGGGGTTATGGTGAATTGATGAGAGCAGGTGCTCCGTCACTAGGATGTATAGGAGAGGTGACAGAGGACATCCCTGCCTTGTCCCATTGGTGATTATGAAAGGTGATGAAAATGTTCCATTTATCTTCAGTCTAGGTGACGTATTGCGATACAGGGCCGTGATTTTGCCTATAAAAGGGTCCCCTAGACCCCTACCCCAAGCTTTTTAAGAGAATAATATGTGGCGTGCCAGGAGACTCTATGGAATGCTTTCTCAGCATCCAACGAGAGTATCTAAATACAAATTTTTAACTGCATCTAGCCCAGGAAATACTTTGTGCCTAGTAGCAGTGTCTGCTAGTCAGCAGATTATCCCAGCTGTTAAGCAAGCTACACCACCTGTAGTTTGGACACTTAATTTTTTCAAAGGAAATGGTTCAGGGCCCCGGGACACTCAGTGAAGAGTAGTGTTGAGCCACCCCCGTAGTGTTCGGGTTCGGTTCGGTTCGTCGAACACCGGGATGTTCGAGGAACTGTTCGTCGAACTGTTCGTCGAACACCTTAGAACACCGTCCAACACCGTTAAAACCAATGGCAGGCAAACAAAAACACACAGAAACACATAGAAAACACCTGCAAAGGTGTCCAAAAGCTGACAAACTGCTCAGAAGACACTCTCTTTAAAAAAGCCGGCCGGCAAATTCAGCAGCGGCATACACCGGTACCCGACAATTTAGACAAGAAGGAATAGAGCATCACACATAGATTAGATAGATAGAAACATGTCAGTCACACATATAAGAAGCACAGTGACAGTGTTGGTTACTGCACTTGTCATTTAGTGTAAAGGATTTATTAAAAAAAATATTAGTGTTTTCATGCACCGTCTCTTTAAAAAAGCCGGCCGGCAATTCAGCATCTCTACCCGACAATTTAGAACAGAAAGAATAGAGCTTCACACATAGATTAGATAGATAGAAACATGTCAGTCACATATATAATAAGTACAGTGATAGTGTTGCTTACTGTACTTGTCATTTAGTGTAAAGGATTTATTTAAAAAAATAATAGTGTTTTCATGCACTGTCTCTTTAAAAAAGCCGGCCGGCAATTCAGCAGCGGTACCCGACAATTTAGAACAGAAAGATAGAGCATCACACATAGATTAGATAGATAGAAACATGTCAGTCACATATATATGAAGTACAGTGATAGTGTTGGTTACTGTACTTGTCATTTAGTATTAAAATATAGGATTTATTATTAAAAAAATTGGCGTGGGGTTCCCCTTCATTTTAGGCTCTAGCGGAGGTTAAGCAGACGGCTGGGGCAGATGTTTGAAGCCTGGGAAGGGGGTAATACCCACGGAGCTTCCCAGGCTACTAATATCAGCCCCCAGCTGAATACATAGCATTTACTAGATATTAAAATGGGGGACCCCCCCAAAAAAATGACGTGGGGTCCCCCCTAATTTAATAGCTAGCAAAGGCTAGGCAGACAGCTTGGGGCTGATATTAATAGCCCAGGAAGGGAGCCATGAATATTGGCCCCCTCCCAGGCTAGAAACACCAGCCGTCAGCCACCCCAGAAATGGCGCATTCATAGGATGCGCCAATTCTGGCACTTAGCCTCGCTCTTCCACGCTGCCCTGGTGCGGTGGCAGGGGGTAATAGGGTTGGGGTTGATGTCAGCTTATAATGCCAGCTGACATCAAGCCCAGGTTAGTAATGGAGAGGCGTCTATAAGACACCCCCATTACTAACCCCATAGTCAAAGTTAAAAAAAACACAAACACCCAGAATAAAGTCCTTTAATTGAAATAAAGACACAATCCTTTATTGTTCTAAATTAAACCATACTTACCATCACGCCCATTCCAGCTGAAGCCAACGATCTCCTGCAATAAAAGAAAAATAATAAAGCAACCTCATCCTTACCTTTCCATGGTTCCCACGACAGCTTCAGCTCTGCTACATCGAGATGACAGGCTGGACCGCAGCAGAACGCTGCCATCCAGCCTGTCATCCCGCAGACACTGAGAAGCGCAGGCTTGCTTGCGCTGCTCAGCGTCTCTCTGTGACAACATCCAGATGAGCCGAGTTCATGTCCAATGAACTCGGCTCACCTCATGCACGTCACTGACAGCGTGGGAAAATTCTCACGCTGTAGCGCTGATTGCAGGAGAATTTTCCCACGCTGTCAGTGACGTGCAGGAGGTGAGCTGAGTTCATTGGACATGAGCTCACCTCATGCACATCACTGACAGCGTGGGAGAATTCTCCTGCACTCAGCACTTCAGCGTGAGAATTTTCCCACGCTGTCAGTGACGTGCATGAGGTGAGCCGAGTTCATTGGACATGACCTCGGCTCATCTGGATGCCGTCACAGCCAGACAGTGAGGAGCGCAAGCATGCCTGCGCTTCTCAGTGTCTGCGGGATGACAGACTGGATGGCAGCGTTCTGCTGCGGTCCAGCCAGTCATCTCGATGTAGCAGAGCTGAAGCTGTCGTGGGAACCATGGAAAGGTAAGGATGAGGTTGGTTTATTATTTTTCTTTTATTGCAGGAGATCGTTGGCTTCAGCTGGAATGGGTGTGATGGTAAGTATGGTTTAATTTAGAACAATAAAGAATTGTGTCTTTATTTCAATTAAAGGACTTTATTCTGGGTGTTGTGTTTTTTTTAAATACTTTACTAGAAATTCATGGCGGTCATGTCTAATACTGGCGTGACCCCATGAATTTTGGGCTTGGGGCCAGCTGATAATACCAAGCTGGCCCTAACCCCTTTATTACCCAGTGAGCCACCGCACCAGGGCCCTGGATGAGTTGGGTACAGCGCCAGAAGATGGCGCTTCTATGAACGCGCCATTTTCCGGGGTGGCTGCGGACTGCAATTTGTAGCGGGGGGGGGGCCCAGAAAGCTTGGGCCTCCCTGCGCTGCAGATTCCAGCCCCCAGCTGCCTAGTTGTACCTGGCTGGACACAAAAATAGGGCGAAGCCCCACGTACTTTTTTTTTAATTATTTCATGAAATTCATGAAATAATTAAGAAAAAAAGACCTTCCCTATATTGTTGTGTCCGGCCAGGTACAAATAGGCAGCTGGTGGTTGGGGGCAGCCCGTTCCTGCCTGCTGTACCTGGCTGGACACAAATATAGTGCGAAGCCCCACTTCAATTTTTTTTAATTATTTCATGAAATTCATGAAATAATTAAGAAAAAAAGGGCTTCCCTATATTGTTGTGTCCGGCCAGGTACAAATAGGCAGCTGGTGGATGGGGGCAGCCCGTTCCTGCCTGCTGTACCTGGCTGGACACAAATATAGTGCGAAGCCCCACTTCAATTTTTTTAAATTATTTCAGGAAATTCATGAAATAATTTAAAAAAAATTGACGTGGGGCTTCGCACTATATTTGTGTCCAGCCAGGTACAGCAGGCAGGAACGGGCTGCCCCCAACCACCAGCTGCCTATTTGTACCTGGCCGGACACAACAATATAGGGAAGCCCTTTTTTTCTTAATTATTTCATGAAATAATTTAAAGAAAATTGACGTGGGGCTTCGCCCTGTTTTTGTGTCCAGCCAGGTACAACTAGGCAGCTGGGGGCTGGAATCCGCAGCGCAGGGAGGCCCAAGCTTTCTGGGCCACCCCCGCTGCAAATTGCAGTCCGCAGCCACCCCGGAAAATGGCGCGTTCATAGAAGCGCCATCTTCTGGCGCTGTACCCAACTCATCCAGTGCCCTGATGCGGTGGCTCACTGGGTATTAAAGGGGTTAGGGCCAGCTTGGCATTATCAGCTGGCCCTAAGCCCGAAATTCATGGGGTCACGCCAATATTAGACATGACCACCATGAATTTCTAGTAAAGTATTTAAAAAAAACACAACACCCAGAAAAAAGTCCTTTAATTGAAATAAAAACACAATTCTTTATTGTTCTAAATTAAACCATACTTACCATCACGCCCATTCCAGCTGAAGCCAACGATCTCCTGAAATAAAAGAAAAATAATAAAGCAACATCATCCTTACCTTTCCATGGTTCCCATGACAGCTTCAGCTCTGCTACATCGAGATGACAGGCTGGACCGCAGCAGAACGCTGCCATCCAGCCTGTCATCCCGCAGACACTGAGAAGCGCAGGCTTGCTTGCGCTCCACAGTGTCTCTCTGTGAGGGCATCCAGATGAGCCGAGTTAATGTCCAATGAACTCGGCTCACCTCATGCACGTCACTGACAGCGTGGGAAAATTCTCCTGCACTCAGCGCTTCAGCGTGGGAGAATTCTCACGCTGAAGCGCTGAGTGCAGGAGAATTCTCCCACGCTGTCAGTGACGTGCAGGATGTGAGCTGAGTTCATTGGACATGAGCTCACCTTATGCACGTCACTGACAGCGTGGGAAAATTCTCCTGCACTCAGCGCTTCAGCGTGGGAGAATTCTCACGCTGAAGCGCTGAGTGCAGGAGAATTCTCCCACGCTGTCAGTGACGTGCAGGAGGTGAGCTGAGTTCATTGGACATGAGCTCACCTTATGCACGTCACTGACAGCGTGGGAGAATTCTCCTGCACTCACCGCTTCAGCGTGAGAATTTTCCCACGCTGTCAGTGACGTGCATGAGGTGAGCCGAGTTCATTGGACATGAACTCGGCTCATCTGGATGTCGTCACAGAGAGACGCTGAGCAGCGCAAGCAAGCCTGCGCTTCTCAGTGTCTGCGGGATGAGAGGCTGGATGGCAGCGTTCTGCTGCGGTCCAGCCTGTCATCTCGATGTAGCAGAGCTGAAGCTGTCGTGGGAACCATGGAAAGGTAAGGATGAGGTTGCTTTATTATTTTTCTTTTATTGCAGGAGATCGTTGGCTTCAGCTGGAATGGGCGTGACGGTAAGTATGGTTTAATTCAGAACAATAAAGGATTGTGTCTTTATTTCAATTAAAGGACTTTATTCTGGGTGTTTGTGTTTTTTTTAACTTTGACTATGGGGTTAGTAATGGGGGTGTCTTATAGACGCCTCTCCATTACTAACCTGGGCTTGATGTCAGCTGGCATTATAAGCTGACATCAACCCCAACCCTATTACCCCCTGCCACCGCACCAGGGCAGCGTGGAAGAGCGAGGCTAAGTGACAGAATTGGCGCATCCTATGAATGCGCCATTTCTGGGGCGGCTGACGGCTGGTGTTTCTAGCCTGGGAGGGGGCCAATATTCATGGCTCCCTTCCTGGGCTATTAATATCAGCCCCCAGCTGTCTGCCTAGCCTTTGCTAGCTATTAAATTAGGGGGGACCCCCTGTCATTTTTTTTGGGGGGTCCCCCATTTTAATAGCTAGTAAAGGCTATGTATTCAGCTGGGGGCTGATATTAGTAGCCTGGGAAGCTCCGTGGGTATTACCCCCTTCCCAGGCTTCAAACATCTGCCCCAGCCGTCTGCTTAACCTCCGCTAGAGCCTAAAATTAAGGGGAACCCCACGCCAATTTTTTTAATAATAAATCCTTTATTTTAATACTAAATGACAAGTACAGTAACCAACACTATCACTGTACTTCATATATATGTGACTGACATGTTTCTATCTATCTAATCTATGTGTGAAGCTCTATTCTGTCTGTTATAAATTGTCGGGTACCGCTGCTGAATTGCAGGCCGGCTTTTTTAAAGAGACGGTGCATGAAAACACTATTATTTTTTTTGATAAATCCTTTACGCTAAATGACAAGTACAGTAAGCAGCACTGTCACTGTACTTCATATATATGTGACTGACATGTTTCTATCTATCTAATCTATGTGTGATTCTCTATTCTTTCTATTCTAAATTGTCGGGTACCGCTGCTGAATTGCTGGCCGGCTTTTTTAAAGAGACAGTGCATGAAAACACTATTATTTTTTTTGATAAATCCTTTACGCTAAATGACAAGTACAGTAAGCAGCACTTTCACTGTACTTCGTATATATGTGGCTGACATGTTTATATCTATCTAATCTATGTGTGAAGCTCTATTCTTTCGGTTCTAAATTGTCGGGTACAGGTGTATGCCGCTGCTGAATTGCCGGCTTTTCATGTTTCACTGTTGGCACTGTTCCCATCGATTTGGGCAATCACTGTAATGCCACAACCACCATGGCTGTGGCATTACAGTGAGTGGCAGACAATCCCTGCATGATTGGTGCTCTAAATAGCGCCAGACATGCAGGACACGCTTTTGGTGCACGAACAGTTATCGAACATAACCTCGAACAGCCGAATTTTTTGCAAATCGTTCGGGTTCGTCGAACAACTCGAACACCGCCCAAAACAGCTCGAATTTGAGATTGGCGAACAGTTCTAGTCGAACACCGCTCATCTCTAGTGAAGAGCATTGGGGAGGCACCCCAAGGCATAGGGGCTGGGACTGGTGGTAGGACGCCTTGCGGTGGACGGCCGAGCTCGATCCTTTTAAAATCTTTTTAGCTGCAGCAGCTTTAGTGGACTCTACTGGAGCTGGAATTACGCGGCTGCTGGCATGAGACTTGCCCTCCAATAGATCCTTGTAAAAGGATTTAAAGTGTACTCATTCAAATTAGAGAGACAATTTAAATTTAAAAGATTAGACCTGCCTCCACCGCAGGGGGGCTCGGTCCACCCACCAGCGGACAGGCACCAGTATTGGGAGACGGGGGCTGGCCGTCAGGGTCCACCGCGGCTCTGGCACAAACCCGGTGACACGGAGGTCGCACGGGCAGGAAAGGACTGGGCGTGTCGGCTTCGCACTTTTTTGGTTTTAGAAGGGCATGACATGCCTATATCTGTGTCTCCCCCTCCTTTTACTTCTCCACCTCTTTTCTTTTCGCATGACTATATGTACTTGTCACTTTTCCATGTGTTAGCTGTGTCTTCTGAGCAGTTTGTCAGGTTTTGGACACCTTTTAAGGTGTTTTCTATGTGTTTCTATGTGTTGTTGTTTGCCTGCCATTGGTTTTAATGGTGTTCGAAGGTGTTCGACTAACAGTTCGACGAACAGTTCAGCAAACATACGAGTGTTCGACGAACCAAACCGAACTCGAACACTACGGGGGTGGCTCAACACTACTGTTTACTCATACTATAGCCTGGGAAATGGAGGTCTGCTCCAGAGCTTCTGTTAATCCAGGCGAGGATATGATCTGCACTGATGCCCACAATCTTTATGAGTCTTATCAAGGACCAGATGAAGAAGGTTCTGAGCATAATGTAGACCCTCGCTCCCAAACAGTAACTCCTGTTGGTGGAGACAATGATGAAGACGATGATGAGACTCAAATACCTGATTGAAGTGAATACTTGACTTTTCGGTCAGGGCAGGAAGAGGTTGGCTCTGAGGACGACGGGTGTGAGAACACACAGGGTGATGATGACGAGCTTGGAGATCCCACTTACTGTCAACCCACAGTCAGCCAGTCGATGAGGTCAGCAAAGGAGGTGGAGGAGGATGTGACTGGCACAGGGGATGGGGATGACTCGGTACCCGGGCCTTTGTCTGGCCTTGGGGAAGTCGCGGTGGTCGTCTCCAGGGCACGTGCCTTGGGGTCACTCTTTAAAAGGGTGGATAATTGTTAATTTTATAAGAGTTTGTGATGCCACCTGTGGTATCTGGTAAGAAGCACCAGCGCTGCAGCAGTACACTGAGACCAGTGATAAGGCAGCTCAATGGTAAAGCTCCCCACAGGTGGAGCTAGGACTCAGGGCAGATTATGCAGGGGGAATGCAGGACAGGCGAGACCCAGCTGGGTCAGAGCAAGAAAGGGAACGGACACGGTAGTCACTTCAGTACCTTTTACTGGTGGAAATTCAGGCACATCCCGGAGCACTGTAGGGTGAAGGGTGCATCTCAGAATCCTCCCCAATGGGCGGGTGTGTAGGGCCTCCTGTTTCTTGCCTCTGCGTAGTAAGTTTCTGACCTGCCTGGAGCTAGGCCTAACTTTGTCTCTGTCCTGCGCTGGCTGACCTTGTGGTAGGGCCTTGTCTTGGAGTTCAAGCTCCCAGTATGCGGGGCCTAAGCGTCTCCTGGCTCTGTTACATATCAGCACCTTAGCGATCCTGGCACTTGTAGTTCTCCAGGGATTCTGGTTTACCTTACTGGGTCATAGAGATCCTGGTAAGCTTGGATTCGGTGTCCGGTAAATTCTTCGGGATGAGCTGGTTAAGCTCCTCTGCCCCCTTTGTACTAACTCTCCACCAACCTTCAGCCTTCTCGGGCCCTCATTAGACTATACACACTAACGGCAGCTTGCCGCGCTTCACCGATCTTATGGCGCCGGCACACCTTAAGCTCTAACTGGGCTCCCTGAATCTAGCTAGCAGTAGTCTCGTGCTCCACTGCTGAACTATTAACTGAGTTCTCTAGACTAAACTGAGCTCCACTGCAGACTGAACTCTCTTAGGCTTCTCTACTACAGGAACTCTTGAGAGGAACTGAACTGCCTAGCTCCACCTTCCCTATTTATATCCCTAACGGGCTCCCTCTGCTGGTCTGAGGTGGAAGGTGGAGATGTGTGAATGTTTAGGGGGCCTCTTGTGGAGGATTCCATCAATGCACTCTTCTAGGATCTGTGATACCAAGCGCAGCTGGGCGTCACAGATGCTATTGACGACGAGATTAGGTTGCGCCTTCCTGGACAGAGACGTAGTACTGGAAGTACGTCAACAACAGCATCCTCAACACAGCTCTGCCTCTGACCACAAGTCGTAGTGGCTCTTCAGGTCGCATGGGTTCTAAGCCTTGCATAGCCTGGGCATTTTTTCAGATCGGTAAGGATGACCCAACTCGTGTTATCTGTAATATTTGTCACCAAAAGCTAAGTAGAGGCCAAAAAATCCATAGTTTGAGTACTTCATGCATGAACCGTCACATGGATATGAAGCATAAGTTGCAGTGGGAAGCTCACTGTGCTACAGTGCGGCCTAGCGGGCCGGGCCCCATCTTGTGCATCCGCGGCCTCCTTTGTGAATGGGGGGACAGCAGTCACACATGTTTTTGGATGCAGACCTGCCACCTCTTTACCCGCAACAGCCAGTGTGATTGGCAGGTCATCATTTCATTTGGAAGTGGAAACACCAGCTGGTGTTGAGCGCTCTCCGACATCGAGAGCACCACCTTTGGATCAAGGCAACCTAACTTTTCCACCTGCATCTTCCTCACAGACCGGCAGTTTGCCGGGGACACCCTACTCAACCCCGTCTAAGAACAACAGCCAGCCCTCGGTCCCTCAGATGTGGACAAGTAAAAGACCATTTCCTTCTAGCCATGACAAAGCTAAGAGGTTGAATTTCACCATCTGCAAGCTGTTGGCTACAGAAATGCTGCCTTTCCGCTTGGTAGACAAAGAGGATTTTCGAGACCTTATGTCCGTCGCAGTGCCCCAGTACAAGATGCCCAGTCGGCACTACTTCTCAAAGAAAGGTGGACCTGCGCTACACCAGCATGTCGCACACAACATCACCACTTCTTTGAGAAACTCTGTGTGTGACAGGGTGCATTTCACCACAGACACTTGGACGAGTAGGCATGGACAGAGGCGTTACATGTCGCTGCCTGGGCATTGGGTAACTATGGTGACAGCAGGACAAGGGGCTGCTGTCCAAGTCTTGCCATCCCCACGAGTTGTGCGTCAATCCTCTTTATCTAGAAGTTCCTCCACTGCTTCTGCCTCCTCAACCTCCTCTTGGTCGTCCACCTGCACCCAAAGCCTGTCTGGTAATATCATCCACTGTCTAACTGCGCAGAAGGAATCCTGCACACCTCTTTACTATGCTGGCAGCAGGGCTCAACGGCATCAGGCGGTGTTTACTTTGAAATGTCTGGGAAATGTGAGTCACACAGCTGAGGAGTTGTGGTAAGCTCTGGAGACTCAGTTTCCTGAATGGTTGTCTCCACTGGACCTGAAACCAGGGAAGGCCGGGTGCGACAATGCTGCAAACATCGGTGCGGCCCTTCACCGGGGCAATGTCACACTCGTGCCTTGTATGGCTCATGTGTTGAAATTGGTTGTCCAGCAATTGTTAGCCCACTATCCCGGACTAGATGGCCTTCTGCAGAGGGCACGGTCGCTGTGTGCTCACTTCCGCCGTTAGCATCCCGCAGCTCAACGACTTACATCTCAACAGAAGTCGCTGGGCCTGCCACTTCACCGGCTGAAATGCGATTTTCCGACACGGTGGAATTCAACTCTGCACATGTTGCACCGACTGTGGCAGCACCGACAAGCCCTGGTGCAATACGTTCTGACGTATAGCCTGGGCCAACGAGATCCAGAGGTGGGGCAATTCACGGTGCAGGAGTGGTCTCAGATCAGGGATCTATGAAGTTGACGCGCCCCCTGGGCCGTGGGGTACCCGGAGCCAGGCCGGTAGACGCTGGGGGTTGTAGTCACTGTGGGGGTGACCCGGTCCGTTACCCAAGGCGGTCAATCCAAGGGTAATTTGTATATATGGGTTTTATAATGTCCGACTACGCCACCTGTGGAGTGCGGCCAAAGGGGCCACCACTGCGGAACAGTCCTCTGAAGCTGGTGGTTTTGCAGCATTGGTATTATTACTCCCCACAGGAAGAGTGTAGCTTCAGGGCAGTGTGGGTGGATGATGGTGGTTGTAGTGCAGGGAGTCAGTAATGAACACAGAGTCCGTGTGATGCAGTCCCAAGATCTTTACTCACAGTTGTTGCAGTCCAGACTACAGGTACCAGAGCAATCTCCCCCGTCATGCTGTGCGTAGTGAGGGGCTCAGTCCACCCCCAGATAGCTCCGGAGTACTTAGCTGGACCCCCTTCTGTGTGTCCTTTCTCTGGCCTTCTCCCTGCACCTCACACCCAGTGACACTTCTTTCCGGTATCCTCGGGCCTTTGCGGGCGACGTGTATTCCGTCCCCTGGGTCCTATGTGGCTACCTTCTTAGTGAGCCTGGTGTGGACTTTGGCCTGCAGTACATGAAATGCTGCAGCCTCTGGTTTCTAGTTGAGCCTTGTTGTTTCTCCGCTAGTTGAGGGACCGGTTCCCCTTATCTGGCGTGACCCCTCTACCTCCTGGTAGCAGCGGGCGTACGGGTGGCCTTCTGCATGGCCCATACCCCTAGGGTCCCTTCGGTTCCTGGAGCCTTCCTGCTCCCACTCCTCTCTTCTCTCCTTCAGTCCTGGGCCTCCAAGGCTAGGCCAGCTCCGGAGCAGAGCTCATGCAGAGCCTCTGCTCCTGTCACTTCTCCTCCTCTGACTGGCTTGCTCTTTCTAAGATGGCTTCCTATTTATACTCTCCCTGTCATGTGCTCCCGTAAGCTGCTTTCTCCACCCACACCCACTACATAGGACCTTCCCGCCAGCTAGGGACCTGGGACTGTGCTCTCCCTTAGGAGCAATCTCGACGTACCCCCACTGCGGGTATGTGTTGGATGCAGGTGTTAGGGTCCCGAGCCATTCTCTGTCCTTACCTGAGGGTGAGAAACCACACCTCTTGGTGAGATGCAGTACCTCTGTGGCGACTGAACCCTCAGGGTTGACACACACCCTTCTGCACAGTTTTGAAATGATGACGAAGATGTTTAGTGCTGATGATGCCATTATCAGCATGACTATTCTGGTGACTTACATGCTGGAGCACACGTTAAACAGAATTCAGAGTCAGGTGGTGGGACAAGAGGAGGTGGAGGAAGTAGAGGAGAAGTCGTATGCGTAAGGGATAACATCTCCAAGGTCCAGACGGTCGGCAGCACAAAGGCGGCAGGCATGGGAGGGTGGGGGACAGGGATTAACCAGGGCGCATGGTAGCAGCCAAACTGTTGAGGAAGTTGCAGGAGCCGAGGAAGAAGTGGAGGACGAACTGGCGATGGGCATGTAAGACTCATCAGATGAGGGAGATCTTGATCACATTTCTGTTGTGCGAGGTTGGGGGGGGAGAGGGCAGAGGAGGAAGCATGATTCTTACCTCGCTACCAACACAACAAGGACTTGGTCCTCCTGGATGCGCAAGACACATGAGTGCCTTCTTGCTGCACTACCTGCAGCATGACCCTCGGATTTTCAGAATTCGAAGTAATCCTGACTACTGGGTGCCACACTCTTAGATCCCCGGTACAAAAGTAAATTTGCCGAAATAATTCCTGCCATAGAAAAGGATTCACACATGCAGGAGTATCAGCAGAGGCTGTTGCAGAATCTTACATGTGCTTTTCCACAAAACACCAGTGGTGTACATAGTGAATCTCACAGTTCTAACTTGCCAACCGTGGGACTGTTGAGTCTTCATCACTCAAACCGTAACAGTAACACAGTATCTGCTGGTAACAGCAATTTTGTTGAATCGTTTCACCACTTTTTTAGACCATCCTTTGCAAGGCCACAGGAGACAAGAAGTCTGACACATAGTCAACGCCTAGAGAAGATGGTACAGGAGTATCTCCAAGTAAACATCGAAGCCATTACTATGTCACTGGACCCCTGCTCATTCTGGGATTCCAATCTGGAAAAATGGCCAGAGCTCGCCACTCACGCCTAGGAGATCTTATCATGCCCTGCAGCCAGCGTTCTCTCTGAACGTGTGTTCAGCGCTGCTGGTGGTTTGCTGACATATAAGCGCACACGGCTGTCCACTGAGAATGTAGACAGACTCACGTTCATAAAGATGAACAAATCATGGATCCGCAAGGACTTTTCTACTCTTGTGTCATCCTGGGGAGACTAAAAGCTTGAGGATTTGGTAAAATCACCTCACCAACCATTTTAAGCAACTCTGGGGCAATTGATGCCACTTAAGTGGTGTCTGTGCCACAATTTTTGGAAAAAATGGAGACTATTTTTGGAAAAAATGGAGACTCTTTTTGGAGTCCCCTTGCTTTGTTTTACGTGACGTTGGCATATTCAATTCCAAGTGGGTTGGGTCGCTCCCCCCCATTTTAACTGTAAGAAACTACATACACTATGGCTTGGGGTAACATAGATGGTTGAGTCTGAAGGGCTGTTTACTCAGAGGTCTGCTCCAAATCTTCAGTGTCTGCTAGTCAGCGTAGAATTTTTAACTGCATCTAGCCTAGGCAATTCTTTGGGTGTAGTAGCCCAGCTGTGAAGCAAGCTGCACCGCCTGTGTATCTAATAAGAATTTTTAACGGCATTTAGCCCAGGCAATACTTTGGGCGTAGTAGCCTTGCTGCGAAGCAAGCTGTACCGCCTGTGTATCGGTGTTGTATCACTACTCCGCCTCTGTCTCTTCTAAATTTTGCCATCCGAATATTTATTACCCGCCTTGTCCGTTCGATGGCCGTGATGTCTCGCGCACCTTGCCATACCGCTATCGGCACAATCTCTGACCATACTATGGTTAGTTTTGTGAAAAATTCTCTGAAGCGCTCAGTGTCTAGTTTCATTATTGCCATTAGTTATGCGCTCTTGTGATGACCTAGGTCGTTTCCCACGGCCTGTATAACTAAGATGACCGGACCTCTTGCCTCTCTCCCTACCTTGACTACCTCCATTAGTACCTGTGGCCATAGCAGGCCTCTAATACCTCTCCAGTTGAAATATGTGTTATGAAACTCTAATTTCCTCCCGCCTGGGCGGACTTTTGCCCTTTTTTCTGCCCAATATATATACGAGTGGCCTATCACCCACACTGTTGGCTTAGTGTCACCTGTAAAAGAAACAAATCAAGTTAGGATAACAAGTCCGGTCTCATGTATCTCGCCAAACACGTGGCTCACCATCTCCCTATTCTCTGAACTTCTGTTTCTGACAGTCCTGCTCTTGCTGCTTCCGTGGCTGCGCCTATGTGGAATGAGTGTGTCCCGTAATCTTTGGGGTGGTTCACTGCCGATGTTATGCATTTATTAAATATAGCTTGGAACTGGTATCTTGATAATGGCGTTCCATCAATGTGTGATAGGAAGAAATTAATTTGTGATCTGATGGTTATATATGTTTTTACTATTGTTACCCGACTCAGTGTACCGTTTGTGGGTTGTAGAAGTACCCAAGTGCCCCTGCCCGCTTGAACCGTTTTCGATTTGCGTATGCTTAGACGTATTGCATTATTGGCTATGACTACGTCCTGGTGTAATAAGCCTCCACTGGTGGTAATTTTGGATTGAGGGACTAATTCGCTTATGCATAGCGCCCCGAAGAAGGCGATCGCAAATGCAGTTGACAGTAGTGTTGCTTCAAATTGTGAGTGTCATGTTAATGGTGTTAGGGATATGATCTGAGAAATCAGTTTTAGTGACACGGGACGGGACGTCTACACTCCTGACTTGGCTTACCCCTTTTCCACCCTTTTATGGATTGTCTCATGATGAATCTCTTTGTCACATTTCCCCAATTCATTAGTTGGAAGTGAAATGCTACTCCAGTCAGACACCGCTGCGCTGACGCCCCTGATATGCCCCTCATCATTTGCTGGTGGAGAAATTTTATGGTGACTTGTAATCTGGCTTGTTCACATTGGTCAACCCGTCTGCCTGCTACTAGTGGTGTCCACTCTTCCCATGCCTTACTGTATGCTTGCCACGTCGACGGGGCAACTGACGCTCTGATTAATGGCATCAACTATTCGCCACTAGATCCCATAGGGAGGGCGGGCAACTGTTGCCCGATGGGTGGGCGTTGGGGTGGAGCTCTGTGAAAATCTGCCAATTGAATTGTGATAAAGCGTTAGCAGCAGCGTTAGACCCCTCAGCATCGTGGCTTGCGCGTACCCATACATTGCATTTTAGGCACAGGAATGCTAGCCAGCGTAGTAGGCCTAGAACTGGGAGAGACGATGATGCCATCTTATTAATGCAGTGCGCTAGGCTGGTGTATTTTGTTATGAAGCGTATATTTTTGTTAGCCTGGTGCGCGCCCCATATTTCTATTGCTACCACTATTGGGAAGAAAAATTATTTTCCGGGCTAGAAGCAGCTAAAAATTATTATTAATTTCAAAGCTGGTGGAGCTTGGTATAGATGGCCTTATACAATGTGTACCATACACTGCTACTATGCCCAATATTATTTTCCGGGCTACATGCAGCTAAAAGTTATTATTAATTCCAAAGCTGGTGGAGCTTGGTATAGATGGCCTAATAGAATGAGTACGACACACTGCTACTATGCCCAAAATTATTTTACAGGCAAGATGCAGCTAAAAATTATTAGAAATTTGATAGCTGGTGGAGCTTAGTATAGATGGCCTAATAAAATGAGTACCACACACTTCTAATATGCCCAAAATTATTTTCCAGGCAAGGTGCAGCTAAAAATTATTAGTAATTTGAAAGCTGGTGGAGCTTAGTATAGATGGCCTAATAGAATGAGTACCATACACTGCTAATATGCCCAAAATTATATTACTGACAAGATGCAGCTAAAAATTATTAGTAATTTGAAAGCTGGTGGAGCTTAGTATAGATGGCCTAATAGAATGAGTACCACACACTGCTAATATGCCCAAAATTATTTTACAGGCAAGATGCAGCTAAAAATGATTAGTAATTTGAAAGCTGGTGGAGCTTAGTATATATGGCCTAATAAAATGAGTACCACACACTGCTAATATGTCCAAAATTATTTTACAGGCAAGATGCAGCCAAAAATTATTAGTAATTTGAAAGCTGGTGGAGCTTAGTATAGATGGCCTAATAGAATGAGTACCACACACTGCTAATATGCCCAAAATTATTTTCCAGGCAAGATGCAGCTAAAAATTATTAGCAATTTGAAAGCTGGTGGAGCTTAGTATAGATGGCCTAATAGAATGAGTACCACACACTGCTACAGGCCCAAAATTATTTTCCAGGCAAGATGTAGCTAAAATTTATTAGTAATTTGAAAGCTGGTGGAGCTTAGTATAGATGGCCTAATAGAATGAGTACCACACACTGCTACAGGCCCAAAATTATTTTCCAGGCAAGATGTAGCTAAAAATTATTAGTAATTTGAAAGCTGTTGGAGCTTAGTATAGATGGCCTAATAGAATGAGTACCACACACTGCTAATATGCCCAAAAAGTTTTACTTGGCTAGGTGCAGTAAAAAATTTGTATTACATACACAGGTGGTGAATCTTGCAACACAGATAGGCTACTCCACTGACTAACACACACTGCTGATATGCCCAAAAGGTTTTACTTGGCTAGGTGCAGTAAAAAACTTGTATTACATACACAGGTGGTATAGCTTGCAACACAGATAGGCTACTCCACTGACTAACACACACTGCAAGAGGCCCAAAAGGATTTGCTTATCTAGATTTTGCCAAATGCTGTGAAGAACACTTGCACAGCACTAAATCAGACCTGCCTGGCAGAAAGTGATAGGAACTGATGTAACCTAGCCCTCAAAAGGGCTGGAATTACAGCTAGTCACTACTCCCAACCTATCTGTCTATTTAAGAGCACAGACCTGCCTGCTAAAAGTGCTAGGAACTGCTGTAACCTAGCCCTCAAAATGGCTACAATTGCAAAGTAGTCCCTACTCCCTAAACCTTTCTGTCTTTAAGAGAAAATTCGCTTGCAATTCACAGTTACACAATATAGCGCTAAGAGCAGCAGCAGTGCTGTCTAACACTCAGCTGCAGCAGTGAGAAAATGGTGGTGACGGGGAAAATGGCTGGGTCTTATAGGGCAAGGACATGTGACATACACAGCCAATGACACATGCCCTTGCTTGTGTGAAAAAAAGCACTTCGCTCCGTGTGTGCGCTGCTGATAGGCTGACAGACTGCACCTCCCCACTGTAAATGCGGGAAAAAAAAAAAAAAATGGAGATCTTCATTATTGCTGCAGAGATCCATCCCCTGCCCCTCACCCCGCCCCGCTGTACTCTCAAACTGTGTATTAACATTGATTATCAGCATTACTGTGAAAAAATCCAGCTACGATTTTGGTGCACGAACAGTTATCGAACATAACCTCGAACAGCCGGATTTTTTTCAAATCGTTCGGGTTCGTCGAACGGCTCGAACAACGCCCAAAACACCTCGAATTTGAAATTGGCGAACAGTTCGATTCGAACACCGCTCATCTCTACTTGTAACTTGAACTCAGACTTAATAAATTATACTCACCTCACTGCAGCCCTTACCTTTCCTTTAACTCACTGCTCCCAGTCGAGTCCTCCATGCAACTAGCTTTGGTTCTCCATCCTCACAACATTCATTGATGCATTCACTAGACCTCATGTGACCTCATGTTGTGTGCTAAAGATCACTCTGCAGATGAAATACTGGACCCATGGGAGCTAGCTGAATGGAGAAGATGACTGTGACCTGTGCAGAGGGATAGCTAAGGGCCTGGATGAGGTCAGTATAATTTAGCTTTTGTAACCAAATGTGTATAATGCTCTAAGATCTGGAGAGACCTTGAAGCATAATAACCCACATTGGTTAAGATAGAATAAATTTGGTGCCAATTGAATTCCCTATTCAAATTCAAGCATTCTGCTGAATTAAATTTTGGCAGATTTGCACCATCTCAACTATTAACATTTACACTATCATCTCTTGTGTTGCACTAAACAAACTTCTTTCTCTCAGTAATGCCAATTTGAGCATTTGGCCAATGGATCTCGTGAGCTTTTGCTGATCTTCATAGACTGATTGCTATTTTATAAAGGATATGCTAGTTATGCAATTCTATGATTAACTTATTTAATTAAAACCTATTAATGTAAAGAAGTTGTCCTGGGACTTTTACATTGATGGCCTATCCTTCTAAGTCATCAATATCTGATTGGAGGGGGTGAAACACATGGCACCCACATCAATCAGCTGTTCCCAGTGCCTGTCACGGATGGAAATGAAATGCTCAGTTGCATATCTGCAAAGCTCAGCTGCATCTGCTCTATAGTGGCCAAGGCCGGGTACTGAAAAACTCCCTCTTATTTGTATCAGTAGTGGGTAGATGTGCAGTACCATGGTCCCTTTACAGTTGACGGTCCACTTCCGGCACCTTGCACAGATGAATGGCTGTGGTCCTGGATGTCGCACCACCACCAATCAGATATTGATAACCTATCCTAAGGAAAGGTCATCAATGTAAATGTCTTGGACGACCCCTTTAACTAGCACATGGTAGATGGTAAGACGTTAAATGGATTTTGCATCATACCCAGGAGCTTCAGTATATAACTCTGAAATATAGCGCCGGAGCTTAATTTTTAAACAGTCTTTTAAATCTGTAAAAACTTTGCAATGTAATCTAATTTAAACCATGGAACATCAGCTCACAAAATAATTCAGTAGAAATAAATATGTAACACAAAAAGTACAGTCAGAAAGCAACATAAATGGTTAGGAAAGAACACTTAAGATTAACTGCCTCACAAAAGTGTCTTACCCGGTTCTCTCTTTATTAGTTATATTTTAGAAAACAGAGTAAGGAAAATACGTGGACACATCATAATGAGGTTATACATATGCTGATTAGGTTTTACATCAACTGCAACTCCAGAGGGAAAGCTACTTTGATAGCAACCTATTTTTCAAACAATGGCAGATATATACATTTTTTTTTTTGTTGGGTTTTTGAAACCGCCCCAGCACATTGTGTTTTAATGTCATGCCAGAAAACAAGCCAAAAGAAAAACAACTAAATAAAACTACATTGAGTTGCTGACTTACTCTTCTCTAATGAATTTAAGTTACACACGCATCAATCTACATACAGAAGTAAGGTTTGAATTAGTATGGACTTTATGTTCTGTAAGTTGAAGCAAAGTCTGATCTACAAATAGAATGGTAATTCACATCATTACTATTCTATTTGTGGATAAGAACTGGTTTCATCCCTGACATCCAAAGCTCTGGGAAAGCAACATCTCAGATTATGCTGTTCAGTGTGACACATGCACAGTTACAGTATATGGAGTTATCAGACTCAGTTCACACAGAAGTAACATTTTAGTAAAATTTGTTGCTAGAAGTGGGATTTCCATATTTCAGAGCAAATTTCACCAGCTTCCGCCAATAAAAGGAACCACTATGCAAGTTCTACAGCTGTAAATTCATAAATAATAATTTATGCGAGTAAATAAGCAACATTGTCTCAGAATTTACTTTGATAAGATTATCACTACTGTAGCAAATCCATCTGTACAATGATGAAGTCTAAGTTTTATATTAAAATTCAGATAAATATTAACCCATTCATGACTGATGACGTATATTTACATAATCGGCCATGTCTCTGCCTTTGATGCAGGCTCTGGTCCTGAGCCTGCATCTTTCCCTACACTTGATGGCTGATTTAATCAGCCCTTAAGTGCCTCTAACAGCACCGGGTGGATCCGAACAGAGACAGCATCATTTAACATGCACTGACCAGAAGCGCGTCACAAGTCCGGCCCATCAGCGCCTCTGTCATGTGATCAAGGGGCGCTAATGGGTAGAAAACCCCCGTGCCTGTCATTGGGAATCCCCTATGAATGTTGACACATATAATAATAAATTAATCAGTAATCAGTTAATATTACAAGAATATACCCACAGTCTTAGAATTTATGTAAAATGTATACTACTAATATTATAAATGCGAAAGTTTGTGAGTATGTATGTTTGTTACTATTTCATGAAAAAACTACTGGACGGATTTGCATGAAACGTTACAGTAATATAAATTCTACATCGGAATAACATATAGGCTACAATTTGTAATGATTTTATGTAATTTTGGTCGTAATATAACGATACATGTCAATTAAGTCGGAAAAAAATCTGGCCTCTGAGAGCTCTCTTATATACACACATACACAGGTGATATTTAAATGGCTGATTTATAGCAGTCAGAAGAGATTGATAATTCAATAATTTGCCCATAGTGGATCATTGTATAGTGAGGTCACAGTTGCCGCCTGTCCACAGTCAGAATACAGGGGTGATCATATACCGTGGCCAGGTACAAGTGTGGCACAGGGGGTTCACACACGACCCCCAGGGACTGACATTTCCTAGAAACTTTGGCAGCTGTCAGTCATGAGTTCACCCTGATACATTAAACTCTGGAAACAGCTGAAGGGAGAAGGATAATTTATGACATTTTCTCAGACTTAAAAAAAAAAAAAAAAAAACACAGAAAACAGCCCATATGTCAGGAACAGGTTACTAGGGAACTACACGTCCCAGCTCGGCCTGCCCGCGCCAACAGCCCGGGGGGAGTGTGAGGCTTCCTCCTGCATGTTGCCCGGGGGCACCGGGCCATCATTGTCCTCACACAGGGGGTCCTCGCCGCCATTGTCCCTCCACATAACACCGTATAATAAAACATGCACTCACCTGCGCCAGCTGCTGCAGCCGGGAAAGTTCCGAGCGCCTCACCTGGGCGGAGGGGAAGTGACTCACACACGGGGAGGGGCAGTAACCTGAGTGCGGCTCCATGGAGGATGCACACACTGCAGCCTGACAGCACCGGCAGCAGCGCTACACAAATGGCGTCCTCCCCTCCTGTGTGCAGCACAGCCCTGTGTGTGTGCAGCGCAGCATGTCACCCACAGCACCAGCAGGCTGCTCTCAGCTCCCACAGAGCACTGGGAATGGTTGCTATGGGTAACCGCGCCACAGCTGCTCCTCATAGACCAGTCATATACAACTGATATCATCTGTACAGCGATCATAATATAACTAATTAGATTGTTTTAGTATTTTGTTTGAACTTTACTAAGTACCTATTTTGTAATTAGTACTTATAAAAATGTCACAAAAGCGTAAGTCTAACATTTCGCAAAGCTCTAAGAAAGCCCGAGCTATGAAAATAATTAGACGTGATGAGACGTCTCAACAAGCCGAGCAACGAAGGCTTGAGCAGGCGGTGCGTTGTGTGGCACATAGAGCTGCTGAGACTCCAGAACAATCCCAAGCCCGACGTGAATGGAATGCAGAGTTTTTGGCATCTCAACGGGCTGCTGAAACTCAAGAACAGTCCCAAGCCCGACGTGAACAGCATGCGGAGTATCTGGCGTCTCAACGGGCTTCTGAAACTCCAGAACAGTCCCAAGCTCGACGTCAGCAGCAAGCGACTTACATGGCGTCCCAAAGAGCCACTAAAACTTATGAAATGGCCGAATCTCGCAGAAGCACAGCGATGTCAAACATTTACACGAAATACATGGATATTGTTTAATAAAGCTGCATTTGAGTATGACGAGACTCTTGATTATGAAACTCACAAGCTTATAAAAATAGAAGCAATGACCATAGATTGCAAATATTGCGGAGCTCTTAAGTGGAAAGAGGAAGCAGCAGGTATGTGTTGTTTGGGCGGGAAAGTAGCTCTTCCTTATATAGACGAGCCAGTTCAACCTTTGAAAGAGCTTTTCTCTAATGAAACTGATGAATCTCGCCTTTTTCTAAATTATATAAGAAAATACAACATGTGCTTTCATATGACGTCTTTTGGAGCAGATCAAATTGTCTCAATGCCAGGGTTTTGCCCGACCTTTACAATACAAGGACAAGTATACCACCGTATCGGTTCTTTAATTCCTACGTCCATTTCGCAACCACAATTTTTACAAGTTTATTTCATAGGTGACGAAGAAGAACAAATCAACAGGCGTACTGAGTGCGTGCAAAGTGAAGATAGAAACATAGTTAAAAAATTACAATGAGTACTTCACGACCACAACATTTTGGTGCATGAATTTAAAACGGCTAGAGACAGAATGATCAATGACGATTATTTCAAAGTAGTGATTCCCCCAGACCGTGTACCACGTGGTCAACATGAGAGACGATTCAATGCCCCTACTACAAATGAAATAGCTGCTGTAATAGTTAGTAGCGAACAAACTATGTCTCGGGACATCGTTGTGCAGCTGCGTGATGGCATGCTCACTAGGGTTCCCGATACACATAGATTCTATGACGCTCTCGAGTACCCAATAATTTTTTGGAAAGGACAAGAGGGGTACAGCATTGATATTCCTCAGATACATCCAATGACCAAACAAGCAATGCCAAGCAAAAAGGTGTCCTGCAAAGATTTTTATGTCTTTCACTTGATGGTCCGTCGCAGCGATTTTAATTTGATGCTTAAGTGTAGGCTCCTACTTCATCAGTTTCTGGTCGACATGTATGTAAAGATGGAAAATGAGCGCTTTAGGTTCATTTCTTTAAATAAAAAAAAACTGCTTGCAGAAAATTATATTCACTTGCAAGATGCAATAAGAAATGATGCGGATTTGGATCCAAATAACTTAGGTCAGATGGTGATTCTCCCGTCATCATTTGTAAATAGCCCGAGATACCTACACGAATACACACAAGATGCGTTCACATACGTATGTAATTATGGGAGGCCTGATTTATTTATTACAATGACTTGCAACCTCACTTGGCCAGAAATCACCAAAGAGCTTATGGCTGGTCAAAATTCAATGGACAGACATGACTTAACAGCTCGAGTATTTAGAATAAAAGTACAGAAGTTGGTAGCTCTACTTACAAAAGGTAACATATTTGGTGATATGCAATGCTTCATGTACTCGATCGAGTGGCAAAAGCGAGGTTTGCCTCATGTGCACTTACTGCTGTGGTTAAAGGAAAAATTGCATCCGAACCAAATTGACAAAATCATAAGTGCTGAGATACCAAACCCAGAAACCGATCAAAAGCTCTATGATACAGTGACAAAGAATATGATTCACGGGCCATGTGGTACACTCAATTCTTCATCACCATGCATGAAGGAAGGAAAATGTACCAAAAATTATCCGAGGAAGCTTTTAAAAGATTCTCAAACCAATGACAAAGGTTATCCTTTGTACAGGCACAGAGCACCAGAGAATGGTGGACGCACGACGATTACAAAAACCCGCAGAGGAACACAGGAAATATTGGTGGACAATAGCTGGGTGGTCCCATATTCTCCACTCTTATCAAAAAATTTTAATTCCCATTTAAATGTAGAGTTCTGTAATACGGTACAGGCGATAAAATATATTTGTAAATATAATAATAAGGGTAGCGACCAGGCTATTTTTAACATCCGCCAGCAAGGGAATGTTAACATTGACCCAAGATATGAGGTGCAGACCTTTAGAAACGGCCGATATGTTTGTAGTAACGAAGCAGCGTGGCGGATCTTAGGTCTGCCTCTGCACGAGAGACACCCAACCGTCACTCATCTCGCGATTCATTTACCCAATGGCGAGAGGGTTTACTTTCCGGAAAATAATTTTAGAGAGAGATTAGAAGCACCACCTAAAACTACACTAACGGCATTTTTCCTGTTGTGCCAAAGTGATACGTTTGCAAAAACATTACTTTACATTGACGTGCCTCGCTGCCATACTTGGAATGTGGCACGGAAGCAATGGAAACGTCGTTTACAAGGAACACCTGTCGATGGCTGGCAAGGTGTGAAGGCAGGAGACGCTCTAGGTCGCATTTACACGGTGCACGATAGCAATTTTGAATGTTATTGCTTGTGTATGCTGCTGAATGTAATAAGGGGTCCAACCAGCTTCTCGGATTTAAAAACATTTGAAGGTCAAGAACTTGCAACTTTTCGGCAGGTGTGTGAGAAGATGGGGTTGTTGGAAGATGATAACCACTGGAATACCACCTTAGAAGAGGCCATGCTATGTCGCTCCCCAGCGCAAATAAGAGAGCTGTTTGCCATATTGATATGCACTTGTGGTTTATCCAATCCTCTACAATTCTGGCACAAGTATAAAACTGCGTTATCAGAGGATATCATGCACAGATTTGAAAGAATGGATCACGTTAACGATGATCTCTGTTTCAATGAGGCGTTGGGGCTTATCGAGGACAAAATATTAATAATTTCTGGAAAGAAATTGTCCGATTTTGGTCTACCCTCACCGCGGCGTAGAGGAGAGCTGTCGAACGAGTTGATAAAAGAGCTAAGCTATGATACCAACCAGTTAGACGCTCACGTTAGCGAAACTGAGCCACATTTGCTACCTGATCAAAGAGAGATTTATCACAAAATAGTAGGACGAGTTGAGAATGGTGAAGGCGGACTTTTTTTCCTTGATACCCCGGGTGGTACAGGAAAAACTTTCTTGCTTAATTTACTTTTATCAAAAATTCGTAGCGGTCATAACGTTGCATTAGCTGTGGCTTCCTCTGGAATTGCTGCAACATTGCTAAGCGGTGGACAGAAGGCACATTCAGTCTTTAAATTACCTCTTAATCTGGTGAACGAAGAAACCCCATCGTGTAATATCAGCAAGAGCAGCGCCCGTGGCCTCCTGTTGCAACAGTGCAAACTAATCGTGTGGGACAACTGCACAATGTCACACAAGCGCGCCATCGAAGCTCTTGATCATTGTCTACAAGACTTACACAGTAAACAAAAAATAATGGGTGGTGTGGTTGTTTTATTGGCTGGGGACTTTAGGCAAACTTTGCCTGTCATCGAGCGAGGCACTGCAGCAGACGAAATTAACGCATGTCTGAAATCCTCATATTTATGGACCAAAGTTGAAAAGCTGCACCTCACCACCAACATGCGTGTCCAGTTATTCAGTGATCTAGAGTCGGGCGCGTACGCTGAGAAACTGCTCGAGATCGGTGAAGGTCGAATCGAAACTGACGAAGAAGGTATGGTTCTATTCACTAACCAATTTTGTCATGTTGTGGATTCGGAAGACGCACTTATTGCTCAAGTTTTTCCAAATTTGCATCAAAACATCCACGATGAAAATTGGCTATGTAAAAGAACTATACTAGCACCAAGAAATGAAACAGTTGCGAAAATCAATAAAATTATCTTGGACCAAGTAACCAGCGATGCAACAACCTACAACTCCATCGACACAGTCATGTCATCTGAAGACTGTACGAGCTACCCCGTGGAGTTTCTTAACTCTTTGGAGCTATCTGGGGTCCCATCTCATAAACTCGAATTAAAGGTCGGTATACCCGTTTTGTTAATGCGCAACTTGGACGCCCCGAGATTATGTAATGGCACTGGATTGCGAGTCACTGAACTAGGCAGGCACATTGTAAAGGCCACAATTTTAACTGGAGAAGCTAAGGGTGAAAATATTCTTATACCACGCATCCCAATAATACCCAATAACTTACCCTTTAATTTCAAACGTTTGCAGTTCCCACTTAAAGTTGCATTTTCAATGACCATCAATAAATCGCAAGGGCAAACTTTGAAGGTAGCGGGGATAGATTTAGGCACGCCCTGTTTTTCCCACAGTCAGCTATACGTAGCTTGCTCACGTGTTTCTAAATCGCAAAATCTACATATTTTCGCTGAACGAAAGAAATCAAATAACATAGTTTACAGGAGTATATTGCAGTAAAAACACGTAGATAAATTACCTGCAGATGTCCATTATTCCAATTACATACTAATTCTTTACTAACACGAACAATATTAAACGCAAGTAACTTCAGTCCGTCCTGTTTATTAATCAGTTTTTAGCAATCCGTTTGTGATGAAATTTGATATGGATAATTTCAAGCCTGGGGAAGGACATAGGGCTACGTTTTATAAACACACCATACAGGCGAAGATTATATAAAACTGTAAACCTGATTGACTGACACACCTAGCGGTCAACGCACAGCCGAAACCACTGAACTTAGCATCTTGAAATTTGCAGATAGGTTCTATTATAGCTTAAATGAGCACTAAGAAAGGAATTTTGATAATTCCACCCTCAAGAGTTTCCCTCTTCATATTATAGGGGTTCAAAGATTGTATGGAATCAGTGAGTTTTGAAGTTAGACATCTGAAATTTTGGATGTACGAGTAACTAAATAAGATTATTTTTTTTTACTATTAAGATTATTTTTTTTTCACTATTAAGATTATTTTTTTTTACTATTAAAATGATCTGTCACGAAACTTAACGTGGCAGACCAAATTCCACGCAAGCAAAGCCGCGGGTAAAAGCTAGTCAATTTATAAAACAGTAAGATATCAAGAATCACCACATAAATGGTTGATTAAATTAACAACAGAGACAGACAGCGAATAAACATTACACATAGCATAAATAATACTGTCATCCATTGTCCATTGAACAATGTCATATAGTATATACCAGGGGTTTGCTGAAAATTTTTGGCCTGGGGAGTAATCCCAAAAGACTTCTTTAAAAATAGTCACCATACACCATAACCACATCCCAAAATATCCAAAGCGCTGCTGTGCCACTTTGCCACATTAAATATATAACCAGTTGAGCACTGCCGACAGTATGACACTGACAGCAACACTTAACAACATGAGTATAAATGTATGAATGATCAATTTTTCCCTGGTGTCACAACCAGTCATGCACAATGGCATCTTCTTGCCCACAAGTGCAGCGTTTCAGCAAGAAGCATAAAGAGTTTTGCTGCTGCGTGTGCACATCTTAAAGATTGTGATGCAGTCACAGATGATTTCCTCGCTTAAGCCCCCTCTATACTGTATACAATACCACTCTGTAGTAAATTGCACTTTAGCCGCTACATATACAATCCCATCACTCTTCAACCCCGCGGCAGATCATTGCTCCTTAGCCCTTCTATACACAGCCTTAAGCTCCAGAACATCAATTCTCACTCCCTCTTCATATTGCCGTCATCTGCAGAACATTACACCACAGCCCTTCTACTCACAGTTTCTATTTCCAGAATATTGCATCTCCACCTCAGTACACACACCCTCTATGTGAACAGTAATGCTTCTCTGCCCCTCTATACACAGCCTCCATCTACAGAACATCACTGCTCAGCCTCTCAATTAATCAAGCCTTGCCAAAAAGAAGATAATAAATAAGGTTGGGTAGGTAGGAGCACATACAGAAAGCAAACTGTTGTCAAATTAGACAAGTAAAATAGGGGTGTAGAAACAGGCACGCATGTTTAATGACTACATTAATTTATTTTTTTTACTATTACTTCAGCAAAATGTAAACCCTTTCACAAAAATGACATAATAAATGCACCAGGGCAGATGCCAGCTGCACCGTATCGCTGATCAATCACACTGAGATTGTCATTGCTGCTGCTGGCATCTCTCCTATCTCTCTCTCCTCTATCAATTACTTCTCTCATCTTCACTGCTGCTGTTATTCAACATATTACTGTCTGGACTATTTGTCCAATGTTCTTGGGCTTTCTCTTCTAGGCAGGCAGATACTTATCCATCATGCAATACCATCAAGGAGGCGATTGGCTACAAATTTATTCTGCAACAAGACAACAACCCCAAACTTACAGTGCATGTAATTAAGAAGTATTTCAGTGTAAAAAAGAGAAACTGCTACAAGTAGTACTGGAAATAGAGATGAGCGGATCGATTGGCCGAGGAGTTCGAGTTTTGTGCAAACTCAAACATTTTGAGATTTGATTCACTGTTTGCAAAAAAACGTTAACATAATTTTGCATTGACATGTGGGCTATCCCATAATGCCTTGCAGCTATGACATCTTATGTATACCTTGTACAGTGGTGGTCAGTACCTGGGTCATCACAGATCAGTGGTTCCTAGTGGAGCATAATTTGTATAGCAGTAATTTCCCATCTGCAGAATCACTGGGAAAGTCTCTCTCTTCTGTAGTGTGTAAGCTCTTAGGGCCAATGGGGTCCTGTCTTTCTTGTCTGTAACATCTAAGTTCTTATGATCAGTGGGGTATTCTTCCTCCTGCAAAGTGTAAGTAAGCTGTTATGGTAAGCGAGATTTTCTCTCATCTGTAAATTGTACGTTCCTATTGTCAGTGGTGTCCTCTCTTTCTCCATGGTAAAGCTTAAGTTCTCTATTGCCTTTCCCCTATATGTATTTTATGAGCAAGTACAAGCTTTCCAGAATTGAAATTTGTGTAAATTTATTCACTGTGAATCATATATTTTGGGAAAATTTGTCAAAGCTGGCGAATTCGATTCGCTCATCTCTAAATGGATATGAAGATTTGGCTCCCCAGAGACATGATCATCGAGTCTGCCTGGGATTACATGAAGAGACAGAAAGATTTGTGCAAGCTTATGACCACAGAAGATCTGTGGTTGGTTCTCCAAGATGTTTGAAACAATCTCACTGCCAAGTTCCTTCTAAAATCGTCCTAGTGTACCTAGAAGAATTGATGCTCTTATGTTCTATTGAAGTCAAGCACTGGTCACAGCAAATATTGAATTGACATACATTTAACTTTCTCTACAGTTAAAACACCTGTGCTGGTGTGGGGAGCTGTCTCTGGATCTGGGAATGCTAAGCACCTGCTCTATTTGGTATCTAAGGTATATAAGAGAATTTGTAATCCACTATTGTCAATGTGTAAAATCCCTTTAAGACTGCTTATTTGAACAGAAATCACATAGTAAGGAAGATAATTGGAACATTCACCAATATCATAAGAGGGAAAGGTTAGAAAAAAAATGAGAAAAATGTCACTTCATTGTTAACAGCACTTATGGCCATAACTTCATACCTGCCATTCTGTCAATTTTTGCCCATCTTCCTCTAGTCCAATTCAACACATAGTCCCATATAAAAAAAATCAGTCTACACTTTTTACTCCCTTCCAACACACAGTCCAATGTGCAAAAATTAGTCCCCATTGTTTAGCTTCCTACAAATACAGTCCTATGTAAATTGGCATCACACCCTACCTTCAGCCCCCTCCAATGAAAAGTCTTAATGAAAAAACACATCACTGTCATCCTTTCAACCCCCTGAATACAGTCCCACATAAATAACATCACCTCCCATCTTTTAGCTCCCTCCAGCATAAAGTCCCATGTAAAAAAAACATCACTCTACTCTAGATTTGGGAAAAAATTATAAGGTCCATGGTTCAGTGGCCACTTCAGTAGTCCATGGACGCTGGTCCAGATCCTTTCAAACCTCATCCTACTTATCGCCATTCCCAGCTCTTCATTTGATTAATAGGCCAAGCACAAAGTCATACATTTGTCACAATCCAACTATGATGTTGAGCCAGACCTACTAATTTAAACAGAAATCAGGGATGCCAACAGGTAAGAGGAGGAGGTTCACAGGTTCTACCTCGGATTATCTATGTGACTGTTAGACCAGGGCCCTATAAATAAATCTATTTATTTCACTCTACTCTCCTCCCTTCAGCCCCCATCAACATACAGTCATATATTACAAAAAGGCACTTCTTCTTGAGGCACCATTCCTACAATACATAACTCCTTTCAGCACCCTCCTGCAGTAAATCACTCCTATCAGCCCCTCTAGATACAGTGCCTCTTGCAGTACATCACTCCTCTTCACCCCTCTATGTACAGACCCTCCAGCAGTACATCACTCCTCTCAGCATCCTCAATATATCTCCTCATTCTGCAATACATCACTTTTCTCAACTCCCCTATAAGCAGCCTTATCCTGCAGTACGTCGCTCCTCATAGCTCTATTATACACAGCCCCATCATACAGTACATTACTTCTATCAGCCCTTTCTATACAGCCCCATTTTGCAGTAAAATACTTTTCTGCCCATCAATATATGACCTTATCCTGCAGTCCATTCCTTTTCTCAGACCCTCAATATATAACCACATTCTGCAGTAAAACACAATTCTGCCCCCTGCCATTTGTATTCCCAAGAGAGTTTTGTGGTTCAGCTCTCTGAGCTTATCTATGAAAAAGAACAGAAGTAGTGAATGGGCCTCTTCACAAACAGATCCACAAACAGATACCATGGTGAGAGAAAAAGAGAACTACTAGACATACATTTCTACTGCTGACAGAAGCAAAAAGTGGACACAGACTGTCACTATTCTGTTGTCAGATTAACCGGGGCCAGGGGCTCCTTCCCTGTCGCTAATGCTAGGGGCACCCTAGCTATCCCTGCTCCCCAGATTACTTCTGATGGTGAAGATGCTGGGGCTACGTATCTTGCTGAACTCCTGAATCAGCCTTATATCTGTCCTCCCCCACCCAGGAAAGAGGGGATGAATAGTGTATGTACATACGCAAACCAGACAAACATGGAAGGACACACATGGATAAATGAAAATACCAATCATACAAATATGCACTCACAGATAACATAGAGGAACACCAGGGAGAAAAGGAAGGGAAACTAAATAGGAGAGGATGAGGATTTGTACACAGCCCAAACACCTAGCAACAGTCACAGATTAACACTCCAAACTCATTTACCAATAACCGACTCCTCACCAGGTAGTACAAAACTTAACACTGGTGGTCCAGATTGCCAGAAGCGAGTATATATAGGAGAGGGGAGTGGCCAATACTGAGCAGCTGAGAACATCCAAGCTGGGAAGCTTCAGAGACTCCAAGTTGAACAGATTAACCCCTGCACTGCTAACAGAAACCTACACCGATTAATATGAAGATGTGCTTCTGATCAGTGCAGGAGTACGTGAAATAAGATCCTTCTGTCTTCTGGGACCTCTGTCACTGAAAATCCATGACACAGACTTTGCACTACAGAAGTAATAGCGGACACTATCATTGATGTCAATGTAATTTATATTTACAAAAACATTTTTTAAATCATCTATATTGAAAAAGATAGTTTATTCTACATAGTTGATTTAACACGAATATGTTTGTGAATAACTCCGTCTACAGATTCTAAAAGGGTTGTTTTTTGCCGCTAATCCTTATCCAAATTCCATGTTTGGGCAAACTAATATCATAGTGGGTTTCTTTTCACTCAAGACACCTCTCTATAAACCAAGATAGAAAACTGTTCTAAAAAATCAGCTCCCGTTCTGGCAGACTGAAGCCATCTATGTTTTACATGGATAGAGTATAAGTCTGCAGCTTTCCTAGATAAAGTCAACTGATTTCCCCGTGGGGTCACAGTCTCAGATACAGTTGTATCTGTAGTGACAACTCCTTTAAGAAATTTATCTTTATTTTATTTTTTGCTAATGACAAATATATTTGATGTTACTTACCTGTCCATGGTTTACTGCTTATTTTCTAAAACAAATGACCTCAAAATACCATCCCGGTTTCGCGAACATTTATATATTTGTGTTTATTCTTTAGTTGACTTCTTCAGAGAATGAACCACAAGTGACCTTCTTAAACACCAAGTATTTTACATTCAGCTCCCGTAAGTTTCTTTGTGAATTCTTGTTGAACAGAATATTCTTTTCCAAAGTCACCTATGTTACAAAGATGAATCAGGGAGAATAAAATAGCCTTCTATGAGTGGGAGGATATATGCTTCAGAACCTTAAATATGGATAGGAAAAACATCCCTTTTCCTGCAAATGGTTCAAAAACCCAAATAAATTTTAAAGTGTCTTTGAACACCTTTCTACTGCAAAACTGGACAGCTATAATAATAATTTATTGTATGAAAATGTATCCATTGTTTTTATGAATGTCAGTTCAGCAACTTTTCAAAATAACCATCATGTGGGATAGCACTATTTCTGAACATTATATGACTTGACTTGTATCCTCCATTTTCACAAGTTATTCATTATGCAGGCTATAATATTCATCTCCGTCTGAGTTTGCTGGTTGAGACTAGTTGCTGTGATGTTACCTATATACTGTACACAAAAAAAAGATAATCTTCTGCTCTCTTATGTCTATGTTGGACAGAGACAGATGCAGCAGCATGTTAAATGTCAAATAGAAGTACTGAGCAGTGTGACTGTGAATCCGGCTCAGGGATAAGATCATTGACTTCATAGAAGCAGGTACAGATCAGTTTTTTTGCCTATCTCAGTATCTCTACCTGATCTTCCCTCCTAGCTTCCTCCTATAGCCATAGGATTTAATTGGAGATATAAATTAATATTTCATTGAGCTGGCAGTCCATCTTGCTTTGACAATGATGGATTTGAAATGTTTTTCAGAATAGATGATTAGTTTAGGAGGCAGATAGTGGAAGAAGAAGTGGCTGATGCATGAAGAAGATAGCAAATCTCTCTGATATGATATATTACACATTTGATTATATTAACTTGTATTATACTCTTGATTTATACAAAGTTTGCTGAAATGGCAGCTAGCATTTAATACCATATCTAATTTATTATGTGTAAATATAAATAACACTAACAATTTTCCACAATATTATATAAAAATCAGTCAGGTTAATCTGAAAAGATGTCAATTAGCCAATATGTTTCTGGAGTGTCAGAATAACATCACATTTCCTTAGTGAAAGCGAAATCCCAACTAATTCACTTCAATACAAACACTAAGCCATATTGGTAGTAGGCTTATCTAATGCCAGGTTGTCAACTGTTTTGTCAGGAGACAAAATCAAGATTCTCAATAGTAGTGTGACATCCCAGAAATTGAAATATGCACATAATTTAAACTAAAATTTGACACAACTACTCAGATTATGCCATGGAGTGCCATGGTAATACATTGACCTTGTTATCACATCATGGGTGGTCAATAGGAGCACATCTTTTAGACAACTATCATTATTAGGGTACTCTTAGTGTGGCCAAGAGCCTCAGTGCACCATTCCAGTTACTGGTTTTGCATGCTTCATCACTGGTGATTGACAACACTGACTTGCCTGGTGTCAGCACTGTCTGCACAGAAAGCTCAGGCAGACCAGAACTGTTAATCATCAGTGAGAGAGGTGGGGCATGCAAAACCAGTGGACTAAGTGATGCATTGAGCCTCTTGGTCACACCAAGGGTGCACTGAGCACCTTATTTAGTATATTTTATTACATTTCCATTTTCTCAGAATGGAAGCAATGACTACAACCCTAAAGGTGCAATTTTTACAAAAGTTTTTTAAGGAAGTTGCAGTCTCTTGACTTTTAATTAAAATAATTTTAAACATGCTCTTCGTTGATGTACAGAAATTTGTAGCATAATTATAGCTTGATACAATCATCTATGTTCTGCAAAGGCAAGAAACCAATTTGAGCAAAATAGATTTGGACTTTAAACCCTAATCACAGCTCTGAGGTTAATTTAATGATTACTAATTTAGATGAAATTAGCAGAGTGGTCATTCCATGCCAAAGTTATCCTACACTTTAAGCAATTCTCTTTAAGCAATTATATAAAGGAGAGACTGAAAAATTATTTGGTGAAGTAAAATTAACAGTATGTTTAACATTATACTAACTTTGCGAAGCTATTGTTAGCAATGGAACCAAACAAAAGAAGAAAAATGAGTTTAAGCACTAAGTTTAAAACTTTCCAATTTTTTCAATTTTATTTAAAGAAGCACTCCTCTCAAAGTTTTTATCCTCTTAATATATTGCAATAATTATACTTTATAGCACTGTTTACTTACAATTGCTCGCTTTGCCTTTCAACCCAGCTAATTCTTCTCTTTTCTCTGCTCTGTGTAGAATCAGGAAGAATCTTGTCCCAGCAAGAATCATTCCTCTCTTCAACTCCTGACCCAGCTGCTCAGCCTCTCTCCCCTGCCATTGACTTTTGCAGTGACTGATGAGTAATACAGGGAAAATTAACCTTCTGTTTCTACATAGAGCTAAGAAGGATTCAGCTAGTCAGTTTTTAATCGTGTGATGTCACAGACCTAATGGAAAAGAGAAGAATTAGCTGAGCAGAAGGGCAAGTACACAGTGCCATATAATATAATGACTGCACTATACACTGCTCAAAAAAATGAAGGGAACATTCAAATAACACATCCTAGATCTGAATGAATGAAATATTCTCATTGAATACTTTGTTCTGTACAAAGTTGAATGTGCTGACAACAAAATCACTCAAAAATTATCAATGGAAATCAAATTTATTAACCAATGGAGACCTGGATTTGGAGTCACCCCCAAAATTAAAGTGGAAAAACACAATACAGGCTGATCCAACTTTGATGTAATGTCCTTAAAACAAGTCAAAATGAGGCTCAGTATTGGTTGTGGCCTCCACGTCCCTGTATGACCTCCCTACAATGCCTGGGCATGCTACTGATGAGGTTGTGGATGGTCTCCTGTGGGATCTCCTACCAGACCTGGACTAAAGCATCCGCCAACTCCTGAAGAGTCTGTGGTGCAACGTGACGTTGGTGGATGGAGCGAGACATGATGTCCCAGATGTGCTCAATCAGATTCAGGTCTGGGGAACGGGCCGGCCAGTCTATAGCTTCAATGCCTTCATCTTGCCGGAACTGCTGACACACTCCAGCCACATGAGGTCTGGCATTGTCCTGCATTAGGAGGAACCCAGGGCCAACTGCACCAGCATATGGTCTCGCAAGGGGTCTGAGGATCTCATCTCGGTACCTAATGGCAGTCAGGCTACGTCTGGCGAGCACATGGTGGGCTGTGTGGCCCTCCAAAGAAATGCCACCCCACACCATTACTGACCCACTACCAAACCGGTCATGCTGAAGGATGTTGCAGGCAGCAAATCGCTCTCCACGCCATCTCCAGACTCTGTCATGTCTGTCACATGTGCTCAGTGTGAACCTGCTTTCATCTGTGTAGAGCACAAGCCGCCAGTGGCGACTTTGCCAATGCTGGTGTTCTGTGGCAAATGCCAAGCGTCCTGCACGGTGTTGGGCTGTGAGCACAACCCTCATTTGTGGACGCCGGGCCCTCATACCACCCTCATGGAGTTGGTTTTTAACCGTTTGTGCAGACACATACACATTTGTGGCCTGCTGGAGGACATTTTGCAGGGCTCTGGCAGTGCTCCTCCTATTCTTCTTTGCACAAAGGAGGAGGTAATGGTCCTGCTGCTGGGTTGTTGCCCTCCTATGGCTCCCTCCTCATCCCCTGGTATCTGCTCAATGCTCTGGACACTGTGCTGAAAGACACAGCTACCCTTCTTGCCACAGCTCGCACTGATGTGCCATCCTGGATGAACTGCACTACCTGAGCAACTTCTGTGGGTTGTACTGTAGACACCACCTCATGCTATTGTACCTCTAGGGGTGAGAGCAATGGCAAAATGAAAAAGTGACCAAAACAGCAGCCAAAAAGGATGAGAACAGAGAAATGGTGTGTGGTCACCACCAGCAGAACCACTCCTTTTTAGGGGCTATCATGATAATTGCCTATCATTTCTGCCAGTTGTCTGTTCCATTTGCACAACAGCAGGAGAAATTGATTCACAATCAGTGTTGCTTCATAACTGGACAGGTAGATTTCACAGAAGTGTTATTGACTTGGAGCTACATTGTATTGTTTAAGTGTTCCCTTTATTTTTTTGAGCAGTGTATTAAGAGAATAAAAATTTGATGGGAGAAGTGCTTCTTTAAGATTAAAAATGCAGTAAGAAAAAATCACAAAAAGTCCAAGTATATATGATATGACCATTTTAGCCTAAATTTCTATGTTTTTCTATATGAAAATCTTTAACCTATTAAATATAAATTATTGTGGGTGGATCATAAATAGCCAGATTCCTAACAGATTTTCTATCTCTTGGAAATTAAAGAGGTGGTCCACTACATTGCATTCTGCACCCATTGATTTAAACCTTTTAAATAAATATTTTTGTAAATACCTCATGCTGCCATATGTGCCTGTGAGTGGCGCTATCGCAGCTTGCTCAAGGCCGATCACATTACCCCCGACTGCAGCCGCCGCTGACATCCACTAATGTCATGTCAACTTCTGGACCTCCTTTCATCACCCAGGCGTGACCTAGTCGCACGCACTCCCCCTGATTGACTGGGCTGTGTTTCACTGCACATCACAGCCCAATATACAGCCTGCGCTTTCCATCTTTACTCTGCTTTCATTGGCCGCAAGACCGCACTGGATATTGGGATGTGATGTGTGTTGCAACACTACCCACAACCCAGTCAATCAATGGAAGTGCGTGCGACTGGGTCATGCCTGGTTGATGCAAGGGGGTCCGGAAGTTGACCTGACAACAGCAGATATCAGCGGCGGCTGCAGCCGAGGGTCACATGATCGGAAATGAGCGAGCAGCGATAGGGCTGCTAATAGGAATATATAGCAACATAAGTTATTTACAAAAATGCGTATTTAAAAGGTTTAAATTGATGGGCGAATTATACATTGTAGTGGACAACCTCTTTAACTTGTTTGTGATTAGTCCATAGGTTTCAAACCCATAGAATAATTTATAAAAAAGAATATTATGGGTATATAATTTTTTAAAATTTTATCTTACTTCATGTAAGCCTTAAAGGGGAGCTTTATTGTCATTTGAAAAAATCATATCAATACTACAAGGTGAATCTATGAAACTTTATAATATACTTTATCAGAGAAATATGTTTCATTCTCATCTTATGAGCCAATTGTTCATCTCTCCTCTTGTCTACCGAACTAACCAACTACTTTGAAAAAGCAGCACAACTCTGTCTTGCAAGACAACACAGACTGTCATCTCACTGTGGTACCCAGACATACATCCTATAAGAGAGGAGGAAGAGTGAGGAGCAGAGTGAGGAAATAGGCAGAAATGGTTTATGTGATGTTTATGAAAGACATCAAAGCGACTAGTCTGTTCCTACAAGCATTGCAAATTAAGAAATAGAGCCTGCTGAGGAGACAGCTGAAGAAAATACAGAATCAAATTCATATAATGGTCAGTTAGGAGGGCGGTTGCAGCCAACTTTATTAAAATGGAACGCAACCGACACCGGGGTCCGCGATGCAGCCTGGAGGACTGCTGCCGAACACTTTCCGGGTGGAAAGTAAAGTAACCAACTTAAATATTAAACCCTTCCGTGTTTCTCCACACAGGAACGGGTATAGCGGTACGCTCTATCTCCGTTAGCTGCACGAGAGATAGGCAGAGAAAAACTATCTGTAGTCCTGTTACAGCACAGGGACTACAGTGGCGGCGCTAGGATGCGTGTGTGACTACGCCAACGGGTACACGTGCTCCCAGCCGGCGTGCCACCGGACTGAAGGGTTCAACTCCACATGACGGACAGGCGTTAGCCGTGCACAGGACGTCTGCAGGCTGCTCGGGGTGATAGGCGACCCCTTTGGCAGAGCCAGGCTACTAGACGAAGCTACCTGCCTCTATAGAGCTAACCTGCCTCTATGGAGCTAACCTGCCTAAGCAACCTGTGCTAATTAGCCGAGCGAACTCTGGCAGTGGCAGGCTAGACTCAGTCCAGGATATATCCATAGCCTCAGGCTCCGGGTCGAGAGTCTTAGGTTTGGGTCTAAATGTGCCTGGTGCCAACAGATGCTGAGGTCTAGTAACCTCCAGCTCTAACTTATGTTCTGCATGACGCAAGTCAATGCGGTCAGCGAGAGATATTAACTCCTCCAGAGAGGTTGGCATTTCTCTGGTAGATAAAGCATCTTTAATATGCCCAGCCAGACCCCTCCAGAACACCGGAATAAGCGACCGCTCAGACCAATCCAGTTCAGCCGCTAGGGTTCTGAACTGGACGGCATAGTGGCTGGCGGTAGCCGAACCCAGGACCAAAGCAAGAAGCTTAAGAGCCGTATAATGCGTGACCTGAGGACCCAGGAAAACATTTTTTAGGGTCTTAAGAAAAAGACCCGCGTTTACTACCACTGGGTCGTTCCGCTCCCATAGAGGAGTAGCCCACTCCAGAGCCCTGTGAGAAAGTAAAGAAATGATATAGCCCACTTTGGCTCTTTCGGAGGGGAACCGTGCCTCCATCATCTCCATATGAATGGAGCATACGTTAATAAAACCCCTACAGAGTTTACTGTCCCCAGAAAATTTCTCCGGGAGAGCAAACCGGGGTAATGGAGCACTTGCAGTGGTGGCAGTATTCACTGCAGCCAAGTTAATAATGTTGGCTGCTAGAGTAGCTGCCTGGGAAGCTACTGCAGTGATATCAGCGACCGGAGCAGTTTGTTCCAGAGTTCTAAGTCTGGTCTCCAGTTGCTGTATATACCGCTGCAGTTGTTGGTTGTCGGCCATGTTCGGCAAGACCCTGGCACTCTGATACTGTTAGGAGGGCGGTTGCAGACAACTTTATTAAAATGGAACGCAACCGACACCGGGGTCCGCGATGCAGCCTGGAGGACTGTTGCCGAACACTTTCCGGGTGGAAAGTAAAGTAACCAACTTAAATATTTAACCCTTCCGTGTTTCTCCACACAGGAATGGGTATAGCAGTATGCTCTATCTCTGTTAGCCGCAAGAGAGATAGGCAGAGAAAAACTATCTGTAGTCCTGTTACAGCACAGGGACTACAGTGGCGGCGCTAGGATGCGTGTGTGACTACGCCAACGGGTACACGTGCTCCCAGCCAGCGTGCTACTGGACTGAAGGGTTCAACTCCACATGACGGACAGGCGTTAGCCGTGCACAGGACGTCTGCAGGCTGCTCGGGGTGATAGGTGACCCCTTTGGATGAGCAAGGCAGCTAGACGAAGCTACCTGCCTCTATAGAGCTAACCTGCCTCTATGGCGCTAACCTGCCTAAGCGACCTGTGCTAATTAGCCGAGCGAACTCTGGCATCAGCAGGTCACGGAGTGAACAGCTAGGGAGTGTGTGGAACAGAGTTGTCCACACAACGGCATCACTTGCTCAAATGATCAGAGCGTGTCGCCATGCTTGTAGGCGGGCCTTTTAAAGACTAAGCCCTGCCCACCATTGCGCCATTGGTGCCATTACCCGTGGACCAATCAGGCGGTGCCAGGTCACCGGGTCAGGTGGGTGCCAACCCACCAATCATGATCCGCCAGGTCACGGACATGCTCAGTACGGCAAATCCTGGACTTAGATTCCACAAGCCCTGTCTCCCTCTGCAACCCAGGCTTAGCATTGCTAGGCACAATTACCTGGGAGATAAACAGTGCTCGCGGACCAGCTAGGTGTTGAGACTGATGGCAATGCTAAGCAACATCAGCCTCAGCTGGACTGCAATGGGAGACCACAGAAGGCCCTGGACCCATTTCAAATCCAGCACCAGACTGTTGCCTAACATGGTCACTACATGGTAAAACTGACCTGCAATATGATTCTCCAGGTCAGTATGCATACACCAAATATGTGTAGTTTGTTTTTTAATATACATAAGTGGCAAAAATAAATTTTGAAAACTTGCATGAAAATTTTTTTTTTCTTTTTTCAACATTTTCTAAGACCCGTAATGTATTCATTTTTTGGGATGTGGGGCTGTGTGAGGACTTATTTTTTTGCCCTGAGCTGACATTTTTGCTGATATCATTTTTGGGTACATATGATGCTTTGATCGCCTCTTATTGCATTTTGTTGAAATGTTGCGGAGGCCAAAAAAACATAATTTTGGTGCTTTGAATTTTTTTTTTAGTACACTATTTAGCAATTGGACTAATTTATTTTATATTTTGATAGATTGGACATTTCTGCAGCGATACCAAATATGTGTATTTCATTTGTTTTAATTGTTTTATTTTTAATAGGGCAAAGGGGGTGATTTGAAATTTAGTGTTTTTTTCACTTTTTTCATACTTTGAAAACCTTTTTTTTTTCGCTTTTTATTACTTTTAACAATCCCCTCAGAGGCCTTGAATCTGCAATCATTTGATCACTTGTGCTATATATAGCAATGCTTCAGCACTGGTATGTAAAGCAGAAATCACAATCTACTATGAAAGCTGGCTATGGGTCGGCATCCATAGGAGTATCGTAATGACAGGCAGAAGGGTCATCAGCAGACCCCCGGCAGTCATGGCAACCCATCGGAACCCCCCGTGATCATGGTAGAGTGTAATGACGCACACATGTTAAATGCCATTATCGGAGATTTAACAGGCTAACAGCCGTGGTCAGAGTACTGCTACACCCATGGCTATAAAAGGCACATTATGGCAGAATAAGTCAGCAGCAATGTGTGGGGAAAGATGCGGGAAAAGCATCAAAAGCAGGGACACAACATATCATATAAATATTTGTCAAGGGGTTAAAAGCTGTTATAGTGTCGGTCATTACTACCTCTTGTGGTCGGCATTAGAGATGAGTGGTGTTCGACTAGAACTGTTCGCCAATCTCAAATTCGAGCTGTTTTGGGCGGTGTTTGAGTTGTTCGACGAACCCGAGCGATTTGCAAAAAATTCGGCTATTCGAGGTTATGTTCGATAACTGTTCGTGCACCAAAAGCGTGTCCTGCATGTCTGGCGCTATTTAGAGCACCAATCATGCAGGGATTGTCTGCCACTCACTGTAATGCCACAGCCATGGTGGTTGTGGCATTAGAGTGATTGCCCAAATCGATGGGAACAGTGCTCACAGTGAAACATGAAAAGCCGGCAATTCAGCAGCGGCATACACCGGTACCCGACAATTTTGAACCGAAAGAATAGAGCTTCACACATAGATTAGATAGATAGAAACGTGTCAGTCACATATATAAGAAGTACAGTGACAGTGTTGATTACAGTACTTGCCATTTAGTGTAAAGGATTTATTAAAAAAAATATTAGTGTTTTCATGCACCGTCTCTATAAAAAAGCCGGCCGGAAATTCAGCAGCGGTACCCGACAATTTAGAATAGAAGGAATAGAGAATCACACATAGATTAGATAGATAGAGACATGTCAGTCACATATATATGAAGTACAGTGACAGTGTTGATTACTGTACTTGTCATTTAGTGTTAAAATAAAGGATTTATTTAAAAAAAAATTGGCGTGGGGTTCCCCATAATTTTAGGCTCTAGCGGAGGTTAAGCAGACAGCTGGGGCAGATGTTTGATGCCTGGGAAGGGGTAATACCCACGGAGCTTCCAAGCCAACTAATATCAGCCCCCAGCTGAATGCCTAGCCTTTACTAGCTATTAAAATGGGGAACCCCCCAAAAAATTGACGCGGGGTCCCCCCTATTTTAATAGCTAGCAAAGGCTAGGCAGACAGCTGGGGGCTGATATTAATAGCCCAGGAAGGGTGCCATGAATATTGGCCCCCTCCCAGGCTAGAAACACCAGCCATCAGCCGCCCCAGAAATGGCACATCCATAGGATGCGCCAATTCTGGCACTTAGCCTCGCTCTTCCCACTGCCCTGTAGCGGTGGCAGTGGGGTAATAGGGCTGGGGTTGATGTCAGCTTATAATGCCAGCTGACATCAAGCCCAGGTTAGTAATGGAGAGGCGTCTATAAGACACCCCCATTACTAACCCCATAGTCAAAGTTAAAAAAAAACACAAACACCCAGAATAAAGTCGTTTAATTGAAATAAGGACACAATTCTTTATTGTTCTAAATTAAACCATACTTACAATCACGCCCATTCCAGCTGAAGCCAACGATCCCCTGCAATAAAAGAAAAATAATAAAGCAACATAATCCTTACCTTTCCATGGTTCCCACGACAGCTTCAGCTCTGCTACATCGAGATGACAGGCTGGACCGCAGCAGAAAGCTGCCATCCAGCCTGTCATCCCGCAAACACTGAGAAGCGCAGGCTTGCTTGCGCTCCTCAGCGTCTCTCTGTGACGGCATCCAGATGAGCCGAGTTCATGTCCAATGAACTCGGCTCACTTCATGCACGTCACTGACAGCGTGGGAAAATTCTCACGCTGAAGCGCTGAGTGCAGGAGAATTCTTCCACGCTGTCAGTGACGTGCATGAGGTGAGCTCTTGTCCAATGAACTCAGCTCACCTCATGCACGTCACTGACAGCGTGGGAAAATTCTCCTGCACTCAGCGCTTCAGCGTGAGAATTCTCCCATGCTGAAGCGCTGAGTGCAGGAGAATTTTCCCACGCTGTCAGTGACGTGCATGAGGTGAGCCGAGTTCATTGGACATAAACTCGGCTCATCTGGATGCCCTCACAGAGAGACACTGTGGAGCGCAAGCAAGCCTGCGCTTCTCAGTGTCTGCGGGATGACAGGCTGGATGGCAGCGTTCTGCTGCGGTCCAGGCTGTCATCTCGATGTAGCAGAGCTGAAGCTGTCATGGGAACCATGGAAAGGTAAAGATGATGTTGCTTTATTATTTTTCTTTTATTTCAGGAGATTGTTGGCTTCAGCTGGAATGGGCGTGACGGTAAGTATGGTTTAATTTAGAACAATAAAGAATTGTGTGTTTATTTCAATTAAAGGACATTTTTCTGGGTGTTGTGTTTTTTTAAATACTTTACTAGAAATTCATGGTGGTCATGTCTAATATTGGCGTGACCCCATGAATTTCGGGCTTAGGGCCAGCTGATAATGCCAAGCTGGCCCTAACCCCTTTATTACCCAGTGAGCCACCGCATCAGGGCCCTGGATGAGTTGGGTACAGCGTCAGAAGATGACGCTTCTATGAACGCACCATTTTCCGGTGTGGCTGCGGACTGCAATTTTCAGCGGGGGTGGCCCAGAAAGCTTGGGTCTCCCTGCGCTGCGGATTCCAGCCCCCAGCTGCCTAGTTGTACCTGGCTGGACACAAAAACTGGGCGAAGCCCCACGTCAATTTTCTTTAAATTATTTCATGAAATAATTAAGCAAAAAAGGGCTTCCCTATATTGTTGTGTCCGGCCAGGTACAAATAGGCAGCTGGTGGTTGGGGGCAGCCCGTTCCTGCCTGCTGTACCTGGCTGGACACAAATATAGAGCGAAGCCCCACGTCAATTTTTTTTTAATTATTTCAAGAAATAATGAAAAAAAAAAAGGGCTTCCCTATATTGTTGTGTTCAGCCAGGTACAAATAGGCAGCTGGTGGTTGGGGGCAGCCCGTTCCTGCGTGCTGCACCTGACTGGACACAAATATAGTGCGAAGCCCCACGTCCATTTTTTTTAAATTAATTCATGAATTTCCTGAAATAATTTAAAAAAATTGAAGTGGGGCTTCGCACTATATTTGTGTCCAGCCAGGTACAGCAGGCAGGGACAGGCTGCCCCCAACCACCAGCTGCCTATTTGTACCTGGCCGGACACAACAATATAGGGAAGGCCTTTTTTTCTTAATTATTTCATGAATTTCATGAAATAATTAAAAAAAAATACGTGGGGCTTCGCCCTATTTTTGTGTCCAGCCAGGTACAACTAGGCAGCTGCTGGCTGGAATCTGCAGCGCAGGGAGACCCAAGCTTTCTGGGCCCCCCCGCTGCAAATTGCAGTCCGCAGCCACCCCGGAAAATGGCGCGTTCATAGAAGCGCCATCTTCTGGCGCTGAACCCAACTCATCCAGGGCCCTGGTGCGGTGGCTCACTGGGTAATAAAGGGGTTAGGGCCAGCTTAGTAATGGAGAGGCATCTATAAGACACCCCTATTACTAACCCCATAGTCAAAGTTAAAAAAAAACACAACACCCAGAATAAAGTCCTTTAATTGAAATAAACACACAATTCTTTATTGTTCTAAATTAAACCATACTTACCATCACGCCCATTCCAGCTGAAGCCAACGATCTCCTGCAATAAAAGAAAAATAATAAACCAACATCATCCTTACCTTTCCATCGTTCCCAAGACAGCTTCAGCTCTGCTACAACGAGATGACAGGCTGGACCGCAGCAGAACGCTGCCATCCAGCCGGTCATCCCGCAGACACTGAGAAGAGCAGGCTTGCTTGCGCTCCTCAGTGTCTCGCTGTGACGGCAACCAGATGAGCCGAGGTCATGTCCAATGAACTCGGCTCACCTCATGCACGTCACGGACAGCGTGGGAAAATTCTCACGCTGAAGCGCTGAGTGCAGGAGAATTCTCCCACGATGTCAGTGACGTGCATGAGGTGAGCTCATGTCCAATGAACTCAGCTCACCTCATGCACGTCACTGACAGCGTGGGAAAATTCTCCTGCACTCAGCGCTTCAGCGTGAGAATTCTCCCACGCTGTAAGTGACGTGCATGAGGTGAGCTGAGATCATTGGACATGAACTCACCTCATGCACGTCACTGACAGCGTGGGAAAATTCTCACGCTGAAGCGCTGACTGCAGGAGAATTTTCCCACGCTGTCAGTGACGTGCATGAGGTGAGCTGAGTTCAATGGACATGAGCTCACCTTATGCACGTCACTGACAGCGTGGGAGAATTCTCCTGCACTCAGCGCTTCAGCGTGAGAATTTTGCCACGCTGTCAGTGACGCGCATGAGGTGAGTTCATGTCCAATGATCTCAGCTCACCTCATGCACATCACTGACAGCGTGGGAAAATTCTCCTGCACTCAGCGCTTCAGTGTGAGAATTCTCCCACGCTGAAGCGCTGAGTGCAGGAGAATTTTCCCACGCTATCAGTGACGTACATGAGGTGAGCCGAGTTCATTGGACATGACCTCGGCTCATCTGGATGCCGTCACAGCGAGACACTGAGGAGCGCAAGCAAGCCTGCTCTTCTCAGTGTCTGCGGGTTGACAGGCTGGATGGCAGCGTTCTGCTGCGGTCCAGCCTGTCATCTCGATGTAGCAGAGCTGGAGCTGTCCTGGGAACCATCGAAAGGTAAGGATGATGTTGGTTCATTATTTTATTTTTATTGCAGGAGATCGTTGGCTTCAGCTGGAATGGGCGCGACGGTAAGTATGGTTTAATTTAGAACAATAATGAATTGTGTGTTTATTTCAATTAAAGGATTTTATTCTGGGTGTTTGTGTTTTTTTTAACTTTCACTATGGGGTTAGTAATGGGGGTGTCTTATAGACGCCTCTCCATTACTAACCTGGGCTTGATGTCAGCTGGCATTATAAGCTGACATCAACCCCAGCCCTATTACCCCACTGCCACCGCTACAGGGCAGTGGGAAGAGTGAGGCTAAGTGCCAGAATTGGCGCATCCTATGGATGCGCCATTTCTGGGGCGGCTGACGGCTGGTGTTTCTAGCCTGGGAGGGGGCCAATATTCATGGCACCCTTCCTGAGCTATTAATATCAGCCCCTAGCTGTCTGCCTACCCTTTGCTAGCTATTAAAATAGGAGGGACCCCACGTCATTTTTTGGGGGGGTCCCCCATTTTAATAGCTAGTAAAGGCTAGGTATTCAGCTGGGGGCTGATATTAGTAGCCTGGGAAGCTCCATGGGTATTATCCCCTTCCCAGGCTTCAAACATCTGCCCCAGCCGTCTGCTTAACCTCCGCTAGAGACTAAAATTACGGGGAACCCCACGCTAATTTTTTTTTTAATAAATCCTTTATTTTAACACTAAATGACAAGTACAGTAACACACACTATCACTGTACTTATTATATATCTGACTGACATGTTTCTATCTATCTAATCTATGTGTGATGCTCTATCTTTCTGTTCTAAATTGTAGGGTACAGATGCTGAATTGCCGGCCGGCTTTTTTAAAGAGACGGTGCATGAAAACACTAATATTTTTTTTAATAAATCCTTTACACTAAATGACAAGTGCAATAACCAACACTGTCACTGTGCTTCTTATATGTGTGACTGACATGTTTCTATCTATCTAATCTATGTGTGATGCTCTATTCCTTCTTGTCTAAATTGTCGGGTACCGGTGTATGCCGCTGCTGAATTTGCCGGCCGGCTTTTTTAAAGAGAGTGTCTTCTGAGCAGTTTGTCAGCTTTTGGACACCTTTGAAGGTGTTTTCTATGTGTTTCTATGTGTTTTTGTTTGCCTGCCATTGGCTTTAACCGTGTTCGACGGTGTTCTAAGGTGTTCGACGAACAGTTCGACGAACAGTTCCTCGAACATCCCGGTTTTCGACAAACCGAACCGAACCCGAACACTACGGGGGTGGCTCAACACTAGTCGGCATTCCACAGCCTGACTGTTCTAACTGTTAAGAACCCTTTCCTGTTTAGCTGCCGGAATCACCTTTCTTCCACCCATAATGAGTGCCCCCTGGTCCTTAGTATGGTCTTTGGAAGGAATAATTCATGGGCCAGTCCTTTGTACTGACCACACATATATTTATACATGTAAATGAGATCTCTCCTCTGAGGCGTCATTTTTTCTAAGGTAAACAAGCCTAACTTTTCCAACCTCTCACTATATGGGAGGCCTTTCTTGTAATAATCTAGTTGCCGCCTTTGAACTGACTCTAACTTCTGAATATCCTTTTTAAAATGTGGAGCCCAAAACTGGGTCCCATATTCTAGATGTTTCCTCACCAGTGATTTATAAAGGGGTAATATTACATTGGAATCACGGGATCTGAAAAGTTATATGAAAATACAATTACCCTTTAATGAATTAATAAACAATTGGAATAAAGAATTAATCAATAAATAATTATCTTCTCTTGTTGAGATATAAAACAGCACCCGCTTGCTGGCTGAGGATATTTAAATAGCTCATGTCGGTAAAGTGTTGTCTAAAGAGCCACTAAAGGATGCACGAGGAAGGTGAGCAGAAGAAAACTCTTGTTTTTGCTATTGTTAGTAGCAGTCCTAATTAACCAAGCTAATATAGGAATTTTTAAAAAGGACAGATCAAATGTGTGCTGTATAACAGAACCTCGAAGGTATTAAAATGACAAGGGGGCTGTTTTGTGTTTGAACTTTTATGACAGATTTTTGGATACAGATCCTTTCGTCCATCTGGAAATCTCCTAAAACAAAAGGTACAGAGAGATACAGGACTGAAACACGTTCTGTGATCAAAGCCTCATGCTTTTGTTATTGAGTGGCTGATCTAGACAGGAACAAAATGTATAGAACATCATCAAATATGTATATTATAACTAAAAGAGCAGGGTAAATAGAAAGCTGTTTACATACCATAACATACTACACAATGATTTTGTATGCATTTTAATAAGAACAGACAAATATTAGAAGAAATAAGACACTGTTAAGAAAGATTATTATCATAATAGGCCAATTTAGATTTAGATTTAGAATTTATTAATACCTGTGCAAATGTTTGCTTGCATAAAAAAGTTACTAAATTCTTCATACATATGAATACAAAGGCAGCGCCTAATATGAAAAGTATAGTCAGCCACAACCCAACACATTTAGTGACCTTTACGTCAAAAATTTGTGTAAATAACAGCAGAAAGCTTCCATGAGCTGGCATACGTTTAAGTTTGTGGAATACAGACAGCCCATGTGGTTCTTAATTAAAAGGATGCATTTTACTCCAGTAGGCTTCTCTTTTAAGGAAACCTGTCACGTCCCCAAAAGTTATTAGCCTGCAGTATTGTATAGCATTAATGTGCAGATTAATAGCATTTTGAAGGTTCCTGGCCAAGTTTCTGAATTAATAGGGGAAAATGAATTTTATTCCTCCCAGGAGCCGCCAACTTTCAGTCACAGAGGCATGCCCGGAACGGCTATAGTCATTGCTCACAGAATTGTGAATAGTGGTTGTAAGCACACCCTACCACTTTGATTCACAGCTAGCTCTGCAAAGTAAACTGTCAATTAAAGAGTTAGGGCGTGCTTACTGCCATCGCTCACTGTGTACTGCACAATGACTGCAGCTGCTCTGGGCAGCCCTCTATGACTGAAAGCCCATGTGTACCAGAAGTAATAAAGTTAATCATCTGTGCTCTCAGTAAGGTGGCCAAACAGGATTGCAACACTATTAACCAGCATATTAATCCTATATCTGCAGGTTAATAAAATTTGGGGCTTAACAGGTTCCATTTACTAGTGACAGGTTGAATGAAAATAATAATTTTATATACCATGTGAATAAATCATATTCCACTCCCTTCACTCCCCCATCTTTTAACAATGCAGAGGACTGTTAGAATTATACTGCATATGTAACTACCTTTCTTGATATCAGTGCACCATTTCAAATATGTTTGAAATTGAGATTTGATCAGAATCTACATTAAGAATCACCTTCAAGTTAATTTTATTCCCTCTAAACAGTCATGCCCTTGTGTTTTCTGGACATGATCAGGATGTTTGCCCATGTGTTCACTGAACATGATCAGAATGTTATTTTTTTCAGACATTTTTTTTAGAATATTGTCATTCAAGTATTTAAACAGAGACCTTGAAAATGATTAGAATTTAGATGCCTTTCATTGAAATAATAAAGAAAATTCTGTGCATAGTTACAGTTGAAACCAGAAGTTTACATGCACTATATAAAAATAACACATACGTATGTTTTTCTCAATATGTGACATGAAATCAGAATAAACATTTCCCATTTTAGGTCAATTAGGATGACCATAATTTTTAATATTTGCCAAATGCCAGAATAATGAGAGAGAAAATGTTTTAAGGCACTTTTAATACTTACTGCAAAGTCAAAAGTTTACATATAATAAGATTACTATGCCTTTAAACAATTCAGGACTGCCCATATGATGATGTCATGTGTTTGGAAGCTTCGATAGGTTTTTGGCAAGATATGAGTTAATTAGAGACACACTTGTGGATGTATTTTAATGCACAACTGAAACACACTGCTTCTTTCTGTAGATTCATGAGAAAGTCTAAAGAAATCAGCCAAGATATCAGGAAGATAATTGTGGACTTGCACAAGTCTGGCTCATCCTTGGGTACAATTTCAAGATACCTGAAGGTGCCTCTTTCATCAGTACAAACAATTATATCCAAGTACAAACAAGATGGGAATGTCCAGCCATCATACCACTCTGGAAGGAGAAGGGTTCTGTGTCCCAGAGATGAACGTGTTTTGGTCTGACAAGTACATATCAACCCATGGACAAAAGCAAAAGACCGTATGAAGATGATGGCGGAAGCTGGTAAGTTTGTGTCAATATCCACAGTGAAACGAGTACTGTATCAACATGGGTGGAAAGGCCACTCTGCCAGGAAGAAGCCATTACTCCAAAAGAAACATAAAAAAGCCAGATTCATGTTTGCAAATGGACACATTAACAAAGATTTTAATTTTCAGAGACATGCCCTGTGGTCTGATTAAACTAAAATTGAACTTTTTGGGCAGAAAGACCATCGCTACATTTGGAGGAAAAAGGGAGAAGCTTGGAAGCCTAAAAACACCATCCCAACTGTGAAACTCGGGGCTGGCAGCATTATGTTGTGGGGTTGCTGCAAGAGGGACTGGTGTACTTCACAAAATAGATGGCATCCTGAGAAAAGAAGATTATATGGCAATACTGAAGCAACATCTCAAGACATCAGCCAGGAAGTTAAAGCTTGGGCAGATATGGGTCTTCCAAATGGACAATGACCCGAAGCATACTGCCAAAATGGTAACAAAGTGGCTTAAAGATAACAAAGTCAATGTTTTGGAGTGGCCATCACAAAACCTTGATCTCCATTATATTCAAAATTTATGGGCAAAGCTGAAAAGGCAGGTGCGAGCAAGGCGACCTACAAACCTGGATCAGCTACATTAGTTTTGTCAGGAGAAATGGGCCCAAATTCCGACCAACTATTGTGAGAAGCTTGTGGAAGGCTATTCCAAACGTTTGACCCAAGTCATTCAGTTTATGGGCAATGGTACCAAATACTAATGAAATGTATGTAAACTTTTGACTTTGCAGTAAGTAATAAAAATGCCTTAAAACATTCTCTCTCTCTCATTATTCTGGAATTTGGCAAATATTAAAAGTTATGGTAATCCTAATTTACCTAAAACGGAAAAGGTTTACTCTAATGTCATGTCACATATTGAGAAAAAAAACATTTGTGTCTTTTTTATATAGTGTATGTAAACTTCTGGTTTCAACTGTATATGTATATATATATATATATATATATATATATATATATATATATATACATGAACGTATATACAGAACAGACCAAAAGTTTGCAAACACCTCATTTAAAGATTTTTCTGTATTTTCTTGACTATGAAAATTGTACATTCACACTGAAGGCATCAAAACTATGAATTAACACATGTGGAATTATATACTTAACAAAAAAGTGTGAAACAACTGAAAATATGTCTTATATTCTAGGTTCTTCAAAGTAGCCATCTTTTGCTTTGATGACTGCTTTGCACACTCTTGGCATTCTCTTGATGAGCTTCAAGAGGTAGTTACCGGAAATGGTCTTCCAACAATCTTGAAGGAGTTCCCAGAGATGCTTAGCACTTGTTGGCCCTTTTGCCTTCACTCTGCGGTCCAGCTCACCCCAAACCATCTCGATTTTGATTCAGGTCTGGTGACTGTGGAGGCCAGGTCATCTGGCGTAGCACCCCATCACTCGCCTTCTTGGTCAAATAGCCCTTACACAGCCTGGAAGAGTTTTTGGGGTCATTATCCTGTTGAAAAATAAATGATGGTCCAAATAAACGCAAACAGGATGGAATAGCAAGCCACTGCAAGATACTGTGGTAGCCATGCTGGTTCAGTATGCCATCAATTTTGAATAAATCCCCAACAGTGTCACCAGCAAAGCACCCCCACACCATCACACCTCCTCCTCCATGCTTCACGGTGGGAACCAGGCATGTAAAGTCCATCCGTTCACCTTTTCTGCATCGCACAAAGACACAGTGGTTGGAACCAAAGATCTCAAATTTGAACTCATCAGACGAAAGCACAGATTTCCACTGGTCTAATGTCCATTCCTCGTGTTCTTTAGCCCAAACAAGTCTCTTCTGCTTGTTGCCTGTCCTTAGCAGTGGTTTCCTAGCAGCTATTTTACCATGAAGGCCTGCTGCACAAAGTCTCCTTTTAACAGTTGCTGAAGAGATGTGTCTGCTGCTAGAACTCTGTGTGGCATTGACCTGGTCTCTAATCTGAGCTGCTGTTAACCTGCGATTTCTGAGGTGTGTGACTCAGATAAATTTATCCTCAGAAGCAGAGGTGACTCTTGGTCTTCCTTTCCTGGGGCGGTCCTCATGTGAGCCAGTTTCTTTGTAGTGCTTGATGGTTTTTGCAACTGCACTTGGGGACACTTTCAAAGTTTTCCCAATTTTTTGCACTGACTGACCTTCATTTCTTAAAGTAATGATGGCCACTCGTTTTTCTTTACTCAGCTGCTTTTTCTTGCCATAATACAAATTCTAACAGTCTATTCAGTAGAACTATCAGCTGTGTATCCACCAGACTTCTGCACAACACAACTGATGGTCCCAACCCCATTTATAAGGCAAGAAATCCCACTTATTAAACCTGACAGGGCACACCTGTAAAGTGAAAACCATTTACGGTGACTACCTCTTGAAGCTCATCAAGAGAATGCCAAGAGTGTGCAAAGCAGTCATCAAGGCAAAAGGTGGCTACTTTGAAGAACCTAGAATATAAGACATATTTTCAGTTGTTTCACACTTTTTTGCTAAGTATATAATTCCACATGAGTTAATTCATAGTTTTGATGCCTTCAGTGTGAATGTACAATTTTCATAGTCAGGAAAATACAGAAAAATCTTTAAATGAGAAGGTGTGTCCAAACGTTTGGTCTGTACTGAATATCATAAGTGTGTGTGCGTGTATGTATATATATATATATATATATATATATATATATCTCTCTCTATATATATATATAAAGATATATATATATATATATATATATATATATATATATATATACATATATAAAAATATATGTATATGTATATTTACATATATACACAGTTAGGTCCAAAAATATTTGGACAGTGACCTTATCCTCATGATTTGGGCCCTGCAGGCCACTATTTTTTATCTAAAATTAAACAACTGAGATGCAATTGAAGTGTAGATTTTCATGTTTAATTAAAGGGGTTGTACAAAGATATCCTGAGAATTGTTTAGGAATTGCAGCCATTTTTCTTCAAAGCAGAAGGGCTCAAAAGTAATTAGTCAAATGAACTTACTATGAATAAAATGCTTTGTAGAGAATCCATTAAAGGCAATAACTACCTGAAGTCTGGAAACCATGGATATCACCTAACTTTGCTTTGCCAGGCCTTTACTGCAGCTGACTTCAGTTGTTGCTTGTTTGTTGGTCTTTCTGCCTTAAGGTTTGTCTTCAGCATGTGAAATGTTGCATGATGGGAATGAGATGTGGTGATGACCTTTCCATTGCAGAATATTCCACTTCTTTGCCTTAAAAAACTGTAACTCCTTAGCAGAATGTTTTGGGTCATTGTTCACCTGTACTGTCAAGCGTAGTCCAATCAACCTTGCTGCATGTGGCTGAATCTGAGCAGAAAGTATCACCCTGTAAACTTCAGAATTCATCTGACTGCCTCCATCTTCAGTCACATCATCAAGTAACATTACTGACCCAGTGCCATTGGAAGCCATGCATGCCCATGCCATCATTGCCTCCACAATGTTTTACAGAGGATGTGTTGTGCTTAGGATCATGAGCCGTTCCAAGCATTATCCATATTTTTTTCTTCTTCTCATCATTCTGGGTCCAATGAATGCTTTTCCAGAACTTGTTTAGCTTATTTAGAGGTTTTTTGGCAAAGTCTAATTTGGCCTTTCTTGTTTTAAGGCTGATTAATGGTTTACACATTGTTGTGAACCCTCTGCATTTGCTTTCATGGAGTCTTCTCTTTATGGTAGAGTTAGATACTGAAACATCTATTTCCTGGAGAGTGCTCTTCACTTTGTTGGTTGTTGTGAAAGTTTTTTTCGTCACCATAGAATGGTTTCATCCATGGACATTAAGGCCTTTTTGAGTTCCCAAGCACACCAGTGAGCTCTTTTTTTTAAAATATTTTTCAAACCGTTGATTTGGCCACTCCTAACATTTTTGCGGTCTCTCTGATGGATTTGTTCTTTTTATTCAAACTAATATTTCTCTTCCATTCAAAGCTCCTTTGACCGCATGTTGTGGGTTCACAGCAACAGCTTCCAAATGTAAATGCCATACTGAATCAGCTCCAGACATTTTATCTTCTTAATTAATGATGGATTAATGAGGAAATAGCCCATGCATCCCATTAAAGAGCTCTTGAGATAATTGTCTAATTACTTTTGTTCCCTTTAAAGAGAAGTAGCTTAATTTTAAAGAAATGTAATTCATAAACCCTTATTCAAATTATGATGTCAATACCCTCAAATTAAAGCTGAGATTCTGCACTTTAAGCTAATATTGATTATATAACTGTATCTATGTTTTGGTAAACAGCTAAAGTGCCAAAACTTGTGTCACTGTCCAAATATTTCTGTACGTAAATGTATACCGTAGAAGCAAAATGTTCATGTCATACTTGTTTTCAGTCTAGAATCAGCATAATCTTATCTAATTGTAAAATGTGTAGTATATAACACATGTAATACATAGTCATTAGAATAGTTTCAATGAGTCCATTAGTCTCAAAGTACAATACAATGGCAATACAATGGCAGAACGATAGAACGTAACCTTTGTGTTTCTCTCTTTGTGTCGCATTAGAGAGAGCTGAGACATAATTACTATACAAACTATTACTAATGGGTCACAAATAAATTCAGATTTTTTTTGGCAGCAGTGAATACAAAGTGTCTTGTACTCAGTATAAAAAACCTGTCATAGTCTTGAATTTTTCACTATATCTTGTACAGTAATCTGTAACCTTTATATTTTGCAAGTTCTTGAGAAAATCATAAACATCCATTGAAAACTTTTGAAAAAAACTTGCATTCTTTAAGGTGCCTAAAAAATAGACACTACTGAACATTCAGTACATGTTTAATTAATTTTCTTCCACAACCAATTTTAATCTTTATGTTTCATTTTTTTCAGTCTCTTCTTCCAAGAGTCATAAACTTTTTTTTTCCATCTCATATATGTACATATATCTTACTGAACAATTAGAAAATAGTTCAGTGGGAAATAATGAATAAAAAATACTGATATAGTTTTTTTATTTTCTTGGTGACAAAAATTCAGAAGTTTGTCATGGAAATATTTTGATTTTTGTCACTGTTTACCAGGCCCAAAAGTTTTTTTTTATTGATATTGATGGATCTGTGTGAGATCTTATTTTTTGCATTAACAGTTTTATTAATATCAATTTGGTTTGAATGCAATGTTTGGATCAGATTTTTTTTTAGGAGATGTGGTGAGTGGTGACCAAAAATAAAAGCAATACTGGTCTTTTTAGTTTTTTTATTTATGGCGCTTACCATGTGGGTTAATTCATTTTATGTTTTGGTTGACTTTTACAGGTGTGACAATACCAAATATGTTCATTCTTTATTGTTTTTTTAATGTCTTTATTTTTAATGGGGGAAAAAAAGGTCATTCAAATTTTTATATTTTTAAAATGTCCTTTTTAATTTTTTATTTTTTTATTTATCTTTTAGTCTTAGTGGAATTGAATTTGCAACTGTCTTATCGCTTACAGTATACTATATACTACAGTACAACGGTATTGCAGTAGATAGTAAAAATCTCAGCTAAGATTTATAGAAGTTGCGATATGGTTGTAATGGGGGTCTTTCGAAACTCCTGCCCGCCATAGTAACCCTTTGGTGCCCTGCAACCGCTCTATTTAAATGCCACTGTCAGAGATTGACAGCAGCATCTAAATAGTTAACAGTTGTACTTGGAGCTCAGCCCTGTCACTTCTGATAAAAGACAGATGCTTTCTTAGAGAAAGGTGATGTCTTCTGTCTTCTCTTTGGTTCTTCTACTGACTAGTCCTGCATTGGCATTTTCCATATGATCCCATGAGGAAGATTTGAAAAGAAGACAGAATACCAGTGGCCAGAAGAAAATCCAGGAGCCTAAAAAATAACCAAAATGAAGATCACGTGGGGACCTGCAATGGACTTAAGACAGGTGAATATAATTGTTATTATTTTTAAACCTTTCCTGGCCCTCTGTTTATAATTAGTGATGAGCGAGCAGTAAAATGCTAGGGTACTCGTTGTTCGAGTCGAGTAAATTGAAATACTCGGGTGCTTGATCCGAGTAACGAGCCCAACGTAAGTCTATGGTAAACTCGAGCATTTTTCCGGCGGCTCCCCATGGTGGTCTGCAGAGGGAATAAAAATTCCCCAAATCGATGGGAACAGTGCTCAAATGACATTGGAACAGCATGGGGAAAAACCATGGAAGCATTTCTGACTCCCAGGTCACTGCTGTCAACAACGTTAGCAGAGGTATTACGCCACATTTACGGACTCACAAGAAAACATACAAAAAAAAAAAATCAAAATGGATTTTCCTGGGCAATATGTTAAGGAACATCCTTTCCAGGGTAATGACTTGTATATAAGGCAAAATAAATAACCAAAAACAAAAATACTCCTCCACAGCTTGGGCTAGGTTCTCACGTAGCGTTTTTGATGCATTTTTGCACTGCTTTCAACCAACACAAATGCATTCACTGGGAAATGTAATTTTAACATTTTACAACCTTATCTGGCCATGTTTTGTGTGACACATCATCAGACACATGCATACAGTGCTGCAAAGACATGGGAACAGCATGGGGAAGACCCCTGGAAGCATCTCTGACTCCCAGTACACTGCCTAAAAGTGTGCCCATCATAAGTGATCCTTGGCACATGCGAAGATGCCTCCCGCCATGCACCTGTCGTTGCAGACTTGCCGCAGTCACTGTCCACGTCCTTGTCCCAGCGCAGTGTTCAGTTGTCCCTACCCCATTCCTTGGAATGCAAGCGCAAGTTTGCAGCCAACCACCCACCGATATGCTGCAATACTATACTGCCAAATTTTTGACAGCTGCTTGCACTTGAAATGTGGCCATTTAGGCTCGTGGAGGCAGAAGCTGTCCACAACTTTATGGCGGCAGCCGGGTGTCCATACTCGATCCCCTGCCATCACTATTTGTCCCGGTGTTGTCTACGCCTTCCACAACCACGGGTTCTACAACAATACCCGTGCCCTCCCCAGTGCACTTGCTGGGAAGGACCGCCTAATCACAAATACGTGGACAACTGAATGTGGCCAGGGACGGTACGGAGCCAGTCCACAGCTTTTTGTGAGAGTTGTATTTCACCACAGCCATATTTTTTAGCTCGGTGAAAGGACTGACTTAGGAAACCGTATCCAATCCAGCTGTCATTTCTCCCAGGAACTCCTCTAATGCAGCTTGGCGCATAAGCAGTGGCAGCCCGTCCATCATCAGCTCACACTTGTCGGTGGTGCGTCGACACACAAACATCTTTCTTTGCCCTTTAATTTCATGACCACAGAGTTGGGTAATTGCCTGATCTGCAATGCAGTTTCAGAAATAACATGCAATTAAGCACATCCAATCCAAATTAAAAAAAGCAGAAAGGTTATCCCTCAGAATCAAATCCTCTAGTGGGCACAATGTTTTTCAATCTGAAACAGCTTCTCAGTGGGAGTTCTATTTCACCCAGCCATATTTTTTAGCTCATTAAAAGGACTGGCATAGAGGGAAACCATATCTACTCTGGCTGTCATTTCTCCGTCACCAGGTTCCGCTCATTGTCACACACGACCATGCCTGGCTGTATATTCAGCAAAGAGAGACCCAGATCAGGCTGCTGTGTTACAGCTTTCAACAACTCTGTAACGCTGGGCGGTTTGTCACCTAAGCATTGAGCATGTTATCTTCAACAGAGCCTGTTGACACTTGGCCAAGGCAGTGCTGCAGTGCTTCCAGCTTGTGACTGATGTGGTCATTTTGGAGATGAAGGCTAAAGAGGAGGAGGGGGCTGAGGAGGATGAGGTGCAGGAGCTGCAGACTGTGGGGGCAACCCTGGTTGACCTAGGGCCTGTGATCCTTGGCGTTGGGAGAACGTGTTCCATCCCAAGGTGTGACTGGGTCCCGGCTTCCACTATGTTAACCTAGTGTGCCGTCAGCGAGATGTACCTTCCTTGCCCACAAGCACTTGTCCACGTGTCCGAGGTTAGGTAGACTTTCCCGGTAACTGCGTTGTTGAGGGCACGGCTAATGTTTTGGGACACGTGCTTGTGTAATGTGAGGACAGCACACCGGGAGAAATAGTGGTGGCTGGGGACTGAGTACCGAGGAATGGCCGCCGCCATCAGGTTGCGGAATGCTTCCATCTCCACGAGCCTAAAAGGCAACATTTCTAGCGCAAGCAGTCGCGAAATGTGGGAATTTAGTAGTGTGGCCTGTGGGGCGTTGGCTGCGTATTTGTGATTACGTTCCAAGGACTTGGGTATGGACAACTGAACGCTGAGCTGCGACAATGATGTGGACATGCTTCCTGATGCTGCTACTTGAGAATGTGCAATGACAGGTGCAGGGCAGGAGGCATCTTCGCATGCACCATGGACAGGGGATTGGCTTGCATGCACAACAGCGGAAGAAGCAGTGGTGCTACCCGCAGACACTGTTCCTGGACCCTGGGGTTTGGTCCACAAAGTCGGGTTCTTTGCAGCTATGTGCCTGATCATGCTTGTGGTGGTCAGGCTGGTCATTTTACCACCACTTCTGCTACTGGCCTGGCAGGTGATGCAAATGGCCTTTTTAGGGTTATCGGCAGAGTCTTTAACAAACAACCAGACTCGGGAAGACCTAACAGTTGTACTGGCAACTTCTTCATGTTGGGGTTACGGTTAACGGTTGCCTGCCTTCTTTCTGCTGCCACCACACTGCTTCTCCCTGCCTGTTGGGGTGCTCTGCCTCCCTCCCGCTGTGTGCTGCTGTCCTCACTCTGCATGTCCTCCTGCCAGGTTGGGTCAGTTACTATATCATCCACCACCTCGTCTTCCACTTCCACACTCTGGTCCTCCTCCTGTCTTTCTGTCAATTGTGTCTCATCATCTTCCACCTCTTGTGACAATTTCCCACTGTCGCCTTCATGTGACTGTGGCTGCTCAAATATTTGGGCATCACTACATGCGATCTCCTCTTGCCCCGCTTCATGTGGACCGGGCGAGAGGCCCAAATCTATAAATGGAAAAGTGAACAGCTCTTTGAAGTGTCCAAGTGTGGAATCAGTTGTCTCCGGGCACTCAGCATGGTGGGAGAAAGGAGGTTCATGGAGAGGAATATGCAGTCCAGACTCACAGCTACTGAGACTTGACCGTGTGGAAGACAAGGTGGTGATGGTGGTGGCAAAGTGACTGGAAGCATTATCTTCTATCCAACCAATAACCTTTTGACACTGCTCTGTGTTCAATAGTGGTGTTCTATGGTCCCCTTTTAATTGGGACAGGAAGTTCGAGCGAGAAGATGGGGGTCTTTGTTGTGGCACAATTTCAGCTTGCCAACGGTCTCTGCATGCACCATCGCGTCCAGTTCCCCGTCCCTTGCCACATGCCTTGCCCATTTTAAATGGAGGACAATATCTTCCACGCTCACTATAAATGACTGAATTTGGAGCGAACTTATATGTGATCCGTGTGACGGACAAACCACAGTTTTAAATACCCGGCCTGCAGGTAACTATTTTGAACAGCAAACTGTGTCAATTGCTTCACTGACACACAGAAACAAATTTTTAATGGATGCCAGAAATGGCAGTATTTTAGGGGAATGATATGTGATCTGTGTGACAGACAAACCACAGAGTTAAATAGCTGCATTTTTAGCGCTGTAATATGGAAAGGACCTGGCTGTATTCTGCAGTGTCAACAAGCAAATGATGCAGAATAACGGTGTACTCTGGATTGCTTTTTAAGCAAATAATGAGGATTAAGATCCCAAAAAAATTATTCCTGGCCCCTGAGACCTAGGCCTATTTCTAGAAATATCTAACAGCAGCAGCAGACAAAACTGTAATGGAGCCTCTTGTGCTATGTGCACTGCAGTCTGCTATATACCCTGCCTGCCTATATACACTGCCTGCCTGATATCTCTGCAGATGGATTAGTCCTCAGAAGGACTGTTTATTGAGATGGATATGTGTCTCTAATATAGTATGGTACACCTACACTAAGTAGAATCAAGCAAATCTCTCCCTAGCTCAGCAGCACCTCTCCCTACACTGTCTGATTCCAGAGTGACTGTGACCAGCATGGCGGCGCCAGGTCTGATATAGACCTGATGATGCTGTGCGGCCAGCCAATCACTGTAATGCCACAACCAACATGGCTACGGCATTACAGTGAGTGACAGGCAATCCCTGCATGTTCATTGGCTCTGTAAAGAGCGCCAAACATGCAGGGAGGAGACCCGAGCTCCCGCCGAGCAACCCTGGAAATACTCAGTGAGATGCAGTGAGATGCTCGAGCGAGCACCGAGCAATAGCGAGCATGCTCGCTCATCACTACATGTCACATTATGTGACATGTGAATTCATATGAAATACATATTTTGTGTGTGACTCAATATGAAATCTAATTATTCTGCTACGTACGATATGCAATCTGATTATTTTATGATGCTTGAATCTTGGATCTTAAAAGAAAAACAACTTCTTAATATAATATATAAAAGTACTGGATATTTCAGTGAATATATGAACATTCATCCTAATACATTTTTTATTGTCTTGACATATACAATAATGAAGCCTCTAGATCAGCTCTGCTCAGGATTTTATGAGACGCTGGACTGTGCAATACCTTATAATTATAAATTAAACACACATTCTCATATGACAGATGATATAAATGATAACATGTAATGAAATCCATAATGTTCTCTGGGAAGCTCAGGAATTCACATTGATTTCAATAGGTGAATAGTTGTCTTGGTGACCTCCTTTGTATGAAATACAACGGTAATATTTTAGCGTTTGCGTTTTCAAGGATTTTATTTATTGTAAGGATTTTAATTATATATGAGCTTTCTGTGCTTCCACTCGGATACAAGAAGGCTGTATATTCTACATTGCTTATTCTTATAGATGCACATATTCCTTAAGGTTTTCTAATAAAGACTTTCGTGCAAATGTTATCATGTCCTTGAGAGGAAATTACCTGATAAGTATAGGTTTAATCTAAATAGATGTAAAGATATATTTTGATTATCTCTTAATACATCTTTCTAATAATGGACGCTTTGTTTCTATAGAGCACCACATTCCCTGCATTGACTGGTAGTTTAATACTATTCTTGTTACCTATTCAAGATCAAGCCATTTTCTGTTTTTTGTTTTGTACATTCGGTTTAAACAGCTGTAACATTTTTTTTTATTCAGATATTCAAATAATTTTTGCATCTTTTTCTTTTAATAGTGCATATTTATTTTGTTATTTTATTACATTCTTCTTTTACTTTATATTGCCAATATCGGTCTCTGCTACTAGATATTAAAAAATAAAACAAAGAACCCAGTAACGGGGTTGGTAATGCCACCATATATAGAAGTATATTTGCTAAATGCTACACAGGATGATGCAATACTATAACCATAAAATATATGCATGGACTGTGCATTCATTAGACATCAGACATATAAAAATATAATGAAGGGGTATATAGGGATAAACATGTATCAAAATGATTTACCTATGATCCTGTGTACTGGTGGCACACCAGCCTGCCGTGGCCCCATATATATATGTATGTGTGTGTGTGTGTGTGTGTGTGTTTGTGTATACATGTATATACACCATGTGAAATAAGAATTGAGCCCTCCACCATTTTTCTAAGTAATTGATTTTCTAACAGTGTAATTGATATGAAATTTTCACCAGATGTCGGTAGCAACCCACCCAATCCACACGGGCAAAGAAATCAAACCACAGATGTCCATAAATTAATTTATGTGTAATAATAAGAAATGACACAGGGAAAAAGTATTTAACATGAAGAAAGAGAGGTGCAAAAAGCCATGAGAAGTCCTAACACCAGCTGAAATCAGTAATTAGAAAGCAATCCTGTCACTTAGTGAAAAAATAATTTCAGCTGGTTCAATTGATGGCTTATAAAAAGATCTCTCTTTACCAAGGAGCAGCACAAGAAATATCTCATGATGGGTAAAACCAGTGAGCTGTCTCAAGACCTTTACAACTTCATTGTTGCAACACATACTGATGGCATTATAGAAAAAATTCTAAACTACTGATGGTTACAGTGTGCACTGTTGGGGCCGTAATCTGGAAAGTAAAAGAACATAATTTCACCATAAACCGGCCATGACCAGGTGCTCCCAGCAAGATTTCAGACAGAGGAGTGAAAAGAATTATCAGAAGAGATGTCCAAGAACCACCTGTAAAGAGCTACAGAAAGACCTGAAATCAGCAGGTACAATTGTATCAAAGAAAAATATAAATATTACACTCAGCCTCCATGACCTGTATGCACACTCGCCACACAAGACTCGATTGCTGAACAAAAACATGTTCAAGAGAGTTTAAAGTTTGCTCAACAACACTTAGACAAGCCTGTGAAATACTTGGAGAATATAGTCTGGTCAGATGAGACCGAAATTTATCTCTGCGGATGCTATAATACATACCGTCTTTGAAGGTCAAAAGGCACCGCATATCACACCAAAAGCACCACACCAACAAGTGAAGTTTGTAGGTTGAACATCATGGTGTGGTTCTGTTTTTCAGCACACAGCACTGGAAAACTTCATGTGATTGAAGAAAGGATGAATGGACAAATGTACGAAGACATTCTTGATAAAAATCTGCTGCCATCTACCAGGATGATGAAGATGAAGCAAGGGTGGACATTTTAGCAAAACAATGATTCCAAACACACAGCCAAGGAAACTCTCAATTTGTTTCAGAGAAAGAAAATAAAGCATCTAGGATGGCACAGCCAATCACCAGACATGGATCCAATAAAAATTTAATGCAAGGAACTGAAGCTCAGAATCTATAGAAGGAGCTACAGAACCTTCAGGATTTGAAAAGTGCTTGTGTGGAAAAATGGACCAAAATCACACGTGAGCAATGCATGCGACTAGTTCCTCAATACAAGAGGTGTCTTGAAGCTGTCATCACCAACAAAGGCTCTTGTATGAAGTATTAAATAATTTTTAGCTTGTTCAATACTTTTTTCCCTGTGTCATTTGTGATTAATACACATAATTAATTTATGGACATCTATGGTTTGATTACTTTGCCTGTGTGGATTGAATGGGTTGTTACAGACATCTGATTAGAATTTCATACCAATAGCACCTTTAGAAATATATTTACTTAAAAAATTGACTTGTGTGTTCAATGCTTATTTCTGTATGTATGTGTGTATATATATGTGCATATATACAGTATATATATATATATACACACACATACACGTGTATACACAGTATACATATATATAGATATTTGTATATATATACACACATTCATATATATATTTAATTTCCATTAATTTCACATATTGTGCTGCTCCTAAGGTCATCAAAGACCTTTTAGGGGCATTTCAGTGTTTAACCCCTTAATAACATCTGACGTACTAATACGCGTCTGTGCCCTGGGACTTAAGAGCCAGACCCGTATTAGTACGTCATCGCGATCGCGCGCGCACACAGGCTGTGCGGGCGCGATCGCCGCCGGGTGTCAGCTGATTGTCACAGCTGACACCCGGTACTATGTGCAGGGAGCGGTCCTGCACCGCTCCCAGCACATTAACCCCCGCGATGCTGCGATCGAAGTCGATCGAAGTCGATCGCGGCATTGCGGGGGCAAGGGGAGGTGATCGGCGATACTCACCTCCTCTTCCGGCTTCCAGCGCAGTCTGCAAAGGCTTCCCGGGTGTTGCCATGACGACCCGATGTCGTCATGACAACATCCGGGTCACCAGAGAGCAGGAAGATTGCTTGGACATGCGCAGTGCATCTCCAAGCAATCTTCACACTGTGCACTTCTGACAGCCTTCATGGCATAGGGATAGTGCTCCATTCCTGTGCCATGCAGGCGATCAGAAAAAAAAAGTGAAAGTCCCAGAGTGGGACAAAGTAATAAAGTGTATAAACTGTGTGAAAGTGGGAAAAAAAAAAAAAAATGTGCAAAAATATTATAAAAAAAAATAATAATAATACACCAAAAATAAAAATATAATGTACCCATCAATAAATATTATTATAAAAAAAATAAAAAAAAAAACAATAAAAGTACACATATTTGGTATCGCCGCGTCCAGAACAACCTGACCTATAAAACTGTCCCACTAGTTAACCCCTTCAGTGAACACGGTAAAAAAAAAAAAAAAAAACGAAGCAAAAAACAATGCTTTATCACCATACCGCCAAGCAAAAAGTGGAATAACACGCGATCAAAAAGACTCACATAAATAAAAATGATACCGCTGAAAATGACATCTCATCCCGCAAAAAACAAGCTGCGATACAGCTCCATCAGCCGAAAAATAAAAAAGTTATAGCTCTCAGAATAAAGCGATACTAAAAAATATTTTTTTCTATAAAATAGCTTTTATTGTGTATAAGCGCCAAAACATAGAAAAATGATACAAATGTGGTACCGCTGTAAACGTACTGACCCGAGGAATAAAGCTACCTCATCAATTTTACTACACGCGGAACAGAATAAAAAAAAAAAAAACAATTCCTGAATTGTTGGTTTTTGTTTATTCTGCCTCCCAAAAATCGGAACAGAAAGCGATCAAAAAATGTCACGTGCCTGAAAATGACACCAATAACAACGTCAAGTCATCCCGCAAAAAGCGAGCCATCACATGAATGTCTGCCAAAATCTGGAAAAATTATAGCTCTCAAAATATGGCGATGCAAAAACTAGATTTTACAAAAAATGCGTCTTTTAGTGTGTGACAGCTGTCAGTCATAAAAACCCCATATGATTCTGGCATTGCTGTAATCACACCGACCTGAAGAATAAAGTCGTCTAATCACTTATACCGCACAAGGAACGGCGTCAAAAATAAACTCTTGGGTTAGGATTGGGCTAGGGTTAGGGCTGGGTTTGGGGCTAGGGTTGTGCTGGGGCTAGGGTTGTGCTGGGGCTATGGTTGTGCTGGGGCTAGGGTTGTGCTAGGGTTAGGGCTGGGGTTGGGATTTTTTTCAAAAGTAAGAAAAAAAGATGACGATATGGCGACTAGTGTTGAGAGCAAGTGCTCACTACTTGAGTTTGCATCGGGTGCTCTGGTATGGATTGAGTATCGTGGGTATTTGAGTGACATGCTCGAGTCTTTGCCCCATATGCTTCGCGGCCAAAAAACTTTACGGGGATTGCCTGCCATGCACGAGCGATCCCAGCATGTTTTTTTTTGGGTGTCTAATAACCGTGAAACATGCGGAGCAGGGACTCGAGCATGTCACTCGAGCACACGCTGTACATGGTGCATACCTGAGTACCCGATGCAAACTCAAGTAGAGAGTAGAGATGAGCGGTGTTCGACTAGAACTGTTCGCCAATCTCAAATTCGAGCTGTTTTGGGTGGTGTTCGAGTTGTTCGACGAACCCGAACGATTTGCAAAAAATTCGGCTGTTCGAGGTTATGTTCGATAACTGTTCGTGCACCAAAAGCGTGTCCTGCATGTCTGGCGCTATTTAGAGCACCAATCATGCAGGGATTGTCTGCCACTCACTGTAATGCCACAGCCATGGTGGTTGTGGCATTACAGTGATTGCCCAAATCGATGGGAACAGTGCCAACAGTGAAACATGAAAAGCCGGCAATTCAGCAGCGGCATACACCGGTACCCGACAATTTAGAATAGAAAGAATAGAGAATCACACATAGATTAGATAGATAGAAACATGTCAGTCACATATATAAGAAGTATAGTGACAGTGTTGGTTACTGTACTAGTCATTTAGCGTAAAGGATTTATCAAAAAAAATAATAGTGTTTTCATGCACCGTCTCTTTAAAAAAGCCGGCCGGCAATTCAGCATCTGTACCCGACAATTTATAACAGACAGAATAGAGCTTCACACATAGATTAGATAGATAGAAACATGTCAGTCACATATATATGAAGTACAGTGATAGTGTTGGTTACTGTACTTGTCATTTAGTATTAAAACAAAGGATTTATTATTAAAAAAATTGGCGTGGGGTTCCCCTTAATTTTAGGCTCTAGCGGAGGTTAAGCAGACGGCTGGGGCAGATGTTTGAAGCCTGGGAAGGGGGTAATACCCACGGAGCTTCCCAGGCTACTAATATCAGCCCCCAGCTGAATACATAGCCTTTACTAGCTATTAAAATGGGGGACCCCCCAAAAAAAATGACGTGGGGTCCCCCCTAATTTAATAGCTAGCAAAGGCTAGGCAGACAGCTGGGGGCTGATATTAATAGCCCAGGAAGGGAGCCATGAATATTGGCCCCCTCCCAGGCTAGAAACACCAGCCGTCAGCCGCCCCAGAAATGGCGCATTCATAGGATGCGCCAATTCTGGCACTTAGCCTCGCTCTTCCACGCTGCCCTGGTGCGGTGGCAGGGGGTAATAGGGTTGGGGTTGATGTCAGCTTATAATGCCAGCTGACATCAAGCCCAGGTTAGTAATGGAGAGGCGTCTATAAGACACCCCCATTACTAACCCCATAGTCAAAGTTAAAAAAAACACAAACACCCAGAATAAAGTCCTTTAATTGAAATAAAGACACAATCCTTTATTGTTCTAAATTAAACCATACTTACCGTCACGCCCATTCCAGCTGAAGCCAACGATCTCCTGCAATAAAAGAAAAATAATAAAGCAACCTCATCCTTACCTTTCCATGGTTCCCACGACAGCTTCAGCTCTGCTACATCGAGATGACAGGCTGGACCGCAGCAGAACGCTGCCATCCAGCCTCTCATCCCGCAGACACTGAGAAGCGCAGGCTTGCTTGCGCTGCTCAGCGTCTCTCTGTGACGACATCCAGATGAGCCGAGTTCATGTCCAATGAACTCGGCTCACCTCATGCACGTCACTGACAGCGTGGGAAAATTCTCACGCTAAAGCGGTGAGTGCAGGAGAATTCTCCCACGCTGTCAGTGACTTGCATAAGGTGAGCTCATGTCCAATGAACTCAGCTCACCTCCTGCACGTCACTGACAGCGTGGGAGAATTCTCCTGCACTCAGCGCTTCAGCGTGAGAATTCTCCCACGCTGAAGCGCTGAGTGCAGGAGAATTTTCCCACGCTGTCAGTGACGTGCATAAGGTGAGCTCATGTCCAATGAACTCAGCTCACCTCCTGCACGTCACTGACAGCGTGGGAGAATTCTCCTGCACTCAGCGCTTCAGTGTGAGAATTCTCCCACGCTGAAGCGCTGAGTGCAGGAGAATTTTCCCACGCTGTCAGTGACGTGCATGAGGTGAGCCGAGTTCATTGGACATTAACTCGGCTCATCTGGATGCCCTCACAGAGAGACACTGTGGAGCGCAAGCAAGCCTGCGCTTCTCAGTGTCTGCGGGATGACAGGCTGGATGGCAGCGTTCTGCTGCGGTCCAGCCTGTCATCTCGATGTAGCAGAGCTGAAGCTGTCATGGGAACCATGGAAAGGTAAGGATGATGTTGCTTTATTATTTTTCTTTTATTTCAGGAGATCGTTGGCTTCAGCTGGAATGGGTGTGATGGTAAGTATGGTTTAATTTAGAACAATAAATAATTGTGTGTTTATTTCAATTAAAGGACTTTTTTCTGGGTGTTGTGTTTTTTTTAAATACTTTACTAGAAATTCATGGTGGTCATGTCTAATATTGGCGTGACCCCATGAATTTCGGGCTTAGGGCCAGCTGATAATGCCAAGCTGGCCCTAACCCCTTTATTACCCAGTGAGCCACCGCATCAGGGCCCTGGATGAGTTGGGTACAGCGCCAGAAGATGGCGCTTCTATGAACGCACCATTTTCCGGGGTGGCTGCGGACTGCAATTTGCAGCGGGGGTGGCCCAGAAAGCTTGGGCCTCACTGCGCTGCGGATTCCAGCCCCCAGCTGCCTAGTTGTACCTGGCTGGACACAAAAACAGGGCGAAGCCCCACGTCAATTTTCTTTAAATTATTTCATGAAATAATTAAGAAAAAAAGGGCTTCCCTATATTGTTGTGTCCGGCCAGGTACAAATAGGCAGCTGGTGGTTGGGGGCAGCCCGTTCCTGCCTGCTGTACCTGGCTGGACACAAATATAGTGCGAAGCCCCACGTCAATTTTTTTTAAATTATTTCATGAATTTCCTGAAATAATTTAAAAAAATTGAAGTGGGGCTTCGCACTATATTTGTGTCCAGCCAGGTACAGCAGGCAGGAACGGGCTGCCCCCATCCACCAGCTGCCTATTTGTACCTGGCCGGACACAACAATATAGGGAAGGCCTTTTTTTCTTAATTATTTCATGAATTTCATGAAATAATTAAAAAAAATTGAAGTGGGGCTTCGCACTATATTTGTGTCCAGCCAGGTACAGCAGGCAGGAACGGGCTGCCCCCAACCACAAGCTGCCTATTTGTACCTGGCCGGACACAACAATATAGGGAAGGCCTTTTTTTCTTAATTATTTCATGAAATTCATGAAATAATTAAAAAAAAAGTACGTGGGGCTTCGCCCTATTTTTGTGTCCAGCCAGGTACAACTAGGCAGCTGGGGGCTGGAATCTGCAGCGCAGGGAGGCCCAAGCTTTCTGGGCCCCCCCCCCGCTACAAATTGCAGTCCGCAGCCACCCCGGAAAATGGCGCGTTCATAGAAGCGCCATCTTCTGGCGCTGTACCCAACTCATCCAGGGCCCTGGTGCGGTGGCTCACTGGGTAATAAAGGGGTTAGGGCCAGCTTGGTATTATCAGCTGGCCCCAAGCCCAAAATTCATGGGGTCACGCCAGTATTAGACATGACCGCCATGAATTTCTAGTAAAGTATTTAAAAAAAACACAACACCCAGAATAAAGTCCTTTAATTGAAATAAAGACACAATTCTTTATTGTTCTAAATTAAACCATACTTACCATCACGCCCATTCCAGCTGAAGCCAACGATCTCCTGCAATAAAAGAAAAATAATAAAGCAACCTCATCCTTACCTTTCCATGGTTCCCATGACAGCTTCACCTCTGCTACATCGAGATGACAGGCTGGACCGCAGCAGAACGCTGCCATCCAGTCTGTCATCCCGCAGACACTGAGAAGAGCAGGCATGCTTGCGCTCCTCACTGTCTCGCTGTGACGGCATCCAGATGAGCCGAGGTCATGTCCAATGAACTCGGCTCACCTCATGCACGTCACTGACAGCGTGGGAAAATTCTCACGCTGAAGTGCTGAGTGCAGGAGAATTCTCCCACGCTGTCAGTGATGTGCATGAGGTGAGCTCATGTCCAATGAACTCAGCTCACCTCCTGCACGTCACTGACAGCGTGGGAAAATTCTCCTGCAATCAGCGCTTCAGCGTGAGAATTTTCCCACGCTGTCAGTGACGTGCATGAGGTGAGCCGAGTTCATTGGACATGAACTCGGCTCATCTGGATGCCGTCACAGAGAGACGCTGAGCAGCGCAAGCATGCCTGCGCTTCTCAGTGTCTGCGGGATGACAGGCTGGATGGCGGCGTTCTGCTGCGGTCCAGCCTGTCATCTCGATGTAGCAGAGCTGAAGCTGTCGTGGGAACCATGGAAAGGTAAGGATGAGGTTGCTTTATTATTTTTCTTTTATTGCAGGAGATCGTTGGCTTCAGCTGGAATGGGCGTGATGGTAGGTATGGTTTAATTTAGAACAATAAAGGATTGTGTCTTTATTTCAATTAAAGGACTTTATTCTGGGTGTTTGTGTTTTTTTTAACTTTGACTATGGGGTTAGTAATGGGGGTGTCTTATAGACGCCTCTCCATTACTAACCTGGGCTTGATGTCAGCTGGCATTATAAGCTGACATCAACCCCAACCCTATTACCCCCTGCCACCGCACCAGGGCAGCGTGGAAGAGCGAGGCTAAGTGCCAGAATTGGCGCATCCTATGAATGCGCCATTTCTGGGGCGGCTGACGGCTGGTGTTTCTAGCCTGGGAGGGGGCCAATATTCATGGCTCCCTTCCTGGGCTATTAATATCAGCCCCCAGCTGTCTGCCTAGCCTTTGCTAGCTATTAAATTAGGGGGGACCCCACGTCATTTTTTTGGGGGGGTCCCCCATTTTAATAGCTAGTAAAGGCTATGTATTCAGCTGGGGGCTGATATTAGTAGCCTGGGAAGCTCCGTGGGTATTACCCCCTTCCCAGGCTTCAAACATCTGCCCCAGCCGTCTGCTTAACCTCCGCTAGAGCCTAAAATTAAGGGGAACCCCACGCCAATTTTTTTAATAATAAATCCTTTATTTTAATACTAAATGACAAGTACAGTAACCAACACTATCACTGTACTTCATATATATGTGACTGACATGTTTCTATCTATCTAATCTATGTGTGATGCTCTATCTTTCTGTTCTAAATTGTCGGGTTCCGCTGCTGAATTGCCGGCCGGCTTTTTTAAAGAGACAGTGCATGAAAACACTATTATTTTTTTAAATAAATCCTTTACACTAAATGACAAGTACAGTAAGCAACACTATCACTGTACTTATTATATATGTGACTGACATGTTTCTATCTATCTAATCTATGTGTGAAGCTCTATTCTTTCTGTTCTAAATTGTCGGGTACAGATGCTGAATTGCCGGCCGGCTTTTTTAAAGAGACGGTGCATGAAAACACTAATATTTTTTTTAATAAATCCTTTACACTAAATGACAAATGCAGTAACCAACACTGTCACTGTGCTTCTTATATGTGTGACTGACATGTTTCTATCTATCTAATCTATGTGTGATGCTCTATTCCTTCTTGTCTAAATTGTCGGGTACCGGTGAATGCTGCTGCTGAATTGCCGGCCGGCTTTTTTAAAGAGAGCGTCTTCTGAGCAGTTTGTCAGCTTTTGGACACCTTTGCAGGTGTTTTCTATGTGTTTCTATGTGTTTTTGTTTGCCTGCCATTGGTTTTAACGGTGTTCGACGGTGTTCTAAGGTGTTCGACGAACAGTTCGACGAACAGTTCCTCGAACATCCCGGTGTTCGACGAACCGAACCCGAACACTACGGGGGTGGCTCAACACTAGTAGAGAGCACTTGCGCTCAAGAATAATGACAACTTATTCAATATGATGACCTAATGTAAACAAATTCTGTGCCGTACCTCTGGGTTCAAAATGTTTACTATACACCTTAATAAAATCCTTGAGGGGTATAGTTTGGACACTTGTGGGGGAGCTCTACTGTTTAGGCACATCACGGGCTCTCCAAACGCGACATGGTGTCCGCTAACAAATTGAATGGAAAATCGGCTCAAATTGTTAGCGGACGCCATGTTGCGTTTGGAGAGCCCCTGTGTGTCCAAACATTGGAGCTCCCCCACAAGTGACCCCATTTTGGAAACTAGACCCCCCAAGGCACCTATCTAGATGCATAGTGAGCACTTGGAATCCCCAGGTGCTTCACAAATTGAGTCGTAAAAATGAAAAAGTGAAAAAAAAACACTTTTTCATTTTTATGAATCAATTTGTGAAGCACCTGGGGTTCCAAGTGCTCACTTTGAATCTAGATAGGTGCCTTGGGGGGTCTAGTTTCCAAAATGGGGTCACTTGTGGGGGAGCTCCAAAGTTTGGGCACAGAGGGGCTCTCCAAACGCAATGTGGTGTCCGCTAACAATTTGAGCCGATTTTCCATTCAATTTGTTGGTGGATACCATGTTGCATTTAGAGAGTCCCTGTGTGCCCAAACATTGGAGCTCCCCCACAAGTGACCCCATTTTGGAAACTAGACCCCCCAAGGCACCTATCTAGATGCATAGTGAGCACTTGGAACCCCTAGGTGCTTCACAAATTGATTCGTAAAAATGAAAAAGTGCTTTTTTTTTCACTTTTTCATTATTACGAATCAATTTGTTGTTATTACGAATCACCTGGGGGTTCCAAGTGCTCACTATGCATCTAGAAAGGTGCCTTGGGGGGTCTAGTTTCCAAAATGGGGTCACTTGTGGGGGAGCTCCAAAGTTTGGGCACAGAGGGGCTCTCCAAACGCAATGTGGTGTCCGCTAACAATTTGAGCCTATTTTCCATTCAATTTGTTAGCGGATACCATGTTGCATTTAGAGAGTCCCTGTGTGCCCAAACATTGGAGCTCCCCCACAAGTGACCCCATTTTGGAAACTAGACCCCCCAAGGCACCTATCTAGATGCATAGTGAGCAGTTGGAACCCCCAGGTGCTTCACAAATTGATTCGTAACAATGAAAAAGTGTTTTTTTTTTCACTTTTTCATTTTTACGAATCAATTCGTGAAGCACCTGGGGGTTGCAACTGCTCACTATGCATCTAGATAGGTGCCTTGGGGGGTCTAGTTTCCAAAATGGGGTAATTTGTGGGGGAGCTCCAATGTTTGGGCACACAGGGGCTCTCTAAACGCAACATGGTGCCCGCTAATTATTCAAGCAAATTTTACAATCAAAAAGTCAAATGGCGCTCCTTCCCTTCCGAGCCCTACAGTGCGCCCAAACAGTGTTTTTTTCCCCAAATATTGGGTATCTGCGTGCCCAGGGGAAATTGCACAACAAATTTTGCGGTCCATTTTTTCTTGTTACCCCTGTGAAAATAAAAAAAATTGGGTCTAAAGTAACATTTTTGTGAAAAAAGTTAAATGTTCATTTTTTTCTTCCACATTCAAAAAATTCCTATGAAGCACCTGAAGGGTTAATAAAGTTCTTGAATGGGGTTTTGAGCACCTTGAGGGGTGCAGTTTTTAGAATGGTGTCACTTTTGGGTATTTTCTGTCATAAAGACCTCTCAAAGTGACTTCAAATGTGATGTGGTCCCTAAAAAAATGGTTTTGTAAATTTTGTTGGAAAAATGAGAAATCGCTGGTCAACTTTTAACCCTTATAGCTCCCTAACAAAAAAAAATTTTGGTTCCAAAATTGTGCTGATGTAAAGTAGACATGTGGGAATGTTATTTATTAACTCTTTTGTGTGACATATCGCTCTGATTTCAGGGCTTAAAAATTCAAATTTTGAAAATTGCAAAATTTTCTAAATTTTCACCAAATTTCCGTTTTTTTCACAAATAAACGCAAGTGATATCGAAGAAATTTTTCCACAATCATGAAGTACAATATGTCACGAAAAAAAAAATCTCAGAATCAGGGGGATCCGTTGAAGCGTTCCAGAGTAATTACCTCATAAAGTGACACTGGTCAGAATTGTAAAAATTGGCCCGGTCATTAACGTGCAAACCACCCGCGGGGCTTAAGGGGTTAAACACCTTTTTTTTATCTTATTTTTCCTGTAACTAGTGCTGATATATTAGCCACATTTCCAAGAGATGTTCATCCTCCTGGCCACATTGCAGAGCTAATTGGTTCTCCTACAAGCTAGCAGCTCATGCTCTCTCCCCACATTCAGTGCTCACATGACTGGTGGGTCTGGAGGAAGAAGTGGCATTAGCGTTTCCTATTTCTGTACACATTGTGTCGCCTTTACCCGCGGTTCATCACTGCTCTTTGGCCTTTGCACACTGCAGTATTTTGCTCTGTCCTCGGCAGGACAGACAGAAGTATGCCTGCGCAGAAGCATGAAGATGGACACTCTGTGGATGACGTAGGACTTGTCACCCACATGAAGTAGGGAAGGAAGATGGCGATCGTAAGAAGAGAGGAGGTGCTGGATCAAGACCAGGGACGACCATCTGACCACGCTGCCTGTGAGTATAATAAAATCTAATTTTTGTACTGTGCATAATGGATTAGGGTCATACATACAACATACTAGTATGCTGTATATGAAGGCTTACGGGTGCTGGCCGTACTTTATATGGAGAAAACATTGTGACGGGTTCACTTTAACTTTATTACTGATAGGCTTGGAAACTGTTAAAATGCTAATTGAGTTTTTACTTACTCTTCCTTCCTCATGTCAAAAAATGTCTCTACATCAATGATTTAGTGTTTGCTAATTGACTATAGTGATGACATCATGTCTACAGTACTCATAACCGTTGTAGCCTTTCACGGGACTCAGTGGCACTTCCAATAAAATTGGCATGTGCCATTGAACAGAGTGATTGGCTGCATCTCTGATTATGTAATGTCACCACTTAAACCAGTGAACAAAGACCAGAGCAGCCGTGGAGAGGCATTTCTGGACTCTTTCAGGGTGAGTAATACCTCAGTTTGTTATTTTATCAGTCTCTGATCCTATGGAGGAATACATGTTATAAAGGGACACCATTCAAAAGATAAAACTTTGTAATAAAATACACCATTTACTGGGATTGTCTAATGGAAAAAATCAATTATATTTTGACATTTGGTTCATATATAGAAGTCCTCAAATTTTCTATTCCAGTCTTCTTCCTTTAGCATGCCATGAATCATTGGCGATACAATGTTAAACCCAATAATTGCAATTACCAATGTTGGACTTGGTCAGTGCATAGCAAAAGAAGGTGAGCCTCCACTCATTTAATTTCAAAATCCTTCATAGTGAACACAAGGATGTGAAGAAAATATATTTGTATCCTCGCTGACAGAATCCTCCAATCTTGTCCTTTCCAAATTTAAAGAAAATCTGTCAGCAGGTTTTTTCTACCTCATCTGAGAGCAGCATAATGTAGACAAAAAGACCCTGATTCCAGGGATGTATCTCTTAGTTTACTGGGTGCAGCAATTCTGACACAATCTTAGTTTTTAGATGTAGAATGCAGCAGTGCTGAGAAAGCTAACCCCGCCCACACCAGGCTCTAAATGTACATAGTCTATTGACAGTGAGCTGCTTATCACAGGAGGGGGCAGTCGGACTGGCAGACATGTGTACATAAGACCTGGCAATGATAATCTCCTAGTGACAAAACCTCTAGTGAAAGTAAACCACTGCACAGAGATTAATATATGACACATCATTGAATTTAGTGGTTTAACCCCTAATGCATGCTGTCCTCAAATTACATAACAAAAACCTGCTGACAGATTCCCTTTAAATGTAGGAAAGCTGAATGTATGAAAAATGCTAAAAAGGTTCATCATCTTCTCCTCTCCTGCACACCCTCTGCAAATCGCCTGAATGTCACGTAAAATGGAATAAAGGACTTTTCTTTTAGCAAATGGTGAGGGCCACTTTTCTCTGCCTTTGTACAGACAAGGCTCTAAACATAATACCCAATAGAAAAATGGAACAAAAAGCCCAAGTAAAAATGCAATAAATTGTATTGAAATTCAGAAAAACATACATATAAAAAATCTAAAAGGAGAGTAAAGGACACAGGTATCCAGGACAATCCAAGGAACCACCTAAGTACTGAATCATTAATGAATAAGAATGAATAACATTCATGAACATAGTATAAGTTGGACGTGCATAAAGAGGCATACTAATTCCCAGATATGGCATACATTTATATATAAATCATAATTTAATCATACCACAGTGGGGCCATATTACTATACAGACTGAACAATAACTAAAAGAAAATGAAATATATCAGATCAAATAGGTACTGAGGGGTCACTTGAGAACGCCTGGATAAACCCCCAAGGTTCTAAACATCATGTATAGGCTCAACTATGATATGTACAGAGACTAAGATTGTACTGAAAAAAAAGAAGTATGACTTCTATCGTCCTTAGTATCTGCAGTACCTGGAATATAGTAAAGATATTTTTTTTTATTTGAGGTGCGAAGGTAAACATCAAACCCAAGATGACTCATAGATCTGCATCATTTCCCACACGTCTGATGTTGATGGAACAAAGCTTTTTATCCAACGCTGTTTTCAAACAATCCTTTTAATTGTCACCAAAATATTTCTCGCGATGGAAGTACAATAATGATCACAGAAACTTCACAGTATGTGACAGATGGACAGCAGGGAAATGAGAATTACATGAGCAGTAGATCTTGTTTCAGCGTGTAAATGTAATGGCTGATACATAGTGTGATGTTGTAAACCTAATGGTCTATTAATTTTAGTACATGCTAATGCCAGATTTACAGTACTATTATTTTATACTTTATCATAGTTATAGGTATATTTTATCAGAAGTAAAATGCACTGCTAACTCTGGCATTTTAAGACCAACTTAATATAGTGTTTATTGGTCATGGTATTCTTAACAGAGTGAAAACATATTTTATGAGAGAAAATATCATGAAGGGAATGTAACAAGTCCAACACAAGGCAAACAATATGGCACCACGCTGCTTTTCAAGCATGGATCACTAGAGATCACCTCAGACTGCGAGCTTCAAGACTGTACCGGTGGTGCACAACCAAGGAAAATTCAACTTCAGCACAAGGTAGAAAGAAAGGTAGCACTCACCCAGTCTTCTTAAAATGTTCCTTTATTATGGTATGCAGTACATAAAAACCTACGGCATCGGACTGAGACCCCGAAGGGTGTGCGGGGGAGAGGAAAAAAGTTGTTATCCTTTAAAATAAAGAATATAATGAAACTGAAAAAATATATATATTTTTTCTATTGTTTTATCTTCACAATTAAAGGAGCAGTCATTTAGCCATAGCTGCAAAAAAATGCTTTACAGCATTAAAGAGTTATAAAATAGATTATTGACTTCCATGTGACAGTATTGTGAACTTGATTTCTGTTATGTGCAAAGTTCACTATGCAGGGAAAAAAGGAGCAGAGTATTATTTGTCAGTTGTCAATTTTGTGATGCTATGATTCCAGATTTATAACATATGTTACCTAGAGATAAGTAAATTGATAGGAAACTAATTGAATTCATTACGAACTTCCTCTAAAATCTGAATTTGCCAGAATCTGAATTTTTTTAGGATTTGACTCACACAAAATCCAGCAAAAAGATGGAAGCTGCTCCTCATCTTACTGTATTCTTTTGAAGACTGGAAAGAGCTAAGAAAAAAAACCCTTTCCTTACCTGGTCTACCACCTTTGTTGATCTTCAGCTCTCATCCTTTGTGCCAGTTTGCTTTTTATCCATGATCAGCATCTTTATTTTGACTCTAAGACTAATCTGAGGGGCATCACGCACATGTGTTTTCCCCCTTAACTGACCACCTGAGGCCAATCTTAGGCTTACAATTGGCCTTAATGTCTAGATGGATCAGCGAGTTATTGAACATGACATTTGTGCAATTATTTATTTAACTTATTCAAGCCTAAAAGAATCTTCCTGCTAAATTTGAGCACATCTGGTGAAGTCTCTTTAACCAATGAAAAATCTGCAAAATTCAGGATTTTTTTATCTAAATAAAAAAATAACATGTTTCCCATTATAATCCAGCGCTAATATCAATAAATAATGGAAAATTAAGGCTAAAGATTAATTAAAATAATCACAAACCTCTTGCCCTCAGTATTTTGTCTGCATAAAACTTATCAATTCATGAGCGGACAGAGTTCATCAACAGGAGTGAAGCTTAAAGTTCCACTCCAGAATGGAGTGGTGCTATTAAAATAAGTTCCCTCACCTTTGTCTTATACTTAACCAAAAAAATTGGACTAGAGCATATGTTGTAAAACATGCAATGCAAAGGTTTCCGTTTACAATGTGTCCATTTAACAGTGGCCATAAAAATAAAATGAGTATACCTGTAGTGAGTAAATAATTAGCAATAGATCATGTAAATAACATAGTGTGTGTTAAGGGGACGGTTGCAAACAACTTTATTAAATAATGGAAAGCAACCGAACCCGGGGTTCGCGATGCAGCCTGGAGGACTGCGGCCGAACACCTTCTGGGTGAGAAAGTAAAACAACCAACTTAAATAACAATCCCTTCCGTGTTACTGCACAACAGAATGGGAATAGGGATTTGCACTATCTCCATTAACTGCACGAGAAATGTGCGATAAATATTGTATCTGTAGCCCTGTTTACAGCACAGGGACTACACAACAGGCGCTAGGATGCATGTGTGATACATGCCGGGGTATACGAGCTCCCAGCCGGCGTGCTACCGGACTGAGGAGTATCTCTCCGCGTGGCTTACAGGCTGTGCCGGGAATACGGCGTCTGCAGACTGCTCGAGGTGTATGGTGAACTTTTGTCGGAGCCATACTGTCAGACAAAGCTACCTGCCTCCCTCCATCTAAGGCTGCATATCCCCCGCTAAACCTGCCTGACAGAAGCTAAAGCACACATGGAGCCCAAACACCATCACAGCTCAATGATCAGAGCGCGCTGCCATGTTTGTGGGCGGGCTATTTAAAGATTAAGCCCTGCCCACCATTGCACTATTGGTGACGTCACCCACAACCAATCAGGCGGTGCCAGGTCACCGGATCAGCTGACTCCCAAACCACCAATCACAGTCCGCCATGTCACGGGCATGCTCAGTGCAGTGAATCCTGGACTTAGGCTGTAGCAGCCCTATTTCCCTCCACAACCTACGCTTCATGTTGCTAGGAACAAAGACCCGAGAGACAACTTGTACATCTCGTGCACCAGCTAGGCATTGGGACTGATGATGATGCTGAGCAGCATTAGCCCGGACTGGAATGGCAGACCACAGAATCCACTGATGGTTCTGAACCCATTTCGAATGAAGCAGACGCCTAACAGTGTGCTTAGTTAATTTTATTGCTATTTATTTATTTACTAATTGAAGGGTATTTGCTTATTTTGTTTTATCTTAGGTTTAGTGTTATACTTACCAGCTGCCATCTTCTGCTCTTATCGATGCTTCTACGGTCCTGCACCACAATCTTGTGACTGCAACTTCTGACTGGCTGGAAGTCAGAAGTAATGGTGACAAGCACTCAATGTTAGTCTAGAAGATCATCGTTCTGGCTCTTATAGGGGTACATTGAGTTGTTACTTCCGGATCGCTCCAGCAAACACTGGAGCAATCCAGCAGGTCATGAGCTGCTGGTGGCCGACAGGAGCAGTGCTGGGCACAGCTGAAGATGGCAGCTGCCAAGCATGAGATTAGGGATAGGAAACTTAGATTAGTAGCACCACTCTAGCGCTGCAATAAAAAAATGCTGGAGTGGTGCTTTAATATTCCTTCTGCTCATTGGTGTCTTAAAAACAAACTGAAGAAGGGTCCATATATAGAACAATGATTTTTTATTCTTCTACAGCATTAAATAAACCTAGATGTTCACAAAAAACCTTGACACAAGTGATGAGCCCCAGATTTATATGTTGCCCCTGCTTCCGGCCTGTACTACATGTACTGTACTGCTTTTTACCTCTACCATATTTATTAAACAGTTATACAGTATATGTTTCTTTCAGGATAAGCCAACACTTTGTATGTCAGGTGGGAGAAGCAGCATTTTATTTTTACTATACACTGTGTATACTGTACTGGACATTGAAAAAATTCTAGGTACAGAAATAGAAAGCAATATGCCGGCTTCCAGTAGCTCTTACTGACTTTTATATATAAGAACTTGATTTATCTATATTAGTTTTGTGTTTATTTTACCTTAATCTCCATTTATTCTTACTTTATGTTGACGTTTTTGGGTTTTCAGCACCAATTATTTGCTTTGCACTGAGTTATGGTCTCAAGTTACAATATTTTCACTTTACAGTGGTTGTCTCAGAGATAATTAATATTGTAACTCAAATAAGCACTGTATTCTGAAATTATGCTCTTTATATTATATTAAAGCCACATAACAAAAAGGTTTAATAACATTAGTTGTTTTATGTAAAGTTATTACTCAAGTAAAATGTCTACCATAATTACTCAGAGTAGTTTTGTGGAAATGGTGAAATGAGGACCAACCAACACAGTAAATAACTAAACTTAATAAATTTTTGGTTGGATGTCTCCTTTGACCAGTTTTATTTTTCTAAATAAACAATACTATTTAATTTGTTTTTCTAAATAGTTTTATAAACTAGAAGCGAGATTAATAAGCCATGTATGTCTTCCAGTGTGTGGATCATTTACTGGCAATGAGTGAATGTATAGTGTCCCAGAGGTTTTCTCCAAATCATGAACATGATAGTTAACTTATAACAAAATAAAAGCTATGTTTTAATTGAAAATGAGCGTAATAGAAGCAGCATTGAAAAAGAAGGGGAAAATATGTGTTTTAAATGGAGATTTCATTTGTACTGCTGAACATCCATCTTCATTTTTTGCTAATTGTATGTCAAAGGATTAATTTACATATAGCAGTAAATGACATTTGCCACAAGCAAAGTGATTATTTCAAATGGCATATCCACTTGCAATTCAAATGACAACCATCTAAATGACAAGTTGTAAATGGTGACATAAAATCAGACATTTCCTTCTCAGTTCCGTGAACTTTTATTTCATTTCATTTTCTATTTTTTATTCAATTTCAAAGTGTCTAATATATTATTTAATTTGACCATAAACTCATTTCATATTCAGGTTTTCCATTATGTTGACTAATAGGGTAGTGTTACTTTTGTACACAAATGCCAATGCCATAAAACTTAAATAAATAGATGGTAGGTGTTGAATAAATAAGACAGTTCCCTAATTTAACCCCCCCCCAGACATTTTAGATAGCTAGGAGAAAAAGTGTTTAGTCAGCCACCAATTGTGCAAGTTCTCCCACTTAGAAAGATGAGAGGGGCCTGTAATTGACATCATAGGTAGACCTCAACTGTGAGAGACAAAATGAGAAAACAAATCCTGAAAATCCCATTGTCTGATTTGGAAAGAAATTTTTTCAAATTTTGGTGGAAATAAGTATTTGGTCAATTACAAAAGTTCATCTCAATACTTTGTTATATATCCTTTGTTGGCAATGACAGAGGTCAAACGTTTTCTGTAAGTCTTCACCAGATTGGCACACACTGTTGATGGTATGTTGGCCCATTCCTTCATGCAGATCTCCTCTAGAGCAGTGATGGTTTGGGGCTGTCGCTGAGCAACACGGACTTTCAACCCCATCCAAAACTTTTCTTTAGGGTTTAGATCTGGAGACTAGCTAGGCCAGTCCAGGACCTTGAAATGCTTCTTATGAAGCCACTCCTTCATTGCCCAGATGATATTCTTGGGATCATTCTCATTCTGAAAGACCCAGCCAGGTTTGATCTTTAATGCCCGTGCTGATGGAAGGAGGTTTGCACTCAAAATCTCACGATAAATGGCCCCAGATCAGTCGTCCTGGTCCCTTGGCAGATAAACAGCCCAGAAGCCTGATGTTGCCACCCCCATGCTTCACAGTAGGTATGGTGTTCTTTGGATGTAACTCAGCATTCTTTCTCCTACAAACACGACGAGTTGTGTTTCTACCAAACAGTTCTACTTTAGTTTCATCTGACCATATGACATTCTCCCAATACTCTTCTGGATCATCCAAATGCATGGGCCTGGACATGTAATTGCTTAAGCAGGGGGACACGTTTGGCACTGCAGGATCTGAGTCCCTGGTGGCGTAGCCTGTGTAATGTTGGTCCAAGCTCCCTGTAGGTCATTCACTGGGTCCCCTTGTGTGGTTCTGGGACTCACCGTTCTTGAAATCATTTTGACCCTACGGGGTGAGATCTTGTGTGGAGCCCCAGATCGAGGGAGATTATCAGTGGTCTTGTATGTCTTCCATTTTCTAATTATTGCTCCCACAGTTGATTTCTTCACACCAAGCTGCTTGCCTATTGCAGATTTAGTCTTCCCAGCCTGGTGCATGGCTACAATTTTGTTTCTGGTGTCCTTCAACAGCTCTTTTGTCTTCACCATAGTGGAGTTTGGAGTGTGACTGTTAGTGGTTGCGGACAGGTGTCTCTTATACTGATAACAAGTTCAAACAGGTGCCAGTACTACAGGTAATGAGTGGAGGACAGAGGAGCCTCTTAAAGAAGTTATAGGTCTGTGAGAGCCAGAAATCTTGCTTGTTTGTAATTGACCAAATGCTTATTTTCCATCAAAATTTGAAAAAAAATTATTTCCAAATCAGACAATGTGATTTTCAGGATTTTCTTTCTCATTTTGTCTCTCATAGTTGAGGTCTACCTATGATGTCAATTACAGGCCTCTCTCATATTTTTAAGTGGGAGAACTTGCACAATTGGTGGCTGAATAAATACTTTTTCTCCCCACTGTACATTGGCGACCACAGTTGGCCAATCACTCTTTTGTTTTCTTTGAGAAAGCCACAGACAAATATCTCTGTTGGTGACTTATATTTTAGAAAACAAAAGGATCGGCAGTCCAAAATTGGAGATGTTGAATCTTTCAACTGTCAGGAGACAGTTGTACATAGGGGCCCTAAGACATGAAGTTGTTTTAATCAGACACGACAAAATTGGATTTGGGTAGATTTGCTTGAATCTAGCAGGAAGGCCACATTCACACATTCAGTATTTGGTCAGTATTTTACATCAGCATTTGTAAGCCAAAACCAGGAGTGGAACGATCAGAGGAAAAGTATTATAGATACACATGCACCACTTCTGTATTTTTCACCCACTCCTGGTAAAATACTGACCAAATACTGAACATGTGAACGTGGCAGTAGAATGTATTTGATCCTCATAAATATTGTCTGAATTAAAACTGCCTCAATTGCTATGAGGGGAAGAAAGGGGTTGCAAAAATGTTAGAAAATGTTATGCCATTGGTTCTCCATTCCAGTCTTTACTTCTTCTGTCACTCAGTTCCAGAGATGAGGTCAATCTGAGGCCTCTAAGGGGCCTCACGTGCATTGACTACTCCCTCCTCCCCCCAACATGACCAAATAAGGCCAATCGTGAGCCTCAGATTTACCATAAAAGGGTTGTTTGGTCAAAACTGATAAGTCTGCAGTCACTGTGCACTGCGGAGATTCGCCGGTTTTAGACCCAGTAACAGAGAGTATATATAAGTTATACATATCCCCGGCCAGTGTGCGTGGCCTCACTCTCCATACACTTGTATGGAGTGAGGCCCCCCTGTCTAGTCGGACGTGCCCACTGGCCATCCGCGTCACTAGACGGGGCGTGACCTCACTCCATATAGGGGTAAGTATAATTCATACATACCCTTCATTACCAGGTCTGGGGGAGATTCATAAGTCTGCAGTCACACAGAGTGACTGCAGACTTATCGGTTTTGACCGGACAACCCTTTTAATGCTGGAATACAGCAAAGTAAGAAAATAAGACCAGTGTAGAAGACTGGAGCTGCAGTGGCAGAGGCGGCAGAAGGACAGGGGACTAAATATGAGTTTAAAGGATTTTTGATTTTAACCTTTCCTACCTCTCAGAATAATCCATTTTGCTGCTTTTTCACAAAGAGAATCATAAAAAATTCCAATTCTTGTAATTACAATTTTCTCACTAAATTCTCTAGTGTTAATAAAGGAATTAGCAGTAGTAAATTAAATAGAATCACATATAATTCATTTTAAATAGGAGCTGGTGTTGAGATAAACTGACTTGTTTTACAGCACCATGCAAGTAGTCCATTTTTCATTGGTAGTTGCAATCAGCAGTTATTTCCCAAACAATTATCACTGCAGGAGCAATATAGTATTGGTTGGTTGCCTTTCATATGTCTGCCCATCCATGTCATACATAGAGTCCACTATGCAAAGCATTATTAGCAGCAGGGACTCATAGGGTGGCCATCTATGATGATGTGAAAGGACACGGGTGTTGTCCTATCATAATTGCCCCTTTAGATATTACCAAGGGTTTTCCAACATTAATAAACATGAAACAGTTTGAAATATTATTCTCTTTTTGTATCTTAATTTATATGAATATATCACAAATCACAAAGATTTTTCTAAATAAACCATTATGATAATTTCTGCTTTGGTCATTACATTTACTTTCAGGAAGATAACTGCCAACAAAAAATATAGAGTAAAGATGCTGCAGTTGGAAAGAGAACTGCAATTTAGAAGATTTTTTATACAGAAAAATCAGCACAACAGTAAAGTTTTCGCTATTTTTATTATTTCCAATCAGTCACAATAACTGATGCACGGATGAATGCAAATGATCCTACAAAAACTATGGTATCATTTCCTACATCAGTTTCCCTCTGGCATTCCTATACAATGCTGGAAGGAGAAAAGTTGATTGAATATATAAATAGAAATGAGGTGATCAACTGTAATTTGTGGAGAACATTTAAAACAAATATCAGTTCTTCCATAAATGGACAGCAATTCTAAACATCAACAGCAAATCCAAATATTATGCAGTGACCTACTGGGGCTAAGCAAAATTTTCAGAACTTAACACCAGGTTCTTAGTCAACATTTTGATCAGAATGTATAATCCCACAGCCACATCATGAACATCTTTTTGGGTGCTTTCACATTGCGCTTAGTTACAAGCTTAGTGGCCGTGCTAAACGGGATTCAGACATATGCACCGACATGGCTATAGACTATAATGGTGTATAATTGGGTGGGTATGTCTACTGGAGGCGGACACCCAGACAGAGTTTACTATGTAAAGAGTCCGTGGGACAAGTTCATCATTGTAATTTTCCACGGTGTGCATCACATCCCTCAGCAATAAAACATGGAGCATAGTGCTGAATATAGTACTGCAGTTTTTTGCAGCCTGGAGCTTGCCACAAGTAAGACAGTCGTAGAAAGCACATGAAAAAATGTTGTTTTCTAGGAAACATTTTCCAAACCTTTAAAAATTAAAGAAATCCCTTGACCAAACTGACGAAACAGCCCAACAAAAAATTGCCTCAGGTCTTATTTAGACATCTGTGTTTGTCGTCAATGTGCAAACTCCATGCAAAACGGGATTCAGGCGTAAGTGACAACATATTTAATTTTAATCATCCATCATCTGTGTCTAACAGCCATGGATGGAGCGGAGCGCTGCCCATGGTTTGTCTAATGCCGCTGTCAATCTGTGAAAGAAGCTTTGACAGTGCGCCAGCATGAGCACGTGCATTTCTATGTGCCCATTAGTGCGTCAGTCACGTGATTATGGGGCACCAATGGGTTGTCAAGAGAGTCAGATGTCTGGTGAAGACCTATGTGCTTGTCATTATGATACTCCTGTAAAAACCAGCTTGTGGCTGGCGTCCACAGGAGATGATGATGTTTGCTATATAGAAATGCTGTGGCATTGCTGTATATAGCACAAGTGATCAGATGATTGCAGGTTCCCCTAATGGTACTAACAAAGACAGTAAATAATGAAAAAAAATGTTTTAAAATATATGAAAAAAAATATAAAAGTTCAAATCACCCCCCTTTTCCTCCATTAAAAATAAATAACAAAAAACACATTTGTTATTTTAACACTTCTGTCAAAATATTAATGGTGCATACCACTTCAGAGACATATTCTATAAACACTACCTGAGAACCTAATCACAGGATATGAAGAGATATATACCAGACTAAATCATTTACAAAAATCTGAATTTTATTCAAATATTAAGAAGTATTAAAAAATAGAAATGGAAAGAAAATATCTCATATGAGTAAACACATATCACACATGCTCTAAAATTAATGAAATTAATAAGCCCACAGTAAGCTATGGCAAAGTGCAAGTGCAAAATAACAGAATATTTATCTCTATTAGTAGTACAACCAATGGTTAAATGTTTTTAGGAACCAACTGAGTAGGACCCAATCAATTGTAGTCACTGTAATAGTAAAATACCAGAAGCAGTTGTACTTACAGCAATGCATATCAGTATAAGGAGCCATGTTGTTAAGTGTCACTCAACCCCGATGCTGTTTTGCCACTCTTTTTCCAGAGGAGTCTGGGGGCATTTGGTATTGATGCATTTATAAAAGTCCAATCAATCAAAATATAAAATAAATTAATCCTATCAATAAATGTCATAATGAAAAAAAAAATAAAAATGCCAGAATTGTGTTTTTTCGGTCGCCACAACAACACAAAAAATGTAATAAGAGGCCATCAAAGCACAGCCCTTACACAGCTCTATATCCCAAAAATTGAAAACGTTACTGGTCTCGGAAAATGGAGTCAAAAGGCAATTTTTTTTTCACCACTTAAATACAACAAAAATTATACATGTTTGGTATCTCCATAATTATACTGACATACAGATCATAGTACCAGATTATTTTAACCATAAAATGAACGCTGTGAAAACCAAAAAACAATTGCTGAATTGTGTCTTTTTTGCTATTTTGCCACACTGGAAATTTTTACTGCTTTCCAGTACATCACATGACAAAATGGATGGTGTCATTCAAGAGCACAACTTGTTCTGCAAAAAACAACCCTTCACACTTCTATGTCAACAGAAAAATGAAAAAAGTTATGGCATTTCGATTAAGGGGAGGAAAAAAGAAAAGCGCAAAAACAAAAAATTTCCTGTTCCTTAAGAGGTAAATTTATGTGACAATTGGTGTTTTGCCCACAGTGCACCATCTAAAGGTGAGCAAAATTATAGTTTTCCTTTGTACTCAATACTATTGAGATTAAGAGAACATTAGAAATCATTATTTCCACTTGCATTAACTGGAGTTGAGAAAATCTCCCAAAAATTTGATTCGAATGATTCACTTAATTCAGGGGAAAAATTAGAATAGCATAAAATAAACTTGATTCAAAATGAATCGGCTGTGAAGGAGATGAAAAACAAATCTTATATTCACGTCTCCTTGACCATCTCCGTACAAGTCAAGTTGCCTCTGTTACTCCAGTAGGCTTTTTTGTCTTCTTTCTTCTATCTATCTTCTAGCCTGGTCCTGGTCTTCCTTTCACTAGGCCCTATACTATAACATGAAGCACAATGTATGTCATCCACGGCTCAAAAGGCGATAGAAGAGAGAAGACTGGTGGTGCCATAACAGGTACAGAAAGAGCCAATGAGAGGTGAGTATGAAATATTTTTGTACCCCTTTATGGCTCTCTTCAATACAGCAAAATGGCAGTCTTCCTCTGATTCTGCTAGACTTGCTCAAAGCAAATAGCGAAAATGTTTAATGTTATTGCAACCAATTTTTTATTAAATTCAAGGCAAAATCGCTCAACTCTGTTATTAATTGTTTAGTTTTTATTTTGTTCTATAATGTAATCTGTTAAGTGAAAGGTAATTTTTTAGTTACAGTAAGTTCCTATGCTTGAATGTGTAGTTTAAGAGCGTAGAATGAGAAGAGTTTCTTTTTTCATGTCTTAATTGTCTTTGTAATATAACATTTATGAGACAAGACCAATGAAATAGAGCTGGTCTGTGAGTTATTAAGATTCATTTCCCGGCTGAACCTTTACCTGCTGTCCTGAGTGACAGCCCGTACAGGAAGAACTGTATGATTTAACCAGAAACTCTGATAGACTTATGTACATAATTCATGCACAAATATTAATGTTAATGATTCAAAGTGCTGGTATGTTCTTTGAAGGTGAGTGATCAAATCATTTCTTGTAGTGATATTTACTGACATTAGCCATCTTAAAAAAAGGGCAATATCCTGCTTGTCAGTAATAATAACGATATGACATATTAAAGGTTTGGCTGTTCAGGAGACACTAAGGAGAGGATAAAAGCAACTCGGGAGCGAAGATGAAGAATGTCTTGGCACAAACAAATAAAAAATGTCCTTTTCAAGTATAAATAATTTAAGAATTCGATGTCCCCTAACCTCTACTTTATTAACCTTTTAACACTGCAAGTGGAACATGCTCTTTGTTTTTGGATCAGCTGAAACCTTTACATCTGTTTCTATTTTTTTTTCATATTTTTTTTTATATAATTTTGGAAGACTCAGTCTAACATCATAAGCAGAAACTAAGCATGAAATGACTGAATTATAATTAAAAGATATTAATAAAACTAAGACTATATTAGTTTGAATCGGTATTGTAAGAGACATTTTAATCTAATTTATTTATTATTTAGGCAGTTGTCTAATGATGACTTTTTTTCTCAAAATTGAATAAACTGACATTCAACAAATTTTCTTCATTTTCATGTATATTATTTAATTAATTTAATAAATAATCACTATCTCCTTTTTTCTCCCCCATCACTTTTTTGTATTACTAACACATATAGTTTTCCTTATAAGCAATACATATGTAATTATGACATGCAAATACAGGATAAAATATAGTGCATGCTATAATAAAGTATGGACTGCAGTACACTCTATAGATAAGATAACAAGTAGTGCATGCTCCACACCTATATCTTCTATATTGGATAATAGCAGAATCATTGCTAAGGGGTTGTTTCAATACTATCATACTGATGACCTATCTGTAAGATAAGTTATCAATATCAGATCGGTGAAGATCCAACACCCAGCACCTCCACAATGAGCTCTACTCAGCCCCAGGGGTACATGGATGTAAACTGTTATATAGATGAAAAACCAATCCCTCTCAACTGTTTAGTGGTTATTACCATGTGCTACAGGTTCTACTTAAATCCGATCCAACTCACAAAGTCAACTACATACAATATTACATTTATCTGATGAAGCTGGTGTACTTACTTTGAAAAATCATGCCATACCAGCTGTATAATCCTGATAGTTTAAGATGCAAATTTTAAGAATCCTGCTAGAACATTTATTTAAGGATTATACAACTATAAAGGCACGGATTTTCATAGTAAATACACCAGCCACATAAGGTGTAAGAGATCTACTTATTAGCAATATATGCACATTGAATTGTATAATTTGATAACATTACATATTATTAAAAATATTGATATTATCGATAATAAAAGAAAATTACAAAAAATATATATAAGTGCTACTCCAAATAAATAAAATAACAGACAAATGTATATATACACACAATAAATATTTTATTGAAATACACAACTACGCAATAAAAATAAAATGTAAAAGTTAATACAAATAAGGAACAATGAAAGCAAAAGGAGGCCAATGAGAGACACAAAATATTGAAAAATAGGTTAAAATGCAAAGCGTAGCCACCAGATGGCAGAATGCCATTGAGGAGCAATAATACAAAGGTATGTATAGGTATGTTTAGGAACTTTGTGGATATATACAGTATATATAACCACAAAGTTAATTACAATGCAATTCTGCACAAAAAAATAAGTAGTAGTGAAAAAATAGAGACACATTATTATCAGTCATACCTCCCATCTCAGGTTCCGACATATGTTTTGATCTTACTTCATCTCGGGGTCAGAGATGGAGGGAAAGAGGTGTCTTAAATAGTAGCAAAGATGTGCTGATAAGTTTAAGTAAATCGTATAATTATCCAGCAACAGATGTACATCATATCATTGGCAACACTGAAACTGGAAGTCACACATCAGAGCACATGACTCTTTTCTAATTACAAGAGATGTCTGTCAAAAGATATGTCTGATATTTAATGGTGTCATTGTTAAAATAGACACAGATTAGTTCAGATCAGTTTCAGTATAAACTAAATCAGGATTTTATATTCATATTAGAACTTTGCAGTTTATTTTTTGTTAACGTTGCCCTCATCTCATTCATTATGTTTTCAATAGATGCTATCAATGCAATTCATGTATGTAGGGGCTATTAAATATTATCCTATTCTAATGCTTAGCATTGGATAAAGTAAGTATTTTACCTTTTAAAATAAAATATAAAGAACAACTTTGAGTTCAGTCTTAGCTTAATATTAAGCATATTGGTTCCCATTTCCCTATATAGAAGAGGATTCATTGTGCTGATCTTATTAAACCCATAATCTGTTTCCTTTTTCCCTCATATTTAAATTTATAAAGATAAATATCACATTATGTCATTACTTACGCCATGAATTATTGCTGCGTCTCCTAAACATGAGTTCATTCTGCAAAATGCCATTTTTATAAACTTATTGGATCATTACAATACCATGGATCAGGGTATAATTAGAACAAATGTGGCAGGGATCATTAATTTAAATATATTTATATATATATATATTTTATTTAATATTTAATATTAGACTTTAACCTCTTTAACTGGTATGTCATATGTTGGCTCCCTGACTTTGATACAGGATCGCACACCAAGCCCAGATCTTTCTCCCACACATGACGGCTGATTTAATAAGTCGTCATGTGCCTCAATCAGCCACGGGTGGAGTGGATCTCCTCCTCCAACTATTAACCTGATAAATCCCGCTGTCAATCTCTGACATCTGAGTTTAATATGCGCTGATGGTTGTGGTACATCTGTGACGCCTGTGACGTGATTGGGGGGCATCAATGGGTCATCATGACAACCATAGGTGTTAGAACTCTCCTGTTGGTTTTTTTCTAGTTTGCTGGTCACATGACCTTTTTTGCCTATTTAATCCGGCTCCGCCCTCCTGGCCTTGCTGGACTTCGTTGTAATTTCTACTCTTGAGCTAGCTTGGTACTCTGCTCCTTTCTCTGTTAGTTTTGCTTGGTCTTCTGACCTCTATGTTCTATGTTGTGTGTTTGTCTTTTACTGCTACAATTTCTGCTAGGAGGTGTCCAACTTTATCCCAGTCCCTAGTTCTTGTAGGGATCCCTCCCTTGCATCTATATGTCTTAGTACAGACTAGCTGAGGACTTTAGCGGGTCTGATCGCAGGATCAGGTTCCCCGTTACATCGTAGGGATCCAGTTTAGTTCTATTGTAGGGACAGATCTCCTGTCTTTCCTTAGTGCTTGTAGCAGATCATAACAGTAAGTCCAGCCTAAAAAAAATTTTTCTCTAAGGAAAGACCTCCAGTTTCCATCATGGTCTCGGTTCAAGATTTGGCTCAACTCTTGCAGGGACTCTGTCTGGAGGTGGCCGAGCTCCAACAACACGTGAGTAGCTGTTCTGGAGCACATTTTGTGGAGCCAAAGGTATGTCTGCCTGATCTATTTTTTGGTGAACAACAAGATTTTTTTTCTTTTAAAAATGCTTGTTTATTGTATTTTCGTTTAAGACCCAGATCCTGTGGTGATGAATCACAGCGCATTGGGTTCATAATGTCACTATTGCACAAAGATCCTCAGGGATGGGCCTTTTCTCTCCAACCTAGTGATCCGTGCTTTAGATCAGTGGATAGTTTTTTTTCTGCTTTGGGTTTGTTGTACGATGATCCTGATCGTGTCTCATCTGCTGAGTCTGAATTGAGACATCTGAGGCAGGGATCAGGTAATGTGGAAAAATATTGTTCTCACTTCTGTCGGTGGTCTGCCCAGGTGGGGTGGAACGATTCAGCTTTGAAAAGTTTGTTTCTTGCAGGGCTAGGTGAAAGGGTTAAGGATTTGCTGATTGCTTATCCCACACCTGGAAACTTGCAGGAGGCAATGCAATTAGCTATACGGGTGGACAGGAGACAGCGTGCAAGGGTTAATGAGAGTAAATCCTCTGCCATGTCAGCTCCGAGTCTTGAGAGGGTCTGTGCTGACAAAGGAGAGCCGATGGAGATTGGGGCGATGGTACCCCGCTCTCAGGAAAAAGACGGCAGGATTTCCGGAGGTTTGTGCTTCTATTGCGGAAATTCTGGTCATTTCATTACGAACTGTGTGCTTCATATGAACAAAGAAAAAAAAATGGTCAGTCATGCATGTATAGCCTGTTTAAATTTTAAGGGAGTATTCCTATCTGCTACTACCGCTGCTCAGGAAGAATTAATTGAATTTCGGGTATTTGTGGATTGTGGTTCTACTCTGAATGTGATTGATGGGGGATTCTTGGAAAAACTTAAATTAAAACCTAAACCTTTGTCATCCCCTATTGCTGTGGTTTCTGTTGATGGCTCTCCCTTGAAGAGTGTTACTCACAAGGTCTGTGAATTTCCCCTCACTATTAATGGTATTCATCAAGAGAATTTGGATTTGGTAGTATTAAATAATTTGCCTTCTCCAGTAATTTTGGGGTTGCACTGGTTAAAATTGCACAATCCTGTACTGGATTGGTCTACCAATGAAATTAAGTCCTGGAGCCCTAAATGTTATGACAAGTGTTGTAACGGACGTATTGCTGCGGTGGAAAAAGGGGAATTACCTGTACCTATTCAGGATTTTTGGAGAGTTTTTTCTGAGGAGGAGTCACAAATTTTGCCTCCCCATAGAGACTATGATTGTACCATTGAATTTGTCCCTGGAGTGACTCTTCCTAAAAGTCATTTATTTAATCTTACTATTCCTGAGAGAAAGGCTTTGAAGGAATACATACAGACAAGCTTGGCCGCCGGTCACATTAGGCCTTCCAAGTCTCCTGTGGCTGTTGGATTTTTTTTTGTAAAAAAAAAAGATGGCGGTTTACGTCCTTGTCTGGACTTTCGTGAGATTAATAAAATTACTGTACGCAATCCTTACCCACTGCCATTGATTCCTGATTTGTTTAACCAGTTAGTGGGGGCCAAGTGGTTCTCTAAAATTGATCTCCGGGGGGCATACAATTTGTTGCGCATGAAGGAGGGTGATGAATGGAAGACTGCTTTTAACACTCCTGTGGGTCATTTTGAGAATCTGGTTATGCCTTTTGGTCTTACCAATGCTCCAGCATTTTTTTAGAATCTTATTAATGACATCCTTAGACCTTTGATCGGCAAAAATGTGGTTGTGTATTTGGATGACATTCTGATTTATTCGCCAGATCTGGAGTCTCATTGGCGGAGCGTAAGTGAGGTTTTACAGTTATTAATGGACAATTCGCTTTTTGCTAAGCTAGAGAAATGTGAGTTCGCTGTACAGAGAATTCGTTTTTTGGGTTACATTATCTCCAGTGAAGGTTTTGAGATGGACCCAGTTAAAGTTCAAGCTGTGCAGGAATGGCCTAGGCCTATTGGTTTGAAATCGATACAGAGGTTTTTGGGTTTCGCCAATTATTACAGAAAATTTATAAAAAAAATTTCTATTATTGTCAAACCGCTGACCGATCTCACCAGGAAAGGTGCTAATGTGGTTCAGTGGACTTCTGAGGCCATTGAAGCTTTTGTGTTTCTAAAGGAGAGGTTCACCTCTGCTCCCATCCTTATGCAACCCGATGTGACTAAGCCGTTTTTGGTTGAGGTTGATGCTTCTTCTGTGGGGGTCGGTGCGGTGTTGTCTCAGGAAAGCAAGGATGGAGTACATCCCTGTGCCTTTTTTTCAAAAAATTTTTCTGAGACTGAACTTAATTACGATATTGGTAATCGGGAATTGCTGGCTATTAAACTCGCATTTGAACACTGGCGTCATCTCTTGGAAGGTGCTGAATTTCCCATTCAGGTTTTCACTGATCATAAAAATCTGATCTATCTTGATGCTGCCAAGCATTTGAATGCCCGTCAGGCTAGGTGGGCACTTTTTTCTCGCGGTTTAATTTTTCCGTTACTTACATCCCAGGTACCAAGAATGTTAAAGCGGATGCTTTGTCTCGCAGCTTTTCTCCCATGGTCAGTGCTGAGGAGGAGGAGGAGAACATTTTAGAAGAAAGTGTTGTGATTGCTGCTTTGGACTCCGTTTTGGAGGATGAGTTTCTTAAAGCTCAGGAGAATGCCCCATCTAACACTCCCCATGGGAGGTTGTTTGTGCCTAGGACCTTTAGGAGAGATTTGTTTGTTGAGTGTCATGAGTCTCGGTTGGCAGGTCATCCAGGAATTTCTGAGACCAAGAGACTTGTGGGTCGCAGTTTTCGGTGGCCTGGATGGCAGAAGGAAGTCATTAAGTGGGTGCGTCAATGTACTGTGTGTGCTAGATCTAAGTCTTCGCATGCTCCTGCTGCGGGGTTGCTTTGCCCTCTGGAGGTTCCTAGTGCACCTTGGACACATCTGGCTATGGACTTTATTACTGACCTCCCCCCCTCTGGAGGTTTCACGGTCATCTGGGTGGTCGTGGACCGTTTTAGCAAGATGTGTCACTTGGTTCCCTTCATCAAACTGCCTTGCGCTAAGACACTCGCTAAGGCCTTTGTCAAGGAAATTGTCAGACTACATGGCATTCCTACTGACATTGTTTCTGATAGGGGACCTCAGTTCGTGGCTCGTTTTTGGCGTGCCTTTTGTGACAGGTTGGGAGTTCATTTGTCGTTTTCATCCGGATATCATCCTGAGTCTAATGGCCAGACATAAAGGAAGAATCAGGATGTTGAGCAGTTCTTGCGTTGCTTTGTGGCAGACAATCAAGAGGGGTGGTCTGAGTTTCTGCCACTTGCTGAATTTGCTCTTAACAACCATACATCCTCTTCTGCTGGGTGTTCGCCTTTTTTTTGTTGTTCTGGGAGACATCCGTCTTTTGGGTCATTCTCCAAATTGGTATCGGCTGTGCCTGAGGAGTAGAGTTTTTCCGGTGATTTGGAGAGAGTTTGGACGGATGTGCGTGATAATCTTCAGGAGGCTAACAAAAAATCTAAGAGGTACTTTGATAGGAAACGGCAAGAGGTTTCATTTGCTGTTGGTGACATGGTTTGGTTGTCCTCTAGGAATCTACGGTTGAGGATTCCTTCTAAAAAATTGGGTCCCAAGTTTGTAGGGCCCTTTAAGGTTCTTCAGATAGTTAACCAATCTGCTGTTAGGTTGGAGGTTCCTACCTCCTGGAAGATTAATCCGGTGTTTCATGTTTCTCTGTTGAAAAGAGCTGATGTGTCGGTTGGTGACGCCTTTGCCACTGTTCCTCCGGTGGTGGAGGACGGGGAATATGAAATTTCCCGCATCCTAAATTCTAGACGGTATAGAGGGAGTTTGCAGTATCTCGTCGCTTGGAAGGGTTTCGGACCCGAGGATAACTCATGGGTGAGGGCGGATGATGTTTCTGCTTCCAGACTTGTCAGAGCGTTTCACAGGAGGTTTCCTGATAAGCTCGGGCCTAGGGGATCCAGAGGATCCTCTTAGAAGAGGGGGTACTCTTAGAACTCTCCTGTTGGTTTTTTTCTAGTTTGCTGGTCACATGACCTTTTTTGCCTATTTAATCCATCTCCGCCCTCCTGGCCTTGCTGGACTTCATTGTAATTTCTACTCTTGAGCTAGCTTGGTGCTCTGTTCCTTTCTCTGTTAGTTTTGCTTGGTCTTCTGACCTCTATGTTCTATGTTGTGTGTTTGTCTTTTACTGCTACAATTTTTGCTACGGGGTGTCCAACTTTATCCCAGTCCCTAGTTCTTGTAGGGATCCCTCCCTTGCATCTATAGGTCTTCGTACAGACTAGCTGAGGACTTTAGCGGGTCTGATCGCAGGATCAGGTTCCCCGTTACATCGTAGGGATCCACTTTAGTTCTATTGTAGGGGCAGATCTCCTGTCTTTCCTTTGTGCTTGTAGCAGATCATAACAACAGGTCTGCTGATGACCACAGTGCCTGTGATTATGATCGTAATTTTCTCTATACATAGCAGTGCTGATACACTGTTATCTATAGCACAAAGGAACTGATGATCGCAGCTTCAAGTCCCCTAAGGGGACTAATATATACAAGTAAAAGAAAAAATTGAAAATATATAAAAAACCCACAAATGTTGAAATTACCCCCCTTTTTCCCCATTAAAAATAAAACAATTCACAAAAAATACACATATTTGGTATCTGTGTTCCTAAAAGTATGATCTATCAAAATATTAAATAAATAAATCCGATCAGTAAATGATGTATCGAGAAAAAAATGTAAACGTCAAAATTACATTTTTACGGCTGCCACAACATTGCAATAAGATTCAGTAAGAGTACTATATATTGAGAAATGAAAAAGTTACAGGTCTTGGAAAGTGGCAACAGAATCAAATTTTTTTTTTTTACAAATTTTCGATTTTTTTTACCACTTAAATAAAAAAAAACTATACAGTGGGGTCAAAAAGTACTTAGTCAGCCACCAATTGTGCAAATTCTCCCACTTAAAAAGAAGAGAGAGGCCTGTAATTGACATCATAAGTAGACCTCAACTATGAGAGACAATATGAGAGAACAGACCCTGAAAATCACATTGTCTGATTTGGAAAGAATTTTTTTTCACATTTTGGTGAAAAATAAGTATTTGGTCAATTGCAAAAGTTCATCTCAATACTTTTTTTATCATTTGTTGGCAATGACAGAGGTCAAACATTTTCTGTAAATCTTCACAATGTTGGCACACACTGTTGCTGGTATGTTGGCCCATACCTCCATGGAGATCTCCTCTAGAGCAGAGATGCTTTGGGGCTGTCGCTGGGCAACAAGGACTTTCAACTCCCTCCAAAGCTTTTTTATAGCGTTTAGATCTGGAGACTGGCGAAGCTACTCCAGGACCTTGAAATGCTTCTTACGAAGCCACTCCTTTTTTGCCCTGGCAGTGTGATCATTGTCATGCTGAAAGACCCTGCCACATTTCATCTTCAATGCCCTTGCTGATGGAAGGAGGTTTGCACTCAAAATCTCACAATACAAGGCCCAACTCATTCTTTCATGTACACGGATCAGTCATCCTGGTCACTTGGCAGAGAAACAGCCCCAAAGAATGATGTTGCCACCCCCATGCTTCTCAGTAGGTATGGTGTTCTTTGGATGCAAATCAGCATTCTTTCTCCTCCAAACACGACGAGTTGTGTTTCTACCAAACAGTTCTACTTTGGTTTCATCTGACCATATGACATTCTCCCAATACTCTTCTGGATCATCCAAATGTTCTCTAGAAAACTTCAGATGGGCCCGGACATGTAATGGCTTAAGCAGGGGGGCACGTCTGGCACTGCAGGATCTGAGTTCCTGGCGGCGTAATGTGTTACTGATGGTAGCCTGTGCAATGTTGGTCCCAGCTCTCTGCAAGTCATTCACTAGGTCCCCCGTGTGTTTCTGGGATTTTTGCTCACCATTCTTTAGATCATTTTGACCCCACGGGGTGAGATCTTGTGTGGAGCCCCAGATTGAGGGAGATTATCAGTGGTCTTGTATGTCTTCCATTTTCTAATTATTGCTCCCACAGTTGATTTCTTCACACCAAGCTGCTAGCCTATTGCAGATTCAGTCTTCCCAGCCTGGTGCAGGGCTACAATTTTGTTTCTGGTGTCCTTCGACAGCTCTTTGGTCTTCACCATAGTGGAGTTTGGAGTGTGATTGTTTGAGGTTCCAACCTGGTGTCTTTTATACTGATAACAAGTTCAAACAGGTGCTAGTACTACAGGTAATGAGTGGACGACAGAGGAGCCTCTTAAAGGAGAAGTTACAGGTCTGTGAGAACCAGAAATCTTGCTTGTTTGTAATTGACCAAATACTTATTTTCCACCAAAATTTTTTACAATTTTTTTTCCAAATCAGAAAATGTGATTTTCAGGATTTGTTTTCTCATTTTGTCTCTCATAGTTGAGGTCTACCTATGATGTCAATTACAGGCCTCTCTCATCCTTTTAAGTGGGAAAACTTCCAGAATTGGTGGCTGACTAAATACTTTTTTCCCCACTGTACATGATTTGCATCTGCGTAGTTGTACTGACCTGGAAAATCATATTGCCAAGTGAGTTTTACCATATAATGAACCCGATAAATAAAAAAACAAAGAACAATTGTGGAATTACACATTTTTTGCACTTGGAATTTTTTTCCTGCATTCCAGTACATCATGTGATAAAATAAATGACGTCATTCAAAAGTACAACTCGCCTCACAAAAAACAAGTCCTCCCATAGTTATGTGGATGAAATGCAACAAACAAGATAAAAAGTGCTCCTGTCAAGATAAAAAAGCAATTGGAACCGATAAGGGCAGATAAAGCAAAAGTATTATGGAAAAAATACTTTCTATCAAAAAAAACTGCACGTTACTGCTGCATCCAGGCTTCCTTAGGTGCATATGTTTATGGAAGGCTGGATGCAGCCATAAAATGTAGTATTTTTTAATAAAAAGTATTTTTTGTATAATACTTTAATAATAATAATAATAATACTTTTGTTTTATCTGGACTTATTGGATCCATTTGCCATTTATTTTGATGTAAGCGCCCTTTATCTGGTTTGTTTCACTTCATTCAGCTCTGTTGGACCTCCTCATCGAGGATATTTCCACAGTATACCAGATTGGCTGCACCCACTGGTATCCACTATAGTGCAAATTAAGTTGTGTCTATGTCACTACTACTATTAGTTTTATAGTTTTAACTTATTATACTCAGAAAATGCTCCTCTCTCTCCTTTTTCCACCAAGGAAAATTCACTACTGGTTTATGGTTATGTGGACGGAAAACTAAAAAAGTTATGGTTCTTAGAAGAAGGAGACATAAAAACGAAAATGGACCCCCCTCCTCCCCCCGGAAAATAGCCTTATCAGGAAGGGGTTAATAAAATGTAAAAACATTTACATGAGGCTACCCAATCAGATAATATTGTATAATTATATTATATTATATTTGCAATAATCAAATAAATTATTGTCATCTACTTATCTTAACGATCGTGGTTAGTTTTTTTATGATAACTTTTACATTGCATTGAGTTCAATTTGAAGTTTTTTAGAAACATCTAAAACATCTATAATAACTTCCGTGCCAAAATGTTCTTTTTTCTTCCTCAAGCGAAGCAGCAATGCGATGACATTTCCTATTGTGGTATCACAAGTCCAGCATATCTGCAGACAAACCTACATCAACCCTTGAATACAGGAAACACATTAATTTAAAGCATAAAATAACTGAAAAGTTTGAGCAAAAAAATGAAATATTGTCCTTATGGATATTCCTTCAGACTGAGCTGAAAGAGCTGCTGACTCAGGATTTACATCTTGAGGCACATTTTGATAATGGATGTGTAAACTTAATATTTGTTCCTATTCAGTACTTCCAAATTGGATTTAATGGAATTCTCTCACTAAGAACACTCAAAGCTCTGTATATCATTTGTACAAAAAGCACAGAATAAAATTGAATATTGAGAACTTTATGTGCTACACAATTTAAAAGGACAATGTTGAGATTTGACTTTGGGTTTAGAGATTTGCATTTGTATCCACTTGAATAAAGTTTAAGTAATTGTTTAGCTTTGTTGTTTGTGAGAATGTTAAACATCTACAACCTAGATGTAATGATGTGTGCATTATATCAACATTATATTTAATGCCAAGGCTACAGTTTGTGCTGAAAATGGAACAAAAAGTACACATCATGGCCACTGCTAATGTCTATTACTCCTGCAGAACACTGCTATTTTGGGCCTTGAGGGCACAGCAGTTTTTTTCATTTTTGTATTATTGTCTTCATAGAACCATAGCTGTTTAATATTTTATTGGCATGGCCATATGAGGGCTTGTTTTTTTCAGTATGAGAATGGAAATGCAAGAAAAGAAAAAAAAACAGTAATTATGTATTTTTTTTGTTTTTTTAAAAATGTTTTGCTTACTTATGGTATTCACTGTGTTTTGCTTCCACTTTTTGCTTACTTATGGTATTCACAGTCTTTCATAAGTAACATATTTACTATATTCCGTATATCAGTGCAAATATAATAATAGTAAATTCTGAGGTTTTTTTCTTGTTTTGCTACTATAAAAAATGTACTTTAAAAGAATTAGTTTTGTGAAACCATGTCTTTAGGGCTGGAGTTTGCATCATTTTTGGAAAGCAACTGAGCAAAAAACTTTAAGTCCAGCAATGATTTTATTTATTTGTTTTTATTGCTTTAATCTCACTCACTATATGGGTTAAGGGAACCTTTAAAGAGAATCTACAATTCGATCTATATATATTTGGACAGAGACAACATTTTTCTAATTTTGGTTCTAAACATTACCACAATGAATTTTAAACAAAACAATTCAGATGCAGTTGAATTTCAGACTTTCAGCTTTCATTTGAGCATATTTACATTAAAATTGGATGAAGGGTTTAGGAGTTTCAGCTTCTTAACATGTGCCACCCTGTTTTTAAAGGGACCAAAAGTAATTGGACAGATTAAATAATTGTAAATAAAATGTTCATATCTAGTACTTGGTTGAAAACCCTTTGTTGGCAATGACTGCCTGAAGTCTTGAACTCATGGACATCACCAGACGCTGTGTTTCCTCCTTTTTGATGCTCTGCCAGGCCTTCACTGTGGTGGTTTTCAGTTGCTCTTTGTTTGTGGGCCTTTCTGTCTGAAGTTTAGTCTTTAACAAGTGAAATGCATGCTCAATTGGGTTGAGATCAGGTGACTGACTTGGCAATTCAAGAATATTCCACTTCTTTGCTTTAATAAAGTCCTGGTTTGCTTTGGCATTATGTTTTGGGTCATTGTCCATCTGTAGTATGAAACGACGACCAATCAGTTTGGCTGCATTTGGCTGGATCTCAGCACACAGTATGGCTCTGAATACATCAGAATTCATTCAGCTGCTTCTGTCCTGTGTCACATCATCAATAAACACTAGTGACCCAGTGCCACTGGCAGCCATGCATGCCGAAGCCATCACACTGCCTCCGCCGTGTTTTACAGATGATGTGGTATGCTTTGGATCATGAGCTGTACCTTGCCTTCGCCATACTTTTCTCTTTCTATCATTCTGGTAGAGGTTGATCTTGGTTTCATCTGTCCAAAGAATGTTCTTCCAGAACTGTGCTGGCTTTTTTAGCAACGTCCAGTCTAGCCTTTTTCTTCTTGATGCTTATGAGTGGCTTGCACCGTGCAGTGAACCCTCTGTATTTACTTTCATGCAGTCTTCTCTTTATGGTAGATTTGGATATTGATACGCCTACCTCCTGGAGAGTGTTGTTCACTTGGTTGGCTGTTGTGAAGGGGTTTCTCTTCACCATGAAGATTATTCTGCGATCATCCACCACTGTTGTCTTCCGTGGGTGCCCAGGTCTGTTTGCATTGATGAGTTCACCAGTGCTTTCTTTCTTTCTCAGGATGTACCAAACTGTAGATTTTGCCACTCCTAATATTGTAGCAATTTCTCGGATGTTTTTTTTCTGTTTTTGCTGCTTAAGGATGGCTTGCTTCACCTGCATGGAGAGCTCCTTTGACCGCATGTTTACTTCACAGCAAAATCTTCCAAATGCAAGCACCACACCTCAAATCAACTCCAGGCCTTTTATCTGCTTAATTGAGAATGACATAATGAAGGGATTGCCCACACCTGTCCATGAAATAGCCTTGGAGTCAATTGTCCAATTACTTTTGGTCCCTTTAAAAACACTCCAACACCCTTCATCCAACTTTAATGTGGATACCCTCAAATGAAAGCTGAAAGTCTGAACTTCAACTGCATCTGAATTGTTTTGTTTAAAATTCATTGTGGTAATGTCTAGAACCAAAATTAGAAAAATGTTGTCTCTGTCCAAATATATATGGACCTATCTGTATAAGTAGGATCAACCCTCCTAAGCCATCTATATGAGCAAGAAAGCATAGGAAGTTGAAAAAAATGATACCTTGATATCTGGGAGCCAGTGTTTTATTCCAGAGAAATCCATGTTTTTCTCATGTAAATGAGCTGTTAACAGCTATGACCTGGATACAGGTCTCTCTGAGAATCTGCCTCCAGAGAGTATTTGAAATTAAAGGAGGCATTACCAGTGTTAACCAAATGTGATACTTTGCGTTCACAATTACACACAGTTCTGCAGTGAGATCAGACCTAACACTACAGCAGGAGTGAACTTTGACATCACTTGTAGAGATGTGTGAACCCGAACTTTAAAGTTTGGTGTTCATGCCGGACAGGTGCTGAATTCTAAACACAGACTTGTCCCGGAAGTCCGTTTTAGTGTTCGGAGTTCGGGAGGAGAGATGAAACAGAGAGAGACTCTGCTTCCTTTGGCAGTCCCCTAGCCGTTACTATGAACATTTTCCAGCCCTTTTCCAGCACCAAAGTTTAGGTCCACACTGACTTCTAGACAGTAGAGTCCTGGTACCTGAACCGAAGTTTGCACTAAAGTTTGTTCAAACCCGACCATCCACAGATCTGCTCATCCCTAACCACTAAATCATGCCTGTTGCATGAAATGCAATTAGATGAGTAGATGTTTTAAATGTAATTTTTAATTATCAGTCAGTATTTGTTTGGGGAGACTGGTAGTCATAATACAGAATGGATTCCATTATGCTCTATGTTGAGGCTGTGGGACCCAATATGCTAAGTGGGGGGATGTGTGGTCCATTATGCAGTGTGGCAGGCTGAGGTTTCCATCATGCTAAGTGTTGGGAAATGTGGGGACCATTATGCTATGCATGGGAAGCTGTGAGGTTCATTATGCGTTATGTAGAGGCTTTGGGGTCCATTTTGGTGTGTAGGGGAATGTGGGGTCCATTATGCTGTCTGTGGGGAGCTGTCAAATCCATTATGCTGGGTGTACAGAGCTGTGGGGTCCTTTATGCTGTGATTTGGGAGATGTGGGGTCCATTATGCTGTTTGCGGAAGCTGTTGGATCTGTTATGCTGTGTGTGGGGATTGTGGGGTTCATTATGCTGTTTGTGGAGACTGTTGTATCCATTATGCTGTGCATGGGGATTGTGTAGTTCATTGTGAGGGGCTGTAGGGTCGATTATGCTGTTTGTTGGGGGCTGTGAGGATTATTATGTTGTGCATGGAGGGGCTATGAGGTCCATCATATTGTATGAGGAACTGTGGGTTCCATCATGCTCTTTGTGGGGGGGTCTAAGGGTTCATTATGATGTGTGTCGGGGGCTGTGAATTCATCTTACTGTGTGGGTGGTCGAGCTATGGGAGGAGCATATTACTATATAAGGGGGATTGTGTGTTCCATTATACTGTATGGCAGTGACTAGGTGTTATGATCTGCAACATGTACTAAGGAAAGATAGGGGAAAGCTGTCCTTATAGTAAGACTAAGCTGAAGCCGTACGATGTAGCGGGATGCCTGTTCCTAGTGAACAGACCCGCCTTAGTCCTCGGCTAGTCTGAACGAAGACCTATAGCATAAGGGGAGGGGTCCCGAAAGAACTAAGGACTGGGACAAAAATGGGACACCTCCTAAACAGAGAAGTTGCTGCAGAACACAAAAAAACAAACTGACAAAAAGGTACTAGAGGTCCCAGAAGGACCAAGCGAACTGACAGAGATAGGCACAGAAGCAACTGGCTAGAGAGACAGTCAAACACTGAAGTCCAGCACAGCCCAAAGGGTGGAGCTAGAATATAAATGCAGATGGTCACGTGACCGCAAAACACAAGATGGAAAAAAACAAACAGGAGGGTTCTAACACTAGGGACATCATATTGTGTGTTATGGGAGCTGTTGATCAAGGTGAAAGGGCTGCATGATAGGAGCAGATTTAGTGATTTGTATTAGCTTCTGTATATGAGAAACAGTAAAATTATATGGGTTTTATTATCTGCTACAGACAAGAATACATGATGCAATAAGATCTATCATTACATATATTAGCATTAGCAGTTAGTCGCTATACTAAATTCAGCTCAATATTAGGTAATACAGATTAATATAATAATAGCAATAATAATCATAGTAATAATACCCAGAATTAAGTTCCACCAATTTGTTTGGCCGTCCACAACAGTCACAATCTCTCATTTAGCCCCTTGGGAAAATTAATTACTCACCTCTGGTCTAGTGCATTAGTTTATTTTATACATGTTATTTTTTTCATTACATGTGCACACTTTTTGAGCCATTAATATTTTCAGAAGTAAATGTAACAAGGAGGTGATTTACTGGTTAATCAACCCTGAGTCAGACGCATTTCTGGCACTCCCGAGTTCAGGCCTAGTGCACCTGACAGGCACAGGTTAGAAGTCCACCTGTAATATCTAATTATCTCAATTTCTGGGCTCTAAAAGTAATCAGTGATCTTCATAGTCATGTATAAAAAGAGAGTACACAAAATCAAATGCAAAAAAAACATTTAATAACCATAAACGTAATAAAACAAAAAAGTACCCAAATTTTACAACCACCACCAAATAGTCTCCAGTTTTCAGGACATAACTATTGCTAAACATTAAAATTAGGAAAAAACATTAATTGTAAGGCAGTTAGATGCTACTTGACATTCAGACATTAAAAGTTCTGCAGAAGAAACACATTGGCAGAGGGAAAAGCAAGGTTGGCAGATCATATTATCAAACCATATCAAATCAGAGATTATTATGTGTTCGGGAACAATGTGCCTGAGAGGCAATTTCTACGAAAACCCTCTTATTTGTAATAAAACCCTACTTATTTCTATGAAATACAAAAAAACGTTGCATTATGCATTCATAAAATGAGCAAAATAAACAATTGTGATAAAAAACCCAAAAAAGTATGAACCTTTAAAAGTGAGAACCTTCAGAAACAATGAACCTGAGAGGTCACCGAGGTCACACCTGCTCTATGCAAGGACAGCAGTAAAACTGAATGGGGGGTTTCATCAGCATCTAATGATAGGAAGGTACTGGGAGGGGCAGGATCCCCTGCTGCCTTGGAGAGGAGGGGGAAAGAAAAATGTGTGAGCTGTACCCTTCAGGCCTAATGCGCCTGACGCAGGGTTAAGTCGGGATGATTGTTTGTGAAACGTGTAGAAGGACGTGGATAAATGCATCCAGATGTGCAAGAATTATACATTATATCCTGTACTGAAAAAAAATTAGATGTCTGCTAAAATCATGTTCTGGACTTTGTAGATAATTTGTAAACGTCTAACATTTTTATTATGTTAAATAAAGATGATCAAATCTTCTGAAATTCAAATTAAGCAGGTTTGGCAAATTTTTTCCACATAGAAACTTGTTGAAAATCACAAATACACACATTGCTTTGAAAAGATGCGTATAACACTCAAGGGCCTGCTAAGACTGCATCCAACACCTTTCAAACTCTTTAGCAAAATCACAGCCTCAATAATAACAAAGTGAACTCAACATAGAAATGAATGATAACCCAGTAGTACAAATATCAAAAAATTTACCTGCACTTCAAAACAGAAAAAGACTAGTGTGAACAGGTGCAAGCTAAGACATTCTATAAAAGCTATAGTATGTAAACATTGAATGTATGAAATTGGAACTGCATTACTTCTGTAGAAAACATGTTAAATAATGTTAAACATGTTAAATTGACCAATTTGTGTAAGCTCAATTTTTGCACTAAGTATTTTCATTTTTTGACATGTTTTCTACAGCATTAATGCAGTTCCAATTTCATATATTCAATGTTTACATATTATAGCATTTCAGAGTGCGGCTTTAATTTGTTTGTTGGTAATCCAGTAGCAACTGCATTTTCATAAGGGCAACAGAAGAAATTGCACTATGCAGTTTATTGTGCAATTTCTCCTGAGTTAGCTGATACTCCATATGTGAGGGAAAACCACTGTTTGGGCGCGCGGCAGGGTTCGGAAGGGAAGGAGCGCCATTTGACTTTTTGATTGTAAAATTTGTTGGAATAATTAGCGAATGTGCCCCTGATGTGCCTAAACAGAGGAAACCCCCCACAAGTGACACAATTTTGGAAACTAGACCCCTCAGGGAACTTATCTAGGTGTGTGGTGAGCATCTTGAACCCCCAAGTCCTTTACAGAAGTTTATAACATGGAGCCGTGAAAATAAAAAAATCAAACTTTTTCCACAAAAATGATGCTTTAGCCCCAATTTTGTTATTTTCACAAGGGTAAGAGGAGAAAATGGACCCCAAAAACTTTTTTGCAATTTCTCCTGAGTACGCCAATATCCCATATGTAGGGAAAATACAGTGTTTTACGGCAGAGTTCAGAAGGGAAGGAGCACTGTGTGACTTTTTGAACGGAAAATCGGCTGGAATCGAGAGCGGACGCCATGTCGCGTTTGGAGAGCCCCTGATGTGCCTAAATAGTGGAAACCCCCCACAAGTGACCCCATTTTGGAAACTACACCCCTCAAGGGTTTTATCAAGGGGTATAGTTAACATTTTGAACCCAGAGGTACGACACAGAATTTGATAACATTAGGTCATCATATTGAATAAGTTGTCATTAGTCTTGAGTGCAAGTGCTCACTGCTTGAGTTTGCATTGGGTACTCAGGTATGCACCATGTATCATGGGTGCTCAAGTGAAATTCTCGAGTCCCCGCCCGCATGTTTCACGGTTATTAGACACCCCCAAAAAAACAAGCGGGGATCGCTCGTGCATGGCAGGCAATCCCCGCAATGTTTTTTTGGCCGCGAAGCATATGGGGCGGAGACTCGAGCACCCGTGATACTCAATGCATACCCGAGCACCCGATGCAAACTCAAGTAGCGAGCACTTGCGTTCAACACTAGTTGCCATATCGTCATCTTTTTTTCTTTTTTTTTTACTTTTGAAAAAAAAACAACCCTAACCCCAACCCTAACCCTACCCTAGCCCAACCCTAACCCCAACCCTAACATTAGCACAACACTAACCCCAACCCCAGCCGTAGCGTTTATTTCTTAAACTGTTCCTAATGCGGTATAAGTGATTAGACAACCTTATTCTTCGGGTCGGTGCGACTACAGAGATACAAGAATCATATCGGGTTTTTATGATTGACAGCTGCCACAAACTAAAAGACACATATTTTGTAAAATCTAGTTTTTGCATTGCCATATTTTGAGAGCTATAATTTTTCCATATTTTGGCCGACAGAGTCATGTGACAGCTTGTTTTTTGGGGGATGAGTTGACATTTTTATTGGGGCCATTTTCAGGCACGTGACATTTTTTGATCGCTTTCTATTCCAGGTTTTGTGAGGCAGAATTAACAAAAAACAACAATTCAGGAATTGTTTTTTTTTTTATTTTTTTTATTCTACTCCGCATCTGGTAAAATTGATAAGGTAGCTTTATTATTCGGGTCAGTACGTTTACAGCTGTACCACATTTATATAGTTTTTCTATGTTTTAGCGCTTTTACACAATAAAAGCTATTTTAATAGAAAAAAATATTTTTTTGCATCGCTTTATTCTGAGAGCTATAACTTTTTGATTTTTCAGATGATGGAGTTGTATGGCAGCTTTTTTTTTGTGGGACAAGATGACGTTTTAAGCGCTAACATTTTTATTTATATTCCTCTTTTTGATCGCGTGTTATTCCATTTTTTGTTTGGCAGTATGATGATAAAACATTGTTTTTTGCTACATTTTTTATTTATTTTTTTACCGTGTTCACTGAAGGGGTTAACTAGTGGGACAATTTTATAGGGGAGGTCGTTCCGGATGCGGCGATACCAAATATGTGTACTTTTATGGTTTTGTTTGTTTTTTTCATAATAATATTTATTGATGGGTACATTATATTTTTATTTTTGGTGGATTATTTTTTTTATTTATTTTTTTATATTTTTACAATTTTTTTAAAACATTTTTTTTCACTTTCTGTCATTTTTTTTATTTGTTTACCTTGTCCCACTATGGGACTTTTACTTTTTTTATTCTGATCGCCTGCATAGCATAGGGATGGAGCACCATCCCTGTGCTATGCAGGCTGTCAGCGCTGCACGGTGAGAAGATAGTTTGGTCATGTACTGCGCATGACCAAAAAATCTTCCTGCTGTCTGGTGACCCAGATGTTGTCATGACTACATCGCGCCTTCATGGCAACACCCGGGAAGCCGCGTCAGACAGCGCTGGAGGCCAGAAGAGGAGGTGAGTATACCGATCACCTCCCCTTAGCCACCGCAATGCTGCAATCGACTTCGATCGCAGCATTGTGGGGGTTAATGTGTAGGGAACGGTGCGGGACGGCTCCCTGCACATAGTACCAGGTGTCAGTTGTGTCAATCAGCTGACACCCGGCGGCAATCGCGCCCGCACAGCCTGTGTGCACGCGCGATCGCCATGACGTACTAATACGGGTCAGGCTCTCAAGTCCCAGGGCACAGACGCATATTAGTACATCATGGGCTTTAAAGGGGTTAAAATAAAAAAAAACAGCAAAATAATATCCCCTAGTCAACTGTGATCAGAGAGTCCGTTCTATGCAGAACACTGGCACAAACTAATGGAGTCTTTATCAGAGGTAACATCATTCTGCTGGCCAGTTGAGGCGAGTAATATGACATATACTGTATTGCATAATGTCCTTTGCTTCTTTTGCACTCTTTGTTCAAAATAGTGTTAACAAAGTACTCTATGTTATATACTTGTACTACTACTATTTATGTATTCACTTATTACAGGGTATTTGCTCATTGTTTTTAGTCTAGGTTTGGTATGTTAATGGCCACAGTGTGAATGTGCACCTACACATTTCACTTATACCAACAGGTGTGCCGGATCATTTATTCGATTTTACTTTAGTTCTTTTTACATTGTACATATGGGAATGCGGCCCCCTTTTTGGTCAGTGCATGGTCAGGTGTGAAACAGTCAGGTCTAGGTCCTGCTCTGCCTCCGTTTATTATGAAAATGCAAAAGGTAAAAACTAGTGATAAGAAGCGCTAAGGCATATAAAATTCAGCAATTACTACCTTTAATAAAGTCCTTGTAAAAACACAACGCGTTTCGATGGCATGCAAGCCGTCTTCATCAGGTGATACAAGGAAATGACCTCAGGAATGTTATATAGGATCAAAAAACAAACCGATTGGACTGCTCATTAATGACATAATAATTTGGACCGCTCATTAATGACATAATGTCATAATTATTATGTCATTAATGAGCGGTCCAATCGGTTTGTTTTTTGATCCTATATAACATTCCTGAGGTTATTTCCTTGTATCACCTAATGAAGATGGCTTGCATGCTGTCGAAACGCGTTGTGTTTTTACAAGGACTTTATTAAAGGTAGTGATTGCTGAATTTTATATGCCTTAGCGCTTCTTATCACCAGCCTTCACGTTTTGCATTTTCCACATTTCACCCCTTTGGGGTTACTGGTGGGCTGCTTTGGCTTACTTTTTAATTTTAGCTCATGGACTGTTTGCCCCTCATTTTGACATCCTAGTGCTTCTTACTACCAGCCTCAACGTCCCTTTTCTTTTCATCCGTTTATTATGAGGCTTGCTGACACATAGTGAAGTGAAATGCTAGAGTCAAGGACTATCCTAATTATGCACACCTTGTAGCGGTTGGATGGCTTTCATGCTCTATTGATCACCATAGTGTTAGCTAAGTACCCCATGTTATTTGCATGTACTACTACTATTTATGCATTTACTTACTCTGGGGTATTTGTTCATTGTTTTTAGTCTAGGTTTTGTTAGTTAATGACCACAAATACTAACAGATATGCACGCCCATTTTTTCAATTTTGCTTTAACTCCTTGTAATTTGTACATATGGGAGAATTCCCATCCCCCATTTTGGGCTGTGCATCTTATCTATTTTTTTTCATGGGCAGTTGTGAAATAGTCAGGTCTATCTCCTGCTCTGCCTCCATCTATTTTAGGGCCTGTTGGCATATAGCAAGTGGAGATGCTAGATAATCTGTCCAGAACATTGACTAAACTAATGGAGTTGTCGTCAGAGGTAACATAATTTTGCTGGCTGTGATTGAGACAAACTATATGCTATACATTGCATAACGTCCTCCACTTACCCTCTTTCCCACTATCAATTAAATCTCTTATTCACAGACCAATACTGTCATCTTCGTCGCTGCTGCAGTTATTCAATATACTGTATTTTTGTCTAGAATATTTATCCAATGCTTTAGTGATTTTTCTTCCTCTGTCTATTGCGGAGTTGTGAGATGTGATGTAATCTCCCAATCTAAAATCATCCTAAATTGGCTGCTGCATTCCCTGCCTTAGCTTTTATACAGATATATATAGTCTCTCCTCATTGGCGGCGCTGTAACAAGTAGTGTGATTTCTGCAAGGCATTATGCATAAACCTGATTGCACCTGAGATCATATCAGTCTTCTGTTACTGATGCAATCTTGTTCAGTATGTGAAAAAGCATGGGACAATTTTTTTGCGATTTATTCAAATCAAATAGTAAAATGTTCAAATTCACCAGGACCAATATTAAATATTCTTTTTATTCTCAGTACAGTTATGGACTGGTTAAGGGATCGGGTCATTATAAGTAACTTTAGTATCCCATGGAAAGTCATGGAATATTGTCTAATTTCTCCACAAGTTTATAACTCTTTTAGTTTCCAACAATGTCCATTTGTCTTCTCCTCCATTCATGTAATTATGTGTTCTCAGTCACATTGTATTCTTTCTTTAGACAAGGCTAATATAAAATAACAGAATGTATTATTCACATAAAGTATGTTCCTTGTTATAAGCCTGGATGAGCGCAAAGGTCCTCAGCTGCATCAACATTTAGCCATTATCTTTGAGTGCATTGGAATATGGGAAACATGAAATCTTAATTAGAGAAAGGGCATGATGATAAGTAGGTCTCAGAGGCCTAGAGATGATTGATAGGCAGTAAATAATAGTCTGAGGCGCTTGTTGAAATTCAGCAGTACATTCTGCAGGCACAGGTCATCACAGACTATATCTGGACTAGATATACTTATTTTGCAGGCATTCAAACAGTTTCTAATTGTGCATGCTACTTTTGCAATATGTAGCTACCAGAGATGAGTGGATGGATGCGCAGATTTAATTCAAGTTTCCTGAACTTCAATGCAAATTTTTACACTTTGAGATTAGATTTGGGAATAAAATTCTTGTGGAAAATTTGGGCGCATTCAAATTTCAAAAGATCCGCTCATCTTTACTTGCAACCTAATAAACAGGTATAATAAATCTGTTTGCAATAAGTTACTGTGTAGCTATTAATGCCCTGTCACTGTTTTTTATTTAAAAAAAGCAGTAGCCAGCCATAGCAATTTCTATGTTAATGATGTAGACAGAGCTGCTTTAATTAAAAGTGAGATCTTGTGATAACATGTAAGACCTGACATTCTGATACTAAATTATGAGATCCCACAATCCCAAAGTTTATACCCAGTACCTATTGTAAAGTTTCATCCTTCAGAACCGGGGTCCCCAAACTGTGGCTCAGGGGCCACATATGGCTTACAGGCCCATTATGTGTGGCTCGCGGCTGCCAGATAGCTTGTGGCATTAGCACCAGGTCTAACAAACAACTGTGAAGAACAGGTCTCCAGGTGGTGAATCTTGTGAGTAGCCCTGCACAAAAGAGCAGATCTAAATGTGCATATTCTGGCCTTCGGGTTTGGAGATACCATGTTTTTTTCAGACTTTAAGACTAGAGATGAGCGGTGTTCGACTAGAACTGTTCGCCAATCTCAAATTCGAGCTGTTTTGGGCGGTGTTCGAGTTGTTCGACGAACCCGAACGATTTGCAAAAAATTCGGCTGTTCGAGGTTATGTTCGATAACTGTTCGTGCACCAAAAGCTTGTCCTGCATGTCTGGCGCTATTTAGAGCACCAATCATGCAGGGATTGTCTGCCACTCACTGTAATGCCACAGCCATGGTGGTTGTGGCATTACAGTGATTGCCCAAATCGATGGGAACAGTGCCAACAGTGAAACATGAAAAGCCGGCAATTCAGCAGCGGCATACACCTGTACCCGACAATTTAGAACCGAAAGAATAGAGCTTCACACATAGATTAGATAGATAGAAACATGTCAGCCACATATATACGAAGTACAGTGAAAGTGCTGCTTACTGTACTTGTCATTTAGCGTAAAGGATTTATCAAAAAAAATAATAGTGTTTTCATGCACCGTCTCTTTAAAAAAGCCGGCCGGCAATTCAGCATCTGTACCCGACAATTTATAACAGACAGAATAGAGCTTCACACATAGATTAGATAGATAGAAACATGTCAGTCACATATATATGAAGTACAGTGATAGTGTTGGTTACTGTACTTGTCATTTAGTATTAAAATAAAGGATTTATTATTAAAAAAATTGGCGTGGGGTTCCCCTTAATTTTAGGCTCTAGCGGAGGTTAAGCAGACGGCTGGGGCAGATGTTTGAAGCCTGGGAAGGGGGTAATACCCACGGAGCTTCCCAGGCTACTAATATCAGCCCCCAGCTGAATACATAGCCTTTACTAGCTATTAAAATGGGGGACCCCCCCAAAAAAATGACGTGGGGTCCCCCCTAATTTAATAGCTAGCAAAGGCTAGGCAGACAGCTGGGGGCTGATATTAATAGCCCAGGAAGGGAGCCATGAATATTGGCCCCCTCCCAGGCTAGAAACACCAGCCGTCAGCCGCCCCAGAAATGGCGCATTCATAGGATGCGCCAATTCTGGCACTTAGCCTCGCTCTTCCACGCTGCCCTGTAGCGGTGGCAGGGGGTAATAGGGTTGGGGTTGATGTCAGCTTATAATGCCAGCTGACATCAAGCCCAGGTTAGTAATGGAGAGGCGTCTATAAGACACCCCCATTACTAACCCCATAGTCAAAGTTAAAAAAAACACAAACACCCAGAATAAAGTCCTTTAATTGAAATAAAGACACAATCCTTTATTGTTCTAAATTAAACCATACTTACCGTCACGCCCATTCCAGCTGAAGCCAACGATCTCCTGCAATAAAAGAAAAATAATAAAGCAACCTCATCCTTACCTTTCCATGGTTCCCACGACAGCTTCAGCTCTGCTACATCGAGATGACAGGCTGGACCGCAGCAGAACGCTGCCATCCAGCCTCTCATCCCGCAGACACTGAGAAGCGCAGGCTTACTTGCGCTGCTCAGCGTCTCTCTGTGACGACATCCAGATGAGCCGAGTTCATGTCCAATGAACTCGGCTCACCTCATGCACGTCACTGACAGCGTGGGAAAATTCTCACGCTGAAGCGGTGAGTGCAGGAGAATTCTCCCACGCTGTCAGTGACGTGCATAAGGTGAGCTCATGTCCAATGAACTCAGCTCACCTCCTGCACGTCACTGACAGCGTGGGAGAATTCTCCTGCACTCAGCGCTTCAGCGTGAGAATTCTCCCGCTGAAGCGCTGAGTGCAGGAGAATTTTCCCACGCTGTCAGTGACGTGCATAAGGTGAGCTCATGTCCAATGAACTCAGCTCACCTCCTGCACGTCACTGACAGCGTGGGAGAATTCTCCTGCACTCAGCGCTTCAGTGTGAGAATTCTCCCACGCTGAAGCGGTGAGTGCAGGAGAATTTTCCCACGCTGTCAGTGACGTGCATGAGGTGAGCCGAGTTCATTGGACATTAACTCGGCTCATCTGGATGCCCTCACAGAGAGACACTGTGGAGCGCAAGAAAGCCTGCGCTTCTCAGTGTCTGCGGGATGACAGGCAGGATGGCAGCGTTCTGCTGCGGTCCAGCCTGTCATCTCGATGTAGCAGAGCTGAAGCTGTCATGGGAACCATGGAAAGGTAAGGATGATGTTGCTTTATTATTTTTCTTTTATTTCAGGAGATCGTTGGCTTCAGCTGGAATGGGCGTGATGGTAAGTATGGTTTAATTTAGAACAATAAAGAATTGTGTGTTTATTTCAATTAAAGGACTTTTTTCTGGGTGTTGTGTTTTTTTTAAATACTTTACTAGAAATTCATGGTGGTCATGTCTAATATTGGCGTGACCCCATGAATTTCGGGCTTAGGGCCAGCTGATAATGCCAAGCTGGCCCTAACCCCTTTATTACCCAGTGAGCCACCGCATCAGGGCCCTGGATGAGTTGGGTACAGCGCCAGAAGATGGCGCTTCTATGAACGCGCCATTTTCCGGGGTGGCTGCGGACTGCAATTTGCAGCGGGGGTGGCCCAGAAAGCTTGGGCCTCCCTGCGCTGCGGATTCCAGCCCCCAGCTGCCTAGTTGTACCTGGCTGGACACAAAAACAGGGCGAAGCCCCACGTCAATTTTCTTTAAATTATTTCATGAAATAATTAAGAAAAAAAGGGCTTCCCTATATTGTTGTGTCCGGCCAGGTACAAATAGGCAGCTGGTGGTTGGGGGCAGCCCGTTCCTGCCTGCTGTACCTGGCTGGACACAAATATAGTGCGAAGCCCCACGTCAATTTTTTTTAAATTATTTCATGAATTTCCTGAAATAATTTAAAAAAATTGAAGTGGGGCTTCGCACTATATTTGTGTCCAGCCAGGTACAGCAGGCAGGAACGGGCTGCCCCCATCCACCAGCTGCCTATTTGTACCTGGCCGGACACAACAATATAGGGAAGCCCTTTTTTTCTTAATTATTTCATGAATTTCATGAAATAATTAAAAAAAATTGAAGTGGGGCTTCGCACTATATTTGTGTCCAGCCAGGTACAGCAGGCAGGAACGGGCTGCCCCCAACCACCAGCTGCCTATTTGTACCTGGCCGGACACAACAATATAGGGAAGGCCTTTTTTTCTTAATTATTTCATGAATTTCATGAAATAATTAAAAAAAAAGTACGTGGGGCTTCGCCCTATTTTTGTGTCCAGCCAGGTACAACTAGGCAGCTGGGGGCTGGAATCTGCAGCGCAGGGAGGCCCAAGCTTTCTGGGCCCCCCCCGCTAAAAATTGCAGTCCGCAGCCACCCCGGAAAATGGCGCGTTCATAGAAGCGCCATCTTCTGGCGCTGTACCCAACTCATCCAGGGCCCTGGTGCGGTGGCTCACTGGGTAATAAAGGGGTTAGGGCCAGCTTGGTATTATCAGCTGGCCCCAAGCCCAAAATTCATGGGGTCACGCCAGTATTAGACATGACCGCCATGAATTTCTAGTAAAGTATTTAAAAAAAACACAACACCCAGAATAAAGTCCTTTAATTGAAATAAAGACACAATTCTTTATTGTTCTAAATTAAACCATACTTACCATCACACCCATTCCAGCTGAAGCCAACGATCTCCTGCATTAAAAGAAAAATAATAAACCAACCTCATCCTTACCTTTCCATGGTTCCCACGACAGCTTCAGCTCTGCTACATCGAGATGACAGGCTGGACCGCAGCAGAACGCTGCCATCCAGTCTGTCATCCCGCAGACACTGAGAAGCGCAGGCATGCTTGCGCTCCTCACTGTCTCGCTGTGACGGCATCCAGATGAGCCGAGGTCATGTCCAATGAACTCGGCTCACCTCATGCACGTCACTGACAGCGTGGGAAAATTCTCACGCTGAAGTGCTGAGTGCAGGAGAATACTCCCACGCTGTCAGTGATGTGCATGAGGTGAGCTCATGTCCAATGAACTCAGCTCACCTCCTGTACGTCACTGACAGCGTGGGAAAATTCTCCTGCAATCAGCGCTTCAGCATGAGAATTTTCCCACGCTGTCAGTGACGTGCATGAGGTGAGCCGAGTTCATTGGATATGAACTCCGCTCATCTGGATGTCGTCACAGAGAGACGCTGAGCAGCGCAAGCAAGCCTGCGCTTCTCAGTGTCTGCGGGATGACAGGCTGGATGGCAGCGTTCTGCTGCGGTCCAGCCTGTCATCTCGATGTAGCAGAGCTGAAGCTGTCGTGGGAACCATGGAAAGGTAAGGATGAGGTTGCTTTATTATTTTTCTTTTATTGCAGGAGATCGTTGGCTTCAGCTGGAATGGGCGTGATGGTAAGTATGGTTTAATTTAGAACAATAAAGGATTGTGTCTTTATTTCAATTAAAGGACTTTATTCTGGGTGTTTGTGTTTTTTTTAACTTTGACTATGGGGTTAGTAATGGGGGTGTCTTATAGACGCCTCTCCATTACTAACCTGGGCTTGATGTCAGCTGGCATTATAAGCTGACATCAACCCCAACCCTATTACCCCCTGCCACCGCACCAGGGCAGCGTGGAAGAGCGAGGCTAAGTGCCAGAATTGGCGCATCCTATGAATGCGCCATTTCTGGGGCGGCTGACGGCTGGTGTTTCTAGCCTGGGAGGGGGCCAATATTCATGGCTCCCTTCCTGGGCTATTAATATCAGCCCCCAGCTGTCTGCCTAGCCTTTGCTAGCTATTAAATTAGGGGGGACCCCACGTCATTTTTTTTGGGGGGTCCCCCATTTTAATAGCTAGTAAAGGCTATGTATTCAGCTGGAGGCTGATATTAGTAGCCTGGGAAGCTCCGTGGGTATTACCCCCTTCCCAGGCTTCAAACATCTGCCCCAGCCGTCTGCTTAACCTCCGCTAGAGCCTAAAATTAAGGGGAACCCCACGCCAATTTTTTTAATAATAAATCCTTTATTTTAATACTAAATGACAAGTACAGTAACCAACACTATCACTGTACTTCATATATATGTGACTGACATGTTTCTATCTATCTAATCTATGTGTGATGCTCTATCTTTCTGTTCTAAATTGTCGGGTACCGCTGCTGAATTGCCGGCCGGCTTTTTTAAAGAGACAGTGCATGAAAACACTATTATTTTTTTAAATAAATCCTTTACACTAAATGACAAGTGCAGTAACCAACACTGTCACTGTGCTTCTTATATGTGTGACTGACATGTTTCTATCTATCTAATCTATGTGTGATGCTCTATTCCTTCTTGTCTAAATTGTCGGGTACCGGTGTATGCCGCTGCTGAATTTGCCGGCCGGCTTTTTTAAAGAGAGTGTCTTCTGAGCAGTTTGTCAGCTTTTGGACACCTTTGCAGGTGTTTTCTATGTGTTTCTATGTGTTTTTGTTTGCCTGCCATTGGTTTTAACGGTGTTCGACGGTGTTCTAAGGTGTTCGACGAACAGTTCGACGAACAGTTCCTCGAACATCCCGGTGTTCGACGAACCGAACCGAACCCGAACACTAGGGGGGTGGCTCAACACTAATATTCATATCTTTTTATGGCTTAATAAAAGGTCCTGCGCTGCCGAAATGTTGTGATTTTTCTGTACCAATAAAGTTACCAAAGGAGGACATTTTAGTGTCCTCATTTCTAGATTTCTCTGGCTGCCAAATTGTCAACATAACATAATATCAGTACTGCAAACAATGCCAGACATTTCTAGGACCTGGGCATGGTGAATGTAGCGTGGTTTGATTTATTGACCAAACTGCACCCAAGGACTAATATTTCCTGAAAGAGATCAACCTCTTTAATACCAGTTTTCTTCATTTGTTTTAATGAGTTATAATTGGACAAATTTTTAGTGTAGAGCTCACTAGTTCCACATTCGTCATTGCATTGCAGAAATGGTCTAACTTGAATCTTTTTAATCACAATGACAAATATGTAACAGGGCTCTTCTTCTTTGATATGCCATTTTAAATGATCCAAAGGGGACCTTGGTCCCCTCTGGCACCAGAGCCTAAGGTTTTCATGTACAACATCAAAAGCTATACTTCTAGATAGTGCTTTTGCAGTTTTCATTAGTCTCAGACTTTGTAAAGAACTGCTGAGCACATGCTCAATTCGTTTGCCATTCAATCTCCTTCTCACCATTATTATGTGAGTAAGAAAGTACAGGGCACTTGGGAACTTGATTCAAGTAATCATAGGCACTGGCGGATGTAGACAGAAGAAGGCCCTTGTGCAAGAGTAATATGTGGCCACTTTGAAGTCCAATAGCTCATCATAATTGCACAATTCCACCTGCTTTGAAGCTTAAAATGGGCCCCCTTACCTCTTGGGCCCTTGTGTGTTGCACCAAGGATATGTCCATTTCTGATCATGGGAGTCCCAGCAGAGAGGCTCCAAGTAATAATCTGTGGATAGGTGATACATGTATTTCTTAGGTAAACCTGTTTGACATATAATTTTATTTATTATCCTTAAATCTCCTGTGTTCCTATGACTTTGATTATATTGTACATTGTAAGATATTACTAATGTAATGGTAGACATATTGCTTGTAATTAATATATTTATAAAATATGTCAAAGGGGCACACAGCTGACATTTCGGGCAATTATAGGTTTTCACTAATAGGACATGATAAATAGCAATATAATAATAAAATGGAACCTTTGTAGTAAAGGAACCTTTCAGCTTCAGCTTTCTCTGTACAGTTTAATTAATTTGTCAGCAGAAAGCATTGCTGAATAGAGAAGGATTTATAAGGATTCTATTTTTGGCTTTGTAATTACTACTTACTCATAAGTATTTTGCTTTCAATCTTCTTCCAGGTAGAAAATTATAATGCTGATGCTTTACTTCCAAACAATCAAGAAATAATAGTTGTACAAGAGAAGAGGCGTATAATAGAGAATACAGAGAACAAAAAAAAAATCTCTGCACAACAATAACCAACAATAACGACAAATGATTTTATTTATATCTCTGTCCCGGCACAATATTTCAACAATGCACTTAAACAAATTTCTTAAAGTAACAAGTAAAGTTAGTAAAGAAGAAAACTTAGGCTATGTGCACACTAAGAGTTTTTAATGCGTTTTTGCAGCATATTTTCTGCCATTTATTGCAATGCAAATCCGCATGTGCTGTGCACATCATGCGGAAATTTCCGCTGCAAATTCGCATTGCTGTAAAATACGCAGCAAGACCAATTCTAGAGCGATTTCGCTGTAAAATCACTGCCATTGACTTGCATTGGATCACATAAGATCCGCATGACTAGATGTAGTCATGCGGAACTTATGCGATTAATGCACAGATGGTACCCGGGTCTGGAGAAGAGAAGACTCTTCCCCAGCCCCAGGTACCATAGTACCTGTAAGTAAAAAAAGAACTAAAATAAAAAAAAAAACTTACACTCACTTTCTGATGGCCCCCGCTCTGCTTCCGGCGTCGCTGCTGGCTCCGTGGCGGGTACCGGTAATGTAAAAGAACTTTCCATGACGTTAGTGGTCATGTGACAGGTCATGCAACCGCCAACGTCAGCGGTTGCATGACCTGTCACATGACCGCTGATGTCATGGAAGGTCCTTTTACATTACCGGTACCGGCCACGGAGCCAGCAGCGACGCCGGGAGCAGAGTGGGGGCCATCAGAAATGAATATAAGGTTATTTTTTTATTTTTTACTTTCTAATTCTTTTTTTTTTAACTTTATGTTGGTCACACAATATAAATCCGTGCCGGTTGCATGGATTTACATTGTGTGACTAACTTTCAAGCACTTTTCCAATTGATGCTCAAAATCGCTTGGAAAAGCGCTTGACAAAAGCATGCGAAATCGCTTGCTAAAAACGCTTGACAAACGCTTGTCCCTGGCAGAAAAACACGCATGTAAAATGCGCATGTATTTTTTCTGCCAGGGAGATGCAGAAATGCTCAGGAAAAATCAGGAGCATTTCTGCATCATGGGCACATTGCCTTAGGCTACGTTCTCATGATGAGTTTTTGGTGAGTTTTTTACACTGCGTATTTTCGAAAAAGTAATTTATTGTACTTAATAGTTAATCTGCAACATCAAAAACTCATCAAAAGCTCATTGTGGGAACGTAGCCTTATAGAGATTTCACGTTTTCTTTAATATTTGTGTTCACAACATAATTTTAAATGAAGTTAATTCTTTGTTCATTTCTATTAGAATGAAATGTGATAAAGAGAAACTTGATTAAAAGTTAATAATAAATTCTTTACCACAACTGGGTCTTTGTAATCCTGCCAAAATCTACTCTTGATGATTACCGGGTGGTGCAACGCTCATTTTTCCATCATTTATTGATAGAGTTGACATCTGATAATCTCATCAGGCAGTACAGCACTCGCCTCATCTGTGTCCATCAGCAGGTCTGATTTCATTACTCACCTGCGTTGGCACCTAGCCTGATAAGATTGCATCATGTAACAGAGTGTTTCTGTCAAAACTCCTAAAGCTCCATATACACGGACTGACCGACGGCACAATACGACTACTGATCAGTAAACTTTTTCAGATCGACAGTTATTTGACAGCCATCAGGCTATGTTCACACAAAATTTTTTTGCTGTGTTTTTTCTTATGAAAAGAAGTTGCATTTTATAGTACCAGCAAAAGCAATGAGATTTCAGAAATCTCATACACTCACTTTTTTTTTCCTGACTAAATTTTTATACTGCAGTGTTTTCAAAATCTGCATTATGTCAATTCTTTCAGCATTTTTGCAACATTTTTTGCCGCATTTTTTCACCCATAGTGCAAAAATGCTGCAAAAAAAAACAGAAAACTGGATTTGCTCAATTTTTTAGTGAAAAAAACTAACTTTATTAAACACATCCTATAGACAAAACAGAAATATAATCAGCACAAAAGAAATGCAGCTAAAAACATAGCTAATGAAAAATAAATCATCATGAATGCAGCAAAACTTGCATTTTCAATGCAGCATTATTACATCCAAGAGAGCAAGTTTTGACTGAAAAAAAAACCCCTGTAAAAACTGTACGTGTGAACATAGCCTTGCTCACCTACATAGGTACCTAATATGATAAGATTGCATCATGTAACAGAGTGTTTCTGCCAAAACTCCTAAAGGTCTGGACTGACTGGTGGCATGATATGACCAGCAATTGATAAACTTTTACCAATCGGCAATCTTTTGGCTGTCTACTCACACAGGCATACCAAAGTGAACAATTGCACTGAGTGATCTACACTAAGCACAGTGTGCCATTATTCTTGGTAGTGTGAGTCCTGTTTACTAGTGTTGAGCCACCCCCGTAGTGTTCGGGTTCGGTTCGGTTCGTCGAACACCGGGATGTTCGAGGAACTGTTCGTCGAAATGTTCGTCGAACACCTTAGAACACCGTCGAACACCGTTAAAACCAATGGCAGGCAAACAAAAACACATAGAAACACATAGAAAACACCTGCAAAGGTGTCCAAAAGCTGACAAACTGCTCAGAAGACACTCTCTTTAAAAAAGCCGGCCGGCAAATTCAGCAGCGGCATACACCGGTACCCGACAATTTAGACAAGAAGGAATAGAGCATCACATATAGATTAGATAGATAGAAACATGTCAGTCACACATATAAGAAGCACAGTGACAGTGTTGGTTACTGCACTTGTCATTTAGTGTAAAGGATTTATTAAAAAAAATATTAGTGTTTTCATGCACCGTCTCTTTAAAAAAGCCGGCCGGCAATTCAGCATCTGTACCCGACAATTTATAACAGACAGAATAGAGCTTCACACATAGATTAGATAGATAGAAACATGTCAGTCACATATATATGAAGTACAGTGATAGTGTTGCTTACTGTACTTGTCATTTAGTGTAAAGGATTTATTTAAAAAAATAATAGTGTTTTCATGCACTGTCTCTTTAAAAAAGCCGGCCGGCAATTCAGCAGCGGTACCCGACAATTTAGAACAGAAAGATAGAGCATCACACATAGATTAGATAGATAGAAACATGTCAGTCACATATATATGAAGTACAGTGATAGTGTTGGTTACTGTACTTGTCATTTAGTATTAAAATAAAGGATTTATTATTAAAAAAATTGGCGTGGGGTTCCCCTTAATTTTAGGCTCTAGCGGAGGTTAAGCAGACGGCTGGGGCAGATGTTTGAAGCCTGGGAAGGGGGTAATACCCACGGAGCTTCCCAGGCTACTTGAAACATACCTGGCGGCGTCCTTGCATGGTGGTCCATCTCCCACTGTGCAAGAGGGCGCACTTGATCTCCTGTCCAGAATGTCTCTCTGGCTTCCCTCCATGCTGTCTGTTTGTGTCTGTTTCTGCTGCTTAAGGGCGGCGCCCGATCACTTCCTGCCTTTTGTACCTGCTGTGGGTCACACCCCTTGTGCGTCCTCAGCCTATTGCTGTCTGTCACTTGGTATATAGCTCAGCAGCTCCCTTCTATCCCTGCCTGAGCATAGTGTTTCCTTCAGTGTGTGCTTGCACTCTGAAGGTGCCAGGTCCCGTCTCTTGTCTCCTGCTTTTTGTATCAGTTCCCGTGTCTGAACTGAGTCCTGTATGTCTCCTGCTTTGCGGTATCAGCTCCCGTGTCTGAACTGAGTCCTTTCTGTGTTCTCTTGTCTGTCCTGTCTGAACACGCTCCTAGCCTGTTCCTCCAGCCTTCTAGGGGCCGATTACCTAGACCCGTTCCTGTATCTTGTCTGACCTGTCTGAACTCGCTCCTAGCCTGTTCCTCTCGCCTTCTAGTGGCCGATTTCCTAGACCCGCTCCTGTGTCTGGTCTGTCCTGTCTGAACACGCTCCTTTCCTGTTCGTTCCGCCTCTCTGGGGGCCGTATTCCCAGACCCGCTCCTGTATCCCTCTGCAGTGTCGGTCTTCTCCGTACACTCAGTTCCAGTCTGAACTCTCTCCTGTCCTTTACCTGTTTTGCCTCTATGTCCGTTCCCTTCCTTTTTCTGCAGAGTCTGAACTCGTACCTAACTCCTGCTTGTTGTCTCTGCAAGTACTGTGTGAGTATCTGGCTCTGTCTTTCCCTTCCTGTCTGTTCCGTGTGAACAGAGCCCTGTCCTCCCTGCTCAGCCTTGTCTGCACTCTAGCTGTGCTTGCCTGTAACCCTCTGCCTGTATTGTTCCTGAGTCCCGGTGTGTACTGGGTCCTATCCCGCCTGTGTTCCTACCTGCTAGTGCCTCCCTGTTTGCACTCTAGCTGTGCTTGTCTTTACCCCCCTGCCTGCATACCCGCCTGCCTGCATACCAGTCGTGCCTGCCTATACCCACCAGTCTGTGTGCCAGCCTACCAGCCTGTTCCTGTATTCCCCTGTGTGGGTCAACAGCCGTGTCCGGGGTCTGTCCTGGAGTAGCACCTGGTCCCTCTGCTCGGTTCCTCCTTGGTGCACTGGCGTCGTATGCCGTCGTGCGACCCTGGTCGGCTCGGGTGAATACCTAGTCACGCCCCTCCTGGCATTCACTCTCCGGCACGGTCCAGTGGAATCACTACCAATCACACGCACACGCCGCTTAGCCCGGGCGTGTGCATAACAGCATGCTCAGGCCATGGTTCCCGTTGAGCCCCACGGCCTTCGCTCTTTGAGAAGTTTTTCCAGCGAATACATGCATTAAAATAAATAAATAAATTTTTTCCCCCTTTAGCTGAGTTCCAGGCGAATTACGCACCCGTCCAGATGGATCTATCAGCTCTCGTTCCTGCGGATCCGCCACGTTACTATGGGGATCCAAGACAGTGTCGTGCATTTGTGGAGCAATGCATGCTACACTTTAAGGCCTACCCTCTCTATTTTCCTTCCGATTGGGCTAAAGTGGCCTTTATGATTGACTACCTAGCGGGTGATGCCTTGAAATGGGTCACCCCCCTATGGGAAGCATGGGATCCTGTCATCCTTGACCTGCAGGCCTTCCTGGTGGCCTTTCGTATGGTCTTCGAGGACCCTAACTCTGAAGCCCCTGCTGAAGCTTCACTTTCCAATATCCCGGAGCAGCCCCGACGGGTAATGTGTGTGGGTAGCGCAATAGTCCTCCAGCCCAATGAGACTACTGCCCACCCAGAATCCTCACAGGGTGACTACGCTTTCCGGAATACTTCTCTCAACCTCAAGAGGCAGTCCAGACGTGCTAGACTTAGAGGCAAGCCGTCACGCCAGGGTCTGTCCTCCCTGAGACCTCCTGACCCCAACCTTGAAGTCCCTACTGAAGCTTCATCTCCCTGTATCCCGGAGAAACCCCAATGGGTAGTGTGCGTGGGTAGTGCACCAGTTCTCCTGGCCGAAGAGACTTCTGCCCATCCAGACTCCACACAGGAGAACTTCCTGCACCCGGCATCAGATGCTTCTTTCTCTTTAACCGGTGTGCATGTCCAAGGATGCTCCAAAGCTGTGGTTACCTCAGAGTCTGTGCACCTCTACTACCTGGCGGAGGATCCCCTGTTGCCTCCTGAACCCTCCGGGATACCACTCGATGACAAATGGAGAGAGACTTCTCTACACCCGGTACTCAATACTTTGTCCGCTTCGTCCTGTGAGCCTGACAATGGGTACCCCAAAGTGGTAGTTACCTCCGAGTCTCTACACCCCTCCGACCAGGCGGAGGATCTCCAGTTGTCTCCTGAACCCTTCGGGGTGCTACCTGGTAGCGAAAGGACAGAGACTCTCCTATACACTGTACCTGATACCTCGCTCGCTTCGTCCAGTGAGTCCAACCTAGTGTACTCCGAAGCAGAGGTTACTCCTGAGTCTCTACACCCCTCCGACCAGGCGGAGGACCTCCAGTTGTGTTCAGAATCCTTCGGGGTGCCACCTGGTGGTGAATGGACAGAGACTTTCCTATATCCTGGATCTGATACCTCGCTTGCTTCGTCCAGTGAGTCCGACCTAGTGTACTCTGAAGCAGAGGTTACCCGTGAGTCTCTACACCCCTCTGACCAGGCGGAGGACCGCCAGCTGTCTCCAGAACCCTTCGGGGTGCCACCTGGTGGTGAATGGACAGAGACTTTCCTATACTCGGTACCCGATACCTCGCCTGCTTCCTCCAGTGAGTCCGACCTAGTGTACTCTGAAGCAGTTGTTTTCTCTGAGCCTCTGTACTCTTCTGACCCGGCGGAGGACCTCCAGTTGTTTCCTGAATCCTCCGGGATACCACCAGATAACAAAGAGACAGTGACTTTTCCTCATTATGTACCTGATAACCCGTCTATTTCTTCCTGTGAGCTTGACAAGATGTACCTCGAAGCAGAGATTACCCTTAAGTCTCTGTCCCCCTCCAACCCAGTGAACGACTGGTCCTCGAATTCCCTGCAGAAGATTCTGGCAGGCCTGAAGAAGAGGGGGCGTAAGGGGGGAGGTACTGTAACATACCTGGCGGCGTCCTTGCATGGTGGTCCATCTCCCACTGTGCAAGAGGGCGCACTTGATCTCCTGTCCAGAATGTCTCTCTGGCTTCCCTCCATGCTGTCTGTTTGTGTCTGTTTCTGCTGCTTAAGGGCGGCGCCCGATCACTTCCTGCCTTTTGTACCTGCTGTGGGTCACACCCCTTGTGCGTCCTCAGCCTATTGCTGTCTGTCACTTGGTATATAGCTCAGCAGCTCCCTTCTATCCCTGCCTGAGCATAGTGTTTCCTTCAGTGTGTGCTTGCACTCTGAAGGTGCAAGGTCCCGTCTCTTGTCTCCTGCTTTTTGTATCAGTTCCCGTGTCTGAACTGAGTCCTGTATGTCTCCTGCTTTGCGGTATCAGCTCCCGTGTCTGAACTGAGTCCTTTCTGTGTTCTCTTGTCTGTCCTGTCTGAACACGCTCCTAGCCTGTTCCTCCAGCCTTCTAGGGGCCGATTACCTAGACCCGTTCCTGTATCTTGTCTGACCTGTCTGAACTCGCTCCTAGCCTGTTCCTCTCGCCTTCTAGTGGCCGATTTCCTAGACCCGCTCCTGTGTCTGGTCTGTCCTGTCTGAACACGCTCCTTTCCTGTTCGTTCCGCCTCTCTGGGGGCCGTATTCCCAGACCTGCTCCTGTATCCCTCTGCAGTGTCGGTCTCCTCCGTACACTCAGTTCCAGTCTGAACTCTCTCCTGTCCCTTACCTGTTTTGCCTCTATGTCCGTTCCCTTCCTTTTTCTGCAGAGTCTGAACTCGTACCTAACTCCTGCTTGTTGTCTCTGCAAGTACTGTGTGAGTATCTGGCTCTGTCTTTCCCTTCCTGTCTGTTCCGTGTGAACAGAGCCCTGTCCTCCCTGCTCAGCCTTGTCTGCACTCTAGCTGTGCTTGCCTGTAACCCTCTGCCTGTATTGTTCCTGAGTCCCGGTGTGTACTGGGTCCTATCCCGCCTGTGTTCCTACCTGCTAGTGCCTCCCTGTTTGCACTCTAGCTGTGCTTGTCTTTACCCCCCTGCCTGCATACCCGCCTGCCTGCATACCAGTCGTGCCTGCCTATACCCACCAGTCTGTGTGCCAGCCTACCAGCCTGTTCCTGTATTCCCCTGTGTGGGTCAACAGCCGTGTCCGGGGTCTGTCCTGGAGTAGCACCTGGTCCCTCTGCTCGGTTCCTCCTTGGTGCACTGGCGTCGTATGCCGTCGTGCGACCCTGGTCGGATCGGGTGAATACCTAGTCACGCCCCTCCTGGCATTCACTCTCCGGCACGGTCCAGTGGAATCACTACCAATCACACGCACACGCCGCTTAGCCCGGGCGTGTGCATAACACTACTAATATCAGCCCCCAGCTGAATACATAGCCTTCACTAGCTATTAAAATGGGGGACCCCCCAAAAAAAATGACGTGGGGTCCCCCCTAATTTAATAGCTAGCAAAGGCTAGGCAGACAGCTGGGGGCTGATATTAATAGCCCAGGAAGGGAGCCATGAATATTGGCCCCCTCCCAGGCTAGAAACACCAGCCGTCAGCCGCCCCAGAAATGGCGCATTCATAGGATGCGCCAATTCTGGCACTTAGCCTCGCTCTTCCACGCTGCCCTGGTGCGGTGGCAGGGGGTAATAGGGTTGGGGTTGATGTCAGCTTATAATGCCAGCTGACATCAAGCCCAGGTTAGTAATGGAGAGGCGTCTATAAGACACCCCCATTACTAACCCCATAGTCAAAGTTAAAAAAAACACAAACACCCAGAATAAAGTCCTTTAATTGAAATAAAGACACAATCCTTTATTGTTCTAAATTAAACCATACTTACCATCACGCCCATTCCAGCTGAAGCCAACGATCTCCTGCAATAAAAGAAAAATAATAAAGCAACCTCATCCTTACCTTTCCATGGTTCCCACGACAGCTTCAGCTCTGCTACATCGAGATGACAGGCTGGACCGCAGCAGAACGCTGCCATCCAGCCTGTCATCCCGCAGACACTGAGAAGCGCAGGCTTGCTTGCGCTGCTCAGCGTCTCTCTGTGACGACATCCAGATGAGCCGAGTTCATGTCCAATGAACTCGGCTCACCTCATGCACGTCACTGACAGCGTGGGAAAATTCTCACGCTGAAGCGCTGATTGCAGGAGAATTTTCACACGCTGTCAGTGACGTGCAGGAGGTGAGCTGAGTTCATTGGACATGAGCTCACCTCATGCACATCACTGACAGCGTGGGAGAATTCTCCTGCACTCAGCACTTCAGCGTGAGAATTTTCCCACGCTGTCAGTGACGTGCATGAGGTGAGCCGAGTTCATTGGACATGACCTCGGCTCATCTGGATGCCGTCACAGCGAGACAGTGAGGAGCGCAAGCATACCTGCGCTTCTCAGTGTCTGCGGGATGACAGACTGGATGGCAGCGTTCTGCTGCGGTCCAGCCAGTCATCTCGATGTAGCAGAGCTGAAGCTGTCGTGGGAACCATGGAAAGGTAAGGATGAGGTTGGTTTATTATTTTTCTTTTATTGCAGGAGATCGTTGGCTTCAGCTGGAATGGGTGTGATGGTAAGTATGGTTTAATTTAGAACAATAAAGAATTGTGTCTTTATTTCAATTAAAGGACTTTATTCTGGGTGTTGTGTTTTTTTTAAATACTTTACTAGAAATTCATGGCGGTCATGTCTAATACTGGCGTGACCCCATGAATTTTGGGCTTGGGGCCAGCTGATAATACCAAGCTGGCCCTAACCCCTTTATTACCCAGTGAGCCACCGCACCAGGGCCCTGGATGAGTTGGGTACAGCGCCAGAAGATGGCGCTTCTATGAACGCGCCATTTTCCGGGGTGGCTGCGGACTGCAATTTGTAGCGGGGGGGGGCCCAGAAAGCTTGGGCCTCCCTGCGCTGCAGATTCCAGCCCCCAGCTGCCTAGTTGTACCTGGCTGGACACAAAAATAGGGCGAAGCCCCACTTACTTTTTTTTTAATTATTTCATGAAATTCATGAAATAATTAAGAAAAAAAGGGCTTCCCTATATTGTTGTGTCCGGCCAGGTATAAATAGGCAGCTGGTGGATGGGGGCAGCCCGTTCCTGCCTGCTGTACCTGGCTGGACACAAATATAGTGCGAAGCCCCACTTCAATTTTTTTTAATTATTTCATGAAATTCATGAAATAATTAAGAAAAAAAGGGCTTCCCTATATTGTTGTGTCCGGCCAGGTACAAATAGGCAGCTGGTGGATGGGGGCAGCCCGTTCCTGCCTGCTGTACCTGGCTGGACACAAATATAGTGCGAAGCCCCACTTCAATTTTTTAAAATTATTTCAGGAAATTCATGAAATAATTTAAAAAAAATTGACGTGGGGCTTCGCACTATATTTGTGTCCAGCCAGGTACAGCAGGCAGGAACGGGCTGCCCCCAACCACCAGCTGCCTATTTGTACCTGGCCGGACACAACAATATAGGGAAGCCCTTTTTTTCTTAATTATTTCATGAAATAATTTAAAGAAAATTGAAGTGGGGCTTCGCCCTGTTTTTGTGTCCAGCCAGGTACAACTAGGCAGCTGGGGGCTGGAATCCGCAGCGCAGGGAGGCCCAAGCTTTCTGGGCCACCCCCGCTGCAAATTGCAGTCCGCAGCCACCCCGGAAAATGGCGCGTTCATAGAAGCGCCATCTTCTGGCGCTGTACCCAACTCATCCAGGGCCCTGATGCGGTGGCTCACTGGGTAATAAAGGGGTTAGGGCCAGCTTGGCATTATCAGCTGGCCCTAAGCCCGAAATTCATGGGGTCACGCCAATATTAGACATGACCACCATGAATTTCTAGTAAAGTATTTAAAAAAAACACAACACCCAGAAAAAAGTCCTTTAATTGAAATAAACACACAATTCTTTATTGTTCTAAATTAAACCATACTTACCATCACGCCCATTCCAGCTGAAGCCAACGATCTCCTGAAATAAAAGAAAAATAATAAAGCAACATCATCCTTACCTTTCCATGGTTCCCATGACAGCTTCAGCTCTGCTACATCGAGATGACTGGCTGGACCGCTGCAGAACGCTGCCATCCAGCCTGTCATCCCGCAGACACTGAGAAGCGCAGGCTTGCTTGCGCTCCACAGTGTCTCTCTGTGAGGGCATCCAGATGAGCCGAGTTAATGTCCAATGAACTCGGCTCACCTCATGCACGTCACTGACAGCGTGGGAAAATTCTCCTGCACTCAGCGCTTCAGCGTGGGAGAATTCTCACACTGAAGCGCTGAGTGCAGGAGAATTCTCCCACGCTGTCAGTGACGTGCAGGAGGTGAGCTGAGTTCATTGGACATGAGCTCACCTTATGCACGTCACTGACAGCGTGGGAAAATTCTCCTGCACTCAGCGCTTCAGCGGGAGAATTCTCACGCTGAAGCGCTGAGTGCAGGAGAATTCTCCCACGCTGTCAGTGACGTGCAGGAGGTGAGCTGAGTTCATTGGACATGAGCTCACCTTATGCACGTCACTGACAGCGTGGGAGAATTCTCCTGCACTCACCGCTTCAGCTTGAGAATTTTCCCACGCTGTCAGTGACGTGCATGAGGTGAGCCGAGTTCATTGGACATGAACTCGGCTCATCTGGATGTCGTCACAGAGAGACGCTGAGCAGCGCAAGCAAGCCTGCGCTTCTCAGTGTCTGCGGGATGAGAGGCTGGATGGCAGCGTTCTGCTGCGGTCCAGCCTGTCATCTCGATGTAACAGAGCTGAAGCTGTCGTGGGAACCATGGAAAGGTAAGGATGAGGTTGCTTTATTATTTTTCTTTTATTGCAGGAGATCGTTGGCTTCAGCTGGAATGGGCGTGACGGTAAGTATGGTTTAATTTAGAACAATAAAGGATTGTGTCTTTATTTCAATTAAAGGACTTTATTCTGGGTGTTTGTGCTTTTTTTAACTTTGACTATGGGGTTAGTAATGGGGGTGTCTTATAGACGCCTCTCCATTACTAACCTGGGCTTGATGTCAGCTGGCATTATAAGCTGACATCAACCCCAACCCTATTACCCCCTGCCACCGCACCAGGGCAGCGTGGAAGAGCGAGGCTAAGTGCCAGAATTGGCGCATCCTATGAATGCGCCATTTCTGGGGCGGCTGACGGCTGGTGTTTCTAGCCTGGGAGGGGGCCAATATTCATGGCTCCCTTCCTGGGCTATTAATATCAGCCCCCAGCTGTCTGCCTAGCCTTTGCTAGCTATTAAATTAGGGGGGACCCCACGTCATTTTTTTGGGGGGGTCCCCCATTTTAATAGCTAGTAAAGGCTATGTATTCAGCTGGGGGCTGATATTAGTAGCCTGGGAAGCTCCGTGGGTATTACCCCCTTCCCAGGCTTCAAACATCTGCCCCAGCCGTCTGCTTAACCTCCGCTAGAGCCTAAAATTAAGGGGAACCCCACGCCAATTTTTTTAATAATAAATCCTTTATTTTAATACTAAATGACAAGTACAGTAACCAACACTATCACTGTACTTCATATATATGTGACTGACATGTTTCTATCTATCTAATCTATGTGTGAAGCTCTATTCTGTCTGTTCTAAATTGTCGGGTACAGATGCTGAATTGCCGGCCGGCTTTTTTAAAGAGACGGTGCATGAAAACACTATTATTGTTTTTGATAAATCCTTTACACTAAATGACAATTACAGTAAGCAACACTGTCACTGTACTTCATATATATGTGACTGACATGTTTATATCTATCTAATCTATGTGTGAAGCTCTATTCTTTCGGTTCTAAATTGTCGGGTACAGGTGTATGCCGCTGCTGAATTGCCGGCTTTTCATGTTTCACTGTTGGCACTGTTCCCATCGATTTGGGCAATCACTGTAATGCCACAACCACCATGGCTGTGGCATTACAGTGAGTGGCAGACAATCCCTGCATGATTGGTGCTCTAAATAGCGCCAGACATGCAGGACACGCTTTTGGTGCACGAACAGTTATCGAACATAACCTCGAACAGCCGAATTTTTTGCAAATCGTTCGGGTTCGTCGAACAACTCGAACACCGCCCAAAACAGCTCGAATTTGAGATTGGCGAACAGTTCTAGTCGAACACCGCTCATCTCTACTGTTTACACAGTGCGACAGAGTCACTGGTATGGTATATGAGGGGAGGTATGTGTCACGCAGATTGCTAGCCTGTGTGAACTGAAACCAATAAACTTTCTGCCAGCATGTTATATGCTGGGGGTTAACTCTTTTAAAGGGTGTGGTTTTATGGGAATGACATAGAGATGGGAGGGATGCCATTCCCCATACCTCCACCTCAGGGTGTGGCTGAGCAAGGTTAAAATGTTCAATCTTGTTTTTTTTCCTGTGTTGTGGTTTGGAGAGGCAAGATCTCCAGACTGTGAGAGCTTCAGCTCAGGACAGAGCGGAAGGCTGGGACTACAACCTGTGTGGGCGAATCCCATACTCATATGGACTCTGCTATCATTTATTCTTTTTTTTGTCATTTTGCCATTAAGTCAGTGTTTATTTTGCTGGAGTGCAGAGCTTTATGCCGTTTAATAAAGCCTGCAGAGAAAACCCGGGTTCCTGAGTCTACTTCCAGAAGCGGCCGAGCGAGTCGTCTTGCCAAAACAGGATGATGCACCTCTTAGAACGATGATCTTTTAAGTTGCTCAAAAGATCATTCCACTCAATGAATGAGTAAAACATTTGTTTGTTGGGTGAAATGACCAGCAGCCTGTTTACATGGCAAGATGATTTGCACGAGCACTGTTAACAACACTCATTCATGATTATCTTGCAGTGTAAATGCCCCTTTATTCTCTATACATTTCATTCACAGTGATTCATCAACACCCCTCCAGTGTCCCTCTTGTGTGTTTTCTTTTCTATTTACAGTCAGGTACAGTACCACCTGTTTGTTGTTTTCCATGATAATTTTAAAGGGAATTTGTCAGCAGGTTTTTGGTAACTCATCAGAGAGCAGCATAATATAGAAAAAGAGACCCTGACTCCAACGATGTATCACTTAGTTTACTGTTTGCAGCAGTTCTGACACAATCAGAGATTTTAGGTTTAGTAGAGCTGAGAAAGCTAACCCCACCCACACCAGGCTCTGTATGTACATAGTCTATTGATAATAAATTGCTTATCACAGGAGGGTCGGATTACCAGTCTATTGCACATCAGACCTGGCAATTTTAATCTCCTAGTGATAAAACCTTCACTGTAAATAAACAACAGCACACAGCTTGATAAGTGACATATCATTGAATTCTTTATTTAACCCCTACCTCATGCTGAAAGATTCCCTTTAATATTTTCACACCTCTCCACATTCTAATCTGCTCTGTATTAACTTCTCCACTTCCTCTCTGCTATCTCTAGCAGTCAGAGAATAGTAGGGAAGGAAAGAAACGAAGAGAGCCAACACAGTCAGGCACAATGGGATGTTGGATTTATGTCAGAAGGAGAAGGAGAATCCGCCATGTGAAGAAATATTATTTAATCAACAACAAAAACAGTATGATATTTTAAATGATTATATAGAAAGGCGTTACATTTTATGTTTAAGAACAAAATTAATAACAGTGTAAAGGTTTTATCCTTTCTTCAGCTGTCCTTTCTTATAGATTCAGTCCAGTTCCTGGCATCTGTTTCTATCTATTCATCGTTTTGTTCCGTCATACTTACCTACATCACTATGCTATGAGCCTCATTTTACTAGTATTCAGTTTTAATCTGGAATTAGGACTGTACAATACATGCTCCCGCATAAAGACGACTTGAAGGGGTTTTAATCAACATCTTGGAATAATAATAACTTCCAAAATTGAATGTGTTCAAATAAAATGTTCCTGTGCTGAGAAAATCTTATGAATGTTCCCCTAGGTAATAGATATGTCTGACCGTGTGCGGAACATGGTCTGATCATACCACATCTCCTGGGCAGGGGGGAAGCAAATGAGAGTATACAGATATTACCGCAGGGGATCACAGGATTCTTTCTGTAAGATAAAACACTTCACTGCCTGTTTTTAAACAATGTTTTACTTCAAAGAAAGAATCATTTGTGATCCCATGCTGAAATGTCTGTATACTCTTGATTCCCCCCCTGCCCAGGAGATGTAGTATGATCAAATCGTGTCCCATACATGATCAGACACAGCCATTACACAGTACACAGCAGAGGAACATGTATAAGATTATCTCGGCACAGGAACATTTTATTTAAACACATTCAGTAGTGTAACTTATTATTATTCCAAGATCTATTGATTAAAATTAACTATTGTTTGTGGGAAAACCTTTTAAGTAAAACAATTTGAGTTTTTTTTATACTCCACATGTAAGCCAAACCAATTTTGACATAGAAGCTCCATTTCAGCACATTTCATTTGCACGTATAGATATTTATTACCTTATAATATACTTTGATATTCTTTAAATACTGTATAATTATATTGACTAAATCACTCACAAGCTGGTAGGAATAATCCAAGAGTATGGCAGGTCAAGTCAGAAAATTACAGTTCATACTGCTGTCTAATATTTTATTTTGAATGACTTCAAACCAAGAATTTCCATTCCTGTATAACTGTATTGTATGGGCACAAACTTTCAAACATGTCCTTGTATTTTATTTTTTCATTTTGTTCATTTTATTTACTTTATCTCCTATTCCTATTATTTTATCAACTAATAATACATTTAATCTAATGTAATTTTAATTTGTCTTCAAGATACTTGTTTTATTTCTACAACTTCATTACATCTCAACACAATTGACTGAATTTTAAGTATACGCCTTTGCAGAATAAAAACAGATTCATTGTGTGGTTAGCAAAAAATTCCCATTAGCCAAAATCCCTTGAGAAGCAGATGAGAAATGATTATGTCAGGATTTATTAAAAAAACAATGATTTCCAATTTCATCTGTACAATCGCATTTACATTGTTATAAACATTTGCATTATGTGAGCTATTTAAACATTTGTGGAAACAGTTGGCCAACTAAGTTTTTTGAAATTTCCAAATATAAATGTAGTGTGAGACATTTTCACACTTTCTTTTCGGTAAGAGTTGTTACTATATTTTCAAAGATTTTAACAAATTCTGTTTAGAGTTTCTGTCTCAGAGGTGTAAAATAAATCTTGCATAATCCAATGCATTACATTTCTTTTCATGCAGTGCCAACCTGCAAGCAATATTGATTTCTATTAAAGTCCAATGTAGGAGGGGATACAAGCTAGAAGGCTGTAGTCATAGACAAAGAAAACAGCTTATTTATAACCCAGTTTTTCTCATAAAATAATTTCAATTATGTAAGTTCTGAAGTGTATAAATGTATTAAAGGATTAGTTTTGGGTATGTGGCGTATGACTTACAGGTCTATACATGCATTTACTCACCATGGCATTTTATCAATGAGATTGTTTATGGTTGTCTGAGGAATGCTCTCACATGTTGACTGCACTTCGGAAGCAAATCAAAATCTGCTGCTGGCATCAACCTGTGCAATTGCCAAACAATATCCCAGATGTGCTCAATGAGAAAAAAGTCAGTAGATGTTATAGGCCATAGTAGTACTTTTAACCCATGCAGGCTGCTCACAGTAGTGCAAGAAAAATGCAACCTGGCATTGTCGTGTTAAAAAACAGCTCCTGGCACACTTTGGAGAAATAATAATAATAATCTTTATTTATATAGCACCAACATATTCCTCAGTGCTTTACAATTCAGAGATTCATATACAACAGTCATAAGTAACATCGCTAAAGATAATACAATTAAAGAAAAAATACTGACGACCCTGCTCGTAAGAGCTTACGATCTACAATGAGGTGGGGGTGACACAAAGTACAATGGCTTAATTACAATGATGGTCCAGGGGATGAGGGATAGATAAAAGCTGCATGAGCTAATCAACAGCCAGTATCTGTAGTGCGCTTCAGTTTAGTGGAGACTTATGTTTGGAGAAGTAAGGGATGGGCTATAAGAATATAAGAGGACTTCAATTAGGGAACTTGATAGGCCGCCCTAAACAGGTGTGTTTTTAGGGAACGTCTAAAACTGTGTAAGTTGTGGTTCGACCTAATTTCTTGGGGTAGAGCATTCCAAAGAATAGGTGCAGCTCGGGAGAAGTCTTGAAGCCGGGAGTGGGAGGTACAGATTAGTGTGGATGTTAGGAGCATAGAGAACAGGTAGGCCGATAAACAGAAATGAGGGAAGAGATGTAGGGGGGTGCCACACTGTGGAGAGCTTTGTGGGTGAAAACAAAGAGAAATATCTGTACCTCTGGTTACACCACCAAATCAATGTAATACCGAACTGTTAGTGTACCTCAAATGAAGAGTAGAGGGGTGCAGCTACCATTCATCATATTACCCAACACCATAAACCCAGAAATAGGACCGGTACAACATTTCCTGGAGGCTTTGCCCACATGGCAGAACATAATACAGACAACCATTAATGACTTTATTGACAGCATACAAACGTGTGTATTTGTGGGTATTTTTGCTTATCCTACTCATACTCGATATTGAATATATTGAGATGTTTTGAAAATTCAGTTGTGATCATTTGCATTTAATCAGTATCTCTATTGATTCTGTCATTTTCATAATTCCAAGACTTCTTGACTAATGGCCAACTGTTTTCAAGTGTGGCATAGCATAAGTTTAAAATATCACACTGGATATCAGAAAAGTTGTGGGGAGAAAAGCGGTTAGAGATGTGTCTTGTAGCACTTGACTTGAGCATCAAGAGATCTTGTGACATACTTAAGTAACACTTAACTGTTAGGCATTGGGCAGTTGCTGGACCTGAAATTGGGTCAGAATCATCTATGGTCTCCCATTCTGGTCCAGCCAGGGCAGATGCTGCTTAGCATCACCATCAGTCCCAACGCCTAGCCAGTGCACAAGAAGTACAGGATGTCTTTTGGGTCCTTGTTCCTAGTAGTGTTAAGCATAGGTTGCGGAGGGGAACAAGGGCTGCTACAGCCTAAGTCCAGGATGCACTGCACTGAGCATGCCCGTGACATGGCGGACCGTGATTGGTGCTTTGGTGTCAGCTGATCTGGTGACCTGTTACCGCCTGATTGGCTGTGGGTGACGTCATCAGTAGTGCGACCAATAATGCGACAGTGGGCAGGGCTTTGTCTTTAAATAGGTCGCCCACAAGCATGGCGGCGCACTCTGATCATTGAGCTAAGGTTGTGTTCCTGTGTGGACGCTTGTCTGTTTGGGCTCCACGTGCCCTCTAGCTGCTCTCTCCATGACCTACCGATGCCAGAGTTCGCTCGGCTGTTTAGCACAGGTCGTTTAGGCAGGCCTAGCTTCGGACAGGCAGGTTTAGCTGGGGATAGGCAGTCTTAGCTGGAGGGAGGCAGGTAGTTTCCATTTGACAGTCTGGCTCCGTCAAGGGGGTCGCTTTACATCCCGAGCAGACTGCGGGCTCCATATCCCTGGTACCGCCTGTTAGTCACGTGGAGAGTTACTCCGCAGTCCAGTCACACACTGGCTGGGAGCACGAACACGCCGGTGTAAGTCATACACACTTCCTAGCGCCTGCTGCGTAGCCTCTGTGCAGTTAACAGGGCTACGGCTATGTTATTTGTCGAACATCTCTCGTGCAGTTAATGGAGATAGTGTGAATCCCTTTTCCCATCCCGGTGTGAAGTAACACTGGAGGGATTTATACATTAGTTGGTTGCTTTACCTTCTTACCCGGAAAGTGTTCGGAGCAGTCCTGTAGGCTGCATCGCGGACCCTGGGTTCGGTTGCTTTCCATTATTTAATAAAGTTGTTTGCAACCGTCCCCTTAACACTTAACAATGGTAAAATTTGACTATACAGTACTAATAGACAATCCATTAGATTATTTTTTATGTTTTTCAACAAATTATTTATTGAAATTAATGGGATAATTCAAAATTATAAATGGTCCCACAAAAAACAAGTCCTCTTAAGGTTATGTCAACAAAAAGTTAAAAGGTTATGGCTCTTAGAAGGCAAGGGAAAAAAAACAAAAGCAAAAAAATAAAGATAGTTGTGTCTCAAAGGGGGTAAAGACTTCTTATATAAATGATTACTATAGCTCAAGTGAAAATGTAAAACATACTCTCTGTGCACAATTATTACACAAATATATATCACTTGATAGGTTTTAAACCAATAAGCATTTAAGTTTATTCAGCTTGTAGTTGGAAAATATTCATAAAAATTATAATATGTTCAAAATACTCACTTGGATTATGAGGGAGGGTGTGGAATAAGCATATCAACACTTTTATAAAGGTGTGCAGAATTATTAGGCAGCTTGTTTTCCTCAGGCAATCTGGGACAAAAAAGAGATTTAACTGACTCTGAAAAGTAAAAAATTGTTACAAGTTTTACAGAGGGATGCAGAACTCTTTACATTGCTAAGATATGGGGATGAGATCATAGAACCATTACGTTTATTGCAAATAGTCAATAGGGTAAAAAAAAATGTGTTCAGAAAAAAAGACGCACATTAACTGACAAAGATTTGAGAATAATCAAACATGAATTGACCAGGAAGCCATTATCCTCCAGAACTACAAACTCCCTGGAGTACCCAGAAATGCAAGGTGTTCAGTGCTCAGAGACATGGCCGAAGTAAGGAGGGCTGAAACCCGATCACCAGTGACAAAAAGCTTGAAATCTCAGGAATGGACCAATAAACATTTGAAGACAGATTTTTCAAAGATTTCATGCACTGTAGAGATGAGAGTGACTCTTGATGGACCAGTTTCATGGGCCCTTGGTTAAATTAGTAACAGGCACACACCTTCATTTCAGCTCAAACACCAGCAAAGTAAAGGTGGGGTACTGCTGTTTGCTGGTATTTTAAAAGATGAGCTAGTTAGACCTTTTTGGATTGAATATGGACTCAAAATCAACTCCAAATGTAAAAAAGTTTAAATAAAAAAAAGTAAATAAATTCTAAAAAAAATTTCAGCAAAATTCAGCTCACTTCCCAAGAATGACAAAGTAAGAAGTGTTAGATAGCTACTAGTGATGAGCGAGCACTAAAATGCAGTGTCTCTGAAGGATGGCATGCTGGATGGCAGCATTCTGCTACCATCCAGCCTGCCATCTCAATGCCGTCCCAGCGTGGGAGAATTCTCCTGCTCAAGCGGTGACGTCATTTGCCGACACTGCATGCACAGGAGAATTCTCCCACGCTGTCAGTGACGTGCATGAGGTGAGCTGAGTTCATTGGACATGAACTCGGCTCATCTGGATGCCGTCACAGCCAGATGCTGAGGAGCTTCACTGAGGAGCTTCTCAGTGTCTGCGGCATGGCAAGCTGGATGGCAGCATTCTGCTACGATCCAGCCTGTCATGTCAATGTAGCAGTGCTGGAGCCATCCTGGGAACCATGGAAAGGTAAGGATGAGGTTGATTTATTATTTTACTTTTATTGCAGGACATCGTTGGCTTCAGCTGGAATGGGCAAGACGGTAAGTTGAGTTTAATTAAGAACATTAAAGAATTGTGTCTTTATTTCAATTAAAGGACTTTTTTCTGGCTGTTTGTGTTCTTTTTTAACTTTCACTATGGGGTTAGTAATGGGGGCGTCTTATAGACGCCTCTCCATTACTAACCTGGGCTTGATGTAAGCTGACATCAACTCCAACACTATTACCCCACTGCCACCGCTACAGGGTAGTGGGAAGAGCGAGGCTAAGTGCCAGAATTGGCGCATCCTATGGATGCGCCATTTCTGGGGCGGCTGACGGCTGGTGTTTCTAGCCTGGGAGGGGGCCAATATTCATGGCACCCTTCCTGGGCTATTAATATCAGCCCTCAGCCGTCTGCCTAGCCTTTGCTGGCTATTAAAATAGGGGGGACCCAATGTCATTTTTTTTTTGGGTCCCCCATTTTGATAGCTAGTAAAGGCTAGGTATGCAGCTGGGGGCTGATATTAGTAGCCTGGGAAGCTCCGTGGGTATTACCCTCTTCCCAGACTTCAAATATCTGCCCCAGCCATCTGCTTAGCCTCCGCTAGAGATTAAAATTACTGGGAACCCCACGCCAATTTTTTTTTAACAAATCCTTTATTTTAACACTAAATGACAAGTACAGTAACCAACACTGTCACTGTACTTATTATATATGTGACTGACATGTTTCTATCTATATAATCTATGTGTGATGCTCTATTCTTTCTGTTCTAAATTGTCGGGTACCGGTGTATGCCGCTGATGAATTGCCAGCTTTTCATGTTTTACTGTGAGCACTGTTCCCATCGATTTGGGCAATCACTGTAATGCAACAACCACCATGGCTGTGACATTACAGTGAGTGGCTGACAATCCCTGCATGATTGGTGCTCTAAATAGCGCCAAACATGCAGAACGGGGACCCGAGCTCCCGCCCGAGCATCTCGCAAGTACTCGGCGAGCACCGAGCATCTCGAGTAATGAGATGCTCGGGCAAGTACAGAGCAGTGGTGAGCATGCTCGCTCATCACTAATAGCTACATGACCAAAAAGCCAGCAAAATGGTGTGATATATACAGATGTAAAATTTGAACTCTAAAACACATAAAAAAATGCTTTGTGAGGTAAAAAATCACAGTTCAATCATTAGATTGAGATATTTTATTTTGTAATTTTAAAAATTATTAATACCCCCCTTCACAAAAACGATTGCACAAGAAATTACGAAAACATCAAGTAAAACAAGTACATCCCAATACTGTCTGATACGGATTTCAGATTTTTGTTGCGCTGTCTTGCTTTTGCTTTTTAGTGTATTATGAATAAAAAAAATGTAATAGTAATTCAAATGCAAGAGGCTAGAAACCAACTAAAATGGATCAATCACATGGAATTGGTCACTGCTGTTGGAACCTCCTATATCTCTCTTTCCCTCTATCAATTGAATCTCTGTATTATTCACATACTTCTACTCTAATTTTCTTCAATAATACATTTGTAAAACATATTACTGTCTGGAGAATTTGTCCAGTATGTTACGGTTTTCGCTTTTTACCTCGATCGCTGAACTATGAGCTCTGACAAACTCTCACTAATCCTAAAACCACCATAAATTGTGTGCTTAGGCTTTTAAACAAGCAATGATAGTCCCTCCTGATTGGATGTGCTACACCATGTGATAGACACCTAAGGGATAAAACCACCTATTGTAGGCTAGAGCGGAACCCAATGATGACCTACTCTGCTGAACTGGATGATATATTATTTCGTGCTTTTGATAAAGGCATTATCCCCAAAAAGTTTATGATGGTCTGATTACTAAGTTTCCCAGAATCCCTACCATCTACTTTTTGCGCAAGATCCATAAGAACCCATTGGAGCCGCCAGGTTGTCCGATCATGTCCGGCATTGGGGGGCTATGCGAACAAATATGTAAATTTATTGACTTCTACTTAAAACCTTTGGTTGAAACTTTTCCCTCCTATGCACGTGACACGACGGACGTCCTGGCCCGCATTGATGGGATGGTCTTGGATAGCGATATGATATTAGCTACGGTAGATATAGAGGCACTTTATACTTGCATAAGACATCAAGATGGCCTCGAGGCATGCAAGTTCTTTTCACATAATAGCAACTGAGACGATCAGACCTGTGACCTAATCCTGGAATTGTTGGCCTACATCCTGACGCACAATTTCTTTGTGTTTAAAGATGTATTCTATTTACAGGGGTGCGGCAGTGCGATGGGTGCGGCCTGTGCCCCGTCTTATGCAAATCTCTTCCTGGGTTACTGGGAAAGAGAGGTCTTTGGTGGGTAAGGGGTGCGGGCCGCTGACCGTGCACAGTGCTGGATACGCTACATTGATGACGTGCTGATCATCTGGCACGGCACTGAGGCCCAATTCCACGAATTTATGTTGCAAATGAATATAAATAGATTCAATATTAAATTGACATACTCCAGCAGCAGGACACAGGTGGACTTTCTGGACATTAAGATATGTGTGGACTCTTCACTCCAACTCCAGACTGATGTCCATCGGAAGTCCACCTCGGTAAACTCATTATTACATTCAAGTTCTGGACACCCATACTCCACCATCAAAGGTATCCCGGTGGGACAATTTATGAGAATCAGACGGATCTGTTCCTCAGACGTGCGTTTTGAAACACAGTCTGATGACATGCGGGAGAGATTTAGAGCCCATGGCTATAGCAATAGATGCATTAAAAATGGTTATATTGAAGCTAAAAGGAGGGGGAGGGACACATTATTATATCCCACCAAAAAAAAAACAGGATGCTAAAGAAGTAGTTCTGTTCATCTCAACCTACAATGGGGAGTGGGATACCATGAGGGAGTGTTTGGGGAAGCACTGGAATATTTTAAAAACTGAGCCCCGCTTTGTCGCAATTCATTCCAGACCATCCATTTATGATGCCAAGAAGATCCCCTAACCTAAAAGATCTATTGACACAAAGCCACTATGTTCCCATGAAATTAAATCCGTTAGGAACCCGTGGACCCCCTGTTGGATGCTTCCCATGTGGCGATTGCATTGCATGCAAAAATATATTGAAATCAACGAGCTGTGCTACAGCCGATGGGAAGAAGACATACATAATTAAGCAGCATATCACATGCTCCACCTCACAGGTAATTTATTATGCTGTGTGCAGCTGTCCTAAAATTTACGCGTGAACATGTGCGGGATATTTGTGCTGCTGCAATCGCTATAGACCCCTCTCAACTAAAATCAATACCCCGCCACTATAGAAAAGTTCATAATTGTAATCCCAAATGTTTCATGGTGCGTGGTATTGAACATGTACAATGCGGCATTAGAGGGGGCAACATTAAACGCCTTTTGGCACAAAAGGAATGCCGTTGGATCACACTTCTGGGAACTATGGTACCGCAAGGCCTTAATAAGGCATTGGGCTTTGCCTCTTATTTATGATTTATGTGTGTTTCTGCCTCCTCCCTCCCTTTGTAGCCACGGGTTTTTAACTTGTTTATCTTGTGCTGTTTTTATTTGGTTTTAATAGTATTTATTGCATTTGGTCAATTCTGACATTTATTTTACTTTCTTAAGATAATGTCTACAGTCTGCAAGGATTAGGGTCGCACCTGACCCCCTCTTCTTTCCTCTGTCCTTTCGCCACAATGCACTTCTGATTATGTGTTTGGAGGACTTCACTCTTTGGGACTAGCTTCGACCCTTGCAAATTCAGCTTTTATGAAGTTTAAAATCAAGGATGAAGTGGATATGGAGTTTTGAACAATACTTATCATGCATGCTGCTCTGATGAACTGTATATTTTGTGTGAAGTGTCCATACTGAACTTTATACCCTCACTGCCGAAGCATACCGCACATCTGCACTTTAGATCTGGATTTGCTACTTTGCATATATGCACTCTGGTTGGCAGTCACTTGCAGGCACAACTGCACAAAAATTTATTTATTTATTTATTTATTATTATTATTATTATTTTTTTTTTTTTGCTGCAGTGCAGGTGCAATCATGGGGTTACTGCCTGCATGCTTTGGTGACTGCTGGCAGATGCAGTATGCTGTACATGGTGCGCATGCGCCCCCTCTGCCCTGTTTTGCGGCGCCCCGCTCTTTATCTTTGATCTCCCCTGCACTCCGTGGCTGGTACCTGGCGCCAGCCGAGTCATGTGACTGCTTGGGAGACTGACAGGGGGCGGGGCGTCCACAGACATGGCAGCTTGAGGGCTCATGCGCCGCCCACTCCAACGCGATTGGCTCATTTTGGACATGTGGACGGAAGGTCCTTGCAGCTATATAACACAAGATGGATATGTGTCCAACCATGCCCCTTGAGGAAGCCAAACGGTGAAAGTGTGCGTTTGGGGCTGAGGCTGAGCTGGGTACCTGGTGCAGACTTTCGCAAGCATGGGCATGATTGTCTTTTGCTTTTGATTCGATTTCTATTAACAATAGATGGAGTCCCCTTTTATACTTATGCTGATAGCTAGCATTAATATGACTACTATTTGGGCTCTCCACCTATAGTTGTTTGTCTATTTACTTTTACATCTGTATAAAGCATTGCTGCAGGAAGTACTTACGTAATTACCAATATTTTGGTGTATTATGCTGGGTATACTAGTTTACTATCATGCTTAATTCATGCAGCTTACTTTAATAACCTATGCATGCGTACTGTGTCTGGGTGTTTTAGCCTTGCACTGGGTTACTTGTCTCCACATCTTGATATTAAATGACCTTAAATATTTATGCAATTTTATTAATGAAATGAATAAATAAAATTATATGTTTTTAGCTCATAATGTTCTCCTTTTTTCACCATGTGATAAGATAGCTGCAAGGCATTATGGGGGCCTGAGGTTGCTCCTGAGGTTATGTCAGCCTTCTGTGTCTGATGCAATCTTTCCAATGTGTAAATTATTTTCATCTTGCCTAGATTCCAACCAATCATGTCTGAATATAGATTAACAATAATAGTCATTGCATAACAAAACAAACTAGAAAAACTACCTGGTCAATAATCTCAAAAATCTTAATAATGTAAATGATCTCATTGTCACTATCAATATTGTTTAAATCCTATCTATATCATCTAGCAATATTACAGCTAAAAAAGAGAGTGATTCTGCCCATGCATTACTTGTTTAACCATTAATTTGATTATCTGGCAAATCTTACTATATTTTACCTGTTGCAACAACTAAAGGGACAAATATGCCAAATTGCAGCTTCCCTTGTGACAGCTTCATTACCCATGTCACCTATTTTGAAGACAAATTGATTTAAGCAATAGATCCAAAAATAAGCTGAAATAACTTTACATTTAATTTCCCAAAGTATAAAAAAATGAATACATTATTAACCAACAGGACTGGCCATGTGATTTATTGTGTCATTTACCGGGTAGGTACTGTACTATACAAGATATTTTTTAAAATACATTATCATTCTGGTTACATATGTTGGCCAAAGAACAGTACTGTATGATTTGTGTCCTACTCCGAGGACCCATCTCAATAGTAAAAAAACCTATCCACTGTAAAAATTAATTTAGACTCCGATAATCTGTAATCTTACTGTCTGGAAAATCTCATTACCTAATTATATTTCCATCCTAATGAAAATGCTAATTCACTTTGCACATAAATGAATAATTGCTGATGATCCACAGTTATCTTTATATTTCCTAGTAGCATTAGTCATTTCTGTTTGCCTGGTACTCTTATGTGGTGCTAACATTCAGTCAAAGTTGTTATTGCTGTGAAAAAAAATGTACATTAACATAAATGTTCTATCAAACTACTTCAAAATGTTATGATTTTACCAGAAATGTGCTGAGCTTTACTCTGTTTTAATCCTGTAAAAACATTAAAAACAACATAATTTTCATTCCATTAGAGCCCATTTTCAAATCACACTTGTCATAGACATTTAATGATATGTTTGACGTATATAAAGAATTAGCTTAATTTTTAGAAAGGCCGCAATGAACTCTAAGAAAAAAGGGGAAGAAACATTCTATGACTAAGGGCTTCAGCCAGAAACGCGTCAGAATGTTTACAGTTTTTTTATTGTATGGATATCCATCTTTTTAAAGACATGAAATAAAGATTGCTAAATTCTATCAGTCGCTAGGATTCCATTTTTTCTCCAGTTCCAATGTAGTCTGTCAGTCATTCCCAGTCATTTGAAAGACACAATCTAATGTGCATGTTGCCTCCCGACTCTCCCCTAACAGATAATATCAAAGGACAGAAGGATCCGGGATCCTGAATTTTAGTGACTGATCCTTTTGTTCTCTGTAAACCGCTGCCAAGGGAGTCCGATAGTAGCTATGTCATAGAGAACGGAGGAGTCTAGAGAAATAGCTGTCAGTTGAACAATCATTCAGCAGATATTTATGTAATGTGAATAGGGGGGACCTATGTCTACTGATTTTCCACAACATCTTTATATTTTAAATCAAAGCTTTTCATTCTGACATGTTTTTCCTGCACTCTTGTAAATAATCAAATTAATACAGAATACAATTTTCAACAAAGTAATGTATAAAATTGTGTAAAATACAAGTAGTCTTCTATAAATAATTTTAACCAAATGAAAGGAGATTTTGTTTGAATGGCAAAATTTTATTTACCATATTACGTTCTGAAAGACAATGAGTGGAATAGAAACAACATACAATAACGCAACATTGTAGCTCAGATTGATAGATAGACTTTATAGATAAAAGCATTGGGACACCTATGGGATATTTATGACATCCTGTTCAAAATCCCTAGACAATAACAGACTTCCAATATTCTGGGAAGACTTTCTACAAGATTTCGAAATGTGTTTGGTGGAATTTTTGCTCATTTATCTAAAATAGCATTTGTGACATCAGACAATGATTTTAGATGATAGGACCTGGTTCACAATCTTCATTCTAGTTCATCTCAAATGCGTTCAGTAAAGTTGAGGACAGTGTTCTGTGTGGCAAGTTATGTTCTTCTACACCAAACTTAAGAAACTCCCTGGAAGCATATAAATTGTCCAAAATGTTTAATATTAAAGCATTACATTTTCCTTTCTCTGGAAATAAGGTGCATTGAACAACCCCTCAAAAACAGTCCCTGAGCATTAAACCTCCACCACCAAACTTTTATGAAGTCAGATAAGTATTGTTCTCTTGGCATCCACCAAACTAAGACTCATATCACACTGCCAGATACAGAAGTGTAATTTGTCGTGCCACAGAACACACTGCTCCAGAGCTAGGTTGACAACCGTCCAGAAGTTTCAGGACAGTTCATAAAAAAAGGTCACTTTTTTTCCAATTCACAAAAAAATGTAAGATGTCCAGAATTTTTTTAAGCTGAAGAAACTTATGCAGTTTATTTTGACAGTAATTATCATTATTTTACAGGTTGTAGTGAATGCAGCTGCATACCTTATCTCAAAATTATGGGCTTTAGACATGTATCACTGATAATCATAATCATTAATTATGGTTTTCAAATGTGTCTGTAAAAAATATTGTCTAATCCATGATTTTGTCAAACTGATAGGGAATTTCGATTGTGAGCTCCAATGGGGACAGTGATGATGATGTCTATAAAACGCTGCTGAACTAATGGCGATATATAAGAGATTAAAATAAATAAATAAAAATAGTATATACATATAGATAAAAAAAATTGGGCCTTAAAGTTGGTGAACCTTCACAATTTCCCATATTTCTGTTTAAATTTGACCTAAAACTGCATCAGATTTTCACACAAGTATTTGAACCTTTGCTTTCATTATCTGTTGTGAACTTTTTGTGCAGCAATAATTGCATGTAACAGTTTCCAGTAGTGATGAGCGAGCATACTTTCAAGTCCTCGGTACTCATTCGAGTATCTCAGTTCTCGAGATGCTCGAAGCTCACCGAGTACTTGCGAGATGCTCGGGCAGATGCTTGGGTCTCCTCCCTGCATGTTTGGCGCTCTTTAAAGCGCCAATGAACATGCAGGGATTGGCTGCCACTCACTGTAATGTCGCAGCCATGTTGGTTGTGGCATTACAGTAATTGACTGGCTGCACAGTGTCATCGGGTATATATCAGACCTGGCGTCGCTGTGCTCGTCAGTCTACTCCACAATCAGGCAGTGTAGGGAGAGGTGCTGCTGAGCTAGGGAGAGATTTGGTTGTGAATTAGGTAGTGTAGGGAGAAAACAAGTACATTACACATATCCATCTCAACAAACAGTCCTTCTGAGGACTAATCCATCTGCAGAGATATCAGGCAGGCAGTGTATATAGGTAGGCAGGCAGTGTATATAGCAGACTGCAGTGCATATAGCACAAGAGGCTCCATTCAAGTTTTGCCTTCTTCTGCTGTTGGATATTTCTAGACAAAGGCCCAGGTCTCAGGGACCAGGAATAATTTTTTTTGGATCTTAATCCTCATTATCTGCTTGAAAAGCCATCCAGAGAACACCGTTTTTCTGTGCCATTTGCTTGTTGGCACTGTAGAAAACAGCCAGGTCCTTTCCATATTACAGTGCTAAAAATCAAGCTATTTAAAACTGTGGCTTGTCCGTCACACGGATCACATATAAATACTGCCCTTTTTGGCCTCCATTCAATTTTTTTTCAGTGTGTCAGCAAAGTTTTTGGCATTAGTCTGATGTTCAAAAGATATTTAATAGGTAAACATCAAAGTATATGTTATATTTTTCACTGCCTTAGACAGTCTCATTCTCCATGAGAATTTTGTTCAAAATAGTTACCTACAGGCCAGGTATTTAAAACTTTGGTTTGTCCATCACACGGATCACATATACGTTTCTGAAAATTCTGCCATTTCCGGCCTCCATTTTAATTTTTTTCAGTGTGTCAACAAAGTTTTTGGCACTGATTTGCTGTTCAAAATAGTCATCTACAGGCCAGGTATTTAAAACTGTGTTTTCTCCGTCTCACGGATCACATTCACATATAATTGCGCTGAAAATACTGCCATTTTTTGGCCTCCATTCATATTTTTTTTCAGTGTGTCAGCAAAGTTTTTGGCACTGGTTTGCTGTTCAAAATAGTTACGTACAGGCCAGGTATTTAAAACTGTGGTTTGTCTGTCACACGGATCACATATACGTTTTCTGAAAATTCTGCCATTTCTGGGCTCCATTCTATTTTTTTTTCAGTGTTTCAGCAAAGTTTTTGGCACCAGTTTGCTGTTCAAAATAGCTATCTACAGGCCAGGTATTTAAAACTGTGGTTTCTGCGTCACACGGATCACATTCACATATAATTGCGCTGAAAATACTGCCATTTTCGGACTCCATTCAAATTTTTTTTCAGTGTGTCAGCAAAGTTTTTGGCACTGGTTTGCTGTTCAAAATAGTTATCTACAGGCCAGTAATTTAAAACTGTGGCTTATCCGTCACACGGATCACATATACGTTTTCTGAAAATTCTGCCATTTCTGGCCTCCATTCTAATTTTTTTCAGTGTGTCAACAAAGTTTTTGGCACTGATTTGCTGTTCAAAATAGTTATCTACAGGCCAGGTATTTAAAACTGTGTTTTCTCCATCTCACGGATCACAATCACATATACTTGAGCTGAAAATACTGCCATTTTCGGACTCCATTCAAATTTTTTTTCAGTGTGTCAGCAAAGTTTTTGGCACTGGTTTGCTGTTCAAAATAGTTATCTACAGGCCAGTAATTTAAAACTGTGGCTTATCCGTCACACGGATCACATATACGTTTTCTGAAAATTCTGCCATTTCTGGCCTCCATTCTAATTTTTTTCAGTGTGTCAACAAAGTTTTTGGCACTGATTTGCTGTTCAAAATAGTTATCTACAGGCCAGGTATTTAAAACTGTGTTTTCTCCATCTCACGGATCACAATCACATATACTTGAGCTGAAAATACTGCCATTTTCGGACTCCATTCAAATTTTTTTTCAGTGTGTCAGCAAAGTTTTTGGCACTGGTTTGCTGTTCAAAATAGTTATCTACAGGCCAGTAATTTAAAACTGTGGCTTATCCGTCACACGGATCACATATACGTTTTCTGAAAATTCTGCCATTTCCTGCCTCCATTCTAATTTTTTTCAGTGTGTCAACAAAGTTTTTGGCACTGATTTGCTGTTCAAAATAGTTATCTACAGGCCAGGTATTTAAAACTGTGTTTTCTCCATCTCACGGATCACAATCACATATACTTGAGCTGAAAATACTGCCATTTTTGGCCTCCATTCAAATTTTTTTTCAGTGTGTCAGCAAAGTTTTTGTCACCTGTTTGCTCTTCAAAATAGTTACGTACAGGCCAGGTATTTAAAACTGTGGTTTGGCCGTCACATAGATCACATATACGTTTTCTGAAAATTCAGCCATTTCTGGCCTCAGCACACCACTATTGAACCCAGAGCAGCGTCAAAAAGTTGTTGGTTGGATAGCGGATAATGCTTCCAGTCACTTAGCCACCACCACCACCCTGTCTACCACACAGTCAAGTCTCAGTAGCCGTGAGTCTGGAGCGCACATTCCTTACCCTGATCCTCCTTCCTCCCACTATGCCGAGTGCCCGGAGACAACTGATCCCCCCTTGGACACTCTGAAGAGCAGTTCACTTTTCCATTTATAGATTTGGGCCTCTCACCCGGTCCACTTGAAGCGGGGCAAGAGGAGATTGCATGTAGCGATGCCCAAATATTTGAGCAGCCACGGTCACAGGAAGGTTATGGTGCGAAAGTGTCACAAGAGGTAGACGATGATGAGACACAATTGCCAGAAAGTCAGGAGGAGGACCAGGGTGCGGTAGTGGAAGACTAGGTGGTGGATGATATAGTAACTGACCCAACCGGGAAGGAGGACATGCAGAGCGAGGACAGGAGCACACAGGGGGAGGGAGGCAGAGCACCCCAACAGGCAGGAAGAAGCAGTGTGGTGGCTGCAGAAAGAAGGCAGGCAACCGTTCCCCGTAACACCAACCCAAAGGAAGTTTTCAGTACAACTGTTAGGTCTTCCCGAGTCTGGTTGTTTTTTAAAGACTCTGCCGATTACCACAAAAAGACTATTTGCACCACCTGCCAGGCCAGCATCAGCAGGGGTGGAAAAACGACCAGCCTGACAACCACCAGCATAATCAGGCACTTGGTAGCAAAGCACCTGACTTTGTGGGCCGAACCCCAGGGTCCAGGAACAGTGTCTGCGGGTGGCACCATTGCTTCTTCCACTGTTGAGCATGCAAGCCAATCCCCGTCCATGGTACATGCGAAGATGCCTCCTGCCCTGCACCTGTCGTTGCACACTCTCAAATAGCAGCATCAGGAAGCACGTCCACGTCCTTGTCCCAGCGCAGTGTTCAGTGGTCCATACCCAAGTCCTTGGAACGCAAGCGCAAATACGCAGCCAATGCCCCAAAGGCCACACTACTAAATTCTAACATTTCATGACTGCTTGCGCTCGAAATGTTGCCTTTTAGGCTCGTGGAGACGGAAGCATTCCGCAACCTGATGACTGCGGCCTTCCCTCGGTACTCGGTCCCTAGCCGCCACTATTTCTCCCGGTGTGCCGTCCCCATATTAAACAAGCACGTGTCCCAAAACATTAGCTGTGCCCTCAACAACGCAGTTACCGGTAAAGTCCACCTAACCACGGACACGTGGACAAGTGCTTGTGGGCAGGGACGGTACATCTCGCTGATGGCACACTGGGTTAACATAATGAAAGCCAGGTCACAGTCAGTCTTTGGAACAGAACACATCCTCCCGACGCCAAGGATTGCGGGCCCTAGGTAAATCAGGGTTGCCCCCACAGTCTACAGCTCCTGCACCTCATCCTCCTCATCCTCCTCCTTCCCTTCAGCCTCCATCTCCAAAATGACCACATCAGTCACAAGCTGGAAGCATTACAGCACTGCCTCAGCCAAGCAGCAATAGGCTGTGCTGAAGCTAATTTGCTTAGGTGAAAAACCGCACAACTCTGAAGAGTTGTGGACAGCTCTGAAAGAGCAGGCAGATCTGTTGCTCACACTGCTGAACCTACAGCCAGGCATGGTCATGTGGGACAATGGCCAGAACCTGGTGGTGGCTCTGAGGCGAGGCAAGCTAACACACGTACCATGCCTGGCCCATGTGCTTAACCTCGTGGTTCAGCAGTTTCTCAAATCCTACCCGGAGCTGCCGGGTCTGCTTGTTAAAGTATGCCGCCTGTGTGCCCATTTAAGAAAGTCACCTACAGCTTCCGCCGCCCTTGCCGTGTTTCAGCAGCATTTGCAGCTTCCAGCTCACAGACTGGTGTGTGATGTCCTTACGCATTGGAACTCTACACTGCAGATGTTGGGAAGGATTTGTGAGCATAAGAGGGCTGTTGTTGACTACCAGCATCAACAAAGCCGTCGGTATTCAGTTCAGACTCCACACAAAAGACCTCAGGAGTGGACATGAATGTCAGACATATGTACCATCCTCCAAAACCTTGAGGACTCCACCAAGATGGTGAGCGGCGATGACGCCATAATTAGCATCACCATCCCGCTTCTCTGTCTTCTGAAATGCTCTTCGTGCACCATCAAAGAGGATGCAATGCAGGCAGAGCAAGATGAGATGGAGCAAGGAACCATACAGGGTGATTACACACAGCCCAGCATCATCTCATCCCAATGTGGATTGGGTGACAATGAGGAATAGGAGGAGGAGGAGGAAGAAGAACAGGAGCTAGTTTCATGCTCTATAGACCGCTACCTTTTTACCGCCGGCTTTTAAACAATCATGCACTCATTTCAGCCTTTTCCTCAGCCCCCAGACCGCTTTATAGGCTCCAGTAGACACTTACTCTGATTACTCGCCTTTCCCATTGACTTACTTTGTACTCGTTACTCCTAGCGAGTAATCACAAGGAAACTCGGGGAGTAACGAGTAGCCAGAGTACCATACTATTTGGCGAGTACTGAATAGTAACGAGTATACTCGCACATCCCTATCCACAGTTCGTTGGACAACCAAAGAGTACAAGCAAGAGAGACACAACTTCAATCCAGCAGAGGCAGGGGAACACTGTCAAAATTCTGGAAGAATTTTCTCAGCCTTTCCCATTTCACAAGCCCTGAGGTGCGGGGTACTCTCCCAAGGAGTGCAAAGTTTGGGAAAATGCTGAGGGAATACCTTGCCGACCGTACCAACATCCTCTGTGATTCCTCTGTGCCTTATAATTATTAGGTATCCAAGCTGGATACGTGGAATGAACTTGCTCTCTACGCCTTGAAGGTTCTGGCCTGCCCTGCCGCCAGCATTTTATCAGAGCGGGTATTTAGTGCAGCTTGTGGAATTATAACTGATAAGCGCATCTGCCTGTCAACTGAAAATGCTTATAAAAATGAACAAGGGCTGGATTGGGCCAGACTTCTCAACACCACCGAATGATATCATAATATAAACTCAAATCCAGTGTCTTTTTTTGGGAGGTGTATTCCCATGCACCTTTTCACACCTTCAAATGGGTATATGCTTCCTGATATTGGCTATTTGCTCTTGTCCTCCTCCTTCTCCTCATCCTCATCCTCCAGAACCGTATCACCAGGGTGACCGTGGTCCGTGACCGTGATGCAACACCAACATCATTTTTTTAAAGGATGTTTATGATGCCCGTAAAAAATGTTTTTTATACAGTATGCTTATGTATACCCCCCAGGGATAAATGTTTGTCAGCCCATACACTTATTGCATGGTCATTACAAGTATAGGAGACCCGCTCCTTTCTAATGGGAACATTTTTTTATGAGGCCCTCCTCCACGTCTCTTCCAAGGGGCATTGGAGTGTCTCTCAATTTTTGGCAGCCCTTGCATTCACTGCATAGGCAAACACAATTAGAGACCCACTTCCTAATAATGGGAACATTTTTTTTCAGGAGGCCCTCATCTACGTCTCTTCCAAGGAGAATTGGAGTGCCTCCAAATTTTTGGAAACCCTTGCATTCACTGCATAGGCAAACACTATGGTAGACCCACTTCCTAATAATGGGAACATTGTTTTCAGAAGGCCCTCTGACCTCCACGTCTCTTCCAAGGGGCATTGGAGTGCCTCCAAATTTTTGGCAACCCTTGCATTCACTGCATAGGCAAACACAATGGGAGACCCACTTCCTAATAATGGGAACATTATTTTCAGGAGGCCGTCCTCTAAGTCTCTACAAAGGGGTATTGGGGTGCGTACAAATTTTCAAAGTGGTATTGGGGTGCGTACAAATTTTGGGCAGCCCTGCCACTCACTGCATACGCAATAACAGTATTGGAGACTCACTGTTTCATAATGGGAACAATAAAATATAACCGGCTGATGGCTCTCTAAGAATAGTGAGGGCCGACTGCTGGACCTTTAAGGTCGCCTGATGACCCTATAAAAATAGGCTTTGTGACTTTCAGAGTCCCTCCTTCATTAATGAAACACGATGTGTCTGATGATTTCTCACACACCACATGGCCAGATAAGGTTGTAAAATGTTAAAATGACATTTCCTGGTGAATGCATTTGTCACGGTTGAAAGCAATGCAAAAGTGAAAAAACACATCAAAAACGCTATGTGTGAACATAGCCCAAGGTGTGGAGGAGCATTTTTGTTTTTGGTTATTTATTTTGCTTTATAGACAAGTCATTATCCTGGAAAGGATGTTCCTTAATATATTTCCCAGGAAAATCCATTTTGGTTTCATTTTTGTATGTTTTATTGTGAGTCCGTAAAAGTGGCATAATACCTTTGACAACATTGTTGACAGAAGTGACCTGGGAGTGAGAAATGCTTTCAGGGGTCTTCCCCATGCTGTCCCTATGTCATTTGAGCACTGTTCCCATCGATTTGGGCAATTTTTAGGCCCTCTGCAGACGACCGGGGGGAGCCGCCTGAAAAATGCTCGAGTTTCCCATAGACTTACATTGGGCTCGTTGCTCGGGTCGAGCACCCGAGTATTTTAGGGCTCGCCCATCACCAGTTTCCAGTAATTGCTGCTTAGTCCTTAACATTGGCTTGGTGAAATTTTAGCCCATTTCTGCTTACAAAACAACTTCAACTCTTATGCCTCTTCAGTTTTCTCCAATGAACTACTTGCTTCCATAACATTCTATAGGATTAAAGAGGTTGTCCACTACTTCACCATGTATCTATTGACCTTAGGCTGGGTCATCAATGTCTGATTGGTCGGAGACCGACACCCGGCACCTCCGCCGATTAGCTTCACTCGGTGGTGGTAGCCGACTGCCAGAACTGTTTTATATCAGAGCTGCTCCGTCTTCTGATAGTGGCCGCATTAGGGTTCTGCACATCTGCCTCCTATTGATTTTAATATGAGACATATGTGCAGTACCTTGCTGCTGCCACTATCAGAAGATGGAGCAGCTCCTCAATTGAGCACTTCCGGCTCAATTATATTATAATTTAACTGTTCATAGGAAAGGGGGATACATAGCTTTATCCTAGTGGATAAAACCATTAACTGGTCAATTTTTTGTCACAGCTTATCACTTGCTAATTGTAGAAGATGCTTGCACATCGTCTCACACTGTTGTATTCTCTTGCTACTATAAAAAAGAAACAACAAACATTTAGAGCTATGTTTGCAAGCACAAACATCTTCAATGTGCCATGAGCATTCAAACAGGATTTGTGAGAAATGCATCAAGGTCACAGAGAGATGTGAAGCAGACTTTATACATCTTTACATGATACTGGCACACAGTTAAAGGTATGTGCAACCACATGTCCACAACAAAACCGCTTGTTTCTAAGTAACATCATGTTTTTTATAAAATATTGTAAAAAAGGAAGGTTTACTGTATCATTTTTATATAATTTTTTTTATTTTTCAGTAAAACGCAGATATTCATGAAAATACACCAGTGATCAGGTGCAGTCACATCTGAAATACAGTAAAATTACATCCAGGAACTCACTGATTGAAGTCATTCTCTTTCCTCATCTTATGTATGTTCTGTGCTGCTAGACTTGATTTAAATAGTAATACCCATGCAGAGATGTTCAAGATTTGCACTATGTTCTTCAAAATAATAGGCATCATGTGGTAAAGTTACAGTTATACTGTTGTAAGCTAAATTGAGTGAGTTTTGAAAGGGAATGAGTCATCAAGTCATGAAATTGCTCTTAAGATTTAAAATTAGGCTTTTAAATTAAAGGGGTTGTCCATGTTTGACACAAAAATCTGCAGCCACTCTATATAGACTTGTGAATCCTCACAGCGCGCAAAGTGCTCACAGTCAGGATTCTCTTGTGCCTCAGTGAAGCCAGGTAGCCATATGACCGCAAGTATATGATAGGCGGCCAGAAGTATGGACATGGCATACTTGCGGTCATATGATGTGGAGACACGAGGGTCAGTCAGTGATCTTGTCTTCTGGCCTGGCTGTCTCTAGAAAGACCGCATGGGCAGGGGCTAATACCACTGAATGCCCCTACTTCTTCCCTGTAGGCAGAACACTACTCAGACAACACAGTGTAAGGGTACCAAACTCAGTTAAGAATTTATTGGATCACCAACAGTTATCAGCATATAGTAAATTCCCAGCAAGGACACAAGAGTGAAAGTGACAGAGTCTCACCCTTCCGCTGGCTCACCAGTGATTAGAACTTCTGCAACTTTCAGGCATCCAGGGCCAACTACCCCAACAAGCAGCACCCCACTTTTGGTGGGCGCCCACTTAGAGGAGGTATCGGCAAGCTTAGGAAGGTGACTGAGAAAAGCGGGGAATGTGGCCAGGTGAATGGATTATACCAACCAGGGTTATGCAAACAAATTTGTGGGATCAGTGTTGGGCAGTGGATCAGTTCTGTAATTCATAAAGAACCATGTTCCCTAGACTGAAGTCCTGCAAAATCCCCCCAGTGACATGAACAGGCCCCTTTTTATACCCCTCAGCTTCCATTTCAGGGCATTGTGCCTCACAGGATTGGAAAAAGATAAATATGGCTGTTCCCTCATTGTTCACTAGTGCAAATAGACTGCATAATTTTCCTCCAAATGATGCAGGCTAGTACACCTCAGGGGGCTAATGCAATGCGTAATCAGCATACAAAAAGGGGCACTGGACAACCTCATATGAAGCAATGACTCATGTCCCTTCATTTACTGAACAACATAATTTACCCCCAAACAAGTGGCTAGATTTTCCAAATTGACGCTAAGTCGTCACACATGACTAGTGTTGAGCGAACTTGTTCGGCACTTCAAATTTGGGTTCATGTTCGAGGTTCCGGGTTGTTTGCGCCAAAAAAATCGGCTCCTTCCATGAACATCCCTGATTTGCCACACTGTCACGCACATGTTATCTTGGTGCTCTTGGTGCCAGCATCAGAGAATCCTGACAGCACGCACTGAGCGAGCTGTGAGAATTCACATGTCTGGAGATTTTCATGTCAAACCTGGACAACCCCTTTAACTATATTAAAAATATATGCATGCTTCTTATTAAATTTTCAAAATTAATGTACTGTATATAAAGGCAAATAAGAGATGTTGCATTTTTCACACTGACGAATAAGTCTAATAATTAGTGTTGATCGAGCACTAAAATGCTCGGGTGCTCGAAGCTCGGGCCGAGCTCGCCGTGATACTAGTCTATGGGAGACCCGTGCATTTTTGACCCGGCACCCCCGGCAGTCTTTTAAAAGCCTAACAAATGCCCAAAACGATAGTGACAGTGCTCAAATGACATGGGGACAGCATGGGGATCGCCCCAGGAAGCATTTCTGACGCCCTGGTCACTGCTGTCAACAACGTGGTCAGAGGTATTAAGCCACTTTTAAGGGCTCACAATAAAACGTTCAAAAACGAAACTGAAACTGCTTTCCTGTGAAATATGTTAAGGAACTTCCTTTCCAGGCTAAAGAAGACTTGTGTATAAGGTAAAATAAATACCCCCCCCCCCCCAAAAAAAATACTCCCCCACACCTTGGGCTATGTTAAAAGTAGCATTTTTTATGCATTTTTGCACTTTTGTATTGCTTTCAACCGTGACAAATGCATTCACCGGGAAATGTCATTTTAACATTTTACAACCTTATCTGGACATGTGATGTGTGACACATGCATACAGTGCTGAAAAGACATGGGAACAGCATGGGGAAGACCCCTGGAAGCATCTCTGACACCCAGGTCACTGACTAAAAGTGTGCCCATCAGAAGTCATCCTTGCCGCATCAGAAGATGCAGACTTGCAACTATTCCCGTGCCCAGGGCACTGTTCAATTGTACCTCCCCCATTCCTTTAAACGCAAGCGTCAGTATGCAGCCAACCACCCATGCACTCCCAGGCTGCAATACCATACTGCTTGCTTGCACTTGAAATTGGGCCTTTTAGGCATGTGGAGGCAGAATCTGGCCACCACATCATGGCTGCGTTGACGGCCTTGAATCCATACTCAGTCCCCAGCCGCTCGGCGGCCGGGTGTCCACACTCGGTCCCCAGCCACCAGGGGGCGGCCAGGTGTCCATACTCGGTCCCCAGCCGCCCCTATTTCTCCTGTCAACTTTCCCCCACACACACACAGACCGGTCTGCTTTAGGGCAGCATTGGACGAGACCACCAGAGAACCAGACTCCTCAGGTGGGCCCTGGCTTCTCCATCAGGGGAGTTGAGAGTGCCAAGGTGAGGAGCATGATAATGGTGATAGAAGTTAGCATCTGCTTTGTTTTCTTTTAATGCAAGCATAAGTGTGCAGCCTGCCACCCACCCACCCACCCCCAGGCTGCAATGCCATACTGCTAGCTTGCACTTGAAATGGGGCCTTTTAGTTTGGAGGAGGCCGAAGCTGTCCACTACCTCATGGCTGCTTCGGCAGCGAGGTATCCATACTCAGTCCCCAGCCACCCCTATTTGTCTCGGTGTGCCTTATACATAAGATTAAGTGCGTATACCAAAACATTACCTGTGCCCTCCCCAGTGCATTTAGTGGGAAGGACAGCCTATTCCACTGCAGTGTGTGCTTGCCAAACCCCTGTTCATGGTACATGCGAAGATGCCTCCCATCCTGCACCTGTCGTTGCAGACTTGCAACTATCCCCGTTCAAGTAATTTGTGCCAGGGCAGTGTTCAATTGTACCACTCCCATTCCTTGCAATGCAAGCGCAAGTATGCAGCCTGCCACCCACCCACCCACAGGCTGCAATACCATACTGCTTTCTTGCTTGGACTTGAAATTGGGCCTTTTACGCATGTGGAGGCGGAATCTGGCCACCACATCATGGCTGTGTTGGCGGCCTGGAATCCATAATCAGTCCCCAGCCGCCCGGCAGCCGGGTGTCCACACTCGGCCCCAGCCGCCAGGGGACGGCCGGGTGTCCACACACGATCCCCAGCCACCTGGGGGCAGCTGGGTGTCCATAAACGGTACCCAGCCGCCCCTATTTCTCCTTGCAACATCCCCCCACACACTTTTCTTAGCCCGGCCTGCTTTAGGGCAGCATTGGACGAGCCCACCAGAGAACCAGACTACTCCAGTGGGCCCTGGCTTCTCCATCAGGGGAGTTGAGAGTGCCAAGGTGAGGACCATAATGATGATGATACAAGTTAGCATCTGCTTTGATTTCTTAGAATGCAAGCGCATGTATGTAGTAGCGGCTAGGCCTGAGGTGGTCAGCGTTTTGGCGCATATCATACCTCCTCCGAGGATTGCTGGATGTTTTCCTGCTACTATTCCAGTTCTATGTCTCCCGTTAAAACAAAGCTTCAGGTGATAAATGATGGATGAGGTAGTGGCAAAGGAGAAAGAGCAGGAGGAACAGGGACCATTCACATCAATATCAGGCCAGTCAACCACATATGTCTTGTAGGATATATTTCTGTAACAAAAGGAGTGGTTCGTCTACACAGTTTTAGGGCATGCAGTAAGTGCAATGCCTACCCAAAATTTTGAGGCACTCCAATGCCCCTTGGAAATGACGTGGAGGTCAGGGGGCCTTAACTAAACCGTTTTTTCCATTTATAGCAACTGGGTCTCCTGTACACTGTTAGCCTAAGCAGTGAATGTAAGGCTTTCCAAAAATTATGAGGAACTGCAATGCCCCTTGAAACAGACGTGGATTACAGTGTACTAAAAACCTTCTACCCATTATTGGGGAGTGGGTCTCCCTTAGTTTTCGCCTTTGCATTGAAAAGCAAAAGCTGACTAAAATCAGGAGGAAATGCAATGCCCGTTGGAAGAGTCGTGGAGGTTAGAGGTTACTTAAAAACAACATTTCAATGCCCCTTGGAAGAGCTGTGGAGTTCAGAGTGGCTTAAGAAGACGCTTTTAATGCCCCTTTGAAGAGACGTGGAGGTCACAGTAGCTTAAGATGGTTTTAATGCCCCTCGGAAAAGACGTGGAGGTCCCAGTAGCTTAGCAAGATGGTTTGAATGCCCCTTGGAAGAGACGTGGAGGTCACAGTAGCTTAACAAGATGGTTTTAATGCCCCTCGGAAAAATGGTGGAGGTCGCAGTAGCTTAACAAGACGGTTTTAATGCCCCTCGGAAAAGATGTGGAGGTCCCAGTAGCTTAACAAGTCGGTTTGAATGCCCCTTGGAACAGACGTGGAGGTCACAGTAGCTTAACAAGACACTTTTAATGCCCCTTACAAGAGCCATACAGTACAGCATCTTATAAATATTATTCCCATTATTGGGGAGTGGGTCTCCCATAGTATTTGCTTATGCCTTCCAAGCAAAAGCTTCCAAAAATTAGGATGGAGCAACATGCAATGCCCCTTACAAGAGCCATGCAGTACAGCATATTACAAACATAAGTCCCATTATTGGGGAGTGGGTCTCCCATAGTATTTACTTATGCCTTCCAAGCAAAAGCTTCAAAAATTAGGACGGAGCAACTTGCAATGCCCCTTACAAGAGCCATGCAGTACAGCATATTACAAACATAAGTCCCATTATTGGGGAGTGGGTCTCCCATAGTATTTGCTTATGCCTTCCAAGCAAAAGCTTCCAAAAATTAGGAGGAAATGCAATGCCCATTCGAAGACTCGTGGAGGTCCCAGTAGCTTAACAAGACGGTTTCAATGCCCCTTACAAGAGACGTGGAGGTCAGCGTGGTATAACAAGACGCTTTTAATGCCCCTTACAAGAGACGAGGAGGTCAGAGTGGTATAACAAGACGCTTTTAATGCCCCTTACAAGAGACGTGGAGGTCAGAGTGGTATAACAAAATGGTTTTAATGCCCCTTACAAGAGCCATAAAGTACAGCATCTTAAAAATAGTATTCCCATTATTGGGGAGTGGGTCTCCCACAGTCTTTGCTTATGCTTTCCAAGCAAAAGCTGACAAAAATAAGGACAGAGGAACTTTCAATAATGGCAACACGGACCACGGTCACCCTGGTGGTATAGTGATGGTGGAGGCTGAGGATAAGGAGAAGAACATAAAACAGCCGAAATGAGGAAGTGTATACCCATGCGTGGGTGTGAAGCAGTGCATGGGAATACACCTCCCAAAATAACACATTGGATTTGACTTTATGTTACTCTGCTGTCATTTGGTGGTGATGAGAAGTCTGGCCCAATCCAGCCCTTGTTCATTTTGATAAGGGTCAGCTTGTCATTATTGTCAGTTGACAGGCGAGTGCGCTTATCAGTTATTATTCCCCCAGCGGCACTAAAAACACCCTCCGATAACACGCTAGCGGCAGGGCAGGCCAGGACCTCCAAGGCGTACAGAGCGAGTTCATTCCAAGTGTCCAGCTTGGATACCCAATAATTAAAAGGCACAGAGGAATCACGGAGGACGCTGGTACGGTCGGCAAGATACTCCCTCACCATCTTTTGACACTTTCCACTCCTTGTGAGCGTACCCCGCACCTCAGTGTCTGTCCGATGGGAGGGTCTGAGAAAACTGTCCCAGAACGTTGACAGTGTTCCCCAGCCTCTGCTCAATTGGAGTTGCCTCTCTCTCGCTTGTACGCTTTGGTTGGTCAACGAACTGTGACGCTAGCATGTTCAGATGGGAATTTTTTTAACAGTTCTGCAGCAAGGACCTTCTGGCACTGGCCCATTTTTGTAGACCTCTCCACCTCTGGAATAAGAGACTGAAAGTTCTCCTTGTAGCGGGGGTCTACAATCACCAACCAGTAATGACTGTCACCCAACATTTTGACAACGCGAGGGTCATGGTTAAGGCAGCGTAACATAAAGTCAGCCATGCGTGCCAGACTGGTAACAGGCAAGATTTCCGTGTCCTCACAAAGATGACGACTGACCATGCTCTCTTCCTTGTACAGGTACTACAGTCTACAGCGCATGATAACAGCTCCTGTTCTTCCTCCTCCTCCTCCTCTCCCTCATTGTCTCCCAATGCACATTGGGATGAGATGAGGCTGGGCTGTGTGTAATCGCCCACTACTGCTTCTTGATCCATCTCATCATACTCTGGCTGCAATGCCTCCTCTTTAAATGTCTGCAGAGAGCACTGCAAAAGACAAACAAGTGGGATGCTGACACTAATGATGATGTCATCGCCACTCACTATCTTGGTGGCCTCCTCAAAGTTTTCAGGATGGTACATATGTCAGACATCCAGGTCCATTCATGAGGTCTTATGTGTGGAGTCTGACCTGAATATCGACGGCCTTGTTGCAGCTGGTACTCCAGAACTGCTCTCTTCTGCTCACAAATCCTTTGCAAAATGTGGAGGGTAGAGTTCCAACGTGTGGGGATATCACACACCAGTCGGTGTGCCGGAAGCTAAAAGCGCTGCTGCAACACAGCAAGGGCGGCGGAAGCTGTAGCCGACTTCCGAAAATGAGCTGTCAGGCGGTGTACTTTCACAAGCAGATCTGGCAACTCGGGGTACAATTTAAGAAACCGCTGAACCACGAGGTTAAGCACATGAGCCAGGCATGGTACGTGTGTGATCTCGCCTCGCCTCAGAGCCGCCACCAGGTTACGGCCATTGTCACACACGACCAGGTCTGGATGTAGGTTCAGTGGTCTCAGCCACAGATCTGCCTGATCTTTCACAGCTGTCCACAACTCATAAGCAGTGTGAGATTTATCACCTAAGCTTATAAGTTTCAGCACAGCCTGTTGCCACTTGGCGGAGGCAGTACTGCAGTGCTTCCAGCTTGTAACTGATTTGTTAATATCTGAGATGGAGGCTGAACATGAGGAGGAGGAGGAGGATGATGCGCAGGAGCTATACACTGTTGGGGCAACTCTGACTGACATAGGGCCCGCAATCCTCGGTGTGGGGAGGATGTGTTCAGTCCCAAGGTCTGACTGGGTCCCGGCTTCCACTAAGTTTACCCAGTTTGCTGTCAGGGTGATGTACTGTCCCTGGCCACAAGCACTTGTCCACGTGTCCGTTGTCAGGTGGACTCTCCCAGTAACTGCGTTGTTGAGGGCACGGCAGATGTTTTGGGACACGTGCTTGTGTAGTGCGGGGATGGTACACTGGGCAAAATAGTGTCAGCTGGGGACCGAGTACCGAGGGACGGCCACCGCCATAAGGTTGCGGTAGGATTCCGTCTCCACCAGCCTAAAAGGCAGCATTTCCAACGCATGCAGTCGCGAAATGTGCGAATTTAGGACTGTGGCCTGTTGGGCGTTGGCTGCGAATTTGCACTTTCATTCAAACGTCTGGGATATGGACAATTGAACGCTGCGGTGGGACGTGGACGTGGACGTTGATGCTGTTTCTTGAGAAACTGCCATAACAAGTGAAGACTGAGAGGAGGGGGAATCTTTAAATGCAGTATGGACAGGGGATTGCCTTGCACACACAACAGCGGGTTCTATTGCACGCACAACAGCGGAAGAAGCAGTGGTGACACCCGCTGACACTGGTCGTGGACCCTGGGTTTCGCCCCACAAAGTCGGGTGCTTTGCTGCCATGTGCCTGATCATGCTGGTGGTGGTCAGGCTGGTAGTTTTGTCACTTCTGCTGATGCTGGTATTGCAGGTGGTACAAATGGCCTTTTTGGGGTTATCAGCAGAGTCTTTAAAAAAATTCCAGACTCTGGAAGACCTACCGCTTGTACTGGCAAAGTCCCTCGTGTTGGTGTTACGGGTAACGGTTGCCCGCCTTCTGTCTGCGGCCACCACACTGCTTCTTCCTGCCTGTTGGGGTACTCTGCCTCCCTCCCCCTGTATGCTGCTGGCCTCATTCTGCTTGTCCTCCTGCCACGTTGGGTCAGTTACTAGATCTTCCACCACCTCCTCCACTTTCACTTGCACACCATGATGCTCCTCCTCACTTCCTGGCAATTGTGTCTCGTTATCGTCCACCTCTTGCGACAAATTGCCAGCGTCGACTTCCTGTGGCGGTGGCTGTTCAAATATTTGGGCATTGCTACATGGGATCTCCTCTTCCACCACTTCAAGCATAACAGGCGAGGGGAACAAATATGGAAATGGACCATTGAACAGCTCTTCAGAGTGTCCAAGTGTGGGATCAATTGCTGTCTGACGACACTCTGCATGGTTGGAGGAAGGAGCATCAGGGTGAGGAGGATTATGCGGTCTAGACTCACGGGTACTAAGAGTTGACCGTGTGGAAGACATACCGGAGGTGGTGGTGCCCAGGTGACTGGAAGTATTATCTGTTATCCAATTATTAACCTGTTCACACTGATCAGTTCGCAATACTGGTGTTGTTCTGTGCTTCCCTAGTTATTCGGTCAAGAAGTGGGAGCGAGAAGATGTGGCTGTTGGTTGTGGCACATTTTCACCTTGGCCACGGCCCTGTCCTCTGCACCAGAACGTCCAGTTCCACGTCCCTTGCCACGCGCCTTGCCCATTGTAAAGGAAGTGAAATAGCTAACACTCGCACTATCAATGGAAAAAGGGTAATAAAAAGTAGATTAGAACCATGGAAGAGGAAAACCACAGTTCTATTTCTCTGGCCTACACCGGACTCTTTTAAACAATCAGAACAATCAAGGAGAAACTATTACTGTTTTTCCTTATGGAAAAAATACCAAAACCTGAATAATAGAGATTTTTTACCGTGGAATGGCAAAACCACAGTTATTTTTTACTGGTGTATACCACACTTTTTAAAATATATAGATTTGCGGCTGAACAGTGAGCAACACACTCAAACTGTTTTTTTTTTCGATACCAGTGGCCCAAAACTGGATACTACAGAGATTTTACCCGTAGAACTGCAAAACCACACTGGGACTTGTCAGGCGTACAACAGACTATTTTCAACAGATATATTTTTGTGTCAGAACACTCAGGAGACACAACTGTTTTTTTTTACTGCAAAAAATGCAAAAAGCAGGATAATAGAGATTTTTTACCGCTGAACAGCAAAACCACAGTTTTAATTTACTGGTGTATAACACACTTTTTAAAATATATAGATTTGCGGCTGAACAGTGAGCGACACACTCAAACAGTTTTTTTTTTAGATACCAAAGGCCCAAAACTGGATAGTACAGAGATTTTACCCGTAGAACTGCAAAACCACACTGGGATTTGTCAGGTGTACAACAGACTATTTTCAACAGATATATTTTTGTGTCAGAACACTCAGGAGACACTACTGGCTTTTTTTACTGCAAAAAATGCGAAAAGCAGGATAATAGAGATTTTTTACCGTCCAACAGCAAAACCACAGTTTTAATTTACTTGTGTATACCACACTATTTAAAATATATAGATTTGCGGCTGAACAGTGAGCGACACACTCAAACTGTTTTTTTTTAGATACCAAAGGCCCAAAACAGGATACTACAGAGATTTTACCCGAAGAACTGCAAAACCACACTGGGATTTGTCAGGCGTACAACAGACTATTTTCAACAGATATATTTTTGTGTCAGAGCACTCAGGAGACACTACTGTTTTTTTTTTCTTCAAAAAATGCGAAAAGCAGGATAATACAGATTTTTTACTGTGGAAGAGCAAAACCACAGTTTTAATTTACTGGTGTATACCACACTTTTTAAAATATATAGATTTGCGGCTGAACAGTGAGCGACACACTGAAACTGTTTTTTTTTAGATACCAAAGGCCCAAAACTGGATACTACAGAGATTTTACCCATAGAACTGCAAAACCACACTGGGATTTGTCAGGTGTACAACAGACTATTTTCAACAGATATATTTTTGTGTCAGAACACTCAGGAGACACTACTGTTTTTTTTTACTGCAAAAACTGCGAAAAGCGGATAATAGAGATTTTTTACCGTGGAACAGCAAAACCACAGTTTTAATTTACTGGTGTATATACCAGACTTGTTAAAAAATATAGATTTGCTGCTGAATAGTGAGCGACACACTCAAACTGTTTTTTTTAGATACCACAGGCCCAAAACTGGGTTCTATAGAGATTTTACCAGTGGAACTGCAAAACCACACTTCTGTTTCTGTGGCCTATACCAGACTCTTTTCAACAGATATATTTGTGTCTGAAAAATCTGAGACACACTTTTTTTTTTTTGTGGGGGGGGGGGGACACCAATAGGTTAATAAGACGGGTATTTCTACAGTGTGTAGAAGGAAAAAAAAGAGTATTTAGATGAAAGAAAAGGATTTTTACTCACCCCCGAGACCTGCAGCTAAGTCTAGAAATTTCAGAAACAGTAGCACACTGGACTGTAATGCAGCGTTTGCTGGTATAACCACTGCGTCTCCTATACAACCTGCCTGCCTGCCTGATATTTGGGATGGATATTAGTCCTGAGAAGGACTGTTTGTTTGTTCTGGCTGCCTTTACAGACCCTACACTAACTATTTCGCAGGAAAAATCTCTTCCTAGCTCAGCAGCGCTGTCCCTACACTGTCTGATCCAGAGCGTCTGTGTCCAAGAAGGCGGCGCCCGGTTTTAAATACTCGAGGTGACGCTGTGCGGCCAGCCAATTACTGTAATGCCCACAAACAACATGGCTGCGGCATTACTGTGACTGACTGGCATTCCCTGCATGTTCATTGGCTCTGTAAAGAGCGCCAAACATGCAGGGCGGAGACCCGAGCTCCTGCCCGAGTAACCCGGAAATGCTCGGTGCTCGCCGAACATCCCGAGTAGCGTGATGCTCGAGCGAGTACCGAGCAGTGTCGAGCATGCTCGCTCAACTCTACTAATAATATATTTATACTTCCTGTTCTGTACAGTAGGCTTTTCAATAGTTTCATTATCATCAGATGGGATTACAATGAAAGGTGACACCTTTATAAAAAACAGTTTACACATTTTACCTAATTTCCCACCTTCACAATGACATATGCTCAGATTACAACTAGAGATGAGCGTTGTTCTACTCGAACTGTTCGCCAATCTCAAATTCGAGCTGTTTTGGGCGGTGTTCGAGCCGTTCGGCGAACACGAACAATTTGAGAAAAATTCGGCTGTTCGAGGTTATGTTCGATAACTGTTCGTGCACCAAAATCATAACTGGATTTTTTCTCAGTAATGATGAAAATTAATGTTAATACGCAGTTTGAGTGTACAGCGGGGTGGGGGGAAGGGCAGGGGATGGTTCTCTGCAGGAACAATGAAGATCTCCACTTTTTTTTGTCTTTCCCGCATTTGCAGTGGGGAGGTGCAATCTGTCAGCCTATCAGCAGCGCACACACGGAGTGAAGTGCTTTTTTTCACACAAGCAAGGGCATGTGTCATTGGCAGTGTATGTCACATGTCCTTGCCCTATAAGACCAAGCCATTTTCCCCGTCGCCACCATTTTCTCACTGCTGCAGCTGCGTGTTAGACGGCACCGCTGTTGCTGTGTGCGCTATACCTTGTTAATTTCAAGCCAATTTTCGCACAAATCTACAGATAGCTTGGGAGTAGGGAATAGTTGTGATTGCAGTCCTTTTAAGGACTAGGTTACAGCATTTCCTACGACTTTTATCAGGCAGGTCTGTGCTCTTAAATAGATAGATTGTGGGAGTAAAGACTAATTGTAATTGGAGTCCTTTTCAGGACTAGGTTACATCAGTTCCTATCAGTTTTTGCCAGGCAGGTCTGTGCCAGTGCTGTGCAAGTTTTTTTCACAGCATTTGGCTGAATCTAGCAAAGCTAATCCTTTTTGGCCTATTGCAGAGTGTGTTAGTCAGTGGAGTAGCCTATCTGTGTTGCAAGATATACCACCTGTGTAAAGAATACCAATTTTTTTACTGCACCTAGTGAAGTAAAATCTTTTGGGCATAGCATCATTCTATTAGTCCATCTATACTGACCTCCATCAGGTTGCAAATTGAATATAATTTTTTTCTGCATCTAACTCTGAAAAAATATTGGGCTTCTAGCTGTGTGTGGGACTTGTTCTATTAATCCATCTATACATACCTCCATCAGGTTGCAAACTGAATATATTTTTTTCTGCATCTACCTCTGAAAAAATATTGGGCTTCTAGCTGTGTGTGGGACTTGTTCTATTAATCCATCTATACAGACCTCCATCAGGTTGCAAACTGAATATATTTTTTTCTGCATCTACCTCTGAAAAAATATTGGGCTTCTAGCTGTGTGTGGGACTTGTTCTATTAATCCATCTATACAGACCTCCATCAGGTTGCAAACTGAATATATTTTTTTTCTGCATCTACCTCTGAAAAAATATTGGGCTTCTAGCTGTGTGTGGGACTTGTTGTATTAGTCCATCTATACTGACCTCCATCAGGTTGCAAACTGAATATATTTTTTTCTGCATCTACCTCTGAAAAAATATTGGGCTTCTAGCTGTGTGTGGGACTTGTTCTATTAATCCATCTATACAGACCTCCATCAGGTTGCAAATTGAATATAATTTTTTTCTGCATCTAACCCAGCCAATAGTTTTGGCCTAATACCACAGTTTGGCCACTCAGCTCTGCTCGGTTCCCATCCATTGTTTCTTTGTGCAAACAACTCCAGAGTTGTGAAATAGTTAACCACCAAAATGAGTGGAAAAAGGCCTGCTGCTGGTGGAAAGGGGAATAGGCGTGTTGGGAAGGGGAAAAAAGGTTGTGTCCGTGGGGTAGGTGTTAAAGCAACAGTAACATCTGCAGAAGAAAGACCATCTTCCAGCCAAACTAAAATGTCTACTTCTTTTAGCGGACAATGTGATAAGATCCCTTTCTTACGGCCACGCCAATCGCTACAAATTCCAGATGAGGCACAAAAACAGCAGGTGCTTCAACGGATATCAAGTGCTCCTTTAAGTGGGCTCTCCTCCACATCAACTTCAACATTACAAATACTCCAGTCCTCAAAGGTGTCACCCCAATCGCACTTGCTTCCTCACAGCTCCCAAATCTCCAGCTGCCCGTCTGAGTATGAGGTAGAACAGATGGTTGAGTATGCAGAGCTGTTTACTCATACTATAGCCTGGGAATCAGAGGTCGACTCCAGCGCTTCTGTGAATCCAGACGAGGAAATGATCTGCACTGATGCCCAGAATCTTTATGAGTCGGATCCAGGACCAGACGCAGAAGGTTCTGACCATAATGTAGACCCTCATTCCCAAACTGTAACTCCTGTTGGTGGAAACAATGAGGAAGACGATGATAAGACTCAAATACCTGATTGGAGCGACAACTTTAGTTTTTTGTCAGGGCAGGAACAGGTTGGCTCTGAGGACGACGGGTGTGATAACGCACAGGGTGATGATGATGAGGTTGGAGATCCCACTTACTGTCAACCCACAGTCAGCCAAGAGATGAGGTCAGCAGAGGAGGTGGAGGAAGATGCTAGTGACGATGAGGTCAGGTTGCGCCTTCCTGGACAGAGACGTAGTACTGGAAGCACGTCAACAACTGCATCCTCAAACACAACTCTGCCTCTCACCACAAGTCGTGGTGGCTCTTCAGGTCGCATGGGTGCTAAGCCTTGCATAGCCTGGGCATTTTTTCAGATCGATAAAGATGACCCAACTCGTGTTATCTGTAACATTTGTCAGCAAAAGCTAAGTAGAGGCCAAAAAACACATAGTTTGAGTACTTCATGCATGAACCGGCACATGGACATGAAGCATAAGTTGCAGTGGGAAGCTCAGTGTGCTACAATGCGGCCTAGCCGGCCGGGCCAACCACCGTCTGCCATATCATGTGCATCCGCGGCCTCTTCATCCTCTGTGACTGGGGGTACAGCAGTCACACCTGTTTTGGGGCGCAGACCTGTCACCTCTTTACCCGCAACAGCCAGCGTGATTGGCAGGTCATCATTTTCTTTGGAGGTGGTAACACCAGCTGGTGTTGAGCGCTGTCCGACATCGATAGCACCACCTTTGGATCAAGGCAACCTAACATGTCCGCCTGCATCTTCCTCACAGACCGGCAGTTTGCCGGGGACACCCTTATCAACCCCGTCTAAGCACAATAGCCAGCCCTCTGTCCCTCAGATGTGGACAAGTAAAAGACCATTTCCTCCTAGCCATGAGAAAGCTAAGAGGCTGAATTTCACCATCTGCAAGCTCTTGGCTACAGAAATGCTGCCTTTCCGCCTGGTGGACACAGAAGATTTTCGAGACCTTATGTCCGTCGCAGTGCCCCAGTACCAGATGCCCAGTCGGCACTACTTCTCAAAGAAAGGTGTGCCTGCGCTCCACCAGCATGTCGCACACAACATCACCGCTTCTTTGAGAAACTCTGTGTGTGACAGGGTGCATTTCACCACAGACACTTGGACGAGTAGGCATGGTCAGGGGCGTTACATGTCGCTGACTGGGCACTGGGTAACTATGGTGACAGCAGGACAAGGGGCTGCTGTCCAAGTCTTGCCGACCCCACGAGTTGTGCGTCAATCCTCTTTATGTCAAAGTTCCTCCACTGCTTCTGCCTCCTCAACCTCCTCTCGGTCTTCCACCTGCACCCAAAGCCTGTCTGGTCATGCCACAAGCTTTCTAACTGCACAGAAGGGATCCTGCACACCTCCTTACTATGCTGGCAGTAGGGCTCAACGTCATCAGGCGGTTTTTACATTGAAATGTCTGGGAAATGTGAGTCACACAGCTGAGGAGTTGTGGTCAGCTCTGGAGAACCAATTTCATGAATGGTTGTCTCCACTGGACCTGAAACCAGGGAAGGCTGTGTGCGACAATGCTGCAAACCTGGGTGCGGCCCTTCGCCGGGGCAATGTCACACACGTGCGTTGTATGGCTCACGTGTTGAACCTGGTTGTCCAGCAATTTTTAGCCCACTATCCCAGACTAGATGGCCTTCTGCAGAGGGCACGGTCGCTGTGTGCTCACTTCCGCCATTCGCATCCCGCAGCTCAGCGACTTACATCTCTACAGAAGTCGTTGGGCCTGCCACTTCACCGGCTAAAATGCGATGTGCCTACCCGGTGGAATTCAACTCTGCACATGTTGCAGCGACTGTGGCAGCACCGACAAGCCCTGGTGCAATACGTTCTGACGTATAGCCTGGGCCAACGAGATTCAGAGGTGGGGCAAATCACGCTGGAGGAGTGGTCTCAGATCAGGGACCTATGCACCCTTCTGCACAGTTTTGAAATGGCGACGAAGATGTTTAGTGCTGACGATGCCATTATCAGCATGACTATTCCAGTGATTTACATGCTGGAGCACATGTTAAACAGAATTCGGAGTCAAGTGGTGGCACAAGAGGAGGTGGAGGAAGTAGAGGAGGAGGAGTTGTATGCGGAAGGGCTAACATCTGCAAGGTCCAGACGGTCGGCAGCACCAAGGCGGCAGGCATGTGAGGGTGGGGGAGATGGTTTTACCAGGGCGCATGGTAGCAGCCAAACTAGTGAGGAAGGTGCAGGAGCCCAGGAAGAAGTGGAGGACGAACTGATGGAAGACTCATCAGATGAGGGAGACCTTGATCACATTTCTGTTGTGCGAGGTTGGGGGGAGAGGACAGAGGAAGAATGCATGATTGTTACCTCGCCACCAACACAACAGGGACTTGGTGCTCCTGGATGCGCAACACACATGAGTGCCTTCTTGCTGCACTACCTGCAACATGACCCTCGAATTGTGAGAATTAGAAATAATCCTGACTAATGGGTTGCCACACTGTTAGATCCCCGGTACAAAAGTAAATTTGCAGAAATTATTCCTGCCATAGAAAGGGATGCACGCATGCAGGAGTATCAGCAGAGACTGTTGCAGAATCTTACATGTGCTTTTCCACAAAATACCAGTGGTGCACGTAGTGAATCTCACAGTTCCAACTTGCCAACCGTGGGACCGTCAAGTGTTCAGCACTCAAACCGTAACAGAACCACAGTATCTGCTGGTAACATCAATTTTGCGGAATCATTTCACCACTTTTTTAGCCCATCCTTTGCAAGGCCACAGGAGACAAGAAGTCTGACACGTAGTCAACGCCTAGAGACGATGGTACAGGAGTATCTCCAAGTAAACATTGAAGCCACGACTGTGTCACTGGACCCTTGCTCTTTTTTGGCTTCCAATCTGGATAAATGGCCGGAGCTAGCCACTTACGCCTTGGAGATCTTGTCATGCCCCGCAGCCAGCGTTCTGTCTGAACGTGTGTTCAGCGCTGCTGGTGGTGTGCTGACAGATAAGCGCATGCGGCTCTCCACTGATAATGTAGACAGACTCACGTTCATAAAGATGAACAAATCATGGATCCGAAACGACTTTTCTACCCCTGTGTCATCCTGGGGAGAGTAAAAGCTTGATGATTGGTTAAAATCACCCTACCAACCGTTTTAAGCTTTCAAATTACTAATCATGTTTATCTGTATCTTGGCTGGAAAATAATTTGGGCTTTGTAGCAGTGTGCAGCACTGATCCTATTAGGCCATCTATACTAAAGCTTCACCAGATTTAAAATTAATAATAATTTTTAGCTGCATCTAGCCCGGAAAATAATTTTGGGGCTCCGAGATGCGCAAGACACATAAGTGCCTTCTTGCTGCACTACCTGCAGCATGACCCTCATATTGTTAGAATTCTAAGTAATCATGACTACTGGGTTGCCACACTCTTAGATCCGCCAAACTTTTCGATCAACCTTTTCATTTTAATAAAGACCAAAAAAATGGTCATTTTTGAAATTATAAGCATTAGCAGGTTGTTAGAAACTGAAATCAAACAGTTTTCAACTCAAAACTTTATTCTAGGTGATGTTACATTTTCACATAGGACCCCTTGTTCGAAAGGAGCTTCTGAACTCTCTCGTCCATTGAATTTGTCAGGTTTTGGATGGTTTCTGCTTCAATTGTTTTGCATGAGGACAGAATACCCTCCCAGAGCTGTTGCTTAGATGTGAACTGCCTCCCGCCATCATAGACACTCCTTTTAATGATGCTCCAAAGGTTCTGAATGGGGTACAGGTCAGGGGAGCATGGGGGTCACACCATAAGTTTGTCCCCTTTTATGCCCATATCAGCCAGAGATGCAGATGTTTTATGTGCAGCATGAGATGGTGCATTATCATGCAGAAAAATGATCTTGCTGTGAAATACACGGTTCTTCTTCTTGAACCATGGCAGGAAGTGCTGTTTGAGAAAATCCACATACATTATGGAGTTCATCTTTAGCGCCTTCAGGGATCCTAAAGGGGCCGACAATCTCTCTCCCCATGATTCCAGCCCAAAACATTACTCCACCTCTTCCTTGTTGGCGCTGTAGCCGTGTTTGCGTGGGGTGTCCATCAACCAGCCATCCTCCACTCCATCCATCTGGACCATCGAGCGCTGCACGGCACTCATCCGTGAACAAAACAGTTTTGAAATCAGTCTTCATGTAATGTTTGGCCCACTGGAGCCGTTTCTGCTTGTGTGAAGTGGATAGAGGAGGTCGACAGGATGGCGTATGCACAGCTGCAAACCTCTGAAGGACCCTGCATCTTGTTGTTCGGGGGACGTTGGAGGCACAAGCAGCTTCAAAAACTTGTCTGCTGCTATGACAAGGCTTTTTTTCCGCTGCTCTTTCAACCTGACGTAATTGCCTGTAGGAAAGAGTCCTCAATTTGCCCTTATCAGCACGCACACGTGTGTACTGTGAATCAGCTACATACTTCTTGATTGCCAAGACACTTCATCCTGATCATCGCACAATGTTGATTGTAGTCATGCCTTGACCTAAACACTCCACAATTTGTTGCTTCTCAGCAGCCGACACATCCTTTTTCTTTCCCATTTTGGCAGAAAATGTAGGCTGCTTAATAATGTGAGACAGCCTTCTTAAGTAGTCTTGCCTTTCATTGGACACACCTGCCAAACTAATTAGCACAGGTGTCTGCAATTGCTTACAGTGATATAAAGAGCCCTGACACACATCACCATAAATGAGTTTAACTGACAAACAAACAAATTCTTCCCTTATCACTCCTAAACACTTTTTGCATAATAATTTGGAACGCAGTGTACATGTGCTTTTCCACAAAACAACAGTGGTTCACGTAGTGAATCTTACAGTTCTAACTTGCCAACCGTGGTCTGTATGGAGTTGTTCAATAAAGGGCCCAAAATTAAGATAACATAGATGGGAGAGGTCTCTATGAATAGGAATTCCTAAGTATTTGATACCCTGTGAGGGCCAGGCAAAGGGAAAGTTGGACTGGATGGAATCCTATATGGATTTGGGGAGGGAGACATCGAGGGCCTCAGACTTCGCTGCATTGATTTTAAAATTTGACCATGTAACAAAGTGATCTATTTCAGCCATAACAGCATGGATGGATATATGTGATTGAGTGATATATACTAGGACATCATCAGCAAATAGAGAGCACTTGTACTCGGTGCCTCCCACCTCAATCCACCTAATATTGGGGTTATGGCGAATTGATGAGAGCAGGTGCTCCATCACTAGGATGTATAAGAGAGGGGACAGAGGACATCCCTGCCTTGTCCCATTGGTGATTGTGAAAGGTGATGAAAATGTTCTGATGCACCCCCTGGGCCTTGGGACACCCGGAGCCGGACCCTTTTTGGTGGATGCTGGTGGTTGTAGTCTTCCTGGTGGCGACCCGGTTCCGTGGCTCAGGGCGGTCAAACCAGTGGCGGAACTATTTATGTGGTTTTGATGTTTAAATGTCCGACTACGCCACCCGTGGATTGCGGTCAGAGTGAACCGCCGCTGCAGGGCAGACCGCTGAGGCTGGTGTTGTGGGTGCAGCAGAGCGTAGCATAACTCCCCACGGGAGGAGTATAGCCTCAGGGCAGTGTATGCGGAGGATGGGGGTGATGGTGCAGGGCAGCAGCAGTAACGACACGGAGTCAGTGATGCAGTCCAGGGCCTTTACTCACAGTTCTTATTATCCAGACCACGTCTGCAGGTAACGGCTGCCCACGTCGTACTGTGCTCACCAGGTGAGGGGCTCAGACAACTCCCAGATAACTTTGGAGCACTTCACAGGACCCCCTTTGTGTATCCTTTGTCTGGCCTTTCTTACCAACACTTCTGTCCGGCTGCCTCGGGCCTCCTCTTGGTAAACTTGGCGCCAGTTTCCCTTACCCTATGTGGTGCCTTCCTAGCGGGTGTATCGAGGGGCTGCGCCACATAAAATGTCACAGCCTCCGGTTTCTAGCTGAGGGTCGTTTCCTGCCTCCACTAGTTTCGGGGACCGGTCTCCCCCTTTGGCCTGACCCCTCCACGCAGGTGGATTCGGGCGTGCGGTGGCGACTCGCCCGTCCGCACCCCTGGGATCCCTTCATTCCTCATTCCTGGAGCCTTCTCCGCTCCTCTTCCTTCCTTCTCCCTCTTCCAGGCCTGGGCCTCTGTTACTAGGCCCGCCTCCGGAGCAGAGCTCAAGCAGAGCCCCTGCTCCCTGCCACTTCTTCTCAGACTTCTCTGCACTGAACTAAGATGGTGCCCACCTTTTATACTCCCTTCTCAATGCACCCAGGAACTGCTTCCTCCCTGCTCCTGCACTACAGGGTTCCCCTTCAGTGTTCCCTCCCCCCACTCCAGCCAGGGACAGGGACTGTCGTGCCCATCTCAGAGGCATATTGGTCGCCCTGCCCCAAGGCAATGTGGTCTAATGCATGCAGGTGTCGGGTCCTGATCCACACTCCATCCTTACCTGAGTGTGAGATATCACACCTCTGGTTGAGGTGCAATACCTCTGTAGCAAACGAGCCCTCAGGGTGCTACAGTTCCATTTATCTTCAGCCTAGGTGACGTATTGTGATACAGGGCCGTGATTTTGGCTATAAAAGTGTCCCCTAGACCCCTACCCCAAGCTTTTTAAGAGAATCATATATGGCGTGCCAGGAGACTCTATGGAATGCTTTCTCAGCATCCAACGAGAGTATCTAATTACAAATTTTTAACTGCATCTAGCCCAGGAAATACTTTGTGCCTAGTAGCAGTGTCTGCTAGTCAGCGGATTATCCCGGCTGTTAAGCAAGCTACACCACCTGTAGTTTAGACACTTAATTTTTTCAAAGGAAATGCTTCGGGACCATGGGATACTCAGTGAAGAGCATCAGGAGGCACCCCAAGGCATAGGGGCTGGGACTGGCAGTAGGATGCCTTGCGGTGGACAGCCGAGCTCGATCCTTATAAAAACTTTTTAACTGCAGCAGCTTTAGTGGACGCTACTGGAGCTGGAATTACGCGGCTGCTGGCATGAGACTTGCCCTCCAATAGATCCTTGTAAATGGATTTAAAGTGTATTCATTCAAATTAGAGAGACAATTTAAATTAAAAAGCTTAGAGCTGCCTCCACCACAGGGGGGCTCGCTCGACCCACCAGCGGACAGGCACCAGTATTGGGAGAGGGGGGCTGGCCATCAGGGTTCACCGCGGCTCTGGCACAAACCCGGTTACACGGAGGTGGCAAGGGCAGGAGCGGACTGGCCGTGTCGGCTTCTCACTTTTTGGATTTTAGAAGGGCATGACATGCCTATATCTGTGTCTCCCCCTCCTTTTACTCCTCCACCTCTTTTATTTTCGCATGACTATATGTACTTGTCACTTTTCCATGTGTTAGTTATGTCTTCTGAGCAGTTTGTCAGCTTTTGGACACCTTTGAAGGTGTTTTCTATGTGTTTCTATGTGTTTTTGTTTGCCTGCCATTGGTTTTAACGGTGTTCGAAGGTGTTCGACGAACAGTTCGACGAACAGTTCGGCGAACACACGGGTGTTCGACGAACCGAACCGAACTCGAACACTACGGGGGTGGCTCAACACTAATTACAACATGCCCAGTTTATGCTTACATACAAACAAGTAGGGTATGAGTCAGTCTGCTGGTATATTTTTAATATGTACAGTATATATAGATTGTGATATAAAAAAGCAAAAACATGTCGAAATCTTTTATAAAGTACACATAACATAAAAATCTAATTAACTTTTGCAGCTTTGTTTTATTCATCCCCTTATTCCAAAAACCATAACATTATTTTTTTCATAGACATAGCCATTTTAGAGCTATTTTTTTAACATATAATGTACTGGATGATGGAAAAACTAAACACGAAATTCTACCATTGTGTTTTGGACCCGTAGAAGCATTGTGCTCAGCGCAAAATTGCCGTCTTCCTATCCCTGCACCCCTTGTTAATCTGTCCCATATTATGGAATAAAGGACTTAATTTTTTTTAGAAGGAATGGTGAGTGCCACATTTCATTAATTTTATATGCATCGTATTTTTGCATAAACCTATAGAATAATATGCACGAATAGTCAAAAATGGAAAAATACTAAAATATCTTTATTTTGCATACATCCAATAATAAATTTGAGCAATGCCATAATAAAAAGTTCAAGCATTTTAAATTTAAAAATTACTATGCATATAATTTGCAAGCATAGCATGCTGTGTATATTCTGTATATTGCAGGGTTTTGTTCAGGTAGTACTTGAGGTAGGCAATAGGCAGCATTCACACAGGCAACGTTTTTAGTCCATCAAGGCAAGGTTTATTAGCTCCATAAACCTCAGAGGGGCTTTAACACAAAACATCTGTGCTTCGCTACAAGGTCAACACATCAGAAAAGTACAGTACAAACGTCAAGTATACGTCCAATATTCTGGCAGATACACATTCAGTACTCCGGCAGGTATACATCCACTCACACACCAGTCAGTATCAGATTTCCCCAGCTCCCACACTCTGGTAGACTGTCCACCATTAAATTGTCCCTTTCTCTCCAGGAACAAAGACTGCTCAGCTCATCATTCAGAGAAAGACTGACAGTTGTTCTCACGGAGCTACAGCTCACATCTTGGCTGGTCACTCACAAGCTTACACACTTGCCTCTTCTATATCCAGACTGACTGACTGACTCCCCTGCCAGCTCACACTGAACCCATTTTCTTGTTCTTAGCTAAACACTGTAGGTGAACTCCTAATAAAAACCTGCAGTGCTATGGTTTAACTTTCACCATCCTGGCCATGCAACATATCCTCCCTCCATTTGCCAACCACCCAGTGCCTACAGGGAATACATTGATCCAAGCAGAAGGTTCATGCCTGTCCAACATAAAAGAACTCCAATTTAAAATGTAACTTTTATTTTGTTATTTAAAAATAAGACCAACAGCATGTAAGACACAATATATAAAAATAGATAGATATTCCTGGTCTATCCCTCCTATAGATCCTTATCTGGCAACCTGCCAGCAGAGATGGCATCTCAAAGTATGCGAGAATGGTGACCCCTCAACGGCGGCTGTCCCTTCTTGCCCTGGTGTGTCTCTTACTAGATCTGATAACAAAGAAACAGAAGACCGGGCTATATGGCGCTTCCACTCAGATGCATCGAGGATCCAGAGGTATAGATGAATTGAGATTTTTCATTTTAAAAACCTAGCAAAAGGTTGCTAGATAAAATATGACAAATTTAATAAAGTTAATAAAATATAAACACAATATGTTTCGGCTGCCTAGCCTTCATCCGGATAGTCTGGATAGTCTAGGAACATATATACATTAATGTATGTGCCTTACATATTGTTGGTATTATTTTTAAATAACAAAATAAAAGTTAAATTTTAAAATATGTTCTTTTATGTTAGCCTCCTCTGTCCTTAACCTCACCATCACATGCTTTTTGGTTTATTCAAATAAAAGCTTTTTTTTATGAAGTACTGGATTACCTGCTGCCCTTTTGATTGCTTCTAGATTGGCTAAAAAAAGTATTCCCATAAGTGGACAACCCATTTTAATGACTGGGGCAACCTTGAGAATAATGTATAGGTGAGGCAAGCTATTCTAAAGAGTAGAAACCGTCAGAGACCTGTGAACCAATAGTTATTTCGAAGCAGTCTTCCTAGGTGAAACCTACAGCTGATGGTGAAGTTAACAATAGAGATGAGCGTTGTTCTACTCGAACTGTTCGCCAATCTCAAATTCGAGCTGTTTTGGGCGGTGTTCGAGCCGGTCGACGAACACGAACAATTTGAGAAAAATTCGGCTGTTCGAGGTTATGTTCGATAACTGTTCGTGCACCAAAATCATAACTGGATTTTTTCTCAGTAATGATGAAAATTAATGTTAATACGCAGTTTGAGTGTACAGCGGGGCGGGGGGAGGGGCAGGGGATGGATCTCTGCAGGAACAATGAAGATCTCCATTTTTTTTTCTCTTTCCCGCATTTGCAGTGGGGAGGTGCAATCTGTCAGCCTATCAGCAGCGCACACATGGAGCGAAGTGCTTTTTTTCACACAAGCAAGGGCATGTGTGATTGGCAGTGTATGTCACATGTCCTTGCCCTATAAGACCAAGCCATTTTCCCCGTCGCCACCATTTTCTCACTGCTGCAGCTGCGTGTTAGACGGCACCGCTGTTGCTGTGTGCGCTATACCTTGTTAATTTCAAGCCAATTTTCGCACAAATATACAGATAGCTTGGGAGTAGGGAATAGTTGTGATTGCAGTCCTTTTAAGGACTAGGTTACAGCATTTCCTACGACTTTTATCAAGCAGGTCTGTGCTCTTAAATAGATAGATTGTGGGAGTAAAGACTAATTGTAATTGGAGTCCTTTTCAGGACTAGGTTACATCAGTTCCTATCAGTTTTTGCCAGGCAGGTCTGTGCCAGTGCTGTGCAAGTTTTTTTCACAGCATTTGGCTGAATCTAGCAAAGCTAATCCTTTTTGGCCTATTGCAGAGTGTGTTAGTCAGTGGAGTAGCCTATCTGTGTTGCAAGATATACCACCTGTGTATAGAATACCAATTTTTTTACTGCACCTAGTGAAGTAAAATCTTTTGGGCATAGCATCATTCTATTAGTCCATCTATACTGACCTCCATCAGGTTGCAAATTAAAAATAATTTTTTTCTGCATCTAGCTCTGAAAAAATATTTGGGCTTCTAGCAGTGTGTGGGACTTGGTCTATTAGTCCATCTATACTGACCTCCATCAGGTTGCAAATTAAAAATATTTTTTTTCTTCATTTATCTCTGAAAAAATATTTGGGCTTCTAGCAGCGTGTGGGTCTTGTTCTATTAGTCCATCTATACTGACCTCCATCAGGTTGCAAATTAAAAATAATTTTTTTCTGCATCTAGCTCTGAAAAAATATTTGGGCTTCTAGCAGTGTGTGGGACTTGGTCTATTAGTCCATCTATACTGACCTCCATCAGGTTGCAAATTAAAAATAATTTTTTTCTGCATCTAGCTCTGAAAAAATATTTGGGCTTCTAGCAGTGTGTGGGACTTGGTCTATTAGTCCATCTATACTGACCTCCATCAGGTTGCAAATTGAATAAAAAAAATTTCTGCATCTAGCTCTGAAAAAATATTTGGGCTTCTAGCGGTGTGTGGGACTTGGTCTATTAGTCCATCTATACTGACCTCCATCAGGTTGCAAATTAAAAATAATTTTTTTCTGCATCTAACCCAGCCAATAGTTTTGGCCTAATACCACAGTTTGGCCACTCAGCTCTGCTCGGTTACCATCCATTGTTTTTTTGTGCAAACAACTCCAGAGTTGTGAATTAGTTAACCACCAAAATGAGTGGAAAAAGGCCTGCTGCTGGTGGAAAGGGGAATAGGCGTGTTGGGAAGGGGAAAAAAGGTTGTGTCCGTGGGGTAGGTGCAGAAGAAAGACCATCTTCCAGCCAAACTAAAATGTCTACTTCTTTTAGCGGACAATGTGATAAGATCCCTTTCTTACGGCCACGCCAATCGCTACAAATTCCAGATGAGGCACAAAAACAGCAGGTGCTTCAACGGATATCAAGTGCTCCTTTAAGTGGGCTCTCCTCCACATCAACTTCAACATCACAAATACTCCAGTCCTCAAAGGTGTCACCCAAATCGCACTTGCTTCCTCACAGCTCCCAAATCTCCAGCTGCCCGTCTGAGTATGAGGTAGAACAGATGGTTGAGTCTGCAGAGCTGTTTACTCATACTATAGCCTGGGAATCAGAGGTCGACTCCAGCGCTTCTGTGAATCCAGACGAGGAAATGATCTGCACTGATGCCCAGAATCTTTATGAGTCGGATCCAGGACCAGACGCAGAAGGTTCTGACCATAATGTAGACCCTCATTCCCAAACTGTAACTCCTGTTGGTGGAGACAATGAGGAAGACGATGATAAGACTCAAATACCTGATTGGAGCGACAACTTTAGTTTTTTGTCAGGGCAGGAACAGGTTGGCTCTGAGGACGACGGGTGTGATAACGCACAGGGTGATGATGATGAGGTCGGAGATCCCACTTACTGTCAACCCACAGTCAGCCAAGAGATGAGGTCAGCAGAGGAGGTGGAGGAAGATGCTAGTGACGACGAGGTCAGGTTGCGCCTTCCTGGACAGAGACGTAGTACTGGAAGCACGTCAACAACTGCATCCTCAAACACAACTCTGCCTCTCACCACAAGTCGTGGTGGCTCTTCAGGTCGCATGGGTGCTAAGCCTTGCATAGCCTGGGCATTTTTTCAGATCGATAAAGATGACCCAACTCGTGTTATCTGTAACATTTGTCAGCAAAAGCTAAGTAGAGGCCAAAAAATACATAGTTTGAGTACTTCATGCATGAACCGGCACATGGACATGAAGCATAAGTTGCAGTGGGAAGCTCAGTGTGCTACAATGCGGCCTAGCCGGCCGGGCCAACCACCGTCTGCCATATCTTGTGCATCCGCGGCCTCTTCATCCTCTGTGACTGGGGGGACAGCAGTCACACCTGTTTTGGGGCGCAGACCTGCCACCTCTTTACCCGCAACAGCCAGCGTGATTGGCAGGTCATCATTTTCTTTGGAGGTGGTAACACCAGCTGGTCTTGAGCGCTGTCCGACATCGATAGCACCACCTTTGGATGAAGGCAACCTAACATGTCCGCCTGCATCTTCCTCACAGACCGGCAGTTTGCCGGGGACACCCTTATCAACCCCGTCTAAGCACAATAGCCAGCCCTCGGTCCCTCAGATGTGGACAAGTAAAAGACCATTTCCTCCTAGCCATGAGAAAGCTAAGAGGTTGAATTTCACCATCTGCAAGCTCTTGGCTACAGAAATGCTGCCTTTCCGCCTGGTGGACACAGAGGATTTTCGAGACCTTATGTCCGTCGCAGTGCCCCAGTACCAGATGCCCAGTCGGCACTACTTCTCAAAGAAAGGTGTGCCTGCGCTCCACCAGCATGTCGCACACAACATCACCGCTTCTTTGAGAAACTCTGTGTGTGACAGGGTGCATTTCACCACAGACACTTGGACGAGTAGGCATGGACAGGGGCGTTACATGTCGCTGACTGGGCACTGGGTAACTATGGTGACAGCAGGACAAGGGGCTGCTGTCCAAGTCTTGCCGTCCCCACGAGTTGTGCGTCAATCCTCTTTATGTCAAAGTTCCTCCACTGCTTCTGCCTCCTCAACCTCCTCTCGGTCTTCCACCTGCACCCAAAGCCTGTCTGGTCATGCCACAAGCTTTCTAACTGCGCAGAAGGGATCCTGCACACCTCCTTACTATGCTGGCAGTAGGGCTCAACGTCATCAGGCGGTTTTTACATTGAAATGTCTGGGAAATGTGAGTCACACAGCTGAGGAGTTGTGGTCAGCTCTGGAGAACCAATTTCATGAATGGTTGTCTCCACTGGACCTGAAACCAGGGAAGGCCGTGTGCGACAATGCTGCAAACCTGGGTGCGGCCCTTCGCCGGGGCAATGTCACACACGTGCCTTGTATGGCTCACGTGTTGAACCTGGTTGTCCAGCAATTTTTAGCCCACTATCCCAGACTAGATGGCCTTCTGCAGAGGGCACGGTCGCTGTGTGCTCACTTCCGCCGTTCGCATCCCGCAGCTCAGCGACTTACATCTCTACAGAAGTCGTTGGGCCTGCCACTTCACCGGCTAAAATGCGATGTGCCTACCCGGTGGAATTCAACTCTGCACATGTTGCAGCGACTGTGGCAGCACCGACAAGCCCTGGTGCAATACATTCTGACGTATAGCCTGGGCCAACGAGATTCAGAGGTGGGGCAAATCACGCTGGAGGAGTGGTCTCAGATCAGGGACCTATGCACCCTTCTGCACAGTTTTGAAATGGCGACGAAGATGTTTAGTGCTGACGATGCCATTATCAGCATGACTATTCCAGTGATTTACATGCTGGAGCACATGTTAAACAGAATTCGGAGTCAGGTGGTGGCACAAGAGGAGGTGGAGGAAGTAGAGGAGGAGGAGTTGTATGCGGAAGGGCTAACATCTGAAAGGTCCAGACGGTCGGCAGCACCAAGGCGGCAGGCATGTGAGGGTGGGGGAGATGATTTTACCAGGGCGCATGGTAGCAGCCAAACTAGTGAGGAAGGTGCAGGAGCCCAGGAAGAAGTGGAGGACGAACTGATGGAAGACTCATCAGATGAGGGAGACCTTGATCACATTTCTGTTGTGCGAGGTTGGGGGGAGAGGACAGAGGAAGGAAGCATGATTGTTACCTCGCCACCAACACAACAGGGACTTGGTGCTCCTGGATGCGCAACACACATGAGTGCCTTCTTGCTGCACTACCTGCAACATGACCCTCGAATTGTGAGAATTAGAAATAATCCTGACTACTGGGTTGCCACACTGTTAGATCCCCGGTACAAAAGTAAATTTGCAGAAATTATTCCTGCCATAGAAAGGGATGCACGCATGCAGGAGTATCAGCAGAGACTGTTGCAGAATCTTACATGTGCTTTTCCACAAAATACCAGTGGTGCACGTAGTGAATCTCACAGTTCCAACTTGCCAACCGTGGGACCGTCAAGTGTTCAGCACTCAAACCGTAACAGAACCACAGTATCTGCTGGTAACATCAATTTTGCGGAATCATTTCACCACTTTTTTAGCCCATCCTTTGCAAGGCCACAGGAGACAAGAAGTCTGACACATAGTCAACGCCTAGAGACGATGGTACAGGAGTATCTCCAAGTAAACATTGAAGCCACGACTGTGTCACTGGACCCTTGCTCTTTTTGGGCTTCCAATCTGGATAAATGGCAGGAGCTAGCCACTTACGCCTTGGAGATCTTGTCATGCCCCGCAGCCAGCGTTCTGTCTGAACGTGTGTTCAGCGCTGCTGGTGGTGTGCTGACAGATAAGCGCACGCGGCTCTCCACTGATAATGTAGACAGACTCACGTTCATAAAGATGATCAAATCATGGATCCGAAACGACTTTTCTACCCCTGTGTAATCCTGGGGAGAGTAAAAGCTTGATGATTGGTTAAAATCACCTTACCAACCGTTTTAAGCTTTCAAATTACTAATCATGTTTATCTGTATCTTGACTGGAAAATAATTTGGGCTTTGTAGCAGTGTGCAGCACTGATCCTATTAGGCCATCTATAATAAGCTTCACCAGATTTAAAATTAAAAATAATTTTTAGCTGCATCTAGCCCAGAAAATAATTTTGGGGCTCCGAGATGCGCAAGACACATAAGTGCCTTCTTGCTGCACTACCTGCAGCATGACCCTCATATTGTCAGAATTCGAAGTAATCATGACTACTGGGTTGCCACACTCTTAGATCCCCCAAACTTTTCGATCAACCTTTTCATTTTAATAAAGACCAAAAAAATTGTCATTTTTGAAATTATAAGCATTAGCAGGTTGTTAGAAACTGAAATCAAACAGTTTTCAACTCAAAACTTTATTCTAGGTGATGTTACATTTTCACATAGGACCCCTTGTTCGAAAGGAGCTTCTGAACTCTCTCGTCCATTGAATTTGTCAGGTTTTGGATGGTTTCTGCTTCAATTGTTTTGCATGAGGACAGAATACCCTCCCAGAGCTGTTGCTTAGATGTGAACTGCCTCCCGCCATCATAGACACTCCTTTTAATGATGCTCCAAAGGTTCTGAATGGGGTACAGGTCAGGGGAGCATGGGGGTCACACCATAAGTTTGTCCCCTTTTATGCCCATATCAGCCAGAGATGCAGATGTTTTATGTGCAGCATGAGATGGTGCATTATCATGCAGAAAAATGATCTTGCTGTGAAATACACGGTTCTTCTTCTTGAACCATGGCAGGAAGTGCTGTTTGAGAAAATCCACATACATTATGGAGTTCATCTTTAGCGCCTTCAGGGATCCTAAAGGGGCCGACAATCTCTCTCCCCATGATTCCAGCCCAAAACATTACTCCACCTCCTCCTTGTTGGCGCTGTAGCCGTGTTTGCGTGGGGTGTCCATCAACCAGCCATCCTCCACTCCATTCATCTGGACCATCGAGCGCTGCACGGCACTCATCCGTGAACAAAACAGTTTTGAAATCAGTCTTCATGTAATGTTTGGCCCACTGGAGCCGTTTCTGCTTGTGTGAAGTGGATAGAGGAGGTCGACAGGATGGCGTATGCACAGCTGCAAACCTCTGAAGGACCCTGCATCTTGTTGTTCGGGGGACGTTGGAGGCACAAGCAGCTTCAAAAACTTGTCTGCTGCTATGACAAGGCTTTTTTGCCGCTGCTCTTTCAACCTGACGTAATTGCCTGTAGGAAAGAGTCCTCAATTTGCCCTTATCAGCACGCACACGTGTGTACTGTGAATCAGCTACATACTTCTTGATTGCCAAGACACTTCATCCTGATCATCGCACAATGTTGATTGTAGTCATGCCTTGACCTAAACACTCCACAATTTGTTGCTTCTCAGCAGCCGACACATCCTTTTTCTTTCCCATTTTGGCAGAAAATGTAGGCTGCTTAATAATGTGAGAGAGCCTTCTTAAGTAGTCTTGCCTTTCATTGGACACACCTGCCAAACTAATTAGCACAGGTGTCTGCAATTGCTTACAGTGATATAAAGAGCCCTGACACACATCACCATCAATGAGTTTAACTGACAAACAAACAAATTCTTCCCTTATCACTCCTAAACACTTTTTGCATAATAATTTGGAACGCGGTGTACATGTGCTTTTTCACAAAACACCAGTGGTTCACGTAGTGACTCTTACAGTTCTAACTTGCCAACCGTGGTCTGTATGGAATTGTTCAATAAAGGGCCCAAAATTAAGATAACATAGATGGGAGAGGTCTCTATGAATAGGAATTCCTAAGTATTTGATACCCTGTGAGGGCCAGGCAAAGGGAAAGTTGGACTGGATGGAATCCTATATGGATTTAGGGAGGGAGACATCGAGGGCCTCAGACTTCGCTGCATTGATTTTAAAATTTTACCATGTAACAAAGTGATCTATTTCAGCCATAACAGCAGGGATGGATATATGTGCTTGAGTGATATATACTAGGACATCATCAGCAAATAGAGAGCACTTGTACTCGGTGCCTCCCACCTCAATCCACCTAATATTGGGGTTATGGTGAATTGATGAGAGCAGGTGCTCCGTCACTAGGATGTATAAGAGAGGGGACAGAGGACATCCCTGCCTTGTCCCATTGGTGATTGTGAAAGGTGATGAAAATGTTCTGACGCACCCCCTGGGCCTTGGGACACCCGGAGCCGGACCCTTTTTGGTGGATGCTGGTGGTTGTAGTCTTCGTGGCGGCGATCCGGTTCCGTGGCTCAGGGCGGTCAAACCAGTGGCGGAACTATTTATGTGGTTTTGATGTTTAAATGTCCGACTACGCCACCCGTGGATTGCGGTCAGAGTGAACCGCCGCTACAGGGCAGACCGCTAAGGCTGGTGTTGTGGGTGCAGCAGAGCGTAGCATAACTCCCCACGGGAGGAGTATAGCCTCAGGGCAGTGTATGCGGAGGATGGGGGTGATGGTGCAGGGCAGCAGCAGTAACGACACGGAGTCAGTGATGCAGTTCAGGGCCTTTACTCACAGTTCTTATTATCCAGTCCACGTCTGCAGGTAACGGCTGCCCACGTCGTACTGTGCTCACCAGGTGAGGGGCTCAGACAACTCCCAGATAACTTTGGAGCGCTTCACAGGACCCCCTTTGTGTGTTCTTTGTCTGGCCTTTCTTACCAACACTTCTGTCCGGCTGCCTCGGGCCTCCTCTTGGTAAACTTGGCGCCAGTTTCCCTGACCCTATGTGGTGCCTTCCTAGCGGGTGGAGCAAGGGGCTGCGCCACATAAAATGTCAGAGCCTCCGGTTTCTAGCTGAGGGTCGTTTCCTGCCTCCACTAGTTCGGGGACCGGTCTCCCCCTTTGGCCTGACCCCTCCACGCAGGTGGATTCGGGCGTGCGGTGGCGACTCGCCCGTCCGCACCCCTGGGATCCCTTCATTCCTCGTTCCTGGAGCCTTCTCCGCTCCTCTTCCTTCCTTCTCCCTCTTGCAGGCCTGGGCCTCTGTTACTAGGCCCGCCTCCGGAGCAGAGCTCATGCAGAGCCCCTGCTCTCTGCCACTTCTGCACAGACTTCTCTGCACTGAACTAAGATGGTGCCCACCTTTTATACTCCCTTCTCAATGCACCCAGGAACTGCTTCCTCCCTGCTCCTGCACTGCAGGGTTCCCCTTCCTCAGTGTTTCCTCCCCCCACTCCAGCCAGGGACAGGGACTGTCGTGCCCATCTCAGGGGCATATTGGTCGCCCTGCCCCACGGCAATGTGGTGTAATGCATGCAGGTGTCGGGTCCTGATCCACACTCCATCCTTATCTGAGAGTGAGATATCACACCTCTGGGTGAGGTGCAATACGTCTGTAGCAACCGAGCCCTCAGTGCTACAGTTCCATTTATCTTCAGCCTAGGTGACGTATTGTGATACAGGGCCCTGATTTTGCCTTGGGGTGCCTCCTGATGCTCTTCACTGAGTATCCCATGGTCCCGAAGCATTTCCTTTGAAAAAATTAAGTGTCTAAACTACAAGTGGTGTAGCTTGCTTAACAGCCGGGATAATCCGCTGACTAGCAGACACTGCTACTAGGCACAAAGTATTTCCTGGGCTAGATGCAGTTAAAAATTTGTAATTAGATACTCTCGTTGGATGCTGAGAAAGCATTCCATAGAGTCTCCTGGCACGCCATATATGATTCTCTTAAAAAGCTTGGGGTAGGGGTCTAGGGGACCCTTTTATAGCCAAAATCACGGCCCTGTATCGCAATACGTCACCTAGGCTGAAGATAAATGGAACTGTAGCACCCTGAGGGCTCGGTTGCTACAGACGTATTGCACCTCACCCAGAGGTGTGATATCTCACTCTCAGGTAAGGATGGAGTGTGGATCAGGACTCGACACCTGCATGCATTACACCACATTGCCGTGGGGCAGGGCGACCAATATGCCCCTGAGATGGGCACGACAGTCCCTGTCCGTGGCTGGAGTGGGGGGAGGGAACACTGAGGAAGGGGAAGCCTGTTGTGCAGGAGCAGGGAGGAAGCAGTTCCTGGGTGCATTGAGAAGGGAGTATAAAAGGTGGGCACCATCTTAGTTCAGTGCAGAGAAGTCTGAGCAGAAGTGGCAGGGAGCAGGGGCTCTGCATGAGCTCTGCTCCGGAGGCGGGCCTAGTAACAGAGGCCCAGGCCTGGAAGAGGGAGAAGGAAGGAAGAGGAGCGGAGAAGGCTCCAGGAATGAGGAATGAAGGGATCCCAGGGGTGCGGACGGGCGAGTCGCCACCGCACGCCCGAATCCACCTGCGTGGAGGGGTCAGGACAAAGGGGGAGACCGGTCCCCGAACTAGTGGAGGCAGGAAACGACCCTCAGCTAGAAACCGGAGGCTCTGACATTTTATGTGGCGCAGCCCCTCGCTACACCCGCTAGGAAGGCACCACATAGGGTCAGGGAAACTGGCGCCAAGTTTACCAAGAGGAGGCCCGAGGCAGCCGGATAGAAGTGTTGGTAAGAAAGGCCAGACAAAGGACACACAAAGGGGGTCCTGTGAAGTGCTCCAAAGTTATCTGGGAGTTGTCTGAGCCCCTCACCTGGTGAGCACAGTACGACGTGGGCAGCCGTTACCTGCAGACGTGGTCTGGATAATAAGAACTGTGAGTAAAGGCCCTGGACTGCATCACTGACTCCGTGTCGTTACTGCTGCTGCCCTGCACCATCAACCCCATCCTCCGCATACACTGCCCTGAGGCTATACTCCTCCCGTGGGGAGTTATGCTACGCTCTGCTGCACCCACAACACCAGCCTCAGCGGTCTGCCCTGGAGCGGTGGTTCACTCTGACCGCAATCCACGGGTGGCGTAGTCGGACATTTAAACATCAAAACCACATAAATAGTTCCGCCACTGGTTTGACCGCCCTGAGCCACGGAACCGGGTCGCCGCCACGAAGACTACAACCACCAGCATCCACCAAAAAGGGTCCGGCTCCGGGTGTCCCAAGGCCCAGGGGGTGCGTCAGAACATTTTCATCACCTTTCACAATCACCAATGGGACAAGGCAGGGATGTCCTCTGTCCCCTCTCTTATACATCCTAGTGACGGAGCACCTGCTCTCATCAATTCGCCATAACCCCAATATTAGGTGGATTGAGGTGGGAGGCACCGAGTACAAGTGCTCTCTATTTGCTGATGATGTCCTAGTATATATCACTCAATCACATATATCCATCCATGCTGTTATGGCTGAAAGAGATCACTTTGTTACATGGTAAAATTTTAAAATCAATGCAGCGAAGTCTGAGGCCCTCGATGTCTCCCTCCCCAAATCCATATAGGATTCCATCCAGTCCAACTTTCCCTTTGCCTGGCCCTCACAGGGTATCAAATACTTAGGAATTCCTATTCATAGAGACCTCTCCCATCTATGTTATCTTAATTTTGGGCCCTTTATTGAACAATTCCATACAGACCACGGTTGGCAAGTTAGAACTGTAAGATTCACTACGTGAACCGCTGGTGTTTTGTGGAAAAGCACATGTACACCGCGTTCCAAATTATTATGCAAAAAGTGTTTAGGAGTGATAAGGGAAGAATTTGTTTGTTTGTCAGTTAAACTCATTGATGGTGATGTGTGTCAGGGCTCTTTATATCACTGTAAGCAATTGCAGACACCTGTGCTAATTAGTTTGGCAGGTGTGTCCAATGAAAGGCAAGACTACTTAAGAAGGCTCTCTCACATTATTAAGCAGCCTACATTTTCTGCCAAAATGGGAAAGAAAAAGGATGTGTCGGCTGCTGAGAAGCAACAAATTGTGGAGTGTTTAGGTCAAGGCATGACTACAATCAACATTGTGCGATGATCAGGATGAAGTGTCTTGGCAATCAAGAAGTATGTAGCTGATTCACAGTACACACGTGTGCGTGCTGATAAGGGCAAATTGAGGACTCTTTCCTACAGGCAATTACGTCAGGTTGAAACAGCAGCGGCAAAAAAGCCTTGTCATAGCAGCAGACAAGTTTTTGAAGCTGCTTGTGCCTCCAACGTCCCCCGAACAACAAGATGCAGGGTCCTTCAGAGGTTTGCAGCTGTGCATACGCCATCCTGTCGACCTCCTCTATCCACTTCACACAAGCAGAAACGGCTCCAGTGGGCCAAACATTACATGAAGACTGATTTCAAAACTGTTTTGTTCACGGATGAGTGCCGTGCAGCGCTCGATGGTTCAGATGGATGGAGTGGAGGATGGCTGGTTGATGGACACCCCACGCAAACACGGCTACAGCGCCAACAAGGAGGAGGTGGAGTAATGTTTTGGGCTGGAATCATGGGGAGAGAGATTGTCGGCCCCTTTAGGATCCCTGAAGGCACTAAAGATGAACTCCATAATGTATGTGGATTTTCTCAAACAGCACTTCCTGCCATGGTTCAAGAAGAAGAACCGTGTATTTCACAGCAAGATCATTTTTCTGCATGATAATGCACCATCTCATGCTGCACATAAAACATCTGCATCTCTGGCTGATATGGGCATAAAAGGGGACAAACTTATGGTGTGACCCCCATGCTCCCCTGACCTGTACCCCATTCAGAACCTTTGGAGCATCATTAAAAGGAGTGTCTATGATGGCGGGAGGCAGTTCACATCTAAGCAACAGCTCTGGGAGGGTATTCTGTCCTCATGCAAAACAATTGAAGCAGAAACCATCCAAAACCTGACAAATTCAATGGACGAGAGAGTTCAGAAGCTCATTTTGAACAAGGGGTCCTATGTGAAAATGTAACATCACCTAGAAAAAAGTTTTGAGTTGAAAACTGTTTGATTTCAGTTTCTAACAACCTGCTAATGCTTATAATTTCAAAAATGACCATTTTTTTGGTCTTTATTAAAATGAAAAGGTTGATCGAAAAGTTTGGGGGATCTAAGAGTGTGGCAACCCAGTAGTCATGATTACTTCGAATTCTGACAATATGAGGGTCATGCTGCAGGTAGTGCAGCAAGAAGGCACTTATGTGTCTTGCGCATCTCGAAGCCCCAAAATTATTTTCCGGGCTAGATGCAGCTAAAAATTATTATTAATTTTAAATCTGGTGGAGCTTATTATAGATGGCCTAATAGGATCAGTGCTGCACACTGCTACAAAGCCCAAATTATTTTCCAGTCAAGATACAGATAAACATGATTAGTAATTTGAAAGCTTAAAACGGTTGGTAGGGTGATTTTAACCAATCATCAAGCTTTTACTCTCCCCAGGATGACACAGGGGTAGAAAAGTCGTTTCGGATCCATGATTTGTTCATCTTTATGAACGTGAGTCTGTCTACATTATCAGTGGAGAGCCGCGTGCGCTTATCTGTCAGCACACCACCAGCAGCGCTGAACACACGTTCAGACAGAACGCTGGCTGCGGGGCATGACAAGATCTCCAAGGCGTAAGTGGCTAGCTCCGGCCATTTATCCAGATTGGAAGCCCAAAAAGAGCAAGGGTCCAGTGACACAGTCGTGGCTTCAATGTTTACTTGGAGATACTCCTGTACCATCGTCTCTAGGCGTTGACTATGTGTCAGACTTCTTGTCTCCTGTGGCCTTGCAAAGGATGGGCTAAAAAAGTGGTGAAATGATTCCGCAAAATTGATGTTACCAGCAGATACTGTGGTTCTGTTACGGTTTGAGTGCTGAACACTTGACGGTCCCACGGTTGGCAAGTTGGAACTGTGAGATTCACTACGTGCACCACTGGTATTTTGTGGAAAAGCACATGTAAGATTCTGCAACAGTCTCTTCTGATACTCCTGCATGCGTGTATCCCTTTCTATGGCAGGAATAATTTCTGCAAATTTACTTTTGTACCGGGGATCTAACAGTGTGGCAACCCAGTAGTCAGGATTATTTCTAATTCTCACAATTCGAGGGTCATGTTGCAGGTAGTGCAGCAAGAAGGCACTCATGTGTGTTGCGCATCCAGGAGCACCAAGTCCCTGTTGTGTTGGTGGCGAGGTAACAATCATGCTTCCTTCCTCTGTCCTCTCCCCCCAACCTCGCACAACAGAAATGTGATCAAGGTCTCCCTCATCTGATGAGTCTTCCATCAGTTCGTCCTCCACTTCTTCCTGGGCTCCTGCACCTTCCTCACTAGTTTGGCTGCTACCATGCGCCCTGGTAAAACCATCTCCCCCACCCTCACATGCCTGCCGCCTTGGTGCTGCCGACCTTCTGGACCTTGCAGATGTTAGCCCTTCCGCATACAACTCCTCCTCCTCTACTTCCTCCACCTCCTCTTGTGCCACCACCTGACTCCGAATTCTGTTTAACATGTGCTCCAGCATGTAAATCACCGGAATAGTCATGCTGATAATGGCATCGTCAGCACTAAACATCTTCGTCGCCATTTCAAAACTGTGCAGAAGGGTGCATAGGTCCCTGATCTGAGACCACTCCTCCAGCGTGATTTGCCCCACCTCTGAATCTCGTTGGCCCAGGCTATACGTCAGAACGTATTGCACCAGGGCTTGTCGGTGCTGCCACAGTCGCTGCAACATGTGCAGAGTTGAATTCCACCGGGTAGGCACATCGTATTTTAGCCGGTGAAGTGGCAGGCCCAACGACTTCTGTAGAGATATAAGTCGCTGAGCTGCTGGATGCGAACGGCGGAAGTGAGCACACAGCGACCGTGCCCTCTGCAGAAGGCCATCTAGTCTGGGATAGTGGGCTAAAAATTGCTGGACAACCAGGTTCAACACGTGAGCCATACAAGGCACGTGTGTGACATTGCCCCGGCGAAGGGCCGCACCCAGGTTTGCAGCATTGTCGCACACGGCCTTCCCTGGTTTCAGGTCCAGTGGAGACAACCATTCATGAAATTGGTTCTCCAGAGCTGACCACAACTCCTCAGCTGTGTGACTCACATTTCCCAGACATTTCAATGTAAAAACCGCCTGATGACATTGAGCCCTACTGCCAGCATAGTAAGGAGGTGTGCAGGATCCCTTCTGCGCAGTTAGAAAGCTTGTGGCATGACCAGACAGGCTTTGGGTGCAGGTGGAAGACCGAGAGGAGGTTGAGGAGGCAGAAGCAGTGGAGGAACTTTGACATAAAGAGGATTGACGCACAACTCGTGGGGACGGCAAGACTTGGACAGCAGCCCCTTGTCCTGCTGTCACCATAGTTACCCAGTGCCCAGTCAGCGACATGTAACGCCCCTGTCCATGCCTACTCGTCCAAGTGTCTGTGGTGAAATGCACCCTGTCACACACAGAGTTTCTCAAAGAAGTGGTGATGTTGTGTGCGACATGCTGGTGGAGCGCAGGCACACCTTTCTTTGAGAAGTAGTGCCGACTGGGCATCTGGTACTGGGGCACTGCGACGGACATAAGGTCTCGAAAATCCTCTGTGTCCACCAGGCGGAAAGGCAGCATTTCTGTAGCCAAGAGCTTGCAGATGGTGAAATTCAACCTCTTAGCTTTCTCATGGCTAGGAGGAAATGGTCTTTTACTTGTCCACATCTGAGGGACCGAGGGCTGGCTATTGTGCTTAGACGGGGTTGATAAGGGTGTCCCCGGCAAACTGCCGGTCTGTGAGGAAGATGCAGGCGGACATGTTAGGTTGCCTTCATCCAAAGGTGGTGCTATCGATGTCGGACAGCGCTCAACACCAGCTGGTGTTACCACCTCCAAAGAAAATGATGACCTGCCAATCACGCTGGCTGTTGCGGGTAAAGAGGTGGCAGGTCTGCGCCCCAAAACAGGTGTGACTGCTGTCCCCCCAGTCACAGAGGATGAAGAGGCCGCGGATGCACAAGATATGGCAGACGGTGGTTGGCCCGGCCGGCTAGGCCGCATTGTAGCACACTGAGCTTCCCACTGCAACTTATGCTTCATGTCCATGTGCCGGTTCATGCATGAAGTACTCAAACTATGTATTTTTTGGCCTCTACTTAGCTTTTGCTGACAAATGTTACAGATAACACGAGTTGGGTCATCTTTATCGATCTGAAAAAATGCCCAGGCTATGCAAGGATTAGCACCCATGCGACCTGAAGAGCCACCACGACTTGTGGTGAGAGGCAGAGTTATGTTTGAGGATGCAGTTGTTGACGTGCTTCCAGTACTACGTCTCTGTCCAGGAAGGCGCAACCTGACCTCGTCGTCACTAGCATCTTCCTCCACCTCCTCTGCTGACCTCATCTCTTGGCTGACTGTGGGTTGACAGTAAGTGGGATCTCCGACCTCATCATCATCACCCTGTGCGTTATCACACCCGTCGTCCTCAGAGCCAACCTGTTCCTGCCCTGACAAAAAACTAAAGTTGTCGCTCCAATCAGGTATTTGAGTCTTATCATCGTCTTCCTCATTGTCTCCACCAAGAGGAGTTACAGTTTGGGAATGAGGGTCTACATTATCGTCAGAACCTTCTGCGTCTGGTCCTGGATCCGACTCATAAAGATTCTGGGCATCAGTGCAGATCATTTCCTCGTCTGGATTCACAGAAGCGCTGGAGTCGACCTCTGATTCCCAGGCTATAGTATGAGTAAACAGCTCTGCAGACTCAACCATCTGTTCTACCTCATACTCAGACGGGCAGCTGGAGATTTGGGAGCTGTGAGGAAGCAAGTGCGATTTGGGTGACACCTTTGAGGACTGGAGTATTTGTGATGTTGAAGTTGATGTGGAGGAGAGCCCACTTAAAGGAACACTTGATATCCGTTGAAGCACCTGCTGTTTTTGTGCCTCATCTGGAATTTGTAGCGATTGGCGTGGCCGTAAGAAAGGGATCTTATCACATTGTCCGCTAAAAGAAGTAGACATTTTAGTTTGGCTGGAAGATGGTCTTTCTTCTGCAGATGTTACTGTTGCTTTAACACCTACCCCACGGACACAACCTTTTTTCCCCTTCCCAACACGCCTATTCCCCTTTCCACCAGCAGCAGGCCTTTTTCCACTCATTTTGGTGGTTAACTAATTCACAACTCTGGAGTTGTTTGCACAAAAAAACAATGGATGGTAACCGAGCAGAGCTGAGTGGCCAAACTGTGGTATTAGGCCAAAACTATTGGCTGGGTTAGATGCAGAAAAAAATTATTTTGAATTTGCAACCTGATGGAGGTCAGTATAGATGGACTAATAGAGAAAGTCCGACACACTACTAGAAGGCCAAATATTTTTTCAGAGGTAGATGCAGAAAAAAATATATTCAGTTTGCAACCTGATGGAGGTCAGTATAGATGGATTAATAGAACAAGACCCACACACAGCTAGAAGCCCAATATTTTTTCAGAGGTAGATGCAGAAAAAACTATATTCAGTTTGCAACCTGATGGAGGTCAGTATAGATGGACTAATAGAACAAGTCCCACACACTGCTAGAAGCCCAAATATTTTTTCAGAGGTACTGTAGATGCAGATAAAAATTAGTTTTAATTTGCAACCTGATGGAGGTCAGTATAGATGGACTAATAGAGAAAGTCCGACACACTACTAGAAGGCCAAATATTTTTTCAGAGGTAGATGCAGAAAAAAATATATTCAGTTTGCAACCTGATGGAGGTCAGTATAGATGGATTAATAGAACAAGACCCACACACAGCTAGAAGCCCAATATTTTTTCAGAGGTAGATGCAGAAAAAAATATATTCAGTTTGCAACCTGATGGAGGTCAGTATAGATGGACTAATAGAACAAGTCCCACACACTGCTAGAAGCCCAAATATTTTTTCAGAGGTACTGTAGATGCAGATAAAAATTAGTTTTAATTTGCAACCTGATGGAGGTCAGTATAGATGAACTAATAGAGAAAGTCCAACACACTACTAGAAGGTCAAATATTTTTTCAGAGGTAGATGCAGAAAAAAATATATTCAGTTTGCAACCTGATGGAGGTCAGTATAGATGGATTAATAGAACAAGACCCACACACAGCTAGAAGCCCAATATTTTTTCAGAGGTAGATGCAGAAAAAAATATATTCAGTTTGCAACCTGATGGAGGTCAGTATAGATGGACTAATAGAACAAGTCCCACACACAGCTAGAAGCCCAAATATTTTTTCAGAGGTACTGTAGATGCAGATAAAAATTAGTTTTAATTTGCAACCTGATGGAGGTCAGTATAGATGGACTAATAGAATGATGCTATGCCCAAAAGATTTTACTTCACTAGGTGCAGTAAAAAAATTGGTATTCTATACACAGGTGGTATATCTTGCAAGACAGATAGGCTACTCCACTGACTAACACACTCTGCAATAGGCCAAAAAGGATTAGCTTTGCTAGATTCAGCCAAATGCTGTGAAAAAACTTGCACAGCACTGGCACAGACCTGCCTGGCAAAAACTGATAGGAACTCATGTAACCTAGTCCTGAAAAGGACTGCAATTACAATTAGTCTTTACTCCCACAACCGATCTATTTAAGAGCACAGACCTCCCTGATAAAAGTCGTAGGAAATGCTGTAACCTAGTCCTTAAAAGGACTGCAATCACAACTATTCCCTACTCCCAAGCTATCTGTATATTTGTGCGGAAATTGGCTTGAAATTAACAAGGTATAGCGCACACAGCAACAGCGGTGCCGTCTAACACGCAGCTGCAGCAGTGAGAAAATGGTGGCGACGGGGAAAATGGCTTGGTCTTATAGGGCAAGGACATGTGACATACACTGCCAATGACACATGCCCTTGCTTGTGTGAAAAAAAGCACTTCGCTCCGTGTGTGCGCTGCTGATAGGCTGACAGATTGCACCTCCCCACTGTAAATGCGGGAAAGAGAAAAAAAAATGGAGATCTTCATTGTTCCTGCAGAGATCCATCCCCTGCCCCTCCCCCCACCCCGCTGTACACTCAAACTGCGTATTAACATTAATTTTCATCATTACTGAGAAAAAATCCAGTTATGATTTTGGTGCACGAACAGTTATCGAACATAACCTCGAACAGCCGAATTTTTCTCAAATTGTTCGTGTTCGCCGAACGGCTCGAACACCGCCCAAAACAGCTCAAATTTGAGATTGGCGAACAGTTCGAGTAGAACAACGCTCATCTCTATTTATGACATAAAAGAATCTGGAAACAGGTGGAACAGTAGGGGCTAATTCTGTATATTTCAAGGGGCGCCAAACTTTAAATCAGTTTAACATTTAGGATTCCTAATGATGGATTTATAAACAGCTGCCGATTGCAATAAATTATAAATGTAGTGAGAAGGGAATTATTCTTTAAAGCATTAACTACAGTGTTCATAAGTTACTGACTATGGCTGGGCATAAACAATATAAATTATCAGAAGAGAGCTAAAAGAAAGCAACATTTGCATCTTTTCATCTTATTTTGCTGAAAGCCGCATAATATTTCTCTTCTGACTTTATCTGGACAGATGTCTTATATGTTAAATCCTACAATAGTTGCCTAAAACTTTAATTATTATCATCGGAATTATAATTATTTGCATCTTTACTGTGCTCACTAATCCTAACTTTGCTTTATCTTAAAATTACTGTGGCATATATTTTCCTTTGATGGCAGAAATAGACACACACTGAGAGTTTACAAGTTTCAGAAAATTTTTGTTGTTCTCCATCATATTTCTAAATATAACGGTCATTTGATGAGACTATACTACAACAAGATGAAACATAATGTAACTTTTTCTTTAAGCAGTTTGACATGCTTATTGCTTATACCAAATTGTACACTCCACTGTCTTTGAATGCTGATTCCTGCAATGATAAGCTTTAATCTCTTTAAAGAACATGGTTTATTATTAAAATAATATGGGCATCATCATTACCCATAGTGCTTGCTATTAAATTAATTGGATCTATGTATAAAAAGTACCTAGTTGAATACATCAAAAATGTCTTGTAGAATCTGATAGGAAAAAGTATTCTAAGAAATAAAGCCGAAAAACTACAAAGAATTGCAACTGTACCGCTCTAATAGAAGCTTCTTTAAGACACATGATTTAAATTGACAAACACAAGACTGGAAATATAAAATAGGAACCACTGCTTTATAGAAAAAATGTGTGTGTTGGTATGTTTGTGTATGTAACCATTTTGGTTCTTCAGACTGTGAGCCTTTCTCACGCCACGCACAGGCTTACAAGTTGAAGAGCCGAAATGGCACACATACATCAATGATTTAAAGATCACAGTTTTTTCACTATCTTACGTCAGAAGTAAATTTCTTCAACCCTTTTCATCAGAAGAAGCTCCTGTTTAGGTGTTAACCTCCATGGTCGGCCTGAACATCTCTATGGGATGGTCAGAGTTGCATCTTTGTTTAATTTTTCGAATCAATTTGCTACACTATTCTGCCTGTTAAGTAAAGCCTTGTTGATATTGTTGAAGCCTTCACCTTGCTTGTGTAAATAAATGATTTTCTTTCTCAGGTCTTGTGACATTTCTCTTCCATGTGCTGCCATTGTTGACAGCATGAAATTGTCTTGAAATCATTCATTAACAAACTGTCTGCTGGACAGGTGTTTAATGAAAGATTAGACTTACTTGTGATTGAATTTGTGTTACTTGTGAGAAAAGCTAAAGTTTAGACTACAAAAATTCTAAGACTTTTATTAGGGTGAACTCATATTTGCCACGTAGTGTTTAATTAATTTGGTAGGAGAATTGCAAAATTACTTTTATGAGTGTGCAAAATAACAAGCCTTGTGTGCAATCAATGGCCCACATTTGTGGGAGTATTTTGTAGTATAGTATTTCATAGAAAATGTTGATTCTGAAAGGAAACTAAAGGTTTTCTGACTAATCTTTTGGAGTGTACTCATTAATGCTGAGCACTTTATCTGTGTGACTGGCGCCCTATACAAGCCTTATTTTTGTGCATTCATAATAGTAAGCAACCACCTCTCTCATGGATGAAAGATGTGTGAATGGTTGTTTGGGGACTGCTGCTTACTGTAGTGTATTGTTATTATGATCTGTATTAGTAAATATATATTTTTTTAAGTCCTTTTTGGTGAATTAATATAACACAAGTATCATCTAGTTGGAAATTGGAAATGATAAGCCCACATACTGCTATTGCGGTGAAGGCCTCTGTTATTGGTGATTTTGAACACATCAAATCATAAGGCTCAAAGAATTTTATTATGGTACTGATGTTTGGTATTCAGCAAATTTCTGCACTGCTACAGCAGCTTTGGCCAATTATTATTGCTGTAGATGTGTAATTGAAATGTCTTTGAATAACGAAGTTCAACCATGAAGCGGAAGCCCACTGAAACTTGTAGAATGCAACTGTTCATTGATAAAGTAAGTTAGAGGTAACCTTAAGCTCATGTTAAAATGCACTCCATTCTGTATGCAGCAATTTGTGGGGCAGAAAAAGCTAAGATAGGCATGTTGCAAAATCAGATTAATAGGTTTGTTACTTAGCTTTGCGGGAAAAGATTCAGCATAACTTGTAAATTATTGATCCAAACATTTCCCTATTCTGGGCTTAGGAACCTTTGAGGTTCTAGTCATTTATTGTCTTTCACCAATGCCTCTACCCTGTGCCAGTCATAGCACTGGTTACCCATTCACCACAGAATACAATACAAACTCATCTCTCTCACCCACAAATCTCTCTACAGCTCTGCACTGGTCTATATCTCATCCCTCATTTCAGTCTATCACCCCTCCCATGCCCTCCATTCTGCAACTGATCTAAGACTAACATCCTCCTTAATCCAAATCTCACACCTTCATATTGCCAGTTTTCTGGAATGCACTGCCCCAAAAGATCCGACTGATATCTAGCCCCCATGTCTTCAAATGCGCTTTAAAAACACATCTCTTTAGACAAGTCTATCATCTAAACTCACCAACCTAACTCTCCCCTGTCCCCTCCTAAATGTTAATCTTAATCTGCCCCTGCCTATTCATCTGTCTCCACATCCTCCATGCACTAAATAGCACACGGTACCTGCTCTTAGACAGATACTGGCTGATGACCATGTTCTACCTTTTGTGTTCCCACATTTCCATATAGATTGTAAGCTTGCGAGTAGCGCCCTCACTCCTCATGTAACTGTTAAAATGTGATACATTGTATTGTTTATATTGTCTGTATATGCCCCTACTTAATTGTAAAGTGCTGAGAAATATGTTGGCGCTATATAAATAAAAATTGTTATTATTATTCATTATCTTTGTATACATGCTACTACAAAGAATGTTGTCAATCAATGAGTGACACCACCCATTTGACTCCTAAACCAAGAAAGAGCATAGGTCTACATAAATAATTTACAAGTTATGCCAAATCATTTACCCCAAATCTATATGTCAATCTACTCATCTCTACCAGTGATACAAGTGATACCTGCCGCCTGCAGAATGAATTGAATTTATTATGATAGGTTCCATGTAAGCATTAGATAGTCCCTTAATAGACTAATTTGAAATTGGGTCCGCATACATCAGCATGAAAACTGATTATCGTTAGCATCATGGATTGGCTTTTAGTCACACATATGCCGTTACTGTCATATCTGTACACTTTGGTAAGCATTATGGGGCTAATACATTATGATGTTTTCGCCAGTTTTTCTGTCTCTAAATTCTTGAGAAATTTGAAGTTGCACAAAATGTTGCGACTTTGGTCATATTTACGTTCGTCTTGTCCAACTCCACCAAAGTGGGCTGAGCTAGGTCAGAATAGAGCATGGTGTAGCATGCCCGGCATGTTTCTCATAATTTAAGCAACTTTAGAGTCAAAAATTACAGCAGAATTGTACACTAGCTCCTCGCTGGAGTAACATTTCCGGTGGAGGTGCATGATAGTTGTTAAAAATGTGTAATTCATTAAGAGACATGCTTTCATCAAGACTGATGAATAAAATGGCAGTATTAATGAATCAAGCCCTATTTCTTTTGACTTTAGCTTTGCCAGCTTTTAATGCAAATTATTATTAAAACATATGTGTATAATAAACTAGATTGGTAGCAGTTCTATGAGTTTTCTATTGGTATTAGCCAACATTCTGTTGATCATGGCATTGTAGCATAGACATTGTTATAGTTGATTAACCTTTTTACCCCCGGGCCACTTTCGATTTTTGCGGTTTCATTTTTTGCTCCCCTTCTTCCCAGTGCCATAACTTTTTCTTTTTTAGTCAATATGGCCACATAAGGGCTTATTTTTTGCGGGACAAGTTTTAGGCTATGTGCCCACGTAGCAGATTTGATGCACAGTGTTTTTGCCTCTCTCTGTCAGAAAAAAACGCATGCACATTTACATGGGTTTTTTCTGCCAGAGAGAAGCGTTTTTTTAGCGTTTTTACACGCGGTCGCGTGGCCATCAGCTGACAAAATAACGTCAAAGCAGGTCCTGCAAGTACACCGCGGGATGCCGAGGAGAGAGAACGCGGCAGGGAGAAGACCGGAGAGGTGAGTATAAAGGTTTTTTTATTTTTAACTTTTTTATTTCTTTTTTTCACCACGTGGTAGCCGGGATGAAGAGGAGTTGTATTCTCCTCTTCATTCTGGGTACCACACGCATCGCAATTACACTGCAAATTTGCAGCCATTGAATTTAATTGAAATGCAGCAAATCCACATACAGTACAGACCAAAAGATTGGACACACCTTCTCATTTAAAGATTTTTATGTATTTTCAAGACTATGAAAATTGTACATTCACACTGAAGGCATCAAAACTATGAATTAACACATGTGGAATTATATACTTAACAAAAAAGTGTGAAACAACTGAAAATATGTCTTATATTCTAGGTTCTTCAAAGTAGCCACCTTTTGCTTTGATGGCTGTTGTGCACACTCTTGGCATTTTCTTGATGAGCTTCAAGAGGTAGTCACTGGAAATGGTCTTCTAACAATCTAGAAGGAGTTCCCAGAGATGCTTAGCACTTGTTGGCCCTTTTGCCTTCACACTGCGGTCCAGCTCACCCCAAACCATCTCGATTGGGTTCAGGTCTGGTGATTGTGGAGGCCAGGTCATCTGGCGTAGCACCCCATCACTCTCCTTCTTGGTCAAATAGCCCTTACACAGCCTGGAGGTGTGTTTTGGGTCATTGTCTTATAAAAGTAAATGATAGTCCAACTAAACGCAAACCGGATGGAATAGCATGCCGCTGCAAAATGCTGTGGTAGCCATGCTGGTTCAGTATGCCTTCAATTTTGAATAAATCCCCAACAGTGTCACCAGCCAAGCACCCCCACACCATCACACCTCCTCTTCCATGCTTCACGATGGGAACCAGGCATGTATAGTCCATCCGTTCACCTTTTCTGCATCACACAAAGACATGGTGGTTGGAACCAAAGATCTCAAATTTGGACTCATCAGACCAAAGCACAGATTTCCACTTGTCTAATGTCCATTCCTTGTGTTCTTTAGCCAAAACAAGTCTCTTCTGCTTGTTGCCTGTCCTTAGTAGTGGTTTCCTACCAGCTATTTTACCATGAAGGCCTGCTGCACAAAGTCTCCTTTTAACAATTGTTGAAGAGATGTGTCTGCTGCTAGAACTCTGTGAGGCATTGACCTGGTCTCTAATCTGAGCTGCTGTTAACCTGTGATTTCTGAGGCTGGTGACTCGGATAAACTTATCCTCAGAAGCAGAGGTGACTCTTGATCTTCCTTTCCTGGGACGGTCCTCATGTGAGCCAGTTTCATTGTAGCGCTTGATGGCTTTTGCAACTGCACTTGGGGACACTTTCAAAGTTTGCCCAATTTTTCAGACTGACGGACCTTCATTTCTTAAAGTAATGATGGACACTCGTTTTTCTTTACTTAGCTGCTTTTATCTTGCCATAATACAAATTCTAACAGTCTATTCAGTAGGACTATCAGCTGCGTATCCACCTGACTTCTGCACAATACAACTGATGGTCCCAACCCCATTTATAAGGCAAGAAATCCCACTTATTAAACCTGACAGGGCACACCTGTGAAGTGAAAACTATTTCCGGTGACTGCCTCCTGAAGCTCATCAAGAGAATGCCAAGAGTGTGTGAAGCAGTCATCAAAGCAAAAGGTGGCTACTTTGAAGAACCTAGAATATAAGACATATTTTCAGTTGTTTCACACTTTTTTGTTAAGTATATAATTCCACATGTGTTAATTCATAGTTTTGATGCCTTCAGTGTGAATGTACAATTTTCAAAGTCATGAAAATAGAGAAAAATCTTTAAATGAGAAGGTGTGTCCAAACTTTTGGTCTGTACTGTATACCTGCGGGTTTGCTCCTTTTCAATGTTCCTCGATGGCCGCGAATTTGCGGCGTAATCGCGGTAGAAATGGTCATGCTGCGTTTTGCAACGCAATGTGAATTCGGCATGCTAATTAGCACATCATGTGCACAGCACATCCAAATTCACGTTGCTTTGCATGGCATACGGTTTTACAAGCGTTTTCGCGGGCATAAAAATACTGCAAAAACGCTTCAAGAATGCTACATGGGCATATAGCCTTACCTTTGAACAAAATCAATGGTTTTATTATATCGTGTACTGGAAAATGGGAAAAAAAATTCCAAGTTCGTTGAAATTGCAAAAAAAGTGCAACTCCACAGTTATTTATTTATTTTATTTTTTACCATGTTCACTAAATGCTAAAGCTTGCCTGTAATTATGATTTCCCAGGTCATTATGAGTTTGTGGATACCAAACATGTGTAGGTTCATTTTTTTTTAGGTGGTGAAAAAAAAAATCCAAAATTTGTTAGAAAAAAAACAAAACAAAGTAGCCATTTTCGAGACCCATAGCGTCTCCATTTTTTTTGGGATCTAGAGCCGGGTGAGGGATCATTTTTTTCATGCTGAGCTGAAGTTTTGATTGATACAATTTTTGGGTAGATATGGTGTTTTGATCGTCTGTTATCGCATTTTATTCCAATTTTGCGGCGACCAAAAAAATGTAATTCTGGCGTTTTGATTTTTTTTCTTGCTATGCCGTTTACCAATTGGAATAATTATTTTTATATATTTATGGATCAGGCGGCGATACCAAAAATGCTCACTGGCTATGAACGACTCCCGGCAATGACAACTGCGAGTTGTTATGCCCACCCATCGGCGACCCACGGTCATGTGACACGGGTGCTGATGGGTGGGACTTATGACGTCCTTCCGCAGCGGCCAGAGACTGACAGCGGCATTTAACATGAAAACAGCTGCTGGAGGATCATATCAGCTGTCATGTCCCCAGAAAGGTGCGGGTTCATCACCGGAGCCTGCACCAAAGGGAGAGACCCGACATGTGCCATACATGTATGGCACATGTCGGAAAGGAGTTAAAGGAGAAAACCGAAGAAAGAACAAGTTGAGCATATACCATCTAGTAAGTAACAGTAACAGTAGATGTAAATAGCATGAAGTACTAAGCTATCACGATTTTGATTAAAAAAATAATAGCCATCCCACCGTGACGGTTCTAGCATGTCCCTAGTGTTAAAACCTTACCTTATGTCCTCAATGTGATTAAGAGCAGAGCTCTAGGGATGGCTTTTATGTCTTTTTTATCAAAATAGCGTTAACTTAGTACCCTATGTTATTTACATGTACTATTACTGTTTTTCAATTTGTTTTTCTTGGGTTTTGTGTTCAAAATGGCCACAGTGTGAATGTGCTCTTATGCAGTGCACATAAACGAATTTACGCTCCAACTCTTCTATTTGGTTTTGATTAAAGAAGAATACCAAATTGACTATAGAGTTCGGAAATGCCTTAAATAGAAAAATTAGCGTCTGATTTTTCATGTAGCATTGTTTTTTTGCAAAAATAGTTACTACATTTGAAAGTCAGATGAAACTGCACAGTAATTAGTATAAACAATTTAAAATGGGGTCATTGAGAAGCAAGCTAGCCCAGAAATATCTACTTATATGCACTACTTTTTAGTCAGTTGGCATGGAAACAAGGGGGACCTTTAACTTGTGACTAATTTTGTTATCTCTTTTATTTGGAGCAAGAAGAGTAATTGAGAAGTTACAGACAGGGAAAACAAATGATGGTAATGATGAGGCAGGGAGTCCCTTGTGACCCAAATAAGCCACCCAAGTGATAAATTTCCTTGAATTACAAAGCTATCAATGACCCCAAACAAATAGAATCTGTTTACAAACTCCCCACAATAAACCTTTTCATTATGAGTTCCATAGACTGAAAAATCTATAGAAACATAACACTTTTCTTTCTCTATTGCTGTTAGGGGGTAAAAGAATGAGAAGTGTAGTAACAATAGCGGCCTAAATTCTCTGTTTATATTTTTATAGTTTGATTTGGCAAAAATAAAAAAATATTTCTTACCAAGAGAAGAACATATCTTCAAAAATAATAGAAACAAAGGCTTAAAGTAGAAAGAAAGTAATCTACTGAGACCAAGGCAATCTATAGAAAGAGGCTCGCAAGTTTAGATAAAGCGTGTAAGAGTATAGCAATACTGAATATATTCAAAGGGAGTACAATACCAAGTAGAAAAGAACCTTATGAACTGCGATAGTTGTAGAAAGTCATATGTAGTATTTACAGATAAAAAAAAAATTATCATGAAAAGTGGTGCAATTTTTTTTTAATTCCTTTCATCTCAACCCTTGGGTAAGTTCACACGAACATATAAAAAATAGTTCAGAGTTTCATCCAGAAAAGTGGGAGAATTTTTTTTCTCACTTGTCATCAGTATACAATCCTTTTTTTGACAGCAGCAGCTATTATTCATATACAGGACCATTTACAGTTTCCTGTTTCAGAATTGCAATGTATCCGTTAAATTTGGATGCTATACTGTGGCATCTGATTTCTTTTGCGCACTCATAGACTTAAATGGCCTAGTCTCATCCAATTTACGGAAGAAACTAGTGCACGATGCAATTTATTTCACACACAAATTAGGTTAATGAAAAAAATCGCTCATCTGCCCTGCCCCATTGCATAACATTAGTCCTTGTGATTTCCATTTTTTTTTAACAGATAGCACTCGGACCGAAAGTACGGTCATGTGCATGAGCCCTTAGGATGAGTTATCCTGATGAGTTATTAGTTATCCTGCCCAGTAGCTTCTCAATTTCATCTACATAGGGCAGGAATAACCAAACTTTTTATTTTATCATGCAGGAGGCCTATAAATATAGTTCTGTCTTAGTGCACCCTCTCAGTGCCACATCATTACTGTTGGGCCATGTTCACATAAGACTATATTTTACATCAGTATTTATAAGCCAAAAAAAAGGAGTCTATCAAAAATGCTGAATTGTTGCACATTTGATGATTTTGACTTTCAAATACTGATGTAAATTACTGGACAAATATTGTAGTGTGAACAAGGCCTTAAAGTAAGGATTCAGCCAAATGACTACATTATACAGCTGCGCAGTGTCCTAGTGAAAAAAAAGAAGTAAAATCGTACCAATAAAAGTGTACGGCCCATTACTGAACCCTTATTTGCCTTTGCTTACTGCAGCACAAGCCCCTTGCCTACAGTATGTCTTTGTCAAGTGCATGAGCCCTTACAGCAACCGATGTCTTACGGAGAATCACTAGCCTGATTCCAAAAAACCCTGGTTGGGAAACACTGCATCACAGAAACACAGTTTCCATACCATAATAAAGAGTTTTGTGTCTGTAAGAGTTGGGTAAAAGCTGCGCTCAATAATAGAATTTATTGGCTGGTTCAAGCTACATGGTAATCTACAGAGTAGAAAACAACGTGGTGTTGTACATGAAAAAAAAGCAATAATGGAAACCATGAGCTGTAGAAATAGAAAATCAGAAATTGCCTGTGATCTATTGTAAGTTAAATTTAGATTTTTACATTTTTTCTACATAAAAAGTGGTTGCATAACTTGACATTTACTAAACTAAATTAAAAATTTTCATAAAAAATACACAAAAGGCTTTGAGAAAACAAAAAATATTCTGCACATAGAACCAAAACCAAGTTTCAAAGTTAAAATACAACTTTAGGAAAAAAACTATTTGACTAATCTAATAGTCAACAGAACCAAATGCACACAGTAAGAAGATAAAATGCATATAAATGAACACTGCCTCAAATATAATTTCAAAAGGATAAGGTGCCATATATAACAATAAATTACAATCCTTAAATAATACACAATAGTTGAATATCAGAATGAGAACTATAAAACATTATGAGGATGGCATTTGTTATAGCCCATTTACATGTACAGTGGGGAAAATAAGTAATTGATTCGCTGCCGATTTTGCAAGTTTTCCCACCTACAAAAAATGGAGAGGTCTGTCATTTTTATCGTAGGTACATTTCACCTGTGGGAGACAGAATCTTAAAACAAATCAAAAAAATCACATTGTATGATTTTTACATAATTCATTTGCATTTTATTGCATGAAATAAGTATTAGATATAATAGAAAAACAGAACTTAATATTTGGTACAGAAACTTTTGTTTGCAATTACAGAGGTCAGACGTTTCCAGTAGTTCTTGACCAGGTTTGCACACACTACAGCAGGGATTTTGACCCACTCTTCCATACAGATCTTTTCCAGATCTTTCAGGTTTCAGGGCTGTCGCTGGGCAACATTGAGTTTTAGCTCCCTCCAGACATTTTCTATTAGGCTCAGGTCTGGAGACTGGCTTGGCCACTCCAGGACCTTGAAATGCTTCTATGGAGCCACTCTTTAGTTACCCTGTTTTGGGTTATTGCCATTCTGGCAGACCCAGCCACAACCCATCTTCAATGCTGTTACTGAGGAAAGGAGGTTGTTGGCCAAAATCTCATAATACATGACCCCATCCATCCTCCTTTCAATACGGTGCAGTTGCCCTGTCCCCTTTGCAGAAAAGAACCCCCAAAGTATCATGTTTCCCCCATAATGCTTCAGGGTTGGGATGGTGTTCTTGGGATGGTACTCATCCTTTTTCTTCCTCCAAACACGGCGTGTGGAGTTGATACCAAATAGTTCTATTTTGGTCTCATCTGACCACATGACCTTTTCCCATGCCTCTTCTGGATCATCCAAATGATCACTGGCAAACTTCAAATGGGCCTGGACATGTGCTGGCATGAGCAGGGGGACCTTGGGTGCCATATAAGAGTTTAATTAATGATGGCGTAGTGTGTTACTAACGGTAATGTTTGAAACTGTGGTCCCAGCTTTCTTCAGGTCATTGACCAGGTCCTCCCATGTTCTGGGCTGATTCCTGACCTTTCTTAGAATCATCATTTCCCCACGATGCGAGATTCTGCATGGAGCCCCAGACCAAGGAAGATTGACAGTCATCTTGTGTTTCTTCCATTTTCTAATAATTGCGCCAACAGTTGTTGCCGTCTCACCAAGCTGCTTGCCTATTGTCCTGTAGCCCATCCTAGCCTTGTGCAGGTCTTTAATTTTGCTCCTGGTGTTCTTAGACAGCTCTTTGGTCTTGGCCATAGTGGAGAGGTTGGAGTGTGATTGATTGAGTGTATGGACTGGTGTCTTTTATACAAGTTAGGAGTTCAAAAGGTGCAATTAATACAGGTAATGAGTGCAGAGTAGGGCGGCTTCTTAAAGAAAAACTAACAGGTCTGTGATAGCCAGAATTCTAGCTGTTTGGTAGGTGATCAAATACTTATTTCATGCAATAAATTAAAATTAAATTATTTAAAAATCATACAATGTGATTTTCTGGTTTTTATTTTTAGATCCTGTCTCTCACAGTTGAAGTGTACCTACGATAAAAATTACAGACCTCTCCATTCTTTGCAAGAGGGAAAACTTGTAAAATCGGCAGTGTATCAAATACTTATTTTCCCCACGGTATTAGACTTTAATTATAGAAAATTTGTGGTGCAATTCATGATCGGCTTAATCCCTTCACGACCGATGATGTAAAGGTACGTCATCGATCGTGATCCTGCATTGATGAGGGCTCCAGCGCTGAGCCCGCACCTTTCCTTGCACATGACAACTGATCTGATCTGCTGTCATGTGCATCTATCAGCCGCAGTTGTTAATAAATGAAATGTTGCTGTAAATGCTGCTGAAAATCTGACAGCCGCATTTAACACGCCCTCGGCGGAAGTGCGTCACAAGACTTGCCCATGGGCACTCCTGTCACATGATCGTGAGGCAAAACATTTTTAAAAATAAAAAAACACAAGAGTTCAAATCACCTTCCTTTTGCCCCACTCAAAATGAAACAATTTAAAAAAAATAAAAAATATGCATATTTGGTATCGCTGCATTCAGAATTGTCAGATCTATTAAAATATATAGCAAATTAATCCGTTAAAAGGCGGTAACGAGAGAAAAATCAAAATGTCAGAATTAAGGTTATGGCATCAATAGAAACGTCAGCTTGGGGTGCAAAAAATAAGCTCTCACACAGTTCCAGATCCAAAAAAATAGAGATGCTACGGGTCTCGTAAAAAGGTGACATTTTTTTCTTCTTTTAAATTTTGGATTGTTTTTTCACCACATAAATGCAAAGAACCTATAAATGTTTGGTATCTGCGTATTCATACTGACCTGGAGAATCATATTGGTAGGTCAGTTTTAGCAATTAGTGAATACGGTAAATAAAACCCCCAAAAAACAATTGTTGAATTGCACTTTTTTTGCATTTGCATTTTTACCACACTTGGAATTTTTTCCAGTTTTCCAGTACATTATGTGATAAAATCAATGGTGTCATTCAAAAGTACAACTCGTCCTGCAAAAATGACATATTGACAGAAAAATAAAAAGTTATGGCTCTGGGAAGAAGGGTAGCAAAAAACTAAATGAAACACGGAAAATGAATTGTATTTATTAAGATAGGTTCCATGTAAGCATTACCTTGAGGCAGGTAGTCCCTTAATAGACTAATTTAAAATTGGGTCTGCGTATATCAGCATGAAAACTGATTATCGTTAGCACATGGATTGGGTTTTAGTCACACATATGCCGTAACTGTCATCTCTGTACACTTTGGTAAACATTATGGGGCTAGTACATTATGATGTTTTCGCCAGTTTTCTGTCTCTAAATTCTTGAGAAATTTAAAGTTGCACAAAATGTTGCGACTTTTGTCATATTTAAGTTCATCTTGTCCAACTCCACCAAATTGGGATCAGCTAGCTCAGAATAGAGCATTGTGTAACACACCCGGCATATTTCTCAAAGTTTAAGCAACTTAAATTATAGTCATAAATTACACCAGAATCGTACGCCAGCTCCTGGCTTGAGTAACATTTCCGATGGAGGTGCATGATAGTTGTTAAAATTATTTAATTCATTAAGAGACATGCTTTCATCAAGACTGATGTTCAAAATGGCAGTATTAATGAATCAATCCCTATTTCTTTTGACTTTAGCTTTGTCAGCTTTTAATGCAACTTATTATTAAAACATATGTGTATAATAAACTAGATTAGTAGCAGTTATACGAGCTTTCTATTGGTATTAGCCAACATTCTGTTGACCATGGCATTGTAGCCCAAATATTGTTCTTGTTGATTAACCCTTTTACCCACAGACCATTTTCCATTTTTACGTTTTAGTTTTTTGCTCCCCTTCTTCCCAAAGTCATAAGTTTTTATTTTTGGGTCAATATGGCTATGTAAGGGCTTATTTTTTGTGGGACAAGTTTTACTTTTGAACAAAATCACTGCTTTTATCATATCGTGCACTAGAAAATGGGAAAAAAATTCCAAGTGTGTTGAAATTGCAAAAAAAGTGCAATTCCACTGTTGTTGTTTTTTTTTTTACCATGTTCACTAAATGCTAATGCTTGCCTGCAATTATGATTTCCCAGGCCATTACGAGTTTGTGGATACCAAACATGTATAGGTTGATTTTTATTTAGGTGGTGAAAAAAAAATCCATAATTTGTTAAAAAAAACAACAAAGTAGCCATTTTTGATACCCGTAGCGTCTTCATTTTTTTTGGGATCTGGAGCCGGGTGAGGGCTTATTTTTTTCAAGCTGAGCTTATGTTTTGATTGATACCATTTTGGGGTAGATACAATGTTTTGATCACCCGTTATTGCATTTTATTGCAATGTTGCGGCAACAAAAAAAATGTAATTCTGGCGTTTTGATTTTTTTTCTTGTTACTCCGTTTACCAATTGGAATAATTCTTTTTATATATTTATAGATGCGGTGATTCTGAACATGGCGATACCAAATATGTGCATATTTGATTTTTCTAAAAATTGTTTTATTTTGAATGAGGCGAAAGGGGGGTGATTAAAACTTTTATGTAGAGATTTTTTTTTAAATATTTTTAAAAACATATTTTTTTACATTACACTAGAGATGAGCGGTGCTCGACTTGAACTGTTCGCCAATCTCAAATTCGAGCTGTTTTGGGCGGTGTTCGAGCCGTTCGGCGAACACGAACGATTTGAAAAAGAATCGGCTGTTCGAGGTTATGTTCGATAACTGTTCGTGCACCAAAATCATAACTGGATTTTTTCTCAGTAATGATGAAAATTAATGTTAATACGCAGTTTGAGTGTACAGCGGGGCGGGGGGAGGGGCAGGGGATGGATCTCTGCAGGAATAATGAAGATCTCCATTTTTTTTTCTCTTTCCCGCATTTACAGTGGGGAGGTGCAATCTGTCAGCATATCAGCAGCGCACACAAGGAGCGAAGTGCTTTTTTTCACACAAGCAAGGGCATGTGTCATTGGCAGTGTATGTCACATGTCCTTGCCCTATAAGACCCAGCCATTTTCCCCGTCGCCACCATTTTCTCACTGCTGCAGCTGCGTGTTAGACGTCACCACTGTTGCTGTGTGCGCTATACCTTGTTAATTTCAAGCCAATTTTCGCACAAATCTACAGATAGCTTGGGAGTAGGGAATAGTTGTGATTGCAGTCCTTTTAAGGACTAGGTTACAGCATTTCCTTCGACTTTTATCAGGCAGGTCTGTGCTCTTAAATAGATAGGTTGGGAGTAAAGACTAATTGTAATTGCAGTCCTTTTCAGGGCTAGGTTACATCAGTTCCTATAAGTTTTTGCAAGGCAGGTTGCAAAGCAGGTCTGTGACAGTGCTGTGCAAGTTTTTTTCACAGCATTTGTCTAAATCTAGCAAAGCTAATCCTTTTTGGCCTATTGCAGAGTGTGTTAGTCAGTGGAGTAGCCCATCTGTGTTGCAAGCTACACCACCTGTGTATAGAATACCAATTTTTTTACTGCACCTAGTGAAGTAAAACCTTTTGGGCATAGCATCATTGGATTAGTCCATCTATACTGACCTCCATCAGGTTGCAAATTGAATATAATTTTTTTCTGCATCTAGTTCTGAAAAAATATTTGGGCTTCAAGCAGTGTGCGGGACATGTTCTATTAGTCGATCTGTACTGACCTCCACCAGGTTGCAAATTGAATATAATTTTTTTCTGCATCTAGCTCTGAAAAAATATTTGGGCTTCTAGCAGTGTGTGGGACTTGGTCTTTTAGTCCATCTATACTGACCTCCATCAGGTTGCAAATTGAATATAATTTTTTTCTGCATCTAGCTCTGAAAAAATATTTGGGCTTCTAGCAGTGTGTGGAACTTGGTCTATTAGTCCATCTATACTGACCTCCATCAGGTTGCAAATTGAATATAATTTTTTTCTCCATCTAGCTCTGAAAAAATATTTGGGCTTCTAGCAGTGTGTGGGACTTGTTCTATTAGTCCATCTATACTGACCTCCATCAGGTTGCAAATTGAATATAATTTTTTTCTGCATCTAACCCAGCGAATAGTTTTGGCCTAAAACCACACTTTGGCCACTCAGCTCTGCTCGGTTCCCATCCATTGTTTTTTGTGCAAACAACTCCAGAGTTGTGAATTAGTTAACCACCAAAATGAGTGGAAAAAAGCCTGCTGCTGGTGGAAAGGGGAATAGGCGTGTTGGGAAGGGGAAAAAAGGTTGTGTCCGTGGGGTAGGTGTTAAAGCAACAGTAGCATCTGCAGAAGAAAGACCATCTTCCAGCCAAACTAAAATGTCTACTTCTTTTAGCGGACAATGTGATAAGATCCCTTTCTTACGGCCACGCCAATCGCTACAAATTCCAGATGAGGCACAAAAACAGCAGGTGCTTCAACGGATATCAAGTGCTCCTTTAGGTAGGCTCTCCTCCACATCAACTTCAACATCACAAATACTCCAGTCCTCAGAGGTGTCACCCCAATTGCACTTGCTTCCTCACAGCTCCCAAATCTCCAGCTGCCCATCTGAGTATGAGGTAGAACAGATGGTTGAGTCTGCAGAGCTGTTTACTCATACTATAGCCTGGGAATCAGAGGTCGGCTCCAGCGCTTCTGTGAATCTAGACGAGGAAATGATCTGCACTGATGCCCAGAATCTTTATGAGTCGGATCCAGGACCAGACGCAGAAGGTTCTGACCATAATGTAGACCCTCCTTCCCAAACTGTAACTCCTGTTGGTGGAGACAATGAGGAAGACGATGATGAGACTCAAATACCTGATTGGAGCGACAACTTTAGTTTTTTGTCAGGGCAGGAACAGGTTGGCTCTGAGTACGACGGGTGTGATAACACACAGGGTGATGATGATGAGGTTGGAGATCCCACTTACTGTCAACCCACAGTCAGCCAAGAGATGAGGTCAGCAGAGGAGTTGGAGGAGAATGCTAGTGATGACTAGGTCAGATTGAGCCTTCCTGGACAGACACGTAGTACTGGAAGCACGTCAACAACTGCATCCTCAAACACAACTCTGCCTCTCACCACAAGTCGTGGTGGCTCTTCAGGTTCCATGGGTGCTAAGCCTTGCATAGCCTGGGCAATTTTCCAGATCGATAAAGATGACTCAACTCGTGTTATCTGTAACATTTGTCAGCAAAAGCTAAGTAGAGGCCAAAAAATACATAGTTTGAGTACTTCATGCATGAACCGGCACATGGACATGAAGCATAAGTTGCAGTGGGAAGCTCAATGTGCTACAATGCGGCCTAGCCGGCCGGGCCAACCTCTGTCTGCCATATCTTGTGCATCCGCGGCCTCTTCATCCTCTGTGACTGGGGGGACAGGAGTCACACCTGTTTTGGGATGCAGACCTGCCACCTCTTTACCCGCAACAGCCAGCGTGATTGGCAGGTCATCATTTTCTTTGGAGGTGGTAACACCAGCTGGTGTTGAGCGCTGTCCGACATCGATAGCACCACCTTGGGATCAAGGCAACCTAACATGTCCGCCTGCATCTCCCTCACAGACGGGCAGTTTGCCGGGGACACCCTTATCAACCCCGTCTAAGCACAACAGCCAGCCCTCGGTCCCTCAGATGTGGACAAGTAAAAGACCATTTCCTCCTAGCCATGAGAAAGCTAAGAGGTTGAATTTCACCATCTGCAAGCTCTTGGCTACAGAAATGCTGCCTTTCCGCCTGGTGGACACAGAGGATTTTCGAGACCTTATGTCCGTCGCAGTGCCCCAGTACCAGATGCCCAGTCGGCACTACTTCTCAAAGAAAGGTGTGCCTGCGCTCCACCAGCATGTTGCACATAACATCACCGCTTCTTTGAGAAACTATGTGTGTGACAGAGTGCATTTCACCACAGACACTTGGACGAGAATGCATGGACAGGGGCGTTACTTGTCGCTGACTGGGCACTGGGTAACTATGGTGACAGCAGGACAAGGGGCTGCTGTCCAAGTCTTGCCGTCCCCACGAGTTGTGTGTCAATCCTCTTTATCTCAAAGTTCCTCCAATGCTTCTGCCTCCTCAACCTCCTCTCGGTCCTCCACCTGCACCAAAAGCCTGTCTGGTCATACCACAAGCTTTCTAACTGTGCTGAAGGGATCCTGCACACCTCCTTACTATGCTGGCAGTAGGGCTCAATGTCATCAGACGGTTTTTACTTTGAAATGTCTGGGAAATGTGAGTCACATAGCTGAAGAGTTGTGGTCAGTTCTGGAGAACTAATTTCATGAATGGTTGTCTCCACTGGACCTGAAACCAGGGAAGGCCGTGTGCGACAATGCCCCGGTGAAGGGCGGCACCCAGATTTGCAGCAATGTCACACACGTGCCTTGTATGGCTCACATGTTGAACCTGGTTGTCCAGCAATTTTTATCCCACTATCCCGGATTAGATGGCCTTCTGCAGAGGGCACGGTCGCTGTGTGCTCACTTCCGCTGTTTGCATCCCACAGCTCAGCGACTTACATCTCTACAGAAGTCGTTGGGCCTGCCACTTCACCGGCTAAAATGCGATGTGCCTGTGGCAGCACTGACAAGCCCTGGTGTAATACGTTCTGATGTATAGCCGGGGCCAACGAGATCCAGAGTTGGGGCAAATCACGCTGGAGGAGTGGTCTCAGATCATTGACCTATGCACCATTCAACACAGTTTTGAAATGGCGACGAAGATGTTTAGTGCTGACGATGCCGTTATCAGCATGACTATTCCGGTGACTTACCGGTGAGCACATGTTAAACAGAATTCGGAGTCAGGTGGTGGCACAAGAGGAGGGGGAGGAAGTAGAGGAGGAGGAGTTGTATGCAGAAGGGCTAACATCTGCAAGGTCCAGACGGTCGGCAGCACCAAGGCGGCAGGCATGTGAGGGTGGGGGAGATGGTTTTACCAGGGCGCATGGTAGCAGCCAAAATAGTGAGGAAGGTGCAGGAGCCCAGGAAGAAGTGGAGGACGAACTGATGGAAGACTCATCAGATGAGGGAGACCTTGATCATATTTCTGTTGTGCGAGGTTGGGGGGAGAGGACAGAGGAAGGAGGCATGATTGTTACCTCGCCACCAACACAACAAGGGACTTGGTGCTCCTGGATGCGCAAGACACATGAGTGCCTTCTTGCTGCACTACCTGCAACATGACCCTCGAATTGTGAGAATTAGAAATAATCCTGACTACTGGGTTGCCACACTGTTAGATCCCCGGTACAAAAGTAAATTTGCAGAAATTATTCCTGCCATAGAAAGGGATGCACGCATGCAGGAGTATCAGCAGAGACTGTTGCAGAATCTTACATGTGCTTTTCCACAAAACACCAGTGGTGCACGTAGTGAATAGTGTTGAGCCATCCCCGTAGTGTTCGAGTTCGGTTCGTCGAACATCTTCGAACACCGTTAAAACCAATGGCAGGCAAACAAAAACACATAGAAACACATAGAAAACACCTTCAAAGGTGTCCAAAAGCTGACAAACTGCTCAGAAGACATAACTAACACATGGAAAAGTGACAAGTACATATAGTCATGCGAAAAGAAAAGAGGTGGAGGAGAAAAAGGAGGGGGAGACACAGACATAGGCATGTCATGCCCTTCTTAAATCCAAAAAGTGAGAAGCCGACACGGCCACTCCGCTCCTGCCCGTGCCACCTCCGTGTCTCCGGGTTTGTGCCAGAGCCGCGGTGAACTCTGACGGCCAGCCTCCCTCTCCCAATACTGGTGCCTGTCTACTGGTGGGTCGAGCGAGCCCCCCTGTGGTGGAGGCAGCTCTAAGATTTTTAATTTAAATTGTCTCTCTAATTTGAATGAATACACTTTAAATCCATTTACAAGGATCTATTGGAGGGCAAGTCTCATGCCAGCAGCCGCGTAATTCCAGCTCCAGTAGCGTCCACTAAAGCTGCTGCAGTTAAAAAGCTTTTATAAGGATCGAGCTCGGCTGTCCACCGCAAGGCATCCTACTGCCAGTCCCAGCCCCTATGCCTTGGGGTGCCTCCTGATGCTCTTCACTGAGTATCCCGTGGTCCCGAAGCAATTCCTTTGAAAAAATAAAGTGTCCAAACTACAGGTGGTGTAGCTGGCTTAACAGCCGGGATAATCCGCTGACTAGCAGACACTGCTACTAGGCACAAAGTATTTCCTGGGCTAGATGCAGTTAAAAATTTGCAATTAGATACTCTCGTTGGATGCTGAAAAAGCATTCCATAGAGTCTCCTGGAACGCCATATATTATTCTCTTAAAAAGTTTGGGGTAGGGGTCTAGGGGACCCTTCTATAGCCAAAATCATGGCCCTGTATCGCAATACGTCACCTAGGCTGAAGACAAATGGAACTGTAGCACCCTGAGGGCTCGGTCACTACATAGGTATTGCACCTCACCCAGAGGTGTGATATCTCACTCTCAGGTAAGGATGGAGTGTGGATCAGGACCCGACACCTGCACGCATTACACCACATTGCCGTGGGGCAGGGCGACCAATATGCCCCTGAGATGGGCACGACAGTCCCTGTCCCTGGCTGGAGTGGGGACAGGGAGCACTGAGGAAGGGGAACCCTGTAGTGCAGGAGCAGGGAGGAAGCAGTTCCTGGGTGCATTGAGAAGGGAGTATAAAAGGTGGGCACCATCTTAGTTCAGTGCAGAGAAGTCTGAGCAGAAGTGACAGGGAGCAGGGGCTCTGCATGAGCTCTGCTCCGGAGGTGGGCCTAGTAACAGAGGCCCAGGCCTGGAAGAGGGAGAAGGAAGGATGAGGAGCGGAGAAGGCTCCAGGAATGAGGAACGAAGGGATCCCAGGGGTGCGGACAGGCGAGTCGCCACCGCACGCCCGAATCCACCTGCGTGGAGGGGTCAGGCCAAAGGGGGAGACCGGTCCCCGAAACTAGTGGAGGCGGGAAACGACCCTCAGCTAGAAACCGGAGGCTGTGATATTTTATGTGGCGCAGCCCCTCCTACACCCGCTATGAAGGCACCACATAGGGTCAGGGAAACTGGCGCCAAGTTTACCAAGAGGAGGCCCGAGGCAGCCAGACAGAAGGGTTGGTAAGAAAGGCTAGACAAAGGACACACAAAGGGGGTCCTGTGAAGCGCTCCAAAGTTATCTGGGAGTTGTCTGAGCCCGTCACCTGGTGAGCACAGTACGACGTGGGCAGCCGTTACCTGCAGACGTGGTCTGGATAATAAGAACTGTGAGTAAAGGCCCTGGACTGCATCACTGACTCCGTGTCATTACTGCTGCTGACCTGCACAATCACCCTCATCCTCCGCATACACTGCCCTGAGGCTATACTCCTCCCGTGGGGAGTTATGCTACGCTCTGCTGCACCCACAACACCAGCATCAGCGGTCTGCCCTGCAGCGGCGGTTCACTCTGACCGCAATCCACGGGTGGCGTAGTCGGACATTTAAATATCAAAACCACATAAATAGTTCCGCCACTGGTTTGACCGCCCTGAGCCACGGAACCGGGTCGCCGCAACGGAGACTACAACCACCAGCATCCACCAAAAAGGGTCCGGCTCCAGGTGTCCCAAGGCCCAGGGGGTGCGTCAGAACATTTTCATCACCTTTCATAATCACCAATGGGACAAGGCAGGGATGTCCTCTGTCCCCTCTCTTATACATCCTAGTGACGGAGCACCTGCTCTCATCAATTCGCCATAACCCCAATATTAGGTGGATTGAGGTGGGAGGCACCGAGTACAAGTGCTGTCTATTTGCTGATGATGTCCTAGTATATATCACTCAATCACACATATCCATCCCTGCTGTTATGGCTGAAATAGATCACTTTGTTACATGGTCAAATTTTAAAATCAATGCAGCGAAGTCTGAGGCCCTCGATGTCTCCCTCCCCAAATCCATACAGGATTCCATCCAGTCCAACTTTCCCTTTGCCTGGCCCTCACAGGGTATCAAATACTTAGGAATTCCTATTCATAGAGACCTCTCCCATCTATGTTATCTTAATTTTGGGCCCTTCATTGAACAACTCCATACAGACCACGGTTGGCAAGTTAGAACTGTAAGATTCACTACGTGAACCACTGGTGTTTTGTGGAAAAGAACATGTACACTGTGTTCCAAATTATTATGCAAAAAGTGTTTAGGAGTGATAAGGGAAGAATTTGTTTGTCAGTTAAACTCATTGATGGTGATGTGTGTCAGGGCTCTTTATATCACTGTAAGCAATTGCAGACACCTGTGCTAATTAGTTTGGCAGGTGTGCCCAATGAAAGGCAAGACTACATTATTAAGCAGACTACATTTTCTGCCAAAATGGGAAAGAAAAAGGATGTGTCGGCTGCTGAGAAGCAACAAATTGTGGAGTGTTTAGGTCAAGGCATGACTACAATCAACATTGTGCGATGATCAGGATGAAGTGTCTTGGCAATCAAGAAGTATGTAGCTGATTCACAGTACACACGTGTGCATGCTGATAAGGGCAAATTGAGGACTCTTTCCTACAGGCAATTAAGTCAGGATAAAAGAGCAGCGGCAAAAAAGCCTTGTCATAGCAGCAGACAAGTTTTTGAAGCTGCTGGTGCCTCCAACGTCCCCCGAACAACAAGATGCAGGGTCCTTCAGAGGTTTGCAGCTGTGCATAAGCCATCCTGTCGACCTCCTCTATCCACTTCACACAAGCAGAAATGGCTCCAGTGGGCCAAACATTACATGAAGACTGATTTCAAAACTATTTTGTTCACGGATGAGTGCCGTGCAACGCTCGATGGTCCAGATGGATGGAGTGGAGGATGGCTGGTTGATGGACATCCCACGCAAACACGGCTACAGCGCCAACAAGGAGGAGGTGGAGTAATGTTTTGGGCTGGAATCATGGGAAGAGAGATTGTCGGCCCCTTTAGGATCCCTGAAGGTGTAAAGATGAACTCCATAATGTATGTGGAGCTTCTCAAACAGCACTTCCTGCCATGGTTCAAGAAGAAGAAACGTGTATTCAACTGCAAGATCATTTTTATGCATGATAATGCACCGTCTCATGCTGCACATAACACATCTGCATCTCTGGCTGATATGGGCATAAAAGGGGACAAACTTATGGTGTGACCCCCATGCTCCCCTGACCTCTACCCCATTCAGAACCTATGGAACATCATCAAAAGGAGTGTCTATGATGGCGGGAGGCTGTTCACATCTAAGCAACAGCTCTGGGAGGGTATTCTGTCCTCATGCAAAACAATTGAAGCAGAAACCATCCAAACCTGACAAATTCAATGGAAGAGAGAGTTCTGAAGCTCCTTTCGAACAAGGGGTCCAATGTGCAAATGTAACATCACCTAGGATAAAGTTTTGAGTTGAAAACTGTTTGATTTCAGTTTCTAATAACATGCTAATGCTTATAATTTCAAAAATGACCATTTTTTTGGTCTTTATTAAAATGAAAAGGTTGATCGAAGAGTGTGGGGGATCTAAGAGTGTGGCAACCCAGTAGTCAGGATTACTTCGAATTCTGACAATCTGAGGGTCATGTTGCAGGTAGTGCAGCAAGAAGGCAATTATGTGTCTTGCGCATCTCGGAGCCCCAAAATTATTTTCCGGGCTAGATGCAGCTAAAAATTATTATTAATTTTAAATCTGGTGGAGCTTAGTATAGATGGCCTAATAGAATGAGTACTGCACACTGCTACAAAGCCCAAATTATTTTCCAGCCAAGATACAGATAAACATGATTAATAATTTTAAATCTGGTGGAGCTTAGTATAGATGGCCTAATAGAATCAGTACTGCACACTGCTACAGATCCCAAATAATTTTCCAGCCAAGATACAGATAAACATGATTAGTAATTTGAAAGCTTAAAATGGTTGGTGAGGTGATTTTAACCAAGCTTTTACTCTCCACAGGATGACACAGGGGTAGAAAAGTCGTTTCGGATCCATGATTTGTTCATCTTTATAAACGTGAGTCTGTCTACATTATCAGTGGAGAGCCGCGTGCGCTTATCTGTCAGCACACCACCAGCAGCGCTGAACACACGTTCAGACAGAACGCTGGCTGCGGGGCATGACAAGATCTCCAAGGCGTAAGTGGCTTGCTCCGGCCATTTATCCAGATTGGAAGCCCAAAAAGAGCAAGGGTCCAGTGACACAGTCATGGCTTCAATGTTTACTTGTTGATACTCCTGTACCATCGTCTCTAGACGTTGACTATGTGTCAGACTTCTTGTCTCCTGGGGCCTTGCAAAGGATGGGCTAAAAAAGTGGTGAAATGATTCCGCAAAATTGATGTTACCAGAAGATACTGTGTTTCTGTTACGGTTTGAGTGCTGAACACTCGACGATCCCACGGTTGGCAAGTTGGAACTGTGAGATTCAGTACGTGCACCACTGGTGTTTTGTGGAAAAGCACATGTAAGATTCTGCAACAGTCTCTGCTGATACTCCTGCATGCGTGCATCCCTTTCTATGGCAGGAATAATTTCTGCAAATTTACTTTTGTACCGGGGATCCAACAGTGTGGCAACCCAGTAGTCAGGATTATTTCTAATTCTCCCAATTCGAGGGTCATGTTGCAGGTAGTGCAGCAAGAAGGCACTCATGTATGTTGCGCATCCAGGAGCACCAAGTCCCTGTTGTGTTGGTGGCGAGGTAACAATCATACTTCCTTCCTCTGTCCTCTCCCCCCAACCTTGCACAACAGAAATGTGATCAAGGTCTCCCTCATCTGATGAGTCTTCCATCAGTTCGTCCTCCACTTCTTCCTGGGCTCCTGCATCTTCCTCACTAGTTTGGCTGCTACCATGCGCCCTGGTAAAACCATCTCCCCCACCCTCACATGCCTGCCGCCTTGGTGCTGCCGATCGTCTGGACCTTGCAGATGTTAGCCCTTCCGCATACAACTCCTCCTCTTCTACCTCCACCTCCTCTTGTGCCACCACCTGACTCCGAATTCTGTTTATCATGTGCTCCAGCATGTAAATCACCGGAATAGTCATGCGGATAATGGCATCGTCAGCACTAAACATCTTCGTCACCATTTCAAAACTGTGCAGAAGGGTGCATAGGTCCCTGATCTGAGACCACTCCTCCAGCGTGATTTGCCCCACCTCTGGATCTCGTTGGCCCAGGATATACATCAGAACGTATTGCACCAGGGCTTGTCGGTGCTGCCACAGTCGCTGCAACATGTGCAGAGTTGAATTCCACCGTGTAGGCACATCGCATTTTAGCCGGTGAAGTGGCATGCCCAACGACTTCTGTAGAGATGTAAGTCGCTGAGCTGCGGGATACGAATGGCAGAAGTGAGCACACAGTGACCGTGCCCTCTGCAGAAGTCCATCTAGTCCGGGATAGTGGGCTAAAAATTGCTGGACAACCAGGTTCAACACGTGAGCCATACAAGGCATGTGTGTGACATTGCCCCGGCGAAGGGTTTGCAGCATTGTCGCACACGGCCTTCCCTGGTTTCAGGTCCAGTGGAGACAACCATTCATGAAATTGGTTCTCCAGAGCTGACCACAACTCCTCAGCTGTGTGACTCACATTTCCCAGACATTTCAAAGTAAAAACCACCTGATGACGTTGAGCCCTACTGCCAGCATAGTAAGGAGGTATGCAGGATCCCTTCTGCACAGTTAGAAAGCTTGTGGCATGACCAGACAGGCTTTGGGTGCAGGTGGAGGACCGAGAGGAGGTTGAGGAGGCAGAAGCAGTGGAGGAACTTTGAGATAAAGAGGATTGACGCACAACTCGTGGGGATCGCAAGACTTGGACAGCAGCCCCTTGTCCTGCTGTCACCATAGTTACCCAGTGCCCAGTCAGCGATATGTAATGCCCCTGTCCATGCCTACTCGTCCAATTGTCTGTGGTGAAATGCACCCTGTCACATACAGAGTTTCTCAAAGAAGCGGTGATGTTGTGTGCGACATGCTGGTGGAGCGCAGGAACACCTTTCTTTGAGAAGTATTGCCGACTGGGCATCTGGTACTGGGGCACTGCGAAGGACATAAGGTCTCGAAAATCCTCTGTGTCCACCAGGTGGAAAGGCAGCATTTCTGCAGCCAAGAGCTTGCAGATTGTGAAATTCAACCTCTTAGCTTTCTCATGGCTAGGAGGAAATGGTCTTTTACTTGTCCACATCTGAGGGACCGAGGGCTGGCTACTGTGCTTAGACGGGGTTGATAAGGGGGTCCCCAGCAAACTGACGGTCTGTGAGGAAGATGCAGGCGGACATGTTATATTGCCTTGTTCCAAAGGTGGTGCTATCGATGTCGGACAGCGCTCAACACCAGCTGGTGTTACCACCTCCAAAGAAAATGATGACCTGCCAATCACGCTGGCTGTTGCGGGTAAAGAGGTGGCAGGTCTGCGCCAGAAAACAGGTGTGACTGCTGTCTCCCCAGTCACAGAGGATGAAGAGGCCGCGGATGCACATGATATGGCAGACGATGGTTGGCCCGGCTGGCTAGGCCGCATTGTAGCACAGTGAGCTTCCCACTGCAACTTATGCTTCATGTCCATGTGCCGGTTCATGCATGAAGTACTCAAACTATGTATTTTTTGGCCTCTACTTAGCTTTTGCTGAAAAATGTTACAGATAACACAAGTTGGGTCATCTTTATCGATCTGAAAAAATGCCCAGGCTATGCAAGGCTTAGCACCCATGCGACCTGAAGAGCCACCACGACTTGTGGTGAGAGGCAGAGTTGTGTTTGAGGATGCAGTTGTTGACGTGCTTCCAGTACTATGTCTCTGTCCAGGAAGGCGCAACCTGACCTCGTCATCACTAGCATTCTCCTCCACCTCCTCTGCTGACCTCATCTCTTGGCTGACTGTGGGTTGACAGTAAGTGGGATCTCCAACCTCATCATCATCACCCTGTGCGTTATCACACCCGTCGTCCTCAGAGCCAACCTTTTCCTGCCCTGATAAAAAACTAAAGTTTTCGCTCCAATCAGGTATTTGAGTCTCATCATCGTCTTCCTCATTGTCTCCACCAACAGGAGTTACAGTTTGGGAATGAGGGTCTACATTATGGTCAGAACCTTCAGCGTCTGGTCCTGGATCCGACTCATAAAGATTCTGGGCATCAGTGCAGATCATTTCCTCGTCTGGATTCACAGAAGCGCTGGAGTCGACCTCTGATTCCCAGGCTATAGTATGAGTAAACAGCTCTGCAGACTCAACCATCTGTTCTACCTCATACTCAGATGGGCAGCTGGAGATTTGGGAGCTGTGAGGAAGCAAGTGCGATTGGGGTGACACCTTTGAGGACTGGAGTATTTGTGATGTTGAAGTTGATGTGGAGGAGAGCCCACTTAAAGGAACACTTGATATCCGTTGAAGCACCTGCTGTTTTTGTGCCTCATCTGGAATTTGTAGCGATTGGCGTGGCCGTAAGAAAGGGATCTTATCACATTGTCCGTAAAAGAAGTAGACATTTTAGTTTGGCTGGAAGATGGTCTTTCTTCTGCAGATGTTACTGCTGCTTTAACACCTACCCCGCGGACACAACCTTTTTTCCCCTTCCCAATACGCCTATTCCCCTTTCCACCAGCAGCAGGCCTTTTTCCACTCATTTTGGTGGTTAACTAATTCACAACTCTGGAGTTGTTTGCACAAAAAAACAATGGATGGGAACCGAGCAGAGCTGAGTGGCCAAACTATGGTATTAGGCCAAAACTATTGGCTGGGTTAGATGCAGAAAAAAAATATATTCAATTTGCAACCTGATGGAGGTCAGTATAGATGGACTAATAGAACAAGTCCCACACACTGCTAGAAGGCCAAATATTTTTTCAGAGGTAGATGCAGAAAAAAATTATATTCAGTTTGCAACCTGATGGAGGTCAGTATAGATGGACTAATAGAACAAGTCCCACACACTGCTAGAAGGCCAAATATTTTTTCAGAGCTAGATGCAGAAAAATATTATATTCAATTTGCAACCTGATGGAGGTCAGTATAGATGGAGTAATAGACCAAGTCTAACACTGCTAGAAGCCCAAATATTTTTCCAGAGCTAGATGCAGAAAAAAATTATATTCAATTTGCAACCTGATGGAGGTCAGTATTAATGGACTAATAGAACAAGTCCCACACACAGCTAGAAGCCCAAATATTTTTTCAGAGGTAGATGCAGAAAAAAATTATATTCAGTTTGCAACCTGATGGAGGTCAGTATAGATTGACTAATAGAACAAGTCCCACACACTGCTAGAAGGCCAAATATTTTTTCAGAGCTAGATGCAGAAAAAAATATTTTGAATTTTCAATCTGATGGAGGTCAGTATAGATGGACTAATAGAACAAGTCCCACACATTGATAGAAGGACAAATATTTTTTCAGAGCTAGATGCAGAAAAAAATTATATTCAATTTGCAACCTGATGGAGGTCAGTATAGATGGACTAATAGACCAAGTCCCACATACTGCTAGAAGGCCAAATATTTTTTCAGAGCTAGATGCAGATAAATAAATATTTTTAATTTGCAACCTGATGGAGGTCAGTATAGATTGACTAATAGAACAAGTCCCACACACTGCTAGAAGCCCAAATATTTTTTCAGAGGTAGATGCAGAAAAAAATTATATTCAGTTTGCAACCTGATGGAGGTCAGTATAGATGGACTAATAGAACAAGTCCCACACACTGCTAGAAGGCCAAATATTTTTTCAGAGCTAGATGCAGATAAAAATTATTTTTAATTTGCAACCTGATGGAGGTCTGTATAGATGGACTAATAAAACAAGTCCCACACACTGCTAGAAGCCCAAATATTTTTTCAGAGGTAGATGCAGAAAAAAATTATATTCAGTTTGCAACCTGATGGAGGTCAGTATAGATAGACTAGTAGAACAAGTCCCACACACTGCTAGAAGGACAAATATTTTTTCAGAGCTAGATGCAGAAAAAAAATTATTTTGAATTTGCAACTTGATGGAGGTCAGTATAGATGGACTAGTATTACAAGTCCCACACACTGCTAGAAGAACAAATATTTTTTCAGAGCTAGATGCAGAAAAAAATTAGATTCAATTTGCAACCTGATGGAGGTCAGTATAGATGGACTAATAGAACAAGTCCCACACACTGCTAGAAGCCCAAATATTTTTTCAGAGGTAGATGCAGAAAATTTTTTTATTCAGTTTGCAACCTGATGGAGGTCAGTATAGATGGACTAGTAGAACAAGTCCCACACACTGCTAGAAGGACAAATATTTTTTCAGCGCTAGATGAGGAAAAAAATTATATTCAATTTCCAACCTTATGGATGTCAGTATAGATGGACTAATAGAATGATGCTATGCCCAAAAGGTTTTACTTCACTAGGTGCAGTAAAAAAATTGGTATTCTATACACAGGTGGTGTATCTTGCAACACAGATAGGCTACTCCACTGACTAATACACTCTGCAATAGGCCAAAAAGGATTAGCTTTGCTAGATTCAGCCAAATGCTGTGAAAAAAACTTGCACAGCACTGGCACAGACCTGCCTGGCAAAAACTGATAGGAACTGATGTAACTTAGTCCTAAAAAGGACTGCAATTACAATTAGTCTTTACTCCCACAACCTATCTATTTAAGAGCACAGACCAGCCTGATAAAAGTCGTAGGAAATGCTGTAACCTAGTCCTTAAAAGGACTGCAATCACAACTATTCCCTAATCTGTAGATTTGTGAGAAAATTGGCTTGAAATTAACAAGGTATAGCGCACACAGCAACAGCGGTGTCGCCTAACACGCAGCTGCAGCAGTGAGAAAATGGTGGCGACGGGGAAAATGGCTGGGTCTTATAGGGCAAGGACATGTGACATATACTGCCAATGACACATGCCCTTGCTTGTGTGAAAAAAAGCACTTCGCTCCATGTGTGCGCTGCTGATAGGCTGACAGATTGCACCTCCCCACTGTAAATGCGGGAAAGAGAAAAAAAAATGGAGATCTTCATTATTCCAGCAGAGATCCATCCCCTGCCCCTCCCCCCCGCCCCGCTGTACACTCAAACTGTGTATTAATATTAATTTTCATCATTACTGAGAAAAAATCCAGTTATAATTTTGGTGCACGAACAGTTATCGAACATAACCTCGAACAGCCGAATTTTTCTCAAATCGTTCGTGTTCGCAGAACGGCTCGAACACCGCCCAAAACAGCTCGAATTTGAGATTGGCGAACAGTTCGAGTCGAACAACGCTCATCTCTAGTAGTGAATCTCACAGTTCCAACTTGCCAACCGTGGGACCGTCGAGTGTTCAGCACTCAAACCGTAACAGAAACACAGTATCTGCTGGTAACATCAATTTTGCGGAATCATTTCACTACTTTTTTAGCCCATCCTTTGCAAGGCCACAGGAGACAAGAAGTCTGACACATATTCAACGCCTAGAGACGATGGTACAGGAGTATCTCCAAGTAAACATTGAAGCCATGACTGTGTCACTGGACCCTTGCTCTTTTTTTGCTTCCAATCTGGATAAATGGCCTGAGCTAGCCACTTATGCCTTGGAGATCTTGTCATGCCCCGCAGCCAGCGTTCTCTCTGAACGTGTGTTCAGCGCTGCTGGTGGTGTGCTGACAGATAAGCGCACGCGGCTCTCCACTGATAATGTAGACAGACTCACGTTCATAAAGATGAACAAATCAAGGATCCGAAACGATTTTTCTACCCCTGTGTCATCCTGGGGAGAGTAAAAGCTTGATGATTGGTTAAAATCACCTCACCAACAGTTTTAAGCTTTCAAATTACTAATCATGTTTATCTGTATCCTGGCAGGAAAATAATTTGGGCTTTGTAGCAGTGTGCAGTACTCATTCTATTTGGCCATCTATACTAAGCTCCACCAGATTTAAAATTAAAAATAATTTTTAGCTGCATCTAGCCCGGAAAATAATTTTGGGGCTCCGAGATGCGCAAGACACATAAGTGCCTTCTTGCTGCACCACCTGCAACATGACCCTCAGATTGTCAGAATTAGAAGTAATCCTGACTACTGGGTTGCCACACTCTTGGATCCCCCACACTCTTCGATCAACCTTTTCATTTTAATAAAGAACAAAAAAATGGTCATTTTTGAAATTATAAGCATTAGCAGGTTAGTAGAAACTGAAATCAAACAGTTTTCAACTCAAAACTTTATTCTAGGTGATGTTACATTTGCACATAGGACCCCTTGTTCGAAAGGAGCTTCTGAACTCTCTCGTCCATTGAATTTGTCAGGTTTTGGATGGTTTCTGCTTCAATTGTTTTGCATGAGGACAGAATACCCTCCCAGAGCTGTTGCTTAGATGTGAACTGCCTCCCGCAATCATAGACACTCCTTTTGATGATGCTCCAGAGGTTCTGAATGGGGTAGAGGTCAGGGGAGCATGGGGGTCACACCATAAGTTTGTCCCCTTTTATGCTCATATCAGCCAGAGATGCAGATTTGTTATGTGCAGCATGAGATGGTGCATTATCTTGCATGAAAATGATCTTGCTGTGGAATACACGGTTCTTCTTCTTGAACCATGGCAGGAAGTGCTGTTTGAGAAACTCCACATACATTATGGAGTTCATCTTTACCCCTTCAGGGATCCTAAAGGGGCCGACAATCTCTCTCCCCATGATTCCAGCCCAAAACATTACTCCATCTCCTACTTGTTGGCGCTGTAGCCGTGTTTGCGTGGGGTGTCCACCAACCAGCCATCCTCCACTCCATCCATCTGGACCATCGAGCGTTGTGCGGCACTCATCCGTGAACAAAACAGTTTTGAAATCAGTCTTCATGTAATGTTTGGCCCACTAGAGCCATTTCTGCTTGTGTGCAGTGGATAGAGGAGGTCGACAGGATGGCGTACGCACAGCTGCAAACCTCTGAAGGACCCTGCATCCTGTAGTTCGGGGGACGTTGGAGGCACCTGCAGCTTCAAAAACTTGTCTGCTGCTATGACAAGGCTTTTTTGCCGCTGCTCTTTTAACCTGACGCAAATGCCTGTAGGAAAGAGTCCTCAATTTGCCCTTATCAGCACGCACATGTGTGTACTGTGAATCAGCGACATACTTCTTGATTGCCAAGACACTTCATCCTGATCATCGCTCAATGTTGATTGTAGTCATGCCTTGACCTAAACACTCCACAATTTGCTGCTTCTCCGCAGCCGACACATCCCTTTTCTTTCTCATTTTGGCAGAAAATGTAGGCTGCTTAATAATGTGGGACAGCCTTCTTAAGTAGTCTTGCCTTTCATTGGACACACCTGCCAAACTAATTAGCACAGGTGTCTGCAATTGCTTACAGTGATATAAAGAGCCCTGACACACATCACCATCAATGAGTTTATCTGACAAACAAACAAATTCTTCCCTTATCACTCCTAAACACTTTTTGCATAATAATATGGAACACAGTGTACATGTGCTTTTCCACAAAACACCAGTGGTTCACGTAGTGAATCTTACAGTTCTAACTTGCCAACCGTGGTCTGTATGGAGTTGTTCAATAAAGGGCCCAAAATTAAGATAACATAGATGGGAGAGGTCTCTATGAATAGGAATTCCTAACTATTTGATACCCTGTGAGGGCCAGGCAAAGGGAAAGTTAGACTGGATGGAATCCTGTATGGATTTGGGGAGGGAGACATCGAGGGCCTCAGACTTCGCTGCATTGATTTTAAAATTTGACCATGTAACAAAGTGATCTATTTCAGCCATAACAGCAGGGATGGATATATGTGATTGAGTGATGTATACTAGGACATCATCAGCAAATAGAGAGCACTTGTACTCAGTGCCTCCCACCTCAATTCACCTAATATTGGGGTTATGGCGAATTGATGACAGCAGGTGCTCCGTCACTTGGATGTATAAGAGAGGGGACAGAGGACATCCCTGCCTTGTCCCATTGGTGATTATGAAAGGTGATGAAAATGTTCTGACGCGCCCCCTGGGCCTTGGGACACCCGGAGCCAGACCCTTTATGGTGGATGCTGGTGATTGTAGTCTCTGTGGCGGCGACTCATTTCCTTGGCTCAGGGTGGTAAAACCAGTGGCGGAACTATTTATGTGGTTTTGATGTTTAAACGTCCGACTACGCCACCCGTGGATTGCGGTCAGAGTGAACCGCTGCTGCAGGGCAGACCGCTGAGGCTGGTGTTGTGGGTGCAGCAGAGCGTAGCATAACTCCCCACGGGAGGAGTATAGCCTCAGGGCAGTGTATGCGGAGGATGGGGTTGATGGTGCAGGGCTGCAGCAGTAATGACACTGAGTCAGTGATGCAGTCCAGGGCCTTTACTCACAGTTCTTATTATCCAGACCACGTCTGCAGGTAACGGCTGCACACGTCGTACTGTGGTCACCAGGTGAGAGGCTCAGACAACTCTCAGATAACTTTGGAGCGCTTCACAGGACCCCCTTTGTGTGTCCTTTGTCTGGCCTTTCTTACCAACCCTTCTGTCCGGCTGCCTCGGGCCTCCTCTTGGTAAACTTGTCGCCAGGTTCCCTGACCCTATGTGGTGCCTTCCTAGCGGGTGTAGCGAGGGGCTGCGCCACATAAAATGTCACAGCCTCCGGTTTCTAGCTGAGGGTCGTTTCCCGCCTCCACTAGTTTTGGGGACCGGTCTCCCCCTTTGGCCTGACCCCTCCACGCAGGTGGATTCGGGCGTGCGGTGGCTACTCGCCCGTCCGCACCCCTGGGATCCCTTCGTTCCTCATTCCTGGAGCCTTCTCCGCTCCTCTTCCTTCCTTCTCTTTCTTCCAGGCCTGGGCCTCTGTTACTAGGCCCGCCTCCGGAGCAGAGCTCATGCAGAGCCCCTGCTCCCTGTCACTTCTGCTCATACTTCTCTGCACTGAACTAAGATGGTGCCCACCTTTTATACTCCCTTCTCAATGCACCCAGGAACTGCTTGCTCCCTGCTCCTGCACTACAGGGTTCCCCTTCCTCAGTGTTCCCTCCCCCCACTCCAGCCAGGGACAGGGACTGTCGTGCCCATCTCAGGGGCATATTGGTCGCCCTGCCCAACGGCAATGTGGTGTAATGCATGCAGGTGTCGGGTCCTCATCCACACTCCATCCTTACATAAGAGTGAGATATCACACCTCTGGGTGAGGTGCAATACCTCTGTAGCAACCGAGCCCTCAGGGTGCTACAGTTCCATTTATCTTCAGCCTAGGTGACGTATTGCAATACAGGGCCGTGATTTTGTCTATAAAAGGGTCCCCTAGACCCCTACCCCAAGCTTTTCAAGAGAATAATATATGGTGTGTCAGGAGACTCTATGGAATGCTTTCTCAGCATCCAACGAGAGTATCTAATTACAAATTTTTAACTGCATCTAGCCCAGGAAATACTTTGTGCCTAGTAGCAGTGTCTGCTAGTCAGCGGATTATCCCGGCTGTTAAGCAAGCTACACCACTTAAAAAATAAGAAAAAAAGAAAAGCGACAAAAGAGCCCCAAATAAGCATAGAAAAAGTATAAATTTATTGCATACACATGTCAAAAAATGATACATTTAAAGAGCTTAAAGGCACAGAGTGCCACATATGTAGTTAAAAAACCAAGGACACCAAAAAGCCCCCACAACAATAACCCAATGTAAACAACAATATGGGGTGTATATTAATACCACCATAAATATATGTATCTGTAACAGTTCCAGAAAGGGACATTTCCCAAATATCTGAAAATATGCAAAAGGAGGGTAAGTAAAGCCTATAAGGAATGAAAGGCAAAAGGATATATAGACAGCCAATAGTTACCCAAATTGCAAGTACCAATAGTGAGTTCAAATAGAGGGAAAAGAGGGGGGCCTTATGGTGTCACCCCTACGCGCGTTTCGGCAGGCCTTCGTCAGGGGGCATGGAGGTAAAGACCACTAAGGCCTCTTAAATAGCCAAACCAATGATTAATAGATGGTGCACAGCTGCTAGGAACGTGTGTATGTGTGCCCAAGGACCTTAATGACGCTTCTCGCGTCATAGTGGGCGGGGCGAGCCGCGGCGTCCGCATCACGTGACGCCCACGTGACAGTCAGCTGACTGGCACACAGGTCCTCACATGGAGATGCAGAGAGCCGCGGCGCGCGCCGCCAGCATGACACGGAAGCGTTCATGGTCGCTAGGCAACCCAGTAAGGAATAGATATGTGTGTGCGATGGCAAGGCCTGCACATGATGAGCAGCATGTGAAACCAAGCCAGCAGGCACGCACATGGTGTAAGGAACAAGGCAGTGAGCCAAGAGAAAAGGGAACAAAAATGTGCATAATAGCAGGTTCATACCCACCAAATGAGCATGGCAAAAAAACCTCTCTTAATATTTTACAATCAGATATATAGATATAGTAGCAGTAGCATATAATTATTGTATCAAAGACCAATGTAAATAGCATTATCCGGACAGAATTGTCATAATTAGGGCAAAGTGGCCCACAAAATTATCAAAAATAAATTTGCATAACAGCCATACATTGAATAGGATGATCAAATCAACATATCCGTAATGTACAAAAACACAAAGAAAGGTTATGTAGCAGCTGACATAGTTGACAAGAAAATGAATCCGCCTAGGAAGCATGAATTGAGAAGCAGCGGGTGTGGAGTTTTGCACCAAATAAGGAGGCTAGAATGGAGACCACAGTGTGTTGACCACGTAAATAGATGGGATAAAAGTATCTAAAAAATGGATAAAAATGTGGAACAAATTAGTAACACATAGCACATAGATTGCGACACAGGTGAGGTTATGAGAGGATGGCCACAATCAGGAGACAATCACAAAAAGGGAACAAAGCTAAGGGACTCGTTCAAGCCCTTGGGATGTACAGTATCTAATTGCCATATCCAGCGGGCCTCCAATTGGGCCAGCCGTTGGCTCATTTTGCCACTACGAATGGTGGAAGGAAGAAGGTCTATACCCCGAACTCTCAACCCAGAACTATCACAATTGTGATGAAGTTTGAAGTGACGAGGAATGGTCCTGAGCGTGGAAGCATCCGCGTGACCTGCCGCAGACTGGATGCCCAGAACATGCTCGCGAACTCGAATTTTAAGTTGGCGGGAGGTGAGTCCCACATAAATAAGGCCACAAGGACAGGTGGCAAAGTAGATCACGTATCTTGACATACAATTGATCGACTTACGTATGTCATATGTCCTTGTATGGGATGAATTAAAGAATTGGGTAGCATGTTCAATATTAGGGCAAGCAATGCAGCGGCCACACAGCCTGCATCCAGGCGCAGGACCAGACCCGTCAATAAAAGCCCTTTCCCGAGTGGGTTGATAGTGGCTACGGACCTAAAGGTCTCGAAGATTTCTAGACCTCTTAATGGTAATGTTGGGAGAAGGGGGTATAAATTTAGAAATGATGGGATCAGTTTGTAAGATGGGCCAAGCCTTGGTAAGGCAGGAACGCATACGGGCAAATTGGGAGTGATATTGTGTGATAAATCTCACATGATTCTTCTGATTAACCTTAGCTGTATTTTTGTAAAGTAAATCATGTCGTTTGGACCATAGTGCCCGGTTGAACGCCTTTTTAACAGAGCGCCTACTGTAGCCTCTCTCGAGAAACCATATTTTGAGATCATGAGCTTGCTTAATAAATTCCCGATCGTCGGAACAAATTCGACGTAATCTGAGAAACTGACCAATAGGTACTGAACGAATCATGTACCTTGGGTGTGCTGAAGAGGCATGTAGTAGGCAGTTGGTGGCCGTGGTTTTCCTGAAGATACTGGTCTGCAGGAATTCACGCTCATCTTTTTGAATGGTAACATCCAAGAACGTAATTTTATTTTTGTCGCATTGAAATGTAATAAATATATTGAGATCATTTAGATTGAGGGACTGCATGAAAGATTGCAGTTGTTCCTCAGTTCCCTGCCAAATGAACAGTATGTCATCAATGTACCGCATCCAAAAGGGGATGCGGTCCATTGATGACAGCTGATCGTGTAGGGCAAGGTCCCTCTCCCACAGCCCCAGGAATAAATTAGCGTAAGCCGGTGCAAAGGAGGCCCCCATGGCCGTTCCATCTTTTTGCACGCAAGTTGATCTATAAAAAACACTTTTTTGATGCACATCTTCACTCTCTTTTTCCTACAGATGAGGAACAAGAAGCGTTAGATACTTTGGAAGACTTGGCCCGGGAGAGTACGGACACCGAAGGAGGTAAGATCCCCAGTTCCATCAGGCCTCGCTCCAAAAAATTCCCTCCACTTTCCATCTGTGCCAGTGTTGATATGTTCGTCCAAGTGGTGTCTAAGGAATTTAATAAGATTCCCCACTTTGTGGAACATGATAATTTGTCTTATCTTGAAAGGGAGAGGTTGAGGTTGCTTCGTGGGCTCCCCGATGTGGTACTCAAGCCAGCCGATAAAGGCGGTAATGTTGTTATATGGCCTACTACCCTCTATGAGAAGGAGGCCTACCGTCAACTTTCTAACGAATTGTGTTACAAACGTCTGACATTCAATCCTCTACAGTCATTCGTTGCTAAATTATCCAAAATTATTAATATGGCGCTGGAGAATGGAGTCATAACAAAAGAGCTGGCTTTGGCGCTACAAGTCGTGGAGCCGTCGATAGCAACCTTCTACCTTCTCCCCAAGATACATAAGAATATGGAGACACCACTAGAGATGAGCGTTGTTCTACTCGAACTGTTCGCCAATCTCAAATTCGAGCTGTTTTGGGCGGTGTTCGAGCCGGTCAGCGAACACGAACAATTTGAGAAAAATTCGGCTGTTCGAGGTTATGTTCGTGCACCAAAATCATAACTGGATTTTTTCTCAATAATGATGAAAATTAATGTTAATACGCAGTTTGAGTGTACAGCGGGGCGGGGGGAGGGGCAGGGGATGGATCTCTGCAGGAACAATGAAGATCTCCATTTTTTTTTCTCTTTCCCGCATTTGCAGTGGGGAGGTGCAATCTGTCAGCCTATCAGCAGCGCACACACGGAGCGAAGTGCTTTTTTTCACACAAGCAAGGGCATGTGTGATTGGCAGTGTATGTCACATGTCCTTGCCCTATAAGACCAAGCCATTTTCCCCGTCGCCACCATTTTCTCACTGCTGCAGCTGCGTGTTAGACGGCACCGCTGTTGCTGTGTGCGCTATACCTTGTTAATTTCAAGCCAATTTTCGCACAAATATACAGATAGCTTGGGAGTAGGGAATAGTTGTGATTGCAGTCCTTTTAAGGACTAGGTTACAGCATTTCCTACGACTTTTATCAGGCAGGTCTGTGCTCTTAAATAGATAGATTGTGGGAGTAAAGAGTAATTGTAATTGGAGGCCTTTTCAGGACTAGGTTACATCAGTTCCTATCAGTTTTTGCCAGGCAGGTCTGTGCCAGTGCTGTGCAAGTTTTTTTCACAGCATTTGGCTGAATCTAGCAAAGCTAATCCTTTTTGGCCTATTGCAGAGTGTGTTAGTCAGTGGAGTAGCCTATCTGTGTTGCAAGATATACCACCTGTGTATAGAATACCAATTTTTTTACTGCACCTAGTGAAGTAAAATCTTTTGGGCATAGCATCATTCTATTAGTCCATCTATACTGACCTCCATCAGGTTGCAAACTGAATATAATTTTTTTCTGCATCTAGCTCTGAAAAAATATTTGGGCTTCTAGCAGTGTGTGGGACTTGGTCTATTAGTCCATCTATACTGCCCTCCATCAGGTTGCAAATTAAAAATAATTTTTTTCTTCATTTAGCTCTGAAAAAATATTTGGGCTTCTAGCAGTGTGTGGGACTTGTTCTATTAGTCCTTCTATACTGACCTCCAGAAGGTTGCAAATTGAATATAATTTTTTTCTGCATCTAGCTCTGAAAAAATATTTGGGCTTCTAGCGGTGTGTGGGACTTGGTCTATTAGTCCATCTATACTGACCTCCATCAGGTTGCAAATTAAAAATAATTTTTTTCTGCATCTAGCTCTGAAAAAATATTTGGGCTTCTAGCAGTGTGTGGGACTTGGTCTATTAGTCCATCTATACTGACCTCCATCAGGTTGCAAATTAAAAATATTTTTTTTCTTCATTTATCTCTGAAAAAATATTTGGGCTTCTAGCAGCGTGTGGGACTTGTTCTATTAGTCCATCTATACTGACCTCCATCAGGTTGCAAATTAAAAATAATTTTTTTCTGCATCTAGCTCTGAAAAAATATTTGGGCTTCTAGCAGTGTGTGGGACTTGGTCTATTAGTCCATCTATACTGACCTCCATCAGGTTGCAAATTAAAAATAATTTTTTTCTGCATCTAGCTCTGAAAAAATATTTGGGCTTCTAGCAGTGTGTGGGACTTAGTCTATTAGTCCATCTATACTGACCTCCATCAGGTTGCAAATTGAATAAAAAAATTTTCTGCATCTAGCTCTGAAAAAATATTTGGGCTTCTAGCGGTGTGTGGGACTTGGTCTATTAGTCCATCTATACTGACCTCCATCAGGTTGCAAATTAAAAATAATTTTTTTCTGCATCTAGCTCTGAAAAAATATTTGGGCTTCTAGCAGTGTGTGGGACTTGGTCTATTAGTCCATCTATACTGACCTCCATCAGGTTGCAAATTAAAAATAATTTTTTTCTTCATTTAGCTCTGAAAAAATATTTGGGCTTCTAGCAGTGTGTGGGACTTGGTCTATTAGTCCATCTATACTGACCTCCATCAGGTTGCAAATTAAAAATAATTTTTTTCTTCATTTAGCTCTGAAGAAATATTTGGGCTTCTAGCAGTGTGTGGGACTTGGTCTATTAGTCCATCTATACTGACCTCCATCAGGTTGCAAATTAAAAATAATTTTTTTCTTCATTTAGCTCTGAAAAAATATTTGGGCTTCTAGCAGTGTGTGGGACTTGGTCTATTAGTCCATCTATACTGACCTCCATCAGGTTGCAAATTAAAAATAATTTTTTTCTTCATTTAGCTCTGAAAAAATATTTGGGCTTCTAGCAGTGTGTGGGACTTGTTCTATTAGTCCTTCTATACTGACCTCCAGCAGGTTGCAAATTGAATATAATTTTTTTCTGCATCTAGCTCTGAAAAAATATTTGGGCTTCTAGCGGTGTGTGGGACTTGGTCTATTAGTCCATCTATACTGACCTCCATCAGGTTGCAAATTAAAAATAATTTTTTTCTGCATCTAGCTCTGAAAAAATATTTGGGCTTCTAGCAGTGTGTGGGACTTGGTCTATTAGTCCATCAATACTGACCTCCATCAGGTTGCAAATTAAAAATAATTTATTTCTTCATTTATCTCTGAAAAAATATTTGGGCTTCTAGCAGCGTGTGGGACTTGTTCTATTAGTCCATCTATACTGACCTCCATCAGGTTGCAAATTAAAAATAATTTTTTTCTGCATCTAGCTCTGAAAAAATATTTGGGCTTCTAGCAGTGTGTGGGACTTGGTCTATTAGTCCATCTATACTGACCTCCATAAGGTTGCAAATTAAAAATAATTTTTTTCTGCATCTAGCTCTGTTAAAATATTTGGGCTTCTAGCAGTGTGTGGGACTTGGTCTATTAGTCCATCTATACTGACCTCCATCATGTTGCAAATTGAATAAAAAAAATTTCTGCATCTAGCTCTGAAAAAATATTTGGGCTTCTAGCGGTGTGTGGGACTTGGTCTATTAGTCCATCTATACTGACCTCCATCAGGTTGCAAATTAAAAATAATTTTTTTCTGCATCTAGCTCTGAAAAAATATTTGGGCTTCTAGCAGTGTGTGGGACTTGGTCTATTAGTCCATCTATACTGACCTCCATCAGGTTGCAAATTAAAAATAATTTTTTTCTTCATTTAGCTCTGAAAAATATTTGGGCTTCTAGCAGTGTGTGGGACTTGGTCTATTAGTCCATCTATACTGACCTCCATCAGGTTGCAAATTAAAAATAATTTTTTTCTTCATTTAGCTCTGAAAAAATATTTGGGCTTCTAGCAGTGTGTGTGACTTGTTCTATTAGTCCTTCTATACTGACCTCCAGCAGGTTGCAAATTGAATATAATTTTTTTCTGCATCTAGCTCTGAAAAAATATTTGGGCTTCTAGCGGTGTGTGGGACTTGGTCTATTAGTCCATCTATACTGACCTCCATCAGGTTGCAAATTAAAAATAATTTTTTTCTGCATCTAGCTCTGAAAAAATATTTGGGCTTCTAGCAGTGTGTGGGACTTGGTCTATTAGTCCATCAATACTGACCTCCATCAGGTTGCAAATTAAAAATAATTTATTTCTTCATTTATCTCTGAAAAAATATTTGGGCTTCTAGCAGCGTGTGGGACTTGTTCTATTAGTCCATCTATACTGACCTCCATCAGGTTGCAAATTAAAAATAATTTTTTTCTGCATCTAGCTCTGAAAAAATATTTGGGCTTCTAGCAGTGTGTGGGACTTGGTCTATTAGTCCATCTATACTGACCTCCATCAGGTTGCAAATTAAAAATAATTTTTTTCTGCATCTAGCTCTGAAAAAATATTTGGGCTTCTAGCAGTGTGTGGGACTTGGTCTATTAGTCCATCTATACTGACCTCCATCAGGTTGCAAATTGAATAAAAAAATTTTCTGCATCTAGCTCTGAAAAAATATTTGGGCTTCTAGCGGTGTGTGGGACTTGGTCTATTAGTCCATCTATACTGACCTCCATCAGGTTGCAAATTAAAAATAATTTTTTTCTGCATCTAGCTCTGAAAAAATATTTGGGCTTCTAGCAGTGTGTGGGACTTGGTCTATTAGTCCATCTATACTGACCTCCATCAGGTTCCAAATTAAAAATAATTTTTTTCTTCATTTAGCTCTGAAAAAATATTTGGGCTTCTAGCAGTGTGTGGGACTTGGTCTATTAGTCCATCTATACTGACCTCCATCAGGTTGCAAATTAAAAATAATTTTTTTCTGCATCTAGCTCTGAAAAAATATTTGGGCTTCTAGCAGTGTGTGGGACTTGGTCTATTTGTCCATCTATACTGACCTCCATCAGGTTGCAAATTAAAAATAATTTTTTTCTTCATTTAGCTCTGAAAAAATATTTGGGCTTCTAGCAGTGTGTGGGACTTGGTCTATTAGTCCATCTATACTGACCTCCATCAGGTTGCAAATTAAAAATAATTTTTTTCTTCATTTAGCTCTGAAAAAATATTTGGGCTTCTAGCAGTGTGTGGGACTTGTTCTATTAGTCCTTCTATACTGACGTCCAGCAGGTTGCAAATTGAATATAATTTTTTTCTGCATCTAGCTCTGAAAAAATATTTGGGCTTCTAGCGGTGTGTGGGACTTGATCTATTAGTCCATCTATACTGACCTTCATCAGGTTGCAAATTAAAAATAATTTTTTTCTGCATCTAACCCAGCCAATAGTTTTGGCCTAATACCACAGTTTGGCCACTCAGCTCTGCTCGGTTACCATCCATTGTTTTTTTGTGCAAACAACTCCAGAGTTGTGAATTAGTTAACCACCAAAATGAGTGGAAAAAGGCCTGCTGCTGGTGGAAAGGGGAATAGGCGTGTTGGGAAGGGGAAAAAAGGTTGTGTCCGTGGGGTAGGTGCAGAAGAAAGACCATCTTCCAGCCAACTAAAATGTCTACTTCTTTTAGCGGACAATGTGATAAGATCCCTTTCTTACGGCCACGCCAATCGCTGCAAATTCCAGATGAGGCACAAAAACAGCAGGTGCTTCAACGGATATCAAGTGCTCCTTTAAGTGGGCTCTCCTCCACATCAACTTCAACATCACAAATACTCCAGTCCTCAAAGGTGTCACCCAAATCGCACTTGCTTCCTCACAGCTCCCAAATCTCCAGCTGCCCGTCTGAGTATGAGGTAGAACAGATGGTTGAGTCTGCAGAGCTGTTTACTCATACTATAGCCTGGGAACCAGAGGTCGACTCCAGCGCTTCTGTGAATCCAGACGAGGAAATGATCTGCACTGATGCCCAGAATCTTTATGAGTCGGATCCAGTACCAGACGCAGAAGGTTCTGACCATAATGTAGACCCTCATTCCCAAACTGTAACTCCTGTTGGTGGAGACAATGAGGAAGACGATGATAAGACTCAAATACCTGATTGGAGCGACAACTTTAGTTTTTTGTCAGGGCAGGAACAGGTTGGCTCTGAGGACGACGGGTGTGATAACGCACAGGGTGATGATGATGAGGTCGGAGATCCCACTTACTGTCAACCCACAGTCAGCCAAGAGATGAGGTCAGCAGAGGAGGTGGAGGAAGATGCTAGTGACGACGAGGTCAGGTTGCGCCTTCCTGGACAGAGACGTAGTACTGGAAGCACGTCAACAACTGCATCCTCAAACACAACTCTGCCTCTCACCACAAGTCGTGGTGGCTCTTCAGGTCGCATGGGTGCTAAGCCTTGCATAGCCTGGGCATTTTTTCAGATCGATAAAGATGACCCAACTCGTGTTATCTGTAACATTTGTCAGCAAAAACTAAGTAGAGGCCAAAAAATACATAGTTTGAGTACTTCATGCATGAACCAGCACATGGACATGAAGCATAAGTTGCAGTGGGAAGCTCAGTGTGCTACAATGCGGTCTAGCCGGCCGGGCCAACCACCGTCTGCCATATCTTGTGCATCCGCGGCCTCTTCATCCTCTGTGACTGGGGGGACAGCAGTCACACCTGTTTTGGGGCGCAGACCTGCCATCTCTTTACCCGCAACAGCCAGCGTGATTGGCAGGTCATCATTTTCTTTGGAGGTGGTAACACCAGCTGGTCTTGAGCGCTGTCCGACATCGATAGCACCACCTTTGGATCAAGGCAACCTAACATGTCCGCCTGCATCTTCCTCACAGACCGGCAGTTTGCCGGGGACACCCTTATCAACCCCGTCTAAGCACAATAGCCAGCCCTCGGTCCCTCAGATGTGGACAAGTAAAAGACCATTTCCTCCTAGCCATGAGAAAGCTAAGAGGTTGAATTTCACCATCTGCAAGCTCTTGGCTACAGAAATGCTGCCTTTCCGCCTGGTGGACACAGAGGATTTTCGAGACCTTATGTCCGTCGCAGTGCCCCAGTACCAGATGCCCAGTCGGCACTACTTCTCAAAGAAAGGTGTGCCTGCGCTCCACCAGCATGTCGCACACAATATCACCGCTTCTTTGAGAAACTCTGTGTGTGACAGGGTGCATTTCACCACAGACACTTGGACGAGTAGGCATGGACAGGGGCGTTACATGTCGCTGACTGGGCACTGGGTAACTATGGTGACAGCAGGACAAGGGGCTGCTGTCCAAGTCTTGCCGTCCCCACGAGTTGTGCGTCAATCCTCTTTATGTCATTTTTCCTCCACTGCTTCTGCCTCCTCAACCTCCTCTCGGTCTTCCACCTGCACCCAAAGCCTGTCTGGTCATGCCACAAGCTTTCTAACTGCGCAGAAGGGATCCTGCACACCTCCTTACTATGCTGGCAGTAGGGCTCAACGTCATCAGGCGGTTTTTACATTGAAATGTCTGGGAAATGTCAGTCACACAGCTGAGGAGTTGTGGTCAGCTCTGGAGAACCAATTTCATGAATGGTTGTCTCCACTGGACCTGAAACCAGGGAAGGCCGTGTGCGACAATGCTGCAAACCTGGGTGCGGCCCTTCGCCGGGGCAATGTCACACACGTGCCTTGCATGGCTCACGTGTTGAACCTGGTTGTCCAGCAATTTTTAGCCCACTATCCCAGACTAGATGGCCTTCTGCAGAGGGCACGGTCGCTGTGTGCTCACTTCCGCCGTTCGCATCCCGCAGCTCAGCGACTTACATCTCTACAGAAGTCGTTGGGCCTGCCACTTCACCGGCTAAAATGCGATGTGCCTACCCGGTGGAATTCAACTCTGCACATGTTGCAGCGACTGTGGCAGCACCGACAAGCCCTGGTGCAATACGTTCTGACGTATAGCCTGGGCCAACGAGATTCAGAGGTGGGGCAAATCACGCTGGAGGAGTGGTCTCAGATCAGGGACCTATGCACCCTTCTGCACAGTTTTGAAATGGTGACGAAGATGTTTAGTGCTGACGATGCCATTATCAGCATGACTATTCCGGTGATTTACATGCTGGAGCACATGTTAAACAGAATTCGGAGTCAGGTGGTGGCACAAGAGGAGGTGGAGGAAGTAGAGGAGGAGGAGTTGTATGCGGAAGGGCTAACATCTGCAAGGTCCAGACGGTCGGCAGCACCAGGGCGGCAGGCATGTGAGGGTGGGGGAGATGATTTTACCAGGGCGCATGGTAGCAGCCAAACTAGTGAGGAAGGTGCAGGAGCCCAGGAAGAAGTGGAGGACGAACTGATGGAAGACTCATCAGATGAGGGAGACCTTGATCACATTTCTGTTGTGCGAGGTTGGGGGGAGAGGACAGAGGAAGCAAGCATGATTGTTACCTCGCCACCAACACAACAGGGACTTGGTGCTCCTGGATGCGCAACACACATGAGTGCCTTCTTGCTGCACTACCTGCAACATGACCCTCGAATTGTGAGAATTAGAAATAATCCTGACTACTGGGTTGCCACACTGTTAGATCCCCGGTACAAAAGTAAATTTGCAGAAATTATTCCTGCCATAGAAAGGGATGCACGCATGCAGGAGTATCAGCAGAGACTGTTGCAGAATCTTACATGTGCTTTTCCACAAAACACCAGTGGTTCACGTAGTGAATCTTACAGTTCTAACTTGCCAACCGTGGTCTGTATGGAATTGTTCAATAAAGGGCCCAAAATTAAGATAACATAGATGGGAGAGGTCTCTATGAATAGGAATTCCTAAGTATTTGATACCCTGTGAGGGCCAGGCAAAGGGAAAGTTGGACTGGATGGAATCCTATATGGATTTAGGGAGGGAGACATCGAGGGCCTCAGACTTCGCTGCATTGATTTTAAAATTTTACCATGTAACAAAGTGATCTATTTCAGCCATAACAGCAGGGATGGATATATGTGATTGAGTGATATATACTAGGACATCATCAGCAAATAGAGAGCACTTGTACTCGGTGCCTCCCACCTCAATCCACCTAATATTGGGGTTATGGCGAATTGATGAGAGCAGGTGCTCCGTCACTAGGATGTATAAGAGAGGGGACAGAGGACATCCCTGCCTTGTCCCATTGGTGATTGTGAAAGGTGATGAAAATGTTCTGACGCACCCCCTGGGCCTTGGGACACCCGGAGCCGGACCCTTTTTGGTGGATGCTGGTGGTTGTAGTCTTCGTGGCGGCGATCCGGTTCCGTGGCTCAGGGCGGTCAAACCAGTGGCGGAACTATTTATGTGGTTTTGATGTTTAAATGTCCGACTACGCCACCCGTGGATTGCGGTCAGAGTGAACCGCCGCTACAGGGCAGACCGCTAAGGCTGGTGTTGTGGGTGCAGCAGAGCGTAGCATAACTCCCCACGGGAGGAGTATAGCCTCAGGGCAGTGTATGCGGAGGATGGGGGTGATGGTGCAGGGCAGCAGCAGTAACGACACGGAGTCAGTGATGCAGTTCAGGGCCTTTACTCACAGTTCTTATTATCCAGACCACGTCTGCAGGTAACGGCTGCCCACGTCGTACTGTGCTCACCAGGTGAGGGGCTCAGACAACTCCCAGATAACTTTGGAGCGCTTCACAGGACCCCCTTTGTGTGTCCTTTGTCTGGCCTTTCTTACCAACACTTCTGTCCGGCTGCCTCGGGCCTCCTCTTGGTAAACTTGGCGCCAGTTTCCCTGACCCTATGTGGTGCCTTCCTAGCAGGTGGAGCAAGGGGCTGCGCCACATAAAATGTCACAGCCTCCGGTTTCTAGCTGAGGGTCGTTTCCTGCCTCCACTAGTTCGGGGACCGGTCTCCCCCTTTGGCCTGACCCCTCCATGCAGGTGGATTCGGGCGTGCGGTGGCGACTCGCCCGTCCGCACCCCTGGGATCCCTTCATTCCTCGTTCCTGGAGCCTTCTCCGCTCCTCTTCCTTCCTTCTCCCTCTTGCAGGCCTGGGCCTCTGTTACTAGGCCCGCCTCCGGAGAAGAGCTCATGCAGAGCCCCTGCTCCCTGCCACTTCTGCTCAGACTTCTCTGCACTGAACTAAGATGGTGCCCACCTTTTATACTCCCTTCTCAATGCACCCAGGAACTGCTTCCTCCCTGCTCCTGCACTGCAGGGTTCCCCTTCCTCAGTGTTCCCTCCCCCCACTCCAGCCAGGGACAGGGACTGTCGTGCCCATCTCAGGGGCATATTGGTCGCCCTGCCCCACGGCAATGTGGTGTAATGCATGCAGGTGTCGGGTCCTGATCCACACTCCATCCTTATCTGAGAGTGAGATATCACACCTCTGGGTGAGGTGCAATACGTCTGTAGCAACCGAGCCCTCGGTGCTACAGTTCCATTTATCTTCAGCCTAGGTGACGTATTGTGATACAGGGCTGTGATTTTGGCTATAAAAGGGTCCCCTAGACCCCTACCCCAAGCTTTTTAAGAGAATCATATATGGCGTGCCAGGAGACTCTATGGAATGCTTTCTCAGCATCCAACGAGAGTATCTACTTACAAATTTTTAACTGCATCTAGCCCAGGAAATACTTTGTGCCTAGTAGCAGTGTCTGCTAGTCAGCGGATTATCCCGGCTGTTAAGCAAGCTACACCACCTGTAGTTTGGACACTTAATTTTTTCAAAGGAAATGCTTCGGGACCACGGGATACTTAGTGAAGAGCATCAGGAGGCACCCCAAGGCATAGGGGCTGGGACTGGCACTAGGATGCCTTGCGGTGGACAGCCGAGCTCGATCCTTATAAAAGCTTTTTAACTGCAGCAGCTTTAGTGGACGCTACTGGAGCTGGAATTACGCGGCTGCTGGCATGAGACTTGCCCTCCAATAGATCCTTGTAAATGGATTTAAAGTGTATTCATTCAAATTAGAGGGACAATTTAAATTAAAAAGCTTAGAGCTGCCTCCACCACAGGGGGGCTCTCTCGACCCACCAGCGGACAGGCACCAGTATTGGGAGAGGGGGGCTGGCCGTCAGGGTTCACCGCGGCTCTGGCACAAACCCGGCAACACGGAGGTGGCACGGGCAGGAGCGGACTGGCCGTCTCGGCTTCTCACTTTTTGGATTTTAGAAGGGCATGACATGCCTATATCTGTGTCTCCCCCTCCTTTTACTCCTCCACCTCTTTTCTTTTCGCATGACTATATGTACTTGTCACTTTTCCATGTGTTAGTTGTGTCTTCTGAGCAGTTTGTCAGCTTTTGGACACCTTTGAAGGTGTTTTCTATGTGTTTCTATGTGTTTTTGTTTGCCTGCCATTGGTTTTAACGGTGTTCGAAGGTGTTCGACGAACAGTTCGACGAACAGTTCGGCGAACACACGGGTGTTCGACGAACCGAACCGAACTCGAACACTACGGGGGTGGCTCAACACTAGACACCACCTGGGCGCCCTATCATATCTGGCACGGGTGGCTTCCTTGAAAATGTTAACTCTTGGATCGAATCCAAACTTCAACCATTAGTGGAGACTTTGCCCTCGTTCCTGCTGGATACTGGGGATCTGCTCAAAAAGGTGGATGGTCTTAGCCTTAGTGAGGATATGCTGTTGGTGACAGGTGACGTCGAGTCACTATATACGAGTATTAAACATACAGATGGCATCAAGGCCACTCACTTCTTCCTCACTAATTCTAATTTGCCAGCTGACATTGTACTACTCATTCTTGAGCTCCTCGAGTTCTCACTCACACATAATTTTTTTATTTTTAAAGGTTCCTTCTACCTCCAGCTCCAGGGAACGGCCATGGGGGCCTCCTTTGCATCGGCTTACGCTAATTTATTCCAGGGGCTGTGGGAGAGGGACCTTGCCCTACACGATCAGCTGTCATCAATGGACCGCATCCCCTTTTGGATGTGGTACATTGATGACATACTGTTCATTTGGCAGGGAACTGAGGAACAACTGCAATCTTTCATGCAGTCCCTCAATCTAAATGATCTCAATATATTTATTACATTTCAATGCGACAAAAATAAAATTACGTTCTTGGATGTTACCATTCAAAAAGATGAGCTTGAATTCCTGAAGACCAGTATCTTCAGGAAAACCACGGCCACCAACTGCCTACTACATGCCTCTTCAGCACACCCAAGGTACATGATTCGTTCAGTACCTATTGGTCAGTTTCTCAGATTACGTCGAATTTGTTCCGACGATCGGGAATTTATTAAGCAAGCTCATGATCTCAAAATACGGTTTCTCGAGAGAGGCTACAGTAGGCGCTCTGTTAAAAAGGCGTTCAACCGGGCACTATGGTCCAAACGACATGATTTACTTTACAAAAATACAGCTAAGGTTAATCAGAAGAATCATGTGAGATTTATCACACAATATCACTCCCAATTTGCCCGTATGCATTCCTGCCTTACCAAGGCTTGGCCCATCTTACAAACTGATCCTATCATTTCTAAATTTATACCCCCTTCTCCCAACATTACCATTAAGAGGTCAAGAAATCTTCGAGACATTTTGGTCCGTAGCCACTATCAACCCACTCGGGAAAGGGCTTTTATTGACGGGTCTGGTCCTGCGCCTGGATGCAGGCCGTGTGGCCGCTGCATTGCTTGCCCTAATATTGAACATGCTACACAATTCTTTAATTCATCCCATACAAGGACATATGACATACGTAAGTTGATCAATTGTATGTCAAGATACGTGATCTACTTTGCCACCTGTCCTTGTGGCCTTATTTATGTGGGACTCACCTCCCGCCAACTTAAAATTCGAGTTCGCGAGCATGTTCTGGGCATCCAGTCTGCGGCAGGTCACGTGGATGCTTCCACGCTCAGGACCATTCCTCGTCACTTCAAACTTCATCACAATTGTGATAGTTCTGGGTTGAGAGTTCGGGGTATAGACCTTCTTCCTTCCACCATTCGTAGTGGCAAAATGAGCCAACGGCTGGCCCAATTGGAGGCCCGCTGGATATGGCAATTAGATACTGTACATCCCAAGGGCTTGAACGAGTCCCTTAGCTTTGTTCCCTTTTTGTGATTGTCTCCTGATTGTGGCCATCCTCTCATAACCTCACCTGTGTCGCAATCTATGTGCTATGTGTTACTAATTTGTTCCACATTTTTATCCATTTTTAGATACTTTTATCCCATCTATTTACGTGGTCAACACACTGTGGTCTCCATTCTAGCCTCCTTATTTGGTGCAAAACTCCACACCCGCTGCTTCTCAATTCATGCTTCCTAGGCGGATTCATTTTCTTGTCAACTATGTCAGCTGCTACATAACCTTTCTTTGTGTTTTTGTACATTACGGATATGTTGATTTGATCATCCTATTCAATGTATGGCTGTTATGCAAATTTATTTTTGATAATTTTGTGGGCCACTTTGCCCTAATTATGACAATTCTGTCCGGATAATGCTATTTACATTGGTCTTTGATACAATAATTATATGCTACTGCTACTATATCTATATATCTGATTGTAAAATATTAAGAGAGGTTTTTTTGCCATGCTCATTTGGTGGGTATGAACCTGCTATTATGCACATTTTTGTTCCCTTTTCTCTTGGCTCACTGCCTTGTTCCTTACACCATGTGCGTGCCTGCTGGCTTGGTTTCACATGCTGCTCATCATGTGCAGGCCTTGCCATCGCACACACATATCTATTCCTTACTGGGTTGCCTAGCGACCATGAACGCTTCCGTGTCATGCTGGCGGCGCGCGCCGCGGCTCTCTGCATCTCCATGTGAGGACCTGTGTGCCAGTCAGCTGACTGTCATGTGGGCGTCACGTGATGCGGACGCCGCGGCTCGCCCCGCCCACTATGACGCGAGAAGCGTCATTAAGGTCCTTGGGCACACATACACACGTTCCTAGCAGCTGTGCACCATCTATTAATCATTGGTTTGGCTATTTAAGAGGCCTTAGTGGTCTTTACCTCCATGCCCCCTGACGAAGGCCTGCCGAAACGTGCGTAGGGGTGACACCATAAGGCCCCCCCTCTTTTCCCTCTATTTGAACTCACTATTGGTACTTGCAATTTGGGTAACTATTGGCTGTCTATAAATCCTTTTGCCTTTCATTCCTTATAGGCTTTACTTACCCTCCTTTTGCATATTTTCAGATATTTGGGAAATGTCCCTTTCTGGAGCTGTTACAGATACATATATTTATGGTGGTATTAATATACACCCCATATTGTTGTTTACATTGGGTTATTGTTGTCAGGGCTTTTTTGTGTCCTTGGTTTTTTATCTACATATGTGGCACTCTGTGCCTTTAAGCTCTTTAAATGTATCATTTTTTGACATGTGTATTCAATAAATTTATACTTTTTCTATGCTTATTTGGGGCTCTGTTGTCGCTTTTCTTTTTTTCTTATTTTTTATGTTTCTTAGCGATGCCCCTTGTACTCATATAATTATATCCCTATGTCTGCATTTTAGCATTTTGTGACTGACATTATTATGCGGGCGTTTCTGTGGTATATTTTTTATATTTTTTATAAGCTACACCACTTGTAGTTTGGACACTTAATTTTTTCAAAGGAAATGCTTCGGGACCACGGGATACTCAGTGAAGAGCATCAGGATTCACCCCAAGGCATAGGGGCTGGGACTGGCGGTAGGATGCCTTGCGGTGGACATCCGAGCTTGATCCTTATAAAAGCTTTTAACTGCAGCAGCTTTAGTGGACGCTACTGGAGCTGGAATTACGCGGCTGCTGGCATGAGACTTGCCCTCCAGTAGATCCTTGTAAAAGGATTTAAAGTGTATTCATTCAAATTAGAGAGACAATTTGAATTAAAAAGCTTAGAGCTGCCTCCACCTCAGGGGGGCTCGCTCGACCCACCAGCGGACAGGCACCAGTATTGGGAGAGGGGGGCTGGCCGTCAGGGTCCACCGCGGCTCTGGCACAAACCCGGCGACACGGAGGTGGCACGGGCAGGAAAGGACTGGCCGTGTCGGCTTCTCACTTTTTGGATTTTAGAAGGGTTTGACATGCCTATATCTGTGTCTCCCCCTCCTTTTACTCCTCCACCTCTTTTATTTTCACATGACTATATGTACTTGTCACTTTTCCATGTGTTAGTTATGTCTTCTGAGCAGTTTGTCAGCTTTTGGACACCTTTGAAGGTGTTTTCTATGTATTTCTATGTGTTTTTGTTTGCCTGCCATTGGTTTTAACGGTGTTCGAAGGTGTTCGATGAGCAGTTCGACGAACAGTTTGGCGAACACACGGGTGTTCGACGAACCGAACCGAACTCGAACACTACGGGGGTGGCTCCACACTACTTTACACATGCTTCAATAGTCTCCATGGGAGACTCGAAGCTGTGATTGTCTCATTACCTCAGCTACACACAGGCGATGATCAGATCGCCAGAGAGTAGCAGAAATGCAAAAACATAAAAAAGTCCTCATACGGCCATTTTGACAGAAAAATAAAAAGTTATGGCTGTGGGAAGAAGGGTAGCAAAAAACTGAATGAAACACGGAAAATAACCAGGGGGTTAAAATATTTTCATCTACTGTTTGTACAATTATTTGTTACCATGATTTTTTTTTCTAATTCAGTTAATATTCAACTATCCAAAAGACCATAATTATCGAATTTCCAACCACTTTTATGCACTTTACACTGTGTTCCAAATTATTATGCAAATAATATTTTCTCAGATTTTCCCAAATTACCTATATGAATTGCAGTCATTGTAATTTTCCAGTCAAATAACTATTAGAGTACAATTGAAAGGTTTTTGTACAAACTGCCTATGATAACAGTATATTTTTTAAAAAATAAAAAACTCAAACTGCACTCAAAATGCATGTTCCAAATTATTATGCACAGCAGAGTTTTCAACCTTTTCATTTTAATAAAGAACAAAAAAAATGGTCATTTTTGAAATTCTAAGCATTAGCAAGTTATTACAAACTGAAATCAAACAGTTTTCAGCTCAAAACTTTATTCTAGGTGATATTACATTTGCACATTGGACCCCTTGTTCGAAAGGAGCTTCTGAACTCTCTCGTCCATTGAATTTGTCAGGTTTTGGATGGTTTCTGCTTTAATTGTTTTGCATGAGGACAGAATACCCTCCCAGAGCTGTTGCTTAGATGTGAACTGCCTCCCGCCATCATAGACACTCCTTTTGATGATGCTCCAGAGGTTCTTAATGGGGTTGAGGTCAGGGGAGCATGGGGATCACACCATAAGTTTGTCCCCTTTTATGCCCATAGCAACCAGAGATGCAGATGTTTTATGTGCAGCATGAGACGGGGCATAATCATGCATGAAAATGATCTTGCTGCGGAATGAACGGTTCTTCGTCCTATGTGCAAATGTAACATCAACTAGAATAAGGTTTTGAGTTGAAAACTGTTTGATTTCAGTTTGTAATAACCTGCTAATGCTTAGAATTTAAAAAATGACAATTTTTTTGTTCTTTATTAAAATGAAAAGGTTGAAAACTCTGCTGTGCATAATAATTTGAAACATGCATTTTGAGTGCAGTTTGAGTGTTTTATTTTTTTAAAAATATACTGTTATCATAGGCAGTTAGTGCAAAAACCTTTCAATTGTACTCTAATAGTTATTTGACTGGAAAATTACAATGACTGCAATTCATATAGGTAATTTGGGAAAATCTGAGAAAATATTAGTTGCATAATAATTTGGAACACAGTGTATTCTTTACAGAATGTTAATTTATCACCTAAACCATGAATATTTTTTGAAAATAAGATACAAAAAGTCAAAGGCTCACTGATATAAATTTTAAGAGAAAACACAATGGTTATTCTATCGATAGGGTAATTATGCAACCAGTAATTTCTCCACATTAAATTAGCAAATCTTTTTACATTCTTATTTGCCGACTTAGCCAATTTTTTCTCAAAAGTATAATTTGCCTCGAATAAATTTGCGGGAAATTCATTGCTGGAAAGTTTGTAATTGCTCATAAAATATAAATAGGTGAAGGTAGAGGATAGAGATAGAGAACCTCAAAGACAATAAGCACTTACAATGTACAAGCAAGAGAGAACCCCGCTGGCCATGAGAGCTTACAATCTACAGAAAAGGGAGGATCACACTGACCATAAAAGCTTATACTCTATAAAAGAGAGAGGACCCTGCTAACCATAAGACCTTACACTTTACAGGTGAGAAAGAAAGAGAAAGAACCCCATTGACCATAAAAGCTTAAAATCAATAGAATAGAGACTTACCCAGTGTCTCTGAAGATGAAAAATGACTCTGCTGTACAAATTGTGCTGCACTGAGAACCTCTGATCTATGATGGCCCAGGTACTGATCCCCACTATAAAAGGTTTGATAATTCATGGGGTGTCATAGCTGCATGGCATTATGGGGAAGACCCCATGCGGCAACATAAAATGACATTTGCCCACTCTCTGATCTTTCAGCAGAATTGGAAATAGTAATTGGCAAATTTTTTTTGCAAATCGCAAATTGAAACTGAAAATGTTTGAAATTGTGTGAAACTGCAAATTTCAGGAAACTTGACTCAAACTTAATCCTCCGCAAATCGATCTATTCATCTCTAGTCTACATTAAATTAAAGATTGTATCTGCTTCACTTTTTTCCAAAGTCCGAAAATGTACAGAATGTATCATGAAACTTTAAGAAGAAAATCATATGAGGCAATGGGTAGTACTAAAAGCCATTTGAATTTTTCGTTCCAATACATACTAATTTGCCTGTTTTATTGATACCAAAATAGTAAGAGAAACTACATTTCTGGTGAAATCACCATGAAAAAATACTTCCAAACCTTTTTGACGGGTTACAAAAAAATCATATTTCAGGATATTCATTAATAACATCCTGATGAATAAATATTAGGGTAGAGCGAGTATGTTCTGTCCGAGTACGCTCGGGCCAAGCTCCGAGTATTTACAGCTGCTCGGTGATAAGGTTAAATCGCTCCTGTGTGCATGATTTGCGACTGTTTGACAGTTTTATTACATGTGAGGAATGTCTATTTCTTACACATTCCTCACATATAATAAAACTGTCAAACAGTTGCAAATCATGCACACAGGAGCGATTTAACCTTATCACCGAGCAGCTGTAAATACTCGGAGCTCGACCCGAGCATACTCGGCGAAAGAGTTAATAGAACATACTCGCTCAACACTATTAAATATGTATTTAGGCCACATTACCTTTGCACCTTTTTTTTTTTTTAGTTTTGTACCATTTTTATTTGTTGGCACCCAATTCATTATTTCACTTGCGCCTTTTATAAAGTCTATTTTATTTGTGCTTGCCTTTTCTCTGCTTCATGGGCAGAATCTAGCAATTCCAAATGTTGTAGCCTTTTTAAAAAGTTTCAAAATTTGATGCAAAGGCAGTCCAGTCCCCCTAGTGTGTTTTTGACTACACCATTATTTTGTCACTAGTTTAGGTATATTTTGATGCCAGAAAAGGAAGAAAGCCAATTTTTGACTGTGCGCCAAATTCATGAAACATGTGCGCCATTTTGATAAATTTGGTGCAAAATTCAGCAACTAATACTACAAGACAAAAAAGGATAGTGACTTAAAAAAAAAGAAAATAATGAATTAGGGACTAAGCCGCCAATTTAAGATAATGATTTTTTACAGTATGTTTCAATAATATTCTTTTTATTTGGTGGATTTTTTAATAATTTTTAGGGAGGGGATTATAGTCAATAAAGTGAGTGATAAAACATAACAGAATGATCTTAAACTAGTTCAACTAAACAATACTATACAGTATGTTTCTGTACGGTGAGTGGTGCTGAAAGAGACATAGATTTTGAGTGAGTCTTATGCCCAATGTGAATGCTGACAAACTTGTTTTTTATTAAGTTCAAGACCACATTATTTTTCCTTCCCTGAGCAGGTATATTTTCATTATTTTTTATGTGTGCTCCTTTAAATGATCTAAAAAATGTTATTGTTTGGATATTCAAATAGTTATTGCAGTTAAAAGTTTTTTCACAATACAAGGGCTTAATTTTAACCTAATTTTATATTATTTTTTTATTTTCTAATTAATTTTTCACATTTTTTATTTTTTATTGTTTTATGACTACATCTCTAGAAGACATTGTCATTTATTTTCCCCTTTCCGTAGAGATTACTTTTATATATTGAACATTCAGTTTCCCTTTTTTAATTTTGCTTTATTTTTTTTACTAGCTTTTTATTCATTTATTTTTTCATTTATTTCATAATCTTCCCCCTTCTCCCATGCAGTGTTTAAAGACCTTTTGAAGAGCATTTTAGCATATTAATGCAATATTTTCATTGCTGGTTTCCCCATTTACCCTGTAATTGGGTAAGTATAATAGTCTCAGTTACAGGGGAAATTCAGCTTCCTGTCTGCACAGCAGAGCTGACTGGGTCTCTTAAGAACCAGCAGCTTCTGCTCTCTTTAGACCCAGTGATCACAAGATCATTGGGTCTGGAGGAGGCTGCACTTTTAGTGATTACTGTACTCTATACATCACACTTTTATCAGGGCTATCTATACAGCAATAAAAAAGGCAAAGATAGTAATAAACCTTCTCTGCCTTCTCTATGAGAAGTCTGGCCATCTTTGACAGCCTGATCACTGCTGTTGCATCTGCAAAATTTTATGCAAGCAGCGTCAGTGCAAAGTAACCTGAGGACCATCCAGACATCTTGTGTGGATCAGTGGCCCAGAAGTAGTTAGTATTCAATGCAATTTCAGGACAGATATTTATAAGGGTTAGAGATTTGGTTTTCAAGCATCACAGAAGATCATTTAAAAAGTCTGTCATTAGAAAGCGACTTATTGTTTAAATAATGCTTTTACAATAAATATATTTAAAAAAATGTTTTTTTCTTTATCACAGTCTGTATTGAAAAAACTTTGACTCTAACTTCCTGACGCAGCAGGAATTAGCAGCAATAGACTAACTCTGACCCTATATTTTGTATTAAAGCATCTAATGAGCATTGCAAAGTTCATTGCAAAGGGAAGGGAGCAGGCCTAACTGTTGTATTGCCTATTGTTGTACCTATTATAACACAAAAACCTGATACAATAGGTTATTTATTGATTGAACATTCGTTTTAACACTGATGAACTGAACCATTGGAGTAGTGTCTTAATATTTATTTCTCAGTGCAGCAACAATCAGAATTAGTATTACAGCCTCTTGATATACTTGGCTGATGCTAATAAACAAGGTTGGACTGGATGTTGTTTTGGGCATTTTTCTAATAAAGAAAAATGAAGAATTTTTGACCCTTTTAAGATACAGTTATGTTGGGCCTTGAGGAAACAATATTTTTTTAACATTTAGCAAATATTTATGCTTCTTTTTACTACTGATATTACTATTACTGTGCTTGAGTTCCTAAAGCTGTTTTCGGTACCCAGACCATTTTTGGCCCAAGTCAATGTAGCTGTATAAATATTTATTTTGGGGTTAATTAGTATTTTTTATGGTACCGTTTTAGGTCACATATATATCGTTTTAATAAAAAATTCTTATTTATTTTTCAAGGGGAGATGGAAAAGACAGCATTTCTGCATTTTTTATTTACATTCAAAGTGTTCACAGAGTGGTACAAATTAAAATCTAAAAGATGATAGAAGTTATTTAAAATAATTGGGGGTCATAATCTTTAGACTTTCACAGATCACCAGAAAAGGACACATTTATCCCCATAATAAGGGAAAGGCAGTTCTCATGGTCAACGACCACTAAATATTACCTGTGGACTGACAAAACTGGCCAATTACCTTTCTCCAATATTGCCTTAGTGAATGAATAGAACGGCAGTACAGTATTCTCACTGCTTTTACATTCTAAAAGGGGTAGTAGTACCCCAATCTTGTGATTGGTGGGAGTACTAATGGTTAGATCTCCACCGAGATACTATCAAGGTATGAGTAACCAATTTATTAGAAATTTAAGACAAAGGAAAGAGAAATAATGAAAATAAAAATGATATAGTCCTAAAAAGCATATTTTCCCAGTACATTACTGATGCTACTTCAAAAAAAGTTAACTATTTTGTTTTAGAAAAAATCAGATCAATCTAGGGATAACTTTCCTTACTTTGCCAATCATCACACATACATTTGTCCATATGTCTGAAAACTTAGTTTAAATTAATAAAAAAGGCAGCATGCACATGCATACAAGTTCATTAAAAATGCATATTTGAATGAATTTGGCAAATATTTTAGCTGCCATACGCCCCTGCAAGTTATGTATTATAATCATAGACCAGAGTGCATTTTCTGGGAAAAGTTTACAATTTCTAATGTAATAATGTTGAATTTGTTGGCCGTGCTTGGCTATGCCCCTTCCACCCACCATTCAGAAAGTTGACAGAACTGTCAGGCATTGAAACGTCCATAGTCTCAACATTTTTCTTGACTTCAAAGTTTCTGACATTTGATGCAGTTTTACATCAGAAAACTGGTGAAAACTGGTTGAATCTTGTCCTGTCTGTGCTAAATTTTAGAAGTTTAAGCCTTTCAGAAGTTATAAAGGCATATACTTTATAAGGCAATGAATAATGGAGATGTTTGATATAAATAAATGACATATCATTTTCATAATACTCACTTCTTATAGAAAATAGGATTTGTTAATTTCACTCAGAATAAATAAGTAGAAAATATTAAATATTTGCTGGTATATAACCTGATCTCGTGGTTTAATACATTACCCTATAATATATTTTCTTTTATTTTATTCTTTTCTACATTTACTTGTTGCCATATCCTAGTGTTCAAATATCATCATGACATGATTCTCAAGTGAACAGCTGAACCTAAAGTAATTTTATTATCTAGCTTTAAATGAGCAACAATCCTCTAGAGCTGGTGTTCATTCAGGTAATATTCATTCACACGAGCAATGTTATCTTACACCGAAAGGAGTTAAACTCCCTGAATGTCCTTTGCAACATTGTAACATTCTTTGAAATACCGAAGCATCAGGTATTGATCTTTCTCCTTCAAAATGATGTAGATGCTGCTATTTCCCCAAACGCCAGAGAAGAAATTGTACAATGAGATTTTTCCAGTTTAACTACTTGATTCCTGGATGGTCACTGATGATCATAATAGATTTGTCAGATAGCAAATCATAACTTTATAATTTTTGATGGATCCACTATAAGTATATTCACTTTGTGCTATCAAATTTAAAGACATGAATTTTCATGTGTTTGTGTGTATATGTTGCAATTTACATGCTCATTTAGATTATGACCAATCTCTGGCTCTGTAGAAGTGAGAGTTCAAGTGTTGAGGTACATAGGAGGTAAGCATATACTGTAAAGGGGAGCTGTTGTGACCACTGGAGAAGTAGGAGTGCTTTAATGATGGCTACTGAGGAAAAACAGGTAGCAATGTTGCCTACATTGAGTAATAGGGAAAGTCCTTGGAAATAGTGATTAACTGAGCATGCGCGGGTCTTATCTGAGTATCTTTGGCATGCTTGTATATTATGTTTGAGTACCTCCATCTGCATGATTTGTGGCTGTTAGACACCCTACCCTGAACACATGCAGGGATTTCACGTTTGTTAGGGATTCCTCACATGTGTTGAGGCTGTCTAACAGCCGCAAATCATGCAGACCCAGGGACTCAAACATAATATACGAGCACGCCAAAGACACCTGGATAACACCAGAGCATGCTCGGTTAACCCCTTATCCAAGCTCGTTTGCTTATCACTACTTGGAACTGCTTTGAAATGGGCTTCTTGCTGTGAGAGTAAAGAGTAGTGTTGAGCCACCCCCGTAGTGTTCGGGTTCGGTTCGGTTCGTCGAACACCGGGATGTTCGAGGAACTGTTCGTCGAACTGTTCGTCGAACACCTTAGAACACCGTCGAACACCGTTAAAACCAATGGCAGGCAAACAAAAACACATAGAAACACATAGAAAACACCTGCAAAGGTGTCCAAAAGCTCACAAACTGCTCAGAAGACACTCTCTTTAAAAAAGCCGGCCGGCAAATTCAGCAGCGGCATACACCGGTACCCGACAATTTAGACAAGAAGGAATAGAGCATCACACATAGATTAGATAGATAGAAACATGTCAGTCACACATATAAGAAGCACAGTGACAGTGTTGGTTACTGCACTTGTCATTTAGTGTAAAGGATTTATTAAAAAAAATATTAGTGTTTTCATGCACCGTCTCTTTAAAAAAGCCGGCCGGCAATTCAGCATCTGTACCCGACAATTTAGAACAGAAAGATAGAGCATCACACATAGATTAGATAGATAGAAACATGTCAGTCACATATATATGAAGTACAGTGACAGTGTTGGTTACTGTACTTGTCATTTAGTATTAAAATAAAGGATTTATTATTAAAAAAATTGGCGTGGGGTTCCCCTTAATTTTAGGCTCTAGCGGAGGTTAAGCAGACGGCTGGGGCAGATGTTTGAAGCCTGGGAAGGGGGTAATACCCACGGAGCTTCCCAGGCTACTAATATCAGCCCCCAGCTGAATACATAGCCTTTACTAGCTATTAAAATGGGGGACCCCCCAAAAGAAATGACGTGGGGTCCCCCCTAATTTAATAGCTAGCAAAGGCTAGGCAGACAGCTGGGGGCTGATATTAATAGCCCAGGAAGGGAGCCATGAATATTGGCCCCCTCCCAGGCTAGAAACACCAGCCGTCAGCCGCCCCAGAAATGGCGCATTCATAGGATGCGCCAATTCTGGCACTTAGCCTCGCTCTTCCACGCTGCCCTGGTGCGGTGGCAGGGGGTAATAGGGTTGGGGTTGATGTCAGCTTATAATGCCAGCTGACATCAAGCCCAGGTTAGTAATGGAGAGGCGTCTATAAGACACCCCCATTACTAACCCCATAGTCAAAGTTAAAAAAAACACAAACACCCAGAATAAAGTCCTTTAATTGAAATAAAGACACAATCCTTTATTGTTCTAAATTAAACCATACTTACCATCACGCCCATTCCAGCTGAAGCCAACGATCTCCTGCAATAAAAGAAAAATAATAAAGCAACCTCATCCTTACCTTTCCATGGTTCCCACGACAGCTACAGCTCTGCTACATCGAGATGACAGGCTGGACCGCAGCAGAACGCTGCCATCCAGCCTGTCATCCCGCAGACACTGAGAAGCGCAGGCTTGCTTGCGCTGCTCAGCGTCTCTCTGTGACGACATCCAGATGAGCCGAGTTCATGTCCAATGAACTCGGCTCACCTCATGCACGTCACTGACAGCGTGGGAAAATTCTCACGCTGAAGCGCTGATTGCAGGAGAATTTTCCCACGATGTCAGTGACGTGCAGGAGGTGAGCTGAGTTCATTGGACATGAGCTCACCTCATGCACATCACTGACAGCGTGGGAGAATTCTCCTGCACTCAGCACTTCAGCGTGAGAATTTTCCCACGCTGTCAGTGACGTGCATGAGGTGAGCCGAGTTCATTGGACATGACCTCGGCTCATCTGGATGCCGTCACAGCGAGACAGTGAGGAGCGCAAGCATGCCTGCGCTTCTCAGTGTCTGCGGGATGACAGACTGGATGGCAGCGTTCTGCTGCGGTCCAGCCAGTCATCTCGATGTAGCAGAGCTGAAGCTGTCGTGGGAACCATGGAAAGGTAAGGATGAGGTTGGTTTATTATTTTTCTTTTATTGCAGGAGATCGTTGGCTTCAGCTGGAATGGGTGTGATGGTAAGTATGGTTTAATTTAGAACAATAAAGAATTGTGTCTTTATTTCAATTAAAGGACTTTATTCTGGGTGTTGTGTTTTTTTTAAATACTTTACTAGAAATTCATGGCGGTCATGTCTAATACTGGCGTGACCCCATGAATTTTGGGCTTGGGGCCAGCTGATAATACCAAGCTGGCCCTAACCCCTTTATTACCCAGTGAGCCACCGCACCAGGGCCCTGGATGAGTTGGGTACAGCGCCAGAAGATGGCGCTTCTATGAACGCGCCATTTTCCGGGGTGGCTGCGGACTGCAATTTGTAGCGGGGGGGGGCCCAGAAAGCTTGGGCCTCCCTGCGCTGCAGATTCCAGCCCCCAGCTGCCTAGTTGTACCTGGCTGGACACAAAAATAGGGCGAAGCCCCACGTACTTTTTTTTTAATTATTTCATGAAATTCATGAAATAATTAAGAAAAAAAGGCCTTCCCTATATTGTTGTGTCCGGCCAGGTACAAATAGGCAGCTGGTGGTTGGGGGCAGCCCGTTCCTGCCTGCTGTACCTGGCTGGACACAAATATAGTGCGAAGCCCACTTCAATTTTTTTAAGTTATTTCAGGAAATTCATGAAATAATTTAAAAAAAATTGACGTGGGGCTTCGCACTATATTTGTGTCCAGCCAGGTACAGCAGGCAGGAACGGGCTGCCCCCAACCACCAGCTGCCTATTTGTACCTGGCCGGACACAACAATATAGGGAAGCCCTTTTTTTCTTAATTATTTCATGAAATAATTTAAAGAAAATTGACGTGGGGCTTCGCACTGTTTTTGTGTCCAGCCAGGTACAACTAGGCAGCTGGGGGCTGGAATCCGCAGCGCAGGGAGGCCCAAGCTTTCTGGGCCACCCCCGCTGCAAATTGCAGTCCGCAGCCACCCCGGAAAATGGCGCGTTCATAGAAGCGCCATCTTCTGGCGCTGTACCCAACTCATCCAGGGCCCTGATGCGGTGGCTCACTGGGTAATAAAGGGGTTAGGGCCAGCTTGGCATTATCAGCTGGCCCTAAGCCCGAAATTCATGGGGTCACGCAAATATTAGACATGACCACCATGAATTTCTAGTAAAGTATTTAAAAAAAACACAACACCCAGAAAAAAGTCCTTTAATTGAAATAAACACACAATTCTTTATTGTTCTAAATTAAACCATACTTACCATCACGCCCATTCCAGCTGAAGCCAACGATCTCCTGAAATAAAAGAAAAATAATAAAGCAACATCATCCTTACCTTTCCATGGTTCCCATGACAGCTTCAGCTCTGCTACATCGAGATGACAGGCTGGACCGCAGCAGAACGCTGCCATCCAGCCTGTCATCCCACAGACAGTGAGAAGCGCAGGCTTGCTTGCGCTCCACAGTGTCTCTCTGTGAGGGCATCCAGATGAGCCGAGTTAATGTCCAATGAACTCGGCTCACCTCATGCACGTCACTGACAGCGTGGGAAAATTCTCCTACACTCAGCGCTTCAGCGTGGGAGAATTCTCACACTGAAGCGCTGAGTGCAGGAGAATTCTCCCACGCTGTCAGTGACGTGCAGGAGGTGAGCTGAGTTCATTGGACATGAGCTCACCTTATGCACGTCACTGACAGCGTGGGAGAATTCTCCTGCACTCACCGCTTCAGCGTGAGAATTTTCCCACGCTGTCAGTGACGTGCATGAGGTGAGCCGAGTTCATTGGACATGAACTCGGCTCATCTGGATGTCGTCACAGAGAGACGCTGAGCAGCGCAAGCAAGCCTGCGCTTCTCAGTGTCTGCGGGATGAGAGGCTGGATGGCAGCGTTCTGCTGCGGTCCAGCCTGTCATCTCGATGTAGCAGAGCTGAAGCTGTCGTGGGAACCATGGAAAGGTAAGGATGAGGTTGCTTTATTATTTTTCTTTTATTGCAGGAGATCGTTGGCTTCAGCTGGAATGGGCGTGACGGTAAGTATGGTTTAATTTAGAACAATAAAGGATTGTGTCTTTATTTCAATTAAAGGACTTTATTCTGGGTGTTTGTGTTTTTTTTAACTTTGACTATGGGGTTAGTAATGGGGGTGTCTTATAGACGCCTCTCCATTACTAACCTGGGCTTGATGTCAGCTGGCATTATAAGCTGACATCAACCCCAACCCTATTACCCCCTGCCACCGCACCAGGGCAGCGTGGAAGAGCTAGGCTAAGTGCCAGAATTGGCGCATCCTATGAATGCGCCATTTCTGGGGCGGCTGACGGCTGGTGTTTCTAGCCTGGGAGGGGGCCAATATTCATGGCTCCCTTCCTGGGCTATTAATATCAGCCCCCAGCTGTCTGCCTAGCCTTTGCTAGCTATTAAATTAGGGGGGACCCCACGTCATTTTTTTTGGGGGGGTCCCCCATTTTAATAGCTAGTAAAGGCTATGTATTCAGCTGGGGGCTGATATTAGTAGCCTGGGAAGCTCCGTGGGTATTACCCCCTTCCCAGGCTTCAAACATCTGCCCCAGCCGTCTGCTTAACCTCCGCTAGAGCCTAAAATTAAGGGGAACCCCACGCCAATTTTTTTAATAATAAATCCTTTATTTTAATACTAAATGACAAGTACAGTAACCAACACTATCACTGTACTTCATATATATGTGACTGACATGTTTCTATCTATCTAATCTATGTGTGAAGCTCTATTCTGTCTGTTATAAATTGTCGGGTACCGCTGCTGAATTGCCGGCCGGCTTTTTTAAAGAGACGGTGCATGAAAACACTATTATTTTTTTTGATAAATCCTTTACGCTAAATGACAAGTACAGTAAGCAACACTGTCACTGTACTTCGTATATATGTGGCTGACATGTTTCTATCTATCTAATCTATGTGTGAAGCTCTATTCTGTCTGTTATAAATTGTCGGGTACCGCTGCTGAATTGCCGGCCGGCTTTTTTAAAGAGACGGTGCATGAAAACACTATTATTTTTTTTGATAAATCCTTTACGCTAAATGACAAGTACAGTAAGCAGCACTTTCACTGTACTTCGTATATATGTGGCTGACATGTTTATATCTATCTAATCTATGTGTGAAGCTCTATTCTTTCGGTTCTAAATTGTCGGGTACAGGTGTATGCCGCTGCTGAATTGCCGGCTTTTCATGTTTCACTGTTGGCACTGTTCCCATCGATTTGGGCAATCACTGTAATGCCACAACCACCATGGCTGTGGCATTACAGTGAGTGGCAGACAATCCCTGCATGATTGGTGCTCTAAATAGCGCCTGACATGCAGGACACGCTTTTGGTGCACGAACAGTTATCGAACATAACCTCGAACAGCCGAATTTTTTGCAAATCGTTCGGGTTCGTCGAACAACTCGAACACCGCCCAAAACAGCTCGAATTTGAGATTGGCGAACAGTTCTAGTCGAACACCGCTCATCTCTAGTAAAGAGTATTGGAAACAGGAAGAAGCAGGAAATTTTTCAGTATAGGGGAAATGTTGGCATTTCTGCCAATACTGGGCAATGAAAGGTGTCAAATGTGACAAGAAGGTAAAGTTAGTCTTGTTACTTTTTTCAAAAGTGGAACTGCAATGACAACTATGGTAAGGTTAGCAACTGAGATGATCAAATCAATCTGTGGAGAATAATTTTTGAGTTAAATTTCGTACAAATTCACAGGTCCCAGCGAATTCAAAGAGTTTTCAATACAATTTGTTTGGATTAGTCAAAAAACAGGTCAGCGTTATTTCACACATTACTGAAGAGTTACAGAGTGAGCTAATGATGGCAGGCGTGACCAGACGGCCTCCTCCACATTGCCCTGCAGCTATCATATCACATGTTCTAGCACAGTCAATCAGAAAGCTACCACATGCAGTATGAGAGATGTGAATCAGCCAACGAGCGCCATTTTATGATTTTAAAGGGTAGGGATAGGGGTCAGAGCACACAACTCATTCACGTAGGGAGGAAAAAAATGCCAAAAAAGAATTGTGTTGTATTGCACTAGTGAAGCACGTTGAAAATGGTAGTAGTAGTCAGTCTCTTAAGACCGATTCAAATATTCACATGAGATAGGGAAGTGCTGACTTGTGTTGAGCCACCCCTGTAGTGTTCAGGTTCGGTTCGTCGAACACCGGGATGTTCGTGGAGCTGTTCGTCGAACACCTTAGAACACGTCGAACACCGTTAAAACCAATGGCAGACAAACAAAAACAGATAGAAACACATAGAAAACACATACAAAACACCTTCAAAGGTGTCCAAAAGCTTACAAAGTGCTCAGAAGACACTTTCTTTACACCGGTACCCGACAATTTAGAACAGAAAGAATAGAGCATCACAAATAGATTAGATAGATAGAAACATTTCAGTCACATATATAAGAAGTACAGTGACAGTGTTGCTTTCTGTACTTGTCATTTAGTGTTAAAGGATTTATGGAAAAAAAATAATAGTGTTTTCATGCACCGTCTCTTTAAAAAAGCCGGCCGGTAATTCAGCATCGGTACCCGACATTTTAGAATAGAAAGAATAGAGCATCACACATAGATTAGATACATAGAAACATGTCAGTCACATATATAAAAAGTACAGTGATAGTGTTGATTACTGTACTTTTCAATTAGTGTTAAAATAAAGGATTTATTTTAAAAAAAATTGGCGTGGGGTTCTCCGTAATTTTAGTCTCTAGCGGAGTTTAAGCAGACGGCTGGGGAGATGTTTGAAGCCTGGGAAGGGGGTTAATCCCCACGGAGCTTCTCAGGCTACTAATATCAGCCCCCCAGCTGAATACCTAGCCTCTACTAGCTATTAAAATGGGGGACCCCAAAAAAATGACTTGGGGTCCCCCCTATTTTAATAACTAGCAAAGGCTAGGCAGACAGCTGGGGGCTGATATTAATAGCCCAGGAAGGGTGCCATGAATATTGGCCCCCTCCCAGGCTAAAAACACCAGTCGTCAGCTGCCCCAAAATGGCGTAACCATAGGATGCGCCTATTCTGGCACTTATCCTCGCTCTTCCCACTGCCCTGTAGTGGTGGCAGTGGGGTAATAGGGCTGGGGTTGATGTCAGCTTATAATGACAGCTGACATCAAGCCCAGGTTAGCAATGGAGAGGCGTCTATAAGACACCCCATTACTAACCCCATAGTCAAAGTTAAAAAAAAACACAAACACCCAGAATAAAGTCCTTTAATTGAAATAAACGCACAATTCTTTATTGTTCTAAATTAAACCATACTTACCATCATGCCCATTCCAGCCGAAGCCAATGTCTTCTGCAATAAAAGTAAAATAATAAACCAACATCATCCTTACCTTTCCATAGTTCCCACGACGGCTCCAGCTCTGCTACATTCACATGACAGGCTGGATCGCAGCCGAAAGCTGCCATCCTGCTTGCCATGCCGCAGACACTGAGAAACGCAGGCATGCTTGCGCTCCTCAGTGTCTGACTGTGACGGCATCCAGACAAGCCGAGTGCATGTTCAATAAACTCAGCTCACCTCATGCATGTCACTGACAGCGTGGGAAAATTCTCCTGCGCTTGCAGTGAGCGTGAGAGAATTCTCCTACTGAAGCGCTGAGCGCAGGAGAATTTTCCCATGCTGTCAGTGACGTGCATGAGGTGAGCTCATGTCCAATGAACTCAGCTCACCTCATGTACATCACTGACAGCGTGGGAGAATTCTCCTGCGCTCAGCGCTTCAGCAGGAGAAATCTCTCACGCTCACTGCAAGCGCAGGAAAATTTTTCCACGCTGTCAGTGACGTGCATGAGGTGAGCTGAGATCATTGAACATGACCTCGGCTCATCTTTATGCCGTCACAGCCAGACACTGAGGAGCGCAAGCATGCCTGCGCTACTCAGTGTCTGCGGCATGGCAAGCTGGATGGCAGCTTTTGGCTGCGATCCAGCCTGTCATGTGAATGTAGCAGAGCTGGAGCGGTCGTGGGAACTATGGAAAGGTAAGGATGATGTTGGTTTATTATTTTACTTTTATTGCAGAAGACATTGGCTTCAGCTGGAATTGGTGTGATGGTAAGTATGGTTTAATTTCGAACAATAAAGAATTGTGTCTTTATTTCAATTAAAGGACTTTATTCTCGGCGCTTGTGTTTTATTAACTTTGACTATGGGGTTAGTAATGGGGGTGTCTTATAGACGCCTCTCCATTACTAACCTGGGCTTGATGTCAGCTGGCATTATAAGCTGATATCAACCCCAGCCCTATTACCCCACTGCCACCACTATAGGGCAGTGGGAAGAGCGAGGCTAAGAGCCAGAATTGGCGCATCCTATGGATGTGCCATTTCTGGGGCGGCTGACGGCTGGTGTTTCTAGCCTGGGAGGGTGTCAATATTCATGGCACCCTTCCTGGACTATTAATATCAGCCCCCAGCTGTCTGCCTAGCCTTTGCTAGCTATTAAAATAGAGTGGACCCCACGTCATTTTTTTGGGGGGTCCCCCATTTAAATAGCTAGTAAAGGCTAGGTATTCAGCTGGGGGCTGATATTAGTAGCCTGGGAAGCTCGGTGGGTATTACCCCCTTCCCAGGCTTCAAATATCTGCCCCAGCCGTCTGCTTAACCTCCGCTAGAGACTAAAATTACGGAGAACCCCACGCCAATTTTTTTTTTAATAAATCCTTTATTTTAACACTAAATTACAAGTACAGCAATCAACACTGTCACTGTACTTCTTATATATGTGACTGACATGTTTCTATCTATCTAATCTATGTGTGATGCTCTATTCTTTCTGTTCTAAATTGTCGGGTACCGGTGTATGCCGCTGCTGAATTGCTGGCTTTTCATGTTTCACTGTGAGCACTGTTCCCATCGATTTGGGCAACCACTGTAATGCCACAACCACCATGGCTGTGGCATTACAGTGAGTGGCAGACAATCCCTGCATGATTGGTGCTCTAAATAGTGCCAAACATTCCGGCACATGCTTTTGGTGCAGGAACAGTTATCGAACATAACCTCGAACAGCCGCATTTTTTGCAAATCGTTCGCGTTCGTCCGTCGAACGACTCGAACACCGCCCGAAACAGCTCGAATTTGAGATTGGCGAACAGTTCAAGTCGAACACCGCTCATATCTAGTGCTGACCCTGCATAGTTCCTGTATCTGACTGTAAATTCATGAATCTGTGATATTCTTCAGTAAAAGCATTTTTTTATCTTCACTTAATGTAATTGCATACTAGGAGGGCAGTTTAATACCCTGTGTCATAATTATGCTAGTAAACAAGAATCCTAAAACCTAGGCCTGTGTATCAGGGAATCAATAATTTTTTTTATATATAAATCACAAATCTCCACAATCCAGAAATGTAAAATCAACTGTCTTACCCACAAAGTGTGCATGTTATTAAAATCTTCATTTTTAAAACATTTCTTTGTTGTAGTCATCCAATATTAGAACTGTAAATGCCACCAGAATACAGTGGCTTAATGCAGGTGCTGACTTTTGGAAGGAAAAACTAACAAACTTTTCTTATTCTTTTGTTTAAAGTACCGGAGGCACATATATTTGAAACTTTTAATGTAATGGACTTATGGATACCTGTTTTATTAGTCCAATGTATCAACTGTACCACAGGACCAAACCGCACGCTGTTACCTTATTTCCATTTCCATGTGTGAACATACGTGTATCTACTTTGCAATATATCATTCTGGGTAATGTTGCATTTTTGTTCAAGGACCTGGGGGTGATAACATAAATAAAAGGATGAAGTTTCACTAGTCAAATTTAACCACCATACTGTAATGCTAAGTCACTTCTCATGGAAAAGCTGTGAAGGGAAGAGTAAAGAATAGTGTTGAGCCACCCCCGTAGTGTTCGAGTTCGGTTCGGTTCGTCGAACACCCTTGTGTTCGCCGAACTGTTCGTCGAACACCTTCGAACACCGTTAAAACCAATGGCAGGCAAACAAAAACACATAGAAACACATGGAAAACACCATCAAAGGTGTCCAAAAGCTGACAAACTGCTCAGAAGACATAACTAACACATGGAAAAGTGACAAGTACATATAGTCATGCGAAAAGAAAAGAGGTGGAGGAGTAAAAGGAGGGGGAGACACAGATATAGGCATGTCATGCTCTTCTAAAATCCAAAAAGTGAGAAGCCGACACGGTCAGTCCGTTCCTGCCCGTGCCACCTCCGTGTCGCCGGGTTTGTACCAGAGCCGCAGTGGACCCTGATGGCCAGCCCCCCTCTCCCAATACTGGTGCCTGTCCGCTGGTGGGTCGAGCGAGCCCCCCTGTGGTGGAGGCAGCTCTAAGCTTTTTAATTTAAATTGTCTCTCTAATTTGAATGAATACACTTTAAATCCATTTACAAGGATCTATTGGAGGGCAAGTCTCATGCCAGCAGCCGCGTAATTCCAGCTCCAGTAGCGTCCACTAAAGCTGCTGCAGTTAAAAAGCTTTTATAAGGGTCGAGCTCGGCGGTCCACCGCAAGGCGTCCTACCGCCAGTCCCAGCCCCTATGCCTTGGGGTGCCTCCCGATGCTCTTCACTGAGTATCCCGGGGTCCCGAAGCTTTTCCTTTGAGAAAATTAAGTGTCCAAACTACAGGTGGTGTAGCTTGCTTAACAGCTGGGATAATCCGCTGACTAGCAGACACTGCTACTAGGCACAAAGTATTTCCTGGGCTAGATGCTGTTAAAAATTTGTAATTAGATACTCTCGTTGGATGCTGAGAAAGCATTCCATAGAGTCTCCTGGCACGCCATATATTATTAAAAAGCTTGGGGTAGGGGTCTAGGGGACCCTTTTATAGCCAAAATCATGGCCCTGTATCGCAATACGTCACCTAGGCTGAAGATAAATGGAACTTTAGCACCCCGAGGGCTCGGTTACTACAGAGGTATTGCACCTCACCCAGAGGTGTGATATCTCACTCTCAGGTAAGGATGGAGTGTGGTTCAGGACCCCGACACTTGCATGCATTACACCACATTGCCGTGGGGCAGGGCGACCAATATGCCCCTGAGATGGGCACGACAGTCCCTGTCCCTGGCTGGAGTGGGGTGAGATAACACCGAGGAAGGGGAACCCTGTAGTGCAGGAGCAGGGAGGAAGCAGTTCCTGGGTGCATTGAGAAGGGAGTATAAAAGGTGGGCACCATCTTAGTTCAGTGCAGAGAAGTCTGAGCAGAAGTGACAGGGAGCAGGGGCTCTGCATGAGCTCTGCTCCGAAGGCAGGCCTAGTAAAAGAGGCCCAGGACTGGAAGAGGGAGAAGGAAGGAAGAGGAGCGGAGAAGGCTCCAGGAAAGAGGAACGAAGGGATCCCAGGGGTGCGGACTGGCGAGTCGCCACCGCACGCCCGAATCCACCTGCGTGGAGGGTTCAGGCCAAAGGGGGAGACTGGTACCCGAAACAAGTGGAGGCGGGAAACGACCCTCAGCTAGAAACCAGAGGCTGTGACATTTTATGTGGCGCAGCCCCTCGCTACACCCGCTAGGAAGGCACCACATAGGGTCAGGGAAACTGGCGCCAAGTTTACCAAGAGGAGGCCCGAGGCAGCCGGACAGAAGCGTTGGTAAGAAAGGCCAGACAAAGGACACACAAAGGGGGTCCTGTGAAGCGCTCCAAAGTTATCTGGGAGTTGTCTGAGCCCCTCACCTGGTGAGCACAGTATGACGTGGGCCGCCGTTACCAGCAGAAGTTGTCTGGATAATAAGAACTGTGAGTAAAGGCCCTGGACTGCATCACAGACTCCATGTCGTTACTGCTGCTGCCCTGCACCATCACCCCCATCCTCCGCATACACGGCCCTGAGGCTATACTCCTCCCGTGGCGAGTTATACTACGCTCTGCTGCACCCACAACACCAGCCTCAGCGGTCTGCCCAGCATCGGCGGTTCACTCTGACCGCAATCCACGGGTGGCATAGTCGGACATTTAAACATCAAAACCACATAAATAGTTCCGCCACTGGTTTGACTGCCCTGAGCCACGGAAACGGGTCGCCGCCACGGAGACTACAACCACCAGCATCCACCAAAAAGGGTCCGGCTCCGAGTGTCCCAAGGCCCAGGGGGCGCGTCAGAACATTTTCATCACCGTTCATAATCACCAATGGGACAAGGCAGGGATGTCCTCTGTCCCCTCTCTTATACATCCTAGTGACGTAGCACCTGCTCTCATCAATTCGCCATAACCCTAATATTAGGTGGATTGAGGTGGGAGGCACCGAGTACAAGCACTCTCTATTTGCTGATGATGTCCTAGTATATATCACTCAATCACATATATCCATCCCTGCTGTTATGGCTGAAATAAATCACTTTGCTACATGGTCAAATTTTAAAATCAATGCAGCGAAGTCTGAGGCCCTCGATGTCTCCCTCCCCAAATCCATACAGGATTCCATCCAGTCCAACTTTCCCTTTGCCTGGCCCTCAAAGGGTATCAAATTCTTAGGAATTCCTATTCATAGAGACCTCTCCCGTCTATGTTATCTTAATTTTGGGCCCTTTATTGAACAACTCCATGCAGACCACGGTTGGCAAGTTAGAACTGTAAGATTCACTAAGTGAACCACTGGTGTTTTGTGGAAAAGCACATCTACACTGTGTTCCAAATTATTATGCAAAAAGTGTTTAGGAGTGATAAGTAGTGTTGAGCCACCCCCATAGTGTTCGGGTTCGGTTCGGTTCGTCGAACACCGGGATGTTCGAGGAACTGTTCGTCGAACTGTTCGTCGAACACCTTAGAACACCGTCGAACACCGTTAAAACCAATGGCAGGCAAACAAAAACACATAGAAACACATAGAAAACACCTTCAAAGGTGTCCAAAAGCTGACAAACTGCTCAGAAGACGCTCTCTTTAAAAAAGCCGGCGGCAATTCAGCAGCGGCATACACCGGTACCTGACAATTTAAACAAGAAGGAATAGAGCATCACACATAGATTAGATAGATAGAAACATGTCAGTCACACATATAAGAAGCACAGTGACAGTGTTGCTTACTGTACTTGTCATTTAGTGTAAAGGATTTATTTAAAAAAATAATAGTGTTTTCGTGCACCGTCTCTTTAAAAAAGCCGGCCGGCAATTCAGCAGCGGTACCCGACAATTTATAACAGAAAGAATAGAGCTTCACACATAGATAGATATAAACATGTCAATCACATATATAATAAGTACAGTGATGGTGTTGGTTACTGTACTTGTCATTTAGTGTAAAGGATTTATTTAAAAAAATAATAGTGTTTTCATGCACCGTCTCTTTAAAAAAGCCGGCCGGTAATTCAGTACCCGACAATTTAGAATAGAAAGAATAAAGAATCACACATAGATTAGATAGATAGAAACATGTCAGTCATATATATATGAAGTACAGTGACAGTGTTGCTTACTGTACTTGTCATTTAGTGTAAAGGATTTATTAAAAAAAAATAATAGTGTTTTCATGCACTGTCTCTTTAAAAAAGCCGGCCGGCAATTCAGTATCTGTACCCGATAATTTAGAATAGAAGGAATAGAGAATCACACATAGATTAGATAGATAGAAACATGTCAGTCATATATATATGAAGTACAGTGACAGTGTTGCTTACTGTACTTGTCATTTAGTGTAAAGGATTTATTAAAAAAAAATAATAGTGTTTTCATGCACTGTCTCTTTAAAAAAGCCGGCCGGCAATTCAGTATCTGTACCCGATAATTTAGAATAGAAGGAATAGAGAATCACACATAGATTAGATAGATAGAAACGTGTGAGTCACATATATATGAAGTACAGTGACAGTGTTGATTACTGTACTTGTCATTTAGTGTAAAGGATTTATTAAAAAAAAAATAGTGTTTTCATGCACCGTCTCTTTAAAAAAGCCGGCCGGCATTTCAGCATCTGTACTCGACAATTTAGAACAGAAAGAATAGAGCTTCACACATAGATTAGATAGATAGAAACATGTCAGTCACATATATAAGAAGTACAGTGACAGTGTTGATTACTGTACTTGTCATTTAGTGTTAAAATAAAGGATTTATTAAAAAAAAAAAATTGGCGTGGGGGTCCCCGTAATTTTAGGCTCTAACGGAGGTTAAGCAGACGGCTGGGGCAGATGTTTGAAGCCTGGGAAGGGGGTAATACCCACGGAGCTTCCCAGGCTACTAATATGAGCCCCCAGCTGAATACTTAGCCTTTACTAGCTATTAAAATTGGAGACCCCCCCAAAAAAATGACGTGGGGTCCCCCCTATTTTAATAGCTAGCAAAGGCTAGGCAGACAGCTGGGGGCTGATATTAATAGCCCAGGAAGGGAGCCATGAATATTGGCCCCCTCCCAGGCTAGAAACACCAGACGTCAGTCGCCCCTGAAATGGCGCATCCATAGGATGCGCTAATTCTGGCACTTAGCCTTGCTCTTCCCACTGCCCTGTAGTGGTGGCAGTGGGGTAATAGGGCTGGGGTTGATGTCAGCTTATAATGCCAGCAGATATCAAGCCCAGGTTAGTAATGGAGAGGCGTCTCTAAGACACCCCCATTACTAACCCCATAGTCAAAGTTAAAAAAAAACACAAACACCCAGAATAAAGTCCTTTAATTGAAATAAACACACAATTCTTTATTGTTCTAAATTAAACTATACTTACCACCACGCCCATTCCAGCTGAAGCCAACGATCTCCTGCAATAAAAGAAAAATAATAAACCAACCTCATCCTTACCTTTCCATGGTACCCATGACAGCTTCAGCTCTGCTACATCGAGATGACAGGCTGGACCGCAGCAGAACGCTGCCATCCAGCCTGTCATCCCGCAGACACTGAGAAGCGCAGGCATGCTTGCGCTCCTCAGTGTCTCGCTGTGACGGCATAAAGATGAGCCGAGTTCGTGTCCAATGAACTCGGCGCATCTCATGCACGTCACTGACAGCGTGGGAGAATTCTCCTGCACTCAGCGCTTCAGCGTGAGAATTTTCCCACGCTGTCAGTGACGTGCATGAGGTGAGCTCATGTCCAATGAACTCAGCTCACCTCATGTACGTCACTGACAGAGTGGGAGAATTCTCACGCTGAAGCGCTGAGTGCAGGAGAATTTTCCCACGCTGTCAATGACGTGCATGAGGCTGATATTTAAATTTGGCGCACAAATCGGTGATTGGTCGCGGGCAGCATCCGCGACCAATCAGCACGGTAGTGTTTAACTTTGGCGGCAAGATCAGGGATTGGTCGCGCGCCAAGACCGCGACCATTCACCGATTTGGGCGCCACATTTAAATATCGGCCGCGACCAATCAGCACAGCGTTGTTTAAATGTGGATCCAAGATCGGTGATTGGTCGCGGCCGATATTTAAATTTGGCGCACAAATCTGTGATTGGTCGCGGGCAGCGTCCGCGACCAATCAGCACAGTAGTGTTTAACTTTGGCGGCAAGATCAGTGATTGGTCGCGGTCAAGAAGGCGACCAATCACCGATTTGTGCGGCATATTTAAATAGCGGCCGCGACCAATTGGATGTCAGCGCCGCTCCCCGGTCCTCCCTTCACACCCTAGCCGCATGGATGTCAGCGGCGCTGCCTGTGCGGATACTTCCGCTGCGAGAACCCGGGACATGAGCGGGCGCTCGCAGCAGAAGTATCCCGACCCGCAGCGCCGCTCCCCGGTCCTCCCTTCACACCCTAGCCGCTGATGTCCCCACAGTATCCATCCGCATGGTGTTACAATGGTCCGGACATTTGTGTTAAAAATCGCTGATTGGTCGCGGGCGCTGCCCGCGACCAATCACCGATTTGGGCGCCAAATTTAAATATCAGCCGCGACCAATCACCAATTTGGGCGCCAAATTTAAATATCCTCCGCGACCAATCAGCCATCTTGGCTCCACATTTAAACACCGCTGTACTGATTGGTCGCGGACGCTATTTAAATGTGGCGCCAAAATCGGTGATTGGTCGCGCCCAGCGTCGGCGACCAATCAGCACAGCGGTGTTTAAATGTGGAGCCAAGATTGGTGATTGGTTGCGGCCGATATTTAAATTTGGCGCCCAAATCGGTGATTGGTCGCGGGCAGCGCCAGCGACCAATCAGCGATTTTTAACACAAATGTCCGGATCTTTGTAACACCATGCGGATACTGTGGGGACATCAGCGGCTAGGGTGTCAAGGGTGGACCGGGGAGCGGCGCTGCGGGTCGGGATATTTCTGCTGCGGGCAGTCGCTCATCTCCCGGCTTCTCGCAATGGAAGTATCCGACCAGGCAGCGGCGCTCCCCGGTCCTCACCAATACGATTAGCTGATTGGTCGCGCTCTCCGCACGCGACCAATCAGTGATCTTGGCGCTAAAGTTAAACACCGCTCTGCTGATTGGTCGCAGACGCTGCCCGTGACCAATCACCGATTTGGGCGCCACATTTAAATAGCGGCCGCGACCAATCAGCGAGCTTGGCGCCAAATTTAAACAATGCTCTGCTGATTGGTCGCGGACGCCAGACGCGTCCAATCAGTGAGATTGGTGCCAAATTTAAACAACGCTCTGCTGATTGGTCGCGGACTCCAGCCGCGACCAATCAGCGAGATTGGCGTCAAATTTAAAACCCGCTCTGCTAATTGGTCGCGGATGCCGGCCGCGACTAATCAGCATTATTGGCGCCAAATTTAAACACCGCTCTGCTGATTGATCGCGGTCGCCGTCCGCGACCAATCAGATGTATTGGCGCCAAATTTAAACCCTGCTCGGCTGATTGGTCACAGTTGCCTTCCGCGACCAATCAGCGATTTTGACGCCAAATTTAAACACCGCTCTGCTGATTGGTCGCGGCCGGCGATTGCGACCAATCAGCATTATTGGCGCCAAATTTAAACCCCGCTCTGCTGATTGGTCGCGACCGCCGGCCGCGACTAATCAACATTGTTGCCGCCAAATTTAAACACCGCTCTGCTGAATGGTCGAGGTCGTGACCAATCACCATTATTGGCGCCAAATTTAAACACCGCTTTGCTGATTGGTCGCGACCACAACCTATCAGCATTATTGGCGCAAAATTTAAACCCCGCTCTGCTGATTAGTCGCGACCGCCGGCCGTGACCAATCAGTGATATTGTCGCCAAATTTCAACACCGCTTTGCTGATTGGTCGCGGTTGCTGGCCGCGACCAGTCAGCGATTTTGGCGCCAAATTTAAACACCGCTCTGCTGATTGCGCCGGGTCTGCCGCATACCTATTCTAGAATACCCGATGCGTTAGAATCGGGCCACCATCTAGTTTCATGAAATAATTTTAAAAAAAATTGACGTGGGGGTTCGCACTATATTTGTGTCCAGCCAGGTACAGCAGGCAGGAACGGGCTGCCCCCAACTACCAGCTGCCTATTTGTACCTGGCCGGACACAACAATATAGGGAAGCCCTTTTTTCCTTAATTATTTCATGAATTTCATGAAATAATTAAAAAAAAAAAATACGTAGGGCTTCGCCCTATTTTTGTGTCCAGCCAGGTACAACTAGGCAGCTGGGGGCTGGAATCTGCAGCGCAGGGAGGCCCAAGCTTTCTGGGCCCCACCCGCTGCAAATTGCAGTCCGCAGCCACACCGGAAAATGGCGCGTTCATAGAAGCGCCATCTTCTGGCGCTGTACCCAACTCATCCAGGGCCCTGGTGCGGTGGCTCACTGGGTAATAAAGGGGTTAGGGCCAGCTTGGCATTATCAGCTGGCCCTAAGCCCGAAATTCATGGGGTCACGCCAATATTAGACATGACCACTATGAATTTCTAGTAAAGTATTTAAAAAAAACACAACACCCAGAAAAAAGTCCTTTAATTGAAATAAACACACAATTCTTTATTGTTCTAAATTAAACCATACTTACCATCACGCCCATTCCAGCTGAAGCCAACGATCTCCTGCAATAAAAGTAAAATAATAAAGCAGCCTCATCCTTACCTTTCCATGGTTCCCACGACAGCTTCAGCTCTGCTACATCGAGATGACAGGCTGGACCGCAGGAGAACGCTGCCATCCAGCCTGTCATCCCGCAGACACTGAGAAGCGCAGGCTTGCTTGCGCTCTTCAGTGTCTGGCTGTGACGGCATAAAGATGAGCCGAGGTCATGTCCAATGAACTCAGCTCACCTCATGTACGTCACTGACAGCGTGGAAGAATTCTCCTGCACTCAGCGCTTCAGCGTGAGAATTCTCCCACGCTGTCAGTGACGTACATGAGGTCAGCTGAGTTCAATGGACATGAATGAGCTCACCTCATGCACGTCACTGACAGCGTGGGAAAATTCTCCTACACTCAACGCTTCAGCGTGAGAATTTTCCCACGCTGTCAGTGACGTGCATGAGGTGAGCTCATTCATGTCCAATGAACTCGGCTCACCTCATGCACGTCACTGACAGCGTGGGAAAATTCTCACGCTGAAGCGCTGAGTGCAGGAGAATTCTCCCACGCTGTCAGTGACGTGCATGAGGTGAGCCGAGTTCATTGTCGGCTCATTTGGATGCCGTCACAGCGAGACACTGAGGAGCACAAGCATGCCTGCACTTCTCAGTGTCTGCGGGATGACAGGCTGGATGGCAGCGTTCTGCTGCGGTCCAGCCTGTCATCTCGATGTAGCAGAGCTGAAGCTGTCGTGGGAACCATGGAAAGGTAAGGATGAGGTTGCTTTATTATTTTACTTTTATTGCAGTAGATCGTTGGCTTCAGCTGGAATGGGCGTGACGGTAAGTATGGTTTAATTTAGAACAATAAAGGATTGTGTCTTTATTTCAATTAAAGGACTTTATTCTGGGTGTTTGTGTTTTCTTTTAACTTTGACTATGGGGTTAGTAATGGGGGTGTCTTATAGACGCCTCTCCATTACTAACCTGGGCTTGATGTCAGCTGGCATTACAAGCTGACATCAAGCCTAGCCCTATTACCCCACTGCCACCGCTACAGGGCAGTGGGAAGAGCAAGGCTAAGTGCCAGAATTGGCGCATCCTATGGATGCGCCATTTCTGGGGCGGCTGACGGCTGGTGTTTCTAGCCTGGGAGGGGGCCAATATTCATGGCACCCTTCCTGGGCTATTAATATCAGCCCCCAGCTGTCTCCCTAGCCTTTGCTAGCTTTTAAAATAGGGGGGACCCCACGTCATTTTTTTGGGGGGTCACCATTTTAATAGCTAGTAAAGGCTAGGTATTCAGCTGAGGGCTCATATTAGTAGCCTGGGAAGCTCCGTGGGTATTACCCCCTTCCCAGGCTTCAAACATCTGCCCCAGCCATCTGCTTAACCTCCGCTAGAGCCTAAAATTACAGGGAACCCCACGTCAATTTTTTTTAAAATAAATCCTTTATTTTAACACTAAATGACAAGTACAGTAATCAACACTATCACTGTACTTCTTACATATGTGACTGACATGTTTCTATCTATCTAATCTATGTGTGATGCTCTATTCCTTCTATTCTAAATTGTCGGGTACAGATGCTGAAATGCCGGCCGGCTTTTTTAAAGAGACAGTGCATGAAAACACTATTATTTTTTTTAATAAATCCTTTACACTAAATGACAAGTACAGTAAGCAACACTGTCACTGTACTTCATATATATGTGACTGACATGTTTCTATCTATCTAATCAATGTGTGATTCTCTATTCTTTCTATTCTAAATTTTCGGGTACCGCTGCTGAATTGCCGGCCGGCTTTTTTAAAGAGACGGTGCATGAAAATACTATTATTTTTTTGATAAATCCTTTACACTAAATGACAAGTACAGTAAGCAACACTGTCACTGTACTTCTTATATATGTGACTGACATGTTTCTATCTATCTAAATCTATGTGTGAAGCTCTATTCTTTCGGTTCTAAATTGTCGTACCGGTGTATGCCGCTGCTGAATTGCCGGCTTTTCATGTTTCACTGTTGGCACTGTTCCCATCGATTTGGGCAATCACTGTAATGCCACAACCACCATGGCTGTGGCATTACAGTGAGTGGCAGACAATCCCTGCATGATTGGTGCTCTAAATAGCGCCAGACATGCAGGACACGCTTTTGGTGCACGAACAGTTATCGAACATAACCTCGAACAGCCGAAATTTTTGCAAATCGTTCGGGTTCGTCGAACAACTCTAACACCGCCCAAAACAGCTCGAATTTGAGATTGGCGAACAGTTCTAGTCGAACACCGCTCATCTCTAGTGATAAGGGAAGAATTTGTTTGTTTGTCAGTTAAACTCATTGATGGTGATGTGTGTCAGGGCTCTTTATATCACTGTAAGCAATTGCAGACACCTGTGCTAATTAGTTTGGCAGGAGTGTCCAATGAAAGACATGACTACTTAAGAAGGCTGTCCCACATTATTAAGCAGCCTACATTTTCTGCCAAAATGGGAAAGAAAAAGGATGTGTCGGTTGCTGAGAAGCAACAAATTGTGGAGTGTTTAGGTCAAGGCATGGCTACAATCAATATTGCCAAGACACTTCATCCTGATCATCGCACAATCAAGAAGTGTGTAGCTGATTCACAGTACACACATGTGTGTGCTGATAAGGGCAAATTGAGGACTCTTTCCTACAGGCAATTACGTCAGGTTAAAAGAGCAGAGGCAAAAAAAAGCCTCGTCATAGCAGCAGACAAGTTTTTGAAGCTGCTGGTGCCTCCAACGTCCCCCGAACAACAAGATGCAGGGTCCTTCAGAGGTTTGCAGCTGTGCGTAAGCCATGCTGTCGACCTCCTCTATCAACTACACACAAGCAGAAACGGCTCTAGTGGGCCAAACAATACATGAAGACTGACTTCAAAACAGTTTTGTTCTCGGATGAGTGCCGTGCAACGCTTGATGGTCCAGATGGATGGAGTGGAGGATGGCTGGTTGATGGACACCCCACGCAAACACGGCTACAGCGCCAATAATGTATGTGGAGTTTCTCAAACAGCACTACCTGCCATGGTTCAAGAAGAAGAACCGTGTATTCCACAGCAAGATCATTTTCATGCATGATAATGCACCGTCTCATGCTGCACATAACACATCTGCATATCTGACTGATATGGGCATAAAAGGGGACAAACTTATGGTGTGACTCCCATGCTCCCCTGACTTCTACCCCATTCAGAACCTCTGGAGCATCATCAAAAGGAGTGTCTATGATGGCGGGAGGCAGTTCACATCTAAGCAACAGCTCTGGGAGGGTATTCTGTCCTCATGCAAAACAATTGAAGCAGAAACCATCCAAAACCTGACAAATTCAATGGACGAGAGAGTTCAGAAGCTCCTTTCGAACAAGGGGTCCTATGTGCAAATGTAACATCACCTAGAATAAAGTTTTGAGTTGAAAACTGTTTGATTTCAGTTTCTAATAACCTGCTAATGATTATAATTTCAAAAATGACCATTTTTTTGGTCTTTATTAAAATGAAAAGGTTGATCGAAGAGTGTGGGGGATCTAAGAGTGTGGCAACCCAGTAGTCAGGATTACTTCGAATTCTGACAATCTGAGGGTCATGTTGCAGGTAGTGCAGCAAGAAGGCACTCATGTGTCTTGTGCATCTAGGAGCGCCAAAATTATTTTCCGGGCTAGATGCAGCTAAAAATTATTATTAATTTTAAATCTGGTGGAGCTTAGTATAGATGGCCTAATAGAATCAGTACTACACACTGCTACAAAGCCCAAATAATTTTCCAGTCAAGATACAGATAAACATGATTATTAAATTTAAATCTGGTGGAGCTTAGTATAGATGGCCTAATAGAATCACTACATCACACTGCTACAAAGCCCAAATTATTTTCCAGCCAAGATACAGATAAACATGATTAGTAATTTTAAATCTGGTGGAGCTTAGTATAGATGGCCTAATAGAATCATTACTGCACACTGCTACAAAGCCCAAATTATTTTCCAGCCAAGATACAGATAAACATGATTAGTAATTTGAAAGCTTAAAACGGTTGGTGAGGTGATTTTAACCAATCATCAAGCTTTTACTCTCCCCAGGATGACACAGGGGTAGAAAAGTCATTTCGGATCCATGATTTGTTCATCTTCATGAACGTGAGTCTGTCTACATTATCAGTGGAGAGCCGCGTGCACTTATCTGTCAGCACACCACCAGCAGAGCTGAACACAAGTTCAGACAGAACGCTGGCTGCGGGGCATGACAAGATCTCCAAGGCGTAAGTGGCGAGCTCCGGCCATTTATCCAGATTGGAAGCCCAAAAAGAGCAAGGGTCCAGTGACACAGTCATGGCTACAATGTTTACTTGGAGATACTCCTGTACCATCGTCTCTAGGCGTTGACTATGTGTCAGACTTCTTGTCTCCTGTGGCCTTGCAATGGATGGGCTAAAAAAGTGGTGAAATGATTCCGCAAAATTGATTTTACCAGCAGATACTGTGTTTCTGTTATGGTTTGAGTGCTGAACTCTCGACGGTCCCACGGTTGGCAAGTTGGAACTGTGAGATTCAGTACGTGCACCACTGGTGTTTTGTGGAAAAGCACATGTAAGATTCTGCAACAGTCTCTGCTGATACTCCTGCATGCGTGCATTCCTTTCTATGGCAGGAATAATTTCTGTAAATTTACTTTTGTACCGGGGATCTAGCAGTGTGGCAACCCAGTAGTCAGGATTATTTCTAATTCTCACAATTCGAGGGTCATGTTGCAGGTAGTGCAGCAAGAAGGCACTCATGTGTCTTGTGCATCCAGGAGCACCAAGTCCCTGTTGTGTTGTTGACGAGGTAACAATCATGCTTCCTTCCTATGTCCTCTCCCCCCATCCTCGCACAACAGAAAAGTGATCAAGGTTTCCCTCATCTGATGAGTCTTCCATCAGTTCGTCCTCCACTTCTTCCTGGGCTCCTGCACCTTCCTCACTAGTTTGGCTGCTACCATGCGCCCTGGTAAAACCATCTCCCCCACCCTCACATGCCTGCTGCCTTGGTGCTGCCGACCGTCTGGATCTTGCAGATTTTAGCCCTTCCGCATACAACTCCTCCTCCTCTACTTCCTCCACCTCCTCTTGTGCCACCACCTGACTCCGAATTCTGTTTAACATGTGCTCCAGCATGTAAATCACCGGAATAGCCATGCTGATAATGGCATAGTCAGCACTAAACATCTTCGTCGCCATTTCAAATCTGTGCAGAAGGGTGCATAGGTCCCTGATCTGAGACCACTCCTCCAGCGTGATATGCCCCACCTCTGGATCTTGTTGGCCCAGACTATACGTCAGAACATACTGCACCAGGGCTTGTCGGTGCTGCCACAGTTGATGAAACATGTGCAGAATTGAATTCCACCGGGTAGGCACATCACATTTTAGCCGGTGAAGTGGCAGGCCCAACGACTTCTGTAGAGATGTAAGTCGCTGAGCTGCGTGATGCGAACTGCGGAAGTGAGCACACAGCGACCGTGCCCTCTGCAAAAGGCCATCTAGTCCGGGATAGTGGGCTAAAAATTGCTGGACAACCAGGTTCAACACGTGAGCCATACAAGGCACGTGTGTGACATTGCCGCGGCGAAGGGCCGCACCCAGGTTTGCAGCATTGTCGCACACGGCCTTCCCTGGTTTCAGTTCCAGCGGAGACAACCATTCATGAAATTGGTTCTCCAGAGCTGACCACAACTCCTCAGCTATGTTACTCACATTTCCCAGACATTTCAAAGTAAAAACCGCCTGATGACGTTAAGCCCTACTGTCAGCATAGTAAGGAGGTGTGAAGGATCCCTTCTGCGCAGTTAGAAAGCTTGTGGCATGACCAGACAGGCTTTGGGTGCAGATGGATGACCGAGAGGAGGTTGAGGAGGCAGAAGCAGTGGAGGAGCTTTGATATAAAGAGGATTGACGCACAACTCGTGGGGATGGCAAGACTTGGACAGCAGCCCCTTGTCCTGCTGTCACCATAGTTACCCAGTGCCCAGTCAGCGACATGTAACGCCCCTATCCATGCCTACTCGTCCAAGTGTCTGTGGTGAAATGCACCCTGTCAAACACATAGTCTCTCAAAGAAGCGGTGATGTTGTGTGCGACATGCTGGTGAAGCGCAGGCACACCTTTCTTTGAGAAGTAATGCCGACTGGGCATCTGGTACTGGGGCACTGCGACAGACATAAGGTCTCGAAAATCCTCTGTGTCCACCAGGCGGAAAGGCAGCATTTCTGTAGCCAAGAGCTTGCAGATGGTGAAATTCAACCTCTTAGCTTTCTCATGGCTAGGAGGAAATGGTCTTTTACTTGTCCACATCTCAGGGACCGAGGGCTGGCTGTTGTGCTTAGACGGGGTTGATAAGGGTGTCCCTGGCAAACTGCCGGTCTGTGAGGAAGATGCAGGTGGACATGTTAGGTTGCCTTGATCCAAAGGTGGTGCTATCGATGTCGGACAGCGCTCAACACCAGCTGGTGTTACCACCTCCAAAGAAAATGATGACCTGCCAATCACGCTGGCTGTTTTGGGTAAAGAGGTGGCAGGTCTGTGTCCCAAAACAGGTGTGACTGCTGTCCCCCCAGTCACAGAGGATGAAGAGGCCGCGGTTGCACAAGATGTGGCAGATGGTGGTTGGCCCGGCCGGCTAGGCCGCATTGTAGCACAGTGAGCTTCCCACTGCAACTTATGATTCATGTCCATGTACCGGTTCATGCATGAAGTACTCAAACTATGTATTTTTTGGCCTCTACTTAGCTTTTGCTGACAAATGTTACAGATAACACGAGTTGGGTCATCTTTATCGATCTGTAAAAATGCCCAGGCTATGCAAGGCTTAGCACCCATGCGACCTGAAGAGCTACCACGACTTGTGGTCAGAGGCAGAGTTGTGTTTGAGGATGCAGTTGTTGACGTGCTTCCAGTACTACATCTCTGTGCAGGAAGGCGCAACCTGCCCTCGTCGTCACTGGCATCCTCCTCCACCTCCTCTGCTGACCTCATCTCTTGGCTGACTGTGGGTTGATAGTAAGTGGGATCTCCAACCTCATCATCATCACCCTGTGCGTTATCAAACCCGTCGTCCTCAGGGCCAACCTGTTCCTGCACTGACAAAAAACTAAAGTCGCTCCAATCAGGTATTTGAGTCTCATCATCGTGTTCCTCATTGTCTCCACCAACAGGAGTTACAGTTTGGGAATGAGGGTCTACATTATGGTCAGAACCTTCTGCGTCTGGTCCTGGATCCGACTCATAATGATTCTGGGCATCAGTGCAGATCTTTTCCTCTTCTGGATTCACAGAAGCTCTGGAGCCGACCTCTGATTCCCATGCTATAGTATGAGTACACAGCTCTGCAGACTCAACCATCTGTTCTACCCCATACTCAGATGGGCAGCTGGAGATTTGGGAGCTGTGAGGAAGCAAGTGCAATTGGGGTGACACCTCTGAGGACTGGAGTATTTGTGATGTTGAAGTTGAGGTGGAGGAGTGCCCACTTAAAGGAACACTTGATATCCGATGAAGCACCAGCTGTTTTTGGGCCTCATCTGGAATTTGTAGCATTTGGCGTGGCCGTAAGAAAGGGATCTTATCACATTGTCCGCTAAAAGAAGTAGACATTTTAGTTTGGCAGCAAGATGGTCTTTCTTCTGCAGATGTTACTGTTGCTTTAACACCTACCCCATGGACACAACCTTTTTTCCCCTTCCTAACACGCCTATTCCCTTTTCCACCAGCAGCAGGCCTTTTTCAACTCATTTTGTTGGTTAACTAATGCACAACTCTGGAGTTGTTTGCACAAAATAACAATGGATGGGAACCGAGCAGAGCTGAGAGGCCAAACTATGGTATTAGGCCAAAAGTATTGGCTGGGTTAGATGCAGATAAAAATGATATTGAATTTGCAACCTGATGGAGGTCAGTATAGATGGACTAATAGAACAAGTCCCACACACTGCTAGAAGCCCAAAGATTTTTTCAGAGCTAGATGCAGAAAAAAATTATATTCAATTTGCAACCTGATGGAGGTCAGTATAGATGGACTAATAGAACAAGTCACACACACTGCTAGAAGCCCAAATATTTTTTCAAAGCAAGATGCAGAAAAAAATGATATTGAGTTTGCAACCTGGTGGAGGTCAGTATAGATGGACTAATAGACCAAGTCCCACACACTGCTAGAAGCCCAAATATTTTTTCACAGCTAGATGCAGAAAACAATTATTTTCAATTTGCAACCTGATGGAGGTCAGTATAGATGGACTAATAGACCAAGTCCCACACACTGCTAGAAGCCGAAATATTTTTTCAGAGACAGATGCAGATAAAAATTATTTTTAATTTGTAACCTGATGGAGGTCAGTATAGATGGACTAATAGACCAAGTCCCACACACTGCTAGAAGCCCAAATATTTTTTCAGAGCTAGATGCAGAAAAAAATTATATTCAATTTGCAACCTGGTGGAGGTTAGTATAGATGGACTAATAGAATGATGCTATGCCCAAAAGGTTTTACTTCACTAGGTGCAGTAAAAAAATTGGTATTCTATACACAGGTGGTGTAGCTTGCAACACAGATAGGCTGCTCCACTGACTAACACACTCTGCAATAGGCCAAAAAGTATTAGCTTTGCTAGATTTAGCCAAATGCTGTGAAAAAAACTTGCACAGCACTGGCACAGACCTGCCTGGCAAAAACTGATAGGAACTGATGTAGCTTAGTCCTGAAAAGGACTGCAATTACAATTAGTCTTTACTCCCAACCTATCTATTTAATAGCACAGACCTGCCTGATAAAAGTCGTAGGAAATGCTGTAACCTAGTCCTTAAAAGGACTGCAATCACAACTCTTCCCTACTCCCAAGCTATCTGTAGATTTGTGCGAAAATTGGCTTGAAATTAACAAGGTATAGCGCACACAGCAACAGCGGTGCCATCTAACACGCATGGCTGGGTCTTATAGGGCAAGGACATGTGACATACACTGCCAATGACACATGCCCTTGCTTGTGTGAAAAAAAGCACTTCGCTCCGTGTGTGCGCTGCTGATAGGCTGACAGATTGCACCTCCCCACTGTAAATGCGGGAAAGAGATAAAAAAATGGAGATCTTTATTATTCCTGCAGAGATCCATCCCCTGCCCCTCCCCCCGCCCCGCTGTACACTCAAACTGCGTATTAACATTAAATTTCATCATTACTGAGAAAAAATCCAGTTATGATTTTGGTGCACGAACAGTTATCGAACATAACCTCGAACAGCCGAATTTTTTTCAAATCGTTCGTGTTCGCCGAACGGCTCAAACACCGCCCAAAACAGCTCGAATTTGAGATTGGCGAACAGTTCGAGTCGAACTCCGCTCATCTCTAGTAAAGAAGTCTGATGTCAAATGCCAAGAGAGTGCATCAAATACAGAGGGATAAGACAAATGAATGTTTAGAGACAAAGTCGGGAGGCAGGCAGCTAAGGTCAGAGTATTCAAGGCAAAAGGGATAATACAAACGAGTAGTCAAAAGGCAAATCTGAGGTCTGGAAACAGAGATCAGAATATCAGAACGCAGAACAAATACACCACCTAGCAAGGCAAGGCTATGACTAGCAATGGTCTGACCATTTTCAACCAGTTAAATAGCCAAGTAATCATCATGAATGGATGACACCTGGAGGAAACACTGCAGGCCTGGCCAATATGAGCCGCTGGTCTATCACTTACAATACTGACCGCCCAACACGCTCCTGCCTCATTTTGGGCAGCTGGGCTGTCACTCACAATTATTACAGCCAAGCATGCCTTTGCCTCAGATTGGGTGGATCAGCTGTCACTCACAGCATCCTTAGGACACTGTGAGATGTGGAATCATGACGCATACATGCCAGATCAATACTATCTATAAACCTACAAAAAGTATAATGAAATTGCAGACCATTGCGTGAGTATAAAAACTTTTATACTTATTAAATATTTCAAGCACATAAAATTAAGCTAAAATAGTAGAAACAATGTAATGAAAAAAGAGATAGGGGCAGAAAAGGAGGACAAACCTTCCTTTACACAGCAGACAAATACCCCACATACTGTATGAGGCTACACCAATATTAAAGTGCATAAAGGTGAAATAAATGTACAATGGAATGAATTTCAATCAAGATTGACATAAATGTCTTAGCATCCTGCAACCTCTAAGATGCGCATAGAAGATAGAAATTGAAAAAAGGATGTTCATGTATCATGCCAGATGTTATGGAATATAATATGATATACCAATTTTATAAATGAAACAAATAGCAACTTAAATAAAAGCCTTCTAAATATACATTAAGACACCCTGCTCTAAACATACATTAAGACACCCTGCTCTGTGTATGGAGTAAGTAGCACCCTCGAAGCACGTTTCACCACTAAAACCTGTGGCTTCATCAAGAGTTAGGTGCTATACTTTTGTCTGTTGCTGCAAATTACTTTTCAAACATATACCTACCTAGCAACATAGTATTCTAGGGGTTTGTATGTTTCCTTTATTGGCAATGGGGAGGGATAACTTTAAAAGAAAAAAACATTGCTTAACGTACATTTTCCCCAAGCCAGATAGGTTGATGTCACTTGAACATTAATAAGACAGTGTTTACATTAAAAGGCTCATGAAAGGTTCAACATTGCCATGAGACCTATTAGTGTTTCATACCTTTTTCAGGGCAATTTGAGGCTTTGCTGTGAAAATTTAATTGCCGGAAACTAGGTTTGAGTAAAATTCAGCGAATTTGGATTTTAAACAGTTCAATCTTCTCTAGTTAACATTGTTGTGACTGCTGTCAGAAGGGAGGATCCGATGACTAAAGGTGATGGAGAGCAGTGCTGTAATTGGCTGGAAAATGACATTGCTGTGACTGCTGGGGGAAGCATTGGCTTCATCAGTTATTAATGGAAGACTGTCGCAGAGCCCTGACTGCAAATAGAAAGGCAATGACAAGACAATTGTGGGAGAAAGGTACTGCTGTAATTGTGCTGTAATTGCTGAGGAAGTAGGTGCACTGTTTTAAGGCTAGCCTGCTCTGACAAAAAAGCAAAGTAGGTAAAGTGGGTAAATGGGGAAAATCCTCAACTGTGACTTTTGGTAAAGGAATAAATTGAATGTTACTGCTATAAGAAGTGTTACTGTTAGTGATGAGCGAGTATTTTTTGTTAACCCTTTCTCCGAGTATGCTCGGGCAAGCACCGAGTATTTACAGCTGCTCTGTTATGTTTGAATCTCTCCCATGTGCATAATTTGCAACTGATTGACAGCTTTAATACATGTGAGGAATGTGTAAGAAATTGACAGCTTTAATACATGTGTAGCACCCTGAGGATTCGGCTGCTACAGGGGTATTGCACCTCAACCCAGAGGTGTGATATTCCACTCCCGGGTAAGGATGGAGTGTGGAACTGAGCTCAGTTAGCTGCATGCACTACACACATCCCATTTCCGGAGGACGGACCAAGTGTACTCCCACTTAATAATGTGCAGGTACGACCGAGTCTGTCCTTGGCTGGAGTGGGAGGGGGGTGGAACATCCCAGTAGTGTAGGGGCAGATAGGGGGAGCAGTCTGGGTAATGCTAGGAGCTCATTGGGTGCTGGTCACCTGAGCTCACACATAGAGGGAGTATATAAGGTGGGCACCATCTTAGGACAGGGTCAGTCTGTCAGAGTTTAGTCAGAGGAGCAGAGCAGAGAAGCTCAGCCAGAAGGGCTGACAGGGAGTTGTGGTTCCGGCTGGGCCCAGCTCCAAGGCCAAGAGAGAGAGAGGAGTCAGAAGGACCCAGAGAAAACAAGCAGGAACCCCAAGACCCCACAATACAAACAACAGGGTGAAGGGTTGGCACCTAGGGTACCGGATCCCAAGCTGGCAGAGAGAAAAGCACACCTTAGCCAGAGACCGGAGGTCGTGGGCAGGATCTGCCACGACCCTCACCAAATCCACCAGGAAGGCAGACCAAGTATAGGGTCAGGGAACCCAGAGGAGGTGTACCCACCAAGAGACCCGAGGGAGCCGGACATAGGTGGATCCCTGGTGAGAACGGCCAGAAGAGAGGGAAAGTCAGACAGGAGCTCAGGACCACGCTCCAGAACTGCCTGGGGGTTAGCCGAGTCCAGGACCTGGTGGACGCAGCACGGCTCGGGTGGTCGCTTCAGGCCAGAGTGACCATAAGAACACCCGTAAGTAAAAAAAACCCCTGAACTGCACAGCCCGACTCTGAGTCTTCTTGCTGATTCATCCTGCACCTTCACAACCACCATCCTCTACATCTGACCCCCTGAGGCTATACCCCTCCCGTTGGGGGTTATACTACCAAAGCTGCACACATACCAACAGCCTCAGCGGACCCTGCTGCAGCGGCGGCCTTTTGACCGCAAATCAACGGGTGGCGTAGTCGACACAAAGAACTCTAATAACATCTGTAGGACTGCCACACACTGAGTTTGACACCCTGGGCACGGACCGGGTCACAGCCACTCGGAGACTACAACCCCCATCTGATCCGGCTCCGGGTATCCCTAACAACATGGCCCAGGGGGCGCGTCAACTTTGGCGTAGTCGGCAGGATAACGTGCCCGCAACAACCGGGTACTGCGTGCCTGAAGAAAAGTTCACCGTTACCTCAAAAAGAAGTCTCCTGCCGGTTCCGGAGGGTCCCCGCCAACGGACCCCATCACAGGTCGTTTCCCGCCGGTTGTCCGCCATTTGCAGCTTTTTCCCGCCATCCATGGAGTTTCCCGCCACTGGGAGACGATTCCCGCCATTTCCGAAGATTTCCCGCCTTGGGGGAGCGGACGCCATTATGGGCGTGCCAGAGGGTGGCAAAAGGCCACCTCCCATTGTGGGCCAGGTCGAAGAATGGCGCCAAAAGCGGAAACCGCGCCCACCAACAGAGACTGTGATGCTGGAAGTGTCCATCAGCGTGAGAGAACTGCCCCTGGAACTGACAATCACTAAGTTGCCCCGGGACCACCCTCAATGTGGGCGGAGACAGAACAAGAGAACAAAGATGGGTGCAGCCTGGAGCGGTCTGGAGAGAGCGCACCCGGAGACAAGACGTCTGGAAGAGAGTCCAGAGAGAGCACACCCGGAGATGGAGGGAGAGCCAGGCAGCACCGACCCAGTGGTCAGGAGCCTGATGCGGGCCGCCACTCCAGGCAGCACCGACCCAGTGGTCAGGAGCCTGTTGCAGGTCACCACTCCAGAAGGCCTGCTGGAGATCCTAACACAGCTCCCCCGAGATCGGGAGTGTGCACAGACTGCGCTGGAGGGCCTCGCACAGAGGTTGGCCCGGGTGCAACGAGAGACGTTGGCGGAGTGGAGCCGAGAGATGGCCCAGCAGACCGAGACTCGTCAGCGGAGCACGCCACCCGAGACGAGGAGACAGACCGCCTCTGAGGATGGCGCAGGAGGACTGAAGGCCGGAGACGGCGCCGAGAAGGGAGCCGAACGAATGGAGGCAGGTAAAGGGGACGTCACCACCCCGAGCCGGGAAACCGCGTGCCTGCCCCAGCTCCCCGTCGCAGAGCCCGAAGTACCCCCTGCCGTGCCCGTCGCTGCAACGTCACCGGCGCAGACTAGGCCTCAAACGGAAGCCGCGACCCCTGTGACGTCACACGCCTCGACCCCAAGCGTGGCCAAGCAGGAAGTACCATCGGCCTGGTCGCAAGGCCTAGTACCCCCGGGCGCCGCAATACCAACAGCGCCCCCTACCTCCGCGGAGCCCCCGGCCTGGTCGCAGGGCCAAGTAACACAGGGCGCCGCCGTTCTTACGGTGCCCTTTACTTTCAAGGTGCCCCAGGCCTGGTCGCAAGGCCTGGTTAACCCGGGCGCCGCTACCACCACGGCGCCCATAACACCTAAAGTACCGCACCTGGGTGAGGACCTATTCGCCCAGCATACGTGCCCGGATGGGCAGCCCTTCATATGGCCACCGGAGTTTCACCATCCCCGACTCCGGAAAGAGAGACCCCTAGACGAACCCCTGATTCCGGTTCCGAAGCCTGTAAAGAGGACCTCGCCCCCGCTAGAAGAGACCCAGTTTGAGTGGGATCCCACCGGAGAAGACCTCATGGGGTTCACTCAGGAGACTCGGGCAGCCGCAGCGGAGCGTGCAGAGTGCTGCCGCCAGCAGCTCGAGGTCTTTGAGAGGGAGCGGAGAGAGAGGCGGGTCCGGGAACAACAAGCCCAAATAAGGAGCGCGGAGCAGAAAAGCCGGACCAGGAGAGACCCCCGTGCAGCGCATGGTCCCCGTACCATCGGGACTGTGATAAAGTTCAATCTGCAGCATGGGTGGGGTTTCATCAGAGATCACCGCACCCCAGGCGACGTCTTCGTGACCAGGAGAGACGTTGAGTCCCACCTACCGGAGGGACACAGAGGTCATGACCTGTATTTAGGGGACGAGGTCACCTTCACCCGGCACAAGTGTGCCAAAGGACCCTACGCCCTCCATGTGCATCGCCTGACGGAGGAGGAGCTGCGGTGTGAAGAGGAGCAAGAGGACCCGGATGGGCCTGAAACTGAAACTGTCCACAAAGAAAGAGCAGGAGGACGCCGTCGTTGAGTACGGTAGTGAAGAGACTGTATAAAGTTACCCGTTAGGGTATATGCCATGCTGCTAATTTAAATATGGTCCCCGTTGGGACAAGTGTGAACTGTTCCAGTGTGTCCCATTTCCCCACTGACCGAGGACTGAGAGCGGTCATCCCTTTCCTAATACCTGGCCGAGGACTGAGAGCGGCCATAATTCCCTTGTATATAGTTGCGCTTCCTAAAGCGCCCCCTACCGGTTTTATAGGAAAACCGTGTTTCTTCAAGAGACTGTCGCACTTTACCCGGTCACAAGTTGCACCGTGACCGGAGGTACCAGAAGACAAGAATGTTTTTATGAAAAGTTTTATATGGTAGTTTATTATGTTGTTTATGAAAAAAAAAAATTGTATGTTTGTGGATGTTTTTTAAATCTTACAGCCCGAGGACGTGCTGTGATTTACCAGGGGGGAATGTAGCACCCTGAGGATTCGGCTGCTACAGGGGTATTGCACCTCAACCCAGAGGTGTGATATTCCACTCCCGGGTAAGGATGGAGTGTGGAACTGAGCTCAGTTAGCTGCATGCACTACACACATCCCATTTCCGGAGGACGGACCAATGGTACTCCCACTTAATAATGTGCAGGTACGACCGAGTCTGTCCTTGGCTGGAGTGGGAGGGGGGTGGAACATCCCAGTAGTGTAGGGGCAGATAGGGGGAGCAGTCTGGGTAATGCTAGGAGCTCATTGGGTGCTGGTCACCTGAGCTCACACATATAGGGAGTATATAAGGTGGGCACCATCTTAGGACAGGGTCAGTCTGTCAGAGTTTAGTCAGAGGAGCAGAGCAGAGAAGCTCAGCCAGAAGGGCTGACAGGGAGTTGTAGTTCCGGCTGGGCCCAGCTCCAAGGCCAAGAGAGAGAGAGGAGTCAGAAGGACCCAGAGAAAACAAGCAGGAACCCCAAGACCCCACAATACAAACAACAGGGTGAAGGGTTGGCACCTAGGGTACCGGATCCCAAGCTGGCAGAGAGAAAAGCACACCTTAGCCAGAGACCGGAGGTCGTGGGCAGGATCTGCCACGACCCTCACCAAATCCACCAGGAAGGCAGACCAAGTATAGGGTCAGGGAACCCAGAGGAGGTGTACCCACCAAGAGACCCGAGGGAGCCGGACATAGGTGGATCCCTGGTGAGAACGGCCAGAAGAGAGGGAAAGTCAGACAGGAGCTCAGGACCACGCTCCAGAACTGCCTGGGGGTTAGCCGAGTCCAGGACCTGGTGGACGCAGCACGGCTCGGGTGGTCGCTTCAGGCCAGAGTGACCATAAGAACACCCGTAAGTAAAAAAAACCCCTGAACTGCACAGCCCGACTCTGAGTCTTCTTGCTGATTCATCCTGCACCTTCACAACCACCATCCTCTACATCTGACCCCCTGAGGCTATACCCCTCCCGTTGGGGGTTATACTACCAAAGCTGCACACATACCAACAGCCTCAGCGGACCCTGCTGCAGCGGCGGCCTTTTGACCGCAAATCAACGGGTGGCGTAGTCGACACAAAGAACTCTAATAACATCTGTAGGACTGCCACACACTGAGTTTGACACCCTGGGCACGGACCGGGTCACAGCCACTCGGAGACTACAACCCCCATCTGATCCGGCTCCGGGTATCCCTAACAACATGGCCCAGGGGGCGCGTCACATGTGAGGAATGTCTAACAGTCGCAAATCATGCACACGGGAGCGATTCAACCATATCACCGAGCAGCTGTAAATACTCGGAGCTCGGCCCGAGCATACTCAGCAAAAGGGTTAACAAAACATACTCGCTCATCACTAGTTACTGTTAATGAGAAAAGGAGACAGGGGGAAATTTCTGTAATTACTGTACTGACATTATGGACTAAGAAGTAATTCTAGTTAAGGGGTTTCTTTATTGATTGTTCATGCTGGTCCTTGGAAATAATAGAAGTAATAATGTTGAGGCTAATGAAATTTAGGAAAGCGGACAGAACTGTTCAACTTAGAGAGGTGATAGCTACTCTTCAGGTCATTTACATGAACTGATTATTTATGAAGTACTGACACCTTCTTTAGAACAACATTTAAGTTTACTAGATATAATATTATTAGTGTTGAGCGAGCACTAAAATGCTCAGGTGCTCGAAGCTCGGGCCAAGCTCACCGTGATACTCAGGTGCTCGACCCGAGCAACGAGCCCAATGTTAGTCTATGGGAGACCCGACCATTTTTGTGGCGGCACCCCCGGCAGTTTGTAGAAAGCCTAAAAAGTGCCCAAAACGATAGTGACAGTGCTCAAATGACATGGGGACAGCATGGGGATCACCCTAGGAAGCATTTCTGACCCCCAGGTCACTGCTGTCAACAACGTGGTCAGAGGTATTAAGCCACATTTACGGGCTCACAATAAAACGTTCAAAAACTAAACAAACTGTTTTCCTGTGAAATATGTTAAGGAACATCCTTTCCAGGGTAAAGACTTGTGTATAAGGAAAAATAAATAACCAAAACCAAAAATACTCCTCCACACCTTGGGCTATGTTCACAAGTAGCATTTTTTATGCGTTTTTGCACTTTTGTATTGCTTTCAACCGTGACAAATGCATTCACCGGGAAATGTCATTTTAACATTTTGCAACCTTATCTGGCCATGTGCTGTGTGACACATGCATATAGTGCTGAAAAGACATAGGAACAGCATGGGGAAGACCCCTGGAAGCATCTCTGACACCCAGGTCACTGCCTAAAAGTGTGACCATCAGAACTGATCCTTGCCTCATCAGAAGATGCAAACTTGCAACTCTCCCCATGCAAGTCCTTGTCTCAGGGCAGTGTTCAATTGTACCTCCCCCATTCCTTGCAATGCAAGCGCAAATATGCAGCCAACCACCCACCCACCCGCAGGCTGCAATACCATACTGCTTGCTTGCACTTGAAATTGGGCCTTTTCGGCATGTGGAGGCGGAATCTGGCCAACATATCATGGCTGCATCGGCTGCCTGGTATCCATACTCAGTTCCCAACCGCCCGGTGGCCGGATGTCCACGCTTGGTCCCCAGTCGCCAGGGGGCGGCCGGGTGTCCATACTTGGTCCCCAGCCGCCCCGCGGCCGGGTGCCCACGCACAGTCCCCAGCCGCCTGGGGGCGGCCGGGTGTCCATAAACGGTCCCCAGCCACCCCTATTTGTCCCGGTGCACCTTGTACACAAGCGCGCATACCAAAACATTACCTGTGCCCTCCCCAGTGCATTTAGTGGGAAGTACAGCCTAACCACAAACACGTGGACAAGGGAATATGGCCAGGGATGGTCCATCGCACTGACGCCTTCACACTGGGTTAATATTGTGGAAGCCGGGACACAGCTGGACACTGGGATGCAACATGTCCTCCAGACATAGAGGATTGCGGGTCCTGGGTCAATCATGCTTCAACACAAAGTTCAGAAGGTAGACAGCAGCAGTGGTCGGCCTCCTACACAACGAGTAAATTATTCATGATCATGAGGCCATCCATCTCCTTAGCTTTCTGTTCCTTGGAATGCAAGCGCATGTATGTAGTAGCGGCTAGGCCTGAGGTGGTCAGCGTTTTGGCGCATATCCTGCCTCCTCCGCGGATGGCTGGATGTTTTCCTGTTACTATCCCAGTTCTATGACTCCCGTTAAAACAAAGCTTCTGGTGATAAATGATCAATGAGGTGGTGGCAAAGGAGAAAGAGCAGGAGGAACAGGGACCATTCACATCAATATCAGGCCAGTCAACCACACATGTCTTGTTGGATATGTTTCTGTACCAAAAGGAGCGGTTCAGCTACACAGTTATAGGGCATACAGTGAGTGCAATACCTACCAAAAATTTTGAGGCACTCCAATGCCCCTTGGAAGTGACATGGAGGACAGAGGGCCTTAACTAAACCATTTTTTCCATTTATTGCAACTGGGCCTCCTGTACACTGTTGGCCTAAGCAGTGAATGGAAGGCTTGCCAAAAATTATGAGGAACTGCAATGCCCCTTGAAACAGACGTGGATTACAGCATACTAAAAACCTTCTACCCATTATTGGGGAGTGGGTCACCCTTAGTGTTCGACTATGCATTGAAAAGCAAAAGCTGACTAAAATTAGGAGGAAATGCAATGCCCGTTGGAAGAGTCGTGGAGGTTAGAGGTAATTAAAACAACATTTCAATGCCCCTTGGAAGAGCTGTGGATTTCAGAGTGGTTTAACAAGACAGTTTTAATGCCCCTTGGAAGAGACGTGGAGGTCACAATAGTTTAACAAGATGGTTTTGATGCCCCTTGGAAGAGACGTGGAGTTCAGAGTGGTTTAACAAGACAGTTTTAATGCCCCTTGGAAGTGACGTGGAGATCCCAGTGGAATAAAAAGACAGTATCAATGCCCCTTGTAACAGTGGTGCAGGTCCCAGTGGGATAAAAATACAATAACAATGCCCCTTGGAAGAGTGGTGGAGGTCCCAGTGGAATAAAAAGACAATATCAATGCCCCTTGTAACAGTGGTGCAGGTCCCAGTGGGATAAAAATACAATAACAATGCCCCTTGGAAGAGTGGTGGAGGTCCCAGTGGAATAAAAAGACAATATCAATGACCCTTGGAAGAGACATGGAGGTCACAGTAGCTTAACAAGATGGTTTTAATGCCCCTTGGAAAAGTGGTGGAGGTCGCAGTGGAATAAAAATACAATATCAATGCCCCTTGGAAGAGTGGTGGAGGTCGCAGTGGAATAAAAAGACAATATCAATGCCCCTTGGATGAGTGGTGGACGTCGCAGTGGAATAAAAAGACAATATCAATGCCCCTTGGAAGAGTGGTGGAGGTCCCAGTGGAATAAAAAGACAATATCAATGACCCTTGGAAGAGTGGTCGAGGTCCCAGTGGAATAAAAAGACAATATCAATGCCTCTTGGAAGAGTGGTGGAGGTCGCAGTGGAATAAAAAGACAATATCAATGCCCCTTGGAAGAGTGGTGGAGGTCGCAGTGGAAAAAAACCCAATATGAATGACCCTTGGAAGAGACGTGGAGGTCACAGTAGCTTAACAAGATGGTTTTAATGCCCCTTGGAAAAGTGGTGGAGGTCGCAGTGGAATAAAAATACAATATCAATGCCCCTTGGAAGAGTGGTGGAGGTCGCAGTGGAATAAAAAGACAATATCAATGCCCCTTGGATGAGTGGTGGACGTCGCAGTGGAATAAAAAGACAATATCAATGCCCCTTGGAAGAGTGGTGGAGGTCCCAGTGGAATAAAAAGACAATATCAATGACCCTTGGAAGAGTGGTCGAGGTCCCAGTGGAATAAAAAGACAATATCAATGCCTCTTGGAAGAGTGGTGGAGGTCGCAGTGGAATAAAAAGACAATATCAATGCCCCTTGGAAGAGTGGTGGAGGTCGCAGTGGAAAAAAACCCAATATGAATGACCCTTGGAAGAGACGTGGAGGTCACAGAAGCTTAACAAGACAGTTATAATGCCCTTTTGAAGAGACGTGGAGGTCCCAGTGGAATAAAAAGACAATATCAATGCCCCTTGGAAGAGACGTGGAGGTCCCAGTTGAATAAAAAAATAATATCAATGACCCTTGGAAGAGACGTGGAGGTCACAGTAGCTTAACAAGACGATTTTAATGCCCCTTACAAGAGCCATGCAGTACAGCATATTAAAATCATTATTCTCATTATTGGGGAGTGGGTCTCCCATAGTCTTTGCCTATGCCTTCCAAGCAAAAGCTGCCTAAAATTAGGACGCAGGAACTTGCAATGCCCTTTACAAGAACCATGCAGTACAGCATATTAAAAACATTATTCCCATTATTGGGGAGAGGGTCTCCCATAGTCTTTGCCTATGCCTTCCAAGCAAAAGCTGCCAAAAATTAGGAAGGAGGAACTTGCAATGCCCCTTACAATAGCCATGCAGTACAGCATATTAAAAACATTATTGCCATGATTGGGGAGTGGGTCTGCCATAGTCTTTGCCTATGCCTTCCAAGCAAAAGCAGCCAAAAATTAGGATGGAGGAACTTGCAATGCACCTTACAAGAGCCATGCAGTAGAGCATATTAAAAACATTATTCCCATTATTAGGATGGAGGAACTTGCAATGCTGGCAACATGGACCACGGTCACCCTTTTGGTATAGTGGTGGTAGAGGCTGAGGATAAGGAGAAGAGCAAAAAACAGCCGAAATGAGGAAGCATATACCCATGTGTGGGTGTGAAGCGGTGGATGGGAATACACCTCCCGAAATAACACAGTGGATTTGACTTTATGTTACTCTGCTGTCATTTGGTGGTGATGAGAATTCTGGCCCAAACCAACCCGTTCTTCATTTTGATAAGTGTCAGCTTGTCAGCATTGTCAGTTGGCAGGCGAGTGCGCTTATCAGTTATAATTCCCCCAGCGGCACTAAAAACACGCTCCGATAACCCGCTAGCGGCAGGGCAGGCCAGGATCTCCAAGGCGTACAGAGAGAGTTCATTCCAAGTGTCCAGCTTGGATACCCAATAATTAAAAGGCAGAGAGGAATCACGGAGGATGCTGGTACGGTCGGCAAGGTACTCCCTCACCATCTTTTGAAACTTTCCACTCCTTGTGAGAGTACCCCGCGCCTCAGGACCTGTAAGCTGGGCAGGTCTCAGAAAACTGTCCCAGAACATTGAAAGTGATCCCCTGCCTGTGCTGAATTGGAGTTGCGTCTCTCTCGCCTGTACACCTTGGTTGGTTCAACGAACTGTGACCTCTGCCACTGGCGTGTTCAGATGGGAATTTTTTTAACAGTTCTGCAGCAAGGACCTTCTGGTACTGCCCCATTTTTGTAGAACTCTCCACCTCAGGAATAAGAGAGTGAAAGTTTTCCTTGTAGCGCGGGTCTAAAAGTGTCACCAACCAGTAATGACTTTCACCAAACATTTTGACAATGCGAGGGTCACGGTTAAGGCACCGTGACATAAAGTCAGCCATGCATGCCAGACTGGTAACGAGCAAGACTTCCGTGTGCTCACCAAGATGACGACTGACCATGCTCTCCTCCTCCTACATCTCTTCCTCCTCCCCCCTGTCCTCAGGCAACCACGCTGAACCAACAGTTGAACAGGTACCACCGTCTACAGCGCAGGATACCATCTCCTGTTCTTCATCCTCCTCCTCCTCTCCCTCATTGTCCCCCAATGCACATTGCGATGAGATGAGGCTGGGCTGTGTGTAATCGCCCGCTACAGCTTCTACATCCATCTCATCATACTCTGGCTGCAATGCCTCCTCTTTAATTCTCTGCAGAGAGCGTTGCAAAAGACAGACAAGTTGGATGCTGACGCTAATGATGGTGTCATCGCCACTCACCATCTTGGTGGACTCCTCAAAGTTTGTCAGGATAGTACATATGTCACACATCCTGGTCCACTCCTGAGGTCTTATATGTGGAGTCTGACCTGAATATCGACGGCCTTGTTGCAGCTGGTACTCCACAACTGCTCTCTTCTGCTCACAAATCCTTTGCAACATGTGGAGGGTAGAGTTCCAACGTGTGGGGACATCACACACCAGTCGGTGTGCCGGAAGCTGCAAACGCTGCTGCAGCACAGCAAGGGCGGCGGAAGCTGTAGCCGACTTGCGAAAAAGAGCTGACAGGTGGCATACTTTGACGAGCAGATCTGGCAACTCGGGGTACGATTTAAGAAATCGCTGAACCACGAGGTTAAGCACATGAGCCAGGCATGGTACTTGTGTGATCTCGCCTCGCCTCAGAGCTGCCACCAGTTTACGGCCATTGTCACACACGACCATGCCTGGATGTAGGTTCAGCGGTCTCAGCCACAGATCTGCCTGCTCATTCACAGCTGCTAACAACTCACAAGCAGTGTGAGGTTTATCACCTAAGCTTATGAGTTTCAGTACAGCCTGTTGCCGCTTGGCTGAGGCAGTACTGCAGTGCTTCCAGCTTGTAACTGATGTGGTGATATCTGAGATGGAGGCTGAACATGAGGAGGAGGATGATGCGCAGGAGCTGTACACTGTGGGGGCAACTCTGACTGACATAGGGCCCGCAATCCACGGTGTGGGGAGGATGTGTTCCATCCAAAGGTCCAACTGGGTCCCGGCTTCCACTATCTTTACCCAGTGTGCCGTCAGGGAGATGTATCGTCCCTGGCCACAAGCATTTGTTAACGTGTCCGTTGTCAGGTGGACTCTCCCAGTAACTGCGTTGTTGAGGGCACGGCAGATGTTTTGGGACACGTGCTTGTGTAGTGCGGGGATGGCACACCAGGCAAAATAGTGTTGGCTGGGGATCGAGTACCGAGGGACGGCCACTGCCATAAGGTTGCGGAAGGATTCCGTCTCCACCAGCCTTAAAGGCAGCATTTCCAACGCAAGCAGTCATGAAATGTGCGAATTTAGGACTGTGGCCTGTTGGGCGTTGGCTGCAAATTTGCGCTTTTATTCAAAGGCCTGGGTTATGGACAATAGAACGCTGCAGTGGGACATGGACGTGGACGTTGATGCTGTTTCTTGAGAAACTGCCATAACAAGTGAAGTGTGAGTGGAGGGGGCATCTTTGCATGCAGTGTGGACAGGGGATTGCCTTGCACGCACAACAGGGGGTTCTCTTACACGCAAAACAGCAGAAGAAGCAGTGGTGACACCCGCTGACACTGGTCGTGGACCCTGGCTTTTGCCCCACAGAGTCGGGTGCTTTGCTACCATGTGCCTGATCATGTTGGTGGTGGTCAGGCTGATAGTTTTGTCACCCCTGCTGATGCTGGCCTGGCAGGTGGTACAAATGGCCTTTTTGGGGTTATCAGCAGAGTCTTTAAAAAAAATCCAGACACTGGAAGACCTACCGGTTGTACTGGCAACGTCCCTCTTGTTGGTGTTACGGGGAACGGTTGACCGCCTTCTGTCTGCGCCCACCACACTGCTTCTTCCTGCCTGTTGGGGTACTCTGCCTCCCACCCCCTGTGTGCTGCTGGCCTCGCTCTGCGTGTCCTCCTGCCATGTTGGGTCAGTTTCTAGATCATCCACCACCTCCTCCTCTTCCACTTCCGCACCACGGTCCTCCTCACTTCAGGGCAATTGTGTCTCGTCATCGTCCACCTCTTGTGACAAATTGCCAGCGTCGCCTTCCTATGGCCGTGGCTGTTCAAATATTTGGCCATCGCTACCTGGGATCTCCTCTTCCACCACTTCAAGCGCAGCAGGCGAGGGGCACAAATATGGAAATGGACCAGTGAACAGCTCTTCAGAGTGTCCAACTGTGGGATCAGTTGCTGTCTGACGACACTCGGCATGGTGGGAGGAAGGAGCATCAGGGTGAGGAGGAGTATGCGGTCGAGACTCACGGCTACTAAGACTTGACCATGTGGAAGACTGACCGGAGGTGGTGGTGCCCAGGTGACTGGAAGTATTATCTGCTATCCAATTAATAACCTGTTCACATTGATCACTGGGCAATAGTGGTGTTGTTGTGTGCTTCCCTAGTAATTCGGTCAAGAACTGGAAGTGAGAAGATGTGGCTGTTGGTTGTGGCACATTTTCACCTTGGCCACGGCCACGTCCTCTGCACGCACAATCACCAGAACGTTCAGTTTCACGTCCCTTGCCACGTTCCTTGCCCATTGTAAATGAAGTAAAATAGCTAACACACGCACTATCAATGGCAAAAGGGTAATAAAAAGGAGAAGAGGAAAAACCACAGTTCTAGTTCTCTGGCCTACACCAGAATCTTTTAAACAGATATATTTGTGTCTGAACAGTCATCGAGACACTGAAACTGTTTTTTTTTTATGTAAAAATTGCAAAAGGGTGGATTACACCGAGATTTGAACCGTGGAAGAGGAAAACCTCCCTTCTATTTCTCTGGCCTACACCAGAATCTTTTAAACAGATATATTTGTGTCTGAACAGTCAGCGAGACACTGAAACTGTTTTTTTTAATGTAAAAAAAGGCAAAAAGGTGGATTACATCCAGATTTGAACTGTGGAAGAGGAAAACCACAGTTCTATTTCTCTGGCCTACACCAGAATCTTTTAAACAGATATATTTGTGTCTAAACAGTCAGCAAGACACTCAAACTGTTTTTTTATGCAAAATGGTGGATTACACCCAGATTTGAACCTTGGAGGAGGAAAGCCACAGTTCTAGTACTCTGGCCTACACCAGAATCTTTTAAACAGATATATTTGTGTCTGAACAGTCAGCGAGACACTGAAACTGTTTTTTTTATGTAAAAAGGTGAATTACATCCAGATTTGAACCGTGGAAGAGGAAAACCACAGTTCTATTTCTCTGGCCTACACCAGATTCTTTAAATAGATATATTTGTGTCTGAACAGTCAGCGAGATGCTCAAACTGTTTTTTTTTATGCAAAAAGGTGGATTACACCAAATTTGAACCGTGGAAGAGGAAAACCACAGTTCTATTTCTCTTGCCTACACCAGAATCTTTTAAACAGATATATTTGTGTCTGAACAGTCAGCGAGACACTGAAACTGTTTTTTTTATGTAAAAAGGTGGATTACACCCAGATTTGAACCGTGGAAGAGGAAAACCACAGTTCTAGTTCTCTGGCCTGCACCAGAATCTTTTAAACAGATATATTTGTGTTTTTACAGTCAGGGAGACACTGAAACTGTTATTTTTATGTAAAAAGGCAAAAGAGTGGATTACACCCAGATTTGAACCGTGGAAGAGGAAAAACCACAGTTCTATTTCTCTGACCTACATCAGAATCTTTTAAACAGATATATTTGTGTCTGAACAGTCAGCGAGACATTGAAACTATTTTTTTTTATGTAAAAAAGGCAAAAAGGTGGATAACACCCAGATTTGTACCGTGGAAGAGGAAAACCACAGTTCTAATTTCCTGGCGTATACCAAACTTTTTTAAATAGATATATTTGTGTCTGAACAGTCAGCGAGACACTCAAACAGTCTTTTTTTTATGGAAAAAGGCAAAAAAGTGGATAAGACAGAGATTTGAACCGTGGAACTGCAAAACCACAGTTCTAGTTATCTGGCCGAAACCAGACTCTTTTAAACATACATATTTGGTCTGAACACTCTCAGACACACTCAATTTTTTTTTTTTGGGGGGGGAATACCAAAATGTTAATAAGATGGGTATTTGTACAGTCTGACTGAGGAAAAAAAAAAAGAGGATTTAGATAAAAAAAAAAAGTTTTTTTCCTGGCCCCTGAGACCTGGGACTAAGTCTAGCAATTTGAGCAGTGGTAGCACACAGGACTGTAATGCAGTGTTTGTTGGTATAACCACTGCGTCTCCTACACAGCCTGCCTGCCTGCCTGATATCTGGGATGGATATTAGTCCTCAGAAGGACTGTTTGTTTGATTTTGCAGGCTTTAGAGACCCTACACTACCTATTTCGTAGTATAAATCTCTCCCTAGCTCAGCAGCACTCTCCCTACACTGTCTGATCCGGAGCAACTGTGTCCAAGATGGCAGCTCCTGGTTTTAAATACTCGAGGTGACGCTGTGCGGCCAGCCAATCACTGTAATGCCCACAACCAACATGGCTGCGGCATTACAGTGACTGGCTGGCAATCCCTGCATGTTCATTGGCTCTGTAAAGAGCACCAAACATGCAGGGCGGAGACCCGAGCTCCCGCCCGAGTAACCCGGAAATGCTTGGTGCTCGTCGAACATCCCGAGTAGTGAGATGCTCGGCGAGTACCGAGCAGTGTCGAGCATGCTCGCTCAACACTAAATATTATGTATCTTTGCATGTGTGGCCTTGAAGATGAATATATCTTCAATATGGATTTTCATGCACTTATGATTGATTTAACATTTACATATGACTAATCAAGGGTTGGATCTGGTTAGAAATAATACTTGCAAATGTCATCATTGAAATGTAAGGATTTTACTCAAAAGGAGACCTTAGTAGATGGAAATGGCAAAAAATGTGCATGGAGGCATGAGTTCCTGATTTACCAGATGACTTTAGATCCCTTTGAATTCCCAGATATCCAATATATTACAGAACACGTGAGATGATTATTTGACATTTGATTGTAATTTCAGTAAAACACTATTGCAATCCAGACATTATAAAGACAAGAACATTTAAAAAAAATGTGAACTAATGCTATTAAATTAAAATGTGACACATCGTTTTTTGGCAGGTCTAATGGAAGCTTAATCTAATGACTTACTTGAGATGCTAAAATGCAATAAAAAGACATATTTTAGGAGAAAAATTACTAGCTGTTAGAATTTTGATGTTTTGATTTTAATGACTTTTTTCTTTTTAACAGCATGCATAATCCAAGCACAGGTGGCAACTTTACCCATATTTAAGTGTGAAAGCAAATCCAAAAGTAAATGGTCATACCCACTTAGGCTTCTGTCACGGATTATTAACCTACTGCAGAGAAACACTTAGAGTTGCTTCCTAATGCTTCACTACTAGAATTCCTGCAATTGAAATTTTAAACTTAGCTGAGATCATGAGCAGCATGGTGCATGGGTGCGAATTTTTGCATATCCACTCTTAATGCAGGAGGAAGAAACTAAAAGGGAGCAGACAGGTCTCCAGATAATGTACAAAGGGGATGAGGTGCAGACCATGAAGCTAATTGTTACAGACACAAATTTCAAATATTCCAATTACCCTGAAAAGATGTGTATAACATGTTGAGGTCTCCTAAGAATGTATGCAAGCTCTTTAATCCTCTTTAATGCAAACATAGCCTAAATAATGCCAAAATTGTCACAACATTGAAACATATTGTATCCTGATAGTAACCAAGAGCCCTTTTGATAACTCATTGCTGACAGACTTTCTTTTTTTATTAAAAAATGGTGCAAAAATTATCCACTGGTGTGCTTGCCCATATTAATCAGATATATATTAAATCAGCAGCTAATATCATAAATCCACTCTACCCTGGTATCTCTCTGAAAATTTTCACCTCATCAGTGGTTGTATTGTACACAACCATTCCAGGTGAACTTAAATCCCTTTTCTTCCTTCACTAAATTACTTGGACAAAACCCTATTGTGCTTTGAGTTTTTTATCTAGAGAATGAGATTAGACATGCAGAAAAGTAGCTCAGGATATATCTACCTTGTACATGAAATGTGCCTGAGAAGCTCCATGCAGTCACTTGCAACCATTAAAGAAATGACTCTGTTATACACAAAAGATGCACCCGATGATCTCTAGGCCTGCTACCATTTGCATAAAGTTACCATCAAGATTTTCATTAAAAAATTATTTATTTTTACAACATGGACTGAAATCTTCCTTTATTGCAAGTAAATCTAGGGTTCCTATTAGTGATGAGCGAGCATGCTCGCTACTGCTCGGTGCTCGCCCGAGCATCTCACTGCTCGAGATGCTCGGTGCTCGCCGAGTATTTCCGGAGTTGCTCGGGCGGGAGCTCGGGTCTCCTCCCTGCATGTTTTCCACTCTTTACAGAGCCAATGAACATGCAGGGATTGCCTGCCACTCACTGTAATGCCGTAGCCTTGTTGGTTGTGGCATTACAGTGATTGGCTGGCCGCACAGCATCATCAGGTCTATATCAGTAGTAGAAAACGCAGCATTACTGGAACAGGGTGCACGAGTAGGGTCCGAAGCCGTATAGATATAGAAAGAAACCTCGGCACTCTAATTATGAAAAATTATTTTTAATTTATGATAACAGTCCACAGCAATTAAATGTTTCGGTCTATACGACCTTCATCAGTGTACTGCAGGTGAAGATAAACAGAACATATAATATATAACAATATATTTAACAAAATAAATAAAAAATGGTCACAGTGTCACTAAACAGAATCATAATACAATGCAGATGAGAGCCTAGAGAACCTACCCACTTGCTGGGAGTAGGACAAAGAGTAGGAGGGCGCAGTGTCCCAGGACCGGGATTCCTATGAGGGGAAAGGCACAAAGTAGTTCAGAGCAGGATCAGTGGAGAGTGAAGCTGCTATATAGGAGTGCCTATATAGGAAGAGCATACCTTAAACACAGAGGAGAATTAGAATGGGAACCTGGCGTGACCGCGGTATCCACCGCTGGTAGCTGGCGTGATAGTGTCCTAGTAACATGACCGGGCTAAAATAGTGGGTGGACGGGACCTAGAGTGGACGGCGGCCAATATGAGAGGCTATAGATGCCACAGTGGGCGTGCTAAGCCAGTGACGTCACCGGAAGTGGCGTGAAGTGGCCGGGATGAGTGAGTGCCCGCACCTAATTGGACCAAGTGCGCGCATGCACACGTGCGTGTCACCTGGAAGAGGAGTGTATTCCAGGGGACAGGAAGTAGCGTTCCAAAGGCAGCAAAGTGTGTTTCACTGCGGAAGTGTGCATAGATCGTGCAGGAGAGATCAGAGGAGACAAATTAGGAGTGGGGGCAATCCATATACAGTAATCTGGAACATAAGGAGACATATATTAGAGAACTAGCATGCCAACTGTGGGTTCCACCAAGGGAGACAAGTAGACGAGACCTCGAAAAGGAACGTAGGCACCTCACCAGCATAGAGTTACACTGAGCAACTCTTACTGAATATTTAAGGGTCTATAGGTTCCTCAGAGGATTGAGAGTACCGATACGCCCCACCCTGTTTTCGGATAACCCAGAATATTGCAATAAGTTTGAACTTATTTTCAATAAATGTTCCTTGGACCTTATGTTACTTACAGAGATGAGCGAGCACTAAAATGCTCGGGTACTCGTTGCTCGTGTCGAGCAAATTGGAATACTCGGGAGCTCGACCCGAGCAATGAGCACAATGTAAGTCTATGGGAAAGACGAGCATTTTTCAGGGGGCTCAGACTATTACGCCACTTTTACGTATTCACAATAAAACAAACAAAAACAAAACCAAAATGGATTTTCCTGGGAAATATATTAAAGAACATCCTTTCCAGGGTAATGACTTGTATATAAGGCAAAATAAATAACCACATCCAAAAATACTCCTCCACACCTTGGGCTATGTTCACACATAGCGTTTTTGATGCGTTTTTGCACTTTTGCATTGCTTTCAACAAAGACAAATGCATTCACTGGGAAATGTTATTTTAACAATTTACAACCTTATCTGGCCATGTGGTGTGTGACACATCATCAGACACATGTATACAGTACTGAAAAGACATGGGAACAGCATGGGGAAGACCCCTGGAAGCATCTCTGACTCCCAGATCACTGCTGTCAGCAACGTGGTCAGAGTATTACACCACTTTTACGGACTCACAATAAAACATACAAAAAGGAAACAAAAATGGATTTTCCTGGGAAATATGTGAAGGAACCTGCTTTCCAGGGTAATGACTTGTATATAAGGCAAAATAAATAACCAAAACAAAAAATACTCCTCCACACATTGGGCTATGTCCACACGTAGCGTTTTTGATGCGTTTTTGCACTTTTGCATTGCTTTCAACCGTGACAAATGCATTCACTGGGAAATGTTATTTTAACATTTTCAAACCTTAACTTGCCATGTGGTGTGTGAAACATCATCAGACACATGCTTACAGTGCTGAAAAGACATTGGAACAGCATGGGGAAGACCTTTGGAAGAATTTCTGACTCCTAGGTCACTGCCTAAAAGTGTGCCCACCATAAATGAACCTTGGCGAATGCGAAGATGCCTCCCGCCATGCACCTATCGTTGCAGACTTGCAACAGTCACAGTCCACGTCCTTGTCCCACTGCAGCGTTCAATTGTCCTTACCCCATTCCTTGGAATGCAAGCGCAAGTATGCAGCCAGCCACCCACCCACCCTCAGGCTGCAATATTATACTGCCAAATTTTTGACAGCTGCTTGCACTTGAAATGTGGCCTTTTAGGCTTGTGGAGGAGGAAGCTTTTTATAACCTCATGCCGGCGGCGGCCAGGTGTCCATACTCGTTCCCCAGCCACCACTGTTTCTCCCGGTGTGGTCTCCGCCTTCCACAAGCACGGGTCCCACAACATTACCCGAGCCCTCCCCAGTGCACTTACTGGGAAGGACCGCCTAACCACAAACACGTGGATAGGTGAATGTGGCCAGGGACGGTACGAAAGCCAGTCCACAGCTTTTTTTGCTGAGTAGTATTTCACCACAGCCATATTCTTTAGTTTGGTGAATGGACTTGGGAAACCATATCTATCCAGCTGTCATTTCTCCCAGGAAGTCCTCTAAAGCTGCTTTCACTTTAAATGTGGCCTTTTAGGCTCGTGGAGGCGGAAGCTTTTCACAACCTCATGCTGGCAGCGGCAGGGTGTCCATACTTGGTCCCCAGCCGCCACTATTTCTCCCAGTATCGTCTCCGCCTTCATCAAGCACGGGTCCCACAACATTACCCATGCCCTTCCCAGAGCACTTTCTGGGAAGGACCGCCTAACCACAAATACGTGGACAGGTGAATGTGGCCAGGGATGGTACGGAGCCAGTCCACAACTTTTTTTGCTGACAGTTATATTTAGCTCGGTGAAAGGACTGGCATAGAGGGAAACCGTATTTACAGTGGGTGTCATTTCTCCAAGGAATTCCTCTAATGCAGCTTGTTGCAGAAGCAATGGCAGCCCGTCCAATATCAACTTGCACTTGTCGGTAGTGCTTTGACACACAAACATCTTTCTTTGTGCATTTAATTTCATGAATACAGAGTTGGACAATGGCCTGATCTGCAATGCGGTTTAAGAAATAACATGCATAAGCATGTCCGATCCACATTAAAAAAGCAGCCATAGAGTGTCCGGGAACCTTCCCCAACACTTTTCCTAGCCAGGCCTGCTTCTCAGCAGGGTTGGATGGGCCCACCAGAGAACCGGAGACTCCTCAGGAGGGCCCTGGCTTCTCCTTCACGAGAGTTCATAGTGCTGAGGTGAGGCCATGATGATGATAGAGGCCACCATCTGTTTAGTTTTATGTTACTTGGAATGCAAGTGTAAGTATGCAACCACCCACCCACAGGCCGCAACACTAAACTGCCAGATTTCTGGGCAGCTGCTTGCACTTGAAATGTGGCCTTTTAGGCTCGTGGAGGTGGAAGCTTTTCACAACCTCATGCCAGCGGCGGCCCAGTGTCCATACTCGGTCCCCAGCCACAACTATTTCTCCTGGTATCATCTCCACCTTCCACAAGCACGGGTCTCACAACATTACCCGAGCCCTCCCCAGTGCACTTACTGGAAAGAACCGCCTACCCACAAACACGTGGACTGGTGAATGTGGCCAGGGACAGTACGGAGCCAGTCCACAGCTTTTTTTGCTGAGAGTTGTATTTAGCTCGGTGAAAGGACTGGAATGGAGGGAAACCGTATCTACTCCGGCTCTCATTTCTCCTTCATCCGGTTCCGCCCATTGTCACACATGACCATGCCTTGCTGTATATTCAGCGGTGAGAGCCACAGATCAGGCTGCTGTGTTACAGCTTTCAACAACTCTGCAGCGATGGGTGGTTTGTTAATTAAGCATTAAGCATGTTATCTTCAGCACAGCCTGTTGCCGCTTGGCCAAGGCAGTGCTGCAGTGCTGTCAGCTTGTGACTGATGTGGTCATTTCGGAGATGGAGGAGGAGGTGCATGAGCTGAAAAATGTGATTACATTGTGGTTAAATTGGTAACGCTGTTTTTTATACTAAAGAAAGATCCTATTGTTTTGTTTTTTTACGCTATTTTTTAAGACAAATGCATTCACCGGGAAATGTCATTTTAAAATTTTACAACCTTATCTAGCAATGTGGTGTGTGACACATCATCAGACACATCCAGTTTTATTTATGATGGAGGGACTCTGAAAGTCATAAAGCCTATTTTTATAGGGACATCAGACGGCCCTTACTATTCTTAAAAGGCCAGCAGTCGGTCCTCGCTATTGTTAGAGAGCCATCAGCCGGCTATGCTTTGTTGTTCCCCTTATTAACAAGTGGGTCTCTTATACTGTCATTGCATATTCAGTGACTGCAAGGGCTGCCAAAAATTTGGACGCAACCCAATATCCCTTTGAAGAGACATAGAGGAGGGTCTCAGTAAAAAAAATGTGCCCATTATAAAGCAGCGGGTCTACTATAGTGATAATGCCCATGCTGTAGAAAATAAGGAAAAACCCCACTAAGAATTTAAAAACACATAGAGCAGGGCCACAGTAATGACAAATTCCATTTAGAAAGGAGAGGGTCTGCTATAGAGTTATAGGGTATGCAGTGAGTCCAACGGCTGACAAATTTTAGGAAAAACCCCACTAAGAATTTAAAGACACATAGAGGAGGGTCACAGTAACAAGGTACGACATGTTCCCATTAGAAAGGAGAGAGTCTGCTATACAGTTATAGGGTATGCAGGGATTCCAACAGCTGACCAAATTGAGGAAAAACCCCACTAAGAAATTAAAGAAACATAGAGCATGGAAACAGTAACGACAAATTCCATTAAAAAAGGAGAGAGTCTGCTATACAGTTATACGGTTTGCAGTGAGTCCAAAGGCTGACCAATTTTAGGAAAAACCCCACTAAGAATTTAAAGACACACAGAACAGGGCCACAGTAACAAGTAGGACATGTTCCCATTAGAAAGGAGAGGGTCTGCTATACAGTTATAGGGTATGCAGTGAGTACAACGCCTGACCAATTTTAGGAAAAAACCCACTATGAATTTAAAGACACACAGAGCAGGGCAACAGTAACGACAAATTCCCAATAGAAAGGAGAGAGTCTGCTATACAGTTATAGGGTATGTAGTGAGCCCATTGGCTGACCAATTTTAGGAAAAACCCAACAAAGAATTTAAAGACACATAGAGCAGGGCCACAATAATGACAAATTCCTTTTAGAAAGTTGAGAGTCTGCTATAGAGTTGGAGGGTATGCAGTGAGTCCAACGGCTGACCAATTTTAGGAAAAACCCCATGTAGAATTTAAAGACACATAGAGGAGGGCCACAGTAACAAGGTACGACATGTTCCCTTTAGAAAGGAAACAGTCTGCTATACAGTTATAGGGTATGCAGGGAGTCCAACGGCTGACCAAATTTAGGAAAAAACCCAATAAGAAATTAAAGAAACATAGATCATGTCCACAGTAACGACAAATTCCATTTAGAAATGAGAGAGTCTGCTATACAGTTATAGGGTATGCAGTGAGTCCAACGGCTGACCAATTTTTGGAAAAACACAACTAAGAATGTAAAGACACACGGAGCAGGGCCACAGTAACAAGGTACGACATGTTCCCATTAGAAAGGAGAGGGTCTGCTATACAGTTAAAGGGTATGCAGTGAGTCCAACGGCAGACCAATTTTTGGAAAAACCCCACTAAGAATGTAAAGACACACAGAGCAGCGCCGCAGTAACAAGTACGACATGTTCTTATTATAAAGGAGACGGTCTGCTATACAGTTAAAGGGTATGCAGGAAGTACAACGGCTGACCAATTTTAGGAAAAACCTAACTAAGAATTTAAAGACACATAGAGCAGTGCCACGGTAATGACAAATTCCCATTAGAATGGAGAGTGTCTGCTATACAGTTATAGGGTATGTAGTAAGTCCATTGCCTGACCAATTTTAAGAAAAACTCCCACAAAGAATTTAAAGACACATAGAGAAGGGCCACAGTAATGACAAATTCCATTTAGAAAGGAGAGGGTCTGCTATACATTTATAGGGTATGCAGTGAGTCCAACTGCTGACCAATTTTAGGAAATACCCCACTAAGAATTTAAAGACACACAGAACAGGGCCACAGTAACAAGTACGACATGTTCCCATTAGAAAGGAGAGAGTCTTCTCTACAGTTATAGGGTTTGCAGTGAGTCCAACGGCTGACCAATTTTTGGAAAAACACAGCTAAGAATGTAAAGACACGAAGAGCAGGGCCACAGTAACAAGTGCGACATGTTCCCATTAGAAAGGAGAGGGTCTGCTATACAGTTAAAGGGCATGCAGTGAGTCCAAAGGCTGACCAATTTTTGAAAAAACACAACTAAGAATGTAAAGACACACGGAGCAGGGCCACAGTAACAAGTACGACATGTTCCCATTAGAAAGGAGAGGGTCTGCTATACAGTTATAGGGTATGCAGTGATTCCAACGGCTGACCAATTTTAGGAAAAACCACACTAAGAATTTAAAGACACATAGAGCAGGGCCACAGTAATGACAAATTCCCATTAGAAAGGAGAGAGTTTGCTACACAGTTATAGGGTATGTAGTGAGTTCATTGGCTAAGCAATTTTAGGAAAAACCCCATAAAGAATTTAAAGACACATAGAGCAGGGCCACAGTAATGACAAATTCCATTTAGAAAGGAGAGAGTCTGCTGTACAGTTATAGGGTAAGCAGTGAGTCCATTGGCTGACCAATTTTAGGAAAAACCCCACAAAGAATGTAAAGACACATAGAGCACGGCCACAGTAATGACAAATTCCATTTAGAAAGGAGAGGGTCTGCTATAGAGTTATAGGGTATGCAGTGAGTCCAACGGCTGACAAATTTTAGGAAAAACCCCACAAAGAATTTAAAGACTCAAAGAGGAGGGTCACAGTAACAAGGTACGACATGTTCCCATTAGAAAGGAGAGAGTCTGCAATACAGTTATAGGGTATGCAGTGAGTCCAAAGGCTGACCAATTTTAGGAAAAACCCCACTAAGAATTTAAAGACACACAGAACAGGGCAACAGTAACAAGTACGACATGTTCCCATTAGAAAGGAGAGAGTCTGCTATACAGTTAAAGAGTATGCAGTGAGTCTAACAGCTGACAAATTTTAGGAAAAACCCTACTAAGAATTTAAAGACACACAGAACAGGGCCACAGTAACAAGTACGACATGTTCCCATTAGAAAGGAGGGAGTCTGCTATACTGTTATAGGGTATGCAGGGATTCCAACGGCTGACCAAATTGAGGAAAAACCCCATTAAGAAATTAAAAAGCATAGAGCATGGCCACGACAAATTCCATTTAAAAAGAGAAAGTCTGCTATACAGTTATAGGTTATGCAGTGAGTCCAAAGGCTGACCAATTTTAGGAAAAAACCCCACTAAGAATTTAAAGACACACAGAACAGGGCCACAGTAACAAGTACGACATGTTCCCATTAGAAAGGAGAGGGTCTGCTATACAGTTATAGGGTATGCAGTGAGTACAACGGCTGACCAATTTTAGGAAAAAACCCACTAAGAATTTAAAGACACACAGAGCAGGGCCACAGTAACGACAAATTCCCAATAGAAAGGAGAGAGTCTGCTATACAGTTATAGAGTATGTAGTGAGCCCATTGGCTGACCAATTTTAGGAAAAACCCAACAAAGAATTTAAAAACACATAGAGCAGGGCCACAGTAATGACAAATTCCTTTTAGAAAGTTGAGAGTCTGCTATAGAGATGGAGGGTATGCAGTGAGTCCAACGGCTGACCAATTTTAGGAAAAACTCCACAAAGAATTTAAAGACACATAAAGGAGGGCCACAGAAACAAGGTACGACATGTTCCCATTAGAAAGGAGACAGTCTGCTATACAGTTATAGGGTATGCAGGGAGTCCAACGGCTGACCAAATTTAGGAAAAAACCCAATAAGAAATTAAAGAAACATAGATTATGGCCACAGTAACGACAAATTCCATTTAGAATTGAGAGAGTCTGCTATATAGTTATAGGGTATGCAGTGAGTCCAACGGCTGACCAATTTTAGGAAAAACCTCACTAAGAATTTAAAGACACACAGAGCAGGCTCAAAGTAACAAGTACGACATGTTCCCATTAGAAAGCAGAAGGTCTGCTATACAGTTATAGGGTATGCAGTGAGTCCAAAGGGTGACCAATGTTAGGAAAAACCCCACAAAGAATTTAAAGACACACATAACAGGGCCACAGTAACAAGTACGACATGTTCCCATTAGAAAGGAGAAGGTCTGCTATACAGTTAGAGGGTATGCAGTGAGTACAACGGCTGACCAATTTTAGGAAAAAACCGACTAAGAATTTAAAGACACACAGAGCAGGGCCACAGCAACGACAAATTCCCAATAGAAAGGAGAGAGTCTGCTATACAGTTATAGGGTATGTAGTGAGTCCATTGGCTGACCAATTTTAATAAAAAACCCACGAACAATTTAAAGACACATAGAGCAGGGCCACAGTGATGACAAATTCCTTTTAGAAAGTTGAGAGTCTGCTTTAGAGTTATAGGGTATGCAGTGAGTCCAATGGCTGGCCAATTTTAGGAAAAACCCCACTAGGAATTTAAAGACACATAGAGGAGGGCCACAGTAACAAGGTACGACATGTTCCCATTAGAAAGGAGACAGTCTGCTATACAGTTATAGGGTATGCAGGGAGTCCAACGGCTGACCAAATTTTGGAAAAAACCCACTAAGAAATTAAAGAAACATAGAGCATGGGCACAGTAATGACAAATTCCATATAGAAATGAGAGAGTCTACTATACAGTTATAGGGTATGCAGTGAGTCCAACGACTGACCAATTTTAGGAAAAACCCAACTAAGAATTTAAAGACACACAGAGTAGGGCCACAGTAACAAGTACGACATGTTCCCATTAGAAAGGAGAGGGTCTGCTATACAGTTAAAGGGCATGCAGTGAGTCCAAAGGCTGACCAATTTTTGAAAAAACACAACTAAGAATGTAAAGACACACGGAGCAGGGCCACAGTAACAAGGTACGACATGTTCCCATTAGAAAGGAGAGGGTCTGCTATACAGTTAAAGGGTATGCATTGAGTCCAACGGCAGACCAATTTTTGGAAAAACACGACTAAGAATGTAAAGACACACAGAGCAGCGCCGCAGTAACAAGTACGACATGTTCTCATTAGAAAGGAGAGGGTGTGCTAAACAGTTAAAAGGTATGCAGTAAGTACAATGGCTGACCAATTTTAGGAAAAACCCCACTAAGAATTTATAGACACATAGAGCAGGGCCACAGTAACGACAATTTCCCATTAGAAAGGAGAGTGTCTGCTATACAGTTATAGGGTATGTAGTAAGTCCATTGGCTGACCAATTTTAGGAAAAACCCCATAAAGAATTTAAAGACACATAGAGAAGGGCCACAGTAATGACAAATTCCATTTAGAAAGGAGAGAGTCTGCTATAGAGTTATAGGGTATGCAGTGAGTACAACTGCTGACCAATTTTAGGAAATACCCCACTAAGAATTTAAAGACACACAGAACAGGGCCACAGTAACAAGTACGACATGTTCCCATTAGAAAGAGATGGTCTTGTATACAGTTATAGTGTATGCAGTGAGTCCAACGCCTGAATAAGTTAAGGAAACACCCCACAAAGAAATTAAAGAAACATAGAGAATGGCCACAGTAACGACAAATTGCATTAGGAAAGGAGAGAGTCTGCTATACAGTTATAGGGTGTGCAGTGAGTCCAACGGCTGACCAATTTTAGAAAAAATCCCACTAAGAATTTAAAGATACACAGAGCAGGGCCACAGTAACAAGTACGACATGTTCCCATTAGAAAGGAGGGTGTCTGCTATACAGTTATAGGGTATGCAGTGAGTCCAACGGCTGACCAATTTTTGGAAAAACACAACTAAGATTGTAAAGACACACAGAGCAGGGCCACAGTAACAAGTACGACATGTTCCCATTAGAAATGAGAGGGTCTGCTATACAGTTATAGGGTATGCAGGGAGTCCAACGGCTGACCAATTTTAGGAAAAACCCCACTAAGAATTTAAAGACACACAGAGCAGGGCCACAGTAACAAGTATGACATGTTCCCATTAGAAAGGAGAGGGTCTGCTATACAGTTATAGGGTATGTAGTGAGTCCATTGGCTGACCAATTTTAGGAAAAAACCCACTAAGAATTTAAAGACACACTTAGACCAGGGCCACAGTAATGACAAATTTCATTTAGAAAGGAGAGAGTCTGCTCTAGAGCTATAGAGTATGCAGTGAGTCCAAAGGCTGACAAATTTTAGGAAAAACCCCACTAAAAATTTAAAGACACACAGAGCAGGGCCACAGTAACAAGTACGACATGTTCCCATTAGAAAGGAGAGGGTCTGCTATACAGTTATAGGGTATGTAGTGAGTCCATTGGCTGACCAATTTTAGGAAAAAACCCACTAAGAATTTAAAGACACACTTAGACCAGGGCCACAGTAATGACAAATTTCATTTAGAAAGGAGAAAGTCTGCTCTAGAGCTATAGAGTATGCAGTGAGTCCAAAGGCTGACAAATTTTAGGAAAAACCCCACTAAAAATTTAAAGACACACAGAGCAGGGCCACAGTAACAAGTACGACATGTTCCCATTAGAAAGGAGAGGGTCTGCTATACAGTTATAGGGTATGCAGTGAGTCCAACGGCTGGCCAATTTTTGGGAAAACACAGCAAAGAATGTAAAGACACGAAGAGCAGGGCCACAGTAAAAAGTACGACATGTTCTCATTAGAAAGGAGAGGGTCTGCTATACAGTTATAGGGTATGCAGGGAGTCCAACGGCTGACCAAATTCGGAAAAACCCCACTAAGAATTTAAAGACACACAGAACAGGCCACAGTAAAAAGTACGACATGTTCCCATTAGAAAGGAGAGGGTCTGCTATACAGTTGTAGGGTATGCAGTGAGTCCAACGCCGGACCAATTTTAGGAAAAACCCCACTAAGAATTTAAAGACACACAGAGCAGAGCCACAGTAATGACAAATTCCCATTAGAAAGAAGAGAGTCTGCTATACAGTTACACGGTATGTAGTGAGTCCATTGACTGAGCAATTTTAGGAAAAACACCACAAAGAATTTAAAGACACATAGAGCAGGGCAAAAGTAATGACAAATTCCCATTAGAAAGGAGAGGGTCTGCTGTACAGTTATAGGGTATGCAGTGAGTCCAAAGGCTAACCAATTTTAGGAAAAAACCCACAAAGAATTTAAAGACACACATAACAGGGCCAAAGTAACAAGTACGACATGTTCCCATTAGAAAGGAGAAGGTCTGCTATACAGTTATAGGGTATGCAGTGAGTACAACGGCTGACCAATTTTAGGAAAAAAAACACTAAGAATTTAAGGACACACAGAGCAGGGCCACAGCAACGACAAATTCCCAATAGAAAGGAGAGAGTCTGCTATACAGTTATAGGGTATGTAGTGAGTCCATTGGCTGACCAATTTTAGGAAAAAACCCACGAAGAATTTAAAGACACATAGAGCAGGGCCACAGTGATGACAAATTCCTTTTAGAAAGTTGAGAGTCTGCTTTAGAGTTATAGGGTATGCAGTGAGTCCAATGGCTGACCAATTTTAGGAAAAACCCCACTAGGAATTTAAAGACACATAGAGGAGGGCCACAGTAACAAGGTACGATATGTTCCCATTAGAAAGGAGACAGTCTGCTATACAGTTATAGGGTATGCAGGGAGTCCAACGGCTGACCAAATTTAGGAAAAAACCCACTAAGAAATTAAAGAAACATAGAGCATGGGCACAGTAACGACAAGTTCCATTTAGAAATGAGAGAGTCTGCTATACAGTTATAGGGTAAGCAGTGAGTCCAACGACTGACCAATTTTAGGAAAAACCCAACTAAGAATTTAAAGACACACAGAGCAGGGCCGCAGTAACAAGTACGACATGTTCCCTTTAGAAAGGAGAGGGTCAGCTATACAGTTAAAGGGCATGCAGTGAATCCAACGCCTGACCAAATTAAGGAAACACCCCACTAAGAAATTAAAGAAACATAGAGAATGGCCGCAGTAACGACAAATTGCATTAGGAAAGGAGAGAGTCTGCTATACAGTTATAGGGTGTGCAGTGAGTCCAACGGCTGACCAATTTTAGAAAAAATCCCACTAAGAATTTAAAGATACACAGAGCAGGGCCACAGTAACAAGTACGACATGTTCCCATTATAAAGGAGAGTGTCTGCTATACAGTTATAGGGTATGCAGTGAGTCCAACGGCTGACCAATTTTTGGAAAAACACAACGAAGAATGTAAAGACACAAAGAGCAGGGCCACAGTAACAAGTACGACATGTTCCCATTAGAAATGAGAGGGTCTGCTAAACAGTTATAGGGTATGCAGGGACTCCAACGTCTGACCAATTTTAGGAAAAACCCCACTAAGAATTTAAAGACACACAGAACAGGCCACAGTAACAAGTACGACATGTTCCCATTAGAAAGGAGAGGGTCTGCTATACAGTTATAGGGTATGCAGTGAGTCCAACGGCTGACCAATTTTAGAAAAAAACCCACAAAGAATTTAAAGACACACAGAGCAGAGCCACAGTAACGACAAATTCCCATTAGAAAGGAGAGAGTCTGCTATACAGTTATAGGGTATGTAGTGAGTCCATTGGCTGACCAATTTTAGAAAAAAACCCACAAAGAATTTAAAGACACATAGAGCAGAGCCACAGTAATGACAAATTACATTTAGAAAGGAGAGAGTCTGCTATAGAGTTATAGGGTATGCAGTGAGTCCAACGGCTGAACAGTTTTTGGAAAAACACATCTAAGAATTTAAAGACACACAGAGCAGTGCCACAGTAACAAGGTATGACATGTTCCCATTAGAAGGGAGAGAGTCTGATATACAGTTATAGGGTATGCAGTGAGTCCATTGGCTGACCAATTTTAGGAAAAAACCCACTAAGAATTTAAAGACACACTTAGACCAGGGCCACAGTAATGACAAATTTCATTTAGAAAGGAGAGAGTCTGCTCCAGAGCTATAGAGTATGCAGTGAGTCCAACGACTGACCAATTTTAGGAAAAACCCCACTAAAAATTTAAAGACACATAGAGCAGGGCCACAGTAACAAGGTAAGACATGTTCCCATTAGTAAAGAGAGGGTCTGCTATACAGTTATATGTATGCAGTGACTCCAACGGCTGACCAAATTTATGAAAAACCCCACTAACAATTTAAAGAGACATAGAGCAGGGCCACAGTAGTGACAAATTCCCATTAGAAAGGAGAGAGTCTCCCATAGTGTTAGCCTATGCAGTGAATGCAAGGGCTGCCAAAAATTTGGAGGCACTTCAATTCCCATTGGAAGAGACGTGGAGGAGGGCCTCATAAAAAATGTTCCCATCAGAAAGGAGCGGGCCTCCTATGCTTGTAATGCCCATGCACTAAGTTTATGAGCTGACAAACATTTACCCCTTGGGGGTATACATGAACATACTTTTTATGGGCATCATAAACACCCTTTAAAAAAGTTATGTGGGTGTTGCATCACGGACCACGGTCACCCTGGGTGATATAGTGGTGGAGGATGAGGAGAAGGAGGAGGACAAGAGCAAATAGCCATAATCAGGAAGCGTATACTCATGTGTGGGTGTGAAAAGGTGCATAGGAATACACCTCCCAAGAAAAGACACTGGATTTGAGTTTATGTTATGCTGCAATCGGTGGTGTTGAGAAGTCTGGCACAATCCAGCCCTTGTTCATTTTTATAAGAGTCAGCCTGTCAGCATTTTCAGTTGACAGGCCGATGCGCTTATCAGTTATAATTACACCATTGGGACTAAAAACCCGCTCTGATAAAACCCTGGCAGCAGGGCAGGCCAGGACCTCCAAGGCATAGAGAGCCAGTTAATTCCATGTATCCAGCTTGGATACCCAATAATTATAAGGCACAGCGGAATCACGGAGGACGTTGGTACGGTCGGCAAGGTGATCCCTCGGCATCTTCCCAAACTTTTCACTCCTTGAGAGAGTACCCAGCAACTCAGGGCCTGTGCGATGAGAGGGTTTGAGAAAACTCTCCCAGAACTTTGACAGTTTTCCTCTGCCTCTGCTGGATTTAAGTTGTGTCTCTCTCGCCTGTACTCCTTGGCTGTCCAACGAGCTGAGACCTCTGCCGCCAGTGTTTTCAGATGGGAATTTTTTTAATAGTTTCTCAACCAGGGCCTTCTGGTACAGCCTCATTTTTGTAGACCTTTCCGCCTCAGCAATAAGAGATATAAAGTTCTCCTTGTAGCGTGGGTCTAGAAGTGTCACCAACCAGTAATGACTTTCACCCAAAATTTTGAGACCCATGGGAAAGGCAGCATAACATAAACTCAGCCATGCGTGCCAGGCTACTAACAGGCAAGACTTCTGTGTCCTCACCAAGAGGGTGGCTGACCATGCTCTCCTCCTCCTCTCTATCCTCTGGCCATCCACGCTGAACAGACGGTTTGACAGCTGTGCAGGTAGTACCATCTATAGTGTAAGAAACTAGCTCCTGTAATTTCTCCTCCTCCTTTTTCTCATTGTCACCCAATCCATGTTGGGATGAGATGAGGCTTGGCTGTTTGTAATCACCCTGTATGGTTCCTTGCTTCATCTCATCATGCTCCGCCTGCAATGCATCCTCTTTGATTGCCCGCTCCTGAGGTCTAATGTGTGGAGTCTGAACAGAATACCGACGGCCTTGTTGATGCTGGTACTCAACAACTGCCCTCTTCTGCTCACAAATCCTTCAAAACATCTGCAGTGTAGAGTTCCAATGCGTGGAAACATCACACACCAGTCTGTGAGCCGAAGCTGCAAACATTGCTGAAACACGGCAAGGGCGGCGGAAGCTGTAGCTGACTTTCTAAAATGGGCACACAGGTGGCATACTTTAAAAAGCAGATCAGGAAGCTCTGGGTAGGATTTGAGAAACTGCTGAACCACAAGTTTAAGCACATGGGCCAGGCATGGAACGTTTGTCAGCTTGCCTCGCCTGAGAGCTGCCACCAGGTTCCGGCCATTGTCACACACGACCATGCCTGGCTGTAGGTTCAGCGGTGTGAGCCACAGATCTGCATGTTCTTTCAGAGCTGTCCACAACTCTTTGGCGTTGGGCGGTTTGTCACCTAAGCCTATTAACTTCAGCACAGCCAGCTGCAGCTCGGCCAAGGCAGTGCTGCAGTGCTTCCAGCTTGTGACTGATGTGATCATTTCGGAGATGAAGGCTGAACATGAGGAGGAGGAGGCTGAGGAGGATGAGGTGCAGGAGCTGTAGACTGCGGGGGAAACCCTGATTGACCTAGGACCCGCAATCCTTGGCATTGGGAGGACGTGTTCCATCCCAAGGTCCGACAGGGTCTCTGTTCCACTATGTTAACCCATTGTGCCGTCAGCGAGATGTACCGTCCCTGCCCACAAGCACCGTTAATGTTTTGGGACACGTGCTTCTGTAATGTGGGAATGGCACACTGGGAGAAATAGTGGCGGCTGGGGACCGAGTACCGATGGACGGCCGCCCCCATCAGGACTCGGAATGCTTCCGTCTCCATGAGCCTAAAATGCAACATTTCGATCACAAGCAGCCGTGAAATGTGAGAATTTAGTAGTGTGGCCTGTGGGGCGTTGGCTGCATATTAGCGCTTGCGTTCCAAGGACTGGGGTATGGACAACTGAACTCTGCACTGGGACAAGGACATGGACGTGCTTCCTGATGCTTCTACTTGAGAGTGCGCAATGACAGGTGCAGGGCAGGAGGCATCGTCGCATGCACCATGGACAGAGGATTGGCTTGCATGAGCAACAGCTGAAGAAGCAATGGTGCCACCTGCAGACACTGTTCCTGGACCATGGGATTCAGCCCACAAAGTTGGGTGCTTTGCTGCCATGTGCCTGATCATGCTGGTGGTGGTCAGGCTGGTTGCTTTGTTAGCCCTGCTGATGCTGGCCTGGCAGGTGGCACAAATTGCCTTTTTGGGGTAATCGGCAGAGTCTCTTAAAAAAAACCAGACTTGGGAAGACCTAACAGTTGTACTGGCAACTTCCTTTGTGTTGTTGTTACGGGGAACGGCTGCCTGCCTTGAGTCTGCGGCCACCACACTGCTTCTTCCTGCCTGTTGGGGTGCTTTGCCTCCCTCCCCCTGTGTGCTGCTGTCCTCGCTCGGAATGTACTCCTGCCAGGTTGGGTCAGTTACTATATCATCCAGCACCTTGTCTTCTACTTCCGCACCCTGGTCCTCCTCCTGACTTTCTGGCAATTGTGTCTCATCATCGTTCACCTCTTGTGACACTTTCCCACCATCGCCTTCGTGTGACCGTGGCTGCTCAAATGTTTGGGCATCGCTACATGCGATCTCCTCTTGCTCCGCTTCAAGTGGACCAGGCGAGAGGCCTGAATCTATAAATGGAAAAGTGAACAGCTCTTCAGAGTGTCCAAGTGTGGGATCATTTGTCTCCGGGCACTCGGAATGGTGGGAGGAAGGAGGATCAGGGTGAGGAATATGAGGTCCAGACTCACGGCTACTGAGACTTGACCGTGTGGAAGACTGGGTGGTGGTGGTGGTGGCTAAGTGACTGGAAACATTATCCACTATGCAACCAACAACCTTTTGACACTGCTCAGTGTTCAATAGTGGTGTGCTGAGGTCCCCCAGGAATTGGGACAGGAAGGTCAGGCGAGAAGATGTGGGTGTTTTTTGTTGCAAAATTTCAGCTTGCCCACAGCCTTGTCCTCGGCCTCTGCATGCATCATCACCATCACGTCCAGTTCCCCGTCCCTTGCCACGTGCCTTGCCCATTTTAAATTGAAGACAGTATCTTCCATGCTCACTACAAATGACTGAGTTTGGAGTGAACTCATATGTGATCCATGTGACGGAGAACCCAGAGTTTTAAAAACCTGCCCTGTAGGTAAGTAGTTTGAACAGCAAACTGGTGTGAATTGCTTCACTGACACACTGAAAGAATTTTTTAATGGAGGCCAGAAATGGCAGTATTTTCTGACAACGTATATGTGATCCGTGTGATGGAGAAAACAGAGTTTTAAATACCTGGCCTGTAGGTAAATAGTTTTAACAGAAAACTGGTGTGAATTGCTTCACTGACACGCTGAAAGAAACTTTTAATGGAGGTCAGAAATATCAGTATTTTCTGACAACCTATATGTGATCCGTGTGATGGAGACAACAGAGTTTTAAATAGCAGGATTTCTAGCGCTGTAATATGGAAAGGACCTGGCTGTATTCTGCAGTGCCAACAAGCAAATGGCACAGAAAAACGGTGTTCTCTGGATTGCTTTTTAAGCAAATAATGAGGATTAAGATCCAAAAAAAGTATTCCTGGCCCCTGAAACCTGGGCCTTTGTATAGAAATATCTAACAGCAGCAGAAGGCAGAATTGGAATGGAGCCTCTTGTGCTATATGCACTGCAGTCTGTTATATACCCTGCCTGCCTATATACACTGCCTGCCTGATATCTCTGCAGATGGATTAGTTAGTCCTCAAAAGGACTGTTTGTTAAGGTGGATATGTGTAATTTACGTTTTTTCTCCCTTCACTACCTAATACACAAGCAAATCTCTACCTGACGCAGTAGCACCTCTCCCTACACTGCCTGATTCCGGAGTGACTGTGACGAGCATGGCAGCGCCAGGTCTGATATAGACCTGATGACGCTGTGTGGCCAGCCAATCACTGTAATGCCACAACCAACGTGGCTACGGCATTACAGTGAGTGGCAGGCAATCCCTGCATGTTGATTGGTGCTCTAAAGAGCGCCAAACATGCAGGGAGGGGACCCAAGCTCCCGCCGAGCAACCCCGGGAATACTTGGCGAGCTCCGAGCATATCAAGCAGTGAGATGCTCTGGCGAGCACCGAGCAGTAGCGAGCATGCTCGCTCATCACTAGTTACTAAACACAGATTTCTTATACAATGCGATCATCACAACCAAAGAACAAATAAAGAATATTGAGGCACAACTGTCATCTTTCATCAGCCCAGAGGACTCCCAGACACTACAGAATAAAATCAAGACCAACATCGACCTACATAAGCGGTACACCGAGACCAGGAAAAGATACAAGTTCGCCAGGGACTCCAAAGACTACAAATTAAATCGAGTCTACAAATGGAGAGACAATTTTTCTACCGGCAGGAATATCCACTGCTCAGCCAAGTCTTCCAATGACTTCTCATCCTCCAGCTCCGAAGTGGAACGGAGATAACCATTTATACAATCTACTCCTTTTTTAGGTCAACAACAACGACGAACAAACAGAAGAAGATGAGGTGAGGTGGCCAGAATAAGAGGAAATACAAACTTCACCCCCTAGTGACCTGGTCCAAGGCACACCCTTGGTGGTAAATAATTCCTCTAAAACTTTGAGTGTCGCCCAAGCAATGGTCCTACGGAAAGGACTATCATTTTGTCCAACTTACAGGTACAGTACCTTTAAGCTGGACATGGAACGGCAACGGTTTTATCGTGCCTTGCGCCTCAAAACGCACTTTCCCAGTATTACTCCTAACATTACACCCCCAGAGCCCATAGCATGAATTACGTCCAAAAGTTTGGGCCTTAGAACAAAGAGTTCGTACAGACTCCCCCATGGGTCACATGCACTTGAGACCTTTATTGGGTTCTTAGATGGGGCTTTTCAACAGTTACGATCCAACATGGATAAGGGCAAGGTACACTACCAATCCAATTTGACTCCTCTAGATCATCAGTCCCTCAGGAGTCTATGGGAGGAAAAAGATTTAATCAATCATAAAACCAGCTGACAAGGGAGGGGCTATTGTTGTCATGAATAAATGTGATTATATCTCAGAGATTCAGAGACAACTTATAAACGAGTCCACACACCAGAGACTTCCCAAAGACCCCACATCACATACACATACCCTCATAGCCTCAGTTTTACTATGCTTCCTTGTGGCTAGGGTGATTGATATTAAAACATGCGAGTACTTAACCAATAAACTCCTGATCGTCCCGGTGTTCTACGTACTACCAAAAATCCATAAAAGTTTGACCAAGCCCCCAGGTCTCCTGATAGTTGCTCCATGGACTCACTGTTGTCACCTCTTTCTATTTTTTTAGAAAAAATCCTAACACCACTCACCCAGAAGAGTTCCTCTTATTTACTTGACACAGGAGCCTTCCTTGACATCATAGCAGAGCTAAAACAAGTTCCCCCTAAAGCTATTTTGGTCTCTTTTGATGCTACGAGTCTGTACACCTCTACTCCTCACAACCAGGGTATCAGTATGGTAGAGCAAATGCTTAGAGACTCACACACGGATCCATCAGTCATTGACCTTTGTGTAGAATTATTGACCCTGTTCCTCACAAAGAACTATTTTTTATTCCAGGATACATTCTTTCTTCAAATCAAAGGGACCGTCATGGGATCTAATGTGGCCCCCTCATATGCAAATTGCTATATGGCTGCCTTCGAGTCACAGGTCATATACTCCAGCCACCTATTTCAGGAGCATTCCATTTTATGGAAGCGTTACATTGACAATGTCTTTTGCATATGAGGGGACCCACAAAAAACCATTGATGAGTTCTTCAGAATTCTTAATTCATCATGGCCTGGCCTGGGCTTCACCATGAACCATCACCTTAGACAGAATTTTTAACAATCAGGTCTATATCAGACCTGGCGCCACCATAGTCACTCCGGAATCAGACAGTGTAGGGAGAGGTGCTGCTGAGCTAGGGAGAGATTTGCTTGATTCTAGTTAATGTAGGTGTACCAAACTATATTAGAGACACATATCCATCTCAACAAGCAGTCCTTCTGAGGACTAATCCAACTGCAGAGATATCAGGCAGGCAGAGTTTATAGGCAGGCAGGCTGGGTATATAGCAGACTGCAGTGCATATAGCACAAGAGGCTCAATTCCAGTTTTGTCTGCTGCTGCTGCTGTTAGATATTTCTAGAAATAGGCCCTGGTCTCAGGGGCCAGGAATACTTTTCTTTGGATCTTAATCCTCATTATTTGCTTAAAAAGCAATTCAGAGAACACCGTTTTTCTGCACCATTTGCTTGTTGGCACTGCAGAGTACAGCAAGGTCTTTTCCATATTACAGCGCTAAATATCCAGCTATTTAAAACTGTGGTTTGTCCATCACACGGATCACATATAATTGCGCTGAAAATACTGCCATTTCTGGCATTGATTAAAAATGTCTTTCAGTGTGTCAGTGAAGAAATTGACACCAGTTAGCTGTTCAAAATAGTCAACTACAGGCCAGGTATTTAAAGCTGTTCTTTGTCCATCACACGGATCACATATATGTTTTCAGAAAATACTGTCATCTCTGGCCTCCATTAAAAATTTGTTTCAGTGTGTCAGTGAAGCAATTGACACCAGTTTGCTGTTCAAAATAGTTACCTGTAGGCCAGGTATTTAAAGCGGTGTTTTCTCCGTCACATGGATAACATATACATTTTAAGAAAATACTGCCATTTCTGGCCTTCATTAAAAATTTGTTTCAGTGTGTCAGTGAAGCAGTTGACACCAGTTTGCTGTTCAAAATAGTTAACTACAGGCCAGGTATTTAAAACTGTGGTTTGTCTGTCACACGGATCACATATACGTTTTCAGAAAATACTGTCATTTCTGGCCTCCAATAAAAATTTGTTTCAGTGTGCCAGTGAAGCAATTGACACCAGTTTGCTTTTCAAAATAGTTACCTACAGGCCAGTTATTTAAAACTGTGTTTTCTCCATCACACGGATCACGTATACGTTTTCAGAAAATACTGTCATTTCTGGCCTCCATTAAAAATTTGATTCAGGGAGTCAGTGAAGCAATTGACACTAGTTTGCTTTTCAAAATAGTTACCTACAGGCCAGCTATTTAAAACTGTGGTTTGTCTGTCACACGGATCACATATACATTTTCAGAAAATACTGTCATTTCTGGCCTCCAATAAAAATTTGTTTCAGTGTGCCAGTGAAGCAATTGACACCAGTTTGCTTTTCAAAATAGTTACCTACAGGCCAGTTATTTAAAACTGTGTTTTCTCCATCACACGGATCACATATACGTTTTCAGAAAATACTGTCATTTCTGGCCTCCAATAAAAATTTGTTTCAGTGTGCCAGTGAAGCACATCTTCTCGCCCGACCTTCCTGTCCCAATTCCTAAGGGACCGCAGAACACCACTATTGAACCCAGAGCAGTGTCAAAAGGTTGTTGGTTGGATAGCGGATAATGCTTCCAGTAACTTTGACACCACCACCACTCTGTCTTCCACACCGTCAAGTCTCAGTAGCATGCACTGCATATTCCTCACCCTGATCCTTCTTCCTCCCACCATGCTGAGTGCCCAGAGAAAACTGATCCCACACTTGGACACTCTGAAGAGCTGTTAACTTTTCCATTTATAAATTCGGGCATCTCGCCCTGTCCACCTGAAGTGGGGCAAGAGGAGATCGCATGTAGTGATGTCCAAATATTTGAGCAGCCACGGTCACACGAAGGCAACGGTGGGAAAGTGTCACAAGAGTTGTATGATGATGAGATACAATTGCCAGAAAGTCAGGAGGAGGACCAGGGTGCGGAAGTGGGAGACAAGGTGGTGGATGATATAGTAACTGACCCAACCTGGCAGGAGGACATGCAGAGTGAGGACAGCAGCACACAGGGGGAGGGAGGCAGGTCAACCCAACAGGCAGGAAGAAGCAGTGTGGTGGCCGCAGACAGAAGGCAGGCAACCGATCCCCGTAACACCTACACGAAGGAAGTTGCCAGTACAACTGTTAGGTCTTCCCAAGTCTGGTTGTATTTTAAAGACTCTGACGATAACCCCAAAAGGCCATTTGCACCACCTGCCAGGCCATGATCAGCAGGGGTGGTAAAATTAGCAGCCTGACCACCAACAGCATGATCAGGCCTATGGCAGAAAAGCACCTGACTTTGTGGGCAGAAACCCAGGGTCCTGGAACAGTGTGTGCGGGTGGCACCACTCCTTCTTCAACTGTTGTGCATGCAAGATAATCCCCTGTCCATGGTGCATGCGAAGATGCCACCTGCCATGCACCTGTCATTGAACACTCTCAAGTAGCAGCATCAGTAAGCACGTCCATGTCCTTGACACAGCGCAGCGTTCAGTTGTCTATACCCCAGTCCTTGGAACGCAAGCGCAAATACGCAGCCAACACCCCACAGGCCACACTACTAAATTCCCACATTTCACGATTGATTGCTCTCGATATGTTGCCTTTTAGGCTCGTGGAGACGGAAGCATTCCGCAACCTGATGGCAGCGGCCATCCCTTGGTACTCAGTTCCCAGTCGCCACTATTTCTTCCGGTGTGCTGTCCCATCATTACACAAGCACGTGTCCCAAAACATTAGCCGTACCCTCAACAACGCAGTTACCGGAAAAGTCCACCTAACCATAGACACGTTGACAAGTACTTGTGGGCAGGGACAGTACATCTCGCTGACGGCACACTGGGTTATCATAGTGGAAGCCGGGACCCAGTCGGATCTTGGGGCGGAACACGTCCTTCCAACGCCAAGGATCGTGGGACCTAGGTCAATCAGGGTTGCCCCCACAGTCTACAGCTCCTGCATCTCATCCTCCTCAGCCTCCTCCTCCTCTTCAGCCTCCATTTCCGAAATGACCACATCAGTCACAAGCTGGAAGCACTGTTGCACTGCCTTGGCCAAGCGGCAACAGGCTGTGCTGAAGCTAATATGCTTAGGTGACAGACCGCACAATGCTGAAGAGTTGTGGACAGCTCTGATACAGCAGTCAGAGCTGTGGCTGACATCACGGAACCTAAAGCCAGGCATGGTCGTGTGTGACAATGGCCAGAACCTGGTGGCGGCTCTGAGGCGAGGCGATCTCCCACATGTACCATGCCTGGCCCATGTGCTTAACTTTGTGGTTCAGCGGTTTCTCAAATCCTATCCAGAGCTGCCGGATCTTCTTGCTAAAATACGACGCCTGTGTGCCCATTTTAGAAAGTCAGCTACAGCTTCCGCCGCCCTTGCAGTGTTTCAGCAGCATTTACAGCTTCTGTCTCACAAACTGGTGTGTGATGTCCCCACGCGTTTGAACTCTACACTGCAAATGTTGGGAAGGATTTGTGAGCAGAAGAGGGCAGTTGTTGAGCACCAGCTTCAAGAAGGACTCCATTAAGATTGTGAGCGGCGATGACGCCATAATTAGCATCACCATCCCACTTCTCTGTCTTCTGAAATGCTCTCTGCTCACAATTAAAGAGGATGCATTGCAGGTGGAGCAAGATGAAATTAAGCAAGGAACCATACAGGGTGATTCCACACAGCCCAGCCCCATCTCATCCCATCCCAACGTGGATTGAGTGACAATGAGGAAGAGGAGAAAGAACAGGAGCTAGTGTTTACTGCACTATAGATGGCACTATCTGCACAACTGTCATACCGTCTGTTCAGCATGGACAGCCTGAGGACAGGGAGGAGGAGGAAGAGGAGGAGGAGGAGACCATCGTCAGTCGTCCTATTGGTGAGGACATAGAATTCTTGCCTCTCTGCTGTATGGCACACATGGCTGAATTTATGTTATGCTGCCTTTCCCGTTACCCTCGCGTTGTCCAAATTTTGGGTGACAGTCTTTATTGGTTGGTTACACTTCTAGACCAATGCTACAAATAGAACTTTCTGTCTCTTATTCCTGTGCAGGACAGGCCTAATAAAATGGGGCAGTACCAGAAGGCCCTTGCTGTGGAATTATTAAAAAAAATTCCCATCTGAAAACGCTGGCAGCAGAGCTCACAGTTCATTGGACAACCAAGGAGTACAGGTGAGAGAGACACAAATGCAATCGAACACTGACAAAGTTCTGGGACAGTTGTCTCAGACCCTCCCATCGCACAAACCCTGATGCTCGGGGTGCTCTCTCAACGAATGAAAAGTTTCGGAAGATGGTGAAGGAGTACTTTGCTGACCATATCAACGTCCTCCGTGATTCCTCTGTGTCTTTGAGTTATTGGGTATCCAAGCTGGACACGTTGCATGAACTGGCTCTCTACGCTTTGGAGATCCTGGCCTGCTCTGCCGCTAGCGTTTTGTCAGAGCGGGTTTTTAGTGCTGCCGGTGGAATTATAACCAGTAGGCGCATCTGCCTGTCAACTGAAAATGCTGACAGGCTGACTCTTATAAAAATGAACAAGGGCTGGATTGGGCCAGACTTCTCAACACCACCGAATGATAGCAGCTAAACAAACTCAACTACAGTGTCTATTTTTGGGGAGGTCTAACTCTAATCCCATGCACCTCTGTCTTCACACCCAGACATGGGTGTTTGCTTCCTGATTTTGTTTATTTGCTCTTGTACTCCTCCTTTTCCGCATGCTCATCCTCCACCTCCATATCACCACCATATGTACCACATAAACATATCTACATCTCTTGGAAGGGACATTGGAGTTCCTCCAAATTTTTGGCAGCCGTTGCTTCACTGCATAGGCAAACAGTATAGGAAACACACTTCCTAATAATGGGAGCATTTTTTGCAGGAGGCCCTCCTACCTCTACGTCTCTTTCAAGGGGCATTGGAGTTCCTCCAAATGTTTGGCAGCCGTTGCTTCACTGCATAGGCAAACAGTATGGGAGACACACTTCCTAATAATGGGAGCATTGTTTTCAGGAGGCCCTCTGACCTCTATGTCTTTTGCAAGGGGCATTGGAGTTCCTCCTAATTTTTTGCAGTTGTTGCTTCACTGCATAGGCAAACAGTATGGGAGACTCAATTCCTAATACTGGGAGCATTTTTTGCAGGAGGCCCTCCGATGTCTCTTGCAAGGGGCATTGGAGTTCCTCCAAAATTTTTGGCAGCCGTTGCAGTCACAGCATATGTAATTATAGTATAGGAGAACAACTGGTTAATAATGGGAACAACAAAGCATAGCCGGCTGATGGCTCTCTAACAATAGCAAGGGCCGACTGCTGGCCCTTAAAGAATAGTAAGGGCCATCTGATGGCCCTATAAAAATAGGCTTTGTGACTTTCAGAGTCCCTCCATCATAAATGAAACAGGATGTGTCTGATGATGTGTCACACACCACATGGCCAGATAAGGTTGTAAAATGTTAAAATTACATTTCCTGGTGAATGCATTTGTCTTGGTTGAAAGCAATGCAAAAGTACAAAAACACATTAAAAATGCTACATGTGAACATAGCCCAAGGTGTGGAGGATCATTTTTGTTTTTGTATGTTTACTTTGCCTTACATACAAGTCATTATCCTGGAAAGCATGTTCCTTAACATATTTCCAGGAAAATTTATTTATTGTGAGTCCGTAAAAGTGGCATAATACCTCTAACAGTAGTGGCCTGGGAGTCAGAAATGCTTCCAGGGGTCTTCCCCGTGCTGTTTCCATGTTATTTGAGCACTGTTCCCATTGATTTCGGCAATTTTTAGGCCCTTTGCAGACCGCCGGGAGGGAGCCGCTGGAAAAATGCTCGAATTTCCCATAGACTTACATTGGGTTCGTTACTTGGTCCGAGCACTTGAGCATTCCAAATTGCTCGACTTGAACAATGAGTACCCGAGCATTTTAGTGCTCGCTCATCACCAGTGTTTACAGGAAACAATCAAGAGCAGTTGGTGATTACAAATACTGGAATAGTTGTAATAGTTATGTGAGACCGGTTGACTACATAGATTTGTTAAATTATGAAGTTTGCCAAAAAAACTCCCCTTCTCGTCATAGTTTACATTTGGAAAGCAGGCATAAAATATGGAAATTTGGAGAAAACTTAAAGACATCGAAGTCTTAACTTAAAAGAGTATTACCATCTCCATGATCTTATCTCAATATGTAGAAGGTGAAATAATAATAAGCGCAAAATGTCATGCCTCGGGATTCAATCCGGCAGTCTTTTGCTCTTCTGGCAGTGTGTCTGTCCGCTGAGCTACAGCAGATACTGATGCTGTCTGGGTGCTGATTACCTTTTGTCTATCCTCTATTCCTTTCTGACAGCAGGTGTTTTTCACTTGCTCTCTAGCTTGTCCTACCACACTGCAGGTGCTTCTATTTAAAATCCTCTCCTGCTTGTGTTCTCTGCTGATTATAGAGTCATTTAGATGATGTAGCTTTCTGTCGATGTTTGGAGCCAGTCTGTGAATTTCCAGCTAAGGGTTTTCGCTTTACTGTTTATTTGCATTACTTTGCACTTATCTTCTGTTTATTATTTAAGAAGTAGGCAGTATATTTGTTGACAGTGCTTGCTTTATTCTTTGTTTGGCATTTCAATATTTTCTTTACTCATTCTGGGATCTTACCTTTGTTCAGCACACTTCTCCTCTTGTAGGTAATTTACACTCTGCTCTGCCCTCCGGTACTTTAGAAGGAGCGTGAAGCAACTTGACGGTAGAGTTGAGCGGTGTTTGAATCGAACTGTTCGCCAATCTCAAATTCGAGCTGTTTTGGGCGATGTTCGAGCTGTTCGAGGAACCCGAACGATTTGAAAAAAATCCGGCTGTTCGAGGTTATGTTCGAAAACTGTTCGTGCACCCAAATCGTAGCTGGATTTTTTCACAGTAATGCTGATAATCAATGTTAATACACAGTTTGAGTGTACAGCGGGGCGAGGGGAGGGGCATGAGATGGATCTCTGCAGAAATAACGAAGATCTCCATTTTTTTTTCTCTTTCCCGCATTTACAGTGGGGAGGTGCAGTCTGTCAGCCTATCAGCAGCGCACACAGGGAGCGAAGTGCTTTTTTCACACAAGCAAGGGCATATGTCATTGGCTGTGTATGTCACATGTCCTTGCCCTATAAGACCCAGCCATTTTCCCCGTCGCCACCATTTTCTCACTGCTGCAGCTGAGTGTTGGACGGCACTGCTGCTGCTGTTAGCGCTATATTGTGTAACTGAATTGCAAGCGAATTTTCTCTTAAATAGACAGTAAGGTTTAGGGAGTAGGAACTAGTTTGTAATTGCAGCCCTTTTGAGGGCTAGGTTACAGCAGGTCCTAGCACTTTTGGCAGGCAGGTCTGTGCTCTAAATCGACAGATAGGTTGGGAGTAGTGACTAGTTGTAATTCCAGCCCTTTTGAAGGCTAGGTTACATCAGTTCCTATCACTTTTTGCCAGGCAAGTCTGTTTTAGTGCTGTGCAAGGGTTTTTCACAGCATTTGGCTAAATCTAGCTAAGCAAATCCTTTTGGGCCTCTTGCAGTGTGTGTTAGTAAGTGGAGTAGCCTATCTGTGCTGCAAGCTACACCACCTGTGTGTGTAATACAATTTTTGTACTGCACCTAGCCAAGTAAAACCTTTTGGGCATATTAGCAGTGTGTGGTACTCATTCTATTAGGCCATCTATACTAAGCTCCACCAGCTTTCAAATGACTAATAATTTTTAGCTGCATCTTGCCTGGAAAATAATTTTGGGCATAGTAGCAGTGTGTGGTACTCATTGTATTAGGCCATCTATACCAAGCTCCACTAGTTTTGAAATTAATAATAATTTTTAGCTGCATCTTGCCTGGAAAATAATTTTGGGCATAGTAGTAGTGTGTGGTACTCGTTGTATTAGGCCATCTATACCAAGCTCCACCAGCTTTGAAATTAATAATGATTTTTAGCTGCATCTTGCATGTAAAATAATTCTGGGCATATTAGCAGTGTGTGGTACTCATTCTATTAGGCCATCTATACTAAGCTCCACCAGCTTTCAAATTACTAATAATTTTTAGCTGCATCTTGCCTGGAAAATAATTTTGGGCATAGTAGTAGTGTGTGGTACTCGTTGTATTAGGCCATCTATACCAAGCTCCACCAGCTTTGAACTTAATATCAATTTTTAGCTGCATCTTGCCTGTAAAATAACTTTGGGAATATTAGCAGTGTGTGATACTCATTCTATTAGGCCATCTATACTAAGCTCCACCAACTTTCAAATTACTAATAATTTTTAGCTGCATCTTGCATGGAAAATAATTTTGGGCATAGAAGCAGTGTGTGGTACTCCTTGTATTAGCCCATCTATACAAAGCTCCACCAGTTTTGAAATTAATAATAATTTTTAGCTGCATCTTGCCTGATAAATAATTTTGGGCACAGTAGTAGTAGTGTGTGGTACTCATTGTATTAGGCCATCTATACCAACCTCCACCAGCTTTGAAATTACTAAGAATTTTTAGCTGCATCTTGCCTGTAAAATAATTCTGGGCATATTAGCAGTGTGTGGTACTCATTCTATTAGGGCATCTATACTAAGCTCCACCAGCTTTCAAATTACTAATAATTTTTTGCTGCATCTTGCCTGGAAAATAATTTTGGGCATAGTAGCAGTGTGTGGTACTCATTGTATTAGGCCATCTATACCAAGCTCCACCAGCTTTGAAATTAATAATAATTTTTAGCTGCATCTTGCCTGTAAAATAATTTTGGGAATATTAGCAGTGTGTTATACTCATTCTATTAGTCCATCTATACTAAGCTCCACCAGCTTTCAAATTACTAACAATTTTTAGCTGCATCTTGCCTGGAAAATAATTTTGGGCATAGTAGCAGTGTGTGGTACTCATTGTATTAGGCCATCTATACCAAGCTCCACCAGCTTTGAAATTAATAATAATTTTTAGCTGCATCTAGCCCGGAAAATAATTTTTCTTCCCAATAGTGGTAGGAATAGAAATATGGGGCGCTCGCCTGGCTAACAAAAATATACGCTTCATAACTAAAAACACAAGCCTAGCGCACTGCATTAATAAGATGGCATCATTGTTTCTCCCAGTGCTAGGCCTACTACGCCGGCTAGCATTCGCGTGCCTAAAACACAATGTATGGGTCCGTGCTAGCCACGATGCTGAGGGGTCTAAAGCTGCTGCTAACTCTTTATCATAAGTCAATTGGCAGATTTTCACAGAGGTCTTCCCCCACGCCCACCCATCGGGCAACAGTTGCCCACTCTCCCTATGGGATCTAGTAGCGAATAGTTGATGCCATTAATCAGAGCGTCAGTTGCCCCGTCGACGTGACAAGCATACGGTAAGGCATGGGAAGAGTGGACACGACTAGTAGCAGGCAGATGGGTTGACCTATGTGAACAAGCCAGATCACAAGTCACCATAGAATTTCTCCACCAGCTAATGATGAGGGGCATATCAGGGGCGTCAGCGCAGCGGTGTCTGGCTGGAGTAGCATTTCACTTCCAACTACTAAGGGAGAGCACAGTCCCAGGTCCCTAGCTGGCGGGAGGGTCCTATGTAGTTGGTGTGGGTGGAGAAAGCAGCTTAGGGGAGCACATGACAGGGAGAGTATAAATAGGAAGCCATCTTAGAAAGAGCAAGCCAGTCAAAGGGGGAGAAGTGACAGGAGCAGAGGCTCTGCATGAGCTCTGCTCCGGAGGAGGGCCTAGCCTGGGAGGCCCAGGACTGAAGGAGAGAAGAGAGGAGTGGGAGCAGGAAGGCTCCAGGAACCGAAGTGACCCTAGGGGTACGGGCCGTGCAGAAGGCCACCCGTACGCCCGCTGCTACCAGGATGTAGAGGGGTCAAGCCAGATAAGGGGAACCGGTCCCTCAACTAGCGGAGAAACAACCAGGCTCAACTAGAATCCGGAGGCTGCAGCATTTCATGTACTGCAGGCCAAAGTCCACACCAGTCTCACTAAGAAGGTAGCAACATAGGACCCAGGGGACGGAACACACATTGCCTGCCAAAGCCCCAGGATACCGGATAGAAGTGTCACTGGGTGTGAGGTGCAGGGAGAAGGCCAGAGAAAGGACTCTCAGAAGGGGGTCCTGCTAAGTACTCCGGAGCTATCTGGGGGTGGACTAAGCCCTCACTGAGTACGCACAGCACGACGGGGGAGATTGCTCTGGTACCTGTAATCTGGACTGCAACAACTGTGAGTAAAGATCTTGGGACTGCATCACATGGACTCTGTGTTCATTACTGACTCCCTGCACTACAACCACCATCATCCACCCACACTGCCCTGAAGCTACACTCTTCCTGTGGGGATTAATAATACCATTGCTGCAAAACCACCAGCTTCAGAGGATTGTTCCGCAGCGGCGGCCCCTTTGGCCGCCCTCCATAGGTGGCATAGTAGGACATTATAAAACCCATATATAAAAATTACCCTTGGATTGACCGCCCTCGGTCATGGACCGGGTCACCGCCACAGTGACTACAACCCCCAGCGTCTACCGGCCCGGCTCTGGGTACCCCACGGCCCAGGGGGCGCATCAACTTTATAGGGCCCTGATCTGAGACCACTCCTGCAGCGCGATTTTCCCCACCTCTGGATCTCATTGGCCCAGGCTATACGTCAGAACGAATTGCACCAGGGCTTGCCGGTGCTGTCACAGTTGCTGCAACATGTGCAGAGTTGAATTCCACTGTGTTGGCACATCGCATTTCAGCCGGTGAACTGGTAGGCCCAACGACTTCTGTAGAGATGTAAGTCGTTGAGCTGCGGGATGCGAACAGTGGAAGTGAGCACACAGCGACCGTGCCCTCTGCAGAAGGCCATCTAGTCCGGGATAGTGGGCTAAAAATTGCTGGACAACCAGGTTCAACACATGAGCCATACAAGGCACGTGTGTGACATTGCCCCGGCGAAGGGCCGCACCAAGGTTTGCAGCATTGTCGCACACGGCCTTCCCTGGTTGCAGGTCCAGTGGAGACAACCATTCATGAAACTGGGTCTCCAGAGCTGACCACAACTCCTCAGCTGTGTGACTCACATTTCCCAGACATTTCAAAGTAAACACCGCCTGATGCCGTTGAGCGCTGCTGCCAGCAAAGTAAGGAGGTGTGCAGGATTCCTTCTGCGCAGTTTGAAAGCGGGTGGCATTACCAGACAGGCTTTGGGTGCAGGTGGAGGACCGAGAGGAGGTTGAGGAGGCAGAAGCAGTGGAGGAACTTCTAGATAAAGAGGATTGATGTACAACTCATGGGGACGGCAAGACTTGGACAGCAGCCCCTTGTCCTGCTGTCATCATAGTTACCCAGTGCCCAGTCAGCGACATGTAACGCCCCTGTCCATGGCTACTCGTCCAAGTGTCTGTGGTGAAATGCACCCTGTCACACACAGAGTTTCTCAAAGAAGTGGTTATGTTGTGTGTGACATGCTGGTGGAGCGCAGGCACACCTTTCTTTGAGAAGTAGTGCCGACTGGGCATCTGGTACTGGGGCACTGCGAAGGACATAAGGTCTCGAAAATCCTCTGTGACCACCAGGCAGAAAGGCAGCATTTGTGTAGCCAACAGCTTGCAGATAGTGAAATTCAACCTCTTAGCTTTGTCATGGCTAGGAGGAAATGGTCTTTTACTTGTCCATACCTGAGGGACCGAGGGCTGGCTGTTGTGCTTAGACGGGGTTGAGTAGGGTGTCCCCGGCAAACTGCCGGTCTGTGAGGAAGATGCAGGCAGAAAAGTTAGGTTGCCTTGATCCAAACGATGTGCTCTCGATGTCGGAGAACGCTCAACACCAGCTGGTGTTTGCGCTTGCAAATGAAATGATGACCTGCCAATCACACTGGCTGTTGCGGGTAAAGAGGTGGCAGGTCTGCGTCCCAAAAACATGTGTGAGTGCTGTCCCCCTAGTCACAGAGGATGAAGAGGCCACGGATGCACAAGATGGAGCAGACGGTGGTTGGCCCGGCCCACTAGGCCGCATTGTAGCACAGTAAGCTTCCCACTGCAACTTATGCTTCATATCCATGTGACGGTTCATGCATGATGTACTCAAAATATGGATTTTTGGGCCTCTACTTAGCTTTTGGTGACAAATATTACAGATAACACGAGTTGGGTCATCCTTATCGATCTGAAAAAATGCCCAGGCTATGCAAGGCGTAGAGCCCATGCGACCTGAAGAGCAACTACGACTTGTGGTCAGAGGCAGAGTTTTGGCTGAGGATGCAGTTGTTGACGTGCTTCCAGTACACCGTCTCTGTCCAGGAAGGCGCAGCCTAACCTCATAGTCAATAGCATCTGTGACGCCCAGCTGCACTGGGTATCACAGATCCTAGAAGAGTGCATTGATGGAATCCTCCACAAGAGGCCCCAATAAACATTCACACATCTCCACCTTCCGCCTCAGACCAGCAGAGGGAGCCCGTTAGGGATATAAATAGGGAAGGTGGAGCTAGGCAGTTCAGTTCCTCTGAAGAGTTCCTGCAGTAGAGAAGCCTAAGAAAGGTCAGTCTGCAGTGGAGCTCAGTCTAGTCTAGAGAACTCAGTTAATAGTTCAGCAGTGGAGCACGATGCTCCTGCTAGCTAGATTCAGGGAGCCCAGTTAGAGCTTAAGGTGTGCCGGAGCCATAAGATCGGTGAAGCGCGGCAAGCAGCCGTTAGTGTGTATAGCCTAGTGAGGGCCCGAGTAGGCCGAAGGCGAGTGGAGAGTTAGTAAATAGGGGGCAGAGGAGCTTAACCAGCTCACCCTGAAGCATTTACCGGACACCGGATCCGAGCTTACCGGGTTTTCAATGACCCAGTAAGGCATAACCGGAATCCCTGGAGAACTACAAGTCCCAGGATCGCTAAGGTGCTGATACGTAGCAGAGTCAGGAGATGCTTAGGCCCCGCATACTGGGAGCGTGAACTTCAAGACAAGGCCCTACCACAAGGTCAGCCAGCGCAGGACAGAGACAAAGGTAGGCCTAGCTCCAGGCAGGTCAGAAACTTACTACGCAGAGGAAAGAAACAGGAGGCCCTACACCCGCTCATTGGGGAGGATCCTGATATGCACTCTTCACCCTACAGTGCTTCGGGATGTGCCTGAATTTCTTCCAGTAAAAGGTACTGAAGTGACTACCGTGTTCGTTCCCGTTCTTGCTCTGACTCAGCTGGGTCTCGCCTGTCCTGCATTCCCCCTTTATACGCTTTTCTGAGGCCTAGCTCCACCTGTGGGGAGCTATACCATCGAGCTGCCTTATCACCGGCCTCAGTGGACTGCTGCAGCACTGGTTCTTCTCACCAGATACCACAGGTGGCATCACGAACTCTTATAAAATTAATAATTATCCACCCTTCTAAAGAGTGACCCCAGGGTACGGGCCCGGGAGCCGACAACCGCGACATCCCCAAGGCCAGGCAAAGGCCCGGGTACCGAGTCATCCCCATCCACTGGGCTAGTCATATCCTCCTCCACCTCCTCTGCTGACCTCATCGACTGGCTGAAAGTGGGTTGACAGTAAGTGGGATCTCCAACCTCATCATCATCACCCTGCGTGTTCTCACACCCGTCGTCCTCATAGCCAACCTCTTCCTGCCCTGACCGAAAAGTCAAGTTATCACTGCAATCAGGTATTTGAGTCTCATCATCATCTTCATCATTGTCTCCACCAACAGGAGTTACACTTTGGGAACGAGGGTCTGCATTATGCTCAGAACCTTCCTGGATCCGACTTATAAAGATTCTGGGCATCAGTGCAGATCATTTCCTCGTCTGGATTAACAGAAGCTCTGGAGCAGACCTCCGTTTCACAGGCTATAGTATGAGTAAACAGCTGTGCAGACTCAACCATCTGTGTTACCCCATACTCAGATGGGTAGCTGGAGACTTGGGAGCTGTGAGGAAGCAAGTGCGATTGGGGTGACAGCTCTGAGGACTGAAGTATTTGTGATGTTGAAGTTGAGGTGGAGGAGAGCCCACTTGAAGGAGCACTTGATATCCGTTGAAGCACCTGCTGTTTTTGTGCCTCATCTGGAATTTGTAGCGATGGGCGTGTCCGTAAGAAAGGGATCGTATCACATTGTCCACGAAAAGAAGTAGACATCTTTGTTTGGCTGGAAGCTGGTCTTTCTTCTGCAGATGTTCTTCTGCTCGACCCACCAGCGGACAGGCACCATTATTGGAAGAGGGGGGCTGGCCGTCAGGATCCAGCACGGCTCTGGCACAAACCCGGCGACACGGAGGTCGCACGGGCAGGAACAGACTGGCCTTGCCGGTATTGCACTCCAGCGTAGTCCCTCAGCCCGCTCGCGCCCGTAACCTCAAAGGGATGCGCAAGCGGCTATCCTTCCCAGGGCTGTTCCCCGCCCAGCAGGAACGTGGGGGAGCTCAGGTCGGCCTTCCACTATGCTCCCTTACCTCCCTCGCCCTCTTTCCTTCTTCCGTTCTCCATCTAACCCATCGGCTCTGTGGTGTCTGCTCTTCCTCCAGCTCTCTCCTTCTCACAGGTGGACTACCGCTTGTATTCACACTGTGGCGAATCTTTTGGGCCCAGGCATAAGAAGTTGTCGAGGTAATGGATAATATGTGACCCCTTAGAAACGTCCATTACAACGCATTCGAGGAAGCAACTAAACGCCTCAAATAGTGAGCAGGATCTGGAGCACCCCATGGGCAAACAGCGATCTATATAGTATGCTCCTTCCCAGAAGCAGCCCAATAGGTGGACACTATTCGGAAGCACAGGTAGTAAGTAGAGATGAGCGGTGTTCGATTCGAACTGTTCACCAATCTCAAATTCGAGCTGTTTTGGGCGGAGTTCGAGTTGTTCGGCGAACACGAACAATTTGAAAAGAATTCGGCTGTTCGAGGTTATGTTCGATAACTGTTCGCGCACCAAAATCATAACTGGATTTTTTCTCAGTAAAGCTGAAAATTAATGTTAATACGCAGTTTGAGTGTACAGTGGGGTGGGTGGAGGGGCAGGGGATGTATCTCTGCAGCAATAATGAAGATCTCCATTTTTTTTTCTCTTTCCCGCATTTACAGTGGGGAGGTGCAATCTGTCAGCCTACCAGCAGCGCACACACGGAGCGAACTGCTATTATTCACACAAGCAATGGCATGTGTCATTGGCAGTGTATGTCACATTTCCTTGCCCTATAAGACCCAGCCATTTTCCCCGTCGCCACCATTTTCTCACTGCTGCAGCTGCGTGTTAGACGGCACCGCTGTTGCTGTGTGCACTATACTTTGTTAATTTCAAGCCAATTTTTGCACAAATCTACAGATAGCTTGGGAGTAGGGAATAGTTGTGATTGCAGTGCTTTTGAGTACTAGGTTACATCATTTCTTACGACTTTTATCAGGCAGGTCTGTGCTCTTAAATAGATAGGTTGGGAGTAAAGACTAATTGTAATTGCAGTCCTTTTGAGGACTAGGTTACATCAGTTCCTATCACTTTTATCAGGCAGGTCTGTGCTCTTAAATAGATAGGATGGGAGTAAAGACTAATTGTAATTGCAGTCCTTTTGAGGGCTAGGTTACATCAGTTCCTATGACTTTTTGCCAGGCAGGTCTGTGCCAGTGCTGTGCAAGTTTTTTTCACAGCATTTGGCTAAATCTAGCAAAGCAAATCCTTTTTGGCCTCTTGCAGTGTGTGTTAGTCAGTGGAGTAGCCTTTCTGTGTTGCAAGCTACACAACCTGTGTATAGAATACAATTTTTTTACTGCACCTTGTGAAGTAAAACCTTTTGGGCATAGCATCAATCTATTAGTCCATCTATACTAACCTCCACAAAGTTGCAAATTCAATATAATTTTTATCTGCATCTAGCTCTGAAAAAATATTTCATCTTGGAGCAGTGTGTGGGACTTGTTCTATTAGTCCATCTATACTAACCTCCACCAGGTTGCAAATTCAAAATTATTTTTATCTGCATCTAGTTCTGAAAAAACATTTCGGCTTGTAGCAGTGTGTGGGACTTGTACTATTAGTCCATCTATACTAACCTCCAACTGGTTGCAGATTCAAAATCATTTTTATCTGCATCTAGCGCTGAAAAAATATTTTGGCTTGAAGCAGTTTGTGGGACTTGTTCTATTAGTCCATCTATACTAACCTCCACCAGGTTGCAAATTCAAAATAATTTTTATCTGCATCTAGCTCTGAAAAAATATTTGGGCTTCGGCTTGTAGCAGTGTGTGAGACTTGTTCTATTAGTCCATCTATACTAACCTCCACCAGGTTGAAAATTCTAAATAATTTTTATCTGCATCTAGTCCTGAAAAAATATTTCGGCATGTAGCAGTGTGTGGGACTTGATCTATTAGTCCATCTATACTAACCTCCACCAGGTTGCAAATTCAAAATAATTGTTATCTCCATCTAGTTATGAAAAAATAGTTTGACTTGTAGCAGTGTGTGGGACTTGTTTTATTAGTCCATCTATTCTAACCTCCACCAGGTTGCAAATTCTAAATAATGTTTATCTGCATCTAGCTCTGAAAAAATAATTGGGCTTCGGCTTGTAGCAGTTTGTGGGACTTGTTCTATTAGTCCATCTATACTAACCTCCACCAGGTTGCAAATTCAATATAATTTTTACCTGCATCTAGCGCTGAAAAAATATTTGTGCTTCGACTTGTAGCAGTGTGTGGGACTTGTTCTATTAGTCCATGTATACTAACCTCCACCATGTTGCAAATTCAATATAATTTTTATCTGCATCTAGCTCTGAAAAAATATTTTGGCTTGTAGCAGTGTGTGGGACTTTTTCTATTAGACCATCTATAGTAACCTCCACCAGGTTGCAAATTCAAAATAATTTTTATCTCCATCTAGCTCTGAAAAAAATATTTCGGCATGAGTCAGTGTGTGGGACTTGTTCTATTAGTCCATCTATACTAACCTCCACCTGGTTGCAAATTCAAAATCATTTTTATCTGCATCTAGCTCTGAAAAAATATTTGGGCTTCGGCTTGCAGCAGTGTGTGGGACTTGTTTTATTAGTCCATCTATACTAACCTCCACTAGGTTGCAGATTCAATATAATTTTTATTGGCATCTAGCTCTGAAAAAATATTTTGGCTTGTAGCAGAGTGTGGGACTTGTTCTATTAGTCCATCTATACTAATCTCCACTAGGTTGCAAATTCAATATAATTTTTATCTGCATCTAGCTCTGAAAAAATATTTCGGCTTGTAGCAGTGTGTGGGACTTGTTCTATTAGTCCATCTATACTAACCTACACCAGGTTGCAAATTAAATATAATTTTAATCTGCATCTAGCTCTGAAAAAATATGTGGGCTGCGGCTTGTAGCAGTGTGTGGGAATTATTCTATTAGTCCATCTATACTAACCTCCACCAGGTTGCAAATTCAATATCATTTTTTTCTGCATCTAGCTCTGAAAAAATATTTGGGCTTCGGCTTGTAGCGGTGTGTGAGACTTTTCTATTATTCCATCTATACTAACCTCCACCAGGTTGCAAATTCAATATAATTTTTAACTGCATCTAGCTTTAAAAAAATATTTCGGCTTATAGCAGTGTGTGGGACTTGTTCTATTAGTCCATCTATACCAACCTTCACCAGGTTACAAATTCAAAATAATTTTTATCTGCATCTAGCTCTGAAAAAAATATTTTGGCTTGTAGCAGTGTGTGGGACTTGTTTTATTAGTCCATCTATACTAACCTCCACAAGGTTGCAAATTCAATATAATTTTTATCTGCATCTAGCTCTGAAAAAATATTTGGGCTTCGGCTTGTAGCAGTGTGTGGGACTTGTTCTATTAGTCCATCTATACTAACCTCCACCAGGTTGCAAATTCAAAATAATTTTTATCTGCATCTAGCTCTGAAAAAATATTTGGGCTTCGGCTTGTAGCAGTGTGTGAGACTTGTTCTATTAGTCCATCTATACTAACCTCCACCAGGTTGAAAATTCTAAATAATTTTTATCTGCATCTAGCTCTGAAAATATATTTCGGCTTGTAGCAGTGTGTGGGACTTGATCTATTAGTCCATCTATACTAACCTCCACCAGGTTGCAAATTCTAAATAATTTTTATCTCCATCTAGCTATGAAAAAATATTTTGACTTGTAGCAGTGTGTGGGACTTGTTCTATTAGTCCATCTATTCTAACCTCCACCAGGTTGCAAATTCTAAATAATGTTTATCTGCATCTAGCTCTGAAAAAATAATTGGGCTTCGGCTTGTAGCAGTGTGTGGGACTTGTTCTATTAGTCCATCTATACTAACCTCCACCAGGTTGCAAATTCAATATAATTTTTATCTGCATCTAGCGCTGAAAAAATATTTGTGCTTCGACTAGTAGCAGTGTGTGGGACTTGTTCTATTAGTCCATCTATACTAACCTCCACCATGTTGCAAATTCAATATAATTTTTATCTGCATCTAGTTCTGAATAAATATTTTGGCTTGTAGCAGTGTGTGGGACTTTTTCTATTAGACCATCTATACTAATCTCCACCAAGTTGCAAATTCAATATAATTTTTATCTGCATCTAGCTCTGAATAGATATTTGGGCTTCGGATTGTAGCAGTGTGTGGGACTTGTTCTATTAGACCATCTATACTAACGTCCACCAGGTTGCAAATTCAAAATAATTTTTATCTCCATCTAGCTCTGAAAAAAATATTTCGGCATGAAGCAGTGTGTGGGACTTGTTCTATTAGTCCATCTATACTAACCTCCACCTGGTTGCAAATTCAAAATCATTTTTATCTGCATCTAGCTCTGAAAAAATATTTGGGCTTCGGCTTGCAGCAGTGTGTGGGACTTGTTTTATTAGTCCATCTATACTAACCTCCACTAGGTTGCAAATTCAATATAATTTTTATTGGCATCTAGCTCTGAAAAAATATTTTGGCTTGTAGCAGAGTGTGAGACTTGTTCTTTTAGTCCATCTATACTAACCTCCACTAGGTTGCAAATTCAATATAATTTTTATCTGCATCTAGCTCTGAAAAAATATTTCGGCTTGTAGCAGTGTGTGGGAATTTTTCTATTAGTCCATCTATACTAACCTCCACCAGGTTGCAAATTCAAAATAATTTTTATCTGCATCTAGCTCTGAAAAAATATTTAGGCTTGTAGCAGTGTGTGGGACTTGTTCTATTAGTCCATCTATACTAACCTACACCAGGTTGCAAATTAAATATAATTTTAATCTGCATCTAGCTCTGAAAAAATATGTGGGCTTCGGCTTGTAGCAGTGTGTGGGAATTATTCTATTAGTCCATCTATTCTAACCTCCACCAGGTTGAAAATTCAAATTAATTTTTATCTGCATCTAGCTCTGAAAAAATAATTCGGCTTGTAGCAGTGTGTGGGAGCTGTTCAATTAGTCCATCTATACTAACCTCCTCCAGGTTGCAAATTGAAAATAATTTTTTTTCTGCATCTAGCTCTGAAAAAATATTTCGGCTTGTAGCAGTGTGTGGGAATTATTCTATTAGTCCATCGATTCTAACCTCCACCAGGATGCAAATTCAAAATAATTTTTATCTGCATCTAGCTCTGAAAAAATATTTGGGCTTCGGCTTGTAGCAGTGTGTGGGACTTGTTCTATTAGTCCATCTATACTAACCTCCACCAGGTTGCAAATTGAAAATAATTTTTTTTCTGCATCTAGCGCTGAAAAAATATTTCGGCTTGTACCAGCGTGTGGGACTTGTTCTATTAGTCCATCTATACTAACCTCCACCAGGTTGCAAATTCAATATAACTTTTATCTGCATCTAGCACTGAAAAAATATTTGGGCTTCGGCTTGTAGCAGAGTGTGGGACTTGTTCTATTAGTCCATCTATACTAACCTTCACCAGGTTGAAAATTCTATATAATTTTTATCTGCATCTAGCTCTGAAAAAATATTTGGGCTTCAGCTTGTAGCAGTGTGTGGGACTTGTTCTACTAGTTCATCTATACTAACCTCCACTAGGTTGCAAATTCAATATAATTTTTATCTGCATCTAGCTCTGAAAAAATATTTGGGCTTTGGCTTTTAGGTTTGTGTGGGACTTGTTCTATTAGTCCATCTATTCTAACCTCCACCAGGATGCAAAGTCAAAATAATTTTTATCTGCATCTAGCTCTGAAAAAATATTTCGGCTTGTAGCAGTGTGTGGGAATTATTCTATTAGTCCATCAATTCGAACCTCCACCATGATGCAAATTCAAAATAATTTTTATCTGCATCTAGCTCTGAAAAAATATTTGGGCTTCGGCTTGTAGCAGTGTGTGGGACTTGTTCTATTAGTCCATCTACACTAACCTCCACCAGTTTGAAAATTCAATATAATTTTTAACGGCATCTAGCTCTGAAAAAATATTTGGGCTTCGGCTTGTAGCAGTGTGTGGGACTTGTTCTATTAGTTCATCTATACTAACGTCCACCAGGTTGCAAATTCAATATAATTTTAAACTGCATCTAGCTCTGAAAAAATATATGGGCTTCGGCTTGTAGCAGTGTGTTGGACTTGTTCTATTAATCCATCTATTCTCACCTCCACCAGATTGCAAATTCAAAATAATTTTTATCTTCATCTAGCTCTGAAAAAATATTTCGGCTTGTAGCAGTGTGTGGGACTTGTTCTAATAGTCCATCTATTCTAACCTCCACCAGGTTGCAAATTCAAAATATTTTTTATCTGCATCTAGCTCTGAAAAAATATTTCGGCTTGTAGCAGTGTGTGGGACTTGTTCTATTAGTCCATCTATTCTAACCTCCACCAGGTTGCAAATTCAAAATAATGTTTATCTGCATCTAGCTCTGAAAAAATATTTGGGCTTCGGCTTGTAGCAGAGTGTGGAACTTGTTCTATTAGTCCATCTATACTAACCTCTACCAGTTTTCAAATTCAAAATAATTTTTATCTGCATCTAGCTCTGAAAAAATATTTCGGCTTGCAGCAGTGTGTGGGACTTGTTCTTTTAGTCCATCTATACTAACCTCACCCGGGTGCAAATTCAATATAATTTTTATCTGCATCTAGCTCTGAAAAAATATTTGGACTTCGGCTTGTAGCAGTGTGTGGGACTTGTTCTATTAGTCCATCTATAGTAACCTCCACCAGGTTTCAATTCAATATAATTTTTATCTGCATCTAGCTCTGAAAAAATATTTGGGCTTCGGCTTGTAGCAGTATGTGGGACTTGTTCTCTTAGTCCATCTATACTAACCTCCACCAGGTTGCAAATTCAATATAATTTTTATCTGCATCTAGCTCTGTAAAAATATTTTGGTTTAGGCTTGTAGCAGTATGTGGGACTTGTTCTATTAGTCCATCTATACTAACCTCTACCAGGTTGCAAATTCAAAATAATTTTTATCTGCATCTAGCTCTGAAAAAATATTTTGGCTTGTAGCAGTGTGTGGGACTTGTTCTAATGGTCCATCTATTCTAACCTCCACAAGGTTGCAAATTCAAAATATTTTTTATCTGCATCTAGCTCTGAAAAAATATTTTGGCTTGTAGCAGTGTGTGGGACTTGTTCTATTAGTCCATCTATTCTAACCTCCACCAGGTGGCAAATTCAAAATAATGTTTATCTGCATCTAGCTCTGAAAAAATATTTGGGCTTCGGCTTGTAGCAGTGTGTGGTACTTGTTCTATTAGTCCATCTATACTAACCTCCACCAGGTTGCAAATTCAATATAATTTTTATCTGCATCTAGCTCTGAAAAAATATTTCCGCTTGGAGCAGTGTGTGGGACTTGTTCTATTAGTCCATCTATTCTAACCTCCACAAGGTTGCAAATTCAAAATAATATTTATCTGCATCTAGCTCTGAAAAAATATTTTGGCTTGTAGCAGTGTATGGGACTTGTTCTATTAGTCCATCTATACTAACCTCCACCAGGATGCAAATTCAAAATAATTTTTATCTGCATCTAGCTCTGAAAAAATATTTTGGCTTGTAGCAGTTTGTGGGACTTGTTCTTTTAGTCCATCTATACTAACCTCCACCAGGTTTCAAATTCAATATAATTTTTTTCTGCATCTAGCTCTGAAAAAATATTTGGGCTTCGGCTTGTAGCAGTTTGTGGGACTTGTTCTATTAATACATCTATTCTAACCTCCACCAGGTTGCAAATTCAATATAATTTTTAACTGCATCTAGCTCTGAAAAAATATATGGGCTTCGGTTTGTAGCAGTGTGTGGGACTTGTTCTATTAATACATCTATTCTAACCTCCACCAGGTTGCAAATTCAAATTAATTTTTATCTGCATCTAGCTCTGAAAAAATAATTCGGCTTGTAGCAGTGTGTGGGACCTGTTCTATTAGTACATTTATACTAACCTCCACCAGGTTGCAAATTCTAAATAATGTTTATCTGCATCTCGCTCTGAAAAAATAATTGGGCTTTGGCTTGTAGCAGTGTGTGGGACTTGTTCTATTAGTCCATCTATACTAACCTCCACCAGGTTGCAAATTCAATATAATTTTTATCTGCATCTAGCTCTGAAAAAATATTTCCGCTTGCAGCAGTGTGTGGGACTTGTTCTATTAGTCCATCTATTCTAACCTCCACAAGGTTGCAAATTCAAAATAATATTTATCTGCATCTAGCTCTGAAAAAATATTTTGGCTTGTAGCAGTGTATGGGACTTGTTCTATTAGTCCATCTATACTAACCTCCACCAGGATGCAAATTCAAAATAATTTTTATCTGCATCTAGCTCTGAAAAAATATTTTGGCTTGTAGCAGTTTGTGGGACTTGTTCTTTTAGTCCATCTATACTAACCTCCACCAGGTTTCAAATTCAATATAATTTTTTTCTGCATCTAGCTCTGAAAAAATATTTGGGCTTCGGCTTGTAGCAGTTTGTGGGACTTGTTCTATTAATACATCTATTCTAACCTCCACCAGGTTGCAAATTCAATATAATTTTTAACTGCATCTAGCTCTGAAAAAATATATGGGCTTCGGCTTGTAGCAGTGTGTGGGACTTGTTCTATTAATACATCTATTCTAACCTCCACCAGGTTGCAAATTCAAATTAATTTTTATCTGCATCTAGCTCTGAAAAAATAATTCGGCTTGTAGCAGTGTGTGGGACCTGTTCTATTAGTACATTTATACTAACCTCCACCAGGTTGCAAATTCTAAATAATGTTTATCTGCATCTCGCTCTGAAAAAATAATTGGGCTTTGGCTTGTAGCAGTGTGTGGGAATTGTTCTATTAGTCCATCTATACTAACCTGCACCAGGTTGCAAATTCAATATAATTTTTATCTGCATCTAGCGCTAAAAAAATATTTGTGCTTCGACTTGTAGCAGTGTGTGGGACTTGTTCTATTAGTCCATCTATACTAACCTCCATCATGTTGCAAATTCAATATAATTTTTATCTGCATCTAGCTCTGAAAAAATATTTTGGCTTGTAGCAGTGTGTGGGGCTTTTTCTATTAGACCATCTATACTAATCTCCACCAAGTTGCAAATTCAATATAATTTTTATCTGCATCTAGCTCTGAAAAGATATTTGGGCTTCGGATTGTAGCAGTGTGTGGGACTTGTTCTATTAGACCATCTATACTAACGTCCACCAGGTTGCAAATTCAAAATAATTTTTATCTCCATCTAGCTCTGAAAAAAATATTTCGGCATGAAGCAGTGTGTGGGACTTGTTCTATTAGTCCATCTATACTAGAATCATAGAATCATAGAATGGTAGAGTTGGAAGGGACCTCCTGGGTCATCTGGTCCAACCCCCTGCTCAAAGCAGGATTCACTAGATCATCTCAGACAGATGTCTGTCCAGCCTCTGTTTGAAGACGTCCATTGAAGGGGAACTCACCACCTCTCGTGGCAGCCTGTTCCACTCATTAATCACCCTAACTGTCAAAAAGTTTTTTCTAATATCTAATCTGTGTCTCCTCCCATTTAGTTTCATCCCATTGCTTCTAGTCTTTCCTTGTGCAAATGAGAATAAAGATGATCCTTCTACAATGTGACAGCCCTTGACATATTTGTAGACAGCTATTAAGTCTCCTCTCAGTCTTCTTTTTTGCAAGCTAAACATTCCCAAATCCTGCAACCGTTTCTCATAGGACATGGTTTGCAGACCAGTCACCATTCTGGTCGCTCTTCTCTGAACTTGCTTCAGTTTGTCTATGTCTTTTTTAAAATGTGGTGCCCAAAACTGTACACAGTATTCCAGATGAGGTCGGACCAAAGAGGAGTAAAGACCGATAATGACTTCCCGTGATCTAGACTGTATGCTTCTGTTAATACATCCCAGATTTTTATTGGCATCTAGCTCTGAAAAAATATTTGGGCTTCGGCTTGTAGCAGAGTGTGAAACTTGTTCTATTAGTCCATCTATACTAACCTCCACCAGGTTGCAAATTCAAAATAATTTTTATCTGCATCTAGCTCTGAAAAAATATTTGGGCTTGTAGTAGTTTGTGGGACTTGTTCTTTTAGTCGATCTATAGTAACCTCCACCCGGTTGCAAATTCAATATAATTTTTATCTGCATCTAGCTTTGAAAAAATATTTGGGCTTCGGCTTGTAGCAGTGTGTGGGACTTGTTCTATTAGTCCAACTATAGTAACCTCCATGAGGTTTCAAGTTCAATATAATTTTTATCTGCATCTAGCTCTGAAAAAATATTTGGGCTTCGGCTTGTAGCAGTGTGTGGGACTTGTTCTATTAGTCCATCTATACTAACCTCCACCAGGTTGCAAATTCAATATAATTTTTATCTGCATCTAGCTCTGAAAAAATATTTGGGCTTCGGCTTGTAGCAGTGTGTGGGACTTGTTCTATTAGTCCATCTATACTAACCTCCACCAGGTTGCAAATTCAATATAATATTTATCTGCATCTAGCTCTGAAAAAATATTTGGGCTTCGGCTTGTAGCAGTGTGTGGGACTTGTTCTATTAGTCCATCTATACTAACCTCCACCAGGTTGCAAATTCAAAATAATTTTTATCTGCATCTAGCTCTGAAAAAATATTTCGGCTTGCAGCAGTGTGTGGGACTTGTTCTATTAGTCCATCTATACTAACCTCCACCAGGATGCAAATTCAAAATAATTTTTATCTGCATCTAACACTGAAAAAATATTTCGGCTTGTAGCAGTTTGTGGGACTAGTTCTTTTAGTCCATCTATACTAACCTCCACCCGGTTGCAAATTCAATATAATTTTTATCTGCATCTAGCTCTGAAAAAATATTTGGGCTTCGGCTTGTAGCAGTGTGTGGGACTTGTTCTATTAGTCCATCTATACTAACCTCCACCAGGTTGCAAATTCAAAATAATTTTTATCTGCATCTAGCTCTGAAAAAATATTTCGGCTTGCAGCAGTGTGTGGGACTTGTTCTATTAGTCCATCTATACTAACCTCCACCAGGATGCAAATTCAAAATAATTTTTATCTGCATCTAACACTGAAAAAATATTTCGGCTTGTAGCAGTTTGTGGGACTAGTTCTTTTAGTCCATCTATACTAACCTCCACCCGGTTGCAAATTCAATATAATTTTTATCTGCATCTAGCTCTGAAAAAATATTTGGGCTTCGGCTTGTAGCAGTGTGTGGGACTTGTTCTATTAGTCCATCTATACTAACCTCCACCAGGTTGCAAATTCAAAATAATTTTCATCTGCATCTAGCTCTGAAAAAATATTTCGGCTTGTAGCAGTGTGTGGGACTTGTTCTAATAGTCCATCTATTCTAACCTCCACCAGGTTGCAAATTCAAAATATTTTTTATCTGCATCTAGCTCTGAAAAAATATTTCGGCTTGCAGCAGTGTGTGGGACTGGTTCTATTAGTTCATATTTTCTAACCTCCACCAGGTTGCAAATTCAAAATAATGTTTATCTGCATCTAGCTCTGAAAAAATATTTGGGCTTCGGCTTGTAGCACAGTGTGGAACTTGTTCTATTAGTCCATCTATACTAATCTCCACCAGGTTGCAAATTCAAAATAATTTTTATCTGCATCTAGCTCTGAAAAAATATTTCGGCTTGCAGCAGTGTGTGGGACTTGTTCTATTAGTCCATCTATTCTAACCTCCACCAGGTTGTAAATGCAAAATAATTTTTATCTGCATCTAACTCTGAAAAAATATTTCGGCTTGTAGTAGTTTGTGGGACTTGTTCTTTTAGTCCATCTATAGTAACCTCCACCCGGTTGCAAATTCAATATAATTTTTATCTGCATCTAGCTCTGAAAAAATATTTGGGCTTCGGCTTGTAGCAGTGTGTGGGACTTGTTCTATTAGTCCATCTATACTAACCTCCACCAGGTTGCAAATTCAATATAATATTTATCTGCATCTAGCTCTGAAAAAATATTTGGGCTTCGGCTTGTAGCAGTGTGTGGGAATTGTTCTATTAGTCCATCTATACTAACCTCCACCAGGTTGCAAATTCAAAATAATTTTTATCTGCATCTAGCTCTGAAAAAATATTTCGGCTTGTAGCAGTGTGTGGGACTTGTTCTAATAGTCCATCTATTCTAACCTCCACCAGGATGCAAATTCAAAATATTTTTTATCTGCATCTAGCTCTGAAAAAATATTTCGGCTTGCAGCAGTGTGTGGGACTGGTTCTATTAGTTCATATTTTCTAACCTCCACCAGGTTGCAAATTCAAAATAATGTTTATCTGCATCTAGCTCTGAAAAAATATTTGGGCTTCGGCTTGTAGCACAGTGTGGAACTTGTTCTATTAGTCCATCTATACTAATCTCCACCAGGTTGCAAATTCAAAATAATTTTTATCTGCATCTAGCTCTGAAAAAATATTTCGGCTTGCAGCAGTGTGTGGGACTTGTTCTATTAGTCCATCTATTCTAACCTCCACCAGGTTGTAAATGCAAAATAATTTTTATCTGCATCTAACTCTGAAAAAATATTTCGGCTTGTAGTAGTTTGTGGGACTTGTTCTTTTAGTCCATCTATAGTAACCTCCACCCGGTTGCAAATTCAATATAATTTTTATCTGCATCTAGCTCTGAAAAAATATTTGGGCTTCGGCTTGTAGCAGTGTGTGGGACTTGTTCTATTAGTCCATCTATACTAACCTCCACCAGGTTGCAAATTCAATATAATATTTATCTGCATCTAGCTCTGAAAAAATATTTGGGCTTCGGCTTGTAGCAGTGTGTGGGAATTGTTCTATTAGTCCATCGATACTAACCTCCACCAGGTTGCAAATTCAAAATAATTTTTATCTGCATCTAGCTCTGAAAAAATATTTCGGCTTGTAGCAGTGTGTGGGACTTGTTCTAATAGTCCATCTATTCTAACATCCACCAGGTTGCAAATTCAAAATATTTTTTATCTGCATCTAGCTCTGAAAAAATATTTCGGCTTGTCGCAGTGTGTGGAACTTGTTCTATTAGTCCATCTATTCTAACCTCCACCAGTATGCAAACTCAAAATAATTTTTATCTGCATCTAGCTCTGAAAAAATATTTTGGCTTACAGCAGTGTGTGGGACTTGTTCTATTAGTCCATCTATTCTAACCTCCACCAGGATGCAAATTCAAAATAATTTTTATCTGCATCTAACTCTGAAAAAATATTTCGGCTTGTAGCAGTTTGTGGGACTAGTTCTTTTAGTCCATCTATACTAACCTCCACCCAGTTGCAAATTCAATATAATTTTTATCTGCATCTAGCTCTGAAAAAATATTTGGGCTTCGGCTTGTAGCAGTGTGTGGGTCTTGTTCTATTAGTCCATCTATAGTAACCTCCACCAGGTTTCAAGTTCAATATAATTTTTATCTGCATCTAGCTCTGAAAAAATATTTGGGCTTCGGCTTGTAGCAGTGTGTGGGACTTGTTCTATTAGTCCATCTATACTAACCTCCACCAGGTTGCAAATTCAAAATAATTTTTATCTGCATCTAGCTCTGAAAAAATATTTTTGCTTGTAGCAGTGTGTGGGACTTGTTCTAATCCTCCATCTAATCTAACCTCCACAAGGTTGCAAATTCAAAATATTTTTTATCTGCATGTTGCTCTGAAAAAATATTTTGGCTTGTAGCAGTGTGTGGGAATTTTTCTATTAGTCCATCTATACTAACCTCCACCAGGTTGCAAATTCAAAATAATTTTTATCTGCATACAGCTCTCAAAAAATATTTAGACTTGTAGCAGTGTGTGGGACTTGTTCTATTAGTCCATCTATACTAACCTACACCAGGTTGCAAATTAAATATAATTTTAATCTGCATCTAGCTCTGAAAAAGTATGTGGGCTTCGGCTTGTAGCAGTGTGTGGGAATTATTCTATTAGTCCATCTATACTAACCTCCACCAGGTTGCAATTTCAATATCATTTTTTTCTGCATCTAGCTTTGAAAAAATATTTGGGCTTCTGCTTGTAGCAGTGTGTGAGACTTTTTCTATTATTCCATCTATACTAACCTCCACCAGGTTGCAAATTCAATATAATTTTTAACTGCATCTAGCTCTGAAAAAATATTTGGGCTTCGGCTTGCAGCAGTGTGTGGGACTTGTTCCATTAGTCCATCTATACTAACCTCCACCAAGTTGCAAATTCAATATAATTTTTATCGGCATCTAGCTCTGAAAAAATATTTGGGCTTCGGCTTGTAGCAGTTTGTGGGACTTGTTCTATTAGTCCATCTATACTAACCTCCACCAGGTTGCAAATTCAATATCATTTTAAACGGCATCTAGCTCTGAAAAAATATTTTGGCTTGTAGCAGTGTGTGGGACTTGTTCTATTAGTCCATCTATACTAACCTCCACCAGGTTACAAATACAAAATAATTTTTATCTGCATCTAGCTCTGAAAAAATATTTTGGCTTGTAGCAGTGTGTGGGACTTGTTTTATTAGTCCATCTATACTAACCTCCACAAGGTTGCAAATTCAATATAATTTTTATCTGCATCTAGCTCTGAAAAAATATTTGGGCTTCGGCTTGTAGCAGTGTGTGGGACTTGTTCTATTAGTACATCTGTACTATCCTCCACCAGGTTGCAAATTCAAAATAATTTTTATCTGCATCTAGCTCTGGAAAAATATTTCGGCTTGTAGCAGTGTGTGGGACTTGTTCTATTAGTCCATCTATACTAACCTCCACCAGGTTGCAAATTCAATATAATTTTTATCTGCATCTAGCTCTGAAAAATTATTTGGGCTTCAGCTTGTAGCAGTGTGTGGAACTTGTTCTATTAGTCCATCTATACTAACCTCCACCAGGTTGCAAATTCAATATAATATTTATCTGCATCTAGCTCTGAAAAAATATTTGGGCTTCGGCTTGTAGCAGTGTGTGGGACTTGTTCTATTAGTCCATCTATACTAACCTCCACCAGGTTGCAAATTCAAAATAATTTTTATCTGCATCTAGCTCTGAAAAAATATTTCGGCTTGTAGCAGTGTGTGGGACTTGTTCTAATAGTCCATCTATTCTAACCTCCACCAGTTTGCAAATTCAAAATATTTTTTATCTGCATCTAGCTCTGAAAAATATTTCGGCTTGTAGCAGTGTGTGGGACTTGTTCTATTAGTCCATCTATTCTAACCTCCACCAGGTTGCAAATTCAAAATAATGTTTATCTGCATCTAGCTCTGAAAAAATATTTGGGCTTCGGCTTGTAGCAGAGCGTGGAACTTGTTCTATTAGTCCATCTATACTAACCTCTACCAGTTTGAAAATTCAAAATAATTTTTATCTGCATCTAGCTCTGAAAAAATATTTCGGCTTGCAGCAGTGTGTGGGACTTGTTCTATTAGTCCATCTATTCTAACCTCCACCAGGATGCAAATTCAAAATAATTTTTATCTGCATCTAACTCTGAAAAAATATTTTGGCTTGTAGCAGTTTGTGGGACTTGTTATTTTAGTCCATCTATACTAACCTCCACCCGGTTGCAAATTCAATACAATTTTTATCTGCATCTAGCTCTGAAAAAATATTTGGGCTTCGGCTTGTAGCAGTGTGTGGGACTTGTTCTATTAGTCCATCTATACGAACCTCCACCAGGTTTCAAGTTCAATATAATTTTTATCTGCATCTAGCTCTGAAAAAATATTTGGGCTTCGGCTTGTAGCAGTGTGTGGGACTTGTTCTATTAGTCCATCTATACTAACCTCCACCAGGTTGCAAATTCAATATAATTTTTATTGGCATCTAGCTGTGAAAAAATATTTGGGCTTCGGCTTGTATCAGTGTGTGGGACCTGTTCTATTAGTCCATGTATACTAACCTCCACCAGGTTGCAAATTCAATATAATGTTTATCTGCATCTAGCTCTGAAGAAATATTTTGGCTTGTAGCAGTGTGTATGACTTCTTCTATTAGTCCATCTATACTAACCTCCACCAGGTTGCAAATTCAAAATAATTTTTATCTGCATCTAGCTCTGAAAAAATATTTTGGCTTGTAGCAGTGTGTGGGACTTGTTCTAATAGGCCATCGATTCTAACCTCCACCAGGTTGCAAATTCAAAATAATGTTTATCGGCATCTAGCTCAGAAAAAATATTTGGGCTTCGGCTTGTAGCAGAGTGTGGGACTTGTTCTATTAGTCCATCTATACTAACCTCCACCAGGTTGCAAATTCAAAATAATTTTTATCTGCATCTAGCTCTGAAAACAAATTTGGGCTTCGGATTGTAGCAGTGTGTGGGACTTGTTCTATTAGGCCATCTATACTTACCTCCACCAGGTTGCAAATTCAATATAATTTTTATTGGCATCTAGCTGTGAAAAAATATTTGGGCTTCGGCTTGTATCAGTGTGTGGGACCTGTTCTATTAGTCCATGTATACTAACCTCCACCAGGTTGCAAATTCAATATAATGTTTATCTGCATCTAGCTCTGAAGAAATATTTTGGCTTGTAGCAGTGTGTATGACTTCTTCTATTAGTCCATCTATACTAACCTCCACCAGGTTGCAAATTCAAAATAATTTTTATCTGCATCTAGCTCTGAAAAAATATTTTGGCTTGTAGCAGTGTGTGGGACTTGTTCTATTAGTCCATCCATACTAACCTCCACCAGCTTGCAAATTCAATATAATTTTTATCTGCATCTAGCTCTGAAAAAATATTTGGGCTTCGGCTTGTCGCAGCGTGTGGGACTTGTTCTATTAGTCCATCTATACTAACCTCCACCAGGTTGCAAATTCAATATAATTTTTATCTGCATCTAGCTCTGAAAAAATATTTGGGCTTCGGCTTCTAGCAGTGTGTGGGACTATTTCTATTAGTCCATCTATACTAACCTCCACCAGGTTGCAAATTCAATATAATTTTTATCTACATCTAGCTCTGAAAAAATATTTGGGCCTCGGATTGTGGCAGTGTGTGGGACTTGTTCTATTAGTCCATCTATACTAACCTCCACCTGGTTGCAAATTCAATATAATTTTTATCTGCATCTAGCTCTGAAAAAATATTTCGGCTTGCAGCAGTGTGTGGGAATTGTTCTATTAGTCCATCTATACTAACCTCCACCAGGAAGCAAATTCAAAATAATTTTTATCTGCATCTAGCTCTGAAAAAATATTTCAGCTTGTAGCAGTTTGTGGGACTTGTTCTTTTAGTCCATCTATACTAACCTCCACACTGTTGCAAATTCAACATAATTTTTATCTGCATCTAGCTCTGAAAAAATATTTGGGCTTCGGCTTGTAGCAGTGTGTGGGACTTGTTCTATTAGTCCATCTATACTAACCTCCACCAGGTTCCAAATTCAATATAATTTTTATTCTCATCTACCTCTGAAAAAATATTTGGGATTCGGCTAATAGCTGTGTGTGGGACCTGTTCTATTAGTCCTTCTATACTAACCTCCACCAGGTTGCAAATTCAAAATAATTTTTATCTGCATCTAGCATTGAAAAAATAATTTCAGCTTGTAGCAGTGTGTGGGACTTGTTCTATTAGTCCATCTATACTAACCTCCACCAGGTTGCAAATTCAAAATATTTTTTATCTGCATCTAGATCTGAAAAAATATTTGGGCTTCGGCTTGTCGCAGTGTGTGGGACTTGTTCTATTAGTCCATCTATACTAACCTCCACCAGGTTGCAAATTCAATATAATTTTTATCTGCATCTAGCTCTGAAAAAATATTTCAGCTTGTAGCAGTGTGTGGGACTTGTTCTAATAGTCCATTTATTCTAACCTCTACCAGGTTACAAATTCAAAATATTTTTTATCTGCATCTAGCTCTGAAAAAATATTTAGGCTTGTAGCAGTGTGTGGGACTTGTTCTATTAGGCCATCGATTCTAACCTCCACCAGGTTGCAAATTTAAAATAATGTTTATCGGCATCTAGCTCTGAAAAAATATTTGGGCTGCGGCTTGTAGCAGAGTGTGGGACTTGTTCTATTAGTCCATCAATACTAACCTCCACCAGGTTGCAAATTCAAAATAATTTTTATCTACATCTAGCTCTGAAAACATATTTTGGCTTCGGATTGTAGCAGTGTGTGGGACTTGTTCTATTAGGCCATCTATACTTACCTCCACCAGGTTGCAAATTCAGTATAATTTTTATTGGCATCTAGCTGTGAAAAAATATTTGGGCTTCGGCTTGTATCAGTGTGCGGGACCTGTTCTATTAGTCCATCTATACTAACCTCCACCAGGTTGCAAATTCAATATAATGTTTATCTGCATCTAGCTCTGAAGAAATATTTTGGCTTGTAGCAGTGTGTATGACTTGTTCTATTAGTCCATCTATACTAACCTCCACCAGGTTGCAAATTCAAAATATTTTTTATCTGCATCTAGCTCTGAAAAAATATTTTGGCTCGTAGCAGTGTGTGGGACTTGTTCTATTAGTCCATCTGTACTAACCTCCACCAGGTTGCAAATTCAATATAATTTTTATCTGCATCTAGCTCTGAAAAAATATTTCAGCTTGTAGCAGTGTGTGGGACTTGTTCTAATAGTCCATTTATTCTAACCTCCACCAGGTTGCAAATTCAAAATATTTTTCATCTGCATCTAGCTCTGAAAAAATATTTTGGCTTGTAGCAGTGTGTATGACTTGTTCTATTAGTCCATGTATACTAACCTCCACCAGGTTGCAAATTCAATATAATGTTTATCTGCATCTAGCTCTGAAGAAATATTTTGGCTTGTAGCAGTGTGTATGACTTCTTCTATTAGTCCATCTATACTAACCTCCACCAGGTTGCAAATTAAAAATAATTTTTATCTGCATCTAGCTCTGAAAAAATATTTTGGCTTGTAGCAGTGTGTGGGACTTGTTCTATTAGTCCATCTATACTAACCTCCACCAGCTTGCAAATTCAATATAATTTTTATCTGCATCTAGCTCTGAAAAAATATTTGGGCTTCGGCTTGTCGCAGTGTGTGGGACTTGTTCTATTAGTCCATCTATACTAACCTCCACCAGGTTGCAAATTCAATATAATTTTTATCTGCATCTAGCTCTGAAAAAATATTTGGGCTTCGGCTTCTAGCAGTGTGTGGGACTATTTCTATTAGTCCATCTATACTAACCTCCACCAGGTTGCAAATTCAATATAATTTTTATCTGCATCTAGCTTTGAAAAAATATTTGGGCCTCGGATTGTAGCAGTGTGTGGGACTTGTTCTATTAGTCCATCTATACTAACCTCCACCAGGTTGCAAATTCAATGTAATTTTTATCTGCATCTAGCTCTGAAAAAATATTTCGACTTGCAGCAGTGTGTGGGAATTGTTCTATTAGTCCATCTATACTAACCTCCACCAGGAAGCAAATTCAAAATAATTTTTATCTGCATCTAGCTCTGAAAAAATATTTCGGCTTGTAGCAGTTTGTGGGACTTGTTCTTTTAGTCCATCTATACTAACCTCCACACTGTTGCAAATTCAACATAATTTTTATCTGCATCTAGCTCTGAAAAAATATTTGGGCTTCAGCTTGTAGCAGTGTGTGGGACTAGTTCTATTAGTCCATCTATAATAACCTCCACCAGGTTGCAAATTCAATATAATTTTTATTGGCATCTACCTCTGAAAAAATATTTGGGATTCGGCTTATAGCTGTGTGTGGGACCTGTTCTATTTGTCCATCTATACTAACCTCCACCAGGTTGCAAATTCAAAATAATTTTTATCTGCATCTAGCCCTGAAAAAATAATTTCAGCTTGTAGCAGTGTGTGGGACTTGTTCTATTAGTCCATCTATACTAACCTCCACCAGGTTGCAAATTCAATATATTTTTTATCTGCATCTAGATCTGAAAAAATATTTGGGCTTCGGCTTGTCGCAGTGTGTGGGACTTGTTCTATTAGTCCATCTATACTAACCTCCACCAGGTTGCAAATTCAATATAATTTTTATCTGCATCTAGCTCTGAAAAAATATTTCAGCTTGTAGAAGTGTGTGGGACTTGTTCTAATAGTCCATTTATTCTAACCTCTACCAGGTTGCAAATTCAAAATATTTTTTATCTGCATCTAGCTCTGAAAAAATATTTCGGCTTGTAGCAGTGTGTGGGACTTGTTCTATTAGGCCATCGATTCTAACCTCCACCAGGTTGCAAATTCAAAATAATGTTTATCGGCATCTAGCTCTGAAAAAATATTTGGGCTGCGGCTTGTAGCAGAGTGTGGGACTTGTTCTATTAGTCCATCAATACTAACCTCCACCAGGTTGCAAATTCAAAATAATTTTTATCTACATCTAGCTCTGAAAACATATTTTGGCTTCGGATTGTAGCAGTGTGTGGGACTTGTTCTATTAGGCCATCTATACTTACCTCCACCAGGTTGCAAATTCAGTATAATTTTTATTGGCATCTAGCTGTGAAAAAATATTTGGGCTTCGGCTTGTATCAGTGTGTGGGACCTGTTCTATTAGTCCATCTATACTAACCTCCACAAGGTTGCAAATTCAATATAATGTTTATCTGCATCTAGCTCTGAAGAAGTATTTTGGCTTGTAGCAGTGTGTATGAATTGTTCTATTAGTCCATCTATACTAACCTCCACCAGGTCGCAAATTCAAAATAAATTTTATCTGCATCTAGCTCTGAAAAAATATTTTGGCTTGTAGTAGTGTGTGGGACTTGTTTTATTATTCCATCTATACTAACCTTCACCAGGTTGCAAAGTCAAAATAATGTTTATCTGCATATAGCTCTGAAAAAATATTTGGGCTTCAGCTTGTAGCAGAGTGTGGGACTTGTTCTATTAGTCCATCTATACTAACCTCCACCAGCTTGCAAATTCAATATAATTTTTATCTGCATCTAGCTCTGAAAAATTATTTGGGCTTCGGCTTGTAGCAGTGTGTGGGACTATTTCTATTAGTCCATCTATACTAACCTCCACCAGGTTGCAAATTCAATATAATTTTTATCTGCATCTAGCTCTGAAAAAATATTTGGGCTTCAGATTGTAGCACTGTGTGGGATTTGTTCTATTAGTCCATCTATACTTACCTCCACCAGGTTGCAAATTCAAAATAATTTTAATCTGCATCTAGCTCTGAAAAAATATTTCAGCTTGTAGCAGTGTGTGGGACTTGTTCTAATAGTCCATCTATTCTAACCTCCACCAGGTTGCAAATTCAAAATATTTTTTATCTGCATCTAGCTCTGAAAAAATATTTTGGCTTGTAGCAGTGTGTGGGACTTGTTCTATTTGTCCATCTATTCTAACCTCCAGCAGGTTGCAAATTCAAAATAATGTTTATCTGCATCTAGCTCTGAAAAAATATTTTGGCTTCGGCTTGTAGCAGTGTGTGGGACTTGTTCTATTAGTCCATCTATACTAACCTCCACCAGGTTGCAAATTCAATATAAGTTTTATCTGCATCTCGCTCAGAAAAAATATTTGGGCTTCGGCTTGTAGCAGTGTGTGGGACTTGTTCTATTAGTCCATCTATACTAACCTCCACCAGGTTGCAAATTCAATATCATTTTTATCTTCATCTAGCTGTGAAAACATGTTTGGGCTTCGGCATGTAGCAGTGTGTGGGACTTGTTCTATTAGTCCATCTATACTAACCTCCACCAGTTTGCAAATTCAATATAATTTTTAACTGCATCTAGCTCTGAAAAAATATTTGGCCTTCGGCTTGTATCAGTGTGTGGGATTTGGTCTATTAGTCCTTCTATACTAACCTCTACCAGGTTGTAAATTCAAAATAATTTTTATCTGCATCAAGCTCTGAAAAAATATTTTGGCTTGTAGCAGTGTGTGGGACTTGTTCTATTCGTCCATCTATACTACATTCCAACACGTTGCAAATTGAAAATAATTTTTATCTGCATCTAGCTCTGAAAAAATATTTGGGCTTCGGCTTGTAGCAGTGTGTGGGACTTGTTCTATTCGACAATCTATAACAACCTCTACCAGGTTGCAAATTCAATATAATTTTTATCGGCATCTAGCTCTGAAAAAATATTTGGGCTTCGGATTGTAGCAGTGTGTGGGACTTGTTCTATTAGTCCATCTATACTAACCTCCACCAGGTTGCAAATTCAAAATAATTTTTATCGGCATCTAGCTCTGAAAAAATATTTGGGCTTCGGCTTGTAGCAGTGTGTGGGACTTGTTCTATTAGTCCATCTGTACTAACCTTCACCAGGTTGAAAATTCTATATAATTTTTATCTGCATCTAGCTCTGAAAAAATATATGAGCTTCAGTTGGTAGCAGTGTGTGGGACTTGTTCTATTAGTCCATCTATACTAACCTCCACCAGGTTGCAAATTCAATATAATTTTTATCTGCATCTTGCTCTGAAAAAATATTTGGGCTTCGGCTTGTAGCAGTGTGTGGGAATTGTTCTATTAGTCCATCTATTCTAACCTCCACCAGGTTGCAAATTCAAAATAATATTTATCTGCATCAAGCTCTGAAAAAATATTTCGGCTTGAAGCAGTGTGTGGGACTTGTTCTATTAGTCCATATATACTAACATCCACCAGGTTGCAAATTCAAAATAATTTTTATCTGCATCTAGCTCTTGAAAAATATTTCGGCTTGTAGCAGTGTGTGGGGCTTGTTCTATTAGTCCATCCATACTAACCTCCACCAGGTTTCAAATTCAATATAATTTTTATCAGCATCTAGCTTTGAAAAAATATTTGGGCTTCGGCTTGTAGAAGTGTGTGGGAATTGTTCTATTAGTCTATCTATACTAACCTCCACCATGTTGCAAATTCAATATAATTTTTATCTGCATCTAGCTCTGAAAAAATATTTTGGCTTCGGCTTGTAGCAGTGTGTGGGACTTGTTCTATTAGTCCATCTATACTAACCTCCACCAGTTTGCAAATTCAAAATAATTTTTATCTGCATCTAGCTCTCAAAAAATATTTGGGATTCAGTTTGTAGCAGTGTGTGGGACTCATTCTATTAGTCCATCTATACTAACCTCCACCAGGTTGCAAATTCAATGTAATTTTTATCTGCATCTAGCTCTGAAAAAATATTTGGGCTTCGGCTTGTAGCAGTGTGTTGGACTTGTTCTATTAGTCCATCTATACTAACCTCCACCAGGTTGCAAATTCAATATAATTTTTATCTGCATCTAGCTCTGAAAAAATATTTGGGCTTCGGTTTGTAGCAGTGTGTGGGACTTGTTCTATTAGTCCATCTATACTAATCTCCACTAGGTTGCAAATTAAATAAAATTTTTAACTGCATCTAGCTCTGAAAAAATATTTGGGCTGCGGCTTGTAGCAGTGTGTGGGACAGGTTCTATTAGTCCATCTATACTAACCTCCACCAGGTTTCAAATTCAATATAATTTTTATCTACATTTAGCTCTGAAAAAATATATGGGCTTCGGCTTGCAGCAGTGTGTGGGACTTGTTCTATTAGTCCATCTATTCTAACCTCCACCAGGTTGCAAATTCAAAACAATTTTTATCTGCATCTAGCTCTGAAAAAATATTTCGGCTTGTAGCAGTGTGTGGGACTTGTTCTATTAGTCCATCTATACTAACCTCCACCAGGTTGCAAATTCAAAATAATTTTTATCTGCATCTAGCTCTGAAAAAATATTTCAACTTGTAGCAGTGTGTGGGGCTTGTTCTATTAGTACATCCATACTAACCTCCACCAGGTTTCAAATTCAATATAATTTTTATCAGCATCTAGCTCTGAAAAAATATTTGGACTTCGGCTTGTAGCAGTGAGTGGGACTTGTTCTAATCGTCCATCTATTCTAACCTCCACAAGGTTGCAAATTCAAAATATTTTTTATCTGCATCTAGCACTGAAAAAATATTTTGGCTTCTAGCAGTGTGTGGGACTTGTTCTTTTAGTCCACCTATACTAACCTGCACCAGGTTGCAAATTCAATATAATTTTTATCTGCATCTAGCTCTGAAAAAATATTTCGGCTTGAAGCAGTGTGTGGGACTTGTTCTATTAGTCCATCTATACTAACCTCCACCAGGTTGCAAATTCAAAATAAATTTTATGTGCATCTAGCTCTGAAAAAATATTTCGGCTTGTAGCAGTGTGTGGGGCTTGTTCTATTAGTACATCCATACTAACCTACACCAGGTTTCAAATTCAATATAATTTTTATCAGCATCTAGCTCTGAAAAAATATTTGGGCTTCGGCTTGTAGCAATGTGTGGGACTTGTTCTATTAGTCCATCTATACTAACCTCCACCATGTTGCAAATTCAATATAATTTTTATCTGCATCTAGCTCTGAAAAAATATTTCGGCTTGGAGCAGTGTGTGTGACATGTTCTATTAGTCCATCTATACTTGCCTCCACCAAGTTGCAAATTGAATATAATTTTTATCTGCATCTAGCTCTGAAAAAATATTTGGGCTTCGGCTTGTAGCAGTGTGTGGGACTTGTTCTATTAGTCCATCTATACTAATCTCCACCAGGTTGCAAATTAAATACAATTTTTAACTGCATCTAGCTCTGAAAAAAAATTTGGGCTGCGGCTTGTAGCAGTGTGTGGGACTTGTTCAATTAGTCCATCTATTCTAACCTCCACCAGGTTGCAAATTCAAAATAATTTTTATCTGCATCTAGCTCTGAAAAACTATTTCGGCTTGTAGCAGTGTGTGGGACTTGTTCTGTTAGTCCATCCATAATAACCTCCACCAGGTTTCAAATTCAATATAATTTTTATCAGCATCTAGCTCTGAAAAAATATTTGGGCTTCGGCTTGTAGCAGTGTGTGGGACTTGTTCTATTAGTCCATCTATACTAACCTCCACCATGTTGCAAATTCAATATAATTTTTATCTGCATCTAGCTCTGAAAAAATATTTTGATTTCTAGCAGTGTGTGGGACTTGTTCTTTTAGTCCATCTATACTAACCTCCACCAAGTTGCAAATTCAAAATAATTTTTATCTGCATCTAGCTCTGAAAAAATATTTTGGCTTGCAGCAGTGTGTGGGACTTGTTCTATTAGTCCATCTATTCTAGCCTCCACCACGTTGCTAATTCAAAATAATATTTATCTGCATCTAGCTCTGAAAAAATATTTTGGCTTGTAGCAGTGTGTGGGACTTGTTCTATTAGTCCATCCATACTAACCTCCACCAGGAAGCAAATTCATAATAATTTTTATCTGCATCTAGCTCTGAAAAAATATTTCGGCTTGTAGCAGTTTGTGGGACTTGTTCTTTTAGTCCATCTATACTAACCTCCACACTGTTGCAAATTCAATATAATTTTTATCTGCATCTAGCTCTGAAAAAATATTTGGGCTTCAGCTTGTAGCAGTGTGTGGGACAGGTTCTATTAGTCCATCTATACTAACCTCCACCAGGTTTCAAATTCAATATAATTTTTATCTGCATCTAGCTCTGAAAAAATATATGGGCTTCGGCTTGTAGCAGTGTGTGGGACTTGTTCTATTAGTCCTTCTATTCTAACCTCCACCAGGTTGCAAATTCAACATATTTTTTATCTGCATCTAGCTCTGAAAAAATATTTCGGCTTGTAGCAGTGTGTGGGACTTGTTCTATTCGTCCATCTATACTACATTCCAACACGTTGCAAATTGAAAATAATTTTTATCTGCATCTAGCTCTGAAAAAATATTTGGGCTTCGGCTTGTAGCAGTGTGTGGGACTTGTTCTATTAGACAATCTATAACAACCTCTACCAGGTTGCAAATTCAATATAATTTTTATCGGCATCTAGCTCTGAAAAAATATTTGGGCTTCGGATTGTAGCAGTGTGTGGGACTTGTTCTATTAGTCCATCTATACTAACCTCCACCAGGTTGCAAATTCAAAATAATTTTTATCGGCATCTAGCTGTGAAAAAATATTTGGGCTTCGGCTTGTAGCAGTGTGTGGGACTTGTTCTATTAGTCCATCTGTACTAACCTTCACCAGGTTGAAAATTCTATATAATTTTTATCTGCATCTAGATCTGAAAAAATATTTGAGCTTCAGTTGGTAGCAGTGTGTGGGACTTGTTCTATTAGTCCATCTATACTAACCTCCACCAGGTTGCAAATTCAATATAATTTTTATCTGCATCTTGCTCTGAAAAAATATTTGGGCTTCGGCTTGTAGCAGTGTGTGGGAATTGTTCTATTAGTCCATCTATTCTAACCTCCACCAGGTTGCAAATTCAAAATAATATTTATCTGCATCAAGCTCTGAAAAAATATTTCGGCTTGAAGCAGTGTGTGGGACTTGTTCTATTAGTCCATCTATACTAACCTCCACCAGGTTGCAAATTCAAAATAATTTTTATCTGCATCTAGCTCTGAAAAAATATTTCGGCTGGAAGCAGTGTGTGGGGCTTGTTCTATTAGTCCATCCATACTAACCTCCACCAGGTTTCAAATTCAATATAATTTTTATCAGCATCTAGCTTTGAAAAAATATTTGGGCTTCGGCTTGTAGAAGTGTGTGGGAATTGTTCTATTAGTCCATCTATACTAACCTCCACCATGTTGCAAATTCAATATAATTTTTATCTGCATCTAGCTCTGAAAAAATATTTTGGCTTCGGCTTGTAGCAGTGTGTGGGACTTGTTCTATTAGTCCATCTATACTAACCTCCACCAGTTTGCAAATTCAAAATAATTTTTATCTGCATCTAGCTCTCAAAAAATAATTGGGATTCAGTTTGTAGCAGTGTGTGGGACTCATTCTATTAGTCCATCTATACTAACCTCCACCAGGTTGCAAATTCAATCTAATTTTTATCTGCATCTAGCTCTGAAAAAATATTTGGGCTTCGGCTTGTAGCAGTGTGTTGGACTTGTTCTATTAGTCCATCTATACTAACCTCCACCAGGTTGCAAATTCAATATAATTTTTATCTGCATCTAGCTCTGAAAAAATATTTGGGCTTTGGTTTGTAGCAGTGTGTGGGACTTGTTCTATTAGTCCATCTATACTAATCTCCACCAGGTTCCAAATTAAATAAAATTTTTAACTGCATCTAGCTCTGAAAAAATATTTGGGCTGCGGCTTGTAGCAGTGTGTGGGACAGGTTCTATTAGTCCATCTATACTAACCTCCACCAGGTTTCAAATTCAATATAATTTTTATCTACATCTAGCTCTGAAAAAATATATGGGCTTCGGCTTGTAGCAGTGTGTGGGACTTGTTCTATTAGTCCATCTATTCTAACCTCCACCATGTTGCAAATTCAAAATAATTTTTATCTGCATCTAGCTCTGAAAAAATATTTCAACTTGTAGCAGTGTGTGGGACTTGTTCTGTTAGTCCATCCATAATAACCTCCACCAGGTTTCAAATTCAATATAATTTTTATCAGCATCTTGCTCTGAAAAAATATTTGGACTTCGGCTTGTAGCAGTGAGTGGGACTTGTTCTAATCGTCCATCTATTCTAACCTCCACAAGGTTGCAAATTCAAAATAATTTTTATCTGCATCTAGCTCTGAAAAAATATTTCGGCTTGTAGCAGTGTGTGGGGCTTGTTCTATTAGTACATCCATACTAACCTCCACCAGGTATCAAATTCAATATAATTTTTATCAGCATCTAGCTCTGAAAAAATATTTGGGCTTCGGCTTGTAGCAATGTGTGGGACTTGTTCTATTAGCCCATCTATACTAACCTCCACCATGTTGCAAATTCAGTATAATTTTTATCTGCATCTAGCTCTGAAAAAATATTTCGGCTTGGAGCAGTGTGTGTGACATGTTCTTTTAGTCCATCTATACTTGCCTCCACCAAGTTGCAAATTGAATATAATTTTTATCTGCATCTAGCTCTGAAAAAATATTTGGGCTTCGGCTTGTAACAGTGTGTGGGACTTGTTCTATTAGTCCATCTATACTAATCTCCACCAGGTTGCAAATAAAATACAATTTTTAACTGCATCTAGCTCTGAAAAAATATTTGGTCTGCGGCTTGTAGCAGTGTGTGGGACTTGTTCAATTAGTCCATCTATTCTAACCTCCACCAGGTTGCAAATTCAAAATAATTTTTATCTGCATCTAGCTCTGAAAAAATATTTCAGCTTGTAGCAGAGTGTGGGACTTGTTCTGTTAGTCCATCCATAATAACCTCCACCAGGTTTCAAATTCAATATAATTTTTATCAGCATCTAGCTCTGAAAATATATTTGGGCTTCGGCTTGTAGCAGTGTGTGGGACTTGTTATATTAGTCCATCTATACTAACCTCCACCATGTTGCAAATTCAATATAATTTTTATCTGCATCTAGCTCTGAAAAAATATTTTGATTTCTAGCAGTGTGTGGGACTTGTTCTTTTAGTCCGTCTATACTAACCTCCACCAAGTTGCAAATTCAAAATAATTTTTATCTGCATCTAGCTCTGAAAAAATATTTTGGCTTGCAGCAGTGTGTGGGACTTGTTCTATTAGTCCATCTATTCTAACCTCCACCAGGTTGCAAATTCAAAATAATATTTATCTGCATCTAGCTCTGAAAAAATATTTTGGCTTGTAGCAGTGTGTGGGACTTGTTCTATTAGTCCATCTATACTAACCTCCACCAGGAAGCAAATTCATAATAATTTTTATCTGCATCTAGTTCTGAAAAAATATTTCGGCTTGTAGCAGTTTGTGGGACTTTTTCTTTTTGTCCATCTATACTAACCTCCACACTGTTGGAAATTCAATATAATTTTTATCTGCATCTAGCTCTGAAAAAATATTTGGGCTTCAGCTTGTAGCAGTGTGTGGGACAGGTTCTATTAGTCCATCTATACTAACCTCCACCAGGTTTCAAATTCAATATAATTTTTATCTGCATCTAGCTCTGAAAAAATATATGGGCTTCGGCTTGTAGCAGTGTGTGGGAGTTGTTCTATTAGTCCTTCTATTCTAACCTCCACCAGGTTGCAAATTCAAAATAATTTTTATCTGCATCTAGCTCTGAAAAAATATTTCGGCTTGTAGCAGTGTGTGGGACTTGTTCTATTCGTCAATCTATACTACATTCCACCACGTTGCAAATTGAAAATAATTTTTATTGGCATCTAGCTCTGAAAAAATATTTGGGCTTCGGATTGTAGCAGTGTGTGGGACTTGTTCTATTAGTCCATCTATACTAACCTCCACCAGGTTGCAAATTCAAAATATTTTTTATCGGCATCTAGCTCTGAAAAAATATTTGGGCTTCGGCTTGTAGCAGTGTGTGGGACTTGTTCTATTAGTCCATCTGTACTAACCTTCACCAGGTTGAAAATTCTATATAATTTTTATCTGCATCTAGCTCTGAAAAAATATTTGAGCTTCAGTTGGTAGCAGTGTGTGGGACTTGTTCTATTAGTCCATCTATACTATCCTCCACCAGGTTGCAAATTCAATATAATTTTTATCTGCATCTTGCTCTGAAAAAATATTTGGTCTTCGGCTTGTAGCAGTGTGTGGGACTTGTTCTATTAGTCCATCTATTTTAACCTCCACCAGGTTGCAAATTCAAAATAATTTTTATCTGCATCTAGCTCTGAAAAAATATTTCGGCTTGTAGCAGTGTGTGGGGCTTGTTCTATTAGTCCATCCATACTAACCTCCACCAGGTTTCAAATTCAATATAATTTTTATCAGCATCTAGCTCTGAAAAAGTATTTGGGCTTCGGCTTGTAGCAGTGTGTTGGACTTGTTCTATTAGTCCATCTATACTAACGTCCACCAGTTTGCAAATTCAAAATAATTTTTATCTGCATCTAGCTCTCAAAAAATATTTGGGTTTCAGTTTGTAGCAGTGTGTGGGACTCATTCTATTAGTCCATCTATACTAACCTCCACCAGGTTGCAAATTCAATCTAATTTTTATCTGCATCTAGCTCTGAAAAAATATTTGGGCTTCGGCTTGTAGCAGTGTGTTGGACTTGTTCTATTAGTCCATCTATACTAACCTCCACCAGGTTGCAAATTCAATATAATTTTTATCTGCATCTACCTCTGAAAAAATATTTGGGCTTTGGTTTGCAGCAGTGTGTGGGACTTGTTCTATTAGTCCATCTATACTAACCTCCACCAGGTTGCAAATTCAAAATAATTTTTATCTGCATCTAGCTCTGAAAAAATATTTCAACTTGTAGCAGTGTGTGGGACTTGTTCTGTTAGTCCATCCATAATAACCTCCACCAGGTTTCAAATTCAATATAATTTTTATCAGCATCTAGCTCTGAAAAAATATTTGGACTTCGGCTTGTAGCAGTGAGTGGGACTTGTTATAATCGTCCATCTATTCTAACCTCCACAAGGTTGCAAATTCAATATTTTGGCTTCTAGCAGTGTGTGGGACTTGTTCTTTTAGTCCACCTATACTAACCTCCACCAGGTTGCAAATTCAAAATAATTTTTATGTGCATCTAGCTCTGAAAAAATATTTCGGCTTGTAGCAGTGTGTGGGGCTTGTTCTATTAGTCCATCCATACTAACCTCCACCAGGTTTCAAATTCAATATAATTATTATCAGCATCTAGCTCTGAAAAAATATTTGGGCTTCGGCTTGTAGCAATGTGTGGGACTTGTTCTATTAGTCCATCTATACTAACCTCCACCATGTTGCAAATTCAATATAATTTTTATCTGCATCTAGCTCTGAAAAAATATTTCGGCTTGGAGCAGTGTGTGTGACTTGTTCTATTAGTCCATCTATACTTGCCTCCACCAAGTTGCAAATTCAATATAATTTTTATCTGCATCTAGCTGTGAAAAAATATTTGGGCTTCGGCTTGTAACAGTGTGTGGGACTTGTTCTATTAGTCCATCTATACTAATCTCCACCAGGTTGCAAATTAAATACAATTTTTAACTGCATCTAGCTCTGAAAAAATATTTGTGCTGCGGCTTGTAGCAGTGTGTGGGACTTGTTCTATTAGTCCATCTATACTAACCTCCACCATGTTGCAAATTCAATATAATTTTTATCTGCATCTAGCTCTGAAAAAATATTTTGATTTCTAGCAGTGTGTGGGACTTGTTCTTTTAGTCCATCTATACTAACCTCCACCAAGTTGCAAATTCAAAATAATTTTTATCTGCATCTAGCTCTGAAAAAATATTTTGGCTTGCAGCAGTGTGTGGCACTTGTTCTATTAGTCCATCTATTCTAACCTCCACCATGTTGCAAATTCAAAATAATATTTATCTGCATCTAGCTCTGAAAAAATATTTTGGCTTGTAGCAGTGTGTGGGACTTGTTCTATTAGTCCATCTATACTAACCTCCACCAGGAAGCAAATTCATAATAATTTTTATCTGCATCTAGCTCTGAAAAAATATTTCGGCTTGTAGCAGTTTGTGGGACTTGTTCTTTTAGTCCATCTATACTAACCTCCACACTGTTGCAAATTCAATATAATTTTTATCTGCATCTAGCTCTGAAAAAATATTTGGGCTTCAGCTTGTAGCAGTGTGTGGGACAGGTTCTATTAGTTCATCTATGCTAACCTCCACCAGGTTTCAAATTCAATATAATTTTTATCTGCATCTAGCTCTGAAAAAATATATGGGCTTCGGCTTGTAGCAGTGTGTGGGACTTGTTCTATTAGTCCTTCTATTCTTACCTCCACCAGGTTGCAAATTCAAAATAATTTTTATCTGCATCTAGCTCTGAAAAAATATTTCGGCTTGTAGCAGTGTGTGGGACTTGTTCTATTAGTCCATCTACACTAACCTCCACCAGGTTGCAAGTTCAATATAAGTTTTATCTGCATCTAGCTCTGAAAAAATATTTGGGCTTCGGCTTGTAGCAGTGTGTGGGACTTGTTCTATTCGTCTATCTATACTACATTCCACCACGTTGCAAATTGAAAATAATTTTTTTCTGCATCTTGCTCTGAAAAAATATTTGGGCTTCGGCTTGTAGCAGTGTGTGGGACTTGTTCTATTAAACAATCTATACCAACCTCTACCAGGTTGCAAATTCAATATAATTTTTATCGGCATCTAGCTCTGAAAAAATATATGGGCTTCGGATTGTAGCAATGTGTGGGACTTGTTCTATTAGTCCATCTATACTAACCTCCACCAGGTTGCAAATTCAAAATAATTTTTATCGCCATCTAGCTCTGAAAAAATATTTGGGCTTCGGCTTGTAGCAGTGTGTGGGACTTGTTCTATTAGTCCATCTGTACTAACCTTCACCAGGTTGAAAATTCTATATAATTTTTATCTGCATCTAGCTCTGAAAAAATATTTGGGCTTCAGTTGGTAGCAGTGTGTGGGACTAGTTCTATTAGTCCATCTATACTAACCTCCACCAGGTTGCAAAATCAATATAATTTTTATCTGCATCTTGCTCTGAAAAAATATTTGGGCTTCGGCTTGTAGCAGTGTGTGGGAATTGTTCTATTAGTCCATCTATTCTAACCTCCACCAGGTTGCAAATTCAAAATAATATTTATCTGCATCAAGCTCTGAAAAAATATTTCGGCTTGAAGCAGTGTGTGGGACTTGCTCTATTAGTCCATCTATACTAACCTCGACCAGGTTGCAAATTCAAAATAATTTTTATCTGCATCTAGCTCTGAAAAAATATTTCGGCTTGAAGCAGTGTGTGGGGCTTGTTCTATTAGTCCATCCATACTAACCTCCACCAGGTTTCAAATTCAATATAATTATTATCAGCATCTAGCTCTGAAAAAATATTTGGGCTTCGGCTTGTAGCAGTGTGTGGGACTTGTTCTATAAGTCCATCTATACTAACCTCCACCATGTTGCAAATTCAATATAATTTTTATTTGCATCTAGCTCTGAAAAAATATTTTGGCTTCGGCTTGTAGGAGTGTGTGGGACTTGTTCTATTAGTCCATCTATACTAACCTCCACCAGTTTGCAAATTCAAAATAATTTTTATCTGCATCTAGCTCTCAAAAAATATTTGGGCTTCAGTTTGTAGCAGTGTGTGGGACTCATTCTATTAGTCCATCTATACTAACCTCCACCAGGTTGCAAATTCAATCTAATTTTTATCTGCATCTAGCTCTGAAAAAATATTTGGGCTTCAGCTTGTAGCAGTGTGTTGGACTTGTTCTATTAGTCCATCTATACTAACCTCCACCAGGTTGCAAATTCAATATACTTTTCATCTGCATCTAGCTCTGAAAAAATATTTGGGCTTCGGTTTGTAGCAGTGTGTGGGACTTGTTCTATTAGTCCATCTATACTAATCTCCACCAGGTTGCAAATTAAATAAAATTTTTAACTGCATCTAGCTCTGAAAAAATATTTCAGCTTTTAGCAGTGTGTGGGACTTGTTCTGTTAGTCCATCCATAATAACCTCCACCAGGTTTCAAATTCAATATAATTTTTATCTGCATCTAGCTCTGAAAAAATATTTTGATTTCTAGCAGTGTGGGGGACATATTCTTTTAGTCCATCTATACTAACCTCCACCAAGTTGCAAATTCAAAATAATTTTTATGTGCATCTAGCTGTGAAAAAATATTTTGGCTTGCAGCAGTGTGTGGGACATGTTCTATTAGTCCATCTATTCTAACCTCCACCAGGTTGCAAATTAAAAATAATATTTATCTGCATCTAGCTCTGAAAAAATATTTTGGCTTTGTAGCGGTGTGTGGGACTTGTTCTATTAGTCCATCTATACTAACCTCCACCAGGAAGCAAATTCATAATAATTTTTATCTGCATCTAGCTCTGAAAAAATATTTCGGCTTGTAGCAGTTTGTGGGACTTGTTCTTTTAGTCCATCTATACTAACCTCCACACTGTTGCAAATTCAATATAATTTTTATCTGCATCTAGCTCTGAAAAAATATTTGGGCTTCAGCTTGTAGCAGTGTGTGGGACAGGTTCTATTAGTCCATCTATACTAACCTCCACCAGGTTGCAAATTCAATATAATTTTTATCTGCATCTATCTCTGAAAAAATATTTGGGCTTCAGCTTGTAGCAGTGTGTGGGACAGGTTCTATTAGTCCATCCATACTAACCTCCACCAGTTTGCAAATTCAAAATAATTTTTATCTGCATCTAGCTCTCAAAAAATATTTGGCTTCAGTTTGTAGCAGTGTGTGGGACTCGTTCTATTAGTCCATCTAAACTAACCTCCACTAGGTTGCAAATTCAATCTAATTTTTATCTGCATCTAGCTCTGAAAAAATATTTGGGCTTCGGCTTGTAGCAGTGTGTGGGACTTGTTCTATTAGTCCATCTATACTAACCTCCACCAGTTTGCAAATTCAAAATAATTTTTATCTGCATCTAGCTCTCAAAAAATATTTGGCTTCAGTTTGTAGCAGTGTGTGGGACTCGATCTATTAGTCCATCTAAACTAACCTCCACTAGGTTGCAAATTCAATCTAATTTTTATCTGCATCTAGCTCTGAAAAAATATTTGGGCTTCGGCTTGTAGCAGTGTGTGGGACTTGTTCAATTAGTCCATCTATACTAACCTCCACCAGGTTGCAAATTCAATATAATTTTTATCTGCATCTAGCTCTGAAAAAATATTTGGGCTTCGGCTTGTAGCAGTGTGTGGGACTTGTTCTATTAGTCCATCTATACTAATCTTCACCAGGTTGCAAATTAAATAAAATTTTTAACTGCATCTAGCTCTGAAAAAATATTTGGGCTGCGGCTTGTAGCAGTGTGTGGGACTTGTTCAATTAGTCCATCTATTCTAACCTCCACCAGGTTGCAAATTCAAAATAATTTTTATCTGCATCTAGCTCTGAATAAATATTTCGGCTTGTAGCAGTGTGTGGGATTGTTCTATTAGTCCATCTATACTAACCTCCACCAGGTTGCAAATTCAAAATAATTTTTATCTGCATCTAGCTCTGAAAAAATATTTCAGCTTGTAGCAATGTGTGGGACTTGTTCTGTTAGTCCATTCATAATAACCTCCACCAGGTTTCAAATTCAATATAATTTTTATCAGCATCTAGCTCTGAAAAAATATTTGGGCTTCGGCTTGTAGCAGTGTGTGGGACTTGTTCTATTAGTCCATTTATACTAACCTCCACCATGTTGCAAATTCAATATAATCTTTATCTGCATCTAGCTCTGAAAAAATATTTTGACTTCTAGCAGTGTGTGGGACTTGTTCTTTTAGTCCATCTATACTAACCTCCACCAGGTTGCAAATTCAAAATAATTTTTATCTGCATCTAGCTCTGAAAAAATATTTCGGCTTGAAGCAGTGTGTGGGACTTGTTCTATTAGTCCATCTATACTAACCTCCACCAGGTTGCAAATTCAAAATAATTTTTATGTGCTTCTAGCTCTGAAAAAAATATTTCGGCTTGTAGCAGTGTGTGGGGCTTTTTCTATTAGTACATCCATACTAACCTCCACCAGGTTTCAAATTCAATATAATTTTTATCAGCATCTAGCTCTGAAAAAATATTTGGGCTTCGGTTTGTAGTAGTGTGTGGGACTTGTTCTATTAGACCATCTATACTAACCTCCACCATGTTGCAAATTCAATATAATTTTTATCTGCATCTAGCTCTGAAAAAATATTTCGGCTTCTAGCAGTGTGTGTGACTTGTTCTATTAGTCTATCTATACTTACCTCCACCAAGTTGCAAATTCAATATAATTTTGATCTGCATCTAGCTCTGAAAAATTTTTCGGCTTCGGCTTGTAGCAGTGTGTGGGACTTGTTCTATTAGTCCATCTATACTAACCTCCACCAGTTTGCAAATTCAAAATAATTTTTATCTGCATCTAGCTCTCAATAAATATTTGGCTTCAGTTTGTAGCAGTGTGTGGGACTCGTTCTATTAGTCCATCTAAACTAACCTCCACTAGGTTGCAAATTCAATCTAATTTTTATCTGCATCTAACTCTGAAAAAATATTTGGGCTTCGGCTTGTAGCAGTGTGTGGGACTTGTTCTATTAGTCCATCTATACTAACCTCCACCAGGCTGCAAATTCAATATAATTTTTATCTGCATCTAGCTCTGAAAAAATATTTGGGCTTCGGCTTGTAGCAGTGTGTGGGACTTGTTCTATTAGTCCATCTATACTAATCTTCACCAGGTTGCAAATTAAATAAAATTTTTAAATGCATCTAGCTCTGAAAAAATATTTGGGCTGCGGCTTGTAGCAGTGTGTGGGACTTGTTCAATTAGTCCATCTATTCTAACCTCCACCAGGTTGCAAATTCAAAATAATTTTTATCTGCATCTAGCTCTGAATAAATATTTCGGCTTGTAGCAGTGTGTGGGACTTGTTCTATTAGTCCATCTATACTAACCTCCACCAGGTTGCAAATTCAAAATAATTTTTATCTGCATCTAGCTCTGAAAAAATATTTCAGCATGTAGCAGTGTGTGGGACTTGTTCTGTTAGTCCATCCATAATAACCTCCACCAGGTTTCAAATTCAATATAATTTTTATCAGCATCTAGCTCTGAAAAAATATTTGGGCTTCGGCTTGTAGCAGTGTGTGGGACTTGTTCTATTAGTCCATTTATACTAACCTCCACCATGTTGCAAATTCAATATAATCTTTATCTGCATCTAGCTCTGAAAAAATATTTTGACTTCTAGCAGTGTGTGGGACTTGTTCTTTTAGTCCATCTATACTAACCTCCACCAGGTTGCAAATTCAAAATAATTTTTATCTGCGTCTAGCTCTGAAAAAATATTTCAGCTTGTAGCAGTGTGTGGGACTTTTTTTATTAGTCCATCTATACTAACCTCCACCATGTTGCAAATTCAATATAATTTTTATCTGCATCTAGCTCTGAAAAAATATTTCGGCTTGTAGCAGTGTGTGTGACTTGTTCTATTAGTCTATCTATACTTACCTCCACCAAGTTGCAAATTCAATATAATTTTTATGTGCATCTAGCTCTGAAAAAATTTTTTGGCTTGTAGCAGTGTGTGGGGCTTTTTCTATTAGTACATCCATACTAACCTCCACCAGGTTTCAAATTCAATATAATTTTTTTCAGCATCTAGATCTGAAAAAATATTTGGGCTTCGGTTTGTAGCAATGTGTGGGACTTGTTCTATTAGTCCATCTATACTAACCTCCACCATGTTGCAAATTCAATATAATTTTTATCTGCATCTAGCTCTGAAAAAATATTTTGCCTTGTAGCAGTGTGTGTGACTTGTTCTATTAGAACATGTATACTAACCTCCACCAGTTTGCAAATTCAAAATAATTTTTATCTGCATCTAGCTCTCAAAAAATATTTGGGCTTCGGTTTGTAGCAGTGTGTGGGACTTGTTCTATTAGTCCATCTATACTAACCTCCACCAGGTTGCAAATTCAATCTAATTTTTATCTGCATCTAGCTCTGAAAAAATTTTTGGGCGTCGGCTTTTAGCAGTGTGTGGGACTTGTTCTATTAGTCCATCTATACTAACCTCCACCAGGTTGCAAATTAAATAAAATTTTTAACTGCATCTAGCTCTGAAAAAATATTTGGGCTGCGGCTTGTAGCAGTGTGTTTGACTTGTTCAATTAGTCCATCTATGTTAACCTCCACCAGGTTGCAAATTCAAAATAATTTTTATCTGCATCTAGCTCTGAAAAAATATTTCGGCTTGTAGCAGTGTGTGGGACTTGTTCTATTAGTCCATCTATACTAACCTCCACCAGGTTGCAAATTCAAAATAATTTTTATCTGCATCTAGCTCTGAAAAAATATTTCAGCTTGTAGCAGTGTGTGGTACTTGTTCTGTTAGTCCATCCATAATAACCTTCACCAGGTTTCAAATTCAATATAATTTTTATCAGCATCTAGCTCTGAAAAAATATTTGGGCTTCGGCTTGTAGCAGTGTGTGGGACTTGTTCTATTAGTCCACCTATACTAACCTCCACCAGGTTGCACATTCAAAATAATTTTTATCTGCATCTAGCTCTGAAAAAATACTTCGGCGTGAAGCAGTTTGTGGGACTTGTTCTATTAGTCCATCTATACTAACCTCCACCAAGTTGGAAATTCATTATAATTGTTATCTGCATCTAGCTCTGAAAAAATATTTGGGCTTCGGCTTGTAGCAGTGTGTGGGACTTATTCTATTAGTCCATCTATACTAACCTCCACCATGTTGCAAATTCAATATAATTTTTATCTGCATCTAGCTCTGAAAAAATATTTCGGCTTGTAGCAGTGTGTGGGACTTGTTCTATTAGTCCATCTATACTAACCTCCACCAGGTTGCACATTCAAAATAATTTTGATCTGCATCTAGCTCTGAAAAAAATACTTTGGCGTGAAGCAGTGTGTGGGACTTGTTCTATTAGTCCATCTATACTAACCTCCACTAGGTTGCAAATTCAATATAATTTTTATTGGCATCTGGCTCTGAAAAAATATTTGGGCTTCGGCTTGTAGCAGTGTGTGGGACTTGTTTTATTAGTCCATCTATACTAACCTCCACTAGGTTGCAAATTCAATATAATTTTTATTGGCATCTGGCTCTGAAAAAATATTTGGGCTCCGGCTTGTAGCAGTTTGTGGGACTTGTTCTATTAGTCCATCTATACTAACCTCCACCAGGTTGCAAATTCAAAATAATTTTTATCTGCATCTAGCTCTGAAAAAATATTTTGGCTTGTAGCAGTGTGTGGGAGTTGTTCTATTAGTCCATCTATACTAACCTCCACCTGGTTGCAAATTCAAAATAATGTCTATCTGCATCTAGCTCTGAAAAAATATTTGGGCTTCGGCTTGTAGCAGTGTGTGGGACTTTTTCTCTTTGTCTATCTATACTAATTTCCACCAGGTTGCAAATTCAATATAATTTTTATCTGCATCTAGCTCTGAAAAAATATTTGGGCTTCGACTTGCAGCAGTGTGTGGGACTTGTTCTATTTGTCCATCTATACTAACCCCCACCATGTTGCAAATTCAAAATAGTTTTTATATGCATCTAGCTCTGAAAAAATATTTGGGCTTCGACTTGTAGCAGTGGGAGGGACTTGTTCTATTATTCCCTTTATACCAACCTCCACCAGGTTGCAAATTAAATATAATTTTTAACAGCATCTAGCTCTGAAAAAATATTTGGGCTTCGGCTTGTAGCAGTGTTTGGGACTTTTTCTATTAGTCCATCTATTCTTACCTCCACCAGGTTGCAAATTCAAATTAATTTTTATCTGCATCTAGCTCTGAAAAAATATTTCGGCTTGTAGCAGTGTGTGGGACTTGTTCTATTAGTCAATCTATACTAACCTCCACCAGGTTGCAAATTCAAAATAATTTTTATCTGCATCTAGCTCTGAAAAAATATTTCGGCTTTTAGCAGTGTGTTTGACTTGTTCTATTAGTCCATCTACAATAACCACCACCACGTTGCAAATTCAAAATAATTTTATCTGCATCTAGCTCTGAAAAAATATTTCGGCATGAAGCAGTGTGTGGGACATGTTCTACTAGTGCATCTATTCTAACCTCCACCAGGTTGCAAATTCAAAATAACTTTTATCTGCATCTAGCTCTGAAAAAATATTTTGGCTTCGGCTTGTAGCAGTGTGTTGGACTTGTTCTATTAGTCCATCTATACTAACCTCCACCAAATTGCAAATTCAACATAATTTTTATCTGCATCTAGCTCTGAAAAAATATTTGGGCTTCGGCTTGTAGCAGTGCGTGGGAATTGTTCTATCATTCCATCTATACTGACCTCCACCAGGTTGCAAATTCAAAATAATTTTTATCTGCATCTAGCTCTGAAAAAATATTTCGGCATGAAGCAGTGTGTGGGACATGTTCTATTAGTGCATCTATTCTAACCTCCACCAGGTTGCAAATTCAAAATAATTTTTATCTGCATCTAGCTCTGAAGAAATATTTGTGTTTCGTCTTGTAGCAGTGTGTGGGACTTGTTCTATAAGTCCATCTATACTAACCTCCACTAGGTTGCAAATTCAGTATAATTTTTATTGGCATCAAGCGCTGAAAAAATATTTGGGCTTCGGCTTGTAGCAGTTTGTGGGACTTGTTCTATTAGTCCATCTATACTAACCTCCACCAAGTTGGAAATTCATTATAATTGTTATCTGCATCTAGCTCTGAAAAAATATTTGGGCTTCGGCTTGTAGCAGTGTGTGGGACTTATTCTATTAGTCCATCTATACTAACCTCCACCATGTTGCAAATTCAATATAATTTTTATCTGCATCTAGCTCTGAAAAAATATTTCGGCTTGTAGCAGTGTGTGGGACTTGTTCTATTAGTCCATCTATACTAACCTCCACCAGGTTGCACATTCAAAATAATTTTGATCTGCATCTAGCTCTGAAAAAAATACTTCGGCGTGAAGCAGTGTGTGGGACTTGTTCTATTAGTCCATCTATACTAACCTCCACTAGGTTGCAAATTCAATATAATTTTTATTGGCATCTGGCTCTGAAAAAATATTTGGGCTTCGGCTTGTAGCAGTGTGTGGGACTTGTTTTATTAGTCCATCTATACTAACCTCCACTAGGTTGCAAATTCAATATAATTTTTATTGGCATCTGGCTCTGAAAAAATATTTGGGCTCCGGCTTGTAGCAGTTTGTGGGACTTGTTCTATTAGTCCATCTATACTAACCTCCACCAGGTTGCAAATTCAAAATAATTTTTATCTGCATCTAGCTCTGAAAAAATATTTTGGCTTGTAGCAGTGTGTGGGAGTTGTTCTATTAGTCCATCTATACTAACCTCCACCTGGTTGCAAATTCAAAATAATGTCTATCTGCATCTAGCTCTGAAAAAATATTTGGGCTTCGGCTTGTAGCAGTGTGTGGGACTTTTTCTCTTTGTCTATCTATACTAATTTCCACCAGGTTGCAAATTCAATATAATTTTTATCTGCATCTAGCTCTGAAAAAATATTTGGGCTTCGACTTGCAGCAGTGTGTGGGACTTGTTCTATTTGTCCATCTATACTAACCCCCACCATGTTGCAAATTCAATATAGTTTTTATATGCATCTAGCTCTGAAAAAATATTTGGGCTTCGACTTGTAGCAGTGGGAGGGACTTGTTCTATTATTCCCTTTATACCAACCTCCACCAGGTTGCAAATTAAATATAATTTTTAACAGCATCTAGCTCTGAAAAAATATTTGGGCTTCGGCTTGTAGCAGTGTTTGGGACTTTTTCTATTAGTCCATCTATTCTAACCTCCACCAGGTTGCAAATTCAAATTAATTTTTATCTGCATCTAGCTCTGAAAAAATATTTCGGCTTGTAGCAGTGTGTGGGACTTGTTCTATTAGTCAATCTATACTAACCTCCACCAGGTTGCAAATTCAAAATAATTTTTATCTGCATCTAGCTCTGAAAAAATATTTCGGCTTTTAGCAGTGTGTTTGACTTGTTCTATTAGTCCATCTACAATAACCACCACCACGTTGCAAATTCAAAATAATTTTATCTGCATCTAGCTCTGAAAAAATATTTCGGCATGAAGCAGTGTGTGGGACATGTTCTACTAGTGCATCTATTCTAACCTCCACCAGGTTGCAAATTCAAAATAATTTTTATCTGCATCTAGCTCTGAAAAAATATTTTGGCTTCGGCTTGTAGCAGTGTGTTGGACTTGTTCTATTAGTCCATCTATACTAACCTCCACCAAATTGCAAATTCAACATAATTTTTATCTGCATCTAGCTCTGAAAAAATATTTGGGCTTCGGCTTGTAGCAGTGCGTGGGAATTGTTCTATCATTCCATCTATACTGACCTCCACCAGGTTGCAAATTCAAAATAATTTTTATCTGCATCTAGCTCTGAAAAAATATTTCGGCATGAAGCAGTGTGTGGGACATGTTCTATTAGTGCATCTATTCTAACCTCCACCAGGTTGCAAATTCAAAATAATTTTTATCTGCATCTAGCTCTGAAGAAATATTTGTGTTTCGTCTTGTAGCAGTGTGTGGGACTTGTTCTATAAGTCCATCTACACTAACCTCCACTAGGTTGCAAATTCAGTATAATTTTTATTGGCATCAAGCGCTGAAAAAATATTTGGGCTTCGGCTTGTAGCAGTTTGTGGGACTTGTTCTATTAGTCCATCTATACTAACCTCCACCAGGTTGCAAATTCAAAATAATTTTTATCTGCATCTAGCTCTGAAAAAATATTTGGGCTTCGGCTTGTAGCAGTGTGTGGGATTTGTTCTATTAGTCCGTCTATACTAACCTCCACCAGGTTGCAAATTCAAAATAATTTTTATCTGCATCTAGCTCTGAAGAAATATTTGTGTTTCGTCTTGTAGCAGTGTGTGGGACTTGTTCTATAAGTCCATCTATACTAACCTCCACTAGGTTGCAAATTCAGTATAATTTTTATTGGCATCAAGCCCTGAAAAAATATTTGGGCTTCGGCTTGTAGCAGTTTGTGGGACTTGTTCTATTAGTCCATCTATACTAACCTCCACCAAGTTGGAAATTCATTATAATTGTTATCTGCATCTAGCTCTGAAAAAATATTTGGGCTTCGGCTTGTAGCAGTGTGTGGGACTTATTCTATTAGTCCATCTATACTAACCTCCACCATGTTGCAAATTCAATATAATTTTTATCTGCATCTAGCTCTGAAAAAATATTTCGGCTTGTAGCAGTGTGTGGGACTTGTTCTATTAGTCCATCTATACTAACCTCCACCAGGTTGCACATTCAAAATAATTTTGATCTGCATCTAGCTCTGAAAAAAATACTTCGGCGTGAAGCAGTGTGTGGGACTTGTTCTATTAGTCCATCTATACTAACCTCCACTAGGTTGCAAATTCAATATAATTTTTATTGGCATCTGGCTCTGAAAAAATATTTGGGCTTCGGCTTGTAGCAGTGTGTGGGACTTGTTTTATTAGTCCATCTATACTAACCTCCACTAGGTTGCAAATTCAATATAATTTTTATTGGCATCTGGCTCTGAAAAAATATTTGGGCTCCGGCTTGTAGCAGTTTGTGGGACTTGTTCTATTAGTCCATCTATACTAACCTCCACCAGGTTGCAAATTCAAAATAATTTTTATCTGCATCTAGCTCTGAAAAAATATTTTGGCTTGTAGCAGTGTGTGGGAGTTGTTCTATTAGTCCATCTATACTAACCTCCACCTGGTTGCAAATTCAAAATAATGTCTATCTGCATCTAGCTCTGAAAAAATATTTGGGCTTCGGCTTGTAGCAGTGTGTGGGACTTTTTCTCTTTGTCTATCTATACTAATTTCCACCAGGTTGCAAATTCAATATAATTTTTATCTGCATCTAGCTCTGAAAAAATATTTGGGCTTCGACTTGCAGCAGTGTGTGGGACTTGTTCTATTTGTCCATCTATACTAACCCCCACCATGTTGCAAATTCAATATAGTTTTTATATGCATCTAGCTCTGAAAAAATATTTGGGCTTCGACTTGTAGCAGTGGGAGGGACTTGTTCTATTATTCCCTTTATACCAACCTCCACCAGGTTGCAAATTAAATATAATTTTTAACAGCATCTAGCTCTGAAAAAATATTTGGGCTTCGGCTTGTAGCAGTGTTTGGGACTTTTTCTATTAGTCCATTTATTCTAACCTCCACCAGGTTGCAAATTCAAATTAATTTTTATCTGCATCTAGCTCTGAAAAAATATTTTGGCTTGTAGCAGTGTGTGGGACTTGTTCTATTAGTCAATCTATACTAACCTCCACCAGGTTGCAAATTCAAAATAATTTTTATCTGCATCTAGCTCTGAAAAAATATTTCGGCTTTTAGCAGTGTGTTTGACTTGTTCTATTAGTCCATCTACAATAACCACCACCACGTTGCAAATTCAAAATAATTTTATCTGCATCTAGCTCTGAAAAAATATTTGGGCTTCGGCTTGTAGCAGTGCGTGGGAATTGTTCTATCATTCCATCTATACTGACCTCCACCAGGTTGCAAATTCAAAATAATTTTTATCTGCATCTAGCTCTGAAAAAATATTTCGGCATGAAGCAGTGTGTGGGACATGTTCTATTAGTGCATCTATTCTAACCTCCACCAGGTTGCAAATTCAAAATAATTTTTATCTGCATCTAGCTCTGAAGAAATATTTGTGTTTCGTCTTGTAGCAGTGTGTGGGACTTGTTCTATAAGTCCATCTATACTAACCTCCACTAGGTTGCAAATTCAGTATAATTTTTATTGGCGTCAAGCGCTGAAAAAATATTTGGGCTTCGGCTTGTAGCAGTTTGTGGGACTTGTTCTATTAGTCCATCTATACTAACCTCCACCAGGTTGCAAATTCAAAATAATTTTTATCTGCATCTAGCTCTGAAAAAATATTTGGGCTTCGGCTTGTAGCAGTGTGTGGGATTTGTTCTATTAGTCCGTCTATACTAACCTCCACCAGGTTGCAAATTCAAAATAATTTTTATCTGCATCTAGCTCTGAAAAAATATTTGGGCTTCGGCTAGTAGCAGTGTGTGGGACTTGTTCTATTAGTCCTTCTATACTAACCCCCACCATGTTGCAAATTCAATATAATTTTTATCTGCATCTAGCTCTGAAAAAATATTTCGGCTTGTAGCAGTGTGTGGGACTTGTTCTATTAGACCATCTATACTAACCTCCACCAGGTTGAAAATTCAATATAATTTTTATCTGCATCAAGCTGTGAAAAAATATTTCTGCTTGTAGCAGTGTGTGGGAAGTGTTCTATTAGTCCATCTATACTAACCTCCACCAGGTTGCAAATTCAATATAATTTTTATCTGCATCTAGCTCTGAAAAAATATTTGGGCTTCGGCTTGTAGCAGTGTGTGGGACTTGTTCTTTTAGTCCATCTATACTAACGTCCACCAGGTTGCAAATTCAATATAATTTTTAACTGCATCTAGCTCTGAAAGAATATTTGGGCTTCGGCTTGTAGCAGTGTGCGGATCTTGTTCTATAAGTCCATCTATACTAACCTCCACCAGGTTGAAAATTCAATATAATTTTTATCTGCATCTAGCTCTGAAAAAATATTTCGGCTTGTAGCATTGTGTGGGACTTGTTCTATTAGTCCATCTATACTAACCTCCACCAGGTTGCAAATTCAAAATAATTTTTATCTGCATCTAGCTCTGAAAAAATACTTTGGCTTGTAGCAGTGTATGGGACTTGTTCTATTAGTCCATCTATACTAACCTCCACCAGGAAGCAAACTCAAAATAATTTTTATCTGCATCTAGCTCTGAAAAAATATTTCGGCTTGTAGCAGTTTGTGGGACTTTTTCTTTAAGTCCATCTATACTAACCTCCACCAGGATGCAAATTCAAAATAATTTTTATCTGCATATAGCTCTGAAAAAATATTTTGGCTTTGGCTTGTAGCAGTGTGTTGGACTTGTTCTATTAGTCCATCTATACTAACATCCACCAGGTTGCAAATTCAATATAATTTTTATCAGCATCTAGCTCTGAAAAAATATTTGGGCTTCGGCTTGTAGCAGTGTGTGGGACTTGTTCTATTAGTCCATCTATACTAACCTCCACCAGGTTGCAAATTTAATATAATTTTTATCTGCATCTAGCTCTGAAAAAATATTTGGGCTTTGGCTTGTAGCACTGTGTGGGACTTGTTCTATTAGTCCATCTATTCTAACCTCCACCAAGTTGCAAACTCAAAATAATTTTTATCTGCATCTAGCTCTGAAAAAGTATTTCGACTTGTAGCAGTGTGTGGGACTTGTTCTATTAGTCCGTCTATACTAACCTCCACCAAGTTGCAAATTCAATATAATTTTTATCTGCATCTAGCTCTGAAAAATATTTGGGCTTCGGCTTGTAGCAGTGTGTGGGACTTGTTCTATTAGTCCAGCTATACTAACCTCCACCAGGTTGCAAATTCAAAATAATTTTTATCTGCATCTAGCTCTGAAAATTTTTTTCGGCTTGTAGCAGTGTGTGGGACTTGTTCTATTAGTCCATCTATACTAACCTCCACCAAGTTGCAAATTCAAAATAATTTTTATCTGCATCTAGCTCTGAAAAAATACTTCGGCGTGAAGCAGTGTGTGGGACTTGTTCTATTAGTCCATCTAAACTAACCTCCACCAAGTTGCAAATTCAATATAATTTTTATCTGCATCTAGCTCTGAAAAAATATTTGGGCTTCGGCTTGTAGCAGTGTGTGGGACTTGTTTTATTAGTCCATCTATTCTATCCTCCACTAGGTTGCAAATTCAATATAATTTTTATTGGCATCTAGCTCTGAAAAAATATTTGGGCTCCGGCTTGTAGCAGTTTGTGGAACTTGTTCTATTAGTCCATCTATACTAACCTCCACCAGGTTGCAAATTCAAAATAATTTTTATCTGCATCTAGCTCTGAAAAAATATTTCGGCTTGTAGCAGTGTGTGGGAGTTGTTCTATTAGTCCAACTATACTAACCTCCGCCAGGTTGCAAATTCAAAATAATTTTTATCTGCATCTAGCTCTGAAAAAATATTTCGGCTTCGGCCTGTAGCCTTGTGTGGGAATTGTTCTATTAGTCCATCTATACTAACCTCCACCAGATTGCAAATTCAATATAATTTTTATCTGCATCTAGCTCTGAAAAAATATTTCAGCTTGTAGCAGTGTGTGGGACGTGTTCTATTAGTCCATCCATACTAACCTCCACCAGGTTTCAAATTCAATATAATTTTTATCAGCATCTAGCGCTGAAAATATACTTCGGCGTGAAGCAGTGTGTGGGACTTGATCTATTAGTCCATCTAAACTAACCTCCACCAAGTTGCAAATTCAACATAATTTTTATCTGCATCTAGCTCTGAAATAATATTTTGGCTTGTAGCAGTGTGTGGGACTTGTTCTTTTAGTCCATCTATACTAACCTCCACCAAGTTGCAAATTCAATATAATTTTTATCTACATCTAGCTCTGAAAAATATTTGGGCTTCGGCTTGAAGCAGTGTGTGGGGCTTGTTCTATTAGTCCATCTATACTAACCTCCACCAGGTTGCAAATTCAAAATAATTTTTATCTGCATCTAGCTCTGAAAAAATATTTGGGCTTCGGCTTGTAGCAGTGTGAGGGACTTGTTCTATTAGTCCATCTATTCTAATCTCCACCAGGTTGCAAACTCAAAATAATTTTTATCTGCATCTAGCTCTGAAAAAGTTTTTCGACTTGTAGCAGTGTGTGGGACTTGTTCTATTAGTCCATCTATACTAACCTCCACCAAGCTGCAAATTCAATATAATTTTTATATGCATCTAGCTCTGAAAAATATTTGGGCTTCGGCTTTTAGCAGTGTGTGGGACTTGTTCTATTAGTCCATCTATACTAACCTCCACCAGGTTGCAAATTCAAAATAATTTTTATCTGCATCTAGCTCTGAAAATTTTTTTCGGCTTGTATCAGTTCGTGGGACTTGTTCTATTAGTCCATCTATACTAACCTCCACCAAGTTGCAAATTCAAAATAATTTTTATCTGCATCTAGCTCTGAAAAAATATTTCGGCGTGAAGCAGTGTGTGGGACTTGTTTTATTAGTCCATCTATTCTTTCCTCCACTAGGTTGCAAATTCAATATAATTTTTATTGGCATCTAGCTCTGAAAAAATATTTGGGCTCCGGCTTGTAGCAGTTTGTGGAACTTGTTCTATTAGTCCATCTATACTAACCTCCACCAGGTTGCAAATTCAAAATAATTTTTATCTGCATCTAGCTCTGAAAAAATATTTGGGCTTCGGCTTGTAGCAGTGTGTGTGACTTGTTCTATTAGTCCATCTATACTAACCTCCACCAGGTTGCAAATTCAAAATAATTTTTATTTTCATCTAGCTCTGAAAAAATATTTCGGCATGTAGCAGTGTGTGGGACTTGTTCTATTAGTCCATTTATAATAACTTCCTCCAGGTTGCAAATTCAAAATCATTTTTATCTGCATCTAGCTCTGAAAAAATATTTCGGCTTGTAGCAGTTTGTGGGACTTGTTCTTTTAATCCATCTATGCTAACCTCCACCAGGTTGCAAATTCAAAATAATTTTTATCTGCATCTAGCTTTGGAAAAATACTTGGGCTTGTAGCAGTGTGTGGGACTTGTTCTATTAATCAATCTATACAAACCTCCACCAGGATGCAAATTCAAAATAATTTTTATCTGCATCTAGCACTGAAAAAATATTTTGGCTTGTAGCAGTTTGTGGGACTTGTTCTTTTAGTCCATCTATACTAACCTCCACAAGGATGCAAATTCAATATAATTTTTATCTGTATCTAGCTCTGAAAAAATATTTGGGCTTCGGCTTGTAGCAGTGTGTGGGACGTGTTCTATTTGTCCATCTATACCAATCTCCACCTGGCTGCAAATTCAATATAATTTTTATCTGCATCTAGCTCTGAAAAAATATTTGGGCCTCGACTTGTAGCAGTGGGAGGGACTTGTTCTATTAGTCCATCTATACTAACCTCCACCAAATTGCAAATTCAACATAATTTTTATCTGCATCTAGCTCTGAAAAAATACTTTGGCTTGAAGCAGTGTGTGGGACTTGTTCTATTAGTCCATCTATACTAACCTCCACCAGGATGCAAATAAAAAATAATTTTTAACTGCATCTAGCGCTGAAAAAATATTTTGGCTTTAAGCAGTTTGTGGGACTTGTTCTTTTAGTCCATCTATACTAACATCCACCAAGTTGCAAATTCAATATAATTTTTATCTGCATCTAGCTCTGAAAAAATATTTGTGCTTCGGCTATTAGCAGTGTGTGGGACTTGTTCTATTTGTACATCTATACTAATCTCCACCAGGTTGCAAAATTCAATATAATTTTTATCTGCATCTAGCTCTGAAAAAATATTTGGGCCTCGACTTGTAGCAGTGGGAGGGACTTGTTCTATTAGTCCATCTATACTAACCTCCACCAGGTTGCAAATTCAATATAATTTTTATCTGCATCTAGCTCTGAAAAATTTTTTCGGCTTGTAGCAGTGTGTGGGACTTGTTTTATTAGTCGATCTATTCTATCCTCCACTAGGTTGTAAATTCAATATAATTTTTATTGGCATCTAGCTCTGAAAAAATATTTGGGCTCCGGCTTGTAGCAGTTTGTGGAACATGTTCTATTAGTCCATCTATACTAACCTCCACCAGGTTGCAAATTCAAAATAATTTTTATCTGCATCTAGCTCTGAAAAAATATTTCGGCTTGTAGCAGTGGGTGGGAGTTGTTCTATTAGTCCATCTATACTAACCTCCGCCAGGTTGCAAATTCAAAATAATTTTTATCTGCATCTAGCTCTGAAAAAATATTTCGGCTTCGGCCTGTAGCCTTGTGTGGGAATTGTTCTATTAGTCCATCTATACTAACCTCCACCAGATTGCAAATTCAAAATAATTTTTATCTGCATCTAGCTCTGAAAAAATATTTCAGCTTGTAGCAGTGTGTGGGACTTGTTCTATTAGTCCATCCATACTAACCTCCACCAGGTTTCAAATTCAATATAATTTTTATCAGCATCTAGCGCTGAAAATATATTTGGGCTTCAGCTTGTAGCAGTGTGTGGGACTTGTTCTATTAGTCCATCTATACTACCCTCCACCATGTTGCAAATTCAATATAATTTTTATCTGCATCTAGCTCTGAAATAATATTTTGGCTTGTAGCAGTGTGTGGGACATGTTCTTTTAGTCCATCTATACTAACCTCCACCAAGTTGCAAATTCAATATAATTTTTATCTACATCTACCTGTGAAAAATATTTGGGCTTCGGCTTGAAGCAGTGTGTGGGACTTGTTCTATTAGTCCATCTATACTAACCTCCACCAGGTTGCAAATTCAAAATAATTTTTATCTGCATCTAGCTCTGAAAAAATATTTGGGCTTCGGCTTGTAGCAGTGTGTGGGACTTGTTCTATTAGTCCATCTATACTAACCTCCACCAGGTTGCAAATTCAATATAATTTTTATCTGCATCTAGCTCTGAAAAAATGTTTGGACTTCTTCTTGTAGCAGTGTGTGGGACTTGTTCTTTTAGTCCATCTATACTAACCTCCACCAGGTTGCAAATTCAATATAATTTTTAACTGCATCTAGCTCTGAAAGAATATTTGGGCTTCGGCTTGTAGCAGTGTGCGGATCTTGTTCTATTAGTCCATCTATACTAACCTCCACCAGGTTGAAAATTCAATATAATTTTTATCTGCATCTAGCTCTGAAAAAATATTTCGGCTTGTAGCATTGTGTGGGACTTGTTCTATTAGTCCATCTATACTAACCTCCACCAGGTTGCAAATTCAAGATAATTTTTATCTGCATCTAGCTCTGAAAAAATACTTTGGCTTGTAGCAGTGTGTGGGACTTGTTCTATTAGTCCATCTATACTAACCTCCACCAGGAAGCAAATTCAAAATAATTTTTATCTGCATCTAGCTCTGAAAAAATATTTCGGCTTCTAGCAGTTTGTGGGACTTTTTCTTTAAGTCCATCTATACTAACCTCCACCAGGATGCAAATTCAAAATAATTTTTATCTGCATATAGCTCTGAAAAAATATTTTGGCTTCGGCTTGTAGCAGTGTGTTGGACTTGTTCTATTAGTCCATCTATACTAACCTCCACCAGGTTGCAAATTCAATATAATTTTTATCAGCATCTAGCTCTGACAAAATATTTGGGCTTCGGCTTGTAGCAGTGTGTGGAACTTGTTCTATTAGTCCATCTATACTAACCTCCACCAGGTTGCAAATTTAATATAATTTTTATCTGCATCTAGCTCTGAAAAAATATTTGGGCTTTGGCTTGTAGCAGTGTCTGGGACTTGTTCTATTAGTCCATCTATTCTAACCTCCACCAAGTTGCAAACTCAAAATAATTTTTATCTGCATCTAGCTCTGAAAAAGTATTTCAACTTGTAGCAGTGTGTGGGACTTGTTCTATTAGTCCGTCTATACTAACCTCCACCAAGTTGCAAATTCAATATAATTTTTATCTGCATCTAGCTCTGAAAAATATTTGGGCTTCGGCTTGTAGCAGTGTGTGGGACTTGTTCTATTAGTCCAGCTATACTAACCTCCACCAGGTTGCAAATTCAAAATCATTTTTATCTGCATCTAGCTCTGAAAATTTTTTTCGGCTTGTAGCAGTGTGTGGGACTTTTTCTATTAGTCCATCTATACTAACCTCCACCAAGTTGCAAATTCAAAATAATTTTTATCTGCATCTAGCTCTGAAAAAATACTTCGGCGTGAAGCAGTGTGTGGGACTTGTTCTATTAGTCCATCTAAACTAACCTCCACCAAGTTGCAAATTCAATATAATTTTTATCTGCATCTAGCTCTGAAAAAATATTTGGGCTTCGGCTTGTAGCAGTGTGTGGGACTTGTTTTATTAGTCCATCTATTCTATCCTCCACTAGGTTGCAAATTCAATATAATTTTTATTGGCATCTAGCTCTGAAAAAATATTTGGGCTCCGGCTTGTAGCAGTTTGTGGAACTTGTTCTATTAGTCCATCTATACTAACCTCCACCAGGTTGCAAATTCAAAATAATTTTTATCTGCATCTAGCTCTGAAAAAATATTTGGGCTTCGGCTTGTAGCAGTGTGTGGGACTTGTTCTATTAGTCCATCTATACTAACCTCCACCAGGTTGCAAATTCAAAATAATTTTTATCTGCATCTAGCTCTGAAAAAATATTTCAGCTTGTAGCAGTTTGTGGGACTTGTTCTTTTAATGCATCTATGCTAACCTCCACCAGGTTGCAAATTCAAAATAATTTTTATCTGCATCTAGCTTTGGAAAAATACTTGGGCTTGTAGCAGTGTGTGGGACTTGTTCTATTAATCAATCTATACAAACCTCCACCAGGATGCAAATTCAAAATAATTTTTATCTGCATCTAGCACTGAAAAAATATTTTGGCTTGTAGCAGTTTGTGGGACTTGTTCTTTTAGTCCATCTATACTAACCTCCACAAGGATGCAAATTCAATATAATTTTTATCTGTATCTAGCTCTGAAAAAATATTTGGGCTTCGGCTTGTAGCAGTGTGTGGGACTTGTTCTATTTGTCCATCTATACCAATCTCCACCTGGCTGCAAATTCAATATAATTTTTATCTGCATCTAGCTCTGAAAAAATATTTCGGCTTGTAGCAGTGTGTGGGACTTGTTCTATTAGTCCATCTATACTAACCTCCACCAAATTGCAAATTCAACATAATTTTTATCTGCATCTAGCTCTGAAAAAATACTTTGGCTTGAAGCAGTGTGTGGGACTTGTTCTATTAGTCCATCTATACTAACCTCCACAAGGATGCAAATAAAAAATAATTTTTATCTGCATCTAGCGCTGAAAAAATATTTTGGCTTTAAGCAGTTTGTGGGACTTGTTCTTTTAGTCCATCTATACTAACATCCACCAGGTTGCAAATTCAATATAATTTTTATCTGCATCTAGCTCTGAAAAAATATTTGGGCTTCGGCTATTAGCAGTGTGTGGGACTTGTTCTATTTGTACATCTATACTAATCTCCACCAGGTTGCAAAATTCAATATAATTTTTATCTGAATCTAGCTCTGAAAAAATATTTGGGCCTCGACTTGTAGCAGTGGGAGGGACTTGTTCTATTAGTCCATCTATACTAACCTCCACCAGGTTGCAAATTAAATATGATTTTTAACTGCATATAGCTCTGAAAAAATATTTGAGCTTCGGCTTGTAGCAGTGTTTGGGACTTTTTCTATTAGTCCATCTATTCTAACCTCCACCAGGTTGCAAATTCAAAATAATTTTTATCTGCATCTAGCTCTGAAAAAATATTTCGGCTTGTAGCAGTGTGTGGGACTTGTTCTATTAGTCCATCTATACTAACCTCCACCAGGTTTCAAATTCAAAATAATTTTTATCTGCATCTAACTCTGAAAAAATATTTTGGCTTGTAGCAGTGTGTTTGACTTGTTCTATTAGCCCATCTACACTAACTTCCACCAGGTTGCAAATTCTAAATAGTTTTTATCTGCATCTAGCTCTGAAAAAATATTATGGCTTGCAGCAATGTGTGGGACTTGTTCTATTAGTCCATCTATACTAACCTCCACAAGTTATCAAATTCAATATAATTTTTATCTGCATCTAGCTCTGAAAAAATATTTGGGCTTCGGCTTGTAGCAGTGTGTGGGACTTGTTCAATTAGTCCATCTATACTAACCTCCACCAGGTTGAAAATTCAAAATAATTTTTATCTGCATCTAGCTCTGAAAAAATATTTTGGCATGAAGCAGTCTGTGGGACTTGTTCTATTAGTCCATATATACTAACCTCCAACAGGTTGCAAATTCAAAATAATTTTTATCTGCATCTAGCTCTGAAAAAATATTTGGGCTTCAGCTTGTAGCAGTGTGTGGGACTTGTTCTATTAGTCCATCTATACTAACCTCCGCAAGGTTGCATATTCAATATAAATTTTATTGGCATCTTGCGCTGAAAAAATATTTGGGCTTCGGCTTGTAGCAGTTTGTGGGACTTGTTCTATTAGTCCATCTATACTAACCTCAATCAGGTTGCAAATTCAAAATAATTTTTATCTGCATCTAGCTCTGAAAAAATACTTTGGCTTGTAGCAGTGTGTGGGACTTGTTCTATTAGTCCATCTATACTAACCTCCACCAAATTGCAAATTCAAAATAATTTTTATCTGCATCTAGTGCTGAAAAAATAGTTTAGCTTGTAGCAGTTTGTGGGACTTGTTCTTTTAGTCCATCTATACTAAACTCCACCAGGTTGAAAATTCAATATAATTTTTATCTGCATCTAGCTCTGAAAAAATATTTGGGCTTCGGCTTGTAGCACTGTGTGGGACTTGTTCTATTTGTCCATCTATACTAATCTCCACTAGGTTGCAAATTCAATATAATTTTTATCTGCATCTAGCTCTGAAAAAATATTTGGGCTTTGACTTGTAGCAGTGGGAGGGACTTGTTCTATTAGTCCATCTATACTAACCTCCACCAGGTTGCAAATTAAATATAATTTTTAACTGCATATAGCTCTGAAAAAATATTTGGGCTTCGGCTTGTAGCAGTGTTTGGGACTTTTTCTATTAGTCCATCTATTCTAACCTCTACAAGGTTGCAAATTCAAAATAATTTTTATCTGCATCTAGCTCTGAAAAAATATTTTGGCTTGTAGCAGTGTGTGGGACTTGTTCTATTTGTCCATCTATACTAACCTCCACCAGGTTGCAAATTCAAAATAATTTTTATCTGCATCTAGCTCTGAAAAAATATTTTTGCTTGTAGCAGTGTGTTTGACTTGTTCTATTAGTCCATCTACACTAACCTCCACCAGGTTGCAAATTGAAAATAATTTTTATCTGCATGCAGCTCTGAAAAAATATTTCGGCTTGTAACAGTGTGTTGTACTTGTTCTATTAGTCCATCTGTACTAACCTCCACCAGGTTGCAAATTCAAAAGTATTTTTATCTGCATCTATCTCTGAAAAAATATTTCGGCATGAAGCAGTGTGTGGGACTTGTTCTATTAGTCCATATATACTAACCTCCAGAAGGTTGCAAAATCAAAATAATTTTAATCTGCATCTAGCTCTGAAAAAATATTTGGGCTTCAGCTTGTAGCAGTGTGTGGGACTTGTTCTATTAGTCCATCTATACTAACCTCCACCAGGTTGCAAATTCAAAATAATTTTTATCTGCATCTAGCTCTGAAAAAATATTATGGCTTGTAGCAGAGTGTGGGCCTTGTTCTATTAGACCATCTATACTAACCTCCACCAGGTTTCAAATTCAGTATAATTTTTATCTGCATCTAGCTCTGAAAAAATATTTGGGCTTCGGCTTGTAGCAGTGTTTGGGACTTGTTCTATTAGTCCATCTATACTAACCCCCACCATGTTGCAAATTCAACATAATTTTTATCTGCATCTAGCTCTGAAAAAATATTTGGGCTTCGGCTTGTAGCAGTGTTTGGGACTTGTTCTATTAGTCCATCTATACTAACCTCCACCAAATTGCAAATTCAACATAATTTTTATCTGATTCTAGCTCTGAAAAAATATTTGTGCTTCGGCTTGTAGCAGTGTGTGGGACTTGTTCTATTAGTCCATCTATACTAACCTCCACCAGGTTGCAAATTCAAAATAATTTTTATCTGCATATAGCTCTGAAAAAATATTTCGGCTTGTAGCATTGTGTGGGACTTGTTCTATTAGTCCATCTATACTAACCTCCACCAGGTTGCAAATTCAAAATAATTTTTATCAGCATCTAGCTCTGAAAAAATATTTGGGCTTCGGCTTGTAGCAGTGTGTGGGATTTGGTCTATTAGTCCGTCTATACTAACCTCCACAATGTTGCAAATTCAAAATAATTTTTATCTGCATCTAGCTCTGAAAAATTATTTCGGCTTGTAGCAGTGTGGGACTTGTTCATTTAGTACATCTATACTAATCTCCACCAGGTTGCAAATTGAAAATAATTTTTATCTCCATCTAGCTCTGAAAAAATATTTCGGCTTGTAGCAGTGTGTGGGACTTGATCTATTAGTCCATCTATACTAACCTCCACCAGGTTGCAAATTCAATATAATTTTTATCTGCATCTAGCTCTGAAAAAATATTTGGTCTTCGGCTTATAGCAGAGTGTGGGACTTGTTCTATTAGTTCATCTATGCTAACCTCCACCAGGTTGCAAATTCAATATAATTTTTATCTGCATCTAGCTCTGAAAAAATATTTAGGCATCGTCTTGTAGCAGTGTGTGCGACTTGTTCCATTATTCCATCTATACTAACCTCCACCAGGTTGCAAATTCAATATAATTTTAACTGCATCTAGCTCTGAAAAAATATTTGGGCTTCGGCTTGTAGCAGTGTGTGGGACTTGTTCTATTAGTCGATCTATACTAACCTCCAACAGGTTGCAAATTCAATATAATTTTTATCTGCATCTAGCTCTGAAAAAATATTTGGGCTTCGGCTTGTAGCAGTGTGTGGGACTTGTTCTATTAGTCCATCTATATTAACCTCCACCAGGTTGCAAATTCAATATAATTTTTAACTGCATCTAGCTCTGAAAAAATATTTTGTCTTCGGCTTGTAGCAGTGTGAGGGACTTGTTCTATTAGTCCATCTATTCTAACCTCCACCAGGTTGCAAATTAAATATAATTTTTTACTGCATCTAGCTCTGAAAAAATATTTGGGCTTCGGCTTATAGCAGTGTGTGGGACTTGTTCTATTAGTCAATCAATACTAACCTCCACCAGGTTGCAAATTCAAAATAATTTTATCGGCATCTTGCTCTGAAAAAGTATTTCGGCTTGAAGCAGTGTGTGGGACTTGTTCTATTAGTCCATCTATACTAACCTCCACCAGGTTGCAAATTCAATATAATTTTTATCTGCATCTTGCTCTGAAAAAATATTTGGGCTTCGGCTTGTAGCAGTGTGTGGGACCTGTTCTATTAGTCCATCTATACTAACCTCCACCAGGTTGCAAATTCAAAATAATTTTTATCTGCATCTAGCTCTGAAAAAATATTTGGGCTTCGGCTTGTAGCAGTGTGTGGGACTTGTTCTATTAGTCCATCTATACTAACCTCTGCAAGGTTGCAAATTCAATATAAATTCTATTGGCATCTTGCGCTGAAAAAATTTTTGGGCTTCGGCTTGAAACAGTTTGTGGGACTTGTTCTATTAGTCCATCAATATTAACCTCAATCAGGTTGCAAATTCAAAATAATTTTTATCTGCATCTAGCTCTGAAAAAATATTTCGGCTTGAAGCAGTGTGTGGGACTTGTTCTATTAGTCCATCTATACTAACCTCCACCAAATTGCAAATTCAACATAATTTTTATCTGCATCTAGCTCTGAAAAAATACTTTGGCTTGTAGCAGTGTGTGGGACTTGTTCTATTAGTCCATCTATACTAACCTCCACCAGGATGCAAATTCAAAATAATTTTTATCTGCATATAGCGCTGAAAAAATATTTTGGCTTGTAGCAGTTTGTGGGACTTGTTCTTTTAGTCCATCTATAGTAACTACCACCATGTTTCATATTCAGTATAATTTTTATCTGCATCTAGCTCTGAAAAAATATTTGGGCTTCGGCTTGTAGCAGTGTTTGGGACTTGTTCTATTAGTCCATCTATACTAACCCCCACCATGTTGCAAATTCAATATAATTTTTATCTGCATCTAGCTCGGAAAAAATATTTTGGCTTGTAGCAGTGTGTGAGACTTGGTCTATTAGTCCATCTATACTAACCTCCACCAAATTGCAAATTCAACATAATTTTTATCTGAATCTAGCTCTGAAAAAATATTTGTGCTTCGGCTTGTAGCAGTGTGTGGGACTTGTTCTATTAGTCCATCTATACTAACCTCCACAAGGTTGTAAATTCAAAATAATTTTTATCTGCATCTAGCTCTGAAAAAATATTTCGGCATGAAGCAGTGTGTGGGACTTTTTCTATTAATCGATATATACTAACCTCCACCAGGTTGCAAATTCAATATAATTTTTAACTGCATCTAGCTCTGAAAAAATATTTTGTCTTCGGCTTGTAGCAGTGTGTGGGACTTGTTCTATTAGTCCATCTATTCTAACCTCCACCAGGTTGCAAATTAAATATAATTTTTTACTGCATCTAGCTCTGAAAAAATATTTGGGCTTCGGCTTACAGCAGTGTGTGGGACTTGTTCTATTAGTCCATCAATACTAACCTCCACCAGGTTGCAAATTCAAAATAATTTTATCTGCATCTTGCTCTGAAAAAGTATTTCGGCTTGAAGCAGTGTGTGGGACTTGTTCTATTAGTCCATCTATACTAACCTCCACCAGGTTGCAAATTCAATATAATTTTTATCTGCATCTAGCTCTGAAAAAATATTTGGGCTTCGGCTTGTAGCAGTGTGTGGGAATTGTTATATTTGTCCTTCTATGCTAATCTTCACCAGGTTGCAAATTCAATATAATTTTTATCTGCATCTAGCTCTGAAAAAATATTTGGGCTTTTACTTGTAGCAGTGGGAGGGACTTGTTCTATTAGTCCATCTATACTAACCTCCACCAGGTTGCAAATTAAATATAATTTTTAACTGCATATAGCTCTGAAAAAATATTTGGGCTTCGGCTTATAGCAGAGTGTGGGACTTGTTCTATTAGTTCATCTATGCTAACCTCCACCAGGTTGCAAATTCAATATAATTTTTATCTGCATCTAGCTCTGAAAAAATATTTAGGCATCGTCTTGTAGCAGTGTGTGCGACTTGTTCCATTATTCCATCTATACTAACCTCCACCAGGTTGCAAATTCAATATAATTTTAACTGCATCTAGCTCTGAAAAAATATTTGGGCTTCGGCTTGTAGCAGTGTGTGGGACTTGTTCTATTAGTCGATCTATACTAACCTCCAACAGGTTGCAAATTCAATATAATTTTTATCTGCATCTAGCTCTGAAAAAATATTTGGGCTTCGGCTTGTAGCAGTGTGTGGGACTTGTTCTATTAGTCCATCTATATTAACCTCCACCAGGTTGCAAATTCAATATAATTTTTAACTGCATCTAGCTCTGAAAAAATATTTTGTCTTCGGCTTGTAGCAGTGTGAGGGACTTGTTCTATTAGTCCATCTATTCTAACCTCCACCAGGTTGCAAATTAAATATAATTTTTTACTGCATCTAGCTCTGAAAAAATATTTGGGCTTCGGCTTATAGCAGTGTGTGGGACTTGTTCTATTAGTCAATCAATACTAACCTCCACCAGGTTGCAAATTCAAAATAATTTTATCGGCATCTTGCTCTGAAAAAGTATTTCGGCTTGAAGCAGTGTGTGGGACTTGTTCTATTAGTCCATCTATACTAACCTCCACCAGGTTGCAAATTCAATATAATTTTTATCTGCATCTTGCTCTGAAAAAATATTTGGGCTTCGGCTTGTAGCAGTGTGTGGGACCTGTTCTATTAGTCCATCTATACTAACCTCCACCAGGTTGCAAATTCAAAATAATTTTTATCTGCATCTAGCTCTGAAAAAATATTTGGGCTTCGGCTTGTAGCAGTGTGTGGGACTTGTTCTATTAGTCCATCTATACTAACCTCCGCAAGGTTGCAAATTCAATATAAATTCTATTGGCATCTTGCGCTGAAAAAATTTTTGGGCTTCGGCTTGAAACAGTTTGTGGGACTTGTTCTATTAGTCCATCAATATTAACCTCAATCAGGTTGCAAATTCAAAATAATTTTTATCTGCATCTAGCTCTGAAAAAATATTTCGGCTTGAAGCAGTGTGTGGGACTTGTTCTATTAGTCCATCTATACTAACCTCCACCAAATTGCAAATTCAACATAATTTTTATCTGCATCTAGCTCTGAAAAAATACTTTGGCTTGTAGCAGTGTGTGGGACTTGTTCTATTAGTCCATCTATACTAACCTCCACCAGGATGCAAATTCAAAATAATTTTTATCTGCATATAGCGCTGAAAAAATATTTTGGCTTGTAGCAGTTTGTGGGACTTGTTCTTTTAGTCCATCTATAGTAACTACCACCATGTTTCATATTCAGTATAATTTTTATCTGCATCTAGCTCTGAAAAAATATTTGGGCTTCGGCTTGTAGCAGTGTTTGGGACTTGTTCTATTAGTCCATCTATACTAACCCCCACCATGTTGCAAATTCAATATAATTTTTATCTGCATCTAGCTCGGAAAAAATATTTTGGCTTGTAGCAGTGTGTGAGACTTGGTCTATTAGTCCATCTATACTAACCTCCACCAAATTGCAAATTCAACATAATTTTTATCTGAATCTAGCTCTGAAAAAATATTTGTGCTTCGGCTTGTAGCAGTGTGTGGGACTTGTTCTATTAGTCCATCTATACTAACCTCCACAAGGTTGTAAATTCAAAATAATTTTTATCTGCATCTAGCTCTGAAAAAATATTTCGGCATGAAGCAGTGTGTGGGACTTTTTCTATTAATCGATATATACTAACCTCCACCAGGTTGCAAATTCAATATAATTTTTAACTGCATCTAGCTCTGAAAAAATATTTTGTCTTCGGCTTGTAGCAGTGTGTGGGACTTGTTCTATTAGTCCATCTATTCTAACCTCCACCAGGTTGCAAATTAAATATAATTTTTTACTGCATCTAGCTCTGAAAAAATATTTGGGCTTCGGCTTACAGCAGTGTGTGGGACTTGTTCTATTAGTCCATCAATACTAACCTCCACCAGGTTGCAAATTCAAAATAATTTTATCTGCATCTTGCTCTGAAAAAGTATTTCGGCTTGAAGCAGTGTGTGGGACTTGTTCTATTAGTCCATCTATACTAACCTCCACCAGGTTGCAAATTCAATATAATTTTTATCTGCATCTAGCTCTGAAAAAATATTTGGGCTTCGGCTTGTAGCAGTGTGTGGGAATTGTTATATTTGTCCTTCTATGCTAATCTTCACCAGGTTGCAAATTCAATATAATTTTTATCTGCATCTAGCTCTGAAAAAATATTTGGGCTTTTACTTGTAGCAGTGGGAGGGACTTGTTCTATTAGTCCATCTATACTAACCTCCACCAGGTTGCAAATTAAATATAATTTTTAACTGCATATAGCTCTGAAAAAATATTTGGGCTTCGGCTTGTAGCAGTGTTTGGGACTTTTTCTATTAGTCCATCTATTCTAACCTCCACCAGGTTGCAAATTCAAAATAATTTTTATCTGCATCTAGCTCTGAAAAAATATTTCGGTTTGTAGCAGTGTGTGGGACTTGTTCTATTAGTCCATCTATACTAACCTCCACCAGGTTGCAAATTCAAAAAATTTTTTATCTGCATCTAGCTCTGAAAAATTATTTTGGCTTGTAGCAGTGTGTTTGACTTGTTCTATTAGTCCATCTACACTAACCTCCACCAGGTTGCAAATTCAAAATAATTTTTATTTGCATCTAGCTCTGAAAAAATATTATGGCTTGTAGCAGTGTGTGGGACTTGTTCTATTAGTCCATCTATACTAACCCCCACCATGTTGCAAATTCAATATAATTTTTATCTGCATCTAGCTCTGAAAAAATATTTCGGCTTGTAGCAGTGTGTGAGACTTGATCTATTAGTCCATCTATACTAACCTCCACCAAATTGCAAATTCAACATAATTTTTATCTGCATCTAGCTCTGAAAAAATATTTGTGCTTCGGCTTGTAGCAGTGTGTGGGACTTGTTCTATTAGTCCATCTATACTAACCTCCACAAGCTTGCAAATTCAAAATAATTTTTGTCTGCATCTAGCTCTGAAAAAATATTTCGGCATGAAGCAGTGTGTGGGACTTGTTCTATTAGTCCATTTATACTAACCTCCACCAGTCTGCAAATTCAAAATAATTTTTATTGGCATCTAGCGCTGAAAAAATATTTGGGCTTCGGCTTGTAGCAGTTTGTGGGACTTGTTCTATTAGTCCATCTATACTAACCTCCATCAGTTTGAAAATTCAAAATAATTTTTATCTGCATATAGATCTGAAAAAATATTTCGGCTTGTAGCAGTGTGTGGGACTTGTTCTATTAGTCCATCTATACTAACCTCCACCAGGTTGCAAATTCAAAATAATATTTATCAGCATCTAGCTCTGAAAAAATATTTGGGCTTCGGCTTGTAGCAGTGTGTGGGATTTGGTCTATTAGTCCGTCTATACTAACCTCCACAAGGTTGCAAATTCAAAATAATTTTTATCTGCATCTAGCTCTGAAAAAATATTTCGGCTTGTAGCAGTGTGTGGGACTTTTTCTATTAGTTCATATAAACTAACCTCCACCAGGTTCAAAATTCAATATAATTTTTATCTGCATCTAGCTCTGAAAAAATATTTCGGCTTGTAGCAGTGTGTGGGACTTGTTCATTTAGTACATCTTTACTAATCTCCACCAGGTTGCAAATTGAAAAAATTTTTTATCTGCATCTAGCTCTGAAAAAATATTTCGGCTTGTAGCTGTGTGTGGGACTTGTTCTATTAGTCCATCTATACTAACCTCCACCAGGTTGCAAATTGAATATAATTTTTACCTGCATCAAGCTCTGAAAAAATATTTGGTCTTCGGCTCATAGCAGAGTGTGGGTCTTGTTCTATTAGTCCATCTATGCTAACCTCCACCAGGTTGCAAATTCAATATAATTTTTATCTGCATCTAACTCTGAAAAAATATTTGGGCATCGTCTTTTAGCAGTGTGTGGGACTTGTTCCATTAGTCCATCTATACTAACCTCCACCAGGTTGCAAATTCAATATAATTTTAACTGCATCTAGCTCTGAAAAAATATTTGGGCTTCGGCTTGTAGCAGTGTGTGGGACTTGTTCTATTAGTCGATCTATACTAACCTCCAACAGGTTGCAAATTCAATATAATTTTTATATGCATCTAGCTCTGAAAAAATATTTGGGCTTCGGCTTGTAGCAGTGTGTGGGACTTGTTCTATTAGTCCATCTATATTAACCTCCACCAGGTTGCAAATTCAATATAATTTTTATCTGCATCTAGCTCTGAAAAAATATTTCGACAGGTAGCAGTATGTGGGACTTTTTCTTTTAGTCCATCTATACTAACCTACACCAGGTTGCAAATTCAAAATAATTTTTATCTGCATCTAGCTCTGAAAAAATATTTTGTCTTCGACTTGTAGCAGTGTGTGGGACTTGTTCTATTAGTCCATCTATTCTAACCTCCACCAGGTTGCAAATTCAATATAATTTTTATCTGCATCTAGCTCTGAAAAAATATTTGGGCTTCGGCTTGTAGCAGTGTGTGGGACTGGTTCTATTAGTCCATCTATACTAACCTCCACCAGGTTACAAATTCAATATAATTTTTATCTGCATCTAGCTCTGAAAAAATATTTGGGCTTCGGCTTGTAGCAGTGTGTGGGACTTGTTCTATTAGTCCATCTATACGAACCTCCACCAGGTTGCAAATTCAATGTCATTTTTATCTTCATCTAGCTCTGAAAACATGTTTGGGCTTCGGCTTGTAGCAGTGTGTAGGACTTGTTCTATTAGTCCATCTATACTAACCTCCACCAGTTTGCAAATTCAATATAATTTTTAACTGCATCTAGCTCTGAAAAAATATTTGGCCTTCGGCTTTTATCAGTGTGTGGGATTTGGTCTATTAGTCCGTCTATACTAACCTCTACCAGGTTGTAAATTCAAAATAATTTTTATCAGCATCTAGCTCTGAAAAAATATTTCGGTTGTAGCAGTGTGTGGGACTTGTTCTATTAGTCCATCTATACTAACCTCCACGAGGTTGAAAATTCAATATAATTTTTATCTGCATCTAGCTCTGAAAAAATATTTGGGCTTCGGCTTGTAGCAGTGTGTGGGACTTGTTCTATTAGTCCATCTATACTAACCTCCACCAGGTTGCAAATTCAATATAATTTTTATCTGCATCTAGCTCTGAAAAAATATTTGGGCTTCGGCTTGTAGCAGTGTGTGGGACTTGTTCTATTAGTCCATCTATACTAACCTCCACCAGGTTGCAAATCCAATATAATTTTTATCGGCATCTAGCTCTGAAAAAATATTTGGTATTCGGCTTGTAGCAGTGTGTGGGACTTGTTCTATTAGTCCATCTATACAAACCTCCACCAGGTTGCAAATTCAATATCATTTTTATCTTCATCTAGCTCTGAAAACATGTTTGGGCTTCGGCTTGTAGCAGTGTGTGGTACTTGTTCTTTTAGTCCATCTATACTAACCTCCACCAGTTTGCAAATTCAATATAATTTTTAACTGCATCTAGCTCTGAAAAAATATTTGGCCTTCGGCTTGTATCAGTGTGTGGGATTTGGTCTATTAGTCCGTCTATACTAACCACCACCAGGTTGCAAATTCAAAATAATTTTTATCTGCATCTAGCTCTGAAAAAATATTTTGGCTTGTAGCAGTGTGTGGGACTTGTTCTTTTAGTCCATCTATACTAACCTCCACCAGTTTGCAAATTCAATATAAATTTTAACTGCATCTAGCTCTGAAAAAATATTTGGCCTTCGGCTTGTATCAGTGTGTGGGATTAGGGTCTATTAGTCCGTCTATACTAACCTCCACCAGGTTGAAAATTCAATATAATTTTATCTGCATCTAGCTCTGAAAAAATATTTGGGCCTCGGCTTGTAGCAGTGTGTGGGACTTGTACTTTTAGTCAATCTATACTAACCTCCACCAGTTTGCAAATTCAATATAAATTTTAACTGCATCTAGCTCTGAAAAAATATTTGGCCTTCGGCTTGTATCAGTGTGTGGGATTAGGGTCTATTAGTCCGTCTATACTAACCTCCACCAGGTTGAAAATTCAATATAATTTTATCTGCATCTAGCTCTGAAAAAATATTTGGGCTTCGGCTTGTAGCAGTGTGTGGGACTTGTACTTTTAGTCAATCTATACTAACCTCCAACAGGTTGCAAATTCAATATAATTTTTATCTGCATCTAGCTCTGAAAAAATATTTGGGCTTCGGCTTGTAGCAGTGTGTGGGACTTGTTCTATTAGTCCATCTATACTAACCTCCACCAGTTTGCAAATTCAATATAATTTTTAACTGCATCTAGCTCTGAAAAAATATTTGGCCTTCGGCTTGTATCAGTGTGTGGGATTTGGTCTATTAGTCCGTCTATACTAACCTCCACCAGGTTGCAAATTCAAAATAATTTTTATCTGCATCTAGCTCTGAAAAAATATTTCGGCTTGTAGCAGTGTGTGGGACTTGTTCTTTTAGTCCATCTATACTAACCTCCACAAGTTTTCAAATTCAATATAATTTTTAACTGCATCTAGCTCTGAAAAAATATTTGGCCTTCGGCTTGTATCAGTGTGTGTGATTTGGTCTATTAGTCCGTCTATACTAACCTCCACCAGGTTGAAAATTCAATATAATTTTTATCTGCATCTAGCTCTGAAAAAATATTTGGGCTTCGGCTTGTAGCAGTGTGTGGGACTTGTACTTTTAGTCAATCTATACTAACCTCCAACAGGTTGCAAATTCAATATAATTTTTAACTGCATCTTGCTCTTAAAAAATACTTGGGCTTCGGCTTGTAACAGTGTGTGGGACTTGTTCTATTAGTCCATCTATTCTAACCTCCACCAGGTTGCAAATTGAATATAATTTTTATCTGCATCTAGCTCTGAAAAAATATTTCGGCTTGTAGCATTGTGTGGCACTTGTTCTATTAGTCCATCCATACTAACCTCCACCAGGTTGCAAATTCAAAATAATTTTTATCTGCATCTAGCTCTGAAAAAATATTTCGGCTTGTAGCAATGTGTGGGACTTGTTCATTTAGTACATCTATACTAACCTCCACCAGGTTGCAAATTGAAAATAATTTTTATCTTCATCTAGCTCTGAAAATATTTCGGCTTGTAGCAGTGTGTGGGACTTGTTCTATTAGTCCATCTATGCTAACCTCCACCAGGTTGCAAATTCAATATAATTTTTATCTGCATCTAGCTCTGAAAAAATATTTGGGCATCGTCTTGTAGCAGTGTGTGGGACTTGTTCCATTACTCCATCTATACTAACCTCCACCAGGTTGCAAATTCAATATAAGTTTAACTGCATCTAGCTCTGAAAAAATGTTTGGGCTTCGGCTTGTAGCAGTGTGTGGGACTTGTTCTATTAGTCCATCTATTCTAACCTCCACCAGGTTGCAAATTCAAAATAATTTTTATCTGCATCTAGCTCTGAAAAAATACTTTGGCTTGTAGCAATGTGTGGGACTTGTTCTATTAGTCCCTCTATACTAACCTCCACCAGGTTTCAAATTCAAAATAATTTTTATCTGCATCAAGCTCTGAAAAAATAATTCGACAGGTAGCAGAGTGTGGGACTTGTTCTATTAGTCCATCTATACTAATCTCCAACAGGTTGCAAATTCAAAATAATTTTTATCTGCATCTAGCTCTGAAAAAATATTTGGGATTCGGCTTGTAGCAGTGTGTGGGACTTGTTCTATTAGTCCATCTATACTAACCTCCACCAGGTTGCAAATTCAAAATAATTTTATCTGCATCTAGCTCTGAAAAAATATTTCGGCTTGTAGCAGTGTGTGGTACTTGTTCTATTAGTCCATCTATACTAACCTCCAAAGGGTTGCAAATTCAAAATAATTTTTATCGGCATCTAGCTCTGAAAAAATATTTTGGCTTGAAGCAGTGTGTGGGACTTGTTCTATTAGTCCATCTATACTAACCTCCACCAGGAAGCAAATTCAAAATAATTTTTATCTGCATCTTGCTCTGAAAAATTATTTCGGCTTGTAGCAGTGTGTGGGACTTGTTCTATTAGTCCATCTATACTAACCTCCACCAGGTTGCAAATTCAATATAATTTTTTACTGCATCTAGCTCTGAAAAAATGTTTGGGCTTCGGCTTGCAGCAATGTGTGGGACTTGTTCTATTAGTCCATCTATACTAATCTCCAACAGGTTGCAAATTCAAAATAATTTTTATCTGCATCTAGCTCTGAAAAAATATTTGGGCTTCGGCTTGTAGCAGTGTGTGGGACTTGTTCTATTAGTCCATCTATACTAACCTCCACCAGGTTGCAAATTCAAAATAATTTTTATCTGCATCTAGCTCTGAAAAAATATTTTGTCTTCGGCTTGTAGCAGTGTGTGGGACTTGTTCTATTAGTCCATCTATTCTAACCTCCACCAGGTTGCAAATTCAATATAATTTTTTGCTGCATCTAGCTCTGAAAAAATATTTGGGCTTCGGCTTGTAGCAGTGTGTGGGACTTGTTCTATTAGTCCATCTATACTAACCTCCACCAGGTTGCAAATCCAATATAATTTTTATCGGCATCTAGCTCTGAAAAAATATTTGGGATCCGGCTTGTTGCAGTGTGTGGGACTTGTTCTATTAGACCATCTATACTAACCTCCACCAGGTTGCAAATTCAATATAATTTTTATCTGCATCTAGCTCTGAAAAAATATTTCGGCTTGTAGCAGTGTGTGGTACTTGTTCTATTAGTCCATCTATACTAACCTTTACCAAGTTGCAAATTCAAAATAATTTTTATCTGCATCTAGCTCTGAAAAAATATTTCGGCTTGTAGCAGTGTGTGGAACATGTTCTATCAGTCCATCAATACTAACCTCCACCAGGTTGCAAATTCAAAATAATTTTTATCTGCATCTTGCTCTGAAAAAGTATTTCGGCTTGTAACAGTGTGTGGGACTTGTTCTATTAGTCCATCTATACTAACCTCCACCAGTTTGCAAATTCAATATAATTTTTATCTGCATCTAGCTCTGAAAAAATATTTGGGCTTCGGCTTGTAGCAGTGTGTGGGACTTGTTCTATTAGTCCATCTATACTAACCTCGACCAGGTTACAAATTCAATATAATTTTTATCTGCATCTAGCTCTGAAAAAATATTTGGGCTTCGTATTGTAGCAGTGTGTGGGATTTGTTCTATTAGTCCATCTATACTAACCTCCACCAGGTTGCAAATTCAATATAATTTTTATCTGCATCTAGCTCTGAAAAAATATTTGGGCTTCGGCTTTTAGCAGTGTGTGGGATTTGTTCTATTAGTCCAACTATACTAACCTCCACCAGGTTGCAAATTCAATATAATTTTTAACTGCATCTAGCTCTGAAAAAATATTTGGGCTTCGGCTTGTAGCAGTGTGTGGGACTTGTTCTATTAATCCATTTATTCTAACCTCCACCAGGTTGCAAATTCAAAATAATTTTTATCTGCATCTACCTCTGAAAAAATATGTCGACAGGTAGCAGTGTGTGGGACTTGTTCTATTAGTCCATCTATACTAACCTCCACCAGGTTGCAAATTCAAAATAATTTTTATCTACATCTAACTCTGAAAAAATATTTTGTCTTCGGCTTGTAGCAGTGTGTGGGACTTGTTCTATTAGTCCATCTATTCTAACCTCCACCAGGTTGCAAATTCAATATAATTTTTTACTGCATCTAGCTCTGAAAAAATATTTGGGCTTCGGCTTGTAGCAGTGTGTGGGACTTGTTCTATTAGTCCATCTATACTAACCTCCACCAGGTTGCAAATCCAATATAATTTTTATCGGCATCTAGCTCTGAAAAAATATTTGGGATTCGGCTTGTTGCAGTGTGTGGGACTTGTTCTATTAGACCATCTATACTAACCTCCACCAAGTTGCAAATTCAATATAATTTTTATCTGCATCTAGCTCTGATAAAATATTTCGGCTTGTAGCAGTGTGTGGTACTTGTTCTATTAGTCCATCTATACTAACCTCAACCAGGTTGCAAATTCAAAATAATTTTTATCTGCATCTAGCTCTGAAAAAATATTTCGGCTTGTAGCAGTATGTGGGACTTGTTCTATTAGTCCATCTATACTAACCTCCACCAGGTTGCAAATTCAATATAATTTTTATCTGCATCTAGCTCTGAAAAAATATTTGGGCTTTGGCTTGTAGCAGTGAGTGGGACTTGTTCTATTAGTCCATCTATACTAACCTCCACCAGGTTACAAATTCAATATAATTTTTATCTGCATCTAGCTCTGAAAAAATATTTGGGCTTCGGCTTGTAGCAGTGTGTGGGACTTGTTCTATTAGTCCATCTATACTAACCTCCTCCAGGTTGCAAATTCAATATCATTTTTATCTTCATCTAGCTCTGAAAACATGTTTGGGCTTCGGCTTGTAGCAGTGTGTGGAACTTGTTATATTAGTCCATCTATACTAACCTCCACCAGTTTGCAAATTCAATAAAATTTTTAACTGCATCTAGCTCTGAAAAAATATTTGGCCTTCGGCTTGTATCAGTGTGTGGGACTTGTTCTATTAATCCATCTATTCTAACCTCCACCAGGTTGCAAATTCAAAATAATTTTTATCTGCATCTAGCTCTGAAAAAATATTTGGGCTTCGACTTGTAGCAGTGTGTGGGACTTGTTCTATTAGTACAACTATACTAACCTCCACCAGGTTGCAAATTCAATATAATTTTTATCTGCATCTAGCTCTGAAAAAATATTTCGGCTTGTATCAGTGTGTGGGACTTGTTCTATTAGTCCATTTATTCTAACCTCCACCAGGTTGCAAATTCAAAATAATTTTTATCTGCATCTAGCTCTGAAAAAAAATTTCGGCTTGTAGCAGTGTGTGGGACTTGTTCTATTAGTCTATCTATACTTACCTCCACCAGGTTGCAAATTCAAAATAATTTTTATCTGCACCTAGCTCTGAAAAAATATTTCAGCTTGTAGCAGTGTGTGGGACTTGTTCTATTAGTCAATCTATACTAACCTCCACCAGGTTGCAAATTCAATATAATTTTTATCTGCATCTAGCTCTGAAAAAATATTTGAGCTTCGTCTTGTAGCAGTGTGTGGGACTTGTTCTATTAGTCCATCTATGCTAACCTCCACCAGGTTGCAAATTCAATATAATTTTTATCTGCATCTAGCTCTGAAAAAATATTTCGGCTTGTAGCAGTGTGTGGGACTTGTTCTATTAGTCCATCTATACTAACCTCCACCAGGTTGCAAATTCAAAATAATTTTTATCTGCATCTAGCTCTGAAAAACTGTTTCAACTTGTAGCACTGTGTGGGACTTGTTCTATTAGCCCATCTATACTAACCTCCACCAGGTTGTAAATTCAGTATAATTTTTCTCTGAATCTTGCTCTGAAAAAATATCTGGGCTTCGGTTTGTAGCAGTGTGTGGGACTTGTTCTATTAGTCCATCTATACTAATCTCCACCATGTTTCAAATTCAAAATAATTTTTACCTGCATCTAGCACGGAAAAAAAATTTTTCTTCCCAATAGTGGTATCAATAGAAATATGGGGCGCGCTCCTGGCTAACAAAAATATACGCTTCCTAACAAAAAACACCAGCCTAGCGAACTGCATTAATAAGATGGCATCATCTTCTCTCCCATCTACGCCGGCTAGCATTTCTGTGCCTAAAACACAATGCATGGGTCCGCGCTAGCCACGATGCAGAGGGGTCTAAAGCTGCTGCTAACGCTTTATCACAATTCAATTGGCAGATTTTCACAGAGCTCCTCCCCAATTCCCACCCATCGGGCAACAGTTGCCCACCCTCCCTATGGGATCTAGTGGCGTATAGTTGATGCCATTAATCAGAGCGTCAGTTGCCCCGTCAACGTGGCAAGCATACGGTAAGGCATGGGAAGATTGGACACGACTAGTAGCAGGCCGATGGGTTTGCCAATGTGAACAAGCCAGATTACAAGTCAACATAGAATTTCTCCACCAGCTAATGATGAGGGCATATCAGGGGCGTCAGCGCAGCGGTGTCTGACCGGAGTAGCATTTCACTTCCAACCACTGAATTGTGGAGATGTGACAAAGAGATTCATCATCAGACAATCCATAAAAAGGTGGGAAAGGGGTCAGTCACGTCAGGAGTGTTGACGTCCCGTCCCGTGTCACTAAAACTGATTTCTCACATCATATCCCTAACACCATTAACATGACACTCACAATTTGAAGCAACACTACTGTCTACTGCATTTGTGATCATCTTCTTTGGGGTGCTATGCATAAGCGAATTAGTCCCTCAATCCAAAATTACCACCAGTGGAGGCTTATTACACCAGGACATAGTCTTAGCCAATAATGCAATACGTCTACGCATACGCCAATCGAAAACGGTTCCAGCGGGCAGGGGCACTTGGGTACTTCTACAACCCACAAACGGTACACTGAGTCGGGTAACAATAGTAAAAACATATATAACCATCAGATCACAAAGTAATTTCTTCCTATCACACATTGATGGAACGCCATTATCAAGATACCAGTTCCAAGCTATATTTAATAAATGGATAACATCGGCAGGGAACCACCCCAAAGATTACGGGACACACTCATTCCACATAGGCGCGGCCATGGAAGCAGCAAGAGCAGGACTGTCAGAAACGGAAGTTCAGAGGATAGGGAGATGGCGATCCACGTGTTTGGTGAGATACATAAGACCGGACTTGTTATCCTTACGTGGTTTGTTTCTTTTAAAGGTGATGCTAAGCCAACAGTGTGGGTGATAGGCCACTCGTATATATATTGGGCAGAAAAAAGGGCGAAAGTCTGCCCAGGCGGGAGGAAACTAGAGTTTCATAACACATATTTCAACTGGAGAGGTATTAGAGGCCTGCTATGGCCACAGGTACTAATGGAGGTAATCAAGGTAGGGAGAGAGGCAAGAGGTCCGGTTATCTTAGTAATACAGGCCCGGGGAAATGACCTAGGTCATCACAAGAGCGCATAACTAATGGCAATAATGAAACTAGACACTGAGCGCTTCAGAGAATTTTTCACAAAACTAACTATAGTATGGTCAGAGATTGTGCCGATAGCGGTATGGCAAGGTGCGCGAGACATCACGGCCATCGAACGCACAAGGCGGGTAATAAATATTCGGAAGGCAAAATTTAGAAGAGACAGAGGCGGTGTAATGATACAACACCGACAGCTGGAAGGAGATAAAGCAGGCCTCATATGGCCCGACGGTGTTCACTTAATGGATATTGGACTGGACATATTCCTGTCAGGACTCCAGGACGGAGTGGAAGAAGCATTAAGAGTGATTGATGGGGGTCAGAGTCCTGCATACGAGTACGCAGGATCCTCCGTGGCCTGGAAACAGAAAGGACATGTTGGAGGGTTACACTTGTTGGCCAATTTGCCGGTGTGGAGACCCAGTTCATGCTGCAACAAGCTGAATTATTTTAGAAATAAAATGCCTTTCTAATGGAATGAGTATAAAGAGTTAATAAAGCTGTGACCGATCCTCACCCATACAGTTGTAAGAGTTACATTATTGTATTGTCAAGGAAAGGGGGGTGATAGGGGGGCTAAGCGTCTGGGTTTTGTTGGGGGTCCCCACAGTCTGCCTAGGCAGATGCATTTAAAAATTCTTATTAGATACACAGGCGGTGCAGCTTGCTTCGCAGCTGGGCTACTACGCCCAACGTATTGCCTAGGCTAGATGCAGTTAAAAATTCTACGTTGACTAGCAGACACTGAAGCTTTGGAGCAGACCTCTGAGTAAACAGCTCTTCAGACTCAACCATCTGTGTTACCCCAAGCCATAGTGTATGTAGTCTCATACAGCTAAAAGGGGGGGGGAGCGACCCAACCCACCTGGAAACAGCAAGGGGACTCCAAAAAGAGTCTCCATTTTTTCCAAAAATTGTGGCACAGACACCACTTAAGTGGAATCAATTGCCCCAGAGTTGCTTAAAATGGGTGGCGAGGTGATTTTACCAAATCCTCAAGCTTTTAGTCTCCCCAGGATGACACAGGGGTAGAAAAGTCCTTGCAAATCCATGATTTGTTCATCTTTATGAACGTGAGTCTGTCTACATTCTCAGTGAACAGCCGCGTGCGCTTATCTGTCAGCACACCACCAGCAGCGCTGAACACACGTTCAGAGAGAACGCTGGCTGCAGGGCATGACAAGATCTCCAAGGCGTGAGTGACGAGCTCCCGCCATTTTTCCAGATTGGAAGCCCAAAATGAGCAAGGGTCCAGTGACACAGTGATAGCTTTGATGTTCACTTGGAGATACTCCTGTACCATCCTCTCTAGGTGTTGACTATGTGTCAGACTTCTTGTCTCCTGTGGCCTTGCAAAGGATGGTCTAAAAAAGTGGTGAAACGATTCCACAAAATTGCTGTTACCAGCAGATACTGTGTTACTGTTACGGTTTGAGTGATGAAGACTCGACAGTCCCACGGTTTGCAAGTTAGAACTGTGAGATTCACTGCGTGCACCACAGGTGTTTTGTGGAAAAGCACATGTAAGATTCTGCAACAGCCTCTGCTGATACTCTTGCATGCGTGAATCCCTTTCAATGGCAGGAATTATTTCGGCAAATTTACTTTTGTACTGGGGATCTAAGAGTGTGGCAACCCAGTAGTCGGGATTACTTTGAATTCTGACAATCCGAGGGTCATGTTGCAGGTAGTGCAGCAAGAAGGCACTCATGTGTCTTGCGCATCCAGGAGGACCAAGTCCTTGTTGTGTTGGTAGCAAGGTAAGAATCATGCTTCCTTCCTCTGCCCTCTCCCTCCAACCTCGCACAACAGAAATGTGATCAAGGTCTCCCTCATCTGATGAGTCTTACATGCCCATCGCCAGTTCATCCTCCACTTCTTCCTCGGCTCCTGCACCTTCCTCAACAGTTTGGCTGCTACCATTCGCCCTGGTTAATCCTTCTCCCCCACCCTCCCATGCCTGCCGCCTTGGTTCTGCCGACCGTCTGGACCTTGGGGATGTTATCCCTTCCGCATATGACTCCTCCTCTTCTTCCTCCACCTGCTCTTGTCCCACCACCTGAGTCTGAATTCTGTTTAACGTGTGCTCCAGCATGTAAATCACAAGAATAGTCATGCTGATAATGGCATCGTCGTCAGCACTAAACATCTTCGTCGCCATTTCAAAGCTGTGCAGAAGGGTGTATGGCGCCCCTGAGGGTTTAGTCGCCACAGAGGTACTGCATCTCACCCAGAGGTGTGGTATCTCACCCTCAGGTAAGGATGGAGTATGGCTCGGGACCCTAACACCTGCATCCAACACATACCCGCAGTGGGGGTAGGGCGAGATTTCTCCTAAGGGAGAGCAGAGTCCCAGGTCCCTAGTTGGTGGGAGGGTCCTATGTAGTGGGTGTGGGTGGAGAAAGCAGCTTACGGGAGCACATGACAGGGAGAGTATAAATAGGAAGCCATCTTAGAAAGAGCAAGCCAGTCAGAGGAGGAGAAGTGACAGGCACAGAGGCTCTGCATGAGTTCTGCTCCAGAGGCTGGCCTAGCCTGGGAGGCCCAAAGGGTCTGCATGAGCTCTGCTCTGGAGGCGGGCCTAGCCTGGGAGGCCCAGGACTGAAGGAGAGAAGAGAGGAGTGGGAGCAGGAAGGCTCCAGGAACCGAAGGGACCCTAGGGGTACGGGCCATGCAGAAGGCCACGCATACTCCCGCTGCTACCAGGAGGTAGAGGGGTCAGGCCAGATAAGGGGAACCGGTCCCTCATCTAGCGGAGAAACAGCAAGGCTCAACTAGAAATTGGAGGCTGCAGCATTTCATGTACTGCAGGCCAAAGTCCACAACAGTCTCACTAAGAAGGTAGCCACATAGGACCCAGGGGACGGAACACACGTCGCCCGCCAAGGCCCGAGGATACCGGATAGAAGTGTCACTGGGTGTGAGATGCAGGGAGAAGACCAGAGAAAGGACACACAGAAGGGGGTCCTACTAAGTACTCCGGAGCTATCTGGGGGTGGACTGAGCCCCTCACTGAGTACGCACAGCACGACGGGGGAGATTGCTCTGGTACCTGTAATCTGGACTGCAACAAATGTGAGTAAAGATCTTGGGACTGCATCACATGGACACTGTGTTCATTACTGACTCCTTGCACTACAACCACCATCATCCACCCACACTGCCCTGAAGCTACACTCTTCCTTGTGGGGAGTAATAATACCATTGCTGCAAAACCAACAGCTTCAGAGGATTGTTCCGCAGCGGCGGCCCCTTTGGCCGCACTCCACAGGTGGCGTAGTCGGACATTATAAAACCCATATATACAAATTACCCTTGGATTGACCGCCCTCGGTCACGGACAGGGTCGCCGCCTCAGTGACTACAAACCCCAGCGTCTACCGGCCCGGCTCTGGGTACACCACGGCCCAGGGGGGCACGGCAACTTCATACGTCCCTGATCTGAGACCACTCCTGCAGCGTGATTTGCCCCACCTCTGGGTCTCGTTGGCCCAGGCTATACGTCAAAACGTATTGCACAAGGGCTTGATGGTTCTGCTACAGTCGCTGCAACATGTGCTGAGTTGAATTCCACTGTTTTGGCACATCACATTTCAGCCGGTGAACTGGCAGGCCCAAAGACTTCTGTAGAGATGTAAGTCATTGAGCTGCGGGATGCGAACGGTGGAAGTGAGCACACTGAGACCGTGCCCTCTGCAGAAGGCCATGTAGTCCAGGATAGTGGGCTAAAAATTGCTGGACAACCAGGTTCAACACGTGAGCCATACAAGGCACGTGTGTGACATTGCCCCGGCGAAGGGCTGCACCCAGGTTTGCAGCATTGTCACACACGGCCTTCCCTGGTTGCAGGTCCAGTGGAGACAACCATTCATAAAACTGGGTCTCCAGAGCTGACCACAACTTCTCAGCTGTGCGACTCACATTTCCCAGACATTTCAAAGTAAACACCGCCTGATGCCGTTGAGCCCTGCTGCCAGCATAGTAAGGAGGTTTGCAGGATTCCTTCTGCGCAGTTAGAAAGTGTGTGGCATTACCAGACAGACTTTGGGTGCAGGTGGAGGACAGAGAGGAGGTTGAGGAGGCAGAAGCAGTGGAGGAACTTCAAGATAAAGAGGATTGACGTACAACTCGTGGGGACGGCAAGACTTGGACAGCAGCCCCTTGTCCTGCTGTCACCATAGTTAACCAGTTCCCAGTCAGCGACTTGTAATGCCCCTGTCCATGACTACTCGTCCAAGTGTCTGTGGTGAAATGCACACTCTCACACACAGAGTTTCTCAAAGAAGCGGTGATGCTGTGTGTGACATGCTGGTGGAGCGCAGGCACACCTTTCTTTGAGAAGTAGTGCCGACTGGGCATCTGGTACTGGGGCACTGCGACGGACATAAGGTCTCGAAAATCCTCTGTGTCCACCAGGCGGAAAGGCAGCATTTCTGAAGCCAACAGCTTGCAGATGGTGAAATTCAACCTCTTAGCTTTGTCATGGCTAGTAGGAAATGGTCTTTTACTTGTCCACATCTGAGGGACCAAGGGCTGGCTGCTGTGCTTAGACGGGGTTGAGTAGGGTGTCCCTGGCAAACTTGCCGGTCTGTGAGGAATATGCAGGCTAAAAAGTTAGGTTGCCTTGATACCAAGGTGGTGCTCTCGATGTCGGAGAGCGCTCAACACCAGCTGGTGTTTCCACTTCCAAATTAAATGATGACCTGCCAATCACACTGGCTGTTGCGGGTAAAGAGGTGGCAGGTCTGCGTCCAAAAACTTGTGTGACTGCTGTCCCCCCAGTCACAGAGGATGAAGAGTAGAGATGAGCGTTGTTCTACTCGAACTGTTCGCCAATCTCAAATTCGAGCTGTTTTGGGCGGTGTTCGAGCCGGTCGGCGAACACGAACAATTTGAGAAAAATTCGGCTGTTCGAGGTTATGTTCGATAACTGTTCGTGCACCAAAATCATAACTGGATTTTTTCTCAGTAATGATGAAAATTAATGTTAATACGCAGTTTGAGTGTACAGCGGGGCGGGGGGAGGGGCAGGGGATGGATCTCTGCAGGAACAATGAAGATCTCCATTTTTTTTTCTCTTTCCCGCATTTGCAGTGGGGAGGTGCAATCTGTCAGCCTATCAGCAGCGCACACACGGAGCGAAGTGCTTTTTTTCACACAAGCAAGGGCATGTGTGATTGGCAGTGTATGTCACATGTCCTTGCCCTATAAGACCAAGCCATTTTCCCCGTCGCCACCATTTTCTCACTGCTGCAGCTGCGTGTTAGACGGCACCGCTGTTGCTGTGTGCGCTATACCTTGTTAATTTCAAGCCAATTTTCGCACAAATATACAGATAGCTTGGGAGTAGGGAATAGTTGTGATTGCAGTCCTTTTAAGGACTAGGTTACAGCATTTCCTACGACTTTTATCAAGCAGGTCTGTGCTCTTAAATAGATAGATTGTGGGAGTAAAGACTAATTGTAATTGGAGTCCTTTTCAGGACTAGGTTACATCAGTTCCTATCAGTTTTTGCCAGGCAGGTCTGTGCCAGTGCTGTGCAAGTTTTTTTCACAGCATTTGGCTGAATCTAGCAAAGCTAATCCTTTTTGGCCTATTGCAGAGTGTGTTAGTCAGTGGAGTAGCCTATCTGTGTTGCAAGATATACCACCTGTGTATAGAATACCAATTTTTTTACTGCACCTAGTGAAGTAAAATCTTTTGGGCATAGCATCATTCTATTAGTCCATCTATACTGACCTCCATCAGGTTGCAAATTAAAAATATTTTTTTTCTGCATCTAGCTCTGAAAAAATATTTGGGCTTCTAGCAGTGTGTGGGACTTGGTCTATTAGTCCATCTATACTGACCTCCATCAGGTTGCAAATTAAAAATAATTTTTTTCTTCATTTATCTCTGAAAAAATATTTGGGCTTCTAGCAGCGTGTGGGACTTGTTCTATTAGTCCATCTATACTGACCTCCATCAGGTTGCAAATTAAAAATAATTTTTTTCTGCATCTAGCTCTGAAAAAATATTTGGGCTTCTAGCAGTGTGTGGGACTTGGTCTATTAGTCCATCTATACTGACCTCCATCAGGTTGCAAATTAAAAATAATTTTTTTCTGCGTCTAGCTCTGAAAAAATATTTGGGCTTCTAGCAGTGTGTGGGACTTGGTCTATTAGTCCATCTATACTGACCTCCATCAGGTTGCAAATTGAATAAAAAAATTTTCTGCATCTAGCTCTGAAAAAATATTTGGGCTTCTAGCGGTGTGTGGGACTTGGTCTATTAGTCCATCTATACTGACCTCCATCAGGTTGCAAATTAAAAATAATTTTTTTCTTCATTTATCTCTGAAAAAATATTTGGGCTTCTAGCAGCGTGTGGGACTTGTTCTATTAGTCCATCTATACTGACCTCCATCAGGTTGCAAATTAAAAATAATTTTTTTCTGCATCTAGCTCTGAAAAAATATTTGGGCTTCTAGCAGTGTGTGGGACTTGGTCTATTAGTCCATCTATATTGACCTCCATCAGGTTGGAAATTAAAAATAATTTTTTTCTGCATCTAGCTCTGAAAAAATATTTGGGCTTCTAGCAGTGTGTGGGACTTGGTCTATTAGTCCATCTATACTGACCTCCATCAGGTTGCAAATTGAATAAAAAAATTTTCTGCATCTAGCTCTGAAAAAATATTTGGGCTTCTAGCGGTGTGTGGGACTTGGTCTATTAGTCCATCTATACTGACCTCCATCAGGTTGCAAATTAAAAATAATTTTTTTCTGCATCTAGCTCTGAAAAAATATTTGGGCTTCTAGCAGTGTGTGGGACTTGGTCTATTAGTCCATCTATACTGACCTCCATCAGGTTGCAAATTGAATAAAAAAAATTTCTGCATCTAGCTCTGAAAAAATATTTGGGCTTCTAGCGGTGTGTGGGACTTGGTCTATTAGTCCATCTATACTGACCTCCATCAGGTTGCAAATTAAAAATAATTTTTTTCTTCATTTAGCTCTGAAAAAATATTTGGGCTTCTAGCAGTGTGTGTGACTTGTTCTATTAGTCCTTCTATACTGACCTCCAGCAGGTTGCAAATTGAATATAATTTTTTTCTGCATCTAGCTCTGAAAAAATATTTGGGCTTCTAGCGGTGTGTGGGACTTGGTCTATTAGTCCATCTATACTGACCTCCATCAGGTTGCAAATTAAAAATATTTTTTTTCTGCATCTAGCTCTGAAAAAATATTTGGGCTTCTAGCAGTGTGTGGGACTTGGTCTATTAGTCCATCTACACTGACCTCCATCAGGTTGCAAATTAAAAATAATTTTTTTCTTCATTTATCTCTGAAAAAATATTTGGGCTTCTAGCAGCGTGTGGGACTTGTTCTATTAGTCCATCTATACTGACCTCCATCAGGTTGCAAATTAAAAATAATTTTTTTCTGCATCTAGCTCTGAAAAAATATTTGGGCTTCTAGCAGTGTGTGGGACTTGGTCTATTAGTCCATCTATACTGACCTCCATCAGGTTGCAAATTAAAAATAATTTTTTTCTTCATTTATCTCTGAAAAAATATTTGGGCTTCTAGCAGCGTGTGGGACTTGTTCTATTAGTCCATCTATACTGACCTCCATCAGGTTGCAAATTAAAAATATTTTTTTTCTGCATCTAGCTCTGAAAAAATATTTGGGCTTCTAGCAGTGTGTGGGACTTGGTCTATTAGTCCATCTATACTGACCTCCATCAGGTTGCAAATTAAAAATAATTTTTTTCTTCATTTAGCTCTGAAAAAATATTTGGGATTCTAGCAGTGTGTGGGACTTGTTCTATTAGTCCTTCTATACTGACCTCCAGCAGGTTGCAAATTGAATATAATTTTTTTCTCCATCTAGCTCTGAAAAAATATTTGGGCTTCTAGCGGTGTGTGGGACTTGGTCTATTAGTCCATCTATACTGACCTCCATCAGGTTGCAAATTAAAAATAATTTTTTTCTTCATTTATCTCTGAAAAAATATTTGGGCTTCTAGCAGCGTGTGGGACTTGTTCTATTAGTCCATCTATACTGACCTCCATCAGGTTGCAAATTAAAAATATTTTTTTTCTGCATCTAGCTCTGAAAAAATATTTGGGCTTCTAGCAGTGTGTGGGACTTGGTCTATTAGTCCATCTATACTGACCTCCATCAGGTTGCAAATTAAAAATAATTTTTTTCTTCATTTAGCTCTGAAAAATATTTGGGATTCTAGCAGTGTGTGGGACTTGTTCTATTAGTCCTTCTATACTGACCTCCAGCAGGTTGCAAATTGAATATAATTTTTTTCTCCATCTAGCTCTGAAAAAATATTTGGGCTTCTAGCGGTGTGTGGGACTTGGTCTATTAGTCCATCTATACTGACCTCCATCAGGTTGCAAATTAAAAATATTTTTTTTCTGCATCTAACCCAGCCAATAGTTTTGGCCTAATACCACAGTTTGGCCACTCAGCTCTGCTCGGTTACCATCCATTGTTTTTTTGTGCAAACAACTCCAGAGTTGTGAATTAGTTAACCACCAAAATGAGTGGAAAAAGGCCTGCTGCTGGTGGAAAGGGGAATAGGCGTGTTGGGAAGGGGAAAAAAGGTTGTGTCCGTGGGGTAGGTGCAGAAGAAAGACCATCTTCCAGCCAAACTAAAATGTCTACTTCTTTTAGCGGACAATGTGATAAGTTCCCTTTCTTACGGCCACGCCAATCGCTACAAATTCCAGATGAGGCACAAAAACAGCAGGTGCTTCAACGGATATCAAGTGCTCCTTTAAGTGGGCTCTCCTCCACATCAAGTTCAACATCACAAATACTCCAGTCCTCAAAGGTGTCACCCAAATCGCACTTGCTTCCTCACAGCTCCCAAATCTCCAGCTGCCCGTCTGAGTATGAGGTAGAACAGATGGTTGAGTCTGCAGAGCTGTTTACTCATACTATAGCCTGGGAATCAGAGGTCGACTCCAGCGCTTCTGTGAATCCAGACGAGGAAATGATTTGCACTGATGCCCAGAATCTTTATGAGTCGGATCCAGGACCAGACGCAGAAGGTTCTGACCATAATGTAGACCCTCATTCCCAAACTGTAACTCCTGTTGGTGGAGACAATGAGGAAGACGATGATAAGACTCAAATATCTGATTGGAGCGACAACTTTAGTTTTTTGTCAGGGCAGGAACAGGTTGGCTCTGAGGACGACGGGTGTGATAATGCACAGGGTGATGATGATGAGGGCGGAGATCCCACTTACTGTCAACCCACAGTCAGCCAAGAGATGAGGTCAGCAGAGGAGGTGGAGGAAGATGCTAGTGACGACGAGGTCAGGTTGCGCCTTCCTGGACAGAGACGTAGTACTGGAAGCACGTCAACAACTGCATCCTCAAACACAACTCTGCCTCTCACCACATGTCGTGGTGGCTCTTCAGGTCGCATGGGTGCTAAGCCTTGCATAGCCTGGGCATTTTTTCAGATCGATAAAGATGACCCAACTCGTGTTATCTGTAACATTTGTCAGCAAAAGCTAAGTAGAGGCCAAAAAATACATAGTTTGAGTACTTCATGCATGAACCGGCACATGGACATGAAGCATAAGTTGCAGTGGGAAGCTCAGTGTGCTAGAATGTGGCCTAGCCGGCCGGGCCAACCACCGTCTGCCATATCTTGTGCATCCGCGGCCTCTTCATCCTCTGTGACTGGGGGGACAGCAGTCACACCTGTTTTGGGGCGCAGACCTGCCACCTCTTTACCCGCAACAGCCAGCGTGATTGGCAGGTCATCATTTTCTTTGGAGGTGGTAACACCAGCTGGTCTTGAGCGCTGTCCGACATCGATAGCACCACCTTTGGATCAAGGCAACCTAACATATCCGCCTGCATCTTCCTCACAGACCGGCAGTTTGCCGGGGACACCCTTATCAACCCCGTCTAAGCACAATAGCCAGCCCTCGGTCCCTCAGATGTGGACAAGTAAAAGACCATTTCCTCCTAGCCATGAGAAAGCTAAGAGGTTGAATTTCACCATCTGCAAGCTCTTGGCTACAGAAATGCTGCCTTTCCGCCTGGTGGACACAGAGGATTTTCGAGACCTTATGTCCGTCGCAGTGCCCCAGTACCAGATGCCCAGTCGGCACTACTTCTCAAAGAAAGGTGTGCCTGCGCTCCACCAGCATGTCGCACACAACATCACCGCTTCTTTGAGAAACTCTGTGTGTGACAGGGTGCATTTCACCACAGACACTTGGACGAGTAGGCATGGACAGGGGCGTTACATGTCGCTGACTGGGCACTGGGTAACTATGGTGACAGCAGGACAAGGGGCTGCTGTCCAAGTCTTGCCGTCCCCACGAGTTGTGCGTCAATCCTCTTTATGTCAAAGTTCCTCCACTGCTTCTGCCTCCTCAACCTCCTCTCGGTCTTCCACCTGCACCCAAAGCCTGTCTGGTCATGCCACAAGCTTTCTAACTGCGCAGAAGGGATCCTGCACACCTCCTTACTATGCTGGCAGTAGGGCTCAACGTCATCAGGCGGTTTTTACATTGAAATGTCTGGGAAATGTGAGTCACACAGCTGAGGAGTTGTGGTCAGCTCTGGAGAACCAATTTCATGAAAGGTTGTCTCCACTGGACCTGAAACCAGGGAAGGCCGTGTGCGACAATGCTGCAAACCTGGGTGCGGCCCTTCGCCGGGGCAATGTCACACACGTGCCTTGTATGGCTCACGTGTTGAACCTGGTTGTCCAGCAATTTTTAGCCCACTATCCCAGACTAGATGGCCTTCTGCAGAGGGCACGGTCGCTGTGTGCTCACTTCCGCCGTTCGCATCCCGCAGCTCAGCGACTTACATCTCTACAGAAGTCGTTGGACCTGCCACTTCACCGGCTAAAATGCGATGTGCCTACCCGGTGGAATTCAACTCTGCACATGTTGCAGCGACTGTGGCAGCACCGACAAGCCCTGGTGCAATACGTTCTGACGTATAGCCTGGGCCAACGAGATTCAGAGGTGGGGCAAATCACGCTGGAGGAGTGGTCTCAGATCAGGGACCTATGCACCCTTCTGCACAGTTTTGAAATGGCGACGAAGATGTTTAGTGCTGACGATGCCATTATCAGCATGACTATTCCGGTGATTTACATGCTGGAGCACATGTTAAACAGAATTCGGAGTCAGGTGGTGGCACAAGAGGAGGTGGAGGAAGTAGAGGAGGAGGAGTTGTATGCGGAAGGGCTAGCATCTGCAAGGTCCAGACGGTCGGCAGCACCAAGGCGGAAGGCATGTGAGGGTGGGGGAGATGATTTTACCAGGGCGCATGGTAGCAGCCAAACTAGTGAGGAAGGTGCAGGAGCCCAGGAAGAAGTGGAGGACGAACTGATGGAAGACTCATCAGATGAGGGAGACCTTGATCACATTTCTGTTGTGCGAGGTTGGGGGGAGAGGACAGAGGAAGGAAGCATGATTGTTACCTCGCCACCAACACAACAGGGACTTGGTGCTCCTGGATGCGCAACACACATGAGTGCCTTCTTGCTGCACTACCTGCAACATGACCCTCGAATTGTGAGAATTAGAAATAATCCTGACTACTGGGTTGCCACACTGTTAGATTCCCGGTACAAAAGTAAATTTGCAGAAATTATTCCTGCCATAGAAAGGGATGCACGCATGCAGGAGTATCAGCAGAGACTGTTGCAGAATCTTACATGTGCTTTTCCACAAAATACCAGTGGTGCACGTAGTGAATCTCACAGTTCCAACTTGCCAACCGTGGGACCGTCAAGTGTTCAGCACTCAATCCGTAACAGAACCACAGTATCTGCTGGTAACATCAATTTTGCGGAATCATTTCACCACTTTTTTAGCCCATCCTTTGCAAGGCCACAGGAGACAAGAAGTCTGACACATAGTCAACGCCTAGAGACGATGGTACAGGAGTATCTCCAAGTAAACATTGAAGCCACGACTGTGTCACTGGACCCTTGCTCTTTTTGGGCTTCCAATCTGGATAAATGGCCGGAGCTAGCCACTTACGCCTTGGAGATCTTGTCATGCCCCGCAGCCAGCGTTCTGTCTGAACGTGTGTTCAGCGCTGCTGGTGGTGTGCTGACAGATAAGCGCACGCGGCTCTCCACTGATAATGTAGACAGACTCACGTTCATAAAGATGAACAAATCATGGATCCGAAACGACTTTTCTACCCCTGTGTCATCCTGGGGAGAGTAAAAGCTTGATGATTGGTTAAAATCACCCTACCAACCGTTTTAAGCTTTCAAATTACTAATCATGTTTATCTGTATCTTGACTGGAAAATAATTTGGGCTTTGTAGCAGTGTGCAGCACTGATCCTATTAGGCCATCTATAATAAGCTTCACCAGATTTAAAATTAAAAATAATTTTTAGCTGCATCTAGCCCGGAAAATAATTTTGGGGCTCCGAGATGCGCAAGACACATAAGTGCCTTCTTGCTGCACTACCTGCAGCATGACCCTCATATTGTCAGAATTCGAAGTAATCATGACTACTGGGTTGCCACACTCTTAGATCCCCCAAACTTTTCGATCAACCTTTTCATTTTAATAAAGACCAAAAAAATGGTCATTTTTGAAATTATAAGCATTAGCAGGTTGTTAGAAACTGAAATCAAACAGTTTTCAACTCAAAACTTTATTCTAGGTGATGTTACATTTTCACATAGGACCCCTTGTTCGAAAGGAGCTTCTGAACTCTCTCGTCCATTGAATTTGTCAGGTTTTGGATGGTTTCTGCTTCAATTGTTTTGCATGAGGACAGAATACCCTCCCAGAGCTGTTGCTTAGATGTGAACTGCCTCCCGCCATCATAGACACTCCTTTTAATGATGCTCCAAAGGTTCTGAATGGGGTAGAGGTCAGGGGAGCATGGGGGTCACACCATAAGTTTGTCCCCTTTTATGCCCATATCAGCCAGAGATGCAGATGTTTTATGTGCAGCATGAGATGGTGCATTATCATGCAGAAAAATGATCTTGCTGTGAAATACACGGTTCTTCTTCTTGAACCATGGCAGGAAGTGCTGTTTGAGAAAATCCACATACATTATGGAGTTCATCTTTAGCGCCTTCAGGGATCCTAAAGGGGCCGACAATCTCTCTCCCCATGATTCCAGCCCAAAACATTACTCCACCTCCTCCTTGTTGGCGCTGTAGCCGTGTTTGCGTGGGGTGTCCATCAACCAGCCATCCTCCACTCCATTCATCTGGACCATCGAGCGCTGCACGGCACTCATCCGTGAACAAAACAGTTTTGAAATCAGTCTTCATGTAATGTTTGGCCCACTGGAGCCATTTCTGCTTGTGTGAAGTGGATAGAGGAGGTCGACAGGATGGCGTATGCACAGCTGCAAACCTCTGAAGGACCCTGCATCTTGTTGTTCGGGGGACGTCGAAGGCACAAGCAGCTTCAAAAACTTGTCTGCTGCTATGACAAGGCTTTTTTGCCGCTGCTCTTTCAACCTGACGTAATTGCCTGTAGGAAAGAGTCCTCAATTTGCCCTTATCAGCACGCACACGTGTGTACTGTGAATCAGCTACATACTTCTTGATTGCCAAGACACTTCATCCTGATCATCGCACAATGTTGATTGTAGTCATGCCTTGACCTAAACACTCCACAATTTGTTGCTTCTCAGCAGCCGACACATCCTTTTTCTTTCCCATATTGGCAGAAAATGTAGGCTGCTTAATAATGTGAGAGAGCCTTCTTAAGTAGTCTTGCGTTTCATTGGACACACCTGCCAAACTAATTAGCACAGGTGTCTGCAATTGCTTACAGTGATATAAAGAGCCCTGACACACATCACCATCAATGAGTTTAACTGACAAACAAACAAATTCTTCCCTTATCATTCCTAAACACTTTTTGTATAATAATTTGGAACGCAGTGTACATGTGCTTTTCCACAAAACACCAGTGGTTCACGTAGTGAATCTTACAGTTCTAACTTGCCAACCGTGGTCTGTATGGAATTCTTCAATAAAGGGCCCAAAATTAAGATAACATAGATGGGAGAGGTCTCTATGAATAGGAATTCCTAAGTATTTGATACCCTGTGAGGGCCAGGCAAAGGGAAAGTTGGACTGGATGGAATCCTATATGGATTTAGGGAGGGAGACATCGAGGGCCTCAGACTTCGCTGCATTGATTTTAAAATTTTACCATGTAACAAAGTGATCTATTTCAGCCATAACAGCAGGGATGGATATATGTGATTGAGTGATATATACTAGGACATCATCAGCAAATAGAGAGCACTTGTACTCGGTGCCTCCCACCTCAATCCACCTAATATTGGGGTTATGGCGAATTGATGAGAGCAGGTGCTCCGTCACTAGGATGTATAAGAGAGGGGACAGAGGACATCCCTGCCTTGTCCCATTGGTGATTGTGAAAGGTGATGAAAATGTTCTGACGCACCCCCTGGGCCTTGGGACACCCGGAGCCGGACCCTTTTTGGTGGATGCTGGTGGTTGTAGTCTTCGTGGCGGCGATCCGGTTCCGTGGCTCAGGGCGGTCAAACCAGTGGCGGAACTATTTATGTGGTTTTGATGTTTAAATGTCCGACTACGCCACCCGTGGATTGCGGTCAGAGTGAACCGCCGCTACAGGGCAGACCGCTAAGGCTGGTGTTGTGGGTGCAGCAGAGCGTAGCATAACTCCCCACGGGAGGAGTATAGCCTCAGGGCAGTGTATGCGGAGGATGGGGGTGATGGTGCAGGGCAGCAGCAGTAACGACACGGAGTCAGTGATGCAGTTCAGGGCCTTTACTCACAGTTCTTATTATCCAGACCACGTCTGCAGGTAACGGCTGACCACGTCGTACTGTGCTCACCAGGTGAGGGGCTCAGACAACTCCCAGATAACTTTGGAGCGCTTCACAGGACCCCCTTTGTGTGTCCTTTGTCTGGTCTTTCTTACCAACACTTCTGTCCGGCTGCCTCAGGCCTCCTCTTGGTAAACTTGGCGCCAGTTTCCTTCCTAGCGGGTGGAGCAAGGGGCTGCGCCACATAAAATGTCAGAGCCTCCGGTTTCTAGCTGAGGGTCGTTTCCTGCCTCCACTAGTTCGGGGACCGGTCTCCCCCTTTGGCCTGACCCCTCCACGCAGGTGGATTCGGGCGTGCGGTGGCGACTCGCCCGTCCGCACCCCTGGGATCCCTTCATTCCTCGTTCCTGGAGCCTTCTCCGCTCCTCTTCCTTCCTTCTCCCTCTTGCAGGCCTGGGCCTCTGTTACTAGGCCCGCCTCCGGAGCAGAGCTCATGCAGAGCCCCTGCTCCCTGCCACTTCTGCTCAGACTTCTCTGCACTGAACTAAGATGGTGCCCACCTTTTATACTCCCTTCTCAATGCACCCAGGAACTGCTTCCTCCCTGCTCCTGCACTGCAGGGTTCCCCTTCCTCAGTGTTCCCTCCCCCCACTCCAGCCAGGGACAGGGACTGTCGTGCCCATCTCAGGGGCATATTGGTCGCCCTGCCCCACGGCAATGTGGTGTAATGCATGCAGGTGTCGGGTCCTGATCCACACTCCATCCTTATCTGAGAGTGAGATATCACACCTCTGGGTGAGGTGCAATACGTCTGTAGCAACCGAGCCCTCGGTGCTACAGTTCCATTTATCTTCAGCCTAGGTGACGTATTGTGATACAGGGCCGTGATTTTGGCTATAAAAGGGTCCCCTAGACCCCTACCCCAAGCTTTTTAAGAGAATCATATATGGCGTGCCAAGAGACTCTATGGAATGCTTTCTCAGCATCCAACGAGAGTATCTACTTACAAATTTTTAACTGCATCTAGCCCAAGAAATACTTTGTGCCTAGTAGCAGTCTCTGCTAGTCAGCGGATTATCCCGGCTGTTAAGCAAGCTACACCACCTGTAGTTTGGACACTTAATTTTTTCAAAGGAAATGCTTCGGGACCACGGGATACTCAGTGAAGAGCATCAGGAGGCACCCCAAGGTATAGGGGCTGGGACTGGCACTAGGATGCCTTGCGGTGGACAGCCGAGATCGATCCTTATAAAAGCTTTTTAACTGCAGCAGCTTTAGTGGACGCTACTGGAGCTGGAATTACGCGGCTGCTGGCATGAGACTTGCCCTCCAATAGATCCTTGTAAATGGATTTAAAGTGTATTCATTCAAATTAGAGGGACAATTTAAATTAAAAAGCTTAGAGCTGCCTCCACCACAGGGGGGCTCTCTCGACCCACCAGCGGACAGGCACCAGTATTGGGAGAGGGGGGCTGGCCGTCAGGGTTCACCGCGGCTCTGGCACAAACCCGGCGACACGGAGGTGGCACGGGCAGGAGCGGACTGGCCGTCTCGGCTTCTCACTTTTTGGATTTTAGAAGGGCATGACATGCCTATATCTGTGTCTCCCCCTCCTTTTACTCCTCCACCTCTTTTCTTTTCGCATGACTATGTGTACTTGTCACTTTTCCATGTGTTAGTTGTGTCTTCTGAGCAGTTTGTCAGCTTTTGGACACCTTTGAAGGTGTTTTCTATGTGTTTCTATGTGTTTTTGTTTGCCTGCCATTGGTTTTAACGGTGTTCGAAGGTGTTCGACGAACAGTTCGACGAACAGTTCGGCGAACACACGGGTGTTCGACGAACCGAACCGAACTCGAACACTACGGGGGTGGCTCAACACTAATGAAGAGGCCGCGGATGCACAAGATGGGGCAGACGGTGGTTGGCACGGCCCGCTAGGCTGCATTGAAGCACAGTGAGCTTCCCATTGCAACTTATGCTTCATATCCATGTGACGGTTCATGCATGAAGTACTCAAACTATGGATTTTTTAGCCTCTACTTAGCTTTTGGTGACAAATATTACAGATAACACGAGTTGGGTCATCCTTATCAATCTGAAAGCAAGGCTTAGAGCCCATACGACCTGAAGAGCAACTACGACTTGTGGTCAGAGGCAGAGTTGTGGTTGAGGATGCAGTTATTGACTTGCTTCCAGAACTCCGTCTCTGTCCAGGAAGGCGCAACCTAACCTCGTCGTCAATAGCATCTGTGAAGCCCAGCTGCGCTTGGTATCACAGATCCTAGAAGAGTGCATTGATGGAATCCTCCACAAGAGGCCCCCATAAACATTCAGACATCTCCACCTTCCACCCCAGACCAGCAGAGGGAGCCCATTAGGGATATAAATAGGGAAGGTGGAGCTAGGCAGTTCAGTTCCTCTGAAGAGTTCCTGCAATAGAGAAGCCTAAGAGAGGTCAGTCTGCAGTGGAGCTCTGTCTAGTCTAGAGAACTCAGTTAATAGTTCAGCAGTGGAGCACGAGGCTCCTGCTAGCTAGATTCAGGGAGCCCAGTTAGTGCTTAAGGTGTTCCGGCGCCATAAGATCGGTGAAGCGCGGCAAGTTGCCGTTAGTGTGTATAGCCTAGTGAGGGCCCAAGTAGGCCGAAGGCGAGTGGAGAGTTAATACATAGGGGGCAGAGGAGCTTAACCAGCTCACCCCGAAGCATTTACCGGACACCGGATCCGAGCTTACCGGGATCTCTATGACCCAGTAAGGCATAACCAGAATCCCTGGAGAACTACAAGTCCCAGGATCGCTAAGGTGCTGATACGTAACATAACCAGGAGACGCTTAGGCCCTGCATACTGGGAGCGTGAACTCCAAGATAAGGCCCTACCACAAGGTCAGCCAGCGCAGGACAGAGACAAAGTAAGGCCTAGCTCCAGGCAGGTCAGAAACTTACTATGCAGAGGTAAGAAACAGGAGGCCCTACACCCGCTCATTGGGGAGGATCCTGATATGCACCCTTCACCTTACAGTGCTCCGGGATGTGCCTGAATTTCTACCAGTAAAAGGTACTGAAGTGACTACCGTGTCCATTCCCGTTCTTGCTCTGACCCAGCTGGGTCTCGCCTGTCCTGCATTCCCCCTGCATACGCTTTTCTGAGGCCTAGCTCCACCTGTGGGGAGCTATACCATCGAGCTGCCTTATCACCGGCCTCAGTGGACTACTGCAGCGCTGGTGCTTCTCACCAGATACCACAGGTGGCATCACGAACTCTTATAAAATTAACAATTATCCACCCTTTTAAAGACTGACCCCAGGGTACGGGCCCGGGAGCCGACCACCGTGACATCCCAAAGGCCAGGCAAAGGCCTGGGTACCGAGTCATCCCCATCCCCTGGGCTAGTCACATCTTCCTCCACCTTCTCTGCTGACATCATCGACTGGCTGACTGTTGGTTGACAGTAAGTGTGATCTCCAACCTCGTCATCATCACCCTGTGTGTTCTCACACCCGTCGTCCTCAGAGCCAGCCTCTTCCTGCCCTGACCGAAAAGTCAAGTTGTCGCTCCAATCAGGTATTTGAGTCTCATCATCGTCTTCATCATTGTCTCCATCAACAGGAGTTACAGTTTGGGAACGAGGGTCTACACTATGCTCAGAACCTTCTTCATCTGGTCCGTGATCCGACTCATAAAGATTCTGGGCATCAGTGCAGATCATTTCCTCGTCTGGATTAACAGAAGCTCTGGAGCAGACCTTCGTTTCCCAGGCTATAGTATGAGTAAACAGCTGTGCAGACTCAACCATCTGTGTTACCCCATACTCAGACGGGCAGCTGGAGACTTGGGAGCTGTGAGGAAGCAAGTGCGATTGGGTGACACCTCTGAGGACTGGAGTATTTGTGATGTTGAAGTTGAGGTGGAGGAGAGCCCACTTGAAAGAGCACTTGATATCCGTTGAAGCACCTGCTGTTTTTGTGCCTCATCTGGAATTTGTAGCGATGGTCATGTCCATAAGAAAGGGATCTTATCACATTGTCCACAAAAAGAAGTAGACATCTTAGTTTGGCTGGAAGATGGTCATTCTTCTGCAGATGTTACTCCGCCCCCACCGTGGGGGAACTTGACCCACCAGCGGACAGGCACCAGTATTGGGAGAGGAGCGCGGCTGTCAGTGTCCACCGCGGCTCTGGCAAAAACCCGGCGACATGGATGTCGCACGGGCAGGAATGGACTGGCCATGTCGGCTTCGCACTCCAGCGTAGTCCCTCTGCCCGCTCGCGCCCGTAACCTCAAAGGGATGCGCAAGCGGCTTTTCTTCCCAGGGCTGTTCCCCTCCCAGCAGGAACGTGGGGGAGCTAAGGTCGGCCTTCCACTGTACTCCCTTACCTCCCTCGCCCTCTTTCCTTATTCCGTTCTCCATCTAACCCCTTGCCTCTGTGGTGTCCGCTCTCCCTCCAGCTCTCTCCTTCTCACAGGTGGACTACCGCGTGTATTCACACTGTGGCGAATCTTTTGGGCCCAGGCATAAGCAGTTGTCGAGGTAATGGATAATATGTGCCCCCTTAGAAACGTCCATTACAACCCATTCGAGGAAGCAACTAAATGCCTCAAATAGCAGGATCTGGAGCACCCCATGGGCAAACAGCGATCTATATAGTATGCTCCTTCCCAGAAGCAGCCCAATAGGTGGACACTATTCGGAGGCACAGGTAGTAAGTAACCGGAACGCCGCATCAATATCTGTTTTGGCCATTAGGGTGACCCTTCCCAACTTCTTGATCCGCCTGATTGCCTTGTCAAAGGATGTACAGTATATACTACTGTACTTGGTTCCGCGTCGATGTCGTTTACGGACCTGCCCCTTGGATATGACAAATGGTGGATTAGTCCGAATGTATTGGGTTCCGTTTTTGGCACACCTCACAACGGGGATATCACTACGTCTTGTAAGGAAAGTGTTCTGAATGGAAACGCCATTCTACCTAAAGATATTTCTTTTTTTAATTTTCTTGTGACGACGTCTGGGTGTTGGTAGGCTGATTTTAGATTTTTACTCCAGCCTTTCTTGATTTTAGAAGGGCATGACATGCCTATATCTGTGTCTCCCCCTCCTTTTACTACTCCACCTCTTTTCTTTTCGCATGACTATATGTACTTGTCACTTTTCCATGTGTTAGTTGTGTCTTCTGAGCAGTTTGTCAGGTTTTGGACACCTTTGAAGGTATTTTCTATGTGTTTCTATGTGTTTTTGTTTGCCTGCCATTGGTTTTAACGGTGTTCGAAGGTGTCCAATGAACAGTTCGACGAACAGTTCGGCAAACACACGGGTGTTCGATGAACCGAACCGAACTCGAACACTAAAGGGGTGGCTCAACACTAGTAGTAAGTAACCAGAACGCCGCATCAATGTCTGTTTTGGCCATTAGGGTGACACTTCCCAACTTCTTGATCCGCCTGATTGCCTTGTCATAGGATGTACAGTATATACTACTGTACTTGGTTCCGCGTCGATGTTATCGTTTACGGACCTGCCCCTTGGATATGACAAATGGTGGATTAGTCCGAATGTATTGGGTTCCGTTTTTGGCACAACTCACAATGGGGATACCACTACGTCTTGTAAAGAAAGTGTTCTGAATGGAACCGCCATTCTACCTAAAGATATTTCTTTTTTTAATTTTCTTGTCACAACGTCTGGGTGTTGGTAGGCTGATTTTAGATTTTTACTCCAGCCTTTCTTGATTTTAGAAGGGCATGACATGCCAATATCTGTGTCTCCCCCTGCTTTTACTCCTCCACCTCTTTTCTTTTCGCATGACTATATGTGCTTGTCACTTTTCCATGTGTTAGTTGTGTCTTCTGAGCAGTTTTCAGCTTTTGGACACCTTTGAAGTGTTTTCTATGTGTTTTCTATGTGTTTCTATGTGTTTTTGTTTGCCTGTCATTGGTTTTAATGGTGTTCGAAGGTGTTAGACGAACAGTTCGACTAACAGTTCGATGAACATACGGGTGTTCGACGATCCGAACCGAACTCGAACACTACGGGGGTGGCTCAACACTACTCGACGGCCGTTTAAGCAGGTTAGGGCTGAGTTGTCATCTACTAGTCTGTGGTTAGGTTTATCTTTGCACCTGAAAGCAACATAAGGGACTGCGGTGTCAGGATACCTAGTCTGTTCAGGAATTGGCAGGTCAGTTGCAGTTTTTTAGTGTGTAACCTCATTTTAGTGAGTTTCTACACAGGCATAACACAAATATCTACTATTAGAAATGTAATATTGTTCTTCTGATTCGCTATGTCTCTTACCCCATGTGCAAGGTATTGCGGTAACTTAGATATTCATGGTTACGACCACTTGTAAAGTAACAGTTGTTTAGTTGTTAGAGGTCATAACCATGGATATATAAGCTACTGCATTGCCCTGCGCAAGGGGTGAGGGCATAGCTAATGAGAAGAATTAAACAACATTTATGATTGGAGTTATTGCTAATATTATTGATATACTACACCAATTACATGTTGCGATAGGACCTTGGAGATGGGAATACTCCTTTAAGTCTTAAAAAGGGTCAATAAATATGTAACTGAAATCTGAATACATATTTGCAAAAGAATTTTAAGCATGGATTTTTTGCTGCCCTCTATAGTGCTGAATGTACTTTCCATGTTGCTGAATTACGCTATGGTCTTCTACTCTATACAAAGCAAAACTTGAAACTATGTCTTTCGAGTAGTTTAAATGAATGTTTATTCATTGTTCTTCCTATGATGTCATAATTTATGACTTCATCCTAATAATATCATTCTTCTAATATTCATAATTTGAACACATGCACATTTAATAGCTAAAGGTTTAGTGTTATTAATACTGCAAAGTTATCTTGCTCATCATAAGCTGTTGCACCTTAAACACCTCCTTGAAGATTGATTAGCAACATCAAGTCAATGTGATCTTTTAATATTTTTGAAACTTTTAAAATGTGTGTAACTAGTTTGATAGCATATATTTTTTGTCTGCTGTGTCAGAGCACAACACTACATACTACAAATATGTACATACTATACTATACTCCATACTACAAATATGGCAGCAACTGCCCAAGAAGTGTGTTCATTAATTCTCTGTCTTAATTTACGAGTGGTGCAGCCGACTTACCTAACATCACATTCTAGACAGTGAATACAATAAACTATATATTTAATACTACAATTAATGAACTTTCTGATGTGATGTATTTTATTCCATACAGTTAGATATACCTCTGTCTGCTGTGTTTCTTTTATAAGTCCTGACGTTGTTTAGTATCAAAAATTTTGGTAGCTCTATCCAATGACCATTTACTATACCCTCTATTCCTAAGTCTGTCACAAATATTGTTTCTTTCTATATCAAATTGTTCAAGATCGGAACAATTTCTTTTTGGATTTGACTTTAAGCACTGAGGATAAAAAAATAAAAGCGCATACTAATCGCAAAAAAAAAATCGGGAAATACCATACTTAGAGCCAATTCTTGCCACCCCAGGCACACTATTTTAAGTGTCCCTGTAGGGGAAATGTTCCGAGCAAAATGAAATTGTTCCTATCTTGAACAATTTGATATAGAGAGAAACAATATTTGTAACAGACTTAGGAATCGAGGGTACAGTAAATGGTCATTGGATAGAGCTACCAAAATTGTTGATGCTAAACAACGTCAGAACTTATTAAATAGACACAGCAGAAAGAACATAACTTTGGATAAACCTGTATTTGTTACAATATATAGTAAGGAATTTAATAAGATTATAGGTATTGTTAACAAATATCTTCCTATGCTATATAGTGACCCCCATCTTAATCAAATCCTGCAGGATGCATGTTTATTTTTGGCTAAAAAATCCCCTACCCTCTCCAAACTTCTTTCCCCCAGCCTAATTTCCAGAGAAACACGATCTAAAAACACTTGGCTCGCATCAACAGGTTTTCACAAATGCGGCAATAACAAATGCATACCATGTAAATATGCCAAACAGACAAAAGAGGTATATCTAACTGCATGGAATAAAATACATCACATCAGACGGTTTATTAATTGTAGTAGTAAATATATAGTTTATTGTATTCACTGTCTAGAATGTGATGTTAGGTATGTCGGCTGCACCACTCGTAAATTAAGACAGAGAATTAATGAACACATACACGATTCTGTGAACCCTGAAGCCAATAACCCTTCCAATGTTTCCAAACATTTCCTGAGGGAATATAATGGGAACTTGAAAGACTTCCAATTTTACGGTTTGGAAAGGGTTAATTGTTCTGCCAGAGGGGGAGATCACAAAAGAGCTTTACTGAATGGCTAGGTATATTGGATACTCATGATAAACACCTCTTACCATGAAGGTTTGAATAAACAAACAGATTTGATTCTTCATTATTAGTAAGGGTATAAAATAAACTTATCACCACTTGTGTCTTTCTTCACTACTCAGGTGCTGCATTTATTAATTAGTTTTTGCTCCATGTGTATTTAGGTGTGGCTATCTGAGAGTACAGTGTCCATTTTAGGATATGATCAGATATCAAAATCAAACATCAGAATGATGTCAGTTTGAGGCTAAATACCCTGTCTGAGAACCGATTTTAGCCTCAAACTGACATCATTCTGATGTTTGATTTTGATATCTGATCATGTCCTAAAATGGACACTGTATGAGAAAGTTTTTATTCTGTCTGAGTTTCGTTCCCATAGTAGTTTATGAATAAGACAAATCACTTCGAAACGCATCAACCAACATCTTGAATGCATCTCCCTTGGGACTATTTCCTCAGATGATATAATTTTCCATAAATTTATGTGGATTTTTTATGGAACTATATATCTTTTATGGATGAATTTTCCTAAATAAAAATATATGTTTTATCGGAAGTGCTAGATCAACTGCCTTTGTTATATGGACTGTAAGGAAGTGGATGTGTTGCCCACATTTCCCCTTGAAGATCTGTAATGTGATGTGATGCCCTATAATTAGTGTTGAGTGAGCACTAAAATGCTCGGGTGCTCGAAGCTCAGGCTGAGCTCACCGTGATACTCGGATGCTCGACCCGAGCAATGAGCCCAATGTTAGTCTAAGGGAGACCCGAGCATTTTTGCGGCGGCACCCCCAGCAGTCTGTAGAAAGCCTAAAAAGTGCCCAAGACGATAGTGACAGTGTTCAAATGACATGGGGAAAGCATGGGGATCGCCCCAGGAAGCATTTCTGACCCCCAGGTCACTGCTGTCAACAACGTGGTCAGATATATTAAGCCACTTTTACGGGCTCACAATAAAACGTTCAAAAACGAAACTGAAATTGCTTTCCTGTGAAATATCTTAAGGAACATCCTTTCCAGGGTAAAGACTTGTGAATAAGGTCAAATAAATAACCAAAAACAAAAATACTCCTCCACACCTTGGGCTATGTTCATAAGTAGCATTTTTATGCGTTTTTGCACTTTTGTATTGCTTTCAACCGGGAAATGTAATTTTAACATTTACAACCTTATCTGGCCATGTGCTGTGTGACACATGCATACAGTGCTGAAAAGACATAGGAAAAGCATGGGGAAGACCCCTGGAAGCATCTCTGACACCCAGGTCACTGTCTAAAAGTGTGCCCATCAGAAGTGATCCTGGCCTCATCAGAAGATACAGACTTGCAACTATCCCCCTTGTCCCAGGGCAGTGTTCAATTGTACCTCCCCCATTCCTTGCAATGCAAGCGCAAGTATGCAGCCAGCCACCCATTCACCCCAAGGCTACAACACCATACTGTTTGCTTGCTTGCACTTGAAATTGGGCTTTTTAGGCATGTGGAGGTGGAATTTGGCCACCACGTCATGGCTGCGTCGGTGGCCTGGAATAGATACTCAGTCCCCAGCCGCCCGGAGGCCGTGTGTCCATGCTTGGTCCCCAGCCGCCAGGGGGCGGCTGGGTGTCTACACTCAGTCCCCAGCTGCCCCTATTTTTCTTGGTAACCTTCCACACACTTTTCTTAGCCTGGCCTGCTTTAGGGCAGTATTGGCCAAGCCCACCAGACAACCAGACTCCTCCGGTGGGCCCTGGCTTCTCCATCAGGGTAGTTGAGAGTGCCAAGGTGAGGAGCATGATGGTGATGATAGAAGTTAGCATCTGCTTTGTTTTCTTGGAATGCAAGCATAAGTGTGCAGCCTGCCACCCACCAACCCCCAGGCTGCAATACCATACTGGTAGTTTGCTTGCACTTGAAATGAGGACTTTTAGGCTTGTGGAGGTAGACGCCAGCCACCGTGTCATGGCTGCATCGGCGGCCTGGAATCCATATTCAGTCCCCAGCCGCCCGGCGTCCCACACTCGGTCCCCAGCTGCCAGGGGGCGGACGGGTGTCCATACTCGGTCCCCAGCCGCCCAACGGCCGGGTGCCTACACACGGTCCCCAGCTGCCTGGCGGCGGCCGGGTGTCCATAAACGGTCCCCAGCTGCCCCTATTTGTCCCAGTGCGCCTTATACACAAGCGCGCATAACCAAACATTATCTGTGCCCTCCCCAGTGCATTTAGTGGGAAGAACAGACTAACCACTAACACATGGACAAGTGAAAGTGGCCAGGGATGGTCCATCTCACTGACGACTTTACACTGGGTTAATATTGTGGAAGCCGGGACACAGTTGGACACTGGGATGCAACACGTCCTCCAGACAGAGAGGATTGCGGGTCCTGGGTCAATCATGCTTCAACACAAAGTTCAGAAGGTAGACAGCAGCAGTGGTCGGCCTCCTACACAATGAGTAAATTATTCATGATCATGAGGCCATCCATCTCCTTTGCTTTCTGTTCCTTGGAATGCAAGCGCATGTATGTAGTAGCGGCTAGGCCTGAGGTGGTCAGCGTTTTGGCGCATATCCTACCTCCTCTGAGGATTGCTGGATGTTTTCCTGCTACTATCCCAGTTCTATGACTCCGGATAAAACAAATCTTCAGGTGATGAATGATGGATGAGGTGGTAGCAAAGAAGAAAGAGTAGGAGGAACAGGGACCATTCACATCAATATCAGGCCAGTCAACCACACATGTCTTGTAGGATATGTTTCTGTACCAAAAGGAGCGGTTCGGCTACACAGTTACAGGGCATACAGTGAGTGCAATGCCTACCAAAAATTTCGAAGCACTCCAATGCCCCTTGGAAGTGACATGGAGGTCAGAGGGCCTTAACTTAACCGTTTTTTCCATTTATAGCAACTGGGTCTCCTGTGCACTGTTGGCCTAAGCAGTGAGTGGAAGGCTTTCTAAAAAATATGAGGAACTGCAATGCCCCTTGAAACAGACGTGGATTACAGCGTACTAAAAACCTTCTACCCATTATTGGGGAGTGGGTCTCCCTTAGTGTTCGCCTATGCATTGAAAAGAAAAAGGTGACTAAAATTATGAGGAAATGCAATGCCCGTTGGAAGAGTCGTGAAGGTTAGAGGTAATTAAAATCAACATTTCAATGCTCCTTGGAAGAGCTGTGGAGTTCAGAGTGGTTTAACAAGACAGTTTTAATGCCCCTTGGAAGAGACGTGGAGGTCACAGTAGCTTAACAAGACGGTTTTAATGCCCCTTAGAAGAGTGGTGGTGGTCAGAGTGGTTTAACAAGATAGTTTTATTGCCCCTTCGGAGAGACGTGAAGTTCAGAGTGGTTTAACAAGACTGTTTTAATGCCCCGTGAAAGAGACGTGGAGGTCACAGTAGCTTAACAAGACAGTTTTAATACCCCTTGGAAGAGTTGTGGAGGTCGCAGTAGAATAGAAAGACAATATCAATGCCCCTTGGAAGAGTAGTGGAGGTCGCAGTGGAATAACAAGACAATATCAATGCCCCTTGGAAGAGTGGTTGAGGTCACAGTGGAATAAAAAGAATATATCAATGCCGCTGGAAGAGTGGTGGAGGTCGCAGTGGAATAGAAAAACAATTTCAATGCCCCTTGGAAGAGTGGTGGAGGTCGCAGTGGAATAAAAAGTCAATATCAATTCCCCTTGGAAGAGTGGTGAAGGTCGCAGTGGAATAAAAAGACAATATCAATGCCCCTTGGAAGAGTGGTGGAGGTCGCAGTGGAATAAAAAGACAATATCAATGCCCCTTGGAATAGTGGTGGAAGTCGCAGTGGAATAAAAAGACAATATCAATGCCCCTTGGAAGAGTGGTGGAGGTTGCAGTGGAATAAAAAGACAATATCAATGCCCCTTGGAAGAGTGGTGGAGGTCGAAGTGGAATAAAAAGACAATATCAATGCCCCTTGAAAGAGTGGTGGAGGTCTCAGTGGAAAAGAAGACAATATCAATGAACCGAGGAAGAGAAGTGGAGGTTACAGTAGCTTAAAAGACAGTTTTAATGACCCTTGGAAGAGTGGTGGAGGTCAGAGAGGTTTAACAAGATGGTTTTAATGCCCCTTGAAAGAGACGTGAAGGTCATAGTAGCTTAACAAGATGGTTTTAATGCCACTTGGATGAGACGTGGAGGTCAGAATGGTTTAACAAGATGGTTTTAATGTCCATTGGAAGAGACGTGGAGTTCAGAGTGGTTTAACAAGACGGTTTTAATGCCCCTTGGATGAGACGTGAAGGTCAGAATGGTTTAACAAGATGGTTTTAATGTCCCTTGGAAGAGACATGGAGGTCAGAGTGGTTTAGCAAGACGGTTTTAATGCCCTTTGGAAGAGACGTGGAGGTCACAGCAGCTTAACAAGATGGTTTTAATGCCCCTTGAAAGAGACGTGGAGGTGAGTGTGGTTTAACAAGATGGTTTTAATGCCCCTTAGAAGAGTGGTGGAGGTTGCAGTGGAATAAAAAGACAATATCAATGCCCCTATCAATGCCCCTTGGAAGAGTGGTGGAGGTCGCAGTGGAATAAAAAGACAATATCAATGCCCCTTACAATAGTGGTGGAGGTCGCAGGGGAATAAAAAGACAATATCAATGTCCCTTGGAAAAGTGGTGGAGGTCGCAGTGGATTAAAAAGACAATATCAATGCCCCTTGCAATAGTGGTGGAGGTCACAGGGGAATAAAAAGACAATATCAATGCCCCTTGGAAGAGTGGTGGAGGTCCCAGTGGAATAAAAAGACAATATCAATGCCCCTATCAATGCCCCTTTGAAGAGTGTTGGAGGTCGCAGTGGAATAAAAAGACAATATCAATGCCACTTACAATAGTGGTGGAGGTCGCAGGGGAATAAAAAGACAATATCAATGCCCCTTGGAAAAGTGGTGGAGGTCGCAGTGGATTAAAAAGACAATATCAATGCCCCTTGCAATAGTGGTGGAGGTCACAGGGGAATAAAAAGACAATATCAATGCCCCTTGGAAGAGTGGTGGAGGTCGCACTGGAATAAAAAGACAATATCAATGCCACTTGGAATAGTGGTGGAGGTCGCAGTGGAAAAAAAAGACAATATCAATGCCCCTTGGAAGAGTGGTGGAGGTTGCAGTGGAATAAAAAGACAATATCAATGCCCCTTGGAAGAGTGGTGGAGGTCGAAGTGGAATAAAAAGACAATATCAATGCCCCTTGGAAGAGTGGTGGAGGTCTCAGTGGAATAAGAAGACAATATCAATGCCCAGTGGAAGAGAAGTGGAGGTTACAATAGCTTAAAAGATGGTTTTAATGACCCTTGGAAGAGTGGTGGAGGTCAGAGAGGTTTAACAAGATGGTTTTAATGCCTCTTGAAAGAGACGTGAAGGTCAGAGTAGCTTAACAAGATGGTTTTAATGCCCCTTGGATGAGACGTGGAGGTCAGAATGGTTTAACAAGATGGTTTTAATGTCCATTGGAAGAGACGTGGAGTTCAGAGTGGTTTAACAAGACGGTTTTAATGCCCCTTGGATGAGACGTGAAGGTCAGAATGGTTTAACAAGATGGTTTTAATGTCCCTTGGAAGAGACATGGAGGTCAGAGTGGTTTAGCAAGACGGTTTTAATGCCCTTTGGAAGAGACGTGGAGGTCACAGCAGCTTAACAAGATGGTTTTAATGCCCCGTGAAAGAGACGTGGAGGTGAGTGTGGTTTAACAAGATGGTTTTAATGCCACCTAGAAGAGTGGTGGAGGTCGCAGTGGAATAAAAAGACAATATCAATGCCCCTATCAATGCCCCTTGGAAGAGTGGTGGAGGTCGCAGTGGAATAAAAAGACAATATCAATGCCCCTTACAATAGTGGTGGAGGTCGCAGTGGAATAAAAAGTCAATATCAATGCCCCTTGGAAGAGTGGTGAAGGTCGCAGTGGAATAAAAAGACAATATCAATGCCCCTTGGAAGAGTGGTGGAGGTCGCAGTGGAATAAAAAGAAAATATCAATGCCCCTTGGAATAGTGGTGGAGGTCGCAGTGGAATAAAAAGACAATATCAATGCCCCTTGGAAGAGTGGTGGAGGTTGCAGTGGAATAAAAAGACAATATCAATGCCCCTTGGAAGAGTGGTGGAGGTCGAAGTGGAATAAAAAGAAAATATCAATGCCCCTTGGAAGAGTGGTGGAGGTCTCAGTGGAATAAGAAGACAATATCAATGCCCCGTGGAAGAGAAGTCGAGGTTACAGTAGCTTAAAAGACGGTATTAATGACCCTTGGAACAGTGGTGGAGGTCAGAGAGGTTTAACAAGATGGTTTTAATGCCCCTTGAAAGAGACGTGAAGGTCAGAGTAGCTTAACAAGATTCTTTTAATGCCCCTTGGATGAGACGTGGAGGTCAGAATGGTTTAACAAGATGGTTTTAATGTCTATTAGAAGAGACGTGGAGTTCAGAGTGGTTTAACGAGACGGTTTTAATGCCCCTTGGATGAGACGTGAAGGTCAGAATGGTTTAACAAGATGGTTTTAATGTCCCTTGGAAGAGACATGGAGGTCAGAGTGGTTTAGCAAGGCGGTTTTAATGCCCTTTGGAAGAGACGTGGAGGTCACAGCAGCTTAACAAGATGGTTTAAATGCCCCTTGAAAGAGACGTGGAGGTGAGTGTGGTTTAACAAGATGGTTTTAATGCCCCTTAGAAGAGTGGTGGAGGTCGCAGTGGAATAAAAAGACAATATCAATGCCCCTTGGAAGAGTGGTGGAGGTCCCAGTGGAATAAAAAGACAATATCAATGCCCCTATCAATGCCCCTTGGAAGAGTGGTGGAGGTCGCAGTGGAATAAAAAGACAACATCAATGCCCCTTGGAAGAGTGGTGGAGGTCGCAGTGGTATAAAAAGACAACATCAATGCCCCTTGGAAGAGTGGTGGAGGTCTCAGTGGAATAAGAAGACAATATCAATGCCCCGTGGAAGAGAAGTGGAGGTTACAGTAGCTTAAAAGACGGTTTTAATGACCCTTGGAAGAGTTGTGGAGGTCAGAGATGTTTAACAAGAGGGTTTTAATGCCCCTTGAAAGAGACGTGAAGGTCAGAGTAGCTTAACAAGATGGTTTTAATGCCCCTTGGATGAGACATGGAGGTCAGAATGGTTTAACAAGATGGTTTTAATGTGCATTGGAAGAGACGTGGAGTTCAGAGTGGTTTAACAAGACGGTTTTAATGCCCCTTGGATGAGACATGAAGGTCAGAATGGTTTAACAAGATGGTTTTAATGTCCCTTGGAAGAGACATGGAGGTGAGAGTGGTTTAGCAAAACGGTTTTAATGCCCTTTGGAAGAGACGTGGAGGTCACAGCAGCTTAACAAGATTCTTTTAATGCCCCTTGAAAGAGACGTGGAGGTGAGTGTGGTTTAACAAGATGGTTTTAATGCCCCTAGAAGAGTGGTGGAGGTCGCAGTGGAATAAAAAGACAATATCAATGCCCCTATCAATGCCCCTTGGAAAAGTGGTGGAGGTCGCTGTGGAATAAAAAGACAATATCAATGCCCCTTACAATAGTGGTGGAGGTCGCAGTGGAATAAAAAGTCAATATCAATGCCCCTTGGAAGAGTGGTGAAGGTCGCAGTGGAATAAAAAGACAATATCAATGCCCCTTGGAAGAGTGGTGGAGGTCGCAGTGGAATAAAAAGACAATATCAATGCCCCTTGGAATAGTGGTGGAGGTCGCAGTGGAATAAAAAGACAATATCAATGCCCCTTGGAAGAGTGGTGGAGGTTGCAGTGGAATAAAAATACAATATCAATGCCCCTTGGAAGAGTGGTGGAGGTCGAAGTGGAATAAAAAGACAATATCAATGCCCCTTGGAAGAGTGGTGGAGGTCTCAGTGGAATAAGAAGACAATATCAATACCCCGTGGAAGAGAAGTGGAGGTTACAGTAGCTTAAAAGACGGTTTTAATGACCCGTAGAAGAGTGGTGGAGGTCAGAGAGGTTTAACAAGATGGTTTTAATGCCCCTTGAAAGAGACGTGAAGGTCAGAGTAGCTTAACAAGATGGTTTTAATGCCCCTTGGATGAGACGTGGAGGTCAGAATGGTTTAACAAGATGGTTTTAATGTCCATTGGAAGAGACGTGGAGTTCAGAGTGGTTTAACAAGACGGTTTTAATGCCCCTTGGATGAGACGTGAAGGTCAGAATGGTTTAACAAGATGGTTTTAATGTCCCTTGGAAGAGACATGGAGGTCAGAGTGGTTTAACAAGACGGTTTTAATGCCCTTTGGAAGAGACGTGGAGGTCACAGCAGCTTAACAAGATGGTTTTAATGCCCCTTGAAAGAGACGTGGAGGTGAGTGTGGTTTAACAAGATGGTTTTAATGCCCCTTAGAAGAGTGGTGGAGGTCGCAGTGGAATAGAAAGACAATATCAATGCCCCTTGGAAGAGTGCTGGAGGTCCCAGTGGAATAAAAAGACAATATCAATGCCCCTTACAATAGTGGTGGAGGTCGCAGGGGAATAAAAAGACAATATCAATGCCCCTTGGAAAAGTGGTGGAGGTCGCAGAGGATTAAGAAGACAATATCAATGCCCCTTGCAATAGTGGTGGAGGTCACAGGGGAATAAAAAGACAATATTAATGCCCCTTGGAAGAGTGGTAGAGGTGGCAGTGGAATAAAAAGACAACATCAATGCCCCTTGGAAGAGTGGTGGAGGTCGAAGTGGTATAAAAAGACAATATCAATGCCCCTTGGAAGAGTGGTGGAGGTCGCAGTGGAATTAAAAGACAATATCAATGCCCCTTGCAATAGTGTTGAAGGTCGCAGGGGAATAAAAAGACAATATCAATGCCCCTTGGAAGAGTGGTGGAGGTCGCAGTGGAATTAAAAGACAATATCAATGCCCCTTGGAAGAGTGGTGAAGGTTGCAGTGGAATAAAAAGACAATATTAATGCCCCTTGGAAGAGTGGTGGAGGTCGCAGTGGAATAAAAGGACAATATCAATGCCCCTTGGAAGAGTGGTGGAGGTTGCAGTGGAATAAAAAGACAATATCAATGCCCCTTGGAAGAGTGGTGGAGGTCGCAGTGGAATAAAAAGACAATATCAATGCCCCTTGGAAGATAGGTGGAGGTCGCAGTGGATTAAAAAGACAATATCAATGCCCCTTGGAAGAGTAGTGGAGGACGCAGTGGAATAAAAAGACAATATCAATGCCCCTTGGAAGTGTGATGGAGGTCGCAGTGGAATAAAAAGACAATATCAATGTCCCTTGGAAGAGTGGTGGAGGTTGCAGTGGAATAAAAAGACAATATCAATGCCCCTTGGAAGAGTGGTGGAGGTCGAAGTGGAATAAAAAGACAATATCAATGCCCCTTGGAAGAGTGGTGGAGGTCTCAGTGGAATAAGAAGACAATATCAATGCCCCGTGGAAGAGAAGTGGAGGTTACAGTAGCTTAAAAGACGGTTTTAATGACCCTTGGAAGAGTGGTGGAGGTCAGAGACGTTTAACAAGATGGTTTTATTGCCTCTTGAAAGAGACGTGAAGGTCAGAGTAGCTTAACAAGATGGTTTTAATGCCCCTTGGATGAGACGTGGAGGTCAGAATGGTTTAACAAGATGGTTTTAATGTCCATTGGAAGAGACGTGGAGTTCAGAGTGGTTTAACAAGACGGTTTTAATGCCCTTTGGAAGAGACGTGGAGGTCACAGCAGCTTAACAAGATGGTTTTAATGCCCCGTGAAAGAGACGTGGAGGTGAGTGTGGTTTAACAAGATGGTTTTAATGCCCCCTAGAAGAGTGGTGGAGGTCGCAGTGGAATAAAAAGACAATATCAATGCCCCTATCAATGCCCCTTGGAAGAGTGGTGGAGGTCGCAGTGGAATAAAAAGACAATATCAATGCCCCTTACAATAGTGGTGGAGGTCGCAGTGGAATAAAAAGTCAATATCAATGCCCCTTGGAAGAGTGGTGAAGGTCGCAGTGGAATAAAAAGACAATATCAATGCCCCTTGGAAGAGTGGTGGAGGTCGCAGTGGAATAAAAAGAAAATATCAATGCCCCTTGGAATAGTGGTGAGGTCGCAGTGGAATAAAAAGACAATATCAATGCCCCTTGGAAGAGTGGTGGAGGTTGCAGTGGAATAAAAAGACAATATCAATGCCCCTTGGAAGAGTGGTGGAGGTCGAAGTGGAATAAAAAGAAAATATCAATGCCCCTTGGAAGAGTGGTGGAGGTCTCAGTGGAATAAGAAGACAATATCAATGCCCCGTGGAAGAGAAGTGGAGGTTACAGTAGCTTAAAAGACGGTATTAATGACCCTTGGAACAGTGGTGGAGGTCAGAGAGGTTTAACAAGATGGTTTTAATGCCCCTTGAAAGAGACGTGAAGGTCAGAGTAGCTTAACAAGATTCTTTTAATGCCCCTTGGATGAGACGTGGAGGTCAGAATGGTTTAACAAGATGGTTTTAATGTCTATTGGAAGAGACGTGGAGTTCAGAGTGGTTTAACAAGACGGTTTTAATGCCCCTTGGATGAGACGTGAAGGTCAGAATGGTTTAACAAGATGGTTTTAATATCCCTTGGAAGAGACATGGAGGTCAGAGTGGTTTAGCAAGGCGGTTTTAATGTCCTTTGGAAGAGACGTGGAGGTCACAGCAGCTTAACAAGATGGTTTAAATGCCCCTTGAAAGAGACGTGGAGGTGAGTGTGGTTTAACAAGATGGTTTTAATGCCCCTTAGAAGAGTGGTGGAGGTCGCAGTGGAATAGAAAGACAATATCAATGCCCCTTGGAAGAGTGGTGGAGGTCCCAGTGGAATAAAAAGACAATATCAATGCCCCTATCAATGCCCCTTGGAAGAGTGGTGGAGGTCGCAGTGGAATAAAAAGACAACATCAATGCCCCTTGGAAGAGTGGTGGAGGTCGCAGTGGTATAAAAAGACAATATCAATCCCCCTTGGAAGAGTGGTGGAGGTCTCAGTGGAATAAGAAGACAATATCAATGCCCCGTGGAAGAGAATTGGAGGTTACAGTAGCTTAAAAGACGGTTTTAATGACCTTGTAAGAGTTGTGGAGGTCAGAGAGGTTTAACAAGAGGGTTTTAATGCCCCTTGAAAGAGACGTCAAGGTCAGAGTAGCTTAACAAGATGGTTTTAATGCCCTTTGGATGAGACATGGAGGTCAGAATGGTTTAACAAGATGGTTTTAATGTCCCTTGGAAGAGACATGGAGGTGAGAGTGGTTTAGCAAAACGGTTTTAATGCCCTTTGGAAGAGACGTGGAGGTCACAGCAGCTTAACAAGATTCTTTTAATGCCCCTTGAAAGAGACGTGGAGGTGAGTGTGGTTTAACAAGATGGTTTTAATGCCCCCTAGAAGAGTGGTGGAGGTCGCAGTGGAATAAAAAGACAATATCAATGCCCCTATCAATGCCCCTTGGAAAAGTGGTGGAGGTCGCTGTGGAATAAAAAGACAATATCAATGCCCCTTACAATAGTGGTGGAGGTCGCAGTGGAATAAAAAGTCAATATCAATGCCCCTTGGAAGAGTGGTGAAGGTCGCAGTGGAATAAAAAGACAATATCAATGCCCCTTGGAAGAGTGGTGGAGGTCGCAGTGGAATAAAAAGACAATATCAATGCCCCTTGGAATAGTGGTGGAGGTCGCAGTGGAATAAAAAGACAATATCAATGCCCCTTGGAAGAGTGGTGGAGGTTGCAGTGGAATAAAAATACAATATCAATGCCCCTTGGAAGAGTGGTGGAGGTCGAAGTGGAATAAAAAGACAATATCAATGCCCCTTGGAAGAGTGGTGGAGGTCTCAGTGGAATAAGAAGACAATATCAATACCCCGTGGAAGAGAAGTGGAGGTTACAGTAGCTTAAAAGACGGTTTTAATGACCCGTGGAAGAGTGGTGGAGGTCAGAGAGGTTTAACAAGATGGTTTTAATGCCCCTTGAAAGAGACGTGAAGGTCAGAGTAGCTTAACAAGATGGTTTTAATGCCCCTTGGATGAGACGTGGAGGTCAGAATGGTTTAACAAGATGGTTTTAATGTCCATTGGAAGAGACGTGGAGTTCTGAGTGGTTTAACAAGACGGTTTTAATGCCCCTTGGATGAGACGTGAAGGTCAGAATGGTTTAACAAGATGGTTTTAATGTCCCTTGGAAGAGACATGGAGGTCAGAGTGGTTTAGCAAGACGGTTTTAATGCCCTTTGGAAGAGACGTGGAGGTCACAGCAGCTTAACAAGATGGTTTTAATGCCCCTTGAAAGAGACGTGGAGGTGAGTGTGGTTTAACAAGATGGTTTTAATGCCCCTTAGAAGAGTGGTGGAGGTCGCATTGGAATAGAAAGACAATATCAATGCCCCTTGGAAGAGTGCTGGAGGTCCCAGTGGAATAAAAAGACAATATCAATGCCCCTCTCAATGTGCCTTGGAAGAGTGGTGGAGGTCGCAGTGGAATAAAAAGACAATATCAATGCCCCTTACAATAGTGGTGGAGGTCGCAGGGGAATAAAAAGACAATATCAATGCCCCTTGGAAAAGTGGTGGAGGTCGCAGAGGATTAAAAAGACAATATCAATGCAACTTGCAATAGTGGTGGAGGTCACAGGGGAATAAAAAGACAATATTAATGCCCCTTGGAAGAGTGGTAGAGGTCGCAGTGGAATAAAAAGACAACATCAATGCCCCTTGGAAGAGTGGTGGAGGTCGAAGTGGTATAAAAAGACAATATCAATGCCCCTTGGAAGAGTGGTGGAGGTCGCAGTGGAATTAAAAGACAATATCAATGCCCCTTGCAATAGTGTTGGAGGTCGCAGGGGAATAAAAAGACAATATCAATGCCCCTTGGAAGAGTGGTGGAGGTCGCAGTGGAATTAAAAGACAATATCAATGCCCCTTGGAAGAGTGGTGAAGGTTGCAGTGGAATAAAAAGACAATATTAATGCCCCTTGGAAGAGTGGTGGAGGTCGCAGTGGAATAAAAGGACAATATCAATGCCCCTTGGAAGAGTGGTGGAGGTTGCAGTGGAATAAAAAGACAATATCAATGCCCCTTGGAAGAGTGGTGGAGGTCGCAGTGGAATAAAAAGACAATATCAATGCCCCTTGGAAGATAGGTGGAGGTCGCAGTGGATTAAAAAGACAATATCAATGCCCCTTGGAAGAGTAGTGGAGGACGCAGTGGAATAAAAAGACAATATCAATGCCCCTTGGAAGTGTGATGGAGGTCGCAGTGGAATAAAAAGACAATATCAATGTCCCTTGGAAGAGTGGTGGAGGTTGCAGTGGAATAAAAAGACAATATCAATGCCCCGTGGAAGAGTGGTGGAGGTCGCAGTGGAATAAAAAGACAATATCAATGCCCATGGAAGAGACATGGAGGTTACAGTAGCTTAACAAGATGGTTTTAATGCCCCTTGGAAGAGTGGTGGAGATCAGAGTGTTTAAACAAAATGGTTTTAATGCCCCTTGGAAGAGACTTTGAGTTCAGAGGGGTTTAACAAGACGGTTTTAATGCCCCTTGGAAGAGACGTGGAGGTCACAGTAGCTTAACAGGATGGTTTTAATGCCACTTGGAAGAGACGTGGAGGTCAGAGTGGTTTTACAAGATGGTTTTAATGCCCCTTGGCAGAGATGTGGAGTTCAGAGTGGTTTAACAAGACGGTTTTAATGCCCCTTGGAAGAGACGTGGAGTTCACAGTAGCTTAACAAGATGGTTTCAATACCCCTTGAATGAGACATTCAGGTCAGAGTCGTTTAACAAGACGGTTTTAATGCCCCTTGAAAGAGACGTGGAGGTCACAGTAGCTTAATAAGATGGTTTTAATGCCACTTGGAAGAGACGTGGAGGTCAGAGTGGTTTAACAAGATGGTTTTAATGCCACTTGGAAGAGACGTGGAGTTCAGAGTGGTTTAACAAGACGGTTTTAATGCCCCTTGGAAGAGTGGTGGAGTTCGCAGTGGAATAGAAATACAATATCAATTCCTCTTGGAAGAGTGGTGGAGGTCGCAGTGGAATAAAAAGACAATATCAATGCCCCTTGGAAGAGTGGTGGAGGTCGCAGTGGAATAAAAAGACAATATCAATGCCCCTTGGAAGAGTGGTGGAGGTCGCAGTGGAATAAAAAGACAATATCAATGCCCCTTGGAAGAGTGGTGGAGGTCGCAATGGAATAAAAAGACAATATCAGTGCCCCTTGGAAGAGTGGTGGAGGTCAGAGTGGTTTAACAAGATGGTTTTAATGCTCCTTGGAAGAGACGTGGAGGTCAGAGTGGTTTAGCAAGATGGCTTTAATGCCCCTTGGAAGAGACGTGGAGTTCAGAGTTGTTGAACAAGATGGTTTTAATGCCCCCTTGGAAGAGATGGGGAGGTCACAGTAGCTTACAAGACGATTTTAATGTCCCTTACAAACATAGTAACATAGTAACATAGTTTGTAAAGCCGAATAAAGACTTGCGTCCATCAAGTTCGACCTGTTAGTTCTGTAATTGCTAAAGTTGATCCAGAGGAGGGCTAAAACCCCAAATGATTTGGCCAATCTTCACCTGAGGAAAAATTCCCTCCCGACTCTGAAACCAGCAGTCAGAATAAATCCCTGTATCAACCTACTATTTTATTTTATTTTTAAGTATATGCTGAAATCTGCCTGGTATCTAGAAATGCATCCAGTCCCCGCTTGAACTGGTGTAGTGAATCGGACATTACCGTCTCCTCACTCAGTGAATTCCATATTCTCACTGCTCTTACCGTAAAGAACCCCTTCCTATGCTGGTGCTGAAACCTTTTTTCTTCCAGTCTTAGTGAGTGCCCTCTTGTTACCGTAATATCCCTCCTTTTGAACAAATCTCGGGCAAGATCTCTATACTGTCCCCTAACATATTTGTACACATTTATTATGTCCCCCCCTCAACCTTCTCTTTTCCAAGCTGAATAGTCCTAGTTTTGCCAACCTCTCTGGGTATTGCAGTCCCTCCATTCCCTTTATTAATTTTGTTGCCCTCCTTTGTACCTTTTCAAGCTCATTTATATCCTTTCTATATATTGGGGCCCATAACTGAGCACGGTATTCCAAGTGTGGTCTGACCAGTGCTTTGTACAGTGGAAGAACAATGTTCTCATCCTTTGCAGCTATACCTCTTCTGATACATCCCATTACCCTGTTTGCCCTTACAGCAGCGGCCTGACTTTGGGCACTCCAATTTAGTTTGCTATCAATCAAGATGCCCAAGTCCTTCTCCATCTCTGAATTCCCCAATGATTTCCCATTCAGTGAGTACTGGTGACTTCCATTTTTCCGTCCCATATGTATGACCTTACATTTCTCCTCGTTAAACCTCATTTGCCATTTAATGCTCCACCTACCCAGCTTATCCAAATCCCTCTGTAGGTCTGCACTGTCCTCTTTTGTATTAATTGTTTTACATAACTTTGTGTCATCTGCAAATATTGATATTTTACTATTTATCCCGTTGACTATGTCATTAATAAAGATATTAAATAACATTGGGCCTAGTACAGACCCCTGTGGTACCCCACTAGTGACGCTTACCCAATCTGAGTATATTCCATTTATAACCACCCTCTGCCTTCTATCCTTTAGCCAGTTAGCTACCCACTTGCAGACATTTTCCCCCAGCCCCATCATTCTCATTTTGTATACCAACCTATTATGTGGCACGCTATCGAACGCTTTTGAGAAGTCGAGATACACGACATCCACTGGTTCCCCCTGATCTACTCGAGAGCTAACCTTCTCGTAGAAGTCAATCAGGTTTGTTTGGCAGGAGCGATTCCTCATGAATCCATGTTGGTTCGGGATTAAAAGATTATTAGCATCAAGATGCTCCGTAATTGCCTCTTTAATGAAGCTTTCAAAAATTTTGCCCACAACGGACGTCAGACTCACCGGCCGATAGTTTCCGGCGTCACTTTTCGCTCCCTTTTTGAATATTGGCACTACATTCGCCTGTCGCCAATCAAGTGGCACAGACCCAGTCTCAACAGATTCCTTAAATATAAGATATAATGGTCTGTCTATCACATTACTTAGTTCCCTTAGTACCCGTGGGTGTATGCCATCAGGTCCTGGTGATTTGTTTATTTTAATGTTACTGAGGCGTTTCTGTACCCCAGCTTGGGTTAGATTTGTCATACTTAGTGGAGGATTAAGTTTGTCACTTCTCATTTCTCCTGTTAGTTCGATTTCCTTTGTGAAAGTTGTCTAAAAAAAAATTATTTAATAGATTAGCTTTATCCTCATCTTTCTCTATGATTTTGCCTTCCTCACTTTTTATCGGTCCAATATTATCCGATTTAATCCTTTTACTATTTATATACGTAAAGAACAGTTTGGGATTTGATCTACTTTCCCTAGCAATACGTCTCTCTGTTTCCTCCTTCGCTATTTTTATTTGTTTTTTACAGGTTCTCATTTTTTCCTTGTAACACATTACTGCTTCCTTACTGTTTTCCTGTTTTAATCTCTTGAATGCCTCTTTTTTGCTATTTAACGCCCCTTTTACGTTCTTGTTCAACCATATTGGTTTCCTCTTATTTCTGGCCCTTTTATTCCCATACGGTATATATCTTTCGCACTGAGTATTCAGAATTCTTTTGAAGGTTTCCCATTTACTATTCATATTCCTTTGATTAAGAACTTTGTCCCAGTCAATAAGTTGAAGGCTTTCTTTCAGCTGATCAAACTTCGCCCTCCTAAAGTTTAATGTTTTTGTTGTTCCCTTATTGATAACCCTACTGAAGGGACATTTTGAAGTCGATAATATTATGGTCGCTATTACCTAGGTGCCCCCCTATCTGTACCTCAGTTATTCTATCAGGCCTATTAGTCAATATTAAGTCCAACACGGCCTTCCCTCTCGTTGGTTCCTGCACTAGTTGGGAGAGATAATTATCCTTAATATTTGTCAAGAACCTTTTAACTTTCTGAGATCTACAGGTTTCTGTTTCCCAGTCAATATCCGGGTAGTTGAAATCCCCCATTACAATCACTTCATTATGTTTTGCTACTTTGTCTATTTGTCCTAATAGCAGATTCTCATTCTCCTCTGTTATATTTGGTGGCTTATAGCAGACCCCCAGTAATATTTTATTATTATTTTTAGTTCCCTCTATCTCTACCCACATGGTCTCGACCCCCTCTTCTCCCTCTCCTATATCTTCCCTTAGTCTGGGTTTTAGACATGACTTTACATATAAGCAGACTCCTCCGCCTTTCCCCTGTTTCCGGTCCCTTCTAAATAAACTATAATCTAATAAATTTACCGCCCAGTCATAGCTATCATCTAGCCAAGTCTCTGTTATACCTACGATGTCATACCTCTCCTCCGATATAAGCGCCTGCAGCTCATCCGCCTTATTGGTCAGGCTTCTTGGGTTGATCAGCATGCAAGATAAAACTTTGGGGTTATTTAGCATCCTATTCTTCTCTAACGATCTAACTGTACTATCCCCACCCCCCTCTCCACCCTCATTATATTCACTTTTCCCCTTCCCCCTTGCTTGCCTCACATCCCACCTATTTCCTTGGTTCCCCCCCGTCTCTAGTTTAAAAACTCCTCCAACCTATTAGCCATCTTCTTCCCCAGCACCGCTGCACCCTCCCCATTGAGGTGCAGCCCGTCCCTACGGTAGAGCCTGTAGCCGACCGCGAAGTCGGCCCAGTTCTCCATGAACCCAAACCTCTCTGCCTTGCACCAGCTCTTTAGCCACTTATTCACCTCCCTAACTTCCCGTTGGCGCTCCTGTGTGGCTCGCGGGATTGGTAGTATTTCTGAGAAAACTACCTTGGAGGTCCTTGCCCTAAGCTTCCTACCTAGGTCCCTGAAATCATTTTTAAGGACTCTCCATCTACCGCTCACTTTGTCATTTGTGCCGATGTGGATGATGACCACTGGGTCTTCGCCAGCCCCACCCAGTAACCTGTCAACCCGATCCGCGATGTGCCGGACTCGAGCGCCAGGGAGGCAGCACACCGTTCGGCGATCCTGGTCTTTGTGACAGACTGCCCTGTCTGTCCCCCTAATAATAGAGTCACCCACTACCAGAACCTGTCTTGCCTGCCCTACACTTCCCCCCTCCCCCTCATTACTGGAGCATACACTCCCCCGGCGGTCAGAGGATCTGTCGTGCTCCAATAATGCCGGTTCTGAACCAGCCTTCCTATACTTCTTCCCTCTATCCCTCCTAACTGTTATCCAGCTCCCTGCCTGTTCAGCCTGCACTTCCCCTCTATGCTCAACCCCCAGTATTGACCCATTGAGTGTCTGCTCGGTGAGCAGCAAACTCCGTTCCATGTTGTCGATGCTCCTCAGTACTGCTATCTGAGCACTTAGATCCAGAATTTGGGCTTCCAAGTGCACGATATGCTCACATCTCTCGCAGCAGTATGGATCCTCGAGTGGTTGCTCACGGAATGCATACATTGCGCAAGATGTACACTGCACGGCTCCGGCCAACATGGACGTCATTCTAAATATGAGGATACAGTCAGTATATATATATACAAGTACAAAACACAATTATTTATATATTGGTGTATGGACGGGGATCAATTAGGGATGTGCAAGTGTATCAATTAGATATCGGCGGGGGATCAGTTAAGTATCAAGTATGGACGGGGGAATCAGATAAGTAGGTCAGGTGGATTAATTAAGTAAAAAGTAAAGTAAAGAAAGAATGAAATACAGTCAGCAATTCAGTCCTAAGTCCTCCCTTCCAAACTCCCTGAATCCAAAGTCACTGAAAAACAAGTCACACACTTACTTTCGTTCGCACTTACGCTCCGGACACACGCAGCTCGTTCACACTCGCAAACTAAGAGATTTAAAGAGTTTTAAAGTACAGCAAATTAAAAACATTATTTCCTTTATTGGGGAGTGGGTCTCCCATAGTCTTTGCCTATGCCTTCCAAGCAAAAGCTGCCAAATATTAGGACGGTGGAACTTGCAATGCCCCGTACAAGAGCCATGCAGTACAGCAGATTAAAAACATTATTCCCATTATGGGGGAGTGGGTCTCCCATAGTCTTTGCCTATGCCTTCCAAGCAAAAGCTGCCAAAAATTAGGAGGGAGGTACTTGCAATGCTGGCAACACGGACCATGGTGATATAGTGGTGGTGGAGGCTGAGGATAAGGAGAAGAGAAAAAACAGCCGAAATGAGGAAGCGTATACCCATGTGTGGGTGTGAAGCGGTGCATGGGAATACACTTCCCGAAACAATACAGTGGATTTGACTTGATGTTACTCTGCTGTCATTTGGTGGTGATAAGTAGTCTGGCCCAATCCAGCCCTTGTTCATTTTGATAAGGGTCAGCTTGTCAGCATTTTCAGTTGACAGGCGAGTGTGCTTATCAATTTTAATTCCCCCAGCGGCACTAAAAACACGCTCCTATAACACGCTAGCGGCAGGGCAGGCCACTACCTCCAAGGCGTACAGAGCGAGCTCATTCCAAGTGTCCAGCTTGGATACCCAATAATTAAAAGGCACAGAGGAATCACGGTGAACGCTGGTACGGTCGGCAAGGTACTCCCTCACCATCTTTTGAAACTTTCCACTCCTTGTGAGAGTACCCCGCGCCTCAGGGCCTGTAAGCTGGACGGGTCTCAGAAAACTGTCCGAGAACGATGACAGTGATCCCCTACCTCCGCTGGATTGTAGTTGCATCTCTCTCGCCTGTACGCCTTGGTTGGTTCAACGAACTGTGACCTCTGCCGCTAGCGTGTTCAGATGGGAATTTTTTTAACAGTTCTGCAGCAAGGGCCTTCTGGTACTGCCCCATTTTTGTAGACCTCTCCACCTCAGGAATAAGAGTGTGAAAGTTCTCCTTGTAGCAAGGGTGTAAAAGTTTCACCAACAAGTAATGACTGTCACCCAACATTTTGACAACGCGAGGGTCACGGTTAAGGCAGCATAACATAAAGTCAGCCATGCGTGCCCGACTGGTAACGGGCAAGACTTCCGTGTCCTCACCAAGATGATGACTGACCATGCTCTACTCCTCCTCCTCCTCCCCCCTGTCCTCTGGCCACCCACGCTGAACCAACGGTATGACAGTTGTACAGGTACTACCATCTACAGCGCATGATACCAGCTCTTGTTCTTCCTCCTCCTCCTCTCCCTCATTGTCCCCCAATGCACGTTGGGATGAGATGAGGCTGGGCTGTGTGTAAGCGCCCGCTACGGCTTCTTCATCCATCTCATCATACTCTTGCTGCAATGCCTCCTCTTTATTTCTCTGCAGCGAGCGTTGCAAAAGACAGACAAGTGGTATGCTGACGCTAATGATGGTGTCATCGCCACTCACCATCTTGGTGGACTCCTCAAAGTTTGTCAGGATGGTACATATGTCAGACATTCAGGTCCACTCCTGAGGTCTTATGTGTGGAGTCCGACCTGAATATGGATGGCCTTGTTGCAGCTGGTACTGCACAACTGCTCTCTTCTGCTCACAAATCCTTTGCAATATGTGGAGGGTAGAGTTCAAACGTGTGGGGACATCACACACCAGTTGGTGTGCCGGAAGCTGCAAACGCTGCTGCAACACAGCAAGGGCGGCGGATGCTGTAGCCGACTTGCAAAAATGAGCTTACAGGCGGTGTACTTTGACGAGCATATCTGGCAACTTGGGGTACAATTTAAGAAACCGATGAACCACGAGGATAAGCACATGAGCCAGGCTTGGTACGTGTGTGATCTCGCCTCGCCTCAGAGCCGCCACCAGGTTGTGGCCATTGTCACACACGACCATGCCTGGATGTAGGTTCAGCGGTCTCAGCCACAGAAGTGCCTGCTCTTTCACAGCTTTCCACAACTCACAAGCATTGTGAGGTTTATCACCTAAGCTTATGAGTTTCAGCACAACCTGTTGCCGCTTGGCTGAGGCAGTACTGCAGTGCTTCCAGCTTGCAACTGATGTGGTGATATCTGAGATGGAGGCTGAACATGAGGAGGAGGAGGAGGATGATGCTCAGGAGCTGTACACTGTGGGGGCAACTCTGACTGACAGAGGGCCCGCAATCCTCGGTGTGGGGAGGATGTGTACCGTCCCTGGCCACAAGCACTTGTCCACGTGTCCGTTGTCAGGTGGACTCTCCCAGTAACTGCATTGTTGAGGGCACGGCAGATGTTTTGGGACACGTGCTTGTGTAGTGCGGGGATGGAACACTGGGCAAAATAGTGTCGGCTGGGGACCGAGTACCGAGGGGCGACCACCGCCATAAGATTGCGGAAGGATTCCTTCTCCACCTGCCTTAGAGGCAGCATTTCCAACGCAAGCAGTCGTGAAATGTGCGAATTTAGGACTGTGGCCTGTGTGGCGTTGGCTACAAATTTGCGCTTTCATTCAAAGGTCTGGGATATGGACAATTGAACGCTGCAGTGGGATGTGGACGTGGACGTTGATGCTGCTTCTTGAGAAACTGCCATAACAAGTGAAGACTGAGAGGAGGGTGCATCTTTGCATGCAGTATGGACAGGGGATTGCCTTGCACGCACAACAGGGGGTTCTCTTACACGCACGCACAACAGCGGAAAGAAGCAGTGGTGACACCAGCTGACACTGGTCGTGGACCCTGGGGTTCGCCCCACAAAGTCGGGTCCTTTGCTGATATGTGCCTGATCATGCTGGTGGTGGTTAGGCTGGTAGTTTTGTCACCCCTGCTGATGCTGGCCTGGCAGGTGGTGCACATGGCCTTTTTTGGGTTATCAGCAGAGTCTTTAAAAAAATTCCAGACTCTGGAAGATCAATCGGTTGTACTGGCAACATCCCTCGTGTTGGTGTTACGGGGAATGGTTGCCCGCCTTCTGTCTGTGTCCACCACACTGCTTCTTCCTGCCTGTTGGGGTACTCTGCCTCCCTCCCCCTGTGTGCTGCTGGCCTCGCTTTGCGTGTCCTCCTGCCACATTGGGTCAGTTACTAGATCATCCACCACCTCCTCCTCTTCCACTTGCGCACCACGGTCTTCCTCCTCACTTCGTGGCAATTGTGTCTCGTTATCATCCACCTCTTGTGACAAATTGCCAGCATCACCTTCCTGTGGCCGTGGCTGTTCAAATATTTGGCCATCGCTACATGGGATTTCCTCTTCCACCACTTCAAGTGGAGCAGGCAAGGGGCGCAAATATGGAAATGGTCCAACTGTTGGATCAGTTGCTGTCTGACGACACTCGGCATGGTGGGAGGAAGGAGTATCATGGTGAGGAGGAGTGTGCCATCGAGACTCACAGCTACTAACACTTGACCGTGTGGAAGACAGACCGGAGGTGGTGGTGCCCAGGTGACTGGAAATATTATCTGCTATCCAATTAATAACCTGTTCACACTGATCAGTTCGCAATAGTGGTACTGTTGTGTGCTTCCCTAGTAATTCGGTCAAGAAGTGGGAGCAAGAAGATGTGGCTCTTGGTTGTGGCACATTTTCACCTTGGCCACGGCCCCATCCTCTGCACACACCATCACCAGAACGTCCAGTTCCACGTCCCTTGCCATGCACCTTGCCCATTGTAAATGAAGTAAAATAGCTTACACTCGCACTATCAATGGCAAAAGGGTAATAAAAAGGAGAATTGAACCCTGGAAGATGAAAACCACAGTTCAATTTCTCTGGCCTACACCAGACTCTTTTAAACAGATATATTGGTGTCTGAACAGTCAGCGAGACACTGAAAATGTTTTTTTTATGGAAAAAAGACAAAAAAGTGGATAATACAGAGATTTGAACCGTAGAACTGCAAAACCACATTTATAATTTACTGGTGTATACCAGACTTGTTAAAATAGATATATTTGTGTCTGAACAGTCAGCGACACACTCAAACTGTTTTTTTTTATGGAAAAAAGGCAAGCAGGTTGATAACACCCTGATTTGAACCGTGGAAGAGGAAAACCACAGTTCTATTTCTCTGGCCTACACCAGACTTTTTTAAACAGATATATTTGTGTCTGAACACTCACAGACAAACTCAATTCTTTTTTTCTTTGGGGGGGGGGGATACCAAAAGGTTAATAAGATGGGTATTTGTATAGTCTGACTGAGGAAAAAACAAAACAAAACAGGATTTAGATGAAAAAAAAAGGATTTTTCCTGGCCCCTGAGACCTGGGTATAATTCTAGCAATTTGACCAGCAGGAGCACACAGGACTGTAATGCAGTGTTTGTTGGTAAGACAATTGCATCTCCTATACAGCCTGCCTGACTGCCTGATATCTGGGATGGATATTAGTCCTGAGAAGGACTGTTTGTTTTGATTTGGCAGGCTTTAGAGACCCTACACTAACTATTTTGCAGTATAAATCTTTCCCTAGCTCAGCAGCACTGACCCTACACTGTCTGATCCGGAGGAACTGTGCCCAAGGTGGCGGCGCCTGGTTTTAAATACTCGAGGTGATGCTGTGCGGCCAGAAAATCACTGTAATGCCCACAAACAACATGGCTGCGGCATTACAGTGACTGGCTAGCAATCCCTGCATGTTCATTGGCTCTGTAAAGAGCGCCAAATGTGCAGGGCGGAGACCCAAGCTCCCGCTCGAGTAACCCGGAAATGCTCGGTGCTCGCCGAACATCCCGAGTAGTGAGATGCTCGGGCGAGTACCGAGCAGTGTCGAGCATGCTCGCTCAACACTACTTATAATGTTTGTATATTTAATGATTTGCATTGTTAGTGATGAAGCTGTATTCTTCCCAACAACAGGTAGTTAAAAAGGAGAGATAGATTAAATGGTTTGGACTAGTCCAGAGTGGGGACACAGGAGACAGCTTCCTGTTAGAATTCCAGATAGGGCTGAGCTTGCAGCAATAGCAGACCTCAGGTTTACCTAGTTGACAGAACCACATGCAGTGAGTGGGTGTCCCTGTGGCAATAGAGGAACTCCTGGAGTAAGAGCTTGTAAGAGAAGAGATAGCAGAGAAAAGAAGCGAGTAGCAGTCTGGATATTCCCTATGGACAGAGAGAGTTAAAGAAAGAATATCAAGGCCTGGGGCAGGAAGCATAGTAGGAAGATACAGAGTTTTCGGTCAGAGAGATAACGAACAAAAGAAACAAGAGCACAGTCTCACCGCATGGTAGTTTAGAGGCATCAGAATAGAGGAAGCTGAGCAGGCCATATTGGCAAAGAAACTCACTTAAGGAGAGAGGGATGCAGAAACGGAGGTTGGAGTTGAGAACTCTTTTTCTTGAACTGTGTGCAATTAATGAGACAGATGAAAACTTCTGGGAAAGTACTCTGGACAGTGATAAAGGCAGGAAGAAGAACCGAGAGAGAGTGGCTTCACTGAGGAAGGAATTTTGTGTGCTGATGTTTGTTGTTAAAGAAATGGCCATGGAGAAATATACCCACTATCTGCTGTATTTAGTTCAAATTAGGTTATTCTTCAGTATAAAGTTTATTTTTGAACTAAGATTTCTCTCATTTAAAACCATAACATCTGGCCCTGAAAAGCCAAAGACAATGGCACCATGTGGTCTGCAGAGGCATATCGCCATTCTAGCAAATGTCCACACACTCAGTCAGGACTGTTTTCATGTAGCATGCCGGGCGCGTAAGATGTGTACCTCGCCCACGGCAATCACTCCGCACCACGTTACATTAGCACAAAAGTTCTGATGAATCAGGGCCTTGATTTTCATGACAAATGTCAGCAGTTCCACTCCCTAGAGTTTAAAAGTTAAAATTATTAGAGTTTTTTCAAGAATTTTTAATATTTATTGCCATTAAAAAATAAACATATTTTTGTAAAAAATTTAAATATGAATATTTTACATTTTTTATAATTATTGAAAACAATATTTTTTGATAACACATTCTTTTTAAACCCCACACTATTTATCTCAATCAGGGATGTGTTCAAGTAAAAGGATATTACGTTGTGCAGAGACATCTGCTTGTAATATACAGAGGCTTCTTCTTTCACTTTATCTTATTAGTTCACATTGAAATGAATAAAATAAAGTAATACAAAATAAAGTAAAATAAAGGGGAATAATGCTTGCACAGAGCTTTTCTAAGTAAACTTCAAGCTCCCATATTTTCTCCTGTCTTCTCCCAATATTTGCTTAGCTCTTTTGCTCCATCTAATAACTAATTTTTTTGTGCTCTGTACCACAAAACAATAAATACAGGAAAATATTTATAAAAAATATGTTAGATATTGAAACTACATTTCTGAAAATGAGAATACAATAATATTCTATACAATATATTATTCTATATTTCACTTGTCTATAACAAAAAAACTCATAATTAATTTCATAATATATGTATAGTATAATGATTTTTCTTTAAAATACAGTTAATTGTATGCTGCTTACATTTTCTTTATGAATGAATCCCAACTTGTACTGCAAAAAAAAACAGTAACTCACATAGCTATATTAAAAATAAAAAAATCAATAAGAAATTGAATATCTTAAACTGTTATGGTATTTTTTTTAAAACAAATGTAGTCACATACAGTACATACATGGAGATTTTATTGTGAGTTTGTTGCATATTAAAAGTTAAGTCATGTAATGGAAATATTTTTGCAGTTTTTAAAGCATGGTGCATGGTCAGTTAACGCTGAGTAAAATAAAAGCACAGTGGGCATGAAATTTCTATAAATCCCATTCACTTTGCTGGAACTGTAAGAAGCTGAGTTTTTGATGCAGCATAAATAGGCAGCGTCAAAATCGCACCAAAATCTCATTATGGGAATGTACCCTTATACTCACATGACTGTACACCTTTCTGACTCTCCCATTCTTCATCGTCTCATTCCAGTCCTTGGTGCATATTGTTATCCCTGCCGCAAAGTTCAGAGACCGTCTTCACTCTAGACCTGGACTCCTAGCTCTGATGAATCCCAGGATTTTTCCATGCATGCATGCGCAAAGTCGCGGTGCATATGAGTATGTTACCTGTTTTTTTGTACATCATGGGCTTATTTATGCAGATAAGTCCTAGGCCTCATCAAAGCTGGTAGTCCAAGTTTAGTGTGATGAGGCCCAGCAATTCAGCACTTTGAAGTGATGATAAGATGATAAGAAGATGCTCGGATGACTGACCGGGGGTGGTGAAGTGTAAAGGATGGGGAGGTAACTGGTAAGGTGAGTGTAAATATTTTTTTTATTTTCAACATCCTACATTTTTATGATAGTCTAAGTTCTAGAGAGACCTTAGAGCATAATAAGGGACATTTAATTTGATGAGAAAAACTTTCTTGCAAATCAAACTTTTCTGGAATTTCCAAGAAAATTGGCTAATTTTAATCTTGCTAGATATGCTCATATCTACCCACCAGGACTCCTATTTAAACCTGTGAGCAGACCTGCGGGGTCCAATCTTATGTCAAGCTCCCTTTAAAGCATGATGTTTTCTTTCCAGTATATCTGGGTTGAGTGTGTATTTTATTATTATTATTATAATGTGTTTTCATTCGCTCAAAATTATGCTGCAGGAAAACATTTTAAGGTCATGAATGTCAGACAGCCCTTGAAAACATACTTCTAGCTGTATGTTTATAAGGAAAAATCAGCCACCATCATCTGTAGCCCACAAATAAAGCATATGACATCTTTGATCATTATAGTAATAGCAACATATTTGTATATGGAATGTTGTATAGTTATATTGTATGAATTACATTTAGCATGACATGAGCTGTGTAGCTTTTGCAATACAGAAGTGTGTCAGAAAAGCATGAAGGCGGTAAAGAAAGGAGGTTATGATTGGGCAGGAAAGCTGTAAATCTTCAGTAGAATGCTTTGTATCATTTTGTCATTGTGTTTGTAATTACTGTTGCAGTTTTATTGAACAATGCAATGACTTTCTATCTCTTTATAACAAGTGGGCCATCATAAATCTTTTAATCAGACAGTTCATTTTACTGTGTAAACTGCAGAAAATAGTAGAGGATTAGAAAATGCTGGCATGGAGTGAATTTAATATCACTAATTTACATATATTTCTGAAAATAAGCAACATGTATATGGAAATATGATATTTGAAATACAAGCTGAGCTTGCAATTCAAGGACGAATTAAATGTTGTAAAATGAGAATGTTGTACTCTGGGTGCTAAAGTTCACCAAAAGTATCTGACAACTTAGCACTTTTGTATGCCAAGTACACTATTCTTTATTCTAGGTTGGAACTTTAAAAGTATATGGTGTTAGATAGTGGTTAGTACAGACTTTTAAAAAGCTTTAAAGAGGTTAAAGGGGTTATCTGGTATCAGAAAAACCCTGCTGCCAAATGCAGTAGCCTAGATTTATCAGTCATTGTTTACTGGGATGTTTTGGAGTCATATGCTCCTGACTGATTAGGAGGTGCATGCTTCTTAATTTATCAGGCACATCTGTAAAGTAGTGTTCGATTCTTTACCAGAAATCTTATGCCAGTCAGTGACTGGAGTAAGATTTCAGGTGTAAGGTATCCCACAGCTCATTATAAATAATTGAGCTGTGGCATCATGCCCCTGTCTTGTCCTCGTCGGGCCCCCACTCCACCCATTTTAGTGTAGCTGGGCAAAACTGGCATAAAAAAGTGAAAAGCAGCAAATTATTTTTGTGCAACTCCTTGTTGCACAAAATATTTGTGACTTTTCAAAGCAATTTAAGACAGAATACTGCTGGAAATGCTGTTGATAAATCATGACCAATGTGTTTAATCCTATTCTGAGAATTTCCTCCTGATCCCGGATTCTGTTATTGTCTGCAGTGTTGAAATCACATATGCAGCACTGCAACCAATAACTCAGCGAATCGGCACAGCTGAAGTTGAAAGCACATGCCATTCGGCGCCACTGAGCTCATTAATTCATTAAGGGTCCTCAGTTTAAAAACATTGTATAAATTTACTTATATTCTGCAGTTATAAATACTGGAGCATACAAACAAATGTATAAAATCAAATAACAAAAATGACACTAAAAAATAAAAATTTGGGGCAACTTGACTCTTGCTTCAAGTGTAATATCAAAAGAAAAATAGATTTGGATGGATTTGACCTGTCCATTTCCTTTCTTTCAGCAAGATTGCAATCAACAGAGATGTTCATTTCCCACTCTTGTGTTCATTTCCTACTCCCCACAGGCTGAACATGTATGTTAATACAGGTGATTTTATCAAATAGATGAAAAATCTTTCTGTTGGCAATTATTTCATATTTTGACTTTCTTTAGGTTAAAGGTCAAGCTAAATAGCCGCCAAGTCACAGGGAGATGCTCTAAAGAGTGTCAGTTCAAAATTTTGTTGCTTTACTTAAATAATTATGAATTATTTAGTAATTAGCTGTATAAAAGAACATTTTTATACATTAAATCTGAAAGTTGTGTCAAACAAGTAAATATTATAGTCACAATCAAAATTAGGCTTATTAGCAAAATTTACAAACTGTCTGCCATTTGCAGTAAAGCTATCATTGTCGAACATTACCTTCTGGCAGTATTCCTCTGGAATACTTAGCCCATTTCTTCTGGACTGTAAGCTGAGTACCGAGGGGGTTCTTAGGATACATCGTAGTCAAAGACAAGGAAGACGACCCAGACAGTTTATCCACAGAAAATACGTTTTTACTGAATCAAGAGGAAGCTATATTAAACTACACCCACAACATATACAAATCCAAACACTCATCCTAGAGTTGAGACTATTATGCTGTATGGCAGGGCAGCCCATGACATGTACTGCAGAATATAAAAACTATTAATACTCGAACCAGGAACAATTTCAGTGAATACGAGGCCTGGGCTGCCAGCGGTGCAACACAGCAGTTTACAATCCTATAATACTACTTCTAAATATCCCGGCTCCCCGAAGCGCTTAGTGTAAACATTTACGTTTTAACAGCAGCTGCTCCATCAGGACTTTGGATCAGGGACTTTAACGATAGCAATGTTCATAGGTGCCTTTCAAGTTTCTTACTATGTAAAACAAGTCTGTCCGTAAGGTTCAAAGCTACTCAATTACATAGCACGTGAGGTACGGCCACACCGTACTAGATACTCAGGAGTACAGCAGAAAGTAAAAAATAAAAGTCTAAATAACAACAAGATCTCGGGCTCCGTTAGTGGGGAAAGTTCTGGCCTGCACAAAAACACAGTCTAACTAACGGACTAGCTATATACAGGCCTCTGAGCAGACTTTGGTTTAGGCGCAAAAAAAAAAATGTAGTTGCGTGCACGGTTACCCTCTACAATGATACCGAGGGCCTTAAATCTCTTACAGACCCGTCAGGTGCTTCCTTCCCAAACGGAGGTATCTCCATCCAGACAATCGTGGCTGGTCTCCTTCTCCGACCACCGTCACTCCTCATGCAGGCCTCCGGCTGTGCTCGCCCGCCTTTGCCATCTCCCCTAGATACCAATTTCCGTTGTTTTCCATTGTAAAACAAACTTAGCAGAGAGTAGTAAGGAAACAGTGACCTCCTGTGGTCACATGACGCCATTACAGCTTATGCATATCATACATTAGCATATATAAATGGATGAGCTGATATCTGCAAGTTTATATTCATGTGAACACTGGTATGTATACTTTGTACCACTTTGGTGGGTCAGCATATATCTCCATCCCTGAAGTGCCGGACTGCTGTCCCATCATCCTACAGGACATTGGCCTCTAAATCATTAATATTCTTAGGTAGTGATGAGCGAGCAAGGTCGTTACTGCTCGTTGCTTGCCCTAGCATCTCAGTGCTCGAGATACTCGGCGCTCACCGAGAATTTCCAGGGTTGCTCGGTGGGAGCTCGGGTCTCCTCCTTCCATGCAGGGATTGCCTGCTACTCACTGTAATGCCGTAGCCATGTTGGTTGTTGCATTACAGTGATTGGCTGGCCGCACAGCGTCATCAGGTCTATATCAGACCTGACGCTGCCATGTTCATCACAGTCACTCCGGAACAAAACAGTGTAGGGAGAGGTGCTGCTGCGTCAGGGAGAGATTTGCTTGTTTCTAGTTAGTGTAGGTGTACCAAACTATACTAGAGACACATATCCATCTCAACAAACAGTCTTTCTGAGGATTAATCCATCTGCAGAGATATCAGGCAGGCAGTGTATATAGGCAGGCAAGCAGGCGGGGTATATAGCAGACAGCAGTGCACATAGTACAAGAGGCTTCATTCCATTTCTGCCTTCTGCTGCTGTTAGATATTTCTAGAAATAAGTCCAGGTCTCAGGGGCGAGGAATAATTTTTTTTTTGGATCTTAATCCTCATTATTTGCTTAAAAAGCAATCCAGAGAACACCGTTTTTCTGTGCCATTTGCTTATTGGCACTGCAGAATACAGCCAGGTACTTTCCTTATTACAGCGCTAAAAATCCAGCTATTTAAAAATGTGGTTTGTCAATCACACGGATCACATATAATTGCGCTGAAAATACTGCTATTTCTGGCCTCCATTAAAAAAAATTTCAGTGTGTCAGTGAAGCAATTGACACCAGCTTGCTGTTCAAATTAGTTACCTACAGGCCAGGTATTTAACACTGTGTTTTCTCCATCATACGGATCACATATACGTTTTCAGAAAAAACTGCCATTTCTGACCTCCATAAAAAATTTTTTTCAGTGTGTCAGTGAAGCAATTGACACCAGTTTGCTGTTGAAAATAGTTAACGACAGGCCAGGTATTTAAAACTGTGGTTTGTCCGTTACACGAGTCACATATAGGTTCGCTCCAAATTCAGTCATTTGTTTTGAGCGTGGAAGATATTGTCCTCCATTTAAAATGGGCAAGGCACGTGGCAAGGGATGGGGAACTGGACGTGATGGTGATGATGGTGCATGCAGAGGCCGAGGCCGTCGGCAAGCTGAAATTGTGCCACAACAAACACTCACATCTTCTCGCTCGACCTTCCTGTCCCAATTAATAGGGGACTGCAGAACACCACTATTGAACACAGAGCAGTGTCAAAAGGTTATTGGTTGGATAGCAGATAATGCTTCAAGTCACTTAGCCACCACCACCACCTTGTCTTCTACAGTCATGGCCAAAAGTTTTGAGAATGACACCAAAATTATATTTTCACATGATCTGCTGGCCTCTGGTTTTTATTAGTGTTTGTCTGATGTTTATATCACATACAGAAATCTAATTGCAATCATATTATGAGTACCAATAGGTTATATTGACAGTTAGAATGAGTTAATGCAGCAAGTCAATATTTGCAGTGTTGCCCCTTCTTCTTCAAGACCTCTGTAATTCTCCCTGGCATGCTCTCAATCAACTTTTGGACCAAATCCTGACTGATAGCAGTCCATTCTTGCATAATCAATGCTTGCATTTTGCCAGAATTTGTTGGTTTTTGTTTGTCCACCCGTCTCTTGATGATTGACCACAAGTTCTCAATGGGATTAAGATCTGGGGAGTTTCCAGGCCATGGACCCAAAATCTCTATGTTTTGTTTCATGAGCCATTTAGTTATCACCTTTGCATTATGGCAAGGTGCTCCATCATGCTGGAAAAGGCATTGTTGGGCGCCAAACTGCTCTTGGACGGTTGGGAGAAGTTGCTCTTGGAGTACATTCTGGTACCATTCTTTATTCATGGCTGTGTTTTTAGGCAAGACTGTGAGTGAGCCGATTCCCTTGGCTGAGAAGCAACCCCACACATGAATGGTTTCAGGATGCTTTACAGTTGGCATGAGACAAGACTGGTGGTAGCGCTCACCTCTTCTTCTCCGAATAAGCTGTTTTCCAGATGTCCCAACCAATCGAAAAGGGGATTCATCAGAGAAAATGACTTTGCCCCAGTCCTCAGCAGTCCACTCCCTGTACCTTTTGCAGAATATCAGTCGGTCCCTGATGTTTTTTCTGGAGAGAAGTGGCTTCTTTGCTGCCCTCCTTGAAACCAGCCCTTGCTCAAAGAGTCTCCGCCTCACAGTGCGTGCAGAAGCACTCACACCAGCCTGCTGCCATTCCTGAGCAAGCTCAGCACTGCTGGTAGTCCGATCCCGCAGCTGAAACAGTTTTAAGATACGGTCCTGGCGCTTGCTGGTCTTTCTTGGGTGCCCTGGAGCCTTTTTGACAACAATGGAAGCTCTCTCCTTGAAGTTCTTGATGATGCAATAGATTGTTGACTGAGGTGCAATCTTTGTAGCTGCGATACTCTTCCCTGTTAGGCCATTTTTGTGCAGTGCAATGATGGCTGCACGTGTTTCTTTAGAGATAACCATGGTTAACTGAAGAGAAACAATGATACCAAGAACCAGCCTCCTTTTAAAGTGTCCAGTGATGTCATTCTTACTTAATCATGACTGATTGATCGCCAGCCCTGTCCTCATCAACACCCACACCTGTGTTAATGGATCAATCACTAAAACGATGTTAGCTGCTCCTTTTAAGGCAGGACTGCAATGATGTTGAAATGTGTTTTGGGGGTTAAAGTTCATTTTCTGGGCAAATATTGACTTTGCAAGTACAGTAATTGCTGTTAAGCTGATCACTCTTTGACATTCAGGAGTATATGCAAATTGCCATTACAAAAAATGAAGCAGTAAACTTCGGAAAAATTACTATTTGTCTCATTCTCAATACTTTTGGCCATGACTGTACATGGTCAAGTCTCAGTAGCTGTGAGTCTGGATCGCATATTTCTCACCCTGAACCTTGTTCCTCCCACCATGCAGAGTGCCCAGAGACAACTGATCCCACACTTGGACACTCCGAAGAGCTGTTCACGTTTCCATTTATAGATTCGGGCCTCTCGCCCGGTCCACTTGAAGCGGGGCAAGAGATCACATGTAGCAATGCCCAAATATTTGAGCAGCCATGGTCACACAAAAGCGAAGGTGGTAAAGTGTCACAAGAGATGGACGATGAAGAGACACAATTGCCAGAAAGTCAAGAGGAGGACCAGAGTGGGAAGTGGAAGACGAGGTGGTGGATAATATAGTAATTGACCCAACCTGGCAGGAGGACATGCAGAGCGAGGACAGCAGCACACAGGGGGAGGGAGGCAGATCACCCCAACAGGCAGGAAGAAGCAGTGTGGTGACTGCAGAAAGAAGGCAGGCAGGCAACCGTTCCCCATAACACAAACACGAAGGAAGTTGCCAGTACAACTGTTAGGTCTTCCCGAGTCTGGTTGTTTCTTAAAGACTCTGCCGATAACCACAACAAGGCCATTTGCACCACCTGCCAGGCCAGAATCAGAAGGGGTGGCCAAACGACCAGCCTGACCACCATCAGCATGATCAGGCACATGGGAGAAAAGCACCCGACTTTGTGGGCCGAACCCCAGAGTCCAGGAACAGTTTCTGCGGGTGGCACCATTGCATCTTCCTCTGTTGTGCATGCAAGCCAATCCCCTGTCCATGGTGCATGCGAAGATGCCTCCTGCCCTGCACCTGTCGTTGCACACTCTCAAGTAGCAGCATCAAGAAGTACGTCCACGTCCTTGTGCCAGCGCAGCGTTCAGCTGTCCATACCCCAGTCTTTGAAACACAAGCGTAAATACGCAGCAAACGCCCCACAGGCCACACTACTAAATTCCCACATTTCATGACTGCTTGTGCTCGAAATGTTGCCTTTTAGGCTCATGGAGACCGAAGCATTCCGCAACCTGATGGCGGTGGCTGTTCCTCGGTACTTGGTCCCCAGCCGCCACTATTTCTCCCGGTGTTCTGTCACTGCATTACACAAGCAGGTGTCCAAAATATTAGCCTTGCCCTCAACAATGCAGATACCTGGAAAGTCCACCTAATCATGGACACGTGGACAAGTGCTTGTGGGCAGGGATGGTACATCTCGCTGACGGCACACTGGGTTAACATAGTGAAAGCCGGGACCCAGTCAGACCTTGGGACGGAACACGTCCTCCCTACGCCAAGGATTGAGGGCCCGAGGTCAATCAGGGTTGGCCCCACAGTCTACAGCTCCTGCACCTCATCCCCCTCATCCTTCTCCTCCTCTTCAGCCTCTATCTTCCAAATGAACACATCAGTCACAAGCTGGAAACACTGCAGCACTACCTCGGCCAAGCAACAACAGTCTGTGCTGAAGCTAATATGCTTAGGTGACAAACCACACAATGCTGAAGAGTTGTGGAAAGCTCTGAAAGAGCAGGAAGATCTGTGGCTCACACCGCTGAACCTGCAGACATGCATGGTCATGTGTGACAAAGGCCGGAACCTGGTGGTGGCTCTGAGGCGAGCTCACCCAGGTACCATGCCTGGCCCATGTTCTTAACCTCTTGGTTCAGCGGTTTCTCAAATAATACCCGGAGTTGCCGGATATGCTTGTTAAAGTACGCCACCTGTGTGCCCATTTTAGAAAGTCACCTACAGCTTCCACCGCCCTTGCCATGTTACCAGACTGGTATGTGATGTCCCCACACGTTGAAACTCTACACTGCAGATGTTGGGAAGGATTTGTGAGCAGAAGAGGACCATTGTTGAGTACCAGAATCAAAAAAGCCATCGGTATTCAGTTCAGACCCCACACATAAGATCTGAGGAGTGGACATGGAGGACTCCACCAAGATGGTGAGAGGCGACGACACCATAATTAGCATCACCATCCCGCTTTTCTGTCTTCTGAAATGCTTTCTGCTCACAATCAAGAGGATGCATTGCAGGCAGAGCAGAATGAGACAGAGCAAGGAATCATACAGGGTGAGTTCACACAGCCCAGCCTCATCTCATCCCAACATGAATTGGGTGACAATGATGAAGAGGAGGAGGAGGAAGAACTGGAGCTAGTTTCATTCGATATAGACAGTACTACCTGCACAACTGTCATACCGTCTGCTCAGCGTGGATGGCCAGAGGACAGAGAGGCGGAGGAGAGCATGGTCAGTCATCCTCTTGGTGAGGACACGGAAGTCTTGCCTGTTAGCAGTCTGGAACGCATCACTGAGTTTATGTTACGCTGCCTTTCCCATGACCCTCGCGTTCTCAAAATTTTGGGTGACAGCCTTACTGGTTGGTGACACTTCTAGACTCATGCTACAAGGAGAACTTTATATCTCTTATTCCTGAGGTGGACAGGTCTACAAAAATGGGGCAGTACCAGAAGGCCCTTGTTGCGGAACTATTAAAAAAATTCCCATCTGAAAACGCAGGCGGCAGAGGTCACAGTTCGTTGGACAACCAAGGAGTACAGGCGAGAGAGACACAAATGCAATCCAGCAGAGGCAGGGGAACACTGTCAAAGTTCTTGGACAGTTTTCTCAGACCCTCAGGCCCTGAGGTGCGGGGGTACTCTCACAAGGAATGCAAAGTTTGGGAAGATGCTGAGACCATACCAACGTCCTCCGTGATTCCTCTGTGCCTTATAATTATTGGGTATCCAAGCTGGATACGTGGAATGATTGTTTTCTCTACGCCTTGAAGGACCTGGGCTGCCCTGCCGCTAGCGTTTTATCAGAGCGGGCTTTTAGTGCCGGGGGTGGAATTATAACTGATAAGCGCATCTGCCTGTCAACTGAAAATGCTGACAGGCTGACTGTTATAAAAATGAACAAGGGCTGCATTGAGCCAGACTTCTCAACACCACCGAATGATAGCAGTGTAACATAAACTCAAATCCAGTAACTTTTTTTGGGAGGTGTATTCCCATGCACCTCTTCACACCCACACATGGGTATATGCTTCCTGATTTTGGCTATTTGCTCTTGTACTCCTCCTTCTCCTCATCCTCCACCACCTTATCACCAGGGAGACCGTGGTCCATGATGCAACACCCACATAATTTTTTTATAGGGTATTTATGATGCCCGTAAAAAAAAATGTATACAGTATGTTCATGTATACCCCCGGGGGTAATTTTTTTTCAGCCCATACACTTTTTGCATGGGAATTATAAGTATAGGAGACCCGCTCCTTTATAATGGGAACATTTTTTGTGAGGCCCTCTAAGTCTCTTCCAAGGGGCATTGGAGTGCCTCCCAATTTTTTGCAGCCCTTGCATTCACTGCATAGGCTAACACTATGGGAGACCCTCTCCTTTCTAATGAGAATTTGTCGTTACTGTGGCCCTGCTCTTTGTGTCTTTAAATTTTTAGTCAGGTTTTTCCTAAATTTGGTCAGCCGTTGGACTCACTGCATACCCTATAACTGTATAGCTGACTCTCTCCTTTCTAATGACAATTTGTCGTTACTGTGGCCCTGCTCTATGTGTCTTTAAATTCTTAGTGGGATTTTTCCTAAAATTGGTCAGCCGTTGGACTCACTGCATACCCTATAACAGTATAGCAGACCCTCTCCTTTCTAATGGGAACATGTCGTCATTGTTACTGTGGCCCTGCTCTATGTGTCTTTAAATTCGTAGTGGGGTTTTTCCTAAATTTGCTCAGTCATTGGACTCACTGCATATCCTACAACTGTATAGCAGACCCTCTCCTTTCTAATAGAAACATGCCTTACTCGTTACTGTGGCCCTGTTCTATGCATCTTTAAATTGTTAGTGGGGTTTTTCCCAAATGTTGGCAGCCCTTGCAGTCACACCATGGGCATTACCACTATAGGAGACCCACTCCTTTATAATGGGAACATTTTTTTTACTGAGACCCTCCGCTATGTCTCTTCAAAGGGGTATTAGGTTGCGTCCGAATTTTTGGCAGCCCTTGCAGTCACTGCATACGCATTAACAGTATAGGATACACACTTGTTAATAATGGGAGCATAGCCGGCTAATGGCTCTCTAACATTAGCGAGGGTTGACTGCTGGCCTTTTAAGAATAGTAAGGTTTCAAAGTTAGCGCTATCATGGACTCTCCTGATGTAGAAGCCAGGGCTCACCAGAGGATTCTCTGGTGGGACCGTCCAAGCCTACCGAGAAGCAGTCCTGGCTAAGAAAAGTGTGTGGGAAGGTTCCCAGACACTCTATGGCTGCTTTTTTACTGAGGTGGAAACACACCAAACACAGGGAGAACAAACAAAGTCCTTGCAGATGTTGTCATTGCTGGGATTTAAACCCAGGATCCCAGCGCTGCAAGGCTTCAGTGCTAACCACTGATCCAACGTGCTGCCGTTCACCCTCTAATATCTAACAGGCTGGAGAAACTTGCACCTACTGCCACCCCACCTTTGTGAGAAACTAATGTATTTGGGCAGCCACTCAGTCTACCAAATAAAATTCCTGAGAAGGAAATTGGGTATGGCTTCGCTACTGTTACTGGGGGCAGTGCTAATACTATGGCGTCGTACCATAGTTTACTGGAATTATTCCTGGCTGGTAGGAGGCAAGCAAATTCCCACAGAAAAGTACCAGCAGTAATGTTCATGGACCCGCGCTTGAAGAAGGCGGAGACAACACCAGGAGAAATAATGAGGGCTGGGGACCGAGTATGGACATGAAGCATGAGGTTGTGAAAAGCTTCCGCCTCCACGATCCTAAAAGGTCACATTTCCAGTGCAAGCAGCTGCCCATAAATCTGGCAGTTTAGTATTGTGGCCTGTGGGTGGGTGGGTGGCTGGCTGCATACTTGCGCTTGCATTCCAAGTAACAGAAAACTTCGCAGATGATATCCTCTGTCATCATCATGGCCTCACCTCGGCAGTATGAACTCTCCGGAAGGAGAAGCCAGGGCCCTCCTGCGGAGTCTCTGGTTTTCTGGCAGGTCCGTCTAACTCTGCCGAGAAGCAGCCCTGGCTAAGAAAAGTGTGGGGACACTCTATGGCTGCTTTTTTAATGTGGATCGGACCTGCTTATGTATGTTATTTCTCAAACCACATTGCAGATCAGGCCATTGCTCAACTCTGTAGTCATGAAATTAAATGTGCAAAGAAAGATGTTTGCGTGTCAAAGCACCACCGACATGAGCTAGTTGATGTTGGATGGGCTGCCATTGCTTCTGCAACAAGCTGCATTAGAAGACTTCCTGGGAGAAATGACACCCAGAGTAGATATGGTTTCCCTCTATGCCAGTACTTTCACCGAGCTAAATAATATGGCTGTGATGAAATACAACTCTCAGCAAAAAAAGCTGTGGGCTGGCTCCGTACCGTCCCTGGCCACATTCACCTGTCCACGTGTAAGCGGTTAGGCGGTCCTTCCCAGTAAGTGCACTGGGGAGGGCACGGGTAATGTTGTGGTACCCGTGCTTGTGGAACGCGGAGACGATACCGGGACAAATAGTGGCGGCTGTGGACCGAGTATGGATACCTGGTCGCCGCCACCATAAGATTGTGGACAGCATCTGCCTCCACAAGCCTAAAAGGCCACATTTCAAGTGCAAGCCACTGTCAAAAATTTGGCAGTATAGTATTGCAGCCTGTGGGTGGGTGGGTGGCTGGCTGCATACTTGCACTTGCATTCCAAGGAATGGGGTAGGGACAACTGAATGCTGCACTGGGACAAGGACATAGACGGTGATTGTTGCAACTCTGCAACAACAGGGGCATGGCGGAAGGCATCTTCCCATGTGTCAAGGATTACTTATGATGGGCACACTTTTAGGCAGTGACCTGGGAGTCAGAAATGCTTCCAGAGGTCTTCCCCATGCTGTTTCCATGTTTTTTCAGCACTGTATGCATGTGTCTGATGATGTGTCACACACCACATGGCCAGATAAGGTTGTAAAATGTTAAAATTACATTTCCCAGTGAATGCATTTGTCTTGGTTGAAAGCAATGCAAAAGTGCAAAAACGGATCCAAAACGCTACGTGTGAACATAGCCCAAGCTGTGGAGGAGTATTTTTGTTTTTGCTTATTTATTTTGCCTTCTATACAAGTCATTACACTGGAAAGGATGTTCCTTAATATATTTCCCAGGAAAATCCATTTTGGTTTCGTGTTTGTATGTTTTATTGTCAGTCCGTAAAAGTGGCGTAATACCTCTGACAACGTTGTTGACAGCAGTGACCTGGGAATCATAAATTCTTCCAGGGGTCTTCCCCATGCTGTTCCCATGTCATTTGAGCACTGTTCCCATCAATTTGGTCTATTTTTAGGCCCTCTGCAGACCGCCTGGGGGAGCCGCCTGAAAAATGCTCGAGTTTTCCATAGACTTAAATTGGGCTCGTTGCTCGGGTCGAGTATTCTAATTTGCTCGATCCGAGCAACGAGTACCCGAGCATTTTAGTGCTCGCTCATCACTATTCTTAGGGTGTCAAGAAATTGGTCCAAAATTTTAATGAAGTGATCATTAGTGATGAGCGAGCACTAAAATCCTCAGGTGCTCGAAGCTCGGGTCGAGCACATTGGAATACTCGGGTGCTCGACCCGAGCAACGAGCCCAATGTAAGTCTATGGGAAACTCGAGCATTTTTATGGTGGTCCCCTGGCGGTCTGCAGAAGGTCAAAAATTGCCCAAATTGATGGGAACAGTGCTCAATTAAATGTCAGGCAGGCAGAATATATAGGCAGACAGGCAGGCAGGGTATATAGGAGGGTGCATGAAAAACATAGCAGGGCACTTGGAACACACTAGTGCCCTCTGATTTTCATGCACCCGTCTCTTTAAAAACGCCAGCCACCAATTCATCAGCGGCATACACCGATACCCGAAAATTTAGAACACAAAGAATAGAGCATCACACATAGATTAGATAGATAGAAAAATGTCAGTCACATATATAATAAGTACAGTGACATTGTTGGTTACTGTACTTGTTATTTAGTGTTAAAATAAAGGATTTGTTAAAAAAAAATACTAGTGTTTTTGGCTCTTTAAAAAAGCCGGCCGGTAATTCATCAGCAGCATACACTGGTACCAGACAATTTATAACAGAAAGAATAGAGCATAACACATAGATTTGATAGATAGAAACATGTCAGTCACATATATAATAAGTACAGTGATAGTGTTGATTACTGTACTTGTCATTTAATGTTAAAATAAAGGATTTATTAAAAAAAAAATTGGCGTGGGGTTCCCCGTAATTTTAGTCTCTAGCGGAGGTTAAGCAGACAGCTGGGGCAGATGTTTGAAGCCTGGGAACTGGGTAATCCCCACGGAGCTTTCCAGGCTACTAATATCAGTCCCCAGCTTAATACCTAGCCTTTACTAGTTATTAAAATGGGGGACCCCCCCAAAAAAATGACGTGGGGTTCCCCCCTATTTTAATAGCTGGCAAAGGCTAGGCAGACAACTGGGGGCTGATATTAATAGCTTAGGAAGTGTGCCTATATATATGTGACTGACATGTTTCTATCTATCTAATCTATGTGTGATGCTCTATTCTTTCTGTTCTAAATTGTCGGGTACCGATGTATGCCGCTGAAGAATTGCCGGCCGGTTTTATTAAAGAGACGGGTGCATGAAAACACTATTATTTTTTTTTTTTAATAAATCCTTTATTTTAACACTAAATAACAAGTACAGTAACCAACACTGTCACTGTACTTATTATATATGTGACTGACATGTTTCTATCTATCTAATCTATGTGTGATGCTCTATTCTTTCTGTTCTAAATTGTCGGGTACCGGTGTATGCCGCTGATGAATTGCCGGCTTTTCATGTTTCACTGTGAGCACTGTTCCCATCGATTTGGGCAATCACTGTAATGCCACAACCACCATGGCTGTGACTTTATAGTGAGTGGCAGACAATCCCTGCATGATTGGTGCTCTAAAAAGCTCCAAACATGCAGTACGGGGACCCGAGCTCCCGCCCGAGCATCTCGAAAGAACACGGCGAGCTCCGAGCATCTCGAGTGCTGAGATGCTCAGGCGAGTACCGAGCAGTGGCGAGCATGCTCGCTCATCACTAGTGATCATCACTTTTCACAAACAAGGAAAAGTATCCCAAAATATATCAAAGGCAATATATAGTACACTGCTCAAAAAAATAAAGGGAATACTTAAACAACACAATGTAACCCAAGTCAATAACACTTCTGTGAAACCTACCTGTCCAGTTATGAAGCAACACTGATTGTGAATAAATTTATCCTGCTGTTGTGCAAATAAAACAGACAACTGGTAGAAATCATAGGCAATTAGCAAGATACCCGCTATAAAGGAGTGGTTCTGCAGGTTTTGACCACAGACCATTTCTCTGTTCTCATCCTTTTTGGCTGTTGTTCTGGTAAATTTTTCATTTATCCATTGCTCTCACCCTTAGAGGTACAGTAGCATGTGGAGGTGTCTACAGTGCAACTCACAGAAGTTGCTCAAGTAGTGCAGTTCATTCAGGATGGCACATCAGTGTGAGTTGTGGCAAGAAGGGTAGCTGTGTCTGTCAGCACAGAGTCCAGAGCATGGAGCAGATACCAGGAGATATGAAGGGAGCCATAGGAGTGCAACAGCCCAGCAGCAGGACCATTACCTCCTCCTTTGTGCAAGGAGGAACCGGAGGAGCACTGCCAGAGCCCTGCAAAATGATCTCCAACAGGCCACAAATGTGCATGTGTCTGCACAAATGGTTAGAAACTGACTCCATTAGGGTGGTATGAGGGCCCGACGTCCACAGATGGGGGCTGTGCTCACAGCCCAACACCGTTCAGGACGCTTGGCATTTGCCACAGAACACCAGGATTGGTAAAGTCACCACTGGCGCCCTGGGCTCTTCACAGATGAAAGCAGGTTCACACTGAGCACATGTGACAGACGTGACAGAGTATGAAGACGCCGTGGAGAACGATCTGCTGCCTGCATCATCCTTCAGCATGACCGGTTTGGCAGTGGGTCAGTAATGGTGTGGGGTGGCATTTCTTTGGAGGGCCCACAGCCCTCCATGTGCTCAGCAGAGGTAGCCTGACTGCCATTAGGTACCAAGATGAGATCCTCAGACCTATTTTGAGACCATATGCTGGTGCAGTTGGCCCTGGGTTCCTCCTAATGCAGGACAATGCCAGACCTCATGTGGCTGGAGTGTGTCAGCAGTTCCAGCAAGATGAAGGCATTGAAGCTATGGACTTGCCCGCCCGTTCCCCACACCTGAATCCGATTGAGCATATCTGGGACATCATGTCTTCTCTCTCCATCCACCAACGTCACGTTGCACCACAGACTGTCCAGGAGTTGGCGGATGCTTTAGTCCAGGTCTGGGAGGAGATCCCACAGGAGACCATCCGCAACCTCATCAGGAGCATGTCCAGGTGTTGAAGGGAAGTCATACAGGCACTTGGAGGCCACACACAATACTGAGCCTCATTTTGACTTGTTTTAAGGACATTACATCAAAGTTGGATCAACCTGTAGTGTGTTTTTCCACTTTAATTTTGGAGGTGACTCCAAATCCAGGCCTCCATTGGTTAATAAATTTGATTTCCATGGATAATTTTTGTGTGATTTTGTTGTCAGCACATTCAACTTTGTACAGAACAAAGTATTCAATGAGAATATTTCATTCATTCAAATCTAGGATGTCTTATTTGAGTGTTCCCTTTATTTTTTTGAGCAGTGTATATGAAATACATTTGGAAGCATTGATCACAAATAGAGATGAGATCAGGAAAAAGTTGAATTTGCCCTTCTGGGTGTTTTTTTTTTCACAGGAAATTTGATTTGTGGACAAGTTATTCTTCGCAAATGTAATGTCCCATATTATGTTCTAATGTTTCTCCAGACCCCAGAGCAAAATAAACATAAGATGTAAAAAATGAGAGAAATTATTATACTCCACTCACCTCTCTGGCCCCTTTATTACTCACCTCCTCTCATTTGGTCCTCACTGCATCTTCAGATCCTCTACCACTTGCATTGGACAATGTGGTCCAGTCACACTGTGCCAGACTTCCAGGTGTCATGGTGCCCAGGACAGTTCTGCGCATGCGTGACCTACCGCAAGCATGTGGAGAACCTGCTCGGCCACCATGAATGAAACTTGGAAGTCTGGTACAGTGTGAGAGGGTAAAAGATTAGAACATGAGCATCAGGGATTCAGAATATGCTGCCAGGACCAAATGGGTGACGGTTAATAGCAGAGGATCCAAAGAGGTGAAAAGCGAGTATAACAACTTAACTTTTGTTATTTTTTTTTAATAGCCTATTATGACTCATAACTAACTCAATCCACTTGGAGGTGAATTACCAAAAAAATAGTATTTTGGCAAATGCAGGTTTTTTTGTAAAATTTGAGTAAAATTCAATTCCACTCAAACTTATTTCCTCATCTGTAATCATAAGTTAAAAGTTAAATTAAAACAGGCTACAATACCTGGTCATGGCTGAAAAATGAAGCTATCACTCCCAATTTTTAAGGAAACAAGTGGTCAATAATGTTTGAGTATATGCAAAAGACTAGCAGCAACATTTGGTGGCAGTAGGCACCGAGTCTTCAGTTGCCAAATTAATATGCAAACTAAATACTGAAGGTCTCAAAGATGTACAATACAACTCTACTGACCCAAAAGCATAAGAAAAGTCAGTTTCAATATCCTCAAAGCCAAATAAATAAGCCACGGAAGTTATGAGATTCTGTTCTGTGGAGTGATGGGACAATATTTTGGAGTTTTGAGTCCGATGGATCAGTGGTTTGTGTGGAGGAGTTAGAATAAAACTGATGCTGAAAAGCTGTGAAGCATGATGGTAACTCAGTGATAATCTGAGGTTGCTTTACTTCTTCTAGCGTTTGGTGTTATCCTCACTTAACCTCTACCCTAATCTTTATTACACACCTGCTTTGTCCTTCCATTTCTTTGGTATGTAATTGTTGTCCTTCTCTTTGCTCTGACACTCAACTGTATCCATGACTATATTCCTAGTTCATCCTCTGGTCTGTCACCTCCTGACTGCTCTTGTCGTGACAACTTTTAGCTCCTTTCCTGATTATGCTACTAGTCTATCAGTGCTAATGCTGTCAATACACAGCTATTTCGGGGATCCTCCTTCAAACTCCATACCTCCTTGGAAGGTTTAGGGGTGATAATCAATTAATTTCTTAGAATAATTTCTTAGATTCATTTAGCCTGAGTCAAAACACAGGTATGTGATCATAGCAATGCAAGGTTATATTTCACAACAGTGTAACATTTGACAAATGCAAAAACAAAGGACGAGTTTACCCTTAGACCAGTTCAAAATAGCCATTAATCAGCAACAGTTCAGTAACGGTATTACAGCTGTAGATTCCCAATAATCTTACTACATAGAACAAACATTACCAAAAGACTCAAGAAAACTAAGTCAATCCTGTTTTTGTTATACAATACGGCTAAATTGCAGCCATATTATAGCTATGTAAAAAAAAAATAGCCTCAAGCCACTTCTTACGAGCAGGCGTTCAATATCAATCCTACATATCTATATAATAGACAGGGTGTCTCTTTAGAGTAGTGGCATTTTACTTCTCTGTCATGAAACACTGTAAAGTAGCTGCTACAACTTTTTAGTTTTGCCTATAAACAGGAGATGGACAGACCATTTCTAGGCTTGAACATCATTACTTAGGTTAGAGTTAGGATTTAACAAACCTGTAGATACATTTTATGAATTCATTATTAAATCAGATCTGTTGCCAGATTTCCCAATGCAACCTGCATACATTATCACATAGCTCTTCTGGGCCTAATGAAGTTGGTGTACTTACTTTGAAAATCCATGTTAAAATGGCTTTATAATGCCTAATGAAAGCTTAAACTCACCAAGACTGATTGACAGCTACTCAGTGTCCTTCCTCCCTGCTGTTGTTGAGATCACACACTGCTCAATACAAGCTTCTTCTGCCAGTATGGCAGAGTAGGTGGAGACTGAATACACATGGACTCATGAGCTCTCTCTCCTGCTGAGTTGAACACACCCATTCTCCCTGAATGCCATTCCAGAATTACTGGCTTGGTAGCGCCTGAACTGACTAGTGATACCAGCAATAATACCTCCTCCATCACGAGCGTTGTCCACAGAACGAACACAGCAGGTGTTAGTGGAGCAGGTCCAGGTATAAATGGTACAAATTTTGTTTTGTTTTTGACTTTCTGTAGTCTCTCCTGAAGTTATAGATACTTTGAAACACGCTGAGACTAAAACTGCAATTATCCTACAATACTCTGGACTTTTTTGATATCCTTTTTTAATGCCAGCAGCGCAGCATACTTCCATCTTCTGTATGTGACATTCTACGTTGGGTTTGCCAACCTGTGGAGCAGCAGCAGTTAGTTTTATACTTTGAGCCCTCTTAATTATTATGCTTTCTCACAACATTGCAAGGTGAGCACTCCCGCATCATGCTCCACACATTGGGGTCTGGATACCGCTCTATTGTACTTGCATGTGCCACCAGCTTTCTCTCAAATTTTGTTTTGTCACACCTTCCACAAAGGTCTATTAGATTTGCACAAATCAAGAAGCTAAAGAGTTAAGTAAATGAGCTGTACTCAATCTTTATTTAGCACATAGGGGCCTTCTTTTCATTTTTCATCTTAGCAAAGCTGCGTATACGCAAAACTTTGAAAACCGTCTGATACTTGAAATTTTCTACTTTTGGTGTCACTAAGTTGGAAGCTGTAAATTTCTGCAATTTAATAACCATTTACATCAGTCTGAGTACAGAGGACAGAGAATGAGTTCAGCACTCGACGTTAAAGGTTAAGTGGCAATACATTTAGGTTTTCCTGAAATATCTATCATTTTGCCTCATTTCGTCTGATAACTTTGAGCTCTATCCAATTGAAAATAACGTGGGTGGTTATATATATATATATATATATATATATATATATATATATATATATATTGTTCCTAGTAATTTTTGTATAATTTTCTAAAACATTATACAATGTTAATTTGTATTCCTGTTCTAGTTACTGTATCAGCCCATAGGTAGAAATAGACATGGAGACAAAATATTATTTTATGCTTTAAAAGTTTAGTTTAACCAATCTTATTGTGATGAACAAGAATTCTGCTTATGAAAAACCTCAATGCTGGGAATCTATTTATGATTACTGTGTAACCTAATGTGACATAATACAGCCCAACAATAAAGGCTAGTGAAGTGTCAGACTTGCACTGTTTTCAGTATGCCGGAGTAACAGGAGATCACTAATATAAAACATTTAGACTATCACTATCAAGGTTAAAGAGGACCTTACCCAAGTTTTAACGTGTTAAACTGGTTACATAGAGGAATAGTGGCTGCAAAGCTGAATGAAATGTCATTTATTTTTCATTTATCTCCTTTACAGAGATATTAGCATGTAAAGTTTAAATTCGAATTTCCCCTCCAACTTAGGGAGTGTTAGCAGAGATTCGTCATACATTTTCCTCTGCATGATATTGACCAATCGTAAGCAGGAGGCGTCATGCAGGGAGAAAAATGAACACTTCCCCAGAGAATGTCAGATGTGGCTTTCTCTCTGTGAAACATTAAATGACAAAGTCCTGATCTCTTTACTCATCTCACTACCAGCGTATACTGTGATTACAAATGGGGGGCGGTGGAGTAGAGTAGAGTACTGTCAATAAAAACACCTCTGCAGCTCTCATGGCACTGTCTTTGTGGGAGGAGGGGGAATAGATCAGAGTTGTGTGTCATTACAAACACCTCTGGCAGCACCCATAACATTGTCAGCACTGCTCTACTTCCCTTTCCCCCACATTGACTGCCCTTAGAGGAGTGTTGCAAAGCTGTAATGACAGGAGATCTGCTCTACTTACCTCATCTGCTTGCACAGTGTCTTGAAAAACTATTTATAACCAGTGAACTTTTCTACATTTTTACATGTTACACTCACAAACTTAAATGTATTTTATTGGGATTTTATGTGATATACTATCACAAAATAGCAGGTATTTGTGAAGTCTAAAGGAAATGATACTTGGTTTTCTAAATATTTTGAAACTATAAATGTGAAACTTGTAAAGTGCATTTGTATTCAGCCCCCTGCAGTTTGATACCCCTAAATAAAATCATGAGAGTCCAATTGCCTTCTGAAGTCTGTTGAGTAAATTGAGTCCACCTGTGTGCAATTTATTGTCAGTATAAGTCCTCCGAGTTTTTTTTGGAGAATATTAGGCATTAAACAGCATCATGAAAACCAAGGACCCCACAAAACAGGTCAGGGCTAAAGTTTTGGCGAAGAATAATGCAGGGTTAGGTTATGAAAAAAATACTTAAGCTCTGAAAATCTCACAGAGCACTGTTCAATCCATCATCCAAAAATGGAGAGGGTATGACAACTGCAAACCAGCAAGACATGGCCGTCGACCTAAACTGACATCCCAAACAAGGGGAGCACTAATTAGAGAAGCAGCCAAGAGGTCCATGGTCACTCTGAAAACTAACACTGCACATCACCCTGAAAACACCTTCTACGCCGTCTAACATGGTGGTGGCAGTATCATGCTGTGGGAAGGCTTTACTTCAGCAGGGACAGGGAAACTGATCAGAGTTGATGGGAAGATGGATGGAGCTAAATACAGGGCAATCTTGGAGGAATACCTGTTAGAGGCTGAAAAAGACTTGAGACGGGGGAGTAGGTTGAACGTCCAGCAGGACAACAACCCAAAACATACTGCCATAGCTACAATAGATGGTTTAGAACAAAGCATATTCATGTGTGTGAATATCCCAAAGTCCAGATCTAAATTCCATTGAGAATTTGTGGCAAGACTTGAAGATTGCTGTTCACAGATGCTCCCCATCCAATCTCATTGACATATAGCTAGTTTGCAAAAAAGAATAGGCAATAATTTCAGCCCCTAGATGTGCAAAACTGGAAGAGACATACCCCAAAAGACTTGCGGCAGGAATTGCAGTGAAAAGTGGTCCTACAAAGTATTGACTCAGAGGGGCTGAATACAAATGCATATACAGTGGGTGCGGAAAGTATTCAGACCCCTTTAAATGTTTCACTCTTTGTTTCATTGCAGCCATTTGGAAAATTCTCAAAAGTTTTTTTTTTTCTCATTAATGTACACTCTGCACCCTATCTTGAGTGAAAAGAAACAGAAATGTTGAGAAAGCCATCTTCTCCTTGGCCGTCTGGGACATAGGGATCTGCCAGTAGCTCTTCGTTAGGTGAATTGTGTTGATATACCTTTGCTACTTCAAGCCTCTTGTGTTATGAACTGCTACAAGCACTAAGGAAAGATAGGAAAACTGTCCCTACAATAGGACTAAGCTGATTCCCTACGATGCAGCGGGGGACCTGTTCCTTGTGAACAGACTCGCCTATGTCCTCGGCTAGTCTGAACGCAGACCTATAGATATAAGGGAGGGGTCCCTAAAAGAACTAAGGACTGGGATATAGTTGGACACCTCCTAGCAGAATTTGTAGCAGAGGAAAGACAAACAAACAAAAAGTACTAGTGGTCCAAGGACCAAGTAAACTCCAGAGTTAGGTACAAGGCACCTGGCTAGCTTAAGAGTAAATGAAACAATGAAGTCCAGCAAGGCCTGAAGGGTGGAGCTGGATTATATAGGCAGAAAGTCATGTGACCAACTAAATAGAAAAAAAACTAACAGGAGGGTTCTAACATCTTGATGAGTTTGTCATCGCGAGGCATTGGGTATGCATCACACTTGGACATCTCTTTCAGCCGGCGGCAGTATTTACAAAACCTCCACTCCCCGTTGGGTTTTGGCACGAGGACAATGGGACTCGACCATCCACCCTTCGACTCCTCTATCACACCGAGGTCTAACATCCTTTTCACCTCAGTTGAGATCACCTCTCTGCGTGCTTCAGGAATCCTGTAGGGTTTCAGGTTCACCCTTATGTGCGGCTCTGTTAGCACATCATGCTCTACCACCTGTGTACGCCCTAGCAACTCTGAGAACAGGTCACAACTCCGCTGTAGCAGTTCTCGACACTGTTGCTTCTGGGCTTGCAATAGAGTCTCTTCTATTGTAACATCTTCCACCTGGCTTTTGAGAGTGGCTCCCAGGCAAGGAGCTTCAACGGGTTCCCAATCTCACCACTGCTTAAGCAGGTTCAAATGGTACACCTGATGCGGCTTTCTTTGGCCAGGCTGGTTGACTCTGTAGTTCACTTTACTGAGTTTCTCCACCACCTCATACAGGCCTTTCCACTTGGCCAGGAACTTACTTTTGACAGTGGGAATGAGAACCAGAATGCAATCCCCAGGCTAGAACTGTCTCAGCCTTGCTGACCGGTTATACACCCTCGCCTGGGCTTCATGCACCTGGAGGAGATGTTCCTTGACGATGGACATCACTTTCACGATTCTCTTCTGCAACTGGGCGACATGTTCGATGATGCTCCGGTGGGGCGTGATCTCGGCCTCCAAGGTTTCCTTGGCGATCTCTAGGAGACCTCTTGAATGCCGGCCATACAGGAGCTCGAACGGAGAGAAGCCAGTGGAGGATTGAGGGACTTCTCTGATGAAGAAAAGTAGAAATGGAAGCAGGTAATCCCAGTCTCGCCCATTATTTTCAATGACCTTCCTGAGCATTGCTTTTAAGGTTTTGTTAAAGCGCTCCTCCAGGCCATCTGTCTGTGGATGGTAAACTGAGGTCCATATCTGGCCAATCTGAAGGACTCTACTTAGCTACTTCATCACTTTGCTCATGAAGGGAGTTCCCTGGTCTGTCAAAATCTCTTTTGGCAGACCTCTCCACGCAAAAATATGGACCAGCTCCCGGGCTATACTTTTACTGGACGAGTTCCTTAAGGGTTCCGCTTTGGGATACAGGGTTGCATAATCCATGACCACCAGGATGTGGTCCCAGGCCAATTTAACTAAGGGACCCACGAGGTCCATGGAAATCCTCTCAAAGGGAACCTCTATCACCAGTAGTGGATCTAAGGATCTCTTGGTAACATCCTGGCCTACAAAACCTCCTCATTATCCTTTCCTAAGTTTTCTAAACCCCCAAGTATCCCCTCTGAACATGTGAGTGGGCCATATCTAATACCCTCCATCGGTATGGCCCTGGGACTAACAGCTGTTCCACTATCTCTTCATCTCTTAGTTTGGTCACCTGGGATAATAGCTCAACCTGAACTGCAAAGGGGGGGTACCTGGTGTCTGCCCCCGGCTCCTGAACAACCCCATTACAGACAGTAACATTGTCCCACGCCCCCTTCAAGGTCAAGTCCCGAACTTGAGCAGACCCAAAGTTCTCTCTGGGCACCTCTAACACAGGGAAGCCGACCTCCTTGGTCACAGTCTCATCCTCATCTCCAGCAAGGACATACAGTGGGAACTCTACCACTTCAGATGTCGACCGGGGAATTTCCTAAGGGATCTGGCTTTTGTCCACGTGGCTCAGTCAGGTCCCCTTTCCCCACAAGTCCCAGAAAGAAGGAAAATCACTCCTCAGTATGACGGGATGTATCAGGTCCTTGACCACCCCAACCTCGTGGGATTGGATGCTATAGTCTGTTCCTACTGTCACTCGGGCCACCAGGTAGTTCTTGGCATTCCCATGTATGCAACATATGCCCACAGTTTTGGCAGGGATCAGCTGGTGGGGAAGGGTGGTGTTGATCAGAGTCACCAGATTCCCTGAGTCCAATAGTCCAAGAACCAACACCCCATTGATGGACACGGAACACACCTGCAGACCCACAACAGGTTTGCCATCCACGCTATAGGCTGGATAGGCGTGATAGGAACAATGCCCAGCCTAAGCTGCAGTCCATTGGTTCAGGAGAAACTCAGAGAGTTCTCTTCTTTTCTTTCTGTTCTCTATGCTTGGTGTGGCACACATCAATAAACCTTGCAAACATTGAGTCAACTTCTCCCCTTTTTTTCTGATTTCAGTTGTGATTTTTGTGACGCTCACAAGCCCTGCCCTGGGAAGATGGGGGATACTCGGAGCCGGGTCAGATGTTGAGGGGGATGCAGCCGTGGCCTGGACCCGTTCCGTGCCCAGGGCCGTCACATTAAAAATTATGTTAGAGCTTTCCGGGTTGAGTGGTAATTGTCGACTACGCCTTCTGTGGTGTCTGGTGATGCGCCACCAGCGCCGCTACAGCCCGCTGAGGCCCAATGTCATGGCGGCTAAAGTTCTCGCAGCTCCCCACAGGCGGAGCGCAGCCTCAGGGCAGGCAAGGCAAGATGAAGGGGGTAGTAGTAGTGTGGGAGTGCGGGCACCATGTCGCGTAATGAACAGTCGGGAGGCCATAGGGATGAATTTCCAAGGCTTTACTCACAGTTCTCATAAGCAGCGCAAAGCTTCTCCCTGCTCTTCGCGGAGTCCTGCGGCCACCAGGGACGAGGGTCCGACTACCTCCGAGGAAGTCCAGTATGAGGTAGCATCCCTACACCAGAGTGTTCCTGCACTACACACTTTACCCTTTCCCGTCTGTGCGTGTGTAGATAGGCCGGGTCTCCCTCTGGGCTCCTCTCAGGTGTATGGCTCGGGTGGCAATTCCTCTCCATCCCAAGCCCAGCGGGATCCTCAGGGCCTAACCGGGCTTTCCCGTCCTGGACATAGAGTACGAGGTCTGGTGTCGGGGGACCGGTACCCCTCTTGCAGCCGGAATCCCTCTGAATAGATCATGTAGAAGAGGACAGGTGGCGTACTCCGCTCCGTCTGCATCCTCCCCGGGACCCATTTGCTAGGGAGCCACACTCTAAAGCTCCCGGGCCTTCTTGATCCTGGTCCTTGGCCGGGTTGAGACATTCCTTGCCTGCAACCTTCCTCTCGTCCCATAGATCGGGGTACGAGGGCTGTGTCCCATGCCGGTGCAGGCCCACACAGGATCTGCGCTCCGGGAGGGAAGTCACATTACACAGTATTTTGACAGCACAGTACGACCACCTGACAGACACACTGTCAGAGACCAGAGAACAGACCGAAAGACCAACGAAGAACCAAGATCAAAGATGGCATTCTATTAAATATGAAATTAGAAGTGTAACTTACTAGTGTTCCTCCACCCACACCCACTAACTGGTTCCTACCACTTTGTGTTCCCCAGTCTCCCTGTAACCAGGGGAGCAGCACTAGTGCATGCTAGCTCCCTCTGGTGGAATGTGGTGTTGGATGCAAAAGGCTAGGTCACTACCATCACACCAGGCTTACCTCAGAGGAGGAACACCACACTCCATTAAAGAAGTGCTGCATTCCTGTGGCGGCCGAACCCTCAGGGGTGCCACATTTTCATATTGCCCACACCTGTTACTTGCCACAGGTGAGGTTGAACGTGCATCACATGCTTGAAACATAGTTGTTTACCCACATTTTTAGAAAGGTGGCAAAAATTTTGTCTTGCCCATTTCTGGGATTTAATGTGGAATTAAGTCAAATTTGACTTTTCCCCTGTTTTTTGTGTTGTTTCAATACAAACAAAGGAAATAAATATATGTATAACAAAACATGTGTAATTGCAATAATTTTCTGTATACTTTAAGTCAATGAGGCAATAAACAATAATACAAGAACTTTCAAGAAAATTATGCTGATGACATTTTATGATGAACCCAAAAGTGTTAATTTTCTATTCTATTATATAATAACTCACTCCTGAATGTTAATAGCATTTCAGTTTAAAATGTGGTAATTGAATTGCAGATGTTGCTTGCACAAGTACTGTTTATATGTATAAAAGTGGCCAACATAAATGGATTAACATTTTAGCATTGGAGACCTAGTGTTTGCCTTTAGCCCAATTGCCCCTTTCTTTTATTTCCATTTCCATAGAACCATAGATGGTTTTCTCTCATTTGTCATCCAGCCACTATTTTATATTAAAACCATATATCACTTGCATTATTTATTGCATTCTAAAAATAATTGTAATTACTAACTGACATAAAGCATTTCAAGCATTTTAGACAGCATTATAAAGATTTTACTTATTTTGCACCCGCTTGCCTTCCCTTGCCCTACAGAGGTATTTTTATGAACACATCATTATGTCACATTTGTTTGAGTTCTGCAGTAAATTTCATATGATTAATAACATCCATTGACTATAATAGAATAAGCAATTCATTTCTCATTTAGGTGATTTAACAGGATTTCAGGCAGAAAATATTGAATAAAATAAAGGAAAAGTTAGGACATTTTTATTTTATAATTTTCTTTGGAAAAGGAACTCCTTAAACTATAAGTTTCATTATTAGTGAACTGAAAAGTAACATACTCTTGGATATTAGAAAACAGTATGCAATGCAATTTTTCAATATTCTTTTCACTAAAGCTAAAGTTATTACGACAATATATTTTTACTAAATTTATTTACTAAAGTTTAAAACCACTGAAATAATTTAAAAGTCTCAAAACAGCAGCATATTAAAGTTGCTATTGGTTCCTGGGTTTAAAGGGAGTTTGTAACTACCAAACCTCCAATTAAACTGCACACACAGTCATATGGGGAACTAACCATTATAAATATAATGCCTGCACTATAGATTTTACTGCTTTTATTATCAAGAAAAAAAAACAAACAATTTATTTAATATGTAAACCTGTGCTTCTAGATGCACCCTTGGCGTGGCCAAAGCCTTTATGCCTCACTCTGTCCCCTTATTTTGCATAGGGTACACTGCCCCTTAGCTTGATTGATGGTAATTGGTTGCCCAGAGTGAGTCCGTGCTTTAATTTAATCAGGTGTATCATTGTAGCAAGCATGCTCTACTGTCAGGAGCGAGGAAAGATAGCGTGCATGCACTAACTTTGGGCAAGCAAGTTAAGTGGCTGTGCACATCATGGTAATATATTTACTATACGGTAAAACTTACTGGCAATATCATTCTCCAGGTCAGTAGGAGTAGGCACATACAAAACATGTATAATATTTTTTTTTTATTTAAGTGTTCCTTAAAAATTCAGAAATTTGTAAGGAAAAAAATTTTGCTTGTGACTCCATTTTCCAAGACCCACACCGTTTTCATTTTTCTGGATATGGGGCTTTTTGATGGTGATTTTTTTTGGACCCTGAGCAGACATTTTTCCTGATACTGTTTTGGGGTAAATAAGATGTTTGATTGCCTCTTATTAGAGATGAGCGGCGTTCGACTCGAACTGTTCGCCAATCTCAAATTCGAGCAGTTTTGGGCGGTGTTCAAGCAGTTCGACGAACACGAACGATTCGAAAAAAATCCGACTGCTCGAGGTTATGTTCGATAACTGTTAGTGCACCAAAATCATAACTGGATTTTTTCTCAGTAATGCTGAAAATTAATGTTAATAGGCAGTTTGAGTGTACAGCGGGGCGGGGGGAGGGGCAGGGGATGGATCTCTGCATAAATAATGAAGATCTCCATTTTTTTTTCTCTTTCCCGCATTTACAGTGGGGAGGTGCAATCTGTCAGCCTATCAGCAGCGCACACACGGAGCGAGCTGCTTTTTTTCACACAAGCAAGGGCATGTGTCATTGGCAGTGTATGACACATGTCCTTGCCCTATAAGACCCAGCCATTTTCCACATAGCCACCATTTTCTCACTGCTGCAGCTGCATGTTAGACGGCACCGCTGTTGCTGTGTGCACTATATTTTGAGTGTTAATTTCAAGCCAATTTTCGCACAAATCTACAGATAGCTTGGGAGTAGGGAATAGTTGTGATTGCAGTCCATTTGAGGACTAAGCTACATCATTTCCTACGACTTTTATCAGGCAGGTCTGTGCTCTTAAATAGATAGGTTGGGAGTAGGGACTAATTGTAATTGCAGTCCTTTTGAGGGCTAGGTTACATCAGTTCCTATCACTTTTTTCCAGGCAGGTCTGTGCCTGTGCTGTGCAAGTTTTTTTCACAGCATTTGACTAAATATAGCTCAGAAAATCCTTTTTATCCTCTTGCAGTGTGTGTTAGTCAGTGGAGTAGCCTATCTGTGCTGCAAGCTACACCACCTGTGTATAGAGTACAAATTTTTTTACTGCACCTAGCCAAGTAAAACCTTTTGGGCATAGCATCATTCTATTAGTCCATCTATTCTAAACTCCACCAGGTTGCTAATTCAAAATAATTTTTATCTGCATCTAGCTCTGAAAAAATATTTGGGCTTGTAGCAGTGTGTGGGACTTTTTCTATTAGTCCATCTATACTAACCTCCACCAGGTTGCTAATTCAAAATAATTTTTATCTGCATCTAGCTCTGAAAAAATATTGGGGCTTGTTGCAGTGTGTGGGACTTTTTCTATTAGTCCATCTATACTAACCTCCACCAGATTGCAAATTCAGAAAAATTGTTATCTGCATCTAGCTCTGAAAAAATGTTGGGGCTTGTAGCAGTGTGTGGGACTTTTTCTATTAGTCCATCTATACTAACCTCCACCAGGTTGCAAATTCAAAATAATTTTTATCTGCATCCAGCTCTGAAAAAATATTTAGGCTTGTAGCAGTGTGTGGGACTTGTTCTAAAGGTCCATCTATACTAACCTCCACCAGGTTGCAAATTCAAAATAATTTTTATCTGCATCTAGCTCTGAAAAAATATTTCAGCTTGCAGCAGTGTGTGGGACTTGTTCTATTAGTCCATCTATACTAACCTCCTCCAGGTTTCAAATTCAAAATCATTTTTATCTGCATCTAGCTCTGAAAAAATATTTCGGCTTCTAGCAGTGTGTGGGACTTGTTCTATTAGTCCATCTATACTAACCTCCACCAGGTTGCAAATTCAAAATCATTTTTATCTGCATCTAGCTCTGAAAAAATATTTGGGCTTGTAGCAGTGTGTGGGACTTGTTCTATTAGTCCATCTATACTAACCTCCACCACCTGTGTATGTAATAAAATTGTTTTACTGCATCTAACCCAGCCAATACTTTTGGGCTAATACCACAGTTTGGCCACTCAGCTCTGCTCGGTTCCCATCCATTGATTTTTGTGCAAACAACTCCAGAGTTGTCAATTATTTAACCACCAAAATGAGTGGAAAAAGGCTTGCTGCTGGTGGAAAGGGGAATAGGCATGTTGGGAAGGGAAAAAAAGGTTGTGTCCGTGGGGTAGGTGTAAAAGCAACAGTAACATCTGCAGAAGAAAGACAATCCTCCAGCCAAACTAAGATATCTACTTCTTTTAGCAGACAATGTGATAAGATCCTTTTCTTACGGCCACACCAATCGCCACAAATTCCAGATGAGGCACAAAAACAGCAGGTGCTTCAATGGATATCAAGTGCTCCTTTAAGTGGGCTCTCCTCCACCTCAACTTCAACATCACAAATACTCCAGTCCTCAGAGGTGTCACCCCAATCGCACTTGCTTCCTCACAGCTCCCAAGTCTACAGCTGCCCTTCTGAGTATGGGGTAGAACAGATGGTTGAGTCTGCAGAGCTGTTTACTCATACTATAGCCTGGGAATCAGAGGTCGGCTCCAGAGCTTCTGTGAAAAACCAGGGGAGGAGTCCTGAGGAGATAATTTGCATATTCCCACTGCATTTTGGGGTAAGTGAAGAGTCTCCGCGAGCTCAAAGAACACTGGATTTTGGCTGTTGGAGCTGAAAAGAGGACATCGGTAAAGCATTTTGAAGCTTTTTTTAAGCTTTTTTCACTGTTTTCAGAACATTAACAATAAGAACATGGGAGAGTCCAGGAGCCATTTGGTGAGCTGCATATCGTGCTACATGTTCACAGACTTGCCAGTGGAAAAGCCAAACTTCACATGCCAGAAATGCAAGCTTGTGTCCCTGTTGGAGGAAAAGTTGCGAAATCTAGAAGAGAGGTTAACTACCTTGAAAATCATTAAGGAAGGTGAAGAGTTCTTAGACAGAGCAGAATTATCTTTTCATGATTCAGAAAGAGAAGAAATTCGAACTGCACCTGACGAAACAGAGGAATGGAAGCATGTGACCCACAGAAGCAGGAGGATCGAGAGGCAGTCAGCACCCAAACTGATCAGGAACCAGTACCAGGCTCTCACGCAGGAGAACCATGAAGAAATACAGCAAAATAAGACTTTGCCAGCAATGAATAACCTTGTAAGCCCTCAGAATCCTCCTGGATGGAGAAAGAAGAATGTTGTGAAGAAAAAACGGAGAGTGGTGGTCATGGGGGATTCCCTGTTAAGAGGAACAGAGGCCGCTATCTGCAGACCAGACATAACCTCAAGAGAAATGTGCTGTCTTCCAGGAGCAAAAATTAAAGATGTGTCTGACAGGATATCAAGACTCTTCAGACCTACAGATCACTACCCATTCCTGCTAATACATGTGGGGACAAATGACACCGCAAGAAAGGACCTGGAAACCATCTGCAGTGACTTTGAAGACTTAGGCAAGAAAGTGAAAAAATTCGGAGTGCAGGTGGTCTTCTCATCCATCCTCCCAGTGGATGGCCATGGAACAATGAGGTGGAATAAGATTCTACAGGTGAACATCTGGCTACGTCGATGGTGCCGTCAACAAGGATTTGGATTTCTGGATCACGGAATGAATTACCTATACGATGGACTACTTGCTAGAGATGGGGTGCACCTTACGAAGACTGGAAAACATGTATTTGGAAGTCGCCTTGCTACACTCATCAGAAGAGCTTTAAACTAGAACAATGTGGGAAGGGAAGCAAAAGGCCAGAAAAAGCCATACAGCTGACAAATACTATTGAGATCTCTGCTACTGGAAGTGGAAAGGAAGAACAAAGACAAAACAATTTAAATAATAAAAATATGGGAGGAAGAGAAACCAATCACAAACTAAAATGTTTTTATACAAATGCACAAAGCATGGGCAACAAACAAGGAGAATTGGAACTACTAATGCAGGAAAAGGAATATGATGTCATTGGAATCACTGAAACTTGGTGGGACGATACACATGATTGGAATAAAAGGCTAAAAGGATACAACTTATTTGCAAGAAACAGACTTGATAAACGAGGAGGAGGTGTTGCATTGTATGTTAGAAAAGCGTATATCTGCACAGAGATTGAAGCTTCAGAGACTGGGAGTTCTGTGGAAACTGTTTGGGTAAGAATACAAGGAGAGAACAACGGAAAGGACACCATTGTAGGCATTTACTACAGGCCACCTGGGCAAGCTGAAGATATGGATGAACTCTTTATGTATCAAATGACCAAGTTCTCCAAAAAATATGACGTAGTGGTCATGGGAGATTTCAACTATCCAGACATTTGTTGGGAATCTCTCTCAAGTAAAACTAACAGGTCAAGCAAATTCTTATCCTCTCTTGCTGACAACTTTATCTTCCAAAAGGTAGGGGAGAAAACAAGGGGATCTGCTACTTTGGATCTAATCCTTATAAACAGGGAGGAAATGGTTGAGGAGGTAAAGGTGGCTGGGACCCTAGGAGGCAGCGATCATGCTATTATAGAATTTTGGATAACTAGAGGAGGAAGACATGTGAAGACTCAGACTTCAAGGTTAGATTTTAGAAAGGCAGATTTTAAGAGACTCAAAGAGAATAGGAGGGATCCAATGGCTGGATGTCCTTAAGGACAAAAATGTCCAGGAAGGATGGGAAATTTTTAAAAATGAGATTCTCAAAGCACAATCGTTAACAATCCCGAAAAGTAGGAAGAATGGGAAGCATTTAAGGAAACCAGGATGGATAAACACAGAACTTAAACACATGCTAAAAAGAAAGAAAGAAATGTTTATTAAATGGAAAGAGGGAGGCATATCTAAAGAAGATTATAATGCAGTCTGCAGATCCTGCAGGGCACGTATCAGGTTAGCTAAAGCTGACATTGAATTAAGGCTTGCAAGAGATGTCAAAAGCAATAAAAAAGGATTTTGGGGGTATGTCAAAAGTAAAAGAAAAGTCAAAGATGCTATAGGATTTTTACAGGATGAAAATGGAGAAATGGTAAGAGAGGATGTTGAGAAGGCCGAACTTTTTAATTCCTATTTTGCATCTGTTTTCTCTCAGAAAGAAAATGTAACATCAACTGATCTTCACTGTCCTTTTAAAGGAATAGAGGAATCCAAGTTATCTGTAAACAGAAAGATTGTGAGGGAATATTTAGCTAACATAAATGAGTTCAAGTCTCCAGGTCCAGATGAATTACACCCCAGAGTACTGAAGGAGATCGTAGAAGAAATTTTAGAACCACTCTCCATAATCTTTGAAAATTCTTGGAGAACAGGAGAAGTCCCAGAAGACTGGAGAAGAGCAAATGTTGTTACTATCTTCAAAAAGGGGAAGAAGGTGGACCCAGGGAACTATAGGCCGGTGAGTCTGACTTCTATACCAGGAAAGATCTTTGAACAAATTATTAAACAACATGTATGTAAGTACATGGATAAGAATGAAGTGATTAACCAGAGTCAGCATGGGTTTGTAACTAACAAGTCATGTCAGACTAACTTAATTTCCTTCTATGACAGAATCACTGACTGGGTGGATCAGGGAAATGCTGTAGATATAGTATATCTTGACTTCAGCAAAGCATTTGACAAAGTATCTCACACCATCCTTATTGAAAAAATGACCAAGTATGCAATGGACCAGGCAACTGTTAGGTGGATTCATAACTGGCTTAGTGATCGGACTCAAAGGGTAGTTGTAAATGGCTTCACATCCAGCTGGATGAATGTCTCAAGTGGGGTACCACAGGGCTCCGTCCTGGGACCTGTATTGTTCAACATCTTTATCAATGATTTAGATGAAGGAATTGAGGGTAAACTGATTAAATTTGCTGATGACACAAAGCTAGGAGGGATAGCTAATACTAGAGAAGAGAGAGAGAGGATTCAAAAAGACCTAAATAAACTGGAGCAGTGGGCAGCAACCAACAGAATGGTTTTTAACAGGGAAAAATGCAAAGTACTACATCTGGGCAATAAAAATGAAAAAAGCATATACAGAATGGGAGGAATAGAGCTAAGCAACAGTACATGTGAAAAAGACTTAGGTATACTAATAGATCATAGACTGAACATGAGTCAACAGTGTGATGCAGCAGCAAAAAAAGGCAAATACAATTCTGGGATGTATTAACAGAAGCATACAGTCTAGATCACGTGAAGTCATTATCGGTCTTTACTCCTCTTTGGTCAGACCTCATCTGGAATACTGTGTACAGTTTTGGGCACCACATTTTAAAAAAGACATAGACAAACTGGAGCAAGTTCAGAGAAGAGCGACCAGAATGGTGACTGGTCTGCAAACCATGTCCTATGAGGAACGGTTGCAGGATTTGGGAATGTTTAGCTTGCAAAAAAGAAGACTGAGAGGAGACTTAATAGCTGTCTACAAATATGTCAAGGGCTGTCACATTGTAGAAGGATCATCTTTATTCTCATTTGCACAAGGAAAGACTAGAAGCAATGGGATGAAACTAAATGGGAGGAGATACAGATTAGATATTAGAAAAAACTTTTTGACAGTTAGGGTGATTAATGAGTGGAACAGGCTGCCACGAGAGGTGGTGAGTTCCCCTTCAATGGACGTCTTCAAACAGAGGCTGGACAGACATCTGTCTGAGATGATCTAGTGAATCCTGCTTTGAGCAGGGGGTTGGACCAGATGACCCAGGAGGTCGCTTCCAACTCTACCATTCTATGATTCTATGATTCTATGAATCCAGACGAGGAAATGATCTGCACTGATGCCCAGAATCTTTATGAGTCGGATCCAGGACCAGATGCAGAAGGTTCTGACCATAATGTAGACCCTCGTTCCCAAACTGTAACTCCTGTTGGTAGAACAATACAAGAAAACCAAAAGAAATATACATCCGGCGGTAATAAGTAAAATTATATATGCCTACAGTATATTATGTTAAAGACTAGAGATGAGCGTGTTTGACTAGAACTGTTCGCCAATCTCAAATTCGAGATGTTTTGGGCGGTGTTCGAGTCGTTCGACGAACGCGAACGATTTGCAAAAAATTCGGCTGTTCAAGGTTTTGTTCGATAACTGTTCGTGCACCAAAAGCGTGTCCTTCATGTCTGGCATTTAGAGCACCAATCATGCAGGGATTGTCTGCCACTCACTGTAATGCCACAGCCATCGTGGTTGTGGCATTACAGTGGCTGCCCAAATCGATGGGAACAGTGCTCTCAGTGAAACATGAAAAGCCAGCAATTCAGCAGCGGGATACACCGGTACCCAACAATTTAGAACCGAAAGAATAGAGCATAACACATAGATTAGATAGATAGAAACATGTCAGGCACATATATAAGAAGTACAGTGACAGTGTTGCTTACTGTACTTGTCATTTAGTGTTAAAATAAAGGATTTATTAAAAAAAAAATTGGCATGGGGTTCCCCGTAATTTTAGTCTCTAGCGGAGGTTAAGCAGACGGCTGGGGCATATGTTTGAAGCCTGGGAAGGGGGTAATACCCACGGAGCTTCCCAGGCTACTAATATCAGCCCCCAGCTGAATACCTAGCCTTTACTAGCTATTAAAATGGGAGACCCCCAAAAAAAATGATGCGGGGTCCCCCCTATTTTAATAGCTAGCAAAGGCTAGGCAGACAGCTGAGGGCTGATATTAATAGCCCAGGAAGGGTGCCATGAATATTGGCCCCCTCCCAGGCTAGAAACACCAGCCGTCAGCCGCCCCAGAAATAGCACATCCATAGGATGCGCCAATTCTGGCACTTAGCCTCGCTCTTCCCACTGCCCTGCAGTGGTGGCAGTGGGGTAATAGGGTTGGAGTTGATGTCAGCTTATAATGTCAGCTGACATCAAGCCCAGGTTAGTAATGGAGAGGCGTCTATAAGACACCCCCATTACTAACCCCAAAGTCAAAGTTAAAACAAAACACAAACATCCAGAATAAAGTCCTTTAATTGAAATAAAGACACAATTCTTTATTGTTCTAAATTAAACCATACTTACCATCACGCCCGTTCCAGCTGAAGCCAACGATCTCCTGCAATAAAAGGAAAATAATAAAGCAACATCATCCTTACCTTTCCATGGTTCCCACAACAGTTCCAGCTCTGCTACATTCGCAAGACAGGCTGGACCGCAGCAGAACGTTGCCATCCAGCTTGCAATGCGGCAGACACTGAGTCCCAGGAGTCAAATATGGTGAATAATAGTAGATTTATTGATAACAGGTGACAACAATGAATGACAGATTACCTACATCAAATCAAATAGCTTAAAACCATCTAAAAACCATCTAAAAGAATCAAATACCTGATTGGAGTGACAACTTGAGTTTTTTGTCAGGGCAGGAAGAGGTTGGCTCTGAGGACGACGGGTGTGATAACACACAGGGTGATGATGACGAGGTTGGAGATCCCACTTACTGTCAACCCACAGTCAGCCAGTCGATGAGGTCAGCAGAGGAGGTGGAGGAGGATGCTAGTGACGATGAGGTGAGGTTGCGCCTTCCTGGACAGAGACGTAGTACTAGAAGCACGTCAGCTAGCTCTGAAAAACTATTTCGGCTTCTAGCAGTGTGTGGGACTTTTTCTATTAGTCCATCTATACTAACCTCCATCAGGTTGCAAATTCAATATAATTTTTTTCTGCATCTAGCTCTGAAAAAATATTTCGGCTTCTAGCAGTGTGTGGGACTTGTTCTATTAGTCCATCTATACTAACCTCCAGCAGGTTGCAAATTCAATATAATTTTTTTCTGCATCTAGCTCTGAAAAACTATTTCGGCTTCTAGCAGTTTGTGGGACTTGTTCTCTTAGTCCATCTATACTAAACTCCAGCAGGTTGCAAATTCAAAATATTTTTTATCTGCATCTAACCCAGCCAATTCTTTTGGGCTAATACCACAGTTTGGCCACTCAGCTCTGCTCAGTTCCCATCCATTGTTTTTTGTGCAAGCAACTCCAGAGTTGTGAATTAGTCAACCACCAAAATGAGTGGAAAAAGGCCTGCTGCTGGTGGAAAGGGGAATAGGCATGTTGGGAAGGGAAAAAAAGGTTGTGTCCGTGGGGTAGGTGTAAAAGCAACAGTAACATCTGCAGAAGAAAGACCATCTTCCAGCCAAACTAAGATGTCTACTTCTTTTAGCGGACAATGTGATAAGATCCCTTTCTTACGGCCACGCCAATTGCTACAAATTCCAGATGAGGCACAAAAACAGCACGTGCTTCAACGGTTATCAAGTGCTCCTTTAAGTGGGCTCTCCACCATCTCAACTTCAACATCTCAAATACTCCAGTCCTCAGAGGTGTCACCCCAATCGCACTTGCTTCCTCACAGCTCCCAAGTCTCCAGCTGCCCGTCTGAGTATGGGTTAGAACAGATGGTTAATATGCAGAGCTATTTACTCATACTATAGCCTGAGAATCAGAGGTCGGCTCCAGAGCTTCTGTGAAACCAGACGAGGAAATGATCTGCACTGATGCCCAGACTCTTTATGAGTCGGATCCAGGACCAGACGCAGAAGGTTCTGACCATAAGGTAGACCCTCATTCCCAAACTGTAACTCCTGTTGGTGGAGACAATGAGGAAGACGATGATGAGACTCAAATACCTGATTGGAGCGACAACTTTAGTTTTTTGTCAGGGCAGGAAGTGGTTGGCTCTGAGTTCGACGGGTGTGATAACACACAGGGTGATGATGACGAGGCTGGAGATCTCACTTACTGTCAACCCACAGTCAGCCAGTCGATGAGGTCAGCAGAGGAGGTGGAGGAGGATGCTAGTGACGACGAGGTCAGGTTGTGCCTTCCTGGACAGAGACGTAGTACTGGAAGCACGTCAACAACTGCATCCTCAAGCACAACTCTGCCTCTGACCACAAGTCATGGTGGCTCTTCAGGTCGCATGGGTGCTAAGCCTTGCATAGCCTGGGCATTTTTTCAGATCGATAAAGATGATCCAACTCGTGTTATCAGTAACATTTGTCAGCAAAAGCTAAGAAGAGTCCAAAAAATACATAGTTTGAGTACTTCATGCATGAACCGGCACATGGATATAAAGCATAAGTTGCAGTGGGAAGCTCACTGTGCTACAAAGCGGCCTAGCCGGCCGGGCCAACCACCGTCTACCACATCTTGTGCATCCGCGGCCTCTTCATCCTCTGTGACTGGGGGGACAGCAGTCACACCTGTTTTGGGACGCAGACCTGCCACCTCTTTACCCGCAACAGCCAGCGTGATTGGCAGGTCGTCATTTTCTTTGGAGGTGGAAACACCAGCTGGTGTTCAGCGCTGTCCGACATCAATAGCACCACCTTTGGATCAAGGGAACCTAACATGTCCACCTTCATCTTCCTCACAGACCGGCAGTTTTCCGGGGACACCCTTCTCAACCCCGTCTAAGCACAACAGCCAGCCCTCAGTCCCTCTGATGTGGACAAGTAAAAGACCATTTCCTCCTAGCCATGAGAAAGCTAAGAGGTTGAATTTCACCATCTGCAAGCTCTTAGCAACAGAAATGCTTCCTTTCCGCCTGGTGGACACAAAGGATTTTCGAGACCTTATGTCCGTCGCAGTGCCCCAGTCCCAGATGCCCAGTCGGCACTACTTCTCAAAGAAAGTTGTGCCTGAGCTCCACCAGCATGTCGCACACAACATCACCGCTTCTTTGAGAAACTCTGTGTGTGGCAGGGTGCATTTCACCACAGACACTTGGACGAGAAGGCATGGACAGGGGCATTACATGTCGCTGACTGGGCACTGGGTAACTATGGTGACAGCAGGACAAGGGGCTGTTGTCCAAGTCTTGCCGTCCCCACGAGTTGTGCGTCAATCCTCTTTACATCAAAGTTCCTCCACTGCTTCTGCCTCCTCAACCTCCTCTCGGTCCTCCACCTGCATCCAAAGCCTGTCTGGTCATGCCATAAGCTTTTTTACTGCGCAGAAGGGATCCTGCACACCTCCTTACTATGCTGGCAGCAGGGCTCAACGTCATCAGGCGGTTTTTACTTTGAAATGTCTGGGAAATGTGAGTCACACAGCTGAGGAGTTGTCAGCTCTGGAGAACCAGTTTCATGAATGGTTGTCTCCACTGGACCTGAAACCAGGGAAGGCCGTGTGCGACAATGCTGCAAACCTGGGTGCGGCCCTTCGGCGGGGAAATGTCACACACGTGCCTTGTATGGCTCACGTGTTGAACCTGGTTGTCCAGCAATTTTTCGCCCACTATCCCGGACTAGATGGCTTTCTGCAGAGGGCACTGTCGCTGTGTGCTCACTTCCGCCATTCGCATCCCACAGCTCAGCGACTTACATCTCTACAGAAGTCATTGGGCCTGCCACTTCACCGGCTAAAGTGCGATGTGCCTACCCGGTGGAATTCAACTCTGCACATGTTGCAGCGACTGTGGCAGCACCGACAAGCCCTGGTGCAATACGTTGTGACATATAGCCTGGGCTAATAAGATCCAGAGGTGGGGCAAATCACGCTGGAGGAGTGGTCTCAGATCAGGGACCTATGCACCCTTCTGCACAGTTTTGAAATGGCGACGAAGATGTTTAGTGCTGACGATGCCATTATCAGCATGACTATTCCGGTGATTTACATGCTGGAGCACATGTTAAACAGAATTCGGAGTCAGGTGGTGGCACAAGAGGAGGTGGAGGAAGTAGAGGAGGAGGAGTTGTATGCGGAAGGGCTAACATCTGCAAGGTCCAGACGGTCGGCAGCACCAAGGTGGCAGGCATGTAAGGGTGGGGGAGATGGTTTTACCAGGGCGCATGGTAGCAGCCAAACTAGTGAGGAAGGTGCAGGAGCCCAGGAAGAAGTGGAGGACGAACTGATAGAAGACTCATCAGATGAGGGAGACCTTGATCACATTTCTGTTGTGTGAGGTTGGGGGGAGGGGGCAGAGGAAGGAATCATGATTGTTACCTCGCCACCAACACAACAGGGACTTGGTGCTCATGGATGCGCAAGACACATGAGTGCCTTCTTGCTGCACTACCTGCAACATGACCCTCGAATTTTGAGAATTAGAAATAATACTGACTACTGGGTTGCCACACTGTTAGATCCCTGGTACAAAAGTACATTTGCAGAAATTATTCCTGCCATAGAAAGAGATGCACACATGCAGGAGTATCAGCAGAGACTGCTGCAGAATCTTACATGTGCTTTTCCCCAAAACACTAGTGGTGCACGTAGTGAGTCTCACAGTTCCAACTTGCCAACCGTGGGACTGTCGAGTGTTCAGCTCTCAAAACGTAACTGAAACAGAGTATCTGCTGGTAACATCAATTTTGCGGAATCATTTCACCACTTTTTTAGCCCATCCTTTGCAAGGCCACAGGAGACAAGAAGTCTGACACATAGTCAACGCCTAGAGACGATGGTACAGGAGTATCTCCAAGTAAACATTGAAGCCATGACAGTGTCACTGGACCCTTGCTCTTTTTGGGCTTCCAATCTGGATAAATGGCCGGAGCTCGCCACTTACGCCTTGGAGATCATGTCATGCTCCGCAGCCAGCGTTCTGTCTGAACGTGTGTTCAGCGCTGCTGGTGGTGTGCTGACAGATAAGAGCACGCGGCTCTCCACTGATAATGTAGACAGACTCACGTTCATAAAGATGAACAAATCATGGATCCGAAAGGACTTTTCTATCCCTGTGTCATTCTGGGGAGAGTAAAAGCTTGATGATTTGTTAAAATCACCTCACCAACCATTTTAAGCTCTAAAATTACTAATCATGTTTATCAGTATCTTGGCTGGAAAATAAATTTGGCCTTGTAGCAGTGTGCAGTACTGATTCCATTACGCCATCTAAACTAAGCTCCACCAGATTTAAAATTACTAATCATGTTTATCTGTATCTTGGCTGGAAAATAATTTGGGCCTTGTAGCAGTGTACAGTACTGATTCTATTAGGCCATCTATACAAAACTCCACCAGATTTAAAATTACTAATCATGTTTATCTGTATCTTGGCTGGAAAATAATTTGGGCTTTGTAGCAGTTTGCAGTACTGATTCTATTAGGCCATGTATACTAAGCTCCACCAGCTTTCAAATTAATAATAATAATTAGCTGCATCTAGCCTGGAATATAATTTTGGGGCTCCTAGATGTGCAAGACACATGAGTGCCTTCTTGCTGCACTACCTGAAACATGATCCCCAGATTGTCAGAATTCGAAGTAATCCTGACTACTGGGTTGCCACACTCTTAGATCCCCCACACTCTTCGATCAACCTTTTCATTTTAATAAAGAACAAAAAAATGGTCATTTTTGAAATTATAAGCATTAGCAGGTTATTAGAAACTGAAATCAAACAGTTTTCAACTCAAAACTTTATTCTAGGTGATGTTACATTTGCACATAGGACCCGTTGTTCAAAAGGAGCTTCTGAACTCTCTCGTCCATTGAATTTGTCAGGTTTTGGATGGTTTCTGCTTCAATTGTTTTGCATGAGGACAGAATACCCTCCCAGAGCTGTTGCTTAGATGTGAACTGCCTCCCGCCATCATAGACACTCCTTTTGATGATGCCCCAGAGGTTCTGAATGGGGTTGAGGTCAGGGGAGCATGGGGGTCACACCATAAGTTTATCCCCTTTTATGCCCATATCAGCCAGAGATGCAGATGTGTTTTGTGCAGCATGAGACGGTGCATTATCGTGCATGACAATGATCTTGCTGCGGAATACACTGTTCTTCTCCTTGAACCATGGCAGGAAGTGCTGTTTGAGAAACTCCACATACATTATGGAGTTCATCTTTACCCCTTCAGGGATCCTAAAGGGGCTGACAATCTCTCTCCCCATGATTCCAGCCCAAAATATTACTCCACCTCCTCCTTGTTGGCGCCGTAGCCGTGTTTGCGTAGGGTGTCCATCAACCAACCATCCTCCACTCCATCCATCTGGACCATCGAGCATTGCACGGCACTCATCGGTGAACAAAACAGTTTTGAAGTCAGTCTTCATGTATTGTTTGGCCCACTGGAGCTGTTTCTGCTTGTGTGCAGTGGATAGAGGAGGTCGACATGATGGCTTACGCACAGCTGCAAACCTCTGAAGTGTTATGCACACGCCCGGGCTAAGCGGCGTGTGCGTGTGATTGGTAGTGATTCCACTGGACCGTGCCGGAGAGTGAATGCCTGGAGGGGCGTAACTAGGTATTCACCCGATCCGACCAGGGTCGCACGACGGCATACGACGCCAGTGCACCAAGGAGGAACCGAGCAGAGGGACCAGGTGCTACTCCAGGACAGACCCCGGACACGGCTGTTGACCCACACAGGGGAATACAGGAACAGACTGGTAGGCTGGCACACAGACTGGTGGATATAGGCAGGCACGACTGGTATGCAGGCAGGCGGGTAAGCAGGCAGGGGAGGTACAGGCAAGCACAGCTAGAGTGCAGACAGGGAGGCACTAGCAGGTAGGAACACAGGCGGGATAGGGCCCAGTACACACTGGGACTCAGGAACATTACAGGCAGAGGGGTACAGGCAGGGCAGGACAGGACTGCCGGAGCAGCGGGCAGAAGCAGGGCAGGACAGGACTGCCGGAGCAGCGGGCAGAAGCAGGGCAGGACAGGACTGCCGGAGCAGCGGGCAGAAGCAGGGCAGGACAGGACTGCCGGAGCAGCGGGCAGAAGCAGGGCAGGACAGGACTCTGTTCACACGGAACAGACAGGAAGGGAAAGACAGAGCCAGACACCCACAGGGTACTTGCAGTGAAGTAGCGAGTGGACCACAAACTCACAAACGGGAGTACAGAGACAACAGGCAGGAGTTAGGTACGAGTTCAGACTCTGCAGAAAAAGGAAGGGAACGGACATAGAGGCAAAACAGGTAAAGGATAGGAGAGAGTTCAGACTGGAACTGAGTGTACGGAGGAGACCGACACTGCAGCGGGATACAGGAGCGGGTCTGGGAATACTGCCCCCAGAGAGGCGGGACGAACAGGCAAGGAGCGTGTTCAGACAGGACAGACAAGATACAGGAGCGGGTCTAGGTAATCGGCCCCTAGAAGGCGGGAGGAACAGGCTAGGAGCGTGTTCAGACAGGACAGACAAGATACACAGAAAGGACTCAGTTCAGACACGGGAACTAATACCGCAAAGCAGGAGACATACAGGACTCAGTTCAGACACGGGAGCTGATACCGCAAAGCAGGAGACATACAGGACACAGTTCAGACACGGGAGCTGATACCGCAAAGCAGGAGACATACAGGACTAAGTTCAGACAGGCCTGGAAATACAGCCTCCAGGAAAGGCAGACAAGGAAACAAAGACGGGACCTGGCACCTTCAGAGTGCAAGCACACACTGAAGGAAACACTATGCTCAGGCAGGGATAGAAGGGAGCTGCTGAGCTATATACCAAGTGTCAGACAGCAATAGGCTGAGGACGCACAAGGGGTGTGACCCACAGCAGGTACAAAAAGCAGGAAGTGATCGGGCGCCGCCCTTAAGCAGCAGAGACAGACACAAACAGACAGCATGGAGGGAAGCCAGAGAGACATTCTGGACAGGAGATCAAGTGCGCGCTCCTGCACAGTGGGAGATGGACCACTATGCAAGGACGCCGCCAGGTATGTTACATGAAGGACTCTACATCTTGTTGTTCGGGGGATGTTGGAGGCACCAGCAGCTTCAAAAACTTGTCTTCTGCTATGACAAGGCTTTTTTGCCGCTGCTCTTTTAACCTGACGTAATTGCCTATAGGAAAGAGTCCTCAATTTTCCCTTATCAGCACGCACATGTGTGTACTGTGAATCAGCTACATACTTCTTGATTGTGCAATGATCAGGATGAAGTGTCTAGGCAATGTTGATTTTAGTCATGCCTTGACCTAAACACTCCACAATTTGTTGCTTCTCAGCAGCCGACACATCCTTTTTCTTTCCCATTTTGGCAGAAAATGTAGGCTGCTTAATAATGTGGGACAGCCTTCTTAAGTAGTCGTGCCTTTCATTGGACACACCTGACAAACTAATTAGCACAGGTGTCTGCAATTGCTTATATAAAGAGCCCTGACACACTTCACCATCAATGAGTTTAACTGACAAACAAAAAATTCTTACCTCATCACTCCTAAACACTTTTTGCATAATAATTTGGAACCCAGTGTACATGTGCTTTTCCACAAAACACCAGTGGTTCACATACTGAATCTTACAGTTCTAACTTGCCAACCGTGGTCTGTATGGAGTTGTTCAATAAAGGGCCCAAAATTAAGATAACATAGATGGGAGAGGTCTCTATGAATACGAATTCCTAAGTATTTGATACCCTGTGAGGGCCAGGCAAAGTGAAAGTTGGACTGGATGTAATCCTGTATGGATTTGAGGAGGGAGACATCGAGGGCCTCAGACTTCGCTGCATTGATTTTAAAATTTGACCATGTAACATAGTGATCTATTTCAGCCATAACAGCTGGGATGGATATATGTGATTGAGTGATATATACTAGGACATCATCAGCAAATGCAGAGCACTTGTACTCTGTGCCTCCCACCTCAATCCACCTAATATTGGGGTTATGGCGAATTGATGAGAGCAGGTGCTCCGTCACTAGGATGTATAAGAGAGGGGACAGAGGACATCCCTGCCTTGTCCCATTGGTGATTATGAAAGGTGATGAAAATGTTCCGTTTATCTTCTGCCTAGGCGACGTATTGCGATACAGGGCCGTGATTTTTCCTATAAAAGGGTCCCCTAGCTTTTTAAGAGAATAATGTATGGCATGCCAGAAGACTCTATGGAATGCTTTCTCAGCATCCAATGAGAGTATCTAATTACAAATTTTTAACTGCATCTAGCCCAGGTAATACTTTGTGCCTAGTAGCAGTGTCTGCTAGTCAGCGGATTATCCCAGCTCTTAAGCAAGCTACACCACCTCTAGTTTGGACACTTAATTTTTTCAAAGGAAATGGATCGGGCCTCCGGGACACTCAGTGAAGAGCATCGGTGAGGCACCCCAAGGCACAGAGGCTGGGACTGGTGGTAGGACGCCTTGTGGTGGACTGCCAAGCTCAATCCTTATAAAAGCTTTTTAACTGCAGTAGCTTTAGTGGACGCTAACGGAGCTGGAATTACCGCGGCTGCTGGCATGAGACTTGCCCTTCAATAGATCCTTGTAAAAGGATTTGAAGTGTACTCATTCAAATTAGAGAGACAATTTAAATTAAAAAGATTAGACCTGCCTCCACCGCAGGGGGGCTTGCTCGACCCACCAGCGGACAGGCACCAGTATTGGGAGAGGGGGGCTGGCCGTCAGGGTCCACCGCTGCTCTGGCACAAACCCGGCGACACGGAGGTCGCACAGGCAGGAACGGACTGGCCGTGACGGCTTCGCACTTTTTTGGTTTTAGAAGGGCATGACATGCCTATATCTGTGTCTCCCCCTCCTTTTACTCTTCCACCTGTTTTCTTTTCGCGTGACTATATGTACTTGTCACTTTTCCATGTGTTAGTTGTGTCTTCTGAGCAATTTGTCAGCTTTTGGACACCTTTGAAGTGTTTTTTATGTGTTTTCTATGTGTTTCTATGTGTTTTTGTTTGCCTGCCATTGGTTTTAACGGTGTTCGAAGGTGTTTGACGAACAGTTCGACGAACAGTTCGGCGAACATACGGGTGTTCGACCAACCGAACCGAACTCGAACACTACGGGGGTGGCTCAACAATACCTCTTATTGCATTTTAATGCAATGTTGCGGAGGCTATAAAACGTAATTGTAGGATGTGGATTTTTTTCTCGTTATGCCATTTACCGATCCAATTAATTTATTTTAAATTTTGATAGACTGTGCTTTTAGAAATGCAGTGATACCAAATACGTGTATTTTTTTTTTTAAACTCTTATTTTCAATGTGGCAAAAGGGGGTGATTTTAACTTGTGTTTACTTTTATCATATTTTGAAAACCTATTATGCTCACACTTTTTGTTCCATTTGTTAGCCCCCTTAAGGGAATTGAAGCTGCAATTGTCTTATCGCTTGTGCTATTCAAAGCAATGCATCAGCACTGCTATGTATAGTGAAAATCATGATCTCCTTTGAATGTCAGCTAAACGCAAACTTTCAGCAGATCTCCGGCTGTCATGGCAACCCATTGCCGCCTCATAATCATGTCATGGGCGCACCGATGGGTGGAATGACACTTCCCTCTGCCGGCGCTTGTTAAATGCCACTATCAGAGATTAACAGTTTAATAGCAGTGGGTGGAGTGGAGCTCATGTGTTAAAGGCACATAATGGCTGATTAAATCATCCATCATGTGCACGGAAAGACGCTGGTTTGGTATGAAAACCCACATCAAAGTCAGGCACATGACTTTGACGTTCAAGAACGTCAAGGGTTGTGAAGGGCTTAACTGCTTCCGGACCGCCCATAGACTTTAAATATCTGGACATTCCCACTCTGCAATGACATTCTAAAATGTCACTGCATAGAAGCACAGCTACATTGCCCAATATCAGCAAAAAAACCTACAGAATATGACAGTGACATAAAAATGAATCCCCCTGTATCATGACAAAACGATGCAAAAATTACATGAATATCCAAACTAGAACATATTTTATAACTCATACTGCATGGACAAAAAAATTTGAAATGGTAAATAGTCAGGAACAGGGTTAAATTTCTCATTCTTGATTTGGTTAACTAATGAAAAAAAACAAAAAACACATTCATTCTTCATCAAATTAATGAATGTACATATCGATTTTTCAGTCATCAGTTTTTCATCTATGCATTTTATACGTTTTTTTCACCAGTAGCACTCATACATACGACAATATATGGGAGTAGTCACATGTCTGATTTTTCTCCTCGGATCTAGCGATATGCACAACATCATGTAGACTTTTCCAATATTGATCCGAGAGTGTGATCAAACTCGGCAATGCAAGTCTATGGAACGGTGAAAAAACGGACAGCAGTGAGAAGCCATCCATGTTCTGTCATTTTTCAATCACTATGTGAAAGGAGAAGCTGGAAAAACTATTTTTTATTTTCCCCTCCAACAAAAACTGATAAAAATGAAACTAAACTTTGATGATACTCTGATGAAAATGTTATGAAACTGATCAAAAACACAAATGAATTTCAGACCACTTTTCTTGTATTAGAAAATAAATGACATCTGAATGAGCAGCAACAAAAATAGTAAGAGCTCTCGGTCTTGATTCACAAGTGTTTCAGGCTGTACTTGTTATAATACATTAAATACTGTAGCGCCGGCGTCCCTGCCCTCTGCCAGGCAGGGACGCTGTTCCCCTCACCTCCCTGCTCCGTGCCCGGCGTCCTCCTCCCGCTCTGCTGGCAGCGCGCGCTCCTTCCCGGCCACTGTGCTTAGGGCGCGCGCGCGCGCTCTCCCTCCCTCTTAAAGGGGCCGCGCGCGCCGTCCTAAGGAGTCCCCGGCCAATGGCCGGAGGACTTCACCATATATAAGGCACCTCCTCCAAAATGGAGGTGCCCGAGCAATGTTGTTGCACTGTTCTACTCTGCTTCAGCCCTCAGGTCCCGTTGCCAGTTACCTGCCAGATTCCTGCCTGATTATCTGCTACCTGCCTGCTAGTCTGAGGTCCGACGGTCTGCCTTACTACTCCTGTCAGTCTGTCTAAGGACCAGCCTGCCCGCTCACCTGGGAGCGCACATCAGCCACCTGCCTGCTTGCCTGAGGTCCGACGGTCTGCCTTCCAACTCCTGTCAGTCTGTCTATGGACCAGCTTGCCCGCTCACCTGGGAGCACACACCAGCTACCTGCCTGCTAGTCTACCTGGAGGCTCCGCCGTCACGTGCTGTGACCACCTGCCTGTCCAGTGACTCCTGCTCGCTCACCTGGGAGCGCTCATCTGCTGCCTGTCTGCTAGCCTACCTGGAGGCTCTGCCGTCACGTGCTGTGACCACCCGCCTGTCCAGAGACTTCTGCCCGCTCACCTGGGAGCGCTCATCTGCCGCCTGTCTGTTGGTCTTCCTGGAGGCTCCGCCGTCACATGCTGTGACCACCCGTTCATCCAGAGACTCTCGCCTGCTCACCTGGGAGCTCACGTCTATCATCAGCCGCCACAGGTCGTACCAACCCTTTACCTAGAGACTGCCCCGGTCACTTGCTGTGACCATCTGCCCGTTCATCCAGAGACTGCCCTGGTCACTTGCCGTGACCATCTGCCCGTTCATCCAGAGACTGCCCCGGTCACTTGCTGTGACCATCTGCCCGTTCATTCAGAGACTGCCCCGGTCACTTGCCGTGACCATCTGCCCGTTCATCCAGAGACTGCCCCGGTCACTTGCCGTGACCTCCAGCCCGTTCACTCAGAGACTGTCCCGGTCACCTGCTGTGACCTCCTGCCCGTCTTCCCTGGTCGCCACCCGCTCCCTTACAAGGACTGCCCCTTTGTATAGTAGCTCAGAGGTTCCGCCTCCCAGACCCGTTACAGTTTGCTCGGGCCATGGAACCCGGTGGCACCCAAGCTCCCTCGCTCTCGGACCTGTGTCATGAACTGTCCCGTCAAAGGTCCCAACAGGAGTCCATCCTGGGTCACCTGCGGAATGTCAATACTCGCCTGGACACTCTGACTGCTCCACCAGCAACCTCCGCCAGTGCCATGACTCGCAATCCGGCAGCTCCACTGCCCACTAATACCATGGTATCCTACCCCGGACCCCGGCTTTCTGCACCTCCTCGCTTCGGAGGCGACTCTGCCCAGGCTCGGGGCTTCATAAATCAGTGCACCCTGCACTTTGAACTATTGTCCCACCAGTTTAACTCCAACCAGGCCAAAATTGCATTCATCATGTCCCATCTCACCGGGGAGGCCCTGGCCTGGCTAAATCCTCTATGGGAGAGAGGAGACCCCCTGGTGTCCAACTTGCCTGCTTTTCTCACGGCTTTCCGGAAAGTCTTCGACGAACCCGGACGGAAGACCTCATCCGCATCATCACTGCTACGCCTCCGTCAGGGAAGTCTCACCGTGGGCCAATATGCTATACGGTTCCGTACCCTTGCCTCGGAGCTGGCCTGGGATAACGACGCTCTGGTATCCGTCTTCTGGGAGGGTCTGTCCGGCCGTATTAAAGATGAACTTGCCGGTCGGGACATTCCTACCACTCTCGATGACCTAATAACTCTTGCCACCCGGATTGACCTACGGTTCCAGGAGCGTGCCAAAGAGGTCACCCGTGAGAGGAGGTTACCATGTCTAGCTCCTACTTTTCAGAAACCCGTCACTCCCTCCGTCTCTACCCAGGTACACTCTCCTGAGTCTATGCAGGTCGACCAGACCAAGATGGTCAAAACCAGTCAGGACTTACGCCGTGCCGAGGGGAGCTGCTTCTACTGTGGCAGTAAGGAGCACCGGATCCGTGCCTGCCCGGAGAGGTCAGGAAACGCCTGTGTCTAGGTTCGCTCAGAGAGGTCAACCTAGACAAGAATAAATCCTCTCCTTCTCTGCTGCTGTCAGTCTCAATCGTCTGCGGGGAGAACCGTTATTTCGAACTAGCCCAACTTGACTCTGGAGCAGCCGGGAATCTTATTTCACAGTCCCTGGTAGAGAAATACCGCATCCCCACCAAACCTCTGGCTGTACCCTTGTCTGTTGCTGCCGTGGATGGGGGCCTCTTACCACGCCCCATCCAACTCATCACCGAATCCATTACTCTGCAGGTGGGAATGCTGCATTCTGAGAGTATCTCCTTTCATGTTCTGCCTGGACTCTCTCACGCCCTCTTGCTAGGCCTACCTTGGCTCCAGAGACATGCACCCGTGCTTGACTGGCAGACCGGAGAAGTCCTTCGCTGGGGACAGGACTGCCATAAGACCTGTCTGGTTCCCGTCCATCCCGTCCGTCCTTCTCCTACCCCAGCTAATCTACCTGGACTTCCGATTCCTTATTGGTCTTATGCTGATGTCTTTAATAAAAAGGAAGCAGAGGCACTACCTCCTCATAGACCATACGACTGCCCTATCGACCTGTTACCTGGTACTACTCCTCCCCGTGGGCGTATTTATCCTTTATCCGCTGCTGAGACCCGGTCGATGTCCGAATATATTGAGGAGAATCTGGCCAGGGGATTCATCCGGAAATCTACCTCCCCGGCGGGAGCAGGCTTCTTTTTCGTCAAAAAGAAGGACGGCTCTCTCCGTCCCTGTATAGACTATAGAGGCCTTAACCAGATCACGGTGAAGAATAAGTACCCCCTTCCGCTCATTCCGGAGTTATTTGATCGTCTGAGGGGGGCTAGAATCTTCACCAAACTGGACCTCCGTGGGGCGTACAACCTGGTTCGTATCCGTCAGGGGGATGAATGGAAGACGGCATTCAACACCCGAGACGGCCACTATGAATATCTGGTAATGCCCTTTGGTCTCTGTAACGCTCCTGCCGTCTTTCAAGAGTTGGTCAATGACATCTTCCGGGACCTTCTCTACTCCTGCGTAGTGGTGTACCTGGACGACATCTTGGTCTTCTCTCCGGATCTCCAGACTCACCGGAGGGACGTTCGTCAGGTCCTGCTCAGGCTCAGGCAGAATCACCTCTTCGCTAAATACGAGAAGTGCCTCTTTGAGCAGACCTCGCTTCCGTTTTTGGGCTACATTATTTCTCAGACCGGCCTACGAATGGATCCAGAGAAACTGTCTGCCATCGAGAAATGGCCTCGACCGGAGGGGTTGAAGGCCATCCAGCAATTCCTGGGCTTCGCCAACTACTACCGCCTCTTCATACCACACTTCTCTTCCCGGACTGCCCCAATTTCCGCGCTCACCCGTAAGGGTACTAATCCCAAAGAGTGGCCGCCCGAAGCAGAGGAGGCCTTTCTTTCCCTAAAACAGGCCTTCTCTTCCGCCCCGGTGCTGCATCGCCCGGACGGCAACAAGCAGTTCTTCCTGGAAGTTGACGCCTCCTCCTCTGGAGCCGGAGCGGTACTTACTCAAAAATCATGTTCCGGGAGAATGGTAACTTGTGGCTTCTTCTCCAAACTCTTCTCCTCTTCTGAGCGCAACTATTCCATAGGAGACCGAGAGTTATTGGCCATCAAACTGGCATTGGAGGAGTGGCGTTACCTACTCGAGGGGGCTCTTCACCCGGTAATAATTTACACTGACCACAAGAACTTGGCTTACCTCCAGCATGCCCAGAGACTTAACCCGCGCCAAGCCCAGTGGTCCTTGTTTTTTGCTCGCTTTGATTTTGTTCTTCATTTTCGCCCGGCTGACAAAAACGTCAAAGCAGATGCCTTGTCCCGATCCTTTCTGGTGTCCGATCTCGAGGAGGAACCTAAACATATCATCGATCCCGCCAGAGTAATGCAGGTGGCTCCCATGAGCCTAAATCGTCTCCCTCCCGGTAAGACGTTCGTATCAGTACCTGATTGGGAGAAGATCCTACACTGGGGTCACTCGTCTAAACTAGCTGGCCACGCCGGTCAGAAAAAGACCCTCCAGCTTATTGCCCGGCACTACTGGTGGCCTACCCTGCACAAGGACGTAATAGACTTTGTTTCTGCCTGTGTGTCCTGCGCCCGCAACAAAATCCCGAGACACCTGGCAGCCGGTCGCCTTCTCCGCTTCCTGTGCCTGCTGCCCCCTGGCAGCATATTGCTATGGACTTCATAACTGATCTCCCCGTCTCTGCCGGTTGTACGGTCATTTGGGTGGTCGCTGACCGCTTTTCCAAGATGGCTCACTTTATTCCCCTGCCTGGTCTCCCGTCTGCACCCGAGCTGGCTAAAGACTTTATCCGCCACATCTTCCGTCTTCATGGCCTGCCCCTCCACATCGTGTCGGATCGTGGGGTACAGTTCACCTCACGTTTCTGGAGAGCCACTTGTAAACTGCTAGACGTCACCCTGGACTTCTCTTCCGCTTACCACCCACAGTCCAATGGTCAAGTGGAGCGGATCAATCAGAACCTGACCAGTTACCTCCGGCACTTCGTTAATGCCCATCATTCTGACTGGGTGGATCTCCTACCATGGGCCGAGTTCTCCTATAACAATCACGAGAGCGAATCCTCCTCCAAATCCCCGTTTTTTGTAGTCTTCGGTCAGCATCCTCGGATTCCTTTTCCTGTCTCCACCTCTGTGGACAACCCGGCTGCGGAATCTCTCGTTAGCAAATTTTCCTCCATTTGGGAGAGTACCCAATCCGCACTCCTTCAGTCGTCCGAACGGATGAAAAGACACGCTGACAAAAAACGCCTGGATCCTCCACAATTTCGTCCTGGAGATAAAGTCTGGCTCTCATCTAAATATGTCCGACTCAAGATACCTTCTTACAAGTTAGGGCCTCGGTTCATCGGTCCTCTGGAGGTCATCAGTCAGATCAATCCGGTGGCCTATAAATTAAAACTCCCGGCCAACTTACGGATCCCTAACTCCTTCCATGTATCTCTCCTCAAACCCGTGGTGCTTAACTCTTTTTCCAAGTCTACAGGTACGCCTCCTGCTCCGGTTTCTGCTGAGGACGAGTTTGAGGTAGAGAACATTCTTGCCACCAAAAGGGTAAGAGGAAAGACCTTTTTTCTAGTAGATTGGAGGGGGTTTGGTCCTGAGGAGAGAACGTGGGAGCCCCGGAAGAACATCCATGCCCTCTTATCCTAGCTAAAAAAGGGGGGGCCTAAAGGGGGGGGTACTGTAGCGCCGGCGTCCCTGCCCTCTGCCAGGCAGGGACGCTGTTCCCCTCACCTCCCTGCTCCGTGCCCGGCGTCCTCCTCCCGCTCTGCTGGCAGCGCGCGCTCCTTCCCGGCCACTGTGCTTAGGGCGCGCGCGCTCTCCCTCCCTCTTAAAGGGGCTGCGCGCGCCATCCTAAGGAGTCCCCGGCCAATGGCCGGAGGACTTCACCATATATAAGGCACCTCCTCCAAAATGGAGGTGCCCGAGCAATGTTGTTGCACTGTTCTACTCTGCTTCAGCCCTCAGGTCCCGTTGCCAGTTACCTGCCAGTTACCTGCCAGTTACCTGCCAGATTCCTGCCTGATTATCTGCTACCTGTCTGCTAGTCTGAGGTCCGACGGTCTGCCTTACTACTCCTGTCAGTCTGTCTAAGGACCAGACTGCCCGCTCACCTGGGAGCGCACATCAGCCACCTGCCTGCTTGCCTGAGGTCCGACGGTCTGCCTTCCAACTCCTGTCAGTCTGTCTATGGACCAGCTTGCCTGCTCACCTGGGAGCACACACCAGCTACCTGCCTGCTAGTCTACCTGGAGGCTCCGCCGTCACGTGCTGTGACCACCTGCCTGTCCAGTGACTCCTGCTCGCTCACCTGGGAGCGCTCATCTGCTGCCTGTCTGCTAGCCTACCTGGAGGCTCTGCCGTCACGTGCTGTGACCACCCGCCTGTCCAGAGACTTCTGCCCGCTCACCTGGGAGCGCTCATCTGCCGCCTGTCTGTTGGTCTTCCTGGAGGCTCCGCCGTCACATGCTGTGACCACCCGTTCATTCAGAGACTCTCGCCTGCTCACCTGGGAGCTCACGTCTATCATCAGCCGCCACAGGTCGTACCAACCCTTTACCTAGAGACTTCCCCGGTCACTTGCCGTGACCATCTGCCCGTTCATCCAGAGACTGCCCCGGTCACTTGCCGTGACCATCTGCCCGTTCATCCAGAGACTGCCCCGGTCACTTGCCGTGACCATCTGCCCGTTCATTCAGAGACTGCCCCGGTCACTTGCCGTGACCATCTGCCCGTTCATCCAGAGACTGCCCCGGTCACTTGTCGTGACCTCCAGCCCGTTCACTCAGAGACTGTCCCGGTCACCTGCTGTGACCTCCTGCCCGTCTTCCCTGGTCGCCACCCGCTCCCTTACAAGGACTGCCCCCTTGTATAGTAGCTCAGAGGTTCCGCCTCCCAGACCCGTTACAAATACCTTCACTTTGCAGTGACTGCCATTTTTCACTCATAATTCTCTTTACCTCAGTAGATTACAAAGTTATTAACCAAGACTAAAGACTTTACTTATATTCATCCCAATTCTTGTATTCCCATGCTCTGGACCTGTGTATATTTTGTAATTGTACTGAGATCAAATCAATTGCAGTTATTAATAAGACATTGGGTCTAACAGTTGATTACTCATTCAGCTCAAACCAAAAACAAAAGACATAGGACTGACAATTTATCACAGAAATATCAAGGGGAATCAATTAATTTCTAAAAGATTAATATTAAATAGATTTATGGAAGTATTAATATGTTATAAAATGGCAGGTAACAGTGCAGTAGATTTCATTATTTCAAATGACAATGTTTTTAATAATGAAACATTTACTTGCTTATGCACAATAGAATTATGCCTGTACAAAAGATTAATGCCATTCAGCAAGGTCTAATAGATGGGTTCTTAAATAACGGAGGGCCACTCATAACGGAGTTGCCAAGGAGCATATGTGCTTCCATATATATGGAATCAGAATAGGGACTAGAGCATATGTATGTGTGTGTGTTTATATCTCTATCTATATATATCTATATGCATACATATATTTATTCATGAATTCCAGCAATGTTTATTATTTAAAGAGACATGATTGTGCTAATCATAAGTAATTAGAACAGGAAGTATTGCATATGAAATATATTTCTATATATTTATGTATATCTGTATATAGATAGATAGATAGATAGATAGATAGATAGATAGATAGATATATGAGCATACATATACATATATATATATATATATATATATATATATATATATACACTGTGTTCCAAATTATTATGCAAATAATATTTTCTCAGATTTTCCCAAATTACCAATATGAATTGTAGTCATTGTAATTTTCCAGTCTAATAACTATTAGAGTACAATTGAAAGGTTTTTGTACAAACTGCCTATGATAACAGTATATTTTTTAAAAAATAAAAAACTCAAACTGCACTCAAAATGCATGTTCCAAATTATTATGCACAGAAGAGTTTTCAACCTTTTCATTTGAATAAAGAACGAAAAAAATGGTCATTTTTGAAATTATAAACATTAGCAGGTTATTACAAACTGAAATCAAACAGTTTTCAACTCAAAACTTTATTCTAGGTGATGTTACATTTGCACATAGGACCGCTTGTTCGAAAGGAGCTTCTGAAGTCTCTCGTCCATTGAATTTGTCAGGTTTTGGATGGTTTCTGCTTAAATTGTTTTGGATGAGGACAGAATACCCTCCCAGAGCTGTTGCTTAGATGTGAACTGCCTCCTGCCATCATAGACACTCCTTTTGATGATGCTCCAGAGGTTCTCAATGGGGTTGAGGTCAGGGGAGCATGGGGGTCACACCATAAGTTTGTCCCCTTTTATGCCCATAGCAGCCAGAGTTGCAGATGTGTTATGTGCAGCATGAGACGGTGCATTATCATGCATGAAAATGATCTTGCTGCGGAATGCACGGTTCTTCTTCTTGAACCATGGCAGGAAGTGCTGTTTCAGAAACTCAACATACATTATGGAGTTCATCTTTACCCCTTCAGGGATCCTAAAGGGGCCGACAATCTCTCTCCCCATTATTTCAGCCCAAAACATTACTCCACTTCCTCCTTGTTGGCGCCGTAGCCGTGTTTGCATGGGGTGTCCATCAAACAGACATCCTCCAGTCCATCCATCTGGACAATCGAGCATTGCACGGAACTCATCGGTGAACAAAACAGTTTTGAAGTCAGTCTTCATGTATTGTTTGGCCCACTGGAGCTGTTTCTGCTTGTGTGCAGTGGATAGAGGAGGTCAACAGGATGGCTTACGCACAGCTGCAAACCTCTGAAGGACCCTGCATCTTGTTGTTCGGGGGACGTTGGAGGCACCAGCAGCTTCAAAAACTTGTCTGCTGCTATGACAAGGCTTTTTTGCCGCTGCTCTTTTAACCTGACGTAATTGCCTGTAGGAAAGAGTCCTCAATTTGCCCTTATCAGCACGCACACGTGTGTACTGTGAATCAGCTACATACTTCTTGATTGTGCGATGATCACGATGAAGTGTCTTGGCAATGTTGATTGTAGTCATGCCTTGACCTAAACACTCCACAATTTGTTGCTTCTCCGCAGCCGACACATCCTTTTTCTTTCCCATTCTGGCAGAAAATGTAGGCTGCTTAATAATGTGGGACAGCCTTCTTAAGTAGTCTTGCCTTTCATTGGACACACCTGCCAAACTAATTAGCACAGATGTCTGCAATTGCTTACAGTGATATAAAGAGCCCTGACACACATCACCATCAATGAGTTTAACTGACAAACAAACAAATTCTTCCCTTATCACTCCTAAACACTTTTTGTATAATAATTTGGAACGCAGTGTATATACTTTTGTATATATATATATATATATATATATATATATATATATATATATATATATATATATATATATATATATATATATTTCATATGTTCTAGTTCCTGTTCTGTTTACTCATGAATGATGTAAGTAATCATTTTTCTTATTAACATGTTTAATAATAAACATGTTGCTGGAATCCATTGATAAACATATATTAGATAATGACTACAGGTTAAAAAATTTTATATTGTGATAGATTTTTTTTTGTGAATGAAGAGTTACCAAATAATTTTGTTTTTTATTTTCATCATTTTTTATTTTCAAATGGGAATAAAGTGATGAATAGAATTTTCATTTTGCTTTTTTTAAAAAAAAAAAAAAAGAGAAACTTTTTTTGTTTGTTGTTTACTTTGTCCCCATATGGAACTTAACCCTGTGAGTGTTTGATTGATTGTTCCAGGCACCGCAATACTTTAATTCTGCAGTATTCGCTTCAAATAACGGTCTTCAATAAAGCACAGCTTGTGGCTGGGTATTACAGGAATACCAACATGACAGCAATGGGTTATTGGTAATAACATGTCTGGGAAGTTGGGTCTTTTGGCACCTAAATTGAATGCCACTGTCAGTCATTCACAATGGCATTTAGGCTATGTTCCCACAATGAGTTTTTTGGTGAATTTTTGATGTTGCAGATTTTCTGCATCATTTCTTCACCCATTAAGTTAAATAGGTTACTTTTATTTTTTTTAAATTGCACAGTATAAAAAACTCCTCAAACTCATTATGGGAATGTAACCTTAAAGGTTAAACTGCAGCAATCAACGCTCACTCTGGTAACTGCTGTTTAGGTAGATGCCAGTGTGGCACCTCAGTGGTTTGGTTGCCACAGAGCCATTGCCTCCCTCACAGGGCGTGATGCCATGCCTGGAAGCAAGCAGAGGTCCCCTAGTCAGGTATACTAGCATGCAACACTTTCCTGGCTCCAGACCAGCAAGGGGGGCTCCTCCCCTTTCAACTGGAATCTGGAGGTGGGGTTAGTTAGAGTTAGTGAGAGGAGTTGAAGACAGGACAGCGATGAGGAAGGACCTGGGGAGTGGAGCTGTAAGGCAGCTCACCCCAGAGAGGAGCGTAGAAGAACCGGACACCGGAGTCCAAGGTTGTGGGGCACTGAAGGTCCAGCAGCAGAAACCAGAGGGCAGGAGACTGCAGGTCTCCTGGCCCCATCAGACGCCCGGCAACACAGCAGCACCATAGGGCCCAGCACCGCCACGTGGGAGCGACACATAAGGAAGGCCCGAGCTGCCTGCCATACGGGTGAGCACAAAGATGGTTTACTCAGGAACGAGGGCCACAGCACAGCTATAAGCAGCAGGGCCAAAGAGATTAGCGCAAAGGGAAGGCCTCCAACTTCACCTGGTGAGGTGGATTCCCAACTTGCTTCCAGGCCACCCGGACTTCTGCTACCAGCTAGTACCCGTGCCCCAGTCTGCCTAACCACCGCAAGTAAAGATGAGAGGAAACCGCCATTAAGTTGTGGACTGGTCATTATCTGCGCCATTACCGGCACTACACCGCACCAACAACATCTACCTCAGAGCATCACTATATCCTGCCCTGGAGCTAAGCTCTACCTGTGGAGAGCTGAACCAACTCTGCTGCGTCACCACCAGCTCCAGAGGATCTGCACCGCAGCGGCAGCTCCATATAGCCGCACACCACAGGTGGCGTCACGAACAATATATTTAAAAACTTTATTCTCCTTTTACTAATCCCATTTTATTGACTGCCCTGTATCACGGACCGGGTCACCGCCACCGTGACAACCCAAGCACTGACCGGCCCGGCTACCGAGTACCCCACGGCCCAGGGGGCGTGTCACCAGCTGTATAACACAGCCGTTACCTGCCCTGTGTGGAGTGGATTCAGCTCCAAAAGCCATTCCTACAATATCACCCACTTCATAATGTGATAGCACATTATGCAGTGGGAAGTTATTAATGTGCTAGCATAGAAATAATTTGACATTACACACTATGCACAATATCTTTTTTGGGTGATTACAAACCCAGATGCAACAAATTTGAATACGATCTCTGTCTGGCTTTCCAGAAATAAAGTAGTTTATTACCTACCATTAGACTAAATATGCTGATTTTGAAAGAGACTTGAAGTCTGGAAAAAAGACATTAGTGACTTTGATAAATAACATCCAAAGGTACCTGTCCATTTTTAGACAAGAAAGATTAAAGGAGTGATGTGAAAATGAATTTCTCTGTTAAAGTTAACTTTTAATTAATCTATTTTTAACCTCTGTATAGGAAGATAATTAAATCCTTAAAACCTTATGCTCTTTTATAACAAACTGTAGATTTGTTCTTGTTCCTTGTAAATTGAAGTGGTAAGATTGCAATCAAACACAGGTAGACTCGGGAAAATAGAATCTGAATGAATGTTTAAGCATAGGGACACGTATAGTGTAGTTTTAGAGTGTAGTTATTGTTGGCTTGTAAAAATTAAGTGGACCCTTAAGGGAGAATAATACCTGGATAAATCCAGACCTGGATTGAATAGATGGTTACATCAGAGCAGAGGAAAAGCAATCAGAGGTAATGGCAGAGACCTCCCTAGCACCCTGAAAACTGATATAAAAAATAGACTTACCTGGAGAAATATCTAAAAACAATACTACACAGTCTCCGTCTGGTGCATCTTAAATGGCTACGAAGGCAACATCTGCCCCAGTGACTGCAGAATAATACCATATGCAAAAAAAAAGGTGAGAAGATAGGGGAGGTGATCCCTAGTGAAATACCATCAGGTTAAAAGGCAGCGTGGAGAAGATGTATATCTCTGTATTCACCTTGTTAGCTATATGAAAAAGCATAGAACTACTCTGTATTTGCTGGCAGCTGCCTGCCTCTTTATCCGGATTTTCCTACCTAGGGTTTACCATGGTTATAGCAGATGAATTCCAAAAGTAGAAGAATGAGATTCTACCAGGCACTGTCAGATAATCAGATTGCATAGAGCTTAATTCTTTTCTCAAATTAGCTTATTTATTAGTTACAAAAAGTAAAACAAAAGCATCCAATAAAATAAAAGGTATTAACAGTGCTTTTTTGAATGTGTTTTCAACTTTGAATCAAAGTCTTCATAAGGATAAAAAACACCTGGATATGGTGGATTGCAACTGACATTTGAAAGGAATCTGTCACCACATTTGACCTATCTAAAATATTAAGATGAACATACAGGTTATAAACTGCTGAAAAAAGTCCTACCTGTATGCCTCATATCAGATGCCTTGTTGTTGAGTAATCATCTTTTATCACTTTATATAAATGATCTCTTCCATGCTCCGGGGGGGACGCTGCCTGGAAGATAACACTGCCTCCAGAACTTGTTTTACATGAAGGAGGCATTACCTGTGTGATGTGTAATGGCCGCTCTCTGCTCTCCAGATCTCACTGCAGAGCTGTGTGTGATTATACCTCACACAGCTGCAGGTTTCTCTCAGCTTGAGCTTCTATCAGGGAGTTCAGAGAGTTCAGAGAGGAGCAAAAAACATGTTTGCATGTTTCCAAGAAGACAAATTTCATTTCTCCTGTTCTGTTCGGAAAGGTAGTTACATGTTTCACACTGGTAACTCCCCCTTTATGTAAAATAAGCTCTAGAAGCAGAGTTATCTTTCAGAAAACATCCTCCCCAGGCGATGAAACTGCTGGATGCAGTGAAACGCGTTGGGGTTTAAGGAAAGATTCGGCTCCTTTGTCTTCCACTATAGTTCTACTATGGCTGCAGGTAAATAATGATATGTCTTGCTGCTTTCATTTGTTTATTAATTAAGGGTACAAGTAGATGCATGGGATTATAGGTTTTTGGATTGCTACCATCTTCTTTATACACACCACTTCATGTGAGTCTTGTACTGAGGTAATATTGGTGACTCTAATGTATAGAGGAGGCTATATCTTGATATATTCTTAAATTTAGATTCTAGCATCTTACAGACTATTGTACCCAATAACATTTTTATAAGTGGAGAAGTTAATTACATGTTATATAGAGGAAACATCTGAGCTGCCCCTATCACTTGCTAGTTTGTCTGTATTTTGTTTTTCTTTATAAATATTGGTACATTGTTAGTCGTAATAATTTTTCAATAAAAATGATATATTTTATATTATCTTCGGGTTTTGCACTCCCTGGTGCTCTATAGTTATATATTGAAATATGAAGGGACCCCGCACTTATGCAGTACTGAGGATACTGTGTTTTTTGTAACATCCTCCCCAGAGCCTGGAAGAGCTAATTTATATAAAGTAACATAGATTTACATAGTAACATAGTTTTTAAGGTTGAAGGAAGACTAAAAGTGATAAAAGAAATTTTCTCAGCAACCAGGCATCTGATATGAGGCATACAGGTAGGACTTTTTTCAGCAGTCTATAACCTGTGTGCCCATATTAATAGTTTAGATAGGTCAAATGTAGATGAAAGATTCCCTTTAAAGAAGAAAATGTGGGAAAAAACAGCTGATCACAGGCTCAGTAAGTAGACCAAAAAGGGTAAAAAATGCAGATTGGTAATGCATCTACAAGTGCATTTCTATTCTGGTTGCCAATGCCAGAGACAATGGAGTACTTTTACTTCCTCAGCACTGACAAACTTTCATGTTTTTAAAATAATAAAAAAAGGTCCAAAAATTATACCTCATAATTAATTGTGATCAGGCAGAATGTTTTGTGCAGAACACTGATTGAGACTGATGGTGTCGCTGTTAGAGGTAACATCATCCTGCTGTGACTGAGACAAGTGATGTGACATTTAACCCATAGTGCCCTATACTTCCCCCCTCTAATATGTTTGTGAGAAGCAAAAGAAATCGACCAGAGAATTTAATAAAATTTGACTTGAATTTGATTTGCATCAACTCCATCCTCTCTAGTGTCTATATATACATATCAAAAGTTCTATAAATAGCAAGCAGAAGTATTCATATACATTTTAAATTGTATTGTAAACCTTGTTATTATCATTGAATACACATCAAATACACCTTGTCAGTAGTGTTGAGCCACCCCCGTAGTGTTCGAGTTCGGTTCGGTTCGTCGAACACCCGTGTGTTCGCCGAACTGTTCGTCGAACTGTTCGTCGAACACCTTCGAACACCGTTAAAACCAATGGCAGGCAAACAAAAACACATAGAAACACATAGAAAACACCTTCAAAGGTGTCCAAAAGCTGGCAAACTGCTCAGAAGACATAACTAACACATGGAAAAGTGACAAGTACATATAGTCATGCGAAAATAAAAGAGGTGGAGGAGTAAAAGGAGGGGGAGACACAGATATAGGCATGTCATGCCCTTCTAAAATCCAAAAAGTGAGAAGCCGAGACGGCCAGTCCGCTCCTGCCCGTGCCACCTCCGTGTCGCCGGGTTTGTGCCAGAGCCGCGGTGAACCCTGACGGCCAGCCCCCCTCTCCCAATACTGGTGCCTGTCCGCTGGTGGGTCGAGCGAGCCCCCCTGTGGTGGAGGCAGCTCTAAGCTTTTTAATTTAAATTGTCTCTCTAATTTGAATGAATACACTTTAAATCCATTTACAAGGATCTATTGGACGGCAAGTCTCATGCCAGCAGCCGCGGTAATTCCAGCTCCAGTAGCGTCCACTAAAGCTGCTGCAGTTAAAAAGCTTTTATAAGGATCGAGCTCGGCTGTCCACCGCAGGCATCCTACTGCCAGTCCCAGCCCCTATGCCTTGGGGTGCCTCCTGATGCTCTTCACTAAGTATCCCATGGTCCCGAAGCATTTCCTTTGAAAAAATTAAGTGTCTAAACTACAGGTGGTGTAGCTTGCTTAACAGCCGGGATAATCCGCTGACTAGCAGACACTGCTACTAGGCACAAAATATTTCCTGGGCTAGATGCAGTTAAAAATTTGTAATTAGATACTCTCGTTGGATGCTGAGAAAGCATTCCATAGAGTCTCCTGGCACGCCATATATGATTCTCTTAAAAAGCTTGGGGTAGGGGTCTAGGGGACCCTTTTATAGCCAAAATCACGGCCCTGTATCGCAATACGTCACCTAGGCTGAAGATAAATGGAACTGTAGCACCCTGAGGGCTCGGTTGCTACAGACGTATTGCACCTCACCCAGAGGTGTGATATCTCACTCTCAGGTAAGGATGGAGTGTGGATCAGGACCCGACACCTGCATGCATTACACCACATTGCCGTGGGGCAGGGCGACCAATATGCCCCTGAGATGGGCACGACAGTCCCTGTCCCTTGCTGGAGTGGGGGGAGGGAACACTGAGGAAGGGGAACCCTGTAGTGCAGGAGCAGGGAGGAAGCAGTTCCTGGGTGCATTGAGAAGGGAGTATAAAAGGTGGGCAACATCTTAGTTCAGTGCAGAGAAGTCTGAGCAGAAGTGGCAGGGAGCAGGGGCTCTGCATGAGCTCTGCTCCGGAGGCGGGCCTAGTAACAGAGGCCCAGGCCTGGAAGAGGGAGAAGGAAGGAAGAGGAGCGGAGAAGGCTCCAGGAATGAGGAATGAAGGGATCCCAGGGGTGCGGACGGGCGAGTCGCCACCGCACGCCCGAATCCACCTGCGTGGAGGGGTCAGGCCAAAGGGGGAGACCGGTCCCCGAACTAGTGGAGGCAGGAAACGACCCTCAGCTAGAAACCGGAGGCTCTGACATTTTATGTGGCGCAGCCCCTCGCTCCACCCGCTAGGAAGGCACCACATAGGGTCAGGGAAACTGGCGCCAAGTTTACCAAGAGGAGGCCCGAGGCAGCCGGACAGAAGTGTTGGTAAGAAAGGCCAGACAAAGGACACACAAAGGGGGTCCTGTGAAGTGCTCCAAAGTTATCTGGGAGTTGTCTGAGCCCCTCACCTGGTGAGCACAGTATCACGTGGGCAGCCGTTACCTGCAGACGTGGTCTGGATAATAAGAACTGTGAGTAAAGGCCCTGGACTGCATCACTGACTCCGTGTCGTTACTGCTGCTGCCCTGCACCATCACCCCCATCCTCCGCATACACTGCCCTGAGGCTATACTCCTCCCGTGGGGAGTTATGCTACGCTCTGCTGCACCCACAACACCAGCCTCAGCGGTCTGCCCTGTAGCGGCGGTTCACTCTGACCGCAATCCACGGGTGGCGTAGTCGGACATTTAAACATCAAAACCACATAAATAGTTCCGCCACTGGTTTGACCGCCCTGAGCCACGGAACCGGGTCGCCGCCACGAAGACTACAACCACCAGCATCCACCAAAAAGGGTCCGGCTCCGGGTGTCCCAAGGCCCAGGGGGTGCGTCAGAACATTTTCATCACCTTTCACAATCACCAATGGGACAAGGCAGGGATGTCCTCTGTCCCCTCTCTTATACATCCTAGTGACGGAGCACCTGCTCTCATCAATTCGCCATAACCCCAATATTAGGTGGATTTAGGTGGGAGGCACCGAGTACAAGTGCTCTCTATTTGCTGATGATGTCCTAGTATATATCACTCAATCACATATATCCATCCCTGCTGTTATGGCTGAAATAGATCACTTTGTTACATGGTAAAATTTTAAAATCAATGCAGCGAAGTCTGAGGCCCTCGATGTCTCCCTCCCCAAATCCATATAGGATTCCATCCAGTCCAACTTTCCCTTTGCCTGGCCCTCACAGTGTATCAAATACTTAGGAATTCATATTCATAGAGACCTCTCCCATCTATGTTATCTTAATTTTGGGCCCTTTATTGAACAATTCCATACAGACCACGGTTGGCAAGTTAGAACTGTAAGATTCACTACGTGAACCACTGGTGTTTTGTGGAAAAGCACATGTACACTGCGTTCCAAATTATTATACAAAAAGTGTTTAGGAGTGATAAGGGAAGAATTTGTTTGTTTGTCAGTTAAACTCATTGATGGTGATGTGTGTCAGGGCTCTTTATATCACTGTAAGCAATTGCAGACACCTGTGCTAATTAGTTTGGCAGGTGTGTCCAATGAAAGGCAAGACTACTTAAGAAGGCTCTCTCACATTATTAAGCAGCCTACATTTTCTGCCAAAATGGGAAAGAAAAAGGATGTGTCGGCTGCTGAGAAGCAACAAATTGTGGAGTGTTTAGGTCAAGGCATGACTACAATCAACATTGTGCGATGATCAGGATGAAGTGTCTTGGCAATCAAGAAGTATGTAGCTGATTCACAGTACACACGTGTGCGTGCTGATAAGGGCAAATTGAGGACTCTTTCCTACAGGCAATTACGTCAGGTTGAAAGAGCAGCGGCAAAAAAGCCTTGTCATAGCAGCAGACAAGTTTTTGAAGCTGCTTGTGCCTCCAACGTCCCCCGAACAACAAGATGCAGGGTCTTTCAGAGGTTTGCAGCTGTGCATACGCCATCCTGTCGACCTCCTCTATCCACTTCACACAAGCAGAAACGGCTCCAGTGGGCCAAACATTACATGAAGACTGATTTCAAAACTGTTTTGTTCACAATGAGTGCCGTGCAGCGCTCGATGGTCCAGATGGATGGAGTGGAGGATGGCTGGTTGATGGACACCCCACGCAAACACGGCTACAGCGCCAACAAGGAGGAGGTGGAGTAATGTTTTGGGCTGGAATCATGGGGAGAGAGATTGTCGGCCCCTTTAGGATCCCTGAAGGCGCTAAAGATGAACTCCATAATGTATGTGGATTTTCTCAAACAGCACTTCCTGCCATGGTTCAAGAAGAAGAACCGTGTATTTCACAGCAAGATCATTTTTCTGCATGATAATGCACCATCTCATGCTGCACATAAAACATCTGCATCTCTGGCTGATATGGGCATAATAGGGGACAAACTTATGGTGTGACCCCCATGCTCCCCTGACCTCTACCCCATTCAGAACCTTTGGAGCATCATTAAAAGGAGTGTCTATGATGGCGGGAGGCAGTTCACATCTAAGCAACAGCTCTGGGAGGGTATTCTGTCCTCATTCAAAACAATTGAAGCAGAAACCATCCAAAACCTGACAAATTCAATGGACGAGAGAGTTCAGAAGCTCCTTTCGAACAAGGGGTCCTATGTGAAAATGTAACATCACCTAGAATAAAGTTTTGAGTTGAAAACTGTTTGATTTCAGTTTCTAACAACCTGCTGATGCTTATAATTTCAAAAATGACCATTTTTTTGGTCTTTATTAAAATGAAAAGGTTGATCGAAAAGTTTGGGGGATCTAAGAGTGTGGCAACCCAGTAGTCATGATTACTTCGAATTCTGACAGCATGATGGTCATGCTGCAGGTAGTGCAGCAAGAAGGCACTTATGTGTCTTGCGCATCTCGGAGCCCCAAAATTATTTTCCGGGCTAGACGCAGCTAAAAATTATTTTTAATTTTAAATCTGGTGGAGCTTATTATAGATGGCCTAATAGGATCAGTGCTGCACACTGCTACAAAGCCCAAATTATTTTCCAGTCAAGATACAGATAAACATGATTAGTAATTTGAAAGCTTAAAATGGTTGGTAGGGTGATTTTAACCAATCATCAAGCTTTTACTCTCCCCAGGATGACACAGGGGTAGAAAAGTCGTTTCGGATCCATGATTTGTTCATCTTTATGAACGTGAGTCTGTCTACATTATCAGTGGAGAGCCGGGTGCGCTTATCTGTCAGCACACCACCAGCAGCGCTGAACACACGTTCAGACAGAACGCTGGCTGCGGGGCATGACAAGATCTCCAAGGCGTAAGTGGCTAGCTCCGGCCATTTATCCAGATTGGAAGCCCAAAAAGAGCAAGGGTCCAGTGACACAGTCGTGGCTTCAATGTTTACTTGGAGATACTCCTGTACCATCGTCTCTAGGCGTTGACTATGTTTCAGACTTCTTGTCTCCTGTGGCCTTGCAAAGGATGGGCTAAAAAAGTGGTGAAATGATTCCGCAAAATTGATGTTACCAGCAGATACTGTGGTTCTGTTACGGTTTGAGTGCTGAACACTTGACGGTCCCACGGTTGGCAAGTTGGAACTGTGAGATTCACTAAGTGCACCACTGGTATTTTGTGGAAAAGCACATGTAAGATTCTGCAACAGTCTCTGCTGATACTCCTGCATGCGTGCATCCCTTTCTATGGCAGGAATAATTTCGGCAAATATACTTTTGTACCGGGGATCTAACAGTGTGGCAACCCAGTAGTCAGGATTATTTCTAATTCTCACAATTCGAGGGTCATGTTGCAGGTAGTGCAGCAAGAAGGCACTCATGTGTGTTGCGCATCCAGGAGCACCAAGTCCCTGTTGTGTTGGTGGCGAGGTAACAATCATGCTTCCTTCCTCTGTCCTCTCCCCCCAACCTCGCACAACAGAAATGTGATCAAGGTCTCCCTCATCTGATGAGTCTTCCATCAGTTCGTCCTCCACTTCTTCCTGGGCTCCTGCACCTTCCTCACTAGTTTGGCTGCTACCATGCGCCCTGGTAAAACCATCTCCCCCACCTTCACATGCCTGCCGCCTTGGTGCTGCCGACCGTCTGGACCTTGCAGATGTTAGCCCTTCCGCATACAACTCCTCCTCCTCTACTTCCTCCACCTCCTCTTGTGCCACTACCTGACTCCGAATTCTGTTTAACATGTGCTCCAGCATGTAAATCACCGGAATAGTCATGCTGATACTGGCATCATCAGCACTAAACATCTTCGTCGCCATTTCAAAACTGTGCAGAAGGGTGCATAGGTCCCTGATCTGAGACCACTCCTCCAGCGTGATATGCCCCACCTCTGGATCTCGTTGGCCCAGGCTATACGTCAGAACGTATTGCACCAGGGCTTGTCGGTGCTGCCACAGTCGCTGCAACATGTGCAGAGTTGAATTCCACCGGGTAGGCACATCACATTTTAGCCGGTGAAGTGGCAGGCCCAACGACTTCTGTAGAGATGTAAGTCGCTGAGCTGCGGGATGCGAACGGCGGAAGTGAGCACACAGCGACCGTGCCCTCTGCAGAAGGCCATCTAGTCTGGGATAGTGGGCTAAAAATTGCTGGACAACCAGGTTCAACACGTGAGCCATACAAGGCACGTGTGTGACATTGCCCCGGCGAAGGGCCGCACCCAGGTTTGCAGCATTGTCGCACACGGCCTTCCCTGGTTTCAGGTCCAGTGGAGACAGCCATTCATGAAATTGGTTCTCCAGAGCTGACCACAACTCCTCAGCTGTGTGACTCACATTTCCCAGACATTTCAAAGTAAAAACCGCCTGATGACGTTGAGCCCTACTGCCAGCATAGTAAGGAGGTGTGCAGGATCCCTTCTGCGCAGGTAGAAAGCTTGTGGCATGACCAGACAGGCTTTGGGTGCAGGTGGAAGACCGAGAGGAGGTTGAGGAGGCAGAAGCAGTGGAGGAACTTTGACATAAAGAGGATTGACGCACAACTCGTGGGGACGGCAAGACTTGGACAGCAGCCCCTTGTCCTGCTGTCACCATAGTTACCCAGTGCCCAGTCAGTGACATGTAACGCCCCTGTCCATGCCTACTCGTCCAAGTGTCTGTGGTGAAATGCACCCTGTCACACACAGAGTTTCTCAAAGAAGCGGTGATGTTGTGGGCGACATGCTGGTGGAGCGCAGGCACACCTTTCTTTGAGAAGTAGTGCCGACTGGGCATCTGGTACTGGGGCACTGCGACGGACATAAGGTCTCGAAAATCCTCTGTGTCCACCAGGCGGAAAGGCAGCATTTCTGTAGCCAAGAGCTTGCAGATGGTGAAATTCAACCTCTTAGCTTTCTCATAGCTAGGAGGAAATGGTCTTTTACTTGTCCACATCTGAGGGACCGAGGGCTGGCTATTGTGCTTAGACGGGGTTGATAAGGGTGTCCCCGGCAAACTGCCGGTCTGTGAGGAAGATGCAGGCGGACATGTTAGGTTGCCTTGATCCAAAGGTGGTGCTATCGATGTCGGACAGCGCTCAACACCAGCTGGTGTTACCACCTCCAAAGAAAATGATGACCTGCCAATCACGCTGGCTGTTGCGGGTAAAATGGTGGCAGGTCTGCGCCCCAAAACAGGTGTGACTGCTGTCCCCCCAGTCACAGAGGATGAAGAGGCCGCGGATGCACAAGATATGGCAGACGGTGGTTGGCCCGGCCGGCTAGGCCGCATTGTAGCACACTGAGCTTCCCACTGCAACTTATGCTTCATGTCCATGTGCCGGTTCATGCATGAAGTACTCAAACTATGTATTTTTTGGCCTCTACTTAGCTTTTGCTGACAAATGTTACAGATAACACGAGTTGGGTCATCTTTATCGATCTGAAAAAATGCCCAGGCTATGCAAGGCTTAGCACCCATGCGACCTGAAGAGCCACCACGACTTGTGGTGAGAGGCAGAGTTGTGTTTGAGGATGCAGTTGTTGACGTGCTTCCAGTACTACGTCTCTGTCCAGGAAGGCGCAACCTGACCTCGTCGTCACTAGCATCTTCCTCCACCTCCTCTGCTGACCTCATCTCTTGGCTGACTGTGGGTTGACAGTAAGTGGGATCTCCAACCTCATCATCATCACCCTGTGTGTTATCACACCCGTCGTCCTCAGAGCCAACCTGTTCCTGCCCTGACAAAAAACTAAAGTTGTCGCTCCAATCAGGTATTTGAGTCTTATCATCGTCTTCCTCATTGTCTCCACCAACAGGAGTTACAGTTTGGGAATGAGGGTCTACATTATGGTCAGAACCTTCTGCGTCTGGTCCTGGATCCGACTCATAAAGATTCTGGGCATCAGTGCAGATCATTTCCTCGTCTGGATTCACAGAAGCGCTGGAGTCGACCTCTGATTCCCAGGCTATAGTATGAGTAAACAGCTCTGCAGACTCAACCATCTGTTCTACCTCATACTCAGACGGGCAGCTGGAGATTTGGGAGCTGTGAGGAAGCAAGTGCGATTTGGGTGACACCTTTGAGGACTGGAGTATTTGTGATGTTGAAGTTGATGTGGAGGAGAGCCCACTTAAAGGAGCACTTGATATCCGTTGAAGCACCTGCTGTTTTTGTGCCTCATCTGGAATTTGTAGCGATTGGCATGGCCGTAAGAAAGGGATCTTATCACATTGTCCGCTAAAAGAAGAAGACATTTTAGTTTGGCTGGAAGATGGTCTTTCTTCTGCAGATGTTACTGTTGCTTTAACACCTACCCCACGGACACAACCTTTTTTCCCCTTCCCAACACGCCTATTCCCCTTTCCACCAGCAGCAGGCCTTTTTCCACTCATTTTGGTGGTTAACTAATTCACAACTCTGGAGTTGTTTGCACAAAAAAACAATGGATGGTAACCGAGCAGAGCTGAGTGGCCAAACTGTGGTATTAGGCCAAAACTATTGGCTGGGTTAGATGCAGAAAAAAATTATATTCAATTTGCAACCTGATGGAGGTCAGTATAGATGGACTAATACAACAAGTCCCACACACAGCTAGAAGCCCAATATTTTTTCAGAGGTAGATGCAGAAAAAAATATATTCAGTTTGCAACCTGATGGAGGTCAGTATAGATGGACTAATACAACAAGTCCCACACACAGCTAGAAGCCCAATATTTTTTCAGAGGTAGATGCAGAAAAAAATATATTCAGTTTGCAACCTGATGGAGGTCTGTATAGATGGATTAATAGAACAAGTCCCACACACAGCTAGAAGCCCAATATTTTTTCAGAGGTAGATGCAGAAAAAAATATATTCAGTTTGCAACCTGATGGAGGTCACTATAGATGGACTAATACAACAAGTCCCACACACAGCTAGAAGCCCAAATATTTTTTCAGAGGTACTGTAGATGCAGATAAAAATTATTTTTAATTTGCAACCTGATGGAGGTCAGTATAGATGGACTAACAGAGAAAGTCCCACACACTGCTAGAAGGCCAAATATTTTTTCAGAGCTAGATGCATACAAAAAATTATTTTGAATTTGCAACCTGATGGAGGTCAGTATAGGTGGACTAATAGAACAAGTCCCACACACTGCTAGAAGGCCAAATATTTTTTCAGAGCTAGATGCAGAAAAAAATTATATTCAGTTTGCAACCTGATGGAGGTCTGTATAGATGGATTAATAGAACAAGACCCACACACAGCTAGAAGCCCAATATTTTTTCAGAGGTAGATGCAGAAAAAAATATATTCAGTTTGCAACCTGATGGAGGTCAGTATAGATGGACTAATACAACAAGTCCCACACACAGCTAGAAGCCCAATATTTTTTCAGAGGTAGATGCAGAGAAAAATATATTCAGTTTGCAACCTGATGGAGGTCAGTATAGATGGACTAATACAACAAGTCCCACACACAGCTAGAAGCCCAAATATTTTTTCAGAGGTACTGTAGATGCAGATAAAAATTATTTTTAATTTGCAACCTGATGGAGGTCAGTATAGATGGACTAATAGAGAAAGTCCGACACACTACTAGAAGGCCAAATATTTTTTCAGAGCTAGATGCAGAAAAAAATTATATTCAGTTTGCAACCTGATGGAGGTCAGTATAGATGGATTAATAGAACAAGACCCACACACAGCTAGAAGCTCAATATTTTTTCAGAGGTAGATGCAGAAAAAAATATATTCAGTTTGCAACCTGATGGAGGTCAGTATAGATGGACTAACAGAGAAAGTCCCACACACTACTAGAAGGCCAAATATTTTTTCAGAGCTAGATGCAGAAAAAAAATATATTCAGTTTGCAACCTGATGGAGGTCTGTATAGATGGATTAATAGAACAAGACCCACACACAGCTAGAAGCCCAATATTTTTTCAGAGGTAGATGCAGAAAAAAATATATTCAGTTTGCAACCTGATGGAGGTCAGTATAGATGGACTAATACAACAAGTCCCACACACAGCTAGAAGCCCAAATATTTTTTCAGAGGTACTGTAGATGCAGATAAAAATTATTTTTAATTTGCAACCTGATGGAGGTCAGTATAGATGGACTAATAGAGAAAGTCCGACACACTACTAGAAGGCCAAATATTTTTTCAGAGCTAGATGCAGAAAAAAATTATATTCAGTTTGCAACCTGATGGAGGTCAGTATAGATGGATTAATAGAACAAGACCCACACACAGCTAGAAGCCCAATATTTTTTCAGAGGTAGATGCAGAAAAAAATATATTCAGTTTGCAACCTGATGGAGGTCAGTATAGATGGACTAACAGAGAAAGTCCCACACACTACTAGAAGGCCAAATATTTTTTCAGAGCTAGATGCAGAAAAAAATTATATTCAGTTTGCAACCTGATGGAGGTCTGTATAGATGGATTAATAGAACAAGACCCACACACAGCTAGAAGCCCAATATTTTTTCAGAGGTAGATGCAGAAAAAAATATATTCAGTTTGCAACCTGATGGAGGTCACTATAGATGGACTAATACAACAAGTCCCACACACAGCTAGAAGCCCAATATTTTTTCAGAGGTAGATGCAGAAAAAATATATTCAGTTTGCAACCTGATGGAGGTCAGTATAGGTGGACTAATAGAACAAGTCCCACACACTGCTAGAAGGCCAAATATTTTTTCAGAGCTAGATGCAGAAAAAAATTAGATTCAGTTTGCAACCTGATGGAGGTCAGTATAGATGGACTAATAGAATGATGCTATGCCCAAAAGATTTTACTTCACTAGGTGAAGTAAAAAAATTGGTATTCTATACACAGGTGGTATATCTTGCATCACAGATAGGCTACTCCACTGACTAACACACTCTGCAATAGGCCAAAAAGGATTAGCTTTGCTAGATTCAGCCAAATGCTGTGAAAAAAACTTGCACAGCACTGGCACAGACCTGCCTGGCAAAAACTGATAGGAACTGATGTAACCTAGTCCTGAAAAGGACTCCAATTACAATTAGTCTTTACTCCCACAACCTATCTATTTAAGAGCACAGACCTGCCTGATAAAAGTCGTAGGAAATGCTGTAACCTAGTCCTTAAAAGGACTGCAATCACAACTATTCCCTACTCCCAAGCTATCTGTATATTTGTGCGAAAATTGGCTTGAAATTAAGAAGGTATAGCGCACACAGCAACAGCGGTGCCGTCTAACACGCAGCTGCAGCAGTGAGAAAATGGTGGCGACGGGGAAAATGGCTTGGTCTTATAGGGCAAGGACATGTGACATACACTGCCAATGACACATGCCCTTGCTTGTGTGAAAAAAAGCACTTCGCTCCGTGTGTGCGCTGCTGATAGGCTGACAGATTGCACCTCCCCACTGCAAATGCGGGAAAGGGAAAAAAAATGGAGATCTTCATTGTTCCTGCAGAGATCCATCCCCTGCCCCTCCCCCCACCCCGCTGTACACTCAAACTGCGTATTAACATTAATTTTCATCATTACTGAGAAAAAATCCAGTTATGATTTTGGTGCACGAACAGTTATCGAACATAACCTCGAACAGCCGAATTTTTCTCAAATTGTTCGTGTTCGCCGAACGGCTCGAACACCACCCAAAACAGCTCGAATTTGAGATTGGCGAACAGTTCGAGTAGAACAACGCTCATCTCTACTTGTCAGTCAAAGGATTAAAATAATTTGTCTAAAATTCTGTACATTCCCCGAGTGCCTCCAAAAAGCTCCAACCTGTCAGGGCATCGACTTCTAAAGATGTCCCAGGATGTCCTGTAGTATCTGGATTCCAGAAGATCATTTAAGTCCTGCAGGTTGTGAGGTAATCTATGACTTGAACTATTTTTTAGTCAATTTTATTTATTTGTCTTGCAGCGTTCTCTTATGTTTTTTTGTGCCAAATTCTTAAAAATAGTGCATGTGGGTCATGAATTTGGCCTAAAATCAAAAATGCTTCTTATTTTTGTCTTTAACCCCTTAATAACATCTGACGTACTAATACGCGTCTGTGCCCTGGGACTTAAGAGCCAGACCCGTATTAGTACGTCATATCTTTAATGCGGCACCGCGACTTAAGTCGCGGTGACAGCATTAAAGTTACAGTGCCATCTTACCTCCTGGTAGATGGCGTCATCATCCCGGGGGCTGTCGCCGCCCCCCCGCACCAGCGATCGCTGTGATTGGCTGTTCAAATCTGAACAGCCAATCACAGCATTTCTCACTGTTTCCGGCAATGTGATTGCCGGAAACAGTGATCTGCAGCCTAGGATCGGTGCTCCTATGAGCACCGATCCTAGACTGTTGCTAGGACACCCCAGCCCTGGCCCCGGACTGCTATGATCGGTGCGATCGCCGATCACATCGATCGCACCGATCGTAGCGCGACCGCGCGGTGACAGGGCGGTCATGGGGCGGTGACCGGCTTGTGACCTGCCTGTCACCGCCCCATGACCCCCTGTAATGTGACTCAAGCCCCCAGACTGCTGTGATTGGAGCGATCGATGATGACATCGATCGCTTCAATCAGAGTACCTGAATACAGGTGACCAGGCGGTCACAGGGAGGTGTCACCCCTCTGTGACCCCCTGTGGTGCGTGCTCTGCTCCAGCCATGTCTGATTGGTGCAATCAGTGTCACCAATCAGATGGCTGGGGCACAACATGCACCACAGGGGGTCACAGAGGGGTGACACCTCCCTGTGACCGCCTGGTCACCTGTATTCAGGTACTCTGATTGGAGCGATCGATGTCATCAATGATTGCTCCAATCAGATTATCTCCACCTGTCACCACCCCATCATCACCCTGTGACCGCCCTGCAGACCCTCACATTTGGTGAGGATTTCTACAGAGCGATCACATCTGATGTGTCTGTGCTGGGCCTTGTAGTGCCACAGAATATTCTGTGACACCACAAGACCATCTTCTCACTGTTCCAGTCGCTGCTGCTGCCGCTGCTCCTGGATCTTCTGTTCCAGCGTCCTGGATCTTCTGCTCCAGCTCCTGGATCTTCTGCTCCTGACCTGCTGTGGTTCTTGCTCCAGAGCCTGCTGCTGATCCTGCAGAGAAGACTTTGGTAAGTCTGTTCTCCCCTCATCCACCCCAATCCCCCCTCCCCCCTCTTTTTACCCCCCCTTACCTTTTTTTCTGCGTCCTGCAGCGGTCTCCAGCTCTGGTCCGAGTCTCCAGCTCCACTCCCGGTCACCAGCGCCAGGCTCCTGGTCACCAGCGCCGGGCTCCTGGTCACCAGCGCCGGTCTCCCGGTCTCCTGCGCCGGGCTCCCGGTCTCCTGCTCTGGGTCTTCTGTTCCAGTCCTGCTGACCCTTTGGTAAGTCCATCTCTGATCTACCCTCATTCACCCCAATCCCCCTCTTCCCACTCCCCTGTCTTTTTACCCCTCTTCCCACTCCCCTGTCTTTTAACCCCCCTTCCCACCCCAGTGTCCCTGTTAATTCTTTTGCTTATGATCTCCAGCTCCAGTACTGGTCTCCTGCACCGGGCTCCTGGTCTCCTGCACCGGGCTCCTGGTCTCCTGCACCGGGCTCCTGGTCTCCTTCACCAGGCTCCTGGTCTCCTGCTCCGGGCTCCTGGTCTCCTGCTCCGGGCTCCTGGTCTCCTGCACCGGGCTCCTGGTCTCCTGCTCCGGGCTCCTGGTCTCCTGCTCCGGGCTCCTGGTCTCCTGCTCCGGGTTCCTGGTCTCCTGCTCTGAGTCTTCTGTTCCAGTCCTGCTGACCCTTTGGTAAGTCCATCTCTGATCTCCCCTCATCCACCCCAATCCCCCTCTTCCCCCTCTTCCCACTCCCCTGTCTTTTTACCCCTCTTCCCACTCCCCTGTCTTTTAAACCCCCTTCCCACCCCAGTGTCCCTGTTAATTCTTTTGCTTCTGATCTCCTGCACCAGGCTCCTGGTCTCCTGCACCGGGCTCCTGGTCTCCTGCATCGGGCTCCTGGTCTCCTGCACCGGGCTCCTGGTCTCCTGCACCGGGCTCCTGGTCTCCTGCTCCGGGCTCCTGGTCTCCTGCATCGGGCTCCTGGTCTCCTGCACCGGGTTCCTGGTCTCCTGCACCGGGCTCCTGGACTCCTGCACCGGGCTCCTGGTCTCCTGCTCCGGGCTCCCGGGCTCCTGCTCTGGGTCTTCTGTTCCAGTCCTGCTGACCCTTTGGTAAGTCCATCTCTGATCTCCCCTCATCCACCCCAATCCCCCTCTTCCCACTCTCCTGTCTTTTTACCCCCCTTCCCATCCCAATCCGCCTCACCCCAGTGTCCCTGTTAATTCTTTTGCTTCTGATCTCCAGCTCCAGTACCAGTCTCCTGCTCCGTGCTCCTGGTCTCCTGCTCCGGGCTCCCGTCTTCCTGCTCCGGGCTCCCGGTCTCCTGCTCCGGGCTCCCGGTCTCCTGCTCCGGGCTCCCGGTCTCCTACTCCGGGCTCCCGTCTTCCTGCTCCGGGCTCCCGGTCTCCTGCTCCGGGCTCCCGTCTTCCTGCTCCGGGCTCCCGGTCTCCTGCTCCGGGCCCCCGGTCTCCTGCTCCGGGCCCCCGGTCTCCTGCTCCGGGCCCCCGGTCTCCTGCTCTGGGCCCCCGGTCTCCTGCTCCGGGCCCCCGGTCACCAGCGCCGGGCTCCTGGTCACCAGCGCCGGGCTCCCGGTCACCAGCGCCGGGCTCCTGCTACGGGCTCCCGGTCCTGAAAGAACAGAGAGGACTTTGGTAAGTAATCTGATCTCCCCTCATCCAACCCAATTCCCTTCTTCCCACTCCCCACACATTTGTGCGCACATCCAGCAGCCGCCGAGTATTGATCGGTGGCATAGTTCACCAATCCACACTCGTGCTCGCTGTTTGCACCACATACAGTATTTCCTTTTTCCACACACTCTAAATAAAGTACTGACACACACACACTCTCAAAGAATTGACACACACGCACCACATACATAACAAACAATGTCCTGCTCATCCCAAACTCATTATTCAGTGGAGGAGGCATATGCTATTCTTGCCTCCGACACTGAGAGTGAGGGTGAGGATCCCACATTTCTTTGTTTTTCCGACTCCTCGTCGTCTTCCTCCTTCTCTTCTTCCTCCTCTTCCTCAGGTTCTGCTGGCCCGCCCCGCCGTCGTCGCAGGAGAGATGTTCCAGCGCCCCCCACTACTGAGTCTATATGGACTTCGCCCCCCGAAAATTATGAGCCGCTGATTCCTGATTTCGTAGCGGAATCAGGAATCAAGTTTGACACCACCGGCCTCACAGAAATAGACTTTTTCAAAGTCTTTTTCTCTGAGGATTTTATAAACCTCATGGTGGGCCAAACTAATTTATACGCTCATCAATTTTTAGAACAAAACCCCTCTTCATCATTTTCTAACTGGTCTCCTGTAGACGCAGTAGAAATTATGAAGTTTTGGGGCCTGGTCCTTCTTATGGGGATCTTGAAGAAGCCCGAGCTTCGGCAATACTGGAGTGTTGACGTTTTGTATAACACTCCAGTGTTCCGAATGGTCAAGCCCCGGACACGTTTTCAGGCCATCTACAAGTTCTTGCATTACCAAGATAATGCAAGGTGTCCTGCACGCGATGACCCGAACTTTGATCGTCTTTTCAAAGTTCGGCCAGTCATCGAACACTTCAACAACAAGTTTGGTGAAGTGTACGTGCCCCAAAGGGACATTTGTGTGGATGAGTCCTTAATTTCTTTTAAGGGGCGGCTTGGATTCCGGCAGTACCTGCCCAGTAAGAGGGCAAGGTATGGGATTAAGCTGTATAAATTTTGTGAGAGTACCTCAGGATACACTCAAGTTTAGAGTTTATGAAGGGAAGGACTCCCGGATTGAACCCCCTGAATGCCCCCCTGTTCTGGGAGTGAGTGGGAAAATTGTGTGGGACTTGGTGCACCCACTGCTTGATAAAGGTTATCACCACTACGTGGATAACTTTTATACAAGTATCCCGCTCTTCCAGTCCCTCTCTGTGCGACGTACCGCAGCCTGCGGTACTGTCCGCAAAATTCAGAAAGGCCTCCCAAAGACGCTAATTGGGCAGCTGCTCAAAAGGGGTGAGAGCAGAGCCCAATGTAGCGACCACCTGTTGATGGTCAAGTACAAGGACAAAAGGGATGTCCTTTTCTTGACCACCATACATGGTGATGGCAGCACACTCAGCACTGTACGAGGTTCCACTACACAGGTCGTCAAACCAGACTGTGTAGTGGGGTACAACAAGTACATGGCAGGAGTTGATCTCTCTGATCAAGTCCTCCAGCCATACAGTGCTTTGAGAAAGTCCAGAGTGTGGTACAAGAAGCTGGCCGTGCACATTGTACAGATGGCAATGCACAATGCTTTCCTTCTGTCACAATGAGCAGGCCAGACTTCTGCGTCGTACCTTCAGTTTCAGGAAACAGTTATCAAGGCCCTGATATTTGGCAGCGGTGACAGAGAGGGTCCCAGTACTTCTGGAATTGAAGGACCAAGAATTGTACCAGGCCAGCATTTCCCAGGGCAGATGCCTCACAGCGGAAAAAAAGGAAAGTCACAAAAGAGGTGCCGAGTGTGTTATAAAAGTGGAATACGCAAGGACACCATTTATCAATGTGACACCTGCCCTGACAAACCTGGCCTGTGTATGAAAGACTGCTTCAAAAGGTACCATACTTCGATGGACTATTGAATTAATTTCTGAAGTATAACAACCTGACGAACACTGCACAGCTGACGTAGTGTTCGTCAGGTTGTCATACATCAGTTGTGTAAAGTTCGTCAGATTGTCCTACACAACTGATGTATAACACTACATTACAAAATTCAAAAATCAACTAACGCTACCAAAAAGGGGGCACTTGTTAGGCATTTCACTGTTTAGGCACATCAAGGGCTCTGAGAACATGACATGACGCCCGCAGACCATTCCATCAAAGTCTGCGATCAAAAGCGTCACTCCTTCCCTTCCGAGCCCTTACATGCGCCCAAACAGTAGTTTTTTTCCAACACATGGGGTATATGAGTACTCAGGAGAAATTGCACAACAACTTATGGGGTGCAATTTCTCCTAGTACCCTTGTGAAAATATTTTTTTTTGCATTTTTGTGGAAAACATTTTTTTTTTTTATTTTCACAAGTCAACATTATGATTTTCTGAGAGGCACCTGGGGGTTCAATGGGCTCACCACACATCTATATAAGTTCCCTGGGGGGTCTAGTTTCCAAAATGGGGTCACTTGTGGGGGAGCTCCATTGTTTAGACACACAGGGGCTCTCGAAACGCAACATGGTGTCCGCTAACAAATTGGAACCATGTCGCGTTTGGAGAGATCCTGTGTGTCTAAACATTGGAGCTCCCCCACAAGTGACCCCATTTTGGAAACTAGACCCCCCAAGGCACCTAGCTAGATGCATAGTGAGCACTTGGAACCCCCAGGTGCTTCACAAATTGATCCATAAAAATGAAAAAATGGTTTTTTTTCACTTATTCAATTTTACGAATCAATTTGTGAAGCACCTGGGGGTTCCAAGTGCTCATTATGCATCTAGATAGGTGCAATGGGGGGTCTAGTTTCCAAAATGGGGTCACTTGTGGGGGAGCTCCAATGTTTGGGCACACAGGGACTCTTCAAATGCAACATGGTATCCGCTAACAAATTGTCGGCTCAAATTGTTAGCGGATACCATGTTGCATTTGAAGAGTCCCTGTGTGCCCAAACATTGGAGCTCCCCCACAATTGACCCCATTTTGGAAACTAGACCCCCCAAGGCACCTATCTAGATGCATAATGAGCACTTGGAACCCCCAGGTGCTTCACAAATTGATTCGTAAAATTGAATAAGTGAAAAAAAAACACTTTTTCATTTTTATGGATCAATTTGTGAAGCACCTGGGGGTTCCAAGTGCTCACTATGTATCTCAATAGGTGCCTTGGGGGGTCTAGTTTCCAAAATGGGGTCACTTGTTGGGGAGCTCCAATATTTGGGCACACAGCGGCTCTCCAAATGCAACATGGTGTCCGCTAACAAATTTAACGGAAAATCGGCTCAAATTGTTAGCGACACCATGTTGCGTTTGGAGAGTCGCTGTGTGCCCAAACATTGGAGCTCCCCCACAAGTGACCCCATTTTGGAAACTAGACCCCCCAAGGCACCTATTTAGATGCATTGTGAGCACTTGGAACCCTCAGGTGCTTCACAAATTGATTCATAAAAATGAAAAAGTGTTTTTTTTTCACTTTTTCATTGTTACGAATCAATTTGTGAAGCACCTGGGGGTTCCAAGTGCTCACTATGCATCTAGATAGGTGCCATGGGGGGTCTAGTTTCCAAAATGGGGTCACTTGTGGGGGAGCTCCAATGTTTGGGCACACAGCGGCTCTCCAAACGCAACATGGTGTCGCTAACAATTTGAGCCAATTTTGCGTTAAATTTGTTAGCGGACACCATGTTGCATTTAGAGAGCCGCTGTGTGCCCAAATATTGGAGCTCCCCCACAAGTGACCCCATTTTGTAAACTAGACCACCCAAGGCACCTATCTAGATGCATAGTGAGCACTTGGAACTCTCAGGTGCTTCACAAATTGATTCATAAAAATGAAAAAGTGTTTTTTTTTTCACTTTTTCATTGTTTCGAATCAATTTGTGAAGCACCTGGGGGTTCCAAGTGCTCACTATGCATCTAGATAGGTGCCTTGGGGGGTCTAGTTTCCAAAATGGGGTCACTTATGGTGGAGCTCCAATGTTTGGGCACACAGGGACTCTCTAAATGCAACATGGTGTCCTCTACCAAATTTAACGGAAAATCGGCTCAAATTGTTAGCGACACCATGTTGCGTTTGGAGAGTCGCTGTGTGCCCAAACATTGGAGCTCCCCCACAAGTCACCCCATTTTGGAAACTAGAGCCCCCAAGGCACCTATCTAGATGCATTGTGAGCACTTGGAACCCTCAGGTGCTTCACAAATTGATTCATAAAAATGAAAAAGTGTTTTTTTTTTCACTTTTTCATTGTTACGAATCAATTTGTGAAGCACCTGGGGATTCTAAGTGCTCACTATGCATCTAGAAAGGTGCCTTTGGGGGTCTAGTTTCCAAAATGGGGTCACTTGTGGGGGAGCTCCAAAGTTTGGGCACACATGGGCTCTCCAAACACAACATGGCGTCCGCTAATTATTCAAGCAAATTTTACAATCAAAAAGTCAAATGGCGCTCCTTCCCTTCCGATCCCTGCCGTGCGCCCAAACAGTGTTTTTTCCCCAAATATTGGGTATCTGCGTGCCCAGGGGAAATTGCACAACAAATTTTGGGGTCCATTTTTTCTTGTTACCCCTGTGAAAATAAAAAAAATTGGGTCTAAAGTAAAATTTTTGTGAAAAAAGTTAAATGTTCATTTTTTTCTTCCACATTCAAAAAATTCCTGTGAAGCACCTGAAGGGTTAATAAAGTTCTTGAATGTGGTTTTGAGCACCTTGAGCGGTGCAGTTTTTAGAATGGTGTCACTTTTGGGTATTTTCTGTCATAAAGACCTCTCAAAGTGACTTCAAATGTGATGTGGTCCCTAAAAAAAGGTTTTGTAAATTTTGTTGGAAAAATGAGAAATCGCTGGTCAACTTTTAACCCTTATAGCTCCCTAACAAAAGAAAATTTTGGTTCCAAAATTGTGCTGATGTAAAGTAGACATGTGGGAAATGTTATTTATTAACTCTTTTGTGTGACATATCGCTCTGATTTCAGGGCTTAAAATTTCAAATTTTGAAAATTGCAAAATTTTCAAAATTTTCGCCAAATTTCCATTTTTTTCACAAATAAACGCAAGTGATATCGAAGAAATTTTTCCACAATCATGAAGTACAATATGTCACGAAAAAACAGTCTCAGAATCAGGGGGATCCATTGAAGCGTTCCAGAGTAATTACCTCATAAAGTGACAGTGGTCAGAATTGTAAAAATTGGCCCGGTCATTAACGTGCAAACCACCCGCGGGGCTTAAGGGGTTAACTGTTTTGTGTGACTTTACAAGACCAAAAGTAGCAAATACATTAAAAAACTAGCAAAGAAAAAAAAAGCGCCAAACTGAAAACTCTACACCGATCCTGGATTTTAGGATAATTCAATATGAAGCTCATCTTAATAGTCTTATAAGGTTCTTAACAATTGATATTTTTCTGAAAGTGGAATTCTACTTAGTGCCTGTATAAAACATTTTGGCATATTAAATTAATTCAGAAAACATGTACTGTATCTTATGGGCATTCAGCTCACAGTTATTGTTTTCCTCAATGTAAAATGCCGAATAGATATGAGAAGTGGTGAAAATAATTATGCTGTTTTCATTTTTCTCTTTCTGCCATTCACATCTTAAGTACTGTTAGAGAATTGGCTTGTTTTGTACTGTATTGTGTGTATTCACCAGATAAAGGATAAAATAGACTTATTCAATGTATTTGTGACAAGCACAATAAGAACCTAACATGAAATCATATTCTGTGCAGAATAATGCTTCCATACTAACAATGAATCTATATGCAAATTGTTTCGTGCAATAATCAGCACAACAGGGAAGGGCTTATAGAGCACTTGCTTATTCTGTTCCATTTTAGCATTATCTTTCTAAAAGACCAACCTTCGTGATGTTCATTCACTGTGCCATTGTCATTATAGATACTTCCAATACAAACAGGCTAAAGCTATAAGTAACCCTCTTTTCATCTACACATAACTTCAATGAGAAACACGAGGTACATCTAATTATTTTGAAATGATTTGTTCCTGTTTTATAATGAAATAGTCAGACACTTGTACTTCATCTTTATGTATCAATTTATCCCACCTCCCATTGAGAGCTTTATGAAACTTGTCCTATTTCATTCTACGTGGGTTAACAAAGTTATGTCCTAAAACTAAGATCAGCCCTTTATAGATTTTTAAGAGTTTGCCTAACACAATTATACAATATTAACAGTAGCATGATATTTGCTCCACTAACCTAGATGGACATCCCTGTAGTCAAAATTGCTGCTACTCTTATTCTCTGTATCTTGTAGGGAGAAGCCTAGTCTTTACTGGTGTAATGTGTCAAGGGACATGCAGTAGTATACAAAAGTTTTAGGCAGTTGTGGAAAAAATGCTGCAAAGTCACAATGCTTTCAAAAATAGAAATACCAATGGTTTATTTTTATCAATTAACAAAATATAAAGTTAATGAATAATGAACAAATCTCGATAAGTTCAATATTTGCTTTCAAACATCATGGAAAAATAAATGCTTCTCGATACAAATGTACATATTTTTTAAGGAGGGTAGCAGTAAGTTTGTTCCAAACGTTTTGAAGAACTAACCACAGGCCATGAGTGGATGTAAACTTGCACAATTCTTCTGCCTTTTCATGTAGTCCCAGACAGATTTGATCATGTTGAGATCAGGGCTCTGTGGGGGCAATATCATCACATCCAGAACTCCTTGTTCTTCTTTAGACTGGAGATAGTTTTTAATGATATTGACTTTATGTTTGGAGCCATTGACTTGTTGCAGAATAAATTTGGAGCCAATCAGATGCCTCCCTGATGCTATTTCATGATGGGTAAGTATCTGCCTGTATAACGCAGCATTGAGGACACCAAGAAATGGGCAATGTCAAGAACCATAGACACAGTGAACAACCAAGGATACTCAGTATAGTAAATAAAAGATACATTATAGTTACTTCCTTTCATATTCGGAAAATGTCCAGTATTTTCACCAGCTCAGAACTGGCACCAACCAATGAGACCCAGCTATACCCTTTTAAAGTTCAGAGAAGTCTCACCAGAAGTGGTTTTCATGAAAGAATTATAGCCCAAAATCTTACCTTTGCTGTGGAAATAAGGCCAGTTGACACACCATGAAAACAACTATAGTATACAAAAATTGCAGCAGGCACTCTTTATTACTCTTTTGCCATGGAGTTCAAGATAAGAACAATAGAGAGTGTCTGCAAACAGCTGTGAAGCACAAAGGAGGTTCCTTGCAAGTCTGCAGGAAATGGAGCTGGGGATTTGGTCAAGAGTAATGATATGCTCAATACTGTGAAATATGGGTAGATATCTATTACTCAATACCATCAGGGAGGCGCCTGATTGGCTCCAAATTTATTCTGCAGCAGGGAAATGGCCCCAAAGCGAAATGGCCCCAAACATGCAGTCAATGCCATTAAGAAATATTTTTAGCCTGATGAGGAACAAGTAATGATATGGCCTCTACAGTACCCTGTTTTCAACATTATCGAGTCTGTCTGGGAGTGCATGAAAAGACAGAAAAATTTGCATAAGCCTACCTCAAGATCTTCAAGCCCAACCACTAAGTGTACTGGTCTAATCTCACTGCTTTGCATATGCCTGCATGAAAGTTATATCAGGTCAGAAAACCCAGGAATTGAACCAGGTAATTCAATGAGAGCATGGCTCATGTTTCACGTACTCCCTTTGAAAGTTTAAAACTTTGTTACTAGAGACAACAACTTTCTGGAAAACAATTATTTGGTTCTGAGTTCCTCAAAATGTCAATATATGTTAAGATAAAAGAAATAAGAAAAATAAGTAAATAAAGTAAAGTGTAAAATAAGTAAAGATAATGAATATGAAATATGACCAATAAAGATAAAACAAGTCCGTATGAATTAGAGTCAGCACGAATAGTTGGAATCTATAAAAAAGGAACTTCACAGCTTTATTGTGCTATTTGAATCATGGGCAACATGAATCAAAAACTGACTCTAGAATCTTCTGGAAATCAAAAAGGAGAAAACTTGGTATCTCCTAAAACAATAACTTCAACATGGGTACCTAACCCAACGATAATGGAAACCCACCCCAGAACTGGTCACCTTAGGAGGTTATGCAGAGAGAAGGTACAACACGGGAGTCAGTATATGGTGTAGATCCAAGTGTATGAGGAACAAGCTGCAGTGGCAGCTAAGGAGCTCTTGTGATGTCTGGGCATCCACACAAATATGTGAAATTAAAGCCTGTAGGGAAATACTAAAACTTGGGCTTTGGGTGCTACTGGTTAAGTAAATCTTAATGGAATGAAAAGTGGATCCAACAGGATGAAGAATACGTGACAAATTTATTGTTCAGAAAGTGTTCAAAGGTAAAAAATAACAAACAGGAATGAAATGAAAGGTGAAGAGTCGATGCAATATGTCTCAACTCAGGACCAGTGTTTTCATCAGTCACTGGCTTCAATATACGCACTGAGATGATAGGAAGTCAAATGTGCCATAGTTAAATGAGGGAAATACATAGAAGCATATGATGTATTGAAATTAGCTACTGGATGATTGTAGATAGACATTTAAACCAGTTACAATACTTCAAGTCATATGGAGCACGGGTACATATAACCAGGTGTGTGGTAATTCATCAAACAACCAGTATTGACACATGATCACATGAGCTGCACCAACAACCACTTCATGATCCAAAAATCTGAGTTTGACACACGCTGCTATGTGTACGTGGCTTGTGGGTTTATTATCTGCTGAAAATGTGAACTTAAGATTTCTATAGATGTCTAGTTTGACCGCACAGTCACATCCAGTTAGAGCTAACATTTTTATTCTTAGCTTATCGACTGATTAATCAATATGAAATAAGTGATGGGAAAAGAGTATAATAAGTCCTGAAATGAAGACGATTCTAAATACTTTTTGTAGAAGAAAAAACATTGAAAGTATTCACATTTCCTTTTCCACTTTAAACATGCACAGATCAAACTCTGCAGAGACATAAAACTGGCAGAATTAAATAAATAGATCAAAGCATAGTGGAAAGCTAAAAATCATGACATTGCAATAGACAATGATTAAAGCAGGAAAATCTTTCTACTTGAAACTTAAATAGCTGTCTTCAGTATGGCTCTTTTCCATAATAAAAAATCATTATGTTGGAAGCAGGTTCACATTGAGGGAGACCAAACCTTTGTGACTTATGGATACAATGACTTTGTGGATTTCGAATGCTTATTGTGTATAAGGTAAATACAAAGCTAAACAAGTGAAACCGCTATTGATAGCCCAAGCTTTAGACGGATAAATGAAAGCAAAGCGAGCTCTATTGAAAGATTACATTGGGTTATTCATGTTTATTTTCAGTGAAATGAATGTCTGAATTTGAGAAATGTCTGCCCGTTTTCTGAATTTATTAATCTAATTTTATTCTAAATATGCATTCTGAATGAAGCCTGCATGGTGGCAAATAGAGGCTCTGCAGTAGAGCTGAAGGCACTTTGTGTGCTGTAATAAAGTGTCTCCATGTGGTATCATTTTATAAAGATAATCTCCTGCGTTACTCAAAAACAATGGTGCATGACCTCATGCAGCAAAATGCTATGGTTGCTGCGGTTTGGATCCATCCCATTCAAAGGTTTCCCAAAGTTGTTATAATTAGTGTTGAGCCACCCCCGTAGTGTTCGAGTTCGGTTCGGTTCGTCGAACACCCGTGTGTTCGCCGAACTGTTCGTCGAACTGTTCGTCGAACACCTTCGAACACCGTTAAAACCAATGGCAGGCAAACAAAAACACATAGAAACACATAGAAAACACCTTCAAAGGTGTCCAAAAGCTGACAAACTGCTCAGAAGACACAACTAACACATGGAAAAGTGACAAGTACATATAGTCATGCGAAAAGAAAAGAGGTGGAGGAGTAAAAGGAGGGGGAGACACAGATATAGGCATGTCATGCCCTTCTAAAATCCAAAAAGTGAGAAGCCGACACGGCCAGTCCGCTCCTGCCCGTGCCACCTCCGTGTCGCCGGGTTTGTGCCAGAGCCGCGGTGAACCCTGACGGCCAGCCCCCCTCTCCCAATACTGGTGCCTGTCCGCTGGTGGGTCGAGAGAGCCCCCCTGTGGTGGAGGCAGCTCTAAGCTTTTTAATTTAAATTGTCCCTCTAATTTGAATGAATACACTTTAAATCCATTTACAAGGATCTATTGGAGGGCAAGTCTCATGCCAGCAGCCGCGTAATTCCAGCTCCAGTAGCGTCCACTAAAGCTGCTGCAGTTAAAAAGCTTTTATAAGGATCGAGCTCGGCTGTCCACCGCAAGGCATCCTAGTGCCAGTCCCAGCCCCTATGCCTTGGGGTGCCTCCTGATGCTCTTCACTGAGTATCCCGTGGTCCCGAAGCATTTCCTTTGAAAAAATTAAGTGTCCAAACTACAGGTGGTGTAGCTTGCTTAACAGCTGGGATAATCCGCTGACTAGCAGACACTGCTACTAGGCACAAAGTATTTCCTGGGCTAGATGCAGTTAAAAATTTGTAAGTAGATACTCTCGTTGGATGCTGAGAAAGCATTCCATAGAGTCTCCTGGCACGCCATATATGATTCTCTTAAAAAGCTTGGGGTAGGGGTCTAGGGGACCCTTTTATAGCCAAAATCACGGCCCTGTATCACAATACGTCACCTAGGCTGAAGATAAATGGAACTGTAGCACCGAGGGCTCGGTTGCTACAGACGTATTGCACCTCACCCAGAGGTGTGATATCTCACTCTCAGATAAGGATGGAGTGTGGATCAGGACCCGACACCTGCATGCATTACACCACATTGCCGTGGGGCAGGGCGACCAATATGCCCCTGAGATGGGCACGACAGTCCCTGTCCCTGGCTGGAGTGGGGGGAGGGAACACTGAGGAAGGGGAACCCTGCAGTGCAGGAGCAGGGAGGAAGCAGTTCCTGGGTGCATTGAGAAGGGAGTATAAAAGGTGGGCACCATCTTAGTTCAGTGCAGAGAAGTCTCAGCAGAAGTGGCAGGGAGCAGGGGCTCTGCATGAGCTCTGCTCCGGAGGCGGGCCTAGTAACAGAGGCCCAGGCCTGCAAGAGGGAGAAGGAAGGAAGAGGAGCGGAGAAGGCTCCAGGAACGAGGAATGAAGGGATCCCAGGGGTGCAGACGGGCGAGTCGCCACCGCACGCCCGAATCCACCTGCGTGGAGGGGTCAGGCCAAAGGGGGAGACCGGTCCCCGAACTAGTGGAGGCAGGAAACGACCCTCAGCTAGAAACCGGAGGCTCTGACATTTTATGTGGCGCAGCCCCTTGCTCCACCCGCTAGGAAGGCACCACATAGGGTCAGGGAAACTGGCGCCAAGTTTACCAAGAGGAGGCCCGAGGCAGCCGGACAGAAGTGTTGGTAAGAAAGGCCAGACAAAGGACACACAAAGGGGGTCCTGTGAAGCGCTCCAAAGTTATCTGGGAGTTGTCTGAGCCCCTCACCTGGTGAGCACAGTACGACGTGGGCAGCCGTTACCTGCAGACGTGGTCTGGATAATAAGAACTGTGAGTAAAGGCCCTGAACTGCATCACTGACTCCGTGTCGTTACTGCTGCTGCCCTGCACCATCACCCCCATCCTCCGCATACACTGCCCTGAGGCTATACTCCTCCCGTGGGGAGTTATGCTACGCTCTGCTGCACCCACAACACCAGCCTTAGCGGTCTGCCCTGTAGCGGCGGTTCACTCTGACCGCAATCCACGGGTGGCGTAGTCGGACATTTAAACATCAAAACCACATAAATAGTTCCGCCACTGGTTTGACCGCCCTGAGCCACGGAACCGGATCGCCGCCACGAAGACTACAACCACCAGCATCCACCAAAAAGGGTCCGGCTCCGGGTGTCCCAAGGCCCAGGGGGTGCGTCAGAACATTTTCATCACCTTTCACAATCACCAATGGGACAAGGCAGGGATGTCCTCTGTCCCCTCTCTTATACATCCTAGTGACGGAGCACCTGCTCTCATCAATTCGCCATAACCCCAATATTAGGTGGATTGAGGTGGGAGGCACCGAGTACAAGTGCTCTCTATTTGCTGATGATGTCCTAGTATATATCACTCAATCACATATATCCATCCCTGCTGTTATGGCTGAAATAGATCACTTTGTTACATGGTAAAATTTTAAAATCAATGCAGCGAAGTCTGAGGCCCTCGATGTCTCCCTCCCTAAATCCATATAGGATTCCATCCAGTCCAACTTTCCCTTTGCCTGGCCCTCACAGGGTATCAAATACTTAGGAATTCCTATTCATAGAGACCTCTCCCATCTATGTTATCTTAATTTTGGGCCCTTTATTGAACAATTCCATACAGACCACGGTGGGCAAGTTAGAACTGTAAGATTCACTACGTGAACCACTGGTGTTTTGTGGAAAAGCACATGTACACCGCGTTCCAAATTATTATGCAAAAAGTGTTTAGGAGTGATAAGGGAAGAATTTGTTTGTTTGTCAGTTAAACTCATTGATGGTGATGTGTGTCAGGGCTCTTTATATCACTGTAAGCAATTGCAGACACCTGTGCTAATTAGTTTGGCAGGTGTGTCCAATGAAAGGCAAGACTACTTAAGAAGGCTCTCTCACATTATTAAGCAGCCTACATTTTCTGCCAAAATGGGAAAGAAAAAGGATGTGTCGGCTGCTGAGAAGCAACAAATTGTGGAGTGTTTAGGTCAAGGCATGACTACAATCAACATTGTGCGATGATCAGGAGGAAGTGTCTTGGCAATCAAGAAGTATGTAGCTGATTCACAGTACACACGTGTGCGTGCTGATAAGGGCAAATTGAGGACTCTTTCCTACAGGCAATTACGTCAGGTTGAAAGAGCAGCGGCAAAAAAGCCTTGTCATAGCAGCAGACAAGTTTTTGAAGCTGCTTGTGCCTCCAACGTCCCCCGAACAACAAGATGCAGGGTCCTTCAGAGGTTTGCAGCTGTGCGTACGCCATCCTGTCGACCTCCTCTATCCACTTCACACAAGCAGAAATGGCTCCAGTGGGCCAAACATTACATGAAGACTGATTTCAAAACTGTTTTGTTCACGGATGAGTGCCGTGCAGCGCTCGATGGTCCAGATGAATGGAGTGGAGGATGGCTGGTTGATGGACACCCCACGCAAACACGGCTACAGCGCCAACAAGGAGGAGGTGGAGTAATGTTTTGGGCTGGAATCATGGGGAGAGAGATTGTCGGCCCCTTTAGGATCCCTGAAGGCGCTAAAGATGAACTCCATAATGTATGTGGATTTTCTCAAACAGCACTTCCTGCCATGGTTCAAGAAGAAGAACTGTGTATTTCACAGCAAGATCATTTTTCTGCATGATAATGCACCATCTCATGCTGCACATAAAACATCTGCATCTCTGGCTGATATGGGCATAAAAGGGGACAAACTTATGGTGTGACCCCCATGCTCCCCTGACCTCTACCCCATTCAGAACCTTTGGAGCATCATTAAAAGGAGTGTCTATGATGGCGGGAGGCAGTTCACATCTAAGCAACAGCTCTGGGAGGGTATTCTGTCCTCATGCAAAACAATTGAAGCAGAAACCATCCAAAACCTGACAAATTCAATGGACGAGAGAGTTCAGAAGCTCCTTTCGAACAAGGGGTCCTATGTGAAAATGTAACATCACCTAGAATAAAGTTTTGAGTTGAAAACTGTTTGATTTCAGTTTCTAACAACCTGCTAATGCTTATAATTTCAAAAATGACCATTTTTTTGGTCTTTATTAAAATGAAAAGGTTGATCGAAAAGTTTGGGGGATCTAAGAGTGTGGCAACCCAGTAGTCATGATTACTTCGAATTCTGACAATATGAGGGTCATGCTGCAGGTAGTGCAGCAAGAAGGCACTTATGTGTCTTGCGCATCTCGGAGCCCCAAAATTATTTTCCGGGCTAGATGCAGCTAAAAATTATTTTTAATTTTAAATCTGGTGAAGCTTATTATAGATGGCCTAATAGGATCAGTGCTGCACACTGCTACAAAGCCCAAATTATTTTCCAGTCAAGATACAGATAAACATGATTAGTAATTTGAAAGCTTAAAACGGTTGGTAGGGTGATTTTAACCAATCATCAAGCTTTTACTCTCCCCAGGATGACACAGGGGTAGAAAAGTCGTTTCGGATCCATGATTTGTTCATCTTTATGAACGTGAGTCTGTCTACATTATCAGTGGAGAGCCGCGTGCGCTTATCTGTCAGCACACCACCAGCAGCGCTGAACACACGTTCAGACAGAACGCTGGCTGCGGGGCATGACAAGATCTCCAAGGCGTAAGTGGCTAGCTCCGGCCATTTATCCAGATTGGAAGCCCAAAAAGAGCAAGGGTCCAGTGACACAGTCGTGGCTTCAATGTTTACTTGGAGATACTCCTGTACCATCGTCTCTAGGCGTTGACTATGTGTCAGACTTCTTGTCTCCTGTGGCCTTGCAAAGGATGGGCTAAAAAAGTGGTGAAATGATTCCGCAAAATTGATGTTACCAGCAGATACTGTGGTTCTGTTACGGTTTGAGTGCTGAACACTTGACGGTCCCACGGTTGGCAAGTTGGAACTGTGAGATTCACTACGTGCACCACTGGTATTTTGTGGAAAAGCACATGTAAGATTCTGCAACAGTCTCTGCTGATACTCCTGCATGCGTGCATCCCTTTCTATGGCAGGAATAATTTCTGCAAATTTACTTTTGTACCGGGGATCTAACAGTGTGGCAACCCAGTAGTCAGGATTATTTCTAATTCTCACAATTCGAGGGTCATGTTGCAGGTAGTGCAGCAAGAAGGCACTCATGTGTGTTGCGCATCCAGGAGCACCAAGTCCCTGTTGTGTTGGTGGCGAGGTAACAATCATGCTTCCTTCCTCTGTCCTCTCCCCCCAACCTCGCACAACAGAAATGTGATCAAGGTCTCCCTCATCTGATGAGTCTTCCATCAGTTCGTCCTCCACTTCTTCCTGGGCTCCTGCACCTTCCTCACTAGTTTGGCTGCTACCATGCGCCCTGGTAAAATCATCTCCCCCACCCTCACATGCCTGCCGCCTTGGTGCTGCCGACCGTCTGGACCTTGCAGATGTTAGCCCTTCCGCATACAACTCCTCCTCCTCTACTTCCTCCACCTCCTCTTGTGCCACCACCTGACTCCGAATTCTGTTTAACATGTGCTCCAGCATGTAAATCACCGGAATAGTCATGCTGATAATGGCATCGTCAGCACTAAACATCTTCGTCGCCATTTCAAAACTGTGCAGAAGGGTGCATAGGTCCCTGATCTGAGACCACTCCTCCAGCGTGATTTGCCCCACCTCTGAATCTCGTTGGCCCAGGCTATACGTCAGAACGTATTGCACCAGGGCTTGTCGGTGCTGCCACAGTCGCTGCAACATGTGCAGAGTTGAATTCCACCGGGTAGGCACATCGCATTTTAGCCGGTGAAGTGGCAGGCCCAACGACTTCTGTAGAGATGTAAGTCGCTGAGCTGCGGGATGCGAACGGCGGAAGTGAGCACACAGCGACCGTGCCCTCTGCAGAAGGCCATCTAGTCTGGGATAGTGGGCTAAAAATTGCTGGACAACCAGGTTCAACACGTGAGCCATACAAGGCACGTGTGTGACATTGCCCCGGCGAAGGGCCGCACCCAGGTTTGCAGCATTGTCGCACACGGCCTTCCCTGGTTTCAGGTCCAGTGGAGACAACCATTCATGAAATTGGTTCTCCAGAGCTGACCACAACTCCTCAGCTGTGTGACTCACATTTCCCAGACATTTCAGTGTAAAAACCGCCTGATGACGTTGAGCCCTACTGCCAGCATAGTAAGGAGGTGTGCAGGATCCCTTCTGCGCAGTTAGAAAGCTTGTGGCATGACCAGACAGGCTTTGGGTGCAGGTGGAAGACCGAGAGGAGGTTGAGGAGGCAGAAGCAGTGGAGGAACTTTGACATAAAGAGGATTGACGCACAACTCGTGGGGACGGCAAGACTTGGACAGCAGCCCCTTGTCCTGCTGTCACCATAGTTACCCAGTGCCCAGTCAGCGACATGTAACGCCCCTGTCCATGCCTACTCGTCCAAGTGTCTGTGGTGAAATGCACCCTGTCACACACAGAGTTTCTCAAAGAAGCGGTGATGTTGTGTGCGACATGCTGGTGGAGCGCAGGCACACCTTTCTTTGAGAAGTAGTGCCGACTGGGCATCTGGTACTGGGGCACTGCGACGGACATAAGGTCTCGAAAATCCTCTGTGTCCACCAGGCGGAAAGGCAGCACTTCTGTAGCCAAGAGCTTGCAGATGGTGAAATTCAACCTCTTAGCTTTCTCATGGCTAGGAGGAAATGGTCTTTTACTTGTCCACATCTGAGGGACCGAGGGCTGGCTATTGTGCTTAGACGGGGTTGATAAGGGTGTCCCCGGCAAACTGCCGGTCTGTGAGGAAGATGCAGGCGGACATGTTAGGTTGCCTTGATCGAAAGGTGGTGCTATCGATGTCGGACAGCGCTCAAGACCAGCTGGTGTTACCACCTCCAAAGAAAATGATGACCTGCCAATCACGCTGGCTGTTGCGGGTAAAGAGGTGGAGGGTCTGCGCCCCAAAACAGGTGTGACTGCTGTCCCCCCAGTCACAGAGGATGAAGAGGCCGCGGATGCACAAGATATGGCAGACGGTGGTTGGCCCGGCCGGCTAGGCCGCATTGTAGCACACTGAGCTTCCCACTGCAACTTATGCTTCATGTCCATGTGCCGGTTCATGCATGAAGTACTCAAACTATGTATTTTTTGGCCTCTACTTAGCTTTTGCTGACAAATGTTACAGATAACACGAGTTGGGTCATCTTTATCGATCTGAAAAAATGCCCAGGCTATGCAAGGCTTAGCACCCATGCGACCTGAAGAGCCACCACGACTTGTGGTGAGAGGCAGAGTTGTGTTTGAGGATGCAGTTGTTGACGTGCTTCCAGTACTACGTCTCTGTCCAGGAAGGCGCAACCTGACCTCGCGTCACTAGCATCTTCCTCCACCTCCTCTGCTGACCTCATCTCTTGGCTGACTGTGGGTTGACAGTAAGTGGGATCTCCGACCTCATCATCATCACCCTGTGCGTTATCACACCCATCGTCCTCAGAGCCAACCTGTTCCTGCCCTGACAAAAAACTAAAGTTGTCGCTTCAATCAGGTATTTGAGTCTTATCATCGTCTTCCTCATTGTCTCCACCAACAGGAGTTACAGTTTGGGAATGAGGGTCTACATTATGGTCAGAACCTTCTGCGTCTGGTCCTGGATCCGACTCATAAAGATTCTGGGCATCAGTGCAGATCATTTCCTCGTCTGGATTCACAGAAGCGCTGGAGTCGACCTCTGATTCCCAGGCTATAGTATGAGTAAACAGCTCTGCAGACTCAACCATCTGTTCTACCTCATACTCAGACGGGCAGCTGGAGATTTGGGAGCTGTGAGGAAGCAAGTGCGATTTGGGTGACACCTTTGAGGACTGGAGTATTTGTGATGTTGAAGTTGATGTGGAGGAGAGCCCACTTAAAGGAGCACTTGATATCCGTTGAAGCACCTGCTGTTTTTGTGCCTCATCTGGAATTTGTAGCGATTGGCGTGGCCGTAAGAAAGGGATCTTATCACATTGTCCGCTAAAAGAAGTAGACATTTTAGTTTGGCTGGAAGATGGTCTTTCTTCTGCACCTACCCCACGGACACAACCTTTTTTCCCCTTCCCAACACGCCTATTCCCCTTTCCACCAGCAGCAGGCCTTTTTCCACTCATTTTGGTGGTTAACTAATTCACAACTCTGGAGTTGTGAGCACAAAAAAACAATGGATGGTAACCGAGCAGAGCTGAGTGGCCAAACTGTGGTATTAGGCCAAAACTATTGGCTGGGTTAGATGCAGAAAAAAATTATTTTTAATTTGCAACCTGATGGAGGTCAGTATAGATGGACTAATAGACCAAGTCCCACACACCGCTAGAAGCCCAAATATTTTTTCAGAGCTAGATGCAGAAAATTTTTTTATTCAATTTGCAACCTGATGGAGGTCAGTATAGATGGACTAATAGACCAAGTCCCACACACTGCTAGAAGCCCAAATATTTTTTCAGAGCTAGATGCAGAAAAAAATTATTTTTAATTTGCAACCTGATGGAGGTCAGTATAGATGGACTAATAGACCAAGTCCCACACACCGCTAGAAGCCCAAATATTTTTTCAGAGCTAGATGCAGAAAAAAATTATATTCAATTTGCAACCTGCTGGAGGTCAGTATAGAAGGACTAATAGAACAAGTCCCACACACTGCTAGAAGCCCAAATATTTTTTCAGAGCTAAATGAAGAAAAAAATTATTTTTAATTTGCAACCTGATGGAGGTCAGTATAGATGGACTAATAGACCAAGTCCCACACACTGCTAGAAGCCCAAATATTTTTTCAGAGCTAGATGCAGAAAAAAATTATTTTTAATTTGCAACCTGATGGAGGTCAGTATAGATGGACTAATAGAACAAGTCCCACACGCTGCTAGAAGCCCAAATATTTTTTCAGAGATAAATGAAGAAAAAAATTATTTTTAATTTGCAACCTGATGGAGGTCAGTATAGATGGACTAATAGACCAAGTCCCACACACTGCTAGAAGCCCAAATATTTTTTCAGAGCTTGATGCAGAAAAAAATTATTTTTAATTTGCAACCTGATGGAGGTCAGTATAGATGGACTAATAGACCAAGTCCCACACACCGCTAGAAGCCCAAATATTTTTTCAGAGCTAGATGCAGAAAAAAATTATTTTTAATTTGCAACCTGATGGAGGTCAGTATAGATGGACTAATAGACCAAGTCCCACACACTGCTAGAAGCCCAAATATTTTTTCAGAGCTTGATGCAGAAAAAAATTATTTTTAATTTGCAACCTGATGGAGGTCAGTATAGATGGACTAATAGACCAAGTCCCACACACCGCTAGAAGCCCAAATATTTTTTCAGAGCTAGATGCAGAAAAAAATTATTTTTAATTTGCAACCTGATGGAGGTCAGTATAGATGGACTAATAGACCAAGTCCCACACACTGCTAGAAGCCCAAATATTTTTTCAGAGCTTGATGCAGAAAAAAATTATTTTTAATTTGCAACCTGATGGAGGTCAGTATAGATGGACTAATAGACCAAGTCCCACACACCGCTAGAAGCCCAAATATTTTTTCAGAGCTAGATGCAGAAAATTTTTTTATTCAATTTGCAACCTGATGGAGGTCAGTATAGATGGACTAATAGACCAAGTCCCACACACTGCTAGAAGCCCAAATATTTTTTCAGAGCTAGATGCAGAAAAAAATTATTTTTACTTTGCAACCTGATGGAGGTCAGTATAGATGGACTAATAGAACAAGTCTCACACGCTGCTAGAAGCCCAAATATTTTTTCAGAGATAAATGAAGAAAAAAATTATTTTTAATTTGCAACCTGATGGAGGTCAGTATAGATGGACTAATAGACCAAGTCCCACACACTGCTAGAAGCCCAAATATTTTTTCAGAGCTAGATGCAGAAAAAAATTATTTTTAATTTGCAACCTGATGGAGGTCAGTATAGATGGACTAATAGAATGATGCTATGCCCAAAAGATTTTACTTCACTAGGTGCAGTAAAAAAATTGGTATTCTATACACAGGTGGTATATCTTGCAACACAGATAGGCTACTCCACTGACTAACACACTCTGCAATAGGCCAAAAAGGATTAGCTTTGCTAGATTCAGCCAAATGATGTGAAAAAAACTTGCACAGCACTGGCACAGACCTGCCTGGCAAAAACTGATAGGAACTGATGTAACCTAGTCCTGAAAAGGACTCCAATTACAATTAGTCTTTACTCCCACAATCTATCTATTTAAGAGCACAGACCTGCTTGATAAAAGTCGTAGGAAATGCTGTAACCTAGTCCTTAAAAGGACTGCAATCACAACTATTCCCTACTCCCAAGCTATCTGTATATTTGTGCGAAAATTGGCTTGAAATTAACAAGGTATAGCGCACACAGCAACAGCGGTGCCGTCTAACACGCAGCTGCAGCAGTGAGAAAATGGTGGCGACGGGGAAAATGGCTTGGTCTTATAGGGCAAGGACATGTGACATACACTGCCAATCACACATGCCCTTGCTTGTGTGAAAAAAAGCACTTCGCTCCGTGTGTGCGCTGCTGATAGGCTGACAGATTGCACCTCCCCACTGCAAATGCGGGAAAGAGAAAAAAAAATGGAGATCTTCATTGTTCCTGCAGAGATCCATCCCCTGCCCCTCCCCCCGCCCCGCTGTACACTCAAACTGCGTATTAACATTAATTTTCATCATTACTGAGAAAAAATCCAGTTATGATTTTGGTGCACGAACAGTTATCGAACATAACCTCGAACAGCCGAATTTTTCTCAAATTGTTCGTGTTCGCCGACCGGCTCGAACACCGCCCAAAACAGCTCGAATTTGAGATTGGCGAACAGTTCGAGTAGAACAACGCTCATCTCTAGTTATAATGTTGCTTATGTTCATTAATATAGATGCTTGAATCTGCCAAGATTCAAATTTGGCAAAGCACGCAAATTGAATGTTCTTTATTAGGTTGTGAGGGTCATTTTAAACTCCAGAGTATAATAAACGTATGGAAAAAAAAACTCACGTCACTGCTTATCTGTCCCAAAGCCCCTTCAGTCCACTGTTTGATTGTCTGCAACTCTTCCTTTTACTTTCCTCTTCTGGGTGCATCCTCTTCAGGCTGCTTCACTCTAAGCTGGTTTTCTGGCACCAAGTAGGCTTCTGATGTGACTGTGTATCGTATTGTCATAACATGGACAATGGTGTTACAATGGGCAGCACAGCGGCAAGGCATGAAGTGATGTCACAGGTCTACTCAGTGCCAGAAGCATAGAGTGAAGTAGTCAAAAGAGGATGCGTACAATGGTGGAAGGTGAGAAGTAAAGGAGTGGTGGACTGGACAGCAAGCTGAGGGGGCAGCAGGACGAGTGGCCTGTGAGGTGAGGTTTTTTTTATCTCTTATTTCTATGGTTTAACAAAATGCTGGCTGCCATTCAGCTGAATGCAAGTGGAAAAATTGCAAAAAAAAAACACATCCTGGAGAATTCAAATTTTTGGAAAATTTGAGTAGAATTCACTTTTCACTTGTATAAATGTGATCCTCTCAATTCATTATCCATCTTACTTTTCATTTTTTTTTTAAGAAAGATTCTTACATTTGCCTTAAAAATGTATGCATGCATACAAACATTAACTCCTAAGTGCCGGCCTACTAGCCTCACTTCAATCAAACTAGCTATCCATTGTCTTTAGTCAAGTGTAATCTGTATGTAACCGCAGAGGCAATGAGACAGATTATAGAAAGAGTAATCTCTCTTCTTCTCTCTTGTCCTGCATGCAGGAAAAATAGTGCAACGGACTTTGAGTTTGAGGCAGACAGATTATTGGACATTGGCCCGGGCAAGGAATGCTAGAAAGGGAAAGAATGTTAAAAATATAAATTGCTGGCAGACTCCTTCACGCAAAAAGAGAGGGTTCAAAATTACAGTGCTTGAGAATTGTAAGAGTCCCAGGGCATTTTAGACTAGAGATCTGATCCGAGTCACAAATCAATCTCTCAACAAATCTATGGGTTTGTGAAAAACTCAGCAAACTGGTGACATCCGAGTGGCATCCTAATGTTTTACATTTTTCATTGACTGCTAGGCAAAGCTTGAGAAACCACCATCACTTTTTTTCATATGAGAAAACCTGATGAAATACCTATAGTAAAAACTGATACACTAACCAGACACTGATGAGAATCTGATACAGCACATCGATGAAAATTGGTCTATTTATTTCATATACAAGAAAGAAAAAACATACATCTATTTAAGGCCTTAAACTACAAAAGACTGAGGAAACCTGGCAGAGTAAAAGTATGTGCACATATTGTCCATCAGATGCCAACTTTTCCAAAGCAAAGACACTTTAGAAAACGCCAGCAGTGTTTTTCCCGACGCGCCTTTTGCAACGTATTTTTGCATGCTTTTTTTGATGGCTTCCCCACCGGTGTTTTTTTCCCGCATTCTAAATATAAGATAGTGAATGCTTTCACGCGTTAGCCATAAGAAGAATGATCTGGTCACTTCTTTTAGACGTCTCATGGCTTTCAAAGCCTGAAGCGGTTAAAAAAAAGTGACAAAAGACAAAATATATACACAGCAATGTCGTTCTGATATTGCTGTGCATTAGATTCATTTTTTGTAATTTTTTTTAGCTTTTTTTTCAGTTGAATTCCAGGCAGAATCTGCCTGAAAATGATGTTGGGTGTACATGCCCTAATAGGGGCCCATCTTTTCTAAGATTCCTTTTTAGGCTGAGGATTAACGGAGAGTTTAAGGATTTGTTTAATGGTCATGAGCTGCAAACTGAGGAATAAAATTGACATTTATTGTTCTAGTGAACAAAGTAAGTAATGTTATTCAATGATCAGCAAAATAATAAGTAGCTGATACTTAAGCATCGAGCATTTCTTTGTCGACTGCACCCTTGTGCTCTTTAGTATCATATACTCAGTGTCCTCAATATAAGTTTGAAAAATGTTAATATCACAGTCTTTGAAATAAAAAAATAACATATGTCTGCTTTCAAAGGGATTTTGAAATGACTGTTTCCATAGAAACAAAAATCCAACATTTATGGGTGCCAGCGATTCTTAACTTTGCTCAAGACATCCAGAATGAATTCTTTTTAGATAATTTGTTGATCAATAAATGTCTTCCCCAAAAGATTTATAAAATGTAGAACATATAATTATTTTCTGATGGGTTGAAATGAAATAAAGCTATATTTTCAAAATATTGGAGGTTATCATCGAATACTATGTGTGATGAAAGCTTAAGCAGACGTGAACTGTTTCACATGAGTTATTATTTATGTAGAACTTCCATTTCACAGCATGATACTTAGAATTAATTCACTCACGTCTGACATGAATGCACAAAGTTTTAGTACGCTTTCATACATATGGAAGTAAATCTTATAGGTTAATGGATACTTAGGGTTAGGGCTCCTTCAGACGTCTGTGATCATTGATCCAATCTCCGATTACAATGCACGTACTGGCCAAGTGTCTCCCAACTCCGAGCGTGATAGCCCCATAGAAATATATGAAGCTGCCATGCTCGGTGATGGAAGACACATGGTCAGTCCATGAATTGCGATTCGAGATCGACCGATGATCACAGATGTTTGAAGAAGCCTTTATTCAAGTCTCAACTATTCATGGCTGTGACAGGAATATTAGAATTCAAGAGCCAGCCTCAAAAGTTGGGGACTTAGAATACAGCTTAGTCTGCCTTGCTATGTTATTTTAGGAACTAATAGAGAAGTGAATTAAGATATGAGAACTGCGTTGTTTCTCCAACCTCAATTAACTTCTATGGGAGTTACAGAAACAATGTAGTGCAGTCGATTTGGCAGTTTCTCAACTGTCCACTTCCTGTTGCTGGTGCTTGACAATTATATTAAAATCTTAGCTATAAAATATACTTAATGCTAGGATGACATGATTGGTAATGACACCTCGATCAAACTCTCACCCGGTTTTCAGCTTAGTGTGATTTGATTCTCTCTCATATGAGAGAATCCTAGCAAAGGTGAGGAGAAGATGGAGAACAAGATTTCTCCATCTTTTCCATTGTCTGAGTCTGCGGATGTCAGATTGCACTCAGATGTCATCCGAGTGCAGTACGATGATTTCCATGCTCTTATAGACTTGAATGGGTGAGTGCCATCCAATTTGTGCTGCAACTCGCTGCATGCTGCAATTTTTTCCCCATGTCAAATCGGTATGAGAAAAAAACGCTGATCAGCACTGTCCTATAGTTTAACATTGGTCCTAGTGCTATAGGATAAAACATCAGATAGCACTTTTCCGATGTACATACACTCTTGTGAGCGAGCCCTTAAAGTGAATGTCAAACCTTGAATATCAATTTGTTTTTCAAAATAAAGAACTACATGGTCACCACTCAATTTTTATGGTACACAAATGGAAATCCTTTCCATAAACAGAGTTGAAAGAAAATTCTGACTGCCTACAGCTACTATTAAAAAGAAATGACTGCATACATACATTCAACTCAATAATAACCATTTAATATTCTCATACATTTGCAAGTAAATTAACCAATTTTCTGAGCTTAAACTGTTCCTGCACTTTCAGGTGACATTTCAGAATGTGCTGTTATGTAGGGACATTATTAATAACACTATATCTGACCGTAGTATGACTTGTATCCTGCATTTTTCTCCAGTCTTCCTCTCTGCAGGCTCTATTTCTAAATTTCAGCTCTCTCTGAGCTAGTGTGTGGAGAATTATGGCCATAATGTCTTAATTACCGAGTACACACAGTCATAACTGATTGCTGTTTTTCTATTTCTATGTAGCACACAGACAGAAGCAGCATTGAATGCATTATACATCAATACTGAGCAGTATAGTTGTGAATCCAGCATTGGAATAAGAAAAAACCCTTGCAAAAAATTGCAGAAAGAACTGTTCCTCTGCCTGTGTCTGACTATGCTCCTTTCTCCTTGACTCTCCTTCCTTCTCCACTCCATGGACATTATTATGATCTGTAACCTAATACTTTAGGGACATCATTGTTCACCTTTTGTTACAGGCGTTGTCCAGTACTTTATATTACCCCCCCCAATTTATCCCCCCGGGGTCCCTAAGGATTTTTGTAATTACCTTATGTTGCAGATACTGCCTGCGAGCGGCGCTATCACTGGCCACTCACATGCCTCACGTGACCCCGGCTGCAGCCGGCTCTGACATCCGCTGACGTCACGAGAAGTGCTGGCAGCAGCTGGGGGTCTATGTCTTCTGCGTTCCACGGTGGATGCCAGGCTGTGGGTGGGGTTACCCCCCCGTGTAACACCCGGCATCCACTGCGTACTCTCCCTCTCCCCATTCATTGGGAAAGCGCGCAGTGGATGCTGGGAGTGACGCGGGGGGTAACCCCACCGACAACCCAGCAGCCACCACGGGGACCCCAGCACTGAGTCATGCCTCACTTGTCATGACGTCAGCGCAGGCTCACGTGATACCTGTGAGCGGCCAAGGATAGCGCCGTTCACAGGCAGATACAGCAACGTAAGGTATTTACAAAAATCCCTAGGGGCCCCTGGGGGATACATTGGGGGTGTAATATAAACTACTGGACAACTTCTGTAAGCCAGACAGATTCTTATTCAGAATGAATGATGAGTTCCAAAAGTAGGAATAGGGAAAGAGATAGTTAATCAGTGGAGAAAGAAGCAGATTTCTCTAACTAAACATATGACACTGTTTCTTACATACACTTTAACTAATGACTTATGCAAAGTTTATTAAAATGACACTGACTATTTAAAATGACTAAAAGCTGGACATCCACTTAGAGTTAACATAAGAGGGACATTCCCATTTCTGACTTTTTTCTCTGGTTGGCCTCAAAACTTAGGCCCTACCACCTTGATGGCTTATTACTTATAAACATATAAACACTGGAGTTAAATGTTTCCTTATATCATAAGGCATTTCCAAAATCGAAGTCTAGACATAATGTTCCTGAAGTTATTTTCATCCACTATGACAAAAGATCAGATATTTTGTCATTGTTGAGATTCTATCAGATCCTTCCAACTCAGCAATTGCTCATGAAATAACTTTCCAGGCTGAAATTGACATATTGTTAGTGATTAATCAATGTCTTCCCCGTGCACTTTATTAATAGAATTAAACACATTTGTTCACTTTTATTTAGTCAAGATCCATTTAAAGGCAGATACCCCAAGACACATTTATATAAACTGGCACAGAGAGCGTCTTGAAATAGATGTGCAGTAAAAATCAATAAATAAAAATCAAGATTACATTGTTTAGCATCCAGACTATTTGTTTCTTTTTCTCAAACACTAAATGTTTGATGTTTGTGGGTTTGGCATAACGTATTAGAACTGATTTATACAAGGTATGAATAAAGGGGATCATATATGCATCGTTAAAGGGTCATGCTAAAAGGATTACATTTTATATACTGCTAGCATTACAAGCTGTGACAATTAATGCACTTTGCAAAATATCAGTTAATAAGCAGTGTGGAATTACAGTAATGTATGTTTACTCGAGAGGCGAACATTCGTTTGAGGAAAATAAAATTCTTCTTAAATTTTATAACGACTTTATATTAATTTAAAACTAAAGTTTTGGAAATTCATTTTGTACCAATTCAGAATAATGCAGGTCAGCTTACTGACATTTTCCTTTAGTGTAAAGGACCGAAAAAGAGTAAAAAGAAATAATGTTCAGTTCACCGCTCTCCTGTCCTTCCACAATCAGTGCTTCATCCTCTGCACAGTTCTGCATCTCCATATCCTTTTAGTCCTTCTTAACAGAAGGCTGTCCGGCACCCACTTGGCCTCAGATAGGCTCACGTTGCGGCTAGTGATGAGCGAGCATACTCAGATAATGGGTTATCCTAGCATGCTCGGGTGCTAACCGAGTATCTTTGGCTGGCTTGAAAAATAGGTTCTACTCAGAACAGCTACATGTCGCACGTCTATTCGACAGCCGCAACACGTGTGGATGCTTAACAAACAGGCAATCTATGCATGAGTTGCGGCTGTCAAACAGATGCGCGACATGCAGCTGGGGAGACTCTACTATTTTTTGAGCACGCTGAAGATACTCAGTTAGCACCTGAGTGAAATCGGATAACCCTTTATCCGAGCATGCTTGCTCATCACTAGTTGTGGCTCATGACATCACACTATTGTCTGAGGCCAACTGGGTGCCAGAAATCCCAACATAGACAAAAAAGTCTGAGGAGGAGGACTCTCATTGGTGACATCAGAAAGAAGAGTCAAGAATGCATGGGGGACTTCGATACCACTCAAATTTCCCAGCAAAATTTGACTGATCTGTTGAATTTGAATCTTGGTAGATTCGCTCATCTCTAATGTTTTTCTCAAAATAATTGCAATACCTATCATGCTGTAGTTCCTAGAATTTTTTTTTTAGCTACTGATTTCTTGGCTCAAATTTATGCTTACTTCTACTTATTATCTTTTTTTTATACTTTGATGTTTCTCATGCACAGTAATACTTGAAAGTTTGTGAATCCTTCAGAATTTGTTATATTTCTGCATTAATTTAACCTAAAACTACATCAGATTTTCACACAAAGAGAAAGAAAGAGAACCAAATCAAATGAGTCAAAAAAATTAGACTTAGTAATTTTTATAAGTAAAGAAACTAATTCTATATAAATTTCCTGTAACTCGTAAAAGTATGTGAACCTTTGCTTTCAGTACCTGGTGTGATACCTTAGTTCAGCAATAATTGCACTTAAATGTTTCCAATCATTATTGGTTAGTCCTGCACATCAGCTTGAAGGAAATTCTTAACTCAAGACAGCTTCAACTCTATTTTGAAGGTGTGTGTTTTCTCTCATAAACTGCTCACTTCAGGTCCTCCCTTAACATTTCTATAGGATTAAGCTCAAGACTTTGCCTTGGCCATTTCAAAACTTTAGAGAAGCCCTCCCTTCAATTTTTTTTATCCTTTTAGTATATTGCAGTCATTATATTATATAGCACTGTGTAATTACAATTGCTAATTTTGCCCTTCAACCCAGCTAATTCTTCTCTTTTACATTGGATCTATGACATCACATGATTAAAAACAGACTAGCTGAATCTTTCAAAGCTGTATGTAGAAACAGGATGTCTCTTTTCCTTGCATGAGCCATAATTGCAAAAATCCCTGGCAGGATGGAAGATGTGAGTTCTTCTTTAACTTCATCCTTCCCTAACTAGTAGAACTAGAATCATTTGGGTTGCTGTCTTGCTTCACAATTCACATTTTCTTGATATTCAGCTCATGGACAGACATCTTGACATTTTCTTTTATAATATGTTGATATAATTCAGAATTCAATGTTCCATCAAAAATATCAAGTCATTCTGGCCCAAACCATTATACTACCACAACTGAGTTTCACACATGGTATAAGGTATATGATGTAGTGCCAAGTTTTCTTTATCCAAATATAATTATTCTCATTTAAACTGAAAAGTTATATTTTCATCTCATCCCTTCATAAAATATTGTTCCCGTAATCTTGTCCAGATGATCTTTATCAAACTGCAGATGGACAGTAATGATTTTTGGAGACCGTTTGCTTTCTCTTTGCAGCCCTGCCACGGTCACCATAGTTGTTCAGTGTGCTTTTGATGGTGGATATATGAACATTAACATTAGCTAACGAGAGGCCTTTGGTTGCTTAGAGGTTACCTTGGGTTCTCTTATAACATGAGTGCCCGACGGACAAGGATCACTCCTAGTTCAAAGTTTATTTTAGTCTATGAGGTCACGAGTAAAAATGGTTTTGAATTTCCTCTATTTGCATGCTATCTGTCTGATTGCAGGTTGATTAAGTCCATGTTTTTTAGAGATAATTGTATAACCTTTTCCAGTTTGATGAGCAACAATAACTTTCCTTCAGAAGTTCACATAAATCTCCTTTGTCCATGCCATGATAGATTTTGACAAACGTGTTGTGAAGGTCATGCTTTGTTAGATCCACGTTCTTTAAATTATTCTGGTCAACCCAGTGATTAATAACACCAGACTCTAAAATTACTTTCAAGCTATTTGCTTGAACCATTTTGCCTCTCATGAACGTGTGATATTTGTGATATTTAATTATTTTCTTCAATTAAAAAATGACAAAGTCTTATATTTTTGACCCATTTGCTTGATTTGATTCTCTTTATTTACTGCTAGGACTTGAATGAAAATTTGATATAGGTTTAGGCCAAATTTAAACTGAAATTTGGGAAAATGATGACAAACTTTCAAGTTTGACTTTTCTTTAACAATATCATTATTATTGGTGGGTACAAGCAACCTAGGCATGAGCATTTTGCAATATGAAGGTACTTATTTTTTTCTCCTTTTTCAGATTTTTCGCCACTTGGGAAAGGTATTCAGCCCTGCACCTTCAACTCTAGTGTGTCAAATTTACTATGTCTAGGATTGTGATAATCACATGGCATTTGGTCAAGCAGTATTTGCAGCTCATTGTAATGGTCTATATAGGAAATATTTAAGAAAAAAGGGGTCAGAAATATTCTCCCTTCAAAACCCTTGGAACTGATGGTTTGCTATAAATATAAATCTCCAAGTTTCAATCTTTATGCTAACAAAAATGCTGAAATGGTACATGCAACACGTTTTAATCCTCAGGACTGAAATGCGTTTCATGTAACATTAAAGAAGTTTGCATAAGTGAGAGATACCTTATCAACAGCAGCCTAGCCCACATTGACAGATACATTTGTATTTATTTATGAAGTATAGTTGATTCATATTAGGAGGCCATGTTTTGTTTTGTTTTTATTTAGTAGTTTATTGGTTTTGTTAGCCATTTTAAAAACAGGCAATCTGATTTTAACTCCCAATTTTAACTCTGAATGACAATTTTCCAAACACTATTTTATCAAATAAACACATTTTGAAATTAGTTTTACTTATAGTCTGCATTAATCAATGTTATTTTGCAGTACCATACTGCTTTTGCATCTCAAAGGCCTTTGTTAAACTTTTGTTGCTCATGCCTTGAATAGGGTTTAGCAGTACATGAAATAGCTCAGGGGCAACATTAGAAAAAAAACCTGATCAACATCATGTAAAACATTTTGTTATGTGTTCATTATGAGCAGGGCTACTTCTGCCATGAGGCAAGATGAGCATCTAACCTCAGGCAATGGTCTGAGATGGTTCCCCTGTGAATTTAAACCATAGGCAGGGTTTCATTGAAGACTGCAATTTGTCCTGTGTGTTGCAATACCCTGCATTGCAAAATATAATATAAGCAATCGCAGGTTCAAGTCCTCTAAGAGGAATAAAAATCTATAAATATTTAAATCCATCCACTTTTCCCATGTTAAAAAATATTTGATATTGCTACTTCCCTAAAAGTCCAGTTTATCAAAATATAAAATTAATTAACATATAAATAAAAAATAAAAAATAAAAATGTGAGCATTACTTTTTTTTTCTCACTAAAAAAGGGTTCATTTGGATGGTGGTGCTTCAATTTTTTCTTTTTTTTATATTATCAGATACTTCTTCCCCACCCCATTACTTCCTGAGATTGTCATCCACTCTGAAAAACACCTCTCCTCTCTAAAATAAGCATTTTACCTCACATTGGTGCTTCATTTACATCTAGATGGCTCAACACTGCTGTATAAATTCCTTCATGTTGCTGGTCCTCTGTGTGCTGTGTGTAAGAGAAATCACTGCAGCTTGTCTCTTCCCACCAGCTCCCAGTGGATTGCAAAATAAAGGCTCATTTAAAAGTCCACTTTTTCCATTTTTGAGAAAAATGGACCGCATATTCTGAATAGACTTTGATCAGACTTTGATCAGACTTTCATCAGAGTTGGATCAGAGTGTGGTCTTAGTGTCACATGTTTTTCTGATACATGAAGAAATGTAAAAAAATGTTTCTTCACCTTCTCCATTCTGACAGTCCATGAAAATTAGACCACACAGAATGAGCACTAAGGCCACGACCCCTTTATCAGTATTTGGTCAGTATTTTTCTCAGAAACGGGAGCCAAATTCAGGTGAGGAACAATCAGAGAAATTGTAAAATAAATGCAGTATTGGTGACTTGTTTCTATCACCCACTCCTGTTTTTGGCTTGCAAATACTGAGGAAAAATACTGAGGAAAAATACTGACCAAATACTGATAGTAAGGCCATGGCCATAGAGAAAGATTGTGAAATGAGGAAAACTGGTAAAAAAAACAGGGTACAGGTCATATAACGGCCTCATGTACACACCACACACAGCATAGATTTTTTGGAAAGTTACTTGAAACTATGATTACCAATGAAGTAATTTTCTAAATAGTATTCATTAAAACTGTTCTACCATTTTGCTGTTGCAGAGTGCCTGTGAGTCCTTTAGTAGACTTTAAGTAGAAGTCTGATTGAGTTCTTGCGGATAACATCAGGAAAGGGGATGGGTTGTACACAGGTTTACAGCATATAGAAGGGAAAGTATCTAAAAAAGGGCAAAGAAAACTTTCTATAGAAAAGCTATGAATACCTCAGTACCTTGGGAACACACATACCTCACATTCAGCCTATATTACTGGGAGAGACATTCCCACAAGACAAAAATCTAACACTTGGATCAGACAGACTGCAAGTGACATATCAATGGATCTGAAAATTGATGAATTAAAAAAAAAATTGCATACTGAAATTTTGTACAATTTTATCAGAAAGGGCTAAGCACTAATGTTTAAAAATCATTTTTTCAATGTTAAAAGCATCTATAGTCTTTTAGTGATATTGATAGGGGAACATTGCATGTTTTCACATTACTTGATGAAATAATCTATATTGTTTGGTATATGTGCCTGCGTAGTCACTGAGTCTGGAAATCAAGAAGACATTCAATGTAATAAAATTAAAACCTTCCTAAATAAATGTGCTTTTGAAAAACATTTTTTCATTTTTTTCCTGTTACATTGCTTTAAGATATATTTTCTGACTTAAAATCCATGATTGGATATCCTCTATGGATCCTGATACAAATATATATGTTTTGAGTTTCACTGTGGATTGTTCGCAAAATTTAGAGCCTTCATTGAAATCAATAAAGGGGTACCACTAAAACGAGTATACAACTTGTGGTTACATTTTCAGGAGCATGTGAACTAGATTGTAGAAACTTCATATACATGCATTGTAAAAAAAGAAAAGAATAAAGAAAGAATAGTGCTCAAAGAAAATCTGCCTATAAGTATAATAATATGGTTGAGATAAAATAAAGGAGGTAGACATAAACATGTGAGGGGAAGCCAGAGATTCAACCCGTTGTGTCCATGTTGACTCGTAATGAAAAAAATAGGTGACCCTTCCCTGACATTACAATTTTTTATTTGATATCCAAAAATTTTCAAATAGGAGCTAACTTCTGATGAAGGGCAGTAAATCTCTCAGAAATGCGTTGAAGATTATTACTTTGCTAATAGATAATTTTTATCTCTTTGAATATTGTAGGATAATAAATAAACAATTACAATAGCAGTGAAGGGGCACTTCATTTTTAATCACGAGTCGACATGGACACGGTTGAGTCTTTGGCTCCTCCTCGTGCGAATCTGGCTTCTGATAAGTCTGGTTTCATTGAGCACTATTATTTTTATGCTTTTCTTTTCTACATTATTGTGCCATTAATTCAGATTGAATGAAGATGCTTCTCATTTCCGAAAAGACATGTGTCTGGGGATTTTTGGTTTAACAAGCCAAATCATTTGTCATTGCTGTTGGATACAGTTATTGTTACATTGTCTGATGCTATACATATGGTAGCTGCAGTTCTTTTTTTTCTATTTTTATTTTGGTCTCATTAGCTTGCAATGGGGGTAAATAGATGGTTGATCTGATGCAAATTTCATTACAGGATGTGCACCAAAAACATGACTAAATCTGGAGTATGCAAACAGCCTATACAATAATGTAAGTTAATAGCAACAACAACACAGCTACTAGACACCAGTTGTCAGTCAACTGCCAAACATGCGATTTTCATGACATTCACGTGCATCTATATTTCTCCTTGTGTCTTTAAATTACATCAGAGAAATTGCAGCCTTATTGAGCCTAGCTCTCCGTTAGAGTGCACATTTCATACCCTATTTACCAGTGCAGCTTAGAAAATAAGCGCTTTACTGTGGCTTATTGTGATCAATAAGAGCATTTTATCTTTGTGACAGTTTTATTTCTATGAGGATTATTGATCAACTTTCCAAAATAAAAAAGTTATTACATGACGTTTATTTCCAACTGTTGCACAATTAGATAAAGCCACAATTATTAAAGACAAAGAGGGTTTTACATTCAGGAGCATCTGTCACAAATGTTGATTAGCTTTCCAATATAGCCTTCTGGGAATATTACAGTAAATAATGTCTTAGATTTTTGTTCTTATTATTTTATGTATTTGTTGTGATTTTGCATTACTTCTAAACCATATTGGGTCCATGAGCATAGTCTTAAAGTGAACCTGTAACCAGTAAAAGCACTATTAACCTGCATTTAAGGGGATCATCTGCTGCTTTATAGCATTACTAACCTGCCCGAAGCCTGATCTTAGCTGAAAGCTGCGGGGAGAAACTAAACTTTATTCCCCCCAGCAGCATTTGGTTTCAGTCGCAGGGGCGGTGCTGGCGCTTGTGTGGTCATCGCTCTGAGAAGGCAGAGCGGCGGCTGTAATCGCACCCCCATTCCTGATGACAGACAGCTCCAATCTTATGCAATGTTATTATTTAGTGAGTGAATCGATTTGCATACCAATCACATTTATATTGAAGTTCTAGGAATTCAGTGAATTGAGCAAATTAAAATAATTTAGGATTTGCTTCATGTGAATGGACTAAAAAGGGGGTCCACAATTTTATACACTGCAGAATATTTTGTTAATCAGGGAAGGATCACATGACATCAAGTGCAGACTTAGGAAGTGCTTAATTATTTTATAGATCAGATATTGAAGACTGACCGTCACGTCCAAACAGAGAATAGGTGCTTACTAATAGTAGCCATCTCCATATATACAGTTGAAACCAGAAGTTTACATACACTATATAAAAAGACACATATGCATGTTTTTCTCAATATCTCACATGAAATCAGAATAAACCTTTCCCATTTTAGGTCAATTAGAATGACCATAATTTTTAATACTTGCCAATTGCCAGAATAATGAGAGAGAGAATGTTTGAAGGCATTTTTATTACTTACTGCAAAGTCAAAAGTTTACATACAGTAAGATTACTATGCCTTTAAACAATTTTGGACTGCCCATATGATGATGTCATGTGTTTGTAAGCTTCTGATAGTTTTTTTGCCAACATCTGAGTTAATTAGAGGCACACTTGGGGATGTATTTTAATGCACACCTGAAACACACTGCTTCTTTGTGTAGCATCATGGGAAAGACTAAAGAAATCAGCCAAGATATCAGGAAGAGAATTGTGGACTTGCGCAAGTCTGGCTCATCCTTGGGTACAATTTCAAGATACCTGAAGGTGCCTCGTTCATCAGTACAAACAAGATGGTAATGTCAAGCCATACCGCTCAGGAAGGAGGTGGGTTCTGTGTCCCAGAGATGAACATGCTTTGGTATGACATGTGCATATCAACCCAAGGACAAAAGCCAAAGAACTTGTGAAGATTATGGCGGAAGCTGGTAAGATTGTATCAATATCCACAGTGAAACGAGTAATGTATCAACATGGGCTGAAAGGCCACTTCCAGGAAGAAGCCATTACTTCAAAAGAAACATAAAAAGCCAGATTAATGTTTGCAAATGCACTCAGGAACACAGACCTTAATTTTTTAGACATATCCTGTGGTCTGATGAATCTAAAATTGAACTTTTTGAGCATAATGACCAAGCTTGGAACACCATACCAAGCATAAGAATACCATCCCAACTGTAAAACACTGGGGTGGCAGCGTCATGTTGTGGGCTTGTTTTGCTGCAGAAGGGACTGGTGCACTTCACAAAATAGATGACATCATGAGAAAAGAAGATTATGTGGCAGTACTGAAGCAACATCTCAAGATATCAGCCAGGAAGTTAGAGCTTGGGCGCAAATGGGTCTTCCAAATGGACACTGACCTGAAGCATACTGCCAAAATGGTAACAAAGTGGCTTAAGGATAAAGTCAATGTTTTGGAGTGGCCATCAAAAAGCCCTGATCTCAATTCTATTGAAAATGTATGTGCAAAGCTGAAAAGGCAGGCGGGAGCAAGGCGACTATTGCGAGAAGCTTGTGGAAAGATATCCTAAATATTGGACCCAAGTCATTAAGTTTAAGGACAATGGTACCAAATACTAATGAAATGTAGGTAAACTTTTGACTTTGCAGTATGTAATAAAACTGCCTTAAAGCATTCTCGCTCTCTCATTATTCTGCCATTTGGCAGATATTAAAAATTATTGTAATCCTAATTGACCTAAAACGGGAAAGGTTTATTCTGATTTCATGTCAGAAATTGAGATAAACATGCATATGTGTCATTTTATATACAATCATGGCCAAAAGTATTGAGAATGAGACAAATAGTACTTTTTCCAAAGTTTACTGCTTCATTTTTTGTAATGGCAATTTGCATATACTCCTGAATGTCAAAGAGTGATCAGCTTAACAGCAATTACTGTACTTGCAAAGTCAATATTTGCCCAGAAAATGAACTTTAACCCCCAAAACACATTTTAAAATCATTGCAGTCCTGCCTTAAAAGGAGCAGCTAACATCGTTTTAGTGATTGATCCATTAACACAGGTGTGGGTGTTGATGAGGACAGGGCTGGCGATCAATCAGTCATGATTAAGTAAGAATGACATCACTAGACACTTTAAAAGGAGGCTGGTTCTTGGTATCATTGTTTCTCTTCAGTTAACCATGGTTATCTCTAAAGAAACACGTGCAGCCATCATTGCACTGCACAAAAATGGCCCAACAGGGAAGAGTATTGCAGCTACAAAGATAGCACCTCAGTCAACAATCTATCGCATCATCAAGAACTTCAAGGAGAGAGCTTCCATTGTCGTCAAAAAGGCTCCTGGGCGCCCAAGAAAGACCAGCAAACGCCAGGACCGTATCTTAAAACTGTTTCAGCTGCGGGATCGGACTACCAGCAGTGCCGAGCTTGCTCAGGAATGGCAGCAGGCTGGTGTGAGTGCTTCTGCACGCACTGTGAGGCGGAGACTCTTTGAGCAAGGGCTGGTTTCAAGGAGGGCAGCAAAGAAGCCACTTCTCTCCAGAAAAAACATCAGGGACCGACTGATATTCTGCAAAAGGTACAGGGAGTGGACTACTGAGGACTGGGGCAAAGTCATTTTCTCTGATGAATCCCCTTTTCGATTGTTTGGGACATCTGGAAAACAGCTTATTCGGAGAAGAAGAGGTGAGCACTACCACCAGTCTTGTCTCATGCCAACTGTAAAGGATCCTGAAACCATTCATGTGTGGGGTTGCTTCTCAGCCAAGGGAATCGGCTCACTCACAGTCTTGCCTAAAAACACAGCCATGAATTAAGAATGGTACCAGAATGTCCTCCAAGAGCAACTTCTCCCAACCGTCCAAGAGCAGTTTGGCGCCCAACAATGCCTTTTCCAGCATGATGGAGCACCTTGACATAAAGCAAAGGTGATAACTAAATGGCTCATGGAACAAAACATAGAGATTTTGGGTCCATGGCCTGGAAACTCCCCAGATCTTAATCCCATTGAGAACTTGTGGTCAATCATCAAGAGACGGGTGGACAAACAAAACCAACAAATTCTGGCAAAATGCAAGCATTGAATATGCAAGAATGGACTGCTATCAGTCAGGATTTGCTCCAAAAGTTTATTGAGAGCATGCCAGGGAGAATTACAGAGGTCTTGAAGAAGAAGGGGCAACACTGCAAATATTGACTTGCTGCATTAACTCATTCTAACTGTCAATATAACCTATTGGTACTCATAATATGATTGCAATTATATTTCTGTATGTGATATAAACATCAGACAAACACTAATAAAAACCAAAGGCCAGCAGATCATGTGAAAATATAATTTTGGTGTCATCCTCAAAACTTTTGGCCATGACTGTACAGTGCATTGTGAAAGTATTTGGCCCCCTTGAACTTTTCTACCTTTTGCCACATTTCTGGCTTCAAACATAAAGATATAAAATTCTAATTTATTGGGGAAGAGTCAAAAACAAGTGGGACAAAATCGTGAAGTGGAATGAAATTTATTGGATATTTTAAACTTTTTAACAAATTAAAAACTTAAAAGTGGGGCGTACAAAATTATTCGGCCCCTTTACTTTCAGTGCCGCAAACTCACTCCAGAAGTTCAGTGAGGATCTCTGAATTATCCAATGTTGTCCTAAATGACTGGTAATTAGTGTTGAGCATTCCGATACTGAAATATCGGGTATCGGCCGATATTCGCGGTATCGGAATTCCGATACTTAATTCCGATACTTTTGCAATATCGTAGACCGGAATCGGAAGTTCCCTTAATGCAATGAGCCATTTTCATTTTATTCAGCCAATGAGGATCCTAAGAAGTGTGGGCACATCCTGTTAGGCATGTAGGCATCTTAACTAATGGCATGGCTGTGATTGGCTGCTGAAATGATGTCATGATGCACTATAAAAGCCGCCGCCGCCATTTTGAGCTCACTCTGCTGTGAATTCAGTTAGGGATAGGATGCTGTTGTTCTGAGGGACAGTTTTAGCTACCTATTTGGTCTATTCTGCTTTACCCAAGCTACTTTATAAATCGCTGTGCCTTGCAGTGCTAGTGCACAGTTCTCTGTGCTGTTCACCGCTTTCTGCAAGGTCTCTGTGTGTGAGTACTGCTCACCCTGTAGTGTGTGCTTCAGCCACGTCTGGTTATAGTGCACTCAGTGTGTGCCTCATACATTGTCCTTTTTTGCCAATTCATAATTTTTCCTGATATCTCCTATTAGTGTGGTGGTTCCATCCGTATTCAGCTAAATTGGTTCCAAACACACTATATAGGAGTAGATAGAGAATTTTTTTTGGTCTTGCAGCGCTAGTGCACAGTGCTCTGCATCTGTACTGTTCACCGCTGTCTGCAAGGTCTGGTGTGTGAGTGCAGCTCACCCTGTAGTGTGTGCTTCAACCACGTCTGGTTGTAGTGCACTCAGTGTGTGTCACTGCCTCATACATTGTCCTTTTTTGCCAATTCATAATTTTTCCTGATTTCTCCTATTAGTGTGGTGGTTCCATCCGTATTCAGCTAAATTGGTTCCAAACACACTATATAGGAGTAGTTAGAGGAGCCTTTCTGCAGCATTGGGCCCTGCAGCCCCAGCCAGATTAGTATTAGCCTATTTTTTGTAGCCTCATCTATTGCATGGTAGGTTACCTTCCTACATTGTAATAGCTACAAAAAGTTTGTGATACTATCGTTATTACATCTTTAGGCACATCCAGTGTCTTTTTGTGACAAAAAAACCCTAAATAAAGTTCACCAAACACTCCACTTTACAGTTGTGTAGGCCACATTAGCTCATATTAAAGTCTAGTCCACACTTTATAAAATTAGTGTTTCTTATACCTGTTAGCAGCTGTTCAGGAATAAGCACACTAAGCCCTTAGTACTTTTCTGCCTATCTTTATCAGTCTACCAAGATGAAGAAGGCAGGGAGTAAGGCATGTGGTCGTGGGCGTGGGCGTGGGCATGGAGTTTCTGCAGGGAGAGGACGTGAGGATTCTGTGCCTGCAGGGAGAGGACGTGGGGATTCTGTGCCTGCTGCGGGCACCAGTGACTCAGCATCCCCCAGTTTTATCAGGGAACAGTCCTTTATGCGCAGCTTTGTAGGAGCTAGCCATACCCCACTGCTGCGGGAGGACCAAATTGAAGCCGTTGTCGGATGGATGGCAGCTAATGCATCGACTTCAATTTGTTCTAGATCCTCTCAGGTCCTGAGCACTGAAGAGCACCCATCTGTCTCTTCACCACCTGCCAAATTGCCCAGGCAGTAAGAGAGCACTGGACAGGAGCCATCTCTACTTCTGTTCTCTGAATCTCTTGGCTTGGAAAGAGGGGGCCAGCCAAGCAGAATTCGAGAATTTGAAGAAGAGGTAGTATGCAGTGATGCGCAACCGTTTTGTCTCTCTGAATCTGAAGAGGCGGGTGGGCCAGTGCCTATGGTCAGCAGCACACCTCAGTACGCATCTGATGATGAGACTCAGGTGCCACTTTCTGGTGTGTACTGTGCTGTCGAGACTACCCAGGAGAAGCAGTTGTTTGAAGAGGGTGGAGTAGATGAGGTCCTTGACCCATCATGGCGTGAGGAACAGGAAGGTGGTGGGAGCAGCTCTGAGGAAGAGATTCCCCGAACAGCCCAAAATGGAGGGAGAGGGAGGGGGCAGACTTGGTTGCCTGTAGCCTCCACTTCGGCACCCATTAGGAGCATGGCTCTTCCAAAATCCAAAGCGGGCGCTCCCAAGACTTGCAGTGCCTGGTCCTTTTTTGACACAGTTGCAGATGACATTTGCTTTGTCAAATGCAAGCTGTGTAATCAGAAGGTGAAAAGAGGGAAAAGTGTCAGCAACCTCAATACCACAAATATGTGGAAACATGCCGCACATGGTGGTGGAGTTACAAAAACACACTGAAGACCTAGGCCAACCTACAGCGCCACCTACCACCTCTTCAGCTCGTGTTGTAGCCTCTTCCTCCAGCTCACACACAGCTGGTTCAGCTTCCTCACAGGATCGCCATGTTGTACAGAGACACAGTGTAATTCCACCCACAGCACCACTTTCCCAGTCATCCTCACACTCCCAGGCCAGTCTTCAGCCCTCATTAGCACAGGCATGGGAGAAAAGGCGCCCATACTCGGCAAACCACCCCCGAGCACAGGCTCTGAATGCTGGCATTGCTAAACTACTGGCCCTTGAAATGCTATCATTCAGGCTGGTGGAGACTGACACATTCCGTAACTTTATGGCATTGGCAGTCCCACAATACAACGTGCCCAGCCGCTTTTATTTCAGCAGGCAAGCCGTCCCTGCCCTGCAATATCATGTGGAGGGAAAAATTAAACATGCGCTACAAAACGCCGTCAGTAGCAAGGTCCACCTGACCACCGATGCGTGGACCAGTAAGCATGGACAGGGACGATACCTTTCCCTCACTACCCATTGGGTAAATGTTGTGGAGCCGGGTACAGATCTTGAGAGTGGCGCTGTACGTGTTCTGCCAACTCCAAGGATTGCAGGAATCCAGTCTGTACACTGACTCCTCCTCATACTCCAGTTCCTCTGAATCAGCGCTGCAGGAGCCGTCACGGTCTACCTCCACATCGACCCGTGAACAGATACCTGTTGTGGTGACCAATATGAGCACAGCCGTGGCCAAATGTCAACAGGCCGTATTAAAATTAATTTCTTTGGGGAATCGAAGCCACACAGCGCAGGAGCTCTGGAATGCCATCAAGCAGCAGAGCGACGTGTAGTTTGTGCCAGCGAATCTCCAGCCAGGCATGGTAGTGTGTGACAATGGCCGAAATCTGGTGGCAGCTCTGGGCCTAGGCAACCTCACTCACATCACATGTCTGGCACATGTGCTCAACTTGGTCATGCAGAGTTTTTTGAGGGATTATCCGGATCTTGATGCACTGCTTCACAATGTCCGCATAGAGTGCGCTCACTTGCGGCGTTCAAGCAATGCAAGATCACGCATTGCTGCTCTGCAGCGCCGATTACGTCTTCCGGAACATCGCATCATATGTGACCTACCCACCAGGTGGAATTCAACGTTACATATGTTGGAGAGGTTGTATGAGCAGCAGGCAGCAGTAATGGAGTACCAGCTGCAGCAGGCGCAAACAAGTCGCAGTGCGCGTTGTTCACACTTCACCACCACTGAGTGGGCCTCTATGAAGGACATTTGCCACATTTTGCGTGCCTTCGATTATTCCACGCGGATGGCGAGTGCAGATGATGCACTAGTCAGCATGACTATCCCCCTTATCTGCCTGCTTGAAAAAACACTGCAAGCACTAAGGGACGAGGTTTTGGAAGAGGTGGAGTATGAGGAGTCACAAATGCCATCTGCTTCTCTACAGTCTGCGCAATGTGGTTCCTCACGAAGGCCTAGGCAGGGGACACTTTGTGAGGAGGATGAGGAGGAGTCAATGGATGAGGAAGACATTTGTCCAGAGGAGGGAGGTACACAATGCTCTAGTAGTCAGTATCTAGAGCGAGGGTGGGGTGATGCAGAGCAGGCAGAGATCACGCCTCAAGCAGGGGACAGCGTTTCTTGGCCAGTTGGCAGTCTGCAGCACATGGTTGATTTCATGCTGCAGTGCCTGAGAAACGACCGCCGCATCACCCACATTCTCAACACGGCTGATTATTGGGTGTCCACCCTCCTAGATCCTCGCTACCGGGACAACTTACAAAGCCTCATAACATCGTTGAACCGGGAGCATAAAATGCGGGAGTACCAAGACGCACTGGTGCATTCCATCATGTTCTCCATTCCAACCGAGAGCAGTGCTGCTAGTGCTTTACAAAGCAGCTCAGTGCGTCGAGGCAGTGGAGGAAGCTCTGCACAAAGAGGGAGCAGAAGCAACGCCTCAGCACAAGGCAAGACCAGTATGGCCGAAATGTGGCAAAGTTTTGTGTCCCCGCCGCCACAAATGTCTACACCATCACAGACGGCTCCAGTCAGCAGGAGGCAACGTTTCCGTCAGATGGTGACAGACTACATGTCTTGCCCTCTTAGTGTACTCCCAGACGGCTCTTCTCCCTTCAAGTTTTGGGTCTGTAAGCTGGATACATGGCCAGAGCTTAGTCAGTATGCATTGGAGGTGCTAGCTTGCCCTGCTGCTAGTGTATTATCGGAACGCGTCTTTAGTGCCGCAGGTGGTGTACTAACAGACCATCGCATGCGACTATCCTCCGATAACGTTGACTGGCTTACTTTTCTCAAAATGAACAAGGCCTGGATCTCTCATGAATTTGCCAGTCCTCTTCCAGAATAAATAATTGGTTGGCAACAGTATCCAGGTCTCCTGTTCTGTTCATGTTTCTACCACCTGAACTGTAATCCCTGAGCTCCAACACCGCCAGTTGGCGCTCGGAAGTGCCGTCTGCACAGTCAACACTTGCTGCCGTGTCATTGGGGTTCAGTAACGTCAGCTGTTCCCCTGCTGTGCGGACGGCAATTTCTCCTGCTCTGTCCACATTCTCACTACTACAGATTTTAAAGTTGCTCCAATTACACCTCTGGCTCCTCTGTTTTCAGTATTATCCCTGAGCTCCAACACCGCCAGTTGGCGCTCGGAAGTGCCGTCTGCACAGTCAACACTTGCTGCCATGTTATTGGGGTTCAGTAACGTCAGCTGTTCCCCTGCTGTGCGGACGGCAATTTCTCCTGCTCTGTCCACATTCTCACTACTACAGATTTTAAAGTTGCTCCAATTACACCTCTGGCTCCTCTGTTTTCAGTATTATCCCTGAGCTCCAACACCGCCAGTTGACGCTCGGAAGTGCCGTCTGCACAGTCAACACTTGCTGCCGTGTTATTGGGGTTCAGTAGCGTCAGCTGTTCCCCTGCTGTGCGGACGGCAATTTCTCCTGCTCTGTCCACATCCACTGTACTACTGATTTAAAACCTCCTCCAAATACACCTCTGGCTCCTCTGTTTTCAGTATTATCCCTGAGCTCCATCACCGCCAGTTGGCGCTCGGAAGTGCCGTCTGCACAGTCAACACTTGGTGCCGTGTTATTGGGGTTGCTTTGTCCACATCCACTGTACTACTGATTTAAAACTTGCTCCAATTACACCTCTGGCTCCACTCTGTTTTTAGTATTTACCCTGGGTTCCAGCACCGCCAGCTGGTTCTCAGTAGTTCCATTTGCTCTTGTACCTTCTACCACCCATCCGGGTTCCAGTACCGTCAGCTGGTTCTCGGCAGTGCCTTTGGATTTGGTGCCTCTTTCTCGGTATCCAAGTTCCACCAACATCTGCTGGTTCTTGGTTGTGCTTTCTGGTACAGGTACCTCCTGCTTAGTAACCGAGTTCCAGTACCGTCAGCTGGTCTTCGGTAGTTCCATTGGCTCTTGTACCTTCTGCTGCCCATCCGGGTTCCAGTGCCATCAGCTGGTCCTCGGTAGTTCCATTTGCTCTTGTACCTTCTACTACCCATCCGGGTTCCAGTACCGTCAGCTGGTTCTCGGCAGTGACTTTGGTACGGGTACTCCCTCCTGCCCAGCCTGGTTCCAGCACGCCAGCTGTTTCCGGGTAGTGTCAACGTCACTTTGTCTCCAATGCGTTGTCCTGTCATGTTGCGGTCGGGTAAGCCGACTCTATGGTGTCTGCAGTTTAGGTGACTCCCATGTGGGCTGCGGAATCTTGCCTCCAATGCGTTGTCCTGTCGTGTTGCGGTCGGGTTAGCCGACTCTATGGTGCCTGCAGTTTAGGTGACTCCTATGTGGGCTGCGGGATCTGGCAATGAAGGCTGGTTTCATAGTGCCAATAGGACAAGCACCCCTGTAGGACTGTGGGTTTTGGTAACTGCGGCCGGCTCGCGGCCTTGAACTTTTTTTTACATGGGTACCTTCTGCTACCCATCCGGGTTCCAGTACCGTCAGCTGGTTCTCGGCAGTTCCTTTGGATTAGGTGCCTCCTTCTCGGTATCCAAGTTCCACCAACGTCTGCTGGTCCTTGGTAGTGCTTTCTGGTACAGGTACCTCCTGCTTAGTAACCGAGTTCCAGTACTGTCAGCTGGTCTTCGGCAGTTCCATTGGCTCTTGTACCTTCTGCTACACTTCCAAGTTCAAGCTTTTTGAAATGGTTCTTGGTAATCACTCTGGATCTCCCTGACGAGGACCCTGAAGACGAGGACCCTGATGACCAACCCTAAGAAGACGAGGACCCCGAAGACGACGACCCTGAAGATGAGGACCCTGAAGACCACCCCGAAGAAGAGGAGGACCTTGAAGACCACCCCAAAGAAGAAGAGGACCCTGAAGACCACCCCGAAGAAGACGAGGACCCCAAAGACGAGGACCCAGAAGACCAACCCGAAGAAGACGAGGACCCCGAAGACGAGGAGTACCGAAGAAGACCCTGAAGACCACCCCGAAGAAGACCAAGAAGATGACCCTGAAGAAGTTGACCAAGAGGACAAAGAAGAGAAGACAAGCACCAAGATACAGAAGAACAAGAGACAGAAAAGCAAGAAGCAGAAATACAAGAAGTTGCAGAACAAAAAGCTGAAGAACATTAAGCATAAGACTAAAAATCAGAGCAAAAGATAATATCTAAATTATAAGCAGAAGATGACTAAGCAGTGTATGGGGGTGAGTCCGTTCCTCCTCGTGGTGCCCCTGGAAAAGACCTGCTGCTGCAGGCCAAACTGAACGTGGACAAATCCTGTTGTAAATCTTTTGTGACGGGCAGAATGAAAGGTGTAATGTCCAACCTTTTATAGATAACAACTACAGGAATGCCTGTCACAAATAAGAATATGATGAAGAAGAAGAAGATGAAGAAGATGAAGAAGTAGAATATGAAGAATGTAAAAAAAATGAATAATACGAAGAAGGTGAAGAAGAAGATGAAGAAGGTGAAGAAGAAGTGGATGAAAAAGATGCTGAGGATGATGAAGGAGAAAGTGTGGGAGAAGTAAAAAAGAAGGTGAAGAGCATGGAAGTAGTGAAACATAAATATCTGACAAAATATAAAAATACTTAACATAGTCAATATTTCTGTAACTCAGAACGTCTTAAAAAAATATTAATTCCTGCTATTCCATTTGATTGGGCTAAACCTCTATGCCTTTATTGACTCCCCCACCTCCCCCAATACATTCTACATTATTCTAAGTTGTTTTCCTTCATGTAGAATTAACCTACAAGGAAAGAAAGGGTTTATTTTCATTCCGATATTTCTGTCCCATTGACTTGCATTGGTTTCCGGTATCGGAATCGGCGATATCCGATACTTTTTCGGTATCGGTCCGATCCAATCCGATCCGATATTTCCCGATATCGGAAGGTATCGCTCAACACTACTGGTAATGATAAATAGAATCCACCTGTGTGTAATCAAGTCTCCGTATAAATGCACTTGCTCTGTGATAGTCTCAGGGTTCTGTTTCAAATGCAGAGAGCATCATGAAGACCAAGGAACACACCAGGCAGGACAGAGATACTGTTGTGGCGAAGTTTAAAGCCGGATTTGGATACAAAAAGATTTCCCAAGTTTTAAACATCTCAAGGAGCACTGTGCAAGCGATCATATGGAAACGGAAGGAGTATCAGACCACTGCAAATCTACCAAGACCCGGCCGTCCCTCTAAACTTTCATCTCGAACAAGGAGAAGACTGATCAGAGATGCAGCCAAAAGGCCCATGATCACTCTGGATGAACTGCAGAGATCTACAGCTGAGGTAGGAGAGTCTGTCCATAGGACAACAATCTGTCGTACACTGCACAAATCTGGCCTTTATGGAGGAGTTGCAAGAAGAATGCCATTTCTCAAAGATATCCATAAAAAGTCTCGTTTGAAGTTTGCCACAAGCCACCTGGGAGACACAGCAAATATGTGGAATAAGGTGCTCTGGTCAGATGAATCCAAAATTAAACTTTTTGGCCACAATGCAAAACGATATGTTTGGCGTAAAAGCAACACAGCTCATCACCCTCAAAGCACCATCCTCACTGTCAAACATGGTGGTGGCAGCATCATGGTTTGGGCCTGCTTTTCTTCAGCAGGGACAGGGAAGATGGTTAAAATTGATGGGAAGATGGACGGAGCCAAATACAGCACCATTCTGGAAGAAAACCTGTTGGAGTCTGCAAAAGACTTGAGACTGGGATGGAGATTTATCTTCCAAAAAGACAATGATCCCAAACATAGAGCAAAATCTACAATGGAATGGTTAAAAATTAAACGTATCCAGATGTTAGAAGGGCCAAGTCAAAGTCCAGACCTGAATCCAATCGAGAATCTGCGGAAAGAGTTGAAAACTGCTGTTCACAAGCCCCTCTATCCAATCTCAATGAGCTCGAGCTGTTTTGCAAGGAAGAATGGGCAAGAATTTCCGCCTCTCAATGTGAAAAACTGATACCCCAAGCGAATTGCAGCTGTAATCGCAGCAAATGGTGGCGCTACAAAGTATTAACTCAAGGGGGACGAATAATAGTGCACGCCCCACTTTTCAGTTTTTAATTTGTTAAAAAAGTTTAAAATATCCAATAAATTTCGTTCCACTTCACGATTGTGTCCCACTTGTTGATTCTTCCCCCAAATATTTGAATTTTATATCTTTATGTTTGAAGCCAGAAATGTGGCAAAAGGTAGAAAAGTTCAAAAGGGCCAAATACTTTCACAATGCACTGTAGTGTATGCAGTCTGCTTTCTTCTGTTTAGCATTGTTTAGAAACTGCAGCTGAAGTTTGAGAGTTCCAGCACCAGATGATAATGTTGTGTTCTGGAAGACTCAGTATTTGCATTGTTGTGTTAGCCCTCGAGGTGCAGTCAATAGCAGGACACCCATGGGTAACTATAGGAGTTATGAGAATTAACAAAGGTCCAATAACCTGGCCAAATGGATAGCCTAATATATTTGTCTGTTAGTTTTACACTGATGTCCACTAATACTTTAGTACACCGAGAATATTAAAGCATTATATAAGCAATGCACAGCTTGCATTATGAAGGCGCCTAGTGGGACCAATAAATAATGCATATGTGCCTTAAAATGGCTACATTAAAAAAATAAAAAAAAATTATGACTATTGGAATGTGAGAAAAAAATAATATAGTAAAACATAAAAAATACATAATTGCCATCGCCCTAAGGATATTGACCCATACAATAAAAATAATTTTGTGCTTATCCTGCAAATTTACAAAGCAACAAATTGTGGAATTGTTTTTTATTTTACTCATAAAGAGTTATTAAAAGTAATAAATAAGTTATATGCACTTGAAAACAATGACCCTAAAATTAATAAAATAACCCTCACAATATAAAAATGTATTTCTTCGATTTATCTAGGAAATGGATTCTTATTCTTTAGCATATGCCTTCTTTGAGAATTTGGCTTTTCCTAATTAAATGTTAAATATATGTGCATCAGAGGGTTTTGAAAACAACTTATTTCTTGTATTCGCAGGCAACAGTCTTGAACATGTTCCATTTCTTTTATTTCTCAGCAACCTTATGCCCCTAAAACTAATCCTATTTCCTGCTATGTTCCACACGCGACTGCAAGTGTTTCCTTTCATCTTGCGCTCACAATACTCAAAGGACATTTAAGATTTGTTATTTAAATGTTAAATATTTTTTTAAGTGGAATATATTAATGCACTCAGCAATCTGTCATTTGAAAGATCGGTTTGCTTGTTAGACTACAGGTTGTGTGCTAATACATCATATTAATGTATTTTATGTTTTTCAATTAGTCATGGCAAATTAACTGTCCTTGCTTTGCTACAGTCAAGGACAGTTCACATTGCCTTAGATGGCTAGTTTCCATGTCTTGGTTTGCAAATAATTACAGAAATAATATGTAAGAACTTGATTAAAATATTTAAAAGAAGTAGGCAGGGCGGTCTTTCACAATTGTTATCATTAGCGATAATTTAATTATGTGATAAAATACAAGTAATTAACATTTCCACAGTGAAATACTCATTTCCAGTGCACCTGATAAATATTGATAACATGACTAATGTGCAAGCTTTCTTACATAATATAATTTTTTCAGCCAATTAAAATAATAATGCACTTGGTTTAGCATAAAGGGTGTATTTATTAATGGATAAAATAAAATAAAAATCCTCTGCTAAACAACTATTAAAACTGTCTAAAATGAGATTTTTATGGATTTAGTCAGGTGTTAGGGTTTCTTAGACACACCAGTAAAAGTGATTTTATGGTCTCACATTCCAACTATACATAACACGTGAATATCCAATTTCGTTGCATCATAAACTTGCAAACCTGATGAAATTCATATTTGACATTTTCATTCATTTAAGGCTGGGAAATTTTATTTGCATAAAATTTGTTTGATGTAATCTGAATGTGCCTTATTCATTTATTAATTACCACCTTTGGAAACATTGTGTGCCCATGTCCTACCTCTCTGGCCAACTCCACCTTTGTCTGATGGCCTTTCCCTGTTTAATAATTACATTTCAGTATAGCTTTGCCATTCACTTAGCTTTCTTACCTGTCTTTTGATAATGTCCAGGTTTCATAACAATCATCCTCTTCAGGCTTGATCTCATACATTAAACACAAAGACACCAAGAATATAGCCACATGTAGAAGAGTTTTCATCAAGGACCAGTTGGTCAATATAAAATACCCATAGTATCAAGATTGTGTGCTATATGGACAAAAAATAAATGGCAGACCATTCGGTTAAACACACGACAAACAAGAGAACCACCAAACATCAGGTACAATTATCAGTATGACATAAATTGGTATACATAAAAAACCTTTATTAAAGTACTGGTTACAGTGATACTACAAGCACCAGAATGCCTGCATTCAATTACAAAAATTAGACATATGAGTCTTAATAGAGAATCAAATACAGAATATACTTGAAAGCAATATCAATTAACAATATAAGGTATATAAAAAACAGGTACTACCAGCAGATGCAAAGAGTGGTAATATATACGAACCAGAGCACCACCTGAAAGTCCAAAAAGTTGTGGTATATAGAGATTGAGGCACCATCAATAGATACACAAATGATGGTATATATTAGATCGATCAATTAACAGACCGATAGTGGTATACTAATGGGCACCCCATACAAAACAGTAATCAATGGTAATGTGACACTGTCCAACCACTACAGTACCCATAATGAGTGATTACTGATATGTGATACCCTCATAACAAAGAAGACTTGATGATCAATGTAAGTAATGTAGAGGGCTAATCACGGAGGAAGGCAATGCTGATTGGCATACCTGATGAACGATCCTAAGTCTGAATGCTGGGCAACCCCGACGCGCGTTTATGACGTGTGGTCCTTCGTCAGGGGACATCTCGCTGGCACCCATACTCATTTCCCAGTTTGCAAGTTTCAATAATAATTGCTAGAGATGAGCGCATCTGGTAAAATTTGAATTCGCTAGATCGTGCAGATTTCCCTGGAAAATCAATTTGCAGAGAAGTTAATCTCTGCAAATGTAATGTCCCTTATTATGTTCTGAGGTCTCTCCTGATCCCATAGCATAATAATTATTAGATGTATAAAATATATAAAAAATTATCACTCACCTCTCTGGCCCCTCCATCCCCTGTCTGATGAAGAGTGGAAGGACCTGAGAGGAGAGTAGAAAGGTGAGTGTAAGTATTTTTTTATTCAACTTTGGTGACCCTTTAGCGCAAAAAGGCAGCCAGCTGTACACGATTTTGCTGCATCAAATTACTAAACATTTACATTTTTGCGCATGCAGATTTCTTTAATATTCAATTATTGGGTGGGTACTGACTGCTTTGCTTAGTTTTTAATGAACTATGATGTATAAGATGAACTGAGAATATGTATATTATTCATTGATTTATCCCCCATTGATTTAGACCCAACAGAGCCAATTTTGACCTAAGTGACCGAGCCCCATTTTTAAAATCTGACATATGTCACTTTGTGTGGTAACAACCTAGAATGCTTTAAAATATCCCAGAAATTCTGAGAACGTTTTTTTTTTTCGTTACACATTGTACTTTAGCTTAGCAGTAAATTTATTCTGATATATTTCATGTTTTCTTGTGAAAATATCTGAAATTTGAGATATATTTAGAAAAATTAGCTATTTTCAAACTTTGAATGCTGACATCCTTAAAAGTAGGGGACCACCTGACTTTTAGTAACTTGCTTGTCACAGTCATACAACCCATGTCAAAACAGCAGAAACTCCACACAAGTGACCTCATTATGGAAACTAGATCCCTCAAGAAATTAATTTACATTTTTTTGCCATGTTTTACCCATAGATGCTTTGCAGAATTTTTTAGAATAAAAAATACATTTTTACCACTAAAATGTTTTATTGACAGCAACTTTTTCAATTAAACCAGGGTAATAGATGAAAATGGACTCCATAATTTATTCTGCAATTTCTCTCAAGTATGATACCCTATATGTCAACAGAAACTGGTAGGATTTAGAAAGGAGTGAAATTTCCCTTTTAGAGATATTGTTGGATTAATTGGAATGCATCAATTGCAGAGCACTTAAACCCCTGCGAGAACAGCAAAATAAAACAACAAAATTAACTCAATTTTATAAATGAAACTAACTCCTGTATGGTTGCAGTGACTATTTCGGCCCCACAGGTGTATTCACTCCAAAATATCCACTCCATGTATTTTCTGGAAAAATGCAATTTTGTCAGCTTATATCCCATACATTGTGCCCAGCTTGTGCTTGTGGAGACATTCATTCATGCTTAGGCACGCTGTAGGACTCAGAAATGAGGGGGGCATTTCAATTTCAATGGATTTTATTTTGTGAGGGGTGAGCCATATCATTTTTTCCAGAGTATTTGGTCTTCCAGTAATGTAGAAACCCACTATATTTATTTTGAAAGATGATGGACCTGAATGGGAACCTGTTTGTAATGAATAAAGTCAAGCTTTAGCAGATAACATTTTGGGGTACATAACAAATTTTGATTGCTTTCAGAATAAGACTGGAATCACATTTATCCTATTTTCTATGCTGAGCATTTTCGCCCACGGGTTTCAGTGTAGACATCACAAAAAATGCATTTTAGATTAATCCACCGACTGGATCACTCAGTATAGTGAGGTTTTTGGAGTCACTTTGGACATCGTCTGGCCTCTGTTCTGGCAGTGTCCTTCTTTGTGGCATGCACATAACTGTATTTGACCAAACTTTTGTGCACTAAAAATCCCCTAAATCCCCTTTTGCTTCATTATAGTGAAATGTTCTGTTGGAGTGTTTCATCTGAATCATGTTTTTTGGGGATATAGTCAGAAACTCCAAGGTAAGTGCTCAGCAAAGAGCACAGAATAAATGCGAAACTTGCCTTATACTTATTTTTGTGAGGCAGAATGAATAAATAATCACAGCAGTCCAGTCTTTTACTTTGTTCACAATGTGGTATAAGTGATAAGATGACTTTATTCTTCAGATAAATGCAATAAGAGTGATACCAGATTTATATATTTTTTTATTTTGCTACTTTTAAACACTAAAAATAGTTTTTTCGGTGACATTTTCTAAGAGCTATAACTTTTGTATTTTTAGCAGTCAGAGCTGCATTAAGATTTTTTTTTTGCCGGACAAGTTGGAAATTCTTATTGGCACATTTTCAAGATACATACAGTAAAATTTTTTGATCCATTTTTAATCAATTTATATTCATTCTTTGTCCAAAAAAAACTAGCAATTCAGCAATTGTTTTTACTTGGTTTTAGTAATCCATTATGACAGTGTTATAGTTTGTTTTGTTCTTGATGTGGCAACACAAGATACAGTATGTGTACTTTATTATTAAATAAAAGCTATGCTTTAAGTGGCAAAATAGCATTTTGTGATTTTTATTTAACTTTTTTTTTCAAACTGATAGAAATTTTATTGCATTTCTTTACATTTATATTTTACCCCTCTATGGGACTCGACCTGTGGGAAGCACTTTTTTTCTTATTCTTCAGTGCCATAAGTGCCATAAAAAGCTGGAGGAATAACTCCCCTTAATAGAATAAAGCCGTATTGCAGTTGTAAAAGCATGAATTGATGTTAAATTTGCATGAACTGTATTTGATGGAACGTTTACTTATAAATTGCATTTTATTTAGATGTATTTCATGCATTCTCTTGATTTGCAACTTGTTGGACCTTTAATCTCTAACCTTGTAAAGGTATTTTCCTTTTGCTTCTGTATTTTACAAAAGTAATAACCCTCATCTTGAGGGCTGTGACACCAAATGTCAGTAGTGTAGCATGCACAAGCTATTTTGATAGAGGGCCATCCCCTCAGTTTGAGCCGCTAGGCTAAGCAAATAGATCAGAAAGGCTTGGGGGGGTTCAATGCTATTAACATAGCTCGCCACCTATCAACCTACAAGGACAGCTGTTGCAAAATCTGTATGTTCTCTGGACATTAATTTTATTACAGCAAGATAAAGGTACCTATACTAAGCTGAAACTGATTTTTTTTACTATGAAAGACTTTATAATTTCTAGGGGGCTGTTACCATTTAAGTTCAGTATTTTTATTTTAAGACTATTGCTGTTTTACCAACTGCTTGAATAAGGGAGATAATGATTCCTTTTGAGACCTTTTCACCCTTGATAATTATCTAAATCTTATTTTGCAGATTTTTGTTAAATAAATATGCATAGGTAATGATATTACATTTGATATTTAGCTATAGCATTCTTTTACCTTGGTGTCTTCCCATCTTCTTATCTACTGATCAATAGCATGCTCAGGTGTTATCTGTTAATTTTATTAACCCACTGATTTGAGTTTACATGTTTGATCCATGACTCGGATCAAATTTTAACATATTGTTGATTTTATTTTTAGAGGTGACTTTTTCCTAAAAAAACCCCAGAAGACATGATAAAAGTCATACAGATTTTAATAGGTACACGGATAGATCACATACATGAAAAATTAATGTAAAAATTAGGCCTACAGCTTTAGTCTTTTTACTCTACTGTAGAATAAGGACAGTAAATTGATTGTTTCATCATGAGAATAAATAGAAATGCTGAAATTGCCACTGAAGTCAGTTTAATGTAGTAAACATATTTTTTTTTACTAGTTATTTTTATCAAGTGATGTTTGCCCTTCTATTCTATCTCATTGCCCTTGTCTTTTCTCTTTTTTCTTCTCTCTGAAGCTTTATTCTATTAAATTCTACTTAGACTGTCTTAATCATTTCTCACTCTACTTAACCGCAACTCCAACCACCTTTCTTAGCTATGTTATTTAGACCATATTTAGCTCAAACCATTACTTAATTGTTTTAAATCTATTTATTAGACAAACTACAAGGGATGGTTAAATTAAACAGGCTTTTGACTGACTGTTCTTTTTTCATTAAAAGGGCCTCATGACTATCAACTGATCACTAAGACCACCAGAAATTCAACATAATTTAAGGTTAAGTGCCCACAAAGCAGAAATGCTCCTGATTTTTTCTGCATCTCCCTGGCAGGAAAAACACATGCGGATTTTACATGCGTTTTTCCTGCCAGGTAGAAGCGTTTGTGAATCGTTTTTGCATGCATTTCCGCATGCGGGTTGTAAAGCGCTTTTCCAAGCGATTTTAGCATCACTTGGAAAGTGCTTGACATCTTGGTCACACTATATAAATCCATGCAATTGGCATGAATTTATATAGTATGATCGCCAAGTTACGATGCTGCAAATGCAGCATCAATAGTAAACAAAAAGAATAAAATGGTGAAAAATAAAAAAAAAACATTATACTCACCTTCCGATGGCCCCCCGGTCTCTTTCTCCAGTGCAATCGGCTGCTCGAGGTGGTGTAAAAGGACCTTCCATGATGTCATTTAGTCATGTGACAGATCAGCGGTCGCGTGATCTGTCACATGACTAAATGACATCATGGAAGGTCCTTTTACACCACCATGAGCCGCCAAAGACACTGGACGCACCGTACAGGAGACCGGGGGCCATCAGAAGGTGAGTATAATGTTTTTTTTTATTTTAATTCTTTTTTAACGACAGGTACTTTGGTACCCAGGTCTGGAGGAGAGTCTCCTCTTCTCCAGACCCGGGTACCATCGGCGCATTGAATCGCTTAATATCCGCATGTGTACATGTACTCATGCGGATAATATGCGATTCAATGCAAGTCAATGGCAGCAATTACGCCGCGTTTCTGCTAAATTAATGGACGTGCTGCGGATTTTTCCGCAATGATAATCCTCAGCGGAAATTTCCACAGCATGTGCACAGCACATGCGGATTATCATTGGGGACCATTGCAGACCTTCTACCAAGCATTTTTTAAGCATTTCTGCAGCCAAATTGCCGATGCAGAAATGCTTAAAAAGCATATAGTGGGCACACAGCCTAAGGGTGTGTGCATACAGGGTCGTTTACATACCTGCATACCGGCATCATTTTTGAAGCACAAGACACTTCACGAAAATGCCTGCAGTGTTTTCTCTGAAGCGTCTTTTCTTAAGTCTTTTAGGATGTCTTTTTATTTCCACATAATACATAGTGGCAGCTTTCAAGTAGAAACCACAAAAAGAAAGTACTAGTCACTTCTTTTAGCCAATTCATAGCTTTTGTAACATGAAGATGTTAAAAGAAGTTGCAAAAGACAGAACATATGCATGGCAAGTCATTTTGATATTACTGTATGTGTTCATTCTTTTTGCCATTTTTTAACACTTTTTCATACATGTTCTGGGTGGAATCTGCCTGAAAAAGATACAAATATTTTGTTTCCACATACCTTCAAAATGTTTACACAGTGTGCACAATTAATAGGCAAGTGAGTATTTTGACCATATCATTAGGGATGAGTGAACGTGCTCAATGATACTCGGATATTAATAAAATATCTGGGTACACAGTGCATTCGTTACTTGGTGATCATTGGGCTGTGCTCAATTTCAAACTCGAATCCCCGCCCTGCATGCGGGGATTGCCTGTGAGTCACTGAAATGCCGTAGCCATCTTGGTAATGGCATTACTGTGATTGGCTGGACGTATAAAATCATCAGAGATTATAAAAGGATAGGCGCTGCCAGTCTCGGCACACTAATGCCATTGCACATCTCTGTAACAGTTTGCAATGGAGGAAGAGAGTGCTTGTCCAGGTGTGTGTTTGTACAGTATAACGAATCAGAGTCCTGTAGTGTTGATGCTGGTGCTGAAGCTGAACCATCATACTAAGAGTCCTTCTAAGGGCTAATCCTTTGCTTTGCTGTTTGTATTACATACATTCTGCATTTAGTCGAGAGAGGGAGAGTGGCTGAATACAGTTTATAGGCAGGAATTAGGGCAGTGTGTAGGCAGTCCGCTGCAAAATATATAGCTGCTGCATCTTTTTTTGTGTGAAAAAAATGAATATATTATGATTCATCAAGTATTACATGCTTAGTGGTACATTTTGGTGTTATATGACTCTCCAAAAAGTGTTGGAAATTTTTTGAGGATTATATTACTCACCCATAGAGTATTCAGTGTTCTGGGGTGCGTTTCTGTGCCATATAACATGTCAAAAAAGCATTAAAATTTTTTCTTTATTAAATTACTCACCCACACAGTGTTCTATGCTCTGGGGTACATTTCTGTAATATATAACTCTTCAAAAAAGTGTTAAATTTTATTGGGTTAAATTACTCACCGATACAGTATTCCGGGGCCTGGATAACATTTCTGTGATATATAATATTCCAAAAAAAATGTTTAAATTGTGCTGGGCTAAATTATTCACCCATACAGTATTCTGTGGTCTGGGGTACATTTCTGTGATATATAACAGTCCAAAAAAGTGATGAAAAATTTTCCTTGGTTAAATTACTCACCTATACAGTATTCCGTGGTCTGGGGTACATTTTTGTGATATATAACACTCCAAAAAAGTTTTACAACATTTTGCTGGATTACATTACTCACCCATAGAGTATTCAGTGCTCTGGGGTACATTTCTGTGATAGAAAACACTCCAAGAAAGCGTTAAAATTGTTTTGCTGTATTCAATAAGTTATCCATATAGTGTAACATGTTTAGTGGGCAACAAAGATGGCAGAACTATGTGAGACTCCCGAGGGAGTGACCAGAGGAATATTGGAGTCAGAGGAAGCTGGTGCGACACCAGAGGTGGCAGAAGCCTGTGATATGGATCTGGCATTTTTCCCAGAACCAAGTCCCGAGCCCAGGCCTCATCCTTTACCACTGGGGTTCTTGTGGACTGCGTATAGGATTCAGGAACCATGGCCTAAGCTGGTCAGAAGAGACAAGAAGGCAAGCAAGGACTAGGGCTAGAGAAATGCTATCTGGCCTGCTAGCCACAAGATACCGACAGTTGGCATATCGGGGGTTGGTCATTACCAATGACTGGTAGTGGAGAAGGGGGTCCATTTTAGAGTTTGGGACCCATTATCACATTTTGTTAAACCATTGGGCAGTAGAGACGAAACACTCTTATTGAAGGCTGTAGGAGCTGATGGCTGGAAGCAGCAAGGAAGGGAGAAGGATGAGCCCTTCTTGAGAAATTAATGAGCCTGGGAGAGACTTCTTGAGGTGGATCGAGAAGGAACTACTACCCCCGAGAGATCTTACTATTCTTGGGGTTCCCTACCTCCTATGCGGGAGCACGCAATGATGCAGATGACACAGTGAGCTGTCGCCCATTTCTACATGCCTGGGGCTCTGGAAATCCCTGAAGCTGGGTCATTTACAGCCCTGGGATCAGGGAATCGGGCTTCAGGAAGCAGGTGGGGGCAGTCCCACCTGCCTCCCAAGGAAGGAGAAGAAGCAGACACCTGAAGAGGATTACTGTATTTCCCTCATTTATAATTTTTTTCCTGGCTTTGCACTTTCTGCAAAGCGTTTAGGAGTGTAGGAGTACATGAAGTACACTTTCAAAATATTTACATTCCAAAAATTTTTCTGGTTTCAGTTAGTCATCCATACAATTTAACGTGGTTATTGTTACATTACGATGGTATCTAAAACTTCAAAATAACTTTAACAAATTTGTTCTGGATTCAATTAGTCATCCATACAGTTTAACATGCTTTGTGTAAAATTACAGTAGGTTAAAATTTTTAAAAACCACCTAGCCTGGTACAGTTCACAAAATATTTTTTGTTCCAAAAATTAACTATTGTCATATTGTAACGCTGGGTGATGATTACATGACCCACTGCTAGCCAGCAAGAGCAGTGTGCTGGTCACACTTGGCACTAACCGTCTCACTGCCGTACACCCTTGAGGCCCAGGCAGGGCCGGCTCCAGGTTTTTCTGGGCCCCCGGCGAAAGAGTCTCAGTGGGCCCTTTTAACACATACACGATTCATGATGCACAGATACGGCGGAGAAATATACAGTATATATAGTACACAGGGCCCAGCCTGCCACCTCATCCTTCACATATGCAGACATGCGCACACACACGGTACGCAGACATAAGCACGCACACACGGTATGCAGACACATGCATGCGCACATGGTACGCAGACATGCGCACGCACACACGGTACGCAGACACATGCACGCACACACGGTACGCAGACATGCGCACGCACACACGGTACGCAGACACATTCACGCACACACGGTACACAGACACATGCACGCACACACGGTATGTAGACACATGCACGTACACACGGTACGCAGACACATGCACGCACACACGGTTTGCAGACACATGCACGCACACACGGTTTGCAGACATGCGCACGCACACGGTACGCAGACACATGCACGCACGGTACGCAGACATATGCACACACACATGGTACACAGATATGTACACATACAGACATACACACATTTTTACACAAATTCTTAAAAACATATATAAAACAGACAAATATATATACACAGTCATACACACTGACATTCACATACATGCACTCACACAGACCCATTACAAATATTTTTGATATGGGGATTGGGGAAGCCTCACTCACCTGTCCCCGGTCCAGTGTCCTGTCCAGAAGCTCCTCAGGTATGGGGCAGTGCAGGGCCCCCGGCGTGTCACAGACATCATGGCCCTAGACCATCAGAGGAGCCCACTTGCGGTCGGGTCCGGGCCGCTCCCCCCCATCTGTGCAGGTCCTCCGACGGTGTTTGATTGCCGGCACTCCCCCAGACATGGCCGCGTGCTGTGCGGCTGTGTCTGCTAGTAATGACGCGACAGGGGCGACACACAAGCACAATTAAAGGTGCAGTGTCGTTGACCCTGCCGTGTCATTACTAGCAGACACAGCCGCACAGCACGCGGCCATGTCTGGGGGAGTGCCGGCAATCAAGCAGCGCCTGCGTCACTGAACAGGTGCTGAGGAAGTGGCCAGGGCCCCGACAGTGAGTGGGCGGTGGGCCCCTCTGATTTTCCAGGGCCCCGGCACTTGCCCAGGTACACCGGGTGCTGATGCCGGCCCTGGGCCCAGGTATACTTTTCACCAGCCTCATGGTTCTGGCAAGAGGGAACTTTAGCAGTGCCCTTCCCAGGAGGAGAGCTGCACGGCGGCTGGTGACCGAATGCACAAACAGCATATAGGGCAATCATACTAGAACAAAAACTTGCAATGCAACTTCATAAACTAAGGTGAACTATGATAAACCAAGCACAGGCACCAAAGCATGAACCGCCTCAGAAGCACAGAAACCACGGAGATGAACTATGCACCGCGGAAGAGTTATTTAAAGGAACAATAGACAAGACAGATTTGTGACTCTCGCAGCTAAACCTCCTACCATGCATTGTCGTGTGTGATAATGTTCTTAACTTGATGTCGGCTGTGAAGCTTGGCAAGCTCACACATGTACCATGTTTGGCACACATGCACAACTTGGTAGTTCAGCGGTTTCTGAAACCTACTCAGATTTGCCAGAGCTTCTGGTCAAAGTATGCTGTGCCACCACCCATTTACGCAAGACTTTGAGGACTCCACAAATTTGGTGAGCGGCAATGGTGCCATCAGCACAATCATCATGCTTCTGTTTCAGTTGCTGCTGACAATGGAAAATTAAGCTTTGCATGAGGACAAGGAGACGGAGGAAGACATGAGACAGGGTGATATTACCCAGCCTCATCTTATGGGCTCAGTGTGGATTGGTTAACAATGAGGAGGTGGAGGCTGAGGAAGAGGAGAACGAGCAAGAGCAAGCTGATAGTGCAAAAGAAGCTAGTACTCACACAAGCTTTGACCCATCTCTTCTACACGGATGGGCTGAGAAGGGGAATGAGGAACAAGAGATGGAGGAGGAGGGGATGGAGAGAAATCATCATAGTGGAGACAGGGAAGTTTGGCTGTAGGGACCTTGGCACATATGGCAGACTTTATGTATCGCTGCCTTTTTCTTGACCCTCGCATTACATTCATTTTGCGCAAAAAAATACTGGTTGTTCACTCTAGACTAGTTATAAGGAGAACTTTGCATCTCTTCTTCCTAAGGGGGAGAAGTCTTCAAAAATGATGCTATACCAGAAGGCCATTGTGGAAAATATGTTGAAAAAAATCCCATCAGACAACACTAGTGGCAGGGGGCATGCTTCCATGTCCAACCAAGGAGGAGTGGTGAAGGAAACACCCAACAAATGCAGGGGTACACTGTCAAAGGCCTGGTCAATTTCTTGACACCCTCCCAGCATCCATGCTCTGATAACCGTGTATTTTTGACTAGGAGGGAAAGGTTTTTAAAGATGGTCAAGAAATGCTTGGCCAACAAAACCATTGTACTCTCTAATTCCTCTGAAACCTTAAGCTATTGGGTCTCAAAACTGGACACCTGGCATGAGCTGTCCCTCTATGCTTTGGAGGTGTCGTGCTGCCCTGCTGATAGCATCTTGTCTGAGTGGTGTTTTAGTGCCACTAGGGGGGTCATAACAGACATGTGCTTTCACCTGTCAACATAAAGTGCTGACAGGCTCACTCTGATAACAATGACCAAAGCCTGGATTAGAGACCAGACTATCCCACACCACCAGATGACAGCAGCACATAAAGTGTTTTTAATGTTCAATATTTGAAGACTTTGGGATGGAACACGTCCTCCCGACGCCGGGGATTGTGGGCCCTGGGTCAATCAGGGTTGCTCCCACATTCTACAGCTCCTGCACCTCCTTCTCCTCTTCCTCTTCAGCATCCATCTCTGAAATTACCACATCAGTCACAAACTGGAAGCACTACAGCACTGCCTCGGCCAAGCTGCAACAGGCTGTGCTGAAGATAATATGCTTAGGACACAAACCACACAACGCTGAAGAGTTGAGGACAGCTCTGAAAGAGAAGGCAGATCTGTGGCTGACACCGCTGACCCTACAGCCAGGCATGGTCGTGTATGACAATGGCCAGAATCTGGTGGCGGCTCTGAGGCGAGGCGAGCTCACACACGTACCATGCCTGGCCCATGTGCTTAACCTCGTGATTCAACAGTTTCTCAAAACCTACCCTGATCTGCTGGATCTGCATGTCAAAGTACGCCACCTGTGTGCGCATTTTAGAAAGTCAGCTACAGCTTTGTCTGCCCTTGCCGTGCTTCAGCAGCATTTGCAGTTTCCGGCTCACCGACTGGTGTGTGATGTCCCCACGCGTTGGAACTCAACATTGCAGATGTTGGGAAGGTTTTGTTAGCAGAAGAGGGCAGTTGTTGACTACCAGTATCAACAAGGCCGTCGGTATTCAGTTCAGACTGCACACATAAAACCTCAGGAGTGGACATGGATGTCAGACATCTGTACCATTCTCCAAACCATTGAGGACTCCACCAAGATGGTGAGTGGCAATGACACCATAATTAGCGTCACTATCCTGCTTGTCTGTCTTCTGAAATGCTGTCTGCTCTCAATTAAAAAGGATGCATTGCAGGCGGAGCACGATGAGCTCGAGCAAGGAACCATACAGCGTGATTACACACAGCCCAGCCTCATCTTATACCAATATGATTGGGTGACAATGAGGAAGAGGAGGAGGAAGAACAGGAGCTAGTTTCCTGCTCTATGGACGGAACTACCTGCACATTTGTCATACTGTCTGTTCAACATGCATGGCCTGAGGACAGTAAGGAGGAGGAAGAGGAGGAGGAAGAGAAGGAGAGCATGGTCAGTCGACTCTTTGCAGTCTGGCACACATGGCTGAGCTTATGTTACGCTGCCTTTCCCGTGACCCTCACATTGTCCAAATTTTGGGTGACAGTCATTACTGATTGGTGACGCTTGTAGACCCATGCTACAGGGAGAACTTTCTATCTCTTATTCCTTTGAAGGACAGGCCTAATAAAATGGTGCAGTACGAGAAGGCCCTTGTTGCGGAATTATTAAAAAAATTTCCATCTGAAAATGCTGGTGGCAGAGGTCATAGTTCATTGGACAGCCAAGGAGTACAGGTGAGAGAGCCACAAATGCAATCCAGCAGAGGCAGGGGAACACTGTCAAAGTTCTGGGACAGTTTTCTCAGACCCTCCCATTGCACAGGCCCTGAGGCGCAGTGTACTCTCACAAGGAGTGAAAAGTTTCAGAAGATGGTGAGGGAGTACCTTGCAGACCGTACCAACGTCCTCCGTGATTCCTCTGTGCCTTATGATTATTGGATATTCAAGCTGGACACGTGGCATTAACTGTCTCTCTACGCCTTGGAGGTCCTGGCCTGCCCTGTCGCTAGCGTTTTGTCAGAGCGGGTTTTTAGTGCCGCCAGTGGAATTATAACCGATAGGCGCATCCGCCTGTCAACTGAAAATGCTGACAGGCAGACTCTTTTAAAAAAGAACAAGGGCTGGATTGGGCCAGACTTCTCAACACCACTGAATGATAGCAGCGTAACATAAACTCAAATACATTGACTTTTTTGGGGGGAGTTCTAACTCTATTTCCATGCACCTCTGTCTTAACACCCAGACATGGGTATATTCTTCCTGATTTTGTCTATTTGCTCTTGTCCTGCTCCTTGTCCTTCTCCGCATCCCCATCCTCCACCACCATATCACCACAATTTGTACAAAATCAACATATTTATGCCTCTTGCAAGGGGCATTGGAGTTCCTCCAAATTTTTGGCAGCTGTTGCTTCACTGCATAGGCAAACACTAGGGGAGACCCACTTCCTATTAATGGGAACATTGTTTTTAGGAGGATCTCTGACCGCTACATCTCTTGCAAGGGCCATTGGATTGCCTCCAAATTTTTGAGAGCTTTTGCAGTTACTGCATGGGCAAACAGTATGGGAGACCTTCTCCTTTCTAATAGGAATATGTCGTTTCTGTGGCCCTACTCTATGTGTCTTTAAATTGTTAGTGGGGTTTTTCCCAAATTTAGTCAGCCCTTGCAGTCACAGAATGAGCATTACCACTATAGGAGACCCGCTCCTTTATAATGGGAACACTTTTTTTTACTGAGACCCTCCTCTATGTCTCTTCAGAGGGGCATTGGGTTGCGTTGAAATTTTTGGCAGTCACTGGATATGTGTCTAACAGTATAGGTGACCCACTCGTTAATAATTTGAACAACAAAGCATAGCCGGCAGATGGTTCACTAACAATAGGGAGGGCAAACTGCTGGCCCTTTAAGAATAGTAAGGGCCACCTGATGGCCCTATAAAAATAGGCTTTGTGACTTTCAGCGTCCCTCCATCATAAATGAAACAGGATTTGTCTGATGATGTGTCACACACCACATGGCCAGACTAGGTTTTAAAATGTTAAAATGACATTTCCCAGTGAATGCATTTGTCTTAAAAAAAATGTAAAAAAAAGCACAATAGGATCTTTCCTTAGTATAAAAACCAGACTCGCCAATGTAACCTCAATGTAATCACATTGTTCAGCTCCTGCACCTCTTCCTCCAGTTCGACCTCCATCTCTGAAATGACCATATCAGTCACAAACTGAAAGCACTGCAGCACTGCCTTGGCCAACCGGCAACAGGCTATGCTGAAGATAACATGCTTAATGCTTAGGTGACAAACCTCCCACAGCTGCAGAGTTGTTGAAAGCTGTAACACAGCGGCCTGATCTGTGGCTCTTACCGCTGAACATACAGCCAGGCATGGTCGTGTATGACAATGAGCGGAACCTGGTGATGGAGAAATGACAGCCGGAGTAGAAACAGTTTCCCTCTATGCCAGTCCTTTCACCAAGCTAAATAATATGGCTGTGGTGAAATACAACTCCCACTGTGAAGCAGTTTCAAACTGAAAAATATTGGGCCCACCAGAAGATTTGATTCTGGGGGCTCACCTTTCTCCCCCGCTCAAGAGCCCCATAGCTGCTGCAAAGTTTGAGCTATCGTGAACTCTCCTGAAGGAAAAGCCAGGGCCCACCTGAGGATTTTCTGGTGGGACTGGCCAACCCTGCCGAGAAGCAGTCCTCACTAAGAAAAGTGTGTGGGAAGGTTCCCGGACACTCTATGGCTCATTTTTTACGGAGGTAGAAACCCACGCAAACACGGGGAGAACATACAAAATCCTTGTAGATGTTGTCATTGCTGGGATTTAAAAACAGGATCCCAGCGCTGCAAGGCTTCAGTGCTAACCACTGATCCAATGAGCTGCATTCACTCGCTGATATCTAATAGGCTGGAGAAACTTGCACCTAGTGCCACTCTATCTTCAGCTCCTTTGTGAGAAACAAACGAATTTGGGCAGCCACTCAGTCTACCAAACAGAATTCCTGAGAAGGAAATTTTGGATGGCTTTGCTACTGGTACTGGGGGCAGTGCTAATACTATAGTTCACTGGTAATATTACAGGCTGGTAGGAGGCAAGCAGATTCCCACAGAAACATACCAGCAGTAATGTTCAGGGACCCTTGCTTGTGAAGGCGCAGACGATACCGGGAGACATAGTTGTTATGTTCTGCTACCAAAGCTAAGTAAAGAGAGGAGATCTGTCCCTACTATAAGACTCAGCTGAATCCCTACGATGTAACAGGGAACCTGATCCTGCGATCAGACCTGCTAAAGTCCTAATCTAGTCTGTACGGAGACCTATAGATTTGGGGAGGGAATCCCTACAAGTACTAAGGACTGGGAGGAATATGGGACACCTCCTAACAGAAATAGCAGCAGACAGACGAACAAACAAAATAGATAGAACCTAGAGGTCCGTAGACCAAGCAAACTAACAGAGTTAGATACAGAGCACAGGCTAGCTAGAAAGTAGATATACAATGAAGTCCAGCAAAGCCAGAAGGGCGGAGCAGGATTAAATAGGCCAACAAGGTCATGTGACCAGCAAAGGAAAAAAAACCTAACAGCAAGGTTCTAACAGTACCCCCCCTTCTAAGAGGATCCTCCGGATCCCCTAGGACCAGGCTTATCAGGAAATCTCCTGTGAAACGCTCTGATAAGTCTGGACGCGGAAACATCATCTGACCTCACCCAAGAGTTATCCTCGGGTCCGAAACCTTTCCAGGCCACAAGATACTGCAAACTACCTCTATACCGTCTAGAGTCAAGGATGCGAGAAATTTCATATTCCCCGTCCTCCACCATGCGCAACAGATTGTATGCCCCCTTAAGGTCAATTTTAGAGAACCACTTGGCCCCCAATAACTGGTTAAACAGATCAGGAATCAATGGCAGTGGGTAAGGATTGCGTACCGTAATTTTGTTAATCTCACGAAAATCCAGACAAGGACGTAAACCGCCGTCCTTTTTTTTTACAAAAAAAAATCCAACCGCCACAGGAGACTTAGAGGGCCTAATGTGACCGGCGGCCAAACTTGTCTGTATGTATTCCTCCAAAGCCTTCCTCTCAGGAATAGTAAGGTTAAATAAACGACTTTTAGGAAGAGTCGCTCCAGGGACAAATTCAATAGAACAATCATAGTCTCTATGGGGAGGCAAAACCTGCGATTCTTTCTCAGAAAAAACTCTCCAAAAATCCTGAATAGGAACAGGCAATTCTCCCCTATCCAAAGCTGCAATACGCCCGTTACAACACTTGTCATAACATTTATGGCTCCAGGATTTAATTTCACTGGTAGACCAATCCAGTACAGGATTGTGAAATTTTAACCAGGGCAAACCCAATATTACTGGAGAAGGCAAGTTATTCAACACTACCAAATCCAATTTCTCATGGTGAACACCATTAATAGTGAGAGGAAATTCACTGACCTTGAGAGTAATATTCTTCAAAGGGGAGCCATCCACAGAAACCACAGCAATGGGGGATGATAAAGGTTCAGGTTTTAAATTGAGTTTTTCCACGAATCCCCCATCAATAACATTCAGTGTAGACCCGCAATCAACAAACACCCGAAATTCCATTAATTTTTCCTGAGCAATCGTGGAAGCAGCTAAAAATATACCCTTGGAATTTAAACAGGCAATACGGGCGTGACTGACCATTTTTTTTTTTCTTTCTTCATACGAAGCTCACAGCCTTTAATCAAATGACCAGATTTTCCACAATAGAAACACAAGCCTTCTGAAAAACGACGGTGTTTTTCTTGAGAGCGAGGTGCCACCGATCCAATCTCCATCGGTTCACCACTGTTAGTACACACATTATCATAACCAGAAACTGACATAGCAGAGGATTTGCTCTCATTAACCCTAGCACGCAGTCTTCTGTCCACCCGTATAGCTAATTGCATAGCCTGTTGCAAATCCTCAGGTGTAGGATAAGCAATTAGCAGGTCTTTAACCTTTTCACTGAGCCCAGCAAGAAATAGACTTTTCAGAGCAGAATCGTTCCACCCTGTTTGAGTGGACCAACGACGAAAATGTGTACAATATTTTTCCATATTACCTGATCCTTGTTTTAAACGTCTCAACTCAGTCTCAGCTGATGCCACACGGTCAGGATCATCATATAATAGTCCTAAAGCAGAAAAAAAACTATCCACTGATCTGAAGCATGTATCACTAGGTTGCAAAGAAAAGGCCCACTCCTGAGGCTCTTTGCGCAAAAGTGACATTATGAACCCTACGCGCTGGGATTCATCCCCAGAGGACTTGGGTCTCAAACGAAAATACAATAAGCAAGCATTTTTAAATGAAAAAAATTCTCGATGTTCACCAAAAAATAAATCCGGCAAACATACCTTAGGCTCCAAGAAATATGCTCCAGGACAGTTACTCACGTGCTGACGGAGCTCGGCCACTTCCAGAGAGAGTCCCTGCAGGTGTTTAGCCAAATCCTGAACCGACACCATGATGGAACAAAAAAAAATCTTTCCTTAGAGAATTTACAGGCTGGACTTACTGTTATGTTCTGCTACCAAAGCTAAGGAAAGAGAGGAGATCTGTCCCTACTATAAGACTCAGCTGAATCCCTACGATGTAACAGGGAACCTGATCCTGCGATCAGACCTGCTAAAGTCCTAATCTAGTCTGTACGGAGACCTATAGATTTGGGGAGGGAATCCCTACAAGTACTAAGGACTGGGAGGAATATGGGACACCTCCTAACAGAAATAGCAGCAGACAGACGAACAAACAAAATAGATAGAACCTAGAGGTCCGTAGACCAAGCAAACTAACAGAGTTAGATACAGAGCACAGGCTAGCTAGAAAGTAGATATACAATGAAGTCCAGCAAAGCCAGAAGGGCGGAGCAGGATTAAATAGGCCAACAAGGTCATGTGACCAGCAAAGGAAAAAAAACCTAACAGCAAGGTTCTAACAATAGTGGCGGCTGGGGACCGAGTATGGACCCCTGGCTGCCTCCGGCATGAGGTCGTGAAAAGTTTCCACCTCTATATGCCTAAAAGGCCACATTTCAAGTGCAAGCAGCTTTAGAGGACTTCCTGGTAGAAATGACAGCTGGAGTAGATATGGAATATGGCTGTGCTGAAATACAACTCACTGACAAGCTGTGGAATGGTTCCGTACCATCCCTGGCCACATTCACTTGATCACGTGTTAGTGGTTAGGTGGTCCTTCCCAGTAAGTCAACTGGGGACGGCATGGGTAATGTTGTGGGACCCGTGCTTGTGGAAGGTGGAGACGACACCAGGAGAAATAGTATCGGCTGGGGACCGAGTATGGATACCTTGCCGCCGCTGGCATGAGGTTGTGAAAAGCTTCCACCTCCACAAGCCTAAAAGGCCACATTTCAAGTTCAAGAAGCTGTCAAAAATTTGGCAATATAGTATTGCAGCCTGTGGGTGGGAGGGTGGGTGGCTAGCTGCATACTTGCGCTTGCATTCCAAGGAATGGGGTAGGGACAACTGAATGCTATGCTGGGACAAGGACGTGGATGGTGATTGCTGCAACGACAGAGGCATCTTCGCATGTGCCAAGGATTACTTGTGATGGGCACATTTTTAGGCAGTGACCTGTGAGTCAGAGATGCTTCCAGGGGTCTTCCCCATGCTGTTTTCAGGTTTTTTCAGCACTGTATGTGTAGCACCCCGAGGGCTCGGCTGCTACAGGGGTATTGCACCTCAAACCAGAGGTGTGATATTCCACTCCCGGGTAAGGATGGAGTGTGGACCGGGGCTCAGTAGGCTGCATGCACCACACACACCCCATTTCCGAGGAACAGTCCAACGGTGCTCCCACTAGACAGAGTGCAGGCACGACAGCTTCTGTTCCTGGCTGGAGTGGGGAGGGGGGTGGAAAACCCAGTGGTGTAGGAGCAGATAGGGGTGGGTTTCTGGGCATAGGTAGGAGCCCATTGGTTGCTAGTCACCTGGGCTCGGATGTCAGAAGGAGCTATATAAGGTGGGCACCATCTTAGGTCAGTGGTCAGTTCAGAGAGGAGCTCAGCCAGAGAGGGCTGACAGGGAGCTGTGGCTCAGTCTGGGCCCAGCCCCAGAGCCAGGCCTGGAGTAGAGGCCTGAGACAGCAGAGAGGGAGAGAAGAGAAGGAACAGCAAGGAGAGTAAGAAAGGAACTGAAACAGAGGAGAAAGGAGGCGAGGAACACAGAGAAAGGCCCAGAGACACGAAGGCAGAAGGAACCCCATATTCCCAGAGGAGATACTGGGTGAAGGGTTGGCAGAATAGGGTACCGGAACCCAAATTGGTGGAGGAGACTAATCCTCAGCCAAAACCAGAGGTTGTCACCACATCTTGGTGCGACCCCTCACTACATCCACCAGAAAGGCATCCGCATAGGGTCAGGGAAACCGGAGAGAGGTTTCACCAACAGAAGGCCCGAGGAAGCTGGACAAAGGTGGGTCACTGGTGAGGACGGCCAGTAGAAAGGAAGAGAGGGGAGCTCTGAACCGCACTCTGGAATTGCCTGGGAGTTGACCGAGTCCCTCACCTGGTGGACGCAGCACGGCTCGGGCGGTCACTGCTGGCCGAAGTGATCTGAACAACAACAGTGGGTAAAGCTTTGGAAACTGCACCACAAGTCTCTGTGTTTCATCGCCGCACCAGCACCATCAGTACTGGGACACTCGCACCATCATTCTACCACCATCATCCACATCAGCTGCCCTGAGGCCATACTCCTCCCGTGGGGAGTTATCCCATACTCAGCTACGCAACCAACATCAGCCTCAGCGGTCGGCAGCGCAGCGGCGGTCCCCACTGACCGCAATCCACGGGTGGCGTAGTCGGACACTTATTACAATACAAATAGACTGCCACTGGTTTGACCACCCTCGGCACGGACCGGGTCAACGCCACGGAGAACTACAACCCCCAGCGATCCGGCTCCGGGTATTCCCCCTGCACAGCAGCAGCAACACAGGCCCAGGGGGCATGTCAATTTTGGCGTAGTCGGCAGGATCATTACCAACCCGCCACAAACGGGTATTGCGTGCCTGAAGAAAATTGCACATGTACCTTAAAAAGAGGTTTCCCGCCGTCCGGAGTCGTTTCCCGCCATCCGGAGCCGATTCCCGCCATCGGACGCCATCTTGGACTGTTTCCAGCCATCTTCATCCGTTTTTCCCGCCCTGGCAGAGCGGACGCCATTATGTGCGCACCAAAGGACAACAAGAAGCCACCTCCCATCGTGGGCCAGGTCCCAGAGTGGCGCCAAAGAAGGAGCCCGCCCCCACCAGCCATGAATGCAGCAATGGAGATGTCCATCAACGTGGGGGGGCTGCCCCTGAAGGTGATTGTCAGCAGATGCCCCCAAGACCAAACCCCATGGGGGCGGATAGGAAAGAAAACTGTGGGGCAGGGCGCGCTCTGGATCAGTTTGGACCTGCTGCACCCGGAGATGGAGGGAGCAGCGAACCCCACCAGCACCCTGGCCCGCAGCCTGCTGCAAGCTGAACCACCCTGCAGCCTGACGGATCTGCTGGCCCAGCTGCCTAGAGACCCGGACCGTGCGCGCGCAGCGCTGGAAGATCTGAACAGGAGAATGGTCCGGGCGCAGCGGGATGTGTTTGCCGGGTGGAGAGAGGAGATGGCCCAGCAGCACGGAGGTGACCAGCAGAGGACTCCGCCGGGACCGGGCAACGCGCTGACTGCTGGGCGCGGAGAAGAGGGACCGGCAGCTGCAGATGACGCCGCGGAGGAGGCCACGGAGACTGAGGCAAGTAATGGGGACGCCACCACCCCAAGCCCGGGGAACACCAGCCTGCCCTCACTCTCCGTTGCGGGACCCGAAGCCCCGGGGACCGTACCTGACACCACGCCTCCACCGCCACCAGCTAGGCCTCAGGCAGCAAGCACCATTGTCACGCCCCGCCCCGCGCTGTGCCCTCTGAACCCTGGCGCCGTACAGCGTGAAACGTCACAGGCCAGGACGCAAGGCCCAGCACACCCGGGCGCCGCGGCCTCACCAGCGCCCCCTACCTTGGTGGTGCCACCCCCGGGCACGACCGACAAGCGATCGCCGGCCTGGTCGCAAGGCCGAGTGCCCCCGGGCGCTGCCACCCATCCGAAGCCCATTGTGCCACCCTTGGGCGCGGACCTGTATGCCCAACATACCAGCTCGGACGGGCTACCCTTTGAATGGCCGCCGGAGTTCGCCAACCCCCGTCTCCGGAAGGAGCGACCCTTGAGTGAGCCTCTGATCCCGGCCCCGGAGCCCGCCAACATCGCTCCACCCCTGCCGGAGTATGCCCAGTTTGCATGGGACCCCACTGGTGAGTACCTCATGGGCTTCACCCAGGAGAACCGGGCAGAAGAAGCCCAGCGCCTGGAGTGCTGCCGTCAGCAGCTAGCTACGTATGAGAGAGAGCGGCGGCAGAGGCGCATCAGGGAGCAGCGACTCCAGGCCAGGACCACGGAGCAGAAGCGCAGGGCCCGACAAGACACCCACTCCATCCGCGGACCCAGAACCACCGGGACCGTAGTCAAGTTCCAGCTGGAGCACAGCTGGGGCTTCATCAGAGACCCGGAGGCTGACACCGACGTCTTCGTCACGAGAAGGGACGTCGAAAGCCACCTGCCAGAGGGACATCACGGACGTGACCTGTACCCCGGCGACGTGGTCACCTACACCCGGCACAAGGGCGCAAAGGGACTGTATGCTCTCCATGTCCACCATCCAACTGAGGAGGAGCTGCGGTACCGCCCAGACATGGACTACCCTGAGGATCTGGACGGGTCTGAAGAGTACAAGGAAGAAGCATCAGGAGGACACCATTATTAGAGAATGGTAAAGTGGAACTGTATATAGTTACCCGTCGGGGTACAAGAACTGTTACTTGTGTGCCCCTTCCTAAATTACCAGGCTGAGGACTGTGAGCAGCCATTCCCTATTCCCACTGGCCGAGGACTGAGAGCGGCCATCCCCTTGTAAATAGTTGCGCTTCTTAAAGCGCCCCCTACTGGTTTTATACAAAAACCGCAACGTCTACCTCAAAATTAAAATGGACTGTTGCACCTTTACCTGGTCGCAAGTTGCACAGCGGCCAGAGCTCAAGAATGTTCTACTTGAAAATGTTTTATATTGAAAAGTTTTATATGCTGCTAGAATAATAATACAAATGTTTTATGTGATGTTTTATATGCTAAAAGAGTTCCAGTGGCATTAGCCAGATGTTTTATGAAAAGGAGTACCAGTAACGTTAAAAAGAGAAGAATACCTCCCATAAAGGGATGAGTGAAAAGTTATTGTCTTATATACAAATGCATTCTAAAAACTTGTATGTTTAAATTGTCTTTGCTCTTTTCCAGCCCGAGGACGTGCTGTGATTTACCAGGGGGGAATGTAGCACCCCGAGGGCTCGGCTGCTACAGGGGTATTGCACCTCAAACCAGAGGTGTGATATTCCACTCCCGGGTAAGGATGGAGTGTGGACCGGGGCTCAGTAGGCTGCATGCACCACACACACCCCATTTCCGAGGAACAGTCCAACGGTGCTCCCACTAGACAGAGTGCAGGCACGACAGCTTCTGTTCCTGGCTGGAGTGGGGAGGGGGGTGGAAAACCCAGTGGTGTAGGAGCAGATAGGGGTGGGTTTCTGGGCATAGGTAGGAGCCCATTGGTTGCTAGTCACCTGGGCTCGGGTGTCAGAAGGAGGTATATAAGGTGGGCACCATCTTAGGTCAGTGGTCAGTTCAGAGAGGAGCTCAGCCAGAGAGGGCTGACAGGAAGCTGTGGCTCAGTCTGGGCCCAGCCCCAGAGCCAGGCCTGGAGTAGAGGCCTGAGACAGCAGAGAGGGAGAGAAGAGAAGGAACAGCAAGGAGAGTAAGAAAGGAACTGAAACAGAGGAGAAAGGAGGCGAGGAACACAGAGAAAGGCCCAGAGACACGAAGGCAGAAGGAACCCCATATTCCCAGAGGAGATACTGGGTGAAGGGTTGGCAGAATAGGGTACCGGAACCCAAATTGGTGGAGGCGACTAATCCTCAGCCAAAACCGGAGGTTGTCACCACATCTTGGTGCGACCCCTCACTACATCCACCAGAAAGGCATACCGCATAGGGTCAGGGAAACCGGAGAGAGGTTTCACCAACAGAAGGCCCGAGGAAGCTGGACAAAGGTGGGTCACTGGTGAGGACGGCCAGTAGAAAGGAAGAGAGGGGAGCTCTGAACCGCACTCTGGAATTGCCTGGGAGTTGACCGAGTCCCTCACCTGGTGGACGCAGCACGGCTCGGGCGGTCACTGCTGGCCGAAGTGATCTGAACAACAACAGTGGGTAAAGCTTTGGAAACTGCACCACAAGTCTCTGTGTTTCATCGCCGCACCAGCACCATCAGTACTGGGACACTCGCACCATCATTCTACCACCATCATCCACATCAGCTGCCCTGAGGCCATACTCCTCCCGTGGGGAGTTATCCCATACTCAGCTGCGCAACCAACATCAGCCTCAGCGGTCGGCAGCGCAGCGGCGGTCCCCACTGACCGCAATCCACGGGTGGCGTAGTCGGACACTTATTACAATACAAATAGACTGCCACTGGTTTGACCACCCTGGGCACGGACCGGGTCAACGCCACGGAGAACTACAACCCCCAGCGATCCAGCTCCGGGTATTCCCCCTGCACAGCAGCAGCAACACAGGCCCAGGGGGCGCGTCATATGCATGTGTCTTTTGATGTAACACACACCACATGGCTAAATAAGGTTGCAAAATATTAAAATGCCATTTCCCAGTGAATACATTTGTCTTGGTTGAAAGCAATGCAAAAGTGAAAAACGCATCAAAAACGATACGTGTGAACATAGCCCAAGGTGTGGAGGAGAATTTTTGTTTTTGGTTATTTATTTTGCCTTATATACAAGTCATTACCATGGAAAGTATGTTCCTTAACATATTTCCCAGGAAAATCCATTTTGGTTTAATTTTTGTATGTTTTATTGTGAGTCCATAAAAGTGGCTTAACCCCTTTACAACCCATGACGTCTTAGTACGCACATTTGCGTACCCCCCGGTTCAGTGAGGGCTTCTGAGCTGAGCTCTCACTGAACCGAGCACATGTCAGCTGATTCTTACAGCTGACATGTGCCCGCAACAGCCGCGGGTGGAATCGCGATCCACCTGCGGCTGTTAACATGTTAAATGCCGCTGTCCATCTCCGACAGCGGCATTTAACGCGCGCTTCCAGGTTGCGCATCATAAGCCCCGCCCATCGGCAACCCCGACACGTGATCTCGGGTCACCGATGGGTGGGCACGACAACCCAGGGTCTGCAGCAGGTGCCTGCGGTTGTCATGATCTGGTCGCTATGAGCGCCACCTAGTGGTCGGCGCTCATAGCACAGGACCATTTCTGCTGCATGCAGGGGATCTGCTGGTCCCCTGTATGTAGCAGAGCCGATCAGACAACTGCTGCTTCTAGTCTCCTATGGAGACTATTGAAGCATGCAGTAAGTGAAAAAAAAAAGTTTTTAAAAATATTAAAAAAATAAAAAAAATATAAAAGTTTAAATCACCCCCCCTTTCACCCCATTCAAAATAAAATATTAAAAAAAAAACCTACATAGACATATTTGGTATCGCCGCATTCAGAATCACCCCATCTATCAATATGAGAAAAGAATTAATCCGATCGGTAAACGGTGTAGCGATAAAAAAATTCTAAACGCCAGAATTACGTTTTTTGGTCGCCGCAAAATTTAAATTAAATGCAATAACGGGCGATCAAAACATCGGATCTACCCCAAAATGTTATCAATAAAAACATCAGACCGGCGCATAAAAAATAAGCTCTCACCCAGCCCCAGATCACGAAAAATGGAGACGCTACAGGTCTCGGAATATGGCGCTATTTATTTTTTTCAAAATTTTAGAATTTTTTTCACCACTTAAATATAAAAGAACCTATACATGTTTGGTGTCTACGAACTCATAATGACCTGGAGAATAAGAATGGCAGGTCAGTTTTAGCATTCAGTGAACGTGGTAAAAAAAATAAATAAAAAACAACTGTGGTATTGCACTTTTTTTTGCAATTTTACCGCACTTGGAATTTTTTTCCCGTTTTCTCGTACACGGTATGGTAAAACTAGTAATGGCGTTGAAAAGTAAGACTCGTCCAGCAAAAAATAAGCCCTCACACGGCCATATTTACCAAAAAATAAAAACGCTATGGCTCTGGGAACAAGGGGAGCAAAAAACGAAAAAGCAAAAACGACAAAACCCAAGGTTGCGAAAGGGTTAATACCTCTGACAACATTGTTGACAGCAGTGACCTGGGAGTCAGAAATGCTTCCAGGGGTCTTTCCCATACTGGTTCCATGTCATTTGCGCACTTTTCCCATCGATTTGGGCAATTTTTAGGCCCTCTGCAGACCGCCGGGGGAAGCCTCCGGAAAATGCTCAAGTTTCTCATAGACTTACATTGGGCTCGTTACTCGGACCGAACACTCAAGCATTCCAATTTGCTCGACTCGAACAACAAGTACCCGAGCATTTTAGTGGTCGCTCATCATTAAAGACAATTCCTCACTTTTCCTTTCTTAAATATTCAGGTTTCAGGTTTATTAACCTTTTTAGATAGACTGACAGCACTGGAGTTTTTCAATAATAAAATTATTCATCAAAAATACAAATTGCCTAAATTTTGCACACAGTGTAAACCTCCAAGTGAAATTACTTCCATGAGCGGAGGTTATCAGCTACAGTTTACAGGTTGATGTTATACAGTATGTAGGCATTACATATACTGTAGCTTGACAAAAGTCTGCTTTTGGGATCATAAATTAGACAAATTAAGATGAGTTTCACATGGATCATGTTCATAGACTATTCTTGCTTCTCACTTGAAAAATAAAAATATTTGTTAGATTCTTATGAAAAAACAAATAGAATGTATCACTTATCCCCTTTTATGACAAAGATTGTTACAGTTTCGCCTGGTAAAATACTGAATAGACGAGATTTCAGCTGCATGAGATCTCTTGACGAAATATTGATCTTTAATTGTGCATGATAGAAATTGCCAAATTCTTTTTCATTGTGTGATATCCAGTTTTATCTTGATTTAGTGCTTGAGAAAACCCATCTTATGAATATGGTACTCATGTGAAAGAATGTATTAAATACACATAGAAAAACATGGATTTTACATTAAAGTCACATTGTGTCATAGAGAACAAAATAAAATCCTTACAGACTTCTCCAGAAAAGAGAGAAAGAGCTTGCAATTCAACAAGTTACCTTCACATGACCGCCTATGCAGCTGACCCCCTCCTTTGGAAACAGGTAATTAAGGAAAATCCTAATGGCTAGTTGATGTGACTCCAATCAGTGTGAATGCACAGGAATGTGGAGAAGGGCAGATTTATGACAAAGAAGAGATAAAGTGGCATGTAAAAGTTTGGGCACCCCTCGTTAAAATTACTGTTATTGTGAAGTTGAAGATTAAATGATTTCTAAAAGGCTAAAAGTTAAAGATGACACTTTTCCTTTGCATTTCAAAAATATATATTTTCATCTTTTACATTTTAGAAATTACAAAATGGAAAATGGTCCAATGCAAAAGTTTGTGCACCCTGAAAGGTTAGTACATAGTAGCACCCCCTTTTTAAAGTATCACAGCTTGTAAACGCTTTTTGTAGCCAGACAAGAGTGTTCAAATTCTTGTTTGAAGGATTTGTCTTGCATTCAATGCTATTTTGAGGTCTTGCCACAGATTTTCAGTGATATTCAGATCAGCGGACTGTGAGAACCGTTGAAAAACTATCAGCTTGAACCTTTTGAGGTAGTCTATTGTGGATTTTGACATGTGTTTAGGATTAGAGAAGAGCGAACATGTTCGGCAAACATTATTTTTTTTTCTTTTTCGGCACAAAAATTCGGATTCAATTCACATTCGGATTCGTGTTCGGGTTCCAGAGCCTTTTGTGAAAAAAATCGGCAAAAGTCAGCCCGAACACGAACATCCTTGGTGTTACGGATCCGGGTGGTGGTACCTCTGTGCTGCGGTGCAAGGAGGGACCAGAGGGGCGTGACTAAGTATCTACTCGGCCTGACCAAGGTTGCACGGCGGCTCAGTCGACTCCGTGAACCAGGGAGGGACCGAGCAGAGGGACCAGATGCCACTCTGGGACCGACCTTGCATGTAAACAGGTGACTCTCACGGGTCAGAAGGCAGGAACTGACCGGTACAGCGGAAGAGCATGGCAGGCAGGCTGACGGGTGGTCCAGGTAGTCAGGCAGGCTGTTTCGGCTGATAGACAGACAGGTGCTCCGGGTAGGCAAGCTGGTGTGCACAACAGATAGCAGGCAGGTGCTTCCAGGTAAGCAGGCTGGCGGGCACGGCAGGTAACAGGCAGGTGCTTCCAGGTAAGCAGGTGGGCAGAGCCGATAGACATACAGGCGGACTGGACTGTAGGCAGATTGTCGGGCTGGAAGGTAGTCAGACTGGCGGACTGGACTGAAGATCAGACTAGCGGACAGGACTGACTTGTAGAGGACCTGAGGGCTGAAGCAAAGTAAGTATCACAGAGCAACAACCTTGCACGGGCACCTCCATATTGGAGGAGGTGCCTTATAAAGGGAAAGTCCTCCGGCCATTGGCAGGGGACTTTTAAGACAACGCGCGCGGCCCCTTTAAGATGGAGGGAGCACGCGTGCCCTAAGCACAGGGCCAGGGAAGCTGCGTGCACCAGCAGCAGCTGCAGGGAGGGCGGAAGATGCTGGAGCAGGACCGCGGCGGTAAGGGGGACGGCATCTCTGCCTGGCAGGGGGCAGAGATGCCGATGCTACAGTACCCCTCCTCCTTTACGCCCCCCTTTTTCAGGCCAGCAAGAAATTCTTTAAGGAGAAGAGGGGCATGGATATTCTCCCTGGGTTCCCAAGACCTCTCCTCTGGGCCAAACCCCTTCCAATACACCAGAAAAATGTTTTTTCCTCTTATTCTTTTGGTGGCCAAAATTTTCTCTACCTCATAGACGTCCTCTGCGGAGACTGGAGCTGGAGTTATACCTGGATCATCAGAAAAAGAATTAAGAACAACTGGCTTGAGGAGAGGTACGTGGAAGGAGTTGGGAATCCGTAAGGTGGCCGGGAGTTTTAGCTTGAAAACCACGGGACTGATTTGCTTGAGAACCTCAAACGGGCCGATGAACCACGAACCCAACTTATACGATGGTATTTTGAGCCGAACATGTTTGGAGGAGAGCCAGATCCTGTCTCCCGGATGGAATAGAGGCAGATCCAGACATCTCTTATCGGCATATCTCTTCATCCGTTCAGAGGACAGAAGAAGTGCGGATCTAGTGTCTTCCCAAATAGTAGAAAATTCACTGACCAGAGACTTCGCAGCAGGATTGTTCACAGAAGCGGAGACGGGAAACAGGATCCTGGGATGTAGATCATAGACCATAAAGAACGGGGATTTGGAAGAAGACTCACTCACATGGTTGTTATAGGAGAACTCAGCCCATGGTAGGAGCTCAACCCAATCGTTATGGTGAGCATTGACAAAATGCCGGAGAAAGCTGGTAAGGACCTGGTTGATACGTTCCACTTGACCATTGGACTGAGGATGATAAGCAGAGGAGAAATCCAGGGTGACATCCAGCAGTTTACACTTAGCTCTCCAGAAGCACGAAGTGAACTGGACACCGCGATCAGACACAATGTGGAGGGGTAGGCCGTGGAGGCGAAAGATGTGAAGGATGACGTCCTTAGCCAGCACAGATGTGGATGGGAGACCAGGCAGAGGGATGAAGTGGGCCATTTTAGAAAAGCGGTCAGCGACCACCCAAATGACAGTACAACCGGCAGAAACAGGGAGGTCCGTAATAAAGTCCAGCCGAGGAAGTAGATTTCTGAATGAATCCCCTAGCAAGATTCTCCTCGATGTACTCAGACATGGCCCGGGTCTCAGCCTGAGACAAGGGGTAGGTACGCCCACGGGGAGGTGAAGTCCCAGGTACCAGGTCGATGGGGCAATCATACGGCCTATGAGGTGGCAGTGTCTCGGCTTCCTTCTTGTCAAAGACGTCCGCATAGGACCAGTAGGGTGCCGGCAGATGAGGTAGATTAGCCGGAGTAGACGGCAGTCGAGCCGGGCGAACCGGAACCAGGCAGGATTCATGGCAATCCTGCCCCCAATGGAGCACCTCACCAGATCGCCAATTCAGGACGGGTTCATGTTTCTGTAGCCAGGGTAGACCTAGCAAAAGGGAGTAAGAGAGTCCGGATAGCACATGGAAGGAGATCCTCTCCGAGTGCAGCATTCCCACCTGAAGGGTTACAGGCTCTGTGACGAGCAAGATGGTAACTGGAAGGAGTCTCCCATCCATGGAAGCGACTGTCAATGGTTCAGCCAGATGTTTGGTCGGAATCTGATACTGCTCCACTAGGGACTGAGAAATGAGATTCCCAGCGGCTCTGGAATCCAGGTGGGCGGTCTCAAAGAAGCGGGTCACACCACTGGAGATAGAAATGGACAGAGTCAAGGACGGAGAGGATTTATTCTTGCCTAGGACGACCTCTCCGAGCGGTCCTAGACACTGGAGTTTCCCAGCTTCACTGGACAGGAATGGATCAGATGCTCCTTACTGCCAGAGTAGAAACAGCTCCCCTCAGCTCGGCGCGTTTCTTGGTGAGACTTGACCATCTTGGTCTGGTCAATCTGCATGGGTTTTGGCGAGCGTGCCCGGGGAATTGCTGGTTGGGAGGCATTTTATCAGTAGGACATCGTATCAGTGCTTATCATGCTGAAGCAAAAACTTTTCTCCTGATGAACCTTTGACTGAACGGGGAAACGCGTTGAGAAAATATAGAGAGGATTAAACATCCCTGATCTGACTAAACACTTGGAAGCCTTTACCTGGGGAAACAGAGATCCACGTGATTAAGATAAGTTATTACCTCATATTTGTTTTTGGATTTAAATCATGTCATGGACTAATGAATAGTGATTTAAATACCGGGGAGGTCTATATATGTCTTATTTTTTAATAAGGCTTGGCTCATTGTGAAGGCTACATAGGTATTCCTGTGGGGAATATTACTGCAGGGGGTTAGTTATCCCTGATAAAATGCTGCTATAAGGTAATTTGCAATGCACTTTATATTATCAGGCCCCAAAATTGGGGAGGCCTCTGAGGCCCTATATGCTGTGTCCTGGAGATATATCCTTTAAAATACCAATTAGGATTATTAATTCCTCTTAGTGAGGTGGATGTATCAACTTAATTAGGGGATTTATGGTGCCTCATTGTTATTATAGAGTGTCTTTTTCAATGCTCTGTGGACAAATGTGTACTATTCCCTTTATATATTGTGCTATGGTGATCCTGTCTAGATACATCCAATCTTCTGTTATTAGGTGTTCCTGGGTTCTAACAATGGATTTTTAAGACACCCTCTGTAGCGTCGGCGTCCCTGCCTCCTGCTAGGCAGGGACACTGTTCCCCTCACCTCTCCGCTCCGTGCCCGGCATCTTCCTCCCGCTCTGCTGGCAGCGCGCGCTGCTTCCCGGCCACTGTGCTTAGGGCGCGCGCGCGCTCCCCCTCTCTTAAAGGGGCCGCGCGCGCCGTCCTAAGGAGTCCCCAGCCAAAGATCGGAGGACCTCACCATATATAAGGCACCTCCTCCAAAATGGAGGTGCCCGAGCAATGTTGTTGCATAGCCTATCACTCTGCTTCAGCCCTCAGGTCCCAGTACCAGATACCTGCCAGATACCTGCCAGTTACCTGCCAGATTCCTGCTTGATACCTGCCTGATACTTGTCTATCTGCTTACATTCCTGCGGTCCGACAGTCTGCCTACCAGCCCTGCCAGTCTGTCTATGGATCCGTTTGCCCGCTCACCTGGGAGCGCTCATCTGCTACCTGCCTGCTAGCCTACCTGCAGTCTCTGCCGTCACGTGCTGTGACCACCTGCCTGTCCAGAGACTCTTACCCACTCACCTGGGAGCGTCCGCCTGCTACCTGCCTGCTAGCCTACCTGGAGGCTCTGCTGTCACGTGCTGTGACCACCTGCCTGTCCAGAGACTCTTACCCGCTCACTTGGGAGCGTCCACCTGCTATCTGCCTGCTAGCCTACCTGGAGGCTTAGCCGTCACCTGCTGTGACCACCTGCCTGTCCAGAGACTCTTGCCCGCTCACCTGAGAGCATCCACCTGCTACCTGCCTGCTAGTCTACCTGGAGGCTCAGCCGTCACTTGCTGTGACCACCTGCCTGTCCAGAGACTCTTGACCGCTCACCTGGGAGCATCCATCTGCTACCTGCCTGCTAGTCTACCTGGAGGCTCAGCCGCCACTTGCTGTGACCACCTGCCTGTCCAGAGACTCTTGACCGCTCACCTGGGAGCATCCACCTGCTACCTGCCTGCAAGCCTATCTGGAGACTTAGCCGTCACTTGCTGTGACCACCTGCCTGTCCAGAGACTCTTGCCCGCTCACCTAGGAGCGTCCACCTGCTACCTGCATGCTAGCCTATCTGGAGACTGAGCCGTCACTTGCTGTGACCACCTGCCTGTCCAGAGACTCTTGCCCGCTCACCTGGGAGCGCCCACCTGATACCTGCCTGCTAGCCTATTTGGAAGCTTAGCAGTCACTTGCCGTGACCACCCGCCTGTCAAGAGACTGTCCCCGTCACTTGCCGTGACCTCCTGCCCTTCTACCCAGAGACTGTCCCCGTCACTAGCCGTGACTACCTGCCTGCCTACCCTGGGAGCCACCCGCTTCCTTACAAGGACTGCCCCTTTGTATAGTTGCTCAGAGGTTCCACCTCCCAGACCCGTTACAGTTTGCTCGGGCCATGGAACCCGGTGGCACCCAAGCTCCCTCGCTCTCCGACTTATGTCATGAACTTTCCAGTCAGAGGTCCCAACAGGAGTCCATCCTGAGTCACCTGCGTAGTGTCAACTCCCGCCTGGACACATTGTCTACCTCTTCGGGAGCTGCCTCCACATGCACACTTACTACCCCAGCACCACCGCAGCCCATCAACACCATGGCATCTCTTCCCGGTCCCCGCCTCTCCGCTCCTCCTGGTTTTGGCGGAGATCCCAGCCAGGCACGGGGCTTCATTAACCAGTGCACTCTGCACTTCGAACTGTTGGCACACCAGTTTTCCACCGACCGAGCCAAAGTAGCCTTCATCATGTCCCATCTTACGGGAGAGGCACTGGCTTGGCTAAATCCTCTATGGGAGAGAGGAGACCCCCTGGTGTTCAACCTGCCAGCCTTTCTCATGGCTTTCCGGAAAGTCTTCGACGAACCAGGACGGAAGACCTCATCCGCATCATCTCTGCTACGCCTCCGTCAAGGAAATCTCACCGTGGGCCAATATGCCATACGGTTCCGTACCCTTGCTTCGGAGCTGGCCTTGGATAACGACGCCCTGGTGTCTGTCTTTTGGGAGGGTCTGTCCGGCCGTATTAAAGATGAACTCGCCGGTCGGGACATTCCCACCACTCTCGATGACTTAATAACACTTGCCACCCGGATTGACATAAGGTTCCAGGAGCGCGCCAAAGAGGTCACCCGTGAGAGGAGGTTTCCACGTCGAGCCCCTACATTCCAGAAACCCGTCACTTCTCCCGTTACTCCCCAGGCGCACTCACCCGAGCCTATGCAGGTCGACCAGACCAAGATGGTCAAAACCCGTCAAGAGTTACGCCGAGCCGAGGGGACCTGCTTCTACTGTGGCAGTAAGGAGCACCGGATCCGTTCCTGCCCGGAGAGGTCGGGAAACGCCTGTGTCTAGGATCGCTCAGAGAGGTCATCCTAGATAAGAGTAAACCCTCTCCATCTCTGTTGCTGTCGGTCTCTATCATCTGCGGGGAGAACCGTTATTTTGAACTAGCCCAACTTGACCCTGGAGCTGCCGGAAATCTCATTTCTCAGTCCCTAGTAGAGAAATACCGCATTCCCACCAAACCTATAGCTGTACCCTTATCTGTCGCTGCCCTTGATGTGGGCCTCTTACCACATCCCATCCAACTCATCACCGAATCCATAACCCTGCAGGTGGGAATGCTGCACTCAGAGAGCATCTTCTTTCATGTTCTGCCTGGACTTCCTCACGCCCTCTTGCTAGGCCTACCTTGGCTTCAGAAACATGCACCCGTGATTGATTGGCAGACCGGAGAAGTCCTTCGCTGGGGACAGGACTGCCATAAGACTTGTTTAGTTCCCGTCCATCCTGTCCGTCCTTCTCCTACCCCAGCCAATCTACCTGGTCTTCCGGTTCCCTATTGGTCTTATGTGGACGTCTTTAATAAAAAGGAGGCAGAGACATTACCCCCTCATAGACCATACGACTGCCCAATCGACCTGATACCCGGCGCTACTCCTCCCCGTGGGCGTATTTACCCTTTGTCCGCTGCTGAGACCCGGTCCATGTCTGAATATATTGAGGAGAATCTGGCCCGGGGATTAATCTGGATATCCACCTCCCCGGCGGGAGCAGGCTTCTTCTTCGTCAAAAAGAAGGACGGCTCACTCCGTCCCTGTATAGACTATAGAGGCCTTAACCAGATCACGGTGAAGAATAAATACCCCCTTCAGCTCATTCCGGAATTATTTGACCGTCTGAGGGGGGCTAGAATCTTCACCAAGCTGGACCTCTGTGGGGCGTATAACCTGGTCCGTATCCGTCAGGGGGATGAATGGAAGAAGGCATTCAACACCCGGGACGGCCGCTATGAATACCTGGTAATGCCCTTCGGTCTCTGTAATGCTCCCGCCGTCTTTCAAGAGTTGGTCAATGACATCTTCCGGGACCTTCTCTACTCCTGCATTGTGGTGTACCTGGACGACATCTTGGTCATCTCTCCGGATCTTCTCACTCACCAGAGGGATGTTCGTCAGGTCCTGCTCAGGCTCAGGCAGAACCACCTCTACGCTAAATATGAGAAGTGCCTCTTTGAGCAGACCTCGCTTCCGTTTTTGGGCTACGTAATCTCTCAGACCGGCCTACGAATGGATCCTGAGAAACTCTCTGCCATCCAGAAGTGGCCCCGACCAGAGGGGTTGAAGGCTATTCAGCAATTCCTGGGCTTCACCAACTACTACAGCCTCTTCATACCGCACTTCTCTTCCCGGACTGCCCGAATCTCTGCGCTCACCCGTAAGGGCACTAATCCCAGAGAATGGCCGCCCGAAGCAGAGGAGGCCTTTCTTTCCTTAAAACAGGCTTTCTCTTCCGCCCAGGTGCTGCATCATCCGGACGGCAACAAACAATTCTTCCTGGAAGTGGACGCCTCTTCCTCTGGAGCCGGAGCGGTATTTACCCAAAAGTCGCCTTCCGGAAGAATGGTAACTTGCGGCTTCTTCACCAAACTCTTCTCCCCTTCTGAGCGCAATTATTCTATAGGAGACCGAGAGTTATTGGCCATTAAGCTGGCACTGGAGGAGTGGCGTTACCTGCTCGAGGGGGCTCTTCACCCGGTAATAATTTACACGGACCACAAGAACTTGGCTTACCTCCAGAGCACCCAGAGACTTAACCCGCGCCAAGCCCGGTGGTCCTTGTTTTTTGCCCGCTTTGATTTCGTTCATCATTTTCGCCCGGCATACAAAAACATCAAAGCTGATGCCTTGTCCCGATCCTTCCTGGTGTCTGATCTAGAGGAGGAGCCTAAGCACATCATTGATCCCGCCAGAGTAATGCAGGTGGCCCCTGTGAATCTAAATCGTCTCCCTCCCGGTAAGACGTTCGTAACAGTACCTGATCGGAAGAAGGTCCTACACTGGGATCACTCGTCTAAGCTAGCTGGCCACGCCGGTCAGAAAAAGACCCTCCAGCTTATTACCCGGCATTACTGGTGGCCTACCCTGCACAAGGACGTAATAGACTTTGTTTCAGCCTGTGTGTCCTGCGCCCACAACAAGGTTCCGAGACACCTGCCAGCCGGTCGCCTCCTTCCTCTTCGAGTACCTGCTGCCCCGTGGCAGCATATAGCTATGGACTTTATAATGGATCTCCCTGTCTCTGCCGGTTGTATGGTCATTTGAGTGGTCGCTGACCGCTTTTCCAAGATGGCTCACTTCATTCCCCTGCCGGGCCTCCCGTCTGCACCCGAGCTGGCTAAAGACTTTATCCGCCACATCTTCCGTCTCCATGGCCTGCCCCTCCACATCGTGTCGGATCGTGGGGTTCGGTTCACCTCACGCTTCTGGAGAGCCACATGTAAGCTGCTTTACGTCACCCGGGACTTCTCCTCCCCTTACCACCCACAGTCCAATGGTCAAGTGGAGCGGATCAATCAGATCCTGACCAGTTACCTCCGGCACTTCGTTAATGCTCACCATTCGGACTGGGTGGATCTCCTACCATGGGCCGAGTTCTCTTACAATAATCACGAGAGCGAATCTTCCTCCAAATCCCCGTTTTTTGTAGTCTTCGGTCAGCATCCTCGGATCCCATTTCCCGTCTCCACCTCGGTGGACAATCCGGCTGCGGAATCTCTCGTTAGCGAATTCTCCTCCATTTGGGAGAGTACCCGATCCGCACTCCTTCAGCCGTCCGAGCGGATGAAAAAACACGCTGACAAAAAACGCCTGGATCCTCCACAATTCCATCCTGGAGATAAAGTCTGGCTCTCATCCAAGTATGTCCGGCTCAAGATTCCTTCCGACAAGTTAGGGCCTCGGTTCATCGGCCCACTGGAAGTTATCAAACAAATCAACACGGTGGCCTATAAATTGAAACTCCCGGCCAATTTGCGGATCCCTAGGCAGGGACGCTGTTCCCCTCACCTCTCCGCTCCGTGCCCGGTGTCTTCCTCCCGCTCTGCTGAAAGCGCGCGCTGCTTCCCGGCCACTGTGCTTAGGGCGCGCGCGTTCCCCCTCTCTTAAAGGGGCCGCGCGCGCCGTCCTAAGGAGTCCCCGGCCAATGGCCGGAGGACCTCACCATATATAAGGCACCTCCTCCAAAATGGAGGTGCCCGAGCAATGCTGTTGCATAGCCTATCACTCTGCTTCAGCCCTCAGGTCCCGTTACCAGATACCTGCCAGTTTCCTGCCAGATTCCTGCTTGATACCTGCCTGATACTTGTCTATCTGCTTACATTCCTGCGGTCCGACAGTCTGTCTACCTGCCCTGCCAGTCTGTCTATGGATCTGTTTGCCGGCTCACCTGGGAGCGCTCATCTGCTACCTGCCTGCTAGTCTACCTGGAGGCTCAGCCGCCACTTGCTGTGACCACCTGCCTGTCCAGAGACTCTTGCCCGCTCACCTGAGAGCATCCACCTGCTACCTGCCTGCTAGCCTACCTGGAGGCTCTGCCGTCATGTGCTGTGACCACCTACCTGTCCAGAGACTCTTACCCGCTCACCTGGGAGCGTCCGCCTGCTACCTGCCTGCTAGCCTACCTGGAGGCTCTGCCGTCACGTGCTGTGACCACCTGTCTGTCCAGAGACTCTTACCCGCTCACTTGGGAGCGTCCACCTGCTATCTGCCTGCTAGCCTACCTGGAGGCTTAGCCGTCACCTGCTGTGGCCACCTCCCTGTCCAGAGACTCTTGCCCGCTCACCTAAGAGCGTCCACCTGCTACCTGCCTGCTAGTCTACCTGGAGGCTCAGCCGTCACTTGCTGTGACCACCTGCCTGTCCAGAGACTCTTGCCTGCTCACCTGGGAGCGTCCACATGCTACCTGCCTGCTAGCTTATCTGGAGGCTTAGCCGTCACTTGCTGTGACCACCTGCCTGTCCAGAGACTCTTGCCGCTCACCTGGGAGCGTCCACCTGCTACCTGCCTGCTAGCCTATCTGGAGGCTTAGCCGTCACTTGCCGTGAATACCCGCCTGTCAAGAGACTGTCCCCGTCACTTGCCGTGACCTCCTGCCCTTCTACCCAGAGACTGTCCCCGTCACTAGCCGTGACTACCTGCCCGCCTACCCTGGGAGCCACCCGCTTCCTTACAAGGACTGCCCCTTTGTATAGTTGCTCAGAGGTTCCACCTCCCAGACCCGTTACACCCTCACAGAGAGAATATTAGATTGGGGTGATTTATATAAACAGGTTCGGATCACATGCCTATTTTAGGTCTTTTTCTTTTTACTTAGTATTTGTTGTGAGACTCTTAATAGTTTTAAACGTCAATATTAAAGGTTATTTTTTAATGGGTATTTATTGTAAAAAGGTTTCTAGGCTACCCACGTTATTTATCGATTTTTGTAAATTGGGGGGCAGGTTTCTAGAAAACAGGGGCAAGATGAGGAAATCTTCTCTTCTGGGTAGTCTCCTTAACACGCTCCAAGAAACGGATGTCAATCTGGGTAACTAGTGACACCAGGTCATCCAGGGTGGAAGGGATGTCACAACCGGCTAGCTCATCCTTGATTCGTCTGGAAAGACCCTCCCAGAAGGTGGACACCAGGGCCTCGTTGTTCCAGGCAAGCTCAGATGCAAGGGTACGGAACAGTATGGCATACTGGCCCACAGTGAGACTGCCTTGGCGGAGACTGAGCAGTGAGGAGGCAATAGAAGTCTTCCGACCGGGCTCATCGAAGACCTTCCAGAAGGCTGTGAGGAAAGCCGGAAGATTGGACACCAGGGGATCCCCTCTCTCCCATAGGGGGTTTAGCCATGCCAATGCATCCCCGGTGAGGTGAGACATGATGAACGCTACCTTGGCCCGGTCTGAGGGAAACTGATGTGCTAGGAGTTCAAAGTGCAGCGTGCACTGGTTTAGAAAACCCCGAAATAAGACTGGGTCTTCACCAAAATGTGGAGGCGCAGAGAACCGGGGCCCGGAGCTGGTTGCCATGGCAATAGTAGGCTGAGGCGCCGCCGGAGCAGGTGCCGCTCGGCTCGAGATGGACACAGGTGGGATGGACAGCTTATCCAGGCAGGAGTAGACAGACTGCAGGTGGGTCAGAATAGTTTCCTGTTGGGATCTCTGACGAGAAACCTCCTGGTACAGGTCAGAAAGCGAAGGAGCCTGGGAGGCACCGGGTTCCTTGGCCTGTGCAAACTGATACGGATCCGGGTGGTGGAACCTATGTGCTGTGGTGCAAGGAGGGACCAGAGGGGCGTGACTAAGTATCTACTCGGCCTGACCAAGGTTGCACGGCGGCTCAATCGACTCCATGAATCAGGGAGGGACCGAGCAGAGTGACCAGGTGCCACTCTGGGACCGACCTTGTAAGAGAGCAGGTGACTTCCGTGGGTCAGAAGGCAAGAACTGACCGGAACAGCGGAAGAGCATGGCAGGCAGGCTGACGGGTGGTCCAGGTAGTCAGGCAGGCTGATTCGGCTGATAGCCAGACTGGTGCTCCGGGTAGGCAAGCTGGTGTGCACAACAGATAACAGGCAGGTGCTTCCAGGTTAGCAGGCTGGCGGGCACGGCAGGAAACAGGCAGGTGCTTCCAGGTAAGCAGGCGGGCAGAGCCCATAGACATACTGGCGGACTGGACTGTAGGCGGACTGGACTGTAGGCAGACTGTCGGACTGGAAGGTAGTCAGACAGGCAGACTCGACTGAAGATCAGACTGATGGACAGGACTGACTTGCAGAGGACCTGAGGGCTGAAGAAAAGTATCACAGAGCAACAACCTTGCACGGGCACCTCCATATTGGAGGAGGTGCCTTATAAAGGGAAAGTCCTCCAGCCATTGGCCGGGGACTTTTTAGGACGCGCACGGCCCCTTTAAGAGGGAGAGAGCACATGCGCGCCCTAAGCACAGAGCCAGGGAAGCTGCGTGCACCAACAGCAGCTGCAGGGAGGCCGGAAGATGGCGGAGCAGGACCGCGATGGTAAGGGGGACGGCGTCTCTGCCTGGTAGGGGGCAGAGACGCCGATGCTACATTTATTTTTTATTTTGCCCCCCCCCACACCTTTTTTTTTTTTTGCTCTTTTTTGGGGGGGGGTTGACATATTCACTTTTTTTATATATATTTTTTTTATTTTATTTTATTGCCCCCAAGATTTATTCTACTGTCCCTTTTTTAGTTTTTATTAATTGGTGGCCAGTGGTTTCCTAAAAAAAGAAATTAATTAAGTAGTTAATACATTACCTGTCCCTGCCGATCGCCACCTAAAATAAAATAAAAAGTTAAAAAATACACCTATACTCACTTATACACCTAATTCCCCAAAGCCATTGATCTCCTGCAATAAAAAATAAAATAAAAAAACACAACCTTATCCTTACCCCTCCATAGTAGTCCACGAGTGTCCCACGAAGATCTCCAGTTTAAAGCAGCCACATAAAATGTGACCGCTCTAAACCACTGCCGCCGCTAAAATGACGGGGCCGTAAAGCGGCCCCGTCATTGCATAAGCGAGTTCACCAGAGTTCAGGTAGCGCTGATCCGGTGATCTCCTTTACGGCCCCGCTGACCGTGAGAAATTCCCAATGGTACAGCAGGGCTGTAAAGGAGGTCACCGGAGCTGCGCTGACTGAATGCACTCCGGTGACCTCAGTCAGGGGCTCACGCTGCCGGGAGCGGACATGTTCCCGACAGTGTGAGCTTACAGAAGACATGCACAGCTGTCACATCTCCAGATGTGACAGCTGTGCATGGGAGATCATCGCAGGAACGTGGACAGGTAATTATTTTTTTTTTGTAAATTAAGAATTTTTTAAACTTGTGTGATTTATTTAAATTAAATTATTTTTTTCTGGGTGTAGTGTGTTTTTTTTTTTTTTATCTCTTTGTGGGTTAGTAATGGGGGTGTCTTATAGACGCCCCTCATTACTAACCGGGGCTTAATGGCAGCTGGCGCTGACATGAACCCCACCACTATTACCCCCTGCTACTGCACCAGGGCAGTGTGGAAGAGCGAGGCTAAGTGCCAGATTTGGCGCACAAATATGATGCGCCAAATCTGGGATGGCTGAGGGCTGATATTATAGCCTGGGAGGGGGCCTATAACCATGGCCCCTTTTTAGGCTATTAATATCAGGTCGCAGCTGTCCGCCTAGCATTTGCTGGCTTCAATTTATAGGGGGGCCCCAAATTTTTTTTTGGAGGTGGTCCCCCTGTATAATGGCCAGTAAAGGATAAACTAACTGCTGCGGCCTGGTATTAAAAGCAAGGGAAGGGGCCATGGTTATTGGCTACTTCCCACACTATAACATCAGCCCTCAACCGTCTGTTTTCCCTCTGCTAGTTATTAAAATTTTGCCGGAGCCCACGTTTTTTTTTTTAATTAAGTATTGAAATGAAAGATTATTGCACAGTGTATGTAGGTTCATTCACTGAAAGCTCCTGCATACGCTGTAAGGCCAATTTCTCACGTCCACATATCCAGGTCACTGCAGATATGCGTGACCGAGCAGGCTTCGGAATGGGTCTGTGTGTGGTTCTCCGGTATGTGTGGAAAATTTCATCACCACTCGTCCTGGAGATTCAGACGTGTGAAAGAGTCGTAAAATATAGGGGGGTTGTGGTGTGTGTGTGAGCGCATGGATACACACATGCGTAGATATTTCCATATGTTTTGAATGTGTGTGTGTATATATATATATATATATATATATATATATATATATATATATATATATATATACATACAGTGCCTAAAAGTAGTATTCAACCCCCTGCAGATTTAGCTGGTTGACACATGCGGAATTAACTTGGTATTGTGACATTTGTTCTGTAGATCAGCCTGGAAGTGGGAAATGCACTGCAGCAAATATTGTTTATTTCTTTTTTTTTTTTTTTTTTTTAAAACGTTAAAAGTTAATTCAGAGTGTCATTTATTATTCAACCCCTCAAACCACAAGAATTCTGTTTGGTCCCCCTAAAGTATTAAGAAGTAGTTCAGGCACCAAGAATAATGAGCTTCACATGTGTGGATTAAAGATCTTTTTTGCCAGCCTTTTCTGACTATTTAAGACCCTCCCCAAACTTGTGAACAGCACTCAGACATGGTCAACATGGGAAAGACAAAGGAGCATTCCAAGGCCATCAGAGACAAGATCGTGGAGGGTCACAAGGCTGGCAAGGGGTACAAAACCCTTTCCAAGGAGTTGGGCCTACCTGTCTCCACTGTTGGGAGCATCATCCGTAAGTGGAAGGCTTATGGAACTACTGTTAGCCTTCCACGGCCTGGACAGCCTTTGAAAGTGTCCTCCCGTGCCGAGGCCAGGCTTGTCCGAAGAGTCAAGGCTAACCCAAGGACAACAAGGAAGGAGCTCCGGGAAGATCTCATGGCAGTGGGGACATTGGTTTCAGTCAATACCATAAGTAACGTACTCCACCGCAATGGTCTCCATTCCAGACGAGCCCGTAAGGTACCTTTACTTTCAAAGCGTCATGTCAAGGCTCGTCTACAGTTTGCTCATGATCACTTGGAGGACTCTGAGACAGACTGGTTCAAGGTTCTATGGTCTGATGAGACCAAGATCGAGATCTTTGGTGCCAACCACACACGTGACCTTTGGAGACTGGATGGCACTGCATACGACCCCAAGAATACCATCCCTACAGTCAAGCATGGTGGTGGCAGCATCATGCTGTGGGGCTGTTTCTCAGCCAAGGGGCCTGGCCATCTGGTCCGCATCCATGGGAAGATGGATAGCACGGCCTACCTGGAGATTTTGGCCAAGAACCTCCGCTCCTCCATCAAGGATCTTAAGATGGGTCGTAATTTCATCTTCCAACAAGACAACGACCCAAAGCACACAGCCAAGAAAACCAAGGCCTGGTTCAATAGGGAAAAAGTCAAGGTGTTGGAGTGGCCTAGTCAGTCTCCTTACCTTAACCCAATTGAAAACTTGTGGAAGGAGCTCAAGAATAAAGTCCACATGAGACACCCAAAGAACCTAGATAACTTGGAGAAGATCTGCATGGAGGAGTGGGCCAAGATAACTCCACAGACCTGTGCCGGCCTGATCAGGTCAAATAAAAGACAATTATTAGCTGTAATTGCAAACAAGGGTTATTCCACAAAATATTAAACATAGAGGTTGTATAATAATTGACCCACACTTTTATGTTTAAAATTTAATAAAATTCAACTGAGCAACATAACTTTTTGGTTTGTAAGATTTATGCTTCTGTTCATAAATCCTACTCTCGTTTGCAGTTTGAAGGCTCTAACTTATTTGCATCTTATCAAACCAGCTAAATCTGCAGGGGGTTGAATACTACTTGTAGGCACTGTATATTTAAACATACAGTACAGACCAAAAGTTTGGACACACCTTCTCATTTAAAGATTTTAAGATTTTTCTGTATTTTCTTGACTATGAAAATTGTACGTTCACACTGAAGGCATCAAAACTATGAATTAACAAAGGTGGAATTATATACTTAACAAAAAAGTGTGAAACAACTGAAAATATGTCTTATATTCTAGGTTCTTCAAAGTAGCCACCTTTTGCTTTGATGACTGCTTTGCACACTCATGGCATTCTCTTGATGAGCTTCAAGAGGTAATCACAGGAAATGGTCTTCCAACAATATTGAAGGAGTTCCCAGAGATGCTTAGCACTTGTTGGCCCTTTTGCCTTCACTCTGCGGTCCAGCTGACCTCAAACCATCTCGATTGGGTTCAGGTCTGGTGACTGTGGAGGCCAGGTCATCTGGCGTAGCACCTTATCACTCTCCTTCTTGGTAAGTAGCCCTTACACAGTCTGTAGGTGTGTTTGGGGTCATTGTCCTGTTGAAAAATAAATGATGGTGCAACTAAACGCAAACCGGATGGAATAGCATGCCGCTGCAAGATGCTGTGGTAGTCATGCTCGTTCAGTATGCCTTCAATTTTGAATAAACAACAGTGTCACCAGCAAAGCACCCCCACACCATCACACCTCCTCTTCCATGCTTCACGGTGGGAACTAGGCATGTAGAGTCCATCCGTTGACCTTTTCTGCGTCGCACAAAGACACGGTGGTTGGAACCAAAGATCTCAAATTTGGACTCATCAGAGCAAAGCACAGATTTCCAGTGTTCTAATGTACAATCCTCGTGTTCTTTAGCACAAACAAGTCTCGTCTGCTTGATGCCTGTCCTTAGCAGTGGTTTCCTAGCAGCTATGTTACCATGATGGCCTGTTGTACAAAGTCTCCTCTTAACAGTTGTTGTAGAGATGTGTCTTCTGCTAGAACTCTGTGTGGCATTGACCTGGTCTCTAATCTGAGCTGCTGTTAACCTGCGATTTCTGAGGCTCGTGACTCGGATAAACTTATCCTCAGAAGCAGAGGTGACTCTTGCTTTTCCTTTCCTGGGGCGGTCCTCATGTGAGTCAGTTTCTTTGTAGCGCTTGATGGTTTTTGCAACTGCACTTGGGGACACTTTAAAAGGTTGCCCAATTTTTTGGACTGACTGACCTTCATTTCTTAAAGTAATGATGGGCACTCATTTTTCTTTACTTAGCTGCTTTGTTCTTGCCATAATACAAATTCTAACAGTCTATTCAGTAGAACTATCAGCTGTGTATCCACCAGACTTCTGCACAACACAACTTATGGTCCCAACCCCATTTATAAGGCAAGAAATCACACTTACTAAACCTGACAGGGTACACCTGTGAAGTGAAAACCATTTCCGGTGACTACCTCTTGAAGCTCATCTAGAGAATGCCAAGAATGTGCACAGCAGTCATCAAAGCAAAAGGTGGCTACTTCGAAGAACCTAGAATATAAGACATATTTTCAGTTGTTTCACACTTTTTTGTTAAGTATATAATTCCACATGTGTTAATTCTTAGTTTTGATGCCTTCAGTGTGAATGTACAATTTTCATAGTCATGAAAATACAGAAAAATCATTAAATGAGAAGGTGTTTCCAAACTTTTGGTCTGTACTGTATATATATTTATATATTATTTTTAATCTTTTATTCCACCCTTTTTTTAAGCAAAAATATTCACTGATAGTATGTTATTCACTCTAGATTGAAAAATATCCTGAAATCTGGGACAGGGCCAGTGAGGTTTATAAAGATAAGCAAAAAAAAAAAAAGGACACTTGGGCCTCTGTTTTGAGGGAAATATATCCCCAATGGGTGAATGTGGAACCACATGCCCAAGAGGAAATTAGTAAGTTTTGATTTTTGCAGTTATTTGTACAATATTTTTATATATATTTATAATTGCATTTTTGTTGTTAAAGCAGTACATAAATTGTTTTATATTTTGTTATTGCAGTGGCTAATATCAAAAGTAGGTGGCTATCGGTCACCGACCGCCTGGCCAAGTATCAACAGTCGGTGAAAAGTGGCTCATCGCCACGTAAAAGAAAGGTGCCTTTTGCAGACGAGCTGGACTTCATGTTAAGCAGCAGGAGTTTGCAGAGGTAATTTCCCAATAAGTATTATTAATCAAAATGTTTACAAAAATGTTGTATTAACATGCCTTCTTTTTTACCTTTTATTTTATACAGAACTGAAGGCAATATTATGGCCCCAACACCAGGTCCACAAGAGGACTCAAGCACTGACCATGGAGCAGAGGAATCAGAGGACTTGTTTCAACTTTCCTCGTCGGATCAGTCAGTTTGTCCGTCCACTTCCACTGCTGATTTGTCTGGTGCCGGTTGTCCCACCCCTTCTTCTTCAAGGCCTGTGGACACCATGCTGGGTTCGGGTACTGCTGCTCCTGCTACAAGCGCTGCCGGTAGCTCTACTGGTGATGTGTCGAGGCCAACTGGGAGGGGGGCTGGTTCTGCTCGTCCCGTGGCATCAAGAAGGGCGGCACCAAAAAAAGCCAAAAGCCACGAGGGTGTGACTAGTGTGTTGGAAGACCTCACTAAACACACCCTCAGTCTTGTGGACAGGACAGCACAAGAAGATGACCTGGATAAATTTGACTTGTCCATAGCTGGCCGCCTCAGATCCATGCCATGACCAAAGCAGAACATGTACATAACTGCAGCCAACACTCTGGTCATGGCATTTGATGGGACATCAGTTATGCCCTCGCTCCCCAGCCGTACTTACTGGGATATTCAATGTGTTCAATCCCAGTGGGCCTCCACCACCACTACCAGCTGCAACCCAGTGTTTTGGGTAGGTTGCAGCATACCGGCCTGAAGAGACGCAAGCCAATTATGGTCGCCAACCAGCCCCTGGAGCATCAGCACTTCGGCAAGGACCATCCACAAACACCAGCTTTTCTGAAGAAATGTTTCCTGGATACGGCTATGACCCAGATTTCCAGAATTTTTAGTTAAATGATTTCCCCCATCCCTGTCATCATTTTTGGACCATAGCAAATACAGACAGCACCTGTAGGTCGGTAGATACACAATTGTTTAGAAAATGAGACAATGCGCTAACAAACACCTTTTCTTATGGTCACCTATACCAGGCTTCAGGCGTAGGGGACTGTAAGAATAGGTGTTTAGTTTTATATAATTAAACAACCTACAGGTGCTGCCCATATTTAATGGCCCTAAACTGACAGGTCTGCCGTACACAATGTGCAATATATTACAAAGTTATGGGCAATGTTTGCCCCAAAAATTTATATAAAAGTTTGTTGTTTTTTTGTTTAAAAAAATTTAACCAGTTGTTCTATATTATGTATAAAAAAAATAATTATTTAAACTATTTGTGCTCATTTTACTTTTCAAGTGTATATGTGGTTGGATTGGGTTTAACTGAAAAAGTGGTACCCTGATCTGCACTGACTATAATGCAGGTCAGGGGAACTCTAAATTTGGAATGTTATTCAGCTACTCTACATGTGTGGTCGGCTGTAAACAGTCGTTTAAATTAGAACTATACTTGGATATTTTTTTCCACAGCAAAGTTTGGGATGGATACTACTCTCAACATTGTTCTTTGCTAGTTCTGCTCTTTGCGCAAGCAAATGACAATGGTGAATGATGACTTTAGCAGACAGTACTTGTGAAGAACGCTCTAGGTAGTAACGCCAATTCCTAGGCACTGATACGTGTGGGTTGTTCACTTTTGCAATGATGTATGGTCCTAAAACAATACATAGAAGGTGACAATTTAAGAAATATTGGAGAAAAGATTAATAATTAAACCAAATGTATTTTTCTTTTCAAACTATTTTTTGGGCATTTTTTGAAAAAAATAATCGTCTGGAAGTTCTTCTTTTATTGGCCATCAGATCTTCTCTGCTGGTCTGGCTGCTCAACACCAGCACAGGAGTATTGCCATTGCATGGCACCTTCAGGACTCATGAAGTAGTCAGCGAAGGTTTCTCGCACCCTGGCATCAGAGTTGTATGGCTTTCCCTGACCCGAGTTGACAACTGGAATTAATTCAGACTGCTGTGACTCCTCATCTAGCTCTGTGCTGTATTCACAGCATAGTTGTGGAGTACACAGCATGCCTTAATTACATTGTCAACGGTCTCGGTATCCAACTGGATGGCAGTGTGAAAGTTCCTCCACTGACTACACGATTCCGAAGGTGCATTCCACATATCTGCGTGAACAACTCAGCCGATAATTAAAAATCCTCTGCCGGACATTCAGTGCCCTTCATGGGTATGGGCGCAGCAGGTTGGTGTTTAAGGGAAATGCATCATCCGATACCATCACAAAGGGAACTGGATGTGTGGAACCCAGCAAAGGTCTTGGGGCTGGGAGCATTCCGCCATCTTGAAGAATTTGCAGCCCAATCTGTGATGATCTAAACACCTGAGAGTCCCCAGTACTGACATAAGCACAAACGTCAATGGCAACAAATTTGTAATGTGCATCAGCCACCACCATCAGGACCACAGAAAAATACTTCTTATAATTAGAGATGAGCGATGTTCGAATCGAACTGTTCGCCAATCTCAAATTCAAGCTGTTTTGGGCGGTGTTCGAGCCGTTCGGCGAAGACGAACGATTTGAAAAAAATTCGGCTGTTCGAGGCTATGTTCGATATCTGTTCGTGCACCAAAATCATAACTGGATTTTTTCTCAGAAATGATGAAAATTAATGTTAATACGCAGTTTGAGTGTGTAGCGGGGCAGTGGGGGGGGGGGGCAGGGGATGTATCTCTGCAGAAATAATGAAGATCTCCATTTTTTTTTCTCTTTCCCGCATTTACGGTGGGGAGGTGCAATCTGTCAGCCTATCAGCAGCGGACACACGGAGCGAACTGCTTTTTTTCACACAAGCAAAGACATGTGTCATTGGCAGTGTATGTCACATGTCCTTGCCCTATAAGACCCAGCCATTTTCCCCATCGCCACCATTTTCTCACTGCTGCAGCTGCGTCTTAGACGGCACCGCTGTTACTGTGTGTGCTATACTTTGTTAATTTCAAGCCAATTTTTGCACAAATCTACAGATAGCTTGGGAGTAGGGAATAGTTGTGATTGCAGTCCTTTTAAGAACTACGTTACATAATTTCATACGACTTTTATCAGGCAGGTCTGTGCTCTTAAATAGATAGGTTGGGAGTAAAGACTAATTGTAATTGCAGTCCTTTTCAGGGCTAGGTTACATCAGTACCTATCACTTTTATCAGGCAGGTCTGTGCTCTTAAATAGATAGGCTGGGAGTAAAGACTAATTGTAATTGCAGTCCTTTTGAGGGCTAAGTTACATCAGTTCCTATCACTTTTTGCCAGCCAGGTCTGTGCCAGTGCTGTGCAAGTTTTTTTCACAGCATTTGGCTAAATCTAGCAAAGCAAATCCTTTTTGGCCTCTTGCAGTGTGTGTTAGTCAGTGGAGTAGCCTATCTGTGTTGCAAGCTACACCACCTGTGTATAGAATACCAATTTTTTTACTGCACCTAGTGAAGTAAAACCTTTTGGGCATAGCATCATTCTATTAATCCATCAATACTAACCTCCACCAGGTTGCAAATTCAATATAATTTTTATCTGCATCTAGCTCTGAAAAAATATTTTGGCTTGTAGCAGTGTGTGGGACTTGTTCTATTATTCCATCTATACTAACCTCCACCAGGTTGCAAATTCAATATAATTTTTATCTGCATCTAGCTCTGAAAAAATATTTTGGCTTGCAGCAGTGTGTGGGACTAGTTCTATTAGTCCATCTATACTAACCTCCACCAGGTTGCAAATTCAATATAATTTTTATCTGCATCTAGCTCTGAAAAAAATATTTCGGCTTGTAGCAGTGTGTGGGACTTGTTCTATTAGTCCATCTATACTAACCTCCACCAGGTTGCAAATTCAATATAACTTTTTTCTGCATCTAGCTCTGGAAAAATATTTCGGCTTGTAGCAGTGTGTGGGACTTGTTCTATTATTCCATCTATACTAACCTCCACCAGGTTGCAAATTCAATATAATTTTTTTCTGCATCTAGCTCTGAAAAAATATTTCGGCTTGTAGCGGTGTGTGGGACTTGTTCTCTGTGTCTATCCAAACTAACCTCCACCAGGTTGCAAATTCAATATAATTTTTTTCTGCATCTAGCTCTGAAAAATTATTTCGGCTTGAAGCAGTGTGTGGGACTTGTTCTATTAGTCCATCTATACTAACCATCTATACTAACCTCCACCAGGTTGCAAATTTAAAATAATTTTTATCTGCATCTAACCCAGCCAATACTTTTGGGCTAATGCCACAGTTTGGCCACTCAGCTCTGCTCGGTTCCCATCCATTGTTTTTTCTCCAAAGTTGTGAATTAGTTAACCACCAAAATGAGTGGAAAAAGTCCTGCTGCTGGTGGAAAGGGGAATAGGCATGTTGGGAAGGGAAAAAAAGGTTGTGTCCGTGGGGTAGGTGTTAAAGCAACGGTAACTTCTGCAGAAGAAAGACTATCCTCCAGCCAAACTAAGATGTCTAGTTCTTTTAGCGGACAATGTGATAAGATTCCTTTCTTACGGCGATGCCAATTGCTACAAATTCCAGATGAGACACAAAAGCAGCAGGTGCTTCATCGGATATCAAGTGCTCCTTTAAGTGGGCTCTCCTCCACCTCAACTTCAACATCACAAAAACTCCAGTCCTCAAAGGTGTCACCCCAATCGAACTTGCTTCCTCACAGCTCCCAAGTCTCCAGCTGCCGGTCTGAGTATGGGGTAGAACAGATGGTTGAGTCTGCAGAGCTGTTTACTCATACTATAGCCTGGGAATCAGAGGTCAGCTCCCGCGCTTATATGAATCCAGACGAGGAAATGATCTGCACTGATGCCCAGAATCTTTATGAGTCGGATCCAAGACCAGATGCAGAAGGTTCTGACCATAATGTTGACCTAAGTTCCCAAACTGTATCTCCTGTTGGTGGAGACAATGAGGAAGACGATGACGAGACTCAAATACCTGATTGGAGCGACAACTTTAGTTTTTTGGCAGGGCAGGAAGAGGTTGGCTCTGAGGACGATGGGTGTGATAACACACAGAGTGATGATGACGATGTTGGAGATCCCACTTACTGTCAACCCACAGTCAGCCAGTCGATGAGGTCAGCAGAGGAGGTGGAGGAGGATGCTAGTGACGACGAGGTCAGGTTGCGCCTTCCTGGACAGATACGTAGTACTGCAAGCACGTCAACAACTGCATCGTCAAACAAAACTCTGCCTCAGACCACAAGTCGTGGTGGCTCTTCAGGTCGCATGGGTGCTAAGCCTTGCATAGCCTGGCCATTTTTTCAGATCGATAAAGATGACCTGACTTGTGTTATCTGTAACATTTGTCAGCAAAAGCTAAGTAGAGGCCAAAAAATACATAGTATGTGTACTTCATGCATGAACCGGTACATGGATATGAAGCATAAGTTGCAGTGGGAAGCTCACTGTGCTACAATGCGGGCTAGCCGGCCGGGCCAACCACCATCTGCCACATCTTGTGCATCCACGGCCTCTTCATCCTCTGTGACTGGGGGGACAGCAGTCACAAATGTTTTGGGACGCAGACCTGCCTCCTCTTTACCCGCAACAGCCAGAGTGATTGGCAGGTCATCATTTCCTTTGGAGGTGGAAACACCAGCTGGTGTTGAGCGCTGTCCGACATCGATAGCACCACCTTTGGATCAAGGCAACCTAACATGTCCGCCTGCATCTTCCTCACAGACCGGCAGTTTGCCAGGGACACCCTTCTCAACCCCGTCTAAGCACAACAGCAAGCCCTCGGTCCCTCAGAGGTGGACAAGTAAAAGACCATTTCCTCCTAGCCATGAGAAAGCTAAGAGGTTGAATTTCACCATCTGCAAGCTCTTGGCTACAGAAATTCTTCATTTCCGCCTGGTGGACACAGAGGATTTTCGAGACCTTATGTCCGTCGCAGTGCCCCAGTACCAGATGCCCAGTTGGCACTACTTCTCAAAGAAAGGTGTGCCTGCGCTCCACCAGCATGTCGCACACAACATCACCGCTTCTTTGAGAACCTCTGTGTGTGACAGGGTGCATTTCACCACAGACACTTGGATGAGTAGGCATGGACAGGGGCGTTATATGTCGCTGACTGGGCACTGGGTAACTGCGGTGACAGCAGGACAAGGGGCTGCATTCCAAGTCTTGCCGAACCCAACGAGTTGTGCGTCAGTCCTCTTTATCTCAAAGTTCCTCCACAGCTTGCCTCCTCAACCTCCTCTCGGTCCTCCACCTGCACCCAAAGCCTGTCTGGTCATGCCACAAGCTTTCTATCTGCGCAGAAGGGATCCTGCACACCTCCTTACTATGCTGGCAGCAGGGCTCAACGTCATCAGGCGGTTTTTACTTTGAAATGTCTGGGAAATGTGAGTCACACAGCTGAGGAGTTGTGGTCAGCTCTGGAGAACCAGTTTCATGAATGGTTGTCTCCACTGGACCTGAAACCAGGGAAGGCCGTGTGCGACAATGCTGCAAACCTGGGTGCAGCCCTTCGCCAGGGCAATGTCACACACGTGCCTTATATGGCTCACATGTTGTCCAGCAATTTTTAGCCCACTATCCCGGACTAGATGGCCTTCTGCAGAGGGCACGGTCGCTGTGTGCTCACTTCTGTCATTCGCATCCCGCAGCTCAGCGACTTACATCTCTACAGAAGTCGTTGGGCCTGCCACTTCACCGGCTAAAATGCGATGTGCCTACCCGGTGGAGTTCAACTCTGCACATGTTGCAGCGACTGTGGTAGCACCGACAAGCCCTGGTGTAATACGTTCTGACCTATAGCCTGGGCCAATGATATCCAGAGGTGAGGCAAATCACGCTGGAGGAGTGGTCTCAGATCAGGGACCTATGCACCCTTCTGCACAGTTTTGAAATGGCGACGAAGATGTTTAGTGCTGACGATGCCATTATCAGCATGACTATTCCGGTGATTTACATGCTGGAGCACATGTTAAACAGAATTCGGAGTCAGGTGGTGGCAAAAGAGGAGGTGGAGGAAGTAGAGGAGGAGGAGTTGTATGCGGAATGGCTAACATCTGCAAGGTCCAGACGGTCGGCAGCACCAAGGCGGCAGGCATGTGAGGGTGGGGGAGATGGTTTTACCAGGGCGCATGGTAGCAGCCAAACTAGTGAGGAAGGTGCAGGAGCACAGGAAGAGGTGGAGGACAAACTGATGGAAAACTCATCAGATGAGGGAGAACTTGATCACATTTCTGTTGTGCGAGGTTGGGGGGAAAGGACAGAGGAAGGAAGCATGATTGTTACCTCGCCACCAACACAACAGGGACTTGGTGCTCCTTGATGCACAAGACACATGAGTGCCTTCTTGCTGCACTACCTGCAACATGACCCTCGAATTGTGAGAATTTGAAATAATCCTGACTACTGGGTTGCCACACTGTTAGATCCCTGGTACAAAAGTAAATTTGCAGAAATTATTCCTGTCATAGAAAGGGATGCACGCATGCAGGAGTATCAGCAGAGACTGTTGCAGAATCTTACATGTGCTTTTCCACAAAACACCAGTGGTGCATGTAGTGAATCTCACAGTTCCAACTTGCCAACCGTGGGACCGTCGAGGGTTAAGCACTCAAACCGTAACAGAAAAACAGTATCTGCTTGTAACATCAATTTGCGGAATCATTTCACCACTTTTTTATCCCATCCTTTGCAAGGCCCCAGGAGACAAGAAGTCTGACACATAGTCAACGCCTAGAGGCGATGGTACAGGAGTATCTCCAAGTAAACAATGAAGCCATGACTGTGTCTCTTGCTCTTTTTGGGCTTCCAATCTGGATGAATGGTCGGAGCTCGCCACTTACGCCTTGGAGATCTTGTCATGCCCTGAAGCCAGCGTTCAGTCTGAACGTGTGCTCAGCGCTGCTGGTGGTGTGCTGACAGAAAAGCGCATGCGGCTCTCCACTGACAATGTAGACAGACTCACGTTCATAAAGATGAACAAATCATTGATCCGAAACGACTTTTCTACCCGTGTGTCATCCTTAATAATAATTTTAAGCTGCATCTAGCCCGGAAAATAATTTTGGGGCTCCTAGATGCGCAAGACACATGAGTGCCTTCTTGCTGCACTACCTGCAACATGACCCTCAGATTGTCAGAATTCGAAATAATCCTGACTACTGGGTTGCCACACTCTTAGATACCCCACACTCTTCGATCAACCTTTTCATTTTAATAAAGAACAAAAAAATGGTCATTTTTGAAATTATAAGCATTAGCAGGTTATTAGAAACTGAAATCAAACAGTTTTCAACTCAAAACTTTATTCTAGGTGATGTTACATTTGCACATAGGACCCCTTGTTCGAAAGGAGCTTCTGAACTCTCTCGTCCATTGAATTTGTCAGGTTTTGGATGGTTTCTGCTTCAACTGTTTTGCATGAGGACAGAATACCCTCCCAGAGCTGTTGCTTAGATGTGAACTGCCTCCCGCCATCATAGACACTCCTTTTGTTGATTCTCCAGAGGTTCTCAATGGGGTTGAGGTCTGGGGAGCATTTGAGTCACACCATAAGTTTGTCCCCTTTTATGCCCATATCAGCCAGAGATGCAGATGTGTTATGTGCAGGATGAGACTGTGCATTATCATGCATGAAAATGATCTTGCTGCGGAACACACGGTTCTTCTTCTTGGACCATGGCAGGATGTGCTGTTTGAGAAACTCAACATACATTATGGAGTTCATCTTTACCCCTTCAGGGATCCTAAAGGGGCCGACTATCTCTCTCCCCATGATTCCAGCCAAAAACATTACTCCACCTCCTTGTTGGCGCCGTAGCCGTGTTTGCATGGGGTGTCCATCAACCAGCCATCCTCCACTCCATCCATCTGGAACATCGAGCGTTGCACGGTACTCATTGGTGAACAAAACAGTTTTGAAGTCAGTCTTCATGTATTGTTTGGCCCACTGGAGCCATTTCTGCTTGTGTACAGTGGATAGAGGAGGTCGACAGGATGGCTTACAAACAGCTGCAAACCTCTGAAGGACCCTGCATCTTGTTGTTCAGGGGACGTTGGAGGCACCAGCAGCTTCAAAAACTTGTCTGCTGCTAAGATAAGGCTTTTTTGCCGCTGCTCTTTTAACCTGACGTAATTGCCTGAAGGAAAGAGTCCTCAATTTACCCTTATCAGCACGCACATGTGTGTACTGTGAATCAGCTACATACTTCTTGATTGTGCGATGATCAGGATGAAGTGTCTTGGCAATGTTGATTGCAGTCATGCCTTGTCCTAAACACTCCACAATTTGTTGCTTCTCAGCAGCCGACACATCCTTTTTCTTTCCCATTTTGGCAGAAAATGTAGGCTGCTTAATAATGTGGGACAGCCTTCTTAAGTAGTCTTGCCTTTCATTGGACACACCTGCCAAAATAATTAGCAAAGTTGTCTGCAATTGCTTACAGTGATATAAAGAGCCCTGACACACATCACCATCAATGAGTTTAACTGACAAACAAAAAAATTCTTACCTTATCACTCCTAAACATTTTTTGCATAATAATTTGGAACACAGTGTACATGTGCTTTTCCAAAAAACACCAGTGGTTCACGAAGTGAATCTTACAGTTCTAACTTGCCAACCATGGTCTGTATGGAGTTGTTCAATAAAGGGCCCAAAATTAAAATAACATAGACAGGAGAGGTCTCTATGAATACGAATTTCTAAGTATTTGATACCCTGTGAGGGCCAGACAAAGGGAAAGTTGGACTGGATAGAATCCTGTATGGATTTGGGGAGGGAAATATCGAGGGCCTCAGACTTCCCTGCATTGAATTTAAAATTTGACCATGTAACAAAGTTATCTATTTCAGCCGTAACAGCAGGGATGGATATATGTGATTGAGTGATATATACTAGGACATCATCAGCAAATGAAGAGCACTTGTACTCGGTGCCTCCCACCTCAATCCACCTAATATTGGGGTTATGGCGAATTGATGAGAGCAGTAGAGATGAGCGTTGTTCGACTCGAACTGTTCGCCAATCTCAAATTCGAGCTGTTTTGGGCGGTGTTCGAGCCGTTCGGCGAACACGAACGATTTGAGAAAAATTCGGCTGTTCGAGGTTATGTTCGATAACTGTTCGTGCACCAAAATCATAACTGGATTTTTTCTCAGTAATGATGAAAATTAATGTTAATACGCAGTTTGAGTGTACAGCGGGGCGGGGGGAGGGGCAGGGGATGGATCTCTGCAGGAATAATGAAGATCTCCATTTTATTTTCTCTTTCCCGCATTTACAGTGGGGAGGTGCAATCTGTCAGCCTATCAGCAGCGCACACATGGAGCGAAGTGCTTTTTTTCACACAAGCAAGGGCATGTGTCATTGGCAGTGTATGTCACATGTCCTTGCCCTATAAGACCCAGCCATTTTCCCCGTCGCCACCATTTTCTCACTGCTGCAGCTGCGTGTTAGACGGCACCGCTGTTGCTGTGTGTGCTATACCTTGTTAATATCAAGCCAATTTTCGCACAAATCTACAGATAGCTTGGGAGTAGGGAATAGTTGTGATTGCAGTCCTTTTAAGGACTACGTTACATCATTTCATACGACTTTTATCAGGCAGGTCTGTGCTCTTAAATAGATAGGTTGGGAGTAAAGACTAATTGTAATTGCAGTCCATTTCAGGGCTAGGTTACATCAGTTCCTATCACTTTTTGCCAGGCAGGTCTGTGCCAGTGCTGTGCAAGTTTTTTTCACAGCATTAGGCTGAATCTAGCAAAGCTAATCCTTTTTGGCCTATTGCAGAGTGTGTTAGTCAGTGGAGTAGCCTATCTGTGCTGCAAGATACACCACCTGTGTATAGAATACCAATTTTTTTACTGCACCTAGTGAAGTAAAACCTTTTGAGCATAGCATCATTCTATTAGTCCATCTATATTGACCTCCATAAGGTTGCAAATTGAATATAACTTTTTATCTGCATCTAGCTCTGAAAAAATATTTGGCCTTCTAGCTGTGTGTGGGACTTGTTCCATTTGTCCATCTATACTAACCTCCATCAGGTTGCAAATTAAAAATAATTTTTATCTGCATCTAGCTCTGAAAAAATATTTGGCCTTCTAGCAGTGTGTGGGACTTTCTCTATTAGTCCATCTATACTGACCTCCATCAGGTTGCAAATGAAAAATAATTTTTATCTGCATCTAGCTCTGAAAAAATATTTGGCCTTCTAACAGTGTGTGCGACTTGTTCTATTAGTCCATCTATACTGACCTCCATCAGGTTGCAAATTGAATATAATTTTTTTCTGCATCTAGCTCTGAAAAAATATTTGGCCTTCTAGCAGTGTGTGGGACTTTCTCTATTAGTCCATCTATACTGACCTCCATCAGGTTGCAAATTAAAAATAATTTTTATCTGTATCTAGCTCTGAAAAAATATTTGGCCTTCTAGCAGTGTGTGCGACTTGTTCTATTAGTCCATCTATACTGACCTCCATCAGGTTGCAAATTGAATATAATTTTTTTCTGCATCTAGCTCTGAAAAAATATTTGGCCTTCTAGCAGTGTGTGGGACTCATTGTATTAGGCCATCTATACCAAGCTCCACCAGCTTTTAAATTAATAATAATTTTTAGCTGCATCTAGCCCTGAAAATAATTTTTCTTCCCAATAGTGGTAGCAATAGAAATATGGGGCGCGCGCCTGGCTTACAAAAATATACGCTTCATAACAAAAAACACCAGCCTAGTGCACTGCATTAATAAGATTGCATCATCGTCTCTCCCAGTGCTAGGCCTACTACCCAGGCTAGCATTCCTGTGCCTAAAACACAATGTATGGGTCCGCGCTAGCCACTATGCTGAGGGGTCTAAAGCTGCTGCTAACGCTTTATAACAATTCAATTGGCAGATTTTCACAGAGCTCTTACACAACGCCCACCCATCGGGCAACAGTTGCCCACCTTCCCTATGGGATCTAGTGGCGAATAGTTGATGCCATTAATCAGAGCGTCAGTTTCTCCGTCGACGTGGCAAGCATACGGTAAGGCATGGGAAGAGTGGACACGACTAGTAGCAGGCAGACGGGTTAACCAATGTGAACAAGCCAGATCACAAGTCACCATAGAATTTCTCCACCAGCTAATTATGAGGGGCATATCAGGGGCGTCAGCGCAGCGGTGTCTGACCGGAGTAGCATTTCACTTCCTACTACTGAATTGGGGAGATGTGACAAAGGTTCATCATCAGACAATCCATAAAAGGGTGGAAAAGGGGTCAGTCAAGTCAGGAGTGTAGACGTCCCGTCCCGTGTCACTAAAACTGATTTCTCACATCATATCCCTAACACCATTAACATGACACTCACAATTTGAAGCAACACTACTGTCTACTGCAGCTGTGATCGCCTTCTTCTGGGCGCTATGCATAAGCGAATTCGTCCCTCAATCCAAAATTACCACCAGTGGAGGCTTATTACACCAGGACGTAGTCATAGCGAATAATGCAATACGTCTACGCATACACCAATCGAAAACGGTTCCAGCGGGCAGGGGCACTTGGGTACTTCTACAACCCACAAACGGTACACTGAGTCGGGTAACAATAGTAAAAACATATCTAACCATCAGATCACAAAGTAATTTCTTCCTATCACACATTGATGGAATGCCATTATCAAGATACCAGTTCCAAGCTATATTTAATAAATAAATACATATCATCGGCAGGGAACCACCAAAAAGATTACGGGACACACTCATTCCGCATAGGCGCGGCCACGGAAGCAGCAAGAGCAGGACTGTCAGAAACGGAAGTTCAGAGGATAGGGAGATGGCGATCCACGTGTTTGGCAAGATACATAAGACCGGACTTGTTATCCTAACGTGGTTTGTTTCTTTTACAGGTGACGCTAAGCCAACAGTGTGGGTGATAGGCCACTCGTATATGTATTGGGCAGAAAAAAGGGCGAAAGTCTGCCCAGGCGGGAGGAAATTAGAGTTTCATAACACATATTTCAACTAGAGAGGTATTAGAGGCCTGCTATGGCCACAGGTACTAATGGAGGTAATCAAGGTAGGGAGAGAGGCAAGATGTCCGGTCATCTTAGTTATACAGGCCGGCAGAAACAACCTAGGTCATCACAACAGCGCATAACTAATGGCTATAATTAAACTAGACACTGAGCGCTTCAGAGAATTTTTCACATAAACTAGCTATAGTATGGTCAGAGATTGTGCCGATAGCGGTATGGCAAGGTGCGTGAGACATCCCGGCCATCAAATGGACAAGGCGGGTAATAAATATTCGGATGGCAAAATTTAGAAGAGACAGAGGCGGTGTAGTGGTACGACACCGACAACTGGCCCGACGTTGTTCTCTTAATGGATATTGTACTGGACATATTCCTGTTAGGACTCCAGGACGGAGTGGAACAAGCGTTAAGAGTAATGGGTGGGGGTCAGAGTCCTGCATACGACTACGCAGGATCCTCCGTGGCCTGGAAATAGAATGGACATGTTGGAGAGTTACACTTGTTGGCCAACTTGCCGGAGTGGAGACCCAGGGCATGCTGCAACAAGCTGAATTATTTTAGAAATAAAATGCCTTTCTAATGGAATGAGTATAAAGAGTTAATAAAGCTGTGACCGATCCTCACCCATCCAGTTGTAAGAGTTACATTATTGTATTGTCAAGGAAAGGGGGGCGGTAGGGGGGCTGAGCGTCTGGGTTTGGTTGGGGGTCCCCACAGTCTGCCTAGGCTAGATACATTTAAAAATTCTTATTAGATACACAGGCGGTGCAGCTTGCTTCGCAGCTGGGCTACTACGCCCAAAGTATTGCCTAGGCTAGATGCAGTTAAAAATTCTACGCTGACTAGCAGACACTGAAGATTTGGAGCAGACCTCTGAGTAAACAGCTCTTCAGACTCAACCATCTGTGTTACCCCAAGCCATAGTGTATGTAGTTTCTTACAGTTAAAAGGGGGGGGGGGGAGCGACCCAACCCACCTGGAACTGACGATGCCAACGTCACGTAAGACACAGCAAGGGGACTCCAAAAAGAGTCTCCATTTTTTCCCCAAATTGTGGCACAGACACCACTCAACCCTAGAACGCATACCTGGGGCCTCGCAGGCCCACCCTGTTAATTGTTTTCTATTTTCTGCAAGATTACTTTAGTTAGAATTTTGAAACTCTAGGTATTCTTCATGTATATAGTTGTTTGTCATTTGAGTTTCAGTTATTCCATGTTATTTGCACACGGGCCTAAAAGGCCCCAGGTATATGAAAGTGTAGATTTTTATGGTCATGCGTTCTAGGGTTAAGTGGCATCAATTGCCCCACAGTTGCTTAAAACGGTTGGTGAGGTGATTTTACCAAATCCTCAAGGTTTTAGTCTCCCAAGGATAACACAGGGGTAGAAAAGTCCTTGCGAATCCGTGATTTGTTCATCTTTATGAACGTGAGTCTGTCTACATTCTCAGTAGACAGACGCGTGCGCTTATCTGTCAGCACTCCACCAGCAGCGCTGAACACACGTTCAGAGAGAACACTGGCTGCAGGGCATGACAAGATCTCCAAGGCGTGAGTGGCGAGCTCCGGCCATTTTTCCAGATTGGAATACCAAAATGAGCAAGGGTCCAGTGACACAGTCATGGCTTCGATGTTCACTTGGAGATACTCCTGTACCATCCTCTCTAGGCATTGACTATGTGTCAGACTTCTTGTCTCCTGTGGCCTTGCAAAGAATGGTCTAAAAAAGTGGTGAAACGATTCCAAAAAATTGCTGTTACCAGCAGAAACTGTGTTATTGTTACGGTTTGAGTGATGAAGACTCGACAGTCCCACGGTTGGCAAGTTAGAACTGTAAGATTCACTACGCACACCACTGGTGTTTTGTGGAAAAGCACATGTAAGATTCAGCAACAGCGTCTGCAGATACTCCTGCATGCGTCAATCCCTTTTTATGGCAGGAATTATTTTGGCAAATTTACTTTTGTACAGGGGATCTAAGAGTGTGGCAACCCAGTAGTCGGGATTACTTCGAATTCTGACAATCTGAGGGTCATGTTGCAGGTAGTGCAGCAAGAAGGCACTCATGTGTCTTGCGCATCTAGGAGCCCCAAAATTATTTTCCGGGCTAGATGCAGCTAAAAATTATTATTAGCGAGGTAAGAATCATGCTTCCTTCCTCTGCCCTCTCCCCCCAACCTCGCACAACAGAAATGTGATCAAGGTCTCCCTCATCTGATGAGTCTTCCATGCCCATCGCCAGTTCGTCCTCCACTTCTTCCTCGGCTCCTGCACCTTCCTGAACAGTTTGGCTGCTACCATGCGCCCTGGTTAATCCCTCTCCCCCACCCTCCCATGCCTGCCGCCTTGGTGCTGCCAACCGTCCTGACCTTGGAGATGTTATCCCTTCCGCATACGACTCCTCCTCTACTTCCTCCACCTCCTCTTGTCCCACCACCTGACTCTGAATTCTGTTTAATGTGTGCTCCAGCATGTAAATCACCGGAATAGTCATGCTGATAATGGCATCGTCGTCAGCACTAAACATCTTCGTCGCCATTTCAAAACTGTGCAGAAGGGTGTGTGGCGCCCCTGAGGGTTCAGTCGCCACAGAGTTACTGCATCTCACCCAGAGGTGTGGTATCTCACCCTCAGGTAAGGAAGGCATATGGCTCGGGACCCTAACATCTGCATCCAAAACACACCCGCAGTGGGGGTAGGGCGAGATTGCTCCTAAGGGAGAGCACAGTCCCAGGTCCCTAGCTGGTGCGAGGGTCCTATGTAGTGGGTGCTTAGGGGAGCAGCTTAGCGGAGCACATGACAGGGAGAGTATAAATAGGAAGGCATCTTAGAAAGAGCAAGCCAGTCAGAGGAGGAAAAGTGACAGGAGCAGTGGCTCGGCATGAGCTCTGCTCCAGAGGCGGGCCTAGCCTGGGAGGCCCAGGACTGAAGGAGAGAAGAGAGGAGTGGGAGCAGGAAGGCTCCAGGAACCGAAGGGACCCTAGGGCTACGGGCCATGCAGAAGGCCACCCGTACTCCTCCTGCTACCAGGAGGTAGAGGGGTCAGGCCAGATAAGGGGAACCGGCCCCTCAACTAGCGGAGAAACAGCAAGGCTCAACTAGAAACCGGAGGCTGCAGCATTTCATGTACTGCAGGTAAAAGTCCACACCAGTCTCACTAAGAAGGTAGCCACATAGGACCCAGGGGACGGAACACAAGTCGCCCGCCAAGGCCCGAGGATACCGGATAGAAGTGTCACTGGGTGTGAGGTGCAGGGAGAAGGCCAGAGAAAGGACACACAGAAGGGGGTCCTGCTAAGTACTCCGGAGCTATCTAGGGGTGGACTGAGCCCCTCACTGAGTACGCACAGCACGACGGGTCAGATTTCTCTGGTACCTGTAATCTGGACAACTGTGAGTAAAGATCTTGGGACTGCAACACACGGACTCTGTGTTCATTATCATTACTGACTCCCTGCACTACAACCACCATCATCCACACTGCCCTGAAGCTACACTCTTCCTGTGGTGAGTAATAATACCATTGCTGCAAAACTACCAGCTTCAGAGGACTGTTCCGCAGCGGCGGCCCCTTTTGCCCCACTCCAGAGGTGGCGTAGTCGGACATTATAAAACCCAAATATACAAATTACCCTTGGATTGACCGCCCTGGATCACGGACCGGGTCACCGCCACAGTGACTACAACCCCCAGCGTCTACCGGCCCAGCTCAGGGTACCCCACGGCCCAGGGGGCGCGTCAACTTCATAGGTCCCTGATCTGAGACCACTCCTGCAGCGTGATTTTCCCCACCTCTGGATCTCGTTGGCCCAGGCTATACGTCAGAACGTATTGCACCAGGGCTTGTCGGTGCTGCCACAGTCGCTGCAACATGGTCAGAGTTGAATTCCACCATGTCGGCACTAGTGTTGAGCCACCCCCGTAGTGTTCGAGTTCGGTTCGTCGAACACCCGTGTGTTCGCCGAACTGTTCGTCGAACTGTTCGTCGAACACCTTCGAACACCGTTAAAACCAATGGCAGGCAAGCAAAAACACATAGAAACACATGGAAAACACCTTCTAAGGTGTCCAAAAGCTGACAAACTGCTCAGAAGACACAACTAACACATGGAAAAGAGACAAGTACATATAGTCATGTGAAAAGAAAAGAGGTGGAGGAGTAAAAGGAGGAGGAGACACAGATATAGGCATGTCATGCCAGAGCCGCGGTGAACCCTGACGGCCAGCCCCCCTCTCCCAATACTGGTGCCTGTCCGCTGGTGGGTCGAGCGAGCCCCCCTGTGGTGGAGGCAGCTCTAAGCTTTTGAATTTAAATTGTCTCTCTAATTTGAATGAATACACTTTAAATCCATTTACAAGGATCTATTGGAGGGCAAGTCTCATGCCTGCAGCCACGTAATTCCAGCTCCAGTAGCGTCCACTAAAGCTGCTGCAGTTAAAAAGCTTTTATAAGGATCGAGCTCGGCTGTCCACCGCAAGGCATCCTACTGCCAGTCCCAGCCCCTATGCCTTGGGGTGCCTCCTGATGCTCTCTACTGAGTATCCCGTGGTCCCGAAGCATTTCCTTTGAAAAAATTAAGTGTCCAAACTACAGGTGGTGTAGCTTGCTTAACAGCCGGGATAATCCGCTGACTAGCAGACACTGCTACTAGGCACAAATTATTTCCTGGGCTAGATGCAGTTAAAAATTTGTAATTAGATACTCTCGTTGGATGCTGAGAAAGCAATCCATAGAGTCTCCTGGCACGCCATATATGATTCTCTTAAAAAGCTTGGGGTAGGGGTCTAGGGGACCCTTTTATAGCCAAAATCACGGCCCTGTATCGCAATACGTCACCTAGGCTGAAGATAAATGGAACTGTAGCACCCTGAGGGCTCAGTTGCTACAGAGGTATTGCACCTCACCCAGAGGTGTGATATCTCACTCTCAGGTAAGGATGGAGTGTGGATCAGGACCCGGCACCTGCATGTATTACACCACATTGCCGTGGGGCAGGGCGACCAATATGCCCCTGTGAGATGGGCACGACAGTCCCTGTCCCTTGCTGGAGTGGGGGGAGGGAACACTGAGGAAGGGGAACCCTGTAGTGCAGGAGCAGGGAGGAAGCAGTTCCTGGGTGCATTGAGAAGGGAGTATAAAAGGTGGGCACCATCTTAGTTCAGTGCAGAGAAGTCTGAGCAGAAGTGACAGGGAGCAGGGGCTCTGCATGAGCTCTGCTCCGGAGGCGGGCCTAGTAACAGAGGCCCAGGCCTGGAAGAGGGAGAAGGAGGGAAGAGGAGTGGAGAAGGCTCCAAGAACGAGGAACGAAGGGATCCCAGGGGTGTGGACGGGCGAGTCGCCACCGCACGCCCGAATCCACCTGCGTGGGGGGGTTAGGCCAAAGGGGGAGACCGGTCCCCGAAACTAGTGGAGGCAGGAAACGACCCTCAGCTAGAAACTGGAGGCTGTGACATTTTATGTGGCGCAGCCTGTAGCGCTGGCGTCCCTGCCCTCTGCTAGGCAGGGACGCTGCTCCCCTCACCGCTCTGCTCCGTGCCCGGCGTCCTCTCCCCGCTCTGCTGTCAGCGCGCGCTCCTTCCCGGCGTCCTCCTCCCGCTCTGCTCTCAGCGCGCGCTCCTTCCCGGCCCCTGTGCTTAGGGCGCGCGCGCGCGCGCTCCCCTCCTCTTAAAGGGGCCGCGCGCGCCGTCCTAAGGAGTCCCCGGCCAATGGCCGGAGGACTTCATCATATATAAGGCACCTCCTCCAAAATGGAGGTGCCCGAGCAATGTTGTTTGCACCTGTGTCTCACCTGTGCTTCAGCCCTCAGGTCCCGTTGCCAGTTACCTGCCAGTTACCTGCCAGTTTCCTGCCAGTTTCCTGCTAGTTACCTGCCTGATTCCTGCCTGAATACTTGTTACCTGTCTGCCAGCCTTAGGTCCGACGGTCTGCCTTACTACTCCTGTCAGTCTGTCTAAAGGACCAGCCTGCCCGCTCACCTGGGAGCGCATATCAGCTACCTGCCTGCTTGCCTGAGGTCCGACGGTCTGCCTTACTACTCCGGTCAGTCTGTCTATGGACCAGCTTGCCCGCTCACCTGGGAGCGCTTCTCCGTTATCTGCCTGCTTGCCAGCCCGGAGGCTCCGTTGTCACGTGCTGTGACCACCAGCTATTCCAGAGACTCTTGCCCGCTCACCTGGGAGCGCTTCTCCGTTACCTACCTGCCTGCCAGCCCGGAGGTTCCGCCGTCACGTGCCGTGACCACCTGCTATTCCAGAGACTCTCGCTTGCTCACCTGGGAGCACACATCTACCATCTGCCTGCTAGCCTACCCGGAGGCTCTGCCATCACAGGTCGTACCTACCCCTTACCCAGAGACTGCCACCCGCTCCCTTACAAGGGCCGCCCCCTTGTATAGTAGCTCAGAGGTTCCGCCTCCCGGACCCGTTACAGCTTGCTCGGGCCTTCATAAATCAGTGCACCCTGCACTTTGAACTTTTGTCCCATCAGTTTAATTCCGACCGGGCCAAAATTGCCTTTATCATGTCCCATCTCACCGGGGAGGCCCTGGCCTGGCTAAATCCTCTATGGGAGAGAGGAGACCCCCTGGTGTCCAACTTGCCTGCTTTTCTCTCGGCTTTCCGGAAAGTCTTCGACGAACCCGGACGGAAGACCTCATCCGCATCCTCTCTGCTACGCCTCCGTCAGGAGGGTCTCACCGTGGGCCAATATGCCATACGGTTCCGCACCCTTGCCTCGGAGCTGGCCTGGGATAACGACGCTCTGGTATCCGTCTTCTGGGAGGGTCTGTCCGGTCGTATTAAAGATGAACTTGCTGGTCGGGACATTCCTACCTCTCTCGATGATCTAATAACCCTTGCCACCCGGATTGACCTACGGTTCCAGGAGCGTGCCAAAGAGGTCACCCGTGAGAGAAGGATTCCACGTTTAGCTCCTACTTTCCAGAAACCCGTCATTCCCTCCATCTCTCCCCAGGTACACTCTCCTGAGCCTATGCAGGTCGACCAGACCAAGATGGTCAAAACCCGTCAGGACTCACGCCGTGCCGAGGGGAGCTGCTTCTACTGTGGCAGTAAGGAGCACCGGATCCGTGCCTGCCCGGAGAGGTCGGGAAACGCCTGTGTCTAGGTTCGCTCAGAGAGGTCCACCTAGACAAGAATAAATCCTCTCCATCCCTGCTGTTGTCAGTTTCGATCATCTACGGGGAGAACCGTTATTTCGAACTAGCCCAACTTGACTCTGGAGCAGCCGGGAACCTTATTTCACAGTCCCTGGTTGAGAAATACCGCATCCCCACCAAACCTCTGGCTGTACCCTTGTCTGTCGCTGCCGTGGATGGGGGCCTCTTACCTCGCCCCATTCAACTCATCACCGAATCCATTACCCTGCAGGTGGGAATGCTGCATTCTGAAAGTATCTCCTTTCATGTTCTGCCTGGACTCTCTCACGCCCTCTTGCTAGGTCTGCCCTGGCTCCAGAAACATGCACCCGTGCTAGACTGGCAAACCGGAGAGGTCCTTCGCTGGGGACAAGACTGTCATAAAACCTGCCTGGTTCCCGTCCATCCCGTCCGTCCCTCTCCTACCCCAGCTAATCTACCTGGACTTCCGATTCCTTATAGGTCTTATGCAGATGTCTTTAATAAAAAGGAGGCAGAGACATTACCACCACATAGACCATACGACTGTCCCATCGATCTGCTACCCGGTACTACTCCTCCCCGTGGGCGTATCTATCCTTTATCCGCTGCTGAGACCCGGTCAATGTCCGAATATATTGAGGAGAATCTGGCCAGAGGATTCATCCGGAAATCTACCTCCCCGGCGGGAGCAGGCTTCTTTTTCGTCAAAAAGAAGGACGGCTCTCTCCGTCCCTGTATAGACTATAGAGGCCTAAACCTGATCACGGTGAAGAATAAGTACCCCCTCCCGCTCATTCCAGAATTATTTGATCGCCTGAGGGGGGCTAGGATCTTCACCAAACTGGACCTTCGTGGGGCGTACAACCTGGTTCGTATTCGTCAGGGGGATGAATGGAAGACGGCATTCAACACCCGGGACGGCCACTATGAATACCTGGTAATGCCCTTTGGTCTCTGTAACGCTCCTGCCGTCTTTCAAGAGTTGGTCAATGACATCTTCCGGGACCTTCTCTACTCCTGCGTAGTGGTGTACCTGGACGACATCTTGGTCTTCTCTCCGGATCTCCAGACTCACCGGAGGGACGTTCGTCAGGTCCTGCTCAGGCTAAGGCAGAACCATCTCTACGCTAAATTTGAGAAGTGCCTCTTTGAGCAGACCTCGCTTCCGTTTCTGGGCTACATTATCTCTCATACCGGCCTACAAATGGATCCTGAGAAACTGTCTGCCATCGAGAAATGGCCCCGACCGGAGGGGTTGAAGGCCATTCAGCGATTCCTGGGCTTCGCCAACTACTACCGCCTCTTCATACCACACTTCTCTTCCCGGACGGCCCCAATTTCTGCGCTCACCCGTAAAGGTACTAATCCCAAAGAGTGGCCACCCGAAGCAGAGGAGGCCTTTCTTTCCCTTAAACAGGCCTTCTCTTCCGCCCCGGTGCTGCATCGCCCAGATGGCAACAAACAGTTCTTCCTGGAAGTTGACGCCTCCTCCTCTGGAGCCGGAGCGGTACTTACTCAAAAATCATCTTCCGGGAGGATGGTAACTTGTGGCTTCTTCTCTAAACTCTTCTCCTCCTCTGAGCGCAACTATTCCATAGGAGACCGAGAGTTATTGGCCATCAAACTGGCATTGGAGGAGTGGCGTCACCTGCTCGAGGGGGCTCTTCACCCGGTAATAATTTACACTGACCACAAGAACTTGGCTTACCTCCAGCATGCCCAGAGACTTAACCCGCGCCAAGCCCGGTGGTCCTTGTTTTTTGCTCGTTTTGATTTTGTCCTTCATTTTCGCCCGGCTGACAAAAACGTCAAGGCGGACGCCTTGTCTCGGTCCTTTCTGGTGTCTGATCTCGAGGAGGATCCGAAACATATCATCGATCCCGCCAGAGTAATGCAGGTGGCTCCCGTGAGTCTAAATCGTCTTCCTCCTGGTAAGACGTTCGTACCAGTACCTGATCGGGAGAAGATCCTACACTGGGGTCATTCTTCTAAACTAGCTGGCCACGCCGGTCAGAAAAAGACCCTCCAGCTTATTACCCGGCACTACTGGTGGCCTAACCTGCACAAGGATGTAATAGACTTTGTTTCTGCCTGTGTGTCCTGCGCCCGCAACAAAGTTCCGAGACACCTGCTGGCCGGCCGCCTCCTACCTCTGCCAGTACCTGCTGCCCCCTGGCAGCATATAGCGATGGACTTCATTACTGATCTACCCGTCTCTGCCGGTTGTACGGTCATTTGGGTGGTCGCTGACCGCTTCTCCAAGATGGCTCACTTCATTCCACTGCCAGGTCTTCCGTCTGCACCCGAGCTGGCTAAAGACTTTATCCGCCACATCTTCCGTCTTCATGGCCTGCCCCGTCACATCGTGTCGGATCGTGGGGTACAGTTCACTTCCCGTTTCTGGAGAGCCACTTGTAAATTGCTGGACGTCACCCTGGACTTCTCCTCCGCTTACCACCCACAGTCTAATGGTCAAGTGGAGCGGATCAATCAGAACCTGACCAGTTACCTTCGGCACTTCGTTAATGCCCACCATTCTGACTGGGTGGATCTCCTGCCATGGGCCGAATTCTCGTACAACAATCACGAGAGCGAGTCTTCCTCCAAATCCCCGTTTTTTGTAGTCTACGGTCAGCATCCTCGGATCCCGTTTCCCGTCTCCACCTCGGCGGACAATCCGGCTGCGGAATCTCTTGTTAACAAATTTTCCTCCATATGGGAGAGTACCCGGTCCGCACTCCTTCTGTCATCCGAGCGTATGAAAAGACACGCTGACAAAAAACGTCTGGACCCTCCTCAATTCCGCCCTGGGGATAAAGTCTGGCTCTCGTCCAAATATGTCCGGCTCAAGATCTCTTCCTATAAGTTAGGGCCTCGGTTCATCGGTCCACTGGAGGTCATCAGTCAGATCAACCCGGTGGCCTATAAATTGAAACTCCCGGCCAACTTACGGATCCCTAACTCCTTCCATGTGTCTCTCCTCAAACCTGTGGTGCTTAACTCTTTTTCCAAGTCTACAGGTACGCCTCCTGCTCCGGTTTCTGCTGAGGACGAGTTTGAGGTAGAGAACATTCTTGCCACCAAAAGGGTAAGAGGAAAGACCTTTTTTCTGGTAGATTGGAAGGGGTTTGGTCCTGAGGAGAGAACGTGGGAGCCCCGGGAGAACATCCATGCCCCTCTCATCCTAGCTAAATTTCTGTCTGGCCTAAAAAAGGGGGGGCCTAAAGGGGGGGGTACTGTAGCGCTGGCGTCCCTGCCCTCTGCTAGGCAGGGACGCTGCTCCCCTCACCGCTCTGCTCCGTGCCCGGCGTCCTCTCCCCGCTCTGCTGTCAGCGCGCGCTCCTTCCCGGCGTCCTCCTCCCGCTCTGCTCTCAGCGCGCGCTCCTTCCCGGCCCCTGTGCTTAGGGCGCGCGCGCGCGCGCTCCCCTCCTCTTAAAGGGGCCGCGCGCGCCGTCCTAAGGAGTCCCCGGCCAATGGCCGGAGGACTTCATCATATATAAGGCACCTCCTCCAAAATGGAGGTGCCCGAGCAATGTTGTTTGCACCTGTGTCTCACCTGTGCTTCAGCCCTCAGGTCCCGTTGCCAGTTACCTGCCAGTTACCTGCCAGTTTCCTGCCAGTTTCCTGCTAGTTACCTGCCTGATTCCTGCCTGAATACTTGTTACCTGTCTGCCAGCCTTAGGTCCGACGGTCTGCCTTACTACTCCTGTCAGTCTGTCTAAAGGACCAGCCTGCCCGCTCACCTGGGAGCGCATATCAGCTACCTGCCTGCTTGCCTGAGGTCCGACGGTCTGCCTTACTACTCCGGTCAGTCTGTCTATGGACCAGCTTGCCCGCTCACCTGGGAGCGCTTCTCCGTTATCTGCCTGCTTGCCAGCCCGGAGGCTCCGTTGTCACGTGCTGTGACCACCAGCTATTCCAGAGACTCTTGCCCGCTCACCTGGGAGCGCTTCTCCGTTACCTACCTGCCTGCCAGCCCGGAGGTTCCGCCGTCACGTGCCGTGACCACCTGCTATTCCAGAGACTCTCGCTTGCTCACCTGGGAGCACACATCTACCATCTGCCTGCTAGCCTACCCGGAGGCTCTGCCATCACAGGTCGTACCTACCCCTTACCCAGAGACTGCCACCCGCTCCCTTACAAGGGCCGCCCCCTTGTATAGTAGCTCAGAGGTTCCGCCTCCCGGACCCGTTACACAGCCCCTCGCTACACCCACTAGGAAGGCACCACATAGGGTCAGGGAAACTGGCGCCAAGTTTACCAAGAGGAGGCCCGAGGCAGTCGGACAGAAGGGTTGGTAAGAAAGGCCAGACAAAGGACACACAAAGGGGATCCTGTGAAGCGCTCCAAAGTTATCTGGGAGTTGTCTGAGCCCCTCACCTGGTGAGCACAATACGACGTGGGCAGCCGTTACCTGCAGACGTTGTCTGGATAATAAGAACTGTGAGCAAAGGCCCTGGACTGCATCACTGACTCCGTGTCGTTACTGCTGCTGCCCTGCACCATCACCCCCATCCTCCGCATACACTGCCCTGAGGCTATACTCCTCCCGTGGGGAGTTATGCTACGCTCTGCTGCACCCAAAACACCAGCCTCAGCGGTCTGCCCGGCAGCGGCAGTTAACTCTGACCACAATCCACGGGTGGCGTAGTCGGACAATTAAACATCAAAACCACATAAATAGTTCCGCCACTGGTTTGACCGCCCTGAGCCACGGAACCGGGTCGCCGCCACGGAGACTACAACCACCAGCATCCACCAAAAAGGGTCCGGCTCCGGGTGTCCCATGGCCCAGGGGGTGCATCAGAACATTTTCATCACCTTTCACAATCACCAATGGGACAAGGCAGGGATGTCCTCTGTCCCCTCTCTTATACATCCTAGTGACGGAGCACCTACTCTCATCAATTCGCCATAACCCCAATATTAGGTGGATTGAGGTGGGAGGCTCCGAGTACAAGTGCTCTCTATTTGCTGATGATGTCCTAGTATATATCACTCAATCATATATATCCTTCCATGCTGTTATGGCTGAAATAGATCACTTTGTTACATGGTCAAATTTTAAAATCAATGCAGCGAAGTCTGAGGCCCTCGATGTCTCCCTCCCCAAATCCATACAGGATTCCATCCAGTCCAACTTTCCCTTTGCCTGGCCCTCACAGGGTATCAAATACTTAGGAATTCCTATTCATAGAGACCACTCCCATCTATGTTATCTTAATTTTGGGCCCTTTATTGAACAACTCCATACAGACCATGGTTGGCAAGTTTGAACTGTAAGATTCACTACGTGAACCACTGGTGTTTTGTGGAAAAGCACATGTACACTGTGTTCCAAATTATTATGTAAAAAGTGTTTAGGAGTGATAAGGGAAGAATTTGTTTGTTTGTTTGTCAGTTAAACTCATTGATTGTGATGTGTGTCAGGGCTCTTTATATCACTGTAAGCAATTGCAGACACCTGTGCTAATTAGTTTGGCAGGTGTGTCCAATGAAAGGCAAGACTACTTAAGAAGGCTGTCCCACATTATTAAGCAGCCTACATTTTCTGCCAAAATGGGAAAGAAAAAGGATGTGTCGGATGCTGAGAAGCAACAAATTGTGGAGTGTTTAGGTCAAGGCATGACTACAATCAACATTGTGCGATGATCAGGATGAAGTGTCTTGGCAATCAAGAAGTATGTAACTGATTCACAGTACACACGTGTGCGTGCTGATAAGGGCAAATTGAGGACTCTTTCCTACAGTCTATTACGTCAGGTTAAAAGAGCAGCTGCAAAAAAGCCTTGTCATAGCAGCAGACAAGTTTTTGAAGCTGCTGGTGCCTCCAACGTGCCCCGAACAACAAGATGCAGGGTCCTTCAGAGGTTTGCAGCTGTGCATACGCCATCCTGTCGACCTCCTCTATCAACTTCACACAAGCAGAAACGGCTCCAGTGGGCTAAACATTACATGAAGACTGATTTACAAACTGTTTTGTTCACGGATGAGTGCCGTGCAACGCTCCATGGTCCAGATGGATGGAGTGGAGGATGGCTGGTTGATGGACACCCCACGCAAACACGGCTACAGCGCCAACAAGGAGGAGGTGGAGTAATGTTTTGGGCTGGAAACATGGGGAGAGAGATTGTCGGCCCCTTTAGGATCCCTGAAGGGGCAAAGATGAGCTCCATAATGTATGTGGAGTTTCTCAAACAGCACTTCCTGCCATGGTTCAAGAAGAAGAACCGTGTAATCCACAGCAAGATCATTTTTATGCAGGATAATGCACCATCTCATGCTGCACATAAAACATCTGCATCTCTGGCTGATATGGGCATAAAAGGGGGCAAACTTATGGTGTGACCCCCATGCTCCCCTGACCTCTACCCCATTCAGAACCTCTGGAGCATCATCAAAAGGAGTGTCTATGATGGCAGGAGGCAGTTCACATCTAAGCAACAGCTCTGGGAGGGTATTCTGTTCTCATGCAAAACAATTGAAGCAGAAACCATCCAAAACCTGACAAATTCAATGGACGAGAGAGTTCAGAAGCTCCTTTCGAACAAGGGGTCCTATGTGAAAATGTAACATCACCTAGAAAAATGTTTTGAGTTGAAAACTGTTTGATTTCAGTTTCTAATAACCTGCTAATGCTTATAATTTCAAAAATGACCATTTTTTTGTTCTTTATTAAAATGAAAAGGTTGATCGAAAACTTTGGGGGATCTAAGAGTGTGGCAACCCAGTAGTCAGGATTACTTCGAATTCTGACAATATGAGGGTCATGTTGCAGGTAGTGCAGCAAGAAGGCACTTATGTGTCTTGCGCATCTCGGAGCCCCAAAATTATTTTCCGGGCTAGATGCAGCTAAAAATTATTATTAATTTTTAAATCTGGTGGAGCTTAGTATATATGGCCTAATAGAATCAGTGCTGCACACTGCTACAAAGCCCAAATTATTTTCCAGCCAAGGTACAGATAAACATGATTAGTCATTTAAAATCTGGTGGAACTTAGTATAGATGGCCTAATAGAATCAGTACTGCACACTGCTACAAAGCCCAAATTATTTTCCAGCCAAGATACAGATAAACATGATTAGAAATTTTAAATCTGGTGGAGCTTATTATAGATGGCCTAATAGAATCAGTGCTGCACACTGCTACAAAGCCCAAATTATTTTCCAGCCAAGATACAGATAAACATGATTAGTAATTTGAAAGCTTAAAACGGTTGGTGAGGTGATTTTAACCAATCATCAAGCTTTTACTCTCCCCAGGATGACACACGGGTAGAAAAGTCATTTCGGATCCATGATTTGTTCATCTTTATGTACGTGAGTCTGTCTACATTATCAGTGGAGAGCCGCGTGCGCTTATCTGTCAGCACACCATCAGCAGCGCTGAACACACGTTCAGACAGAACGCTGGCTGCGGGGCATGACAAGATCTCCAAGGCGTAAGTTGCTAGCTCCGGCCATTTATCCAGATTGGAAGCCCAAAAAGATCAAGGGTCCAATGACACAGTCATGGCTTCAATGTTTACTTGGAGATACTCCTGTACCATCGTCTCTAGGCGCTGACTATGTGTCAGACTTCTTGTCTCCTGTGGCCTTGCAAAGGATGGGCTAAAAAAGTGGTGAAATGATTCCGCAAAATTGCTGTTACCAGCAGATACTGTGGTTCTGTTACGGTTTGAGTGCTGAACACTCGACGGTCCCACGGTTGGCAAGTTGGAACTGTGAGATTCACTACGTGCACCACTGGTGTTTTGTGGAAAAGCACATGTAAGATTCTGCAACAGTCTCTGCTGATACTCCTGCATGTGCGCATCCCTTTCTATGGCAGGAATAATTTCTGCAATTTTACTTTTGTACCGGGGATCTAACAGTGTGGCAAGCCAGTAGTCAGGATTATTTCTAATTCTCACAATTCGAGGGTCATGTTGCAATTAGTGCAGCAAGAAGGCACTCATGTGTGTTGCGCATCCAGGAGCACCAAGTCCCTGTTGTGTTGGTGGTGAGGTAACAATCATGCTTCCTTCCTCTGTCCTCTCCCCCCAACCTCGCACAACAGAAATGTAATCAAGGTCTCGCTCATCTGATGAGTCTTCCATCAGTTCGTCCTCCACTTCTTCCTGGGCTCCTGCACCTTCCTCACTAGTTTGGCTGCTACCATGCGCCCTGGTAAAACCATCTCCCCCACCCTCACATGCCTGCCGCCTTGGTGCTGCCGACCGTCTGGACCTTGCAGATGTTAGCCCTTCCGCATACAATTCCTCCTCCTCTACTTCCTCCACCTCCTCTTGTGCCACCACCTGACTCCGAATTCTGTTTAACATGTGCTCCAGCATGTAGATCACCGGAATAGTCATGCTAATAATGGCATCGTCAGCACTAAACATCTTCGTCGCCATTTCAAAACTGTGCAGAAGGGTGCATAGGTCCCTGATCTGAGACCACTCCTCCAGCGTGATTTGCCCCACCTCTGGATCTCGTTGGCCCAGGATATACGTCAGAACGTATTGCACCAGGGCTTGTCGGTGCTGCCACAGTCGCTGCAACATGTGCAGAGTTGAATTCCACCGGGTAGGCACATCGCATTTTAGCCGGTGAAGTGGCAGGCCCAACGACTTCTGTAGAGATGTAAATCGCTGTGCTGTGGGATGCGAACGGCGGAAGTGAGCACACAGCGACCGTGCCCTCTGCAGAAGGCCATCTAGTCCGGGATAGTGGGCTAAAAATTTCTGGACAACCAGGTTCAACACGTGAGCCATACAAGGCACGTGTGTGACATTGCCCCGGCGAAGGGCCGCACCCAGGTTTGCAGCATTGTCGCACACGGCCTTCCCTGGTTTCAGGTCCAGTGGAGACAACCATTCATGAAATTGGTTCTCCAGAGCTGACCACAACTCCTCAGCTGTGTGACTCACATTTCCCAGACATTTCAAAGAAAAAACCGCCTGATGACGTTGAGCCCTACTGCCAGCATAGTAAGGAGGTGTGCAGGATCCCTTCTGCGCAGTTAGAAAGCTTGTGGCATGACCAGACAGGCTTTGTGTGCAGGTGGAGGACCGAGAGGAGGTTGAGGAGGCAGAAGCAGTGGAGGAACTTCGAGATAAAGAGGATTGACGCACAACTGATGGGGACGGCAAGACTTGGACAGCAGCCCCTTGTCCTGCTGTCACCATAGTTACCCAGTGCTCAGTCAGCGACATGTAACGCCCCTGTCCATGCCTACTCGTCCAAGTGTCTGTGGTGAAATGTACCCTGTCACACACAGAGTTTCTCAAAGAAGCGGTGATGTTGTGTGCGACATGCTGGTGGAGCGCAGGCACACCTTTCTTTGAGAAGTAGTGCCAACTGGGCATCTGGTACTGGGGCACTGCGACGGACATAAGGTCTCGAAAATCCTCTGTGTCCACCAGGCGGAAAGGCAGCATTTCTGTAGCCAAGAGCTTGCAGATGGTGAAATTCAACCTCTTAGCTTTCTCATGGCTAGGAGGAAATGGTCTTTTACTTGTCCACATCTGAGGGACCGAGGGCTGGCTACTGTGCTTAGACGGGGTTGATAAGGGTGTCCCCTGCAAACTGCCGGTCTGGGAGGAAGATGCAGGCGGACATGTTAGGTTGCCGTGATCCAAAGGTGGCGCTATCGATGTCGGACAGCGCTCAACACCAGCTGGTGTTACCACCTCCAAAGAATATGATGACCTGCCAATCACGCTGGCTGTGGCGGGTAAAGAGGTGGCAGGTCTGCGCCCCAAAACAGGTGTGACTGCTGTCCCCCCAGTCACAGAGGATGAAGAGGCCGCGGATGCACAAGATATGGCAGACGGCGGTTGGCCCGGCCGGCTAGGCCGCATTGTAGCACAGTGAGCTTCCCACTGCAACTTAAGCTTCAAGTCCATGTGCCGGTTCATGCATGAAGTACTCAAACTATGTATTTTTTGGCCTCTACTTAGCTTTTTCTGACAAATGTTGCAGATAACATGAGTTGGGTCATCTTTATCGATCTGAAAAAATGCCCAGGCTATGCAAGGCTTAGCACCCATGCGACCTGAAGAGCCACCACGACTTGTGGTGAGAGGCAGAGTTGTGTTTGAGGATGCAGCTGTTGACGTGCTTCCAGTACTACGTATCTGTCCAGGAAGGCGCAACCTGACCTCGTCGTCACTAGCATCCTCCTCCACCTCCTCTGCTGACCTCATCTCTTGTCTGACTGTGGGTTGACAGTAAGTGGGATCTCCAACCTCATCATCATCACCCTGTGCGTTATCACACCCGTCGTCCTCAGAGCCAACCTGTTCCTGCCCTGACAAAAAACTAAAGTTGTCGCTCCAATCAGGTATTTGAGTCTCATCATCGTCTTCCTCATTGTCTCCACCAACAGGAGTTACAGTTTGGGAATGAGGGTCTACATTATGGTCAGAACCTTCTGCGTCTGGTCCTGTATCCGACTCATAAAGATTCTGGGCATCAGTGCAGATCATTTCCTCGTCTGGATTCACAGAAGCGCTGGAGTCAACCTCTGATTCCCAGGCTATAGAATGAGTAAACAACTCTGCAGACTCAACCATCTGTTCTACCTCATACTCAGACGGGCAGCTGGAGATTTGGGAGCTGTGAGGAAGCAAGTGCGATTGGGGTGACACCTTTGAGGACTGGAGTATTTGTGATGTTGAAGTTGATGTGGAGGAGAGCCCACTTAAAGGAACACTTGATATCCGTTGAAGCACCTGCTGTTTTTGTGCCTCATCTGGAATTTGTAGCGATTGGCATGGCCGTAAGAAAGGGATCTTATCACATTGTCCGCTAAAAGAAGTAGACATTTTAGTTTGGCTGGAAGATGGTCTTTCTTCTGCAGATGTTACTGTTGCTTTAACACCTACCCCACGGACACAACCTTTCTTCCCCTTCCCAACATGCCTATTCCAGTTTCCACTCATTTTGGTGGTTAACTAATTCACAACTCTGGAGTTGTTTGCACAAAAAAACAATGGATGGGACCCGAGCAGAGCTGAGTGGCCAAACTGTGGTATTAGGCCAAAACTATTGGCTGGGTTAGATGCAGAAAAAAATTATATTCTATTTGCAACCTGATGGAGGTTAGTATAGATGGACTAATAGAACAAGTCCCACACACAGCTAGAAGCCCAAATATTTTTTCAGAGGTAGATGCAGAAAAAAATTGTATTCAGTTTGCAACCTGATGGAGGTCAGTATAGATGAACTAATAGAGAAAGTCCCACACACTGCTAGAAGGCCAAATATTTTTTCTGAGCTAGATGCAGATAAAAATTATTTTTAATTTGCAACCTGATGGAGGTCAGTATAGATGGACTAATAGAGAAAGTCCCACACACTGCTAGAAGGCCAAATATTTTTTCAGAGCTAGATGCAGAAAAAAATTTTATTCAGTTTGCAACCTGATGGAGGTCAGTATAGATGGACTAATAGAACAAGTCCCACACACAGCTAGAAGGCCAAATATTTTTTCAGAGGTAGATGCAGATAAAAATTATTTTTAATTTGCAACCTGATGGAGGTCAATATAGATGGACTAATAGAGAAAGTCCCACACACTGCTAAAAGGCCAAATATTTTTTCAGAGCTAGATGCAGACAAAAAATTATTTTGAATTTGCAACGTGATGGAGGTCAGTATGGATGGACTAATAGAACAAGTCCCACACACTGCTAGAAGGCCAAATATTTTTTCAGAGCTAGATGCAGAAAAAAATTATATTCAGTTTGCAACCTGATGGAGGTTAGTATAGATGGACTAATAGAACAAGTCCCACACACTGCTAGAAGCCCAAATATTTATTCAGAGCTAGATGCAGAAAAAAATTATATTCAATTTGCAACCTGATGGAGGTCAGTATAGATGGACTAATAGAGAAAGTCCCACACACTGCTAGAAGGCTTTTTTTTTTTCAGAGCTAGGTGCAGACAAAAAATTATTTTGAATTTGCAACCTGATGGAGGTCAGTATAGGTGGACTAATAGAACAAGTCCCACATACTGCTAGAAGGCCAAATATTTTTTCAGAGCTAGATGCAGAAAAAAATTAAATTCAGTTTGCAACCTGATGGAGGTCAGTATAGATCGACTAATAGAACAAGTCCCACACACAGCTAGAAGCCCAAATATTTTTTCAGAGGTAGATGCAGAAAAAAATAATATTCAGTTTGCAACCTGATGGAGGTCAGTATAGATGGACTAATAGAACAAGTCCCACACACAGCTAGAAGCCCAAATATTTTTTCAGAGCTAGATGCAGACAAAAAATATATTCAGTTTGCAACCTGATGGAGGTCAGTATAGATGGACTAATAGAGAAAGTCCCACACACTGCTAGAAGGCCAAATATTTTTTCAGAGCTAGATACAGACAAAAAATTATTTTTAATTTGCAACCTGATGGAGGTCAGTATAGATGGACTAATAGAGAAAGTCCCACACACTGCTAGAAGGACAAATATTTTTTCAGAGCTAGATGCTGAAACAAATTATATTCAGTTTGCAGCCTGATGGAGATCAGTATAGATGGACTAATAGAACAAGTCCCACACACAGCTAGAAGCCCAAATATTTTTTCAGAGGTAGATGCAGATAAAAATTATATTTAATTTGCAACCTGATGGAGGTCAGTATAGATGGACTAATAGAGAAAGTCCCACACACTGCTAGAAGGCCAAATATTTTTTCAGAGGTAGATGCAGACAAAAAATTATTTTGAATTTGCAACGTGATGGAGGTCAGTATAGATGGACTAATAGAACAAGTCCCACACACTGCTAGAAAGCCAAATATTTTTTCAGAGCTAGATGCAGATAAAAATTATTTTTAACTTGCAACCTGATGGAGGTCAGTATAGATGGACTAATAGAGAAAGTCCCACACACTGCTAGAAGGCCAAATATTTTTTCAGAGCTAGATGCAGAAAAAAATTATATTCAGTTTGCAACCTGATGGAGGTCAGTATAGATGGACTAATAGAACAAGTCCCACACACAGCTAGAAGCCCAAATATTTTTTCAGAGGTAGATGCAGATAAAAATTATTTTTAATTTGCAACCTGATGTAGGTCAGTATAGATGGACTAATAGAGAAAGTCCCACACACTGCTAGAAGGCCAAATATTTTTTCAGAGCTAGATGCAGACAAAAAATTATTTTGAATTTGCAACGTGATGGAGGTCAGTATAGATGGACTAATAGAACAAGTCCCACACACTGCTAGAAGGCCAAATATTTTTTCAGAGCTAGATGCAGAAAAAAATTATATTCAGTTTGCAACCTGATGGAGGTCAGTATAGATGGACTAATAGAACAAGTCCCACACACTGCTAGAAGCCCAAATATTTTTTCAGAGCTAGATGCAGATAAAAAATTAAATTCAATTTGCAACGTGATGGAGGTCAGTATAGATGGACTAATAGAGAAAGTTCCACACACTGCCAGAAGGCCAAATATTTTTTTCAGAGCTAGATGCAGACAAAAAATCATTTTGAATTTGCAACCTGATGGAGGTCAGTATAGGTGGACTAATAGAACAAGTCCCACACACTGCTAGAAGGCCAAATATTTTTTCAGAGCTAGATGCAGAAAAAAATTATATTCAGTTTGCAACCTGATGGAGGTCAGTATAGATGGACTAATAGAACAAGTCCCACACACAGCTAGAAGCCCAAATATTTTTTCAGAGGTAGATGCAGAAAAAAATTATATTCAGTTTGCAACCTGATGGAGGTCAGTATAGATGGACTAATAGAACAAGTCCCACACACAGCTAGAAGCCCAAATATTTTTTCAGAGGTAGATGCAGAAAAAAATATATATTCAGTTTGCAACCTGATGGAGGTCAGTATAGATGGACTAATAGAACAAGTCCCACACACTGCTAGAAGCCCAAATATTTTTTCAGAGCTAGATGCAGAAAAAAATTATATTAAATTTGCAACCTGATGGAGGTCAGTATAGATGGACTAATAGAATGATGCTATGCCCAAAAGATTTTACTTCACTAGGTGCAGTAAAAAAATTGGTATTCTATACACAGGTGGTATATCTTGCAACACAGATAGGCTACTTGTAATGTTCTGCTACCAAAGCTAAGGAAAGAGAGGAGATCTGTCCCTACTATGAGACTCAGCTGAATCCCTACGATGTAACAGGGAACCTGATCCTGCGATCAGATCTGCTAAAGTCCTAATCTAGTCTGTACGAAGACCTATAGATGTGGGGAGGGAATCCCTACAAGTACTAAGGACTGGGAGGAATATGGACACCTCCTAACAGAAATAGTAGCAGACAGACGAACAAACAAAATAGATAGAACATAGAGGTCCGTAGACCAAGCAAACTAACAGAGTTAGATACAGAGCACAGGCTAGCTAGAAAGTAGATATACAATGAAGTCCAGCAAAGCCAGAAGGGCGGAGCAGGACTAAATAGGCCAACAAGGTCATGTGACCAGCAAAGGAAAAAAAACCTAACAGCAAGGTTCTAACAGTACCCCCCCTTCTAAGAGGATCCTCCGGATCCCCTAGGACCAGGCTTATCAGGAAATCTCCTGTGAAACGCTCTGATAAGTCTGGACGCGGAAACATCATCTGACCTCACCCAAGAGTTATCCTCGGGTCCGAAACCTTTCCAGGCCACAAGATACTGCAAACTACCTCTATACCGTCTAGAGTCAAGGATGCGAGAAATTTCATATTCCCCGTCCTCCACCACCGGAGGAACAGAGGCAGAGGAGTCACCATCCGACACAACAGCTTTTTTTAACAGAGAGACATGAAAGACCGGATTAATTCTCCAGGAGGTAGGAACCTCCAACCTAACAGCAGATTGGTTGACAACCTGAAGCACCTTAAAGGGCCCTACAAACTTGGGACCCAATTTCTTAGAAGGAATCCTCAACCGCAGATTCCTAGAGGACAACCAAACCATGTCACCAACAGCGAACAAAACCTCGTGTCGTTTCCTATCAAAGTAGTCTTTAGATTTTCTGTTGGCCTCCTGAAGATTACCACGCACATCCGTCCAAACTCTTTCCAAATCACCGGAAAAATTCTCCTCCTCAGGCACGGCAGATCCCAACTTGGAGAACGACCCAAACGACGGATGTGTCCCAGAACAACAAAAAAAAGGCGAACAACCAGCAGAAGAAGATGTATGATTGTTCAGAGCAAATTCGGCAAGTGGCAGAAACTCAGACCACCCCTCTTGATTGTCTGCCACAAAACAACGCAAGAACTGCTCAACATCCTGGTTTTTCCTTTCTGCCTGGCCATTAGATTCAGGATGATATCCGGACGAAAACGACAAATGAATTCCCAACCTGTCACAAAAGGCACGCCAAAAACGAGCCACGAACTGAGGACCCCTATCAGAAACAATGTCAGTAGGAACGCCATGAAGTCTGACAATTTCCTTGACAAAGGCCTTAGCGAGAGTTTTAGCGCAGGGCAGTTTGACGAAGGGAACCAAGTGACACATCTTGCTAAAACGGTCCACGACCACCCAGATGACAGTAAAACCCTCAGAGGGGGGAAGGTCAGTTATAAAGTCCATAGCCAAATGTGTCCAAGGAGCACTGGGGACCTCCAAAGGACAAAGCAACCCCGCAGCAGGAGTATGTGAGGACTTAGATCTAGCACATATAGTACATTGGCGCACCCACTTAATGACTTCCTTCTGCCATCCAGGCCACCAAAAACTGCGACCCACCAGTCTCTTGGTCTCAGAGATTCCGGGATGACCTGCCAACCGAGATTCGTGACACTCAACAATCAAATCTCTCCTAAAGGTCTCAGGCACAAACAACCTCCCATGAGGAGTGTTAGATGGGGCATTCTCCTGAGCTTTAAGAATCTCATCTTCCAAAACGGAGTCTAAAGCAGCTATCACAACACCTTCTTGTAAAATGTTTTCCTCTTTCTCAGCACCGACTATGGGAGAAAAACTGCGAGACAAGGCATCCGCCTTAACATTCTTAGTACCAGGGATGTAAGTAACGGAGAAATTAAACCGCGAGAAAAACAGTGCCCACCTAGCCTGACGGGCATTCAGGCGCTTGGCAGCATCAAGATATATCAGATTTTTATGATCCGTAAGAACCTGAACGGGAAATTCCGCACCTTCCAAGAAGTGGCGCCAGTGTTCAAATGCGAGTTTAATAGCCAATAATTCCCGATTACCAATATCGTAATTCAATTCAGTCTCCGAAAATTTTTTTGAAAAAAAGGCACAGGGATGTAATCCATCCCCGTTATCCTGAGACAATACTGCGCCAACCCCCACAGAGGAAGCATCAACCTCAACCAAAAACGGCCTAGTAACATCAGGCTGCATAAGGATGGGAGCAGAGGTGAACCTCTCCTTGAGATACACAAAAGCTTCAATGGCCTCAGAAGACCACTGAACCGCATCAGCACCTTTCCTGGTGAGATCAGTCAGAGGTTTGACAATACTAGAAACATTTTTTATGAACTTTCTATAGTAATTGGCGAAACCCAAAAACCTCTGTATCGATTTCAAACCAATAGGCCTAGGCCATTCCTGCACAGCCTGAACCTTAACCGGATCCATCTCAAAACCTTTGCTGGAGATAATGTAGCCCAAAAGACTAATTCTCTGTACAGCGAACTCACATTTCTCCAGCTTAGCAAAAAGCGAATTGTCCATTAATAACTGTAATACCTCACGCACGCTCCGCCAATGAGACTCCAGATCTGGCGAATAAATCAAAATGTCATCCAAATACACAACCACATTTTTACCGATCAAAGGTCTAAGGATGTCATTAATCAGATTCTGAAAAAATGCAGGAGCATTAGTAAGACCAAAAGGCATAACCAGATTCTCAAAATGACCCACAGGAGTGTTAAAAGCAGTCTTCCATTCATCACCCTCCTTCATGCGCAACAGATTGTATGCCCCCTTAAGGTCAATTTTAGAGAACCACTTGGCCCCCAATAACTGGTTAAACAGATCAGGAATCAATGGCAGTGGGTAAGGATTGCGTACCGTAATTTTGTTAATCTCACGAAAATCCAGACAAGGACGTAAACCGCCGTCCTTTTTTTTTACAAAAAAAATCCAACCGCCACAGGAGACTTAGAGGGCCTAATGTGACCGGCGGCCAAGCTTGTCTGTATGTATTCCTCCAAAGCCTTCCTCTCAGGAATAGTAAGGTTAAATAAACGACTCTTAGGAAGAGTCGCTCCAGGGACAAATTCAATAGAACAATCATAGTCTCTATGGGGAGGCAAAACCTGCGATTCCTTCTCAGAAAAAACTCTCCAAAAATCCTGAATAGGAACAGGCAATTCTCCCCTATCCAAAGCTGCAATACGCCCGTTACAACACTTGTCATAACATTTATGGCTCCAGGATTTAATTTCACTGGTAGACCAATCCAGTACAGGATTGTGAAATTTTAACCAGGGCAAACCCAATATTACTGGAGAAGGCAAGTTATTCAACACTACCAAATCCAATTTCTCATGGTGAACACCATTAATAGTGAGAGGAAATTCACTGACCTTGAGAGTAATATTCTTCAAAGGGGAGCCATCCACAGAAACCACAGCAATGGGGGATGACAAAGGTTCAGGTTTTAAATTGAGTTTTTCCACGAATCCCCCATCAATTACATTCAGTGTAGACCCGCAATCAACAAACACCCGAAATTCCATTAATTTTTCCTGAGCAATCGTGGAAGCAGCTAAAAATATACCCTTGGAATTTAAACAGGCAATACGGGCGTGACTGACCATTTTTTTTTCTTTCTTCATACGAAGCTCACAGCCTTTAATCAAATGACCAGTTTTTCCGCAATAGAAACACAAGCCTTGCGAAAAACGACGGTCTTTTTCTTGAGAGCGAGGTGCCACCGATCCAATCTCCATCGGTTCACCACTGTTAGTACACACATTATCATAACCAGAAACTGACATAGCAGAGGATTTGCTCTCATTAACCCTAGCACGCAGTCTTCTATCCACCCGTATAGCTAATTGCATAGCCTGTTGCAAATCTTCAGGTGTAGGATAAGCAATTAGCAGGTCTTTAACCCTTTCACTGAGCCCAGCAAGAAATAGACTTTTCAGAGCAGAATCGTTCCACCCTGTTTGAGTGGACCAACGACGAAAATGTGTACAATATTTTTCCACATTACCTGATCCTTGTTTTAGACGTCTCAACTCAGTCTCAGCTGATGCGACACGGTCAGGATCATCATATAATAGTCCCAAAGCAGAAAAAAAACTATCCACTGATCTGAAGCATGAATCACTAGGTTGCAAAGAAAAGGCCCACTCCTGAGGCTCTTTGCGCAAAAGTGACATTATGAACCCTACGCGCTGGGATTCATCCCCAGAGGACTTAGGTCTCAAACGAAAATACAATAAGCAAGCATTTTTAAATGAAAAAAATTCTCGGTGTTCACCAAAAAACAAATCCGGCAAACATACCTTAGGCTCCAAGAAATGTGCTCCAGGACAGTTACTCACGTGCTGACGGAGCTCGGCCACCTCCAGAGAGAGTCCCTGCAGGCGATGAGCCAAATCCTGAACCGACACCATGATGGAACAGAAAAATCTTTCCTTAGAGAATTTGCTGGCTGGACTTACTGTAATGTTCTGCTACCAAAGCTAAGGAAAGAGAGGAGATCTGTCCCTACTATGAGACTCAGCTGAATCCCTACGATGTAACAGGGAACCTGATCCTGCGATCAGACCTGCTAAAGTCCTAATCTAGTCTGTACGAAGACCTATAGATGAGGGGAGGGAATCCCTACAAGTACTAAGGACTGGGAGGAATATGGACACCTCCTAACAGAAATAGTAGCAGACAAACGAACAAACAAAATAGATAGAACATAGAGGTCCGTAGACCAAGCAAACTAACAGAGTTAGATACAGAGCACAGGCTAGCTAGAAAGTAGATATACAATGAAGTCCAGCAAAGCCAGAAGGGCGGAGCAGGACTAAATAGGCCAACAAGGTCATGTGACCAGCAAAGGAAAAAAAACCTAACAGCAAGGTTCTAACACTACTCCACTGACGAACACACTCTGCAATATGCCAAAGAGGATTAGCTTTGCTAAATTCAGCAAAATGCTGTGAAAAAAACTTGCACAGCACTGGCACAGACCTGCCTGGCAAAAACTGATAGGAACTGATGTAAACTAGTCCTGAAAAGGACTGCAATCACAACTATTCCCTACTCCCAAGCTATCTGTAGATTTGTGCGAAAATTGGCTTGAAATTAACAAGGTATAGCGCACACAGCAACAGCGGTGCCGTCTAACACGCAGCTGCAGCAGTGAGAAAATGGTGGCGACGGGGAAAATGGGTTGGTCTTATATGGCAAGGACATGTGACATACACTGCCAATGACACATGCCCTTGCTTTTGTGAAAAAAAGCACTTTGCTCTGTGTGTGCGCTGCTGATAGGCTGACAGATTGCACCTCCCCACTGTAAATGCGGGAAAGAGAAAAAAAAACAGAGATCTTCATTATTCCTGCAGATATCCATCCCCTGCCCCTCCCCCCACCCCGCTGTACACTCAAACTGCGTATTAACATTAATTTTCATCATTACTGAGAAAAAATCCAGTTATGATTTTGGTGCACGAACAGTTATCGAACATAACCTCGAACAGCCGAATTTTTCTCAAATCGTTCGTGTTCGCCGAACGGCTCGAACACCGCCCAAAACAGCTCGAATTTGAGATTGGCGAACAGTTCGAGTCGAACAACGCTCATCTCTAGTCGGCACATCGCATTTCAGCCGGTGAACTGGCAGGCCCAACGACTTCTGTAGAGATGTAAGTCGTTGAGCTGCGGGATGCGAACGGCGGAAGTGAGCACACAGCAACCGTGCCCTCTGCAGAAGGCCATCTAGTCCGGGATAGTGGGCTAACAATTTATGGACAACCAGGTTCAACACGTGAGCCATACAAGGCACGTGTATGACATTGCCCCAGTGAAGGGCCGCACCCAGGCTTGCAGCATTGTCGCACACGGCCTTCCCTGGTTGCAGGTCCAGTGGAGACAACCATTCATGAAACTGGGTCTCCAGAGCTGACCACAACTCCTCAGCTGTGTGACTCACATTTCCCAGACATTTCAAAGTAAACACTGATGCCTTGAGCCCTGCTGCCAGCATAGTAAGGAGGTGTGCAGGTTTCCTTCTGCGCAGTTAGAAAGCAGGTGGCATTACCAGACAGGCTTTGGGTGCAGGTGGAGGACCGAGAGGAGGTTGAGGAGGCAGAAGCAGTGGAGGAACTTCGAGATAAAGAGGATTGACGCACAACTAGTTGGGACGGTAAGACTTGGACAGCAGCCCCTTGTCCTGCTGTCACCATAGTTACCCAGTGCCCAGTCAGCGACATGTAACGCCCCTGTCCATGCCTACTCGTCCAAGTGTTTGTGGTGAAATGCACCCTGTCACACACAGAGTTTCTCAAAGAAGCGGTGATGTTGTGTGCGACATGCTGGTGGAGCGCAGGCACACCTTTCTTTGAGAAGTAGTGCCGACTGGGCATCTGGTACTGGGGCACTGCGACGGACATAAGGTCTCGAAAATCCACTGTGTCCTCCAGGTGGAAAGGCAGCATTTCTGTAGCCAAGAGCTTGCAGATGGTGAAATTCAACCTCTTAGCTTTCTCATGGCTAGGAGGAAATGGTCTTTTACTTTTCCACATCTGAGGGACCAAGGGCTGGCTGTTGTGCTTAGACGGGGTTGAGTAGGGTGTCCCCGGCAAACTGCCGGTCTGTGAGGAAGATTCTGGTGGACATGTTAGGTTGCCTTGATCCAAAGGTGGTGCTCTCGATGTCAGAGAGTGCTCAACACCAGCAGGTGTTTCCACTTCCCAATGAACTGGCGACCTGCCAATCACACTGGCTGTTGCAGTTAAAGAGGTGGCAGGTCTGCGTCCAAAAACATGTGTGACTGCTGTCCCCTCAGTCACAGAGGATGAAGAGGCCGCGGATGCACAAGATGGGGCAGACGGTGGTTGGCCCAGCCTGCTAGGCCGCATTGTAGCACAGTGAGCTTCCCACTGCATCTTATGCTTCATATCCATGTGACGGTACATGCATGAAGTACTCAAACTATGGAATTTTTGGCCTCTACTTAGCTTTTGGTGACAAATATTACAGATAACATGAGTTGGGTCATCCTTATCCTTCTGAATAAATGCCCAGGCTATGCAAGGCTTAGAGCCCATGCGACCTGAAGAGCCACTACGACTTGCGGTCAGAGGCAGAGTTGTGGTTGAGGATGCAGTAGTTGACGTGCTTCCAGTACTCCGTCTCTGTCGAGGAAGGTGCAACCTAACCTCGTCGACAATAGCATCTGTGACGCCCCGCTGTGCTTGGTATCACAGATCCTAGAAGAGTGTATTGATGGAATCCTCCACAAGAGGCCCCCATAAACATTCACACATCTCCACCTTCCACCTCAGACCAGCAGAGGGAACCCATTAGGGATATAAATAGGGAAGGTGGAGCTAGGCAGTTCAGTTCCTCTGAAGAGTTCCTGCAGTAGAGAAGCCTAAGAGAGGTCAGTCTGCAGTGGAGCTCAGTCTAGTCTAGAGAACTCAGTTAATAGTTCAGCAGTGGAGCACAAGGCTCTTGCTAGCTAGATTCAGTAAGGCATAACCGGAATCCCGGGAGAACTACAAGTCCCAGGATCGCTAAGGTGCTGATACATAACAGAGCCAGGAGACGCTTAGGCCCCGCATAGTGGGAGCGTGAACTCCAAGAGAAGGCCCTACCACAAGGTCAGCCAGCGCAGGACAGAGACAAAGTTAGGCCTAGCTCCTGGCAGGTCAGAAACTTACTACGCAGATGCAAGAAACAGGAGGCCCTTCACCCGCTCATTGGGGAGGATCCTGATATTCACCCTTCACCCTACAGTGCTCCGGGATGTGCCTGAATTTCCTCCAGTAAAAGGTACTGAAGTGACTACCGTGTCCATTCCCGTTCTATCTCTGACCCAGCTGGGTCTCGCCTGTCCTGCATTCCCCCTGCATACGCTGCCCTGAGACCTAGCTCCACCTGTGGGGAGCTATACCATCGAGCTGCCTTATCACGGGTCTCAGTGGACTGCTGCAGCTCTGGTGCTTCTCACCAGATACCACAGGTGGCGTCACGAACTCTTATAAGATTAACAATTATCCACTCTTTTAAAGAGTGACCCCAGGGTACGGGCCAGGGAGCAGACCACCACGACATCCCCAAGGCCAGGCAAAGGCCCGGGTACCGAGTCATCCCATTCCCTGGGCTAGTCACATCCTCCTCCACCTCCTCCGTTGACCTCATCGACTGGCTGACTGTGGGTTGACAGTAAGTGGGATCTCCAACCACGTCATCATCACCCTGTGTGTTATCATACCCGTCGTCCTCAAAGCCAACTTCTTCCTGCCCTGACCGAAAAGTCAAGTTGTCGCTCCAATCAGGTATTTGAGTCTCATCATCGTCTTCATCATTGTCTGGGAAATGTGAGGGTCTACATTATGCTCAGAACCTTCTTCATCTGGTCCTGGATCCGACTCATAAAGATTCTGGGCATCAGTGCAGATCATTTCCTTGTCTGGATTAACAGAAGCTCTGGAGCAGACCTCCGTATCCCAGGCTATAGTATGAGTAAACAGCTCTGCAGACTCAACCATCTGTGTTACCCCATACTCAGACTGGCAGCTGGAGACTTGGGAGCTGTGAGGAAGCAAGTGCGATTGGGGTGACACCTCTGAGGACTGGAGTATTTGTGATGTTGAAATTGAGGTGGAGGAGAGCCCACTTGAAGGAGCACTTGATATCCGCTGAAGCACCTGCTGTTTTTATGCCTCATCTGGACTTTGTAGCGATGGGCGTGTCCGTAAGAAAGGGATCGTATCACATTGTCCACGAAAAGAAGTCGACATCTTAGTTTGGCTGGAAGATGGTCTTTCTTCTGCAGATGTTACCCCCCCCACCGCGGGGGGGCTCTACCCACCAGCGGACAGGCACCAGTATTGGGAGAGGGGGGCTGGCCATTAGGGTCCACCGCGGCTCTGGCACAAACCCGGCGACACGGAGGTGGCACGAGCAGGAACGAACTGGCCGTGTCGGCTTCTCACTTTTTGGATTTTAGAAGGGCATGACATGCCTATATCTGTGTCTCCCCCTCCTTTTACTCCTCCACCTCTTTTCTTTTCGCATGACTATATGTACTTGTCACTTTTCCATGTGTTAGTTATGTCTTCTGAGTGTTATGTTCTGCTACCAGAGCTAAGGAAAGAGAGGAGATCTGTCCCTACGATAGAACTCAGCTTAATCCCTACGATGTAACAGGGGACCTGATCCTGCGATCAGACCTGCTAAAGTCCTAAGCTAGTCTGTACGGAGACCTATAGATGTGGGGAAGGAATCCCTACAAGTACTAAGGACTGGGAGGAAAATGGGACACTTCCTAACAGAAATACTAGCAGACAGACGAACAAACAAAATAAATAGAACATAGAGGTCCGTAGACCAAGCAAACTAACAGAATTAGATACAGAGCACAGGCTAGCTAGAAAGTAGTTAAACAATGAAGTCCAGCAAAGCCAGAAGGGCGGAGCAGGATTAAATAGGCCAACAAGGTCATGTGACCAGCAAAGGAAAAAACCTAAGAGCAAGGTTCTAACAGTACCCCCCCTTCTAAGAGGATCCTCCGGATCCCCTAGGACCAGGCTTATCAGGAAATCTCCTGTGAAACGCTCTGATAAGTCTGGACGCGGAAACATCATCCGACCTCACCCAAGAGTTATCCTCGGGTCCGAAACCTTTCCAGGCCACAAGATACTGCAAACTACCTCTATACTGTCTAGAGTTAAGGATGCGAGAAATTTCATATTCCCAGTCCTCCACCACCGGAGGAACAGAGGCAGAGGCGTCACAATCCGATACAACAGCTTTTTTCAACAGAGAGACATGAAATACCGGATTAATTCTCCAGGAGGTAGGAACCTCCAACCTAACAGCAGATTGGTTGACAACCTGAAGCACCTTAAAGGGCCCTACAAACTTGGGACCCAATTTCTTAGACGGAATCCTCAACCGCAGATTCCTAGAGGACAACCAAACCATGTCACCAACAGCGAACAAAACCTCCTGTCGTTTCCTATCAAAGTAGTCTTTAGATTTTCTGTTGGCCTCCTGAAGATTACCACGCACATCCGTCCAAACTCTCTCCAAATCACCGGAAAAATTCTCCTCCTCAGGCACGGCAGATCCCAACTTGGAGAACGACCCAAACGATGGATGTCTCCCAGAACAACAAAAAAAGGCGAACAACCAGCAGAAGAAGATGTATGATTGTTCAGAGCAAATTCAGCAAGTGGCAGAAACTCAGACCACCCCTCTTGATTGTCTGCCACAAAACAACGCAAGAACTGCTCAACATCCTGGTTTTTCCTTTCTGTCTGGCCATTAGATTCAGGATGATATCCTGACGAGAACGACAAATGAACTCCCAACCTGTCACAAAAGGCACGCCAAAAACGAGCCACGAACTGAGGACCTGTATCAGAAACAATGTCAGTAGGAACGCCATGAAGTCTGACAATTTCCTTGACAAAGGCCTTAGCGAGAGTTTTAGCGCAGGGCAGTTTGACGAAGGGAACCAAGTGACACATCTTGCTAAAACGGTCCACGACCACCCAGATGACAGTAAAACCCTCAGAGGGGGGAAGGTCAGTTATAAAGTCCATAGCCAAATGTGTCCAAGGAGCACTGGGAACCTCCAAAGGACAAAGCAACCCCGCAGCAGGAGTATGTGAGGACTTAGATCTAGCACATATAGTACATTGGCGCACCCACTTAATGACTTCCTTCTGCCATCCAGGCCACCAAAAACTGCGACCCACCAATCTCTTGGTCTCAGAGATTCCGGGATGACCTGCCAACCGAGATTCGTGACACTCAACAAACAAATCTCTCCTAAAGGTCCCAGGCACAAACAACCTCCCATGAGGAGTGTTAGATGGGGCATTCTCCTTTGCTTTAAGAATCTCATCTTCCAAAACGGAGTCCAAAGCAGCTATCACAACACCTTCTTGTAAAATGTTCTCCTCTTTCTCAGCACCGACTATGGGAGAAAAACTGCTAGACAAGGCATCCGCCTTAACATTCTTAGTACCAGGGATGTAAGTAACGGAGAAATTAAACCGCGAGAAAAACAGTGCCCACCTAGCCTGACGGGCATTCAGGTGCTTGGCAGCATCAAGATATATCAGATTTTTATGATCCGTAAGAACCTGAACGGGAAATTCCGCACCTTCCAAGAAGTGGCGCCAGTGTTCAAATGCGAGTTTAATAGCCAATAATTCCCGATTACCAATATCGTAATTCAGTTCAGTCTCCGAAAATTTTTTTTTAAAAAAAGGCACAGGGATGTAATCCATCCCCGTTATCCTGAGACAATACTGCGCCAACCCCCACAGAGGAAGCATCAACCTCAACCAAAAACGGCTTAGTCACATCAGGCTGCATAAGGATGGGAGCAGAGGTGAACCTCTCCTTGAGATACACAAAAGCTTCAATGGCCTCAGAAGACCACTGAACCGCATCAGCACCTTTCCTGGTGAGATCGGTCAGAGGTTTGACAATACTAGAAAAATTTTTTATGAATTTTCTGTAATAATTGGCGAAACCCAAAAACCTCTGTATCGATTTCAAACCAATAGGCCTAGGCCATTCCTGCACAGCTTGAACTTTCACCGGGTCCATCTCAAAACCTTCACTGGAGATCATGTAGCCCAAAAAACTAATTCTCTGTACAGCGAACTCACATTTCTCCAGCTTAGCAAAAAGTGAATTGTCCATTAATAACTGTAATACCTCACGTACGCTCCGCCAATGAGACTCCAGATCCGGCGAATAAATCAAAATGTCATCCAAATACACAACTACATTTTTGCCGATCAAAGGTCTAAGGATGTCATTAATAAGATTCTGAAAAAATGCAGGAGCATTAGTAAGACCAAAAGGCATAACCAGATTCTCAAAATGACCCACAGGAGTGTTAAAAGCAGTCTTCCATTCGTCACCCTCCTTCATGCGCAACAGATTGTATGCCCCCTTAAGGTCGATTTTAGAGAACCACTTGGCCCCCATTTACTGGTTAAACAGATCAGGAATCAATGGCAGTGGGTAAGGATTGCGTACAGTAATTTTGTTAATCTCACGAAAATCCAGACAAGGACGTAAACCGCCATCCTTTTTTTTACAAAAAAAATCCAACCGCCACAGGAGACTTAGAGGGCCTAATGTGACCGGCGGCCAAACTTGTCTGAATGTATTCCTCCAAAGCCTTTCTCTCAGGAATAGTAAGGTTAAATAAACGACTTTTAGGAAGAGTCGCTCCAGGGACAAATTCAATAGAACAATCATAGTCTCTATGGGGAGGCAAAACCTGCGATTCCTTCTCAGAAAAAACTCTCCAAAAATCCTGAATAGGAACAGGCAATTCTCCCCTATCCAAAGCTGCAATACGCCCGTTACAACACTTGTCATAACATTTATGGCTCCAGGATTTAATTTCACTGGTAGACCAATCCAGTACAGGATTGTGAAATTTTAACCAGGGCAATCCCAATATTACTGGAGAAGGCAAGTTATTCAACACTACCAAATCCAATTTCTCATGGTGAACACCATTAATAGTGAGAGGAAATTCACAGACCTTGAGAGTAATATTCTTCAAAGGGGAACCATCCACAGAAACCACAGCAATGGGGGATGATAAAGGTTCGGGTTTTAAATTGAGTCTTTCCAAGAATCCCCCATCAATAACATTCAGAGTAGACCCACAATCAACAAACACCCGAAATTCCATTAATTTTTCCTGAGCAATCGTGGAAGCAGCTAAAAATACACCCTTGGAATTTAAACAGGCAATACGGGCATGACTGACCATTTTTTTTTCTTTCTTGATACGAAGCTCACAGTCTTTAATTAAATGACCAGATTTTCCGCAATAGAAACACAAGCCTTCAGAAAATCTGCGATCCTTTTCTTGAGAGCGAGGTGCCATCGCTCCAATCTCCATCGATTCACCACTGTTAGTACACACATTCTCATAACCAGAAACTGACATAGCAGAGGATTTGCTCTCATTAACCCTTGCACGCAGTCTCCTATCCACCCGTATAGCTAATTGCATAGCCTGTTGCAAATCTTCAGGTGTAGGATAAGCAATTAGCAGGTCTTTAACCCTTTCATTGAGCCCAGCAAGAAATAGACTTTTCAGAGCAGAATCGTTCCACCCTGTTTGAGTAGACCATCGACGGAAATGAGTACAATATTTTTCCACATTACCTGATCCCTGTCTCAAACGTCTTAACTCAGTCTCAGCTGATGAGACACGGTCAGGATCATCATATAATAGTCCCAAAGCAGAAAAAAAACTATCCACTGAACTGAAGCATGTATCACTAGGTTGCAAAGAAAAGGCCCACTCCTGAGGCTCTTTGCGCAAAAGTGACATTATAAACCCTATGCGCTGGGAATCATCCCCAGAGGACTTGGGTCTCAAACGAAAATACAATAAGCAAGCATTTTTAAATGAAAAAAATTCTCGGTGTTCACCAAAAAATAAATCCGGCAAACGTACCTTAGGCTCCAAGATATGTGCTCCAGGACAGTTACTCACGCGTTGACGGAGCTCAGTCACCTCCAAAGAGAGTCCCTGCAGGTGTTTAGCCAAATCCAGAACCGACACCATGATGGAACAGAAAAAATCTTTCCTTAGAGCATTTGCTGGGCTGGACTTACTGTTATGTTCTGCTACCAGAGCTAAGGAAAGAGAGGAGATCTGTCCCTACGATAGAACTCAGCTTAATCCCTACGATGTAACAGGGGATCTGATCCTGCGATCAGACCTGCTAAAGTCCTAAGCTAGTCTGTACGGAGACCTATAGATGTGGGGAAGGAATCCCTACAAGTACTAAGGACTGGGAGGAAAATGGGACACCTCCTAACAGAAATAGTAGCAGACAGACGAACAAACAAAATAAATAGAACATAGAGGTCCGTAGACCAAGCAAACTAACAGAGTTAGATACAGAGCACAGGCTAGCTAGAAAGTAGTTAAACAATGAAGTCCAGCAAAGCCAGAAGGGCGGAGCAGGATTAAATAGGCCAACAAGGTCATGTGACCAGCAAAGGAAAAAACCTAAGAGCAAGGTTCTAACACTGAGCAGTTTGTCAGCTTTTGGACACCTTTGAAGGTGTTTTCTATGTGTTTCTATGTGTTTTTGTTTGCCTGCCATTGGTTTTAACGGTGTTCGAAGGTGTTCGATGAACAGTTCGACGAACAGTTCGGCGAACACACGGGTGTTCGACGAACCGAACCTAACTCGAACACTACGGGGGTGGCTCAACACTAGAGAGCTGGGGCTCCGTCACTAGGATGTATAAGAGAGGGGACAGAGGACATCCCTGCCTTGTCCCATTGGTGATTATGAAAGGTGATGAAAATGTTCTGATGCGCCCCCTGGGCCTTGGGACACACGGAGCCGGACCCTTTTTGTTGGATGCTGGGGGTTGTAGTCTCCGTGGCGGCGACCTGGTTCCATGGCTCAGGGCGGTCAAACCAGTGGCGGAACTATTTATGTGGTTTTGATGTTTAAATGTCCGACTACGCCACCCGTGGATTGCGGTCAGAATGAACCGCCGCTGCAGGGCAGACCGCTGAAGCTGGTGTTGTGGGTGCAGCAGAGCGTAGTATAACTCCCCATGGGAGGAGTATAGCCTCAGGGCAGTGTATGCGGAGGATGGGGGGTGATGGTGCAGGGCAGCAGCAGTAACGACACGGAGTCAGTGATGCAGTCCAGGGCCTTTACTCACAGTTCTTATTATCCAGACCACTTCTGCAGGTAACGGCTGCCCACGTCGTACTGTGCTCACCAGCAGGGTCTCGGCCAACTACCAGATAACTTTGGAGCGCTTCACAGGACCCCTTTGTGTGTCCTTTCTCTGGCCTTTCTTACCCCACCAGTGACCACGCTTCTGTTCGGCTGCCTCGGCTCTCCTCTTGGTAAACTTGGCGTCAGTTTCCCTGACCCTATGTGGTGCCTTCCTAGCGGGTGTAGCGAGGGGCTGCGCCACATAAAATGTCACAGCCCCCGGTTTCTAGCTGGGGGTCGTTTCCCGCCTCCACTAGTTTCGGGGACCGGTCTCCCCCTTTGGCCTGACCCCTCCACGCAGGTGGATTCGGGCGTGCGGTGGCGACTCGCCCGCCCGCACCCCTGCGATCCCTTCATTCCTCGTTCCTGGAGCCTTCTCCGCTCCTCTTCCTTCCTTCTCCCTCTTCCAGGCCTGGGCCTCTGTTACTAGGTCCGCCTCCAGAGCAGAGCTCATGCAGAGCCCCTGATCCCTGTCACTTCTGCTCAGACTTCTCTGCACTGAACTAAGATGGTGCCCACCTTTTATACTCCCTTCTCAATGCACCCAGGAACTGCTTCCTCCCTGCTCCTGCACTACAGGGTTCCCCATCCTTGGTGTTCGCTCCCCCCACTCCAGCCAAGGACAGGGACTGTCGTGCCCATCTCAGGGGCATATTGGTCGCCCTGTCCCACGACAATGTGGTGTAATGCATGCAGGTGTCGGGGTCCTGATCCACACTCCATCTTTACCTGAGAGTGAGATATCACACCTCTGGGTGAGGTGCAATACCTCTGTAGCAGCCGAGCCCTCGGGGTGCTACAGTTCCATTTATCTTCAGCCTAGGTGACGTATTGCGATACAGGGCCGTGATTTTGGCTATAAAAGGGTCCCCTAGACCCCTACCCCAAGCTTTTTACGAGAATAATATATGGCATGCCAGAAGACTCAATGGAATGCTTTCTCAGCAGCCAACGAGAGTATCTAATTACAAATTTTTAACTTAATCTAGCCCAGGAAATACTTTGTGCCTAGTAGCAGTGTCTGCTAGTCAGCGGATTATCCCAGCTGTTAAGCAAGCTACACCACCTGTAGTTTGGACACTTAATTTTTTCCAAGGAAATGCTTTGGGCCCCTGGGACACTCAGTGAAGAGCATCGGGAGGCACCCCAAGGCACAGGGGCTGGGACTGGTGGTAGGACGCCTTGCGGTGGACCGCCAAGCTCGATCCTTATAAAAGCTTTTTAACTGCAGCAGCTTTAGTGGACGCTACTGGAGATTGAATTCCCGCAGCTGCTGGCATCAGACTTGCCCTCCAATAGATCCTTGTAAAAGGATTTAAAGTGTACTCATTCAAATTAGAGAGACAATTTAAATGAAAAAGCTTAGACCTGCCTCCACCGCAGGGGGGCTCGCTCGACCCACCAGCGGATAGGCACCAGTATTGGGAGAGGGGGGCTGGCCGTCAGGGTCCACCGCAGCTCTGGCACAAACACGGCGACACGGAGGTCGCACGGGCAGGAACGGACTGGCCATGTCGACTTCGCACTTTTTGGGTTTTAGAAGGGCATGACATGCCTATATCTGTGTCTCCCCCTCCTTTTACTCCTCCACCTCTTTTCTTTTCGCATGACTATATGTACTTGTCACTTTTCCATGTGCTAGTTATGTCTTCTGAGCAGTTTGTCAGCTTTTGGACACCTTTGAAGTGTTTTCTATGTGTTTTCTATGTGTTGCTATGTGTTTTTGTTTGCCTGACATTGGTTTTAACGGTGTTCGAAGGTGTTCGTCGAACATACGGGTTTTCGACGAACAGAACCGAACTCGAACACTACGGGGGTGGCTTAACACTACTTATAATTAAAGAAGCGTGATCCTGATCACGGTGGCTGCTGAACTCTCATGTTTGCCATACACAGCACCTATGCAGTTGGGGAAATTGGCCACAGTTTGAAAGCCTACTGTGACCTGCAGCCAAGTCTCCTCAGTTTGGGAAGGCATCATGATGGGCTGCAACTTCTGCCAGATGGCGCTACATGTACACCTCACAATTCTTGAAATGGTGGATTTACCAACCCTAAATTGGAGGTGCAGTGATGTATAGCGCTCTCCTGTGGCCAAAAGCCAGAAAAGGAAAAATATTAAATTAGGAAAGCTCGAAAAAGAAAAGAAATACAAGCCAACACTATAATTCTCCATTATTGATTACTATGGAAAAAATTACGGACTTTATTACAAAACACTATTCCAGCCATGAGCGCCATTTTTTATGGGGGGGGTTGCTTCCACATTTTGTAGGTGTTTTTTCATCTTTTGTTTGCTCTTGAGTTCACACATATCAATTCTATTCTGCTTTCATTTTGTGTCTGTGTTTGCCTACGATGTTTGCTGTAGAGTTCACACATCAGTGACCTTTTCAATCTGATCTCTGTGCATTGTTATATCATAGGCAAGCCAAAAATAGGTACACAAAAACAGACACAGGGGAGCCATCACCACAGGGTGACTAACAAAACCAGGTACACCTGACGGGAGGGGTGAGCTGCTGTGCCCATTCATGAGTTGTCGAACTAGTGTCATTTTTCCTATATGATTATTAAAATAAAAAACTGCACAAGGGCTCTTTCACATGTCAGTTTCTCTGGTATGAGTGGTGACAGTTTCCAGACGTACTGGAGACAAGAGGCATAATGATTGCTATTACTTTATTCCTAATTTTTACAGGTGGGGACACACTACTAACCCACTCATCATTGTCCCTGCTGGTGCTGAGCACAGCGCCAGCAGAGAACCATGATGAGGGCAGCGTTTAGCACCAACTCCTGGGATTAGCAATTGTAGTGCTGACTCCCAAAAGTCAGTCCATGTAATCCAGGTGCAGGACACGTAACGCACACAACTGTAACACAGAAAACATACACATATATATACGGAAACATTCAACTTACTGCAAGGTGATGAGCAGCGTTTCCTCAGCAGAGATGGCCCTTCGTATTATGGTGTCACTGTAGTCCAGGTCAGGAGAAATGAGGCTTAGCAGTAGTGTTGAGCCACCCCCATAGTGTTCGGTTCGGTTCGGTTCGTCGAACACCGGGATGTTCGAGGAACTGTTCGTCGAACACCTTAGAACACCGTCGAACACCGTTAAAACCAATGGCAAGCAAACAAAAACACATAAAAAAAACCTTCAAAGGTGTCCAAAAGCTGACAAACTGCTCAGAAGACACTCTCTTTAAAAAAGCCGGCCGGCAAATTCAGCAGCGGCATACACCGGTACCCGACAATTTAGACAAGATGGAATAGAGCATCACACATAGATTAGATAGATAGAAACATGTCAGTCACACATATAAGAAGCACAGTGACAGTGTTGGTTACTGCACTTGTCATTTAGTGTAAAGGATTTATTAAAAAAAATATTAGTGTTTTCATGCACCGTCTCTTTAAAAAAGCCGGCCGGCAATTCAGCAGCGGTACCCGACAATTTAGAACAGAAAGAATAGAGCTTCACACATAGATTAGATAGATAGAAACATGTCAGTCACATATATAATAAGCACAGTGACAGTGTTGCTTACTGTACTTGTCATTTAGTGTAAAGGATTTATTTAAAAAAATAATAGTGTTTTCATGCACTGTCTCTTTAAAAAAGCCAGCCGGCAATTCAGCATCTGTACTCGACAATTTAGAACAGAAAGAATAGAGCATCACACATAGATTAGATAGATAGAAACATGTCAGTCACATATATAAGAAGTACAGTGATAGTGTTGGTTACTGTACTTGTCATTTAGTGTTAAAATAAAGGATTTATTAAAAAAAAAATAGCGTGGGGTTCCCCGTAATTTTAGTCTCTAGCGGAGGTTAAGCAGATGGCTGGGGCAGATGTTTGAAGCCTGGGAAGGGGGCAATACCCACGGAGCTTCCCAGGCTACTAATATCAGCCTTTACTAGCTATTAAAATGGGGGACCCCCCAAAAAAATGACGTGGGGTCCCCCCTATTTTAATAGCTAGCAAAGGCTAGGCAGACAGCTGGGGGCTGATATTAATAGCTCAGGAAGGGTGCCATGAATATTGGCCCCCTCCCAGGCTAGAAACACCAGCCTTCAGCCGCCCCAGAAATGGCGCATCCATAGGATGCACCAATTCTGGCACTTAGCCTCGCTCTTTCCACTGCCCTGTAGCGGTGGCAGTGGGGTAATAGGGCTGGGGTTGATGTCAGCTTATAATGCCAGCTGACATCAAGCCCAGGTTAGTAATGGAGAGGCGTCTATAAGACACCCCCATTACTAACCCCATAGTGAAAGTTAAAAAAGACACAAACACCCAGAATAAAGTCCTTTAATTGAAATAAACACACAATTCTTTATTGTTCTAAATTAAACCATACTTACCGTCACGCCCATTCCAGCTGAAGCCAACGATCTCCTGCAATAAAAGTAAAATAATAAAGCAACATCATCCTTACCTTTCCATGGTTCCCAGGACAGCTTCAGCTCTGCTACATCGAGATGACAGGCTGGACCGCAGCAGAACGCTGCCATCCAGCCTGTCAAACCGCAGACACTGAGAAGAGCAGGCTTGCTTCGCTCCTCAGTGTCTCGCTGTGACGGCATCCAGATGAGCCGAGGTCATGTCCAATGAACTCGGCTCACCTCATGCACGTCACTGACAGCGTGGGAAAATTCTCCTGCACTCAGCGCTTCAGCGTGAGAATTCTCCCACGCTGTCAGTGACGTCCATGAGGTGAGCTCATGTCCAATGATCTCAGCTCACCTCATGCACGTCACTTACAGCGTGGGAGAATTCTCCTGCACTCAGCGCTTCAGCGTGAGAATTTTCCCACGCTGTCAGTGACGTGCATGAGGTGAGCCGAGTTCATTGGACATGACCTCGGCTCATCTGGATGCCGTCACAGAGTGACACTGAGGAGCGCAAGCATACCTGCTCTTCTCAGTGTCTGTGGGATGACAGGCTGGATGGCAGCGTTCTGCTGCGGTCCAGCCAGTCATCTCGATGTAGCAGAGCTGAAGCTGTCGTGGGAACCATGGAAAGGTAAGGATGATGTTGGTTTATTATTTTTCTTTTATTTCAGGAGATCGTTGGCTTCAGCTGGAATGGGCGTGATGGTAAGTCTGGTTTAATTTAGAACAATAAAGAATTGTGTGTTTATTTCAATTAAAGGACTTTATTCTGGGTGTTGTGTTTTTATTAAATACTTTACTAGAAATTCATGGCGGTCATGTCTAATACTGGCGTGACCCCATGAATTTTGGACTTAGGGCCAGCTGATAATACCAAGCTGGCCAAAACCCCTTTATTACCCAGTGAGCCACCGCACCAGGGCCCTGGATGAGTTGGGTACAGCGCCAGAAGATGGCGCTTCTATGAACGCGCCATTTTCCGGGGTGGCTGCGGACTGCAATTTGCAGCGGGGGGGGGGGGGGGGGCCCAGAAAGCTTGGGCCTCCCTGCGCTGCAGATTCCAGCCCCCAGCTGCCTAGTTGTACCTGGCTGGACACAAAAATAGGGCGAAGCCCCACGTATTTTTTTTTTAATTATTTCATGAAATTCATGAAATAATTAAGAAAAAAAGGCCTTCTCTATATTGTTGTGTCCGGCCAGGTACAAATAGGCAGCTGGTGGTTGGGGGCAGCCCGTTCCTGCCTGCTGTACCTGGCTGGACACAAATATAGTGCGAAGCACCACGTCAATTTTTTTAAATTATTTCAGGAAATTCATGAAATAATTAAAAAAAATTGACGTGGGGCTTCGCACTATACTTGTGTCCAGTCAGGTGCAGCAGGCAGGAACGGGCTGCCCCCAACCACCGGCTGCCTATTTGTACCTGGCCGGACACAACAATATAGGGAAGCCCTTTTTTTCTTAATTATTTCATGAAATAATTTAAAGAAAATTGCCGTGGGGCTTCGCACTATATTTGTGTCCAGCCAGGTACTGCAGGCAGGAACGGGCTGCCCCCAACCAACAGCTGCCTATTTGTACCTGGCCGGACACAACAATGTAGGGAAGCCCTTTTTTTCTTAATTATTTCATGAAATAATTTAAAGAAAATTGACGTGGGGCTTCGCCCTGTTTTTGTGTCCAGCCAGGTATAACTAGGCAGCTGGGGGCTGGAATCCGCAGCGCAGGGAGGACCAAGCTTTCTGGGCCACCCCCGCTGCAAATTGCAGTCCGCAGCCACCCCGGAAAATGGCGCGTTCATAGAAGCGCCATCTTCTGGCGCTGTACTCAACTCATCCAGGGCCCTGGTGCGGTGGCTCACTGGGTAATAAAGGGGTTAGGGCCAGCTTGGCATTATCAGCTGGCCCTAAGCCCGAAATTCATGGGGTCACGCCAATATTAGACATGACCACCATGAATTTCTAGTAAAGTATTTAAAAAAAACACAACACCAAGAAAAAAGTCCTTTAATTGAAATAAACACACAATTCTTTATTGTTCTAAATTAAACCATACTTACCATCACGCCCATTCCAGCTGAAGCCAAAGATCTCCTGAAATAAAAGAAAAATAATAAAGCAACATCATCCTTACCTTTCCATGGTTCCCACGACAGCTTCAGCTCTGCTACATCGAGATGACAGGCTGGACCGCAGCAGAACGCTGCCATCCACCCTGTCATCCCGAAGACATTGAGAAGCGCAGGCTTGCTTGCGCTCCACAGTGTCTCTCTGTGACGGCATAAAGATGAGCCGAGTTAATGTCCAATGAACTCGGCTCACCTCATGCACGTCACTGACAGCGTGGGAAAATTCTTCTGCACTCAGCGCTTCAGCGACGTGCATGAGGTGAACTGAGTTCATTGGACATGAGCTCACCTCATGCACGTCACTGACAGCGTGGGAGAATTCTCCTGCACTCAGCGCTTCAGCGTGAGAATTTTCCCACGCTGTCAGTGACGTGCATGAGGTGTGCCGAGTTCATTGGACATGAACTCGGCTCATCTGGATGCCGTCACAGAGAGACGCTGAGGAGCGCAAGCAAGCCTGCGCTTCTCAGTGTCTGCGGGATGACAGGCTGGATGGCAGCTTTCTGCTGCGGTCCAGCCTGTCATCTCGATGTAGCAGAGCTGAAGCTGTCCTGGGAACCATGGAAAGGTAAGTATTATGTTGCTTTATTATTTTTCTTTTATTGCAGGGGATCGTTGGCTACAGCTGGAATGGGCGTGATTGTAAGTATAGTTTAATTTAGAACAATAAAGAATTGTGTCTTTATTTCAATTAAAGGACTTTATTCTGGGTGTTTGTGTTTTTTTTTAACTTTGACTACGGGGTTAGTAATGGGGGTGTCTTATAGACGCCTCTCCATTACTAACCTGGGCTTGATGTCAGCTGGCATTATAAGCTGACATCAACCCCAGCCCTATTACCCCACTGCCACCGCTACAGGGCAGCGTGGAAGAGCGAGGCTAAGTGCCAGAATTGGCGCATTCTATGGATGTGCCATTTCTGGGGCGGCTGACGGCTGGTGTTTCTAGCCTGGGAGGGGGCCAATATTCATGGCACCCTTCCTGGGCTATTAATATCAGCCCCCAGCTGTCTGCCTAGCCTTTGCTAGCTATTAAAATAGGGGGGACCCCACATCAATTTTTTGGGGGGTCCCCCATTTTAATAGCTAGTAAAGGCAAGGCATTCAGCTGGGGGCTGATATTAGTAGCCTGGGAAGCTCCCTTCCCAGGCTTCAAACATCTGCCCCAGCTGTCTGCTTAACCTCCGCTAGAGCCTAAAATTATGGGGAACCCCACGCCAATTTTTTTTTTAAATAAATCCTTTATTTTAACACTAAATGACAAGTACAGTAACCAACACTATCACTGTACTTATTATATATCTGACTGACATGTTTCTATCTATCTAATCTATGTGTGATTCTCTATTCCTTCCATTCTAAATTGTCGGGTACCGCTGCTGAATTGCCGGCCGGCTTTTTTAAAGAGATGGTGCATGAAAACACTAATATATTTTTTTAATAAATCCTTTACACTAAATGACAAGTACAGTAAGCAACACTGTCACTGTAATTCTTATATATGTGACTGACATGTTTCTATCTATCTAATCTATGTGTGAAGCTCTATTCTTTCGGTTCTAAATTGTCGGGTACCGGTGTACGCCGCTGCTGCATTGCCGGCTTTTCTTGTTTCACTGTGGGCACTGTTCCCATCGATTTGGGCAATCACTCTAATGCCACAACCACCATGGCTGTGGCATTACAGTGAGTGGCAGACAATCCCTGCATGATTGGTGCTCAAAATAGCGCCAGACATGCAGGACACGCTTTTGGTGCACGAACAGTTATCGAACATAACCTCGAAAAGCCGAATTTTTTGCAAATCGTTCGGGTTCGTCGAACAACTCGAACACCGCCCAAAACAGCTCGAATTTGAGATTGGCGAACAGTTCTAGTCGAACACCACTCATCTCTACTTAGCAGCAGATCAAACGCAGCAATGGTCAGACCGCAAAACTGCTGAAATTTTTCTGGAAAACTTTATTAAACAGAAACTAAAAAAACACAAAAAAACACACAGATTAAAATATAATTTTGTAACATAGCATACCAACGAAAACTCCTTAAAAAAAAATGGTACACATGGGTGACAATGTACTTTTTTCCCATATATCTTACCTCCTTAAATCCTGGTAAAGAACATTGAAGTGGCCCTTGTCTGCCCGCTCCTGCAAGATAGGGTGCACCCACAGCTTTTTGGGTCTTCTCCTCCTCCCTAACCGCTCCTTCGGAACAATAATTGGTTAGTACACACTACATAAAAATAATGTAACACAAAAAACCTTCTACTTTATATTTATTACCTGCTCGCAGTAGTAGAGCAGGAGATTTATGGCAGTCAGTAACAAAAGCTGTATGCATGGTCTGCTGAGACGCAGGGGCTGCAGTTCCTGTGGCATCCTGTCTATTGCAAAAAAAAAATGGTGAAGAGGGGTTGAACTAGGAAATTACATCAGAAGTTTCCCTTTTTTTTTCACTAACTTTATTTGCATTCCAAAACGCTTGAAATATGCTTACAAAAATGCATGTAAAATCCGCATGCAAAACGCATCAAAAAAGCACCTAAAAAGCACATGCGTTTTTCTGGCAAGGGAGATGCAGAAATGGTCCGGAAAAATTCTGCTTCATTTCTGCATCGTGGGCACATAGCCTGAAAAATGCAGGCAAAAAAGCAGATAGAATTGACATGCTGATGATATATTCTGCACCAAATCTGCAAGTCAAAAAATACTCAACATGTGCATGACACTTCACGTTTGTCATTCACTTTGCTGCAGAAAAAAATGTGCTTTTGGTTAGTTTTTGCATGTATTTTTTGCATGCATTTTAATGCATTTTTGTACAGCTTTTTTAAGCTAGATAAAGATAATTGAAAAAAGAAATGTGAGACATCACTTTAACCCTTGGATTACCGTCGGACTCGGGGTGAGTATTTTAGCTGTGTCCAAAATGCAGCGTTCTAATGATGCACTTGTTTTGTAAGTACATGCTGATCCACCGCATGTAATGAGATTTTATTCTGTCAAAATCAACAGCGGAGATTTGCGTCTCCACTACAGAAATTGACATGCTGCCTGTGAGCTTATGCAGCGTCAAAACCAAGCACAGTAGGCATGGGATTTCTTATAAATGAAATAAAATGAAGAATTAAACAAAAAAAATGGCGTGGGCTGCCACGTCATTTTCATAACCAGCAAAGGGAAATGCAACTGCTTGGGGGCTGATATTACTAGCCGGGGAAGGGGCCATTAGCCAAAAATGTTCCCTGGCTACTAATAACCAGCTGTTTGCTTACCCTTTACTGGATAGATTAAAGGGGGACTAAAGAACAAATTGACATAGAGTCCCCCTATAAAATTTAGCCAGCAAAGGCTAAACAAAGCTGTGAACTGATATTAATAGCCAGGGAAGGGGCCCCCTCAGAGGCCCTCGTCTCCTGTAAGAAGCCAAAAATAAAAAACAACCATATCTGTCACCTGTCCGCCATGATGACATAATCCTGAATGTCACAAACCTCCTCCTTCGGCCTTTCACAGCTTGCTAATTCTCCTACACATGAAGACGGGTACACATTGGACCTGATCTTCTCCCGGCTTTGCTCAGTACATGACTTTACTAACTCTCCCCGTCCACTCTCTGACCATAATATTCTTTCATTCTCTGTCAAGAACTGTGACTCTACTCAAGACACTCCCACCATCCACACTTATAGAAATTTACGCGCCATTAACACCCAGAAATTTATAAAAAGGTTGCAATCATCATTGGCCCCAATCTCCTCCCTCTCATGTCTCGACTCTGCATTGAAGCATTATAACAAAATAATGCTATGCACCCTGGATGAAAGCGCACCTCCTACACAAAGAAAAATTCAGCATAGACGGCGACAACCCTGGCACACGCCTCAAACACGTCTTCTCCAGAGGTACTCCAGGTGCGCTGAATAACTGTGGAGAAAATCAAATCTGCCCGAAGATTTCCTCCATTATAAATTTATGCTGAAAACATATAACTCTGCCCTTCACCTCTCCAAACAAACACTTTAACAACTTCATCATCTCACTTTCCAATAATCCTAAATGACTCTTTGACACGTTTCATTCTCTCCTCAATCAAACAACACAGGCCCCGACCACCGACCTCAGCGCTGACGATGTGGCCAATTATTTCAAAGAAAAAATTGACCATATCCGACAGGAAATTTTCTCCCAATCCCCAAATGTTATGCATTCTCTCCCCTGTCACATTGTATCTTGCTCAATTTCTGACTTCGAACCAGTCACGGAAGATGAAGTGATCAGGCTCCTTGCATCTTCTCGCCCTACCATCTGCACCAGTGACCCTATTCCCTCACATCTCCTTCAGTCCCTTGCTCCAGCTGTCACTACTCACCTAACTAAAATTTTCAACCTTTCCTTCTCATCTGGTATCTTTTCCTATTCTTTTAAACAGGCCAGCATACAACCACTACTTAAAAAAACATCCCTTGACCAGAACTGCACGGCCAACTACAGACCTGTTTCCAATCTTCCCTGTATCTCTAAACTCCTGGAATGCCTGGTCAACTCCCGTCTCATCCGCTATCTCTCAGAAAACTCTCTTTTTGACCCTTTACAATCTGGTTTCCGCTCTTTACATTCTACTGAAACTGCCCTCACTAAAGTCTCTAATGATTTACTAACAGCTAAATCTAATGGTCACTACTCCCTGCTGATTCTCCTGGATCTCTCTGCAGCATTCAACAGTGTGGATCACCAGCTCCTCCTCACTATGCTCCACACTCTTGGCCTCAAGGACACTGTTCTCTCCTGGTTCTCCTCCTATCTGTCTGACCGCTCCTTCTCTGTGTCTTTTGCCGGCTCCTCCTCCTCTCTACTTCCCCTTACTGTCGGGGTTCCTCAAGGATCAGTCCTAGGCCCCCTTTTTTTCTCCTTATACACCGCTCCTATTGGACAAACAATCAGTAGATTCGGTTTTCAGTACCATCTCTATGCTGATGACACCGAATTATACACCTCTGCTCTGGAAATCACCCTGCATTACTACAAAAGACCAGTGATTGTCTTTCTGCTGTGTCTAACATTATTTCCTCCCTCTACCTAAAACTGAATCTGTCAAAAGCTGAACTACTAGTCTTTCCTCCCTCCACTAACCTATCTGTGCCCGATATTGCCATTTCCGTTTGTGGCTCAACCATTACTCCCCAGAAACAAGCCCGCTGTCTTGGGGTCATTTTTGATTCAGATCTTTCTTTCACTCCTCACATCAAATCACTCGCTCGTTCATGTCATCTACACCTCAAAAACATCTCAAGAATCAGGACTTTTCTCACCTTTGACTCGGCAAAAGCTCTCGTCTTAACTATTGCAACGCTCTACTAATCGGTCTCCCTCTTACTAAACTCTCCCCTCTCCAATCCGTCCTTAACGCCGCAGCCAGGATCATATTTCTCGCCAACCGCTACACCGATGCCTCTTCCCTGTGCCAGTCATTGCATTGGTTGCCAATCCAATATAGAGTTCAATTTATACTTATCACGCTTACCCACAAAGCGCTCCATGCTTTAGTACCCCCTACATCTCCTCTCTTGTCTCAGTCTACAACCCTACACGTGCCCTCCGTTCTGCAAATGACTTAAAACTAAAATCCTCCATAATCCGAACTTCCCACTCCTGTCTCCAAGATTTCTCGCGTGCTGCGCCAATTCTTTGGAATGCACTACCCAGGACAGTTCGATTAATTCCCAATACCCACAGTTTCAAGCGAACCCTAAAAACACATTTCTTTAGACTGGCGTATCACCTAAACACACTCTGTCCATTCCAGTTTTCCCCCATATTAAAATCTTCTTCAACTTCATTTTCATACCAACCATGCACTTAATAGCCTCTGTCAGTACTGTACACATACTGGCTGGCGACCAGTCCATGTATTATTATTTATCCTATTTAGTATATCAAGGCTGCATTATACAATATGTACTTTTCACCTTTTGTGCCTCCCCCATTTCCTCATAGACTGTAAGCTTGCGAGCAGGGCCCTCACTCCTTTCGATATGAGATATGCTTATTCTGTATTGTCTGTATATGTCCCCCCTAAAATTTGTAAAGTGATGCGGAATATGTTGGCGCTATAAAAAAACTAAATAAAAACTTAACAAAATTAAAACTGTCCCACAACGATCATTTGTGGACAGTCACATTAGCAGTCACTGTTGTGACTGCTCCACAAGACAGCCGGCTATACACTGACAGGAGTGTAATCACTTCTATCTCAGTGTACAGAGTTGAGCTGCAGTGAGTGATGTCACTGGAGTTTAATCAGCTGAGAGCTCCGGTGACCTCAATTACTGCAGACCTGCTGCGTGGGAATTTTCTCACACAGCAGTAGTGCAGTAAGTGAGGTCACACGAGCTCATCAGCTGCTGAACTTGTGTGACCTCTCTCATGTAGCTGAGCATCCACAGGATTTGTTTCCAAAATGCCTCAGGCATGTTTAGATGTTCTTTTGAATACTTATGATGCTGAATTTTATGGTGAGGACACAGGAGAGGTTTTCTTCTGATGACTCTTTCATGAAGGCCAAATTTGGCAGGTGTCTATAAACAGTAGAACAATGTACCACAACTCCAGAGTCTCCTAAATCTTTCTGAATGTCTTTTGCAGTCAAGCGGGGGTTCTGATTTGCCTCTTTAGCAATCCAACGAGCAGCTCTCACTGAAATTTTGATAGGTCATCCAGACCTTATCTTGACCTCCATTGTTCCTGTGATCTGCCATTTCTTAATTACGTTTCGAACTGAGGAAAGGGCAACTTGAAAACGCTTTGCTATCTTCTTATGGCCTTCCCCTGCATTGTGAGCCTCCACCATTTTCATTTTCAGAGTGCTAGGCAGCTGCTTAGAAGAACCCATGGATGCTGTTTTTTGCTACAAGGTTAGAGGAGGCTGGGTTTTTATAAAGCTGGGAAATTTGCTTCACCTGGCCTTTCCTAACAATGATAATGAACAAGCCATAAGCCTAACAGGCTAATTAATGTTGTATTGGGCAAAAGTAGCATAACATAAAACTGTAGGAATTTATTATTTTCATAATTATAGATGAGTGAATTAATTAGTAATGAATCAAATTAATCACAATTTTCCCAAAAGTTTGGATTTTGGTGGATGCAAATTTTTTGGGAATTGATTTGCACACTGTATAATAAAAGTTGCTGACTATCTGCCATTTTACTGTTTAACAAACATATTATATGCACCTGTTCCAGGCCTTTACCTGAGTCCTTACACCTTTTCCAAAACCTTCAAAGCACACCGGTCCTTCATGCGAGTCTTTTGGCTCTTTCAGCATGGAGGCCAGTGATACACCTCACATAGTCATTTACATCTTTCACATAAAGGCCTAGGATGAGTGACGGGTTGTTTAACGTTTTCCCTCCCCACCATTAGTTTTGGTTTAGAAGTTAATTGGAAAATAAAACAGCTTATGTTTTTTACAATTTGATGAAACAAAAAAATGAAGGTGTTTCACTATGCAAAACTAAAAAGAAAAAGCAATATTAATTTGGTTATCTGATATCTGGACTTGCTAATAACTAAACTTGCTGGACTTGCCAAAAAGAAAAATGAATCAAAATTGCTGTATGAATCATCAACCATCTGAAAAACACAGATTAAACAACACTGATAGCATCAAGTATAGATGGAATGAAGTATTACTGAGTGTCAAGTTGGGAAGCACGAACATTGGACTGCCACTCAACACAATGAAAAAAAAAGATATTGACTTCTGCCAGGTACACATTTAAGAGGGACGGCGATGAACTGAAAGTTGTAAAGGACTTCAACCTACTCGGATCGATGATCACTCAAGATGCAATGAAAGTACCAGAATTTAATAGAAGAATAGCTAAGGACAAATCAACAATAAAGTCACTGGACAAGGTCTTCAAATCGACCTAACTGGCGACGAAGACACGGCTTGTATGTAGTTTGGTGTTAGAACCCTCCTGTTTGTTTTTGTTTCTATCTTGTGTTTTGCGGTCATGTGACCATCTTTCTATATATTCCAGCTCCGCCCTTCTGGCTTTGCTGGAGTTCAGTGTTGTTTTAACTGTCTCTCTAGCCAGGTGCTTTTGTGCCTATCTATCTCTAGTTTGCTTGGTCCTCCGGGACCCCTAGTACTTTTTGTCAGTTTATCTTTTGCTGTGCAACAACTTCTGTTAGGAGGTGTCCCATTTGGTCCCAGTCCTTAGTTCCTTTAGGGACCCCTCCCTTTCTCTATAGGTCTTCGTTCAGACTAGCCGAGGATGAAGGCGGGTCTGTTCACAAGGAAAAGGTAGCCCGCTACAACATAGGGGCTCAGCTTAGTCTTACTGTAGGGACAGCTCTCCCCTTCTTTCCTTAGCCTATGTTGCAGATCATAACAGTAAGTCCAGCCCAAACAAAAACTTTAAGGAAAGAAATCCAGGGATCAGTATGGTTTCTGTTCAAGATTTTGCTCAACGCCTGCAGGGATTGTCTCTGGAGGTATCCGAGCTCTGGCAACACGTGAGTAGCTGTCCTGGAGAGCATTTTGAGGAACCGAAGGAAGGACTGCCTGATATTTTTTATGGTAAACAGCAAGATTTTTTTTCCTTTAAAAATGCTTGTTTATTATATTTTCATTTGAGACCAAGGTCCTCTGGGAATGAATCACAGCGCATTGGGTTTATCATGTCACTTTTGCGCAAAGAACCACAGGGGTCGGTCTTTTCTCTCCCACCTAATGATCCGTGTTTTAGGTCAGTGGAGGATTTTTTTTCTGCTATGGGGCTATTGTATGACGATCCTGATCGAGTCTCATCTGCTGAGACAGAACTGAGGCGTTTGAATCAGGGGTCAGGTGATGTTGAAAATTATTGTACACACTTCAGAAGGTGGTCCTCAGAAGTGAAATGGAATGATTCGGCGTTAAAATGTTTTTTTCTTGCTGGTCTAAGTGAAAGGGTTAAGGATCTGCTTATTGCATTCCCTGCACCGGAGACCTTGCAGGAAGCAATGCAATTAGCTATACGTGTGGACAGGAGACTGCGTGCCATGGTTAATGATGAAAAAATTCCTGCAATGGCAGCTCCTAGTCCCCAGAGGGTCTGCTCGGACGGCGGAGAACCGATGGACGTTGAGGCGATGTCACTCCGCTCTCAGGAAAGAGACCGCAGGTTTTCCAAGGGATTGTGTTTTTAATGTGGTAAGCCTAACCATTTAATTAAGAACTGTGAGCCTCGTTTATGTAAAGAAAAAAAAAGGTCAGTTACGCCCGTATTGCTTGTTTGAGCTCTATGGGAGTATTTCTTTCAGGGAGTACCTCATTGCAGGAAGATTTGATTGAATTTCAGGTATTTGAGGATTGTGGTTCAACACTTGATGCGATTGATTAGGGATTTTTGGAAAAACTTAAATTGGAATCCAAACCTTTGTTATCACCTATTTCTGTGTTTGCAATTGACAACACTCCTTTGAAATGTATTACTCACAAGGTTGCTGCATTTCCCCTCACTATCAATGGCATTCACCAAGAAAATTTGGATTTGGTGGTATTAAATAATTTACCCTCTCCAGGCGTTTTAGGTTTGCCTTGGTTAAAACTGCACAATCCTTTACTGGACTGGTCTACTAAAGAGATTAGGTCTTGGAGTCCTAAGTGTTATGATAAATGTTGCAATGGTCGCATTGCGGCTGTGGAAAAAGGGGAATTACCTGTACCTATTCAGGATTTTTGGAAGGTTTTTTCAGAGGAGCAATAGCAAGTTTTACCTCCTCATAGGGACTATGATTGCACCATTGAGTTTGTTCCTGGAGCTACTCTTCCCAAGAGTCGCTTATTTAATCTGACTATCCCTGAGAGAAAGGCCTTGGAGGAATACATAAAGACTAGCTTGGCTGCTGGTCACATTAGACCTTCTAAGTCGCCTGTGGCCATTGGATTTTTCTTTTTTAAAAAAAAGGACGGGGGTTTACGTCCATGTTTGGACTTTCGTGAAATTAATAAGATTACCGTACGCAATTTCTACCCATTGCCGTTAATTCCTGACTTGTTTAACCAGTTAGTGGGGGACAAGTGGTTCTCTAAAATTGATCTCCGGGGTGCATACAATTTGTTACGAATGAAGGAGGGTGATGTATGGAAAACTGCTTTTAACTCTCCTGTAGGTCATTTTGAGAATCTGGTGATGCCTTTTGGTCTTACCAATGCACCCGCTTTTTTTCAGAACCTTATTAAAGACATCCTGAGACCTTTGATTGGTAAGAATGCGGTTGTGTATTTGGTTGTGTATTTCTGATTTATTCACCAGATCTGGTTTCCCATTGGTAGAGTGTACGTGAGGTGTTGCAGTTATTGAGTGATAATTCTCTTTTTGCTAAGCTGGAGAAATGTGAGTTCACTGTGCAGAGAATTTGTTTTTTGGGCTACATTATCTCCAGCGATGGCTTTGAGATGGACCCTGTGAAGGTTCAGGCTGGGAAGGAATGGCCTAGGCCTATTGGTTTGAAATCGATACAGAAATTTTTGGGTTTCGCCAATTATTACAGGAAATTCATTAAGAATTTTTCTATAATTGTTAAGCCGCTGACCGATCTCACCAGGAAAGGTGCGAATACGTTCCAGTGGACTACTGAGTAGAGATGAGCGGTGTTCGACTCGAACTGTTCGCCAATCTCAAATTCGAGCTGTTTTGGGCAGTGTTCGAGCCGTTCGGCGAACACGAACAATTTGAAAAAAATTTGGCTGTTCGAGGTTATGTTCGATAACTGTTCGTGCACCAAATTCAAAACTGGATTTTTTCTCAGTAATGCTGAAAATTAATGTTAATACGCAGTTTGAATGTACAGCAGGGCGGGGGGAGGGGCAGGGGATGGATCTCTGCAGAAATAATGAAGATCTCCAATTTTTTTCTCTTTCCAGCATTTACAGTGGGGAGGTGCAATCTGTCAGCCTATCAGCAGCGCACACACGGAGCGAAGTGCTTTTTTTCACACAAGCAAGGGCATGTGTCATTGGCAGTGTATGTCACATGTCTTTGCCCTATAAGACGCAGCCATTTTCCCCGTCGCCACCATTTTCTCACTGCTGCAGCTGCGCGTTAGACGGCACCGCTGTTGCTGTGTGCGCTATACTTAGTTAATTTCAAGCCAATTTTCTCTGAAATATACAGATAGCTTGGGAGTAGGGAATAGTGATTGCAGTCCTTTTAAGGACTAGTTTAAATAATTTCCTACGACTTTTATCTGGCAGGTTTGTGCTCTTAAATAGATAGGTTGGGAGTAAAGACTATTTGTAATTGCAGTCCTTTTCAGGGCTAGGTTACATCAGTTCCTATCACTTTTTTTCAGGCAGGTCTGTGCTCTTAGATAGGTTGGGAGTAAAGACTAATTGTAATTGCAGTCCTTTTGAGGGCTAGGTTACATCAGTTCCTATCACTTTTTGCCAGGCAGGTCTGTGCCAGTGCTGTACAAGTTTTTTTCACAGCATTTGGCTAAATCTAGCAAAGCAAATCCATTTTGTCCTCTTGCAGTGTGTGTTAGTCAGTGGAGTAGGCTATCTGTGTTGCAAGCTTCACCACCTGTGTATAGAATACAAATTTTTTTACTGCACCTAGTCAAGTAAAACCTTTTGGGCATAGCATCATTCTATTAGTCCATCTATACTAACCTCCACCAGGTTGCAAATTCAATATAATTTTTTTCTGCTGTTAGCTCTGAAAAAATATTTCGGCTTGTAGCAGTGTGTGGTACTTGTTCTATTAGTCCATTTATTCTAACCTCCACCAGGTTGCAAATTCAATATAATTATTTTCTGCTTCTAGCTCTGAAAAAATATTTCGGCTTGTAGCAATGTGTGGGACTTGTTCTATTAGTCCATCTATACTAACCTCCACCAGGTTGCAAATTCAATATAATTTTTATCTGCATCTAGCTCTGAAAAAATATTTTGGCTTGTAGCAGTGTGTGGGACTTGTTCTATTAGTCCATCTATACTAATCTCCACCAGCTTGCAAATTCAAAATAATTTTTATCTGCACCTAACCGAGCCAATACTTTTGGGCTAATACCACAGTTTGGCCACTCAGCTCTGCTCGGTTCCCATCCATTGTTTTTTGTGCAAACAACTCCAGAGTTGTGTATTAGTTAACCACCAAAATGAGTGGAAAAAGGCCTGCTGCTGGTGGAAAGTGGAATAGGCTTGTTTGGAACGGAAAAAAAGGTTGTGTCCGTGGGGTAGGTGTTAAAGCAACAGTAACTCCTGCAGAAGAAAGACTATCCTCCAGCCAAACTAAGATGTCTACTTTTTTTAGCGGACAATGTGATAAGATCCCTTTCTTACGGCCACACCAATCGCTACAAATTCCAGATGAGGCTCAAAAACAGCAGGTGCTTCAATGGATATCAAGTGCTCCTTTAATTGGGCTCTCCTCCACCTCAACTTCAACATCACAAATACTCCAGTCCTCAGAGGTGTCACCCCAATCGCACTTGTTTCCACACAGCTCCCAAGTCTCCAGCTGCCTGTCTGAGTATGGGGTAGAACAGATGGTTGAGTCTGCAGAGCTGTTTACTCATATTATAGCCTGGGAATCAGAGGTCGGCTCCAGAGCTTCTGTGAATCCAGACGAGGAAATGATCTGCACTGATGCCCAGAATCTTTATGAGTCGGATCCAGGACCAGACGCAGAAGGTCCTGACCATAATGTAGACCCTCATTCCCAAACTGTAACTCCTGTTGGTGGAGACAATGAGGAAGATGATGATGAGACTCAAATACCTTATTGGAGCGACAACTTTAGTCTTTTGTCAGGGCAGGAAGAGGTTGGCTCTGAGGACGATGGGTGTGATAACACACAGGGTGATGATGATTAGGTTGGACATCCCTCTTACTGTCAACACACAGTCAGCCAGTTGATGAGGTCAGCAGAGAAGGTGGAGGAGGATGCTAGTAATGACGAGGTCAGGTTGCGCCTTCCTGGACAGAGACGTAGTACTGGAAGCACGTCAACCACTGGGTCTTCAAACACAACTCTGCCTCTGACCACAAGTCGTGGTGGCTCTTCAGGTCGCATGGGTGCTAAGCTTTGCATAGCCTGGCCATTTTTTCAGATCGATAAAGATGACCCAACATTTGTCAGCAAAAGCTAAGTAGAGGCCAAAAAATACATTGTTTGAGTACTTCATGCATGAACCGGCACATGGATATGAAGGATAAGTTGCAGTGGGAAGCTCAGAGTGCTACAATGCGGCCTAGCCGGCCGGGCCAATCACCGTCTGCCACATCTTGTGCATCTGCGGCCTCTTCATCCTCTGTGACTGGGGGGACAGCAGTCACACCTGTTTTGGGACACAGACCTGCCACCTCTTTACCCACAACAGCCAGTGATTGGCAGGTCATCATTTTCTTTGGAGGTGGAAACACCAGCTGGTGTTCAGCGCTGTCCGACATCGATAGCACCACCTTTGGATCAAGGCAACCTAACATATCCACCTGCATCTTCCTCACAGACCGGCAGTTTGCCGGGGACACCCTTCTCAACCCCGTCTAAGCACAACAGCAAGCCCTCGGTCCCTCAGATGTGGAAAAGTAAAAGACAATTTCCTCCTAGTCATGAGAAAGCTAAGAGGTTGAATTTCACAATCTGCAAGCTCTTGGCTACAGAAATGCTGCCTTTCTGCCTGGTGGACACAGAAGATTTTCGAGACCTTATGTCCGTCGCATTGCCCCAGTACCAGATGCCCAGTCGGCTCTACTTCTCAAAGAAAGGTGTGCCTGCGCTCCACCAGCATGTCGCACACAACATCACCGCTTCTTTGAGAAACTCTGTGTGTGACAGGGTGCATTTCACCACAGACACTTGGACGAGTAGGCATGGACAGGGGCGTTACATGTCGCTGACTGGGCACTGGGTAACTATGGTGTCAGCAGGAAAAGGGGCTGCTGTCCAAGTCTTGCCGTCCCCACGAGTTGTGCGTCAATCCTCTTTATCTCGAAGTTCCTCCACTGCTTCTGCCTCCTCAACCTCCTCTCGGTCCTCCACCTACACCCAAAGCCTGTCTGGTCATGCCACAAGCTTTCTAACTGCGCAGAAGGGATCCTGCACACCTCCTTACTATGCTGGCAGCAGGGCTCAATGTCATCAGGCGGTTTTTACTTTGAAATGTCTGGGAAATGTGAGTCACACAGTTGAGGAGTTGTGGTCAGCTCTGGAGAACCAGTTTCATGAATGGTTGTCTCCACTGGACCTGAAACCAGGGAAGGCCATGTGCGACAATGCTGCAAACCTGGGTGCGGCCCTTTGCCGGGGCAATATCACACACGTGCCTTGTATGGCTCAAGTGTGTAACCTGGTTGTCCAGCAATTTTTAGCCCACTATCCCGGACTAGATGGACTTCTGCAGAGGGCACGGTCGCTGTGTGCTCACTTCCGCCGTTCGCATCCCGCATCTCAGCGACTTACATCTCTACAGAAGTCGTTGGCCTTCCACTTCACTGGCTAAAATGCGATGTGCCTACACGGTGGAATTCAACTTTGCACATGTTGCAGCGACTGTGGCAGCAGCGACAAGCCCTGGTACAATACGTTCTGACGTTTAGCCTGTGCCAACGGGATCCAGAGGTGGGGCAAATCACGCTGGAGGAGTTGTCTCAAATCAGGACCTATGCACCCTTCTGCACAGTTTTTAAATGGCGACGAAGATGTTTAGTGCTGACGATGCCATTATCAGCATGACTATTCCGATGATTTAAATGCTGGAGCATATGTTAAACAGAATTCGGAGTCAGGTGGTGGCACAAGAGGAATTGGAGGAAGTAGAGGCGGAGGAGTTGTATGCGGAAGGGCTAACATCTGCAAGGTCCAGAAGTCTGGTAACACCAAGGCGGCAGGCATGTGAGGGTGGGGGAGATGGTTTTACCAGGGCGCATGGTAGCAGCCAAACTAGTGAGGAAGGTGCAGGAGCCCAGGAAGAAGTGGAGGATGAACTGATGGAAGACTCATCAGATGAGGGAGACCTTGATCACATTTCCGTTGTGCGAGGTTGGGGGGAGAGGGCAGAGGAAGGAAGCATGATTGTTACCTCACCACCAACACAACAGAGACTTGGTGCTCCTTGATGCGCAAGACACATGAGTGCCTTCTTGTTGAACTAACTGCAACATGACCCTCGAATTGTGAGAATTAGAAATAATCCTGACTACTGGGTTGCCACACTCTTAGATCCCTGGTACAAAAGTAAATTTGCAGAAATTATTCCTGCCATAGAAAGAGATGCACGCATGCAGGAGTATCAGCAGAGACTGTTGCAGAATCTTACATGTGCTTTTCCCCAAAACACTAGTGGTGCACGTAGTGAATCTCACAGTTCCAACTTGCCAACCATGGGACCGTCAAGTGTTCAGCACTCAAAACGTAACAGAAACACCGTATCTGCTGGTAACATCAATTTTGCGGAATCATTTCACCACTTTTTTAGCCCATCCTTTGCAAGGCCACAGGAGACAAGAAGTCTGACACATAGTCAACGCCTAGAGATGATGACACCGGAGTATCTCCAAGTAAACATTGAAGCCATGACTGTGTGACTGGACCCTTGCTCTTTTTGGCTTCCAATCTGGATAAAAGGCCGGAGCTCGCCAGTTATGCCTTGGAGATCTTTTCATGCCCCACAGCCAGCGTTCTGTCTGAACGTGTGTTCAGCGCTGCTGGTGGTGTGCTGACAGATAAGCGCACGCGGCTCTCCACTGATAATGTAGAGAGACTCACTTTCATAAAGATGAACAAATCATGGATCCGGAACGACTTTTCTACCCCTGTGTCATCCTAGGGAGAGTAAAAGCTTGTTGATTTGTTAAAATCACCTAACCAACCGTTTTAAGCTTTCAAATTACTAATCATGTTTATCTGTATCTTGGCTGGAAAATAATTTGGGCCTTGTAGCAGTGTGCAGTACAGATTCTATTAGGCCATCTATACTAAGCTCCACCAGCTTTCAAACTAATAATAATTTTTAGCTGCATCTAGCCCGGAAAATAATCTTGGGGCTCCTAGATGCGCAAGACACATGAGTGCCTTCTTGCTGCACTACCTGCAACATGACCCTCAGATTGCTAGAATTCGAAATAATCCTGACTTCATGGTTGCCACACTCTTAGATCCCCCACACTCTTCGATCAACCTTTTCCTTTTAATAAAGAACAAAATAATGGTTGTTTTTGAAATTTTAAGCATTAGCAGGTTCCTAGAAACTGAAATCAAACAGTTTTCAACTCAAAACTTTATTCTAGGTGATGTTAAATTTGCACATAGGACTCCTTGTTGGAAAGGAGCTTCTGAACTCTCTCGTCCATTGAATTTGTCAGGTTTTGGATGGTTTCTGCTTCAATTGTTTTGCATGAGGACAGAATACCCTCCCAGAGCTGTTGCTTAGATGTGAACTGCCTCCTGCCATCATAGACACTCCTTTTAATGATGCTCCAGAGATTCTCAATGGGGTTGAGGTCAGGGGAGCATTGGGGTCACACCAAAAGTTTGTCCCCTTTTATGCCCATATCAGCCAGAGATGCAGATATGTTATGTGCAGCATGAGACGGTGCATTATCATGCATGATAATGATCTTGCTGCGGAATACACGGTTCTTCTTCTTGAACCATGGCAGGAAATGCTGTTTGAGAAACTCCACATACATTATAGAGTTCATCTTTCCCCCTTCCGGGATCCTAAAGGGTCCGACAAGCTCTCTCCCCATGATTCCAGCCCAAAACATTACTCCACCTCCTCCTTGTTGGCGCTGTAGCGGTGTCTACATGGGGTGTCCATCAACCAGCCATCCTCCACTCCATCCATCTGGACCATCGAGCGTTGCACGGCACTCATCGGTGAACAAAACAGTTTTGAAGTCAGTCTTCATGTATTGTTTGCCCCACTGGAGCCGTTTCTGCTTGTGTGCAGTGGATAGAAGAGGTCGACAGGATGGTTTACGCACAGCTGAAAACCTCTGAAGGACCCTGCATCTTGTTGTTCGGGGGACGTTGGAGGCACCAGCAGCTTCAAAAACTTGTCTGCTGCTATGACAAGGCTTTTTTGCTGCTGCTCTTTTAACCTGACGTAATTGCCTGTACGAAAGAGTCCTCAATTGTCCCTTATCAGCACGCACACGTTTGTACTGTGAATCAGCTACATACTTCTTGATTGTGCGATGATCAGGATGAAGTGTCTTGGCAATGTTGATTGTAGTCATGCCTTGACCTAAGCACTCCACAATTTGTTGCTTCTCAGCAGCCGACACATCCTTTTTCTTTCCCATTTTGGCAGAAAATGTAGACTGCTTAATAATGTGGGACAGCCTTCTTAAGTAGTCTTGCATTTCATTGGACACACCTGCCAAACTAATTAGCACAGGTGTCTGCAATAGAGATGAGCGGTGTTCGACTAGAACTGTTCGCCAATCTCAAATTCGACCTGTTTTGGGCGGTGTTCGAGTTGTTCGACGAACCCGAACGATTTGCAAAAAATTCGGCTGTTCGAGGTTATGTTCGATAACTGTTCGTGCACCAAAAGCGTGTCCTGCATGTCTGGCGCTATTTAGAGCACCAATCATGCAGGGATTGTCTGCCACTCACTGTAATGCCACAGCCATGGTGGTTGTGGCATTACAGTGATTGCCCAAATCGATGGGAACAGTGCCAACAGTGAAACATGAAAAGCCGGCAATTCAGCAGCGGCATACACCTGTACCCGACAATTTAGAACCGAAAGAATAGAGCTTCACACATAGATTAGATAGATATAAACATGTCAGCCACATATATACGAAGTACAGTGAAAGTGCTGCTTACTGTACTTGTCATTTAGCGTAAAGGATTTATCAAAAAAAATAATAGTGTTTTCATGCACTGTCTCTTTAAAAAAGCCGGCCGGCAATTCAGCAGCGGTACCCGACAATTTATAACAGACAGAATAGAGCTTCACACATAGATTAGATAGATAGAAACATGTCAGTCACATATATATGAAGTACAGTGATAGTGTTGGTTACTGTACTTGTCATTTAGTATTAAAATAAAGGATTTATTATTAAAAAAATTGGCGTGGGGTTCCCCTTAATTTTAGGCTCTAGCGGAGGTTAAGCAGACGGCTGGGGCAGATGTTTGAAGCCTGGGAAGGGGGTAATACCCACGGAGCTTCCCAGGCTACTAATATCAGCCCCCAGCTGAATACATAGCCTTTACTAGCTATTAAAATGGGGGACCCCCCCAAAAAAATGACGTGGGGTCCCCCCTAATTTAATAGCTAGCAAAGGCTAGGCAGACAGCTGGGGGCTGATATTAATAGCCCAGGAAGGGAGCCATGAATATTGGCCCCCTCCCAGGCTAGAAACACCAGCCGTCAGCCGCCCCAGAAATGGCGCATTCATAGGATGCGCCAATTCTGGCACTTAGCCTCGCTCTTCCACGCTGCCCTGGAGCGGTGGCAGGGGGTAATAGGGTTGGGGTTGATGTCAGCTTATAATGCCAGCTGACATCAAGCCCAGGTTAGTAATGAAGAGGCGTCTATAAGACACCCCCATTACTAACCCCATAGTCAAAGTTAAAAAAAACACAAACACCCAGAATAAAGTCCTTTAATTGAAATAAAGACACAATCCTTTATTGTTCTAAATTAAACCATACTTACCGTCACGCCCATTCCAGCTGAAGCCAACGATCTCCTGCAATAAAAGAAAAATAATAAAGCAACCTCATCCTTACCTTTACATGGTTCCCACGACAGCTTCAGCTCTGCTACATCGAGATGACAGGCTGGACCGCAGCAGAACGCTGCCATCCAGCCTGTCATCCCGCAGACACTGAGAAGCGCAGGCTTGCTTGCGCTGCTCAGCGTCTCTCTGTGACGACATCCAGATGAGCCGAGTTCATGTCCAATGAACTCGGCTCACCTCATGCACGTCACTGACAGCGTGGGAAAATTCTCACGCTGAAGCGGTGAGTGCAGGAGAATTCTCCCACGCTGTCAGTGACGTGCATAAGGTGAGCTCATGTCCAATGAACTCAGCTCACCTCCTGCACGTCACTGACAGCGTGGGAGAATTCTCCTGCACTCAGCGCTTCAGCGTGAGAATTCTCCCACGCTGAAGCGCTGAGTGCAGGAGAATTTTCCCACGCTGTCAGTGACTTGCATAAGGTGAGCTCATGTCCAATGAACTCAGCTCACCTCCTGCACGTCACTGACAGCGTGGGAGAATTCTCCTGCACTCAGCGCTTCAGTGTGAGAATTCTCCCACGCTGAAGCGCTGAGTGCAGGAGAATTTTCCCACGCTGTCAGTGACGTGCATGAGGTGAGCCGAGTTCATTGGACATTAACTCGGCTCATCTGGATTCCCTCACAGAGAGACACTGTGGAGCGCAAGCAAGCCTGCGCTTCTCAGTGTCTGCGGGATGACAGGCTGGATGGCAGCGTTCTGCTGCGGTCCAGCCTGTCATCTCGATGTAGCAGAGCTGAAGCTGTCATGGGAACCATGGAAAGGTAAGGATGATGTTGCTTTATTATTTTTCTTTTATTTCAGGAGATCGTTGGCTTCAGCTGGAATGGGCGTGATGGTAAGTATGGTTTAATTTAGACCAATAAAGAATTGTGTGTTTATTTCAATTAAAGGACTTTTTTCTGGGTGTTGTGTTTTTTTTAAATACTTTACTAGAAATTCATGGTGGTCATGTCTAATATTGGCGTGACCCCATGAATTTCGGGCTTAGGGCCAGCTGATAATGCCAAGCTGGCCCTAACCCCTTTATTACCCAATGAGCCACCGCATCAGGGCCCTGGATGAGTTGGGTACAGCGCCAGAAGATGGCGCTTCTATGAACGTGCCATTTTCCGGGGTGGCTGCGGACTGCAATTTGCAGCGGGGGTGGCCCAGAAAGCTTGGGCCTCCCTGCGCTGCGGATTCCAGCCCCCAGCTGCCTAGTTATACCTGGCTGGACACAAAAACAGGGCGAAGCCCCACGTCAATTTTCTTTAAATTATTTCATGAAATAATTAAGAAAAAAAGGGCTTCCCTATATTGTTGTGTCCGGCCAGGTACAAATAGGCAGCTGGTGGTTGGGGGCAGCCCGTTCCTGCCTGCTGTACCTGGCTGGACACAAATATAGTGCGAAGCCCCACGTCAATTTTTTTTAAATTATTTCATGAATTTCCTGAAATAATTTAAAAAAATTGAAGTGGGGCTTCGCACTATATTTGTGTCCAGCCAGGTACAGCAGGCAGGAACGGGCTGCCCCCATCCACCAGCTGCCTATTTGTACCTGGCCGGACACAACAATATAGGGAAGCCCTTTTTTTCTTAATTATTTCATGAATTTCATGAAATAATTAAAAAAAAAGTACGTGGGGCTTCGCCCTATTTTTGTGTCCAGCCAGGTACAACTAGGCAGCTGGGGGCTGGAATCTGCAGCGCAGGGAGGCCCAAGCTTTCTGGGCCCCCCCCCGCTACAAATTGCAGTCCGCAGCCACCCCGGAAAATGGCGCGTTCATAGACGCGCCATCTTCTGGCGCTGTACCCAACTCATCCAGGGCCCTGGTGCGGTGGCTCACTGGGTAATAAAGGGGTTAGGGCCAGCTTGGTATTATCAGCTGGCCCCAAGCCCAAAATTCATGGGGTCACACCAGTATTAGACATGACCGCCATGAATTTCTAGTAAAGTATTTAAAAAAAACACAACACCCAGAATAAAGTCCTTTAATTGAAATAAAGACACAATTCTTTATTGTTCTAAATTAAACCATACTTACCATCACACCCATTCCAGCTGAAGCCAACGATCTCCTGCAATAAAAGAAAAATAATAAACCAACCTCATCCTTACCTTTCCATGGTTCCCACGACAGCTTCAGCTCTGCTACATCGAGATGACTGGCTGGACCGCAGCAGAACGCTGCCATCCAGTCTGTCATCCCGCAGACACTGAGAAGCGAAGGCATGCTTGCGCTCCTCACTGTCTCGCTGTGACGGCATCCAGATGAGCCGAGGTCATGTCCAATGAACTCGGCTCACCTCATGCACGTCACTAACAGCGTGGGAAAATTCTCACGCTGAAGTGCTGAGTGCAGGAGAATTCTCCCACGCTGTCAGTGATGTGCATGAGGTGAGCTCATGTCCAATGAACTCAGCTCACCTCCTGCACGTCACTGACAGCGTGGGAAAATTCTCCTGCAATCAGCGCTTCAGCGTGAGAATTTTCCCACGCTGTCAGTGACGTGCATGAGGTGAGCCGAGTTCATTGGACATGAACTCGGCTCATCTGGATGTCGTCACAGAGAGACGCTGAGCAGCGCAAGCAAGCCTGCGCTTCTCAGTGTCTGCGGGATGACAGGCTGGATGGCAGCGTTCTGCTGCGGTCCAGCCTGTCATCTCGATGTAGCAGAGCTGAAGCTGTCGTGGGAACCATGGAAAGGTAAGGATGAGGTTGCTTTATTATTTTTCTTTTATTGCAGGAGATCGTTGGCTTCAGCTGGAATGGGCGTGATGGTAAGTATGGTTTAATTTAGAACAATAAAGGATTGTGTCTTTATTTCAATTAAAGGACTTTATTCTGGGTGTTTGTGTTTTTTTTAACTTTGACTATGGGGTTAGTAATGGGGGTGTCTTATAGACGCCTCTCCATTACTAACCTGGGCTTGATGTCAGCTGGCATTATAAGCTGACATCAACCCCAACCCTATTACCCCCTGCCACCGCACCAGGGCAGCGTGGAAGAGCGAGGCTAAGTGCCAGAATTGGCGCATCCTATGAATGCGCCATTTCTGGGGTGGCTGACGGCTGGTGTTTCTAGCCTGGGAGGGGGCCAATATTCATGGCTCCCTTCCTGGGCTATTAATATCAGCCCCCAGCTGTCTGCCTAGCCTTTGCTAGCTATTAAATTTGGGGGGGACCCCACGTCATTTTTTTTGGGGGGTCCCCCATTTTAATAGCTAGTAAAGGCTATGTATTCAGCTGGGGGCTGATATTAGTAGCCTGGGAAGCTCCGTGGGTATTACCCCCTTCCCAGGCTTCAAACATCTGCCCCAGCCGTCTGCTTAACCTCCGCTAGAGCCTAAAATTAAGGGGAACCCCACGCCAATTTTTTTAATAATAAATCCTTTATTTTAATACTAAATGACAAGTACAGTAACCAACACTATCACTGTACTTCATATATATGTGACTGACATGTTTCTATCTATCTAATCTATGTGTGATGCTCTATCTTTCTGTTCTAAATTGTCGGGTACCGCTGCTGAATTGCCGGCCGGCTTTTTTAAAGAGACAGTGCATGAAAACACTATTATTTTTTTAAATAAATCCTTTACACTAAATGACAAGTACAGTAAGCAACACTATCACTGTACTTATTATATATGTGACTGACATGTTTCTATCTATCTAATCTATGTGTGAAGCTCTATTCTTTCTGTTCTAAATTGTCGGGTACAGATGCTGAATTGCCGGCCGGCTTTTTTAAAGAAACGGTGCATGAAAACACTAATATTTTTTTTAATAAATCCTTTACACTAAATGACAAGTGCAGTAACCAACACTGTCACTGTGCTTCTTATATGTGTGACTGACATGTTTCTATCTATCTAATCTATGTGTGATGCTCTATTCCTTCTTGTCTAAATTGTCGGGTACCGGTGTATGCCGCTGCTGAATTTGCCGGCTGGCTTTTTTAAAGAGAGTGTCTTCTGAGCAGTTTGTCAGCTTTTGGACACCTTTGCAGGTGTTTTCTATGTGTTTCTATGTGTTTTTGTTTGCCTGCCATTGGTTTTAACGGTGTTCGACGGTGTTCTAAGGTGTTCGACGAACAGTTCGACGAACAGTTCCTCGAACATCCCGGTGTTCGACGAACCGAACCGAACCCGAACACTACGGGGGTGGCTCAACACTAGTCTGCAATTGCTTACAGTGATATAAAGAGCCCTGACACACATCACCATCAATGAGTTTAACTGACAAACAAAAAAATTCTTACCTCATCACTCCTAAACACTTTTTGCATAATAATTTGGAACACAGTGTACATGTGCTTTTCCACAAAACACCAGTGGTTCATGCAGTGAATCTTACAGTTCTAACTTGCCAACCGTGGTCTGTATGGAGTTGTTCAATAAAGGGCCCAAAATTAAGATAACATAGATGGGAGAGGTCTCTATGAATACGAATTCCTAAGTATTTGATACCCTGTGAGGGCCAGGCAAAGGGAAAGTTGGACTGGATGGAATCCTGTATGGATTTGGCGAGGGAGACATCGAGGGCCTCAGACTTCGCTGCATTGATTTTAAAATTTGACCATGTAACAAAGTGATCTATTTCAGCCATAACAACAGGGATGGATATATGTGATTGAGTGATATATACTAGGACATCATCAGCAAATGCAGAGCACTTGTACTCGGTGCCTCCCACCTCAATCCACCTAATATTGGGGTTATGGCGAATTGATGAGAGCAGGTGCTCCGTCACTAGGATGTATAAGAGAGGGGACAGAGGACATCCCTGCCTTGTCCAATTGGTGATTATGAAAGGTGATGAAAATGTTCCATTTATCTTCAGCCTAGGTGACGTATTGCGATACAGGGCCGTGATTTTGCCTATAAAAGGGTCCCCTAGACCCCTACCCCAAGATTTTTAAGAGAATAATATATGGCGTGCCAGGAGACTCTATGGAATGCTTTCTCAGCATCCAACGAGAGTATCTAATTACAAATTTTTCACTGCATCTAGCCCAGGAAATACTTTGTGCCTAGTAGCAGTGTCTGCTAGTCAGCGGATTATCCCAGCTGTTAAGCAAGCTACACCACCTGTAGTTTGGACACTTCATTTTTTCAAAAGAAATGGTTCGGGCCCCCGGGACACTCAGTGAAGAGCATCGGAGAGGCACCCCAAGGCACAGGGGCTGGGACAGGTGGTAGGAGCCTTGTGGTGGACCGCCAAGCTCGATCCTTATAAAAGCTTTTTAACTGCAGCAGCTTTAGTGGACGCTACTGAAGCTGGAATTACCGAGGCTGCTGGCATGAGACTTGCCCTTCATTAGATCCTTGTAAAAGGATTTAAAGTGTACTCATTCAAATTAGAGAGACAATTTAAATTAAAAAGATTAGACCTGCCTCCACCGCAGGGGGGCTCGCTCGACCCACCAGCGGACAGGCACCAGTATTGGGAGAGGGGTCTGGCCATCAGGGTCCACTGTGGCTCTGGCACAAATCCGGCGACACGGAGGTCGCACGGGCAGGAACAGACTGGCCGTGTCGGGTTCGCACTTTTTTGGTTTTAGAAGTGCATGACATGCCTATATCTGTGTCTCCCCCTCCTTTTACTCCTCCACCTCTTTTCTTTTCGCATGACTATATGTACTTGTCACTTTTCCATGTGTTAGTTGTGTCTTCTGAGCAGTTTGTCAGCTTTTGGACACCTTTGAAGGTGTTTTCTATGTGTTTCTATGTGTTTTTGTTTGCCTGCCATTGGTTTTAACTGTGTTCGAAGGTGTTCGATGAACAGTTCGACAAACAGTTCGGTGAACATAGGGGTGTTCGACGAACCGAACCGAACTCGAACACTACGGGGGTGGCTCAACACTACTACTGAGGCCATTGAAGCTCTTGTGTATCTCAAGGAGAGGTTCAGTTCTCCCCCTATCCTTATGCAGCCTGATGAGACCAAGCCTTTTTTGGTCGAGGTTGTTGCTTCTTCGGTGGGGGTCGGTGCAGTTTTGTCCCAGGAGAACTAGGATGGAGTACATCCCTGTGCTTTTTTTTTAAAATTTTTTTCCAAAACCGAACTTAATTGCGATGTTGGTAATCGGGAATTGCTGGCTATTAAACTCGCTTTTGAACATTGGCGTCATTTCTTGGAAGGTGCTAAATTTCCTATTCAGGTTTTCACAGATCATAAGAATTTGATCTATCTGGATGAAGCCAAATGCTTGAATGCCCGTCAAGCTAGGTGGGCACTTTTTTTTTCTCGGTATAATTTTTCTGTTACTTATATCCTTGGTACTAAGAATGTTAAAGCCGATGCTTTATCTCGCAGATTTTCACCCATGGTTGGTACCGAGGAGGAGGAGAGCATTTTACAGGAAGGAGTTGTGGTAGCAGCATTGGACTCCGTTTTGGAAGATGGGATTCTGAAAGCCCAAGAGAATGCCCCATCTATCACTCCCCATGTGAGGTTGTTTGTGCCTAGAACCTTTAGGAGAGATTTGTTTGAGGAGTATCATGAGTCTCAGTTGGCAGGTCATCCAGGAATTTCTGAGACTAAGAGACTTATCAGTCACAGTTTTTGGTGGCCTGGGTGGCAGAAGGAAGTCATCAAGTGGGTGCGTCAATGTACGGTGTGTGCTAGGTCAAAGGCTTTGCATACCCCTGCTGCGGGGTTGCTTTGCCCTCTGGAGGTTCCTAGTGCGCCTTGGACGCATCTGGCAATGGATTTTATTACTGACCTTCCTGTGTCCGAGGGCTTCACTGTCATCTGGGTGGTCATGGACCATTTTAGCAAGATGTGTCATTTGGTTCCATTCATTAAGCTACCCTGCGCTAAGACACTCGCTAAGATGTTTGTTAAGGAAATTGTCAGGCTCCATGGCGTTCCCACTGACATTGTTTCTGATAGGGGACCTCAGTTTGTGGCTCGCTTTTGGCGTGATTTTTGTGACAGGTTGGGAGTCCATTTGTCATTTTCGTCTGGGTTTCATCCTGAGTCTAATGGACAGACAGAAAGAAAGAACCAGGATGTTGATCAGTTTTTGCGTTGTTTTGTGGCAGACAATCAAGAGGGGTGGTCTGAGTTTCTGCCACTCAGAGAATTTGCTCTTAACAACCATACATCCTTCTCTGCTGGGTGTTCTCCTTTTTTTTGTTGTACTGGGAGACATCCGTCTTTTGGTTCGTTCTCCAAATTGGGGTCGGCGGTGCCGGAGGAGGAGAATTTTTCTTGTGATTTGGTAAGAGTTTGGACTAATGTACGTTGTAACCTTCAAGAGGCTAACAAAAAGTCCAAGAAGTATTTTAACAGGAAACGTAAAGAGGTTTTGTTTACTGTGGGTGACATGGTTCGGTTGTCCTCAAAGAATCTGCGGTTGAGGATTCCCTCTAAAAAATTGGGTCCGATGTTTATGGGGCCTTTTAAGGTGCTTCAGGTGGTTAACCAGTCTGCTGTTAGGTTGGAGGTTCCCACCTCCTGGAAGATTAATCCTGTGTTTCATGTTTCCTTGTTGAAAAAGGCTGATGTATCGGATAGGGATGCCAATGTCACAGTTCCTCCGTTGGTGGAAGACGGCGAATATGAAATTTCTCGTATCCTGAATTCTAGATGGCATAGAGGGAGATTGCAGTATCTTGTCTCATGGAAGGGGTTGGGTCCCGAGCATAACTCCTGGGTAAGAGTGGATGATGTCTCTGCCCCTTGACTTGTCAAAGCTTTTCACAGGACGACGATCCGGAGGATCCTCATAAAAGAGGGGGTACTGTTAGAACCCTCCAGTTTGTTTTTGTTTCTATCTTGTGTTTTGCGGTCACGTGACCATCTTCCTATATATTCCAGCTTCGCCCTTCTGGCTTTGCTGGACTTCAGTGTTGTTTTGACCGTCTCTCTAGCCAGGTGCTTTTTTGCCTATCTATCTGTAGTTTGCTTGACTTCATCTGCGACTTCAGGTCTTTCAGGGTCAACTACCACAACCAGTGGCACCCTGCTTTTGGTGGGCACCCACTGAGAGGAGGTAGCGGCAAGCTTAGGAAACTGACAGTCCATTGAGGTATGTAACCAGGTAACCTGATTATCCCAACCTGGGTCCACCAAATGTCTCTGTAGGCTCAGTGATGGGCAGTGGAACAAATTTGCATTCCTCTGGTTGAAGCCATGATGCCTAGTCTATTGTCCTCTAGAGTCTCTTTCTATAGAAAGATAGAGGTCCTTTTTATATCCACAGCTGTCCTTCAGGTCACTATTCACAGGTTTGAGGGGAGGTGGAAGGAGGTCATATCTCATTGTTCGAGTGTTTAATTAACCTGCATATTTTGTCCTTCAATGTTTTGCATAACAACAAGCTGCATAGACTGATACAATAGGTAGCCAGCAGGTATTAGCCAAATTAACAAACATAGATTATTCAATTAACCTGTGCCTTTGTCCCTCAAGTATAGCAGAACAATTTGCTGCAAGGACCAATACAATAGGTAGTCAGCAACAATTCAATGAATCAACAAACATCAGTTCAGCCTACAACAAGAGTCAACCTTCAGACTCAATGAACAATAGCTCATGTCCCAGGGCCTACTGAATAATACAGCTGGCATAATTAAGAATAAACGCGGTTTCATCACAGATGGTTTAGAAATATGGTGTTATCAATACCATGGATGGCAAGAAGAACAAACAAATAAATTTTGGAACAAATCAAGCCAGGCATGTCACTCGAAGCAAGGATTACCAAGCTTTGGACGCATCATATAAAGGGAGAATTCACTGGAGAAGGGCATCATGGTCGGACAAATAGAAGGAACAAGGAAAAGAGGAAGACCAGCAACCCGAGGTCTTGATACGGTCAAGATAATGCAGTGAAGACCCTGGTGGACCTATCTAGCCTTGCAAAAGATCAATCTGCCTTCTGATCGTTCATCCATCAATTTGCCATTGTTTAAGATCGAGCCCAAGGCTTTTAGGATCACCAAAATTCTAATATCACCCTAATTGTACTAAAGAACAAGTTAACATGTCATATATACAGCAAGATAAATGCTGCAAAAAACAAACAAACAAAAAAACATTATACAAACAATGGAATAATTACTGTTTTTTGATTTTTTCAATGTTACAGATTATATTCTGCTACCAACTTAACGAAAAAAAATCACAGCTCTTCAAATAGAACAATAAAAAAAAATGAAAAAATTCTATATCCTTTGGGCCAAAATTGGTATTTAAGGGGACAAGAGCAAAAGCTAAGAAAGCCATTATAAAATTCAAAATTTAAATTAGACTGTTAAATTTAATGACTGTTTTATTACTAAGAAATAATTTTAATGTTTTTAGTTGATAAGTTACTTTGAAATCTAGCAAAATTACTGAACATACATTATTAAATAATTATAATTATATTAATTTGTTAAATAAACTCTTAGTTTTTTTTACATTTTGTTGCAATGTAATAGCTTTTTTAGATATAACCGATGCTATCAGGCCTAGTGGCCGAGGTGACACACCACTATCAGTGTTTAATGAGAACTGGTAGTGAAGGGCATTTAATGGACACTAGAATTGAGTGATATGAGATACAGAAGAAGAAGAAGAGAAGATTAGAAGCATAAATATTTAATGTATGTATGTAAGCAGTGAGAGACCATGAATGGGATGAAAAAGACACAAAATGTTGGAACCATAAAGTGGTTTTCCTTAAGATGGGTTATACATATCAACAGGGCCCTATTTGTCATTCATGCTACCCTAGGCACGTTTAATAGTCACACCTCCTACTGGTAAGTGAGACTGAGGCTACTGTCACACTATCAGTATTTGGTCAGCATTTTACATCAGTAAGCCAAAATCAGGAGTGGAACAATCAGAGGAAAGGTATAATAGAAAGGTGTACCATGTCTGCATTTTTGATGACCAACTCCTGGTTTTGGCTTATAAATATGGATGTAAAATACTGAGAAAATACTGAATGTGTGAATGAGGCCTAAAACTGCCTATACCGTTTAGATCAGGGGTGAGGAACCTTCTTTCTGCCAAGGAGCATTTGAATATTTATACCATCCTTCAGGGAGTGTACAAATTGAGTGCTAACTAGTGATGAGAGAAGGTGCTCGCCACTGCTCGGTACTCGCCCGAGCATCACACTGCTCAACAAGCTCGGCGAGTATTTCCCGGTTGCTCGGGCAGGAACTCTGGTCCCCTCCCTGCATGCTTGGTGCTCTTTAAAGAGCCAATGAACATGCTGGGATTGCCTGCCACGCACTGTAATGCAGTAGCCAGGTTGGTTGTGGCAGTACAGTGATTGTCTGGCCGCACAGCGTCATCAGGTCTGTATAAGACCTGGTGCCACTATGCTCATCACAGTCTACCCCGGAAACAGGAAGAGTAGGAAGAGGTGCTGCTGAGTCAGGTAGAGATTTGCTTGTTTATAGTTAGTATAGGTATACCACACCATACACAGAACGGACCAAAAGTTTGGACACACCTTCTCATTTAAAGATTTTTCTGTATCTTCATGACTATGAAAATTGTACATTCACACTGAAGGCATCAAAACTATGAGTTAACACATGTGGAATTATATACTTTACAAAACGACAACTGAAAATATGTTTTACATTCTAGGTTCTTCAAAGTAGCCACCTTTTGCTTCGATGACTGCTTTGCACACTTTTGGCATTCTCTTGATGAGCTTCAAGAGGTAGTCACCGGAAATGGTCTTCCAACAATCTTGAAGGAGTTCCCAGAGATGCTTAGCACTTGTTGGCCCTTTTGCCTTCACTCTGCGGTCCAGCTCACCCCAAACCATCTCGATTGGGTTCAGGTCTGGTGACTGTGGAGGCCAAATCATCTGGCGTAGCACCCCATTACTCTCCTTCTTGGTCAAATAGCCCTTACACAGCCTGGAGGTGTGTTTGGGGTCATTGTCCTGTTGAAAAATAAATGATGGTCCAACTAAGCGCAAACCGGATGGAATAGCATGCCACTGCAAGATGCTGTGGTAGCCATGCTGGTTCAGTATGCCTTCAATTTAGAATAAATCCCCAACCGTGTCACCAGCAAAGCACCCCCACACCATCACACCTCCTAATCCATGATTCACGGTGGGAATCAGACATGTAGAGTCCATCCGTTCACCTTTTCTGTGTCACACAAAAGCGTGTGGAACTAGTGTTGGAACTAGTGTTGGAACTAGTGTTGAGCGAGCACTAAAATGCTTGGGTGCTCGAAGCTCAGGCCGAGCTCACCGTGATACTCGGGGGCTCGACCCGAGCAACGAGCCCAATGTTAGTCTATGGGAGACTCGAGCATTTTTGCGGTGGCACCCCCAGCAGTCTGTAGAAAGCCTAAAAAGTGCCCAAAACGATAGTGACAGTGCTCAAGTGACTTGGGGACTGCATGGGGATCACCCCAGGAAGCATTTCTGACCCCCAGGTCACTGCTGTCAACAACATGGTGAGAGGTTTTAAGCCACTTTTATGGGCTCACAATAAAACATTCAAAAACTAAACTGAAACTGCTTTCCTGTGAAATATGTTACGGAATATCCTTGCCAGGGTAAAGACTTGTGTATAAGGTAAAATAAATAACCAAAAACAAAAATACTCCCCCACACCTTGGGCTTTGTTCACAAGTAGCGTTTTTTATGCATTTTTGCACTATTGTATTGCTTTCAACCGTGACAAATGCATTCACCGGGAAATGTCATTTTAACATTTTACAACCTTATCTGGCCATGTGCTGTGTGACACATGCATACAGTGCTGAAAAGACATGGGAAGAGCATGGGGAAGACCCCTGGAAGCATCTCGGACACCCAGGTCACTGCCTAAAAGTGTGCCCATCAGAAGTGATCCTTGCCGCATCAGAAGATGCAGACTTGCAACTATCTCCGTGCAAGTCCTTGTCCCAGGGCAGTGTTCAACTGTACCTCCCCCACTCCTTGCAATGCAAGTGCAAGTATGCAGCCTGTCACCCACCCACCCCCAGGCTGCAATACCATACTGCTAGCTTGCTTGCACTTGAAATTGGGTCTTTTTGGCATGTGGAGGCGGAATCTGGCCACCACGTCATGACTGCGTCGGCGGCCTGGTATCCATACTCAGTCCCAAGCCGCCGGGCGGCCGGGTGTCCACGCTTGGACCCCAGCCACCAGGAGGCAGCCGGGTGTCCATATTTGGTCCCCAGCTTCCCCTATTTGTACCGGTAACCTTCCCCACACTTTTCTTTGCCTGGCCTGCTTGAGGGCAGCATTGGCCGAGCCCACCAGACAACCAGACTCCTCCGGTGGGCCCTGGCTTCTCCATCAGGGGAGTTGAGAGTGCCAAGGTGAGGAGCACGATGATGATGATAGAAGATAACATCTGCTTTGTTTTCTTGGAATGCAAGCATAAGTTTTCAGCCTGCCACCCACCCACCCCCAGGTTGCAATTCCATGCTGCTAGCTTGTTTGCACTTGAAATGAGGCCTTTTAGGCTTGTGGAGGCAGACGCCGGAAACCATGTCATGGCTGCGTCAGCGGCCTGGTATCCATACTCAGTCCCCAGCCGCCCAGCGGCCGAGTGTCCACACTCGGTCCGCAGCCGCCAGGGGGCGGCCGGGTGTCCATACTCGGTCCCGAGCTGCCCCGCGTCCGGGTGCCCACACATGGTCCCCAGCCACCTGGGGGAGGCCGGGTGTCCATAAACGGTCCCCAGCCGCCCCTATTTGTCCCGGTGCATCTTATACACAAGCGCGCATACCAAAACATTACCTGTGCCCTCCCCAGTGCATTTAGTGGGAAGGTCAGCCTAACCACAAACACGTGGACAAGTGAATGTGGCCAGGGATGGTCCATCTCACTGACGCCTTCACACTGGGTAATATTGTGGAAGCAGGGACACAATTGGACACTGGGAAGCAACACGTGCTCCAGAAATAGAGGATTGCAGGTCCTGGGTCAATCATGCTTCAACATAAAGGTCAGAAGGTAGATATCAGCAGTAGTCATCCTACTACACAACGAGTAAATTATTCATGATCATGAGGCCATCCATCTCCTTAGCTTTCTGTTACTTGTAATGCAAGCGCATGTATGTAGTAGCGGCTAGGCCTGAGGTGGTCAGCGTTTTGGCGCATATCCTACCTCCTCCGAGGATTGCTGGATGTTTTCCTGCTACAATCCCAGTTCTATGGCTCCCGTTAAAACAAAGCTTCAGGTGATGAATGATGGATGAGGTAGTGGCAAAGTAGAAAGAGCAGGAGGAACAGGGACCATTCACATCAAAATCAGGCCAGTCAACCTCACATGTCTTGTAGGATATGTTTCTGTACCAAAAGTAGCGGTTCGGCTACACAATTATAGGGCATACAGAGAGTGCAATGCCCACCAAAAATTTTGAAGCACTCCAATGCCCCTTGGAAGTGACATGGAGGTCAGAGGGCATTAACTAAACCATTTTTTTCCATTTATAGCAACTGGGTCTCCTGTACACTGTTTGCCTAAGCAGTGAATGGAAGGCTTTCCAAAAATTATGAGACACTGCAATGCCCCTTGAAACAGACGTGGATTACAGCATACTAAAAACCTTCTACCCATTATTGGGGAGTGGGTCTCCCTTAGTGTTCGCCTATGCATTGAAAAGAAAAAGCTGTCTAAAATTAGGAGGAAATGCAATGCCCATTGGAAGAGTCGTGGAGGTTAGAGGTAATTAAAAACAACATTTCAATGCCCCTTGGAAGAGCTCTGGAGTTCAGAGTGGTTTAGCAAGACGGTTTTAATGCCCCTTGGAAAAGACGTGGAGGTCACAGTAGCTTAACAATATGGTTTTAATGCCCCTTGGTAGAGTGGTGGAGGTCAGAGTGTTTTAACAAGACGGCTTTAATGCCCCTTGGAAGAGAAGTGGAGTTCACAGTAGCTTAACAAGACAGTTTTAATGCCCTTTGGATGAGACGTGAAGGTCAGAGTGGATTAACAAGACGGTTTTAATGCCCCCCTGGAAGAGACGTGGAGGTCACAGTACCTTAACAATATGGTTTTAATGCCCCTTGGAAGAGTGGTGGAGGTCAGATTGGTTTAACACGATGGTTTTAATGCCCCTTGGAAGAGACGTGGAGGTCAGAGTGGTTTAACAATATAGTTTTAATGCCCCTTGGAAGAGAAGTGGAGGTCACAGTAACTTAACAAGAAAGTTTTAATGCCCGTTGGAAGAGTGGTGGAGGTCGCAGTGGAATAGAAAGACAATATCAATGCCCCTTGGAAAAGTGGTGGAGGTCGCAGTGGAATAAAAATACAATATCAATGCCCCTTGGAAGAGTGGTTGAGGTCGCAGTTGAATAAAAAGACAATATCAATGCCCCGTGAAAGAGTGGTGGAGGTCGCAGTGGAATAAAAAGACAATATCAATGCCTCGTGGAAGAGACGTGGCTTCTGCTATGTTTACCCAGTGTGCCGTCAGAGAGATGTACCGTCCCTGGCCACAAACACTTTTCTACGTGTCTGTTGTCAGGTGGACTCTCCCAGTAACGGCGTTGTTGAGGGCAAGTCAGATGTTTTGGGACACGTGCTTGTGTAGCGCGGGGATGGCACACCGGGCAAAATAGTGTCGGCTGGGGACCGAGTACCGAGGGACGGCCACCGCCATAAGGTTGGGGAAGGATTCTGTCTCCACCAGCCTAAAAGGCAGCATTTCCAATGCACGCAGTCGTGAAATGTGCGAATTTAGGACTGTGGCCTGTGGGGTGTTGGCTGTGAATTTGCGCTTTCGTTCAAAGGTCTGGGATATGGACAATTGAACGCTGCAGTGGGACGTGGATGTGGACGTTGATGCTGTTTCTTGAGAAACATGTGAAGACTGAGAGGAGGGGGCATCTTTGCATGCAGTATGGACAGGGAATTGCCTTGCACGCACAACAGGGGGCTCTCTTACATGCACAACAGCGGAAGAAGCAGTGGTGACACCCGCTGACACTGGTCATGGACCCTGGGGTTCGCCCCACAAAGTCGGGTGCTTTGCTGACATGTGCCTGATCATGTTGGTGGTGGTCAGGCTGGTAGTTTTGACACTCCTGCTGATGCTGGCCTGGCAGGTGGTACAAATGGCCTTTTGGGGTTTTCAGCAGAGTCTTTAAAAAAATTCCAGACTCTGGAAGACCTACCGGTTGTACTGGCAACGTCCCTCGTGTTGGTGTTACGGGGAACGGTTGCCCGCCTTCTGTCTACGGCCGCCACACTGCTTCTTCCTGCCTGTTGGAGTACTCTACCTCCCTCCCCGTGTAATGCTGGCCTCGCTCTGCGTGTCCTCCTGCCACATTGGGTCAGTTAATAGATCATCCACCACCTCCTCCTCTTCCACTTCCGCACCACGGTCCTCCTCCTCACTTCGTGGCAATTGTGTCTCATCATCATCCACCTCTTGTGACAAATTGCCAGTATCACCTTCCTGTGGCCGTGGCTGTTCAAATATTTGGCCGTCGCTACATGGGATCTCCTATTCCACCACTACAAGCAGAACAGGCGAGGGGCCCAAATATGGAAATGGACCAGCTCTTCAGAGTGTCCACCTGTGGGACCAGTTGCTGTCTGACGACACTAGGCATGGTGGGAGGAAGGAGCATTAGGGCGAGGAGGGGTATACAGTCGAAACTCACGGCTATTAACACTTAACCGTGTGGAAGACAGACCGGAGGTGGTGGTGCCCAGGTGACTGGAAGTATTATCTGCTTTCCATTTAATAATCTGTTCACACTGATCAGTACGCAATAGTGGTGCTGTTGTGTGCTTCCCTAGTAATTTGGTCAAGAACTGGGAGCGAGAAGATGTGGCTGTGGGTTGTGGCACATTTTCACCTTGGCCACGGCCCCGTCCTCTGCAACCACCATCACCAGAATGTCCAGTTCCACATCCCTTGCCAAGCACCTTGCCCATTGTAAATGAAGTAAAATAGCTTACACTCGCAATATCAATGGTAAAAGGGTAAAAACAAGGAGATTTGAACCGTAGAAGAGGAAAACCACAGTTCTATTTCTCTGGCCTACACCAGACTCTTTTAAACAGATATATTGGTGTCTGAACAGTCAGTGAGACACTGAAAATGTTTTTTTTTTATGGAAAAAAGACAAAAAAGTGGATAATACAGAGATTTGAACCGTGGAACTGCAAAACCACAGTTAGAATTTCCTGGTGTATACCAGACTTGTTAAAATAGATATATTTGTGTCTGAACAGTCAGCGACACACTCAAACTGTTTTTTTTATGGAAAAAAGGCAAGCAGGTTGATAACACCCAGATTTGAACCGTGGAAGAGGAAAACCACAGTTCTATTTCTCTGGCCTACATTCGACTCTTTTAAACAGATATATTGGGGTCTGAACAGTCAGCCAGACACTGAAAGTTTTTTTTTATGGAAAAAGACAAAAAAGTGGATGATACAGAGATTTGAACCATGGAACTGCAAAACCACAATTATAATTTCCTGGTGTATACCAGACTTGTTAAAATAGATATATTTGTGTCTGAGCAGTCAGCGACACACTCAAATTGTTTTTTTTTTCTGGAAAAAAGACAAAGGCACGGTGGTTGGAACCCAAGATCTCAAATTTGGACTCATCAGACCAAAGCACAGATTTCCACTGGTCTAATGTCCATTCCTTGTGTTCTTTAGCCCAAACAAGTCTCTTCTGCTTGTTGCCTGTCCTTAGCTGTGGTTTCGTAGAAGCTATTTGACCATGAAGGCCTGCTGCACAAAGTCTCCTCTTAACAGTTGTTGTAGAGATGTGTCTGCTGCTAGTACTCTGTGTGGCATTGACCTGGTCTCTAATCTGAGCTGCTGTAACCTGCTATTTCTGAGGCTGGTGACTTGGATAATTTTATCCTCAGAAGCAGAGGTGACTCTAGGTCTTCCTTTCCTGGGGCAGTCTTCATGTGAGCCAGTTTCTTTGTAGCGCTTGATGGTTTTTGCAACTGCACTTGGGGACATTTTAAAATTTTTCCCAATTTTTCGGACTGACTGACCATCATTTCTTAAAGTAATGATGGCCACTCGTTTTTCTTTACTTAGCTGCTTTTTTCTTGCCATAATACAAATTCTAACAGTCTATTTAGTAGGACTATCAGCTGTGTATCCACCAGACTTCTGCACAACACAACTGATGGTCCCAACCCCATTTATAAGGCAAGAAATCCCACTTATTAAACCTGACAGGGCACACCTGTGATGTGAAAACCATTTCCGGTGATTATCTCTTGAAGCTCATCAAGAGAATGCCAAGAGGGTGCAAAGTAGTCATCAAAGCAAAAGGTGGCTACTTTGAAGAACCTAGAATAAAAGACATATTTTCAGTTGTTTCACACTTTTTGTTAAGTATATAATTCCACATGTGTTAATTCATAGTTTTGATGCCTTCAGTGTGAATGTACAATTTTCATAGTCATGAAAATACAGAAAAATGAGAAGGTGTGTCCGAACTTTTGGTCTGTACTGTACATATATATCCATCTGAACTAACAGTCCTTCTGAGGACTAATCCAGGTGTATATTTTCAGTGGTGAAGGCGATAGCACGAGTTATGCAGGCAGCCAATGTATGTGACAGACTGCAGTGCATATAGTGCAAGAGGGTCCATTGAACGTCCTCTTAGTATATGTATTCCACAACATATATATATATATATATATATATTGTAAGGCAGCACTAGTCATCATGCTGGGAGACACTCGCTGCACCGGGTCAATTAAAGCACACCAGTCACGTTTTCCAGTATTTCACAAACCAGCAGTTTATTTTACTTCATAACTGCTATAACCGAGTCCAACTCAGTGGCTCGCCGACATATTAGATATAATGTCCAGGAGCCTTTCAAGTGGCAGACAGGCCCACTTGGCTCCAGTTACAGCCTCCAGCAAAGTCACTTATAGAAATGTCCATATAACGCAATGTTTTACCTTTGCCGGGTTTTAGCTGCTTCAGACTTGTTCTGCCACCACTGGCTTTACAGCTTCCCAGATGGGGGTCTCCAGCCCTCGTTCCTTCAAAGGGTACTGGTATGTGGTCTCACTTTACATCCAGCCTCTGCCTTCCATGACTCTTGCCTTCCAAGGCTACTGGGATCACTTACACCTAAAGATCCAGCCTCCGCCTTTCAGGCTTCACCAGGCTTCAATAGGCCTTACTAGGCCTCACTAGGCCTCACACTCTAGCGGTGTCCCACACGGGAACAGGCCTCATGTCTTACACACCTGTCTAAAATCTACCAGAGTTTATATATCCTCTAGTGCACAGACAGGAACTGTGCTGATGTCAGTCATGTGATCAAACCTACTGTGTGCACAGGATCCGTGCAATGTCACAGTCATGTGACCAGTCACCTGGGGGAGGTACCTGGTCAGCCAAAACACACCCTGGACCATTACAGTAATGCCGCAAGCAGCTGCATTACAATATATAAATATCCATCTGAGCTAACAGTCCTTCTGAGTACTAATCCAGCTGCATATAATCAGTGCTAGGGAGGAGTTAGGCAGGCAGTCAGTGTATGTGGCAGACTGCAGTGCATAAAGCGTAAGATAGTCCATTGAATGTCCTGTCTGCTGCTGCTGTAATAATTACAGATATTTGAAGACATAGCCCCAGGTTAACAGGGGCCAGGGCAATTTTTTTTTTCCTGATCCTGGTTATTTGCTTAAAAAGCAATCCAGAGTACACCATTTTTCTGCTCCATTTGCTTGTTAGCACTGCAGAATAGAACCAGATCTGTTCCATATTTCAGTGGTAAAAATCCAGAAATTTTATCTGAACGTGGAAAATATTGGCCTCCTTTTCCATTCTGTTGCAGTGTGTCGGTCAAGCTATTGACACTAGGTGTCTGTGAAGAAAAGTATTAGTAAATTACAGGCCTGCTATTTCAAACCGTGGTTCTCTGTCAGACTTATCACCTATAACAGTGTACCAAAATCAGCCATTTCTTCCATTTTCCTTTTGTTGCAGTGTGTCGGTCAAGCTATTAACACTAGGTCTCTGTGTAGAATAATATTAGCAAATTACATGTCTGCTATTTAAAACTGAAATTGAGCCACAACAAACACCCACATCTTGTCTCTTGACCTTCCTGTCCTAATTACTAGGGGACCGCAGTATACCATTATTGAACCCTAGCAGTGTCAAAAGGTCGTTAGTTGGATAGCAGATAAAGCTTCCAGTCACTTTCCAACCACCAAAACCACCCTGTCTTCCATACGGTCAGTAAAGTCTCAGTAGCCATGAGTCTGGACCGCATATTCCTCACCCTGATCCTCCTTCCTCCTACCATCCCGAGTGCTCGGAGACAACTGATCCCACACTTGGACACTCAGTAGAGCTGTTCACTTTTGCATTTGTATATTCAGGCCTCTCGCCAGGGTATCTTCAAGCGAGTCAAGAGGAGAAAGTGTGTAGCGATGATCAAATATTGAAGCAGCCACGGTCTCACGAAGGCAATGGTGGGAAAGTGCAATTACTGTCGCAAGAGGTGGATGATGATGATGATGATGATGATGATGATGAAACACAATTGCCAGAAAGTCAAGAGGAGGACCAGGGTGCGTAAGTAAAAGACGAGGTGGTGGATGATATAGTAAGTGACCCAACCTGGCAGGGGGACATATAGAGCGAGGACAGCAGCAAACAGGGCAAGGGAGGCGAAGCACCACAACAGGCAAGATCAAGCAGTGTGGTGGCCGCAGACACAAGGCGGGAAAGCTCCATTTGTAAAGCCAACATGACAGAAGTTGCCAGTACAAGTGTTAGGTGTTCCCAAGTCTAGTTGTTTTTCTAAGACTCTGCAGATAATCACAAAAAGGCCATTTGCACCAGCTGCCAGGGCAGCATCAGCATGGATAGCAAAACTAGCAGCCTAACCATCACCAGCATGATCAGGCACATGGCAGCAAATCACCCAACTAAGTGGGTAAAGCCCAAGGGTCCAGAAACAGTGTCTGCAGGTGACACCACTGCTTCTTCCACTGTTGTGCATGCACGCCAATTCCCTGTCGATGGCACATGCCAAGATATTTCCCGTCCTACACGTGTCGTTCCACACTCTCAACTAGCACCATCAGCAAGCAGGTCCAAGTCCTTGTCTCACTGCAGTGTTCAGTTGTCCCTACCCCAGTTCTTGGAACGCAAGCGCAAATACGCAGCCAACGCGCCACAGGCTACACTACTAAATTCACACATTTTGCAAATGCTTACGCTCAAAATGTTGCCTTTTAGGCTCGTGGAGATGGAAGCCTTCTGCAATCTTATGGTGGCAGCTGTCCCTCGGTACTTTGTCCCCAGCCGTCACTATTTCTCCCGGTGTGCCGTCGCCGCATTACCCAAGCACGTGTCCCACAACATTAAAAGTGCCCTCAAAAATGCAGTTCCTGGGAAAGTCCACCTATCCAGGGACACATGGATATGTGCTTGTGGACAGGGATGATACATCTCGCTGACGGCACACTGGGTTACTATAGTGGAAGCCGGGACCCAGTCAGACCTTGGGACGGAACACATCCTCCCGATGCCGAGGATTGCTGGCCCTGGGTCAATCAGGGTTGCCACCACATACTACAGCTCCTGCACCTCCTCCTCGCCTTCAGCCTCCATCTCTGAAATGATCACATAAGTCACAAGCTGGAAGAACTGCAGCAATACCTCTGCCAAGCAGCAACAGGCTGTGCTGAAGATAATTTGCTTATGTGACAAACCACACAACACTGAAAAGTTGTTGACAGCTCTGAAAGAGCAGGCAGATCTGTGGCCAACACCGCTGACCCTACAGCCAGGAATGGTCGTGTGTGACAATGGCCGGAACCTGGTGGCGACTCTGAGGCGAGGCGAGCTCACACATGTACCTTGCCTGGCCCATGTGCTAAACCTCGTGGTTCAGCGGTTTCTCAAAATCTACCCAAATCTGATTGTCAAAGTATGCCACCTGTGTGCACATTTTAGAAAGTCAGCTACAGCTTCCACCGAACTTGCCGTGCTTCAGCAGCATTTGCAGCTTCCAGCTCATCGACTGATCTGCGATGTCCCCACTTGCTTGAACTCTACATTGCAGATGTTGGGAAGGATTTGTGAGCAGAAGATGGCAGTTGTTGACTACCAGCATCAACAAGGCCATCTGTATTCAGCTCAGACTCCACACATAAGACCTCAGGAGTGGACATGGATGTCAGACATCTGTACCATCCTCCAAAACTTTGAGGACTCCACCAAGATGGTGAGCGGCGATGACACCATAATTAGCATCACCATCCCACTTCTCTGTTTCCTGAAATGCTCTCTGCTCACAATTAAAGAGGATGCATTGCAGGCGGAGCATGATGAGATTGAGAAAGGAAACATACAGAGTGATTCCACACAGCCCAGCCTCATCTCATCCCAACTTGGATTGGATGACAATGAGGAAGAGGAGGAGGAGGAAGAACAGGAGCTAGTTTCTTGCACTATAGACGTCACTACCTGCACAACTGTCATACCGTCTGTTCAGCGTGGATTGCCTGAGGACAGGAAGGAGGAGGAGGAGAAGGATGAGGAGGAGAACATGGTCAGTCATCCTCTTGGTGAGGTTACAGACGTCTTGCCTGTAAGCAAGGCTGAGTTTATGCAACGCTGCCTTTCCCGTGACCCTCGTATTGTCCAAATTTTGGGTGATAGTCATTACTGGCTGGTGACACTTTTAAACCCATGCTACAAGGAGAACTTTCTGTCTCTTATTCCCTTGCAGGACAGGCCTAATAAAATGGTGCAGTACGAGAAGGCCCTTGTTGCAGAATTATGTAAAAAATTCCCATCTGAAAACATTGGTGGCAGAGGTCACAGTTCCTTGGACAACCAAGGAGGACAGACGAGGGAGCCAAAAATGCAATCCAGCAGAGGCAGGGGAACACTGTCAAAGTTCTGGGACAGTTTCCTCAGACCCTCCCATCACACAGGCCCTGAGTCCTTGGGTACTCTCAGAAGGAGGAATAAATTTCAGAAGATAGTGTGGTAGAACCTTGCCGACTGTACCAACATCCTTCGGAATTCCTCTGTGCCTTATAATTATTGGCTATCCAAGCTGGACACATGCCATGAACTGGCTCTCTACGCCTTGGAGGTCCTGGCCTGCCCTGCCGCTAGCATTTTGTCAGAGTGGGTATTTAGCGCTGCCAGTGTAATTATAACCAATAGGTGCATCCGCCTGTCAACTTAAAAATGAATAAGGGCTGGATTGGGCCTGACTTCTCAACATCACCGAATGATAGCAGCATAACAAACTCTAGTGATGAGCGAGCATGCTCACCGAGTATTTCTGGGGTTGCTCAGTGGGATCTCGGGTCCCCTCCCTGCATGTTTGGCACTCTTAAGAGTGCCAATCAACATGTAGGGAATGCCTGCCACACACTGTAATGCCACCATGTTGGTTGTGGCATTACAGTGATTGGCTGGCCACACAGCATCATCAGGTCTATATCAGACCTGGCGCTGCCATGCTCGTCATAGTCACTCCAGAATCAGACAGTGTAGGGAGAGCTGTTGCTGAGCTAGGGAGAGATTTGCTTGTTTCTAGTTAGTGTAGGTATACCACAATATATTATACACATATCCATCTCAACTATGAGTCCTTCTGAGGACTAATCCAGCTGCAGAGATATCAGTGCTAGGCAGGCAGGCAGGGTATATAGCAGACTGCAGTGCACATAGCAAGAGGGCCCATTCCAGTTCAGCCTGCTGCAGCTTCATTCAGGAAGTGGTGGAGGTGGAGCCTGCAGCGAGCTGTGTGCCGTGTGCTTCCTGGACTGTGTGCTGCTGTGGAGAGAGCTCCTGGGAAGGGAGGTTTTTTTCTTCCATCTGGGACTTTTTGTCTGCCCCCTTCCCAGGAAGGAAAGCTTGTGGTGGGACTGGCCTCCGGGGCTGGGCCCCCGGCTCCCACCTCCCGGTCCAAGCTGGCGGGGGGTGGGAGGAACACCAAGCCGGCTAAGGCTACAAGATCTGGCCAAGACAGCAGGGGTTCCAGCATGAGGACCCGGAGGACCCCCGAGGCTACGACCGCGGCGGCTCCTCCCTCCGGAGGTAGGTCGAGTACGAGCGGAGGTGCTGCAGCGGTGCCCCCTGATTGGGGTACCAAGGCGTCGAGGGAGGCAACCGTCACCTATGCCTCCCGTATACATGCGCACCTCTGCGAGTATGAGGACGCCACAAAGAAGCTAAGTTCCCTCTGGGGGGAGTTGAGGGTGGCTCAGGAGAGGTCCGTGAGGGCCTCTGGCAGTAAGAAGCCTGAGCTATCCGCCGCGGTCCGGAAGATCAAGCGGGCCATTCAAGACCTGGAAGACCGCAGGAGCACCATACTGGCGGGCAGTGGACCCTTCATGGAGAAGCTGCTTAATGATGACCGGTTCAGAGCCATGACCGGTGGGGCTCTGGAGGGGTCGCAGGGCCCCAGCCAGGTGGTGGAGGAGGAGGAAGAAGAGGTATGCGTAGAGGAGGTCGCACCCTACCCACCGCCTGGTGGCCTGGTAAGTGATCTCCAGGCATCGCATAGCGGGATAGCCCCTGAGCAGATGGCTCTCCCGTCTGATTCTAGCCCTTCAGAGGGCAGCGGGAGCGAGGGGGAGGATGAGGAGGATGGGAGTAGCAGCAGTGAGGGGGGCTGCCTTATCATGCAGCAGATCCAGCAGATCGAGTCCCCGGTACATTTTGGTCAGCTTACGTTCGGGGATGAGATCTGCGAGGATGAGGCACCCGGGAGGGGGACGAAGAGAAAAGCAAAAAAAAAAAAGAAAACATCTATTGCACATAAATTTGTGTTTGTCCCCCTCTCTGGGGCCCCCCTGTCCCGTTGTGCGGCACCCGCCACCCACCCCGGCTTGGACTCTGTTGTGGGTCCACAGCGAGGGAGCGGGGAGAACATAGGCCATGGCACGCAGAGCGCTGCCTCTGTTTGTGGTAATGGAGGCAGTGGGTCCAAGGTGTCTGATATGGAGCATGGCGCGGAGGGCGGCCCGACGGTGGGTGTGATCTGTGGTGGTGCTCAGGCTGGATCCCCTGTAAAAGGGAGGTCTGGCCTGGCACCTGGTGCGCCTGCTGGCGTGCAGGGGGCGGCTTGTACATCTGCCGCTGCCTCCTGCTCTGCTGGCGGCGCACCGACAGCCGGGGCCGCATCTCCGGCGGCGTGTGCTGGGGTGTCTGGGTCCCTCACGCACGGATCCACTAAATCTGGATCACTTTCAGGGACCCAGAGACCTGGTAAGGTGAAGGGCGCGGGGCCTGCGGCTCCGGCAGAGCCGGCTCATAAAGGAAAGGTGGGGCTTGCTCCCCTGGCAAAATCTGTGGCGAGGTCGGGGCCCCCTGCGCAGGGGCCCAGTAATGGGTCAGCGCGGGGGGCTCCACCGCCGCTGGGTGCCGAGGGGGAGTGGCCTAGCCTGGGGCCGGCCGCCGGAGCTGGGGTGGCCAGGCTTTTTGTCGTAAAGGGTGTGACGGTAGGGGGTGCTATGCCCCTGAGAGCTGGTGCCGCTGGTCCAGGGGCCCCTGTGAGTAGACCCGGTTCCGGGTCGGCTTCAGGGGTCCCGGCGTGGCCGGCTTTGGGGGGCGTGGCCTCCCAGCCGTCCACGGCACCAGTGGGAGTGGCCTCTGGGGCCCCCACCGTGCTGCCTGGTGTGGGGGGTGTGGCCTCCCTGTCATCCACGGCACCGGTGGGAGTGGCCTCTGGGGCCCCCACTGTGCTGCCTGGTGCGGGGGGCGTGGCCTCCCTGTCACCCAAGGCACCGGTGGGAGTGGCCTCTGAGGCCCCCACTGTGCTGCCTGGTGCGGGGGGCTTGGTCTCCCTGTCACCCACGGCACCGGTGGGTGTGGCCTCTGGGGCCCCCACCGTGCTGCCTGGTGCGGGGGGCGTGGCCTCGCGGGGAAACCCCACCCAAGTGGGCGTGGCTCCACCCGAAAAGGGGCGGGGCTTAGCGCCGGCAGCTGCTACTGCTGGGAGCAGTGGTGCCACGGCTGCGGCAGACAACGGAGGAGGTGCCTGCCTGTCGGTGTCCTCTGTGCCCACGGGCTTATCTGGGGCAGGGGCGCCGGCAAAAATGGCAGCAGCACCAGGTTCCCAAAACCCCCCGGCAGGGAAGGTGCTGTCAGCAGGTGGCGGCAGTGCTGCTGCAGGGAAAAAATGCTTGCAGAAAAATAAAAACTGTGACCGCAGTGTGCATGTGCGTGAGAGTGGGGTGAGGGGTGTGACTACTGACGTGGATGGGGATAGCGTGGGTATGGATGTGGCTGTGATTGAAGATACAAGTGTTGAGGTGTCTGTGGAAGGGAGTAAGAATGGTGTGTCTGTTGGTAGTGGGGGTGGGGCTGGTCCATCTGCCCCCCCGGTTGCTGGTTCCCGGAGTTTTGCGGGGGTAGTAGCTGGGGGCTCGGGATCTTCAGGGCGGGCTTCCTCACCTCTGGACCTCAGGGATGGTGACTTGCGGCGCCGTTTCCTCGAGGCCCTCAAAAAGGGAGAACGGACGATCGAGGTAGAGGGAAGAGCGGTAGACTTGGCCTTTTGGCTGGATAGACATGGCCTGGCCGCCTTCCAAGATAAAAGGGAGGGGGAGACAGTGTGGTCCCTCCCGACAGCCGGGCAGGGGGTGGCCAGGAGGAATGTGGTCCGTCTTCGGTGGAGGGGCAGTGAAGCGTGCCCGCCAAGATCGAGGGTCGTGGAGCTCATCCTGAAGATGAGCTTCAGGGCGACTGACATCTTTGCCCTGATCCATCCTTTTGGTACCCCCGTCTTCGACATCAGTTTTGTTCGACCGGAGGGCCTAGAGCTTTTCTGGTCGAATTTTGAACTGGTGAAGGGGGAGCCCAGCTGGCGAGACTTTGCCGTGCAGGCGGTGTCTCGCCAAAATGGCGTAAAGAGGGTGACCGTTTTGACAAATAACGAGTCACTCTCTGGGGTCGATATTATGACGTGGCTTTCCCGCTATGGGGAGGTCACGGACTTCCCAAAAAAGAACAGGGACGAGTTTGGCATTTGGTCAGGGGGCTGGACCTTCATGATGAGGTTGAAGGTCTCAGGCGGTACTGTCACCCACATCCCCTCCTCAGCATTTCTGGGGAGGGACAGGATCCTGATCTTTTACCAGGGGCAGCCGAAGGTCTGCCACAGGTGCGGTGATCCCCGCCACTTCAGCGCGGGCTGCAAGGTACAGAAATGTGCCTTGTGTGGCGGGGTAGGTCATCTTGCCGCGGCCTGTGGTGACATTAGGTGTCACCTGTGTGGTGACCTAGGTCACCCGTACAGCCGCTGCCCCCGCTCCTTTTCTAACGCCATCTCTGGTCAGGCAGGGGTGAGCCATGGGGGAGTCCCTGGCAGTTCATCTTCTGCTGATGCTGGAGGTGGGGGCGAGAGAGGGGCTGAGGGGCCAGTGAAGGAAGGCGTGGCCAATACATCTGCCCGCCAGTGGCATCAGGTGAGGCGCCGTGGGGGTAGGGGGCAGGATAAGCCCCAGGCGACTGGGGTGATGTCTGTACCCTCCTCGGAAGCGGCAGCCGGTGCCCCTGAGGCCCTGGGGGAGGAGGCGGTGAACGAGGAGATCAGGAGGATGGAGAGGGAGGAGGTGGCTGCTTCTGATGACTCCTCCCAGTATGAAAATCTGGACGAGGAGGTGGTGGAGCAGCCTAAAACAAAAGGTGACAGTAAGACCAGTAAGAGTCGGAGGAGGAACCGAAAGGGGGCAAAAACATCTAAGGCCCCCCCCCTGGCCACTAAGGTGCCTACGGAAGGGCTCACCGGCTCCCCTCTGATCCCCCTCTCCAACCGGTTCCATGCCCTCGATGACTCTGCTGTGTCGGAGGTCGGGGGTGAGGGACCGGCGGTAACATCTGAGGTGCCTTCAGGGAGCGGCGGGGTCCGTCCTCCGGAGGGCTCACTTTCCTCTGGGGGGGGCACTGCTCTGGGGTCCAGGGGTGAGGAACCCGGTACTGGGAAGGTGGTGACGGGTGCTATGGACACCTCGGTGTCACTAAAGAGGAGGGGAGAGTCTGGCTCCTCCTCTGAAGGTGAGCACAAAAAATCTGGGGGTACAGTCAAAAAGAAGGCCGTCTAACTCAATCACCCATGATGGCGGAACCTACCCCGTTGACTCTGGCGTCGATTAATGTCGCCAGTATAAAGTCAGATGCGGCCAGATTTATGGCCTTTGATTTTTTCAACCGAGTTGAGGCTGACATTTTATTTTTGCAGGAGAGCAGACTAACGGACATGGGGGCCATTTACAAAGCAAGGAGGAAGTGGAGGTGCGGGCCCTCATACTGGTCTCTTGCGGCCGAGCCGTATAGCGGGGTAGCGGTCCTTTTTAAGTCCGCTTCGGTGGAATGCAGACAGGTGATCGAGGTAGAAATGGGGAGGTGCTTGGTCCTTGACGTCTTCATGGGGGGACAGGAGCTCCGGCTCATTAACATCTATGGTCCACAGTCAGAGTGGGACCGTAAATGTCTGTTCCTGAAGATCAAGCCCTATCTTTTTACCAGCCGACAGGTGGTCTTCGGTGGGGACTTTAATACTATAACTAGACCCCGTGATAGGGGAGGCCCCGGAGACCGAAGGCTGGCTTTTGATAGTAATACCCTTAACAGCATAGCAAGCGAAGCTCTCCTGGTGGATGTCCACATCCGGCACACCCCAGGTCACGGGGGTTTCACCTTTCATAGGGGTAGTTGTAGGTCTAGGATAGATAGGTTTTTTTTAAAGGAGGAAGCCGTCTCTTCTGCAGTGTCCGCTGTTGAGGTGGAATTCTCCGATCACTGTTTCATTTCCTTTTCTTTGAATGTTGCAGAGACTCCCCGGATAGGGAGAGGCCTATGGAAGCTGAATTCGTCCCTGTTGGAAGAAGTGGATGTGAGACAATCCTTTGAGGAATTTCTTCAGAGCCAGGTACCTCTCTTGGGTCTCTGTAGCAGTAAGTCTGAGTGGTGGGAGATCTTCAAAAGAAGGGTTGCGGGGTTCTTCCGTCAGCTTTCGAGCCTCAGAGGCCTGAACAGGTACCGCCTGTATCGGGAGCTGGGGAGGAAACTCGAGCAGCTCGTCTCGACTGGAGGGGACCGTGAGGAAATCTCCAGGGTGAAGGCCTTGCTCAAGGGGTGCCAGTATGATAGGCACACATCCTTAGTTTTTGAGAGGGATTTCGGGAGGTACCGCTCGCCCGACCCCTACAGGAACTGCAGGATGTCAGTGAGTTGCAAGATGGTAACAGGACTGATCGACAGTACAGGTTCCCTGAACAGATCCAAATCAGGGATCCTGGAGGTGGTCAGATCCTTCTACTCGCATCTCTTGGGAAGGAGGGATCCAGATCGGGATGAGATGTCGGCTTTCCTGGCTGAAACCATCCCTGAACCAGGGGATGACCCCTCTCTTCATGGTTTGGCAGAAGCAATCAGGGAAGAGGAAGTGAGACGGGCCATTGATGGGCTCCGGCCCAAAAAATCGCCCGGTCCGGATGGCTTAACATCCGAGTTTTACAGGACTTTTAGGGACTCTTTGGTCCCCCTCATGACTGAGGTTTTTAATGAATGTCTCTCCTCGGACATTCTTCCCGGTTCAATGTGGAAGTCCGCCCTGATTATCCTGTCAAAGGGTAAAGACTCGTCCCGTATTGAGAATTGGCGTCCCATAGCGCTTCTCGATACGGACCGAAAGGTTCTGGCAAAGGTGCTTTTCAATCGGTTGGTGAAGTTTGCACCCCGGCTCCTTTCGGGGGCCCAGCACTGCTCTGTTCCAGGCCGCAGTACTTTTAGTGCTGTGCTCGGTGTCCGAGAGGCAGTGGAGCAGGGCAGGGCAGGTCTCTGGAAGGGGTACTTGCTGTCCTTAGACCAGGCGAAGGCCTTTGACCGGGTTAACCATGAGTACCTCTGGTCCGTCCTTCTGAGGTACGGTCTGCCCGGGAGGTTTGTTGATTGGTTGAGAGTATTATACAATGGGGCAGAGACTTTTCCGCTTGTGAACGGTTGGGTCGGACCCCCTTTTGAGGTGAGGTCTGGTGTCCGCCAGGGTTGTCCTCTGAGCCCACTGTTATACGTGTTCGCGATCGACCCCTTTTTAAGGAGAGTGGAACGCGGACCGTTGGTGGGAGTCGGGATGGACCGGGCGGAGCCAGAGGCCACCTTGAAGGTAGTGGCGTACGCCGACGACGTTTCCCTCTTTGTATCCTCGAGAGAGGAGGCGGACTGGGTCATGTCTGAAGTTGAGCGCTACTCGGTGGCTTCTGGGTCCATGATCAACCGGGATAAGTGTGAGAGTCTCTGGCTGGGAGGGGGAGATCCAAGTTTCGATCTCCCGGACACCCTCCCAGGGCCTCAGGCCACAGCAAAAATTTTAGGCATCAGTTTCGGCCCGGGGGACTATCCCCAGCAAAACTGGGAGGGCAGACTTAAGATTGCCGCCCAGAAGGTGGATCAGTGGAAGGGTTGGTCCTTGACCCTGAGGGAAAGGGTTAACCTGGCCAAGGGGTTTTTGCTCCCTTTATTAATATACCTGGGCAGCGTCTGCATCTTGCCAGAACCTCTTTGGACACGGGTCTACAGCCTGTTCTTCCAACTATTATGGGGGAATAGGCTGAACCTGATCAAGAGGGAGGTCACGTACCGCACGAGGAGACTAGGAGGGTTGGGTATGGTCAACCCGGTGGTGTTTCTAGTAAACACCTTTCTTAAGGCAAACATCGCCAACCTCTGGTTAGAGAGGGCTCCTCCGTGGGTATTCTCCTGTAGGGGGTGGTTTCGGCCTTTCTTCCAGGAATGGGAGACAGGAGGGCGGGTGAAGGACCTTCGCACGCCTCATGGGCATCTTCCGGCTTATGCTACCCTGGTTGTGAAGGCGATCCGCCGGTGGGGTCTGGGAGTGTGGGAGATCAGGACCTTGTCAAGGAGGTTACTTGACAATAGGGTTCTGTTGACCCACTTCCAGAAGCCCCTGGCCCTCAAGGATTGCCCAAGCCGGGATCTGGAGGTGGGGCTCGGGTTATTAAACTCTAAGCGGATCCCCTTGAAGTTTTGGGACTTGACTTGGCGCTGCTTCCATGGGAGACTGTATGTGAGGGGCAACCTGAAGTACAGGAACTCTGATGACCGGGATTGTCCCCGCGAGGAGTGTGGCGGCATGCTTGAAAGCATGGAGCACTTCCTGCTTCAATGTCCCTTTAATACAGAGGTCTACAGTAGGGTGGGTGCTTCCATTGGCTGGCCTAGGCTGGCAGGCCTTTCCTATGCGGAGTGGGCCTATGGGGCATTCAGGTCCCTTGGTGGCCGAGATCGGGGCACTGTCTTCTTAGTTAGTTTAGTGACTAGGTTTTACACGTGGAATGCACGGTGTTTAGTGTCCACCCAGCATAAAGTCCTCCCCCGGGAAGAGGTGATTAGGAACATCCTGGGTGACCTGGCAAAAGTGCGCTCGCTGGAGTATGACAGGCTGGGTGCAGGGAGGGCTTCCCTTCTATGGAGGGGGTTCTCATTTAATGTGCCCTAGGGAGAGTTAGGGTATGTGTGTCTGTGATAGGGTTAGTTTAGTCCTTTCTATATTTTATATTTATTTGTAGGGTCAGGTGGATGTGTAGGGTCAGGGAGGGACAGGTAGGGACAGTCTTTAGGGATAGGTAGTTAGCATTAGGTTGGTAGTGAGGGTCAGAGAGGGACAGGTAGGGACAGGTAGGGATAGATTGGTAGGGCGGTAGGGACAGGTTTTTCTTTTTCTTTAATAGGGAGGGACAGGGTGTTTGTGTGCTAGATTAGGGTGAGAACCTCGGTAGTCTCCAGTTTCCTGGTGGTGGGCTGCTCCCCTCACATTATAGTTTTTTGTTTTACGGTATTGGAAACCCGAATATAGGGCTTGCAAGTACTGAACTTGGGTCTGACTTTTGTTCATGGTTATGGTCATTTGTTTATATTGTGCTATTGTTATGTTGTGTTTGCTTTGGTTATGTTGAGTACTGTATATATATGTATAGTTTTGTGTATTGTATGTATGTGTAATTTGCGCACGGGGGGGTTTAGTGTAGGCTGGGTGGGGGTTTCAGGGGGGGAGGGGGAGGGGTTTTTGGGAGAATGGACGTCCTACGGGATGCGGGAAAAAGGACCCGTTATTTGTGGGCCACAAACTTTCGTGGGACCTAAAAAGAGATGCTGTGATAAGGCCACAGACTTTCATGGGACCTTGGGTGTTTTAAAAAATGGTGGTGGGGAAAAAAAAAAAAAAAAAATAATATAAAAAACTACAAAAAAAAAAGGTTTGCTGTGTATTAAGTTTTGTTTAGGCCAGGTGGCCTATTTCTTTGTTTTTGGCAGTGGGCCAGTTTGTTGTTTTGTTTTGGGGGTTTAGGTATGAATGTGGAGTGAATGTTGGAAGGGGATATTTTTGGAAAAAAAGGTTTAAGGTCTTCCCTTGCTGGGGGGATTTTGGGAAATGGACTTTATGTTATGAACATTGTAGGACATTTTTGCTTTGCTTTATAATTTATACTGGACATTATAATTTTGGATTTGTTTGTGTTTCGTTGGGGTTTGTGTCTTGGTTCTTTGTGTAGTGTGTTTTTATGGTTTGTTTTATATTTTTATAATAAAAGAGCTCCAGTTCAGCCTGTTGCAGCTTCATTCAGGAAGTGGTGGAGGTGGAGCCTGCAGTGAGCTGTGTGCCGTGTGCTTCCTGGACTGTGTGCTGCTGTGGAGAGAGCTCCTGGGAAGGGAGGTTTTTTTTTCCCATCTGGGACTTTTTGTCTGCCCCCTTCCCAGGAAAGAAGGCTCATAGTGGGACTGGCCTCCGGGGCTGGGCCCCCGGCTCCCACCTCCCGGTCCAAGCTGGCAGGGGGTGGGAGGAACACCAAGCCGGCTAAGGCGACAAGATCTGGCCAAGACAGCAGGGGTTCCAGCATGAGGACCCGGAGGACCCCCGAGGCTGCGACCGCGGCGGCTCCTCCTTCCAGAGGTAAGTCGAGTACCAGCAGAGGTGCTGCAGCGGTGCCCCCTGATTGGGGTACCAAGGTGGCGAGGGAGTCAACCGTCACCTATGCCTCCCGTGTCCATGCGCACCTCTGTGAGTATGAGGACACCGCAAAAAAGCTAAGTTCCCTCTGGGGGGAGTTGAGGGTAGCTCAGGAGAGGTCCGAAAGGGCCTCTGGCACCAAGAAGCCTGAGCTATCCGCCGCGGTCCGGAAAATCAAGCAAGCCATCCAAGAGCTGCAGGACCGCAGGAGCACCATACTGGCAGGCAGTGGACCCTTCTTGGAGAAGCTGCGGAATGATGACCGGTTCAGAGCCATGACCGGTGGGGCTCTGGAGGGGTCGCAGGGCCCCGGCCAGGCGGTGGAGGAGGAGGAAGAAGAGGTATGCGTGGAGGAGGTCGCACACTACCCACCGCCTGGTGGCCTGGTAAGTGATCTCCAGGCATCGCATAGCGGGATAGCCCCTGAGCAGATGGCTCTCCCGTCTGATTCTAGCCCTTCAGAGGGAAGCGGGAGCGAGGGGGAGGATGAGGAGGATGGGAGTAGCAGCAGTGAGGGGGGCTGCCTTATCATGCAGCAGATCCAGCAGATCGAGTCCCCGGTATGCTTTGGTCAGCTTACGTTCGGGGATGAGATCTGCGAGGATGAGGCACCCGTGAGGGGGATGAAGAGAAAAGCAAAAAAAAAGAGAAAAACAACTGTTGCGCACAAATTTGTGTATGTCCCCCTCTCTGGGGCCCCCCTGTCCCGTTGTGCGGCACCCGCTACCCATCCCGGCTTGGACTCTGTTGTGGGTCCACAGCGAGGGAGCGGGGAGAACATAGGCCATGGCACGCAGAGCGCTGCCTCTGTTTGTGGTAATGGAGGCAGTGGGTCCAAGGTGTCTGATATGGAGCATGGCGCGGAGGGCGGCCTGACGGTGGGTGTGATCTGTGGTGGTGCTCAGGCTGGATCCCCTGTAAAAGGGAGGTCTGGCCTGGCACCTGGTGCGCCTGCTGGCGTGCAGGGGGCGGCTTGTACATCTGCCGCTGCCTCCTGCTCTGCTGGCGGCGCACCGACAGCCGGGGCCGCATCTCCGGCGGCGTGTGCTGGGGTGTCTGGGTCCCTCACGCACGGATCCACTAAATCTGGATCACTTTCAGGGACCCAGAGACCTGGTAAGGTGAAGGGCGCGGGGCCTGCGGCTCCGGCAGAGCCGGCTCATAAAGGAAAGGTGGGGCTTGCTCCCCTGGCAAAATCCGCGGCGAGGTCGGGGCCCCCTGCGCAGGGGCCCAGTAATGGGTCAGCGCGGGGGGCTCCACCGCCGCTGGGTGCCGAGGGGGAGTGGCCTAGCCTGGGGCCGGCCGCCGGAGCTGGGGTGGCCAGGCTGTTTGTGGTGAAGGGTGTGACGGTAGGGGGTGCTATGCCCCTGAGAGCTGGTGCCGCTGGTCCAGGGGCCCCTGTGAGTAGAACCAGTTCCGGGTCGGTTTCGGGGGTCCCGGCGCGGCCAGCTTCGGGGGGCGTGGCCTCCCAGCCGTCCACGGCACTAGTGGGAGTGGCCTCTGGGGCCCCCACCGTGCTGCCTGGTGCGGGGGGCGTGGCCTCCCTGTCACCAAAGGCACCGGTGGGAGTGGCCTCTGGGGCCCCCGCCGTGCGGCCTGGTGTGGGGGGCGTGGCCTCCCTGTCATCCACGGCACCGGTGGGAGTGGCCTCTGGGGCCCCCACTGTGCTGCCTGGTGCGGGGGGCGTGGCCTCCCTGTCACCCACGGCACCAGTGGGAGTGGCCTCTGGGGCCCCCACTGTGCTTCCTGGTGCAGGGGGCGTGTCCTCGCGGGTAAATCCCGCACAAGTGGGCGTGGCTTCACCCGAAAAGGGGCGGGGCTTAGCGCCGGCAGCTGCTGGGAGCAGTAGTGCCACAGCTGTGGCTAAAAATGGAGGTGGTGCCTGCCTGCCAGTGTCCTCTGTGCCCACGGGCTTATCTGGGGCAGGGGCGCCGGCAAAAATAGCTGCAGCACCAGGCTCCCAAAACCCCCCGGCAGGGAAGGTGCTGCCAGCAGGTGGCAGCAGTAGTAATGCTGTTGAAAAACCTGCTGGCAGAAAGTGTGTGGAGAAGAAAAACAACTGTGACCCCAGTGTGCATGTGAGTGGGGCAAGTGGGGTGACTGTCGGTATGGATGTGTCTGTGGTGGAGGAAGCAAGTGCTGGTGTGTCTGTTGCTAGTGGGGGGAGTGGGGACAGGGCTGGTCCATCTGCCCCCCCGGCTGCTGGTCCCCGGAGTTTTGCGGGGGTAGTAGCCGGGGCCTCGGGGTCTTCTCGGGGGGCTTCCTCACCTCTGGACCTCAGGGATGGTGACTTGCGACGCCGTTTCCTGGAGGCCCTCAAGAAGGGAGAACGGACGATCCAGGTAGAGGGAAGAGAGGTGGACCTGGCCTTTTGGCTAGATAGACATGGCCTGGCCGCCTTCCAAGATAAAAAGGAGGGGGAGACAGCGTGGTCCCTCCCGACAGCCGGGCAGGGGGTGGCCAGGAGGAATGTAGTTCGTCTTCGGTGGAGGGGCAGTGAAGCGTGCCCGCCAAGAGCAAGGGTCGTGGAGCTCCTCCTGAAGATGAACTTCAGGGCGACTGACATCTTTGCCCTGATCCATCCTTTTGGTACCCCCATCTTCGACATCAGTTTTGTTCGGCCGGAGGGCCTAGAGCTTTTTTGGTCGAATTTTGAACTGGTGAAGGGGGAGCCCGGCTGGCGAGACTTTGCCGTGCAGGCGGTGTCTCGCCAAAATGGAATAAAGAGAGTGACCGTTCTAACTAATAACGAGTCGCTCTCTGGGGTCGATATTATGACGTGGCTTTCCCGCTATGGGGAGGTCACGGACGTCCCAAAAAAGAACAGGGACGAGTTTGGCATCTGGTCAGGGGGCTGGACCTTCATGATGAGGTTGAAGGTCTCAGGCGGTACTGTCACCCACATCCCCTCCTCAGCATTCCTGGGGAGGGACAGGATCCTGATCTTCTACCAGAGGCAACCAAAGGTCTGCCACAGGTGCGGTGATCCCCGCCACTTCAGCGCGGGCTGCAAGGTGCAGAAATGTGCCTCGTGTGGCGGGGTAGGTCATCTTGCCGCGGCCTGTGGTGACATTAGGTGTCACCTGTGTGGTGACCTAGGTCACCCGTACAGCCGCTGCCCCCGCTCCTTTTCTAACACCATCTCTGGTCAGGCGGGGGAGAGCCATGGGGGGGTCCCCAGTGGTGCATCCTCTGCTGGAGCCGGAGGTGGGGGCGGGAGAGGAGCTGAGGGGCCGGTGAAGGAAGGCGTGGCCAGTACATCTGCCCACCAGTGGCATCAGGTGAGGCGCCGTGGGGGTAGGGGGCAGGATAAGCCCCAGGCGACTGGGGTGATGTCTGTACCCTCCTCGGAAGCGGCAGCCGGTGCCCCTGAGGCCCTGGGGGAGGAGGCGGTGAGCGAGGAGATAAGGAGGATGGAGAGGGAGGAGGTGGCTGCTTCTGATGACTCCTCCCAGTATGAAAGTCTGGACGAGGAGGTGGTGGAGCAGCCTAAAACAAAAGGTGACAATAAGACCAGTAAGAGTCGGAGGAGGAACCGAAAAGGGGCAAAAACATCTAAGGCCCCCCCCATGGCCACTAAGGTGCCTACGGAAGGGCTCACCGGCTCCCCTCTGATCCCCCTCTCCAACCGGTTCCATGCCCTCGATGACTCTGCTGTGTCGGAGGTCGGGGGTGAGGGACCGGCGGTAACATCTGAGGTGCCTTCAGGGAGCGGCGGGGTCCGTCCTCCGGAGGGCTCACTTTCCTCTTGGGGGGGGACTGCCCTGGGGTCCAGGGGTGAGGAACCCGGTAAGACTGGGAAGGTGGTGGCGGGTACTATGGACACCTCGGTGTCACTAAAGAGGAGGGGAGAGTCTGGCTCCTCCTCTAAGGGTGAAAAAGGTAAATTGAGGGGTGCGGTTAAAAAGAAGGCCGTCTAACTCAATCACCCATGATGGCGGAACCTACCCCGTTGACTCTGGCATCGATTAATGTCGCCAGTATAAAGTCAGATGCGGCCAGATTTATGGCCTTTGATTTTTTCAACCGAGTTGAGGCTGACATTTTATTTTTGCAGGAGACCAGACTAACGGACATGGGGGCCATTTACAAAGCAAGGAGGGAGTGGAGGTGCGGGCCCTCATACTGGTCTCTTGCGGCCGAGCCGTATAGCGGGGTAGCGGTCCTTTTTAAGGCCGCTTCGGTGGAATGCAGACAGGTGATCGAGGTAGAAATGGGGAGGTGCTTGGTCCTTGACGTCTTCATGGGGGGACAGGAGCTCCGGCTCATTAACATCTATGGTCCACAGTCAGAGTGGGACCGTAAATGTCTCTTCCTGAAGATCAAGCCCTATCTTTTTACCAGCCGGCAGGTGGTCTTCGGTGGGGACTTTAATACTATAACTAGATCCCGTGATAGGGGAGGCCCCGGAGACCGAAGGCTGGCTTTTGATAGTAATACCCTTAACAGCATAGCAAGCGAAGCTCGCCTGGTGGATGTGCACATCCGGCACACCCCAGGTCACGGGGGTTTCACCTTGCATAGGGGTAGTTGTAGGTCTAGGATAGATAGGTTTTTTTTAAAGGAGGAAGCCGTCTCTTCTGCAGTGTCCGCTGTTGAGGTGGAATTCTCCGATCACTGTTTCATTTCCTTTTCTTTGAATGTTGCAGAGACTCCCCGGATAGGGAGAGGCCTATGGAAGCTGAATTCGTCCCTGTTGGAAGAAGCGGATGTGAGACAATCCTTTGAGGAATTTCTTCAGAGCCAGGTGCCTCTCTTGGGTCTCTGTAGCAGTAAGTCTGAGTGGTGGGAGATCTTCAAAACAAGGGTTGCGGGGTTCTTCCGTCAGCTTTCGAGCCTCAGAGGCCTGAACAGGTACCGCCTGTATCGGGAGCTGGGGAGGAAACTCGAGCAGCTCGTCTCGACTGGAGGGGACCGTGAGGAAATCTCCAGGGTGAAGGCCTTGCTCAAGGGGTGCCAGTATGATAGGCACACATCCTTAGTTTTTGAGAGGGATTTCGGGAGGTACCGCTCGCCCGACCCCTACAGGAACTGCAGGATGTCAGTGAGTTGCAAGATGGTAGCAGGACTGATCGACAGTACGGGTTCCCTGAACAGATCCAAATCAGGGATCCTGGAGGTGGTCAGATCCTTCTACTCGCATCTCTTGGGAAGGAGGGATCCAGATCGGGATGAGATGTCGGCTTTCCTGGCTGAAACCATCCCTGAACCAGGGGATGACCCCTCTCTTCATGGTTTGGCAGAAGCAATCAGGGAAGAGGAAGTGAGACGGGCCATTGATGGGCTCCGGCCCAAAAAATCGCCCGGTCCGGATGGCTTAACATCCGAGTTTTACAGGACTTTTAGGGACTCTTTGGTCCCCCTCATGACTGAGGTTTTTAATGAATGTCTCTCCTCGGACATTCTTCCCGGTTCAATGAGGAAGTCCGCCCTGATTATCCTGTCAAAGGGTAAAGACTCGTCCCGTATTGAGAATTGGCGTCCCATAGCGCTTCTCAATACGGACCGAAAGGTTCTGGCAAAGGTGCTTTTCAATCGGTTGGTGAAGTTTGCACCCCGGCTCCTTTCGGGGGCCCAGCACTGCTCTGTTCCAGGCCGCAGTACTTTTAGTGCTGTGCTCGGTGTCCGAGAGGCAGTGGAGCAGGGCAGGGCAGGTCTCTGGAAGGGGTACTTGCTGTCCTTAGACCAGGCGAAGGCCTTTGACCGGGTTAACCATGAGTACCTCTGTTCCGTCCTTCTAAGGTACGGTCTGCCCGGGAGGTTTGTTGATTGGTTGAGAGAATTATACAATGGGGCAGAGACTTTTCCGCTTGTGAACGGTTGGGTCGGACCCCCTTTTGAGGTGAGGTCTGGTGTCCGCCAGGGCTGTCCTCTGAGCCCACTGTTATACGTGTTCGCGATCGACCCCTTTTTAAGGAGAGTGGAACGCGGACCGTTGGTGGGAGTCGGGATGGACCGGACGGAGCCAGAGGCCACCTTGAGGGTAGTGGCGTACGCCGACGACGTTTCCCTCTTTGTATCCTCGAGAGAGGAGGCGGACTGGGTCATGTCTGAAGTTGAGCGCTACTCGGTGGCTTCTGGGTCCATGATCAACCGGGATAAGTGTGAGAGTCTCTGGCTGGGAGGGGGAGATCCAAGTTTCGATCTCCCGGACACCCTCCCAGGGCCTCAGGCCACAGCAAAAATTTTAGGCATCAGTTTCGGCCCGGGGGACTATCCCCAGCAAAACTGGGAGGGCAGACTTAAGATTGCCGCCCAGAAGGTGGATCAGTGGAAGGGTTGGTCCTTGACCCTGAGGGAAAGGGTTAACCTGGCCAAGGGGTATTTGCTCCCTTTATTAATATACCTGGGCAGCGTCTGCATCTTGCCAGAACCTCTTTGGACACGGGTCTACAGCCTGTTCTTCCAACTATTATGGGGGAATAGGCTGAACCTGATCAAGAGGGAGGTCACGTACCGCACGAGGAGACTAGGAGGGTTGGGTATGGTCAACCCGGTGGTGTTTCTAGTAAACACCTTTCTTAAGGCAAACATCGCCATCCTCTGGTTAGAGAGGGCTCCTCCGTGGGTATTCTCCTGTAGGGGGTGGTTTCGGCCTTTCTTCCAGGAATGGGAGACAGGAGGGCGGGTGAAGGACCTTCGCACGCCTCATGGGCATCTTCCGGCTTATGCTACCCTGGTTGTGAAGGCGATCCGCCGGTGGGGTCTGGGAGTGTGGGAGATCAGGACCTTGTCAAGGAGGTTACTTGACAATAGGGTTCTGTTGACCCACTTCCAGAAGCCCCTGGCCCTCAAGGATTGCCCAAGCCGGGATCTGGAGGTGGGGCTCGGGTTATTAAACTCTAAGCGGATCCCCTTGAAGTTTTGGGACTTGACTTGGCGCTGCTTCCATGGGAGACTGTATGTGAGGGGCAACCTGAAGTACAGGAACTCTGATGACCGGGATTGTCCCCGCGAGGAGTGTGGCGGCATGCTTGAAAGCATGGAGCACTTCCTGCTTCAATGTCCCTTTAATACAGAGGTCTACAGTAGGGTGGGTGCTTCCATTGGCTGGCCTAGGCTGGCAGGCCTTTCCTATGCGGAGTGGGCCTATGGGGCATTCAGGTCCCTTGGTGGCCGAGATCGGGGCACTGTCTTCTTAGTTAGTTTAGTGACTAGGTTTTACACGTGGAATGCACGGTGTTTAGTGTCCACCCAGCATAAAGTCCTCCCCCGGGAAGAGGTGATTAGGAACATCCTGGGTGACCTGGCAAAAGTGCGCTCGCTGGAGTATGAGAGGCTGGGTGCAGGGAGGGCTTCCCTTCTATGGAGGGGGTTCTCATTTAATGTGCCCTAGGGAGAGTTAGGGTATGTGTGTCTGTGATAGGGTTAGTTTAGTCCTTTCTATATTTTATATTTATTTGTAGGGTCAGGTGGATGTGTAGGGTCAGGTAGGGACAGTCTTTAGGGATAGGTAGTTAGCATTAGGTTGGTAGTGAGGGTCAGAGAGGGACAGGTAGGGACAGGTAGGGATAGATTGGTAGGGCGGTAGGGACAGGTTTTTCTTTTTCTTTAATAGGGAGGGACAGGGTGTTTGTGTGCTAGATTAGGGTGAGAACCTCGGTAGTCTCCAGTTTCCTGGTGGTGGGCTGCTCCCCTCACATTATAGTTTTTTGTTTTACGGTATTGGAAACCCGAATATAGGGCTTGCAAGTACTGAACTTGGGTCTGACTTTTGTTCATGGTTATGGTCATTTGTTTATATTGCTATTGTTATGTTGTGTTTGCTTTGGTTATGTTGAGTACTGTATATACATGTATAGTTTTGTGTATTGTATGTATGTGTAATTTGCGCACGGGGGGGTTTAGTGTAGGTTGGGTGGGGGGTTTCAGGGGGGGAGGGGGAGGGGTTTTTGGGAGAATGGACGTCCTACGGGATGCGGGAAAAAGGACCCGTTATTTGTGGGCCACAAACTTTCGTGGGACCTAAAAAGAGATGCTGTGATAAGGCCACAGACTTTCGTGGGACCTTGGGTGTTTTAAAAAATGGTGGTGGGAAAAAACAAAATAGGGTTGCTGTGCATTAAATTTTCGGCCAGGTAGCCTATTTCTTTATTTTTGGCGATGGGCCAGTTATTTAGTTTTCCTTTTTTTTTAGGGGGTTAGGTATGAATGTGCAGGTATGGATGTTGTGTATGCTGGGGGTCGGGTGCGGTTTAGGGCGCACCCTGGAGGTATGGTAGGGTCTTCCCTTGCTGGGGGGTCTCCTAGAGAGTCTGCTGGAGGACTTGGACTTTGTGTCGTCACATATTTCTTTGTTGGACTTGTATAATTTCAGATTTTAGGTTATGTCTTGCTGGGGTTTTGTTGGTTGTTAGTTGTTTGTTTGTTGTATAATTGTATCTGTGGTTTGGTTTTTGTGTTTTGTATATGTGTTTTTGTACTTTTATAATAAAAGAGCTCCAGTTCAGCCTGTTGCAGCTTCTTTCAGGAAGTGGTGGAGGTGGAGCCTGCAGCGAGCTGAGTGCAGTGTGCTTCCTGGACTGTGTGCTGCTGTGGAGAGAGCTCCTGGGAAGGGAGGTTTTTTTTTTTTTTTTTTTTTTCCATCTGGGACTTTTTGTCTGCCCCCTTCCCAGGAAAGAAGGCTCATAGTGGGACTGGCCTCCTGGGCTGGGCCCCCGGCTCCCACCTCCCGGTCCAAGCTGGCGGGGGGTGGGAGGAACACCAAGCCGGCTAAGGCTACAACATCAGGCCGAGGCAGCAAGGGGTCCGCCATGAGGACCCGGAGGACCCCCGAGGCTACGACCGCGGCGGCTCCTCCCTCCGGAGGTGGGTCGAGTGCCAGCAGAGGTGCTGCAGCGGTGCCCCCTGATTGGGGTACCAAGGTGGCGAGGGAGGCAACCGTCACCTATGCCTCCCGTGTCCATGCGCACCTCTGTGAGTATGAGGACACCGCAAAAAAGCCAAGTTCCCTCTGGGGGGAGTTGAGGGTAGCTCAGGAGAGGTCCGAAAGGGCCTCTGGCACCAAGAAGCCTGAGCTATCCGCCGCGGTCCGGAAAATCAAGCAAGCCATCCAAGAGCTGCAGGACCGCAGGAGCACCATACTGGCAGGCAGTGGACCCTTCTTGGAGAAGCTGCGGAATGATGACCGGTTCAGAGCCATGACCGGTGGGGCTCTGGAGGGGTCGCAGGGCCCCGGCCAGGCGGTGGAGGAGGAGGAAGAAGAGGTATGCGTGGAGGAGGTCGCACACTACCCACCGCCTGGTGGCCTGGTAAGTGATCTCCAGGCATCGCATAGCGGGATAGCCCCTGAGCAGATGGCTCTCCCGTCTGATTCTAGCCCTTCAGAGGGCAGCGGGAGCGAGGGGGAGGATGAGGAGGATGGGAGTAGCAGCAGTGAGGGGGGCTGCCTTATCATGCAGCAGATCCAGCAGATCGAGTCCCCGGTACGTTTTGGTCAGCTTACGTTCGGGGATGAGATCTGCGAGGATGAGGCACCCGGGAGGGGGACGAAGAGAAAAGCAAAAAAAAAAAAGAAAACATCTATTGCACATAAGTTCGTGTATGTCCCCCTCTCTGGGGCCCCCCTGTCCCGTTGTGCGGCACCCGCCACCCACCCCGGCTTGGACTCTGTTGTGGGTCCACAGCGAGGGAGCGGGGAGAACATAGGCCATGGCACGCAGAGCGCTGCCTCTGTTTGTGGTAATGGAGGCAGTGGGTCCAAGGTGTCTGACATGGAGCATGGCGCGGAGGGCGGCCCGATGGTGGGAGTCATCAGTGGAGGTGCTCGGGCTGGATCCCCTGTAAAAGGGGGGTCTGGCCTGGCACCTGGTGCGCCTGCTGGCGTGCGGGGGGCGGCGTGTACATCCGCCGCTGCCTCCTGGGCTGCCGGCGGTGCACCGACAGCCGGGGCCGCATCTCCGGCGGCGTGTGCTGGGGTGTCTGGGTCCCTCACGCACGGATCCACTAAATCTGGATCACTTTCAGGGACCCAGAGACCTGGTAAGGTGAAGGGCGCGGGGCCTGCGGCTCCGGCAGAGCCGGCTCATAAAGGAAAGGTGGGGCTTGCTCCCCTGGCAAAATCCGTGGCGAGGTCGGGGCCCCCTGCGCAGGGGCCCAGTAATGGGTCAGCGCGGGGGGCTCCACTGCCGCTGGGTGCCGAGGGGGAGTGGCCTAGCCTGGGACCGGCCACTGGAGCTGGGGTGGCCAGGCTTTTTGTGGCAACGGGTGTGACGGTAGGGGGTGCTATGCCCCTGAGAGCTGGTGCCGCTGGTCCAGGGGCCCCTGTGAGTAGACCCGGCTCCGGGTCAGCTTCGAGGGTCCCTGCGCGGCCGGCTTCGGGGGGTGTGGCCTCCCAGCCGTCCATGGCGCCAGTGGGAGTGGCCTCTGGGGCCCCCACCGTGCTGCCTGGTGCGGGGGGCGTGGCCTCCCTGTCACCAAAGGCACCGGTGGGAGTGGCCTCTGGGGCCCCCGCCGTGCTGCCTGGTGTGGGGGGCGTGGCCTCCCTGTCATCCATGGCACCGGTGGGAGTGGCCTCTGGGGCCCCCACTGTGCTGCCTGGTGCGGGGGGCGTGGCCTCCCTGTCACCCACGGCACCGGTGGGAGTGGCCTCCGGGGCCCCCACCGTGCTGCCTGGTGTGGGGGGCGTGGCCTCCCTGTCATCCACTGCACCGGTGGGAGTGGCCTCTGGGGCCCCCACTGTGCTGCCTGGTGCGGGGGGCATGGCCTCCCTGTCACCCACGGCACCAGTGGGAGTGGCCTCCGGGGCCCCCACCGTGCTGCCTGGTGCGGGGGGCGTGGCCTCTCAGACAAAACCCGTGCGTGGCTCCGTCCGAAAATGGGCGGGACTTAGCGTCGGCAGCTGCTGGGAGCAGTGGTGCCACAGCTGTAACAGACAGCAGAGGTGGTGCCTGCCTGTCGGTGTCCCCTGTGCTCGTGGGCTTATCTGGGGCAGGGGCACCGGCAAAAGTCTCAGTACCTGGCTCCCAAATCCCCCCGGCAGGGAAGGTGCTGCCAGCAGGTGGCAGCAGTGGAAAAACTGCTGGCAAAAAATGCTTGAAAAAAATGAAGAACTGTGACCCCAGTGTGCATGTGAGTGAGAGTGGCCCAGGTGGGGTGACTGTTGACATGGATGGGGATGGCGTGGGTATGAATGTGGCTGTGGTTGAGGATACGAATGTTGGCGTGTCGGTGGCCGGGGGTAAGAATGGTATGTCTGTTGGTAGTGGGGGGAGTGGGGACAGGGCTGGTCCATCTGCCCCCCCGGCTGCTGGTCCTCGGAGTTTTGCGGGGGTAGTAGCCGGGGCCTCGGGGTCCTCTCGGGGGGCTTCCTCACCTCTGGACCTCAGGGATGGTGACTTGCGGCGCCGTTTTCTGGAGGCCCTCAAGAAGGGAGAACGGACGATCCAGGTAGAGGGAAGAGAGGTGGACCTGGCCTTTTGGCTGGATAGACACGGCCAGGCCGCCTTCCAAGATAAAAGGGAGGGGGAGACAGTGTGGTCCCTCCCAACAGCCGGGCAGGGGGTGGCCAGGAGGAATGTAGTCCGTCTTCGGTGGAGGGGCAGTGAAGCGTGCCCGCCAAGAGCGAGGGTTGTGGAGCTCCTCCTGAAGATGGACTTCAGGGCGACTGACATTTTTGCCCTGATCCATCCTTTTGGTACCCCCGTCTTCGACATCAGTTTTGTTCGACCGGAGGGCCTAGAGCTTTTCTGGTCGAATTTTGAACTGGTGAAGGGGGAGCCCGGCTGGCGAGACTTTGTCGTGCAGGCGGTGTCGCGTAAAAATGGCGTAAAGAGGGTGACCGTTCTAACCAATAACGAGTCACTCTCTGGGGTCGATATCTTGACGTGGCTTTCTCGCTATGGGGAGGTCACGGACGTCCCAAAAAAGAACAGGGACGAGTTTGGCATTTGGTCAGGGGGCTGGACCTTCATGATGAGGTTGAAGGTCTCAGGCGGTACTGTCACCCACATCCCTTCCTCAGCGTTTCTGGGGAGAGACAGGATCCTGATCTACCAGGGGCAACCGAAGGTCTGCCACAGGTGCGGTGATCCCCGTCACTTCAGCGCAGGCTGCAAGGTGCAGAAATGTGCCTTGTGTGGCGGGGTAGGTCATCTTGCTGCGGCCTGTGGTGACATTAGGTGTCATCTGTGTGGTGACCTAGGTCACCCGTATAGCCGCTGCCCCAGCTCCGTTTCTAACACCATCTCTGGTCAGGCGGGGGAGAGCCGTGGGGGGGTCCCCAGCGGTGCATCCTCTGCTAGAGCTGGAGGTGGGGGCGGGAGAGGAGCTGAGGGGCCAGTGAGGGAAGGCGAGGCCAGTTCATCTGCTCGCCAGTGGCAACAGGTGAGGCGCCGTGGGGGTAAGGGGCAGGATAAGCCTCAGGCGGCTGGGGTGATGTCTGTCCCCACCCCAGAAGCGGCAGCCGGAGCCCCTGAGGCCCTGGGGGAGGAGGCGGTGAACGAGGAGATCAGGAGGATGGAGAGGGAGGAGGTGGCTGCTTCTGATGATTCCTCCCAGTATGAAAGTCTGGACGAGGAGGTGGTGGAACAGCCTAAAAAATCAGGTGACAGTAAGGCCGGTAAGAGTCGGAGGAGGAAGAACCGAAAAGGGGCAAAAACATCTAAAGCCCCCCCCCCTTGGCCGCTAAGGTGCCTACGGAAGGGCTCACCGGCTCCCTTCTGATCCCCCTCTCCAACCGGTTCCATGCCCTCGATGACTCTGCTGTGTCGGAGGTCAGGGGAGAGGGACCGGCGGGAACATCTGAGGTGCCTTCAGGGAGCGGCGGGGTCCGTCCTCTGGGGGGCTCTCTTTCCTCTGGGGGGGGGACTGCCCCTGGGTCCAGAGGTGAGTAACCCAGTACTGGGAAGGAGGTGACAACAGCCATGGACACCTCGGTGTCACTGAAGAGGAGGGGAGAGTCTGGCTCCTCATCTGAAGGTGAGCGGAAAAAATCGGGGGGTACGGTCAAAAAGAAGGCCGTCTAACTCAATCACCCATGATGGCGGAACCTACCCCGTTGACTCTGGCGTCGATTAATGTCGCCAGTATAAAGTCGGATACGGCCAGATTTATGGCCTTTGATTTTTTCAACCGAGTTGAGGCTGACATTTTATTTTTGCAGGAGACCAGACTAACGGACATGGGGGCCATTTACAAAGCAAGGAGGGAGTGGAGGTGCGGGCCCTCATACTGGTCTCTTGCGGCCGAGCCGTATAGCGGGGTAGCGGTCCTTTTTAAGGCCGCTTCGGTGGAATGCAGACGGGTGATCGAGGTAGAAATGGGGAGGTGCTTGGTCCTTGACGTCTTCATGGGGGGACAGGAGCTCCGGCTCATTAACATCTATGGTCCACAGTCAAGGTGGGACCGTAAATGTCTCTTCCTGAAGATCAAGCCCTATCTTTTTACCAGCCGGCAGGTGGTCTTCGGTGGGGACTTTAATACTATAACTAGATCCCGTGATAGGGGAGGCCCCGGAGACCGAAGGCTGGCTTTTGATAGTAACACTCTTAATAGCATAGCAAGCGAAGCTCGCCTGGTGGATGTCCACATCCGGCACACCCCAGGTCACGGGGGTTTCACATTTCATAGGGGGAGTTGTAGGTCTAGGATAGATAGGTTTTTTTTAAAGGAGGAAGCCGTCTCTTCTGCAGTGTCCGCTGTTGAGGTGGAATTCTCCGATCACTGTTTCATTTTCTTTTCCTTGAATGTTACAGAGACTCCCCGGATAGGGAGAGGCCTATGGAAGCTGAATTCATCCCTGTTGGAAGAAGCGCATGTAAGACAATCCTTTGAAGAATTTCTTCAGAGCCAGGTACATCTCTTGGTTCTCTGTAGCAGTAAGTCTGAGTGGTGGGAGATCTTCAAAAGAAGGGTTGCGGGGTTCTTCCGTCAGCTCTCGAGCCTCAGAGGCCTGAACAGGTACCGCCTGTATCGGGAGCTGGGGAGGAAATTCGAGCAGCTCGTCTCAAATGGAGGGGACCGTGAGGAAATCTCCAGGGTGAAGGCCTTGCTCAAGGGGTGCCAGTATGATAGGCACACATCCTTAGTTTTTGAGAGGGATTTCGGGAGGTACCGCTCGCCCGACCCCTACAGGAACTGCAGGATGTCAGTGAGTTGCAAGATGGTAACAGGACTGATCGACAGTACGGGTTCCCTGAACAGATCCAAATCAGGGATCCTGGAGGTGGTCAGATCCTTCTACTCGCACCTCTTGGCAAGGTGGGATCCACATCGGGATGAGATGTCTGCTTTCCTGGCTGAAACCATCCCTGAACCAGGGGATGACCCCTCTCTTCATGTTTTGGCAGAAGCAATCAGGGAAGAGGAAGTGAGACGGGCCATTGATGGGCTCCGGCCCAAAAAATCGCCCGGTCCGGATGGCTTAACATCCGAGTTTTACAGGACTTTTAGGGACTCTTTGGTCCCCCTCATGACTGAGGTTTTTAATGAATGTCTCTCCTCGGACTTTCTGCCCGGTTCAATGAGGAAGTCCGCCCTGATTATTCTGTCGAAGGGTAAAGACTCGTCCCGTATTGAGAATTGGCGTCCCATAGCGCTTCTCAATACGGACCGAAAGGTTCTGGCAAAGGTGCTTTTTAATCGGTTGGTAAAGTTTGCACCCCGGCTCCTTTCAGGGGCCCAGCACTGCTCTGTTCCAGGCCGTAGTACTTTTAGTGCTGTGCTCGGTGTCCGAGAGGCAGTGGAGCAGATCAGGGCAGGTCACTGGAAGGGGCACTTGCTGTCCTTAGACCAGGCGAAGGCCTTTGACCGGGTTAACCATGAGTACCTCTGGTCTGTCCTTCTGAGGTACGGTCTGCCCGGGAGGTTTGTTGATTGGTTGAGAGTATTATACAATGGGGCAGAGACTTTTCCGCTTGTGAACGGTTGGGTCGGACCCCCTTTTGAGGTGAGGTCTGGTGTCCGCCAGGGCTGTCCTCTGAGCCCACTGTTATACGTGTTCGCTATCGACCCCTTTTTAAGGAGAGTGGAACGCGGACCGTTGGTGGGAGTCGGGATGGACTGGGCGGAGCCAGAGACCACCTTGAGGCTGGTGGCGTACGCCGACGACGTTTCCCTTTTTGTATCCTCGAGAGAGGAGGCAGACTGGGTCATGTCTGAGGTTGAGCGCTACTCTGTGGCATCTGGGTCCATGATCAACCGGGATAAGTGTGAGAGTCTCTGGCTGGGAGGGGGAGATCCAAGTTTTGATCTCCCAGACACCCTTCCAGGGCCTCAGGCCACAGCAAAAATTTTAGGCATCAGTTTCGGCCCGGGGGACTATCCCCAGCAAAACTGGGTGGGCAGACTTAAGATTGCCGCCCAGAAGGTGGATCAGTGGAAGGGTTGGTCCTTGACCCTGAGGGAAATGGTTAACCTGGCCAAGGGGTATTTGCTCCCTTTATTAATATAGCTGGGCAGCGTCTGCATCTTGCCAGAACCTCTTTGGACACGGGTCTACAGCCTGTTCTTCCAACTATTATGGGGGAATAGGCTGAACCTAAAAAAGAGGGAGGTCACGTACCGCACGAGGAGACTAGGAGGGTTGGGTATGGTCAACCCAGTGATGTTTCTAGTCAACACTTTTCTTAAGGCAAACATCGCCAACCTCTGGTTAGAGAGGGCTCCTCCGTGGGTATTCTCCTGTAGGGGGTGGTTTAGGCCTTTCATCCAGGAATGGGAGACAGGAGGGCAGGTGAAGGACCTTCGCACGCCTCATGGGCATCTTCCGGCTTATGCTACCCTGGTTGTGAAGGTGATCCGCCGGTGGGGTCTGGGAGTGTGGGAGATCAGGACCTTGTCAAGGAGGTTACTTGACAATAGGGTTCTGTTGACCCACTTCCAGAAGCCCCTGGCCCTCAAGGATTGCCCAATCCGGGATCTGGAGGTGGGGCTCGGGTTATTAAACTCTAAGCGGATCCCCTTGAAGTTTTGGGACTTGGCTTGGCGCTGCTTCCATGGGAGACTGTATGTGAGGGACAACCTGAAGTACAGGAACTCTGATGACCGGGATTGTCCCCGCGAGGAGTGTGGCGGCATGCTTGAAAGCATGGAGCACTTCCTGCTTCGGTGTCCTTTTAATACAGAGGTCTACAAGAGGGTGGGTGCTTCCATTGGCTGGCCCAGGCTGGCAGGCCTTTCCTATGCGGAGTGGGCCTATGGGGCATTCAGATCCCTTGGTGGCCGAGATCGGGGCACTGTTTTCTTAGTTTGCTTAGTGACTAGGTTTTACACGTGGAACGCACGGTGTTTAGTGTCCACCCAGCAGAAAGTCCTCCCACGGGAAGAGGTGATTAGGAACATCCTGAGTGACCTGGCAAAAGTGCGCTCGCTGGAGTATGAGAGGCTGGGTGCAGGGAGGGCTTCCCTTCTATGGAGGGGGTTCTCATTTAATGTGCCCTAGGGAGAGTTAGGGAATGTGTGTCTGTGATAGGGTTAGTTTAGTCCCTTTCTATATTTTATAGTTATTTGTAGGGTCAGATAGATGTGTAGGGTCAGGGAGGGACAGACATGGACAGTCTTTAGGGATAGGTAGTTAGCATTAGGTTGGTAGTGAGGGTCAGAGAGGGACAGGTAGGGACAGGTAGGGAAAGATTGGTAGGGCGGTAGGGACAGGTTTTTCTTTTTCTTTAATAGGGAGGGACAGGCTGTTTGTGTGTTAGATTAGGGTGAGAGCCTCGGTAGTCTCCAGTTTCCTGGTGGTTGGCTGCTCCCCTCACATTATAGTTTTTTGTTTTACGATATTGGAAACCCGAATATAGGGCTTGCAAGCACTGAACTTGGGTCTGACTTTTGGTTCATGGCTATGGTCAGTTGTTATTATTGTTATGTTGTGTTTATTGCTTTGGTTATGTTGTGTATTGTATATACATGTATAGTTTTGTGTATTTTATGTATGTGGTTTTCCGCGCGGGGGGGTTTAGTGTAGGTTGGGTGGGGGGCTTCAGGGGGGGTGGGAGGAGGGGTTTTGGGAAAATGGACGTCCTACGGGATGCGGGGAAAAGGACCTGTTATGTGTTCTTGCTGTGATAAGGCCACAGACTTTCGTGGGACCTTGGGTGTTTTAAAAAATGGTGGTGGGAAAAAAAAAAAAAAAAAGTTTGCTGTGTCTTAAGTTTTCGGCCAGGTGGCCTTTTTCTTTAAGTTTTTGGCAGTGGGCCAGTTTGTTATTTTCTTTGGGGAGTTAATTATAAATGTATAGGTATGAATGAGAGTGAATGTTGGAAAGGGTTTTTCTGGGTAAAAAAAAAAAAAAAAATGAGGTTAAGGTCTTCCCTTGCTGGGGGGAATAAGGATTTTTGTGGAAATATGGACATTTTATGCTTTATGCTGAACATTTTATGTTTTATGTGGGACATTTTTGCTTTATGTTTACTGGACATTATAATTGTTGGGGTTTCCTTTGGGTTGTGTTTTGTTGGGGTTTTGCGTTTTTGTTCTTTGTATAGTATTTATTTATGGTTTGTTTTATACTTTTATAACAAAATAGAGTTCCAGTTCTGCCTGTTGCACCTTCAATCAGGAAGTGGTGGAGGAGGAGCTTGTGCTGCAAGAGCTGAGTGAGCTGTGTGTGGAGAGAGCTCCTGGGAAGGGAGGTAATTTTTTCCATCTGGGACTTTTTGTCTGCCCCCTTCCCAGGAAAGAAAGCTAATAGTGGGATTGGCCTCCGGGGCTGGGCCCCCGGCTCCCACCTCCCGGTCTAAGCCGGCGGGGTGTGGGAGGAACACCAACCCGGCTAAGGCTGCAAAATCGGCCATACAAGCAAGGGTTCCAGCTTGAAGACCCGGAAGACCCCCGAGGCTATGACCGCGGCGGCTCCTCCCTCTGGAGGTAGGTCGAGTGCCAGCAGAGGTGCTGCAGCGGTGCCCCCTGATTAGGGTACCAAGGTAGCGAGCGAGGCAACCGTCACCTATGCCTCCCGTGTCCATGCGCAACTCTGCGAATATGAGGACACCTCAAAAAAGCTGAGTTCCCTCTGGGGGGAGTTGAGGGTAGCTCAGGAGAGGTCCGAAAGGGCCTCTGGCAGCAAGAAGCCTGAGCTATCCGCCGCGGTCCGGAAAATCAAGCAAGCCATCCAAGAGCTGCAGGAGCACCATCTTGGCAGGCAGTGGACCCTTCATGGAGAAGCTGCAGAACGATGACCGCTTCAGAGCCATGACCGGTGGGGCTCTGGAGGGGTCGCAGGGCCCCGGCCAGGCGGTGGAGGAGGAGGAAGAGGTATGCGTGGAGGAGGTCGCACTCTACCCACCGCCTGGTGGCCTGGTAAGTGATCTCCAGGCATCGCATAGCTGGATAGCCCGTGAGCAGATGGCTCTCCCGTCTGATTCTAGCCCTTCAGAGGGCAGCGGGAGCGAGGGGGAGGATGAGGAGGATGGGAGTAGCAGCAGTGAGGGGGGCTGCCTTATCATGCAGCAGATCCAGCAGATCGAGTCCCCGGTATGCTTTGGTCAGCTTACGTTCGGGGATGAGATCTGCGAGGATGAGGCACCCGGGAGGGGGACAAAGAGAAAAGCAAAAAAAAAAATGAAGAAAACAACTATTGCACATAAGTTCGTGTATGTCCCCCTCTCTGGGGCCCCCCTGTCCCGTTGTGCGGCACCCGCCACACACCCCGGCTTGGACTCTGTTGTGGGTCCACAGCAAGGGAGCGGGGAGAATATAGGCCATGGCACGCGGAGCGCTGCCTCTGTTTGTGGTAATGGAGTCAGTGGGTCGGAGGTGTCTGATATGGAGCATGGCGCGGAGGGCGGCCCGACGGTGGGTGTTATTAGTGGTGGTGCTCGGGCTGGATCCCCTGTAAAAGGGGGGTCTGGCCTGGCACCTGGTGCGCCTGCTGGCGTGCAGGGGGCGGCGTGTACATTTGCCGCTGCCTCCTGCGCTGCTGGCGGTGCACCGACGGCCGGGGCCGCATCTCCGGCGGCTTGTGCTGGGGTGTCTGGGTCCCTCACACACGGATCCATTAAAAAATCTGGATCACTTTTAGGGACCCAGAAACCTGTTAAGGTAAAGGGCGCGGGGCCTGCGGCTCCGGCAGAGCCGGCTCTTAAGCGTAAGGTGGAGCTTGCTCCCCTGGCAAAATCCGCGGCGAGGTCGGGACCCCCTGCGCAGGGACCCAGTAATGGGTCAGCGCGGGGGGCTCCTCCGCCGCTGGGTGCCAAGGGGGAGTGGCCTAGCCTGGTGCCGGCCGCCGGAGCTGGGGTGGCCAGGCTATTTGTGGTGAAAGGTGAGTACACCTGGTTCCGGGTCGGCTTCGGGGGTCCCGGCGCGGCCGTCTTCGGGGGGCGTGGCCTCCCAGCCGTCCACGCCGCCAGTGGGAGTGGCCTCTGGGGCCCCCAATGTGCTGCCTGGTGCGAGGGGCGTGGCCTCCGTCACCCACGGCACTGGTGGGAGTGGCCTCTGGGGCCCATACTGTGCTCCCTGGTGCGGGGGGCGTGGCCTCCCTGTCACCCATGGCACCGGTGGGAGTGGCCTCTGGGGCCCCCACCGTGCAGCCTGGTGCGGGGGCTTGGCCTCATGTGCAAACCCCACCCAAGTGGGTGTGGCTCCGCCCAAAAAGGGGTGGGGCTTAGCGCTGGCTGGGGCAGTAGTGCCACGGATGCTGCGGACAGCAGAGGGGGAGCCTGCCTGTCGGTGTCCTCTGTGCCCGTGGGCTTATCTGGGGCAGGGGCGCTGGCAAAAATGGCAGCAGCACCCGGTTCCCAAGACCCCCCGGCAGGGAAGGTACTGCCAGCACGTGGCAGCAGTGGTAATACTATTGAAAAACCTGCTGGTAAAAAATGCTTAGAGAAAAAGAACAACTGTGACCCCAGTGTGCATGTGAGTGGGAATGGGGCAAGTGGGGTGACTGTTGACATGAATGGGGATGGCGAGGGTTTGAATGTGGCTGTGGTTGAGGATGCGAGTGCTGGGGTGTCTGTGGCAGGGGGTAAGAATGGTATGTCTGTTGGTAGTGGGGGGAGTGGGGACAGGGCTGGTCCATCTGCCCCCTCGGCTGCTGGTCCCCGGAGTTTTGCGGGGGTAGTAGCCGGGGCCTCGGGGTCTTCTCGGGGGGCTTTCTCACCTCTGGACCTCAGGGATGGTGACTTGCGGCGCCGTTTCCTGGAGGCCCTCAAGAAGGGAGAACGGACGATCCAGGTAGAGGGAAGAGAAGTGGACCTGGCCTTTTGGCTGGATAGACATGGCCAGGCCGCCTTCCAAGATAAAAGGGAGGGGGAGACAGTGTGGTCCCTCCCGACAGCCGGGCAGGGGGTGGCCAGGAGGAATGTAGTCCATCTTCGGTGGAGGGGCAGTGAAGCGTGCCCGCCAAGAGCGAGGGTCGTGGAGCTCCTACTGAAGATGAACTTCAGGGCGACTGACATCTTTGCCCTGATCCATCCTTTTGGTACCCCCATCTTCGACATCAGTTTTGTTCGGCCAGAGGGCCTAGAGCTTTTCTGGTCGAATTTTGAACAGGTGAAGGGGGTTCCCGGCTGGCGAGTTTTTGCCGTGCAGGCGGTGTCTCGCCAAAATGGCGTAAAGAAGGTGACCATTCTGCCAAGTAACGAGTCACTCTCCGGGGTCGATATCTTGACGTGGCTTTCTCGCAATGGGGAGGTCACGGATGTCCCAAAGAAGAACAGGGATGAGTTTGGCATTTGGTCAGGGGGCTGGACCTTCATGATGAGGTTGAAGGTCTCAGGCGGTACTGTCACCCACATCCCCTCCTCAGCATTTCTGGGGAGGGACAGGATCCTGATCTTCTACCAGGGGCAACCTAAGGTCTGCCACAGGTGCGGTGATCCCCGCCACTTCAGCGTGGGCTGCAAGGTGCAGAAATGTGCCTTGTGTGGCAGGGTAGGTCATCTTGCCGCGGCCTGTGGTGACATTGGGTGTCACCTGTGTGGTGACCTAGGTCACCCGTATAGCCGCTGCCCCCGCTCCGTTTCTAACACCATCTCTGGTCAGGCGAGGGAGAGCCAAGGGGGGGTCCCTGGCGGTGCATCCTCTGCTGGAGCTGGAGGTGGGGGCGGGAGAGGAGCTGAGGGGCCAGTGAAGGAAGGCGAGGCCAGTTCATCTGCCCACCAGTGGCAACAGGTGAGGCGCCGTGGGGGTAGGGGGCAGGATAAGCCTCAGGCGACTGGGGTGATGTCTGTCCCCACCCCAGAAGCGGAAAACGGAGCCCCTGAGGCCCTGGGGAAGGAGGCGGTGAACGAGGAGATCAGGAGGATGGAGAGGGAGGAGGTGGCTGCTTCTGATGATTCCTCCCAGTATGAAAGTCTGGACGAGGAGGTGGTGGAGCAGCCTAAAAAATCAGGTGACGGTAAGACCAGTAATAGTCGGAGGAGGAGAAACAAAAAAGGGGCAAAACATCTAAAGCCCCCCCCCCTGGCCACTAAGATGCCTACGGAAGGGCTCACCAGCTCCCCTCTGATCCCCCTCTCCAACCGGTTCCATGCCCTCGATGACTCTGCTGTGTCGGAGGTCGGGGGCGAGGGACCGGCGGTAACATCTGAGGTGCCTTCAGGGAGCGGTGGGGTCCATCCTCCAGGGGGCTCACTTTCCTCTGGGAGGGGGACTGCCCCGGGGTCCAGAGGTGAGGAACCCAGTACTGGGAAGGAGGTGAGAACAAACATGGACACATCGGTGTCATTAAAGAGGAGGGGAGAGTCTGGCTCCTCCTTTGAAGGTGAGAGGAGAAAATCAGGGGGTACGGTCAAAAAGAAGGAAGTCTAACTCAATCACCCATGATGGCGGAACCTACCACGTTAACTCTGGCGTCGATTAATGTCGCCAGTATAAAGTCACATACGGACAGATTTATGGCCTTTGATTTTTTCAACCGAGTTGAGGCTGACATTTTATTTTTGCAGGAGACCAGACTAACGGACATGGGGGCCATTTACAATGCAAGGAGGAAGTGGAGGTGCGGGCCCTCATACTGGTCTCTTGCGGCCGAGCCGTATAGCGGGGTAGCTGTCCTTTTTAAGGCCGCTTTGGTGGAATGCAGAAAGATGATCGAGGTAGAAATGGGGAGGTGCTTGTTCCTTGTCGTCTTCATGGGGGGACAGGAGCTCCGGCTCATTAACATCTATGGTCCACAGTCAAGGTGGGACCGTAAATGTTTCTTCCTGAAGATCAAGCCCTATCTTTTTACCAGCCGGCAGGTGGTCTTCGGTGGGGACTTTAATACTATAACTAGATCCCGTGATAGGGGAGGCCTCGGAGACCGAAGGCTGGCTTTTGATAGTAATACTCTTAATAGCATAGCAAGCGAAGCTCGCCTGGTAGATGTCCACATCCGGCACACCCCAGATCACAGTGGTTTCACCTTTCATAGGGGTAGTTGTAGGTCTAGGATAGATGGCTTCCTCCTTTAAAAAAAAACTGTCTCTTCTGCAGTGTCCGCTGTTGAGGTGGAATTCTCCGATCACTGTTTCATTTTCTTTTCCTTGAATGTTACAGAGACTCCCCGGATAGGGAGAGGCCTATGGAAGCTGAATTCGTCCCTGTTGGAAGAAGCGGATGTAAGACAATCCTTTGAGGATTTTCTTCAGAGCCAGGTACCTCTCTTCGGTCTCTGTAGCAGTAAGTCTGAGTGGTGGGAGATCTTCAAAAGAAGGGTTGCGGGGTTCTTCCGTCAGCTCTCGAGCCTCAGAGGCCTGAACAGGTACTCCCTGTATCGGGAGCTGGGGAGGAAACTCGAGCAGCTCGTCTCGACTGGAGGGGACCGTGAGGAAATCTCCAGGGTGAAGGTCTTGCTCAAGGGGTGCCAGTATGATAGGCACACATCCTTAGTTTTTGAGAGGGATTTCGGGAGGTACCGCTCGCCCGACCCCTACAGGAACTGCAGGATGTCAGTGAGTTGCAAGATGGTAACAGGACTGATCGACAGTACGGGTTCCCTGAACAGATCCAAATCAGGGATCCTGGAGGTGGTCAGATCCTTCTACTCGCACCTCTTGGGAAGGAGGGATCCAGATCGGGATGAGATGTCGGCTATCCTGGCTGAAACCATCCCTGAACCAGGGGATGACCCCTCTCTTCATGTTTTGGCAGAAGCAATCAGGGAAGAGGAAGTGAGACGGGCCATTGATGGGCTCCGGCCCAAAAAATCGCCCGATCCGGATGGCTTAACATCCGAGTTTTACAGGACTTTTAGGGACTCTTTGGTCCACCTCATGACTGAGGTTTTTAATGAATGTCTCTCCTCTGACATTCTTCCCAGTTCAATGAGGAAGTCCGCCCTGATTATCCTGTCGAAGGGTAAAGACTCATCCCATATTGAGAATTGGCGTCCCATAGCGCTTCTCAATACGGACTGAAAGGTTCTGGCTAAGGTGCTTTTCAATCGGTTTGGTGAAGTTTGCACCCCGGCTCCTTTCGGGGACCCAGCACTGCTCTGTTCCAGGCCACAGTACTTTTAGTGCTGTGCTCGGTGTCCGGGAGGCAGTGGAGCAGAGCAGGGCAGGTCACTGGAAAGGGTACTTGCTGTCCTTAGATCAGGCGAAGGCCTTTGACCGGGTTAACCATGAGTACATCTGGTCCGTCCTTCTGAGGTACGGTCTGCCCGGGAAGGTTTGTTGATTGGTTGAGAGTGTTATACAATGGGGCAGAGACTTTTCCGCTCGTGAACGGTTGGGTCGGACACCCTTTTGAGGTGAAGTCTGGTGTCCGCCAGGGCTGTCCTCTGAGCCCACTGTTATACGTGTTCGCGATCGACCCCTTTTTAAGGAGAGTGGAGCGCGGACCATTGGTGGGAGTCGGGATGGACCGGGCGGAGCCAGAGGCCACTTTGAGGGTAGTGGCGTACGCAAACGACGTTTCTCTTTCTGTATCCTCGAGAGAGGAGGCAGACTGGGTCATGTCTGAGGTTGAGCGCTACTCTGTGGCATCTGGGTCCATGATCAACCGGGATAAGTGTGAGAGTCTCTGGCTGGGAGGGGGAGATCCAAGTTTTGATCTCCCGGACATCCTTCCAGGGCCTCAGGCCACAGCAAAAATTTTAGGCATCAGTTTCGGCCTGGGGGACTATCCCCTACAAAACTGGGAGGGCAGACTTAAGATCGCCACCCAGAAGGTGGATCAGTGGAAGGGTTGGTCCTTGACCATGAGGGAAAGGGTTAACCTGGCCAAGGGGTATTTGCTCCCTTTATTAATATACCTGGGCAGCGTCTGCATCTTGCCAGAGCCTCTTTGGACGCGGGTCTGCAGCCTATTCTTCCAACTATTAAGGGGGAATAGGCTGAACCTAATCAAGAGGGAGGTCACGTACCGCACGAGTAGACTAGGAGGGTTGGGTATGGTCAACCCAGTGGTGTTTCTAGTAAACACCTTTCTTAAGGCAAACATCGCCAACTTCTGGTTAGAGAGGGCTCCTCCGTGAGTTTTCTCCTGTAGGGGGTGGTTTCGGCCATTCTTCCAGGAATGGGAGACAGGAGGGTGGGTGAAGGACCTTCGCACGCCTCATGGGCATCTTCCGTCTTATACTACCCTGGTTGTGAAGGTGATCCGCCGGTGAGGTCTGGGAGTGTTGGAGATCAGGACCTTGTCAAGGAGGTTATTTGACAATAGGGTTCTGTTGACCCACTTCCAGAAGCCCCTGGCCCTCAAGGATTGCCCAAGCCGGGATCTAGAGGTGGGGCTCGGGTTATTAAACTCTAAGCGGATCCCCTTGAAGTTTTGGGACTTGGTTTGGCGCTGCTTCCATGGGAGACTGTATGTGAGGGACAACCTGAAGTACAGGAACTCTGATGACCAGGATTGTCCCCGCGAGGAGTGTGGCGGCATGCTTGAAAGCATGGAGCACTTCCTGCTTCAGTATCCCTTCAATTCAGAGGTCTACAGTAGGGTGGGTGCTTCCATTGGCTGGCCTAGGCTGGCAGGCCTTTCCTATGCGGAGTGGGCCTATGGGGCATTCAGGTCCCTTGGTGGTCGAGATCGGGGCACTGTTTTCTTAGATAGTTTAGTGACTAGGTTCTACACGTGGAACGCACGGTGTTTAGTGTCCACCCAGCAGAAAGTCCTCCCCCGGGAAGAGGTGATTAGGAACATCCTGGGTGACCTGGCAAAAGTGTGCTCGCTGGAGTATGAGAGGCTGGGTGCAGGGAGGGCTTCCCTTCTATGGAGGGGGTTTTCATTTAATGTGCCCTAGGGAGAGTTAGGTTCTGTGTGCTTGTGATTGGATGAGTTTGGTCTTATTATCTTTATTTGTAGGGTCAGATAGATGTGTAGGGACAGGGAGGGACAGATAGGGACAGTCTTTAGGGACAGGTAGTTAGTATTAGGCTGGTAGTGAGGGTCAGTGAGGGACAGGTAGGGGCAGGTAGGGAAAGATTGGTAGGGTGGTAGGGACAGTTTTTTCTTTTTCTTTATTAGAGAGGGATAGGGTGCTGTGTGGTAGATTAGGGTGAGAGCCTCTGTAGTCTCCAGTTCCCGGTGGTGGGCTGTTACCCTCACGTGTAGTTTTTTGTTTTGAGATATTGGAAAACGGAGTATGGGGCTTGAAAGCACCAAACTTGGGTCTGATTTTGGTTGTAAGATTTTTATGTTGTCTTGATATATTGTTTGTTACGTTGTCTATAGAATGTTATGTTGTGTATTATACTGTCATGTTTTATATCGTTTTTTGTATGTATGTATATTAAGTGGTATGTGTATTATGATGCGTGTGGGGGGGGTTAGTTTAGGTTGGGCGGGGGGCTTTAGGGGGGAGGGGTGGTGGTGGTTTTGTGTGGAAAAATTGGACGTCCTGCGAGATGCCAAAAAAGGCAAAAGGACCTTTAAAAGTTGCGTGAAATATGGCCACAAACTGTAGTGGGACCTTGTTTATGTTAAGGCCACAGACTCTCGTGGGACCTTGGGTGTTTAAAAATGGTGGTGGGAAAAAAAAATGCAAAAAAAATATATATATATATAAAAAAAAAAAAAAAAAAAAAGGGGAGAGAGTTTTTCATGTTTATAGGTGGTGTTTTGTTGGCCAGGTGGCCTGTCTCTTATTTTGGGCGATGGGCCAGGTGTTTTAGATTCCTTTAGTTAGGAGGTTAGGTGTGAATGGTTATGAATGTGAGTGAATGTTGGAAGGGGATAATAAGGTTTTTTTAAAAAAAAAAAGTTAAGGTCTTCCCTTGCTGGGGTGGTTTTTGGGAAATGGACATTTTATGTTCCATGAACATTATAGGACATTTTTTGTTTACTGGACATTATAATTTTGGACTTGTTTGTGTTTCGTTGGGGATTTGCATTTTGTTATTTTGTATAGTATGTATTTATGGTTTGTTTTATATTTTTATAATAAAAGAGATCCAGTTCTTCCTGTTGCTGCTCCCTACAGGAAGTGGTGGAGGCGGAGCCTGCCGTGTGCTGCAAGAGCTGTGTGATCTGTGTGTGGAGAGAGTTCCTGGGAAGGGAGGTAATTTTTTCCATCTGGGACTTTTTGTCTGCCCCCTTCGCAGGGAACAAGGCTCATAGTGGAACTGGCCTCCGGGGCTAGGCCCCCGGCTCCCACCTCCCGGTCTAAGCCGGCGGGGGGAGGGAGGAACACCAACCCAGCTATGGCTGCAACATCAGGCCGAGGCAGCAAGGGTTCCAGCATGAAGACCCGGAGGACCCCCGAGGCTACGACCGCGGCGGCTCCTGCCTCCGGAGGTAGGTCGAGTGCCAGCAGAGGTGCTGCAGCGGTGCCCCTGTAGCACCCCGAGGACTCGGCTGCTACAGGGGTATTGCACCTCGACCCAGAGGTGTGGTATTCCACTCCCGGGTAAGGATGGAGTGTGGGACTGAGCTCAGATAGCTGCATGCACTACACACATCCCATTTCCGGGGGACAGAACTACGGTACTCCCACCAGTTAGATGTGCAGGTACAACAGCGTCTGTCCCTGGCTGGAGTGGGAGGGGGGGGTGGAACATCCCAGTAGTGTAGGGGCAGATAGGGGAGGGACTCTGGGCATAGAGGTAGGAGCCCATTGGGTGCTAGTCACCTGGGCTCACACATAGAGGGAGTATATATGGTGGGCACCATCTTAGGACAGGGTCAGTCAGTCTGAGGAGGAGCAGAGCAGAGGAGCTCAGCCAGGAGGGCTGACAGGGAGCTGTGGCTCCGGCTGGGCCCAGCTCCAGGGCCAGGCTTGTAGTGGAGAGGAGGAAGAGAGGCCCGGAGACACAAGGCAAAGAGGGAACCCTGAGATCCCAGAATTAAGCCAGAAGGGTGAAGGGTTGGCAGAAACGGGTACCGGAACCCAAACTGGTGGAGGCTAATGATCCTCAGCCAGGAACCGGAGGTCGTGGTCAAGTTTTGCCGCGACCCTCACCACATCCACCAGAAAGGCACACCACGAATAGGGTCAGGAAAGCCAGAGAAGGTTTTACCATCAAGAGGCCCGAGGGAGCCGGACAAAGGTGGATCCCTGGTGGGAACGGCCAGCAGAGAGAGAGAGAGAGAAGGGAGCTCAGGACCACGCTCCGGAACTGCCTGGGGGTTAGCCGAGTCCCGCACCTGGTGAACGCAGTATGGCTCGGGTGGTCACTCCCGGCCGAAGTGACTAAAGCAACATCCGTGAGTAAACACCCTGAAACTGCATCATACGTGTCTGAGTCTCCTTGCTGCACTATCACTACCTCCATCATCCACATCTGCTGCCCTGAGGCCATACCCCTCCCGTTGGGGGTTATACCATCTACGCTGCACAATCATATCACCGGCCTCAGCGGACTGTCCTGCAGCGGCAGCCTCATAGCTGCATTCAACGGGTGGCGTAGTCGTACAACATCTACTATTAAATATACTGCCGTCCAGTTTGACTCCCTGGGCACGGACCGGGTCACCGCCACGAGACTACTACCCCCATCTGATCCGGCTCCGGGTAAGCCCCCGTGCGCGCGATGCCGCACGACACAGCAGGCCCAGGGGCGCGTCACCCCTGGATAGGGGTACCAAGGTGTCGAGGGAGGCAACCGTCACCTATGCCTCCCGTGTCCATGCGCACCTCTGCGAGTATGAGGACACCTCAAAAAAGCTAAGATCCCTCTGGGGGGAGTAGAGGGTAGCTCAGAAGAGGTCCGAAAGTGCCTCTGGCAGCAAGAAGCCTGAGCTATCCGCCGCGGTCAGGAAGATCAATCGAGCCATACAAGAGCTGGAGGACCGCAGAGGCACCATATTGGCGGGCAGTGGACCCTTCCGGGAGAAGCTGATGAACGATGAATGGTTCAGAGCCATGACCGTTCGGGCTCTGGAGGGGCCGCAGGGCCCCGGAAAGGCGATGGAGGAGGAAGAGGTATGCATGGAGGAGGTTGCACCCTACCCTCCGCCTGATGGCCTGGTAAGTGATCTCCAGGCATCGCATAGCGGGATAGCCCCTGAGCAGATGGCTCTCCCGTCTGATTCCAGCCCTCCAGAGGGAACCGGGTGCGAGGAGGAGGATGGGAGTAGTAGTGAGGGGGGCTGCCTTATCATGCAGCAGATCCAGCAGATCGAGTCCCCGGTACGTTTTGGTCAGCTTACGTTCGGGGATGAGATCTGTGAGGATGAGGCACCTGGGAGGGGGATGAAGAGAAAGGCAAAAAAAAAAAGAGGAAAACATCTATTGCACATAAGTTCGTGTATGTCCCCCTCTCTGGGGCCCCCTTGCCCCGTTGTGCGGCACCCGCCACCCACCCCGACTTTGACTCTGTTGTGGGTCCACAGCGAGGGAGCAGGGAGAATATACGCCATGGCACGCAGAGCGCTGCCTCTGTTTGTGGTAATGGAGGCAGTGGGTCAGAGGTGTCTGATATGGAGCATGGCGCGGAGGGCGGCCCGACGGTGGGTGTTATCAGTGGTGGTGCTCGGACTGGATCCCCTGTAAGATGGGGGTCTGGCCTGGCACCTGGTGCGCCTGCTGGCGTGCGGGGGGCGGCGTGTACATCTGTCGCTGCCTCCTGCGCTGCCGGCGGCACACCGACAGCCGGGGCCGCATCTCCGGCGGCGTGTGCTGGGGTGTCTGGGTCCCTCACACACGGATCCGCTAAATCTGGATCACTTTCAGGGACCTAGAAACCTGGTAAGGTAAACAACGCGGGGCCTGCAGCTCCGGCAGAGCCGGCTCATAAGGCTAAGGTGGGGCGTGCTCCCCTGGCAAAATCCGCGGCGAGGTCGGGGCCCCCTGCACAGGGGCCCAGTAATGGGTCAGCGTGGGGGGCTCCACCGCCGGTGGGTGCCGAGGGGGAGTGGCCTAGCCTGGGGCCGGCCGCCGGAGCTGGGGTGGCCAGGCTTTTTTTGGTTAAAGGTGTGACGGTAGGGGGTGTTATGCCCCTGAGAGCTGGTACCACTGGTCTAGGGGCCCCTGTGAGTAGACCAGGCTCCGGTATGGCTTCGAGGGTCCCAGCACGGCCAGCTTTGGGGGGCGTGGCCTCCCAGCCATCCACGGTGCCAGTGGGAGTGGCCTCTGGGGCCCCCACCGTGCTGCCTGGTGCGGGGGGCGTGGCCTCGCGTGCAAACCCGCCTGGTGCGGGGGGCGTGGTTCCGTCCCAAAAGGGGTGGGGCTTAGCGCTGGCAGCTGCTGGGAGGTTGCGCCCTACCCACTGCCTGGTGGCCTGGTAAGTGATCTCCAGACTTCGTATAGCAGGATAGCCCCTGAGCAGATGGCTCTCCCATCTGATTCTAGCCCTTCAGAAGGCAGCGGGAGCGAGGGGGAGGATGAGGAGGATGGGAGTAGCAGCAGTGAGGGGGGCTGCCTTATCATGCAGCAGATACAGCAGATCGAGTCCCCGGTACATTTTAGTCAGCTAACGTTGGAGGATGAGATCTGCGAGGATGACGCACCTGGGAGGGGGACGAAGAGAAAAGCAAAAAAAAAGAGGAGAAAAACATCTATTGCACATAAGTTCGTGTATGTCCCCCTCTCTGGGGCCCCCTTGTCCTGTTGTGCGGCACCCGCCACCCACCCCGGCTTGGACTCTGTTGTGGGTCCACAGCGAGGGAGCGGGGAGAATATAGGCCATGGCACGCAGAGCGCTGCCTCTGTTTGTGGTAATGGAGGCAGTGGGTCAGAGGTGTCTGATATGGAGCATGGCGCGGAGGACGGCCCGACGGCGGGTGTTATCAGTGGTTGAGCTTGGGCTGGATCCCCTGTAAGAGGGGGGTCTGGCCTGGCACCTGGTGCGCCTGCTGGCGTGCGGGGGGCGGCGTGCATATCTGCCGCTGCCTCCTGCGCTGACGGCGGCGCACCGACGTCCGGGGCCGCATCTCCGGCGGCGTGTGCTAGGGGTGTCTGGGTCCCTCACACACGGATCCGCTAAAAAATCTGGATCACTTTTAGGGACCCAGAATCCTGGTAAGGTAAAGGGCGCTGGGCCTGCGGCTCTGGCAGAGCCGGCTCATAAGGGTAAGGTGGGGCTTGCTCCCCTGGCAAAATCCGCGGCGAGGTCGGGGCCCCCTGCACAGGGGCCCAGTAATGGGTCAGCGTGGGGGGCTCCACCGCCGGTGGGTGCCGAGGGGGAGTGGCCTAGCCTGGGGCCGGCCGCCGGAGCTGGGGTGGCCAGGCTTTTTTTGGTTAAAGGTGTGACGGTAGGGGGTGTTATGCCCCTGAGAGCTGGTACCACTGGTCTAGGGGCCCCTGTGAGTAGACCAGGCTCCGGTATGGCTTCGAGGGTCCCAGCACGGCCAGCTTTGGGGGGCGTGGCCTCCCAGCCATCCACGGTGCCAGTGGGAGTGGCCTCTGGGACCCCACCGTGCTGCCTGGTGCGGGGGGCGTGGCCTCGCGTGCAAACCCGCCTGGTGCGGGGGGCGTGGTTCCGTCCCAAAAGGGGTGGGGCTTAGCGCTGGCAGCTGCTGGGAGGTTGCGCCCTACCCACTGCCTGGTGGCCTGGTAAGTGATCTCCAGACTTCGTATAGCAGGATAGCCCCTGAGCAGATGGCTCTCCCGTCTGATTCTAGCCCTTCAGAAGGCAGCGGGAGCGAGGGGGAGGATGAGGAGGATGGGAGTAGCAGCAGTGAGGGGGGCTGCCTTATCATGCAGCAGATACAGCAGATCGAGTCCCCGGTACATTTTAGTCAGCTAACGTTGGAGGATGACATCTGCGAGGATGACGCACCTGGGAGGGGGACGAAGAGAAAAGCAAAAAAAAAGAGGAGAAAAACATCTATTGCACATAAGTTCGTGTATGTCCCCCTCTCTGGGGCCCCCTTGTCCTGTTGTGCGGCACCCGCCACCCACCCCGGCTTGGACTCTGTTGTGGGTCCACAGCGAGGGAGCGGGGAGAATATAGGCCATGGCACGCAGAGCGCTGCCTCTGTTTGTGGTAATGGAGGCAGTGGGTCAGAGGTGTCTGATATGGAGCATGGCGCGGAGGACGGCCCGACGGCGGGTGTTATCAGTGGTTGAGCTTGGGCTGGATCCCCTGTAAGAGGGGGGTCTGGCCTGGCACCTGGTGCGCCTGCTGGCGTGCGGGGGGCGGCGTGCATATCTGCCGCTGCCTCCTGCGCTGACGGCGGCGCACCGACGTCCGGGGCCGCATCTCCGGCGGCGTGTGCTAGGGGTGTCTGGGTCCCTCACACACGGATCCGCTAAAAAATCTGGATCACTTTTAGGGACCCAGAATCCTGGTAAGGTAAAGGGCGCTGGGCCTGCGGCTCTGGCAGAGCCGGCTCATAAGGGTAAGGTGGGGCTTGCTCCCCTGGCAAAATCCGCGGCGAGGTCGGGGCCCCCTGCGCAGGGACCCAGTAATGGGTCAGCGCGGGGGGCTCCACCGCCGATGGGTGCCGAGGGGGAGTGGCCTAGCCTGGTGCCGGCCGCCGGAGCTGGGTTGGCCAGGCTATTTGTGGTGAAAGGTGTGACGGTAGGGGGTGCTATGACCCTGAGAGCTGGTGCCGCTGGTCCAGGGGCCCCAGTGTGTAAACGCGGTTCCGGGTCGGCTTTGGGGGGCGTGGCCTCCCAGCCGTCCACGGCGCCAGTGGGAGTGGCCTCTCGGGCCCCCACCGTGCTGCCTGGTATGGGGGGCGTGACCTCCCTGTCAACCACGACACTGGTGGGAGTGGCCTCTGGGGCCCCCACAATGCTGTCTGGTGTGGGGGCGTGGCCTCCCTGTCATCCACGGCACCAGTGGGAGTGGCCTCTGGGGCCACCACCGTGCTGCCTGGTGCAGGAGGCGTGGCCTCACGTGTAAACTCGCCCAAGTGGGCGTGGCTCCATCCAAAAAGGGGCAGGGCTTAGCGCTGGCAGCTGCTGGGAGCAGTGGTGCCACGGCTGTAGCTGAAAATGGAGGTGGTGCCTGCCTGTCGGTGTCCCGTGGGCTTATCTGGGGAACGGGCGCCGGCAAAAATGGCAGCAGCACCCGGTTCCCAAGACTCCCTGGCAGGGAAGGTGCTACCCGCAGGAGGCAGCAGTGGTAATGCTGTTGAAAAATCTGCTGGTAAAAAATGTGTGGAGGAAAATAAAAACTGTGACCCCAGTGTGCATGTGAGTGGAAAAAGTGGGGCAAGTGGGGTGACTGTGGGTATTAATGTGTCTGTGGTGGAGGATATAAGTGTTGGTATGTCTGTTGGTAGTGGGGCGAGTGGGGACGGGGCTGGTCCATCTGCCCCCCTGTCTGCTGGTCCCCGGAGTCTTGAGGGGGTAGTAGCCGGGGTCTCCTCGGGGGGCTTCCTCACCTCTGGACCTCAGGGATGGTGACTTGCGACGCCGCTTCCTGGAGGCCCTCAAGAAGGGAGAACGGACGATCCAGGTAGAGGGAAGAGTGGTGGACCAGGCCTTTTGGCTAGATAGACATGGCCTGGCCGCCTTCCAAGATAAAAGGGAGGGGGACACAGTGTAGCTCCTTCCGACAGCCGGGCAGGGGGTGGCCAGGAGGAATGAGGTCAGTCTTCGGTGGAGGGGCAGTGAAGCGTGCCCGCCAAGAGCGAGGGTCGTGGAGCTCCTCCTGAAGATGAACTTCAGGGCGACTGACATCTTTACTATGATCCATCCTTTGGGTACCCCCATCTTCGACATCAGTTTTGTTCGACCGGATGGCCTAGAGCTTTTCTGGTCGAATTTTGAACTGGTGAAGGGGGAGCCCGGCTGGCGAGACTTTGCCGTGCAGGCGGTGTCTCGCCAAAACGGAGTAAAGAGAGTGACCGTTCTAACCAATAACGAGTCACTCTCTGGAATTGACATTGTGACGTGGCTTTCTCGCTATGGGGAGGTCACGGACGTCCCAAAGAAAAACAGGGACGAGTTTGGTATTTGGTCAGGGGGCTGGACCTTCATGATGAGGTTGAAGGTCTCAGGTGGTACTGTCACCCACATCCCCTCCTCAGCATTTCTGGAGAGGGACAGGATCCTGACCTTCTACCAGGGGCAACCGAAGGTCTGCCACAGGTGCGGTGATCCCCGCCACTTGAGCGCGGGCTGCAAGGTGCAGAAATGTGCCTTGTGTGGCGGGGAAGGTCATCTTGCCGCGGCCTGTGATGACATTAGGTGTCACCTGTGTGGTGACCTAGGTCACCCGTATAGCCGCTGCCCCCGCTCCGTTTCTAGCACCATCTCTGGTCAGGCGAGGGAGAGCCGTGGGGGGGTCCCCAGCGGTGCATCCTCTGCTGGAGCTGGTGGTGGGGGCGGGAGAGGAGCTGAGGGGCCAGTGAGGGAAGGTGAGGCCAGTTCATCTGCCCACCAGTGGCAACAGGTTAGGCGCAGTGGGGATAGGGGGCAGGATAAGCCTCAGGCGACTGGGTTGATGTCTGTCCCCACTCCAGAAGCGGCAGCTGGAGCCCCTGAGGCCCTGGGGGAGGAGGCGGTGAACGAGGAGATCAGGAGGATGGAGAGGGAGGAGGTGGCTGCTTCTGATGATTCGTCACAGTATGAAAGTCTGGACGTGGAGGTGGTGGAGCAGCCTAAAAAATCAGGTGTCGGTAGGACCAGTAAGAGTCAGAGGAGGAGGAAAAGAAAAGGGGCAAAAACATCTATAGCCCCCCCCCTGGCCACTAAGATGCCTACGGAAGGGCTCACCGGCTCCCCTCTGATCCCCCTCTCCAACCGGTTCCAAGCCCTCGATGACTCTGCTGAGTCGGAGGTCGGGGGCGAGGGTCCGGCGGTAACATCTGAGGTGCCTTCAGGGAGCGGAGGGGTCCATCCTCCGGGGGGCTCACTTTCCTCTGGGGGGGGGGAGACTGCCCCGGGGGCCAGAGGTGAGGAACCCAGTACGGGGAAGGAGTTATCAACTACCATGGACACCTCTGTGTTACCGAAGAGGAGGGGAGAGTCTGGCTTCTCCTCTGAAGGTGAGCACAAAAAATCGGGGTGTACGGTCAAAAAGAAGGCCGTCTAACTCAATCACCCATGATGGCGGAACCTTCCCCGTTGCCTCTGGCGTCGATTAATGTCGCCAGTATAAAGTCAGATGCAGACAGATTTATGGCCTTTAATTTTTTCAACCGAGTTGAGGCTGACATTTTATTTTTGCAGGAGACCAGACTAACGGACATGGGGGCCATTTACAAAGCAAGGAGGGAGTGGAGGTGCGGTCCCTCATACTGGTCTCCTGCGGCAGAGAAGTATAGCGGGGTAGCTGTCCTTTTTAAGTCCACTACGGTGGAATGCAGATGGGTGATCGAAGTAGAAATGGGGAGGTGCTTGGTCCTTGACGTCTTCATGAGGGGACAGGAGCTCCGGCTCATTAACATCTATGGTCCACACTCAAAGTGGGACTGTAAATGTCTCTTCCTGAAGATCAAGCCCTATCTTTTTACAAGCCGGCAGGTGGTCTTCGGTGGGGACTTTAATATTATAACTAGATCCCGTGATAGTGGAGGCCCCGGAGACCAAAGGCTGGCTTTTGATAGTAATACCCTTAATAGCATAGCAAGCGAAGCTCGCCTGGTGGATGTCCACATCAGGCACACCCCAGGTCACGGGGGTTTCACCTTTTATAGAGGTAGTTGTAGGTCTAGGATGGATAGTTTTTTTTTAAAGAAGGATGCCGTCTCTTCTGCAGTGTCCGCTGTTGAGGTTGAATTCTCCCATCACTGTTTAATTTTCTTTTCCTTGAATGTTAGAGAGACTCCCCGGATAGGGAGAGGTCTAAGGAAGCTGAATTCTTCCCTGTTGGAAGAAGCGGATGTAAGACAATCCTTTGAGGAATTTCTTCAGAGCCAGGTACCTCTCTTGGGTCTCTGTAGCAGTAAGTTTGAGTGGTGGGAGATCTTCAAAAGAAAGGTTGCTGGGTTCTCCCGTCAGCTCTCGAGCCTCAGGGGCCTGAACAGGTACAGCCTGTATAGGGAGCTGGGGAGGAAACTCGAGCAGCTCGTCTCGACTGGAGGGGACCGTGAGGAAATCTCCAGGGTGAAGGCCTTGCTCAAGGGGTGCCAGAATGATAGGCACACATCCTTATTTTTGAGAGGGATTTCGGGAGGTACCACTCGACCGACCCCTACAGGAACTGCAGGATGTCAGTGAGTTGTAAGATGGTAACAGGACTAATCGACAGTACGGGTTCCCAGAACAGATCCAAATCAGGGATTCTGGAGGTGGAAAGATCCTTCTACTCGTACCTCGCGGGAAGGCGGTATCCAGATCGGGATGAGATGTCAGCTTTCCTGGCTGAAACCATCCCTGAGCCAGGGAATGACCCCTCTTTTCATGTTTTGGCACAAGCAATTAGGGAAGAGGAAGTGAGACGGGCCATTGATGGGCTCCGGCCCAAAAAATCGCCCGGTCCGGATAGCTTAACATCCGAGTTTTACAGGACTTTTAGGGACTCTTTGGTAGTGTTGAGTCACCCCCGTAGTGTTCGAGTTCGGTTTGGTAAGTCGAACACCCATATGTTCGCCGTACTGTTCGTCGAGCACCTTCGAACACCGTTAAAACCAATGGCAGGCAAACAAAAACACATAGAAACACATAGAAAACACCTTCAAAGGTGTCCCAAACCTGACAAACTGCTCAGAAGACACAACTAACACATGTAAAAGTGACAAGCACATATAGTCATGCGAAAAAATAAGAGGTGGAGGATTAAAAGGAGGGGGAGACAATGATATAGGCATGTCATGACCTTCTAAAACCAAAAAAGTGCGAAGCCGACACGGCCACTCCGTTCCTGCCCGTGCGACCTCCGTGTCGCCGGGTTTGTGCCAGAGCTGCGGTGGACCATGGTGGCCAGCCCCCCTCTCCCAATACTGGTGTATGTCCGCTGGTGGGTTGAGCGAGCCCCCCTGTGGTGGAGGCAGGTCTAAGCATTTTAATTTAAATTGTCTCTCTAATTTGAATGAGTACACTTTAAATCCTTTTACAAGGATCTTTTGGAGGGCAAGTCTGATGCCAGCAGCTGCGGGAATTCCAGCTCCAGTAGCGTCCACTAAAGCTGCTGCAGTTAAAAAGCTTTTATAAGGATCGAGCTTGGCGGTCAACCGCAAGGCGTCCTACCACCAGTCCCAGCCCCTGTGCCTTGGGGTGCTCTTCACTGAGTGTCCCGGGGACCCGAAGCAATTCCTTTGAAAAAATTAAGTGTCCAAACTACAGGTGGTGTAGCTTGCTTAACAGCTGGGATAATCCGCTGACTAGCAGACCCTGCTACTAGGCACAAAGTATTTCCTGGGCTAGATGCAGTAAAAAAATTGTAATTAGATACTCTCGTTGGATGCTGAGAAAGCATTCCATAGAGTCTCCTGGCACGCCATATATTATTCTCTTAAAAAGCTTGGGGTACGGGTCTAGGGGACCCTTTTATAGCCAAAATCACGGCCATGTATCGCAATACGTCTCCTAGGCTGAAGATAGATGGAACATTTTCATCACCTTTCATAATCACCAATGGGACAAGGCAGGGATGTCCTCTGTCCCCTCTCTTATACATCCTAGTGACGGAGCACCTGCTCTCATCAATTCGCCATAACCCCAATATTAGATGGATTGAGGTGGGAGGCACCGAGTACAAGTGCTCTGCATTTGCTGATGATGTCCTAGTATATATCACTCAATCACATATATCCATCCCTGCTGTTATGGCTGAAATAGATCACTTTGTTACATGGTCAAAGTTTAAAATCAATGCAGCGAAGTCTGAGGCCCTCGATGTCTCCCTCCCCAAATTCATACAGGATTCCATCCAGTCCAACTTTCCCTTTGCCTGACCCTCACAGCGTATCAAATACTTAGGAATTCGTATTCATAGAGATCTCTCCCGTCTGTTTTCTTAATTTTGGGCCCTTTATTGAACAACTCCATAGAGACCATGGTTGGCAAGTTATAGCTATAAGATTCACTACGTGAACCACTGGTGTTTTGTGGAAAAGCACATGTACACTGTGTTCCAAATTATTATGCAAAAGTGTTTAGGAGTGATAAGGGAAGAATTTTTTTGTTTGTCAGTTAAACTCATTGATAATGATGTGTGTCAGGGCTCTTTATATCACTGTAAGCAATTGCAGACACCTGTGCTAATTAGTTTGGCAGGTGTCTCCAATGAACGGCAAGACTACTTAAGAAGGCTGTCCCACATTATTAAGCAACCTACATTTTCTGCCAAAATGGGAAAGAAAAAGGATGTGTCGGCTGCTGAGAAGCAACAAATTGTGGAGTGTTTAGGTCAAGGCATGACTACAATAAACATTGCCAAGAGACTTCATCCTGATCATCGCACAATCAAGAAGTATGTAGCTGATTCACAGTACACATGTGTGTGTGCTGATAAGGGAAAATTGCGGACTCTTTCCTACAGGCAATTACGTCAGGTTAAAAGAGCAGCGGCAAAAAAGCCTTTTCATAGCGGCAGACAAGTTTTTGAAGCTGCTGGTGCCTCCAACGACCATAATGTATGTGGAGTATGTGGAGTTTCTCAAACCGCACTTCCTGCCATGGTTCAAGAAGAAGAACCGTGTATTCTGCAGCAAGATCATTTTCATGCATGATAATGCACAGTCTCATGCTGCACATAACACATTAGCATCTCTGGCTGATATGGGCATAAAAAGGGACAAACTTATGGTGTGACCCCCATGCTCCCCTAACCACAACCCAATTGAGAACTTCTGGAGCATCATCAAAAGGAGTGTCTATGATGGCGGGAGGCAGTTCACATATAAGCAACAGCTCTGGGAAGGTATTCTGTCCTCATGCAAAACAATTGAAGCAGAAACCTTCCAAAACCTGACAAATTCAATGGACGAGAGAGTTCAAAAGCTCCTTTCGAACAAGGGGTCCTATGTGCAAATGTAACATCACCTAGAATAAAGTTTTGAGTTGAAAACTGTTTGATTTCAGTTTCTAATAACCTGCTAATGCTTATAATTTCAAAAATGACCATTTTTTTGTTCTCTGTTAACATGAAAAGGTTGATCGAAGAGTGTGGGGGATCTAAGAGTGTGGCAACCCAGTAGTCAGGATTATTTCGAATTCTGACAATCTGAGGGTCATGTTGCAGGTAGTGCAGCAAGAAGCCCCAAGATTATTTTCCGGGCTAGATGCAGCAAAAAATTATTATTAATTTGAAAGCTGGTGGAGCTTAGTATAGATGGCCTAATAGAATCAGTACTGCAAACTGCTACAAGGCCCAAATTATTTTCTAGCCAAGCTACAGATAAACATGATTAGTAATTTTAAATCTGGCGGAGTTTAGTATAGATGGCCTAATAGAATCAGTACTGCACACTGCTACCAGGCCAAAATTATTTTCTAGCCAAGATACAGATAAACATGATTAGTAATTTGAAAGCTTAAAATGGTTGGTGAGGTGATTTTAACAAATCATCAAGCTTTTACTCTCCCCAGGATGAAACAGGGGTAGAAAAGTCGCTTCGGATCCATGATTTGTTCATCTTTATGAACGTGAGTCTGTCTACATTATCAGTGGAGAGCCGCATGCGCTTATCTGTCAGCACACCACCAGCAGCGCTGAACACACTTTCAGATAGAACCCTGGCTGCGGGGCATGACAAGATCTCCAAGGCATAAGTGGCGAGCTCCGGCCATTTATCCAGATTGGAAGCCCAAAAAGAGCAAGGGTCCAGTGACGCAGTCATGGCTTCAATGTTTACTTGGAGATACTCCTGTACCATCGTCTCTAGGCGTTGACTATGTGTCAGACTTCTTGTCTCCTGTGGCCTTGCAAAGGATGGGCTAAAAAAGTGGTGAAATGATTCCGCAAAATTGATGTTACCAGCAGATACTGTGGTTCTGTTATGTTTTTAGTGCTGAACACTCGACGGTCCCACGGTTGGCAAGTTGGAACTGTGAGACTAACTACGTGCACCACTAGTGTTTTGGGGAAAAGCACATGTAAGATTCTGCAACAGTCTCTGCTGATACTCCTGCATGCGTGCATCTCTTTCTATGGCAGGAGTAATTTCTGCAAATTGACTTTTGTACCGGGCATCTAACAGTGTGGCAACCCAGTAGTCAGGATTATTTCTAATTCTCACAATTCGAGGGTCATGTTGCAGGTAGTGCAGCAAGAAAGCACTCATGTGTCTTGCGCATCCAGGAACACCGAGTCCCTGTTGTGTTGGTGGCGAGGTAACAATCATGCTTCCTTCCTCTGCCCTCTCCCCCCAACCTCGCACAACAGAAATGTGATCAAGGTCTCCCTCATCTGATGAGTCTTCCATCAGTTTGTCCTCCACTTCTTCCTGGGCTCCTGCAACTTCCTCACTAGTTTCGCTGCTACCATGCGCCCTGGTAAAACCATCTCCCCCACCCTCACATGCCTGCTGCCTTGGTGCTGCCGACCGTCTGGACCTTGCAGATGTTAGCCCTTCCGCATACAACTCCTCCTCCTCTACTTCCTCCACCTCCTCTTGTGCCACCACCTGACTCCGAATTCTGTTTAACATGTGCTCCAGCATGTAAATCACCGGAATAGTCATGCTGATAATGGCATCGTCAGCACTAAACATCTTCGTCGCCATTTCAAAACTGTGCAGAAGGGTGCATAGGTCCCTGATCTGAGACCACTCCTCCAGCGTGATTTGCCCCACCTCTGAATCTCATTGGCCCAGGCTATACATCACAACGTATTGCACCAGGGCTTGTCAGTGCTGCCACAGTCGCTGCAACATGTGCAGAGTTGAATTCCACCGGGTAGGCACATCGCATTTTAGCCGGTGAAGTGGCAGGCCCAACGACTTCTGTAGAGATGTAAGTCGCTGAGCTGCCGGATGCGAACGGCGGAAGTGAGCACACAGTATTCGTGCCCTCTGCAGAAGGCCATCTAGTCCGGGATAGTGGGCTAAAAATTGCTGGACAACCATGTTCAACACGTGAGCCACACAAGGCACGTGTGTGACATTGCCTCGGCGAAGGGCCGCACCGAGGTTTGAAGCATTGTCTTACACGGCCTTCCCTGGTTTCAGGTCCAGAGAAGACAACCATTCATGAAACTGGTTCTCCAGAGCTGACCACAACTCCTCTGCTGTGTGACTCACATTTCCCAGACATTTCAAAGTAAAAACCGCCTGATGACATTGAGCCCTGCTGCCAGCATAGTAAGGAGGTGTGCAGGATCCCTTCTGCACAGTTAGAAAGCTTGTGGCATGACCAGACAGGCTTTGGGTGCAGGTGGAGGTCCAAGAGGAGGTTGACGAGGCAGAAGCAGTGGAGGAACTTTGAGATAAAGAGGATTGACGCATCAGTGCAGATCATTTCCTCGTCTGGATTCACAGAAGCTCTGGAGCCGACCTCTGATTCCCAAGCTATAGTATGAGTAAACAGCTCTGCAGACTCAACCATCTGTTCTACCCCATACTCAGATGGGCAGCTGGAGACTTGGGAGCTGTGAGGAAGCAAGTGAGATTGGGGTGACACCTCTGAGGACTTGAGTATTTGTGATGTTGAAGTTGATGTGGAGGAGAGCCTACTTAAAGGAGCACTTGATATCCGTTGAAGCACCTGCTGTTTTTGTGCCTCATCTGGAATTTGTAGCGATTGGCGTGGCCGTAAGAAAGGGATCTTATCACATTGTCCGCTAAAAGTAGTAGACATCTTAGTTTGGCTGGAAGATGGTTTTTCTTCTGCAGATGTTACTGTTGCTTTAACACCTACCCCATGGACACAACCTTTTTTTTCCCTTTCAAACACGCCTATTCCCATTTCCACCAGCAGCAGGCCTTTTTCCACTCATTTTGGTGGTTAACTAATTCACAACTCAGGAGTTGTTTGCAAAAAAAACAATGGATGGGAACCGAGCAGAGCTGAGCGGCCAAACTGTGGTATTAGCCCAAAAGTATTGGCTGGGTTAGATGCAGATAAAAATTATATTGAATTTGCAACCTGATGGAGGTTAGAATAGATGGACTAATTGAACAAGTCCCACACACTGCTACAAGCCAAAATATTTTTTCAGAGCTAGATGCAGAAAAAAATTATATTGAATTTGCAACCTGGTGGAGGTTAGTATAGATGGACTAATAGAACAAGTCCTACACACTGCTACAAGCCAAAATATTTTTTCAGAGCTAGATGCAGAAAAAAATTATATTGAATTTGCAACCTGGTGGAGGTTAGTATAGATGGACTAACAGAACAAGTCCCACACACTGCTACTAGCCAAAATATTTTTTCAGAGCTAGATGCAGAAAAAAATTATACTGAATTTGCAACCTTGTGGAGGTTAGTATAGATGGACTAATAGAACAAGTCCCACACACTGCTACAAGCCGAAATATTTTTTCAGAGCTAGATGCAGATAAAAATTATATTGAATTTGCAACCTGGTGGAGGTTAGTATAGATGGACTAATAGAATGATATGCCCAAAAGGTTTTACTTCACTTGGTGCAGTAAAAAAATTGTATTCTATACACAGGTGGTGAGCTTGCAACACTGATAGGCTTCTCCACTGACTAACACACACTGCAAGAGGACAAAAAGGAACAGTTCGAGTCGAACACCGCTCATTTCTAATCTTTGGTCCCCCTCATGACTGAGGTTTTTAATGAATGTCTCTCCTCGGACATTCTGCCCGGTTCAATGAGGAAGTACACCCTGATTATTCTGTCGAAGGGTAAAGACTCGTCCCGTATTGAGAATTGGCATCCCATAGCGCTTCACAATATGGACCGAAAGGTGCTTTTTAATCAGTTGGTGGAGTTTGCGCCCTGGCTCCTTTCGGGGGCCCAGCACTGCTCTGTTCCAGGCCGCAGTACTTTTAGTGCTGTGCTCGTTGTCTGGGAGGCAGTGGAACAGAGCAGGGCTGGTCACTGGAAGGGGTACTTGCTGTCCTTAGATCAGGCGAAGGCCTTTGACCGGGTTAATCATGAGTACCTCTGGTCCATCCTTCTGAGGTACGGTCTGCCCGGGAGGTTTGTTGATTGGTTGAGAGTGTTATACAATGGGGCAGAGACTTTTCCGCTCCTGAACGGTTGGGTCGGACACCCTTTTGAGGTGAAGTCTGGTGTCTGCCAGGGCTGTCCTCTGAGCCCACTGTTATACGTGTTCGCGAACGACCCCTTTTTAAGGAGAGTGGAGCGCGGACCGTTGGTGGGAGTCGGGATGGACCGGGCGGAGCCAGAGGCCACCTTGAGGGTAGTGGCGTACGCCAACGACGTTTCTCTTTCTGTATCCTCGAGAGAGGAGGCAGACTGGGTCATGTCTGAGGTTGAGCGCTACTCGGTGGCATCTGGGTCCATGATCAACCGGGATAAGTGTGAGAGTCTATGGCTGGGAGGGGGAGATCCTAGTTTTGATCTCCCGGACACCCTTCCAGGGCCTCAGGCAACAGCAAAAATTTTAGGCATCAGTTTCGGCCCGGAGGACTATCCCCAGCAAAACTGGGAGGGCAGACATAAGATTGCAGCCCAGAAGGTGGATCAGTGGAAGGGTTGGTCCTTGACCCTGAGGGAAAGGGTTAACCTGGCCAAGGAGTATTTGCTCCCTTTATTAATATACCTGGGCAGCGTCTGCATCTTGCCAGAGCCTCTTTGAAAATGGGTCTACAGCCTGTTCTTCCAACTATTATGGGGGAATAGGCTGAACGTAATCAAGAGGGAGGTCACATACCGCACGAGGAGACTAGGAGGGTTGGGTATGGTAAACCCAGTGGTGTTTCTAGTAAACACCTTTCTTAAGGCAAACATCGCCAAACTCTGGTTAGAGAGGGCTCCTTCATGGGTATTCTCCTGTAGGGGGTGGTTTCGGCCTTTCTTCCTGGAATGGGAGACAGGAGGGTGGGTGAAGGACCTTCGAACGCCGCCTCATGGGCATCTTCCGACTTATGCTACCCTTGTTGTGAAGGTGATCCACCGGTGGGGTCTGGGAGTGTGGGAGATCAGGACCTTGTCAAGGAGGTTACTTGACAATAGAGTTCTGTTGACCCACTTCCAGAAGCCCCTGGCGCTCAATGATTGCCCAAGCTGGGATCTGGAGATGGGGCTCGGGTTATTAAACTCTAAGCGGATCCCCTGGAAGTTTTGGGACTTGACTTGGCGCTGCTTCCATGGGAGACTGTATGTGAGGGACAACCTGAAGTACAGGAACTCTGATGACCGGGATTGTCCCCGCGAGGAGTGTGGCGGCATGCTTGAAAGCATGGAGCACTTCCTGCTTCGGTGTCCCTTTAATACAGAGGTCTACAGTAGGGTGGGTGCTTCCATTGGCTGGCCTAGGCTGGCAGGCCTTTCCTATGTGGAGTGGGCCTATGGAGCTTTCAGGTCCCTTGGTGGCCGAGATCGGGGCACTGTTTTCTTAGCTTAGTGACTAGGTACTACATGTGGAACACACTGTTTTTAGTGTCCACCCAGCATAAAGTCCTACCTCGGGAAGAGGTGATTAGGAACATCCTGGGTGACCTGGCAAAAGTGCGCTCACTGGAGTATGAGAGGCTGGGTGCAGGGAAGGCCTCTCTTCTGTGGAGGGGGTTCTCATTTAATGTGCCCTAGGGAGAGTTAGGTTCTGTGTGCTTGTGATAGGGTGAGTTTAGTCTTTTTATCTTTATTTGTAGGGTCAGATAGATGTGTAGGGACAGGGAGGGACAGATAGGGACAGTCTTTAGGGACAGGTAGTTAGTATTAGGTTGGTAGTGAGGGTCAGTGAGGGACACGTAGGGGCAGGTAGGGAAAGATTGGTAGGGTGGTAGGGACAGTTTTTTCTTTTTCTTTACTAGAGAGGGATAGGGTGCGGTGCGGTAGATTAGGGTGAGAGCCTCTGTAGTCTCCAGTTCCCGGTGGTGGGCTGTTACCCTCACGTGTAGTTTTTTTGTTTTGAGATATTGGAAACTAGAGTATGGGGCTTGCAAGCACCAAACTTGGGTCTGATTTTGGTTATAAGATTGTTATGTTGTCTAGATATATTGTTTTGTTTTGTTATGTTGTCTAGATATAATGTTATGTTGTGTATTGTACTGTTGTGTTGCATATATATTAAGTGGAATGTGTATTATGATGTGTGTGGGGGGTTAGTTTAGGTTGGGCGGGGGGCTTTGGGGGAGAGGAGGGAGGGGTTGTGGTGGTTTTAGGTGTGAAAAATTGGACGCCCTGCGGGATGCTAGAAAAGGCAAAAGGACCTTTTAGTGTGTGAAATGGCCACAAACTTTAGTGGGACCTTGTTGTGGTATTGCCACAGACTTTCGTGGGACCTTGGGTGTTAAAAAATGCTGGTGGGGGAAAAAAAAAAAAGAGAGGGTTTTTTAGTTTCTATAGGTGTTAAGTTTTTTGGCCAGATGGCCCGTCTCTTATTTTGGGCTATGGGCCAGTTATTTTAGTTTTCCTTTTGTTATGGGGTTAGGTGTGAATGTGTGCGAATATTGGGGTAAAGTAAGGAGTATGTAAGGTCCTCCCTTGCCGGGGGGGTCCTTGGAAAAGTAAGGACATTTTTGAGTGCGAGTATTTTGCTGGACTCTGGAAAGTCTTGGACTCGCTGGGGTTCTAGGACTATGTTTTGCTGGGGTTTTAGTTGTTCTTGTACAGTGTCTGTATTTGTGTTGTGTTTTTGTACTTTTTATAATAAAAAGAGTTCCAGTTCTGTCTGCTGGTGCTTTTACAGATATTTGTAGAAATAGGCCCAGGTATGAGGGGTGAGGAGTTATTTTTTTTTTTTTTATCTTAATCCTGATTATTTGCTTAAAAAGTAATCCAGAGAACACTATTTATCTGCACCATTTCATTGTTGGCACTGCAGAATACAACCAGGTCCTTTCCATATTACAGCACTAAAAATCCAGCTATTGAAAACTGTGGTTTGTCTGTCACACGGATCACATATAATTGGGCTGAAAATATGGCAATTACTGGCCTCAAATAAAATTTTGTTGCAGTGTGTCAGTGAGGTTATTGACACGAGGTTGGCACTGTTAAAAATAGTTACCTACAGGCCAGCTATTTAAAACTGTGGTTTGTCCGTCACACCGATCACACATAATTGCGCTGAAAATGCTGCCATTTCTGGACTCCATTAAAATTTTATTTCAGTGTGTCAGTGAAGTTATTGACATCAGTTTGCTGTTAAAAACAGTTACCTACAGGCCAGCTACTTAAAACTGTGGTTTGTCCGTCACACGGATCCCATATAATTGCGCTGAAAATTCTGCCATTTCTAGCCTCCATTAAAATTTTGTTTCAGTGCGTCAGTGAAGTTATTGACATCAGTTTGCTGTTAAAAATAGTTACATGAAGGCCAACTATTTAAAACTGTGGTTTGTCCGTCAGACTGATCCAATATAATTGCACTGAAAATATTGCCATTTCTGGCCTCCATTTAAATTTTGTTGCATTGTGTCAGTGAGCTTATTGACACAAGGTCAGCGCTGTTAAAAATAGTTACCTACAGGCCAGCTATTTAAAACTATGGTTTGTCCGTCACACGGATCACATATAAGTTTGCTCCAAATTCAGCCATTTGTAGTGAGCGTGGAAGATTTGTCCTCCTTTCAAAATGGGCAAGGTGATGGTGATGGTGCATGCATAGGCCGAGGCCGTGGGCAAGCTGAAATTGTGCCACAACAAATGCCCACATCTTCTCGCTCGACCTTCCTGTCCCAATTAATAGGGGACCGCAGTACACCATTATTGAACGCAGAGCAGTGTGGAAATGTTATTGGTTGGATAGCAGATAATGCTTCCAGTCACTTAGCCACCATCACCACCACTAGTGTTGAGCCACCCCCGTAGTGTTCGAGTTCGGTTCGGTTCGTCGAACTGTTCGTCGAACACCTTCGAACACCGTTAAAACCAATGGCAGGCAAACAAAAACACATAGAAAACACCTTCAAAGGTGTCCAAAAGCTGACAAACTGCTCAGAAGACATAACTAACACATGGAAAAGTGACAAGTACATATAGTCATGCGAAAATAAAATAGGTGGAGGAGTAAAAGGAGGGGGAGACACAGATATAGGCATGTCATGCCCTTCTAAAATCCAAAAAGTGAGAAGCCGACACGGCCAGTCCGCTCCTGCCCGTGCCACCTCCGTGTCGCCGGGTTTGTGCCAGAGCCGAGGTGAACCCTGATGGCCATCCCCCCTCTCCCAATACTGGTGCCTGTCCGCTGGTGGGTCGAGCGAGCCCCCCTGTGGTGGAGGCAGCTCTAAGCTTTTTAATTTAAATTGTCTCTCTAATTTGAATGAATACACTTTAAATCCATTTACAAGGATCTATTGGAGGGCAAGTCTCATGCCAGCAGCCGCGTAATTCCAGCTCCAGTAGCGTCCACTAAAGCTGCTGCAGTTAAAAAGCTTTTATAAGGATCGAGCTCGGCTGTCCACCGCAAGGCATCCTACTGCCAGTCCCAGCCCCTATGCCTTGGGGTGCCTCCTGATGCTCTTCACTAAGTATCCCATGGTCCCGAAGCATTTCCTTTGAAAAAATTAAGTGTCTAAACTACAGGTGGTGTAGCTTGCTTAACAGCCGGGATAATCCGCTGACTAGCAGACACTGCTACTAGGCACAAAGTATTTCCTGGGCTAGATGCAGTTAAAAATTTGTAATTAGATACTCTCGTTGGATGCTGAGAAAGCATTCCATAGAGTCTCCTGGCACGCCATATATGATTCTCTTAAAAAGCTTGGGGTAGGGGTCTAGGGGACCCTTTTATAGCCAAAATCACGGCCCTGTATCACAATACGTCACCTAGGCTGAAGATAAATGGAACTGTAGCACCCTGAGGGCTCGGTTGCTACAGACGTATTGCACCTCACCCAGAGGTGTGATTTCTCACTCTCAGGTAAGGATGGAGTGTGGATCAGGACCCGACACCTGCATGCATTACACCACATTGCCGTGGGGCAGGGCGACCAATATGCCCCTGAGATGGGCACGACAGTCCCTGTCCCTGGCTGGAGTGGGGGGAGGGAACACTGAGGAAGGGGAACCCTGTAGTGCAGGAGCAGGGAGGAAGCAGTTCCTGGGTGCATTGAGAAGGGAGCATAAAAGGTGGGCACCATCTTAGTTCAGTGCAGAGAAGTCTGAGCAGAAGTGGCAGGGAGCAGGGGCTCTGCATGAGCTCTGCTCCGGAGGCGGGCCTAGTAACAGAGGCCCAGGCCTGGAAGAGGGAGAAGGAAGGAAGAGGAGCGGAGAAGGCTCCAGGAACGAGGAATGAAGGGATTCCAGGGGTGCGGACGGGCGAGTCGCCACCGCACGCCCGAATCCACTGCGTGGAGGGGTCAGGCCAAAGGGGGAGACCGGTCCCCGAACTAGTGGAGGCAGGAAACGACCCTCAGCTAGAAACCGGAGGCTCTGACATTTTATGTGGCGCAGCCCCTCGCTACACCCGCTAGGAAGGCACCACATAGGGTCAGGGAAACTGGCGCCAAGTTTACCAAGAGGAGGCCCGAGGCAGCCGGACAGAAGTGTTGGTAAGAAAGGCCAGACAAAGGACACACAAAGGGGGTCCTGTGAAGTGCTCCAAAGTTATCTGGGAGTTGTCTGAGCCCCTCACCTGGTGAGCACAGTACGACGTGGGCAGCCGTTACCTGCAGACGTGGTCTGGATAATAAGAACTGTGAGTAAAGGCCCTGAACTGCATCACTGACTCCGTGTCGTTACTGCTGCTGCCCTGCACCATCACCCCCATCCTCCGCATACACTGCCCTGAGGCTATACTCCTCCCGTGGGGAGTTATGCTACGCTCTGCTGCACCCACAACACCAGCCTCAGCGGTCTGCCCTGTAGCGGCGGTTCACTCTGACCGCAATCCACGGGTGGGGTAGTCGTACATTTAAACATCAAAACCACATAAGTAGTTCCGCCACTGGTTTGACCGCCCTGAGCCACGGAACCGGGTCGCCGCCACGAAGACTGCAACCACCAGCATCCACCAAAAAAGGTCCGGATCCGGGTGTCCCAAGGCCCAGGGGGTGCGTCAGAACATTTTCATCACCTTTCACAATCACCAATGGGACAAGGCAGGGATGTCCTCTGTCCCCTCTCTTATACATCCTAGTGACGGAGCACCTGCTCTCATCAATTCGCCATAACCCCAATATTAGGTGGATTGAGGTGGGAGGCAACGAGTACAAGTGCTCTCTATTTGCTGATGATGTCCTAGTATATATCACTCAATCACATATATCCATCCATGCTGTTATGGCTGAAATAGATCACTTTGTTACATGGTCAAATTTTAAAATCAATGCAGCGAAGTCTGAGGCCCTCGATGTCTCCCTCCCCAAATCCATATAGGATTCCATCCAGTCCAACTTTCCCTTTGCCTGGCCCTCACAGGGTATCAAATACTTAGGAATTCCTATTCATAGAGACCTCTCCCATCTATGTTATCTTAATTTTAGGCCCTTTATTGAACAACTCCATACAGACCACGGTTGGCAAGTTAGAACTGTAAGATTCACTACGTGAACCGCTGTTGTTTTGTGGAAAAGCACATGTACACTGCGTTCCAAATTATTATGCAAAAAGTGTTTAGGAGTGATAAGGGAAGAATTTGTTTGTTTGTCAGATAAACTCATTGATGGTGATGTGTGTCAGGGCTCTTTATATCACTGTAAGCAATTGCAGACACCTGTGCTAATTAGTTTGGCAGGTGTGTCCAATGAAAGGCAAGACTACTTAAGAAGGCTCTCTCACATTATTAAGCAGCCTACATTATCTGCCAAAATGGGAAAGAAAAAGGATGTGTCGGCTGCTGAGAAGCAACAAATTGTGGAGTGTTTAGGTCAAGGCATGACTACAATCAACATTGTGCGATGATCAGGATGAAGTGTCTTGGCAATCAAGAAGTATGTAGCTGACTCACAGTACACACGTGTGCGTGCTGATAAGGGCAAATTGAGGACTCTTTCCTACAGGCAATTACGTCAGGTTGAAAGAGCAGCGGCAAAAAAGCCTTGTCATAGCAGCAGACAAGTTTTTGAAGCTGCTTGTGCCTCCAACGTCCCCCGAACAACAAGATGCAGGGTCCTTCAGAGGTTTGCAGCTGTGCATACGCCATCCTGTCGACCTCCTCTATCCACTTCACACACGCAGAAACGGCTCCAGTGGGCCAAACATTACATGAAGACTGATTTCAAAACAGTTTTGTTCACGGATGAGTGCCGTGCAGCGCTCGATGGTCCAGATGGATGGAGTGGAGGATGGCTGGTTGATGGACACCCCACGCAAACACGGCTACAGCGCCAACAAGGAGGAGGTGGAGTAATGTTTTGGGCTGGAATCATGGGGAGAGAGATCATTTTTCTGCATGATAATGCACCATCTCATGCTGCACATAAAACATCTGCATCTCTGGCTGATATGGGCATAAAAGGGGACAAACTTATGGTGTGACCCCCATGCTCCCCTGACCTCTACCCCATTCAGAACCTTTGGAGCATCATTAAAAGGAGTGTCTATGATGGCGGGAGGCAGTTCACATCTAAGCAACAGCTATGGGAGGGTATTCTGTCCTCATGCAAAACAATTGAAGCAGAAACCATCCAAAACCTGACAAATTCAATGGACGAGAGAGTTCAGAAGCTCCTTTCGAACAAGGGGTCCTATGTGAAAATGTAACATCACCTAGAATAAAGTTTTGAGTTGAAAACTGTTTGATTTCAGTTTCTAACAACCTGCTAATGCTTATAATTTCAAAAATGACCATTTTTTTGGTCTTTATTAAAATGAAAAGGTTGATCGAAAAGTTTGGGGGATCTAAGAGTGTGGCAACCCAGTAGTCATGATTACTTCGTATTCTGACAATATGAGGGTCATGCTGCAGGTAATGCAGCAAGAAGGCACTTATGTGTCTTGCGCATCTCGGAGCCCCAAAATTATTTTCCGGGCTAGATGCAGCTAAAAATTATTTTTAATTTTAAATCTGGTGAAGCTTTAGTATAGATGGCCTAATAGGATCAGTGCTGCACACTGCTACAAAGCCCAAATTATTTTCCAGTCAAGATACAGATAAACATGATTAGTAATTTGAAAGCTTAAAACGGTTGGTAGGGTGATTTTAACCAATCATCAAGCTTTTACTCTCCCCAGGATGACACAGGGGTAGAAAAGTCGTTTCGGATCCATGATTTGTTCATCTTTATGAACGTGAGTCTGTCTACATTATCAGTGGAGAGCCGCGTGCGCTTATCTGTCAGCACACCACCAGCAGCGCTGAACACACGTTCAGACAGAACGCTGGCTGCGGGGCATGACAAGATCTCCAAGGCGTAAGTGGCTAGCTCCGGCCATTTATCCAGATTGGAAGCCCAAAAAGAGCAAGGGTCCAGTGACACAGTCGTGGCTTCAATGTTTACTTGGAGATACTCCTGTACCATCGTCTCTAGGTGTTGACTATGTGTCAGACTTCTTGTCTCCTGTGGCCTTGCAAAGGATGGGCTAAAAAAGTGGTGAAATGATTCCGCAAAATTGATGTTACCAGCAGATACTGTGGTTCTGTTACGGTTTGAGTGCTGAACACTTGACGGTCCCACGGTTGGCAAGTTGGAACTGTGAGATTCACTACGTGCACCACTGGTATTTTGTGGAAAAGCACATGTAAGATTTTGCAACAGTCTCTGCTGATACTCCTGCATGCGTGCATCCCTTTCTATGGCAGGAATAATTTCTGCAAATTTACTTTTGTACCGGGGATCTAACAGTGTGGCAACCCAGTAGTCAGGATTATTTCTAATTCTCACAATTCGAGGGTCATGTTGCAGGTAGTGCAGCAAGAAGGCACTCATGTGTGTTGCGCATCCAGGAGCACCAAGTCCCTGTTGTGTTGGTGGCGAGGTAACAATCATGCTTCCTTCCTCTGTCCTCTCCCCCCAACCTCGCACAACAGAAATGTGATCAAGGTCTCCCTCATCTGATGAGTCTTCCATCAGTTCGTCCTCCACTACTTCCTGGGCTCCTGCACCTTCCTCACTAGTTTGGCTGCTACCATGCGCCCTGGTAAAACCATCTCCCCCACCCTCACATGCCTGCCGCCTTGGTGCTGCCGACCGTCTGGACCTTGCAGATGTTAGCCCTTCCGCATACAACTCCTCCTCCTCTACTTCCTCCACCTCCTCTTGTGCAACCACCTGACTCCGAATTCTGTTTAACATGTGCTCCAGCATGTAAATCACCGGAATAGTCATGCTGATAATGGCATCGTCAGCAATAAACATCTTCGTCGCCATTTCAAAACTGTGCAGAAGGGTGCATAGGTCCCTGATCTGAGACCACTCCTCCAGCGTGATTTGCCCCACCTCTGAATCTCGTTGGCCCAGGCTATACGTCAGAACGTATTGCACCAGGGCTTGTCGGTGCTGCCACAGTCGCTGCAACATGTGCAGAGTTGAATTCCACCGGGTAGGCACATCGCATTTTAGCCGGTGAAGTGGCAGGCCCAACGACTTCTGTAGAGATGTAAGTCGCTGAGCTGCGGGATGCGAATGGCGGAAGTGAGCACACAGCGACCGTGCCCTCTGCAGAAGGCCATCTAGTCTGGGATAGTGGGCAAAAAGGTTCAACACGTGAGCCATACAAGGCACGTGTGTGACATTGCCCCGGCGAAGGGCCGCACCCAGGTTTGCAGCATTGTCGCACACGGCCTTCCCTGGTTTCAGGTCCAGTGGAGACAACCATTCATGAAATTGGTTCTCCAGAGCTGACCACAACTCCTCAGCTGTGTGACTCACATTTTCCAAACATTTCAATGTAAAAACCGCCTGATGACGTTGAGCCCTACTGCCAGCATAGTAAGGAGGTGTGCAGGATCCCTTCTGCGCAGTTAGAAAGCTTGTGGCATGACCAGACAGGCTTTGGGTGCAGGTGGAAGACCGAGAGGAGGTTGAGGAGGCAGAAGCAGTGGAGGAACTTTGACATAAAGAGGATTGACGCACAACTCGTGGGGACTTCAAGACTTGGACAGCAGCCCCTTGTCCTGCTGTCACCATAGTTACCCAGCGCCCAGTCAGCGACATGTAACGCCCCTGTCCATGCCTACTCGTCCAAGTGTCTGTGGTGAAATGCACCCTGTCACACACAGAGTTTCTCAAAGAAGCGGTGATGTTGTGTGCGACATGCTGGGGGAGCGCAGGCACACCTTTCTTTGAGAAGTAGTGCCGACTGGGCATCTGGTACTGGGGCACTGCGACGGACATAAGGTCTCGAAAATCCTCTGTGTCCACCAGGCGGAAAGGCAGCATTTCTGTAGCCAAGAGCTTGCAGATGGTGAAATTCAACCTCTTAGCTTTCTCATGGCTAGGAGGAAATGGTCTTTTACTTGTCCACATCTGAGGGACCGAGGGCTGGCTATTGTGCTTAGACGGGGTTGATAAGGGTGTCCCCGGCAAACTGCCGGTCTGTGAGGAAGATGCACGCGGACATGTTAGGTTGCCTTGATCCAAAGGTGGTGCTATCGATGTCGGACAGCGCTCAACACCAGCTGGTGTTCCCACCTCCAAAGAAAATGATGACCTGCCAATCACGCTGGCTGTTGCGGGTAAAGAGGTGGCAGGTCTGCGCCCCAAAACAGGTGTGACTGCTGTCCCCCCAGTCACAGAGGATGAAGAGGCCGCGGATGCACAAGATATGGCAGACGGTGGTTGGCCCGGCCGGCTAGGCCGCATTGTAGCACACTGAGCTTCCCACTACAACTTATGCTTCATGTCCATGTGCCGGTTCATGCATGAAGTACTCAAACTATGTATTTTTGGCCTCTACTTAGCTTTTGCTGACAAATGTTACAGATAACACGAGTTGGGTCATCTTTATCGATCTGAAAAAATGCCCAGGCTATGCAAGGCTTAGCACCCATGCGACCTGAAGAGCCACCACGACTTGTGGTGAGAGGCAGAGTTGTGTTTGAGGATGCAGTTGTTGACGTGCTTCCAGTACTACGTCTCTGTCCAGGAAGGCACAACCTGACCTCGTCGTCACTAGCATCTTCCTCCACCTCCTCTGCTGACCTCATCTCTTGGCTGACTGTTGGTTGACAGTAAGTGGGATCTCCAACCTCATCATCCTCACCCTGTGCGTTATCACACCCGTCGTCCTCAGAGCCAACCTGTTCCTGCCCTGACAAAAAACTAAAGTTGTCGCTCCAATCAGGTATTTGAGTCTTATCATCGTCTTCCTCATTGTCTCCACCAACAGGAGTTACAGTTTGGGAATGAGGGTCTACATTATGGTCAGAACCTTCTGCGTCTGGTCCTGGATCCGACTCATAAAGATTCTGGGCATCAGTGCAGATCATTTCCTCGTCTGGATTCACAGAAGCGCTGGAGTCGACCTCTGATTCCCAGGCTATAGTATGAGTAAACAGCTCTGCAGACTCAACCATCTGTTCTACCTCATACTCAGACGGGCAGCTGGAGATTTGGGAGCTGTGAGGAAGCAAGTGCGATTGGGGTGACACCTTTGAGGACTGGAGTATTTGTGATGTTGAAGTTGATGTGGAGGAGAGCCCACTTAAAGGAGCACTTGATATCCGTTGAAGCACCTGCTGTTTTTGTGCCTCATCTGGAATTTGTAGCGATTGGCGTGGCCGTAAGAAAGGGATCTTATCACATTGTCCGCTAAAAGAAGTAGACATTTTAGTTTGGCTGGAAGATGGTCTTTCTTCTGCAGATGTTACTGTTGCTTTAACACCTACCCCCACGGACACAACCTTTTTTCACCTTCCCAACACACCTATTCCCCTTTCCACCAGCAGCAGGCCTTTTTCCACTCATTTTGGTGGTTAACTAATTCACAACTCTTGAGCTGTTTGCACAAAAAAACAATGGATGGTAACCGAGCAGAGCTGAGTGGCCTAACACCACAGGCCAAAACTATTGGCTGGGTTAGATGCAGAAAAAAATTATATTCAATTTGCAACCTGATGGAGGTCAGTATAGATGGACTAATACAACAAGTCCCACACACAGCTAGAAGCCAAATATTTTTTCAGAGGTAGATGCAGAAAAAAATATATTCAGTTTGCAACATGATGGAGGTCAGTATAGATGGACTAATACAACAAGTCCCACACACAGCTAGAAGCCCAAATATTTTTTCAGAGGTACTGTAGATGCAGATAAAAATTATATTTAATTTGCAACCTGATGGAGGTCAGTATAGATGGACTAATAGAGAAAGTCCGACACACTGCTAGAAGGCCAAATATTTTTTCAGAGCTAGATGCAGAAAAAAATTATATTCAGTTTGCAACCTGATGGAGGTCTATATAGATGGATTAATAGAACAAGACCCACACACAGCTAGAAGCCCAATATTTTTTCAGAGGTAGATGCAGAAAAAAATATATTCAGTTTGCAACCTGATGGAGGTCTGTATAGATGGATTAATAGAACAAGACCCACACACAGCTAGAAGCCCATTATTTTTTCAGAGGTAGATGCAGAAAAAAATATACTCAGTTTGCAACCTGATGGAGGTCAGTATAGATGGACTAATACAACAAGTCCCACACACAGCTAGATGCCCAATATTTTTTCAGAGGTAGATGCAGAAAAAAATATATTCAGTTTGCAACCTGATGGAGGTCAGTATAGATGGACTAATACAACAAGTCCCACACACAGCTAGAAGCCCAATATTTTTTCAGAGGTAGATGCAGAAAAAAATATATTCAGTTTGCAACCTGATGGAGGTCAGTATAGATGGACTAATACAACAAGTCCCACACACAGCTAGAAGCCCAATAATTTTTCAGAGGTAGATGCAGAAAAAAATATATTCAGTTTGCAACCTGATGGAGGTCAGTATAGATGGACTAATACAACAAGTCCCACACACAGCTAGAAGCCCAAAAATTTTTTCAGAGGTACTGTAGATGCAGATAAAAATTATTTTTAATTTGCAACCTGATGGAGGTCAGTATAGATGGACTAATAGATTAAGTCCGACACACTGCTAGAAGGCCAAATATTTTTTCAGAGCTAGATGCAGAAAAAAATTATATTCAGTTTGCAACCTGATGGAGGTCAGTATAGATGGACTAACAGAGAAAGTCCCACACACTGCTAGAAGGCCAAATATTTTTTCAGAGCTAGATGCAGAAAAAAATTATATTCAGTTTGCAACCTGATGGAGGTCTGTATAGATGGATTAATAGAACAAGACCCACACACAGCTAGAAGCCCAATATTTTTTCAGAGGTAGATGCAGAAAAAAATATATTCAGTTTGCAACCTGATGGAGGTCAGTATAGATGGACTAATACAACAAGTCCCATACACAGCTAGAAGCCCAATATTTTTTCAGAGGTAGATGCAGAAAAATATATATTCAGTTTGCAACCTGATGGAGGTCAGTATAGATGGACTAATACAACAAGTCCCACACACAGCTAGAAGCCCAATATTTTTTCAGAGGTAGATGCAGAAAAAAATATATTCAGTTTGCAACCTGATGGAGGTCAGTATAGATGGACTAATACAAAAAGTCCCACACACAGCTAGAAGCCCAATATTTTTTCAGAGGTAGATGCAGAAAAAAATATATTCAGTTTGCAACCTGATGGAGGTCAGTATAGATGGACTAATACAACAAGTCCCACACACAGCTAGAAGCCCAAATATTTTTTCAGAGGTACTGTAGATGCAGATAAAAATTATTTTTAATTTGCAACCTGATGGAGGTCAGTATAGATGGACTAATAGAGAAAGTCCGACACACTGCTAGAAGGCCAAATATTTTTTCAGAGCTAGATGCAGAAAAAAATTATATTCAGTTTGAAACCTGATGGAGGCCAGTATAGATGGACTAACAGAGAAAGTCCCACACACTGCTAGAAGGCCAAATATTTTTTCAGAGCTAGATGCATACAAAAAATTATTTTGAATTTGCAACCTGATGGAGGTCAGTATAGGTGGACTAATAGAACAAGTCCCACACACTGCTAGAAGGCCAAATATTTTTTCAGAGCTAGATGCAGAAAAAAATTATATTCAGTTTGCAACCTGATGGAGGTCTGTATAGATGGATTAATAGAACAAGACCCACACACAGCTAGAAGCCCAATATTTTTTCAGAGGTAGATGCAGAAAAAAATATATTCAGTTTGCAACCTGATGGAGGTCAGTATAGATGGACTAATACAACAAGTCACACACAGCTAGAAGCCCAATATTTTTTCAGAGGTAGATGCAGAAAAAAATATATTCAGTTTGCAACCTGATGGAGGTCAGTATAGATGGACTAATACAACAAGTCCCACACACAGCTAGAAGCCCAAATATTTTTTCAGAGGTACTGTAGATGCAGATAAAAATTATTTTTAATTTGCAACCTGATGGAGGTCAGTATAGATGGACTAATAGAGAAAGTCCGACACACTGCTAGAAGGCCAAATATTTTTTCAGAGCTAGATGCAGAAAAAAATTATATTCAGTTTGCAACCTGATGGAGGTCAGTATAGATGGACTAACAGAGAAAGTCCCACACACTGCTAGAAGGCCAAATATTTTTTCAGAGCTAGATGCAGAAAAAAATTATATTCAGTTTGCAACCTGATGGAGGTCTGTATAGATGGATTAATAGAACAAGACCCACACACAGCTAGAAGCCCAATATTTTTTCAGAGGTAGATGCAGAAAAAAATATATTCAGTTTGAAACCTGATGGAGGTCAGTATAGATGGACTAATACAACAAGTCCCACACACAGCTAGATGCCCAAATATTTTTTCAGAGGTAGATGCAGAAAAAAATATATTCAGTTTGCAACCTGATGGAGGTCAGTATAGATGGACTAATACAACAAGTCCCACACACAGCTAGAAGCCCAATATTTTTTCAGAGGTAGATGCAGAAAAAAATATATTCAGTTTGCAACCTGATGGAGGTCAGTATAGATGGACTAATACAACAAGTCCCACACACAGCTAGGAGCCCAAATATTTTTTCAGAGGTAATGTAGATGCAGATAAAAATTATTTTTAATTTGCAACCTGATGGAGGTCAGTATAGATGGACTAATAGACCAAGTCCCACACACTGCTAGAAGCCCAAATATTTTTTCAGAGCTAGATGCAGAAAAAAATTATATTCAGCTTGCAACCTGATGGAGGTCAGTATAGATGGACTAATAGAATGATGCTATGCCCAAAAGATTTTACTTCACTAGGTGCAGTAAAAAAATTGGTATTCTATACACAGGTGGTATATCTTGCAACACAGATAGGCTACTCCACTGACTAACACACTCTGCAATAGGCCAAAAAGGATTAGCTTTGCTAGATTCAGCCAAATGCTGTGAAAAAAACTTGCACAGCACTGGCACAGACCTGCCTGGCAAAAACTGATAGGAACTGATGTAACCTAGTCCTGAAAAGGACTCCAATTACAATTAGTCTTTACTCCCACAATCTATCTATTTAAGAGCACAGACCTCCCTGATAAAAGTCGTAGGAAATGCTGTAACCTAGTCCTTAAAAGGACTGCAATCACAACTATTCCCTACTCCCAAGCTATTTGTATATTTGTGCGAAAATTGGCTTGAAATTAACAAGGTATAGCGCACACAGCAACAGCGGTGCCGTCTAACACGCAGCTGCAGCAGTGAGAAAATGGTGGCGACGGGGAAAATGGCTTGGTCTTATAGGGCAAGGACATGTGACATACACTGCCAATGACACATGCCCTTGCTTGTGTGAAAAAAAGCACTTCGCTCCGTGTGTGCGCTGCTGATAGGCTGACAGATTGCACCTCCCCACTGCAAATGCGGGAAAGAGAAAAAAAAATGGAGATCTTAATTGTTCCTGCAGAGATCCATCCCCTGCCCCTCCCCCCACCCCGCTGTACTCTCAAACTGCGTATTAACATTAATTTTCATCATTACTGAGAAAAAATCCAGTTATGATTTTGGTGCACGAACAGTTATCGAACATAACCTCGAACAGCCGAATTTTTCTCAAATTGTTCGTGTTCGCCGAACGGCTCGAACACCGCCCAAAACAGCTCGAATTTGAGATTGGCGAACAGTTCGAGTAGAACAATGCTCATCTCTAACCACCACCCTATCTTCTACATGGTTAAGTCTCAGTAGCCCTGAGTCTGGACTGCATATTCCTCACCCTGAACCCTGCCGAGTGCACAGAGACCACTGATCCCACACTTGGACACTTTGAAGCGCTGTTCACTTTTTCATTTATAGATTCGGGCCTCTCACTTGGTATACTTGAAGCGTGTCAAGATGAGATCAAATGTAGCAATGCCCAAATATTTGAACAGCCACGGTCATTCAACGGCGATGGTGGGAAAGTGTCACAAGAGGTGGACTAGGATGAGACACAATTGCCAGAAAGTCAGGAGGAGGACCAGGGTGTGGAAGTGGAAGACGAGTTGGTGGATGATATAAGTAACTAAAACAACATGGCAGGAGAACATGCAGAGCGAGGACAGTAGTGCACAGGGGGAGGGAGGCAGAGCACCCCAACAAGTAAGAACAAGCAGTGTGGTGGCCACAGACAGAAGGTGGGCAACCATTCCCCATAACACCAAAACGACAGAAGTTGCCAGTACAACTGTTAGGTCTTCCCGAGTCTGGCTGCCTTTTAAAGGCTCTGCCGATAACCCCAAAAAGGCCATTTGCACCACCTGCCATGCCACCATTAGCAGGGGTAGCAAAACTACCAGCATGATCAGGCACATGGCAGCAAAGCACCCGACTTTGTGGGCAGAACCCCAGGGTCCAGGAACAGTGTCTGCAGGTGACACCACTGCTTCTTCCGCTGTTGTGAGTGCAAGCCAGTTCCCTGTCCATAGTGTATGCGAAGATGCCTCCTGCCCTGCACCTCTTGTCTTACACTCTCACCTAGCACCATCAGCAAACACATCCTTGTCCCAGCTCAGCGTTCAGTTGTCCATACCCCAGACTTGGAGTCCACTCAGTTGTCCATACCTAACCACGGACACGTGGACAAATGCTTGTAAGCAGGGATGGTAAATCTCGCTGACGGCACACTGGGTTAACATAGTGTATACGGGGACCCAGTCGGACAATGGGATGGAACACATCCTCCCGACACTGAGGATTGCAGGCCCTAGGTCATTCAGGGTTGCCCCCACAGTCTACAGCTCCTTCACCTCTTCCTCCTAAGCCTCCTCCTCCTCTTTTGCCTCCATCTCTGAAATGACCACATCAGTCACAAGCTGTAAACACTGCTGCACTGCCTCGGCCAAGCGACAACAGGCTGTGTCGAAGCTAATATGCTTAGATTGACAAACTGCACAATGCTTTAGAGTTGTGGACAGCTCTGACACCACTGAACATACAGCAAGGCATAGTTGTGTGTGACAATGGCCAGAACATGATGACAGCATCAGCAGGGATAGCAAAACTAGCAGCCTGACCACCACCAGCATGACACATGGTAGCAATCCCAGGGTACAGAAATAGTATCTGAGGGTGACACCACTGCTTCTTCTGCTGTTGTGCATGCAAGCCAATCCCATGTCAATGGCGCATGCCAAGATGTCTCCCGCCCTGCACGTGTCGTTGCGCACTCTCAAATAGCACCATCAGCAAGCACGTCCAGGTACTTTTCCCAGTGCTGAGTTCAATTGTCAATACCCCAATTCTTGGACCACAAGCGCAAATAAGCAGCCAAAGCCCCACAGGCCACACTACAAAATTCACACATTTCGCAAATGCTTGTGCTTGAAATGTTGCCTTTTAGGTTCATGGAGACCGAAGCTTTGCGCAATCTGATGGTGGTGGCCGTCCCTCGGTACACGGTCTCCAGCCGCCACTATTTCTCCCGGTGTGCCCTCCCCGCATAACACAAGCACATGTCCCACAACATTAGACGTGCCCTCAACAACGCAGTTACTGGGAAAGTCCACCTAACCACTTACACATTGACAAGTGGTTGTGAGTAGAGACGGTGCATCTCGCTGATGGCACACTGGGTTAATATAGTGAAAGCTGGGACCCAGTCGGACCTTGGGATGGAACATGTCCTGCCGACGCCAAGGATTGCGAGCCCTGGGTCAATCAGGGTTGCCCCCACATTCTACAGCTCCTGCACCACTTCCTCCTCTTCAGCCTCCATCTCCGAAATTATGACATAAGCCACAAGCTGGAAGCACTGCAGCACTGCCTCGGCCAAGCAGCAACAGGCTGTGCTGAAGATAATTTGTTTGGGTGACAAACCGCACAACACTGAAGAGTTGTGGACAGCTCTGAAAGAGCAGGCAGATCTGTGGCTGACACTACTGACTCTACAGCCAGACATGGTCATGTGTGACCATGGCTGGAACCTGGTGGCAGCTCTGAGGCGAGCTCACACATGTAACATGCTTGGCCCATGTGCTTAACCTCGTGGTTAAGCGGTTTCACAAAACCTACCTGAATCTGCTTGTAAAAGTACGCCACCTGTGTGCCCATTTAAGAAAGTCAGCTACAGCTTCTGTCACCCTTGCCGTGCTTCAGCAGCATTTGCAGCTTACAGCTCATCGACTGGTGTGTGATGTCCCCACGCATTGGAACTCTACACTGCAGATCTTGGGAAAGATTTTTGAGCAGAAGAGGGCAGTTGTTGACTACCAGCATCAACATGGCCGTTGGTATTCAGTTCAGACTCCACACATAAGACCTTAGGAGTGGACATGGATGTCAGACATCTGTACCATCCTCCAAAACTTTGAGGACTCCATCAAGATAGTGAGCGGCGATGACGCCATAATTAGCGTCACCATCCCGCTTCTCTGTCTTCTGAAATGCTGTCTGCTCACAATCAGAGAGCATCCATTGCAGGCAGAGCACGATGAGATTGAGCAAGGAACCATACAGGGTGATTACACACAGCCCAACATCATCTCATCCCAATGTGGATTGGGTGACAATGAGGAAGAGGAGGATTAGGAGGAAAAACAGGAGCTAGTGTCATCCGCTATAGACGGTACTACCTGCACAACTGTCATAAAGTCTGTTCAGTATGGATGGCCTGAGTACAGGGAAGAGGAGGAGGAGAGCATGGCCAGTCGTACTCTTGGTGAGGACATGGAATTCTTGCCTGTTAGCAGTCTGGCACTCATGGCTGAGTTTATGTTACACTGCATTTCCCGTGACCCTCGTGTTCTCAAAATTTTGGGTGACAGTCATTACTAGTTGGTGACACTTCTAGACCCACGCTACAGGGAGAACTTTATATCTCTTATTCCTGAGGCAGACAGGTCTACAAAAATGGGGCAGTAGCAGAAGACCCTTGTTGCGGAACTACTAAAAAAAATTCTCATCTGAAAATGCTGGCGGCAGAGGTCACAGTTCGTTGGACAGCCAAGGACTACAGGCAAGAGAGATACAACTCCAATCCAGCAGAGTCAGGGGAACACCGTCAAAGTTCTGGGAGAGTTTTCTCTGCCCCTCCCATAGCGCAGGCCCTGAGACGCTGGGTACTCTTACAAGGAGTGCAAAATTTGGGAAGATCTAAGGGAGTACCTTGCCGACCGTACCAAGATCCTCAGTGATTCCTCTGTGCCTTATAATTACTGGGTATGCAAGCAATTACGTGGAATGAACAGGCTGTCTATGCCTTGGAGGTCCTGGCCTGCCCTGCTGCTAGCATTTTATCAGAGCAGGTTTTTAGTGCCACTGGTGGAATTATAACTGAAAATGCTGAGCGGCTGACTCATAAAAATGAACAAGGGCTGGATTGGGCCAGACTTCTCAACACCACCGAATGATAGCAGCGTAACATAAACTCAAATCCAGTGTCTTTTTTTGGAAGGTGTATTCCCATGCACCTTTTCGCACTCACACATGGGTATACGCTTCCTGATTTTGGCTATTTGCTCTTGTTCTCCTCCTTCTCCTCATCCTCCACAATCAAATCACCAGGGTGACCGTGGTCCATGATGCAACACTCACATAATTTATTTTAAAGGTGTTCATGATGCCCGTAATAAAAATGTTTTATACAGTATGTTCATGTACACCCCCCAGGGGTAAAGGTTTGTCAGCCCATACACTTATTGCATGGGTATTACAAGTATAGGAGACCCGCCAAATTTTTGGCAACCCTTGCATTCACTGCATAGGCAAACACAATGGGAGATTCACTTCCTAATAATGGGAACATTTTTTTTCAGTAGGCCCTCCTCTACGTCTCTTGCAAGGGGCATTGGAGTAGGTCCAAATTTTTGGCAGCCCTTGCATTCACTGCATAGGCAAACAGTATGCGCGACCCATTTCCTAATAATGCTAATATTGTTTTCAAGAGGCACTCCTCTAAGTCTCTTCAAAGGGGTATTGGTGTGCGTCCAAATTTTGGGCAGCCCTGCCACTCACTGCATACGCAATAACAGTATAGGAGACCCACTCTTTATCAATGGGAACAACAAAGCATAGTCGGCTGATGGCTCTCTAACAATTGCGAGGGCCCTATAAGAATAGTAAAGGCCGCCTGATGGCCCTATAAAATATGGCTTTTTGACTTTCAGAGTCCCTCCTTCATAAATGAAACAGTATGTGTCTGATAATGTCTCACACACCACATGGCCAGGTAAGGTAGTAAAATGTTAAAATGACATTTCCCGGTGAATGCATTTGTCATGGTTGAAAGCAATGCAAAAGTTCAAAAACACATCAAAAATGGTACGTGTGAACATAGCCCAAGATGTGGAGGAGTATTTTTGATTTTGTCTATTTATTTTGCTTTATATACAAGTCACTACCATGGAAAGGATGTTCCTTAACATATTTCCCAGGAAAATGGTTTAGTTTTTGTATGTTTTATTGTGAGTCCATAAAAGTGGCGTAATACCTTTGACAACGTTGTTGACAGAAGTGACCTGGGAGTCTGAAATGCTTCCAGGGGTCTTCCCCATGCTGTTCCCATGTCATTTGAGCACTGTTCCCATTGATTTGGGCAATCTTTAGACCCTCTGCAGACCGCAGGGGAGAGACGCCTGAAAAATGCTCGAGTTTCCCAAATATTTACATTGGGCTCGTTGCTCGGGTCGAGCACCCGTACATACCAATTTGCTTGACCCGATCATCGAGCACCCGAGCATTTTAGTGCTCGCCCATCACTAATAAACTCAAATACAGTGTTTTTTTTGGGGAGTTCTAACTCTATTCCCATGCACCTCTATCTTCACCCCCAGACATGGGTATACACTTCCTGATTTTGACTATTTGCTCTTGTTTTCCTCATCCTCCACATCCTCCACCATATCACCATCATATGTATCATATCACTATATCTACGTCTCTTGCAAGTGACATTGGAGTTCATCCATATTTTTGGCAGCCGTTGCATTCACTGTATAGGCAAACCGTATGGGAGACCCACTTCCTAATAATAGGAACATTGTTTTCAGGAGGCCCTCCGACCTCTACGTCTCTTGTAAAGGACATTGGAGTTCCTCTAAATTTTTGGTTGCTGTTGCTTTACTGCAAAGGCAAACAGTATGGGAGACCCACTTCCTAATAATGGGAACATTGTTTTCAGGAGGCCCTCCAACCTTTAGGTCTCTTGCAAGGGACATTGAAGTGCCTCCAAATTTTTGGCAGCCATTGCTTCACTGCATAGGCAAACAGTATGGGAGACCCACTTCCTAATAATGGGAAAATTGCTTTCAGGAGGCCCTCCAACCTCTACATCTGTTGCAAGGGACATTGGAGTTCTTCCAAATTTTTGGGAGCTGTGGCATTCACTGCATAGGCAAACAGTATTGGAGACCCACCTCCTAATAATGGGAATATTGTTTTCAGGAGGCCCTCTGAGCTCTACATCTCTTGCAAGGAGCATTGGAGTTCCTGCAAATTTTTGCCAGCCGTTGCATAAACTCCATGGGCAAACAGTATGGAGACCCATTCCTTTTTAATGGGAGCATGTCATACTCATTACTGTAGCCCAGCTTTATGCGTCTTAAAACTGTTATTAGGGTTTTTCCTAAATTTTGGCAGCCGTTGGACTTACTGCATACCCTATAACTGTAGAGAAGACCATCTCCTTTCTAATGGGAACATGTCGTTACTGTGGCCCAGCCCTATGTGTCTTTAAATTGTTAGTGGGGTTTTTCCTAAGTTTTGGCAGCCGTTGGACTCACTGCATACCCTATAATTGAACAGCAGACCCTCATTTTTCTAATGGGAACATGTCGTCACTGTGGCCCAACTCTATGTGACTTTAAAATGTTAGTGGGGTTTTTCCTAAATTTGGCAGCTGTTGGACTCACTGTACATCCTAAAATTGGATAGCAGACCCTATCCTTTCTAATGGGAATATTTTGTTACTGTGGCCCAGCTCTATGTGACTTTAAATTGTTAGTGGGGTTTGTCCTAAATTTGGCAGCTGTTAGACTCACTGTATATCCTAAAATTGGATAGCAGACCCTCTTCTTTCTAATGGGAACACGTCGTTACTGTGGCCCAGCTCTATGTGTCTTTAAATTGTTGGTAGGGTTTTTCCTAAATTTTGTCAGCCGTTGGACTCACTGCATACCTTATAACTGGATAGCAGACCCTCTCCTTTCTAATGGGAACATGTTGTTACTGCAAACACTATTTGTCAAAGGCAACAAAAACCCCAACCTAATGACCTTAAAATATAACTTTTATTTGACTAGTATAAAGGAATATAACTTTAAAAGTTTGCAGAGGTTAGTATAACTAGCTAGCGATCAAGGATCCATTGATCTCTCATTTCATCTATCTGTATAACTACTATATATCCTAAGGTAAGCAAGGTGCGGCCGCTACCTATACTCTCCTATGCTCATGTATGACTTTTGTATACTGACTACTGCCATTAAAACAAATTACAGAGCCTCCCCAACATGTTTCACCACAGATATGGCATCATCAGGGGATAGAGGCTAAATGAGCTGACACATGGGCTGCCAGCCTTCTTAAGCCCTTGCACATGACATCATCAAAAGGTCATCCAATCATATGGCACCGATCATCTACCACTAGCAATCAGTCCTCATAGTCACAAGGTTGCACTGACCAATAGACTCTTCTATTTCCAAGCCTGATACTCTCTAATTGGTCCAGCTACTTTGTCATTCATTATTGCTATCCCAATCCCAACACAGGATAATTCTCCCTCCTGCCCTCATTAACTACAACCTATAAGACAGCACTTCTCTTAAACATATATGTCCCATTTACCAATCCCGGAGCTCCATAGACACTTGAGTACTTCCAGGTTTAGTGACTCCCCAGCCTGCACCACTGCACTGCAAAACTGCAGGACCTGTGATGATGTCAGCACCATGTGATCAGGGGGCGGAGCTCAACAGAACAATGATGGTGAAGGACCTGTGATGATGTCAGCACCATGTGATCAGGGGGATGAGCTCTACAGAGAAGTGGTGAAAGACTTGTGATGATGTCAGCACCATGTGATCAGGGGGATGAGCTCTGCAGAGAAGTGGTGAAGGACCTGTGATGATGTCAGCCACATGTGATCAGGGGTTGGAGCTCCGCAGAACAGTGGGGAAGAACCTGTGAGGACACTGTTCTGCAGAATGATACCTCTGCTTGACTGCATCATTTCCATATCGCATGATGTATGCGTGCCTGCGCACATCCACTGGTCACTCCACCAATCATGTTCTGAGGTGACAACCTCACATGCACAGGAAAGAGCATACAAATGCGCATGTCTCGATATCTCTGTCACCCATCTTATACATTAAAAAATTATATCTTTTATATAGGGTAGGAAATAAGGAAGGTTTATTATTATGCATAACGCAAGATAGAACAGTTTGAATCTCATCTGTCAATAATCATAAGTGTAATCCTGCCACAAAAGACAATGTAATTGATAATGTAAAATTGATATAACTGTAATACTGTCAAAAAATGACAATGGGGAGTCACTATAATAGTAAACCTAATAAAGTGCACATCACATCCCTTCACTACCAAAAACATACATGATCTAACAAAAGTCTCCTCAGTGCAAATAAATCAAACTACAATTAATACCAATAATCATAATAGAAGCCATATCATGATGTCAAGCACAGCCCATATATTCTGTAGACTTATTCTATAACGTTATTTCATTATCCATTAATGTTAATGGCAGGAAAACAAACCTTTATTCCTCATAAACTCAATACTCAGGCAATAACCATAAAAAAAGTATAAAAATAGACAATACTGAATCCAAAGAGATAAAATAGTCACCCATTCAATCGGGAAGGAAAGAGGAAAAGGAGAAACCCTCTTTTAGGCCTTAAGGACTGCGTGATCTTAATCTGTATATCCACCTACTCTCTTCTTGAAGCAGAATTTTGTCCAAATTGCCACTACGGGCTCCCAACACTAAATGTCTAATACCCCATATGTTAATGTCTAAAGGATTATGGATATGTACATTTCTCATATGAGTCGACAAAGGTGTATCTATACAGGTATTAATTGAACTTATATGTTTTGAAATCCTTCTCCTTAATTCCTTAACCGTTTTTCCAATATACAACTTGGGACAATGTTCTCTCTCACAAAATATTCCTTATTATTCACTGGATTAATAAATTCCTTAGTTACGGGCAAATATCTGCACAAAGTACATGTGCCACAAGGGTGTGAACCCCCAATCATTCTTCTAGATGTAGAACTGTCCTCCTACAGCATGAAATGACTGCGTGTCAAAAATTCTCTCAGATTTTTGCCTCTCCGATAGGTTACAGATGGAAATTCCCCAATGATATTCTTCAAATCCAAATCAGCCTTTAAAATCGGCCAATATTTCCTTAAGATGTTGTAGGTCTCTGTGGCTCTATCATCATATGAACGTGCAATATGCATTATGCAATAATGTGCCCCTGCATATTGGAAAAACGGTTCAGGAATTAAGGATTAATTAATTAAGGATTTCAAAACATATAAGTTCAGTTAATACCTGTGTAGATACACCTTTGTCGACTCATATGAGAAATGTACACACCCATAATCCTTTAGACATTAAGGTATGGGGTATTAGACATCTAGTGTTGGGACCACGTAGTGGCAATTTGGACAAAATTCTGCTTCAAGAAGAGAGTAGGTGGATATACAGATTAAGATCATGCAGTCCTTATGGCCTAAACGAGGGTTTCTCCTTATCCTCTTTCCTTCCCGATTGAATGGGTGACTATTTGATCTCTTTGGATTCAGTATTGTCTATTTTTATACATTTTATGGTTATTGCCTGAGTATTGAGTTTATGAGGAATAAAGGTTTGTTGTCCTGCCATCAACATTAATGGATAATGAAATAACGTTATGGAATAAGTCTATAGTATATATGGGCTGTGCTTGACATCATGATATGGCTTCTATTATGATTATTGGTATTAATTGTGGTATGATTTATTTGCACTGAGGAGACTCTTGTTAAATCATGCACAGTACATTTTTAGTAATGAAGGGATGTGATGTGCACTTTATTTGGTTTACTATCATAGTGACTCCACATTGTCATTTTTTGACAGTATTACAGTTATATCAATTTTACATTGTCTTTTGTGACAGGATTACACTTATGATTATTGACAGATGAGATTCAAACTGTTCTATCTTGCGTTATACATAACTAGCTATTGAGCCCGTTCTACGCCCGGGTGGCGAGCATTTTTATTGGTATATGGTCTCCCATTCTGGTATTTGTGCTGCCTCCATCCTGGTATTTGTGCTCCCCAATCCTGTTCCCCCATCCTGTTATGTGCTGCCCTCATCCCTATCCTGGTATGCATTTCACCCCTCACCCTCAATCCTGGTACGCATGGCACCCCTCACCCTCAATCCTGGTATGCATGACAACCCTCACCCTCAATCCTAATATGCATGGCACCCCTCACCCTCAATCCTGGTAAGCATGGCATCCCTCACCCCAAATCCTGGTATGCATGGCACGCCTCATCCCTATCCTGGTATGCATGGCACCAATCATCTCTATCCTTGTATGCATGGCACCAATCATCCCTATCCTGGTATGCATGGCACCCCTCACCTCCAATCCAGGTATGCATGGTACCCCTCATCCCTATCCTGGTATGCATGGCATGCCTCATCCCTATCCTGGTATGAATGGCACCCCTCACCTCTAATTCTGGTATGCATGGCACCCCTCACCTCCAATCCTGGTATGCATGGCACCCCCCATCCCCAGTCCTGGTATGCATGGCACCCCTCATCCCCTATCTGGGCATGCATGGTACCCCTCATCCCCAATCCTGGCATACATGGCACCCCTCTCCCTGGTATGCATGGCTCATTCATCCCTCATCCTGGTATCCATGGTACCCCTCATCTCTATCCTGGTATACATGGAACCCCTCACCCCTATCCTGGTATGCATGCCCCTTATCTGAATCCTGGTATGCATGGCCCCCAGATCCTTATCCTGGTATGCATGGTACCCCTCTTCCCCCAATCCAGGTATACATGGCACCCATCATCCCCAATCCTGATATGCATGGCACTCCTCATCCCCCAAATCTGGTATGCATGGTACCCCTCATCCCCCAATCCTGGTATGCATGGTACCCCTCATTCCCCAATCCTGGTATGCATGGTACCCCTCATCCCCCAATCCTGGTATGCATGGCCCCCTCATCCCCAATCCTGGTAAGCATGGTACCCCTCATCCCTCGATCCTTGTATGCATGGTCCCCACATCCCCCATTCCTGGTATGCATGGTCCCCTCATCCCTCAATCCTGGTATGCATGGCACCCCTCACCCCCCAATCCTGGTATGCATGGTACCCCTCATCCTCCATTCCTGGTATGCATGGTCCCCTCATTCCCCATTCCTGATATGCATGGTACCCCTCATCCCCCCAATCCTGGTATGTGTGGCCCCCTCATCCCTCAATCCTGGTATGTATGGTACCCCTCATCCCCAATCCTGGTATGTGTGGCCCCCTCATCCCCCAATCCTGGTAAGTGTGGCCCCCTCATCTCCCAATCCTGGTATGTGTGACCCCCTCTTTCCCCAGTCCTGGTATGTGTGGCCCCCTCAGCCCCCAATCCTGGTATGCATGGTACCCCGCATCCCCAATCCAACTATGCTTGGCACCCCTCATCCCCCAATCCTGATATGTGTGGTCCCCTCACCCCCAATTCTGGTATGCATTGCCCCCTCATCCCCAATCCAGCTATGCATGGCACCCCTCATCCCCCAATCCTGGTATGTGTGGTCCCCTCACCTCCAATCCTGGTGTGCATGGTACCGCTCATCCCTCAATCCTGGTATGCGTGGTACCCCTCATCCCCCAATCCTGGTATGCATGGTCCCCTCACCCACCAATCCTTGTATGCATGGTACCCCTCATTGCCCAATCCTGGTATGCATGGTACCACTCATCCCTCTAATCCAGGTATGCATGGTATCCTCTGCACACATAAATAAAATAAACACTTATACTCACCTTTCTTCCCTGTGCTCCAGTGCTGCTGTGTCCTCTTCTGCCATAGGCCGAGGGAGGAGTGCAGCATCGGAGAGCCGCGCTGTCCGGCGCCATTTTGCTGAAGACACTCTGTAAATTGTGACACCTTCACTCCGCACTGGTCTCCAGCCAGAAGAGAGGCGCCGCGGCAATGCACCTCCCGGTCAGGTAAGTATGTAAATATGGCGCCGGAGATCGCGGTATGCGTTCAGTGTCTACGCATACCGCGATATCAGGCGCCATACAGTCCTCTTACCTGTAACGGCTCCAAGCGTTCTTATGTCTGGAGCCAGACTGCGGGTCACGCATGCACAGCTTATAGAGGCTTCAGACAGAGGGACGCTTAGCCGAATATATTATAGATAATAAACCTTCCTTATTTCCTACCCTATATAAAAGATATAATCTTTTAATGTATAGGATGGGTGACAGAGATATTGAGACATGCGCATTTGTATGCTCTTTCCTGTGTATCGGAGTAAACACAGGAGCATTGGATCCCATAAAGTGACCTGTGAGAGGTTGTCCCCTCAGAACAGGCACACATACATCATGCGACCTGGAAATGATGCAGTCAAGCAGAGGTATCATTCTGCAGAACAGTGTCCTCACAGGTTCTTCCTCACTGTTCTGTGGAGCTCCACCCCCTGATCACATGGTGCTGACATCATCACAGGTCCTTCACCACTTCTCTGTAGAGCTCCGCCCCCTGATCACAAAGTGCTGACGTCATCACAGGTCCCGCAGTTTTGCAGTGCAGTGGTGCAGGCTGGGGAATCACTAAACCCGGAAGTACTCGAGTGTCTTTGCAGCTCCAGGATTGGTAAATGGGACATATATGTTTAAGAGAAGTGCTGTCTTATAGGTTGTAGTTAATGAGGGCAGGAGGGAGAATAATCCCGTTTTGGGATTGGGAGAGCAATAATGAATGACAAAGTAGCTGGACCAATTAGAGAGAATCAGGCTTGAGAAATAGAAGAGTCTATTGGTCAGTGCAACCTTGTGACTATGAATACTGATTGCTAGTGGTAGATGATCGGTGCCATATGATGGGATGACCTTTTGATGATGTCATGTGCAAGGGCTTAAGAAGGCTGGCAGCCCATGTGTCAGCTCATTTAGCCTCTATCCCCTGATGACACCATATCTGTGGTGAAACATGTTGGGGAGGCTCTCTGTTTTGTTTTAATGGCAGTAGTCAGTATACAAAAGTCATACATGAGCATAGGAGAGTATAGGTAGCGGCCGCACCTTGCTTACCTTAGGATATATAGTAGCTATACAGATAGATGAAAAGAGAGATCAATGGATCCTTGATAGTTAGCTACCTGTTATACTGACCTCTGCAAATTTTTAAAGTTATATTCCTTTGTACTAGTCAAATAAAAGTTATATATTAAGGTCTTTAGGTTGGGGTTTTTGTTTCCTTTAGCAAATAGTGTTAATAGTAAATACACCACACTGATCTTGGAGCAGTATGGTTGGTACATGTTGTTACTGTGGCCCAGCTCTGTGTCTTTAAATTGTTAGTGGGGTTTTTCCTAAATGTTGGCAGCCATTGGACTTACTGTACACCCAATAACTCTATAGCAGACCTTCTCCTTACTAATGTGAACATGTCGTACTCGTTACTGTGGCCCAGCTCTGTTTTTTTTATTATTGGGGTTTTTCCCAAATTTTGGCAGCCGTTGGACTCACTGCATACCCTATAACTGTGTAGCAGACCCTCTCCTTACTAATGTGAACATGTCGTACTCGTTACTGTGGCCCTGCTCTATATGCTAAAATGACATTTCCGGGTGAATGTATTTGTCACGGTTGAAAGCAATGCAAAAGTGCAAAAATGCATCAAAAACGCTATGTGTGAACATAGCTCAAGGTGTGGAGAAGCATTTTTGTTTTTGGTTATTTATTTTGCCTTATATACAAGTCATTACCCTGGAAAGGATGTTCCTTATCATATTTCCCAGGAAAATCCATTTTGGTTTCGTTTTTGTATGTTTTATTTTGAGTCCGTAAAAGTGTCGTAATACCTTTTACGACATTTTTGACAGCAGTGACCTGGGAGTAAGAAATGCTTCCAGGGTTCTTCCCCATGCTGTTTCCATGTCATCTGAGCACTGTTCCTATCGATTTGGGCAATTTTTAGGCCCTCTGCAGACCGCCGGAGGAAGCCGTCGAAAAATGCTCGAGTTTTCCTTAGACTTACATTGGGCTCGTTACTCGGACCGAGCACTCTAGCATTCCAATTTGATCGACCAGAGCAACGAGTACCCGAGAATTTTAGTGCTTGCTCATCACTAGTGCTAACTCCATCCTCAAAGTAAGTCTTTATGCTAGCACTGGTGTCAGGACATAATCTTTCAAGGCACTGTAGTGAATTCTGTGTGCGTGTGCTTACAGAGCAAGAAGAAATTAAAAGGCCGGCGGCCATCAATACGCAACTGTTGACCCAAGCACCGGGGTACCCAGGAATCTCAAAAAAAAAAATATTGAGGGCGGTAAATGGCCGTCGGGCCTGAGGTTCCCCACCCCGGATTTATATAGTAGTTAATGTCGCCTGTACACACGAGGCTATTGTTGGCCAAACTTTCCGATATCATTGGTTTCGGCTGACAGTTTAACGGTGCCTGCAGACAAGCGTATGGGAAATCTAATTAATTTCATCCACAAAACTCGGACGATTTTTTCCCTAATGTTAATTAGAGATGAGCGGTGTTCGACTCGAACTGTTCGCCAATCTCAAATTCGAGCTGTTTTGGGCGGTGTTCGAGCCGTTCGGCGAACACGAACGATTTGAAAAAAAATTCGGCTGTTCGAGGTTATGTTCGATAACTGTTCGTGCACCAAAATCATAAATGGATTTTTTCTCAGTAATGCTGAAAATTAATGTTAATACGCAGTTTGAGTGTACAGCGGGGCGGGGGGAGGGGCAGGGGATGGATCTCTGCAGGAATAATGAAGATCTCCATTTTTTTTTCTCTTTCACGCATTTACAGTGGGGAGGTGCAATCTGTCAGCCTTTCAGCAGCGCACACACGGAGCGAACTGCTTTTTTTCACACAAGCAAGGGCATGTGTCAATGGCAGTGTATGTCACATGTCCTTGACCTATAAGATCCAGCCATTTTCCCCGTCGCCACCATTTTCTCACTGCTGCAGCTGCGTGTTAGACGGCACAGCTGTTGCTGTGTGCGCTATACTTTGTTAATTTCAAGCCAATTTTCGCACACATGTACAGATAGCTTGGGAGTAGGGAAGAGTTGTGATTGCAGTCCTTTCAAGGACTAGGTTACATCATTTCATACGAATTTTATCAGGCAGCTCTGTGCTCTTAAATAGATAGGTTGGGAGTAAAGACTAATTGTAATTGCAGTCCTTTTCAGGGTTAGGTTATATCAGTTCCTATCACTTTTTGCCAGGCAGGTCTGTGCCAGTGCTGAGCAAGTTTTTTTCACAGCATTTGGCTAAATCTAGCAAAGCAAATCCTTTTTGGCCTATTGCAGAGTGTGTTAGTCAGTGGAGTAGCCTATCTGTGTTGCAAGCTACACCACCTAGTGAAGTAAAACCTTTAGGGCATAGCATCATTCTATTAGTCCATCTATACTAACCTCCACCAGGTTGCAAATTCAATATATTTATTTTCTGCATCGAACTCTGAAAAAATATTTAGGCTTCTAGGAGTGTGTGGGACTTGTTCTCTTAGTCTATCTATACTAACCTCCATCAGGTTGCAAATTCAGTATAATTTTTTTCTGCATCTAGCTCGGAAAAAATATTTCGGCTTCTAGCAGTGTGTGGGACTTGTTCTGTTAGTCCATCTATACTGACCTTCATCAGGTGGCAAATTCAATATAATTTTTTTCTGCATCTAGCTCGGAAAAAATATTTCGGCTTCTAGCAGTGTGTGGGACTTGTTCTATTAGTCCATCTATACTGACCTCCATCAGGTTGCAAATTCCATATAATTTTTTTCTGCATCTAGCTCTGAAAAAATATTTAGGCTTCTAGCAGTGTGTGGGACTTGTTATCTTAGTCTATCTATACTAACCTCCATCAGGTTGCAAATTCAATATAATTTTTTTCTGCATCTAGCTCTGAAAAAATATTTCGGCTTCTAGCAGTGTGTGGGACTTGTTCTGTTAGTCCATCTATACTGACCTCCATCAGGTTGCAAATTCAATATAATTTTTTTCTGCATCTAGCTCTGAAAAAATATTTTGGCTTCTAGCAGTGTGTGGGACTTGTTCTATTAGCCATCTATACTAACCTCCATCAGGTTACAAATTCCATATAATTTTTTTCTGCATCTACCTCTGAAAAAATATTTAGGCTTCTCGCAGTGTGTGGGACTTGTTCTATTAGTCCATCTTTACTAACATCCATCAGGTTGCAAATTCAATATAATTTTTTTCTGCATCTAGCTCTGAAAAAATATTTAGGCTTCTAGCAGTGTGTGGGACTTGTTCTATTAGTCCATCTATACTAACCTCCATCAGGTTGCAAATTTTATCTAATTTTTTTCTGCATCTAGCTCTGAAAAAATATTTAGGTTTCTAGCAGTGTGTGGGACTTGTTCTATTAGTCCATCTTTACTAACATCCATCAGGTTGCAAATTCAATATAATTTTTTTCTGCATCTAGCTCTGAAAAAATATTACAGCTTGTAGCAGTGTGTGGGACTTGTTCTATTAGTCCATCTATACTGACCTTCATCAGGTTGCAAATTCAATATAATTTTTTTATGCATCTAACTCTGAAAAAATATTTAGGCTTCTAGCAGTGTGTGGGACTTGTTCTATTAGTCCATCTATACTGACCTAGATCAGGTTGCAAATTCAATATAATTTTTTTCTGCATCTAGCTCTGAAAAAATATTTCGGCTTCTAGCAGTGTGTGGGACTTGTTCTATTAGTCCATCTATGCTAACCACCATCAGGTTGCGAATTCAATATAATTTTTTTCTGCATCTAGCGCTGAAAAAATATTTCAGATTGTAGCAGTGTGTGGGACTTGTTCTATTTGTCTATCTATACTAACCTCCATCAGGTTGCAAATTCAATATAATTTTTTTCTGCATCTAGCTCTGAAAAAATATTTCAGCTTGTAGCAGTGTGTGGGACTTGTTCTATTTGTCTATCTATACTAACCTCCATCAGGTTGCAAATTCAATATAATTTTTTTCTGCATCTAGCTCTGAAAAAATATTTAGGCTTCTAGCAATGTGTGGGACTTGTTCTGTTAGTCCATCTATACTGACCTCCATCAGGTTGCAAATTCAATATAATTTTTTTCTGCATCTAGCTTTGAAAAAATATTTCAGCTTGTAGCTGTGTGTGGGACTTGTTCTATTAGTCCATCTATACTGACCTCTATCAGGTTGCAAATTCAATATAATTTTTTTCTGCATCTAGCTCTGAAAAAATATTTCAGCTTCTAGCATTGTGTGGGACTTGGTCTATTAGTCCATCTATACTAACCTCCATCAGGTTGCAAGTTGAATATAATTTTTTTCTGCATCTAGCTCTAGGTCATCATTTTCTTTGGAGGTGGTAACATCAGCTGGTATTGAGCGCTGTCCGACATCGATAGCACCATCTTTTGATCAAGGCAACCTAACATGTCCGCCTGCATCTTCCTCACAGACCGACAGTTTGCCGGGGACACCCTTCTCAACCCCATCTAAGCACAACAGCCAGCCCTCGGTCCCTCAGATGTGGACAAGTAAAAGACCATTTCCTCCTAACCATGAGAAAGCTAAGAGGTTGAATTTCACCATCTGCAAGCTCTTGGCTACAGAAATGCTGCCTTTCCGCCTGGTGGACACAGAGGATTTTCGAGACCTTATGTCCGTCGCAGTGCCCCATTACCAGATACCCAGTCGGCACTACTTCTCAAAGAAAGGTGTGCCTGCGCTCCACCAGCATGTCGCACACAACATCACCTCTTCTTTGAGAAACTCTGTGTGTGACAGGGTGCATTTCACCACAGACACTTGGACGAGTAAGCATGGACTGGGGAGTTACATGTCACTGACTGGGCACTGAGTAACTACGGTGACAGCAGGACAAGGGGCTGCTGTCCAAGTCTTGACGTCCCCACGAGTTGTGCGTCAATCCTCTTTATCTCAAAGTTCCTCCACTGCTTCTGCCTCCTCAACCTCCTCTCGGTCCTCCACCTGCACCCAAAGCCTGTCTGGTCATGCCACAAGCTTTCTAACTGCGCAGAAGGGATCCTGCACACCTCCTTACTATGCTGGCAGCAGGGCTCAACGTCTTCAGGCGGTTTTTACTCTGAAATGTCTGGGAAATGTGAGTCACACAGCTGAGGAGTTGTGGTCAGCTCTGGAGAACCAGTTTCATGAATGGTTGTCTCCACTGGACCAGAAACCAGGGAAGGCCGTGTGCGACAATGCTGCAAACCTGGGTGCGGCCCTTCGCCGGGGCAATGTCACACACGTGCCTTGTATGGCTCACGTGTTGAACCTGGTTGTCCATCAATTTTTAGCCCACTATCCCGGACTAGATGGCCTTCTGCAAAGGGCACGGTCACTGTGTGCTCACTTCCACCGTTCGCATCCTGTAGATCAGCGACTTACATCTCTACAGAAGTCGTTGGGCCTGCCACTTCACCGGCTAAAATGCGATGTGCCTACCCGGTGGAATTCAACTCTGCACATGTTGCAGCGACTGTGGCAGCACCGACAAGCCTGATGCAATACATTCTGATATATATCCTGGGCCAACGAGATCCAGAGGTGGGGCAAATCACGCTGGAGGAGTGGTCTCAGATCAGGGACCTATGCACCCTTCTGCACAGTTTTGAAATGGCGACGAAGATGTTTAGTGCTGACGATGCCATTATCAGCATGACTATTCCGGTGATTTACATGCTGGAGCACATGTTAAACAGAATTCGGAGTCAGGTGGTGGCACAATAGGAGGTGGAGGAAGTAGAGGAGGAGGAGTTGTATGCAGAAGGGCTAACATCTGCAAGGTCCAGACGGTCGGCAGCACCAAGGCAGCAGGCATGTGAGGGTGGGGGAGATGTTTTTACCAGAGCACATGGTAGCAGCCAAACTAGTGAGGAAGGTGCAGGAGCCCAGGAAGAAGTGGAGGACGAACTGATGGAAGACTCATCAGATGAGGGAGACCTTGATCACATTTCTGTTGTGCGAGGTTGGGGGGAGAGGACAGAGGAAGGAAGCATGATTGTTACCTCGCCACCAACACAACAGGGACTTGGTGCTCCTGGATGCGCAAGACACATGAGTGCCTTCTTGCTGCACTACCTGCAACATGACCCTCTAATTGTGAGAATTAGAAATAATCCTGACTGCTGGGTTGCCACACTGGCAAGGGATGCACGCATGCAGGAGTATCAGCAGAGACTGCTGCAGAATCTTACATGTGCTTTTCCACAAAACACCAGTGGTGCACGTAGTGAATCTTACAGTTCCAACTTGCCAACCGTGGGACCGTCGAGTGTTCAGCACTCAAACCATAAAAGAAACACAGTATCTGCTGGTAACATCAATTTTGCGGAATCAGTTCATCACTTTTTTAGCCCATCCTTTGCAAGGCCACAGGAGACAGGAAGTCTGACACATAGTCAACGCCTAGAGACGATGGTACAGGAGTATCTCCAAGTAAACATTGAAGCCATGACTGTGTCACTAGACCCTTGCTATTTTTGGGCTTCCAATCTGGATAAATGTCCGGAGCTCGCCACATACGCCTTGGAGATCTTGTCATGCCCCGCAGCCAGCGTTCTGTCTGAACGTGTGTTCAGCGCTGCTGGTGGTGTGCTGACAGATAAGCGCACGTGGCTCTCCACTGATAATGTAGACAGACTCACGTTCATAAAGATGAACAAATCATGGATCCGAAATAACTTTTCTACCCCTGTGTCATCATGGGGAGAGTAAAAGCTTGATGATTTGTTAAAATCACCTCACCAACAATTTTAAGCTTTAAAATTTCTAATCATGTTTATCTGTATCTTGGCTGGAAAATAATTTGGGCTTTGTAGCAGTCTGCAGTACTGATTCTATTAGGCCATCTATACTAAGCTCCACCAGATTTAAAATAACTAATCATGTTTATCTGTATCTTGGCTGGAAAATATTTTGGGCTTTGTAGCAGTGTTCAGTACTGATTCTATTAGGCCATCTATACTAAGCTCCACCAGCTTTCAAATTAATAATAATTTTTAGACCGGAAAATAATTTTGGGTCTCCTAGATGCGCAAGACACATGAGTGCCTTCTTGCTGCACTACCTGCAACATGACCTTCAGATTGTCAGAATTCGAAGTAATCCTGACTACTGGGTTACCACACTCTTAGATCCCCCACACTCTTCGATCAACCTTTTCATTTTTATAAAGAACAAAAAAATTGTCATTTTTGAAATTGTAAGCATTAGCAGGTTATTGGAAACTGAAATCAAACAGTTTTCAACTCAAAACTTTATTCTAGATGATGTTACATTTGCATATAGGACCCCTTGTTCGAAAGGAGCATCTGAACTGTCTTGTCCATTGAATTTGTCAGATTTTGGATGGTTTCTGCTTCAATTGTTTTGCATGAGGACAGAATACCCTCATGCTGTCCGCATGGGGGTCACACCATAAGTTTTTCCCCTTTTATGCCCATATCTGCCAGAGATGCAGATGTGTTATGTGCAGCATGAGACGGTGCTTTATCATGCATGAAAATGATCTTGCTGTGGAATACACGGTTCTTCTTCTTGAACCATGGCAGGAAGTGCTGTTTGAGAAACTCCACATACATTATGGAGTTCATCTTTACCCCTTCAGGGATCCTAAAGGGGCCGACAATCTCTCTCCCCATGATTCCAGCCCAAAACATTACTCCACCTCCTCCTTGTTGGTGCTGTAGCTGTGTTTGCTTGGGGTGTCCATCAACCAGCCATCCTCCACTCCATCCATCTGGACCATCGAGCGTTGCACGGCACTCATCCGTGAACAAAACATTTTTGAAGTCAGTCTTCATTTATTGTTTGGCCCACTGGAGCCGTTTCTGCTTGTGTGCAGTGGATAGAGGAGGTCGACTGGATGGCTTACGCACAGCTGCAAACCTCTGAAGGACTCTGCATCTTGATGTTTGGGGGACATTGGAGGCACCAGCAGCTTCAAAAACTTGTCTGCTGCTATGACAAGGCTTTTTTGCCACTGCTCTTTTAACCTGGCGTAATTGCCTGTAGGAAAGAGTCCTTAATTTTACCTTATCAGCACGCACACGTGTGCACTGTGAATTAGATACATACTTCTTGATTGTGTGATGATCAGGATGAAGTGTCTTGGCAATGTTGATTGTAGTCATGCCTTGACCTAAACACTCCACAATTTGTTGCTTCTCAGCAGCCGACATATCCTTTTTCTTTCCCATTTTGGCAGAAAATGTAGGCTGCTTAATAATGTGGGACAGCCTTATTAAGTTGTCTTGCCTTTCATTGGACACACCTGCCAAACTAATTAGCACAGGTGTCTGCAATTGCTTACAGTGATATAAAGAGCCCAGACACACATCACCATCAATGAGTTTAACTGACAAACAAATTCTTCCCTTATCACTCCTAAACACTTTTTGCATAATAATTTGGAACACAGTGTACATGGGCTTTTCCACAAAACACCATTGATTCACGTAGTGAATCTTACAGTTCTAACTTGCCAACCGTGGTCTGTATGGAGTTGTTCAATTCCTAAGTATTTGATACCCTGTGAGGGCCAGGCAAAGGGAAAGTTGGACTGGATGGAATCCTGTATGGATTTGGGGAGGGAGACATCGAGGACCTCAGACTTCGCTGCATTGATTTTAAAATTTGACCATGTAACAAAGTGATCTATTTCAGCCATAACAGCAGGGATGGATATATGTGATTGAGTGATATATACTAGGACATCATCAGCAAATGCAGAGCACTTGTACTCGGTGCCTCCCACCTCAATCCACCTAATATTGGGGTTATGGCGAATTGATGAGAGCTTGTGCTAAGTCACTAGGATGTATAAGAGAGGGGACAGAGGACATCCCTGCCTTGTCCCATTGGTGATTATGAAAGGTGATGAAAATGATCTGACGCGCCCCCTGGGCCTTGGGACACCCGGAGCCAGACCCTTTTTGGTGGATGCTGGTGGTTGTATTCTCCGTGGCGGCGACCCGGTTCCGTGGCTCAGGGCGGTCAAACCAGTGGCGGAACTATTTATGTGGTTTTGATGTTTAAATATCCGACTACGCCACCCGTGGATTGCGGTCAGAGTGAACCGCCGCTGCAGGGCAGACCACTGAGGCTGGTGTTGTGGGTGCAGCAGAGCGTAGTATAACTCCCCACGGGAGGAGTATAGCCTCAGGGCAGTGTATGCGGAGGATGGGGGTGATGGTGCAGGGCAGCAGTAGTAACGACACAGAGTCAGTGATGCAGTCCAGGGCCTTTACTCACAGTTCTTATTATCCAGACCACTTCTGCAGGTAATGGCTGCCCACGTCGTACTGTGCTCACCAGGTGAGGGGCTCAGACAACTCCCAGATGACTTTGGAGCGCTTCACAGGACCCCCTTTGTGTTTCCTTTGTCTGGCCTTTCTTACCAACCCTTCTGTCCGGCTGCCTCGGGCCTCCTCTTGGTAAACTTGGCGCCAGTTTCCCTGACCCTATGTGGTGCTTTCCTAGCGGGTGTAGCGAGGGGCTGCGCCACATAAAATGTCAAAGCCTCCGGTTTCTAGCTGAGGGTCGCTTCCCGCCTCCACTAGTTTCGGGGACCGGTCTCCCCCTTTGGCCTGACCCCTCCATGCAGGTGAATTCCGCCATGCTGTGGTGACTCGCCCGTCCGCACCCCAGGGATCTCTTCATTACTCGGTCCTGGAGCCTTCTCCGCTCCTCTTCCTTCCTTCTCCCTCTTCCAGGCCTGGGCCTCTGTTACTAGGCCCGCCTCCGAAGCAGAGCTCATGCAGAGCCCCTGCTCCCTGTCACTTCTGCTCAGACTTCTCTTCACTGAACTAAGATGGTGCCCACCTTTTATACTCCCTTCTCAATACCCCCAGGAACTGCTTCCTCCCTGCTCCTACACTACAGGGTTCCCCTTCCTCAGTGTTCCCTCCCCCCACTCCAGCCAGGGACAGGGACTGTCTTGCCCTTCTCAGGGGCATATTGGTCGCCCTGCCCCACGGCAATGTGGTGTAATGCATGCAGGTGTCGGGGTCCTGATCCACACTCCATCCTTACCTGAGAGTGAGATATCACACCTCTGGGTGAGGTGCAATACCTCTATAGCAACCGAGCCCTCGGGGTGCTACAGTTCCATTTATCTTCAGCCTAGGTGATGTATTGCGATACAGGGCCGTGATTTTGGCTATAAAAGGGTCCCCTAGACCCCTACCCCAAGCTTTTTAAGAGAATCATATATGGCGTGCCAGGAGACTCTATGGAATGCTTTCTCAGCATCCAACGAGAGTATCTACTTACAAATTTTTAACTGCATCTAGCCCAGGAAATACTTTGTGCCTAGTAGCAGTGTCTGCTAGTCAGCGGATTATCCCGGCTGTTAAGCAAGCTACACCACCTGTAGTTTGGACACTTAATTTTTTCAAAGGAAATGCTTCGGGACCACGGGATACTTAGTGAAGAGCATCAGGAGGCACCCCAAGGCATAGGGGCTGGGACTGGCACTAGGATGCCTTGCGGTGGACAGCCGAGCTCGATCCTTATAAAAGCTTTTTAACTGCAGCAGCTTTAGTGGACGCTACTGGAGCTGGAATTACGCGGCTGCTGGCATGAGACTTGCCCTCCAATAGATCCTTGTAAATGGATTTAAAGTGTATTCATTCAAATTAGAGGGACAATTTAAATTAAAAAGCTTAGACCTGCCTCCACAACAGGGGGGCTCGGTCGAAATCAGCGGACAGGCACCAGTATTGGGAGAGGGGGGCTGGCTGTCAGGGTCCACCGCAGCTCTGGCACAAACCCGGCGACACCGAGGTCGCACGGGCAAGAACGGACTGGCCGTGTCGGCTTTGAACTTTTTTTGTTTTAGAAGGGCATGACATGCCTATATCTGTGTCTCCCCCTCCTTTTACTCCTCCACCTCTTTTCTTTTCGCATGACTATATGTACTTGTTACTTTTTCATGTGTTAGTTGTGTGTTCTGAGCAGTTTGTCAGATTTTGGACACCTTTGAAGGTGTTTTCTATGTGTTTCTATGTGTTTTTGTTTGCCTGCCATTGGTTTTAACGGTGTTCGAAGGTGTTCGACGAACAGTTCGGCGAACATACGGGTGTTCGACGAACCGAACCGAACTCGAACACTACGGGGGTGGCTCAACACTAATGTTAATCAGATTTTCATCCATGTTTCATCTGTGTGTATATTTTTTATGTCCGTGTGACATCCTTGTGACATTCGTGTCAGATGAAATCATTTTTAAGCTTGCTTAAATATCATTGTTCTGGGCAGTGAATAATCCTGTGTAAACATGTGCTGCCCAGAACATTTTTATTCTATGTGCACAGAGCAATCATTAATGATAGCTTTGTGCACATGAAAGTATGGTCGGTCTGTCTAAACTGGCTATTAATCGACTGCCAAGCAGCTTCGTAAAACCAGTCAGCGGTAATTTAAGTGCTGTGATTAACTAGTGTAAATGCACCCTTAAATCCAGGAACCTTATAGGTGACATATCCTCTGATTGAAGTTCTTCTCATCCTTTTCTTCATCTGGTCCCGATGCTACAGCTCATCTCTGCAGACATCCCTTTTCATCAGTCTTCTGTAACATATGCCGACACAGTGTCCTTAAAAATAAAAAGTGTCATTATGATGCCGCCTAATTAAATATAGCTGCTCCCCCTCATGTGCCCCACACATACAGCCTGCATCCCCATATATACTCCCACACAGCAGGCACTCCATATATACTTCCACAAATAGACTGCAACCTCATATGCACCCCCCACATATAGCCTGCACCCTCATAAGTACTACCACATATAGCCAGTACCCCCATATGAACCCCACACATAACCAGAACCCCCATATGTACCCACAACATATAGACTGAACCTCTATATGTACCCCAACAAGTAGCCTGAACAACCATATTTACCCCTCACATATAGCCTGTACTCCCATATGTACACCCTATGTACCCCTGTTCGCTAATTATCTGTCACTATTGCCACTTCTGCTGCTTCCTGCTCTGGAAAACATTTCACTTTCTACAATCTGTAGCATGGCTCTGCCCCTTAAAAGTCACATGGGCATGATGTCATCACATGTCCTTCACCTCTAGGAGATATCTTCTTCCAATGGGGGCAGGAAGCTGATCTGTGCTCCTTTGCCCATGCAACCCCCACCCATCCAATAAAGATGATAATTTTGATGCTTAGTCAAGAAAGTAAGAAGAGTGAAAGTTATAAAAAGAAAAAACAATCCTCCTTCATGATGCCCTTCCCCACAAACTGCCACACTAGGCACCCGCCCTTGGGTGCCTAGTTGCAAATAAAGTCCTGCATATCAGATTGGTGGGTTCCAAATCCCAGAAACCCCACTAATATACTTTATTACTCGAGAATGGCTACTATATAGTCTAGGGAAAAATCTAAAATGCTGTTAAAATAGGCATTGCTGAAAAATATTTGGAAGACAGAAATATCAAGAAAGTTCCTTCATGCCATGCAATGCATTTCAAGAACAAACCCATCCCTTCATCAGGTATATTGCATACAGAGGTACATCACAGTATAAATACACAAAAATTGAGGGAACAAAAGTGGTGAAGTGATGGGCACATCTATCACAACTTATTTATTATGCATGATGATAATGTAATCACATAGTAAGATGGAAATATCATGTTAAATAAAGTAATGAGGTTGAGGAGCAGTTCAAAATTGACAAATATCTATCTTGGTGGGAGGTGTCCCCTATACAAGCCTATAGACATTCACTAAAAGTGCTTCATGATATTATAGGGGTAACAATTAGTGATGAGCGAGCATGCTCGCTACTGCTCGGTGCTCGCCTGAGCATCTCACTGCTCGAGAAGCTTGGCGCTCGCCGAGTATTTCTGGGTTGCTTGAACGGGAACTCGGGTCCCCTTCCTGCATGTTTGGCGCTCTTCAGAGAGCCAATGAACATGCAGGGATTGCCTACCATGCACTGTAATGCCGTAGCCATGTTGGTTGTGGGCATTACAGTGATAGGCTGGCCGCACAGCGTCATCAGCTCTATATCAGACCTGGCGCCGCCATGCTCGTCACAGTCACTCCGCATCAGACAGTGTAGGGAGAGCTGCTGCTGTATCAGGGAGAGATTTGATCATGTATTAGGTAGTGTAGGGAGAAAAACCGTACATTACACATATCCATCTTAACAAACAGTCCTTCTGAGGACTAATCCATCTGCAGAGATATCAGGCAGGCGGTGTATAGGCAGGCGGTGTATATAGCAGTCTGTAGTGCATATAGCACAAGAGGCTCCATTCCAATTCTGCCTTCTGCAGCTGTTAGATATTTCTATACAAAGTCCCAGGTCTCAGGGGCCAGGAATACTTTTCTTTGGATCTTAATCCTCATTATTTGCTTAAAAAGCAATCCAGAGAACACCATTTTTTCTGCGCCATTTGCTTGTTTTGGGAGAGGTGCTGCTGCGTCAGGAACAGATTTACTTGTGATTCAGGCAGGCAGGGTGTATAGGCAGGCAGTGTATATAGAAGACTGCAGTGCATATAGCACAAGAGGCTCCATTCAAATTCTGCTGCTGTTAGATATTTCTATACAAAGGCCCAGGTCTCAGCGTCCAGGAATACTTTTCTTTGGATCTTATTCCTCATTATTTGCTTAAAAATCAATCCAGAGAACACAATTTTTTCTGCGTTATTTGCTTGTTGGCACTGCAAAATACAGCCAGGTCCTTTCCATATTAGATCGCTAGAAATCCAGCTATTAAAAACTGTGTTTTCTCCATCACACGGATCACATATACGTTGTCCGAAAATACTGCCATTTCTGGCCTCCATTAAAAATTTCCTTTAATGTGTCATTGAAGCAATTCATGCAGTTTGCTGTTCAAACTACTTACTTACAGGCCAAGTATTTAAAACTGTGTTTTCTCCATCAAACGGATCACATATACAATACAGACAAAAAGTTTGGTCACACCTTCTCATTTAAAGATTTTTCTGTATTTTCATGACTATGAAAATTGTACATTCACACTGAAGGCATCAAAACTATGAATTAACACATGTGGAAATATATACTTAACAAAAAAGTGTGAAACAACTGAAAAAATGTTTTATATTCTAGGTTCTTCAAAGTAGCCACCTTTTGCTTTGATGACTGCTTTGCACACTCTTGGCATTCTCTTGATGAGCTTCAAGAGGTAGTCACCGGAAATGGTTTTCACTTCACAGGTGTGCCCTGTCAGGTTTAATAAGTGGCATTTCTTGCCTTATAAATGGGACCATCAGTTGTGTTTTGCAGAAGTCTGGTGGATACACAGCTGATAGTCCTACTGAATCGACTGTTAGAACTTGTATTATGGCAAGAAAAAAGCAGCTAAGTAAAGAAAAACGAGTGGCCATCATTACTTTTAGAAATGAAGGTCTGCGAAAAATTGGGAAAACTTTGAAAGTGTCCCCAAGTGCAGTTGCAAAAACCATCAAGCGCTACAAAGAAACTGGCTCACGTGAGGACTGCCCCAGGAAAGGAAGACCAAGAGTCACCTCTGCTTCTGAGGGTAAGTTTATCCGAGTCACCAGCCTCCGAAATCGCAGGTTAATAGCAGCTCAGATTAGAGATCAGGTCAATGCCACACAGAGTTCTAGCAGCAGACACATCTCTTCAACAACTGTTAAGAGGAGACTTTGTGCATCAGACCTTCATGGTAAATTAGCTGCTAGGAAACCACTGCAAAGAACAGGCTACAAGCAGAAGAGACTTGTTTGGGCTAAAGAACACAAGGAATGGACATTAGACCAGTGGAAATCTGTGCTTTTGTCTGATGAGTCCAAATTTGAGATCTTTGGTTCCAACCACCGTGTCTTTGTGTGACGCAGAAAAGGTGAACGGATGTACTCTACATGCCTGGTTCCCACCGTGAAGCATGGAGGAGGAGGTGTTATTGTGTGGGGGTGCTTTGCTGGTGACACTGTTGGGAATTTATTCAAAATTGAAGGCATACAGAACCAGCATGGCTACCACAGCATCTTGCAGCGGCATGCTATCCCATCCGGTTTGCGTTTAGTTGGGCCATCATTTATTTTTCAACAGGACAATGACCCCAAACACACCTCCAGGCTGTGTACGGGCTATTTGACCAAGAAGGAGAGTGATGGGGTGCTACGCCAGATGACCTGACCTCCAGAGTCACCAGACCTGAACCCAATCGAGATGGTTTGGGTTAGCTGGACCGCAGAGTGAAGGCAAAAGGGCCAACAAGTGCTAAACATCTCTGGGAACTCCTTCAAGATTGTTGGAAGACCATTTCCAGTGACTACCTCTTGAAGCTCATCAAGAGAATGCCATGAGTGTGCAAAGCAGTCATCAAAGCAAAAGGTCAATCAGTGAATATGAATAGCGGTACCAGAGCGCCAATAACAGGGCAAAAATATTAAAAGGACTGATTTATTAATACACACACAACGCGTTTCGGTGGACACAGCCACCTCCATCAGGTGTGACAAGCAGCAAACAATTGATCCTTATATACATTTGACTGGGTATACAATTACTTAAAAGGGGCGGGGCCAGATACAGAGTAATACCTCTATATTAACCCCTTGAGTTCATATATGCTCAATAGAGTAAAAAGGATTGTTATAAAATAATGCCTAAGAGAAGAGAAAAAAAAAAAAAAAAAAAAAAATCCAAAAAAAAAAAAAAATTCCCAAAAAAAATTTTTTTTTTTTTGGAAATTTTTTTTTTAATTTTTTTTTTTTTTTTTTTTTTTGGATTTTTTTTTTTTTTTTTTTCTCTTTCCTTTCTTCGTCTACATTTCCTAATTATAATGATAGAAACTGATTGTAATTTTATACTTTATATTTATGCATTGTTTTATGTTGTATGTAAAAATTATTATTATTATTTTTTTATATAATCTAAAATATAGGGTGGTAGATGACAATATATCCTATGAAGTATTAAGATTATAGGATTCACAAGTTGTTGTTTTTTTTACAGCGAATCCTTTTTATAAGAACCCTATATGCTTCATTAGGCATTATTTTATAACAATCCTTTTTACTCTATTGAGCATATATGAACTCAAGGGGTTAATATAGAGGTATTACTCTGTATCTGGCCCCGCCCCTTTTAAGTAATTGTATACCCAGTCAAATGTATATAAGGATCAATTGTTTGCTGCTTGTCACACCTGATGAAGGTGGCTGTGTCCACCGAAACTCGTTGTGTGTGTATTAATAAATCAGTCCTTTTAATATTTTTGCCCTGTTATTGGCGCTCTGGTACCGCTATTCATATTCACTGATTGTCCTTTTCCCCCTGTTGGGGTGCGGTAGAGCTGCCTTTAATCTATTGTTTTTTCACCTGTGGGAGCAATTTAATTAAAATTACTACCCTGGTTTTCCAAGCTGCGCTGCCTTAACCCCTCCGGAGCGCTGCCTGGGGTGTTGGTGAAGCTGGGCGTCTATCTCGGCATTACATGCTACTAACCTGACCACGTGATCCACCACCAAGAGATCAGGATCTGTGAACGCCGCTGGAAATAGATGACAGCAACCAACAAAGCGGAGCTTGTGGAGCTTTACACTGGGGTTGTGCAGAGGTGCACAACTTCATAAGGTTAGTAGCCATCCCCACACCCCTCTACAAATTGCAATACTGAGTCACCCATTGCGCCTTGTTCTCTCCTCTTTTTACATATCAAAGCAAAAGGTGGCTACTTTGAAGAACCTAGAATATAAGACATATTTTCAGTTGTTTCACACTTTTTTGTTAAATATATAATTCCACATGTGTTAATTCATAGTTTTGATGCCTTCAGTGTGAATGTACAATTTTCATAGTCATGAAAATACAGAAAAATCTTTAAATGAGAAGGTGTGTCCAAACTTTTGGTCTGTACTGTACGTTGTCAGAAAATACTGCCATTTCTGGCCTCCATTAATAATTTCCTTTAGTGTGTCATTGAAGCAATTCACCGCAGTTTGCTGTTCAAACTACTTACCTACAGGCCAGGTATTGAAAACTGTGTTTTCTCTATCACACAGATCACATATAAGTTCGCTCCAAACTCAGTCATTTGTAGTGAGCGTGCAAGATACTGTCCTCCATTTAAAATGGGCAAGGCACGTGGCAAGGGACGGGGAACTCGACGTGATGGTAATGGTGCATGCAGAGGCCGAGGACAAGGCCGTGGGCAAGCCAAAATTGTGCCACAACAAGCACCCACATCTTCTCGCCTGACCTTCCTGTCCCAATTTCTAGGGGACCGCAGCACACCACTATTGAACCCATAGTAGTGTGAAAAGGTTGTTGGTTGGATAGCGGATAATGCTTCCAGTCACTTAGCCACTACAACCACCACTCTGTCTTCCACTCGGTCAAGTCTCAGTAGCCGTGAGTCTGGACCGCATATTCCTCACCCTGATCCTCCATCCTCCCACCATGCCGAGTACCCAGAGACAACTGATCCCACACTTGGACACTCTGAAGAGCTGTTCACTTTTCCATTTATAGATTTAGGTCTCTTGCCCAGTCCTCTTGAAGCGGGGAAAGAGGAGATCGCGAGTAGCGATGCCCAAATATTTGAGCAGCCAAGGTCACACGAAGGCGGCGGTGGGAAAGTGTCACAAGAGGTGGACGATGATGAGACACAATTGCCAGAAAGTCAGGAGGAGGACAAGGGTGCGGAAGTGGAAGACGAGGAGGTAGATAATATAGTGACTGACCCAACCTGGCAGGAGGACATGCAGATCAAAGACAGCAGCACACAGGAGGAGGAAGGAAGAGCACCCCAACAGGCAGGAAGAAGCAGTGTGGTGGCCGCAGACAGAAGGCAGGCAACCGGTCCCCGTAACACCAACACAAAGGAAGTTGCCAGTACAACTGTAAGGTCTTCCCGAGTCTGGTTGCTTTTTAAAGACTCTGCCGATAACCATAGAAAGGCCATTTGCACAACCTGCCAGGCCAGCATCAGCAGGGGTGGCAAAACAACCAGCCTGACCACCAACAGCATGATCAGGCACATGGCAGCAAAGTACCCTACTTTGTGGCCAAACCCCAGGGTCCAGGAACAGTGTCTGTGGGTGGCACCATTGCTTTTTCCACTGTTGTGCATGCAAGCCAATCCCCTGTCTATGGTGCATGCGAAGACGCCTCCTGCCCTGCACCTGTCGTTGCACACTCTCAAGTAGCAGCATCAGGAAGCACGTCCATGTCCTTGTCCCAGCACAGCTTTCAGTTGTACATACCCCAGTCCTTGGAACGCAAGCGCAAATATGCAGCCAACGCCCCACTACTAAATTTTCACATTTCACGACTGCATGCGCTCGAAATGTTGCCCTTTTGGCTCGTGGAGACGGAAGCATTCCACAACCTGATAGCGGCGGCTGTCCCTCGGTACTCTGTCCCCAGCCATCACTATTTCTCGTGGTGTGCCATCCCCACATTACACAAGCACGTGTCCCAAAACATTAGCCGTGCTCTCAACAACGCAGTTACCGGTAAAGTCCACCTAACCACGGACATGTGGACAAGTGCTTGTGGGCCGGGCACTGTACATCTCGCTGACGGCACACTTGGTTAACATAGTGGAAGCCGGGACCCAGTCGGACGTTGGGGCGGAACACGTCCTCCCGACGCCAAGGATTGCAGGCCCTAGGTTAATCAGGGTTTCCCTCATGGTCTACAGCTCCTGCATCTCATCCTCCTCCGCCTCCTCCTCCTGTTCAGCCTCCATCTACGAAATAACCATATCAGTCAGAAGCTGGAAGCACTGAAGCACTGCCGCAGCCAAGCGGCAACAGGCTGTGCTGAAGCTAATATGCTTAGCTGAAAAAACGCACAATGCTGAAGAGTTGTGAACAGCTCTGAAAGAGCAGGCAGATCTGTGGCTTACACCGCTGAACCTACAGCCAGGTATGGTCATGTGTGACAATGGCCGGAACCTGGTGGCAGCTCTGAGGCGAGGCGAGCTCACACACATTCCATGCCTGGCCTATGTGCTTAACCTCTTGGGTCAGAGGTTTATCAAATCCAACCTGAAGCTGCCGGATCTGCTTGTAAAATTACACCGCCTGTGTGCCCATTTTAGAAAGTCAGCTACAGCTTCCGCCACCCTTGCAGTGTTTTAGCATCGTTTGCAGCTTCTGGTTCACAGACTGGTGTGTGACGTCCCCAGACATTGAAACTCTACACTTCAGATGTTGGGAAGGATTTGTGAGCAGAAGAGGGCAGTTGTTGAGTACTATCATCAACAAGGCCATCGATATTCAGTTCAGACTCCACACATAAGACCTCAGGAGTGGACATTGATGTCAGACATACTGTATGTACACTCCTCCAAAACTTTGAGGACTCCACCAAGATGGTGAGCAGCTATGACGCCATCATAAGTGTCACCATCCCGCTTCTCTGTCTTCTGAAATGCTCTCTGCTCACAATCAAAGAGGATCCATTGCAGGCGGAGCATGATGAGATGGAGCAAGGAACAATACAGGGTGATTGCACACAGCCAAGCCTCATCTCATCCCAATGTGGATTGGGTGACAATGAGGAAGAGGAGGAGGAGGAGGAAGGACAGGAGCTAGTTTCATGCACTATAGATGGTACTACCTGCACAGCTGTCATACCGTCTGTTCAGCGTGAATGGCCAGAGTACAGAGAGGAGGAGGAAGAGGAGGAGGAGAGCATGGTCAGTCATCCTCTTGGTGAGGACACGGAAGTCTTGCCTGTTAGTAGCCTGGCACGTATGGCTGAGTTTATGTTACGCTGCCTTTCCCATGACCCTCGCGTTCTCAAAATTTTGGGTGACAGTCATTACTGGTTGGTGACACTTCTAGACCCATGCTACAAGGAGAACTTTATATCTCTAATTCCTGAGGTGGACAGGTCTACAAAAATGGGGCAGTACCAGAAGGCCCTTGTTGCGGAACTATTGAAAAAAAATCCCATCTGAAAACGCTGGCGGCAGAGGGCACACTTCATTGGACAACCAAGGAGTACAGGCGAGAAAGACACAACTTCAATCCAGCAGAGGCAGGGGAACACTGTCAAAGTTGTGGGAGAGTTTTCTCCGACCCTTCAATCGCACAGGCCCTGAGGGGCGGGGTACTCTCACAAGGAGTGGAGAGTTTGGGAAGATGTTCAGGGAGTACCTTGCCGACTGTACCAAAGTCCTCCATGAATCCTCTGTTCATTATAATTATTGGGTATCCAAGCTGGATACGTGGAATAAACTGGTCTCTATGCCTTGGAGGTCCTGGCCTTACCTGCCGCCAGAGTTTTATCAGAGCGGGTTTATAGTACCATTGGTGGAATTATAACTGATAAGCGCATCCGCCTATCAACTGAAAATGCTGACAGGCTGACACTTATAAAAATGAACAAGGGCTGGATTGGGCCAGACTTCTCAACACCACCGAATAATGGCTGCGTAACATAAACTCAAATCCAGTGTCTTTTCTTGGGAGGTGTATTACCATGCACCTTTCCACACCCACACATGGGTATACGCTTCCTGATTTTAGCTATTTGCTCTTGTCCTCCTCCTTCTCCTCATACTCCACCACAATATCACCAGGGTGACCGTGGTCCGTGATGCAACACCCACATAATTTTTTTAAAGGGTGTTTATGATGCCAGTGAAATTTTTTTTTTATACAGTATGTTCATGTATACCCCCCAGGGATAAATGTTTGTCAGCCAATACGCTTAGTGCATGGGCATTTCAAGTATAGGAGGCCTGCTCCTTTCTATTGGGAACATTTTTTTATGAGGCCCTCCTCCACGTCTCTTCCAAGGGGCATTGAAGTGCCTCCAAATTTTTGGCAGCCCTTGAATTCACTGCATAGGCCGACACTATGGGAGACTCTCTCCTTTCTAATGGGAATTTGTCATTACTGTGGCTCTGCTCTTTTTGTCTTTAAATTCTTAGTGGGGTTCTTCCTAAAATTGGTCAGCCGTGGGACTCACTGCATACCCTCTAACTGTATAGCAGACCCTCTCCTTTCTAATGGGAACATGTCATACTTGTTACTGTGGCCCTGCTCTATGTGTCTTTAAATTCTTAGTGGGGTTTTTCCTAAAATTGTTCAGCCATTGGACTCACTGCATACCCTATAACTGTATAGCAGACCCTCTCCTTTCTAATGGAAACATGTAGTACTTGTTACTGTGGCCCTGCTCCGTGTGTCTTTAAATTCTCAGTGGGGTTTTTCCTAAAATTGGTCAGCCGTTGGACTCAATGCATACCCTATAACTGTATAGCAGACCCTGTCCTTTCTAATGTGAACATGTCGTACCTTGTTAATGTGGCCCTCCTCTATGTGTCTTTAAATTCTTAGTGGGGTTTTCCCTAAAATTGTTCAGCCATTGGACTCACTGTGTACCCTACAACTGTATAGCAGACCCTCTCCTTTCTAATGGGAACATGTCGTACCTTGTTACTGTGGTTCTGCTCTATTTGTCTTTAAATTCTTAGTGGGGTTTTTTCTCAAATTTTGGCAGCCCTTGCAGTGACAGCATGGGCATTACCGCTATAGGAGACCCGATCCTTTATAATGGGAACATTTTTTTACTGAGACCCTCCTCTACCACTCGTCCAATTTTTTGGCAGCCCTTGCAGTCACTGGATATGCAATAACAATTTAGGATACCCACTTGTTAATAATGGCAACAACAAAGCATAGCTGGCTAATGGCTCTCTAACAATAGCTATGGCCGACTGCTAGTCTTTTAAGAATAGTAAGGGCCGTCTGATGTCCCTGTAAAAATAGGCCTTATGACTTTCAGAGTCCCTCCATAATAAATAAAAAAGGATGTGTCTGTCTGTTGATGTATCACACACCACATGGCCAGATAAGGTTGTAAAATGTTAAAATGACAATTCCCGGTGAACGCATTTGTCTTAAAAAATAACCTAAAAAAACCCAAAACAATAGAATCTTTCTTTAGTATAAAAAACAGCGTCACCAATTTAACCTCAATGTAATCACATTGTTCAGCTCATGCACCTCCTCCTCCATCTCCGAAATGACCACATCAGTCACAAGCTGACAGCACTGCAGCACTGCCTTGGCCAAGCGGCAACAGGCTGTGCTGAAGATACCATGCTTAATGCTTAATTGACAAACCGCCCAGCACTGCAGAGTTGTTGAAAGCTGTAACACAGCAGCCTGATCTGTGAATCTCACCACTGAACATACAGCCAGGCATGGTCATGTGTGACAATGGGCGGAACCTTGTGACAGAGAAATGACAGCCGGGGTAGATACGGTTTCCCTCTATACTAGTCCTCTCACTGAGCTAAAGAATATAGCTGTGTTGAAATACAACTCTCATTTAGAAGCTGTTTCAGATTGAAAAACATTGTGCCCACCAGAGGATTTGATTCTGAGGGCTAACCTTTCTCCCCCGCTCAAGAGCCCCATAGCAGCTGCAAAGTTAGCGCTATCATGAACTCTCCTTAGGTAGAAGCCAAGGCACACCAGAGGATTCTCTGGTGGGACCGTCCAACCCGGCTGAGAAGCAGTCCTCACTAAGTAAAGTATGTGGGAAGGTTCCCTGACCCTCTTTGGCTGTTTTTTTTACTGAGGAGGAAACACACGCAAACACGGGGAGAACATACAAAGTCCTTGCATATGTTGTCCTTGCTGGGATTTTAACCCAGGATCCCAGTGCTGAAAGGCTTCAGTGCTAACCACTGATCCAATGTGCTGCCGTTCAGCCTCTAATATCTAACAGGCTAGAGAAACTTGCACCTACTGCCACTCTATCTTCAGCTCCTTTGTGAGAAAATGTATTTGGGCAGCCACTCAGTCTACCAAATAAAATTCCTGAGAAGGAAATTGGGGATGGCTTTGCTACTGGTACTGGGGGCAGTGTTAATACCATGGCGTTGTACCATAGTTTGCTGGAAATATTCCAGGTTGGTAGGAGGCAAGCAAATTCCCACAGAAAAGTACCAGCAGTAATGTTCACGCCACATTTCAAGTGCAAGCAGCTTTAGAGGACTTCCTGGGAGAAGTGACATGCAGGGTACAAACGGTCTCCCTCTATGTCAGTCCTTTCAAAGAGCTAAATACAACTCTTAGCAAAAAAAGTGGTGGACTGGCTCCGTACCATCCCTGGCCACATTCACCTTTCCACGTCTTTGTGGTTAGGCGGTCCTTCCCAGTAGGTGCCCTGGGGAGGGCACTGGTAATGTTGGGGGACCCGTGCTTGTGGAAGGCGGAGGCGATACCGGGAAATATAGTGGCGGCTGGGGACCGAGTATGGACACCCGGCTGCCACTGGCATGAGGTTGTGAATAGCTTCTGCCTCCATGAGCTTAAAAGGCCATATTTCAAGTACAAAGAGGTGCCAAGAAATCTGGCAGTTTAGTGTTGCGTCCTGTGGGTGGTGGGTGGCTGGCTGCATACTTGCACTTGCATTCCAAGTAACAGAAAACTAAGCAGATGGTGGCCTCTATCATCATTATGGCCTCACCTCGGAAGTATGAACTCTCCTGAAGGAGAAGCCAGGGCCCGCCGGACGAGTCTCCGGTTCTCTGATGGGCCTGTCCAACCCTGTCGAAAAGCAGCCCTGGCTAAGAAAAGTGTGGGGGAAGGTTCCCGAGCACTGTATAGCTGCTTTTTTAATGTGGATCAGCCATGCATCTGCATGTTATTTCTCAAAATGCATTACAGATCAGGCCATTGTCCAACTCTGTATTCAAGAAATTAAATGCGCAAAGAAAGATGTGTGTGTCAAAGCACCACCGACAAGAGCGAGTTGATGTTGGACGGGCTGCCATTGCTTCTGCAACAAGCTCAATTACAGGACTTCCTGGGAGAAATGACATGCAGTGTACATACGGTTTCCCTTTATGCCAGTCCTTTCACCGAGCTAAATACAACTCTTAGCAAAAAAAGTTGTGGACTGGCTCTGTACCGTCCCTGGCCACATTCACCTGTCCACGTGTTTGTGGTTAGGCGGTCTTTCTCAGTAAGTGCACTGAGGTGGACACGGGTAATGTTGTGGGACTCGTGCTTGTGGAAGGCGGAGGCAATACCGGGAAATATAGTGGTGGCTGGGGATTGAGTATGGACACTCGGCCGCCGCCATCATGAGGTTGTGAAAAGCTTCCGCCTCCACGAGCCTAAAAGGCCACATTTCAAGTGCAAGCAGCTGTCAAAAATTTGGCAGTATGGTATTGCAGCCTGTGGGTGAGTGGCTGCCTGCATACTTGCGCTTGCATTTCAAGGAATGGGGTAGGGACAACTGAACGCTGCAGTGGGACAAGGACGTGGACAGTGATTGTTGTAAGTCTGCAGTGACAGGTGCATGGGGAGAGGCATCTTCGCATGCGCCAAGGATCACTTATGATTGGCACACTTTTAGGCAGTGACCTGGGAGTCAGAAATGCTTCCAGAGGTCTTCCCCAAGCTGTTCCCATGTATTTTTAGCACTGTATGCATGTGTCTGATGATGTGTCACACCACATGGCCAAATAAGGTTGTAAAATGTTAAAATGACACTTCCTGGTGAATGCATTTGTCTTGGTTGAAAGCAATTCAAAAGTGCAAAAATGCATCAAAAACGCTACGTGTGAACATAGCCCAAGTTGTGGAGGAGTATTTTTGTTTTTGGTGTTATTTATTTTGCCTTATATACAAGTCATTACCCAGGAAAGGATGTTCCTTAACATATTTTCCAGGAAAATCCATTTTGGTTTTGTTTTTGTATGTTTTATTGTGAGTCCGTAAAAGTGGTGTAATACTCTGACCACGTTGCTGGCAGCAGTGATCTGGGAGTCAGAGATGCTTCCAGGGGTCTCCCCCATGTAATTTGAGCACTATTCCTATCAATTTGGGCAATTTTTAGACCCTCTGCAGACCCCCGGGGGAGCTGCCGGAACAATGCTCAAGTTTCTCATAGACTTACATTGGGCTCGTTGCTCGGGTCGAGCACCCGAGTATTTCAATTTGCTCGACCCGAGCAGCGAGTACCCTAGGATTTTAGTGCTCGCTCATAGGAATGTGTAGTAGTGCTAATGCTAGTAGGAATGTGTAAAATGTATGAAAACAATAAAGAAAAAAAGTAAGAAAAGCAGAGGTAAAAAAGAAAATAAGAAAGCCACATTGCTATTTCAACCTCCATACCTGACAATAAAAAACACATTCGATATATAAAAATACAATAAAATATATTGCTACGAAAAGAGGAGCACATTTTAAAATGTAGTTTAGTGGTCCTTTTGAGGTTGCAAATAAAAATATCAAAAAGCATGTAAAACAGACATGATTCACTTATTTCCTTTACAGTTTGCCTCTAATATAAGAATAAAAAATAAATAAAAATGTTATTAAACGAAAAGGACCAAAAATTATTTAAAAAACAAATGAGAAAATATTTCAGAACTTTTAAAAATGCATATACAAAATAAATCGAAAAAATGCTTGATCAGGAATGGGGGAAAATGGCCCAGTGATGAATTCGTTAATTGCATAATATATCAACTAAATATAAAATCTATAAAACGGTTTCCCCCCTGAAGCATTCCAACTTTGCATTCTCAATTGTATATTTTTTTCTAGGATAAATTCTCTATATTTTTTTGAAAACTATATTAGTTTTGTTGAGAAAAAAATGCAAATCCCATAGATCAAATTCTTTTTATGTTAGTTACACAAACTTACTCTGAAAAGTACACATCAATAATATATCATCCAACATCAAGCTCTTAATTCCCGAATGATACCTGCCATGCTTCAAAAATGAACTTTGTGTAAATAGATTTCTGTCCTTGAATACTCATGGTGCAATACGTGGATGATGTAAAGAAAAAGTAAATGTCAACCTGTTCTGCTATCAGATAATTTAATAAGAAAAAAAACTTTCCATGTTCTTCTGAAGTTGACTTCATACTTTAATTATTTATGGCTGATAATTTCTTTTTTCAAAATGTAAAGGTATTGATGCCATACCCCCAAAATTAAGTATGTTCCAATGTTTGACATTAGAAATCTGATTTCATGTAATTAAAATGTTGCATTTCTATTTTCTATGTTTTGAAACTGTGGGACTACTTAAAAGCTACTTTAATTAATTTACATAAAAGTTTGCCACATGAAGACATCCATTTCATGTATGCCAGCACTATACAGTGCTGGCCAAAAGTATTGGCACCCCTGCAATTCTGTCAGATAATACTCAGGTTCTTCCTGAAAATGATTGCAATCACAAATTCTGCTTGCAAGGAAAAAACACAAAAGAGAATGAAGCAAAAATCAAATCATTGATCATTTCACACAAAACTCCACAAAAGGGCTGGACAAAAGTATTGGCACCCTCAGCCTAATACTTGGTTGCTCAACCTTTAGCCAAAATAACCGCGAACAACCGCTTCCGGTAACCATCAATGAGTTTCTTACAATGCTCTGCTGGAATTGTAGACCATTCTTCTTCGGCAAACTGCTCCAGGTCCCTGATATTTGAAGGGTGCCTTCTCCAAACTGCTATTTTGAGATCTCTCCACAGGTGTTCTCTGGGATTCAGGTCTGGACTCATTGCTGGCCACCTTAGAAGTCTCCAGTGCTTCTCTCAAACCATTTTATAGTACTTTTGGAAGTGTGTTTTGGGTCATTGTCCTGCTGGAAGACCCATGACCTCTGAGGGAGACCAAGCTTTCTCACTCTGGGCCCTACATTATGCTGCAAAATTTGTTGGTAGTCTTCAGACTTCATAATGCCATGCACACGGTCAAGCAGTCCAGTGCCTGAGGCAGCAAAGCAACCCCAAAACATCAGGGAACCTCCGCCATGTTTGACTGTAGGGACCGTGTTCTTTTCTTTGAATGCCTCTTTTTTTCCTGTACACTCTATGTTAATGCTTTTTCCCAAAAAGCTCTACTTTTGTCTCATCTGACCAGAGAACATTCTTCCAAAACATTTTAGGCGTCCTCAGGTAAGTTTTGGCAACCTCCAGCCTGGCTTTTTTATATCTTGGAGTAAGAAGTGGGGTCTTCCTGGGTACCCTACCATACAGTCCCTTTTCATTCAGACGTTGACGGATAGTACGGGTTGACACTGTTGTACCCTCAGACTGCAGGTCAGCTTGAACTTGTTTGCATGTTAGTCGAGGTTCTTTATCCACCATCCGCACAATCTTGCATTGAAATCTCTCGTCAATTTTTCTTTTCCGTCCACATCTAGGGAGGTTAGCCACAGTGCCAAGGGCTTTAAACTTCTTGATGACAGTGCGCACGGAAGACACAGGAACATTCAGGTCTTTGGAGATGGACTTGTAGCCTTGAGATCGCTCATGCTTCCTCACAATTTGGTTTCTCAAGTCCTCAGACAGTTCTTTGGTCTTCTTTCTTTTCTCCATGCTCAATGTGGTACACACAAGGACACAGGACAGAGGTTAAGTCAACTTTAATACATGTTAACTGGCTGCAAGTGTGATTTAGTTGTTGCCAACACCTGTTAGGTGCTACAGGTAAGTTACAGGTGCTGTTAATTACACGAATTACAGAAGCATCACATGATTTTTCAAAGGGTGCCAATACTTTTGTCTACCCCTTTTTTAGGTTTGGTGTGGAATTATATCCAATTTGGCTTTAGGACAATTCTTTTTGTGTTTTTTTCATTGAAGACAAATTAAATGAAGAGAATAATACCAAAGAATTTGTGATTGCAATCATTTTCAGGAAGAAACTGAGTATTATCTGACAGAATTACAGGGGTGCCAATTCTTTTGGCCAGCACTGTAGGTGCTTGAACTTCTATTTCTTTACTTCCCAGCATGCATTGCTCCTGTTTTGTTTTAAATGACTTGTTTTTTACACCTGTATGTAGTTTAACTGACAGAAAAGAGGGAGCTAATAGACTCAGCCATGCTTTTTTAAATTCATCTCAGTGTCACTGATGATGGTGACTGATTAAACTTGGCAACAGACAGTGGACAGGAAGTTGTTTAGAAGAGACATATTTAATGGCCAGCACTTTGAGATGACTTTTTTGGTACTAACAATACATAATTTTTTAATTACCGGAAGTGGTATGTTGATTGTCTTATTAGGACATGTTCTACCAAATGAGATCATACTGACCATTTCGGAATAGCTAAAATAATAATAACAAAAGGATGAAGAAATCAGTCAATTTGTCATTTTTAAATTATAGCTACAGAAACGTAATTCTATAGAGCTATTTCTCTCATATAAGACAAAAGAAGGTTACAAATGAATCCATATTTTGGCAAAGAAGCTAACGTGGATACATCTAAATTATATACCTTATTAAGTAGGCCATAGAGTATACATTCCATACAAAAATACCTAAAAAGAACGACTGACTATGAAGGCCAAGTAAAATTACCAATAACTTTAATTAAACAATCAAAAATAAAACCAAAATATAAATACACTGCTCAAAAGAATTAAGGGAACACTCAAATAACACATCCTAGATCTGAATGAATGAAATATTCTCATTGAATACTTTGTTCTGTACAAATTTGAATGTGCTGACAACAAAATCACACAAAAATCATCAATGGAAATCAAATTTATTAACCAATGGATGCCTGGATTTGGAGTCACCCCCAAAATTTAAGTGGAAAAACACACTACAGGCTGATCCAACTTTGATGTAATGTCCTTAAAACAAGTCAAAATGAGGCTCAGTATTGTGTGTGGCCTCCACATGCCTGTATGACCTCCCTACAATGCCTGGGCATGCTCCTGATGAGGTTGCGGATGGTCTCCTGTGGGATTTTCTCTCAGACCTGGACAAAAGCATCCGCCAACTCCTGGACAGTCTGTGGTGCAACGTGACGTTGGTGGATCTAGCGAAAAATGATGTCCCAGATGTGCTCAATCGGATTCAGGTCCGAGGAACGGGCGGGCCAGTCCATATGTTCAATGCCTTCATCTTACAGGAACTGCTGACACACTCCAGCCACATGAGGTCTGGCATTGTCCTGCATTAGGTGGGAACCCAGGGACAACCGCACCAGCATATGGTATCACAAGGGGTCTGAGGATCTCATCTCGGTACCTAATAGCAGTCAGGCTACCTCTGGCAGGCACATGGAGGGCTGTGCAGCCCTCCAAAGAAATTCCACCCCACACCATTAATGACCCACTGCCAAACCGGTCATGCTGAAGGATGTTGCAGGCAGCAGATCGCTCTCCATGGTATCTCCAGACTCTTTCACGCCTGTCACATGTGCTCAGTGTGAACCTGCTTTCATCTGTGAAGACCACAGGGCGCCAGTGGCAACTTTGCCAATCCTGGTTTTCTGTGGCAAATGCCAAGCATCCTTCACGTTGTTGGTCTGTGAGCACAACCCCCATCTGTGGACGTCGGGCCCTCATACCACCCTCATGGAGTTGGTTCCTAATCGTTTGTGCAGACACATGCACATTTGTGGCCTGCTGGAATTTTGCAGGGCTCTAGCAGTGCTCCATCTGTTCCTCCTTGCACAAAGGTGGAGGTAGCGGTCCTGCTGCTGGGTTGTTGCCCTCCTATTGCCCCCTCCATCTGGTACATCATGTCCACCAACTTCACTTTGCACCACAGATTGTCCAGGAGTTGGCAGATGCTTTAGTCCAGGTCTGAGAGAAAATCCCACAGGAGACCATCCGCAACCTCATCAGGAGCATGCCCAGGCATTGTAGGGAAGTCATACAGGCATGTGGAGGCCACACACAATACTGAGCCTCATTTTGACTTGTTTTAAGGACATTATATCAAAGTTGGATCAGCCTGTAGTGTGTTTTTCCACTTTAATTTTGGGGGTGACTCCAAATCCAGGCCTCCATTGGTTAATAAATTTGATTTCCATTGATGATTTTTGTGTGATTTTGTTGTCAGCACATTCAACTTCGTACAGAACAAAGTATTCAATGAGAATATTTCATTCATTCAGATCTAGGATGTGTTATTTGAGTGTTCCCTTTATTTTTTTGAGCAGTGTATATGTATCAAAAGGAAAAACCACAGATGAGGCAATTGGTGAGTACACCTGGACCAAAATGAATAAATTATTACATAAACACCATGCACATAAAATCAACAATAATTTTCTACACTGTTCTCAGAAAAAAAAATGGCGCAGACATATTAAAGTGTAAGTACATGTGTATGCATATCTATATAAATATATATAACTATCACACATGGGATGGTGAAGGAAGGAACACAGTACAAAAATAAGTTCTCATTTAGGAATAGGTTAAAAATGAATAGTCAGGGAAAGGTATGGCCCTACCATATATTATGGTATAATTATAGAATAATTAATCACCATGCCATGTCTTGACACACATATACATACTAAACTGGGAAAACCAATCTGCACATAACATCAACAGTAATTTTCAGAAGTGTCATTAAAATTTACAAATGAAAATTGTAGTATAGGCAGACATGTATGTATGTCTTCATCCATAGGCATAGATGTATTATATGGGGCTGTGAGACAAGGAAAAATATCCAATAAATAATTATATAAAAGGAGTGATATGTAAGGTGAAAGTATGCCAATCATAATTGTACCTTATAAGAAGTTTAAAAATACAAGTAAAACCTTGTTATTCACCATGCCATTCTGATACAAATAAGCATGTCTGCCTGAAAGATCAAATTATTCCCAAGTCAATAGAGTAATTGCCTTAAGAGATATGATGTCCAGGGACCCACCTCACCCGACGCGCGTTTCGCATATAACGGACGAAAACGTTAATCTTCCAAATTGAATTACAGCAGATTTGTTCTTCACTAGAGATGAGTGAATAAGGAAAAATTGAAATTCGCTTGATCATGCAGATTTCCTGGATGACTCTATTCGTAGAAGTTATTCTCCATGAATTGCATGCCTCTTATTATGTCTGAGATCTGTACAAAGCATAATAAACATATGGAAAAACATGGAAAAAATATAAAAAATACTTATACTCTCCTTACTGCTAACCACTCTGGCCCTCCCAATCCTCACTGTCACTCCTCTAGTCCTCAGCGAATATTCATATCTCTACAGCCAAGTGTTGATTACCGAAGACTTTTCTGCACAATTGTGCATAAGGTCACAATGTAATGACGTCATGACCTTACATGTGCATGACAAGAAAATATGACCAATTTTGCCTAACTCACGAGGAAGCAATTTATAATAAATCCACATTTTCACTAATGCAGATTTTTGTATTATTTGAGGAGAATTGAATTCCACTCAAATATTTTCACTCATCTCAACTCTTCACTATTAGTGATGATGGTGCATTATTGAAAGAGAGGCAGTAAAGTATATACATAGTAAAGTATACAAAATTTGCATTACAGTGGAGCCTTACTTAGAAAAAAACCTGTTTTTTGAAATATAATTCCAATAATATACCCATATTGTTTTTAAATTTTCACTGAAGTCCTCCTTTTTGCATGTTCTAAAGACCTCTGGTTACTAGAAAAACGATATTCAAGACTGCCTTATCTGTACAAGCAGACACAATATGGAAGATTTATAAGTAGTGTCATAAGTTACATGAATTTACATAAATTATGTAAAGTGTGTCAAATTTACCAAAATAATGTGGTAAAATAAATATGACACAACTTAGTAAGTATTAGTTTACAATTCTTCAAGGGTTGGTCTGAAGGCCAAAGTAATTTTCATTCTATATCACTATGTATTTAATGCCAAAATCTAAACTATTTTCTAATATACCTGCATTGAAAATTCCCTATCCTTCCATAACTACACTATATAATTGCTTTTCTATTTTTTATCTACTTCCTTTTTGGTGATATTTCATTTGAGAATCCCCATTCATGCTGGGATACTCAAAGGGTCATCAGGGGGCAGAGGCTGAGGTCACTGCCTCTACACCTGCCCCATCCCTGAAACAAAGGGTCATCAGAAACACTTATTTTTGGGGCTAAGCTAGTCTTTGCTCTGTCATTGTGCACCCTTTGTTGCCAGCTCAGATCTGCAGTAACAAGCTCGTAACAGAGCAGTATCTGTGCACATCGCACAGTGCACATTGTGCAGGGACTAGCCCAGCCCCTGAAATAAGTGTCTCCAATGACGCTTCGATTCAGGGAGGGGATAGGGGCAGCGGCAGTGACCACAACCTTGGCCCCCTGATGACACTTTGTGTTATTATTCCAGCATGCACTGGGAATCTCAAAGGAAGAGTCATCAAAAATGAAGTAGGGAAAAAAATAGAAAAGCAGATAGATACTGTAGTTAGGAAAGGATAGGACATTTTTAATGCAAGCATATTAGAACACAGCTTAGATTATGCCAGTAAATAGATAGGGATTTAGAATGAAAATTACTTTGCCTTCAGACCACCCCTTTAATGCCACTTCATAGCTATTCTACATGTTCACCATTTTTAACTAAACATTTCATAAGCTTTTAACAAATTTTACCAATTAATTAAACCCTATTCTATTGACATTTTTGAAAAGAAAGAAAATTTTGTCACACAATGAATCTAAGTCCCATATGTACATTTGGTGCATTTCATTAAATGTACTCTACAATTCAATAAAAATATCAGTGGTAACGAATTTCAATTTTGTCTTGCCTAGAATATATTTCAGCTGAGTCTAGTAAATGTCAACAATCAGATCTTCAGAATTATTTTTTCTTACGTTTGGACAGTTACGTGTCACATTAATGTTTCAATACGATAACCAAAAAAGCTACAATTATATTGCAATTTGATGCCCTAATGCCTTCTTCATATTTATTATTTAAGAATTACTCGCAATGTCATAGTAAGACAAAGTCAGACAGTAAGACACAATCAAAATTATTTTAGATACTGCAAACTAATGACTCCAACTCTTTCTCATTATCTCTATTTTTTAGGAAATTTTCAGATTTTTGTAACATTCCTCCTTATATCCTATTTAACTATGAGAAATACTGCAGATGCACACATTGAACTGTGGTGTAAGGAAAAAGTACAAATTATGAAAAAAAGTAATAAGCCTAAGTTATTTTGAGTGATTCTCACTTTAATCGCCAAGTTTAAATACAGTGTGAACTTTTAAATCTACAAGTTAAAAGAACAATTTATACAGAATTTGACAAGCCATGTGTACAGGTTTGGAGCATTTTTATATTAAGTTGATAGATTATACTTTAACAATAATGGGAAAATTTCATGTGTCAATAACAGCAAGAGCATTCAGCTGACTGATGTATTTTAGTGATACCGTTATGCTTTGCAGAACTATAGTAAGAGACTTTCATCTAAATTCTGATTTAATGATCAAGAACAACCAGGGGAAACCTGTCTGACAAACTATAAGCTATTATTTTAACTTCAACTGCTGTATGTGCTGAGTCCTAGAAGTAAATTTGGCAGGTTTACTTTGCATTAAAACAAGGGACTACAAATAATTAACAAATATGTAAATCATAAATTTATAACCAAGAAGTAGTCGAATGAGTCTAGTAAAACACATGAAATAAATACTTTACATAAAAAGTTGAAAATATATATTTAGAATATGTGGCAAATGTATTTATATGTGGTTATAATTAGAAAACCTTCATTATCTCACAATAGTGAAGCTAGAAAATTACTTTGCTATTTATTTACCACAATACATTCTAATATAATCTTCTCATTATCCACTTAGAAATCAATCTATCTATATATTTATCTATCTATCTATCTATTTATCTATCTATCTATCTATCGATTGATCTAATGAGAAAAAAGGAGGCAGTGAACTTTTTATTATGACATGTGGCAATGTTTCAGTTCCATTACAGTACATTTCTCCATTATATTGTGCTGAACACTTTGGTTATGTCCAAGAAGCTTTGCACCCGCTACTAAGTATTTTGGTGTTGTTACATCATTCTGTCTGTCTTTCTACCTACAGTTGCAATCAAACTTTTTCCACCCACTTTGAAATTAATACGACAAGTAATTTCTAAAAATTCAACACAAAATGCCACCTAAAATTTCTATTGCAGTGACAGAAATATTCAACTCCTTTCATGACAAGCACTCTACGTACCAAGTAAAGCACCCACTGGTTGTTATCACCTCCTGCAAACAAGATGCATATTTATTGACCAGTTTCTAACAGCATTCTTAAGGAATCAACTCATTACCCTTAGGTATTGGCCAATATTTCAGTATTATTCTTTCGTTTAAAAGCTGCAACTACGAGGGTAGTTTTCCAATGGGTTCAAGTCAGGTAACTGTGACGCCCACTGCAGAATCTTCCAGTACTACTTCTGAAAGTAAGTCTTAGTGGACATTGAGGTATGCTTGAGTTCAATATTCTCTTCAAGACCCAATGACTCCTTAGCTTCAACTTCCTCTCAGAAAGCATTATGTTTTCTCTTAGGATTTCCTGATAATTGATTAAATCCATCATACCCTCCATCCACTGCATGTTTCTGGTGCCAGAGAGATCAAAGCAGTTCCAAAGCATCACCAAGCCACCACCATGCTTAATTGTAGACAGGGTGTTCTTTTCTGTGTAGCTTCATTTTTCCTCCTCCACATTTACTGCTTATCCACAGCACAAAAAAATTTGTTTTATTTATTGACTCAGAACAAAATCACTAAACTTCTATTGCTTATATATAAGGTTTTGAGCATATTAGAGACATTTATTCCTATTCTTTTGGGTCAATAGAGGTGTACATATTAGATTTCAGGCACGGAAACTTTAAGCATTAGTAATTGCATTAATGTACAAACTGAAACATTTATGCCTGCTGACACTAAAACTTGCTGCAGGTTTTTTCCATTCATTTGACCACCTGCCTCCTTAGGAGTCTGGTAGCAGTCTGTGATAGATTGTTCGTCATGGCATGTCAAAATGGTATAGAGAGTGTTCATTTATCTTTGAACTTGTGAACTTTGCTTCCAAAATTCGATGCCTTTGTTTCCTTATTGTATCCTTTTCCTTATTTGTGCAAGGCAATGAACTGTTCTCTTACTTTTGGATGACTTTCTTAGCTTAGCCATATTTATAACATGCTATATAGTGTCATAGACAACTTAACCCTAGCCAGTCCAGGTATTTGATATATTTTATCTAACAAGGGTAAATATAGGAAAATTACACCATATGAGCTAATTAAGTCCACTTTTGTCACAAAAGAACTATTGGCGTGCTGCCTGCCTTTTTTGACTACTATTACAAATGGATATTTGTTTGGGGGCCTTGCACCCAGAATTTGAAATTTATGGTGCTGTTCCAATTTTTTGCTAGATAGATAGATAGAATAATGCAAATTTTGAAATGCATTTCAGTTAGATGACAGTAAGTACATTTTATCAGTTCTGTAATGGAGCAGAAATCTTTGAATTACCATTAACAGAACACCTTGTTTTTAATTATAGAAATAGCTTTGTGTCCTTTGTTTAATCCAATTAGACTAAATACATAGAGAAAAAAGTCATGCATTTTGCAGCAGAGCTACTTCAAAGAAAAATCATTTGGGTCTTATTTATGGCCGTTTCAACTTGATTAGCCTGCACTTAGCCAATTTCATGAACACTGTTTACTCTCCAGAATTTAATCAATGTGTAATGTTGTTTTTCTCATTATAACGCTTTCATTTTTGTGTATTTTAAAAAACGGCATCTCTAATGTGACTGAATTCTTACTGAGCAATACATTATAGTCTCACTTCATAATATGTCACAAAACATCCAATATCACAGTCTCTTCAGAGGAAGTGGAATGTATACATCTAATTTAATACCATTAATGCCATGATGTTTTTGGACATATGCCTTTAGATTAAAGTATGAAACTGGATTTTGTGTAAAAACTTTCCATTAAAATTGGTGATTCTTCTCATTTCCTATACAATGACCTAAGTAAATGTCACCAAGTAAGACCACAAAACCTTTGATATAACCATTGATTTCAGTTACTGCTCTGTGTATTGAGAGTGGAGGCTGTAACCACGCCCCGGGCACTGACTGACAGCAGGCTCAGCATTGGGGCTGGCTGGCAGTCAGTTCCAGGGATACAGTAAGAACCACTGCCCTGTATACACAGAGCTGTGACTAAAACTGTGCCGGCACCCCTATGACTGAATGCTGAACACTGCTGGGAGGAAAAAAAGTTAATTTCCTTCAGCAGCAGGGTTATCAGTGCCAGAACACTGCAATGGAGCTATTCACATTTCCATGTTTTTAAGTGTAAACCATGTGTCCACAAAAAATTGATGGAGTCATGTCAGTCTTTGATCAGAATCATGAATCAATATTACTCATGGATCCATGAAATTTAATTGACAGCAGGCATTATCATCCAATCGCTGTCTGTGTGTTGTCCATTTTTAAAATTGCAATGGATAGAATAAGATTTACAATTAATTCACTTTTTTCATGAGAATATCACAGACGAAACACTGATAGCAAAAAATGACTCACAGACCAAACACTGATGAAAATCAGATCTAAAACTCTGATGAAAAATGGTCCATATTTTGAAAAATTACTTCTGAATGAGCACTTAGTCTTAGCACTATCTAAAAATGATAACTTGAAACTATTGTACTAATCATAATTTCATCTTCCTGAAAATTCACTTTTTCTTGTTCCTGTTGATACTAAAAAAAATAAAGGCAAAAGAAACACATTTACACAAGCAGGATGCATTAGACCCCCATGATAAAGACGAGGGCAGCAAAGGTGCAAATTACTGATGCAAATAGCTGCTCACTACCTACCAATTCATGGAGGGGTTGGCTGCCTAGTATTAAAAATGCACACAAATGAGGCTTGTATAGGGCGCCAGTCACACAGATACGTGTGATGAACAGTATCTGACTTACAGCCTATTGATGACGCCCATATTATGATCAGGCAGGCTGCTTAGCACTATATAAGGGCACCCCACAAGGACAGGCACCCCAATTCACCCAACCAACAATAAAAGGCCTGGCTGCATCCCGTATAAAAATGAAAACATGTGCAATAAAAAGATGAAAAATAATGTATAAAATAAAATACATTACATGAGGTAGTACATGAAATACATGACATAAGGTACAATACATGAGGTTGATATTTTGGCCAAAATCAAAGATCATCATACTTCCAAGTCAATAAGCTAAAAATAAAACCTGCTCACAGAAAAATGACAAAAATTAAAACAACATCACAGGAAAAGAAGCAGCCTTACCAACACCAAGTCAAAGAACAAATCCACTAGTGTGGCACCCCAGGGGGTCTGGTTGCCACAGTGGTAGAAGTACCATGTCTGAGAGCGAGCATGAGTTTTCCTGGTCAGGAGCACTATTGCATGCAATGCCTCCTGCCCCAGTCCAGGGAGGGGAGGAAACTGCCCTTTATAAACTGGATCTGGGGCGGGGTTAAGTAGTAGTTCCAGAAGAAGAGACAGAGGGGCAGCAAGGAGCTCTGTAGGAGACAGGAGCTGAAGGCCAGGGACTGGAGCTAGCAGAGCTCATCCTGGCCGAAGACGCAGAGAACCGGACACCGGAGTCCGAGGCTGTGAGGATATCCACATCCAGCAGCAGAAACCACCTGGCAGGGGATTTCAGGTCCTCTGGCTATAGAGAGCCCGGAGGCTCAGTCACACACAAGGGACCGGCACCGCCATCGAGGAGCGGAAGGTACCAAAGGCCCCAAGTCACCAGCCATACGGGTGAGCACCACACGGTACACTCAGGGACGTGGGCTACTACACGACTACAGCAGGGTAGCCAGGAAGAGTGCAGTAGTGTTGAGCCACCCCCGTAGTGTTCGAGTTCGGTTCGGTTCGTCGAACACCCGTGTGTTCGCCGAACAGTTCGTCGAACTGTTCGTCGAACACCTTCGAACACCGTTAAAACCAATGGCAGGCAAACAAAAACACATAGAAACACATAGAAAACACCTTCAAAGGTGTCCAAAAGCTGACAAACTGCTCAGAAGACACAACTAACACATGGAAAAGTGACAAGTACATATAGTCATGCGAAAAGAAAAGAGGTGGAGGAGTAAAAGGAGGGGGAGACACAGATATAGGCATGTCATGCCCTTCTAAAATCCAAAAAGTGAGAAGCCGAGACGGCCAGTCCGCTCCTGCCCGTGCCACCTCCGTGTCGCCGGGTTTGTGCCAGAGCCGCGGTGAACCCTGACGGCCAGCCCCCCTCTCCCAATACTGGTGCCTGTCCGCTGGTGGGTCGAGAGAGCCCCCCTGTGGTGGAGGCAGCTCTAAGCTTTTTAATTTAAATTGTCCCTCTAATTTGAATGAATACACTTTAAATCCATTTACAAGGATCTATTGGAGGGCAAGTCTCATGCCAGCAGCCGCGTAATTCCAGCTCCAGTAGCGTCCACTAAAGCTGCTGCAGTTAAAAAGCTTTTATAAGGATCGAGCTCGGCTGTCCACCGCAAGGCATCCTAGTGCCAGTCCCAGCCCCTATGCCTTGGGGTGCCTCCTGATGCTCTTCACTAAGTATCCCGTGGTCCCGAAGCATTTCCTTTGAAAAAATTAAGTGTCCAAACTACAGGTGGTGTAGCTTGCTTAACAGCCGGGATAATCCGCTGACTAGCAGACACTGCTATTAGGCACAAAGTATTTCCTGGGCTAGATGCAGTTAAAAATTTGTAAGTAGATACTCTCGTTGGATGCTGAGAAAGCATTCCATAGAGTCTCCTGGCACGCCATATATGATTCTCTTAAAAAGCTTGGGGTAGGGGTCTAGGGGACCCTTTTATAGCCAAAATCACGGCCCTGTATCACAATACGTCACCTAAGCTGAAGATAAATGGAACTGTAGCACCGAGGGCTCGGTTGCTACAGACGTATTGCACCTCACCCAGAGGTGTGATATCTCACTCTCAGATAAGGATGGAGTGTGGATCAGGACCCGACACCTGCATGCATTACACCACATTGCCGTGGGGCAGGGCGACCAATATGCCCCTGAGATGGGCACGACAGTCCCTGTCCCTGGCTGGAGTGGGGGGAGGGAACACTGAGGAAGGGGAACCCTGCAGTGCAGGAGCAGGGAGGAAGCAGTTCCTGGGTGCATTGAGAAGGGAGTATAAAAGGTGGGCACCATCTTAGTTCAGTGCAGAGAAGTCTGAGCAGAAGTGGCAGGGAGCAGGGGCTCTGCATGAGCTCTGCTCCGGAGGCGAGCCTAGTAACAGAGGCCCAGGCCTGCAAGAGGGAGAAGGAAGGAAGAGGAGCGGAGAAGGCTCCAGGAACGAGGAATGAAGGGATCCCAGGGGTGCGGACGGGCGAGTCGCCACCGCACGCCCGAATCCACCTGCGTGGAGGGGTCAGGCCAAAGGGGGAGACCGGTCCCCGAACTAGTGGAGGCAGGAAACGACCCTCAGCTAGAAACCGGAGGCTCTGACATTTTATGTGGCGCAGCCCCTTGCTCCACCCGCTAGGAAGGCACCACATAGGGTCAGGGAAACTGGCGCCAAGTTTACCAAGAGGAGGCCCGAGGCAGCCGGACAGAAGTGTTGGTAAGAAAGGCCAGACAAAGGACACACAAAGGGGGTCCTGTGAAGCGCTCCAAAGTTATCTGGGAGTTGTCTGAGCCCCTCACCTGGTGAGCACAGTACGACGTGGGCAGCCGTTACCTGCAGACGTGGTCTGGATAATAAGAACTGTGAGTAAAGGCCCTGAACTGCATCACTGACTCCGTGTCATTACTGCTGCTGCCCTGCACCATCACCCCCATCCTCCGCATACACTGCCCTGAGGCTATACTCCTCCCGTGGGGAGTTATGCTACGCTCTGCTGCACCCACAACACCAGCCTTAGTGGTCTGCCCTGTAGCGGCGGTTCACTCTGACCGCAATCCACGGGTGGCGTAGTCGGACATTTAAACATCAAAACCACATAAATAGTTCCGCCACTGGTTTGACCGCCCTGAGCCACGGAACCGGATCGCCGCCACGAAGACTACAACCACCAGCATCCACCAAAAAGGGTCCGGCTCCGGGTGTCCCAAGGCCCAGGGGGTGCGTCAGAACATTTTCATCACCTTTCACAATCACCAATGGGACAAGGCAGGGATGTCCTCTGTCCCCTCTCTTATACATCCTAGTGATGGAGCACCTGCTCTCATCAATTCGCCATAACCCCAATATTAGGTGGATTGAGGTGGGAGGCACCGAGTACAAGTGCTCTCTATTTGCTGATGATGTCCTAGTATATATCACTCAATCACATATATCCATCCCTGCTGTTATGGCTGAGTTACATGGTAAAATTTTAAAATCAATGCAGCGAAGTCTGAGGCCCTTGATGTCTCCCTCCCTAAATCCATATAGGATTCCATCCAGTCCAACTTTCCCTTTGCCTGGCCTTCACAGGGTATCAAATACTTAGGAATTCCTATTCATAGAGACCTCTCCCATCTATGTTATCTTAATTTTGGGCCCTTTATTGAACAATTCCATACAGACCACGGTTGGCAAGTTAGAACTGTAAGATTCACTACGTGAACCACTGGTGTTTTGTGGAAAAGCACATGTACACCGCGTTCCAAATTATTATGCAAAAAGTGTTTAGGAGTGATAAGGGAAGAATTTGTTTGTTTGTCAGTTAAACTCATTGATGGTGATGTGTGTCAGGGCTCTTTATATCACTGTAAGCAATTTCAGACACCTGTGCTAATTAGTTTGGCAGGTGTGTCCAATAAAGGCAAGACTACTTAAGAAGGCTCTCTCACATTATTAAGCAGCCTACATTTTCTGCCAAAATGGGAAAGAAAAAGGATGTGTCGGCTGCTGAGAAGCAACAAATTGTGGAGTGTTTAGGTCAAGGCATGACTACAATCAACATTGTGCGATGATCAGGATGAAGTGTCTTGGCAATCAAGAAGTATGTAGCTGATTCACAGTACACACGTGTGCGTGCTGATAAGGGCAAATTGAGGACTCTTTCCTACAGGCAATTACGTCAGGTTGAAAGAGCAGCGGCAAAAAAGCCTTGTCATAGCAGCAGACAAGTTTTTGAAGCTGCTTGTGCCTCCAACGTCCCCCGAACAACAAGATGCAGGGTCCTTCAGAGGTTTGCAGCTGTGCATACGCCATCCTGTCGAACTCCTCTATCCACTTCACACAAGCAGAAACGGCTCCAGTGGGCCAAACATTACATGAAGACTGATTTCAAAACTGTTTTGTTCACGGATGAGTGCCGTGCAGCGCTCGATGGTCCAGATGAATGGAGTGGAGGATGGCTGGTTGATGGACACCCCACGCAAACACGGCTACAGCGCCAACAAGGAGGAGGTGGAGTAATGTTTTGGGCTGGAATCATGGGGAGAGAGATTGTCGGCCCCTTTAGGATCCCTGAAGGCGCTACAGATGAACTCCATAATGTATGTGGATTTTCTCAAACAGCACTTCCTGCCATGGTTCAAGAAGAAGAACCGTGTATTTCACAGCAAGATCATTTTTCTGCATGATAATGCACCATCTCATGCTGCACATAAAACATCTGCATCTCTGGCTGATATGGGCATAAAAGGGGACAAACTTATGGTGTGACCCCCATGCTCCCCTGACCTCTACCCCATTCAGAACCTTTGGAGCATCATTAAAAGGAGTGTCTATGATGGCGGGAGGCAGTTCACATCTAAGCAACAGCTCTGGGAGGGTATTCTGTCCTCATGCAAAACAATTGAAGCAGAAACCATCCAAAACCTGACAAATTCAATGGACGAGAGAGTTCAGAAGCTCCTTTCGAACAAGGGGTCCTATGTGAAAATGTAACATCACCTAGAATAAAGTTTTGAGTTGAAAACTGTTTGATTTCAGTTTCTAACAACCTGCTAATGCTTATAATTTCAAAAATGACCATTTTTTTGGTCTTTATTAAAATGAAAAGGTTGATCGAAAAGTTTGGGGGATCTAAGAGTGTGGCAACCCAGTAGTCATGATTACTTCGAATTCTGACAATATGAGGGTCATGCTGCAGGTAGTGCAGCAAGAAGGCACTTATGTGTCTTGCGCATCTCGGAGCCCCAAAATTATTTTCCGGGCTAGATGCAGCTAAAAATTATTTTTCATTTTAAATCTACTGAAGCTTATTATAGATGGCCTAATAGGATCAGTGCTGCACACTGCTACAAAGCCCAAATTATTTTCCAGTCAAGATACAGATAAACATGATTAGTAATTTGAAAGCTTAAAACTGTTGGTAGGGTGATTTTAACCAATCATCAAGCTTTTACTCTCCCCAGGATGACACAGGGGTAGAAAAGTCGTTTCGGATCCATGATTTGTTCATCTTTATGAACGTGAGTCTGTCTACATTATCAGTGGAGAGCCGCGTGCGCTTATCTGTCAGCACACCACCAGCAGCGCTGAACACACGTTCAGACAGAACGCTGGCTGCGGGGCATGACAAGATCTCCAAGGCGTAAGTGGCTAGCTCCGGCCATTTATCCAGATTGGAAGCCCAAAAAGAGCAAGGGTCCAGTGACACAGTCGTGGCTTCAATGTTTACTTGGAGATACTCCTGTACCATCGTCTCTAGGCGTTGACTATGTGTCAGACTTCTTGTCTCCTGTGGCCTTGCAAAGGATGGGCTAAAAAAGTGGTGAAATGATTCCGCAAAATTGATGTTACCAGCAGATACTGTGGTTCTGTTACGGTTTGAGTGCTGAACACTTGACGGTCCCACGGTTGGCAAGTTGGAACTGTGAGATTCACTACGTGCACCACTGGTATTTTGTGGAAAAGCACATGTAAGATTCTGCAACAGTCTCTGCTGATACTCCTGCATGCGTGCATCCCTTTCTATGGCAGGAATAATTTCTGCAAATTTACTTTTGTACCGGGGATCTAACAGTGTGGCAACCCAGTAGTCAGGATTATTTCTAATTCTCACAATTCGAGGGTCATGTTGCAGGTAGTGCAGCAAGAAGGCACTCATGTGTGTTGCGCATCCAGGAGCACCAAGTCCCTGTTGTGTTGGTGGCGAGGTAACAATCATGCTTCCTTCCTCTGTCCTCTCCCCCCAACCTCGCACAACAGAAATGTGATCAAGGTCTCCCTCATCTGATGAGTCTTCCATCAGTTCGTCCTCCACTTCTTCCTGGGCTCCTGCACCTTCCTCACTAGTTTGGCTGCTACCATGCGCCCTGGTTAAACCATCTCCCCCACCCTCACATGCCTGCCGCCTTGGTGCTGCCGACCGTCTGGACCTTGCAGATGTTAGCCCTTCCGCATACAACTCCTCCTCCTCTACTTCCTCCACCTCCTCTTGTGCCACCACCTGACTCCGAATTCTGTTTAACATGTGCTCCAGCATGTAAATCACCGGAATAGTCATGCTGATAATGGCATCGTCAGCACTAAACATCTTCGTCGCCATTTCAAAACTGTGCAGAAGGGTGCATAGGTCCCTGATCTGAGACCACTCCTCCAGCGTGATTTGCCCACCTCTGAATCTCGTTGGCCCAGGCTATACGTCAGAACGTATTGCACCAGGGCTTGTCGGTGCTGCCACAGTCGCTGCAACATGTGCAGAGTTGAATTCCACCGGGTAGGCACATCGCATTTTAGCCGGTGAAGTGGCAGGCCCAACGACTTCTGTAGAGATGTAAGTCGCTGAGCTGCGGGATGCGAACGGCGGAAGTGAGCACACAGCGACCGTGCCCTCTGCAGAAGGCCATCTAGTCTGGGATAGTGGGCTAAAAATTGCTGGACAACCAGGTTCAACACGTGAGCCATACAAGGCACGTGTGTGACATTGCCCCGGCGAAGGGCCGCACCCAGGTTTGCAGCATTGTCGCACACGGCCTTCCCTGGTTTCAGGTCCAGTGGAGACAACCATTCATGAAATTGGTTCTCCAGAGCTGACCACAACTCCTCAGCTGTGTGACTCACATTTCCCAGACATTTCAATGTAAAAACCGCCTGATGACGTTGAGCCCTACTGCCAGCATAGTAAGGAGGTGTGCAGGATCCCTTCTGCGCAGTTAGAAAGCTTGTGGCATGACCAGACAGGCTTTGGGTGCAGGTGGAAGACCGAGAGGAGGTTGAGGAGGCAGAAGCAGTGGAGGAAAAATGACATAAAGAGGATTGACGCACAACTCGTGGGGACGGCAAGACTTGGACAGCAGCCCCTTGTCCTGCTGTCACCATAGTTACCCAGTGCCCAGTCAGCGACATGTAACGCCCCTGTCCATGCCTACTCGTCCAAGTGTCTGTGGTGAAATGCACCCTGTCACACACAGAGTTTCTCAAAGAAGCGGTGATGTTGTGTGCGACATGCTGGTGGAGCGCAGGCACACCTTTCTTTGAGAAGTAGTGCCGACTGGGCATCTGATACTGGGGCACTGCGACGGACATAAGGTCTCGAAAATCCTCTGTGTCCACCAGGCGGAAAGGCAGCATTTCTGTAGCCAAGAGCTTGCAGATGGTGAAATTCAACCTCTTAGCTTTCTCATGGCTAGGAGGAAATGGTCTTTTACTTGTCCACATCTGAGGGACCGAGGGCTGGCTATTGTGCTTAGACGGGGTTGATAAGGGTGTCCCCGGCAAACTGCCGGTCTGTGAGGAAGATGCAGGCGGACATGTTAGGTTGCCTTGATCCAAAGGTGGTGCTATCGATGTCGGACAGCGCTCAAGACCAGCTGGTGTTACCACCTCCAAAGAAAATGATGACCTGCCAATCACGCTGGCTGTTGCGGGTAAAGAGGTGGCAGGTCTGCGCCCCAAAACAGGTGTGACTGCTGTCCCCCCAGTCACAGAGGATGAAGAGGCCGCGGATGCACAAGATATGGCAGACGGTGGTTGGCCCGGCCGGCTAGACCGCATTGTAGCACACTGAGCTTCCCACTGCAACTTATGCTTCATGTCCATGTGCCGGTTCATGCATGAAGTACTCAAACTATGTATTTTTTGGCCTCTACTTAGCTTTTGCTGACAAATGTTACAGATAACACGAGTTGGGTCATCTTTATCGATCTGAAAAAATGCCCAGGCTATGCAAGGCTTAGCACCCATGCGACCTGAAGAGCCACCACGACTTGTGGTGAGAGGCAGAGTTGTGTTTGAGGATGCAGTTGTTGACGTGCTTCCAGTACTACTTCTCTGTCCAGGAAGGCGCAACCTGACATCGTCGTCACTAGCATCTTCCTCCACCTCCTCTGCTGACCTCATCTCTTGGCTGACTGTGGGTTGACAGTAAGTGGGATCTCCGACCTCATCATCATCACCCTGTGCGTTATCACACCCGTCGTCCTCAGAGCCAACCTGTTCCTGCCCTGACAAAAAACTAAAGTTGTCGCTCCAATCAGGTATTTGAGTCTTATCATCGTCTTCCTCATTGTCTCCACCAACAGGAGTTACAGTTTGGGAATGAGGGTCTACATTATGGTCAGAACCTTCTGCGTCTGGTCCTGGATCCGACTCATAAAGATTCTGGGCATCAGTGCAGATCATTTCCTCGTCTGGATTCACAGAAGCGCTGGAGTCGACCTCTGATTCCCAGGCTATAGTATGAGTAAACAGCTCTGCAGACTCAACCATCTGTTCTACCTCATACTCAGACGGGCAGCTGGAGATTTGGGAGCTGTGAGGAAGCAAGTGCGATTTGGGTGACACCTTTGAGGACTGGAGTATTTGTGATGTTGAAGTTGATGTGGAGGAGAGCCCACTTAAAGGAGCACTTGATATCCGTTGAAGCACCTGCTGTTTTTGTGCCTCATCTGGAATTTGTAGCGATTGGCGTGGCCGTAAGAAAGGGATCTTATCACATTGTCCGCTAAAAGAAGTAGACATTTTAGTTTGGCTGGAAGATGGTCTTTCTTCTGCACCTACCCCACGGACACAACCTTTTTTCCCCTTCCCAACACGCCTATTCCCCTTTCCACCAGCAGCAGGCCTTTTTCCACTCATTTTGGTGGTTAACTAATTCACAACTCTGGAGTTGTTTGCACAAAAAAACCATGGATGGTAACCGAGCAGAGCTGAGTGGCCAAACTGTGGTATTAGGCCAAAACTATTGGCTGGGTTAGATGCAGAAAAAAATTATTTTTAATTTGCAACCTGATGGAGGTCAGTATAGATGGACTAATAGAACAAGTCCCACACGCTGCTAGAAGCCCAAATATTTTTTCAGAGATAAATGAAGAAAAAAATTATTTTTAATTTGCAACCTGATGGAGGTCAGTATAGATGGACTAATAGACCAAGTCCCACACACTGCTAGAAGCCCAAATATTTTTTCAGAGCTAGATGCAGAAAAAAATTATTTTTAATTTGCAACCTGATGGAGGTCAGTATAGATGGACTAATAGACCAAGTCCCACACACTGCTAGAAGCCCAAATATTTTTTCAGAGCTAGATGCAGAAAAAAATTATTTTTAATTTGCAACCTGATGGAGGTCAGTATAGATGGACTAATAGAACAAGTCCCACACGCTGCTAGAAGCCCAAATATTTTTTCAGAGATAAATGAAGAAAAAAATTATTTTTAATTTGCAACCTGATGGAGGTCAGTATAGATGGACTAATAGACCAAGTCCCACACACTGCTATAAGCCGAAATATTTTTTCAGAGCTAGATGCAGAAAAAAATTATTTTTAATTTGCAACCTGATGGAGGTCAGTATAGATGGACTAATAGACCAAGTCCCACACACCGCTAGAAGCCCAAATATTTTTTCAGAGCTAGATGCAGAAAAAAATTATATTCAGTTTGCAACCTGATGGAGGTCAGTATAGATGGACTAATAGAATGATGCTATGCCCAAAAGATTTTACTTCACTAGGTGCAGTAAAAAAATTGGTATTCTATACACAGGTGGTATATCTTGCAACACAGATAGGCTACTCCACTGACTAACACACTCTGCAATAGGCCAAAAAGGATTAGCTTTGCTAGATTCAGCCAAATGCTGTGAAAAAAACTTGCACAGCACTGGCACAGACCTGCCTTGCAAAAACTGATATTAACTGATGTAACCTAGTCCTGAAAAGGACTCCAATTACAATTAGTCTTTACTCCCACAATCTATCTATTTAAGAGCACAGACCTGCCTGATAAAAGTCGTAGGAAAGTCCTTAAAAGGACTGCAATCACAACTATTCCCTACTCCCAAGCTATCTGTATATTTGTGCGAAAATTGGCTTGAAATTAACAAGGTATAGCGCACACAGCAACAGCGGTGCCGTCTAACACGCAGCTGCAGCAGTGAGAAAATGGTGGCGACGGGGAAAATGGCTTGGTCTTATAGGGCATGGACATGTGACATACACTGCCAATGACACATGCCCTTGCTTGTGTGAAAAAAAGCACTTCGCTCCGTGTGTGCGCTGCTGATAGGCTGACAGATTGCACCTCCCCACTGCAAATGCGGGAAAGAGAAAAAAAAATGGAGATCTTCATTGTTCCTGCAGAGATCCATCCCCTGCCCCTCCCCCCGCCCCGCTGTACACTCAAACTGCGTATTAACATTAATTTTCATCATTACTGAGAAAAAATCCAGTTATGATTTTGGTGCACGAACAGTTATCGAACATAACCTCGAACAGCCGAATTTTTCTCAAATTGTTCGTGTTCGCCGACCGGCTCGAACACCGCCCAAAACAGCTCGAATTTGAGATTGGCGAACAGTTCGAGTAGAACAACGCTCATCTCTAGAGTGCAGTCAGACAGGAAGTCCTACACCTCCACCTGGCCAGGGGGACTCTTGTTTGCTCACAGACTTATCAGGCCTCTAATGTTAGCCAGTACTCCTGGCAGGGCCTTCTTGATTACCAACAGTAAAGACCCTGAACTGCACTGCACGGACTCTGAGTCATTTCTGCTGCGCCCATGCACCACAACCCTCACCATCTACACACGGTGCCCTAAGGCTATACTCCTCCCGTGGGGAGTTATACTACCCTCTGCTGCGCACACAACATCAGCCTCAGCGTTCTTCCCCACAGCGGCTGTTCTCAGTGACCGCAATCCACGGGTGGCGTAGTCAGACATTATAACATTAAAAACCAAGTAAACAGATCCGCCACTGGTTTGACCACCCTGAGCCACGGGACCAGGTCGCCACCATGGAGACTACAACCCCTGACATTACACAGAGACCTGGCTCTGGGTATTCCCCCACACACGGCCCAGGGGGTGCATCAACTTTGGCGTAGTCGGTTGGATTTCGTGCCAGCAACCACCTGGTACTTCGTGCCTGAAGAAAGACTGTGATACTTACCGTGGTGAAGTTTCCCGCCATCCACAGCCATTTTCCCGCCATCCGCAGCCATTCTCCCGCCATTGGGCGCCATTTTTGGGACGCCGCGCGGGAAGAAGAGGGGCGTGGATGCCAAAATCATGCGAGAGCTGAAGCCCCCCCTTAAGCAGTGATGCTGCGCAAGGTCCTGGAAGGAGCCCAGTGGACGCCGACGTCACCAGCACGCGACGCAAGGTCCTCGACCCCGACGATTGCCTGCGGAGCCTCAACCTTCGGAGAAGAAGCAACGGAAGGTAGGCCACGGTTTACTAGGGGGGAGGAAGACACCAGGAATGGAGGGAGCTCCCACTGCCAGCGCGGCTGCTTCCGCAGTGATGCCATTCACGATGCCGTTTATCCCCGGAGCGTCATGGTTACCCCAATACACAGGGGAGTCACATACCCTGAGCGACTTTAAAGAAAGACTGAATAGCCTATTCATAGTACACCCCCTGTCCAAGGAACAAAAAGTGAGCATCCTGATAGGTCAGTTAATCGAAGCAGCCCAAAGAGAAGTGAAGTCCTGGTCTGCCAGGGAAATGGGGACTGTAAAGGAAATACTGGCCCATCTAAAGGACACTTTTGATACCCACACCTCAGCTGAGATCAAGCTAAAATTTTATGGATGCAAACAGCGGGCACAAGACAGTATACGGGACTATGCTTTGAATTTGCAGGAGGCCCTGAGAGCCATTAAGCAGGCAGACCCTGACAGCGTGTGGAATGAGGATAAGCTGTTGACTGAACAGTTCATTGAGGGTCTACAGTCCAGCGCCCACCGAACCCAGTTGCGTGTAATGGCCTGGCAGAACCCTGATTTGGACTTTGCGCAGTTTAAAGACAGGGCCATCCGGGTGCTCCGAGAACCGGCATCAGGTGGCGCTGTAACCCACAGGTGCCCTGCTATCACCTATCACCAGGAGGTGGCACCCTTGTCTGCCGAGCCTGTGGGAGCTAATGCACAGGCTTTGGACAAAGCCCTGGCTGCAGACCTGCACCATCAGGTCCAAGAGCTGACCAAAAGCGTTGCTGCGCTAACCAGAACTGTGCAGTCTTTACAGGTGTCCCCCCCAGGAAAGATCCAGGTGGCTTCCAGTCCAGAGGATGTCCCTTGGCGCCGACAGAGGAGGATCCCATCGTCCAGAGGAAGGCTCAGCGACCGCTACGACCAGGACAGACAACCCATCTGCCGCCGCTGCAACCAACCAGGACATATGGCAAGGTACTGTTATTTAAACGGGCCGAACCTGGGGCAGAGGGCCGACCCCCAGGCATAACACCATCAGGCCCATCGAGCTGGCATGATAAGTACGTAGGGGGATGACCGGTCTTGCCTGTGGTGCTGGATGGCATTGCTATGAGTGCACTACTCGACACCGGGTCTCAGGTAACGACCATCCCCTATGTGCTTTTTAAGTGGTACTGAAATGACTCAGATATTACCCGCTACCCAGATAACGATTTGAGCATCATCGCCAGCAATGGTCAACCCGTACCGCAGGTGGAAGTCAAGGAGGTGACCATCAAAATTGGTAAAGTTGAACTGGCAGCGCAAGGACTGATTATTGTGGACATTGACCTCCGTGAAAGCCACCCTAAGATAACCTTGGGTACTAATGTTATTGAAAATTGTCTTGCAGAGATAATTGTCATATTACAGCAGGTTGCGGTGAACGCCAGCTCCAGCCAGCAGTGTGTCCTACAAAAAGAGATCAGAGCCCTGATGAAAAGGCAACAGGTAGAACTGTCTGGTGGTGAGATTGGTAGTGTTAGGATGAGTGACCCGTTCCCTATCGCCATGCCCCCAAAAAGTGAGATGATGATCTGGTGCCGGACTGCAATCGGGTTAAGAGGAAGGGACTACCAAGCCATGGTAGAACCTGTCTACTCAGACAGTAGGCCCACCATTTTGACAGCATGGGGGGTGGTCAATGTACGCCATGGGAGGGTACCCGTCCACATCCTAAACATTTGGGAAAGAGTAGTATACTTGCCCCGGTATGCCACTCTAGCCAAATTGTTCACCGTTAACCAAAACTCTGTAAAGGCCATGTAACTCTTGCCTCCATCTCAACCAGAGGAGGGTAACAGCTCCAAAAAACAATTGGAGGACTGGTGTCAGAAGCTGCATGTGGGCACCGACTCCACTCCCTCACACCAAAAGCAGGGAGTCTACCGGGTGGTGCAGGAGTACGAAAGAGTCTTTAGCAAACACCCGCTAGACTTTGGGCAAGTAAAGGGGGTGGAACACCACATCCCCACAGGAGACCATCCACCCATAAAGGAAAGATACTGACCTGTACCCCCTGCACACTATCAGAATGCCAAGGGAATGTTGCGAGAAATGAAGGAGGCCGGGGTAATCAGGGACAGCTGTAGCCCCTGGGCAGTTCCACTAGTTCTTGTGAAAAAGAAAGATGGCACCATGAGAATGTGTGTAGATTACAGAAAGATCAACCGAATCACACACAAAGATGCATACCCATTACCTAGGATAGAGGAATCTTTAGCTGCATTAAAATCTGCTAACTTCTTCTCCACTTTGGATCTTACTAGCGGGTACTGGCAGGTTCTTGTAGCAGAGGCCGCAAGGAGAAGACCGCGTTCACCACCCCGATGGGTCTCAGCGAATTCAACTGTATGCCGTTCGGGCTCTGCAACGCACCAGGAACCTTCCAGCGGTTGATGGAGTGCTGCCTGGGGCACAGGAATTTCGAGACGGTCCTGCTATGCCTGGTTGATGTCATTGTGTATTACAAAATATGCGAGGACCATCTGAAACACCTGGCAGAGGTGTTTGACGCCCTGGCAGGCTACAGCCTAAAGGTGAAACCCTCCAAGTGTCATCTACTGAAACCAAAGGTACAGTACCTGGGACACGTGGTGAGTGCTGACGGAGTAGCTCCAGGCCCTGATAAGATCACAGTGATTAAGGACTGGCCAAGACCCTCCAGCATAAAGAATGTGTGGCAGCTCCTCGGGTTGGTAGGCTACTACCAAAGATTCATCCTCGGGTTCACCAAAATGGCAGCCCCTATGCAAGACCTCCTGTTAGGTCAGTCAAAGACCAAGAATCAGAAGCCGCCCTTCAGGTGGGACAAGCTGGAAGAGGAGTCTTTCTGCCAGCTGAAGATGACCCTCACGGAGGATGAGATCCTGGCTTACCCTGATTATGGCCAGCCTTTCATCCTCCACACAGACGCCAGTAACGTGGGGCTTGGAGCCGTACTGTCCCAGATCCAGCAGGGCAGAGAGCGGGTAATTGCTTACGCCAGCTGAAAACTACGGCCCACAGAGAGAAACCCTGAGAATTATAGCTCCTTCAAGCTAGAGTTCCTGGCAGTGATGTGGGCAGTGATGGAACATTTCAAACATTACCTTGCCTCTGCCAAGTTCACTGTGTACACGGACAACAACCCGTTGACTTACCTGGACAATGCAAGACTTGGTGCCCTGGAGCAAAGATGGATGGCCCTGCAGTCCAACTATGAGTTCACCATCAAATACCGGGCGGGACGCACAAATGCCAACGCAGACGCCCTGTCCAGGATGCCGAACTTGCCGGACGGAGGGGAAGATCCATAAGAACTGGAAGAGATTGAACTCCCTGCGTTCCACCGTCATGGGATTACCCAGTATTCCCACTGTGTAAGGGACAAGCACTCTGCCACGTTCAATCCCTTACCCCACTACAGCTGGGCGGAGACGCAAGACAGTGACCCAGCCATTCGCCTGGTAAAAGAGATGCTGACACAGGCTGATGCCCGCCTTGACCCAGACGCTCCGGAAGAGACCAAACAGCTGTGGAAGGAGAAGAGTAAACTGTTTCTCTACAAGGGGAAGCTGTAAAGGAGAATTGTCAACTCCCAGACACATGAGCTGACCTGGCAGGTAGTGGTCCTGAGACGAGACGCGGCTATGGTCCTGGAGGCATACCACGACGGAGCAGGGCACTTTGGATCGAAGAATTTGGAGTTCCTGTTGTGTGAACGGTTCTTCTGGGTAGGCATGAGAGTGGCCATTGAGAGATGGTGCAGAGACTGCGGCCCGTGCAACCTGAGACAAAAGGACCGTGCCAGCCAGAAGTCTCTCCTGCAGCCCATCATCACCAAGCAGCCTCTAGAACTGGTAGCCCTGGACCATGTGAAGTTGGCTCCAAGTAGGTCCGGGTACGTCTACACCCTCACCATCGTAGACCACTACTCCCGGTTCTTGATGGTGGTCCCTGTCAAGGACTTAACAGCTCAGACAGCAGCTAGAGCCTTCCAGCAGCACTTCTGCCGTCCACACAGGTATCCAGAGCAAGTGATGACTGACCAAGGTCCAGCCTTCGAAGCGGAGGTCTTCCAGGAGTTCTGCAACCTGTATGGCTGCAAGAAGATAAGGACAACGCCCTATCACCCCCAAACCAACGGATTGTGCAAGAAGATGAACCAGGTGGTGATATACTTGCTGAAAAAATTGCCCCTGGAAGAGCGCAGTCTGTGGCCTGAAAACTGTGTGATCTGGTGGACTTGTATAACCACATCCCAGTAAATTCTACCAACTGCACCCCGGCTTACCTAATGAGAGCAAGACCTGGTAAGCTGCCTATTGACCTGGATATGGGAGTCCTGACACCCGAGGACACCTCGCCAGAGGCAGACTGGGATACAGAACGGCAGCAGCAGTACCGGAAAGTGCAGGAGAGAGTTGAGAGAAGTCTGTCTCAAGCAAGAGAAAGGCAAGAGAGGACTTACAACCAGCATGCTCCCACTGTTCCCCTGGCACCTGGAGAGCAATTCTTGAAGAGGAAGAGGCGGCTCCTTAAGTAAGATGACCAGTGGAAGAAAGACCCGCACACAGTACTGCCCTCAAGTCATGAAAATCCGAAAGTATGCATAATCAGTAAGGATGGAGGAGAGACCACAGCCACTGTCTCCAGAGACCACCTGAAGAAGTGTCCCGAGCAGCTGCAAAGCACTGATGAAGACCAAGATAGCCCTCAACCCGCAGAGGAAAGGGAAGAAATGGTCAGTACAGTACTCTGAGAATTTCCCCGGTCCTGGACACAAATCAACAACGCTATTGTGGTACCCGTCCTTACCTTTCTCCAGCCAGCCCCTCAAGGGCCTACAGAAAAGCGAGTAATGTTGGGAGAGCAACCGGCCCCGGAGGCAGAAGATTCCATACCAGTAACCCAGGAGAATCAACCCTCTGCTAGTAGTGAGCCTGCCGTGCCCGTGGCAAGCCAAAGAGTATGCAGAGAGCTGCCCAACCTACCCGTAACATCTCCAAACACCTGTAGTGCAGACACTAGTGAGCCCACTACACAAGGGGTGTAAACAGGGGACCCAGAAAGAACACCACCAGAGAGTGTGTTACGTAGGTCCACCAGGAGCACTAGAGGTCAGAAGCCCGCTCGCTGGAGAATCTAGAAGAAAAAGATGATATATATCTGTATATTGCAAATGTTGAAATGTTTTATGTTTGTTGCATGAATAATAATTATGTTTCTCAAGTTACCCGACAGGGTTTATGGACTGACAGGTTATGGACAATGAATAACCGGAACTGTACCTTGTGAATAGTTGCACCTGTTAAGTGCCCCTTTTGTGCCAGACCACAGAACAAAAACTCATGGAGGTGGCTGAAGACGTGGTCCAATGCCGGATCATCGATGCCCTGTAGCCACCCCATGGCCTACGTGGAGGGTTTGGGACGGGTCCCTCAAAATAAATCTTGGGTGACATGGACACCTGGTTACGGAAGCGCTGTGACTTATAAAGACTGAACTCCTTGTACATATGTTGATGTGTTATTGCTTATACCCTGTTATGTATGTTTTCATAAAATGTGTTTAGTCCCGGAGTACTAAAATTTACCAGGGGGAATGTGGCACCCAAGGGGGTCTGGTTGCCACAGTGGTAGAAATACCATGTCTGAGCGCGAGCATGAGTTTTCCTGGTCAGGAGCACTATGCATGCAACGCCTCCTGCCCAAGTCCAGGGAGGGGAGGAACCTGCCCTTTATAAACTGGATCTGGGACGGGGTTAAGTAGTAGTTCAAGAGGAAGGGATAGATTAGCAGCAAGGAGCTCTGTAGGAGACAGGAGCTGAAGGCCAGGGACTGGAGCTAGCAGAGCACGTCCTGGCCGAAGATGCAGAGAACCGGACATCGGAGTCCGAGGCTGTGAGGATATCCACATCCAGCAGCAGAAACCACTTGGCAGGAGATTTCAGGTCCTCTGGCCATAGAAAGCCCGGAGGCTCAGTCACACACAAGGGACCGGCACCGCCATCGAGGAGCGGAAGGTACCAAAGGCCCCAAGTCACCAGCCATGCGGGTGAGCACCACACGGTACACTCAGGGACGTGGGCTACTACACGACTACAGCAGGGTAGCCAGGAAGAGTGCAGTCAGACAGGAAGTCCTACACCTCCACCTAGCCTGGGGGACTCTTGTTCACTCACAGACTGACCAGGCCTCTAATGTTAGCCAGTACTCCCGGCAGGGCCTTCTTGATTACCAACAGTAAAGACCCTGAACTGCACTGCACTGCACGGACTCTGAGTCATTTCTGCTGCGCCCATGCACCACAACCCTCACCATCTACACATGCTGCCCTGAGGCTATACTCCTCCCGTGGGGAGTTATACTACCCTCTGCTGCGCACCCAATATCAGCCTCAGCGGTCTGCCCCACAGTGGCGGTTCTCAGTGACCGCAATCCACGGGTGGCGTAGTTGAACATTTCAACATTAAAAACCAAGTAAACAGATCCGCCACTGGTTTGACCACCCTGAGCCACAGGACCGGGTCGCCGCCACGGAGACTACAACCCCTGACATTACACAGAGACCCGGCTCCGGGTATTCCCCCACACACGGCCCAGGGGGCGCTTCACTAGCAGGATGCAGCAGACCCCCATGATAAAGGTAGTTTCAGCACCTGTGCAAAACGCTCATAAAAACACTCATGGGGGTCTGCTACATCCTGCGAGTGTATTTGTTTTCTGACTTGATGTAGGTAAGGCTGCTTCTATTTTCTGTGCTGTTTTTTGAATTTTTGTCTTTTTCTGTGAGCAGGCAAAAGAAATCCATTTATTGCAAAATTAAATAAAGATTATCTTGGAGAATATTTATTTGGGACAGACACAATACTAGCATCAATGTTTCATTGTCAATTTTTATTCCAATTCAGCGTATTCTAAAGTAATTCTAAGAAAAATATAAAGAAAAACTACATAATTTTATATTTTAAGAACAGTAATTCTAGCATCAACTTTTGTGTCTGGCGCACCAGAAAGATGATCCATTTCAGGCCAAGCCTTAGCTTAGCAAAAATTAAAGCACCTACCATATAATTTTTTTATCTACCATGTAATTAGCTTTCTTTTCAATGTATTTTTTTAAAGTACGTTTTTTTTTTAGATTAAACTAAGATTGGACTACAAGACAAAAATTTTTGGTAAATATTGACAATAAAGATGATCGGTGGAGTATTGCGCTTGGGCCAAATTTCCTCAATATAGCGAATTCAAACACTTTGATATGCAAATCACATTTTACAAAAAAAAATATTGCCCAGCACCATTTCCCAAACTATTGAAGCAACAAAGAGCAAGCTAATATCCTTTTGAGTTGCTGCATGGGCTTTAGAATAATGCCTTGTAGCTATCACATCTAGTGGATTATTATACCTTGTACATTGGTGGACCATTATAGATTAGCGGTTCTCAGTGAAGCAGTGTGTACAACAGAGTCATTTTCCATCTCTGGAGTCATTGGGTAAGTCTCTTTCTTCTGTAGAGTGGAAGTTCTTATGATCAGTGAGGTCCTCTCTCTCTGTCTCTCTCTCTCCGGTATTTTGTAATCTTTTATGGTTATCAGAGTACCTTCTCTGTTCTATACAGTGTTAGCTCTTATAGTCAGCAGATTCATTCTCTTCTCTCCCTCATATGTATTTTCTGAGAATGTGTAAGCTTTTCAGTATTGAGATCAGCCAATTTATTGGTCGCAAATCCCATTTTGGTAAAATTCAGCGAAACAAGCAAATCTGAAATTCAAATATTCTGTCATTTCTAAAAAAAATAAAATCATAAAATTACTCCTGCCTTTCAACTTTGGAGATAATGAATTGAATTGATACATTTACTCTAAGTAAGTGACTGAAAGTTGAACCTTTGAAACATTTTAATTATATGAAAACTGAATTAAATGTATTTTATTTAGTTAAAAGGAAAAATATCTTAGCACAAATTAAAGTAGTATAATGTATCAAAAAATGTTTATTTGTTGCATAATTTTACAAAGTTTAACAATTACCTTTTTCTACATGGTTTCAAGATCTCTGCAATGACTTGTAAGTACATTTTTATTGTTTCCTTCCAAAAAATAAAAATCTGTGATGGCCATGGGACAGACACATCTATGTGTCCCCCATTGCAACTATTTTTTTTTTTTAATACTCTAGAGCATCTTAAAAAAAATACAACTTTCAAGTACAGTTGTAACAAATGTCATCTATCAGATGAAGTGCTAGACCTTAAAAAAGGGTTGTCCAACCTACTGCCGATGGGCCATATGTGGCCCAGGGTGGCTATGGATATGACCCAACAGAAAATCATAAAGTTATTTAAAATATTATGAGATTTCCATTGTTATTACTTGTTGTAATGTCATGTAGAATAAACATACACACTCTCGCTATTTGTAAAAATGACATCAAAAGACATTAAATTCACTCATGGTAACTTGGAGAGGCAGCGGTTATCAATAATATTTCAACCAACCATTGCAACATTAGAAGTTTAATGTTATTTAGTAGTCAGGTAAGAATTATTACTTGATTACTAAGGGCACTTCTATACCTTGGCAGCACCTCACAAATTTCCCGCCTCTCAATTCAATCGGTCCTCATCCTTGTTCTGCATCAGCAGCCAAGAGTGTTATGCAATGGTCTCGTTAAGCACTTTGAATCAGGGCTAGTGCCTTGAAAGAGAAGTCCATTGCCTCAAATCTCACTAATGGCACAATTTTAAATCTATTTTACTTTATTTAAAGCTGCACCACTAAATAATACTTTCAAACTACATGATGTACAAGCACGCATTTAATGTTTTACTTATAGAGCTGAGTGTGTTGGTGTGGCAACCTACATAACTCCTCTTTCCATTTTACTAGTACTTCTCCATATTGTCGGCACAAATTGAATCCCAATCTATCAGCTATTGTCGGAATCGGGGGAGCCAACGGGAGCTCCAAGACAGCAGAGAGTTGAGATGTAGAACAGACAGATGATTGTTCCCAACTGTCAATTCATGTGCAGAAACCAGGAACCAAAAGAAATAACAGGCGGGGCAATAATGAGGACTTAATGCAGGAAGAATGGAAATAAGGACAGACTGAAAACAAAATTAAGGAAGTCAAGATGGATCAAGTGGAGGGGACAGAAGCTGAAGAAGGCAGGAGTCAGAAGAGAGGCTGAATAGGCTGTGAGCTACCTGGAGATGGACAGGATAAATAAATGGCAAAGCCACCATTTTAGGTGAGACCACAAACAGCAAACTGGCTTCATCATTCCCTTGACACTAACCTCACACATGCTGGACAAAGGCCACTCTTGTGTTGGAAGTGAGAGAGGAGAACAGTTTAGTTGCCAAAAGTCCCCACCCCAAAGGGGCCCATTGCCAGACCCTACGCAGTATCAGGTGTGGTCTGATGGTTACACACTGAGCTGCCTGTTTAAAAAAAAAAAAAACTGCACTGATAATGTCAGTTGTGCATAATCACTACAATTTCCAAGGAAAGAAGGATCTTTGGTGACATCATGGTCATGTGGCCAAAGCTCATTGTGTGGCCAAATACAATTATTTTTCTTCACATGTAGCCCAGAGAAGCCAAAAAGACTCCTGCTTTAAAAAAACTATTGTCAGAACATTACCTATTATTTAAATCAATTTTTTGTGTTGAATGTACATATCTTTTGTTTTTGCAATTTTGTTTTTTTGTATTAGAATCATTAATAAAAATAGAAAACTTGCAATTTTTACACTGGCTGCAGCTTTTTATTTTTTTTTAAACCTCTAGATTTCTGTTGTTTCAGGAATCAACACATAGTCACTAGCTACATTGAGCAGACTCTAATCCAATCTTTGGTATTGAAGCATCTAATGAGCATGTGCAAAGGTCATTGTGAAGGGAGGAGAAACATGGTCAGATGTGATATCGCCTGACATCCCAACATTACCTAAAATGTTTCAAAATGCATGTAACACATGAATGTTATCAGAAAATTTTTCTTTTTTTCTGCACCAGGACTGACCATTCATTTTCAAAATTCTCAATTCACAGGAAAAATTAGTATATGTTTAAGACAGTGTAGTGCCGGCGTCCCTGCCCTCTGCTAGGCAGGGACGCTGTTCCCCTCACCGCTCTGCTCCGTGCCCGGCGTCCCTCTCCCGCTCTGCTGGCAGCGCGCGCTCCTTCCCGGCCACTGTGCTTAGGGCGCGCGCGCGCGCCCTCCCTCCCTCTTAAAGGGGCCGCGCGCGCCGTCCTAAGGAGTCCCCGGCCAATGGCCGGAGGACTTTACCATATATAAGGCACCTCCTCCAAAATGGAGGTGCCCGAGCAATGTTGTTGCACCGTTCTACTCTGCTTCAGCCCTCAGGTCCCATTGCCAGTTACCTGCCAGTTACCTGCCAGATTCCTGCCAGCTTGCTGTCCTAATCCTGCCTGATTTCCTGTTACCTGCCTGCCTGAGGTCCGACGGTCTGCCTTACAACTCCGGTCAGTCTGTCTAAGGACCAACTTGCCCGCTCACCTGGGAGCGCACATCAGCTACCTGCCTGCTTGCCTGAGGTCCGACGGTCTGCCTTACAACTCCGGTCAGTCTGTCTATGGACCAGCTTGCCCGCTCACCTGGGAGCGCTTCTCCGCTACCTGCCTGCTTGCCTGCCCGGAGGCTCCGCTGTCACGTGCTGTGACCACCAGCTATTCCAGACTCTTGCCCGCTCACCTGGGAGCGCTTCTCCGCTACCTGCCTGCTTGCCTGCCCGGAGGCTCCGCTGTCACGTGCTGGGACCACCAGCTATTCCAGAGACTCTTGCCCGCTCACCTGGGAGCGCTTCTCCGCTACCTGCCTGCTTGCCTACCTGGAGGCTCCGCCGTCACGTGCTGTGACCACCTGCTATTCCAGAGACTCTCGCTTGCTCACCTGGGAGCACACATCCTCCATCTGCCTTGCTAGCCTACCTGGAGGTTCAGCCATCACAGGTCGTACCTACCCTTTACCTAGAGACTGCCCCGGTCACTTGCCGTGACCTCCAGCCCGTTCTTCCAGAGACTGCCCCGGTCACTTGCCGTGACCTCCAGCCCGTTCTTCCAGAGACTGCCCTGATCACTTGCCGTGACCTCCTGCCCGTACACCCAGAGACTGTCCCGGTCACCTGCTGTGACTGCCTGCCTGGTCGCCACCCGCTCCATTACAAGGACCGCTCCCTTGTATAGTAGCCCAGAGGTTCCGCCTCCCAGACCCGTTACAGTTTGCTCGGGCCATGGAACCCGGTGGCACCCAAGCTCCCTCGCTCTCGGACCTGTGTCATGAACTGTCCCGTCAAAGGTCCCAACAGGAGTCCATCCTGAGTCACCTGCGGAATGTCAATACTGGCCTGGACACTCTGACTGCTCCACCAACAACCTCCGCCAGTGCCATGTCTCGCAATCCGGCAGCTCCGCTGTCCACTAACACCATGATATCCTACCCCGGACCTCGGCTTTCTGCACCTCCTCGCTTCGGAGGCGACTCAGCCCAGGCTCGGGGCTTCATAAATCAGTGCACCCTGCACTTTGAACTACTGTCCCACCAGTTTAACTCTGACCGAGCCAAAATTGCATTCATCATGTCCCATCTCACCGGGGAGGCCCTGGCCTGGCTAAATCCTCTATGGGAGAGAGGAGACCCCCTGGTGTCCAACTTGCCTGCTTTTCTCACGGCTTTCCGGAAAGTCTTCGACGAACCCGGACGGAAGACCTCATCCGCATCATCGTTGCTACGCCTCGGTCAGCAAAGTCTCACCGTGGGCCAATATGCCATACGGTTCCGTACCCTTGCCTCGGAGCTGGCCTGGGATAACGACGCTCTGGTTTCCGTCTTCTGGGAGGGTCTGTCCGGCCGTATTAAAGATGAACTTGCCGGTCGGGACATTCCTACCACTCTCGATGACTTAATAACTCTTGCCACCCGGATTGACCTACGGTTCCAGGAGCGTGCCAGAGAGGTCACCCGTGAGAGTAGGTTACCACGTCTAGCTCCTACTTTTCAGAAACCCGTCACTCCTTCTGTCTCTAACCAGGTACACCCTCCTGAGCCTATGCAGGTCGACCAGACCAAGATGGTCAAGACCCGTCAGGACTTACGCCGTGCCGAGGGGACCTGCTTCTACTGTGGCAGTAAGGAGCACCGGATCCGTGCCTGCCCGGAGAGGTCGGGAAACGCCTGTGTCTAGGTTCGCTCAGAGAGGTCCACCTAGACAAGAATAAATCCTCTCCATCCCTGCTGTTGTCAGTTTCAATCGTCTACGGGGAGAACCGTTATTTCGAACTAGCCCAACTGGACTCTGGAGCAGCCGGGAATCTTATTTCACAGTCCCTGGTAGAGAAATACCGCATCCCCACCAAACCTCTGGCTGTACCCTTGTCTGTTGCTGCCGTGGATGGGGGGCTCTTATCACGCCCCATCCAACTCATCACCGAATCCATTACTCTGCAGGTGGGAATGCTGCATTCTGAAAGTATCTCCTTCCATGTTCTGCCTGGACTCTCTCACGCCCTCTTGCTAGGCCTACCTTGGCTCCAGAAACATGCACCCGTTCTTGACTGGCAGACCGGAGAAGTCCTTCGCTGGGGACAGGGCTGCCATTAGACCTGTCTGGTTCCCGTTCATCCCGTCCGTCCTTCTCCTACCCCAGCTAATCTACCTGGACTTCCGATTCCTTATTGGTCTTATGCTGATGTCTTTAATAAAAAGGAGGCAGAGACACTACCCCCTCATAGACCATACGACTGCCCTATCGACCTGTTACCTGGTACTTCTCCTCCCCGTGGGCGTATTTATCCATTATCCGCTGCTGAGACCCGGTCGATGTCCGAATATATTGAGGAGAATCTGGCCAGGGGATTCATCCGGAAATCTACCTCCCCGGCGGGAGCAGGCTTCTTTTTCGTCAAAAAGAAGGACGGCTCTCTCCGTCCCTGTATAGACTATAGAGGCCTTAACCAGATCACGGTGAAGAATAAGTACCCCCTTCCGCTCATTCCGGAATTATTTGATCGTCTGAGGGGGGCTAGAATCTTCACCAAACTGGACCTCCGTGGGGCGTACAACCTGGTTCGTATCCGTCAGGGGGATGAATGGAATACGGCATTCAACACCCGGGACGGCCACTATGAATATCTGGTAATGCCCTTTGGCCTCTGTAACACTCCTGCCGTCTTTCAAGAGTTGGTCAATGACATCTTCCGGGACCTTCTCTACTCCTGCGTAGTGGTGTACCTGGACGACATCTTGGTCTTCTCTCCGGATCTCCAGACTCACCGGAGGGATGTTCGTCAGGTCCTGCTCAGGCTCAGGCAGAACCATCTCTACGCTAAATATGAGAAGTGCCTCTTTGAGCAGACCTCGCTTCCGTTTCTGGGCTACATTATCTCTCAGACCGGCCTACAAATGGATCCTGAGAAACTGTCTGCCATCGAGAAATGGCCCCGACCAGAGGGGTTGAAGGCTATTCAACGGTTCCTGGGCTTCGCCAACTATTACCGCCTCTTCATCCCGCACTTCTCTTCCCGGACTGCCCCAATTTCCGCGCTCACCCGTAAGGGTACTAATCCCAAAGAGTGGCCGCCCGAAGCAGAGGAGGCCTTTCTTTCCCTAAAACAGGCCTACTCTTCCGCCCCGGTGCTGCATCGCCCGGACGGCAACAAGCAGTTCTTCCTGGAAGTTGACGCCTCGTCCTCTGGAGCCGGAGCGGTACTTACTCAAAAATCATCTTCCGGGAGAATGGTAACTTGTGGCTTCTTCTCCAAACTCTTCTCCTCTTCTGAGCGCAACTATTCCATAGGAGACCGAGAGTTATTGGCCATCAAGCTGGCGTTGGAGGAGTGGCGTTACCTACTCGAGGGGGCTCTTCATCCGGTAATAATTTACACTGACCACAAGAACTTGGCTTACCTCCAGCATGCCCAGAGACTTAACCCGCGCCAAGCCCGGTGGTCCTTGTTTTTTGCTCGCTTTGATTTTGTTCTTCATTTTCGCCCGGCTGACAAAAACGTCAAAGCAGACGCCTTGTCCCGATCCTTTCTGGTGTCCGATCTCGAGGAAGAACCTAAACATATCATCGATCCCGCCAGAGTAATGCAGGTGGCTCCCGTGAGTCTAAATCGTCTCCCTCCCGGTAAGACGTTTGTTTCAGTACCTGATCGGGAGAAGATCCTACACTGGGGCCATTCGTCTAAACTAGCTGGCCACGCCGGTCAGAAAAAGACCCTCCAGCTTATTGCCCGGCACTATTGGTGGCCTACCCTGCACAAGGACATAATAGACTTTGTTTCTGCCTGTGTGTCCTGCGCCCGCAACAAAGTCCCGAGACATCTGCCAGCCGGACGCCTCCTTCCGCTTCCTGTACCTGCTGCCCCCTGGCAGCATATAGCAATGGACTTTATAACTGATCTCCCCGTCTCTGCCGGTTGTACGGTCATTTGGGTGGTCGCTGACCGCTTTTCCAAGATGGCTCACTTTATTCCCCTGCCAGGCCTTCCGTCTGCACCCGAGCTGGCTAAAGACTTTATCCGCCACATCTTCCGTCTTCATGGCCTGCCCCTCCACATCGTGTCGGATCGTGGGGTACAGTTCACCTCACGTTTCTGGAGAGCCACTTGTAAACTACTAGACGTCACCCTGTACTTCTCTTCCGCTTACCACCCACAGTCCAATGGTCAAGTGGAGCGGATCAATCAGAACCTGACCAGTTACCTCCGGCACTTCGTTAATGCCCACCATTCTGACTGGGTGGATCTCCTACCATGGGCCGAGTTCTCTTATAATAATCACGAGAGCGAATCCTCCTCCAAATCCCCGTTTTTTGTAGTCTTTGGTCAGCATCCTCGGATTCCTTTTCCTGTCTTCACCTCTGTGGACAACCCGGCTGCGGAATCTCTCGTTAGCAAATTTCCCTCCATATGGGAGAGTACCCGGTCCGCACTCCTTCTGTCATCCGAGCGTATGAAAGACACGCTGACAAAAAACGCCTGGATCCTCCACAATTTCGTCCAGGAGATAAAGTCTGGCTCTCATCTAAATATGTTCGACTCAAGATACCTTCTTACAAGTTAGGGCCTCGGTTCATCGGTCCTCTGGAGGTCATCAGTCAGATCAACCCGGTGGCCTATAAATTGAAACTCCCGGCCAACTTACGGATCCCTAACTCCTTCCATGTATCTCTCCTCAAACCCGTGGTGCTTAACTCTTTTTCCAAGTCTACAGGTACGCCTCCTGCTCCGGTTTCTGCTGAGGACGAGTTTGAGGTAGAGAACATTCTTGCCACCAAAAGGGTAAGAGGAAAGACCTTTTTTCTGGTAGATTGGAAGGGGTTTGGTCCTGAGGAGAGAACGTGGGAGCCCCGGGAGAACATCCATGCCCCTCTCATCCTAGCTAAATTTCTATCTGGCCTAAAAAAGGGGGGGCCTAAAGGGGGGGCTACTGTAGTGCCGGCGTCCCTGCCCTCTGCTAGGCAGGGACGCTGTTCCCCTCACCGCTCTGCTCCCTGCCCGGCGTCCCTCTTCCGCTCTGCTGGCAGCGCGCGCTCCTTCCCGGCCACTGTGCTTAGGGCGCGCGCGCGCGCGCCCTCCCTCCCTCTTAAAGGGGCCGCGCGCGCCGTCCTAAGGAGTCCCCGGCCAATGGCCGGAGGACTTTACCATATATAAGGCACCTCCTCCAAAATGGAGGTGCCCGAGTAATGTTGTTGCACCGTTCTACTCTGCTTCAGCCCTCAGGTCCCGTTGCCAGTTACCTGCCAGTTACCTGCCAGATTCCTGCCAGCTTGCTGTCCTAATCCTGCCTGATTTCCTGTTACCTGCCTGCCTGCCTGAGGTCCGACGGTCTGCCTTACAACTCCGGTCAGTCTGTCTAAGGACCAACTTGCCCGCTCACCTGGGAGCGCACATCAGCTACCTGCCTGCTTGCCTGAGGTCCGACGGTCTGCCTTACAACTCCGGTCAGTCTGTCTATGGACCAGCTTGCCCGCTCACCTGGGAGCGCTTCTCCGCTACCTGCCTGCTTGCCTGCCCGGAGGCTCCGCTGTCACGTGCTGTGACCACCAGCTATTCCAGACTCTTGCCCACTCACCTGGGAGCGCTTCTCCGCTACCTGCCTGCTTGCCTGCCCGGAGGCTCCGCTGTCACGTGCTGTGACCACCAGCTATTCCAGACTCTTGCCCACTCACCTGGGAGCGCTTCTCCGCTACCTGCCTGCTTGCCTGCCCGGAGGCTCCGCTGTCACGTGCTGGGACCACCAGCTATTCCAGAGACTCTTGCCCGCTCACCTGGGAGCGCTTCTCCGCTACCTGCCTGCTTGCCTACCTGGAGGCTCCGCCGTCACGTGCTGTGACCACCTGCTATTCCAGAGACTCTCGCTTGCTCACCTGGGAGCACACATCCTCCATCTGCCTTGCTAGCCTACCTGGAGGTTCAGCCATCACAGGTCGTACCTACCCTTTACCTAGAGACTGCCCCGGTCACTTGCCGTGACCTCCAGCCCGTTCTTCCAGAGACTGCCCCGGTCACTTGCCGTGACCTCCAGCCCGTTCTTCCAGAGACTGCCCTGATCACTTGCCGTGACCTCCTGCCCGTACACCCAGAGACTGTCCCGGTCACCTGCTGTGACTGCCTGCCTGGTCGCCACCCGCTCCCTTACAAGGACCGCTCCCTTGTATAGTAGCCCAGAGGTTCCGCCTCCCAGACCCGTTACAGACAGATTTTTACATTACTTAGGTAGACGATGACAGTTGCTACTGATAACATTTTATGTAGCTCCACCCTCCTCATCTCCCCTCCCTTCTGTATTGAATGTTTTCAAATTCAACCATCATCTCCTATCTTAGTATTGCATACATTTTTATTTAATGAAGACAGATTTTTACCTGTGAATTGAGAATTTTAAGAATAAAAGAGTTTTGGAGGAGAAGGTAGCAGACTTCTCTCATAAGATAAACTGCAAAGTTTCCTACATTCTTGCTCACTATTAGTGTTGAGCGATACCTTCCGATATCAGGAAATATCGTATCGGATTGGATCGGGCCGATACCCAAAAAGTATCGGATATCGCCGATTCCGATACCGGAAACCAATGCAAGTCAATGGGACACAAATATCGGAATGAAAATAAACCCTTTCTTTCCTTGTAGGTTAATTCTACATGAAGTAAAACAACTAAGAATAATGTAGAATGACATGAAAAGCCGGCAATTCATCAGCGGCATTCACCGGTACCCGACAATTTACAACAGAAAGAATAGAGCATCACACATAGATTAGATAGATAGAAACATGTCAGTCACATATATATGAAGTACAGTGACAGTGTTGCTTACAGAACTTGTCATTTAGTGTAAAGGATTTATTTAAAAAAATATTAGTGTTTTCGTGCACCGTCTCTTTAAAAAAGCCGGCCGGCAATTCAGCATCTGTACCCGACAATTTATAACAGACAGAATAGAGAATCACACATAGATTAGATAGATAGAAACATGTCAGTCACATATATATGAAGTACAGTGACAGTGTTGCTTACAGAACTTGTCATTTAGTGTAAAGGATTTATTAAAAAAAATATTAGTGTTTTCGTGCACCGTCTCTTTAAAAAAGCCGGCCGGCAATTCAGCAGCGGTACCCGACAATTTATAACAGAAAGAATAGAGCTTCACACATAGATTAGATAGATAGAAACATGTCAGTCACATATATATGAAGTACAGTGACAGTGTTGCTTACTGTACTTGTCATTTAGTGTAAAGGATTTATTTAAAAAAATAATAGTGTTTTCATGCACCGTCTCTTTAAGAAAGCCGGCCGGCAATTCAGCATCTGTACCCGACAATTTATAACAGACAGAATAGAGCTTCACACATAGATTAGATAGATAGAAACATGTCAGTCACATATATATGAAGTACAGTGACAGTGTTGCTTACTGTACTTGTCATTTAGTGTAAAGGATTTATTTAAAAAAATAATAGTGTTTTCATGCACCGTCTCTTTAAGAAAGCCGGCCGGCAATTCAGCATCTGTACCCAACAATTTAGAATAGAAGGAATAGAGAATCACACATAGATTAGATAGATAGAAACATGTCAGTCACATATATATGAAGTACAGTGACAGTGTTGATTACTGTACTTGTCATTTAGTGTTAAAATAAAGGATTTATTTAAAAAAAAATTGGCGTGGGGTTCCCCTTAATTTTAGGCTCTAGCGGAGGTTAAGCAGACAGCTGGGGCAAATGTTTGAAGCCTGGGAAGGGGGTAATACCCACGGAGCTTCCCAGGCTACTAATATCAGCCCCCAGCTGAATACCTAGCCTTTACTAGCTATTAAAATGGGGGAACCCCCCCAAAAAAATAACGTGGGGTCCCCCCTAATTTAATAGCTAGCACAGGCTAGGCAGACAGCTGGGGGCTGATATTAATAGCCCAGGAAGGGTGCCATGAATATTGGCCCCCTCCCAGGCTAGAAACACCAGCCGTCAGCCGCCCCAGAAATGGCGCATCCATAGGATGCGCCAATTCTGGCACTTAGCCTCGCTCTTCCACGCTGCCCTGGTGCGGTGGCAGGGGGTAATAGGGTTGGGGTTGATGTCAGCTTATAATGCCAGCTGACATCAAGCCCAGGTTAGTAATGGAGAGGCGTCTATAAGACACCCCCATTACTAACCCCATAGTCAAAGTTAAAAGAAAACACAAACACCCAGAGTAAAGTCCTTTAATTGAAATAAAGACACAATTCTTTATTGTTCTAAATTAAACCATACTTACCATCACGCCCATTCCAGCTGAAGCCAACGATCTCCTGCAATAAAAGAAAAATAATAAAGCAACCTCATCCTTACCTTTCGATGGTTCCCAGGACAGCTCCAGCTCTGCTACATCGAGATGACAGGCTGGACCGCAGCAGAAAGCTGCGATCCAGCCTGTCATCCCGCAGACACTGAGAAGCGCAGGCATACTTCCACTCCTCAGTGTCTGGCTGTGACGGCATCCAGATGAGCCGACAATGAACTCGGCTCACCTCATGTACGTCACTGACAGCGTGGGAGAATTCTCCTGCACTCAGCGCTTCAGCGTGAGAATTTCCCCACGCTGTCAGTGACGTGCATGAGGTGAGGTCATGTCCAATGAACTCGGCGCACCTCATGCACGTCACTGATAGCGTGGGAGAATTCTCACGCTGAAGCGCTGAGTGCAGGAGAATTTTCCCACGCTGTCAGTGACGTGCATGAGGTGAGCTGAGTTCATTGGACATGACCTCGGCTCATCTGGATGACGTCACAGAGAGACACTGAGGAGCGCAAGCATGCCTGCGCTTCTCAGTGTCCGTGGGATGACAGGCTGGATGGCAGCGTTCTGCTGCGGTCCAGCCTGTCATCTCGATGTAGCAGAGCTGAAGCTGTCCTGGGAACCATGGAAAGGTAAGGATGAGGTTGCTTTATTATTTTACTTTTATTGCAGGAGATCGTTGGCTTCAGCTGGAATGGGCGTGGCGGTAAGTATGGTTTAATTTAGAACAATAAAGAATTGTGTCTTTATTTCAATTAAAGGACTTTTTTCTGGGTGTTTGTGTTTTTTTTAAATACTTTACTAGAAATTCATGGCGGTCATGTCTAATATTGGCGTGACCCCATGAATTTCGGGCTTAGGGCCAGCTGATAATGCCAAGCTGGCCTTAACCCCTTTATTACCCAGTGAGCCACCGCACCAGGGCCCTGGATGAGTTGGGTACAGCGCCAGAAGATGGCGCTTCTATGAACGCGCCATTTTCCGGGGCGGCTGCGGACTGCAATTTGCAGCGGGTGGGGCCCAGAAAGCTTGGGTCTCCCTGCGCTGCGGATTCCAGCCCCCAGCTGCCTAGTTGTACCTGGCTGGACACAAAAATAGGGCGAAGCGCCACACATTTTTTTTTTTAATTATTTCATGAAATTCATGGAATAATTAAGAAAAAAAGGGCTTCCCTATATTGTTGTGTCCGGCTAGGTACAAATAGGCAGCTGGTGGTTGGGGGCAGCCCGTTCCTGCCTGCTGTACCTGGCTGGACACAAATATAGGGCGAAGCCCCACATAATTTTTTTTTAATTATTTCATGAATTTCCTGAAATAATTAAAAAAAAATTGACGTGGGGCTTCACACTATATTTGTGTCCAGCCAGGTACAGCAGGCAGGAACGGGTTGCCCCCAACCACCAGCTGCCTATTTGTACCTAGCCGGACACAACAATATAGGGAAGCCCTTTTTTTCTTAATTATTCCATGAATTTCATGAAATAATTTAAAAAAAAAAAACGTGGAGCTTCTCCCTATTTTTGTGTCCAGCCAGGTACAACTAGGCAGCTGGGGGATGGAATCTGCAGCGCAGGGAGGCCCAAGCTTTCTGCCCCCCCCCGCTGAAAATTGCAGTCCGCGGCCGCCCCGGAAAATGGCGCGTTCATAGAAGCTGGATGCTGTACCTGGCTGGCATACAAAAATATGGCGAAGCCCACGTCAAAAGTTTTGGGAAAAATTTATTAAAAAATAAATAATAATTTAGGGACTGCATCTTTATTAAGTCCTCAAATGTCATTTAGTGTTAAAATAAAGGATTTATTTAAAAAAAAAATGGCGTGGGATCCCCCATAATTTTAGTCTCTAGCGGAGGTTAAGCAGACGGCTGGGGCAAATGTTTGAAGCCTGGGAAGGGGGTAAAACCCACGGAGCTTCCCAGGCTACTAATATCAGCCCCCAGCTGAATACCTAGCCTTTACTAGCTATTAAAATGGGGGACCCCCCCAAAAAAAATGACGTGGGGTCCCCCCTATTTTAATAGCTAGCAAAGGCTAGGCAGACAGCTGGGGGCTGATATTAATAGCTCAGGAAGGGTGCCATGAATATTGGCCCCCTCCCAGGCTAGAAACACCAGCCGTCAGCCGCCCCAGAAATGGCGCATCCATAGGATGCGCCAATTCTGGCACTTAGCCTCGCTCTTCCACGCTGCCCTGGTGCGGTGGCAGGGGGTAATAGTGGTGGGGTTCATGTCAGCGCCAGCTGCCATGAAGCCCAGGTTAGTAATGATGGCCGTCTATATGACACCCCCATTACTAACCTACAAAGTGTTAAAAAGAAAAAACACACTACACCCAGAAAAAAATAATTTATTTGAAATAAAACACACCATTTTATTTAATTCTTAGTTTACTAAAAAAAAAATAGTTACCTGTCCACGTTCCTGCGCTGATCTCCCATGCACAGCTGTCACATCTGGAGATGGTGACAGCTGTGCATGGCTGCTGTAAGCTCACGCTGCCGGGAACACGTCCGCTCCCGGCAGCGGGAGCCACTGACTGAGGTCACCGGAGTGCATTCAGGCAGCGCAGCTCCGGAGACCTCCTTTACGGCAGTGCTGTACCGTGGTAATTTCTCACGATACAGCAGTGCCGTAAAGGAGCTAACCGGAGCAGCGCTGCCTGAACTCCGGTGAACCCTTACGGCCCCGTCATTCTAGCGGCGGCAGCGGTTCAGAGCGGTCACATTCTATGTGGCTGCTCTGAACTGGAGATCTTCGTGGGACACTCGTGGACTGCTACGGAGGGGTAAGGATAAGGTTGTGGTTTATTATTTTATATTTTATTACAGGAGATCGATGGCTTCGGGGAATTAGGTGTCTAGGTGAGTATAGGTGTAGTTTTTTATTTTTTACTTTATTTTAGGTGGCGATCGGCGGGGACAGGTAATGTATGAACTAATTTCTTTTAGGTAACCACTGGCCACCAATGACATGTATTTAAAATTTATTGGGGACACAGTAGGGCAATTTAAATAGCAGGATCAGGCTGATGGGAACTACTGCTCCCATCGAGCTGATCCTGCTGGCAGGAGTGGACGGGGGACAGACATAGGCCGATGGGAGTAGTAGTGTCACATCGGCCTATGTCTGCCTGCACGCACAGACACCGCGCACACACACCCGCACACACACCCGCACACACACCCGCACACACACACCCCGCACACACACACACCCCGCGCACACACACCCCGCGCACACACACCCGCACACACACACCCCGCGCACACACACACCCCGCGCACACACACACCCGCACACACACACACCCCGCGCACACACACACCCCGCACACACACACACCCCGCACACACACACACCCCGCACACACACACACCCCGCACACACTAATCATGACGGGTCTGGGAGGTGAGGCTGACCTGTGCGGCCGTGGGAAAGTTGATGTGAGTTCATGCAGTCAAGCATGAACTCACATGAACCCTCTGAGGGCACCGCGGCTACTTCAAATGAACAGCTGATCGGCATCACCTGATACCTCAGCTGTTCATTTGAAATAACCGGCGGGAAAGCGCAGCACAGAACGGGAAAGCCGGCGGTGAAGTCTTTTCACTGCCGGCTTCCCCGCCCGGGTCCTTCGCTCCTTGGTGCTGCGCTCCCCGCCCGGTCCTAATTTACGATTGGGATTGGAGGTGGCGAGGGGAGCGGAGGATCAGGGTGGGAGGCTGCGGGGAAGCAGTATGGGGCTGCGTGATTGTTTAAAAGCCGGCGGCTTTTTACCGCGCGCCGGCTTTTAAACAATCAGGAGAATTCTCCCACGCTGGGATGGCATTCTGATGACAAGCTGGATCGCAGCTGAGCGCTGCCATCCAGCTTGTCATCCTTCACAGACACTGCAGAGCGCAGGCATTATGGGAACTTCCGATTCCGGTATTCGATATTATAAAAGTATCGGAATTAAGTATCGGAATTCCGATACAGTGAATATCGGCCGATACCCGATATTTCAGTATCGGAATGCTCAACACTACTCACTATTGATTAAAAAAAAAAAAAAAAAATGATGGTTACTCTTTAAAGGTATTGTCCAGTCAAAACCTATAAGTCTACAGTCACTCTGTGTGACTGCAGACTTATGAATCCCCCCAGCACATGCACTGTGCACTGCAGGGATTCACCAGTTTCAGACCCATTAAGTTATACATACCTCCAGTCAGTTTGCGCGGCTTCACTCCATTCACTGATATTGAGCTGAGGCCGAGCCCCAATCAGTGATGCAACCAGCGTTTCTGACTAGAGGGAGCGGACTCACTCCATAAAAGTGTATGGAGATCAAGGCCGTTCTCACCGGCTGGGGATATGTATAACTCATACTTACCCTCTGTTAACGGGTCTGAAACTGGCAAAACAGTGCATGCGCTAGAGAGATTCATAAGTCTGCAGTCACACAGAGTGACTGCAGACTTATCAGTTTTGACCAGACAACTCCTTTAAGGATTACTACATCTGTATTTCAATAAAATCCTATGTATCTCCATGATAACATATTATAAACAAAAAATATGTAGTTTGATTTGCAGTCATACTCCCTGCCAGCTATTCTTGCTAACCTACAGAGCATAATGAAGGTTAACAGCATGTAAGTGGCTGGATGGAAGTATACGTGTATAATAGGACAACTTTGAATTTTGTAGTAGTCTGTATCTATAGATTGCTTATTTTTTAATTAGATAGACTGTGTAATTAATAATATGTAAGATGAAAGTTGATGTTGAGCATGTGCTGCGGTCACTTTTGGAAATCAGGCATGTGCTTTAATAAATACCATGTACTTGTAAGAAGAATGGCTTTATTATGATTAAACATTTATAAAGTTTAATCTTAATCTCTCCTCCCCTAGCCTGATTGACAGCTCCTCAGAGTCCTTCCTCCATGCTGCTGAAATTTCACATTGCTGAGCACATGCTGCAGCTGTCAATTAGGCTTGATGAATGAGATTTGAACGTACTTGAACTCATGAGCTCTCTCACTCTAACATATATTTTGTATCTTGACATACCAGAAAATAGCTAATGTTTCTCAAGTTGCTAAAATTATGGTATATGCAATTTTTAGATCTGTATATAAATAATCTTTCACCAGATTTCTCAATACAGACTGCATACAGTACAGACCAAAAGTTTGGACACACCTTCTCATTTAAAGATTTTTCTGTATTTTCATGACTATGAAGACTATGAAAATTGTACATTCACACTGAAGGCATCAAAACTATGAATTAACACATGTGGAATTATATACTTAACAAAAAAGTGTGAAACAACTGAAAATATGTCTTATATTCTAAGTTCTTCAAAGTAGCCACCTTTTGCTTTGTTGACTGCTTTGCACACTCTTGGCATTCTCTTGATGAACTTCAAGAGGTAGTCACGGAAATGGTTTTCACTTTACAGGTGTGCCCTGTCAGGTTTAATAAGTGGATTTCTTGCCTTATAAATGGGGTTGGGACCATCAGTTGTGTTGTGCAGAAATCTGGTGGATACACAGCTGATAGTCCTACTAAATAGACTGTTAGCTGCTTTTTTCTTGCCATAATACAAATTCTAAGTAAAGAAAAACGAGTGGCCATCATTACTTTAAGAAATGAAGGTCAGTCAGTCCGAAAAATTGGGAAAACTTTGAAAGTGTCCCCAAGTGCAGTTGCAAAAACCATCAAGCGCTACAAAGAAACTGGCTCACATGAGTACCGCCCCAGGAAAGGAAGACCAAGAGTCACCTCTGCTTCTGAGGATAAGTTTATCCGAGTCACCAGCCTCAGAAATCGCAGGTTAACAGCAGCTCAGATTAGAGACCAGGTCAATGCCACACAGAGTTCTAGCAGCAGACACATCTCTTCAACAACTGTTAAGAGGAGACTTTGTGCAGCAGGCCTTCATGGTAAAATAGCTGCTAGGAAATCACTGCTAAGGACAGGCAACAAGCAGAAGAGACTTGTTTGGGCTAAAGAACACAAGGAATGGACATTAGACCAGTGGAAATCTGTGCTTTGATCTGATGAGTCCAAATTTGAGATCTTTGATTCCAACCACCGTGTCTTTGTGTGACGCAGAAAAGGTGAACGGATGGAATCTATATGCCTGGTTCCCACCGTGAAGCATGGAGGAGGAGGTGTGAAGGTGTGGGGGTGCTTTGCTGGTGACACTGTTGGAGATTTATTCAAAATTGAAGGCATACTGAACCAGCATGGCTACCACAGCATCTTGCAGCGGCATGCTATTCCATCCGGTTTGCGTTTAGTTGGACCATCATTTATTTTTCAACAGGACAATGACCCCAAACTCACCTCTAGGCTGTGTAAGGGCTATTTGACCAAGAAGGAGAGTGATGGGGTGCTACGCCAGATGACCTGGCCTCCACAGTCACCAGACCTGGACCCAATCAAGATGGTTTGGGGTGAGCTGGACCACATAGTGAAGGCAAAAGAACCAACAAGTGGAAAGCATCTCTGGGAACTCCTTCAAGATTGTTGGAAGACAGTCATCAAAGCAAAAGGTGGCTACTTTGAAGAATCTAGAAAATAAGACATATTTTCAGTTGTTTCACACTTTTTTCTTAAGTATATAATTCCACATGTGTTAATCCATAGTTTTGATGCCTTCAGTATGAATGTACAATTTTCATAGTCATGAAAATACAGAAAAATCTTTAAATGAGAAGGTGTGTCCAAACTGTACATATTTTAGACCAAATGAGGCTAGTGTAATTACTGATATTATCCATGTCAGAATAGCTGAATGATACTGATAGTAAAATTTGCATCCTATGAGTTCAGGTAGAGCTGAGATCAATGCATTAATATATGCAGTTTGTGAAATCTTGTGACAGATCTTCTTGAAGCAAAAGTGGAAAATTTCCAGGCACTGTGAAGATCAAATTTCTATATATATATATATATACATATATATATATATATATATATATATATATATATATATGTATATATACAGTCATATGAAAAAGTTTGGGCACCCCTATTAATCTTAAGCTTAATGTTTTATAAAAATTGGTGTTTTTGCAACAGCTATTTCAGTTTGATATATGTAATAACTGTTGGACACAGTAATGTTTCTGCCTTGAAATGAGGTTTATTGTGCTAACAGAAAATGTGCAATCTGCATTCAAACAAAATTTCACAGGTGCATAAGTATGGGCACCCTTATCATTTTCTTGTTTTAAATACTCCTACCTAGTTTTTACTGACTTACTAAAGCACTTTTTTTGGTTTTGTAACCTCATTGAGCTTTGAACTTCATAGCCAGGTGTATGCAATCATGAGAAAAGCTACTTAAAGTGGCCACTTGCAAGTTGTTCTCCTGTTTGAATCTCCTCTGAAGAGTGGCATGATGGGCTCCTCAAAACAACCGTCAAATGATCTGAAAACAAAGATTATTCAACATAGTTGTTCAGGGGAAGGATACAAAAAGCTGTCTCAGAGATTTAACCTGTCAGTTTCCACTGTGAGGAACATAGTAAGGAAATGGAAGAACACAGGGACAGTTCTTGTTAAGGCCAGAAGTGGCAGGCCAAGAAAAACATCAGAAAGGCAGAGAAGAAGAATGGTGAGATCAGTCAAGGACAATCCTCAGACCACCTCCAGAGAGCTGCAGCATCAACTTGCTGCAGATGGTGTCACTGTGCATTGGTCAACTATACAACGCACTTTGCACAAGGAGAAGCTGTATGGGAGAGTGATGCGAAAGAAGCCGTTTCTGCAAGCACGCCACAAACAGAGTCGGCTGAGGTATGCAAAAGCACATTTGGAGAAGCCAATTTATTTTTGGAAGAAGGTCCTGTGTACTGATGAAACCAAGATTGAGTTGTTTGGTCATACAAAAAGGCGTTATGCATGGCGGCAAAAAAACACAGCATTCCAAGAAAAACACTTGCTACCCACAGTAAAATTTGGTGGAGGTTCCATCATGCTTTGGGGCTGTGTGGCCAATGCCGGCACTGGGAATCTTGTTAAAGTTGAGGGACGCATGGATTCCACTCAGTATCAGCAGATTCTTGACAATAATGTTCAAGAATCAGTGATAAAGTTGAAGTTATGCAGGGGATGGATCTTTCAGCAAGACAATGATCCAAAACACCGCTCCAAATCTACTCAGGCATTCATGCAGAGGAACAATTACAATGTTCTGGAATGGCCATCCCAGTCCCCAGACCTGAATATCATTGAACATCTGTGGGATCATTTGAAGAGGGCTGTCCATGCTCGGCGACCATCAAACTTTACTGAACTGGAATTATTTTGTAAAGAGGAATGGTCAAAAATACCTTCATCCTTCATCCAGGAACTCATTAAAAGCTACAGGAAGCGACTAGAGGCTGTTATTTTTGCAAAATGAGGATCTACTAAATATTAATGTCACATTTCTGGTGCGGTGCCCATACTTATGCACCTGTCAAATTTTGTTTGAATGCAGATTGCACATTTTCTGTTAGTACAATAAACCTCATTTCAAGGCAGAAACATTACTGTGTCCAACAGTTATTACATATATCAAACTGAAATAGCTGTTGCAAAAACACCAATTTTTATAAAACATTAAGCTTAAGATTAATAGGGGTGCCCAAACTTTTTCATATGACTGTATATATAAAACAATCAGAATTTAACTTAGACACTTGTTAACAAATTAAAGCTGCACTCTGAAATTCTATAATATGTAGACATTGAATATATGAAATTGGAACTACATTACTGCTGTAGAAAACATGTTAAAAAATGAAGGTACTTAGAGAACAAATTAGCCAATTTGTATGAGTCCAACAGCCAGCGACAAGCAGTACCTTTTTGCTGGGACCATAAACCTAACATGATGCCTCTTCCAGGCTAAAAGCCTAAAATGAAATGGGCAAGTAGGATCAAGCTCTATTTTAAAACGCCTTAGGCTGATGGGAGGAGTGCTCAGTCAGTAGGCGTATTATTGCGCTTCAGAGTGCAGCTTTAATTTGTCAGTTGTACAGAGTGGCTCTCTCAGGTTGTACCTGTTGATATTTGTCTTTTTCTGTTAGGATGTGCCGGTCAATTTTTTGTATATTTGAAGTAAACGCCTTCTGACTGAGCACTCCTCCCATCAGACTGATGTATTTTTAAATAGAGCTTGAACCTACCTGCAAATATAATTGTAGGTGTTTAGCCCAGGAGAGGCATCATGTTAGGCTTAGAGTCACAACAGTGGGATACGCCTTGTCGCTGGCTGTGGGCTCACATAAATTGGCTAATTTGTGTGCTAAGTACTTTCATTTTTTAACATGTTTTCTACAGCAGTAATGCAGTTTCAATTTCATATATTCAATGTTTTCATATTATAGCATTTCAGAGTTCAGCTTTATTTTGCAGGTTATATAGAGTGGCTCTCTTAGATTGCACCTGTTTACATTTGTCTTTTTCTGTTTGGAAGTGACAGTCAGTTTTTTGATATTCTTAGACAGGTGTTTTGCTATATTTTCAGAAAATTGAGTTCAACACTATAGTTAACTCAAAGATGCCAGAAATCTGGCTCTAGTAAAAAAATATCCACCTTTATTAAGGATAGTGATAATTTGTGTCTAACAACTTAGCATTTATTAAAATAAAGGAACAGATGGTCTGAGCATGATATCCCAACACATCAGGCAGTAGATAGCTAAAAATGTTCATAAAATATTTATAGAAAAATTGATTAATTTTACAGCTACATGTGTAATTCCCTACTTCCTGGAAGAAATACAAATGGCTAACATTATAGTAACAATGTAATATTTCACTCACAGGAATTACAAGTAATCACACAATCATCAGCTTGCCTCTGAATAATGCTTTTTTTCTTTACTTGCTAGCCAGTAATAATCAGGAAAAAACTTCTAGCTCTACAATAAGTATAGGCTACAAACAATATATGTATAATGTTAATTGTAGTTGTACCTGATTGAATTAATAAGATCAAAGTGGTAGTTGGCTAAAATTGCTTATCAAGTGGGACAATTCCAACCTTGGTCTTTGGAAAAAAATATTCATAGTTGGAGTCTTATTGCTATGACCCCTTGTAATCAGGCATCTGCTTGAACACTGCCTTGAGATTGGTTTTCCATGATAACTACTATGGAGAAAATAAAATACATCAAATATCTATTTTTTGTTCTACAGTCCAAAGCAATATTTGTATTCCATAATTCTGAGAAAGTCTCAGAAAGAAACAAAACGTTGATTTGTCGGTAACATTTTGTTATTAGAATTTATAAATATGTTTCCTAGAAATATACAAATATCACAGAGTTTTTAGTTTAGTCTTTGTTCTAATTTTTTGTCTAATTTGGGGCTTTTGAAAAAATTTGAAGGGCTATAAAATGCTTTTACACTATTTGAGCCCCCCTCAGCTTATCTCAAGCCATTTAAGTAATAGTAAGGTTAAGCTTATATTGATGACCTATCCTTATGGTCTACTCTATACACGGTGTACATTTGGCCACTGTCTGAGATGGTGACCCATCCTACCAATCTACTCTAACTAATTATATGTAGTCAGGGGCTGAATAAACAATTCATAAATCCAAATTACATTTTTTGGTATTTTTTTTTTGTATACAAGATATGAGATGGGCAGATTAGATAAAATTCACTTATTCACATAGATTTTCCCTGGAAATTCGATATGCACAAAAATTATTCTCTGCAAATGTAATGTCCCTTATTATGCTTTGGTAGTATTTCCATACCAAAGAACTTAATAAATGTAAGATGTAAAAAATAAAAATATATATACTCATCTCACCACTCACCTGTCTGGACACTAGTGTTGCTCTCTGCCCGCTGTCTGGTCCTCCACAACTTCATCATGATGCATTTCCCGCCCTATGTTCACTTTAGGCTGGGACTTCCATCTGTGAGCATGCAAAGTGAACTCCAGTGTCTGTTTGTGGCCATAATTAGTGTTGAGCCACCCCCGTAGTGTTCGAGTTCGGTTCGGTTCGTCGAACACCCGTGTGTTCGCCGAACTGTTCGTCGAACTGTTCGTCGAACACCTTCGAACACCGTTAAAACCAATGGCAGGCAAACAAAAACACATAGAAACACATAGAAAACACCTTCAAAGGTGTCCAAAAGCTGACAAACTGCTCAGAAGACACAACTAACACATGGAAAAGTGACAAGTACATATAGTCATGCGAAAAGAAAAGAGGTGGAGGAGTAAAAGGAGGGGGAGACACAGATATAGGCATGTCATGCCCTTCTAAAATCCAAAAAGTGGGAAGCCGACACGTTCAGTCCGCTCCTGCCCGTGCCACCTCCGTGTCGCCGGGTTTGTGCCAGAGCCGCGGTGAACCCTGACGGCCAGCCCCCCTCTCCCAATACTGGTGCCTGTCCGCTGGTGGGTCGAGCGAGCCCCCCTGTTGTGGAGGCAGCTCTAAGCTTTGTAATTTAAATTGTCTCTCTAATTTGAATAAATACACTTTAAATCCATTTACAAGGATCTATTGGAGGGCAAGTCTCATGCCAGCAGCCGCGTAATTCCAGCTCCAGTAGCGTCCACTAAAGCTGCTGCAGTTAAAAAGCTTTTATAAGGATCGAGCTCGGCTGTCCACCGCAAGGCATCCTACTGCCAGTCCGAGCCCCTATGCCTTGGGGTGCCTCCTGATGCTCTTCACTGAGTATCCCGTGGTCCCGAAGCATTTCCTTTGAAAAAATGAAGTGTCCAAACTACAGGTGGTGTAGCTTGCTTAACAGCCGGGATAATCCGCTGACTAGCAGACACTGCTACTAGGCACAAAGTATTTCCTGGGCTAGATGCAGCTAAAAATTATTATTAATTTTAAATCTGGTGAAGCTTTAGCATAGATGGCCTAATAGGATCAGTGCTGCACACTGCTACAAAGCCCAAATTATTTTCCAGTCAAGATACAGATAAACATGATTAGTAATTTTAAATCTGGTGGAGCTTATTATAGATGGCCTAATAGAATCAGTGCTGCACACTGCTACAAAGCCCAAATTATTTTCCAGCCAAGATACAGATAAACATGATTAGTAATTTGAAAGATTAAAACGGTTGGTAGGGTGATTTTAACCAATCATCAAGCTTTTACTCTCCCCAGGATGACACAGGGGTAGAAAAGTCGTTTCGGATCCATGATTTGTTCATCTTTATGAACGTGAGTCTGTCTACATTATCAGTGGAAAGCCGCGTGCGCTTATCTGTCAGCACACCACCAGCAGCGCTGAACACACGTTCAGACAGAACGCTGGCTGCGGGACATGACAAGATCTCCAAGGCGTAAGTGGCTAGCTCCGGCCATTTATCCAGATTGGAAGCCCAAAAAGAGCAAGGGTCCAGTGACACAGTCGTGGCTTCAATGTTTACTTGGAGATACTCCTGTACCATCGTCTCTAGGCGTTGACTATGTGTCAGACTTCTTGTCTCCTGTGGCCTTGCAAAGGATGGGCTAAAAAAGTGGTGAAATGATTCCGCAAAATTGATGTTACCAGCAGATACTGTGGTTCTGTTACGGTTTGAGTGCTGAACACTTGACGGTCCCACGGTTGGCAAGTTGGAATTGTGAGATTCACTACGTGCACCACTGGTATTTTGTGGAAAAGCACATGTAAGATTCTGCAACAGTCTCTGCTGATACTCCTGCATGCGTGCATCCCTTTCTATGGCAGGAATAATTTCTGCAAATTTACTTTTGTACCGGGGATCTAACAGTGTGGCAACCCAGTAGTCAGGATTATTTCTAATTCTCACAATTCGAGGGTCATGTTGCAGGTAGTGCAGCAAGAAGGCACTCATGTGTGTTGCGCATCCAGGAGCACCATGTCCCTGTTGTGTTGGTGGCGAGGTAACAATCATGCTTCCTTCCTCTGTCCTCTCCCCCCAACCTCGCACAACAGAAATGTGATCAAGGTCTCCCTCATCTGATGAGTCTTCCATCAGTTCGTCCTCCACTTCTTCCTGGGCTCCTGCACCTTCCTCACTAGTTTGGCTGCTACCATGCGCCCTGGTAAAACCATCTCCCCCACCCTCACATGCCTGCCGCCTTGGTGCTGCCGACCGTCTGGACCTTGCAGATGTTAGCCCTTCCACATACAACTCCTCCTCCTCTACTTCCTCCACCTCCTCTTGTGCCACCACCTGACTCCGAATTCTGTTTAACATGTGCTCCAGCATGTAAATCACCGGAATAGTCATGCTGATAATGGCATCGTCAGCACTAAACATCTTCGTCGCCATTTCAAAACTGTGCAGAAGGGTGCATAGGTCCCTGATCTGAGACCACTCCTCCAGCGTGATTTGCCCCACCTCTGGATCTCGTTGGCCCAGGCTATACGTCAGAACGTATTGCACCAGGGCTTGTCGGTGCTGCCACAGTCGCTGCAACATGTGCAGATTTGAATTCCACCGGGTAGGCACATCGCATTATAGCCGGTGAAGTGGCAGGCCCAACGACTTCTGTAGAGATGTAAGTCGCTGAGCTGCGGGATGCGAACGGCAAAAGTGAGCACACAGCAACCGTGCCCTCTGCAGAAGGCCATCTAGTCTGGGATAGTGGGCTAAAAATTGCTGGACAACCAGGTTCAACACGTGAGCCATACAAGGCACGTGTGTGACATTGCCCCGGCGAAGGGCCGCACCCAGGTTTGCAGCATTGTCGCACACGGCCTTCCCTGGTTTCAGGTCCAGTGGAGACAACCATTCATGAAATTGGTTCTCCAGAGCTGACCACAACTCCTCAGCTGTGTGACTCACATTTCCCAGACATTTCAATGTAAAAACCGCCTGATGACGTTGAGCCCTACTGCCAGCATAGTAAGGAGGTGTGCAGGATCCCTTCTGCGCAGTTAGAAAGCTTGTGGCATGACCAGACAGGCTTTGGGTGCAGGTGGAAGACCGAGAGGAGGTTGAGGAGGCAGAAGCAGTGGAGGAACTTTGACATAAAGAGGATTGACGCACAACTTGTGGGGACGGCAAGACTTGGACAGCAGCCCCTTGTCCTGCTGTCACCATAGTTACCCAGTGCCCAGTCAGCGACATGTAACGCCCCTGTCCATGCCTACTCGTCCAAGTGTCTGTGGTGAAATGCACCCTGTCACACACAGAGTTTCTCAAAGAAGCGGTGATGTTGTGTGCGACATGCTGGTGGAGCGCAGGCACACCTTTCTTTGAGAAGTAGTGCCGACTGGGCATCTGGTACTGGGGCACTGCGACGGACATAAGGTCTCGAAAATCCGCTGTGTCCACCAGGCGGAAAGGCAGCATTTCTGTAGCCAAGAACTTGCAGATGGTGAAATTCAACCTCTTAGCTTTCACATGGCTAGGAGGAAATGGTCTTTTACTTGTCCACATCTGAGGGACCGAGGGCTGGCTATTGTGCTTAGACGGGGTTGATAAGGGTGTCCCCGGCAAACTGCCGGTCTGTGAGGAAGATGCAGGCGGACATGTTAGGTTGCCTTGATCCAAAGGTGGTGCTATCGATGTCGGACAGCGCTCAACACCAGCTGGTGTTACCACCTCCAAAGAAAATGATGACCTGCCAATCACGCTGGCTGTTGCGGGTAAAGAGGTGGCAGGTCTGCGCCCCAAAACAGGTGTGACTGCTGTCCCCCCAGTCACAGAGGATGAAGAGGCCGCGGATGCACAAGATATGGCAGACGGTGGTTGGCCCGGCCGGCTAGGCCGCATTGTAGCACACTGAGCTTCCCACTGCAACTTATGCTTCATGTCCATGTGCCGGTTCATGCATGAAGTACTCAAACTATGTATTTTTTGGCCTCTACTTAGCTTTTGCTGACAAATGTTACAGATAACACGAGTTGGGTCATCTTTATCGATCTGAAAAAATGCCCAGGCTATGCAAGGCTTAGCACCCATGCGACCTGAAGAGCCACCACGACTTGTGGTGAGAGGCAGAGTTGTGTTTGAGGATGCAGTTGTTGACGTGCTTCCAGTACTACGTCTCTGTCCAGGAAGGCGCAACCTGACCTCGTCGTCACTAGCATCTTCCTCCACCTCCTCTGCTGACCTCATCTCTTGGCTGACTGTGGGTTGACAGTAAGTGGGATCTCCAACCTCATCATCATCACCCTGTGCGTTATCACACACGTCGTCCTCAGAGCCAACCTGTTCCTGCCCTGACAAAAAACTAAAGTTGTCGCTCCAATCAGGTATTTGAGTCTTATCATCGTCTTCCTCATTGTCTCCACCAACAGGAGTTACAGTTTGGGAATGAGGGTCTACATTATGGTCAGAACCTTCTGCGTCTGGTCCTGGATCCGACTCATAAAGATTCTGGGCATCAGTGCAGATCATTTCCTCGTCTGGATTCACAGAAGCGCTGGAGTCGACCTCTTATTCCCAGGCTATAGTATGAGTAAACAGCTCTGCAGACTCAACCATCTGTTCTACCTCATACTCAGACGGGCAGCTGGAGATTTGGGAGCTGTGAGGAAGCAAGTGCGATTTGGGTGACACCTTTGAGGACTGGAGTATTTGTGATGTTGAAGTTGATGTGGAGGAGAGCCCACTTAAAGGAGCACTTGATATCCGTTGAAGCACCTGCTGTTTTTGTGCCTCATCTGGAATTTGTAGCGATTGGCGTGGCCGTAAGAAAGGGATCTTATCACATTGTCCGCTAAAAGAAGTAGACATTTTAGTTTGGCTGGAAGATGGTCTTTCTTCTGCAGATGCTACTGTTGCTTTAACACCTACCCCACGGACACAACCTTTTTTCCCCTTCCCAACACGCCTATTCCCCTTTCCACCAGCAGCAGGCCTTTTTCCACTCATTTTGGTGGTTAACTAATTAACAACTCTGGAGTTGTTTGCACAAAAAAACAATGGATGGGAACCGAGCAGAGCTGAGTGGCCAAACTGTGGTATTAGGCCAAAACTATTGGCTGGGTTAGATGCAGAAAAAAATTATATTCAATTTGCAACCTGATGGAGGTCAGTATAGATGGACTAATAGAGAAAGTCCCACACACTGCCAGAAGGCCAAATATTTTTTCAGAGCTAGATGCAGAAAAAAATATATTCATTTTGCAGCCTGATGGAAGTCTGTATAGATGGATTAATAGAACAAGTCCCACACACAGCTAGAAGCCCAATATTTTTTCAGAGGTAGATGCAGAAAAAAATATATTCAGTTTGCAACCTGATGGAGGTCAGTATAGATGGACTAATACAACAAGTCCCACACACAGCTAGAAGCCCAATATTTTTTCAGAGGTAGATGCAGAAAAAAATATTTTCAGTTTACAACCTGATGGAGGTCTGTATAGATGGATTAATAGAACAAGTCCCACACACAGCTAGAAGCCCAATATTTTTTCAGAGGTAGATGCAGAAAAAAATATATTCAGTTTGCAACCTGATGGAGGTCAGTATAGATGGACTAATACAACAAGTCCCACACACAGCTAGAAGCCCAATATTTTTTCAGAGGTAGATGCAGAAAAAAATATATTCAGTTTGCAACCTGATGGAGGTCTGTATAGATGGATTAATACAACAAGTCCCACACACAGCTAGAAGCCCAATATTTTTTCAGAGGTAGATGCAGAAAAAAATATATTCAGTTTGCAACCTGATGGAGGTCTGTATAGATGGATTAATAGAACAAGTCCCACACACAGCTAGAAGCCCAATATTTTTTCAGAGGTAGATGCAGAAAAATATATATTCAGTTTGCAACCTGATGGAGGTCAGTATAGATGGACTAATACAACAAGTCCCACACACAGCTAGAAGCCCAATATTTTTTCAGAGGTAGATGCAGAAAAAAATATTTTCAGTTTGCAACCTGATGGAGGTCTGTATAGATGGATTAATAGAACAAGTCCCACACACAGCTAGAAGCCCAATATTTTTTCAGAGGTAGATGCAGAAAAAAATATATTCAGTTTGCAACCTGATGGAGGTCAGTATAGATGGACTAATACAACAAGTCCCACACACAGCTAGAAGCCCAATATTTTTTCAGAGGTAGATGCAGAAAAAAATATATTCAGTTTGCAACCTGATGGAGGTCTGTATAGATGGATTAATAGAACAAGTCCCACACACAGCTAGAAGCCCAATATTTTTTCAGAGCTAGATGCAGAAAAAAATTATATTCAATTTGCAACCTGATGGAGGTCAGTATAGATGGACTAATAGAATGATGCTATGCCCAAAAGATTTTACTTCACTAGGTGCAGTAAAAAAATTGGTATTCTATACACAGGTGGTATATCTTGCAACACAGATAGGCTACTCCACTGACTAACACACTCTGCAATAGGCCAAAAAGGATTAGCTTTACTAGATTAAGCCAAATGCTGTGAAAAAAACTTGCACCGCACTGGCACAGACCTGCCTGGCAAAAACTGATAGGAACTGATGTAGCCTAGTCCTGAAAAGGACTCCAATTACAATTAGTCTTTACTCCCACAATCTATCTATTTAAGAGCACAGACCTGCCTGATAAAAGTCATAGGAAATGCTGTAACCTAGTCCTTAAAAGGACTGCAATCACAACTATTCCGTACTCCCAAGCTATCTGTAGATTTGTGCGAAAATTGGCTTGAAATTAACAAGGTATAGCGCACACAGCAACAGCGGTGCCGTCTAACACGCAGCTGCAGCAGTGAGAAAATGGTGGCGACGGGGAAAATGGCTTGGTCTTATAGGGCAAGGACATGTGACATACACTGCCAATGACACATGCCCTTGCTTGTGTGAAAAAAAGCACTTCGCTCCGTGTGTGCACTGCTGATAGGCTGACAGATTGCACCTCCCCACTGTAAATGCGGGAAAGAGGAAAAAAAATGGAGATCTTCATTGTTCCTGCAGAGATCCATCCCCTGCCCCTCCCCCCACCCCTCTGTACACTCAAACTGCGTATTAACATTAATTTTCATCATTACTGAGAAAAAATCCAGTTATGATTTTGGTGCACGAACAGTTATCGAACATAACCTCGAACAGCCGAATTTTTCTCAAATTGTTCGTGTTCGCCGAACGGCTCGAACACCGCCCAAAACAGCTCGAATTTGAGATTGGCGAGCAGTTCGAGTAGAACAACGCTCATCTCTAGCCATAATCCTCATCAAGAAGTGAACAGCGGGGCATTTATGTAGTGTGATGGAGGAAAGGACAGTGGGCAAAGAGCAGTGGGAGCATACAGAGAGGTAACGACTGGAAAAAGATAAAGAGAAAAAAAAACACACTCAGCTCACCACATACCTTTATGACCATGTCGAGCTGTTCCCTGCACACAAGCAGACTCTGAAGATAACCGTGCATGTACATGTGTAGTGAACTCTGGAGCTTGCTTATGGCCAGGAGCCTGGAGTGAACACTGTACCAGATATGTGGTGCATTGGGGGAGCTGAGGACTGGAAACTGCACAGGGAACAGCAGGAGCTGCCAGAAATGTTAGCAGTGAGATGAGCATGTTTTTTTTTTAACCATTTGCCAGCCTTGTACTTTTCAGCAAGATGGTGGCTGCAGCTGGAAACCATTTAGCTGAATCTCCACAGGGTGAATGACCAAGCATCTGCAACCTCCAGAATGCAGATTTCTGTAAAATTCTAAGAAAATTTAATTCCATTTATGTAAATTCTCACTAATTTACACAATTTTACTTCATTTTACATCTTTATTTTAACAGTTGTGTTGGGGACTAGAGATGAGTGAACATGTTAGGAAAACATTCGCCAATCTCAAATTCGGCACGAACATTGCTCATTAGGAATCGTGTTTGGATTCCCGAGCATTTTGCTCAGAAATCAGCAAAAGTTGGTTTGAACCTGTACATCCCTGGTTTCCCACCCCACATCTGCGTGACCATGAGGGAAACCGGGGCATTTATCACAGATGTCAGAGTGATCCCGCAGCTGTGACTGTGACCCACGACAAAAAGGTTACAATAGATCACAGCATTGGCTGATGAGACTACTACTTCCATCAGCCCGTGCCTGCTCTCATTGTTAACAATGAGCAAAAATGCCGCTAATGAGAGGAGTAGTCTCTCATCAGCTGGCGCCTGTGCTTAAAGTAAAAAAAAAAAGTTAAAATTAATAAACAATTAAATAGAAATAAAAAACACATTATACTCACCTACACCTAATCGCCGATGCCCTTGTTCCCTGAAAAAAAGAAAATATAAAAAAACACCATATACTCACCTTAAATCCTAATCCCCGATGCCCGTGTCACCTGTAAAAAAATCCAAAATAAAAAACCACCATAATCCTCACCTATTTGCAGCAATCCCAGTAATCAAGATTGTCCCATGGCGATCGGATCATTGATAGAACAGCCACATCTGGAGATATGACTGCTCTATCTGAGCTGCTGTGAGAGAGGTGACATGAGTTCATCAGTTGATGAACTCAAGTGACCTCTCTCATGGCAGCTCAGCACTATGCACTGCGGGAATGAGGTCACTGTCACTGTCAGTATATTGCCGGCTGCCAGATAGAGCAGTCACATCTCCGGATGTGGCTGCTCTATCAATGATCCGATCATCGTGGGACAGTATGGATTATTTCATCATGTCGGACAGGTGAGGGATATAGTTGTTTTTATTTTTGTTACAGGAGAAATGGGCTTCAGTGTATTAGGCATTAGGAAAGTATTATTGTTTTTGGTAAATTAAGAATCATAAATAAAGGAGTCTGTGTCATTATTTCAAACAAAGTACTTTATTCTGGGTGTTTGTTTCTTTTATTAAAGTTTTATTATGGAGTTTGTAATGGTGGTGTCTTATAGATACCTTTCCATTAATAATCTGGGCTTCATGTCAGCTGCCAGTACAAGGCTGACATGAACCCCAACCCTATTACCCCACTTGCCATTGCATCAGGGCAAGTGGGAATAGAGAGGCTAAGCACTAGAATTGGCACATATTATTGATGCACCATTTCTGGGGCCACTGAGGGCTGATATTATTAGCCTAGAAGGATGCCAGCATCCAAGGTCCCTTCCTTGGCTATTAATATCAGCTCACAGCTGTCTGTTTAGCCTTTGCTGGTTAGATTTTATAGGGTACCCTACGTCAATTTTTTTTCTGCGGTCCCCCTGTAATCTAGCCAGTAAACGCTAATCAAATATCTGTGAGCTGTTATTAATAGCCAGAGAACATATTGGGCTAATGGCCCCTTCACTGGCTAGTAATATCAGCCCCAAGTGGTTGGCTTTCCCTCTGCTGGTTAAGAAAATTATGTGGGAGCCCACGACATTTTTTTTTCATTTATTTTTTTATTAACAAGTACAGTACAATACACACCCAAGGTAACCTTTGTTCACAGCCTCCAGGTGTTTTAGCAGCTGGAAACTCCATTGAACTTTAAATGTCCCTCAAAGTTTCCCATGATTTTTCTGGGCTTCGCAGCTGCTGGGAGACCTGGTGACTTTGAACTCTGGTAACCTGATCTGTTACCTGAGTTCCAGCCACCTGGTCTCATGATTGCTCTAGTTCCAGACTGTTGAATGCCAGATTGCCTGGTGCTGAGTACTGAGTGCAAGCTCACATCATTGTCGCCTTGTCTCCCTGAGATTAACGTTACCAGGTGACAATGATGGGAGTTGTATTCAGCACCCACAGTGTACATTAGGTGTAAAATAAAAAATAAAAAAAAAAACAGTGTTGGCTCCTGCATCATTTTCATAACCACTGGGGGTGGATATTACGAGCCAGGGAAGGGGCCATTAACGCAAAATGTTCTCTGGCTATTAATAACACACATTTGATTAGCCTTTGCTGGTTAGATTACAGGGAGACCCCAGAAAAAAATTGACATGAGGTCCCCCTATAAAATCTAACGAGCAAAGGTTAAACAGAGAGCTGTGAGCTGATATTAATAGCCAGGGAAGGGGCCTTGGATGTTGGTCCCCTCTGAGGCTACTGATACAGTGGCAAGTGGAGTAATAGGGTTGGGGTTCATGTCAGCCTTGTATTGGCAGCTGACATCAAGCCCAGGTTAGTAATGGAGAGGCATCTTTAAGACTCCCCCAATCCTAACTCCATAGTCAAAATGTAAAAAAAAAAGAAACACTCAGAATAAAGTACTTTATTTGAAATAATGACACAGACTTCCTTATTTATGATTCTTAATTTACCAAAAACAATTATATTTACCTAATGCCTAATCCACTGAAGCCCTTGTCTCCTGTAACAAAAATAAAATAATAAAGCAACAAAATATTCACCTGTCCTCGATGTGAAGCTAATCCTACAGATGCCTTTGTCCCCTGTAAATGAGTTGAAAAAAAATTAACAATCATATTCCTCACCTTTTCAACGTGCAGATAATAATTCATTTGTGTCCCTCAGCGTGTCCAGCTTTGCTTTATTTTCTTGACAGGCTGAATTCTGGCATGATGCTAGAGATCAGCCTGTCAGTGTCATGGGTGTGTCAGAGGTGACAGTCGCCCTGCAGCGGGTTGCAGGAGATCTCCACGTTTGGAATTGCAGACAGCTGTTAGTTATGAGGCTGTCTTCAGGACCGAGTGACTACCTCTCTCTTGCTAATTTGCTCTCTTGCCTGGGTGTATATATATCTGGTGTATCTAAGAGGGCGTTGCCCGTTACATTCATTTCTACTTGTGAAACTTAGCAGGAGCAGTACCTCGTCCTCTCTGTAGCTTGAGGCCATGTGCACATTTGGAGTTCATCTAAAGATAAGCCATTTCCCCTATTTTGTCAACCCTTGTTGTCTTTAGAGTTTTAGTGGAGGTTGACTAGTGCTCATCTCCTTCCATCCCTAGCTGTAGTCTTACGCCAGGGAAAATAGGGCGAGGCACACGATCGGCGATAGCTGAGGAGGCTAGATAGAGATGTTAGTTGAGACAGGGTGATGCTAGAGCCCCTTTCCCTAGTGTCTCGGCTCCCTCTCCCTTTTCCCTCTGTGTTGCACGTACACCTGGCATGACATTATAAAATGCCGAGAACGTTTAGGAAAAAAAAAATACTGACTTTTTTTTTCTTTTTGTGTTTTTGGGCGTGCACCTTTTTTCCTTTCTCCCTTGGTATGGGATCAGTTGCAGAGCTCGTTGAGCAGTTCTGCTGTCTGTCTCTGGAGGTGAATGACCTCAGCTGTGAGGTTCAGCAGCAGCATCAGTGATTCCAGGCCGCTAATGTAATGTAATGGAGTTTTAGTCGAGGTTGACTCGTGCTCATCTCCTTCCATCCCTAGCCCTAGCCTTACGCCGGGGAAAATAGGGCGACACACGCGATCGGCGATAGGTTAGGAGTTTATATAGGGACGTTAGTTGAGACAGGGCGATGCTCGACCAGACTAGGAGGTCTTCACTTCCCTCTTTCCTTAGTGTCTGGGCTCCCTCTCCCTTTTCCCTCTGTGTTGCACTTACACCTGGCATGACAGTCAGACAACAGAAACACTGAGCTGTGCTTGCTAGCACAGCTCAATGCCTTGTGGTGCCGTCAATTACTTGAGCGGGGTTATTATTATTATTTATTGATATAGCACCATTGATTCCATTGTTCTATACATGAGAAGGGTTACATGCAAAATACAGATGTCACTTACAGTAACAAATAAACAATGATAGACTAGTAGAGAGGGAAGAGGACCCCTCCCTTTGGGGTCATAATCAATGGGTTGGTTATGAACCCCTCTCACGTAATTGACGGCACCATTAGGCATTGAGCTGTGCTAGCACACACAGCTCAGTGTCTCTGTTGCCATATAGGCTGACCACTAGCATCAAGCCATCCTTTAGCCTGTCAAGCAGATGTAGTAGATCTGGACACACTGCGGCGTTAAGGTGAATATATGGTGTTTTTTAATATTTTCTATTTTACAGGGAACAAGGGCATCGGCGATTGGGTGAAAGTGAGTATAATGAGTTTTTTATTTTTATTTAAATAATTATTTATTCATTTAACTTTTTTTTTTTACCTTCAGCACAGGCGCCAGTTGATCAGATACTTCTCCTCTCATCAGTGGCACTTGCGATCGCTGTTAACAGTTAGTGCAGGCGCCAGCTGATGGAAGAAGTTGTCTCATCAGCCGATGCTTGTGACCCGCGGTAAGCTTTTTATTGGGGTCAATATCACAGCTGCGGGATCACGCTGATATCTGACTGCGTGATACCGCAGCACTGTGACCGACGGTAACTATGTTATCCCCGATCAAAGTCACTGTTTCAGAGTTGGAGACTACTACAGACTAGCCGAGGACTTTAGCGGGTCTGATCGCAGGATCAGGTTCCCCGTTACATCGTAGGGATTAAGTTTAGTTCTATTGTAGGGACAGATCTCCTGTCTTTCCTTAGTGCTTGTAGCAGAACATAACAGTAAGTCCAGCCCAAAAAAATTCTCTAAGGAAAGACCTCCAGTTTCCATCATGGTCTCGGTTCAAGATTTGGCTCAACGCTTGCAGGGACTCTCTCTGGAGGTGGCCGAGCTCCAACAACACGTGAGTAGCTGTTCTGGAGCACATTTTGTGGAGCCAAAGGTACGTCTGCCTGATCTATTTTTGGTGAACAACAAGATTTTTTTTCTTTTAAAAATGCTTGTTTATTGTATTTTTGTTTAAGACCCGGATCCTCTGGTGATGAATCACAGCGCATAGGGTTCATAATGTCACTTTTGCGCAAGGATCCTCAGGGATGGGCTTTTTCTCTCCAACCTAGTGATTCGTGCTTTAGATCAGTGGATAGTTTTTTTTCTGCTTTGGGTTTGTTGTACGATGATCCTGATCGTGTCTCATCTGCTGAGACTGAATTGAGACGTTTGAGGCAGGGATCAGGTAATGTAGAAAAATATTGTTCTCACTTCCGTCGGTGGTCAGCCCAGGTGAGGTGGAACGATTCAGCTTTGAAAAGTTTGTTTCTTGCGGGGCTAGGTGAAAGGGTTAAAGATTTGCTGATTGCTTATCCCACACCTGGAAACTTGCAGGAGGCTATGCAATTAGCTATACGGGTGGACAGGAGACTGCGTGCAAGGGTTAATGAGAGCAAATCCTCTGCTATGTCAGCTCCGAGTATTGAGAGGGTCTGTGCTGACATAGGAGAGCCGATGGAGATTGGGGCGATGACACCCCGCTCTCAGGGAAAAGACTGCAGGCTTTCTGAAGGTTTGTGCTTCTATTGCGGAAATTCTGGTCATTTTATTAAGAACTGTGTGCTTCGCATGAACACAGAGAAAAAAATGGTCAGTTATGCCCGTATTGCCTGTTTAAATACTAAGGGAGTATTCCTATCTGCTACTACCGCTGCTCAGGAAGAATTAATTGAATTTCGGGTATTTGTGGCTTGTGGTTCTACTCTGAATGTGATTGATGGGGGATTTTTGGAAAAACTTACATTAAAACCTAATCCTTTGTCATCCCCTATTGCTGTGGTTTCTGTTGATGGCTCTCCCTTGAAGAGTGTTACTCACAAGGTCTGTGAGTTTCCCTTCACTATTAATGGTGTTCATCAAGAGAATTTGGATCTGGTAGTATTGAATAATTTGCCTTCTCCAGTAATATTGGGGTTGCCATGGTTAAAATTGCATAATCCTGTACTGGATTGGTCTACCAATGAAATTAAGCCCTAAATGTTTTGACAAGTGTTGTAACGGACGTATTGCTGCGGTGGAAAAAGGGGAATTTCCTGTACCTATTCAGGATTTTTGGAGTGTTTTTTCTGAGGAGGAGTCACAAATTTTGCCTCCCCATAGAGACTATGATTGTACCATTGAATTTGTCCCTGGAGCGACTCTTCCTAAAAGTGGTTTATTTAATCTTACTATTCCTGAGAGAAAGGCTTTGGAGGAATACATACAGACAAGCTTGGCCGCCGGTCACATTAGGCCTTCCAAGTCTCCTGTGGCTGTTGGATTTTTTTTTGTTAAAAAAAAAGATGGCGGTTTACGTCCTTGTCTGGACTTTCGTGAGATTAATAAAATTACTGTACGCAATCCTTACCCACTGCCATTGATTCCTGATTTGTTTAACCAGTTAGTGGGGGCCAAGTAGTTCTCTAAAATTGATCTCCGGGGGGCATACAATTTGTTGCGCATGAAGGAGGGTGATGAATGGAAGACTGCTTTTAACACGCCTGTGGGTCATTTTGAGAATCTGGTTATGCCTTTTGGTCTCACCAATGCTCCAGCATTTTTTCAGAATCTTATTAATGACATCCTTAGACCTTTGATCGGCAAAAATGTGGTTGTGTATTTGGATGACATTCTGATTTATTCGCCTGATCTGGAGTCTCATTGGCGCAGCGTACGTGAGGTTTTACAGTTATTAATGGACAATTCGCTTTTTGCTAAGCTAGAGAAATGTGAGTTCGCTATAAAGAGAATTAGTTTTTTGGGTTACATTATCTCCAGTGAAGGTTTTGAGATGGACCCGGTTAAAGTTCAAGCTGTGCAGGAATGGCCTAGGCCTTTTGGTTTGAAATCGATACAGAGGTTTTTAGGTTTCGCCAATTATTACAGAAAATTCATAAAAGATTTTCCTATTATTGTCAAACCGCTGACCGATCTCACTAGGAAAGGTGCTAATGCGGTTCAGTGGACTTCTGAGGCTATTGAAGCTTTTGTGTTTCTAAAGGAGAGGTTCACCTCTGCTCCCATCCTTATGCAGCCTGATGTGACTAAGCCGTTTTTGGTTGAGGTTGATGCTTCTTCTGTGGGGGTTGGTGCAGTGTTGTCTCAGGAAAGCAAGGATGGAGTACATCCCTGTGCCTTTTTTTCAAAAAAATTTTCTGAGACTGAACTTAATTACGATATTGGTAAACGGGAAATGCTGGCTATTAAACTCGCATTTGAACACTGGCGTCATCTCTTGGAAGGTGCTGAATTTCCCATTCAGGTTTTCACTGATCATAAAAATCTGATCTATCTTGATGCTGCCAAGCGCTTGAATGCCCGACAGGCTAGGTGGGCACTTTTTTTCTCGCGGTTTAATTTTTCCGTTACTTACATCCCCGGTACCAAGAATGTTAAAGCGGATGCTTTGTCTCGCAGCTTTTCTCCCATGGTCAGTGCTGAGGAGGAGGAGAGCATTTTACAAGAAGGTGTTGTGATTGCTGCTTTGGACTCCGTTTTGGAGGATGAGATTCTTAAAGCTCAGGAGAATGCCCCATCTAACACTCATCATGGGAGGTTGTTTGTGCCTAGGACCTTTAGGAGAGATTTGTTTGTTGAGTGTCATGAGTCTCGGTTGGCAGGTCATCCAGGAATTTCTGAGACCAAGAGACTTGTGGGTCGCAGTTTTTGGTGGCCTGGATGGCAGAAGGAAGTCATTAAGTGGGTGCGTCAATGTACTGTGTGTGCTAGATCTAAGTCTTCGCATGCTCCTGCTGCGGGGTTGCTTTGCCCTCTGGAGGTTCCTAGTGCACCTTGGACACATCTGACTATGGACTTTATTATTGACCTTCCCCCCTCTGAAGGTTTCACGATCATCTGGGTGGTCGTGGACCGTTTTAGCAAGATGTGTCACTTGGTTCCCTTCATCAAACTGCCTTGCGCTAAGACACTCGCTAAGGCTTTTGTCAAGGAAATTGTCAGACTACATGGCGTTCCTACTGACATTGTTTCTGATAGGGGACCTCAGTTCGTGGCTCGTTTTTGGCGTGCCTTTTGTGACAGGTTGGGAGTTCACTTGTCGTTTTCATCCGGATATCATCCTGAGTCTAATGGCCAGACAGAAAGAAAGAACCAGGATATTGAACAGTTCTTGCGTTGCTTTGTGGCAGACAATCAAGAGGGGTGGTCTGAGTTTCTGCCACTTGCTGAATTTGCTCTTAACAACCATACATCCTCTTCTGCTGGGTGTTCGCCTTTTCTTTGTTGTTCTGGGAGACATCCGTCTTTTGGGTCATTCTCCAAATTGGTATCGGCTGTGCCTGAGGAGGAGAGTTTATCCGGTGATTTGGAGAGAGTTTGGACGGATGTGCTTGATAATCTTCAGGAGGCTAACAAAAAATCTAAGAGGTACTTTGATAGGAAACGGCAAGAGGTTTCGTTTGCTATTGGTGACATGGTTTGGTTGTCCTCTAAGAATCTGCGATTGAGGATTCCTTTGAAAAAATTGGGTCCCAAGTTTGTAGGGCCCTTTAAGGTGCTTCAGATAGTTAACCAATATGCTGTTAGGTTGGAGGTTCCTACCTCCTGGAATATTAATCCGGTGTTTCATGTTTCTCTGTTGAAAAAAGCTGATGTGTCGGTTGGTGACGCCTCTGCCACTGTTCCTCCGGTGGTGGAGGACGGGGAATATGAAATTTCCCGCATCCTAAATTCTAGAAGGTATAGAGGGAGTTTGCAGTATCTCGTCGCTTGGAAGGGTTTCGGACCTGAGGATAACTCATGGGTGAGGGCGGATGATGTTTCTGCTTCCAGACTTGTCAGAGCGTTTCACAGGAGGTTTCCTGATAAGCCCGGTCCTAGGGGATCCGGAGGATCCTCTTAGAAGAGGGGGTACTGTTAGAACTCTCCTGTTAGGTTTTTTCTAGTTTGCTGGTCACATGACCATTTTTGCCTATTTAATCCGGCTCCGCCCTCCTGGCCTTGCTGGACTTCATTGTATTTTCTACTCTTGAGCTAGCTTGGTACTCTGTTACCTTTCTCTGTTAGTTTTGCTAGGTCTTCTGACCTCTATGTTCTATGTTGTGTGTTTGTCTTTTACTGCTACAATTTCTGCTAGGAGGTGTCCAACTTTATCCCAGTCCCTAGTTCTTGTAGGGATCCCTCCCTTGCATCTATAGGTCTTCGTACAGACTAGCCGAGGACTTTAGCTGGTCTGATCGCAGGATCAGGTTCCCCGTTACATCGTAGGGATCCAGTTTAGTTCTATTTTAGGGACAGATCTCCTGTCTTTCCTTAGTGCTTGTAACACAACATAACAAAAACAAGGTGTATCCCATGCACCACTCCATGTCCCGTGCAGGCTTGGAGTACTGGATATATACATTACATATACACTACTCAAAAAAATAAAGGGAACACTTAAACAACAGAATATAACTCCAAGTAAATCAAACTTCTGTGAAATAAAACTGTCCACTTAGGAAGCAACACTGATTGACAATCAATTTCACATGCAAATGGAATAGACAATAGATTGAAATTTTTGGCAATTATCAAGACCCACTCAATAAAGGAGTAGTTATGCAGGTGGGGACCACAGACCACATCTCAGTACCAATGCTTTCTGGCTGATGTTTTGGTCACTTTTGAATGTTGGTTGTGCTTTCACTCTCGTGGTAGCATGAAACGGACTCTACAACCCACAGAAGTTGCTCAGATAGTGCAGCTCATCCAGGATGTCACATTAATGCGAGGTGTGGCAAGAAGATTTGCTTTGTTTGTCAGCTTAGTGTCCAGAGGCTGGAGGAGCTACCAGGAGAAAGGCCAGTACAACAGGAGACGTGGAGGGGGCCGTAGGAGGGCAACAACCCAGCACCAGGACCACTACCTCTGCCTTTGTGCAAGGAGGAACAGGAGAAGCACTGCCAGAGCCCTGCAAAATGACCTCCAGCAGGCCAGAAATGTGCATGTGTCTGCACAAATGATTAGAAACCGTCTCCATGAGGGTGATATGAGGGCCCGACATCTACAGATGGGGATTGTGCTCACAGTCCAACACCGAGCAGGACGTTTGGCATTTGCCACAGAACACCAGGATTGACAAAGTCGCTACTGGCGCCCTGTGCTCTTCACAGATGAAAGCAGGTTCACACTGAGCACATGTGACAGTGTATGTAGACGCCGTGGAGAGCGATCTGCTGCCTGCAACATCCTTCAGCATGACCGGTTCGGCAGTGGGTCAGTAATGGTGTGGGGTGGCATTTCTTTGGAGGGCTGCACAGCCCTCCATGTGCTCGCCATAGGTAGACGGACTGCCATTGGGTACCGAGATGAGATCCTCAGATCCCTTGTGAGACTATATGCTGGTGCGGTTGTCCCTGGGTTCCTCCTAATCCAGGACAATGCCAGACCTCATGTGGCTGGAGTGTGTCAGCAGTTCCTGCAACATGAAGGCATTGAAGCTATGGACTGGCCCGCCCGTTCCCGAGACATGAATGCGATTGAGCACATCAGGGACATCATGTCTCACTCCATCCACCAACGTAACGTTGCACCACAGACTGTCCAGGAGTTGGCGGATGCTTTATTCTAGGTCTGGGAGGAGATCCCACAGGAGACCATCCGCAACCTCATCAGGAGCATGCCCAGGCGTTGTAGAGAGGTCATACAGGCACGTGGAGGCCACATACAATACTGAGCCTTATTTTGACTTGTTTTAAGGACATTACATCAAAGTTGGATCAGCCTGTAGTGTGTTTTTCCACTTTAATTTTGGGGGTGACTCCAAATCCAGGCCTCCATTGGTTAATAAATTTGATTTTCATTGATGATTTTTGTGTGATTTTGCTGTCAGCACATTCAACTTTGTACAGAACAAAGTATTCAATGATAATATTTCATTCATTCAGATCTAGGATGTGTTATTTAAGTGTTCCCTTTATTTTTTTGAGCAGTGTACATTATGGCTTCTCCTTTTTCATTAGCTAGTTCAGCCTTCCTCACATGCTGCACATCTACCCTGTCCATGAAATGAAGGAGCATTAAGCAGACCAGTGCTCAGCATCCTACAAACAAAAATAGCTTTCTGATGTACAATGTCAACATTTTTTAATTGGAGTATTGGGAAGGACAGGTCTGATCTTGTGCTTCTCTATCAGTAGCCATATACTGCTGCAGTCTGTTAAGGAGCCAGTCTAAATTAGTGTAGGAGGAGAATCTGTAATATGTATATGTGATACAAAATCATGTCCCCAACATATGTTATACTAACAATAAACTGTCCAAGCCTTTTAAAGGGAATCTGTCTCCAGGTTTTGGCTACTTAATCTCAGAGCAGCATAATGTAGGAAAAGAGACCCGGATTCCAGTAATGTATCACTTAGTTTACTGGATGTAGCAGTTGTGACATAATCAGAGTTTTTAAATATAGCAGGTAGCAGAGCTCAGAAAGCTGCCACACTACATCTTTCTGTGTATGTTGTCTATTGAATGTAAGCTGCTAGTCCATGGGGGCAGAGTTGGACCAGGATTTGTGTGGGAACCGGTCCAGCAACGATAATCTCCTGCCGATAAAACACTCATTGTATTTCAATAATAGCACTCAGTATAATAAGTGACAAATAGCTGAAATCAGTGTCTAAGCACCTATGTCATGTTACCGTCAGATTACATAGCAAAAACCTTCCGGCAGATTCACTTTAATTTCAACAATATATTGTAGATTTCCTCTATTACTGGAATACAATTTATTGAAAAGTATGTGTCCTGGGATTCTTAGCCTTGGTTTACTGCATCACCATTTGTTTTCATGATGTGATTTTTAAGGACACTGAATGATCCTAATGTGTGAGAGGCTTTATTTTTTACAATATAGTATTACATTTTAGAAAGGATGATACTAAAAGAATTCCATTTAGTAATTGTTTTCAGCTGGATTCTGTTTATTTTTTTCTGGTTTTAGAAATGTTTTAGTTAAAAAAAATGAATATATCTCAATTTCTAATGTCTAAATTGAAAAATAAAAACAAATTACCTATCAACTCATATATACCTTACAATCCAGCATGTCAACTAGTAATCTATAATTTACTCACCTAGATAAATCATCTGTCAAACTCTACAGACCATCATCCAAAATGTGGGCCCGGTGTCTGTTTGTCCTATGAACTCTTCAATCTTCTGAAATTATATTCAATGCTATTCAGCAAGAAATTTCATGTTCTGAACCTAGGGTCCTCTGTTACTTCAGAGAAACTTGAATTTAACTGATCTTCTTTCTAAAAGCCTTTGACAGAACAGTTCAAATAATGCGGTCCATGTACTGTATGGTAATAAGACAGAATATAAAATCGGTATACTTTGACAAAAATAGAGACAAGCATAAAAGAAGCATACAGTAAACTTAAAGGTATACTAAGTATAGAGATGTTTTATGCTTTGCACAAAATCATTAAACATGATTAATTATTCCTCTCTCATTAAATCTTTGCTTTTTAATAAAGACCACTTGTGATCTAGTAAAAATATTTTGTAATATTGTTTATAGATCCATCAATTCCATCTAGGAAAATAAACGCTTACTGGTTCGGCATCAGAGTAAAGTGTAATTTAATTTCTGGAATGTATTTTGTTTATTTACTCTTAGATATTGATATTTTTATTTTTCATGTAAAACATTATTTTAAGAAATTTTCTTCTCTTGACTGACGAGAATAACTATTCAGGACTATGTAGAGTTTGCCATCATGTGCTAAAGAGGTTATCCACTACTTTAACATTGATGACTTATTCCTAGGATAGGTTATCAATCCTAGGAACCAATCAGCTATTCTCAGTTCCAGCGGCAGCCGCAAGGGCTCAGCTATGGAACTGATCCTTCTACTGATAGTGGCCACAGCTGGGTACTGCACATTCCTCCTATCCAAATCATTAAGGTCATGAATGTTAAAGTAGTGGATAATCTCTTTAAGTTTTAAAAGAACTATATGGAAAAATCCTTTAACATGAGTATTGAAAAAGAGGTCAAGGTTTTCATAAATTGGACCTGCAACTATGTCCATCATTCAAAAATATTATTCTCCCTAGTATGTTATCATTGTAACGGGCTGGGTGGTGGGACCACTGTGCCGGGGACCGAGGAGAGCCAGGAGGGGCGTAACTAGGGACCTCACCAAGTCTGACCCCAGATGTACAGCGGCTTGACATCTTAGTGATCCGAGGAGATATGAAGGGGGTGGAGCAGGTGTTACTGCGCGACTGACCTCGGGTGGATGGCAGATGACCCCCAAAGGACAGGTGGCAGGCACAGGAAGCATGGCTGATAGACAGGAAGGCGGACACGGCGAATAGACAAGCTCAGGCAGGCATGGTGGATAAACAGGCAGGAAGGCATGGCTAATAGAGGGACAGGTATATAGAAATACACGCACTGGGACCTGAGAACTAACAGGAGTGTTATGAACAAACTTACAACATTGCTCAGGCACCTCCATGTTGGAGGAGATGCCTTAAATAGTCAGTGTCCTCCAGCTATTGGCTGGGGACACTTTAGGATGGTCCTTGAAGCCCCCTTAAGAAATGGAGAGTGTGCAATCGCCCCCTAAGCACAGTGCCCTGGGATCTGCATGCCATGCGTGTACCCTGGGCAGCATCCGAACAGGAAGAGAAAGGAGGACCACGGCGGTGAGAGAGTTGGCGTCTCTGCTGGGGGAGGGAGGCAGAAATGCCGGCGTTACAGTACCCCCCCTCACGCCCCCTCTTTTTCAAGCCTGCAAGAATTCTCTCCAGGAGGAGAGGTGCATGGATATTATACCTGGGCTCCCAGGACCTTTCCTCAGGACCAAACCCCTTCCAACCCACAAGAAAAAATTCTTCCTCTTACCCTCTTAGTGGCCAGAATGTTCTCTACCTTGAAAACATCTTCAGGGCTGACTGGAGCAGGAGTTGTACCAAGCTCTTTGAAGAAAGCCTTGAGGACGACAGGTTTGAGAAGAGACACATGAAAGGAATTGGGGATTCGTAAGGAGGCTGGGAGTTTGAGCTTGTAGGCTACCGGATGAATGTGTTTCAACACCTCAAAGCGACTGATGAAGCGAAGACCTAGTTTATACGACAATACCTTGAGACAGACATACTTGGACGATAGCCAAACCTTGTCTCCAGGATGAAACAGAGGCAAATGCAGACGTCTCTTGTCTGCGTGTCTTTTCATTTACTAGGAGGACTTTAATACGGAAGAATTGGTGTCCCTCCAGATTTCAGAAAAGCTCAGCATCAGGAATACCGGAGGTTGTTGCTACAGTGAACGGGATGTGAGGATGTAGACCGCAAACCACAAAAAATGTAGATTTGGCCGAATATTCGCTCACATGGTTATTATAAAAAAATTTGGCCCAAGGCAGTAGTTTGGCCCAGTCACTTCTTTCGGAGTGACTGGGCAAACTGTAACAGGCTGGGTGGTGGAACCACTGTACCAAGAGGGCCAAGAGTGGTGTAACTAGGGACCTCACCAAGTCTGACCTCGGATGTATGATGGATTGTCGACTCCGTGATCTGAGGAGAGAGAAGGGAGGGTGACTAGGTGCTACTCCTGGACTGACCTTGGGTGGATGGCAGCCGACCCCCAAGGGACAAAAGGCAGGCTCAGGCAGGCACAGCTGATAGGCAGCTGGGCACAGCTGATGGACAGGCAGGTATACCGGAATACACGCACTAGGACCTGAGAACTAACAAGAGTGTTATGAACAAACTTACAACTTTGCTCAGGCACCTCCGTGTTGGAGGAGGTGCCTTAAATAGTCAGTGTCCTGCAGCCATTGGCATGGACGTCTGTGATTTCACTATTATGAAGCATGAATGCCACCTCCACTACTGTGTTAGTAGCATCAGAACTGATAGACCTTGTGACGAGCCGACTTGTTGACTCCAAAATTTTGCCTGGAAGTCCACCTCTTGGCTTTTGAATGGATGAATGGACTTCATTTTGTATTCTTTCAACTGTCATAAGAAAAAAAGTGGTTTTGGTACCTGATTCTTCAAATATCCTGTTATACCATACCATGTCTGAGGAAGGGACCTAAGTTGTCCCGAAAGCTTGCCTTGTAAGATCATTTATTTTATTTTTGTTAACCATTAAAAGGTATCATATTACCTTGTTTTTCCCACTGAGAGCAATCTTTTTCCAATTGTCATGACACTCACAAGATGCAGCTTGGCAATTTTCTTGGTTGAGAGACCACTAGCAATGACATTAATGATGCTGTTTCTCTTTTCTTGGGATAATCTTCTTCATGGCTACTCCTCAATTTGAAGCAGTGACCTTATGCTTGGAAATCAACCTAATAACACACTGAGCTATTAGGTAATGTGAGAACAGTTTGCAATTTGTAGTGTACAGGAAGAAAAAGATTTTTCCATCACCAGGCGCAAAACAGTAGCAATGAAGTGACATGACAAGAATCCAATTGAAAGAGACGTAGAGGTCAGAGGGCCTCCTGAAAACAATGTTCCCATTATTAGGAAGTGTGTCTCTCATACTGTTTGCTATGCAGTGAAGCAACGGCTGCCAAAAATTTGGAGGAACTCCAATGCCCCTTGCAAGAGATGTAGAGGTCAGAGGGCCTCCTGAAAACAATGTTCCCATTATCAGGAAGTGGGTCTCCTATACTATTTGCCTATGCAGTGAAGCAACGGATGCCAAAAATTTGGAGGAACTCCAATGTCCCTTGCAAGAGACGTAGATATGTTGATATGGTACATATGGTGGTGATATGGTGGTGGAGCAGGGTCGGCTCCAGGTTTTTGTGGGCCCTGGGCCAAAGAGTCTCAGTCGGCCCTTTTAACACATACCACGATTCATGATGCACAGATACCGCAGAGAAATATATATATACTAGATGGTGGCCCGATTCTAATGCATCGGGTATTCTAGAATATGTATGTAGTTTATTCTGTCATCCTCATTGGCGTATTTTTGCTTTCGACCCATTGGAAGACAGGAAGCATAAATCGTGATAGCGTACAGTAAAGAAGTATATGTTCAGCGCGCTGTGACTGACAGAACGTGTTCAGTAAACCTGAGTGAACTATGTCGCACTGTGACTGACAGAACTTAAGTAAATGTGAGTGAACTATGTCACACTGTGACTGACAGAACGTGTTCAGTAAACGTGAGTGAACTATGTCGCACTGTGACTGACAGAACTTGTTAAGTAAATGTGAGTGAACTATGTCACACTGTGACTGACAGAACGTGTTCAGTAAACGTGAGTGAACTATGTCGCACTGTGACTGACAGAACTTGTTAAGTAAACGTGAGTGAACTATGTCACACTCTGACAGAACGTGCTCAGTAAACGTGACTGAACTATGTGGCACCGTGACTGACAGAACTTGTTCAGTAAACTTGACTAAACTACATCACACTGTGACTGACAGAACTTGTTCAGTAAACGTGAGTGAACTACGTCGCACTGTGACTGACAGAACGTGTTCAGTAAACGTGAGTGAACTATGTTGCACTGTGACTGAAAGAACTTGTTCAGTAAACGTGAGTGAACTACGTCGCGCTGTGACTGGGGGTTAAATTCCACGCCAATATCTCTGGTCGCGGCCGGCCTGGCGCGACCAATCCGCGAAGCGGGGTTTAAATTGCGCACCAATATCGCTGATTAGTCGCCGCCGGACATGCGCGACCAATCAGCGAAGCGGGGCTTAAAGGGGTTGTCCACTACTTTAAATTAACCCCCCAATGTATCCTCCCGGGGCCCCTAATGAATTTCGGAAATACCTCATGTTGCCAATACTGCCTGTGCGCGGCGCTATCGCTGATGGCTCACAGGCAGCACGTGACCCCTGACTGCAGCCGTGGTTTGCTTCCGCTTATGTCACGACTATTTGCGTCTGCAGCCAGGGGTCTCCTGTTCCGCGTTCCACGGTGAGTTACAGTTTGTGGGCGGGGTTATCCCCCATCGAGTCACACCCGGCATCCACCATGCGCCGATTCATTGAGAGAGTGCGCGGTGGATGCCCGGTGTGACGCGATGGGGAATAACCACAACCCGTCACTCACCGTGGAACGCGGAAGAGGAGACCCCTGGCTGCAGCCTCAAATAGTCGCGACGTTAGCAGAAGCAAGAGCCGGCTGCAGCCAGGGTTCACGGGCTGCCTGTGCGCGGTCAGCAGTATTGGCAACATGAGGTATTTACGAAATTCATTGGGGGCCCGGGGGGATACATTGGGGGGTTAATTTAAAGTAGCCGCGCCAATATCGCTGATTGGTCGTGCCCGGAAGGCCACGACCAATCAGTGAAGCGTGGTTTAAATCCCGTGCGAATTCACGGCCGGACTGCGCCTGTTGCTGATTGGTCGCGGGCGGCTGTCGCGACCAATCAGCGACGCGGGATTTTCGTTACAGACAAACAGACAGAATTAGACAATTATATATATAGATAGTACAATCCCGAAGATTTCACTTCTTACATTACATGAGCGATATCTATAGCAAAATCTACAATAGCTCAGAAACCGGCGAATCCTCGCAGCACACAGTGCAGACCGGACAGTATAGTCCTCCTTACAGTATTATGGGCACCACATAGTCCTCCATACTGTATTATGGGCCCAATATAACGCTCCATACAGAATACAGGCCACCATGTAATGCTCCATACAGGATGCTGGACATTATATAACGCTCCATACAGAATATTGGCCCCCATATAACGCTCCATACAGGATGCTGGTCCCCATATAATGCTTCATACAGGATACTGGCCCCCTTATAATGCTCCATACAGGATACTGGCCCATATAATGCCACATGCAGACTGCGCCGCCAACATAATGCCCCATGCAGGCTGTTCCCCCTCCCACATAATGCCTCATGCAGGATGTCCCCCCCCCCACATAATGCCCCATGCAGGATGTCACTCCCCCCCCATAAAATGCCCCATTCAGGATGTAACTTCCCCCCATATAATGCCCCATGCAGGATGTCACTCCCCCCATATAATGCCCCATGCATCCATACATAAAGAAAAAAAAAATCAAATACTCACCTCATTTCTCACCTGCTGCCGCTGCTCCGGACTCCTCATTCGCGCTGCCGTCTTCCCGCTCTGCGCTGTGATGGCTAAGAAGAGGGCGTGGTGGAAAGATGTCACCACGTCCTCTGACTTGAGACGTCACAGTGCAAGCAGCCGCAGAAGAGACAGTACCCGCTGCAGAGGCACGGGGAGGGGTAAGTATTGTGCTAGGGCCCTGAACAAATGAGTGAGGGGGTGGCGGGCGCTGGCACTGGCACCGCACTCCTCCGCTCATGGGTCCCACAGCCTGCAGGGGTGCTGGATGGCGAGTGGGCCCACCACCTACTCATGGCCCCAGCAATTGCCCGGGTGCACCAGGTGCTGACGCCGGGCCTGTGGTGGAGGATGAGGATGTGGAGAAGGAGGAGGACAAGAGCAAATAGACAAAATCAGGAAGTGTATACCCATGTCTGGGTGTGAAGACAGAGGTGCATGGGAATAGAGTTAGACCTCCCAAAAAAAGACACTGGATTTGAGTTTGTGTTATGCTGCTATCATTCGGTGGTGTTAAGAAGTCTGGCCCAATCCAGTCCTTGATCATTTTTATGAGTCGGCATGTCAGCATTTTCAGTTGACAAGCAGATGCACCTATTGGTTATAACTCCACCGGCGGCACTATAAACCTGCTCTGACAAAATGCTAAAGGCAGGGCAGGTCAGGACCTCCAAGGCGTAGAGAACCAGTTCATGCCACGCGTCCAGCTTGGATACTCAATAATTATAAGGCACAATGGAATCACGGAGGATGTTGGTACAGTCAGTAAGGTACTACCTCATCATCTTCCGCAACTTTTCCCTCCTTGGGAGAGTACCCCAGGTATCAGGGCTTGTTCGATGGGAGGGTCTGAGAAAACTGTCCCAGAACTTTGATATTGTTCCTCTGCTTGTCTCTCTCTCGCCTGTACTCCTTGGTTCTCCAACGAACTGTGACCTCTGCCACCAGCGTATTCAGATGGGAGTTTTTTAAATAATTCCTCAACAAGGGCCTTCTCGTACTGCACCATTTTATTAGGCATGTCCTGCACGGGAGTAAGAGACAGAAAGTTCTCCTTGTAGCATGGGTCTAGAAGTGTTACCAAATAATGACTGTCACCCAAAATTTGGACAATGCAAGCGTAACATTAACTCAGCCATGAGTGCCAAACTGAAAGAGGCAAGACTTCTGTGTCCTCACCAAGAGGACGACTGACCATGCTCTCCTCCTCATCCTACTCCTCCTCCTCCTCCTCCTCCCTGTCCTCAGGACATCCACACTGAACAGATAGTAAGACAGTTGTGCAGGTAGTACCATCTATAGCGCAGGAAACTAGCTCCCATTCTTCCTCCTCCTCCTCTTCCTCATTGTCACCCAATCCACATTGGTGTGAGATGAAACTCGGCTGTGTGTAATCACCCTGTATGGTTTCTTGCTCCATCTCATCTTGCTCCACCAGCAATTCATCCTCTTTAATTGTGAGCAGAGAGCATTTCAGAAAACAGAGAAGCGGGATGGTGACTCTAATTATGGAGTCATCACCACTTACCATCTTGGTGGAGTCCTCAAAGTTTTGTAGGATGGCACATATGTCTGACATCCATGTCCACTCCTGAGGTTTTATGTGTGGAGTCAGACCTGAATACCTACAGCCTTGTTGATGTTGGTAGTCAACAACTTACCTCTTCTGCTCACAAATCCTTTCCAACATCTGCAATGTAGAATTCCATTGCATGGGGACATCGCAGATCAGTTGGTGAGGTGGAAGCTGCAAACGCTGGTGTGCTGAAGCACGGCAAGGGTGGTGGAAGCTGTAGTTGACTTTCTAAAATGGGCACACAGGCGGCATACTTTGACAAGCAGATTCAGCAGATCCGGGTAGGTTTTGAAAAACCGCTGAACCACGAGGTTAAGCACATAGGCCAGGCATGGTACATGTGTGAGCTCGCCTCGCCTCAGAGCAACCACCAGGTTCCGGCCATTGTCACACATGACCATGCCTGGCTGTAGGGTCAGCAGTGTAAGCCACAAATCTTCCTGCTCTTTCAGAGCTCTCCACAACTCTTCAGCATTTTGCGTCTTGTCACCTAAGCATTTCAGCTTCAGCACAACCTGTTGCCGCTTGGCCGAGGTAGTGCTGCAGTGCTTCAAGCTTGCGACTGATGTGGTCATTTTGGAGATGGAGGCTGAAGATGGGGAGCTGTAGAATGTGGGGGCAACCCTTATTGACCCAGGGCCTGCAATCCTTGGTGTCGGGAAGACGTGTTCCGTCCCTAGGTTCAAATGGGTCCCGGCTTCCAGTATGTTAACCCAGTGTGCCATCAGCGAGATGTACCGTCCCTGCCCACAAGCACTTGTCTACGTGTCTGTGGTTAAGTGGACTTTCCCAGTAACTGCATTGTTGAGGGCACGTCTAATGTTTTGGGACACGTGCTCGTGTAATGCGGGGACCTCACACCGGGAGAGATAGTGGTGGCTGTGGACCTAGTACCGAGGGATGGCTGCTGCCACCAGGTTGCAGAAATCTTCGATCTCCATGAGCCTAAAAGGCAACATTTAGAGCACAAGTATTCGCAAAATGTGTCAATTTAGTGGTGCGGCCTGTGGGGTGTTGGCAGCGTATTTGCGCTTGTGTTCCAAGGACTGGGGTAGGGACAACTGAACAATGCGCTAGGATAAGGACGTGGACTTGCTTGCTGATGGTGATAGTAGAGAGTGTTCAATGAAAGGTGCATGGCGGGAGGCATCTTGGCATGCGCCATGGACAGGGGATTGGTGTGAACGCACAACAGCGAAGCAAGCAGTGGTGTCACCCGCAGACACTGTTGCTGGACCCTGGGGTCCGGCCCACTTAGTCGGGTGCTTTGCTGCCATGTGACTGATCATGCTGGTGGTGGTTAGGCTGATAGTTTTGCTACCCCTGCTGATGCTAGCCTTGCAGGTGGTGCAAATGGCCTTTTTGGGGTTATCTGCAGAGTTTTTAATAAATAACCAGACTTGGGAAGTCCTAACAGTTGTACTGGCAACTTCCGTCATGTTGGCGTTACGAAGAACGCTTTCCCACCTCGTGTGTGCGTCCACCACACTGCTTCTTCTTGCCTGTTGTGGTGCTATACCTCCCTACCCCTGTGTGCTGCTACTTTTGGTCCCTTTAAAAACAGGGTGGCACATGTTAAGGAGCTGAAACTCCTAAACCCTTCATCCAATTTTAATGTGGATACCCTCAAATGAAAACTGAAAGTCTGAACTTCAACTGCATCTGAATTGTTTTGCTTAAAATTCATTGTGGTAATGTCTAGAACCAAAATTAGAAAAATGTTGTCTCTGTCCAAATATATATGGACTTAACTGTATGCTGTGAAATACCTATACTAACTATAAAAAGCAAATCTCTCCCTGACACAGCAGCAGCTCTCCCAACAGTGCCTGATTCCGGGATACACTGTGACGAGCATGGTGACGCCAGGTCTTATATAGACCTGATGACGCTGTACGGCCAGTCAATCACTGTAATTCCCTCAATCAACATGGCAACGGCATTAAAGTGCGTGGCAGGAAATCCCTGCATGTTCATTGGCTCACTAAAGAACGACAAACATGCAGGGAGGGGACCCGAGTTTCTGTCCGAGCGTCCCAGAAATACTCGCCGAGCTCGTCGAGAACAGTGAGACTCGGGTGAGTACCAAGCAATGGCGAGCACATTCGCTCATCACTAATAGTTACATGTAACTGTAATATAGAAAAATTGATCTTCATTATAATCTAAGCTCTGCATTGCATTTTGACACAATAAGGAAATGTAACAGGTTCTCATTTGCATTTTGTTTGACATTACATGAATTACAAAATGCAATTTACAGCATTGAATGAACTTTCTATTAGGAAATATTTTTATTTTTTGTCTTAAGGTTACATTCAGCTCTAGGCAAACCTGTGTGAATGTCAGAGCCTAGAACTAAATTTGAGTTAGAATAGCTATAGGAGTTTACATGCTTTAAGTTTGTCAAAGATTTACATGAGGGATTCGCTGTGGTGACCAAGGTTCTATGTATGCAAAGATCCAGTTTGATTGTATTGTATTTTATATTGCATTGGTTTGCATTTTTTTTTTAATATGAAATACAATTTTAGAGATCATTGCTTTTTTTTAGTGATCATTTTTATGTTTTTTTACCAAGGCGGCGTTGCTCACTGTATATTATTTCTAAGAACCTTGGTACAGACCATAGACTAAATGCAAAGGTCCATATTTCGGAAACCATATGGCCGATTTAAAAAAAATTAAAAACCTGGAATACTCATGGAAACAGTGGAGACAACAAAAAACGAGGAAAAATTGTCCCCTTTTGACCTGCTGACAGGTCCAATCCCTTAATGACCAGCACCCTACATGTATGGCACTCATTGGCAGAAGATAATAGAGAGGGCTCATAAGCTAACCCACCCTATTTCCAGCAGATGATGGTTGTGTTATTCAGCCATAATCTGCCTCTATCATCCACAAGTCATTCTGTGACAGCGGCATATACAGTTCATAGTCTGTGAGGCACATTGTTCTAACTACTCACTGATGATGTGATCAGGGGGTGTCTATGGGTTTCTATGATGGTCAGGCATTTTCTGAAGACCCCAATGCCTGTCATGGCAGTACTCTTGTGAATGCCAGCTTGTGGCTGTTATTCATAGGAGACCATGATTTGTGTTAGATATACCAATATATATGCTATACATGCTGTACATAGTACAAGCGATTGAATGATTGTAGGTTCAAGTCCCCTAAGGAGACTAACAAATACAGTAAAATGTAGAAACTATGGGGCAGATTCATCAAAAGTTTCAAAAAGTAGTACTGTCTTCTTTAAACATTTCTTATATTAATTTAAGTAGAATTAAAGAGGGTTGATTAATGGAAAAATTGGTTGGATATGTGTACTGTAATAGTGTATTTAACATATAAATGCTTCAATAAAAAACAAATACTTCTTTATTGAGTCTCCTTGAATTTATTTACTGTTTGTTTTAGGGTCTTTGAAACATAAGATGTAAATGCATATGCCACATGGCAAGATAAAGCGTTGTCATTGTCATTTAGTTTGACAGCTAAGTCGAGATGAACAAGCTCACAGCTATATGGTATTGTCATTTTGCAGGACTATATATTTATGGGAATTATTTATCTTTGGTTCAGTTTTTCAAATAATATACATATATTTCACAGATTTCCAACTTCCATATTATTTTTTTACGGGTAATTCATCAATTTTCATCAGATTCAATGTGCTCTATGATACTCAGTTTCATATAAATGTTTCATTTGTCAAATATTATCTATTTATAAACATGCAATTACAAATAATGTGGGACAATGGTCAACGCAGGAGATATTAAATACATAAATCAAGGTCATTCTGGAGAATCTTAGTGAGATATTGTTGTATATGTTATAGTTATAAATACACTGGCCTATTTAGCATAATTAGAATACAATGTATTTCCCATTGCTTTACTTGGCATAATGGGATATGCTGAACTTTTATGTCTTTTTTTATACCCTATTATGTCTGTAATAGCAAGCTCAACCTTCAAGAAGATTTCTTTCTGACAGTGTGAAAATCACAAACAAATAACTGTTTGGCCCATAGCAATAAATCATCATGAAAGTCAACAGGTATTGAAATTACTAATTTAATATTACTAATAAGTAACTTACTTGCATTAACCCCTTTCTGACATGCACGTACATTTAACTGCTGTGTTACACAACCAGCATCTTCTCATAACAGCAGTGATGGGAGCTAAGCTCTGATCTCTGTTTTAAAAAACCTTCAACTCCATTGTTAATCATTGTTAATATTATTAATTTCTTTTTAAAGCACCATTAATTCCATAGTTCTGTACATATGGAAAGTGTTAGATACATATTACATGCATAAAATCAATTATACTATTTCAAACTACTCTATTTCCCCCTTTCAAAATAAAGACTTTAATAAATTAATCAATAAACATATTAGGTACTGTCGCAATCGTAATAGGGTGATCTATCAAACTATAAAATTATTTAACCTAAAAAGCATTAGCAGAATTGCATTTTTTCCACCAGTTCTTAACATTAATATTTTTTTCCAATTTCTGTATGGTATAATTAAAAATACTTTCTTCTAAATAGTTTATCTACAAACACTAATAGTATGATTATACCAGCTATACACATAGCCCGTGTCCACTCGCTTTATTAGGCAATGTGGATATCAAAGTCTGTTGTTAGAAAACGTATGAGAACCAAGGGGACTAAACCATAAATGAACCAAGTAAATCTCAATGTATGATTCATAAGAAATGAACTGCATTTACCCTTGATAATACTGTATGTACACTGGCATGACAGAAGTGTCAGTAATGTGCCCATTGTACCTTTGTACATAGATACACATTGAAGATTCAAAGATTCAAGTCACAAAAAAACTCAAATGTAATACACTTGTAGGTAGTATATATATTGACTATTATAAATAAGTATTGGGAAAAGTTCCCCACTACTAGAGAAGAGCGAACATGTTCGAAAAACGATAGCTAATTTCAAATTTAGCATGAATATGGCACATTCAGATCCGTGATGGAACACAAGAACATTTTTTCTTAAAATCGGTAAAATTCTGTAAAAGTGCGAGAAATTATTGCGTTACCACTAAAGTATTTTTAGCACTTTGGCTAGGATAGTGGTGGTGTGTGATGAGCGGGGTGGATGTGTTTGATTAGAGGAGGGGCTGGAGAGAGCTCAGAGGAGCGGCGTGCTTGTAATCTTTTTTTTTTCCCTAACTTTATGTTTGCAAATTGCGGCTAGCCAATCAGGGCGCAGGAACCATCCACAATGTCAAGACACAAGGGCTTGTGCCATTGACTGCTGAAATCACATGACCCTCTCTATATAAATAGCGAACATGCTGTTTTAGTGCCATTTTGTGATTATAACAGGTCACAGAGGCTGCTGCTGACATTGATCCTGGATTCATTAGAGATTTTAACTAGTTAGCTAGGCGGTTGCTTCTAAGTCAGATAATTTAGGTAGCTAGTGTCCTATGTGGCTGTGAAATCAACCTTCCAGCAGATTTTTTTTTTATTTTTCGTGAGGTCCAGACAAAGACAGCAGGGCACATTTCATAGAAGTCTGTTGTGCACTACTTCTATTGTGCTCCATTCAAGAGTACACCTTTAAAAATCTATTTTTTTCAGTGACTAATGTGATACAGCATACCATAGCCCACCCTATCACTTTGTGGCGGTAAAATTCAGCAGTATGGGGAGTAAAAAAATCTATTTTTTCTGTGACTAACGTGTTGCAGCAAATATAACAGAAGAATTTGGCACTCCGAAATGTCATGCAGAAAATAAGTTTATTAAATGGAAGGTCCACTTGTTAACGTTTCGGCCTATAATGGCCTTCCTCAGAACTACAGAAAAGAAAACATAAACCAGTAAATTTACTGTAAATATTTAATAAAAAAAACCAGTAGTCTGTGGTAACATACAAATAATATCAAAAATAATAATGTAATCAATGCACCACAGTCATATTTAAATATTAAAGGACATACTGTATATAGTTTGTGCCAGTCTATAATTACAAAGTGTCACCAGACAACATTAATCCTCTGATAATTAATTGCTACCATACCAACAATAGTCAAAAAGCAGAAAGAACAAAACGAATGACTTCCAGAAGTCACCTTTATCAGAATATGGGTGAATGGATATGGTTGAAGATAGGCTGGAATAAAATGCAAAAGTCCAATCAGTATGACAATGAGGTAAATAACAGACATGCAGCTTACATTACTAAGTAGCTCTCTAGGTTGAGTTTGAGTAATGGCTGTCTCCGCTGAACCTGAAGCCAGGGAAGGCCATGTGCGATAACGGTGCGAACCTGGTGGTGGCCCTACGCTGAGGCGAGCTCATTCACGTGCCTTGCATGGCTCACGTCCTCAACCTGGTGATAGAGTGATTTCTCCCCCACTATCCTTGCCTGGATGAGTTGCTGAAGGAAGCACAGAAGCTGTGGGCTCACTTTCGCCTTTTCGCTCCCTGAGCCTGAGATTTGCATCGATACAGAGGTCTTTGTCCATGTCACTTAACAGGTTGATATGCAATGTGCCGACACGGTGGAATTCCACTCAGGACATGTTGCAGTGACTGTGGCAGCAGCATTGAGCCTGATGCAGTAAGTCATGTCGTATATCCTGGGCCAACGCAGTATGGATGTGGGACATATCACGTTTACAGAGTGAGCACAGATTAAGGACCTCTGCACCCTTCTGCACAGTTTTGAAATGGCTACTAAGATAGTTAGCACTGACCATGTTGTCATCAGCATCACTATTCCGGTCATCTACATGCTGGAGCAGACTTTGAATAGCCTACGGCACAAGGTGGTAGTCCCAGAAGAAGAGGAGGATGCGGAAGGGATAACAATGCCTCAAAGTTTCAGACTGTCGTCACACAGGCGGGTGCTAAGGGAGGGAGGATTACTGTGATCGAGGGGGGCTGGTTATACCAGACAAACTGTTAGTGAAGGTGCAAGAGCCGTGGAAGAAAGGAAGGAGGCAGAGGTGATGGGCGAGCAACAGTCAGGAGAGGAAGAGGATAATGATCCCCTGAGTGTTGTTCATGATTGCCTGGAGTATACGGTGGAAACAAGCATCAGTGTTGCCCAGCCACTAACACAGCATAGCCTTGGACCCCATGGAAGAGCCCGACATATAATTGCCTTCTAGCTTCACTATCTGCAACATAACCCCCGTAAAGTTATGACTCAAAATTGTGCTTACTACTGGGTTGCCACTCTGTTAGATCCACACTATACGAGTAAATTTTGCCAGATTCTTCCCACCCTGGAAAGGGACCAGCAAATGCTGGAGTATCGAAACACACTTTTACACAATCTTAAAGGGAACCTGTCACGTCCTAGCTGCCCTCTAGACTGCCCCATAGCATTGTTAGTGATGCAATGTGCATCACTATCAAGCTGTTTTCATGAAAATTGGTGCAGCTATAATGATTTTATATTGTTTTAATATACACTGCTCAAAAAAATAAAGGGAACACTCAAATAACACATCCTAGATCTGAATGAATGAAATATTCTCATTGAATAGTTTGTTCTGTACAAATTTGAATGTGCTGACAACAAAATCACATAAAAATCATCAATGGAAATCAAATTTATTGACCAATGGAGGCCTGGATTTGGAGTCACCCCCGAAATTAAAGTGGAAAAACACACTACAGACTGATCCAACGTTGATGTAATGTCCTTAAAACAAGTCAAAATGAGGCTCAGTATTGTGTGGCCTCCAAATGTCTGTATGACCTCCCTACAATGCCTGGGTATGCTCCTGATGAGGTTGCGGATGGTCTCCTGAGGGATCTCCTCCCAGACCTGGACTAAAGCATCCGCCAACTCCTGGACAGTCTGTGGTGCAATGTGACGTTGGTGGATGGAGCAAGAGATGATGTCCCAGATGTGCTCAATCAGATTCAGGTCTGGGGAATGGGCGGGCCAGTCCATAGGTTCAATGCCTTCATTTTGCAGGAACTGCTGACACACTCCAGCCACATGAGATCTGGCATTGTCCTGCATTAGAAGGAACCCAGGGCCAACCGCAACAGCATATGGTCTCGCAAGAGGTGTGAGGATCTCATCTCAGTACCTAATGCCAGTCAGGCTACCTCTGGCGAGCACATAGAAGGCTGTGTGGCCCTCCAAAGAAATGCCACCCCACACCATTACTGACCCACTGCCAAACCGGTCATGCTGAAGGATGTTGCAGGCAGCAGATCGCTCTCCACGGCGTCTTCAGACTCTGTCACGTCTGTCACATGTGCTCAGTTTGAACCTGCTTTCATCGGTGAAGAGCACAGGGCGCCAGTGGCGACTTTGCCTATCCTGGTGTTCTGTGGCAAATGCCAAGCGTCCTGCACGGAGTTGGGCTGTGAGCACAACCCCCATCTGTGGATGTCGGGCCCTCATACCACCCTCATGGAGTCAGTTTCTAACCATTTGTGCAGACACATGCACATTTGTGGCCTGCTGGAGGTCATTTTGCAGGGCTCTGGCAGTTCTCCTCCTTTTCCTCCTTGCACAAAGGAGGAGGTAACGGTCCTGCTGCTGGGTTGTTGCCCTCCTATGGCTCCCTCCACATCTACTGGTATCTGCTCCATGCTATGGACACTGTGCTGACAGACACAGCTACCCTTCTTGCCACGGCTTGCACTGATGTGCCATCCTGGATGAACTGCACTACCTGAGCAACTTCTGTGGGTTGTACTGTAGACACCGCCTCATGCTACTGTACCTCTAGGGGTGAAAACAAAGGCAAAATGAAAAATTGCCCAAAACAACAGCCAAAAAGGATGAGAACAGAGAAATGGTCTGTGGTCACCACATGCAGAACGACTCCTTTATAGGGGGTATTTTGCTAATTGCCTATCATTTCTACCAGTTGTCTATTCCATTTGCACAACAGCAGGAAAAATTGATTCACAATCAGTGTTGCTTCATAACTGGACAGGTAGATTTCACAGAAGTGTTAATGACTTGGAGTTACATTGTGTTGTTTAAGTGTTCCCTTTATTTTTTTGAGCAGTGTACTTAGATCCTACCTGCGTTTTCAGCCATAGGGTCGTGCTTGCCATATTCAGTCATGGGCAGGAGCAGCATTCACTCACCTCTGATGCCGCCCATGTATTTGAATCCTGCTCCCGGCGAGCGCTGATATTGTGGGGCACAAGGACACTGGTACAGTGGGTACGGAAAGTATTCAGACCCCTATACATTTTTCACTCTTTGTTTCATTGCAGTCATTTGGTAAATTCTAAAAAGTTCATTTTTTTCTCATTAAAGTACACTCTGCACCCCATCTTGAGTGAAAAAAAACAGAAATGTAGACATTTTTGCAAATTTATTAAAAAAGAAAAACTGAAATATCACATGGTCATAAGTATTCAGACTCTTTGCTCAGTATTGAGTAGAAGCACCCTTTTGAGCTAGTACAGCCATGAGTTTTCTTGGGAATGATGCAACAAGTTTTTCACACCTGGATTTGGGGATCCTCTGCCATTCCTCTTTGCAGATGCTCTCCAGTTCCGTCAGGTTGGATGGTGAACGTTGGTGGACAGCCATTTTCAGGTCTCTCCAGAGATGCTCAATTGGGTTTAGGTCAGGGCTCTGGCTGGATCAGTCAAGAATGGTCACAGAGTTGTTCTGAAGCAACTCCTTTGTTATTTTAGATGTGTGCTTAGAGTCATTGTCTCGTTGGAAGGTGAACCTTAGGCCAAGTCTGAGGTCCAGAGCACCCTGGAAGAGGTTTTCATCCAGGATATCTCTGTACTTGGCCGCATTCATGTTTTCTTCAATTGCAACCAGTCGTCCTGTCCCTGTAGCTGAAAAACACCCCCATAGCATGATGCTGCCATCACCATGTTTCACTGTTGGGATTGTATTGGGCAGGTGATGAGCAGTTCCTGGTTTTCTCCACACATACCACTTAGAATTATCTCCAAAGAGTCTATCTTCATTATCACCAAAAAGTTCTATCTTCATCTCATCAAACCAGACAATCTTATTTCTCATAGTCTGGGAGTCCTTCATGTGTTTTTGAGCAAACTCTATGCGAGCTTTCATATGTCATGCACTGATGAGAGGCTTCTGTCTGGCCACTCTGCCATAAAGTCCCGACTGGTGGAGTGCTGAAGTGATAGTTGATTTTGTGGAACTTTCTCCTATCTCCCTACTGCTTCTCAGGAGCTCAGCCAAAGTGATCTTGGGGTTCTTATTTACCTCTCTCACCAAGGCTCTTCTGTCACAATTGCTCAGTTTGGCTGGATGGCCAGGTCTAGGAAGACTTCTGGTGGTCCCAAACTTCTTCCATTTAAGGATTATGGAGGCCACTGTGCTCTTAGGAACCTTGAGTACTGCAGAAATTCTTTTGTAACCTTGGCCAGATCTGTGCCTTGCCACAATTCTGTCTCTGAGCTCCTTGGGAAGTTCCTTTGAGCTCATGATTCTCAATTGGTCTGTCATGCACTGTGAGCTGTGAGGTCTTACACGCGTGGTCAAAATTGTTGGTACCCCTTGTTTAAAGAAAGAAAAACCCACAGTGGTAACTTGAATCTGACAAAAGTAATAGTAAATTAAAAATATATGAAAATGAACAAAATAAAGTCAGACATTGATTTTCAACCCTGATTCCACAGAGTTTTTTAAAAAAAATTAAACTCATGAAATAGGTCTGGACAGAAATGATGGTAACCCTGAAAATAATATGACAAAAGGGACATGTTAAATCAAGTTGTGTCAACTAATTAGCATCACAGTTGTCTACAATCTTGTAATCAGTCAGTGGGCCTGTATATAGGGCTACAGATACTCACTGTGCTGTTTGGTGACATGGTATGTACCACACTCAACATGGACCAAAGGAAGCAAAAGAAAGAGTTGTCTCAGGAGATTAGAAAGAAAATTATAGACAAGCATGTTAAAGTTAAAGGTTATAAGATCATCTCCAAGCAGCTTGATGTTCCTGTGACTACAGTTGCACATATTATTCAGAATTTAAGATCCATGGGACTGTAGCCAACATCCCTGGACTTGGCCGCAGGAGGAAAAACGAAGACAAATCAAAGAGTCGGATAATATGAATGATAACAAAAGAGCCCAGAATAACTTCTAAAGAGATTAAAGGTGAACTTCAAGCTCAAGGAACATCAGTGTCAGATCGCACCATCCGTCGTAGTTTGATCCAAAGTGGACTTCATGGGAGACAACCAAGGAGAACACTATTGATGAAAAAATGTCATAAAAAAGCCAGACTGGAATTTGCCAAACTACATGTCGACAAGCCACAAAGTTTCTGGTAGAATGTCCTATGGACAGATGAGACAAAAATGGATGTTTTTGGCAAAGCACCTTAGCTCTATGTTCACAGACAGAAAAATGAAGCATATCAAGAAAAGAACACTGTCCCTACTGTGAAACATGGAGGAGGCTCTGTTATGTTCTGGGCTGCTTTGCTGCATCTGGCACAGTGTGTCTTGAATCTGTGCAGGGTACAATGAAATCTCAAGACTATCAAGGGATTCTAGAGAGAAATGTGCTGCCCAGTGTCAGAAAGCTTGGTCTCAGTCTCAGGTCATGGGTCTTGCAACAGGATGATGACCCAAAACACACAGCTAAAAACACCCAAGAATGGCTAAGAGGAAAACATTGGACTATTCTGAAGTGGCTTCTATGAGCCCTGACCTAAATCCTATTGAGCATCTTTGGAAACAGTTGAAACATGCCGCCTGGAAAAGGCAACCTTCAAACACGAGACAACTGGAGCAGTTTGCTCATGAAGAGTGGGCCAAAATACCTGTCGAGAGGTGCAGAAGTCTCATTGACAGTTAAAGGAATCATTTGATTGCAATGATTCCCTCAGAAGGTTGTTCAACAAAATATTAAGTTACGAGTACCATCATTTCTGTCCAGACCTATTTCATGAGTTTAATTTTTTTTAAAATTCTGTAGAAGCAGGGTTGAAAAGCAATGTCTGACTTTCATTTGTTCATTTTCAAAGATTTTTAATTTATTATTACTTTTGTAAGATTCATGCTATTTCTGTGACCATTGTGGGTTTTTCTTTCATTAAACGAGGGGTACCAGCAATTTTGACCATGTGTGTATATAGACAGGCGTGTGCCTTTCCAAATCAAGTCTTATGAGTTTATTTAAACACAGCTGGACTCCAATGAAGGAGTAGAACCATCTCAAGGAGGATCACAAGGAAATGGACATGACTTAAATATGAGTGTCTGAGCAAAGGGTCTGAATACTTATGACCACGTGATAATTCCGTTTTTCTTTTTTAATAAATTTTCAAAAAATTCTACATTTCTGTTTTTTTTTCAGTCAATATGGGGTTCAGAGTGCACATTAATGAAAAAAAATGAACTTTTTAGAATTTCCCAAATGTCTGCAATGAAACAAAGAGTGAAAAATTTAAATGGGTCTGAATACTTTCCGTACCCACTGTATATGCACTATTGAACTTTATTCTTATTTTGATTTCTAACATATATATCTATAATCTATTCAACTACAGCTCTTTTATCCATATCATATTTATTCTTGCCAGATACCTGTATGGATAGATATTTATTTCTGTGACTGTCACTTCGAATTGTGTCCGCTTTTCTATCTGGTTGTTTTTCCCACACCCTTTATTTTATTTTATTCTTGATCAATAAAGTTTTATTTTAGTATTTACACCTACCATGAACTCTTTTTGTCAGTTTTTCTTCTTCATTGAGCTCTCAAACATTCAAATCAGACTAAGGATTTTAAAATATTTCATCCAATCATTTGAGGAACAAAGTGAGCGCTGTAGTTTGTAGCATGCATTTGAAATGTTACCCTTTCGCAACCCTGGGATTTTCCGTTTTTGCATTTTCGTTTTTTGCTCCCTTTGTTCCCAGAGCCATAGCGTTTTATTTTTTGGTCAATATGGCCGTTTGAGGACTTATTTTTTGTGGGACGAGTTGTACTTTTGAACGACATTACTGGTCTTACCATATCGTGTACAGGAAAACGGGAAAAAAATTCCAAGTGCGGTGAAATTGCAAAAAAAATGCAATAAAACAGTTGTTTTTTTTTTTATTTTTTTTAACCACGTTCACTGAATGCTAAAACTGCCCTGCCAGTATTATTCTGCAGGTCATTATGAGTTCGTAGACACCAAAAATGTATAGGTTCTTTTGTTCTTAAGTGGTGAAAAAAAATTCCAAATTTAGCTAAAAAAAAAAGGCGCCATTTTCCAAAACCTGTGGCATCTCCATTTTTCAGGATACAGGGCCGGGTGAGGGCTTATTTTTTGCACGCCGAGCTGAAGTTTTTACTGATTCAATTTTGGGGTAGATTCGATGTTTTGATCGCCCGTTATTGCACTTTATTGCAATTTTGCAGCGACCAAAAAACGTAATTCTGCCGTTTAGAATTTTTTTCTCGTTACGCCGTTTACAGATCGGATTAATTCTTTTTTTATATTGATAGATCGGGCGATTCTGAATGCGGCGATACCAAATATGTGTATATTTTTTATTTTATTTTGAATGGGGCGAAAGAGGGGTGATTTAAACTCTTATATTTTTTAATTTTTTTTAATATTTTTAAAACCATTTTTTTTAACTTATTACTTGCTTCTATAGTCTCCATAGGAGTCTAGAAGCAGCACATGTCTGATCACCTCTGCTACATAGAGGTGATCAGCAGATCACCACTATGTAGCAGAAATGCTCCTGTGCTATGAGCGCCGACCACTAGGTGGCGATCATAGCGATTAGCTCATGACAACCACTGGGGTCTGCTGCAGACCCAGGGTTGTAATGACCACCCATCGATGACCCGCGATCATGTGATGGGGTCACCGATGGGCGGGGTAAGTGACGCGCTTCAGGTGCGGCGCTGTTAAATGCCGCTGTCAGAGATTGACAGCGGCATTTAACATGTTAACAGCCGCGGGTGGATCTCAATTCCACCCGTGGCTGTTGCGGGCACATATCAGCTGTAATAATCAGCTGACATGAGCCCGATTCAGTGCAGGCTCAGCGCCGGAGCCCTCACTGAACCGGGAGTTACAGCCTGGTGCGTACTAATACGTCCCAGGCTGTATATGTGAGTTTCGCAACATGACAAGATGACAAAAGCTGAAAGATGCACAGATTAAAGAATGAAATAAACTTTTATTCTAGATATTTTAGAGAGTAGATGGAGGAAATTGGAGAGTATTGACGAGAGTATAGAGTAAGTTAATTTAGTGGTGAAAGAGAGAGATAATGTTCAGTAATTAGCCTAAGAAAAATGCAGATTTATCATAAAACAAGTGCGATTCTATTCCTTTTTTGAATAATATGAGTTAATTGAGTATAAATAGTTAACTTTGTTAAAGCGATTGTCCACCACCCTAACTCAGTTACTGCTTTTACAATAAATACACTTCCTCTTCAGATTCCTCTTCTCCCTTCTGACTACATTTCCCACATTCCTTGTGGTGGGCTGCAAGCCAGCAGTGAGCACAGCTCCTACAACTCCACCTAAACCCCTTCAGGATGATCTTTTGCCTAGAACACTGCAGCAGGCAGATCACTAATGAAGTGAATAAAAGTAATGCACCAGAACACCAGCACTGGCAATAAAGCTTATTCCTTAATCCCCCTCACTGACTAATCATGTTCGACTGTAATAGGATGGATGGATGGGTGGGTGGATGGATAGATGGATGGATAAATAGATGTATGGATGAATCGATAAATGGATGGATGGATAATGATTACACTGGTTACAGACCAGAGTGTATATATATATATATATATATATATATATATATATATATATATACTCTGCTGTATAGATAGATTTTAGAGTTGTGTCTGCAGCAGCATGTAGATGAGGATAGCCAGCTCTGCAAAATGGAGTCTTTCCCACCCACACAGCAAACCACACCCACCCGTCAGTTTCCAGAGCTAGGAACTCAGGAAGAAGCTGACATGACATCACAGGAAGTCAGAGGATTCTACGCCAGAGATCTTGTAACCAGGAGAGTAGGTCAGATTACAGAAGAATTTGGGAAACAAAGTATTTACTATAGTGCTCATCTAAGGCAGTTAGTTCACAAGAATGTACTTGCAAAGTAGTGTCCAACCCCTCTAACTAGATGACAGATTAAGTCTGATGTTGCTTAAGAAGATATTAGACTAGAAGTATAAAGATAATTCTGGATGGAGGTCTCTTCTCCGTGAATACAGAAAGCAGGATGTAGAGATTGCAACCGGTGAGAGAATGTTTATGTTAGTATTTTTATGTTCTTTGTATGTCATTTGAAATATTTGTGATCAATTGTGTATTTTCAAAATTTTTCTTGAACAATTGTGACTGCCTATGATTTTTGGTAAACAAAAAGAAAAAATCAAATGTGCATGAGGTCTAAAAATGCCCTTAGAAACTTGCCACTGAAAGGGACTGGGCATCCTAGTCTGACACTAGCTATGCAAGGAAATTCTTAAAGGTATATGCGATTTTAAAAAAACTATTTTTTTCTGGAACAACTTCAAGTAGCTCAAAATAAGATCTGTGAACCTCATTTACAACACACCCTGTATTAACATGGCAAGATGTGAGCACATTTTCATCCCTCCTCCCTCTTTTCTTTTTCTTGTTCCCTTCCCTCTCCTTTTTGATACAAAAACATTTTTTATAGAAACATACTGATAATTGTTTCTTTTGTTGCTTTAATCAATAAAAAATGTAGAAAAAAAACTAAAACTTAATATGTTTATAACTTTTGTTTTCAAAGTACCTAAATATGTTCTTCAGAATACGGGTATTTTTTATTTCTCATCTATAAAACATGATGTTAATTTAGGCATTAGCACATGTTATTTTTAGGATAGGCACAGAACATATTATTTTTTAACTTTCCACTTTAGTCAAAATTAGCAAATACAGTTTCCAAATATAGTTTTCACAAAAAAATAAGGTAAAGGGTTAGCTCAATTTATTCAAATCCAACTCTTGTGTATCATTACTAATGTATTCCCTACTGTATTTAATAAGGATCTCTCAAGTCACTGTGGAGTACATTATTGCATACCTTATATGCAGCAGCTTTTAAAAAGAACTTCAAAACGTCACTTGAGTTCTATAAATATGCAGCGACTAAGGGGAGAGACATGGGAAGTATGTAATCATCATTAAAAATTAAGAAAAGCTTATTTACTTCACAGCTGTTCATCAAATGTGATCATCCACATATTCCCTATCACAAAGTTCAACATGTTCCAAGTCACCAGAATGTCCTGACACTGGCAAACCTTAATAATAGCATATAAAGATATATTTCAAAGCTTTGCTTGCCCTTATTTTGTACCCTCTGTTTCTTAAGGAGGTTCAAACAGTGTCGCTGCAGGTGCCAAGTAGACCAAATATTTCTAGCAGTATGAAATAAATTATGCATGCGGCATAATATTATCAGTGATTTCAGAAGTATACATAGATGACTAAGTATCCAGTACAAAAAATATCTTAGCAACTTTAATTCTTCATAATTATTTTAACCTGATAGCGACCAAGCACCGTAAATGTATGGTTCTTTTCATTGCAGCATTAGATTAAAGCTCCTGCAGTTTAGTAGGAATTAGTCTGACTCGAGATGCTGGACACATGGACCTTTTAGAGAAGAAAGTTTATTTACTGCTTCAATCTTCTCTTTTGACAGTTACATAATGCTCCTGAGTGTTATGCAGTGACTAGAAGCATCAGCAGTGCCAATACTTTTATAGGATTTGGCAATCTCATCACAGCATAACAAAGCTTCTGGTTCCTAGAAGACCAAGATCATCTCTACTGCTGATGTGTGACATAATCTGGTGCTCTTTGTCCCTGTAACTTGAGCTCCTTTGCATGCCTCAGTTACAGTAGAAAAATAGACCCAATGGAAAAATGTCCTTTTTCTGTCACAGCTTTGTGGTTTTATCCAGGTTATGGTAGTCATTCTTGATTGGCTGTGCTATACAATGTGATATTATAGCTGCAAAACATTATGGGGATGCTCAGAGGTCATGTAATCCTTCTCTGGCTGATACAACTTGCAACGTGTAAAATAGCAGAGGTCATTTTAGGCAATTTGCCCAAAGCAGATTGCAAATTGTTTGAACTAGACAGATTCCAGAAATTCCTAAAAAATCTGCACAAACTTGATTCACATTTAATTCATTTGTTCATCTTTAGTCACTATAGGTTGATCTATATTTTACTGGACAGTTTTGAGCTCTAAAAACCTTGCAAGCTTGCAACCTGCATCAGTAGTTTCCACACTAGTGTTACAAAGAAAATTAAATTAAATTTGAATAATTATTTTTGGAGACAAAACAGTTACTCTGTTTTGAACATGAATAAGCTATGGCCTATCAAACAGGAGTGAGTTTTTTTTTTCATTTTTTTCTGTCTGAAACTTTTTTGATTAATACCAAATGTTTATGCAATTACAAAGGAATGTTATCAAGACTTCCAAAAATCACCCTCCTTTTTGGAAACTAAGCAGGATCACTGTTTTAAAGGTGAACAAGTTCTGGCTTGTTGTCATCAAGTCTTTATAACCCCTTCATACCATAGTCATTTTCCGCTTTTTCATAGTTTTTCCTCCATTTCTTCCAAGAGCTATAACTTATTTAATTTTACAGAAATATAGCGATATGAGAGCTTGTTTTTTTGCCGGGTGAGTTGTACTTTTGAATGTCACCATTGATTTTACCTTATACTGTCCTGGAAAATGGGAAAAAGATTTTAAGTGCCATGAAATTGCAAAAAAAGTGCAATTCCACAATTGTTTTTTCTTATTTAGCATGCTCAATATATGTTAAAAAAAAATTATCAGCTCATAAAGGTGGATCACGCTAATATGTAGTCCATGTGGTGATACACGGAATCAACAGGGTCAGAATCCCAGGCACGGAAAGCAACTACAAAAAAGGAAAAAATCCAGCACCAAAGATAAAATATAACATTTATTAACGTGTCATTAAAAAAAACATATAAAAAAACAAGCTGCGAGAGAAAAGAGAGATTAAGAAAAACAATAAAGGAAACCTTACGTTTCGGACAGGCATGTCCTTATTCATAGGCATACTTTTTTTAATGACACGTTAATACATTTTCATATTTTATTTTTCATTGGTGCTGATACATTGGTGCTCATACCAAACATGTACAGTTTATTTTTTATTTACCGTATTTTTCGGACCATAAGACGCACTTTTTTCCTCCAAAATTTTGGAGGAAAATGGGGGGTGCATCTTATAGTCCGAATGTTGGGGGGGTGTATATTTATGTGGGGTGTGGGGGGAGTGGTATCGGTGGAGGAGCGGGGCACAGGAGGCAGCAGCCGCCTGCTGCAGCCTACACTGTCCCCGCTGCTAAAGAAAATGAATATTCACTGCTCCCCACGCCCATGAGGCTTGGGGAGCACTGAATATTCATGCTCCTTAATAGCGGTATACAGTGTAGCCGCGCTGCGGCTGCTGCCAGCTATCTCCTGTGCCCGTTGTTAAAGGGCATGAATATTCAACCTCTCTTCACGCCCATGGACGTGGGGAGTGGGTAAATATTCATGCCCTTTAATGAGCGGGCACAGGAGATCGACGGCAGCAGCAGCCGCAGCGTGGCTCCGTTGTGTGCCAGCTATGAAGGAGAGTGAAGTCACTGCTCCCCGCGCCCACAATCCCGGCTTGGGGAGCAGTGACTTCCGGCAGCTGATCTGTCCTTGTGAGCCGCGCATGGCAGTGACGTCATGTGCGGCTCACATGGAGAGATCCGTGCAGGCAGACCGGACGCAGCGCTAGAGGAGAGAGAAAAGAGGTGATTATGAGTGTTTATTTTTTTTTTAATGTGCAGCCTGATGGGGATTAGGGGGACCATGCATACTAGGACAGGGATTAGGGGTGCCATGCATACCAGGATAGGGATTAGGGGTGCCATGCATACCAGGACAGGGATTAGGGGTGCCACGGATACCAAGACAGGGATGAGGGGTGCCATGCATACCAGGACAGAGATGCGGGGTGCCATGCATACCAGGATAGGGATTAGGGGGGCCATGCATACCAGGAAAGGGATTAGGGGTGCCATGCATACCTGGACAGGGATGATGGGTGCCATGCATACCAGGATAAGGATGAGGGAGCCATGCATATCAGGATAGGTATGAGGGGTGCCATGCATACCAGGATAAGGATGAGGGGTGCCATGCATACCAGGATGGAGGGATGCTGGGCATACCAGGATGGGGATGGGGACCACATATAAAATGAAGGGGGGTGGCATATATACCAGGATGGGGGATATTGTCTGAATTGGGGGACATTACCCCTATACCAGTGTCAGCAGAAGACCCTCTCCCCCTTAAAAGTGCATCATGACCACATTTTTTGCTTACATTTTTATTTTTTTATTTTCCTCCTCTAAAACCTAGGCACGTCTTATGGTCCGAAAAACACGGTAAGTGGTGAAAAAAAATTCTGAAATTTGTATGAAAAAATTTTTGCGTTTGTAGCCATTTTCTGGGACATGTAGCATTTTCATTTTTCTGGATCTGGGGCCGGCTGATGGCTTATTTTTTGTGCCCTGAGCAGACGTTTTTAATTGATACCAATTTCAGGAAGATACAATGTTTTAATCGCCTCTCATTGCAATCCGTTGCAAGGTTGCGGCAGCCAAAAAAACATAACTCTGGCATCTTGATTTTTTTTTTGTCATGCCATCTACCATTCTGGCTAATTTATTTTATATTTTGATAGATTGGACAAAAGTGAATGCAGAGATACCAAACATGTTAATTTTTTTATCATTTTATTTTCAGTGGGGCAAAAGGGGGTTGATTTGAACTTTTGCGTTTTTTTATTTTTTTTCATATCATTAAAAACTTTTATTTTTTCACTTTTTACTGTATTGAATAGCCCCCTTAGGAGACTTGAAGCTTCCATCTCCCGATCGCCTGTGCTACCCATTTCTGTATATCACTTGTATCTTGGACTTCTATTCACAGACTTAGACTATCACTATCTGGTACAACAGAATTAAAATAGTACCCCACAAACTGATTTACCCTTTATCTATACCTATTCTGTGTGCTCTGAGCACTCCTATACCTATACAATACAAGCATAAAATGGCATTCCTGGGGCATCACTTATGTTTTATACCATTTCTGATAGCTCCCCTATTTGGTTGTGCTACACCATGTGATTGGTTTTCTGCAGAAAATTATGGAAAAGCCTGTGCTGCAGCACCTGACATCATTAGCACACTTACTGAGTGTGCAGCCTATGTGAAATGGCATGGAGCATTGATTTATTTATTTTTTTCCAGATCTTAAATAATTAAATTGCAGATTGTTCAAGTTAATGTGTAATCGTGGATCTTAGGAAATTCAACCAGAGTTCAACACTCCGCAGATCGATCCACTCATTTCTACACATCATGCTTACTTAACTTCAAAATTGGAAAATGTTTAACTGTCCATAATCTCAGAACTGGCAGTAATCAAAGGGACCAAGCTAAACACATTGTGAGAAGGTCACTGGTAAAATACTGGAGGGAAGATATGTGTCACTCAGGATGTTTGCCCCAGTGACATGAACCTGGAAAAATGCTCCAGCATACTAAGTGCTGAGAGGGGTTAATCGGCCTTGTTAAGGGTTGGGTTTAGTGAACAGGAGAAGAGTTGGTGGGAGGCTGTTCACCATATATCCACCCCAGGGTGTGGTTCAGAAGCTAAATGTGGAACCTTTGGACTCATTCAGTGTTTGATTTGTCTGGAGATGAGATATCCAGAACTGTGCTCATGTTAAAGAGAACTGAATCATGTGATTTTCCATGAGCAGTCGGATCCCCTCAGCCACACAGTCTGTACAGTATGTTATTTTATTTTTCTCATTATGCCAGAAGGTCCTTGGTTATTTACTTAACTTTATACTGATTTATTAAGTACGTTTTTAATAAACCCGTGGTAAAACTTAAACGGACAGTGTTCCTCTGAATACCTCTTAGAGCAGCTGAGTGAGTCAATATACCACAATTGATGTTAGAAGTGCAGGCAGCATTCCCAGGGAACACGTATGAATGCTACAGAAGTACTGCATGTCCTGGCTGAAATAGACCATAAGCCAGCAAGCAACATCAGCCAGCATAAAGGACCTTGTTAAATACCTGGTGCAAGACCAGCAGCAGCAACAACAGCAGCACCAACAGTAGCAGCTTGCACAGCAGGAGACAAATAAGCTGCTAATGAAACAGATCCGGCAGTAGCACTGTCAAAAGAAGCAGCATTTTGATTTACCCGCACAGGTGGTTCAATGCAGCTCCGACTCCAAGCTCAGCTGATGATTTTTCCCTCCGGAAGATGGTAAGAAGAGCCTTGCAGAGAATGACTGAGGTTGATGATATAGAGGTCTGTTTGACTGTTTTTGAAAGGATGGCCGAGAGGGATAAACTCATGCAGAGCAATGGGTGGAAGTGCTGAGCCATACTTAACGGGGGAGCCCCAGATGGTCTACTTTGACTTAGCCTTACAAGAAATGTGTAAAACTGAAAACTGAAATTTTGGCACACTTGGGGGTGACATGACTGTCAGGGAACAACGGGTCTACAGCTGGGCGTATCACTGTGACAAACCCCTTTACTCCCAAATGTTTTATCTGCTGCACTTGGTGCAAAAATGGTTGCAGCCAGAGTCCTCTACTCTGCACAGATGGCAGAGCGAGGGGTAATGGACAGGTTCAGGTATTCCCTTCCTAAGCCAATACAGACTTGGGTTGCCCAGGTTGATCCTCAAAATGATGATGACCTGGTCGGAATGGTCGAAAGGTATCAGGTGGTCAAGGGTTAATTGGGAAGGCAACCCACTCTATACTGGGGGTCCCAATACGGGGAGGAGGCCCAAAAAAGGGTGGTGGGTCCAAAGGGGTGGGGGATATAATGCCGATGATTCCTTGCTGGTGATGTTATATGCTGGAAATGTCACAGCCCAGCCCAGGCCATATAGCCATTCTGACCTCCAAGCTGATGGACTGTAGCTTGGCACGCTGCTGTTCACACTATGCGCATCCAGTCTGCAGTGTGAACTGTCCACCCAGCGAGGGGCCACAAGCTTGTCCCATAAAGGTGAATGGTCTGAAAGTGACTGGACTGATAGACTCAGGGAGTTTGGTGACCCTCATGAGGGCCATACTTCCTCTCCAGTTGATCCCTGGTAAGAGAGTTGGCGTCCACTTGTCACGCAAGGTGAGAGAAGGAGCAAGTGTACAACAATGGGAAGAGGGGGAAGGGAGCCCAACGACTAGGGAAGTGGGGAATGGAGACCCCTAGGCAGATCTTAAATCACCCTGACTACCCTATCGTCCCTATATAGTTTCTGCACCTATTGCCGAGCAGGAAACTTAATCCTTGAATGCCCCTAGAGCTAGGCCCTAGGTAGGGAGGGGACAGGGTGAACACTAGTCAGGCCCCACTTATCTTGAGAAGACACCAGAGAAATAACGCCAACTGTCCTCCAAAGGAAGTCCAAGAAGAAACTAGCCAACTACTAGTATTCCAGACATGGACAGAGGAACATAGAACTATCACCGGCGACTCCCTGGAGACACTGAGAGTTTTTAACTACCAAGCAAGGGTGTGTCAATCAGAAGAAGAAGGTGGGGGTCACTGCTGGGTCCTAAAGGGAGAAAGATAGCACTACATTACAGAGATGAGAGGATCAAGAAGGCATCTGCAATGCCAAGCGCAGTGACCTTCTACAACCGGATCCAGAGCGACTGTCACACTTGATACCCGTGACATCCCTGCATCCACAGGGATGCTATGAACTATCCAGTGGCCAGAGTGGACATTGAAACTGCTCAAGGTACTGAATCCCACGAGTTCGGCATGGTCCTGGACTTATTGCATCCAATTATCATGGGTGGGGACTTTGGTTTGTTTTGTAACTTGTGGGGGGAGGAGACAGGGTTCAGTTGCTCGGATAAGAGACCCAGCCATAGAGAAGAGTCACCACACCCAAAGTCTGTCAGGTTTCCCGTTTGTGTTTTTTTGGAGAATGAGGAGGTAGTGCCCCCTGAGGCCTACATTCCTGAGTTAGGGGTGACCGGCAAAAATTTTGGGTTTGCCCAACATAGGGATCTAACTCGGAAGGAGCCGTTCAATAATGTAACCATCATTAACGGTATAGCGCATGAGCTGAGGGCTGACACAAGGTTTCACTATTTTATGTTGAGTGGGGATTTATTGTACCGGGTTACTAAGGTGAGAGAGGAGACAGTGGAACAGCTGTTGGTACCTAGACCCTATAGACAGAGGGTGTTGCACATAGCCCATTCACATGTCTTGGGGGGCCATCTGGGGGTGAAATAAAACTCAAAAATGGGTCATGCGGAGGTTCTATTGGTCCGGATGTCACCGGGAAATCTTAAAGTATTGGAAGTCCTGTCCCACCTGTAAGCTAACTGCCCCCACCTACCACTTTCAAATTCCACTTGTGCCATTGCCCATCTTAGAAGTGCCATTTGTGAGAATTGACATGGACTTTGTCAGTCGCCTGGTTAAATATGTTCGTGGGCATCAATATATATTGGTCATCCTTGACTATGCTAAATGGTACCATAAAGAGATTCGACTGAAAAACTCCTCTGTGAAAAGTATAGCACGCAAGCTGATCTATGTTTTTTTCCCAGACAGAGTTACAGAGGGAGATTCTGACCGATCAAGGAACACCCTTCATGAGTGAGGTGATGAGGGAACTGTGTAAGGCCTTGCACATTACACAACTGAAAATGTCAGTTTAGAATCCACAAACAGAAAGCCTCGTGGAAAGATTCAATAAAACAATGAAGAGTATGCTTAAGAAGGTCCTAGAAAAGGACGGCTAGACTGGGACTGTCTCCTCCATTCTGTTGTTTTTTTATCCAAGAAGTTCTGCATACTTCTACCGGATTCTCCCCATTTGAACTTTTGTATTACCGACATCCACGGGGACTTCTTGATATAGCAAAGGAAACCTGGGAAGCCAAAGTCACATCCCACCCGGAGCCTCATTGAACACATCACTCAGATGCAGGACATGATTGCGAAGGTGATGCCAATTGTAAAGAACATCTCCTATAGGCACAATAGTCTCAAGCTAGGGTCTACAATAGGTCAGCCAGGATGAGGCAGTTCAGCCCCAGGGACTGAGTCCTTGCCTTTATTTCCTAAGTAAAGAGTAAGTTCTTGGCCAAATGGCAAGGCCCCTATGAGGTGGTGGAGAAGCTTGTTGAAGTGAACTGCAAGGTTCATCAACCATGAAGACATAAACCATACCAGGTGTACCACGTCAACCTGCTTAATTGGTGCTGAGGCAGGGAACCGGTGGAAGCTATGTGCCTGGGGGCCAGGCCGTAGCTAAGGTTGAAGATGTTACAGAGGCAGAGACATTGTCCCCGGCCCAGAAACAAGTGCCAAGAACTGCTTTAGTGAAACCAAGACCTGTTTTCAGAATTGTCAGGATGTACCCAGGTTGTCAAGCATGAAATCCTGATGAAACTGCAAGCATGCACGCTATATTCCCGTAGCCCAAAGCAAGATAATTTCGCAGAAGGTGAAGAGAATGTTGAGCCTGGGAGTCATTGAAGTGTCAAAGAGCAGCTGGTCCAGCCACAATGTCCTTGAGCCGAAGTTCAATGGACAATGATGCCTTTGTAATGATTATAGGAAGCTGAGCGAGGTGTCCAAGTTTGATGCGTATCCAATGCCCTGGGTCAATGAACTCATTGAGAGGCTAGGGTCAGTCAGATATATCACTACCCTTGACCTAATGAAAGAGTACTGGCAAGTTCTCTTGTCCCAAAGTGCAAAATATAGGATGGCCTTTACACCTAAGAGTTGATTCCAATACACTAGAATTCCATTTGGGCTACAGGGAGCCCCAGCCACCTTCCAGAGGTCCATGGACCTGATCCTAGCCCCTCACAAGAATAACACCGCAGCTTACCTGGATGATATTGTGATCTTCAGCTCGGATTGGGGGCGTCATCTACAGAAGGTCCAGGTGGTATTGGATGCTCTAAGGAATGCAGGGTTTACTGTAAACCCAATGAAGTGCGCCATGAGGAAGGAGGAAGCCAAATACTTAGGCTATATCGTCGAGAGGGGTGAAATAAAGCCGCAAGTGAACAAAATAGAGGAAATCCAAAATTGGCCTCAGCCAGTCTCCAAGAAACAGGTTAGGGAATTTCTGAGAATTGTGGGATACTATTGGTGGTTTATCTCGAATTTCACCATTATAGACACACCCATGACCGACCTTCTTAAGGGCACAAAGACATGGATGGCCAAGTTGTCTTCTGAAGCGGAAACAGCATTCCAAGTGTTGAAGCTCCTCCTGTGTAAACAGCTGGTCTTGGTGGCACTTGACTTAAGTAAGGATTTTCTTGTCTAGACAGTCACCTTAGAGGTCGGGTTGGGAGCCGTGTTGTCCCAGGAAATAAATAGTGAGGAATATTCAGTCCTATACCTAAGGAAACTATCCTATTGTGAAAAGAATTATGCTATAGTAGAAAAAGAATGCTTGGCCATCAAATGGGCAATTGGCACTATGAAGTACTACCTGCTAGGCTGAAAGTTCAGGCTAATGTCAGACCAAGTGTCCTTAATATGGATGAGAGAAAGGGGAAGAATGCCCGGGTGAATAGATGGTTTCTAGAACTCCAGGACTTCAGCTTCCAGGTAGAGCATAGGCCCAAGAAACTACATGGTAACACAGATTCTCTGTCTAAACTTCCCTGTTTAGTGACTGAAGGTGCTAAAACCCCCGGATTTGGGCAGAGGGTGGGGGAATATTTGAGAAGGTCACTGGTGAATTACTGGAGCGGAGATATGTGTCACTCAGGATGTTGGCCTCAGTGATATGAGCCTGGAAAAATGCTCCAGCATGCTAAATGCTGAGAGGGGTTAATCGGCCATGTTAAGGGCTGGGTTTAGTTAACAACTGAAGAGTGGGTGGAAGACTGTTCGCAATATCTCCTCCCCAGGTTGTGGTTCACAGGCTAAATGTGGAGCCTTTGGACTCATTCAGTTTTCAGTGTGTCTGGATACGTGATCTGCAGAGCTGTGGTCGTGTTAAAGAGAACTGAACCCCACAGCCACACAGATTGTACTGCATGTTATTTTGTTTTTCCCGTTATGTCAGAAGGGCCATATTTATTTATTTAACTTTGCACTGGTTTATTCAGTACAGTCATGGCCAAAAGTTTTGAGAATGACACCAAAATTATATTTTCACATGATCTGCTGGCCTCTGGTTTTTATTAGTGTTTGTCTGATGTTTATATCACATACAGAAATATAATTGCAATCATATTATGAGTACAAATAGGTTATATTGACAGTTATAATGAGTTAATGCAGCAAGTCAATATTTGCAGTGTTGCCCCTTCTTCTTCACAACCTCTGTAATTCTCCCTGGCATGCTCTCAATCAACTTTTGGACCAAATCCTGACTGATAGCAGTCCTTTCTTGCATAATCAATGCTTGCATTTTGCCAGAATTTGTTGGTTTTTGTTTGTCCACCCGTCTCTTGATGATTGACCACAAGTTCTCAATGGGATTAAGATCTGGGGAGTTTCCAGGCCATGGACCCAAAATCTCTATGTTTTGTTCCATGAGCCATTTAGTTATCACCTTTGCTTTATGGCAAGGTGCTCCATCATGCTGGAAAAGGCATTGTTGGGAGCCAAACTGCTCTTGGACGGTTGGGAGAAGTTGCTCTTGGAGGACATTCTGGTACCATTCTTTATTCATGGCTGTGTTTTTAGGCAAGACTGTGAGTGAGCCGATTCCCTTGGCTGAGAAGCAACCCCACACATGAATGGTTTCAGGATGCTTTACAGTTGGCATGAGACAAGACTGGTGGTAGCGCTCACCTCTTCTTCTCCGAATAAGCTATTTTCCAGATGTCCCAAACAATCGAAAAGGGGATTCATCAGAGAAAATGACTTTGCCCCAGTCCTCAGCAGTCCACTCCCTGTACCTTTTGCAGAATATCAGTCGGTCCCTGATGTTTTTTCTGGAGAGAAGTGGCTTCTTTGCTGCCCTCCTTGAAACCAGCCCTTGCTCAAAGAGTCTCCGCCTCACAGTGCGTGCAGAAGCACTCACACCAGCCTGCTGCCATTCCTGAGCAAGCTCGGCACTGCTGGTAGTCCGATCCCGCAGCTGAAACAGTTTTAAGATACGGTCCTGGCGCTTGCTGGTCTTTCTTGGGCGCCCTGGAGCCTTTTTGACAACAATGGAAGCTCTCTCCTTGAAGTTCTTGATGATGCGATAGATTGTTGACTGAGGTGCAATC